>NC_056753.1:31725777-34599110 GCF_018687715.1 Carya illinoinensis | reverse complement strand
TTTAATTAATTTTCGATACATTTCATTATTTATGAAAAATATTTAATAATTCGTGAAGTAATTCATAATCTTATTTATCTCTCTTCAAATAGTGTTTAAATTGACATCTCATGAACTGATTATTTGGATAAGGATGACAGAATAGCCCGAATTATTTTCATTTACAAAATGATTAATTTCTGAGTTTTGCTACGTATAATTAAAGTCGTATACTAATCTTTGTATAAATGATGATTACTTGATATTTAAAATTTAAATTAATACTGTTTTCAATAAACTTTATTTTTTAACCAATTATATATATTAGATTGGTATACATATTAATGCGCAGTTATGCTTTAAACTAAATTTTTCCTTAATTTCTACGACTCCGTGATGAAATCGAATTTCATTTAAATTGTTATAACCATTGTTTTATTTCATATTTAAAGCCAGGTACAGTAACTTTACCAGCAAGTCAGCTCAGGCAAGTTGTATTATATATTGATGATCATGTATCGTTGAGTTATTCGCATATTACATCTCTGTGGTTTTTTTTTTAAAAAAATTTTTTCCTTCACTTTCAGTCAAGTTATTCCAAAAACGCATCCATTAAACAGCAGCTGCTTGAAGGAAGGCTTTCAGGGCATTGACTCCTACACCACTCATTAATGCTCGCACCTTTAAGCAAAAAACGAATATTATGTATCAACCATCTGTAAGCCCTATTAATTTACAGATGGTGTCAACGATTCATGAGATGGCCTGTTGTTATTTTCTATAACAAGTGGGTTTAGGGCTTAATTAATTTAGGGTGGCTCACTGCTGGGGCTCCAGCTAGTACATTTTTAGTGCTTTTTTTTTTTTGTCTTTTTTCACATATATTTTTTTAATACTTTTAAATATAATTTTTTCAAAATTAATAACATTATTAAAAAAATATTTTCTTAATTATCAAGTAAAAAAAAATTTCAACAGGAACCCCCAACAGAATATATATCTAGCATTTTCCATTAATTTATGGGACTAGCTAGCTAGTGGCTATAATTAACGAGTAATATTATGTACAAGTTCTAAATAGAAAAGCATGTGCTATACGAGTTCTTTGTTAAAAAAGTAGATTCCACTAATAAAGAATAATATTTTTTTTTATACTTTTTTAAGGTTGGGTCCACTTTATTATAAACGTTTGCCTGGGACTTGTCTAGCTATTTGATGCTTGTACAAATAATTTCACATGACCAAAATAGATCTACCATTTGATAACCAATGAAGTGAAAGTAATTAATATTGTCCTAAATGATCATCGAGGTGAAAAACTAATACCCTTTCATTAATTTATTAATAATAATATTGGTTATAATAACTCAAAAAATGATCTAGCTTATATTCAAAAAATCATAACCCTTATTACGCCCTAGATGGGTACATGCAGATTCTAATATCAATATATATATATAATTACGATTATTATTTTCTATCTTTTATTGGACGGGTAATTAATGATCATGATCATCTAGAAAATGCGCGCATGCGTTACATTCACATGAGGAATATATACTTGAAGTAGCTGATCAGTGTTGGCCATGAACCTAATACCTATTATATTATATATATATATATATATATATATTTTCCAGACACGTATTCACTTTATTTAAAAACTAAGTTGATCATGATATGCTCGTCTTCATGTGCTAAATGATGATCAGGAGAAGGAGGCAGCAAGTGGCCTGGAAGAGAAAGTTGGAAAAACAAAACTGATGTGGAGAGCATGGAGAGGAAGCCATGACGAAGATCTTGATCCTTTACTTCCCCCAGCCATATCTTTTACTTTTCTAGCTCTCTAGTGTTGGTTTTCTGCCTCTTATAACGTCGTGCCGAACACAACTCCGTGGCACTCCAATATTTATACTTTTTTCATGCCCAAGAACTTCCCCAAGCTACCTAGCAGCTAGCTCGCTCCTTAATTATAAACCCAACCACAATACCCATTGACTCACCTCCTTAAAATATATATATATATATATATATATATATATAATATATATGCCCCCCCACACACAAACCACCAATAATGCAGGCATGCATGCATCATGCCACGGTGAACGGTGATCGATCATGCATGTGATCTATATTTGATTAACCAAAAAAAAAAAAAGGATAATTAGAAGACAATTAAGTTGGTAAAATGAAGAATTCTACATTAAATTATATATAAATCGAAAGAACATGCAAAGCAATCTAAATAAAAATCGTATGATCGATCATGATCAACTAGCTAGCTAATTATTTACTATATAGCTAGCTTAATATTATTGCTAGATTAATACTTAAGAAATGCAAAACGTTGAATATATATATATATCTCAGCTTAATTAATTCATAGCTAGTGTGTATGATGAAGTGTAGAAGTGGTCAGATTAAAATTTAAGAACTTATAGCTAGATTAGGACGTAGGATATACGTACCGTATACATATTATCAAACTTGCGAATAAAATATGTATATATAACAATGTATGATCGCGCTAGCTAGCTGATCAAACTTATAACTATGTTGTCCAAAGTTATAAGATTCTCGAATCCTGCAAAATTAATGAAGATAGCAAGATCATATCTATCTGAGTCAAAATGAACTTGAGCCACTTAATTAGCTTACCTCTCGAGATGATTTATTATATAATTATAATTAAGCTCAAGCTGGAGTATAAAGCACAAATTTGAAACGTAAACATTCTTAAATATCAATTGTGCGTACGTATTATATATGCATGCGTGATGCCATCATATAATGTTGATGGGGGAACGATCGATGACATTCATAATACCTTTGATCTTGATTTTTCGGCGTTTTGACTAATAATATCTATCACAATACAAGTACTCAGCTATGCATTAATTGATAAGCTTTTCTTGAAAAAAAAAATAATAATAATTAATTGGGATTGAAAATGAATAATATCTATGCCTTCTTCTAAAGGGAAGCTAATTTTCACGTAGTAAATTAATTATACTACGATTCAGTCGAATACGTACTTCAGAATTTTTAGCTTTTTCCAAGCCTGTAAATATTAATGGCTTTACCATTTTTTTCTTTTCAATATATATATATATATATATATATTACTTGATAGTGTCACATAAATGCCGATTTTGTCCCTAAATTTTTGTAGTATTTTACAGCTTGATGACTCCAGGCATGGTCTGCTTATTATAGTGCAGAAATGTTACAAGCAGCTGCTAGCTTATATATGTCATATCATGATATGATATTGCCTTTCCCCCAAGTATTCATCATGTCTTTTTATGGAGCAAAAGTGGACCTTTTATTAATTAGCACTATTTCTTCATCATTATTATGATGATAGACGAGGCCACATCTATATATATATTGCATGGAATATCAATCCACGTACGTGTACACTTGGTGGCCATCCATATATAATATGATCGGCCCAATTATGAGATCAGATCAATCACAACGATTTATTTGTTTCAAGTAAAGTCATCCATGATATGGTGGGTCAGCACCACATGATTATAAATCGATTGATAGCAAAGTTGTATGCATGTTATAATATATAGTTAGCGTTATGTAAAGATCACAAGTATACGGTACTTATCCAATGGAATTAGTTTTGTGGATGCTATATATTGTTTATGAATGAGTTAAAAGCTAGAATTGATTCACATCGGGCGTTACTGGATATTACATGGAAAAGAGATCGATGATGATCATGTCTTGGTTTCATTAATTCATGGATGTAATTCATATATGTGTATATCCGTGAATTAGCCCAGAAATCAATCAAAGTACAGAATACAAAGAGGAAATTAAAGAAAAGAAAAAAAAAAGGGGAAAGGAAAGGCTTGGAGCACCGCGGATTCCGTGGTTCCAAGCTTGCACTCCAATCATCTCAATGGGAATCGTTGAGGCAAAGTTATGGGCTTTGCTTCCTCTCTTGCTTGCCTTCACATCGCCATCTCTCTCTCTCTCTCTCTCTCTCTCTCTCTCTCTCTCTCTCTCTCTCTATGACTTGCGGTATATTGATTATTTTCTTCATTTAGACGTGGGATTAATTAACTAAATTCTAGGAATGTCACTGACACGCTCGATCTTTTTTTATTTTTCATGTTTACTCCAAAAAAAAAAAAAAAAGTTTAAAATTATGTGTCCAATGTTTAGCATGCAGATAGTTAATTTATGTCTTAAAAGAGAGAGAAAAATACTTCTGATCGATCGATCTTTTATCACGTCTGCCAAAAGAGAAGGATCATTCATGCATGTCATGAGACGCATTATTTATATATACAGTCCAAGAACTATATTATACGAAACTTAACTACTTTTAATTGGCTCACAAAACCAACGAAATAGACCCATTTTTTGGTCGGTCACGCATCAATGAATAAATCTATATGACAAGTTTCTGCATGCAACTCACTGATCACTGGAATCAAATCAATTTAGTTTAGGCCGTACGTTAGATAGAATTTTTGGCAACATGTCAAAGTCTCGATCCCTGTTGAAAATTAAAGGTTGATGAATAGTGTAGCACGTGAATACGTACGTACGCGATCAAAGAGCATATAAAAAAGGAGGTGGATTTTTATGGGCAATTAAGGAGATGAGTAACTCGCTAATTAATTAGATATGTAGTGGCCAACTAAGCTTAGGTAGGGTTTGTTTTGATCAATTCGTGAAGTGCGTTGGCGAAGTGTGAGAAAGAGAGTGTGAAACGGACTTTTCTACGTTCAACAGCTTTCTCCCATCTAATTAAACAGTTTAACACCACCACCTCCTCTCTCTATTTTTAGCTTCATCTTATTCTTTCTTTGTTTTTTTAGTCCAACTTGTTCCTTCAATTTGTCTAAATCTGATGGTCTATTTCCCAATAACTCTCACCGTTACACTGTAATTCCATAGTTTTCAACTCCATTTAAGGCTTTATATATCCAGACAGCTTCTAGAGGTTGGAAACTTAACAAGGATTGGGAGAGTAATTCGCTGTTACTGTTATTCTATTGGGTGGCTTTTTTCACTTCAAACCCTTCCTCTTCACTATATAAAAACATTACGTACACAACACAACCCCCCACTCTCTCTCTCTCTCTCTCTCTCTCTCTCTCTCTCTCTCTCTCTCTCCTCTTCTTGCTTCCTCCCCTACCCCAAAAAAAACATCTCTTTCTTTCTCTCTTTGAGGCTACCTCGATTGATCTCTTTGGGTTTGTGGTTGCGGTGGTGGTGGTGGAACATGGAGGCTCAAGAAGAAGCTGTCATCGTCATGGGGTCTAAGGAGAATACCCACATCGTCAAAGGGAAGCGCACCAAGCGCCAGAGGCCACAATCACCTATCCCTTTTGCCATGATCAGTACTGCTAATTCACCGACTGGAGAAGGAGGCGCTGGGGCTGGTGGAGGTCTCGATGGTGAAAAGAACTGCAACATAATAGATACCATTAACGATGACAACACCAGCTTCTCGCCGGCCACTTCCACTGAATTACTACAAGATAGCACTACCGAGGAAGAAGAGGACATGGCCAATTGCCTAATCCTTCTTGCTCAAGGTCAGACCCGGCCGGAGACCCCAAAACAAGTCGAAGAAGATCACGGTGGTGGTGGTGGTGATGCTTATAAGTTTAATAGTCGAAGATTCTTAGAAGCAGCAGCAACCGGCACTGGCAAGGCCGGGTATTATGTCTACGAGTGCAAGACTTGCAAGCGGACTTTCCCTTCCTTCCAAGCGCTAGGTGGGCACAGGGCTAGTCACAAGAAGCCCAAGGCCATGGCCGCCGCGGAGGAAAGGGAAAGGTCATCAAAGCAGTTCTTGTTGTCGTCGGATGATGATCAAGAAGCGCAGTCCAAGAAGAATGATCTCATCTCTTCTCTGTCTCTCCAATTGAGTAGTAGTAGTAGAGGCTTGGGCAGCAATAATAACAGGTCTAAGGTACACGAGTGCTCCGTTTGTGGGGCGGAATTCACGTCCGGCCAGGCCTTAGGCGGCCATATGAGACGGCACAGGGCGCCTAATATGGGAACCAATACCACTTTGTCCTTTACTTCTCCATCATTGGCGTTGGAGCCTGATCATCATGATCAAGAAACCAAGAAGCCAAGACAGATGCTTTCCTTGGATTTGGATCTCAACCTTCCGGCCCCAGAAGATGATCATCGAGAACCCAAATTCCCTTTTGCAACAAAACAGCAACAGCAAAAGCAACAGCAACAACCACAACAACAGCAACAACCTCTTGTCTTCTCCGCTCGGACTTTGGTGGATTGTCACTACTAAAAAAACAGGGTCAGACTTCTTATTTGTTTCCCCGTCTATCTTCCACGTACGCTTGATCTCAAAGCTAATACCAGGGGAATTGCCACAATTGTTTTTCTTTTATTTACCATTCACAAAAGTATACGATTCTTTAAATTCTTTTTTCCAATATCTTAAGCAATTGTTTCACGGACAAGTTAAGATTCTTTGTTAAAGACTTAGTTTATGTTCTGAAAGGCTTATAATTCATGGAAAGTGCATGATCAGCATCTTTTACCTCTTCTTTTGGATTGGTTTTTGGCGCATTTTCAGTTGGAAGGAATGTGATCATAAACACTTTTAGAGAGAGAGAGAGAGAGAGAGAGAGAGAGAGAGAGAGAGAGAGAGAGAGAGAGAGAGAGAGGATAATGGGTGTTCGGTTTGGGTGTCACCCCGGTCCTCACCATCGATCTCAACCAAAAGTCATGGTTTATGTTTCATTGTTTCAGTTACAAGAAAAGCAAGCCGTCTCTCTCTCTCTCTCTCTCTCTCTCTCTCTCTCTCTCTACAAGAATAGAATATTAGAAAGCCAGTAAGTAACTGCAATTCCCACATGAATCCACTTATTTTCCCTTCGTTTTTCTCTTTCCATAAGAAAGTGATATTGAAAAAAAATGCCTTATCTAGCTATTTTTGTTCTTTTCTTTGCTTGGTCCACCACCTGTTAGTTAATAGCCTGCTCATTACACCAAAGCAAACATCTGCTGTCTTCCAGACCCACAACCTTTTTAAATTGCTCCAATAGGTTCTGAATCTCTGATACCACTCGATTCAACTACTTGTAACTTTTAGAGTACGTGAATTTAGGTTGCATCAAACATTAATCAAGCTAGTGGGTTTAAACCCATTTTTCTTGGAATTGAGGCTGATCGGCAGAGAGTTGTACTTAACTGAGAGCGCAATGTAAATGCAGTCTATTTTATGAGTTTATCTGTCTCAAACTCATAAATTCGCGCAGACTCTTATAACTTGAGAAGATATTTTTTCATATATATATATATATATATATATAAACATCTTTCGGTATAATCAATGAAGACAGGTAAATTTGTGCCAAACTGTCGCTATTGATTTGTGGCATTGTTAAATCCTCATGATTAGCTGTTGTCGACCTCGCTATTGACATCACAGAGAGAATGGGGTCGAGAGGGCGGCAATTTGTGAGGTTGCCAATGACTGCCATGCATGTTGACCAATGTTTTAATTTGGGAGTTTGATGGATACGTTGAGCTGAAAAAATAAAAAAAAATCACAGTTACGTATCAAAGTGCCAAGTTTGGCAAGTTAAGGTACTCGATCCGGCAGTTTGGAGATTTTCATTGGGTGTAGACGAGGTGAATTCATTATAATTTGGCAGGTTTGGAGTTAAAAAGAATTTTCATCTTTAACTTAAAATTTTAATCTCATCATTACACATTTTTCAAATTTTTATATAAAATATAATAAATAATTCAATTTTTTCAAATTCTAATACAATTTTTTCAAATCACAAAATAATAATATTATTAAAAATAATTTTTTAAACTCTCGTCTCAAACTCAAAATTCTCATCACTATTCTCAAATCTCTCCTAAAAATATTTTAGTCTTAGATAGATTTTACGAAAATAACCGGTATATGAAATCACATTAGTTTATAGATTTATTTTTATAATATTTTTTTAATATTATAACACTTTTAATAAATTTAATACTCATAAAAAATACACTAATCATCAGTGAATATTATAATATCCAGGCACTATATATATTTCTCTTAAAACTAGAATTTATAGATGATAATATGATATCAGTACGTAAAACTGTCAAATTTATCAGAATCAATAAATGATAGAGATACAATCATTTTATAACTTTTGGTAAGTACTCTATTTTAAATAAATGATATTTTTATAAAATAATAAGTCTTATAATTTTATTTTTCAAAATTAATTTCCATTAAAAACAAAATCGTAAAAAGAAATTTAAAAGATGGTTGTCTGATCTCATCGGTTTTCATTAATTTTTGCAATTAAAGATGTCAACCTTTTTAGAAACTTGTGGGTCCCTAATGCCAGAGTGTTGCGTAATGGATCGTAACAAGACTGGGCATCATGTTGGGTCTGTTGCTGTTCAATTAGCAGTTAGCTGAAGTAGTACTGTTCGAGGCTTCCACAATTTGTTATGTACACGTGAGGTCAAGTGGTTGTCTGAATAATCAAGTAGCACGAAGTGGTGCAAGCAAACTCAGCATTTATTTTCTAATTACAAGATAGATAGAGAAATTGCGTGAAAAATGAACTTGCGTGAGCATCATGATCGTGGACCAAAAAACAAAGTTGGAAATTGTCAAATTAATTATGACGTTAAAATGAGATGAGATGATATAGTCTTAGATGAAAATTGAATAAAATATTATTAAAATATTATTATTTAATATTATTATTATTTTAAAATTTGAAAAAGTTTAATTCTAATTAAAATTAAAAAATTTGAATTATTTATTATATTTTATGTGAGAATTTAAAAAAGTTATAATGATAAGATGATATGAGATAGGTTGAGAGTGTTTCTCAATCCAAACGGCCTCTAAAAATACTATATGCATGCATGTCGTTAACCCTCAAAGCATTTGTTTTTGAGTTATTTTATTCTTGTTATAGTGTATAAAGTAAACCATCAACATCACTTAAATGATTACATGATGATATTTGATTTGTAATATTAAAATGTTAAAATTTATATTCTAAATCAAATTATGCAATGTAAATATTTTACTAAATATGTTCTATGCATTGATTTGAGAATATAAGTTTTATTTTGTTTTTACAAATTTTAGTATATACGCTCTACTTGACCAAAGAATGATACCAAAATTCGGAGTTTGATTTTCTAACGTCCATTGGGACTATATCAGAATACTACAAAATAAAGGATAATTCGGGTTTGCATGCAGATTGTATCAGAAGTGCAGCGAAGGTGAAATCCGGAATATTTTGGTCTTTGCCATCCATCTATTTGATCAAGTCTTTGCCAAATCCAACTATCTAATGCAAATTGTTAAGATCATGGCATTATCTCGAAACTTATTATTTTCGGAATAATGTTACGTACAATCACTTTTGTATATTTTTTATACATTCTACGAATATGATTGGCTGAATTAAATTTTTAATTTTTTTAAAATATACAACTAATCATATTACTGAAATGCAAAAAAAAAAAAAAAACGTAAAAATAACTGTAAATAAAATTTTTGTTATTTTTGTAACATCATTAGGATTGGACTAGCCTAATGTCAATGAATCTAACAATATGGCTAGTTTTTTTTTTTCCTTTTTTTTTTTAATTTTATTATTATTATTATTAAATCAGCTGTATCGAACTAGCTAAATTCCTTCAAATAAGACTATGAGCTGCAGTAAATCTAAACGTTTCTCCATCTTTGACTAGACATTTTTCATAGACAAAATATATATTTTATTCCAAAATACTGTATTAATTGACATTGTCAATAATAATGTTAATTAACTGATTTTGTTTATGGTTATTAATATTGTTATCTCTAATTATTAATTCACGTAAAAAAAAATAATATGATATTAATATTTTAGTTAATATATAGATAATTCAATGTGGATTATATGTTGAATGGCTTTAATTTTAAGCAAGACATGTAGCAATATGGCTAGACCGCCGATGCTCTAAATATCTGATCATGAATAAAGATTTTTCTGATATCCAAACAAATCTAGATAATTACTTCTCAATATTTTTTGGAACGAGGTAACAACCGACAACCGTTGGTTGCATTTGGCAGAATTATTATTTTGTTGAGGATTGAGGATAAATTAAACAGCCAAGTGGGAGAGTACTACGCAACTATCAACCAAACAAATGATCAGTCGTTTTCGTTGGCCCTTGAGTGCTTCTCATGTCTGGTAGTCACTCATTTATCCTCTAAAACAGCCGTTTAGAAATACCACTGCTAGTCTGTCAAGAGTTGTATTCTTATGAAAGATCGATGACATGGAACTGGTTTACAGTTCATACGCCTTCTCTTTGATTCTTGTTTTGTTTATGCAAATAAAATCATTCAAATCTCTGGCAATAATAGTTTCAATTCACTTATACCTGCAAATCTTTCATGCATATAGTTGCAGTATAAGAACTTATCCCATCACGCAACTATACTTAGTAGTTAGTAAAGATAGATATCAGTCAATCCCTGCCATATCTTCATCAATTTGTGCCTATTTATGTATGTGCCACTCCCTTCTTCGAAAAGAAAACCATTTCTGCATTGAGCAGTTTCCATCATCTCATACTAGGAACTGTTTTGGATACACAGCGATTATTCACTACTTGAAACCAATGTCAAGCTAAGCCTAACAGCATCAAGTAGAAAAGGTGATCACCACATCCACATATTTACATGAACTAAACAAGATGTCCTTCACACTCCCAAAAATTTATCATAACTACTATATATGTGAGATGAGCAGTTTCCATCATCTCATACTTGGAACTGTTTTGGATAAACAGCGATTATTCACTACATGACTCATGTATTTCTTTTACCTGTTTACAATGAAACCAATGTCAAGCTAAGCCTAACAGCATCAAGTAGAAAAGATGATCACCACATCCACATATTTACATGAACTAAACAAGATGTCATTCACACTCCCAAAAATTTATCATAACTACTATATATGTGAGAATGCTTGGAAAAAAAGCTTGTTCATCTGATGGTGAATGTGTCTGAGATTATGCAGGCCGTCCAATTGCCATTTCAACCACTTCTTGAGGTCTTCGAATTTGTTGTGGCGAGTTCTAGTTGTTGTTTAGTACTTGCATCATTTACATCAGGAGCAGCATCCACCACTACGAGGAGTTGGGTCTACCTGCTTCTGCTCTAAAATCTGTTTCTTCACTACTGCGGATCCATTTTCCAAAAAATTCGGAACCTCAAGTATCTGCAATCAACTAAACTGGTTTAAATACGTGCCATGAAACATGATTTACATTGTCTGGTGAATGGTACAAATATTTATAGCCAACAAAACATATTGAAAAAACACGATGAATAGATTCTGCTAATGCCATTGCAGCCATAAAATCACATAATGTTTCATTATTCATCTTCGTAAGCCTGTTTCTTTTTAGATTACAGAACAGGGCAACACAACCTCCGACCTCAGCAGAAATCAAGCTGATATCTTTAGTATAAAATGGCATGCTGTTAATGGCCAAATGCTTTTCTTAGCATCATAGGCTGGACCAGTCGTAATATTTTCTTTGCTCAACTGCATCAGAGCAATGCCTGATGTTTAGAGGTCAAACAAGACTGATGGGACATTCAAGGCTCAAGACTTCCATGATCCAGCGGAGCGTACTTATCTTGCCAACTTAACCAACTCACTCAAATAACTTAGGTGCATTTTTCTTCAGTAAGCATTAGAAGTCTTTCAGTTTATAAGCAATCAAGTTCTAAGCTAGTATTTCTTTACAACTCTTGCACTGAGGAAGCAAGAACATATAATGGACCTAACTACGCTTTTTTCTTCCACTGAATAGCTTCTTTCTACTATTATCATAATACATAGGCTGGCAGGTCTAAATGAACCACCATCAGTGAAACGCCATCAATCAAAACAATTCAATCGAAGTACGCTTTAATCAATTTAAGCTGCAGTCAATTATCGTCAATCAAACAGTTTGCCCTCCAATAAAAAATAAATGGAACATGAGGAAGAGTCTAACAGGTCAATGAGACACATTGCTGTTACGAGATGTCAGTTAAAAAATGCAAGCTTTGTTGAAATAGGATACCTTTAATGTAAGATCTTTAAAGCATTGGTGGACATTCTCTTTAGTTTTAGCACTACATTCAAGAAACAAACATTTATGTTCCTGAGCAAGAGCCAACCCCTCTTCTCTCGTTACAGCCCTCTCATTCTCCTGGAATATGTTAACGCTATAAGAAAACAAGAAATCCCAACTGCTCGAAAGCACATAACGCCACATGGCAGGAAATTAAGGGAAAATGAATTCTTGAATATAAAGATTGTCATAAAAAACAAAATTGAATGGTAAATATATGGGCACTAGACGTCTAAACACATTTAATTGTGTCTGTCTAGCGCAAGAAAATATACTGTGAACATACAACTTACCCTATCGACTTTATTACCAAGAAGAATTTTGATACACTCAGGATTAGTGGAGTAGAGCTGTACTTCCTTTGCCCATATATCCAGCAGGTTTGTGAAGGTTTCGCGCCGAGTCACATCATACACTAAAGTAAAAAGAGATCAGACCAGTTAGACTTCCATTCATCAAAGTCAGAGCATGATACTGGATTCATGGAGTTTAGAAGGCTTAGAAGTTGATAAACACAAAGCAACATGCAAGTATGCTAAAAATCTGTCTTAACGTCCAAATAGAAGATGAAGATGACAGCAAAGACAAAAGGTATATATATATATATAAAGTCAATAAAACTGGACGTGGCTCAAAGGGGAAAAAAGAACTGGACATTGTATCTAAAGAAAACGGGGCTAACAGTGTTAGGTAGCTATCCTAATAAGCAGAGAGAGTAATATGCTCACAAAACAGTAATCTATTTAATCAAGTTTTCTTTAATTATTTATAAATATTAAACATCTTCAAGAGAGTAGATATCTATATAATTTCAGTGGCATACCAAGAATAATTCCATGAGCACCTCTGTAGTAAGAGCTTGTTACTGTTCCAAACCTTTCCTGCCCAGCTGCAAACGCAGCACATATTGTTAGCAAACCAATTGCATTTAACAGGCAAGAGAAAAATAAAATTAAAGATGGTATCTTCCATACATAGTAGAATAAGCAAATATTTAACAGCTGCTCGAACTGATCTTTTCCTCATGCCCCCATATAAAAAGGGAGCATCGGGAGTAGTAACAAGAAGGTTTGCCTTCATTATAGGCACGTAATATATATATTCGGAGGGCAAGTTTTGCATCAAAACTTATGACAAACTTGAACAAAGAGAGTGGTGATTTGTTCTTATCAACCATCACTAACAAATGCATAGTAAATCAAATTCAAGTGAAAAAAAATTCAGCAGTTACCCGTGTCCCAAATTGTAAGCTTCAATCTTTTGCCACCAATAGTAAGCAGCTTTACCTTAAAATCCACCCCTGGAAATAGTCAAGACGGTAATGAAAAGGTACCACAAAAATGGACATTTATAGAATAGTTTATATCAAATGTAGAACCCTTCATTACTAATTATGTTTCTTCCTGGCCCTTCATGCCTATATCATCCTCGCATAATTGGTACTAACTAAGGGAGCTTATTACCTCCCCTGATGACCTCATTGTGTTTCTGAAGCTTATATTGACGATCTTAGCTCAAACGTTTCTACACGCAATGGAGAACTGGAATTGAATGGTCGAATAAATTGAAACATATAGGATAATGAAAAGCTTAGTCAATTTTTCAACTTAAATTTGCAGCCATGAATCATAATTCCAAATGTGCAAACCTTACAGCACACCCTCATGAATGCAGATTTATAGATGCCCAAGAGCCACTATTCATAAACGAGAGCCAGGAGTCACACAACCCAAATATTATTATTCCATCCCTGATTGAAAAAATCATCTTTTCTAAACCTTGCATTATTCAAGCCACCTAGCTTCAACGCTAAATGGGTCTCCCAATTATAGTTGCAGAAAATTTACATGCTGAACCCAGAAAGCAAAAACGAGCAACCATTACGCCGACAAAATTGTACACAAATCTTCTAAGTTCTACATGCTCTACTTCTTAAAGAAGCAAGAAATAAATTGCAACTTGGAAAAAAAAAACTTGCATATTTCCCTAAAGTTTAGAACCAAGTTTTTTGAAGTTGGAACCGGATATTGAATATCATACAGAACATGCAAGAATTGTTCGTGGAGATCTGGGAAAGGTGAGAAATACAGACACAGAAACAGAGAGAGGGACAGACAAAGAGGTACCAACGGTGGGGGACAGATCATGAACAAAGTTGGAGATAAAACTGAGAAGAAGGCTGCTCTTGCCAACACCAGAATCACCAATCAACAAAATCTTGAATGAGTAATCATAACTGTTATTCCTTCCTTTTGAAGGAGAGCCCATCACTCTTTATACCACCCGAAAACTTTTTTTATTCTCTCCCACTTCTCCTTTCTCAATTCTCTGTAAATTGGTCCATCTCATTTCTCTCCTGTCTTCATCATTAACAAAACGCTATGAAAGTGTGTGTTTGTGTGAGAGGGAAAGAGAGGTTCAGAACGAGAAACAACATGCGAAGTTTCGTGGGGTGGATGACACGACGGTGGTGGGGTTGGCGCGGGTAGCGTACGTGTGAGATTTGTAGTTAAACAAACGAAATGGCAATGTTCAGAACTCCGATTTTAGGACAAAGGATATCCTATTCCTTTCCTTGAACTGGGTTTCGGATCATTCGATTCCTCCACGCGCATTCCTGCGTGCCGAGGATTTTTTTGGCATTTATTACTTTGTCCCCTCGTTCGTTAAGTTCCCCGCCCCCACCGCTTCTTTACATAGAATTTCTCCTACGCTCACCAACTGGTACATTTAGGCCGATAAGCTGAGTGCCTGGTTTCGATCAGACACACTCTCTCTCTCTCTCTCTCTCTCTCTCTCTCTCTATATATATATATAATTTTTTATTTTCAAAATATAAAACATAAGATTTCAATAGATTTGATTGAAACGGCAATATTCTAAGACAATATTTTAAGATAAATAAATAATATTTTCCTGACTCTAATAATAGCCAGCTAATGAACCTCTATACCCAGCTTCCATTTTCCTTATAAAGTAGAAAATACTATGAATACCTGTTGTAATACTCAATCATCACTCTACCACTAAAATTAGTGGCATTTGCATTATCCATTTATAGTGCATAATACAACAAAGTAATAGATTTTCCTTTTATCTTTTCCTCTGAATGCACAAACACTGTATTCAATGAGCAATGAACTAGAATCTTCAAATATTTCAGTGGAGAATATGGGGTCCCTTCCAAGGAATCAAGCCAAAAATGGGTGTTCAGTGTACGCGCCCTGCAATACTGGCAATGAGCTAAGCTATGTTGGCAATTAAGAATGAATTCTACTATATATATCCATGCCACGACTACACAAGTGTTCACCATGCAGTCATGCATGTTCGCCGGCCTCTACAGCTAGCTATATATCTGCATAATCTGGCTCATCATGGCAATCTGCATAAACAGATCAAAGCTTTTTGCCTCTGAAGGAAATTCTTTTATATAATCTTTTTTTTTTTAATGATATCCCATTTTCTCTATGGTTTGGCAGTCAGCCCTTTAATGTCTCAATCCACCATGGCCAGAGTGCAACTTATACATTGCAGTTATCCAGCAAAAACAAATGAAAATGTTCGGTTTACAGTAACAGAATTAACTCTTCAAAATCTCCATTCATTACCCTCCTCCAAAAAAAAAAAAGACGTGCGTTTTAGCATAAAAGAAATAAAACCCTCATTTGTCAAAAACGTTTATCCGTTTTAAAACTATATATTTATTAATTTAGATTCATATATAGTATTTAATAAATTATTACCATGCATGTTAAGATATTCTAAAATAAATAGTATTGAAAATTAAAACCGATTAAGTAATTAGGCACTCGAACACAGCCTCCACGTACGGAGAAGCAAAACCAAGCCTTGACACTTGCGACCGGCCGACCACAGACACCTAGAACTAGAAGTCGGGGGGCAAGCTTTCGTCTTGTTTGATCATTTCAGTATCTTTCGTCGGCCTTCATCTTTCATTATTAAGTAAAAATAATTTATATTCATATGTTTTTATAAAATAATGTGACGTCATATTATTAAATTATTTTTGTTATAAAAATATATCAAACGTATTATTATAAAAATACGATGCTGGTCGTGATCCCCGTACATGAGAAGGGTCTGGTGCTTGAAGTACTGCAGATGGCGTGGATGATTAATTAGTCAATGAAGAAAATGATAATTGTTTGGAGGGTGGCGTCCCCACGGAAGATGACTTGCCTTAGAGGTCAAGAATCCGATGATAACGTATAGTTTAAGTACTCTTTTCTTTGATATTGTTGGATCCCCACGTAAGTGCGTGCTGCCGATACCGGACCCGTCTGGTTCTTTTCACGAGGTTCATCAAGCAATCTGCTCTTATTGCTCTCAGCTTTTCCCCAGTTTTATTTTCTTTTCTTTTCTGGAATGTGCCATGTCCACACGTTATCTGATGGAATATATTCTGATTTCAGACCGAAGGATGCTGCCTCTCTCTCGTTGGATCCATGCCACGTGTATATTAAATGACATGCACGGTTCATTAAACTTCTTTTAATGATTTTTTTTTTTGGTCGAGAAAATAACGGTTATTTGCAGGAAGTTGGGTTGGAGGAGTTTCATTATTCTCAGGCAATTACTATTCTAATAATTGATATTTACTATTTATATATATATATATATATAGCTGGATTCCATCCAATACAATAATTACAACAAATATTATTTTAATAAAGAGTCTGATAATCTGATGACATATAATTTGATTCTCTAAATGAAAAATTTGAATTTAAAATTTCATATTCTTTATAAAAAAAAAAAAAAAAGACAAAGGTAGTGTTATTTTTAAACCATAATTCAGTGGTACTAAGTTCTAACCAACTGAGAGAATATAACATTTATATAATTTAAATAACTAGTTTTTAATACAATTTCAAGCTTCTTTAAAAAAAAAAAACATTTATATAATTATTGGGGTTGTTTTATATAGCATATAATTAATAGGTTTATGGATGTTATATACACGTTTTTTTTTTTTTTTCATAATGGAAGGTTTTTATTTTTATTTTTTTAAAAGTGAAAAAACCGAAAAAGGAAAATAGCATTGTGCCTTGTGCCTTGTAATCGAAGGCACATCGTTTCTTCAGCCTTGCTCAAAGGCATCGTCCTCCCTCCCAAACTCGAAACCCTAGTCATCACTCTCTAGCAGAAATCTCGACGATGGGCCGTGACACGCCGGCACTACCAGCAACACCCTCAACAGCGCCGACTGCGCTGGCACCGGGCTACAGATTTCATCCGACAGACGAGGAGTTGGTCATATACTACCTGAAACGCAAGGTCGACAGCAAGCCCTTCCGAATCAATGCCATATCCGAGGTCGATATCTACAAAAGCGAGCCTTGGGACCTAGCAGGTTACCCCCTCACTCTCTCCCCTATTTTCCTTACAAATATACTGGCCAAAAGAAGATACGCTTAGAATAGTCATTTCTTTTTGAGAAAGCTATCTTATTGCTTTTGTAATTCGTTGTTTCTTTACGGGTTTTGCGTTCGCATGATTGTTGCTCTGTTTTTATCCATCTTGTCTCTGAGTTTTCTTCTTGGTGGTTTACCAGTGGTTGTTTTGTTAACTTCGATTTTGTTGCGATTGTTATAATTTTTTTCCACTTTTTGAAATGGTTTTTCTGTACTTCTTTAATGGATGTTTAGAGAAGTCGGGGTTGAAGACCAGGGATCAAGAGTGGTACTTTTTTAGTGCATTAGATAAGAAGTATGGCAATGGGGCGAGAATGAATAGGGCTACAAGCGAAGGTTACTGGAAGGCGACGGGGAAGGACCGGGTGGTCCATCACGGATCTAGGAAAGTTGGGCTGAAGAAAACTTTGGTTTTCCACAGTGGGCGAGCTCCCGGTGGGACGAGGACCAATTGGGTAATGCATGAGTACAGGCTTGCTGATGAAGAACTGAAGAAAACTCAGGTGAGGCCGTGGCAAAATTGTGATTAATGGTTTTATGTATTTTTATGCCTTTGTTTAATTGTCGAGAAAAGTATATGAAATGAAGTGAAATGTGAGTTTGGAACACTTGTGGATTATGAAGTTTTGGTTTGACTGAATGAAAAATGAAAAAGCACAACATTTGAGATATCTAGGTGATGTTAGGGAACTGGAAGAGAGAGTCAATGTGGAGTTCTCCAAGAAGTGAGAATCTCAATTTAAATCAAAGTTGTTCGTTTCCTACACTTGCTCAGCATCCAGATAGGTTTTGTTTTGTATTTTTTTTTCTTGCTTTGCAAATTGGACTTGTATAGATACTATTATTGTGATCGCTGCGTCATCGTCGTCGTCATCATCACCATTATTACTATTTATGTTAACTGTCTTATGTTTTGGATTCTTGTTTGGGTGGAGAAGGATGCGTATGTGCTGTGTAGAGTTTTTCATAAGAAAAATATAGGGCCACCAAATAGCCATCGATATGCACCTTTTATTGAAGAGGACTGGGATGATGGTACACCAGCTTTTCTTTCGGGGAAAGAAGCCAGAAATGAATTGGTAGCTGGCCACGATGCACGTGCTGAAGGGGGTGACCACGATGCACGTGCTGAAGGGGGTGACCACGATGCACGTGCTGAAGGGGATGACCACGATGCACGTGCTGAAGAGGCAAGCCATGATGCATGTGCTGAAAAAGCTGGCCATGGTGCATTTGTTGAAGGGAATGGCCATTGTGCATTTGTTGAGAATAATTATGGTGAATGTGTTGAGAATTGTCAGGATTCATTTGTTGAAGGGAGTAGCATTGAACAGGTTTGTACTTTCCTGACTTTGATTCTTTTACTTAAATTTAGCAAGTATTTCACTGTGGTGATGTGTTATAGATGCTGAATCGTGCCATGTTATAATTTCAAAGATATGAAGTGATAACAACAAGTAATATACAGACCTTTTTTTTTTTTAAAAGTAATATACAGACATTCAAACAGGCGGGTGGAGTGTGCACCAAGATTTCGATTGAATTGCATTGGATAAGGAAAAAAATAGATTTGATTGAAAACCTTCCTCATTTGCGCATATATGGATATTATATTGTTACTTAGGTTTCTTACCATATTGGTTGTATTCACTGAATTGATAAATCTCTTAAAAGTTCTTTCCATTCTGGTCATTTATTTTATATGGTTAAATCAATGGGCGACACAAGAAGATTTTATTTGATTTTTTCAATGGGGGACACAAGAAGATTTTATTTCTTTTTCTATTGTTGCTATCTATCCTAAAGGTCTTGTTTCAAATTTTGAAACAAAATTGTGAGTTTGAAACCCATGCTGTTTAATCATGCACTCTATGATTATTTGAGAATGGAGCACTTTCGAGTTGAAGGCTCGATGAATGTCTGGGAATAGACACCTATCAAAAAAGAGTGTCTGGGAATAGACTATCCTTTGGTGCCATGGAGGAGGTTAATTAATGTTCTTTGGTCCTGTGAGAAGAATGAATTTTTATACAATTCTTGATGCTACATTTTATTCCATTCTATATGATACTTATTTTTTTTATAAGTAAATATGATACTTATTAAAAATAATGATATGTTTGGTATAGGGAATAGACCCCTGGAATGATATAGTTATTGAGGTATGGGAATAGAAAATTTTAAAAATATTTTGGGGGTGGCCAGCACTGTCACAAAACCTGTTGGAACACCCCCCGAATGGTGATTCATCTACGATTTAATAATTAATCAACAATGGTTGAAACTGCAGGATGTCTTGATTTTGTCTACATGTGAAGTTACTTTTTCGAGACATACTTTTGTACCTAATTTGTCGATCTCACCATAGTATTGATTTTGCTCTGTTCATATAATGTATGTGTACCATTCACACACACGCCGCACACATCCAAGAAAAAAAGAAAAGAAAAAAAAAAAACACACCAATATATAATATATACATTAGTTATCTTTTGATGCCTTAAGCCATGTATTGTGTAGCTCCCATACTTGGTATTTCCAAGTCTCATTACAGCCAAAAATTACTTTCCAATGCTAGTTGATTGTTTCAGGATACTCACTCCATTAATGAGGCTCCTCTTAGGGCTAATGAAGTCCCAAGAGACCCTCAAAATGCTTTGGTCGCCTGCAAGTGTGAGAAAACCGATGATTGTCGTTTGCCCTACATGGATAATCAAAGACCCTTCCCCCTGATCAAATATAAAAGAAGGCGTCATTACGAACTGAATTCTAACCATTCAAATCCTTCAGAGACTTCAACTAGGATGAGTCAGGATCATGGTTCCTCTACAACCACCACTGCAGCAACAACATTGATGACGACAACAAGCACCACTACCACCACCACAGCAACTACAAGAAATTTTCTTTCTGCACTGGTGGAATATTCACTGTTAGAATCTTTTGAACCCAAAGATAGTCTTTCAGTTTCTCCTGAATTTGATCCTGCTAGTCTCGATTCATCTGTGCCTCCTAGCTGCTTGAAATTTATACAAGATTTGCAAAATGAGATTCATAAAATTTCAGTAGAGAGGGAGACATTGAAGTTTGAAATGATGAGTGCCCAAACCATGATTAACATTCTTCAATCTCGAATCGATCTTCTGAACAAGGAAAATGAAGATTTGAGGAAGAGTAACCGAGATGTCAAGTGAACGGCGGTAGTGCGCATGTAATATCATCTCATGTTATGTTGTATGAATCTTCAGCTTCCAATGTGGCCTTGTACCCCAAGTGAGTTGATGTGAGATTATGTAATCTTTTCCAAGCGCAAGTTTATTGAACTTCGTTGTAAGAAAATCGAACTCGTTCAGTCTCTGAAACAGTTAAAATGCTTTTCCGTATTAAGTACTCGATCCTACTGCTGAGGTTCACTGAATAAAACTGGATTCATGGGCCAACTTCGCCCCTGATCGCTTGGCGTGATATACAAATCTCAGGTCATGTGAAATTTTGATAATCTGGTTTTGTTACATTATTACATATAAAAGTCGCACGGGTCTTGTTATGAACTGAGTGAGTATATGACCTGAAATATTGAACTTGTCATCTTTTCAGCCTTCTTAAGGCCACCCTCATGACCAGCTACATGGCCAAAGGTAAAACACAATCAGCTGTTTTTACTTCAATTTAGTCTGTAACCAGTGGAGGGGTCTAAAGGGCATCAAAATTTGAAGACAATAATGCTTTCCAGGTAAGTCGGTAAGATGGAGAAACTGTTCTGGCATGATCTGTTCTGGTGTGATGAGAAAAAAAAAAAATTATCTGTTCTGGTGTACTGGTTTTTGGTTGATCTATTTTGTTGTAAGCGACTTCGCTATCTCCTTTATTTTTTGGTGGTTCTTGCCATTTCCTTTTATAAACTGTTTTTTCTTTTTGGGTTTTATTGAGTTTTGAGAAATGAGAGATAAGTTAGATAATTTTATTTTTTTAAAAATAAGTTTTGTATTGGTTTTTGCAAAGATGGACAAATAGAGTTGAAATGCCTACCATAACTAATTATTTTGGTTGTCTACTAGTAGTTCTAACTATAAACTGACCTTTATTTATTAGTTTGAACACCATACGATTTATTTGAAATTAATTGAACGAATAATTCGTATAAGAAAATAAATCTTTTTGTGGTATTAAAACGTTTGAATATAATTTTTCGAAAGTAGTTTTTGTGTTAGTATTTGTAAATTTATTTTGTTTTTTATATTTAGATAGTAATTAAATAAAAACTTTAAATAATGTATTTTGTTTTAGATTAAAAGAAGTAGAGTTTGACATTTTCAAATTTATTGAAAAATTTTGAAAAAAATTTGGCCTTTAATGAGTTGGTGAAGGGCTTGTGTGTGTGTGTGTTTAATTATTAATAGACATGTATGGTAATTTATATTTTAAGGAAAAAAAAATTAATGAAGAAAACTTTTATTTGCAAACCTATATTTTAACGAATTCTGCTAAATACAGTCACTGTTACGTAGTTTTTATATATTATTGATGTGATTGACGAAAGCAGTTATTTTATATTAAAAAAGTGAAGTGACTAATTATATTAATAGATTACGAAAGGAATATATAAAAGTAACTGCACATAATATTTTTATATTTTAACATCTCAGAAGTCAATGCCATATTAATTAATAAATAAATTTTTGATTTGTTTCATAATTAATTGGAATCCCACAGTAAGTTATATATTGAATCATTGATGTTCCAAAGTTGCAAGTAACGTAACTTCCTGATGTATGCAACTCAAATCCATTAGATTAGTATGGTTTTAAAGGATAAAGATATATTTTTATAGGTATTTTTAAAGTATTCTCAGTTTTTTATTTAAAATTATAAGTAATATAAATAAATGCATGGAGTGAGACTTTTATTTTAAAAAATAATAATTAAATATTAAATTCGGATAAAGCAGAATAAGAAAGAAATCATTTTGAAACTGAGAGAACCCGAGAAACAATTGTTGCCTAAAAATGAAGGAGATATAAAGGTCGGTTTTCCAGACTCCAGAATCCTCGCCGACCAACGACCCAACTAAAAGACACAATGGCAGTTGGCAACTCAATCGGACTTTCATTTAATTTTAATGACGTCCTTGATGATGTAATCTTAAACTCCTTTACCATTCCAACCTTTCCTCTCTCTCTCTGCCCATTGCTTGTACCTAACCCCCTCTTTTCTCTTGCTAAGGAAGGCTTGCATCTCTCTCTCTCTCTCTCTCTCTCTCTCAATCTACTGAAACCCTAACCGTAACTCCGACGTCGATCACTGCGATTCGAACTTTATGGGCCGTGACAAGGAAACCTCACTTGCCCCCGGCTTCCGATTCCACCCCACCGACGAAGAACTCGTCCGTTACTACCTCAAGCGCAAAGTCTCCTCCAAGCCTTTCCGCTTCGACCCTATCTCCGTCGTCGACATCTACAAGTCCGAGCCCTGGGATCTTCCAAGTAACTCCTCTCTCTTTCTCTAGCTTTATATATTTCTTTTATTTTTTTTAAATTTTTTTTGTTTATTTTGGGGACGGGGTGGACCTTTTAGGCAAGTCGAAGCTGAAAAGCAGGGATTTGGAGTGGTATTTCTTCAGTGCACTGGACAGGAAGTATGGTAGTAGTTTGAGGACCAATCGGGCCACGGAGAAGGGTTATTGGAAGACCACTGGGAAGGACCGGCCGGTCCACCAAAACTCGCGCACCGTGGGGATGAAGAAGACTCTCGTTTATCACAGCGGCCGGGCCCCCCATGGCGCTCGTTCCAATTGGGTCATGCACGAGTATCGCCTCGTCGACGAGGAATTGGAGAAAGCCGGAATCGCAATAGTAAGTGTGTGATAGAACTGTAATTTTTCCTTTTTTTATTTTTTTTTATTCGTCGTTTTGAGATTCTTTTTGATTGAGGGGATTGGAATTGATTTTTTTTTTTATTCTTTGGGGTTGGGGGCAGGATACTTTTGTGCTGTGTAGGGTTTTTCAGAAGAGTGGGACGGGGCCAAAGAATGGTGAGCAGTATGGGGCGCCGTTTGTTGAGGAGGAATGGGATGACGATGTGGCGACTTTCATGCCCGATGAAGATGCCGCAGTTGACAAAGTGGTAATTGGTGATGGTGCAACTGACGACCTTGATCAGGTTTGTGATTTGTCCTTTCCTCAACTCTTTTAAGAGAAATTTGTTGCCCTTGGACGAAGGCATTTTGTGAGTTGGAGACAATCTTCAGCAAAACCGTCTTCAGCCTATTAGCCAAAACCTTGGAGGATTTTTTAAACACTGCCAATCAAATAGTTATTGATCTCCATTGCCCCAGCTATCTTGGGGGTGAAGATGATAAAAGTAGCATATTTATTAGGATCTCAATTTTTTTTTTTTTTTATAAGTAAAAGATTTTATTGATCAGCGTAAATAGGCAACAAAGCCCGAGTACACAGGATCTCAAACTTAATGTCAGATATATCTTTAATGTTAGTATATCAACCATCACATTGGTCTTCAGTTTTTTTAAATGTTCTTATTAGTTGTGAGCATCAGTCAGGTGATCTCCCCTATTGCTTGGGATGTCTTGTACCGAGTCATGCTTAGTGCATCTCTTACCTGCCCGCCATATGTATTTCTTTTCTTTGTTAATTCAGATATTTGAATTCTTAAATTTTTTGAGCATGCTTTATTTTTCCAGGATCTTGAGATTAGCATTCCATCCGAAAAAACTCCCTGTCCATTGAACTTTTATTATGGGGAGACAAGCAACTATGATGACCATTGTGGGGATTTCATTGAAGTTGATCAAAAGCCTATCATAGTTCGTAGTGAAACTTTTGAGCCACGTCATGACCAGCAGGTCGCTGATATGCCAGAGCAATATGTGATGGACATAAAACCGATCAATGATGACTATTTTGTCGAATTAAACAATAGCATGAATCCACTGGAAGTCAATTACTCCCTCAACAAACCCTACTTGGATGACACTGATAATCCTCTGTTGGGTGATGGATTATTCCTTGAATCTAATGATCTTTTAGATCCTGCTGAGTCTGATCCTGCAGGTTTTGACGTGCTGGATGAGTACCTTACATTCCTGAATTCAGATGATGATGTAGTTTTTGATCCATCTGAAATTGTGAGGACTGAGAAGCTGGTGTCTGATCAAGCACCCCTCACACAGAAGGTAAATTCTTACTTCTGAAATACAATGACTTTCACTTGTGCTTTGGGATTTTGCATTGTAGTTTTGAATGAACTTATGCTTCATAACAGTATGAGAATGGAGGAACTGACCTAGTGTACCCAGAAAGTATACGTCTGTCAGAGGCACAGGGTAGCAATGATGCATCCTCTTCAACGCAGAAGCCAGAGGCCACTATATATGAGTCAGGTAGGATTTGAAGTATCAAATCTCTTCTGGTAACTTACTTTTTTGGTATCCCATGCCATTTGTATATAAATACGTAATCCCTTGAGACTTGTATTGTATTCACTTCGGTCTAGTTTTTCCACTCGTCTTTTGCTCTTGGGCTTATTCTTGTATGGGTGATTTATGGTGCAGACATTAAGAATCCATTCATCAAACGGGCCACTGACCCGTTGGACAGCATCGCTGCTCCTCCTGCCTTTGCCTCAGAGTTCCCTGCAAAAGATGCAGCTCTTCACTTCCATTCTGCTGCACAATCTTCCAGCTCCGTTCATGTCACTGCTGGTATGATCAGAATAAGAAACATGACTTCAACTGGAAATGGGACAGACTGGTTGCTTGGCAAGAATGTTGACATCAACCTCATAATGCCCTACTCGCTCTTGCAAGGTGACATTAATTCTGCTTCTTTGGTGGCAATGACCGACTTGCATGCTGGCAAGACATCATCCATAGTTTTACGGAGCTGGTTCTTCTTGATGTTGTTTTGGGTCCTGATTCTTCCTGTGAGCTTCAAAATTGCAAGCTACATTCACATCAAGTAACGCTGCAAGATCACGATGAACATTTTTTGACCACGCTCTTGAGAAGAATCATTGGGATCTTTGAGGAGAGGAGAAAGAAAGGTTGCGATAGAGGAGTCTTAACAATGGAAAATGTTATTAGTTGCTTTTGTATATGCATTTTAGTCACACAAGCTTGGCACTAACAGTGCATACGCTGAAGTATTGAGCCTCTCATCATGTTTGCCATCTTAATTTTACATTTTGGCACCAACTGCGACAACAAAGGCGAACCTGAACAACTGTTTACAACAATGACAATCAGTGGAGGGGTCTCAGAGCAACATTGGGAAAAGCTTTATAAATTTATTGATGTATTGTTACGGAATTTTTATTGGTTACAATTACATGCCCAGATCGGCTTCAGACAGGAGAGCAAAGAATACGAATTAAAAAAAAAAAAAAAGGCGACTTTGAAAGTCAACAAATGGCTCAACATGCTGAATCTCTATTACAACCTGCCAAACTAGCATAGACTCGCATACTTCATTTTAGATAAATAATGGCATAATCTTAAATTCTGTATATCTTTTCATACGGCTCCTGTGGCAGCTTCGTCTGAAATCGTATTCCTCAGATATAAAGCATAAGCGTTACATCTCCCCAGGAAGCATGGTGTCCTCAGGTATATCACAGAAAGCGACACCCTGCGATAAAATAATGGCAGAGCGTATGAAGAAGATGACATGTACATTAACACAAGGAGACAATGGCGAGAAATGAGAATATCTACCTCCCCTATAAGATGGGCCACGCATCTCTTCTCTGCTAGCAGTTCTGCTTCTGTCTGCAAAATAATTGTTACAAAAATGATTAAAAATAAAACAAAGGATTTTGTAGATATGAAGATCCTAATGCTAACTGGCCATGACTTGTAGATGACAGTTCAGTACACGAATGTGAACTCTTTTCATCTGAGTAAGAGTTCAGTTCGATGCATCCTTAACCTCTTCATTAGGGCGATTATTTCTTCCGTCATTCCTCTGTGTATTCTTACGATATTGCCATAATAATATCATGAGGATAGCTTACCTTGGTTATTCGCTCGAGAAGGTAATCATCAAATATTACATTGTTGACAAATTCATAATCACCATCTCCCTGTAGAATGGGAAGCATAACTTATTATGGTAAAGCCAATTAAGCAGTCTTTTTGAAGAAAAAGAAAAAGAATTCTGATCTAAACTTACTTTTGATCTGCATGGCATACTGAAAACGATATCCTCTGCTATTCCATAAGGATTTCCGTTGGTATAAACCTATAATGGAATTGTAACAATGAGACTGGAGACTAAAGCCATTATTTAATTGGTAAGTCATGAAGCATGGCTCTGATAGTTCTTCATCGTATTGTTGCACTGATAATTAGTACGGGTAGGAATTTTCTATAAAAGTGGCATTCAACTTGCAGTTTCACTTCAAAAAACAACTCTCTCTGATTGCACTAATAAACATTTTAGTGCCACCATATAATAAACACGAGAGTCTTTCTTTGTTTGGAAAAATTGTGAAAAAAGGAAAAAAAAAATTAACAAATGGAAAAACTGAGATGTACTGCATTTTCCCCCTAAAAGAATCTTCTGTTGGTTCATCTTATATGTTGTGCAGAAGTCTTTACCCATCATTAGGATGAGTGGAGTTACTGGATACCTGGCAATATTGTTTTGGTAGGGAATTTCTGATTTGAGTCTCAAAAAAACCAGACGGCATAAACGAAGCATATATTTGTATGGCTGCAAGTTACAAGAAAGTGAACTCACTCCAGATGAAAACCAATCACCCTCCGGAGTGGGAGTAACTAAAGATCGTATTGCATCGGCAATTGACACGGCAGTTGATGCAGCTGAAGATCTTCCCCATTTTTTAATCAACACACCACCTCTCTGCAAATCAAAGTTTACTTTTTAGCACCTGAAGCTGAAGCTCAAATAGGTCAATAGCAGACTTTGCAAATTCTTTAAACCACCTTCACTTCTTAATCTATTATTGCTCCAAGGTTACCTTCTGGACCTTTTCTGTAAACTCCACCTCTAACCACTTGCGATCCTTGGTAACTTCTATGACCGGCAAGCCATTGATTCTAGCATTTAAAAAGTCTGGAACCTGATAAAGTTACAGAAAGAGTTTCTTTAGAAGACGAGTGAGGGAATTTTTTTAATGCACACTCTTACAACAGAACCTCTTAATGACCTGAGTGGTTGAGTGGTTTCCCCAGATGGTCACATTTGACACTTTATCATAGAAGACACCTGCCTTAAGGGCCAGCTGCATAAATAATAGCGCCATTATTCAGAACAAAAATTCCCTTTGGCCACGATAATCAAATATGTATGTGATTGATGCCTGTGATATTCAAGAGCTAATTTTACCTGACATTTTGCTCTATTCTCATCTAACCGGGTCAAAGCATGAAAGTTTTTTGCTGGTATTTTTGGAGCATTTTTCAAACAGATTAATGCACTGCATAGAATAGGAAACACAATGCAGTTAAAGGCACGATAAGAAACTCTAAATGCAATATTAAACTCAAAACTGTATGTCAAGGACCAAAAAATAAATCCTCTTACTTAGTGTTACAGGGGTTGCCCACAACTATCACTTTGACATTACAGGATGCAACAGCATTGAGAGCCCTTCCCTACGAAGTTAAAATTAAAAAAAAAAAAAAGATATAAGAGGAAACTTTACAAACCTTTCGAAAAAACTATTAAAAAAAAAAAAAACTAACAGGAGATGTTAATATCCATACCAAAATGAATATGAGTTATACCTGCTCTGCAAAAATCTGGCCATTTATGTCTAGCAAATCGGCTCGTTCCATACCAGGCCCTCGAGGCTTTGCTCCTATTAAAAGGGCCCATTCTACATCTTGAAACACATCATATGGATTAATGCCTATACTTACCTCCCTCAACAAAGGAAACAAGGAATCCTCCAATTCCATAGCAACACCTGCATGAATCAACATGGAGATCCATAGCTATCATTGAGTTATTTTACTAGAAGTCTTATTAGAGTATATTGACTTAAGAAACAAACCTTCAAGAGCATGGAACGACCTTTCAGATCCCAATAATTTCAAAGCAATAGGTTGATCAGGACCAAAAACCTCACCAGATGCAAGCTGGAAAAATAAAGTCAGATCCCATGTCCGAAGCAAACAACTTTCATTTTTTCATAAAAAATTCAAGTTGTTTTTCAAAAGCAACTTTCTTTTGTTACAATTTTTCCCAATACTTTACCTCTACTAAGCATTTTGTTTGGACTACGTTTTAGTGCTTCAAATGCTGTGGAAAATGGGTATGTAGATTCAATTTCTGTGAATTTTCAAATGGAGCCAATAAAATTTTAAAAGAGAGCTTAATAATACATTGGACTGTCAGTGGTTGGCAAATGAACTCAATGCATCACAACTTTTTCAGTAATTTATCCAAATGAGCAAGGCATTCCCTTGATGTAATACATAGGTGTATAACAACCCTTTTTTGTAATGGTTTTATTATATAAAGGTCAACAAGTGGGTGCGAATTTTACCTCCCTCAAGTTCTAGATTCAAAAGAGTTCCTAACTTTGAACTCATTGGCTCAAACTGTGGGCTTAATAGAAAAAACCCACAACAACCTTCCAAGAACAGAAGGAAATGATTCTAAGAGTTGGATTTAAGAATGTTAAGATATGTAGTAATAAAATCTACTTTTTCCCATCATCTTAAACTTTTGGGACAAGTGATATAACATTATATCATAGTAGAGACCCTAAATTCAAACCATAACTCTATACTTCACCACATTTAATCAAATATTCTATGTGTTGAGCCACTTATTAAGAGGAGTTTGGCCCACATGAATGGGATACTGTTAAGACTTAAAATAACTAATAAAATCTATTTCTTTTCATCTGTTTAAACTTTTAAGACAAGTAGTGATTTAATGAAGAATTCTTACTTTGAAAAGCAGATGGTTAGATATCATCCCAGCTGCTCCTGAGACTGCAACATTAATCAATTTCTTCCAGGTTTTTGTCTCTTCTTCCTGAGACCAAATGATGGTAGATTTGTTAGGTGTAGATAATATGGACTTAAAAGGCGAAAATGGAGAACTTAAAAACAGAGTCAACTGAATCTTTCAGAAACAGAAAAGGAAGAAAATTACTACCTTATATCAACAACAAACGATTACACATATTGACAAACAACGTCAATGCACTTATAGTAGACAATAGAGCGCAACATAAAAATTCCATTCTCAACATAACTTAATTCGAAATTTTAGATTCAAATTCAAGATAATTCATTGTGTTAGCGTAAAAAAGACGAACACTTTCTGGACAAAAACTTACAGCCTTGAGATCATACGTGAGGCAGAACACGCCGAAGCATTCGGACTTGTTCTTGGGGTCCTCAGCTTGCTCTATGACCGGAGCTTTAACTTCACTGAGAATTATCAAAAGCCATAAGATTATTAAGAAGCTATGGTTGTGGGACAGAACTGTTGGGGTCGAAAAAAAGCTTACGTTGTTGCAACAGAGCAAGAGATTGTGGTGCTTCGTATTTGAGGGAACGGTCGAAAAGCGCAGTGGCAGTGATTGACGAGGCGAGTAGATTTGAATGAGATTTGGGATGAATGCAAGTGGGTTTTGGTGAATGAATGGGATAGCTCTGCCACCGCCATGGCAGCAGAGACGGACATTGCAGTGAGAGAAAAGTTTTAGAGAGAGATAGAGAGAGAATACCTCAGTTAAGAGAGAAAATATCTCTCTAACAAGAGAAAGAGAAGGTCTTTATCGAGTATGGGGGATTATGGAGGCTGGAGCGAAAGGTGAGGGGGAGCCGAGAATGAAGCAGGGTAACTCTGGGTAAGTACTCGGGGAATTAATATTTGAAGAGATATTAGTATAAGGCCGTGCAGAAGACACCTGTCAAAAAAAACGTGAGCCTGGAAATCTCTTTGTTGTTATTGTTAAGCTTTCGGTAGGCTGGAATTACAGTTGTGGGGACTTTCATTTCTGGGTGGCTCTCATTTTTCAGCATGTTGTACCCTCTGAAATTATCTGAAACCAAACTTCTTAGGAGAAGAACATGGGTTGGGGCATGACTTTGGTGCCAATTGTTTAGGTGACCAGCGATTGGAAAACTTTAACAATTAAGAGGTTTGACACAGATTCATTCAACACAAATATTCTTTATACTTTTCATGGATTAGTTTATAGATTTTGAAACTTGGAAGATTGGTTATAAACAAAATCCTCCTACTTCTGTTCTGTCTACCAATGTCCTGAGTTCCCCAACAAAACTGGTTGCTGCAATCCCAAGATTCTGCCATATATACCTCAATATATCAGCAACCAAAGATCCAAGACAAGACCCAGAAAGTGTAGTCAATTTTACCTTCCGCTGGGCAAGAACTTCTGTTACTCAGCTGTCCGTCAATCCACCTATCAGCGGCTGTTGCGAGATTGAGGTTCCTATTGGAATTGAACGCTCATCTATCATTTTATCACGTGCTTTGTTTATTAATATGGATTTACAAAAGGATTACACAAAAAGAAATTTAAAAAATAATATAATTTAACGTAGTATATCAGATTATAAAATTATTTTTATTATAAAATAAATTTAAAAAATTTTATAAAACTACGTCAATTTATAAGTTTATTTTATATAATCTCTTATATACGTTTAAACAAACCAAAGTTAGGAGGCACATAAAATTTTAAAACCCGCTCACAAGTGGGGCTCCTAATGACTCCCACTGGCGCGCACTTCATGTATTTAACCCGCAAATTAAGATCGTGGTCAACGGTTTCAACAATATTATAATTTCCGTAGACGCCAAAATTAAGGATTAAAATTTCTGGAATTATTTTGTTGAATATAGTTCTGTTTGAACTAATTTTGCAGCCAAACCCCTTTTTTACTTTAGAATAAGAATTCTATTGATGAAAAATCCTCACTTATGACAAAAGAAACCGTGTTTTTTGGCGATGACAAAATGTAAAGCATGACTAGATTCTATCTATGACTATCTATACATAAGCAACTTCATTTGAGCCGAATAGCCGATGTATCCAGTTTGTTTATTCTCAACATGCAATTAAAACTCGTGGCAAAACAAAACTTCTCGAGAAAATACCCTCGTAGCCACTTGCCCCTTGTTTTGTCAAGAAATCAGCTGCCGTCTAGTGTAAAATATGTTTTGAGGATAACTTTTCCTTCATTAGCCTCGTTCTTGATGATTAGATCCCAATGTTCCCGAACTCACCACGATACCTCTCCTTTCTTTACCACCGGCCACGTCCAACAGGAAACCTAAATTGTTCTATTTGTTTGACTTTCCATTCTTATCGCGTTTGGATGTACGTGATTGGTTACGAGTAATTTAACCTTCGATTGATCAATGCCCATAAAAATGTTGTTTAAAAAAAAGATTCAAAGGGTATGTGTATACGTAGTCCCAACTACAGCCAAAATCCAGCCAAAACATAGCCATCGTCTTGAAATGTTGTGGCTCCCATAGGTTTTGGCTTAGAAAATTTGAAGGAGGCTATTTTTATGATTTTATCTGATGCCTCGGTGTATGAAAGAAACAGATACATCATGTCTCTTATATATCTTGGTCTTAGTCTGCATACGCTCACATGCACTACCATGCTGGCCGATTCTGGCCTGTTGTTGCTCGTGCGTTAATGAAACCTACCGGAAATTATTGCAGTGCTAGCAGCTTTAATTTCATTTCTAACTGGCACATGGCTAACAATGTGACAAAATATATTTAGAGTAGTGTTTGATACAAACTTCAAATAGACAAATTTAATACCAACCCTCTTTAAAAAAGTGGGTCTCATTAGTAACAAATAATATTATTTTCACTGTTTTAATTTTAAGATGGGATTTACTTTTTTACAAAAACTTGCAGGCATGGAGGTTATCTATTTAGGGCTTGTACAAATTATTTTTCATTTAAGTTTTATGTAAGTCTTTGTCAAAAAGAAGACCACATTTTAAAAAAGTATAAAAAAAAAATATTTTTTATTAGTGGAACTCACTTATTTATAAAAGATTATTAGACAGTTCAACAGTCTTTACCTCTCTTAATCTCAAAAGCTTACTTAAGAGGTGAGACTTTATCTCATACTTATAAACTGACTAACAGTCATTTCCACAATCGATGTAAAACAATTCTAACAAAGACTTATGAAAATCTTATCTATTTAAAACTTATAACCAACATTACTCTTATTTATAGATGCTTTGGGAACCTCCCACTGCTAGCTTCTTCGTCGTTTTTCTTAATCTCTTTTGTTAGCTACATGCATGCGGATTGTTCCCAAGAAATGCACACGCCGTTTATTACTTAAAAAAGCTAGCCAGCTTGCTAGAGAGAAATTAATTGATCAGCTTACAACTTGGAAAGACTCCACGCGCGTAAAATGCCTGCATTCACCATTTACTACTACTACTGCTCTCTAGTACCGTTCTTTCAGAATATATAATTTCACTGATCGAAGAAAATTTGTCTTCGTTTCTTAGTTATTACCATATTAATAATATATGTATGCGTCTTCCAACCCATCCATTTAGTGATTTGGTAACAACGTTAGAAAAATTATATTTATAATTATAAAATTTTCAAATATTGTATAATTATTTAAAAATAAATAAATAAATACAAGATTCAAACGAAGAAAAAAATAATTTTTTATAATAAATTTTTTTAAATAATTACATAATATTTATACATTCAATATATATATATAAGACGTTATGATTATCAATAACGTACGACGATAATGCAATACAGATTTTGCACACAAAATGTGGTTGATGATCATTCATTCATGCCCAAAAAAAAAAAAAAAATGCCATAATAAAATGATGCCCATGCTTTTTGGCGTACGAGTATAAAGGCAATTATTATATTGGTATGATTGAAGACAAGTGCAAGCAAGCTAGCTTTGCATATACGGCCACAAAGAAAGCTGGCAAGTATGAAAACATGGTGCCATTTGTCATTCTAAGCAGCTTAAAGGAACGCACTTCAGCAACGTGTGATTCGGGGGAAGGACGTGTGGTACTTTGGGGTAGGTGAGTTTTAGGGGGCTTCCCACATGTATAATGTCATGATTGGCTTATCCGGTATCACCACTACACTGCAGACAAGCACAGGTCTCAAGGCTTTCATTTTCTACACCGACGTCACGTTTATGGTACGAGAAATATTTGTGCATAATAAATTTCGCATACTTCCTTTTATAAAAAATTAAATCTTATTTTAAAATGGGTAAAAAAAATTATGTTTTTTAATAAAATTTATTTTTTTTATAAATGATTTATATAAAATTTATCTATTTGAAACTAATACATAACATTACTGATATTAATTTAACCATAAAATAGTTTTATAAAATTAAATTTATATATTAATATAATTTAATATGATATGTTAAATTATAAAATTATTTTATAACAAAATAAATTTGACATATTATATGAAATAACCTCAATTTTTGTATTTATATTTATAACATTTCTTTGTGATTTTTGCAACTTGTCTTGATTGTTTAGATTGATATTCGCATTTGATAAAAAATATATTTACACATCAATTTCGACTAAACTGATGTCTCTCTCCACCCACATGCCGGGTATATCAAACTCATTTTAGGCCTTCATATATATATATATATATATATATATATATATATATATATATCCAATACTGTATTCAAGGCCGCATGCCGTTAATTTATATTAAATAACAAAAGAGAAATTGATCAGTTTCCAGTTGTTTCTATTCCGAAAAAACCTTCGTAAATATACCCGTGTGGGTATGATTTGCACAGAGATTTACTCCAACTGAAATACAAGATCAATATCACGTTTTTTTCAAAGAGAACACCTCCCCCACAACAACAAGAAGAGAGAGAGAGAGAGAGAGAGAGAGAATAATGCCTTCTTCCGTCCGTGTGCAGTGAGGACTCCGAGTATGAACATGAGATAATTGACGAAGTGGGAATTACATTTCATGGGTCCCATCTCCAAAGCTACGTTTCAGGATCCATCAAGTCGAAAGTGGAGGTTAACTACTTTAACATTCTATATATAGAGAAAATTTGCATGCAGACAAGATCAAGAAGGCCAGGAGTCCACCAAAATATGATCACGCATAATTGCACCATCTCTACCCCCACTACCAACACCACTAACAAAGAAGAACAGACGCATTTCGAATTTTCTTTTTATCCATCGCACTGAGTTGACAAATGACAATAAAAGAAGCTACCAGAATGTCGGAAAATGTCACCTTTACGATGCCTATATGTAAAGGCCCTGTCTTGACCTTTTTCACTCGCAAGGTACCGATTGCTCAAAGTGATCAGTAAACATAGAAAAATCTTGATCTCCATATTAACCTTATTCAACCTACGTTGAGTTTTGGTATTTCAGAAATGGCCAGCTCTAGGTTGGTTGCTGCTGCATTCTTGGCTTTGCTCCTTGCTGACCTTGCCTTTGCAGCGAGATTACCAAAGGTCATAGTTGGGAAGAGTGGAGGTGGTGGTGGAGGAGGAGGGGGAGGTGGTGGTGGAGGTAGTTCAGGAGTTGGGTCCGGTTCAGGCTATGGTTCAGGGTACGGGTCTGGGAGTGGTTCTGGATATGGTACTGCAGGAGGAGGCGGTGGTGGAAAGGGAGGAGGTGGAGGTGGTGGTGGAGGATCCGGGGGTGCTTCAGGGTCTGGGTTTGGGTCCGGAAGCGGTTCTGGGTATGGGTCAGGATATGGATCAGGTGGTGGGATTGGAGGTGGAGGAGGTGGCGGCCAAGGCGGCGGAGGAGGTGGAGGCTCAGGAAATGGAGGTGGGTCTGGTTATGGCTCGGGATATGGAAGTGGCAGCGGATATGGAAGTGGAGGAGGTGTTGGTGGAGGAGGAGGTGGTGGTGGTGGAGGAGGAGGTGGCGGCAACGGCAATGGCAGCGGTTCTGGTTATGGCTCTGGCTCTGGCTATGGTAGTGGTTATGGCTCCGGAAAAGGTTATGGGGGCGATGAATTCCCATGAACGTAATAAACTTGATCAGTTTCTACTTTATAGCATTTAAATCAATCTCATGGTCATTTGTAATTTCAGAATAAATTGCAGCGGCTTCACCCTCACTTTATGCATGTTACGTGTTGGGTGGACGTTGCAAACGTCTATGTCCGAACATTTGCACCCTCTTCGACAGTGTTGTTGTTATTATAATTATTATTATACTTCTACGACATAAAATTAAAAGTTACTTTGTTGTTGTTAAATTGAGAGCGTAATATAATTTCAAGATTTTCGTGGACCATATTCTCAATTAAATGCCAGGGATCTCAACCATCTTCCACATTTGGTCCATAGCTCCATCTAACGATAAAAAAGAAAGAAATGTTATTTCCTTATTAAAATTTAAAATGAAAAATAATAGGACGGCTCTGCCGCCACAGTTAGATTTTTTGCTAGTTCATTTTCTGTAATTTTTTTTAAATATTTTATTAAAAATAAAAAAATTATAATATTATTAAACAATACTTACTTAATCATTAAGTAAAAAAATAATAAAAAAAAATCTCAACAGTAACTTCAACGGAAAGAATAGCATTTTCCAAAATAATATTGCTAAAAAAAAAAAAAAGGCCAAAAGTTAGTAGTTACGAGTTTCCAATGACTAACTAGGCAATTTCACAACTTGGGCTTCAAGATCGTTCCCAGCTTCATTAAACTCATTGCTCAGCAGTAAGTGGCAGGTATTATAATGACGATGATAATGATTGACTACAATGGCATTGATTACAACAGAAAATTTGAATCCAAATAGAGAAAATTCATTATCCTGAATTGCAGAAACGATTCATTACAAGAATGTTCAACCATTGAACTAAGCATCCATGAAAATCAGACAAATACTTGGAAGTTTAGAAGTTTAAGACTGTAAGTAAAGCTGATCATTCTATATGGTCAATCATGAATTATGGCTTCTTCCAACATGTTCTTCCAGATTTAAAAAAAAAAAAAATCCATAACCTCATACAAGTTACCAATAAATGATCTCTCTCAACAAGAAGAAAATTTCCCGCTCTTGCTCCTACTAAATTATGCAAATTTCTTCCAACTTATATCATCATATGAGAACATATTTCAACAGCCCTTGTTCTTTTCTTTTGTTTTAATGACGACCAAAGGTATTAGGAAATTGCAGGAAGGTCCACCAGAACGTTCTTAACATGAATTCTGAACAGGAATGTTTTAAAACTAGTCAATCTGAATCACCCTCTCAGAAGCATAGGCCACCTTCTGCATTATCATGGACTCTGCTGCACTTATTGCTCTGTGTGACCCAGTGATTGTTACTTTTCTGCAGAAAAAGGTACAAGACGGACAAGACATTAATACTTTTATTCCCTAGGAAATGATCCTACAGGCAAGTAAATCGAAGACCTTGATCAAGTCCTTTTTACCTATTAGTCGTCCCAGTTACAAAATCACCTCTATCTGATATCTTTATTCTAGCCCCAGTAACCTGCAGAAAAATAATGTGTTATAATCACACGCTTCTGCATTATGCAAAAAAAACTGCACCATTGGATACTTATATACCTGGCTGATTTCCATTACATTTCTTCCACCACGACCAACAACCAACCCAATATGATCATCCGCAACGCCAATAGTCACTGAATTGCTGCGATCCTCCTGGAAAACATCAGAATGCTTTCTGGGAATCACAATCCAACATACATGGGACACATATTGCTCGGAACATCTCAAAACAATACCAAAATGATGACCAAAGATATTAAAATGTAACAAACAACTCCAAATCTAGATCATTCTGATTTTACTGTACAAAAGGTCAAACCATCTGGAAAACAGGTAGCACAAAGCCTAGTTCTTTCATTGCTATTTTTTTTTTATAAGTAAACGGAAGTATTAACAAGAATAGGCATAGCCCAAATGCACAAGATGGTATACAAGAGATAAGACCTATCTAGGTCGTAATAGTAGAAAGTTCTTTCATTGCTATTAAAACCATCAGGAAGGACACCCAGTTTCTTATCGGTGCTTCTAACCAAGGTAGCCTGATTCGCTAGCAGCTCTGGGAGTTCTTCATCAAAAGCATACCTTAGTCATGCAAAACTGGACTCTACCATGCAAATTTATCAAGCATCTCTACCAAGAGCTACAAACTCATAGAAATCCACATTAATATAATCAGTGTAATTAACATCAAGTAACATCAATAAAACTAAAGCTGTATGGAGCATAACAAACCTTGTTGCTCTGAAACTTCCCTCCAGCTCCATTTGGTCCATAGCTCATTGTATTCTGGGGTGCTGTTGCAACAGAAGGAAGCACATATGTATGTGGAGTACCATGAAAACCGGAGAAGGAAACACCTAAGATTCAAGTTGAAGGGAACTTGCTTGATATTAAAGTTCACCATTATAACTCCAGACAAAATATATAAGCAACATAAAACTATGCTACAGCCTGTAAGACCACAATTTCTATTTATTGAAGAATATGTATAATCATTATTTAACATTGAAAAACGTCTGATATATTTTTTGATAGGTAAAAATAAAAACACATCTGATATATTATTTGAGAATGTTATACAATAGTGTAAAATGTCAGGTACTAGCACTTCAATGTTAATTAACTGCTAAATTCATATCACCCAGGACTAAGGTAAATATTGTTTACTCAAAGAGTCCTGGATGCGTGAACGGTCTTTAAACAATCACCACTACCAAAATAAATAAACCAACAAATTCAGTCAACAGGCCATTTAAAACCAGTAAGTCTGTAGTAAGAAGTTGAATATTGTTTTTCACTTGGGGTATTTTTAAGCTTTACGATAACATACGGTGCAAAAACATCCCCTTCAAGTGTCAATAAATTAAGGCACTACTTTGCAATACCAGTAAATGGCAAAGGTTGGCTCTCTGTTATTAAAAAGAAATGCAGGACAAGAAGATGGAATTATCAGACCACAGTACCAGATCAAGCACTACAAACATGGATGACAGAACATGTGCACTGAACATGTAAGGACAGCCACTTTACAACATTGCTTTCATTCCATTTCCATATCACCATCCAAAATTCCATCAGCATCTTCAAAAAGAAAATAAGGTCAAAAAAGAATGGATGCTTGATTCAAAGAATATACTGCACATCTCTTCAACAATGGAGGAATTTTGATGGGGCACCTTGCCTTCAGGCCACAACTAGTAACTGTAGATCTTACACAGGAATTACTGTCTTCATAGTTTTGGGAGACAAAATTTTTTATAAGGTTTTTAGGCGACAGAAATTAGAGGCATGGCATGTTGTCCTCGTGTGAATCAACGCAATATAGGGTCTTTAATGAAACTTCCAAATTTCACTGCAAACCTACCCATTCACCAAAAAGATTTAGCTATACTCATTTACAAACATACCAAAATGTCACAGCAAACTGAAGTCCTGTGCTAAGTACACATTGACCAAACTGTAAGCACTTCACACCAAAGCACAAAACACATATTACAAAGTAAAGAACTTGAAACCCAAGGAAACAGGAAAACTGATTTGCATAATTGCATTACTTAAATCCATAAGACCCAAGAATATAGAGAACATGAATGAAACGTGCTAGTAGCCAATGAAAATCATAAGCTGCTCAGAGTAGAATAGAAGCATGATTAAATTGATAATTTGATAACAGAAGACACACCTGGATATGAAAATGGGGTATTCATGGACTGGGAGTAATGAGGGTCTTCAGCTAGCTTAGAAATAATCAAATCAATAGCTCGCATCTGTTCATCTAGATTTCCAGTAAGTGTCACTAGTCTATCGTTCAAACCATAGTAATTATTATCCAGAGGAGATATCTTAATGCCAGCTTGTGAGTCTTCGATAAATGACCTGATCAATTGCAAAACTAGACGTCAGCTATCTTTTTTTTTTGGACAGTACATAAACAAGAACCTATAATACAAAGTCAATAAGTAGTTGATCTTGCAATTAAGAAAATTCAGATATCGTGAATTACAAAGCTACAAATACAAAACTTAAGATGTGTTTTCTATAGGCTCTTATTTTCTGTTTTTTAACCTATAAAAAAAGTGAGTAGGAAGCATGGGAAAGTTGTTTGGATAAAATTTGTGAGATGTGCTTTTTTGGGTTTTAATAAAATTTGTTTTGGGCTTTTTGTTTTTTATTTTTTTTTGTTTTTCCATGGAAACTTAGGTATGAAATTTTTTTGGCAGCTGAAAAATTGTTCTGGTGTCTAAGATGTATAGATTGAAAGTGAAAATTTTGTTTCTAGAAATTCTGAAAAACTTTTAAACCAGGAGTTTTAAGTTTTAAATAAGTGTGCATGGGATCATTTTATTCCAAGCAAGTTTGTGCTCAAACTTAATTACAATTCAAGGATTGGCAACTGGTACAGTTGAAGTCCTGAATCAAGCTTTAAAATCACATTAGAAATGCATTTTATATGAACTTCAGTTTCAGGAAGAAAATAATGCTGTAATGCTAGTATGTTCATTGTTTTCTCACAAAAAAGGAAACAACAAAATTGGGGTAAAAAATTTCAATATTGTCTAGGGCCATTCTAGCTTAAAGTGGTATTTTAGGCTTATATATTAATTTCTCATTAACAGAACACATTCAGATAAGTATCATGAAGAAATCAAATCAACCGTCCCAATGTTTGAACATCTGAAAGGGAAAGAAGATTTAAAAAAATTCAATCGCAAAAGCGTTTTTATATTGTGGCCTATAAAAATTTCCATCTATCAGTGAATTCATAAGAGTATAGATCATAAGCATGTTTCTTTCAATAACTAAAGAAACGGGGATAAGTTTTCCTACTTAATGGTGGAACCCCCCTTCCCAATTATGCCACCACATGAGCTGTTTGGAACAATAAGCCTCACTTTTGATCTTGGATCAACATCATCACCTCCTTCAGCATGAATCTAACCAATAAAACCAAATTTTACTTAGAATAGTGTATATGAATAACAAGTTATCAGAAATATGAAGTTAAATAAACACTTCTTTATGAGTAAAGTTAAACAAAATAATCAAGATTACCTCACTCAGAAATTTGGCCAGAATGAGTTCTACAGCCTTGAGTATGTCATTAATGGTTCCAGATATCATAATAATCCTATCAGTTGTCCCTGGGAAAAATTCCTGGTTGCGTGACAACTGAATACGCGCTCCAGATTGTGACTGGAAATCTGTTATTGTTGAGCCACCCTTTCCAATAACAGAACCAGCTGCGGCATTTGACACAAGAAACCTGATGTATGTAGGTTTCTCCATAGAATCTGGGAGATGCAAGCATCGCAGAAGATTACCAATAAGCAGAAGTAACAACTTTAAATCAAATCTCAACAATTAAGACTATTGAAAAGAGGCCAAATGATTATGTTATTTTAACGTCACATTCAATGCAACTTCCACGGTCATAAAGTGCATATTCAACACAACAACAACCAAGATATTATATAACATAGTGTCATCTGTGCAATACCACAAATTATGTAATACAAAACGGAGCCTCATATAAATAATTTAAGTCTTATATAACTAATTATCATAAAAATGTCACTACTTCAACGGAAATGACTGTGATTCTCTACACTATGGTTCGGCAACCAAACAGCGCAAAGTAACAATAAGTCATTTATTCTCTTTTCATCTATTTTCTGAATAGCTTAGGGTTAGGTTTCAGTTTCGACAGAAAATACAGATTTGAAAACTACATTGTCATCGTCCAACTGCGTCATGGCCGTTATCAAACAATTACAACAAAACAAAGTAATCAGAACGCATTTCAGCAAAGAATTACATAAAAATATAAGGATAGATCCAGACTTTTAGAGAGAGGGAGAAAGTAGATCGGATCGGAAAGACCTGAGGTTGGCGATTTGGGAGGCGGCGGAGATCGCTTCCGCGGTGCCTCCGGCGAGGATACGTAAGAAGACTCTGTCGACTCCATTCCTATTATCTCCTCCGCCTCCTCCGTCTGCGCGCCCGCTTCTAGAGAAAGCAGCAAATTCACAGAAAGATATCACGAGAGAGAGAGAGAGAGAGACAGACAGACAGGCGCAACTAAAATGACTTCCGAGAGGAATACAAGCCGAGGTTGAAGAAGATGCGCGAGAAAGAGAGAACGAGGGCAGTCGGTGTGCGCTGTCGGCGAAATGGTGGATTGGGTTTTGGTGGAAGGTGCTGAGCTTTTTTGAGTTGGAGCCGCCGCTAGCTATCCATATTAGCTGTGTGCAGACTGACGCGTGTGCGTGCGTTCGTTAAATATAAGCATTTAAATAAAATTAAAATTAAAATGCATAATGATAAGAACATTATTTTTATGTAACTAATTTACTCCATTACCAATCAAACATTGACCCTCACCTAACCTTTTTGTTTGCTAGAAAAGTATTACTTTGACTTTTACAATCATTTTGACATATATTTTTATATAATTTATTAATACGATGGATCAAAATAATTATTTTATATTAAAAAATAAATATAATTAATCATATTAATAATGTGTATAATAAATATATAAAAATAATTACATATATAATTTTTGTTAATTTATATATAAATATTATAAAAGTTATAAATTAAGATAACCTAATCTCATATATTAAAGCTAATTGTAAAATTGAGACCTCTAAAAAAATATCACATTTTATATAGTATGATAAAAATCATTTTTACAGTATACACTTGTTTTGTAGTTATGCTTCTTGATAATATGGTTATTTCCCAATATCGTAAAAGAAAGTTAACAATCACCTTACCGTATTTATATCCTTTTTTTTTGGGTTGTGTTTTAATCAAATATTAAGTATTTTTTTTTAATCAAGTTAGATTTTAAGATAAAAAGAAAATATCTATTTTAGTCATTGTGAATCTGTGATTTGTGTCTATAATAAATTAATCCCAATGTTCAAGAAATAAAAAATTAATCTCGTAGAATCTAGTTAACTATTTTATGTAATAAATTGATATTTTCAGACAATTTAAACATAATAGGAATTGAGCATTTCATCGCATAAACCACTAGGGGCGTCATAACTAACCTCGTATAATGTGCGTGTGATATTATGCCACATTTTAATATGATATAAGGAATTTAGGAGATTACTTATTGCAATCTTACAATCCTCCACAACAATAATATTTTACCAAATAAAACTCATTACCTTGTATGATGATCGAGTCTAGGTAAAAAGGAAAATGTTTGACCACCGCGAGTGACGGGTGATTAAAATAGAATTTAAATAATGAGGTGATTTTAGATATTCTGTAATTAGTAATAAAAAAATAATAATAAAATATTAAATAGTAATTAATAGTAATAAAAAGTATATACAAAATAATAATAAATATAATAAATAGAATATTATCATAATAGTTTGATATCCCAACTAGTCCCTAATCACTCGTTTAATGACCATTTTACTCTTATTGTTTTCATTTAATATCGATAAACAAATTTTAAATTTTAAGAAAATCCATAACAAAGTTTTTTGGTTCAAATTTTGTATTACAAAAAATCACGTGCGCCTAGCAAAGGTGTACCGAGCCACGTCCTCTTGGTCCGGTTCCTCGCCACCAATCTGTATCGCCCGCTGCCCCGCAGAGTCACGCCAAGCACATCCACACACAAATCTTCAAAGATAAGAAATAATAATAGAATAGTTTTGCACTTTTATCTATTCTTTTTCCTCAGGGGAAATTATCTTCGTGGTTTGATGGCAATAAGTTCTTCTTGTTTTAGCAGTGTTGGATGGAGTTCCATTTCGTATCCGGGCTCAAACACCGGAAAATCTCTCTGCTTCAGGCATAGTTCAGTGGGGTTAGCTTCCTCAGCCGAGGAAACTTCCAGGCCCTCGCTTCGTATATCGGCAAATTCAGTCCAGAAAGCCCGATTCGTTGCTCGGCGTAAAGAGTCTGTTTCGGTTCGCCAACTCCAACGGCCTCTAGGTAATGTCAGGATGGGAATGTATCTTTCTGGTTTAGTTAAAATTCGAAATAATAGGGGTATGGGGATATTGATTGGGGCTTTTATTTATTGTTGTTGCAGTTGAGTATATGAGCTTGCCCGCGAGTCAGTACTCGGTGTTGGACGCGGAGCGGATTGAGAGGGTGGATGAAAACACGTTTAGGTGTTATGTGTATAGGATTAAATTCTTCTCGTTCGAGGTTTGCCCTGTTCTGCTTGTCAGAGTGGAAGAGCAGCCCGATGGGTGTTGCATTAGGCTCTTGTCCTGCAAGGTATTTGGGTGTTTTCGCTCTTTTAAAAAAAAAAAAAAAAATCTTGTGAGTGCTTTTGGGTTGGATCTGGTGGTACCCTTTCTGACTTCTGCGTTCTGATTATCTTTTTTTGGTGCAGCTTGAGGGTTCGCCGATTGTTGCTGCACAGAATGACAAATTTGACGGTTAGTCATTTTTTAGCAATTGGTTCAGGAATGAATGTTCTCGGCACAAAATGGAATCAGTTTGTAGGAGAAGAATCAGCTTTATATGTGTTAGAAACTTAAAACAGGATGAGTGCCTAAATATGGCATTTAGATGTTAAAGGAAAAAAAAGGCATTTAGATGTTAAAGGGGGAAAAAAAAACTATTGATTCAAGGGGGAGTTTGTGTGTACTAAAAAAATTGCCTTAACAATGATTATTTATTGTACAAAGTAACGGTATGGAAAAATGGGTGTGGTATGTAGATTGAACTAACTGGTGGAAAATTTTTTATTCTGGGAAATACGTGTCCATTTTATTGTCTCATAGAAAACTTGCACGCAACAATATATCTTTGATTATTTTTTAAAAAAAAAGGACATAAAACGTCTCATAGAAAAACCTTTATTGTGTTTGAATCATTTGGTTTATGCTATTTTCAGGACTGCTTTGACATTGATTTGGTATGGGAATGCAGCTTCTATGGTGAACCAAATATCATGTGAGAGCCACAAAAGCAACTCGTTGGTGCAACAACTGACCTCAGATACTGTCATTGAGGTAATGATTTTGAAGTGCTCTTTTCTAGGCAGAACAAGACATTTAAAGTGATTGTAAGAATGTAAAGATTGTATATATTTTGTGGCATCCAGGTTGGCATTGAGGTTCCTTCGGCATTTCGTCCAATTCCAGTGCAAGCAATTGAATCAACTGGCACCCAAGTCCTTGAGCAAATACTACGGATTATGCTACCCCGGTTTATGGCACAGGTTTGTCAAGATTATAATTAGCTTTCAATTTTATCAAATAAAAAATTTGCAGTTTGCTACTCAAGCAATTCACTTTAATTAAATTTACCTGTGTTTGGAACATGTTGTAATTTGAAATATGATTACAGATAGCAGTTTTGGTTTACAATGACATCAATGACAACTTATTGTCCATGTTGTGGCAGAGAATCTCCCATGTGGAATATTTTTGTTTGTTAAGGCCTACCTTAGTTTTTTACAAATGGATGAGATCCGAGATCCCCAGTTATAAAAAAATAAAAATAAAAACTAAATGGTGCTTCCTAAAACTCGCATTTACTTGAGCACTTTTTGGTTTAGAATTCTTAAGTTATAGATATGCTGAATGGTGCCGAGCAGCTGGAGTCCTTACATGTCTCCTTATCTCCTACTTGTCCTTTATTTTTCTCAAGCTCTTGTTGATTTTTCCCTAATTCTATATTTTTGATAAGTGATTCTTCACAAATTCTTGACACTTGACCTCTTGGAAATAGTGTTAACTACTTATAAAAAAAAAAAATATATATATATATATATATAGTGTTAACAACAATCTACTGCTGTTTCAATGTATTTTAGACTTTTTGGGTAAACATGTAATAATGTTTCCCGAGAAGACCGTAGCTAGTGCAGAGATATGTTCTCCAAGTTTTGCTAGTGGAAAATCAACATCTAGTATGGAATATATTCTGTATTTGGTATCCTGGCAAATCAAATAGTTCATTTCTGTTGTTGAGCACTTGAAGGTAGAAACCACCATCTGACTTTCAGAGAAAGGCATTCAATACTAGATTGGGTGCCAGTGCCGCTATCTCACCTTTCAGCGGTATAAATTTTTATCTCTTCTACTTATCAAAAAAGTTTTGCTCCCTTCTGGTGGTTGCCAACATCATAGGTTTAAGATATAACTCCGTATTAGTTCCTATTTTTAGATCAATTGTGCAAGGATTGTACTTGGTAATAAATGCTGAGAGCCCACATGTTAGCAAATGCATAACGTAAGTCTGCCAGACCTTGGAATCATAATAATAAGAAGAATGTGTGACATTTCACATTTCAATAAAATGTGGAGTTTTATTTTCTGTTAGTCTATTGGATGAGCTTCCATTTCGATTCTTATGGGTCCTCTCATTAGTATTAAAAATATCGGATAATAATTTGCATGTGGCAAACAATTTCTGGCTCATGTACTGTAGAGCCAAATATGTTTGATTTTTATCGGATGTGTTGTATTTCATGATTGGTCGTGCAGCTTGTGAAGGACTATCAAGCATGGGCTTCCGGTGATGCTTCAAGGCAGCCTCTTGGGACAGGTCAGATTTGAGATTATGGATAACAGCCCTTGCCGGTGCCTGGATTCACCATATGTTTATATTGTCTTACCATTTTCGCTGTTCTCTTGCTTATTTATATTCAGGAGGAAACAATCAATAAACTATATCTAGGAAGTTATTTATCCAACTTATTGCTGTAGACTGTTACCAGTTCATCTGTAAGTGGCTTTTCTGATTGCTTGGGTCGCGTGCGATCAATTCTTTACTTTGCTCTTTAAGGTTGTAAAATGGTAGACAATATGCTCCGAGAAACATAAGCGCATCCCTAATCGGTTCTCTGTGATAAGAGGCGAGATACCTCGCAGATACTGTAGTGGGCTTGTTGAACTCCCATCTGTTTCAAGCGTGGCCCAAAAAACAGTGGGGGTTATGATCATTCCTACACTTGGTTAGAAAAGTCCCATATTACCCCGAACCAAGACCTCTAATCTTTTCATAAAGTCTTTAGGTGGTAAGGCCCGGTGACTTTGCTTTTGATTTTTGAAGAGTCCTGAAACGGCCCAGATTGAGACCATAAATCAATCTTAGTTCGGAAAAGTACAACTTCAATTTGATAAAACAAGGATATATATATCCTGTTATAAAATTTTCTAAAAGGAGAGAGAGACATAGAGTTCAGAGAAGTTATAAAACTTATGAATTTCTTAAAGGATTCAACGATATATATAGGCGTACAAAGGGGACTATGTTTTTGACGGTTAGCTCACTATGCTAGTATTATGCTAGCATTATACACTATGCATATGTCGGCTAACTCACTATGCTGGTACTATGCTAGCACTATGCACTATACATATGTCGGCTAACTCACTATGCTAGTACTATTGTAACACTATGTACTATGCATATGTCGGTTAACTCACTATGCTGGTACTATGCTAGTACTATGTACTATGCATTTGACGACTAGATAAATGTGGTCATACAATTCAAGATAGTTTATAACACTTCCCTTTTGGATGACCATATTTAAAGAATATGTCTCGTTAAAACCTTGCCAAGGAAAAACCCTATGGGAAAAAATCAATGGCGAAGGAAAAAGAGTACAGTATTCATGTGTATCGCCGAGTGCTTTAGGATTGTCTCATTAAAACCTTGCAAAGGAAAACCCAGTGGGATAAAACCTTAGCGAAGGAAAAAGAGTACAATCAGCACAAGTCTTTAAGACATTACTTCCCCTGAAAAGTGCATGATAACAGGTCTTCAAACCTCCGCATTCCAATGTTCTGCATAATCTTCTTAAATGTTGCAATTGGTAGTGCATGATAACAGGTCTTCAAACCTCCGCATTCCAATGTTCTGCATAATCTTCTTAAATGTTGCAGTTGGTAATGCTTTAGTGAATAAATTTGTCAGATTTTTACTTGACCGTACCTTCTTGATATCAATTTCAACTTTCTTATCATGAATTGCAATGATCTTCTTGTGTGTATCTGAAAGATAACTCGCATCTGTACATCCAACTAACTGTAGACTTGATCCATGTTGATAAAATAATCACAACTGGATCTTTCTGCTCATCACTACTCTTCTGGAGTTGTACTATTCTGGAATTTTTGTAAATAACACAGTTAGTGGAGAATTCATCAACATTAAACCGCTAACTTCCTTTTTTAATAAAAACGGTGGCCAGCCTTTTTAGATTAGACAAGCACCGCGGATTTTCAACTCTTCTGTAGGTCTCAGGCGTGCTGTCAGGTGCCGCAGCTGTCAGGCGTCCTGTCAGACGCCGCAGAGCTATGAAGCTATATTTAATCTCTTTTCTCTTACTTCACGAGAGATGCTGTATCATAATTTTCTCTATAAAAGAGATTTTCAGCTCATCTTCATTCGCATCTCATCTTCTTTACTTTTCTGTAATCATACTGCATTTTTATTATGCAATCTCTTTTTGCATTCTTATCCTACAATGGCTCAGCGATCTTCTCATCGCCAATATATGAGGTACTCTACACATCGTTCATCAGCTGTTCCTGCTTCTACCACAAGTGCTATCATGCAATATAATGATCTGACTCATAGGTCAGATAATGAAGTTATCTATGAGCTTGTGAGTCTCGGTACCCGATACTCATCATCCATTGTCGCATTTTCTCAGCGACTGCAATTCAGAACTTGTGGAGTTGACAATCTCCACGAGAATATTGCTATACTTCAGCGATTTCTTCTGGAGTCCAACATGAAGATAGAATCAATAAAGTAAGAGAATAGGAATTTAAAATTCTTGCTTAAATCTTCTTTTCGATTGCCCACCCCTTTAGATAGGGATGCCATGCAACTTCTTGGAGAACAAGAGCGTTTAAAGAATGAGGCAAAGTGCCTCAAATTTCTGTAATTCTTGCTTCAAGATAATAAAATAATATTTTACAAATATTCATATTTGTGTTTCTATCTTTTGGTAGATGTTCTGTGTGCTCCCTTTTATTTCTTCTTTAATAATGCATACTTCATATCAAACCCATAATATGAATCTGAAATACTAATTGTATTAAAAGATGGTATTTCATGACTAATAACATCATCCATCTTCCCTTTGAAGCCGCAAGAGTTTCAGATTTATATTTCAAATATGTGCAGTTTTTATGAGCTCTTCTGGAGCCTCAATGACATTTAAATCATATATATAAACTGTAATAATAGCTTGTTTCCATTTGCTTTTGGATTGGTTTAGATCATATAAGGATCTTTGAAACTTGATAGAATACATATTTCCAGATGTATTCATATAGAAGCTTCAGACATTTTCTATCCTTCAGGGATTTTCATATATATATCATGATCCAATGATCCATATAAATATGCAGTTAATCATGCATATCCAAACTCTCGGTAACTTTCAAACTAATAAAAATCTCAATATGATTTCAACCACTTTAAAATCATATCAATATTGTTTCTTCGAGAAACTAACTTGTGATTTCTATATCACATTTTCATATTAAAAGATTCAAGCTTTTTATATCATGTATATAAATATGCACTGATATTTAACAAAAATCACCTCTTTAGGTGTTTGGACTTCAAGTCCATATTTATCACATTTTACTTAGTGATATCAATTCTGCAGGAATTGAGAAACTGATTCGTGATTTATATATCACATTTTTATTTCCTTTTCATAAATACCCACTGACATTCAACAAGCATCACCTCTTTAGGTGTTTGGACTATAAGTCTCGATGCATCATATTTTACTAGTGAATCAATTCTACAGGAATTGTTTCTTTCAAATTTGGCCAATATTTTACGTCGTATTCTTCGACGATTCTTGATTCACTTTCATCATTACTTCTGGTAATGTCAATTGCCATCTCATATAGAAATACATTGTCGACAACAATTTTATTTCTATCCATAATTTCTCTATTATTCATGAAATGTAACGAAATCTCGTTATTTTCAGGTACCTGTCCCTCTTCAAGGGAATACATTTTCATGAAAAACCTCTTCAGGAGGCACTCTTCAAGAGTTTATATAGGAGAATTTTATACAGAGAATTTGGATGGATTTTATTGCTTGTTTTGTGGGAATGACCTCTTCAGGAGTACCAAATTATTTGTGCCTTTCTCTTTTGAGATACTATATCTTTTGTATCGATAAGTCTCACATGCCTTTATACATGTCTTTAGACTGCTGAATTTCTTAATTGTCCTATAGGGACTTCAATCATCGCTGGGATTTTAGCAGCTGGAATATGAGACATTTTTATTTTATTGTATCCAAAATTTAATTATCATTTGAACTTCTACATATGATAATCAAGATAACATCGAATAATTTCATCTTATTTGCTTCAAGCAAATTTTTCTTTTCACTTCTGGTGGTAAAACTTTATAGTAAAAGAATCTTCTGGTTCTTTTATGGACATCCATATGAAAATCATTCGACTTATCGTAATTGATTTTGGATGATCAAGATAACCATGAAAAGATACAAATATTTTGAATCATATCACCTTTTGATGCATCATAATATTTGATTCAATAATTTGTATAATATCATCTCAAAAAGAAAGCTTATAGCTTTTCTAATACGACCTTCTAGCCCAAAAAGATATTCATTATCACGTCCAATCTCTTAGTTTTTTTGAAAGAAACGCATTATTCTTTTCATTTCAGGGAATAGAATGATATAAATTCATTATCATTCACTTCAGGGAATGATATAGATCTAGAAAGACGTGAATAATGATTCTTATCAAAAGCTCATTATTTTGCTCAGTCACTGAAAGACCTGATACAAATTTAGAATATATTGTGAACGTTTACATTTCATATTGCTACTTCAGGAGTATACTCGATATTACTACTTCAGGAGCACATTCGAGACGTTCATTCAAATATATATTCTTTCCACAATTTCAATTATGCAACTTCAGGTGCATAAATCATAATGAACTTTTGGTACAAGTATCACTCATATGAGATACTCAATAAAATTATTGATTTAGGGCGATCCTTCAGGGATGCTCCATTTCCATTTTCAGATAAATCATATCATTAATAATTTATAACAAGTATAAAAGAATAAATAAAACTTTCATTACTACAAAACATTGCAGAATATAAAAATATTTTATAATAAGATAAAGGAAATACATTAATTAAAAAGGAACACTTTCATGATTAACACTATCACATTGAGCTAGCCGTCAAATGCATAGTGCTAGTCGTCAAATGCATAGTGCATAGTGCTAGCATAGTGAGCTAGCCGTCAAAAGCATAGTCTCCTTTGTACTCCTATATATATCGTTGAATCCTTTAAGGAATTCATAAGTTTGATAACAGATCAATAAGATAATCTCTTCTCTCGTTCTCTCTCAATCTCTTGAAACTCTCTCTCTTTCTTTTCATTCAGTTCATAACACGTTATCAGCACGATTGCCAACCGGAGGCCCACTTCCATTCTCGTTGTTTTCGGCGAGTCCCAACCGGAGCTGGGTTACCTTCTTAAAGCCATACAGGAACCAGAGACCCCATCGCCACCACGTTTCTCTTCCGATTTCGTTTAGTGTTACATCGGCTATAGTCTCACATGATTTTATTTAGAGCTACCTATCTATCCATCTTTTTATCTATCTATTAATCGTCTTCAGCTTTCAGGGAAAAATCCAGCACAATCTATTGTCAAACGCGGCACAGAACGAGCGTCTTCCTCTTCGGGCTGTTGTGCAAGTTCTGTTCTTTGAGTAGTTTCAGCTTTGCTAAGCCATCGCGGCAATGCTCTTGTTGAAAACGAGGGAGAGGCGACCCATCGATAATGTTAGACGTGGCTATTGGGTTCTTTAGCCTGTCGGTGGTACAAGTTTTCAACGCCTTGTTTTTATCTCATTTGTTTGTTTCTTGCTTTGAATAGAGAGAGAGAAGAGAGAATTTTTTTTTTCTTTCCACCATCATTATCATGAATTTTCGGGAGAGAGAGAGAGAGAGTGTGTGTGTTTGTGCCTCAATCATGCATGCATAGGATTTTTTGTTTTTGTTGAGGTCGATGGCCCATGTTATAGGTTGTTTTCCAGCCTCGTGACAAAACCTCATGAGAACGATATAGTCCCACGTCCTCAACCGGCAATAGTACCTGTAGATGAGATATTAAACTTGAATAAAAAAAATAAAAATAAAATAAAAAGTGGCAGCCTAGTGGTCGGTGATGGTGGGCTGCATGAGGGCCCTACTCCATGTCGTTGGTATATTTTATACAAAGTTGAGATGTTAAAGGCCTTTTACTATAAAAGGAAATTATAAAAGTTCAAAATGGCTACTGGACTAAATTAGTTGGCTCTTACTTATCCTCTTAAGCATCTTTAAAATCGACTAATATGAAATGCTATTTTTATACGATTCTTCATCACTGTAAAGTCAAAAATGGCAGGAGGGCACAGCCGAAACTTTATTAAAGCTGTAACATGCAATTTCTTAGAATTAATTTAGAAATGACTTGTTAGTAGGTAGTATATGCAGGAGTAATTATGGCATCTCTTTAAAGCAACGATCGAGTGGTCTCTTCTTTATGAGAGACAACGTGCATGAAGATTTTGGTGATTATGAAGTTATTGGTTCTATTACAAGTTATGATTATTGAGGCGTTGGATAAATTAGACTTTTCTTGAAAACTTTAAGAGTAAAAAGTAGAGTTGGTAACACACGTAAAGGCCCTCGTGATTAGGTGATAGGTGAGCTGGTTTCTATCCAGGAAAAGGATTTGGGTCCATGAATTCTCTCAAGACCAAAATAATGGCTGTCAAATGTAAGGTAAAAAATGGCACAAGTTGCAAGGGTGGAGCCTTACCATTTCGGCTTTATGCGATACATTCATTAAAGGAAGCATCTTTGGATAAGTATAAAAAATAAGCCAACTTATTTTTGGTATTATTATATGGAGCCCACTTGCTTTTAGAATTACTACATGGAGCCTTCCACCGTATATCAAATACGATATTGGACCCAGTTTGTCCTCGAAAAGATAAAGGATGAGTTCAATCAACGATAATTTTTTTTATAATTGACATATCATGTTTGACTAATAGTTTCTATTAGTTTTCTGACAGGAGTTATGTGCCGTGATCTTTTCAATCCTAGTAATTTTCACAATACACGAAGGTCTTGATGACACTGAAGATAGTAATCTTTTATTTCAAGTAAGTTTTTCAATATATTATTTATAATTCTTGAGGTGAGTATTAATGATTACATCTCAAGTTATATCTATGATGAATTAAAATTTTTATAATTCACATTTTAATGTGATTAATTTTATTCATATTGTTTAGATACAAGTTTTATTTATTGATGATATAATTTATCTGAGTATGGAAATGGAGCATCCTTGAAGGATCGCCCTAAATCAATAATAGCTTGTGAGTATCTCATAGTTTAAATGATTGATACTTGTACCAAAAGCTCATTATGATTTATGCACCTGAAGTTGCATAATTGAAATTGTGGAAAGAATATATATTTGAATGAACGTCTCGAATGTGCTCCTGAAGTAGCAATATCGAGTATGCTCCTGAAGTAGCAATATGAAATGCAAACGTTCACAATATATTCTAAATTTATATATGGTCTTTTAATGACTGATCAAAATAATGAGTTTTTGATGAGAATCATTAGTCACGTCTTACTATATCTACATCATTTCCTGAAGTGAATGATAATGAATTTATATCATTCTATTCCCTGAAGTGAAAAGAATGATACGTTTCATTCAAATAAACTAAAAGATTGGACGTGATAATGAATATCTTTTCGGGTTAGAAGCTCGTATTGGAAAAGCTGTAAGCTTTCTTTTTGAGATAATATTATACAAATTATTGAATCAAATATTATGATGCATCAAAAGGTGATATGATTCAAAATATTTGTATCTTTTCATAGTTATCTTGATAATCTAAAATCAATTACGATAAGTCGAATGATTTTCATATGGACGTCTATAAAAGAACCAGAAGATTCTTTTACTATAAAGTCTTACCACCAGAAGTGGAAAGAAAAATTTGCCAGAAGCAAATAAGATGAAATAATTCGACGTTATTTTGATGTGAACCAGAAGTTCAGATGATAATTAAATTTTGGATGTAATAAGATAAAAATGTCTCATATTCTAGCTGCTAAAATTCTATATTTAAGTAAGGGGTGGGCAATCGAAAAGAAGATTTAATTAAGGATTTTAAATTCCTATTCTCTTGTTTTATTGATTCTATCTTCATGTTGGACTCCAGAAGAAGTCGCTGAAGTATAGCAATATTCTCGTGGAGATTGTCAACTCTACAAGTTCTGGATTGCAGTCGTTGAGAAAATGCGACAGTGGATGATGAGTATCGGGTACCGAGACTCACAAGCTCATAGATAGCTTCATTATCTGACCTATGAGTCAGATCATTATATTGCATGATAACACCTGTGGTAGAAGCAGAAACAGCTGATGAACGAGGTGCAGAGTACCTCATATATTGGCCATGAGAAGATCGTTTAGCCATTGTAGGATAAGAATGCAGAAAGATATTGCAGAATAAAAATGCAGTATGATTATAGAAAAGTGAAGAAGATGAGATGCGAATGAAGATGAGCTGAATATCTCTTTTATAGATAAAATTATGATACAGCATCTCTCGTGAAGTAAGAGAAACTCTCTCTCTCTCTTTTCATTACAAGAAGTTATCTTTCAGATACACACAAGAAGATCATTGCAATTCATGAGAAGAAAGTTGAAATTGATATCAAAAAGGTACGGTCAAGTAAAAATTTGACAGATTTATTCACTAAAATATTACCAATTGCAACATTTAAGAAGATTATGCAGAACATTGGAATGCGGAGGTTTGAAGACCTGTTATCATGTACTAATATGAGACATTTTTATCTTATTACATCCAAAATTTAATTATCATCTGAACTTCTGGTTCACATCAAGATAACGTCGAATTATTTCATTTTATTTGCTTCTGGCAAATTTTTCTTTCCACTTCTGGTGGTAAGACTTTATAGTAAAAGAATCTTCTGATTCTTTTATGGACGTCCATATGAAAATCATTCGACTTATCATAATTGATTTTGGATTATCAAGATAACTATGAAAAGATACAAATATTTTGAATCATATCACCTTTTGATGCATCATAATATTTGATTCAATAATTTGTATAATATCATCTCAAAGAGAAAGCTTACAACTTTTCCAATACGAGCTTCTAGCCCGAAAAGATATTCATTATCACGTCCAATCTCTTAGTTTCTTTGAATGAAACGTATCATTCTTTTCACTTCAGGGAATAGAATGATATAAATTCATTATCATTCACTTCAGGGAATGATGTAGATATAGTAAGACGTGACTAATGATTCTCATCAAAAGCTCATTATTTTGATCAGTCATTAAAAGACCATATATAAATTTAGAATATATTGTGAACGTTTGCATTTCATATTGCTACTTCAGGAACGTTTGCATTTCATATTGCTACTTCAGGAGCATACTCGATATTGCTACTTCAGGAGCACATTCGAGACGTTCATTCAAATATATATTCTTTCCACAATTTCAATTATGCAACTTCAGGTGCATAAATCATAATGAGCTTTTGGTACAAGTATCAATCATTTAAACTATGAGATACTCACAAGCTATTATTGATTTAGGGCGATCCTTCAAGGATGCTCCATTTCCATGCTCAGATAAATCATATCATCAATAAATAAAACTTGTATCTAAACAATATGAATAAAATTAATCACATTAAAATGTGAATTATAAAAATTTTAATTCATCATAGATATAACTTGAGATGTAATCATTAATACTCACCTCAAGAATTATAAATAATATATTGAAAAACTTACTTGAAATAGAAGATTACTATCTTCAGTGTCATCAGGACCTTCGTGTATTGTAAAAATTACTGGGATTGAAAAGATCACGGCACATGACTCATGTCAGAAAACTAATAGAAACTATTAGTCAAACATGATATGCCAATTATAAAAAAAATTATCGTTGATTGAACTCATCCTTTATCTCTTCGAGGACAAACTGGGTCCAATGTCGTATTTGATATACGGTGGAAGACTCCATGTAGTAATTCTAAAAGCAAGTGAGCTCCATATAATAATACCAAAAACAAGTTGGCTTATTTTTTATACTTATCCAAAGATGCTTCCTTTAATGAATGTATCGCATAAAGCCGAAATGGTAAGGCTCCACCCTTGCAACTTGTGCCATTTTTGACTTTTCCTTTGACAGCCATTATTTTGGTCTTGAGAGAATTCATGGACCCAAATCCTTTTCCTGGATAGAAACCAGCTCACCTCTCACCTAATCACGAGGGTCTTTTACGTGTGTTACCAACTCTACTTTTTACTCTTAAAGTTTTCAAGAAAAGTCTAATTTATCCAGCGTCTCAATAATCATAACTTGTAATAGAACCAATAACTTCATAATCATCAAAATCTTCATGCACGTTGTCTCTCATAAAGAAGAGACCACTCGATTGTTGCTTTAAAGAGATGCCATAATTACTCCTGCATATACTACCTACTAACAAGTCATTTCTAAATTAATTCTAAGAAATTGCATGTTACAGCTTTAATAAAGTTCCAGCTGTGCCCGCCTGCCATTTTTGACTTTACAGTGATGAAGAATCGTATAAAAATAGCATTTCATATTAGTCGATTTTAAAGATGCTTAAGAGGATAGGTAAGAGCCAACTAATTTAGTCCAGTAGCCATTTTGGACTTTTATAATTTCCTTTTATAGTAAAAGGCCTTTAACATCTCAACTTTGTATAAAATAGACCAACGACATGGAGTAGGGCCCTCATGCAGCCCACCATCGCCGACCACTAGGCTTCCACTTTTTATTTTATTTTTATTTTTTTTATTCAAGTTTAATATCTCATCTACAGATACTATTGCCGGTTGAGGACGTGAGACCATATCGTTCTCATGAGGTTTTGTCACGAGGCTGGAAAACAACTTATAACGTGGGCCATCGACCTCAACAAAAACAAAAAGTCCTATGCATGCATGATTGAGGCACAAACACACACTCTCTCTCTCCCGAAAATTCATGATAATGATGGTGGAAAGAAAAAAAATTCTCTCTTCTCTCTCTATTCAAAGCAAGAAACAAACAAATGAGATAAAAACAAGGCGTTGAAAACTTGTACCACCGACAGGCTAAAGAACCCAATAGCCACTTCTAACATTTTCTTCACTGCCTCCGGTGACACGCCGTGATTGATCACCTGAAAAAAAGTCAAAACTACAGGAAAGCAAAAACCGAGATCGATGGGTCGCCTCTCCCTCATTTTCAACAAGAGCGTTCCCGCGATGGCTTGGCAAAGCTGAAGCTACTCAAAGAACAGAACTTGCACAACAGCCCGGAGAGGAAGACGCTCGTTCTGTGCCGCATTTGACAATAGATTGTGCTGGATTTTTCCCTGAAAGCTTAAGACGATTAATAGATAGATAAAAAGATGGATAGATAGGTAGCTCTAAATAAAATCATGTGAGACTATAGCCGATGTAACAATAAACGAAATCGGAAGAGAAACGTTGTGGCGATGGGGTCTCCGGTTCCTGTATGGCTTCAAGAAGGTAACCCAGCTCCGGTTGGGACTCGCCGAAAACAACGAGAATGGAAGTGGGCCTCCGGTTGGCGATCGTGCTGATAACGTGTTATGAACTGAATGAAAAGAGAGAGAGAGTTTCAAGAGATTGAGAGAGAAGAGATTCTCTTATTGATCTGTTATCAAACTTATGAATTTCTTAAAGGATTCAACGATATATATAGGAGTACAAATGGAACTATGCTTTTGACGGCTAGCTCACTATGCTAGCACTATGTACTATGCATTTGACGACTAGTACTATGCATTTGACGGCTAGCTAAATGTGGTCATACAATTCAAGATAGTTCTTTTGTAACCCTATATATATGGGTATATTGATCTTATATGATATACAGATTAATAAGAGAATCTCCCCTCTCACACTCTCTCAATCTTTTGAAACTCTCTCCTTTTCATTAAGTTCATAACACATTATCAGCACGAATCTCATGATCTTCCTCCTCTTTCCCAACTCCATTTTCTTCCTCAGAAAAAGTGAAAATTGGAGGTGAAACTGCAAGCCGAAACATATATTGAACACGGACTGTCGTTCAGTTTTTTTTCTCTCCTTTCTCAGATCTGGTGCTTGTTCGTTGGCTTCCTCCGTTGAATTTCTTTTTAGTTTCTCTTGAGCATCCAGCAAGATGATCTGTGAGTTTCCATTGGCAGCCGTCCCGTACGCTCGGATCCTCCGGTTTATTCTGGGTATTGGCGAATCGGGAAGGAGTTGTAGCTCGGTGCTGCTCGATAACGGGTCCTGCCTTGTTGATTCAAAGCATAGACGACGTCCATGGCAGTTATAGTCTTACGGCGAGCATGCTCTGGCCCTAGCCTGATACAGTTCGAGGCTCAACGATTAAAGTTGACCGGACGATACGTCTGCAGTAGTCATCACAGACTGCAGAGATTCTGCAGTTGTATAGATCCAATGAAAATAGATCCAGCAGACGCAGCTCTAATTTACATAAGAATTGGTCTTTTGTATAAAAGGACTTGGTTTTCCTTGCTACAAACAGAGACTTCGTTTCATCTCTACGTTGGCCGGTGTACAAACAAAATCAATGACAGAGAGTAAAGGGGAAATCGGACGGCAACATGGGAGGATTTTTTTTTTCTGGGTCTCAGCATGTTGTTCCTCTTCGTCGGTGCTTATGTACTCGGAGGTGGCTTTTGAGACTTAAAGCAAGAGGTGCCGGCTGTACCAGTGGATCATCTCAGGGAGAGCTCGGAAGGGGGGTCCTGTTCGGGACTCTCAGGTGGCTCTACCCAACCCTTCATGATGGCTACGAACGGTCAGCCGAGCTGGTTGGCCTGAAGGAGCATGTCTTCTTTGTCGGCCATGACTGGGAAGCTATGATTGCCTGGAACCCAACCTCAGATCTAGAGGAAGGCTTCAGAGCTTCGTTTGGTAATGATTATTACTTTTGCAGGTTTCAAGAACATGGAGAAGTTGAAGAAGATTTAGCTTGTGCCGATACCGCAACACTAATGAAGAATTTCTTTTCTATATTTGGTCCAAATCCTCCCTAATATCTTTCTTCAAATCACGGCTTTTTGCTGTGTTGTGAGTGCGTTTCAGTTCAGACTTGCCTGAGCGCTACTGGAACCCATTTAGAAAAGTAGGGATAAAACTTTAAGACTTTTTAACAAAGTTTTTAAAAGTGACTCACAAGACAGAGAAAAAGAAAAGTGGGGCAGCAGGTTTTTGGCTTCTTTTCAAAATGAAATGGAGACACATTCACGTGACTCTTGGGAAAAATGTTTGGAGCTTTTTTCAAATCAAAAAGCAAAGTTTTCTTCCTCTTTTTCATTTTGGACGGATTTACTTTTAGAAACACATGGGACCCTTACTATTTTTGTTTTTTGTTTTTATTCAAACAACTTGCGAGGAATAGAAAGCAGGTGGGAGGAGTAAAGCATTTGGTTACGTTGGAGGATTAAAGTCAACAGCTATCACATGTATTATTTGATAAATTATTGAATCCGAGACCACAGGTATCACCTCAGCATTTGGTTACATTGGAGCATTTGAAGACCGAGATCACAGGTATCATGATAAGATTAAATGATCTTCTACTTCAAATTTCTGAAGTTAGTAATCTTCAACTTCAAATAACTTTTTAATATATTATTTATAATTGCTGAGGTGAATATTTATGGTTATATTCATTATTATTATTTGATAAATTCTATGTTTATTTATATAGTTTAGATACAAATTTTATTTAATCTTTTATACTTGTTATAAATTATTGATGATATGATTTATCTGAGAATGGAAATGGAGCATCCCTGAAGGATCGCCCTAAATCAATAATAGCTTTTGAGTATCTCATAGTTTAAATGATTGATACTTGTACTAAAAGCTCATTATGATTTATGTACCTGAAATTGCATAATTGAAATTGTGAAAAGAATATATATTTGAATGAACGTCTCGAATGTGCTCCTGAAGTAGCAATATCGAGTATGCTCCTGAAGTAGCAATATGAAATGCAAACGTTCACAATATATTCTAAATTTGTATCAGGTCTTTCAGTGACTGAGTAAAATAATGAGTTTTTGATAAGAATCATTAATCACGTCTTACTATATCTACATCATTCCCTGAAGTGAATGATAATGAATTTATATCATTCTATTTCCTGAAGTGAAAAGAATGATGCGTTTCATTCAAAGAAACTAAGAGATTGGACGTGATAATGAATATCTTTTTAGGTCAGAAGCTCGTATTGAAAAAGCTGTAAGCTTTCTCTTTGAGATGATATTATACAAATTATTGAATCAAATATTATGATGCATCAAAAGGTGATATGATTCAAAATATTTGTATCTTTTCATAGTTATCTTGATAATCCAAAATCAATTATGATAAGTCGAATAATTTTCATATGGACGTCCATAAAAGAATCAGAAGATTCTTTTACTATAATAATATCATCCATCTTCCCCTTGAAGCCGCAAGGGTTTCATATTTATATTTCAAATATGTGCAGTTTTCATGAACTCTTCTGGAGCCTCAATGACATTTAAATCATATATATAAACTGCAATAATAACTTGTTTCCATTTGCATTTAGATTGCTTTAGATCATATAAGGATCTTTGAAACTTGATATAATACATATTTCTAGATATATTCAGATTAGAAGTTTCAGGCATTTTCTATCCTTCAGGGATTTTCATATATATATATATATATATATCATGATCCAATGATCCATATAAATATGCAGTTAATCATGCATATCCAAACTCTCGGTAACTTTCAAGCTAATAAAAATCTCAATATGATTTCAACAACTTTAAAAGCGTATCAATATTGTTTTTTCAAGAAACTAATTTGTGATTTCTATATCACATCTTCATATTAAAAGATTTAGGCTTTTTATATCATATATATAAATATCCACTGATATTTAACAAAAATCACCTCTTTAGGTGTTTGGACTTCAGGTCCATATTTATCACATTTAACTAGTGATATCAATTCTTCAGGAATTGAGAAATTGACTCGTGATTTATATATCACATTTTTATTTCCTTTCTATAAATACCCACTGACATTCAACAAAGATCACCTCTTTAGGTGTTTGGACTATAAGTCCAGATGCATCATATTTTACTGGTGAATCAATTCTGCAGAAATTGTTTCTTTCAAATTTGGCCAATATTTTACGTCGTATTCTTCGACGGTTCTTGATTCACTTTCATCAGTACTTCTGGTAATGTCAATTACCATCTCATATGGAAATACGTTGTCGACAATGATTTTATTTCTATCCATAATTTCTTCAATATTCATGAAATGTATCGAGATCTCGTTATTTTTAGGTACCTGTCCCTCTTCAAGTGAAGACGTTTTCATGAAAAACCTCTTCAGAAGGCACTCTTCAAGAGTTTATATAGGAGAATTTTATACAGAGAATTTGGATGGACTTTATTTCTTGTTTTGTGGGTATGGCCTCTTCAGGAGCACCAAATTATTTGTGCCTTTCTCTTTTGAGATGCTCTATCTTTTGTATTAATACGTCTCACATGCCTTTAGACATGTTTTAGACTGCTGAATTTCTTAATTGTCCTACAGGGACTTCAATCCTCGCTGGGATTTTAGCAGCTAGAATATGAGATATTTTTATCTTATTGCATCCAAAATTTAATTATCATCTGAACTTCTGGTTCATATATGATAATTAAGATAACGTCGAATTATTTCATCTTATTTGCTTCTGGCAAATTTTTCTTTCCACTTCTAGTGGTAAGACTTTATAATAAAAGAATCTTCTGGTTCTTTTATGGACGTCCATATGAAAATCATTCGACTTATCATAATTGATTTTGGATTATCAAGATAACCATGAAAAGATACAAATATTTTAAATCATATAACCTTTTGATGCATCATAATATTTGATTCAATAATTTGTATAATATCATCTCAAAGAGAAAGCTTACAGCTTTTTCAATACGAGCTTCTGACCTAAAAAGATATTCATTATCACGTCCAATCTCTTAGTTTCTTTGAATGAAACGCATCATTCTTTTCACTTCAGGGAATAGAATGATATAAATTCATTATCATTCACTTCAGGGAATGATGTAGATCTAGTAAGACGTGATTAATGATTCTTATCAAAAGCTCATTATTTTGCTCAGTCACTGAAAGACTTGATACAAATTTAGAATATATTGTGAACGTTTGCATTTCATATTGCTACTTCAGGAGCATACTCGATATTGCTACTTCAGGAGCACATTCGAGACGTTCATTCAAATATATATTTTTTCCATAATTTCAATTATGCAATTTCAGATACATAAATCATAATGAGCTTTTGGTACAAGTATCAATCATTTAAACTATGAGATACTCAAAAGCTATTATTGATTTAGGGCAATCTTTCAGGGATGCTCCATTTCCATTTTCAGATAAATCATATCATTAATAATTTATAACAAGTATAAAAGAATAAATAAAACTTGTATCTAAACTATGTAAATAAATATAGAATTTATCAAATAATAATAATAAATATAACCATAAATATTCACCTTAGTAATTATAAATAATATATTAAAAACTTATTTGAAGTTGAATATTACTAACTTCAGAAATTTGAAGTAGAAGATCATTTAATCTTATCGTGATACCTGTGATCTCGGTCTTCAAATGCTCCAACGTAACCAAATGCTGAGGTGATACCTGTGATCTCAGATTCAATAATTTATCAAATAATACCTATGATAGCTGTTGACTTTAATCCTCCAACGTAACCAAATGCTTTACTCTTCCCACCTGCTTTCTATTCCTCGCAAGTTGTTTGAATAAAAACAAAAACAAAAATAGTAAGGGTCTCATGTGTTTCTAAAAGTAAATCTGTCCAAAGTGAAAAAGAGGAAGAAAACTTTGCTTTTTGATTTGAAAAAAGCTCCAAACATTTTTCCCAAGAGTCACGTGAATGTGTCTCCATTTCATTTTGAAAAGAAGCCAAAAACTTGCTGCCACACTTTTCTTTTTCTCTGTCTTGTGAGTCACTTTTAAAGACTTTGTTAAAAAGTCTTAAAGTCTTATCCCTACTTTTCTAAATGGGTTCCAGTAGCGCTCAGACAAGTCTGAACTGAAACGCATTCACAAAACAGCAAAAAGCCGTGATTTGAAGAAAGATATTAGGGAGGATTTGGACCAAATATAGAAAAGAACTTCTTCATTAGTGTTGCGGTATCGGCACAAGCGAAATCTTCTTCAGCTTCTCCGTGTTCTTGAAACCTACAAAAGTAATAATCATTACCAAACGAAGGTCTGAAGCCTTCCTCTAGATTTGTTATGAAACTTATGAATTTTTTAAAAGATTCAACGATATATATAGACGTACAAAGGGGACTATACTTTTGACGGCTAGCTCACTATGCTAGTACTATGCTAGCACTATGCATTATGCATATGTCGGCTAACTCACTATGTTAGTACTATGCACTATGCATATGTCGGCTAATTCACTATGCTGGTGCTATGCTAGTACTATGTACTATGCATATGTCGGCTAACTCACTATGCTGATATTATGCTAGCACTATACACTATGTATTTAATGACTAGATAAATATGGTCATACAATTCAAAATAGTTTATAACAATCCCTTATTTTTTTAAAGTATTGGAGTAATTTCTAAATTATATCATATTTAAGGAACCAGGAACCAGCCAAAAAATTAAAGATAAAAAGGTGAGAGAGCTAGCTAGTGACAGTTCCATTATATATAGAATGATCATGGTATCGGACTAGCAGCAGCTATATTGCTCCATTATGTCGGCCATGGCTATCCGGGTAAATCTATTATCTATGCATGTTTCCCATCATCAGTAAATGCCAAAGCATAAATAGAGCAAAGACAACTGGAGGCCCCCAAAAGTTCACCTTAAAAAAAAATGAAAAAGGAATTAAAGCAGGTTGAAACGAACTTGATCAATAATATATATATATTAAATCTTTCATTTTCATTAATATCATTATTTACTCATTTTTATGTAACTTGTCCTTATATATAAAGTTATAGATTGGAGAAATGACAAGAACAATATGATATTACCTATATACGTTTATGATCATAGGATTGAATTAGCAGTAACTATATTCAAGATGGGGGAAAAAAGAAGAAAAGTAATGGCCCCCGGGGGAGCCTGCAAGATCATCATCATCGTGGCTCCTAATTCTAAGAAGTTAAAGCGCGCGCAGTAGTGTTTGAAAGCTAGCTAATTGTGGAATTACCAAAAGCGGGAGGAAAATCCGTTTACCTTTAGCGTGCGCTTGTGGTGTCCAATCAAGTTGGACTTGATATATATATGATATAGTGTGAAAGACCCCGTTCTCATCCTTGTTCATTTGATTTGGTGGTGGAAATTAGTAATTTTATTAAAAATCAATCTATCAATTATAGCCCAATCATATTAATTACCTATATGAGATCATATATATGTATGCATGCCCGCTCCCAAAAGTGGGGTTTTTAAAGAGAAAAAGATCGTCAGATCAACCTATAATTAAACAAAATGATCAATACCTAAATTTTAAAGAAGACCATAACCCCCCATTTTCGCAGGATCCATGGAGGACAAAAAAGGGGATATAATTCAGATAAAATTAGGTACGGAAGATTCCTAGACTGGAACGTCTGGACAGGGAGAAAAAACCCAACAAGAGTTATGTTAACATGCACCGAACATACATGTTATCTGCATGTAGTTTTCACAGCTCCTAAAATTTGTGTCAACAACTTATGATCATTATAGTCTTCATCATGTACCCCGCCATCACCTTCACAACCCCCCGGATCCGGCAAAGGCATGAATCCTTCAACGTGATTTTGTCTCCCGATCAGAGGCAACCAGTTCTGGCGACCCATATGTATGTGTGTGTGACATGAAGACCAGCTACTCCCTATGTAGCTCCAAGGGCGCAGTGTGTGATGGAGAAAATGATTGTCAGACTTCTTGGAGATCATATGCATGGAGTTTTGCAGAAACCCGAGAGGATGATATCGGTGATGGAAAGGAGACAAATTGCATGGAGACGAATGATTTGAATGATAGACCACCTAATACAAACTATTCTTTATGTTTAATTTATATCCCGAAGCCTTTGTCTGAATACAAATGGACACATACGAATAATTTTCCTGGGATTACGGCTCTTGCATGCACAATGTACCTACCCGGCCAGCTCGTATGGTTTTTATTTTTTTACTGCGTGGATCATCATGAGTACTTTTATATATATCTAGTCTAAACTACCAACATACCGGCGTATATACCTATGTTTTTAAATAGTTTTATACGTCAATTTTATAGTTTAATGTATCATACAATATATAAGTACTGTAACTGGCCTGGATGAAAAAAATATATATATATTTCTCTAATATTATTTTTTTACGAAGCTATATCATTTTTGTTCATTTTTCTAGTTAAATACGTTAAAATCAGAGTTTATATACGAATAATACTAGATATAATCATGACTTATAATACAAATACTGGCGCATATTCTTTTTGAAAAAAAAATAAGATTTATTATTAAAAAATTAACTTTTTCACTTGAATGTCATATTTACTCACATTTTTAAAAAAGAATGAGTTGTAGTTATGTACTCTATGACTGAAAATATCATTTCAAATAAAGACTACATGAGTTATAACACTTCATAATTAATATTTGCGCATAATGATCCAGTATAATTAATATGCTTGCAGCATGCATCTTCCTAGATGATTCATCGATCCTAATAATTAGCTTGTTAGATGCAGGGTTTACATTTTAACAATTAACAGATATGGTCGATCGGTGAGTACGTCTTTCACTTTATCCATTAATTTATTCATCATTATGCGCAAAGGGTCAAGATAAAGAGTTCGTAGCTATGAAGTAAAATCCAAAGGCACATAAAATAAAGAGGAAGGAACGCGGTATGACTATATATGTCGCCATGCAGGCCGGGTACTACTGCAGATGCACGTACATGGGCTCGATCTGCGAGGAACATTCTTCCCATTGCAACATGCTATATATATAGATCCAATTAATACATGCATGGCACATGTATTGTATGTCGACCTAGCAGCATGTGAGAGAGGAGAATAAATATATAATAACTCCTTGTATTTTTTACATGCATGGCACATGTATTGTATAATAATGTCCCAGCAGCTCTTGGGGTTTTGAGAACTGTTCGGACCTTCTTTTTTTTCCTTTCGAACTTTTGCATTTTTTTTTTTACCAACAAAACCAATTTTAACGATATTCTTGATCGAAAGTTGGCAAATACATTTAGTTATTACAACATTATTTTTTATATTTTATAATAAAATTAATCTAATTAGTGTCAAACAGTAGTACTAGATCATCTACGATATATATATATATATATATTGCACCCTATATATATAATATGTCCGGGCCCTTAATTACCTCCTAATTTTTCTTCAAACATATATACCAATATATAATAAAAGGCTGCAATTAAGCTGATTTCATCTGCCGGCCAATTGCAGTGATGATTAAGTAAAATATATAGGTTGGCCATAGCTAGGATAGAGCTCATCTCGATCGATGCTAAAACCCTAATTCTCTAATTCAATCAATGGGCCAGCTTAGTACGATTGAGCATGTTTGTTTGTCTATCTACATTAATCTTATACAGGCAGGCAGGCCGCAGGCATGCTTATAATTAATTAAAGATATTAATAACTCTAGCTTTAGCCTTTAATATTATTGCCTACTTTATTGAAAAATGACCAATGGGTATTAGTTTATTTGCCTGAGCTAGCAGCCTAACTCTAGATCATTGCAATCAAGTGTATATATATAATATTAATTTACATTTTTCCAAAACTTTTCTTGACTTAGAGAGAAAGCGACTGATCTGAGGAATCTTTGTTCTCGAATCAATAAAGGGCTTTTGATTATGGTTTATTTATAACTTGTTTAATTGGGAGTTCTCTTTGCATGCATACCATGTGATTCTTGCTACAAATAAGAGTACTGGATCCAAATTAAATAAATGAAGGCAAGAAATTATAAGTACCCCAGCTACTTATAATATATATAAATTATAAGTACCCAGCATATGGAGATAGCACATAGCTAGATCATATCTTTATTTGTTTATTTATTTATTAATGCAGATAGAGTACTGCAGGCTAGATGTTTAACACGTAGTGCAGTAGTATACGTACTTTTAAAGAACCCAGCTGGCATGATAACTTGGATTTGGTGCAAGTCTAAAGAACCAGTTGATCCAGTAGAGTAAAAGTTTCACATGATCAATATGCAGGAGGGTTTAGTCATGAAGAAAAAGGGTATATTTTCAAAGGCACTGTTGGTCTATGACCTTTTTTCTGAGTTCTGTTTTCAACATCGGCAATCAGCACAGCAGCATTGAAAAGGGCATCCCAACATACAAGAATCAATGATTCATCCTCAACACCCAATAAGCGTTAAGAGTAAGACAAGGGCCTGATTTCTCTCGTGGCAACTGGTCCTTCTTCCTAGAGCTGGCTGCTAGGCCAAAAATAAAATTAAAAAAAGAAAAAGAAAGAAAATGTTCCCTGTCTTTCTAGTTTCTTAGTTTGGTACTCCCACAAGTTATTCTTTTTAATTCTCCTCTCCCCTCTGTTACTGTGCTTCTTAACCAAACTTTTGAACCACAGTATTATATAGTCTTACATTTATCATGGCGCTTTAATCGTCGTTTTCTACTTTTTTGCTTAAAAATTTCTGTATCAATGAATCATTAAACCCTAAGACGACCCCATACTACTTTAAGATCATTAATTATGAAGAACAGTACGTGATGATCTACTTGATCTCTGACGTGAAGCTCAATCATAATTCGGTCCCTAGCTAAGCTGCGTCGAAATCTCTGTTCACGAAGAGAGAGAGAGAGAGAGAGAGAGAGAGAGCTGCATGCCATGAGCAGCTTGTATCATGTTCTTATAAGTTTCTATGGTTGGCTATCAAATCCCATGTAGAGAACATGAGAAATGGATAACAGAAGTTGAAAAGGAAAGTTGGTTATTCCTTACAAGAAAATTAAATTAAAATCTGATCATTAATTGAGAAAATCCATAGTGACGTCTGCATGATATCTGATGATCATGAGTTGATCTATATAATTGGTCTAGATTTTTTTTTTAAATTAAAGAACAATATATGGGACTTTTTCTTCGAGTTTAATCAACATCGATCTCAAACGTCAACCATCAATAATTAATTTGTTTTCCCAACTAACCCTTTATTAATTTTTTTCGCTCAAATAAAATTATATATATATATATGCACAAGGTTTGCTAATTAATGGGTTTATGTACATGGAATGAGACCCTTTTTTATTGTGCAGATCATCACTAGCGGCCACACATAAAACAAAAGAAGACAATAATATTACAGGGTAATTAAATTAATGGGTTTAAGCTGGAAATCTATTAGGTTAGTAGCTATGATCAGAAAGACTCTCTTCCGAACGATCAAGTCATAATGAGTGTCTAAATTAATTAGTTTCTTAATCTGTTTTAATGAAAATATGATTTTTTTTTTATATATACACAACGGGCTTTGAGGATTCGAATTTAAATTTTTCTATTTAGATAATCGAGTCGTATGTTATCAGTGTCTAAATTAAATATGATTGTGCATATTCTTTAAATTATATCTTTTATACATGTCCAACATTTATTTAAGCCTGTTGTTTTGTTACATTTGGCCTTACATCCATCCATCGTGTTAAATCCATTGGTTTTGAACTCTCCAAAGCACTTACTTGATAGTGCCTTCAATCACTTCACTTTTATAATAAGTCAGCCATCGGGCCTTATTACTTAATAGTGGAAGCTTAAATTTGCAAGTTGTTGGGCCACGTTATCTATTTCTACATTAAAAATAAGCTTGTAATTAAGAATTCAAATGATAATGTCACTAAATATTAATTAATTGAAAATTTTAAAAATTAATTAAATAATTAATTGAGTTTTGTTGTGTAAACACAAGAACGAACTTATTATGAATTGTGAAACTCATGTTATATTTATAATAAAAATAGTTAAAATAATTTTTTTTTTTTTATCCTAATTTGATATAGAAGAATTTCTTATAAATAATGCATCAATTAGAAAAAATATATATATTTGATTATCGGGTGGTGTTGAAATAAAATAATTAAAGAACTCGAATTTTAAATTAGATGAAGAGATCATAGTGCACAAGAGTGGTCATGATCCAATCTATTAAGGACAAAACGATTACGTGTTAATCCACAATAGATCCTCTCTCTCTCTCTCTCTCTCTCTCTCTTGCAATTTATGTATAAAATGCCGTATCATTCTCTTCCTTGATCTCTCTTTCTGCGTATTCAACAAAATTCTTGTTGCACTCTCTCACCATTTTTCATGTTTCCTCTCTTTCACAGAACCTAGAGGGTTTTCTTTTTCTCTTTCTTTTTCCTCACACTTTGTCGCGAAACAAAAACTCGCGCATAACAAGCTTCAAAGGTAAGTCTCCTTCTCCTACAATCTTAATCCTCCTCCCCCCTTGTTTTGCCTGAGTTTATCCGATTCATTAAAGCTGTATCTTATTCGGTCCAAATTGATCCAATTAAATGCTAAATCTCGATACTTTTTACGAATTTCCAATTTGAGAATTTTGATTTGGACTTTGTAACTGTTTATCAGGTGGTATGTGTGCGGCTGTGAATTTATTTGTGATTATGGTGATATTATGTGAGTTTCATACTTGAATTAGGTTTTATTTTCCCTTTTTATTTTCTTTAACGTTTTAGAGTTGGAATGCTGCTTTAGCAGCTAAGTTTGTACTTTTAGGCTTGGAAATGGAGCGTTAAGGGTTAATCGTGGGGTACATTGTGGAGGGATCGAAGGTGTTCTTTGAGTGTGGTTCTGGTGGTGCGCCTGGGGGTTGGGTGAAGATGACTGATTTTCAATCGCTCCAACAGAAACCTGAATCCACCGATGCCTGCTCTGAGTTTGAGCGCGGGCTGGAGGAATTGGTGCGTGGGCACTTGGATGATTGTATGTCATTCGCTTCGTGTAGCTCTACACGCACTCCTGATGACGAGGAAGATGAGGGTGATCAGCTAGTTCGGAGGAGGAGGAGGTCTGATTTGGAAGGTGATGATTTGGCAGAGTCATCTGCTGCACGGTGTCGCCACTCTCGTATTTTGAGTAGGTGGGCTGCCCGACAGGCGCAGGAGATGATAACCACAATTGAGAGGAGGAACCACGAGTCTGAGTTGATGGCGCTCGCACGTTTGCACACGGTTTCAATGCTTGATTCATCTTTTTTGAGGGAGTCTCAGTCCCCGACCTCAAGGCGGCAGGGGGCTGTGGAGAGGCCGAATACTCAGGCATCTGCAATTTTGCAAAGATGGCGAGAGTTGGAGGATGAGCATCTGTTGAATCGGAGGTTGAGGCAGCAAAGGAGTGTTGAGTCTAACACCAATGTGTCAAGTACAAACATTTCAGAAAGTCAGGAGAGTGAGAATCAAGGGAGCTTGGGAGATGCAAGCGAGAGTGAAAACGAGTTTGGGAGCTGGGCTCGTGATCAGATGGGCTTGCGGAATGAGCATGCAGATAATAACAGGTCTAGTAGGGAGCAATCTCCTGATCTTGGCGAAGTTGAGAGGGAGAGAGTCAGGCAGATAGTTCGGGGCTGGATGGAGAGTGACATTAGCGATCATTCTTCAAACATTGTTCAAAGAAACAATAGTTCCAGAGCAGAATGGCTTGGTGAAACAGAACGTGAAAGAGTGAGAAATGTTAGGGAGTGGGTACAAATGACAAGTCAACAGAGAGGAGCTCGTGGGAGCCGCAGGGAAGATCAGTCTGGTGGTCTCAGTAGCCAGGTGGATCAAGTTCGTGATAGGGTGGCTGTTGACCATGATGAAGGCCAACCTGATAATATTCGCAGGGACCTGTTGAGATTACGTGGAAGACAAGCTCTTCTTGATTTACTTATGAGGATTGAGAGAGAAAGACAGAGGGAGCTTCAGGGTTTATTGGAGCATCGAGCTGTCTCTGATTTTGCTCATCGCAACCGCATCCAGGTCAGTTGCCTATCATGAAGGTTGTTTTATCTTTTAATATTACTTCCACAAGTCTACCAATTTAGGTCCCATGTAAAGATTTAAAATCATGAAGGTTGTGTTGAACTTCCTTCTAGACTAGTTTGAGCCAAGACCCCCGCCCCTCTCACCTGCCCAGGCGTGCTCCTCATTCAGGTGGCTATTAATTTCACTGCATTAATCTGCCTGAGGGAAATCATGTTTGCATACGATGGTTGATAATTATTTAGAACTATACCAGGTACTACATATAAAGCTACAACTTGCTATACTTGTGTAAGCCATAACTTACGAGAAGATAGATTTATAATTTTTCTGTAATTTTTAATGCAAGGCAAAGCAGGATAATATGTTATTATGAGAAATAGTTCCCATCATTCGATTCAATGTTAGTTACTAGTTTTATACTATTTTTCTTTTCATGTTATGTATTCTAAAGGTTTGTTAGTCGGGTGTAATTAGGTGTTGTTGGTACTTGGTTGTTGCACGCTTCCATTGAATTAAACTTGATACTTATTGGCTAATATGAAGTTTGGTAATACAACATGAGGATGTTTTGGTTGCCTACATACTAGTGGTTTGACTACTAATGCAGTAACCTTTTCCAGTCATTACTCAGAGGTAGATTCTTGCGAAATGAAAGACCTATTGAAGATGAGAGACCACCTTCTATGGCAGCAAGTGAGTTAGTTCAGTTAAGACAAAGAAATACTGTTTCTGGTTTAAGGTACTCAATTTTTTTGTTCATTCCTTACTCCTTAATGGTTGATCTAAATTTCTTTCACTGTTTGTTTTTGGAATTGATCATTTTTTTTTTTTTGGGAATAGCCTATATGTTCTATCTGGTTCTGTAATAGTAGCCTTGTTCTTTGGAAAAAAAGGATTGGCCCAAATTTTACATCTCTTTCTTAAACCTTACTTAAAATGATAGGATAATATTATACCAAATCTTTATTGTTTTACTTGAGCAGTTGGATCATCCATTCATTGTTCTTGAGTTTGCTTGATCCCTTGTTGAATATGTGGAACGAGGTTTATGAAAAGATAACTTTGTTGGTATTTTGGAATGAACTTTTTTTCTTTTCTTTTTTTTTCCTTTGAAAAAAAGGAAAAGGAAAATGAGAAATGAAGAAAGCAATCATTTGAAAGGTGGAATGGCTTGAGATACATTTGTGGCACAAACTATGATCCAATGGTAGACCACCACATGGTTCACAAAAATATTTTGTGTATGGATTGTATAATAAAATAAATGGAAACTTGTTAGCCGTTAATATTGAGATGAGGAGGACGGTCGTGGAATGCATTTTCTTTTGAAAACCTTTAGCCTAGTGCATTACTTGGATACTCACATGAGTACTCTCTCTCTCTCTCTCTCTCTCTCTCTCTCTCTCTCTCTCTCTCTCTCACAGTTTCACACACACACAGTCACACATACAAACACACACAATGTGCATGGGTGACACATGTTCCTGTATCAACATTTATATGCAGTTTCTTTTGTGTATGTTCTCTAATTTCTTCCCTTTAGATGAACTGAGTTTGACTGTTTGCACTCATTAAAATATAAAGCTTGTCAATTACATGTATGCTGTTCTTTCCCCTTTACCTTCTTTAATTGATCTTATCAATGGTTGGAGTGTTTTCGTTATAGTTTTAAGAAGTACGAAAATTGTAGTAATTGTCGTTAAAACACAAAATATAATTGTTATGATAATAACAAGTTCACTTTCCCATTTAGGGAAGGGTTCCGCTCCAGATTAGAAACAATTGTTCGTGGCCAAGTAGACAGCCATTCTGATACCACATCTAACAATGACATCAACGATCGTGGAAATGGTCGGACTCAAACAAGTGTGTCACTACATGTTGAACTTGAAAATCATGAACAATCTCACTTTAGGAGTCCAGAGAGTGATGTCAATCAGTTGCCCGATCAAACAGGAAACTTGGAAACCAATAGAGCTGTTGAGAATGTAGGTTGGCAAGAAACTGCTGGTATAGGGGATTGGCAGGAACAAATCAGTGAAGTTGAGAGAGGAAACTGGCAACAGACAACCTTTCATCAGTTTAGTGGGTGGAGAGATGGCAATGTCGAAGATATGGATGCAAATTGGCAAGAAAATCCAGTCAATGATTGGCCCCAAGAAATTCCAAGGAACATAAGTGGAGAAGTGAGCCGTCCACAAGAAGCCCAGGGAGCTTGGCATGAGGATGGGTCCCGGGAGGCTGTTGGAAATTGGTCAGAGGGGCCTTCTGCTCCTCCAAGAAATCGTCGTGCTATTCCAGTTAGAAGATTTCATAGATTTCATCCACCTGATGACGATAATGTGTACAGTATGGAACTCAGGGAACTTCTGAGCAGGTAGGTATATGATCATTTTTAGAAGGTTCTGGACGTGTTAAGACCCTCATGAATGTTGGACCTTTGCTTTTGAAATTCATATGATGATTTTTTGTTCTCTCCCATCATGTTGCAGGAGAAGTGTTTCTAATCTTCTTCGTAGCGGTTTCCGTGAAAGTCTAGACCAATTAATACAGTCATATGTGGAAAGGCAGGGGAGTTCTCCCCTTGACTGGGATTTGCACCGAAACTTGCCTACACCAATTTCTGCTTCACCTGAGCGGGATCAGGAGCAACAGAGGGTTGAGCAGAATGAGGATCAACGTGCTGCCATCAACAGACCTTCACTTGTTCTACCATCTCCATCCGTGCCGGTGCCCCCTCCACAGCCACTTTGGCACCAAGACTTACATCACACTGGTTGGTCTCGGCATAGCACACATCGGGCAGAACTTGTGAGCCTTCTTTCTTGAACAAATTGTGGAACTAAATATTACTATTGCTAAACTCAATTTTCCCCCCATGAAGTTCCATGTCTGGCACTTCCAGACTAAACCAAACTTTTTTCATAGCTTTTGAAGGTACTAACTGTCGTTGGATGGTGAGTTTATTGGAGGATTGGAACCAAAATATTGAGGATATTGAGTTGAGTTCATTTCAATAGTTTGTTATGCTCATAAGTGATGGTGAGTGCCATTTTCTGAAATGATCTGATGTGGACTATATAGGGTATATTATTGGTGCAACTTGATACTTCATTGGGTGTCCTACTAAGCTTCAAGTTGAATTGCTTCAATATGAATTAACTAGAAGTTCCAATATGTTACTTCTGAGACTTCATTAGAGCTACTCTTTCCTTTTTTTCCTCGTGAGTATCGGTGCTACTTTTATAGCAGAATGGAATTCAACTCTTATCTGCAGTGATAAGAGGATCTGTAACTGATGATCTTGTTTTGTTGGTGTGGAAAACTACGGAACATTAATGGGAAGGGGGCTGTGAACATAATCTGTTCATAGATTTCCAAACCTGTGAACCCTAGCAACATCTTCTCCATTACATACTGTATCTGCTTTTAATCCTTGCACTTAATGTGAATATTGATTTGGATCAGGAATGGGAGATGATTAATGATCTGAGAGCAGATATGGCAAGACTTCAGCAAGGAATGAGCCACATGCAGAGGATGCTGGAGGCCTGCATGGATATGCAACTAGAGTTGCAGCGCTCGGTGAGACAGGAAGTCTCTGCGGCTCTGAATCGTTCAGATGGTGAAAAAGGTTTTTTTTTTTTTTTTTTTTTTTCCTGTTTTGGAAAAACTTATTTTATTTTATCATAATTATAAATTAGTCTATTGTTTATACTTCTATCTTTGATATCACAAAATTGACCTGAAAGATGAAATCATGTTGCAGGCATGGGTGCTGAGACATCGGAAGATGGTTCTAGATGGGGCCATGTGAGGAAAGGGACTTGCTGTGTTTGTTGTGATAGCCACATAGATTCACTCTTGTACAGGTATATTTCCATACATTTGTGACCATATGCATGCTTTTACCATTCATCGGTTTTTTTGTAGTTGTTTGTCATTTTCTCTGTTTTAGCGGTATGCCATTTTATATTATCATTGCTTGTGTTCCTCTCCCCTTAGAAACTCTGAAGTTCAGAGTATGAACCTTTTTGCAGATGCGGGCACATGTGCACTTGTTCAAAATGCGCAAATGAGTTAGTTCGTAGTGGAGGAAAATGCCCATTGTGTAGAGCGCCAATCATTGAGGTGATCCGAGCTTATTCTATCATGTAAAAAGGTAAAGTGTCGAAGAGGTTACAAAGGAATAAAATTATGTTTAGAACGAGCGGTAACAGCCGAGGGAGCAAATTCCACTTCCCTTGCATCAAATGGGAAGCTAAGCTCCCGAGGCTCCTGTGTGTAGAGTGGTAGAGTTCTTGCCAATGTTTTTTCTAATTTTATGCGGAACATCATTGCATTGTATAATTGGAATAACATAATGGCACTGTTGATTCATCATTCTTGCGTAAATAAAATATCGATAATTCTTTTCTTTTCTTTTTATGCTTTTCTGGCCTGCCTTCATGACTCTCTACTACGTGCTTGCTTGTAAAAATATCCAGGCCTGAAATTCTCCATGCATGTGACACCTATGCCGTCCAGGAAACACGATTCTCAATCTAATCTATGAGCAAATTAGATTGTCAGGAAAATTGAAATTCCTAGCCAGCTCAGTACTACATCCTTCCTTGTTGAATTCATTGTCCACGTACATGCTCCTTCCTTGCACACACACACACACACACGCTTGTAACATGGTTAGGGTTTTGCCATTTACGTTTGGCAACTCACTATCACTAGTGAGGCCATTCTCTTCCAGACTTCCATGTTATTGGTGTTTCAGACTAGAAAATAACACGAGTCTCTCTCCCTCGGAATGTTTCCGTTTTCTGCCTTGAACTTCAACACCACTCTGGTGACGACATGATACTGTAAAATGCAAGGAAATTAAACAACGCATTAATGGAGGGCGAGTATTAGAAATTCATACAGCGACATTATCTAAACCTGATAAAATATCAAACATCAACCCCAAAAATTCTCGAGAGATACTGACATCATGAAAGTTCTGTTTTCGTTTAGTTACCATATATATAACTTAAGAAGGTGCGAATTTCTTGATCTTGGCCTTGATCTACCTTCTTTTAATAATTAATTACACACTTTGATTGTTTGCAAATGCGTAGCTAAATATTCATAATTTCTATTATATAATTCATGATCGAAGGCAATCACACTAACTATATCGTCAATTTTGATGATTAGTAGACACGCGACCTTAATTTTGGTTCCTATGTACGTACCCAATTATGTCTTCAATATTAGAGCATTCACATCTGCCTTCCTAAGAGTTTAGCTAAAATTTAGTAAAATTCTACCTTTGTTCTATTTTAGCATCTTCAAAACATATATATCTTACTCTCTATTCTTTCTATATTTTATTAAAATGTTATTTTATAATCTTTCCTTACTCTATTAAAATATTCTTTCTATTTTTTTTATTCTACTAAAATATCATTTACTTATTTGATGTGATCGAGTATTTAGTCTTATTAATCAGACTTTGTTTGTTTTTAAAACTGTGTTGAGATGAAATAAGTTAAGATTAAAGTTGAAAGTTGAATAAAATATTATTAGAATTTATTGTTTTAATATTATTTTTATATTAGAATTTGAAAAAGTTGAATTGTTTATTTTATTTTATATAAAAATTTTAAAAAAATTATAATGATTATTTTGAAATGAAATGATACGAGACTTTTCTAAAATTAACAATGCAGTTTCAGGTTGGATCAGCTTCAACGCATTGGTACTCCCAAGTACATGACAGACAAAGCCACAAAGGTATCATCAACGTTTTACAAGTAGCACAGCAAATTAATAGCAAGGTACGTATGACTTTAATTTAAAAATAAAAGAATAAGAAGAAAACTTAGCACAGATATATAATTCATTTACTGCCTCTTACAAAATTATATAATTTGAATTTGCATGTATATATATATATGCATACATGGTCTGCGGCGGCCTAATTAATTAAATAAGATCATCTCGTTCTGAAATACGAAAATGACGACAGAGATATTGCTACGTACTGGTGCCCTAGCTAGTACTCCCACCCAACAATTTTATGTTCATCATGCCAACCAATCATCAGTTTCGGCCTATATTAATGGTCAAGTGGCCGGGACCCAAAGAATCTGATCTACTTGATCTGCACCAAGACTCACTCCATCAGCAGGTAAGATGCTATATATCTATATAGGGAAATTGATCAAAACAATCTATCCCCCAAAGGAAAAAGAAAAGAGTCTTCGTACATGAAAATGGAATGTGATTTGCCTTAAACATTCTACCCAATACTCATCATGTAATTGATCTCTTCGCTATATGTTAGTTTTCTTTTTTCTTAATTTCTTTTAATTTGGGCTACTTTAAAATAAGGAACGAATTAAGAAAGCTTGGATATTGACTCCTTGTTTTGTTTCTATATAAATATAAATAATTAAATTTATTTCTTTCAATACATTAATTAATTAAAGTAGAGATTTTACACTATATATTTAAACTTTCCAAGACTCTTTGATCTTTTTCTTTTTACCTTGCATTGGCATGTATATGCATGACATGATGATCGAAACATATAAAACGTACGTACGTACGCATTATGCACGTGTCTCACATTATGGTGCAATCAATTCTCCAGCGTCCACATATATGGTGAATTTAAGTTTGTAGTACTATTATTGGAGCAATTAATAAGCTAGGTGGCCTGATGTGCGGTCCCGATCGATCGAAATAAATTTATGGGAAACGTCCTGCAATATTATTAATATTCAAGCCAATCCCAGCCCCCAATATATATCATGATCCATATCATCATAAATACAGTACCAGTACAAGAACAACAAGATCGATCCTTTTCCCTTTAATTAATTAATTAATTTAGAAAAATGCTAAATATATTAAAGAAAACGTAGTATTTCTTATGGAGTAACATGGCAAGGGGTATAAGTGTAAATATACTCTAGAAAGAGCTGCCTCCTTCTCCCCATTCTCATTACGTATGGTCACCGAAAAGGCATTTCTCCATTTCTCTCTTATTTTGCTTTGAGCTCACTCTCTTTGATTGGGACGATCTGCACAACCAAGATTTTTTTTCCTGACGTGGTGTCTGTTTACATGGGTTTGCTTCTCATTTTTTATTTTTTATTTTTTGTCTGGATTTATATGGGTTCGCTTCTCTCTCTAACACCTATATTAGAGAGATTTCATCAACAATTGGAGATTAAGAAACTTGCAATATATGTACGCAATTTTTTGTTAGGTTTTACTTGCCTTGCTTCTTTTATCAGAACAAAATATTATTTAGCTGTTTATTTATTTATTTTTATTTTTTATTGAAACGGTAGAGACTTACAGAGAAAGAAGCTAACTGGTCAAATCCCAGATGAAATTAGGAACCATGCTTCCCTTGTGCATCTGTACAATTTCTATTTTTTTTGATTTCTTGTTTTGTCCCTCTGGTGGTGAAAACGTCTAGAGTGTTGTATTCTTTTTTTATACGACTTTCTTCTAAATGTAGGGATTTATCTGATAATAGAGAACTCACTAACAATGAAGAGCTCAACAAATTTTAGAATTAAATTTCAATACATATTTGAGTGCTTACCTACTGCAGTACTACCTTCTCCATGCGTGGTGCACTACATGATTCCATCATGCGTGGATTTGGTGAAAGTCTCTATGAGTCATGAGAGGGTCAAGGCAAATGTATATTTCACCGAATTGAACTTATAACAGCATTGACAATAGTTTATATATCTTCATATTTAATTTTATATTTCTTTAAATTGGTTTATATTAAATTATGTATTTTTAAAATTTTATATAAATATAAATAGTATTTTTTTTAATTTAAAAAAGTACAATTTATTTTTTAAATATTATTTTATTATTTTTTTCTCCCTTATCCGTTAAAATCAATTTTATGAAATTATCTTAAAAATTTTGAAAAGGCGCGCTCTCTCTCTCCTTTTCTTTAATTTTGTATTTTTATTATTTTTAATAATAATAACACGTCAGTGCGTGCTGGACACTAGGCCCCGCTTGGTTACACAGATGAGATGAGATGAGATGAGATGTTTTAAATAGTAATAAATAAAATATTGTTATAATATAATTTTTGAATATTAATTTTGTATTGGGATTTGAAAAAGTAAGATTATTTATTATATTTTGTATTGGAATTTAAAAAAGGTGTAATGATGAGTTGAGATGAGATGAGATGAGATTTTTGGTTTTGGTTAACCAAACAAGGCTAAGTTTTTGTTACGTACGGATAGCAGCTCCCATTAATTTATAGCCGAATTGACCCAGTTCATTTCATGAGAGATCGATCGAGATGCATGCATGGCCATACAGACCATTTACCCATAAATTAATTAATCTGCCCTCAAACTCGCCGGCCAGCCGAAATAGTACTACTGATCAGTTATCATGTTAATTTCTAGTACTACTACCCACTCATGCTAATTAATGTCTCTTGCGATAAAATAAAATATTCATGATCCTATATCTATATATACATACATACATATATATATATATAATATGTTTATGATATTTCATGTTATATTTATTACAAATTATGATATTAAATATATAAATTTATTGAATGTAAGTTATTTCAGCAGTAAGAATGTGTTATTTCAAAGAAAATGATATAAGTTCAAATCACAATATTACACTTTGATACTAGTGTTGAGACATGATGATTGAGCCAAAGAGGCACCACGCATTCGCGAACTGACCAATGTGCATGAAGACTCACTTGGATGGGCGCAATACTTCAAAATAAATTTAACTGAAATGTTGAATAGGTGTTTTGAATCAGTGACCTCCCTTGGGGAAGGGAGGCATTTCACCAATTGACTAGACATGTTTTTTGGTCTATAAATGAAACAACATAACCTTTAAACTATAACTATCAGTTAAAAAGTTACAAATTAAGAGTTGTAATTTTTCACACTGTGTCACTTCATTCTCTATGAATAGAGAATGAGATCCAAGAATTTATTCATACTATTTTTCTATATTTTCAGTCACTCACACAACTTTATCGAAAAACTCTGAAGGAAAAATTTCAGAATTGTTATTTGTAATTAGTGACTTTGTTGTATCTTAGAGATAAATTAATTGTATCCTAATAGCAAAGTTTTTTAAGTGGAGGCAATTATCAGCTTAAAATAATGTTCTACTCATTTTAAAGTCGCATGCACAATTTTCTTCAACATTTCACCCTTATAATTAGTCTTAGGGTCACGTGAATATGAATAATATCGTGTCAGTAAAAGTCATTTTGCTACGTACTTATGAATTTGGGTCAAGATTTATCGAGAGGAAGATTTTTTTTTTTGGTTTTCTTTAAACGTATTTGTTTTATATCCTTATAATGAATGTTAGTAGTGCATGCATGATATAGGCGGCACAAGTAGTATAAATAGATCACTTCATCATTTTGTGGTTCTGATCAATACATGAAGATTATACAACCCTCTGATGATCATGATCTCTCTGAAAATCAAGTTTGTCGACAGACCGTAAGTTGTTAATTCATCTTTATTTTACATGCAATCCAACTATATATCTAATCCTCGTGACGGTGCTCCAAAAACTCGATCGAACGCATGACATTTGACTCTGATTCTACTCTCGGATTATATATGATCAGCTGTCATTAATTCGCCTAAAATTAATTAGTATTAGAAAATATATCTACGCTCAAATTAATGAAGCCATGATATAAAATATCACTCAACATATAATATATATATTTATATATATAATCTTCTTGAGAAAATAATAAATAGCCACCAACCTCATCTACCAATTAACGTCACGTTTATCTGTAAAATGCATAAACTTTCACCTCATTATCAATTAATAATTAACAACGTACGTACGTACAAGAAGTAACGTAAATCCAGCTAAAAAACGTTGTTACCCAAAAAGAAAAAGAAGGCCAGTCACATGACTCAATTAATGTAGTTTATAGCATGCATATTCATACTTTTGTAAATTCACAGATTTATAATTCCAATTCGTCCGGAGTTTCAGACACGCGGTACAGTACTATCTCGAATATTAGAATACTATCATATTTAGAATATATTTATAATATTTTAATATGTATGATAATATGATAACATATTTCTTACCATATTTAATTTACTGTGTAAATTAATTAATATAATTGATTTATTTAATTTTCATTCTTTTTTATCTAGCCTCTTTCATCTATAATTAAGAATCGATATTATATATATATATGAGTAATGTTACATGTAGTCGTAGAGCATTACACAAATACCGTATAATTACTTTGAAAAATAGTGGAATCTGTTATTTAAAAAATTAATTTTTTATACAAAATTTCGTATTTACTCTTTTTTTTTCAAAATGATTGATCATGAGCTCTCGCACATTTCACGACTATAAATATAAATATCATTTGTGTATATATATATACATAATAGAAAAAAAATGTAACTCTCTCTCCTTCCATTCTCCAACTTCATTTTCTATTTTATTGATAACGTGGACTGTATAAACGTGGCACCCATATCCAGAACTTGAAAACTACAAATAAAAATGCGAAAACGACAATAAAATAATAATAACAATAATAATAAATTACAAAAATAAACAAACAATATATAGTCGTGTAAAAGTTTCAACCTTAAGCAGCCGGCGATCATTGATTCATTTACATGGGCAGCAGCTCCTGATCTTGACGGACGTAATACCGGACACGTTTTCGAAGCTCGACCTGAAAAATGCATCGACCTCTTCACGGTTCACGATCTCGAAGAACTGAAGGTCGACGGACGGTTTTCTTTTGCATGTGGGTGCACTTCTCGGTTTCCGTGGAGCTGGGGGACAAACTAGGATCTCGGGAACTTTATATTCCTTGGATGTCGGCGTCCGGCACTCGTCATCGTCGTCCTTTTGTGGCTCAAAGACTACGTCGCCACTAATATCCTCGGATACTTGTGCCGTTGTTCTAGTCTCGAACGTGAGTAGTCGGATTTTCGACAAGTCGTTCAAGAGTTCGATGTCGGTGGACATGGTCGTCGTCTTGTATTTTGTGAATTGAAGGGGCTATGAAATGTATCAGGTGAGATGGTGGGCTGTTTATAATGTAGGATAAAGAGCTGGAAGGCGTGCGTTCTAAGGCAATATATATATAGAGAGAGAGAGAGAGAGAGAGAGAGAGAGGGGGGGGGGGGGGGGGGGGGGGGGGGGTAGGTCTGCATTCTGTATCTTATTATGAAAATGAGCTGGGTATGGTGTTTAAAGTTAAAACCGGGCTGCGTCAGTACTAGGGACGGATTATTTGCATTCTGCAATAGATCTTGTATCCATAACTATATTTCTTACTAAGTACGTTCGTTATAAATGCTAAATTTATTTTATATTATCATATATTTTTGAATGATTTAATTTTATTAAATTTTGAGTCAACTATCTATTAAAATTAATAATTAAGAGTGTCCCTCCGATAGTCCTCTACCAGCTATATATATAATGGTGATCATGAGAAGGTACTTCAAGAGTACTACGTACCCCTGATTAATATTAATGGGAGTGTCCCTAGCTAGCTAGTTTGGCCAAGGGGTCAATTACCAGGAGCTCCTAATTATTCTGTCCCTTTATCCATATATTTAGATATAAATATAGATGATGACGATGATTAAATTATGTAAATCATTACAGTTTTTCTAAATTTTTAATAAAATATAATAAATAATTTAACTTTTTAAAATTTTAAAATAAAAATATTATTAAAAATTTATATTAAAACAATATTTTATTTAATTTTTAACGTCCATTTTTTCTCAACTCAACTTAACTCATTGTACAAACCTTCCAATGATACATTTTGTCCTTTGATACATTAAATATTGGCATATATATATATGAATAATGTTATACACTATCCTATCATTTTATTTATATCTTACTATATATGATGTGGTGTATTTATTATTATTTGATAATAAATTAAAAATATGAAATAAATAATCATTCAATAGTATTAAATATGTCACGTCTTATTTAGAAAATGTAAAATGATAGTATAATATATAAAATTTTCCTATATATATAATCTCACTCTTTTAAGATATATCTGATCTTTAATTAATCCCTTCCATTTAAGCTGATCATCATGAGCTTTGAGGTGATCAAGGCCGTCGATCTGTCTCTACAAAACGGCACAACATCGATCTCGATCTAGGTTGCATAGGATACGATCCATGCATGCATTTAGAGCCTTGAATAAATCCCGTCAATCTACAGTACCATATATAGGCTTATAGCTACTAGCTAGCATGGAATTCTATGCAACGGCCATTATTTCTTCTTTTAAGATATTTAAAATGGACTGTATGTATAGTAAATTGTTTCTTCTTTGAATATTATTCTAAAATTTATAGATTAATGCATATTTAATTACTTTTTTTTCTAAAATTCATAAATTTAAATTAGCTAGCTAGATAGCTAGACATGTGATGTGGCCCCCAACACTATCGCTTGTATAATATATGCATGGATGATGGTTCTAATTTCTACGGGCAGCTTGGTCATTATCATGACATGCATGATTGGGTACACATGACTTCTGTGCACTCGGAGATAACCGTAATGCGAACTTGAGAGCAATGATTAAGCAGCTACATATGCTATGTACGTAGCTGCAAACGACATATATTTCAAATTAAATCTTAATTATACCGTTTAGATAGAATGAGATATTTTTATTAAAAATTAAATAAAATATTATTATAATATAAAATTTTAATTTAATTTTTTTAAATATAAAATTATAAAATTATTTATTATATTTTCTATAAAAATTTATAATATTTATAATAAATATATAAAATAAGATGAGATAATTTGAGTTTAAGAATCCAATCTAACCCTTAATTACTTATAACCATCACTTCATTCCTCATCTCAATTAAGATTGCTTAAATATACTAACAACTATTTGTTACCTAATATACATTCTAATTACTTCTTTCACTGTTTTTTTTTTTTTTAATCAAAACAAAGGATATCAAGATCATCAGGAAGATATCGAAAGGAGAGAGAAGATCGAGTTCATAGCAAGACTGGAATTACAGTTAATTTCTATTTGTATTAAGAATCAAATCCTATAATATATATTTATATGCATATGATGGTGGCGCCCAAAAAAAAGAAGATTCTTCACTATTAATTAGCTATGTCTGAACACAAACTCACCTCAATCCAGCCATCTTAAATCAATTATTAATGTGATTTATTATTTTTTTAATTTTTTATAAAAAAAAATAAATTCATCTTAATTGATTTCATACGTTAAGAAAAAAACTAAAATCACCGAGACGATGTCTCGATGAACTTTCCTGACACTTTCTAATTTTATTTATTTTTTACTTGGTGATAAAGGAAGTTGTGTTTTTTTTTTTTTTTTAATGTTTAAGGATTTTAAAAAAAAATTGAATGAAAAAAAAGTAAAATAAAAAATGCCAAATGGCCTTATCTGAACCCATTCTCGGACTATATTCTCAGTGAGTGTAGCCTGACTCTACATTTAAACACATATCTGATCAACTAGTTTATATTCAAATACATCTTAATATAACTCATAAAATATTACTATTTATAGATCAACTCATATTATCTCAGTATTCAAACGTAAAACGCAGCTAGATTGGACTTTATTACAAGGTTTGTTGTTTATTAGCTAACATGTGATTAACCAATCAATCTGCTAAGAGGATCAATAAGAATAAAGGGAAAAAGGAATCAAGAAAAAACAATAGGAAAAAAGTTATACATATATATATATAGATAATATACAGCAAGATATTATATATATATATATATATATCAAAACGTAGACTTTAATTTCTGTAAACTCCATGAATGCATTAACTCCAATATCAGCAGTAGTACTGTGCAAGTGTGTTGGCCGAGCTATAGAATAATAAATGAAATTAGCGGGAATCATCATCAATACATAAAAGCTATTTATTCACAAAGATTTATGACCAACAAAATAGACCGTAAGAAATCAGTAACATTAATTATAGAGCTGGCATGCCCACGGCATGACCTACATGCACCCCCTCAAATACTACTTTTCCTGAATCTTACTGATCCTCCTCATCTACTAATTAATGAGTTTATTACGTATAAGTAAATTTATATATTAATTTATGTATTAATATTAATTTTTTTATATTTAAAATTTAAATTAACACTATTTTTTATAAAATTTACTTTTTGACTAATCACATTGTATTAATACACAATTATACTTGCAACTAGATTTTTTCTTAACTAATTATTAAAATGCTAGCTACCTATTATATACACTACTTCTTCGTGAACCTTTTTTTTTCATATAAATTTTTTATTTATTAAGAAATTAGCTTTTTATTTTTATTTTTATTAAGATTTGACGTGGTTGCAAATATTAATTCTATTAAGAAGTCTTTACACCACACATACTATATATATATATATACACGTGGCATCATTAATTAATTTAAAAAATAAAATTTAAAATTTAAATTTTACAAATCAAATTATGTCATATAAATAGTGTATAGTGTAAAAGCCTTCAAAAGTTCAAATAACATTATTCTGACTAAGAAATATTATAAGATCAGGATAGGTCATTGATAAAAAAAAAACTCTATTAATAGAGTTTTTCTATTAATAGAGTTTAATTTACGTAGAGATGACGAATATTCGTCATCTCTACGTACTATATATCATATTTTTTTTATTTATTTTACAAAATATGTAATATATAAATGATGAGTAGAAGAATTTAATTATTTTAAAAAAAAAACTTAAAAAAAAAACCATAAACTGACAAAATTAATAATATATATATTTTTTTATGGGAATATGTTTCATAGCATTAATTTATAAACGAAGTTACAACTATGACTTATCAGTACAGGAGAATTAGACTATAAATCAACTAACGCAACTGCTCAGGAGCTTTCCCGCAAACAAATTTTTTTGTGACGGATATTGTCTAAACTTCTACATCCTCTCTCCTGACAATCATCAAAAGAGAAAGTGCTCTGTCAAAACAGAGTTAAAACAACCTTTCTTCCAAAAAAGAGAGGTACAACCACACTCTCTCCTCCTATGATTCATGTTTAATGGTTAATGTTTCACCAATCACAAATTAAAATGGAAACGGCCGGAAATAGTATATATATCACAGTACTTTACTGTGTCATACTGAATGCGTATCTACTACTGTATTTATTATTATAAATGCAATAATTACAGTGAGCTGAAAGACCGGGCGTAGTAACAACCATCTCACGTCCAGACCGTGAACTTCTAATTGCTCGTGAACCTGTCTCTACCTACACGTACTGTACTTACAAAAAGAAAAAAAAAAAAAGGAAGTGGTTCGGTCCCAATTACTTTAAAATTAAAAGCTTAGGACAGATTGAGGTAATATTTTACGTGCATTTAATTAATTTATATATATATATTTATTCAGTACCATTTACTTCGTGTGGATGTGTAAAAGAAATAAATATAGTTAGTGGACATAATTGTCCCTCCCTCACTAACATTCAATAAAATTTATGTTCCCCAGTTTCATATCATTTCCCCCGGCCACCAACTCAGTTCTAAAAGCCGTTTTCATTTTCATTTTTATTTTAATTTTAATTTTTTATTTTTCCTTCAATCCGTGATTTTCACTTATTATTAAAACAAGCACGAGCATAAGTTTTACTGTGCAACAATTGAGCCGGGATCCAGTACCCATTTCCTGGAGCCCGGACCATTGCAAATGCAAGCCATTGGGCCGAGTAAAAGTTATGGGCTCTAGTGTGGAAAGGTGTTCTTGGTTCATTTGAAAGTGACGAGTAATGCTAGATACAATTATGAATTTTGTAATTGCCGCACATTTCTCCTGAAAAAGAATAGGGCTCTGTGACGCCCCCAAATTCCGTTTGGGATCGGACGGACATTTGAAGTGTCGAGACATGCAACACAAGGTTACCTGCCCCCGTTCATGACATATAAGATGCAATGTTCCTAACATGCATCTAACATTATGCAATATTCGCAGCGGATAATTTTTTTCTTTAGCAATACTATGCACCAAATTGAAAATATCCCAAATGCTTAAAACATACTTCATACATAAAGACCCATTGAGTAGATCACAACACTAGTCCAAAATGGTTATGATCCAAAAAAATACTAAAGATGCAACTCCATTGTACAAGTAGTAATTTATGTTAACTACTATATTAACATTAACATCGCACCGTCGCTTAGTCAACTGTGTCTAGTTGATCAGCTCCTAATTCTCTTTCAGGTCTTGTAACAAGATCTACTATTCGGGGGGAATGGTAGTTGGGACTACCAAAGTGAGATTTGATTACAAATCTCAGTAAGTTAACAAAAAAACTTCCACACAAGCTAATGATGCATACATGACAGTAAAAGCATAAATGCATAATCAAATTCATAAGTAATTAAAGCATAACTTGGCGTACAACATAACATAATTGACATAACTTAAATTGAAACATGAACTGAACTTGACTTGACATGAACTTGATCTAAAACTTGACTTAACATGAAAAATATATACTCTACAGTTGTTGTGGCCCCATGTATTCTACATGTAAATACATACTCCACAGTTGTTGTGGCCCCATGTATTCTACACAAACTTGACTTAACATGAAAAATACATACTCCACAGTTGTTGTGGCCCCATATATTCTACGTGTAAATACATACTCCACAGTTGTTGAGGCCCAATGTATTCTACACAAACTTGACTTAACATGAAAAATACATACTCCACAGTTGTTGTGGCCTCATGTATTCTACGGAAACTTATTCTTTAACTGCTTAAATACATACTCCACAGTTGTTGTGGCCCCATGTATTCTACGTGTCACAATTGCTATGTCTCACGTAGTGTATGCGTCACAATTGCTGTGATCCCATACATAAGTAATCAAGATGAAACGTGATTGGAATACGAAATGACTGAAGTCCTGACGTAACATAACTTGACTTGAATATAACTTGAAATACATGACCAACTTGAGATAGAAATATTTCGTAACATTGCATAACATATAATAGATAACATATTTAACATGACATACTTGCAACAGTGAATATTACATGACTTGACATATATGTAATAGATGACATACTTAGCATGACGTACTTGTAAGGTACAGTAATACATGACAGAATATATTATGTAACAGATAAAAATTGACGACAGAATAAATTCTGTATAATAGACAATTACGTGATAACTTGGCATGGCATGACATATATGATAACACACATACATGCACTGTAATTCCTTTACTTAGCACACATACACAGTAGACTACTAGTAAGTTAAAAACTAACTTACCTTTTCTCCGCGTTTCTTATAAAACTTCAAGTGCAACCACGAGGAACTGTAATTAGTGATTCTAAAAATTAGAACTAAATCACTAAATATTTGAAATATGAAAAATACTAACTTAAAGAGTAAAATTTTTATTTTACTCTCTACATGTGGGAAAATGACCGTTTTACCCATAACTTAAGGATTTTACATACTAATTCTAAAAGTTTCTAAATTTTACATTCCTCATGTAAATTTTGTCCTAAACTTAAATATCAACTCAGAAAAATTTAAAACAAAACACAACTATGAAGAACACACTATGGCCAAAACATCCATAGGTCATTTCCCTTGATTTTTGTTGCAATTCCTTCCAACTTCAAAACTCATGCTTAAACCAAAATTTTGCAACAAACATATTCCAATCCTAAGTTCAAAACCATACTTAAAACATCAATTTAGAAAAAGCTAATAATTAACACCAACTTTTTTGTAAAAAGATCCAAGCACTTGAATCACAAGTTTTAACCTTAAATCAAAACATCTCCAAGAATTGCAAAAATCAAATCTTACTTCTAACATATTTATAATATCATCCTAACATCAAACATGCTTTAAATCATCAAACTAAAGTCACCAAAATCACAAAATAACATTTGGAGTTTTTGGTTTTACATTTAGTCCAAAAACAGAAACTTTTTCCTTAACTAGTTTTGATAAATCTCTTGATCTATGACTTATAAATATATGATCTTCAAACCAAACCATCACATGGTTTAAAAAGATGTCCTAAAATATATATAAGCTTCTAATTCAAGATCACATGGTTAGAAATTAATCAAAACATAAATTTAGCCAAGAATATCCACACTTTGGCTTATCTGAATATCTTTTTGCATAAAATTTCATATCTTTGAAACTAACATCAAATATCTTCAAAATAATAATATAACATGTATATAAGATGCTTAGGATCCTCCAATAAAATTATCAAAGTCATTGGAATAGGTTTAGACCACCAAAGAGTTAGACTTTCTCAAAACAGAAACTGTTTTTCCTCTTCCAGTTTCTAAGTTTTTAAATCTAAGAAAATCTTTCATCAAAACCTTTAATCATGCAAAAATCCTCAACCAATAATCATATACACATGTTAACAATACTCCATAAAAATTTCGGACCAATATCTATCCATTAGCTTGGTCAAAAACTCCAAACTATAACATATTCTCCAGTTTATCTCCCAGAATGACCTTTTTATAGTTTATACAATATTTAACTGACCAAATGATTTTCAAATGGGATAAATAAGATATCCACGTAAACTAGACTAAAAAAGGAACAACTTATATGAAAGAGACTTTATGATAAAATACTTACAAAAGCTTCAAAATGGGTGTGCAAAAGACCTCCTAAAAGCTGTTTGAGAGAGAGTGCTTGATATTCTTTCAATGGAAAGTGTAAATGAAGATAATTTCGTGAGGAGAGGTGGCTGGAGATACTTATGGATGAGATATGGAAGAGATGAGGCTGGAGTTGAGAGTTGAGTGTAGTTTTCTCCTACCCAAAATATCTATAAAAGATTATCTCATAATATTCTATCCAATAGTATCTACAAAAAATCAACTTAAGATATTTTTATCTAATAATATTTATAAAAATCAACTCAAAATATTTTTACCCAATAATATTCATGAAAATTACCTCAAGATATTTCTTTTTATCCAATAATATCTACAGTTTTGAACAGACGTTTTGTCCGAAAATATGAAAAAATGTTATTGCGCCATAAGACTTTAAATAATCCTCCGAGTCTAATGGCACAAACCATAATACATTTTGACGCTTCTAACTATCTCCAATAATCAAAAACATACTTCTGATACCATAGTAAATAATAACACTAACTATGTAGTTAGACAAAAACCTATACGATTAATAGATTTGTGAAAACCTATGGGGTTTTCACGAGGTTTCTAAAATTAATAGAAATTTCACAATTAAATTTCTAGCGGGCTGTTACAGGCTCATCATTAAAATTTAAATTTTTTTATTTAGATCCCATATTTACTTACTTTTTTCGAAGAATATTTCTACATCCAGTTATGAAATATGCAAACACCGTGAAATCGTTTTGAAAAAAAGTGAAATCAATTATTAAAAAATTATTATTATTATTTTTATGTGGATCTGTATTTACTTATTTTTTTAAAAAAAGATTATATAGTATATTTACAATCCACGACTGTAAATATTATTTATCTAATGGTAATGGGTTATATCGTGTTTGATGATTTGTATTATAGCTCATATGGTGCAAATCAAACAAAGCCTAAATGTCCGTGCCGATAAGCGGGATTAACAATTCTAAAGGGCCCAGCTCACATTTATTTAGGATCATTGCCTAGGAACTTTCCCCGCAATCAGGTCCCCACAAAGAAGAGAGGGATCCACAACGCAACTAACCATGAGTTTGGGGTGGTAGAAAAGCATAATGGGCCAACTCATGTTTGTTGAGCTTTAATAATAAAATGGGCCCCTGTTGCTATCAGAAAGCTGAGTTCGTGAATTGATGATCATTGAATGCTGGAAAATCTTGCTGAAAACACACCAACATATCTTCTTAACTAGATATAATATATATATATATATATACACCCCACAACTGCAAATGAGAGGCAGTAATATCAATAATTAGAACAGATGCCGCTACAAGCATGAAGGCAACCATTATCCTAATCAAAATTGCCATTGCTTTCGTAGAATGAAATATACATTAATGAAAGAATGCATATCTTTACTGACTGAATTGAATATTTTGAATGAGCAAAAAGAAAAGAAAAAGAATTTCAATGGAGGTGGGTCGGGTGGTCCTCAAAACCTACCGTCCTCTGCGCTGTTGAGTAAAAAGGACTCGAAAGCTAGTGAGCTGGCTGCGGGTGGTAAGCTGGCTTATCTCTGCCCCGTTTCCCTAGTGTATGTATATTCAGTAAAACTAAAAGTAGGAACAACCATTCTTCATGACTACCCTGATGCTGCTCGAAAGAATTAAGCTTCACCTCAATCTGCAAATGCCTTTTCCAGTTCGTGATCTGTGAAAAATGGTTTCAGTAACGGTGTTAAAAGTGTTAGGAGTGCCAGAATTATACTCGAGTGGTTCAGATTACACGCTTCCTATCCTCCAAGTGACCTCTGCTTGTAACCATGTTTCATCCTTTCGAACAGTTTCTCTTTTGTTTTTCTCTTCTTGTCCATCTTCAGCCTATATCTCTCTTCCCTCTCCCTCTCATAAATTCCTTGCCAATGCACTTCCCCTGTTAATGGCCACAACCACATGTTGTGTGGATGGTCATCATCATCCGCAGCCTCTGCTAAATCCTCATCCATACTCTTCAACAAAGTAAAATTAAAATATTTTGCCCACATGAATCCCTTGCGTTGTTCGATTGGGTGCTGCTCTTCCAGTGAACCAGTGTGTGGATCTATATACACCATCTTCCTCCCACTATGATATGCCCACACATTGACCAGGAGTTCCAATATGCGGCAGTAACAGTGCTTTTTCTGTTGATCATTAAACAAACATAAGTGAGTTATATTAAGCTCACGCCAAGACCTGAAAATCATATAAATCCATGCCCTTACTACTTGCCTCGAGCGCTGAGGATCCCAGTAAGCAAGTATTGTTTTGTGTGGGATTGGTGTGCAAGGAATGAAGAGAATCAGCAAACATCCTGCAATTTTAGTAAGAAAACCTCAATTGCTTTCATTTAAAATCTGCCTTCAATATAATGTGTTTTGCTAAAATGAAATTGAAAACTGCAAGGCCAAAAAATCCAGATCCTGATTCTCTGAAAATTACCGGGAAAACATCATGAATTCCAGAAAGGAAGGGGTTGGCATCACCCAGCTATGAAGAGCAGACCAGTGGCCACCATCTTCTGGCATGGGTGGTAGAGCTTCTACATGCATTGGCAACGCATATGTCTGGTGGAATGCATCTTCAAAAGCAGACCTATAAGCATATGAATAAAAAAAAAAAGGTTACACCCAGACAACATCCATCTTCTATAACCAAAGAAAAAAGAAAAGAAAAACACAAATGCTGAAATCACGGGTGGTTCCTCGTGATTTTCATGGGCACACACACATAAACAGTGCCCATGAACAGCTAATTTACGGTTCACGGGCACCGTTCATGCATGTGTGCCCATGACAATCACGTAAAAACCGCCCATGATTTTAGCATCTCTCAAAGAAAAAAGGAATGAGACCCATAATTGGGGTACACAGTACACAATAAGTCAATAACCAAAATGGCTAGTCCAATTACGATGGGTTTGTGAAAATGGCAAACCACTACCCTTTCTTATCCCAAATCTAATCACTATTACAGAGAAGGTGGCACTTGCCCTTTCCATGCATGCTTAAAGCAACTGCAGGGTCTAAAAAGGTCCTCAGTCTGCAGCTTTATTGCATTCATAATTCCAATGGCAACTCAAAACCATTCTATCATCAAATTGGTTCCAAGTACACCATCAGCAGCCATTACTTCACTATATAAAACCAACACACAACAAGACTTACATAACCACATCCTTCCCATACCACAGATGAACACAAATGGACATCAGCAGGTCGGACAACTCCTTGACCTCTTTATAAGTAACAATCATATACGACTACTACTAAACACATACCTGCAGTGTCCTCCATTTAAGATGTCACACATTGACCAAAAAGTGAGCACGTCATTACTTCCGGTAGCTCCATTCATGTTCAAGCGCACCCAAAAGTATATAACATCTCCTTTAGTGTTATCTTGCATTGTTTCTTCCAAAACCTTTTCAGCTTTTAAGGACAGTGAAGCCTGCCAAAAAAGTCATTAAAAAAACGCAAATGGTAAAATTTGAAGTAGAATATACCACGGTTCAGCAACATTTTTTGAAAATAGTGTAGTAATTCTTCCCCATGAAAACTATTTTTTTTTTTTCATTAAATGTTTTTCTGGTAATAGGAGAATAAAATTCTTCTGTTGAAAAGGTCACTTCAGATAGAAAATTTTGAAAACCTATAATTTCATACGCATAACTAGACATAATTAAATATTCAAAGGAAAATTCCGCCACCACAAAAAATACCTTCCTACCAGCAGCACGCCATGATTGGAACCCAATCCAAGGTCTTCCGTGAATGTTATCCACCCTTTTTGCAATAGAGAACATCCCCCCAATCTCACAGAGAATATCCCGATAGTAAGAGTCATTCAAAATGGGAAGTCGCCCAACTGCATCAACATCATCTGATCTCAACCTCCGTCCTCTTGAAGACTGCCAGATTCAATGTTTGATTGTTTTAATATAAATGAGTATGAATCAAGTTCATTATAAAAAATTAATCATTTTCAACTTCAACTTATATATGAGAGAAAATAATAAACAAGTTAGCTTCAGCAAACATTCGCTGAAAAAAGGAACATTGAATGGAAAAATATTACCATACAGATTAAAGGAACTCACAAGACTTAAACCACGATACAAAGAACCATGGTGCAAGAACGGCCAGGACCCAGCTCCGCTGTAAATCTCGTAAATACACACTGGCTGACCAGTCCTCTCAAGCTCTCCCTCATCCCTTTCATTTGCTTCAAATTTAAGTTTTTCAGATTTTCGAGCATTACGATAAATTTCATCCCAATCCCCGATGTCTCTCTCCACTCTTTCTTCAAGCTACAGATCAAGAAAATAACTCAATGATCAACCATCTTTATTATTTTAAAAATTGGGGTGGGGGGAGCAAAGAAGGCACTATAATTATAAAACGCCATACCTCCTCCATTTCTACCCTCTCATTTTCTTCAGAGCTCTCTATTTCCCTTAAAACATCCCAATCTAGTTTAGTGGGGATATCTTGTGGCAGAATCCCGGTTCCATTCTCAGAGCCATTTGTTGAATAAACAAAATTGGTGAACTCTTCTTCAAGGGCATGAACAACGCTAAACTTCCCAAAGAAAGTAGCCTTCCCATCACTGATTTGCTTCTCACCAGTACTCAATTCTATTTCCTTCCTGAACAGATTCCACTCCCATGCTCCCTGCCGAAGCTGAGAAATAGGACCTGGCAGCATGGCATCTGATGAGAAATTGAGTACATTTTCCAGTATCCTTGCAAAACCAGTTATGCATTCTGATGCCAACATGTTCTTAGCAAGCAGTCTTCCAGAGGAAGCAACTGCTTGAGCAAACTCGGAGAGTTTTCCACTTGAAATCAGGAGTGAGAAAGCCGTCATCAAAGCGTCAGGGTTATGTTTTGGAAACAATATCCCATGCACACCATCAACAACCTGTTCTTTCAAGGACCACATCACAAGTGTAAGAAAGAGAAATGTAGCGGCCCCTGTAAACTGAATCAATCATTGAAGCAAGTGGGAAACAACTTGAATGAACTCACATATTTTCTGAAGATGGGCAAATCGGGTGCAATAACAGGGATTCCAAAGGTCATGGCTCGGATAAGCAAAGAAGGAAAACCCTGTAAATCTTGGTTGGAAGCATAGAGAACAATGTCAGCCATCAATAACACACCGTTCACATCACTATTCAAGCCATAGTGCCTTACAGAACCATGAAGAAGTCCTAGACGTGAAGCCACCCCCTACAAAAAATTAGAGAATTAATTCACAATCCACAGAGAATAGTCAAGCTACATAATGATGTCATGGGATGAGTTGCAAACATAAAAAGATTGACCATACACAAGGTAATTTTGAATGGCACCATGACATGATAAATTATCTCCATCTTTCCAAGGCTTCAATAGATTATTCTCCTTTCTCGATATTACTCATTCAACAAAAAAGAAAACAATCATATTTTGTGAATGCATGTATATATTTATTAAGGTACTACAAATGGTAAGTTTCTAGAACAAAGTGCTTCCAGAATTTCCTTACTAGGCATTGAAAACAGAAGAGACATTAAGCTGTTCAGTTTCACAAACCACTAAAGCCAAATAGACTGAATTAGAAACTGATTTTAAGCAGGAAATTACATATATACATTGTGATCAAATCATAGACTAGTTGAAATGCATCTCATCCAATTATAAAGTTGAGGCGAACTTTACAACATTGAGCTGCAATCGTTTAGCTTATTGGACATTTGCCAGCCATTATACTGAATAAGGTAAAAGAGTGTCATTCACTTATTTGGAAAGAGTGGCACTTGCAGGTTTAAAAAGCAGCTGAATATGGTAAAAGAGTGATATAATAACAGTAAGAGCACAATCTATAATAATGCACCAATGAGCAACTGATACCTGTAAAGAATCATCATACCCATCAGTGGAATTACCACACAAGAACACAAATTTAAAGGAACCTCCAGAATCATTCTTCCTTGCATACTTGGTTAGCAGTGGTCCAATGACATGCATAGCTACAGCATAGCCCCACGATAGGTCATTGTAGTAGAAAGAACTTCCAATAACTAGGACCAGCAGATCATCTTTACTAAATCCATTGTCCTGCCTCAATTGGTATTTGGACTGGGTCTTGCTGTAGCTTTCAGCAGCCCACACATCTACTGGTGATCCAGGAATCACGAAGAAGTTTCCAGTGTCAAGCACACTGTATAACATCTGATACAACAGGAAGGAAAAAGTTAAAGAAACAGGAAAAGAATATCAAACAAAAATCCCTTTAGAAATGAAGTATGGTAAGAAGATATGTGTGTACATAAGTTCGCAGACTTACTGGCAAAGTGAAATCTGGAAACACAACGACGCTAGCTCTACTAAAAGCAGTTTTCCAATGAGAAACAAGATGCTTCCAATCCATTTCCTCATACGCAGGAAGACGATTTGCAAGTGTATCTTCTTGAATTATCCACACGAGTGGTACTGAACAAAAAGGCTCCTGCATAAGGCTGCATGCATATAAAACTCATTATAGCATCTCAACTAAAGTAACAGAATGGATATATTTCTTCTGTTTATAAAAACGAGAGAGAGAGAGAGAGAGAGAGAGAGAGAGAGAGAGAGAGAGAGAGAGAGAGAGAGAGAGAGAGAGAGAGAGAGAGAGAGAGAGAGAGAGATGTAACTGAAAACAACACTTCTGTCAAATTACACCATGGTCAAAAGTGAAACTAGAAGTTTCATGTTTCTTCCCATATAAGTGCACTTCATTTAATGTAATTTGAATTGCAATTGAGATCAAAAGTCTCAAAAGTTCATGTCATCAACCACAGGAAGTATCCTGTATTTTGGAGATGTATACAAAAGTAAATGGTGCAATGCCAAAGCACATCAAGCATAATACAATGTGGGCATAATACAAGAGAAGAAGTCTTGGAATAAGCCCTAGTGAACTAATAAAGAATCTCAACAAACCTTGAAATTGCCTCTTTCACTTCGAGAGAATCAACAATGATGCCTTCAAAACTGTATAAAAAGAACAGACCTTTATTTATCCAAAAAAAAAAAAGAACAGATCTTCAACATTCCATGCACAAGCAAACTAGTAGTCAATGATTTCAAAAGACGTCTCTGACCAAGAATAAATTGAACTTAACATAGAGCCATAGAGCCCCCCCCCCCCCCAAAAAAAAAAAAAAAAAACCCTAGAATGAATCACCCCCACCCCCCAAAAGAATAAAAGGCAAACATACATTAACCAATCTATAAGACTATATCTCTCAGGACTTAAAATCGAAAGCTGTCCACCAATTTGCTCCCACATTGAACGTGCTTGTCCATCTGCTGTTGCAAAAATCTGTCATTGTGAGAATGCACAAGCCTTTCAGAACTGGAGGCTCAAAACACTATTTATATGTAATGCAAACTTTATTAGAAGCCCAAAGAGGCACAACTTGAGTACACAGGATGTATATAAAGGCTACACCCAAGTAGCAAGAAGAAGGAGAAAAGAAGCAAAATTACTTGAAATCTAATAGGCTGGAAAATATTGTTCAGAACATTAAAAAGCTTGATGCCCCCAATTGTATTTATAAAATGATATATCTTAGTGAAGAATCAGTGCATAAACTTTTACCAATACACCCCTTTCACACCTAACTACAACAACACATTAAATAAGTGTTTAAACATGTTTATCTCATGAATCGGGAAACAATTGATTGTACATACAACAGTGATCATAAAAATAATACAGAAATGTAAGAACCACTCACCTTAAGCACATAACCTAGTTTCTGTAAATTCTTCATCACTGTAAACAACATCAAGGACTGTGGATTTTTCTTCATGTTTCCTAAGATCTGACATTCATCCAAAAAAATGTTTTTTTATAAAAAATAATTCTTCATTAGTAAGTGCATAACAAGTACACAGGAAGTATATAATAGACATGCCTATCTAGACAATAAAGATACAAGAAAATCGTGTCAATTTAGCCAATTGAAGTCTATGGAGACAGTCTGAGATAAGAGTATTGATGAAAAAGGTTTTGAGCTCCTCGGCTCCGACATCCAAAAAATGAATATTTGATTTATAAAGTGAAATCATTTTAATGCAGGAAAAAAGCCCCATGCAGAGTTTGGTTTTGAAAGATACTGACGCAGTTAGCCTCCACATTCTGATCAATGAAGTGTTAAGCACTGAACTAACCAAAATGATCAATATCATCTATTTCTATACCTCAAGATATTTAAGTTAATTAGTTCACCAGAAAACTACATCCAAAAGACAAGCCACTGCGTGCTTAAACATACAGGTATGACAATAGGAACCATAAGGGTCTCAAACAAAGAGGAATTTTATCTGAGACAGCATTACAACCACAAAGAACATAGGCATAAGCTGGCTCCATAATTTATAAACTTGAAGGAATGCTCCTATGATATCAAGATGTTTATTGACAGTTATGAAGGTCAATTCCAAACAGGTTAATTTTTATTTCAATTGACCTGCAATCGATATTGATTTCCAGTCTAGGGGGCGGGAAAATGTTAACCTTTTGGATTTACTTTTTGCTTTAAATATAAGTTAACCTTTTGGGTTTACTCTTTGCTTTAAAAACTTAAAATTGCTTATTTCAACAACAATCCATGGTGACCCTCCTTTTCATTTTTTGCCTGGAAAATAAGCCATTTTTCTGCTATAATTGTAACTTCATTTTGAATATTAAAAATATAAAACCCTAGTGGCCTTTGCAACTTCCTTACTATATAAGGACTCCATGTATTACAAACTAACACCGACCATTTTGCTAGGGTGTTCATAAACTTGGGGAGATTTACGCAGCCCAGTTCATATTGTAAAAACCATTATCATGAGACATTAAGTAAAAATTTCAATGTCTTATCTTTGTTTTCAGTTTTCCCAGAAACCAAATAAAGCATCCATGCGGTTTTGAATTTATTATTATTATTATTAGTAAATAAGAATTTTATTGATGAGACCTAGGCATGGCCAATGCTGCTTCGAGATTCCAATGCACTAACCAAATATATGGGAAGAAACCAAAATTCCATTCTAGGAGGACTGAAGTCGCAAATACTTATAAAAAGGACTGAAGCCACAACTAGCCGTTATTCATTTTTATCGATAGGATGCTTGAAAAAACACTAGTATCTGCAATTGGCTCGTGAATGAAATTTGCTATCGAGAAGCAAACAAAGTTCGAATCAAATAATAAAAACAAACTCCACGCCAAATATAAAATTCCAAAACCGAACTCACTAGAGCGAGCCTCGGTGCCCTAATCCCAATCCTCGGTTCTGATCGCAACGAATCAAGTCCATCTCTCCGTGAAACCACAGCCGGCACGAACTTCAATGTGCTCCCGAACCTCAATCCCTCCCTCAGAGACCTCCCTCTCTCGCTGCCCTGCCTGAACACCGACGTCATCGAGCTCTGCAGCACCATCGAAGCCATCGCGAACAGGAACACCGCGAAGATCACAACGGAATAGAACGCCGACCTTCCCTTAAGCCAGAGTAAGCCCTTGCGGTTGAAACGGCCGTGGTGAGATCGGCCGCGGTGAGGGGGAGAACGATCAGAGTCAGACTTGGAACGGTTGTGGTGGTGGCTGGGGTTCCGCTTGAGAGGGAAGCGATCGCGGATGGACTGGAAGGCCAGATCAGTGCCGGAAACACCGACACTTCCGCCATCGTGGAGGGAGTCGGGTGGAGATGAGTTGAGTCTCATGCGAGAATACTCACGAGAAAGTGAGGGAAAAGGTCGAAGAAGCTTCAGGGACGGGAATCGGAAGAGAGAGTTGACACGGGACTAGTGAAAGTTGGCATCGGAGTTCGCCAACGACCAACGGGGATGAATGAATGAACTCAGTGATCTTTCTAAATTATTTATCTTTATTTTTAATTATTATAATTATTTCATTTTCTTTTCGTTGTGCTCGAGTCTTGACTCCTCGTCTGCGTTTATTTTCTTGGAAAATCAATCTTCCACCACGCGCGTCGCGTATTTCGGATACAAGCTGGCAAGTAGTGCATAATCCACTTCCTTTATTAATATTCATTCGTTCATTTTAGATAGAAAAATTCTACTTACGTGCACCCCTCGCTTATTTATATTTTTTTTATTTTTTTCAGATATATTATATAAAGATTATAAATAGAAAAAATCTTGTAAATAAATAATATTATAATTTTAAGATATTTATATTTGCACATTTCCTTTAAAAAAATAAATAAATTTAAAATTCATATAAAAATTTATTTTTTAATAATAATCCTCACTTTTAAAATATATATACATAATTTACATATTCTAAAATTATATCTATCATTACTATTTATCTTATTTATAAGTTATTCTATTTCTAAGCAGCTCATGTAAATGCAATACCATTGAAAATTACTGTAAAAGTAAAATTTAATTTATAAATTTCAGATTTTAAAATTTCTCTTTAAATTAAATTACATCACATAAACACTTTACTAAATAATATTCTGCACAATAATTCTTTATTTATAGAAGTAATTGTTTCTCAAACGCGAACGGTGAACAAAATTAAAATAAATATCAATTACATTTACTGTACTTAAATATAATATTTTATAAATAAATATAAGACTCGATCTGAGATTAAAATTAATAAATAATAAGTGTGATTAGAATAAAATTAAAAATATATATTCTAAAGAAATATATACAAATTCGATTATTTGAACAAAAGAATTCTGTAGAAAAGGACTGACTCACGATGATTTTGAGTTAACAGTTACATCTCAAACGTCAGAAACAAGTACATCTTAACAGCTTCCCACCCAAACACCAAACAGTACTTTCTATAAGGCTTCTCACTTTATTTTGTTCTATGGAAGTACTTTTTATTTTCTTCTCACTCCTAATTTTATGGTGGGCGCAGGAGGACTTCGTGCTATTATTGGTGACACTATACGGCTTGAAACTGCCTTCACCATTTACTGCAGATCATCAGAAAAAGCTTCAAGAAACTGTCTTATTTTCAGTCGTTCATCCTTTGTGAGATCAGGATCATCACCGGTCAACCTCTTTCTCAGCTCCCCCCTAACACTCTCTGGATTATCATCAACCACCTGCAAAGGAGAAAAAAAATGAGATCACCAATTGAGTAAATAATACACTAGCTTTACATGAATAAAATTAATCATGGATGAATTTGGGAATGGAGTCTCCGTCCAAAGATCACTTTGTTTTCATTTGCAGACCACTTCGAATAACCCCTTCAACGAAAACATACAAACAATTCATAGGATGCAAAAGCTCATTCTCCAGGGCGAGTTAGATAACATTTTCTCCCTTTTTTTATGGGTATCATGGCTAGAAATTTGGTACTTACTTCCACGTAATTGTTGATATGTCCATCTTGGTTGACAGAGGTTAAAAGCTCATTCTTACTGCATGTCCATTGACCATCAACAACGTACTTGTACTCGTAGCGTCCTTCCTGTTGAAGCAAATGTTAAAAAATTGAGCAAATCCAAGTTAGATTATCCAGAAAGGATCCCGAGCAATTTTGTGTTCGTGATAAATGTGGATGTATAAAGAAGAAGATCCAAATTTTACACAATCTACTTCAAAGAAAGGCAGCCTAACATATGTTCCTGCAAAATACAACATCTTGAGACGAGGTTCAACTGGTGCAACCGAGGATAATTCTAGGTGCATTTCTTGAGCACAACTTTCAATATCATAATAGAATCATTTCCATAGCTCTTGATTCTTGAGTTAAAAACATGTACATGGTTGGTTGCATAACACTTGCTAACACAAGAAATTTGATTCAAGAATAAGCCAACAGACAGAGAAAGAATTGTAAGTTTTCACCTTTATAAGAAAAAATATAAGGCCTATCATGAAATACACTTACCGGCAATTCCCTCCTGAGATTCCAAAAACCCTGTTGCCCATCAAATTGTAAAGGCAATCTCTGCAAAAGGTTCACAAGACAAAAGGATTTGTTCAAAAAGGAAGCATGAAATCATAACCCTACAAGCTTTAACATGAAATATATCATGACTCTAATGGTAGAAAACAAAGCATGAAAACATAGTCCTGTTATGCCAATCCACACCCTCAGGACTTGCTAGAAAACCTTTCTCCATTTGTCCTTAACATTGGCTAGACAAAACAAAATAAACGAATTTGAATGTTGCTACAACAGAGTAGCTTTACTAGTTGCCCATACATGAAGAGGAAATATTTTCTTAAGGCAAAAGTTCTTAAAAGAGTGACATCCACATACAAGACACTCAGAGATCAAAACAAGCTCAAGAATTTCCATATTTTACACAAGCCACGCAACCCTTTTTTTAATGCTTTAATCAAGCATCCACAAGAAATTGTCATAAGTCAGAAAGCTGATAGCATGTAGATGATCATTACCTGACCCCATCCAATATCAAGTCCAGATATTTCCACCGTTGAGCAATTAAAATCTTTCCATGTTATAGTGACAGCCTTCTTCCTGAGGCCTGTAAGCTTTTATGATGAATGAGCATGTAATTAAACATCACACATTCAGAAAAGAAAAGGGAAAAAAAATGACATTGAGCATCACACAAGAAATCAAATTACCGAAATAATATTTTAAATTATGGCACTTGGGGAAAAAAAGGAATGGCACTACTGAAGAAACAGACAAATTGTTTTCATTCATAAATTTAAAACCTCTGCTGCATACCTACATCACCCCAGTGTACTCAATCAATGACTAGTATTAAAGAAGCATTAGAACAACCAAATGCCGCTCATCTATGTAAATATTGGTAACATCAGAATAAACTACAGAAAACCAGTTATCACTCCAAAGACAGCACTATCATCAGGATTTAAACTTGCTACATTCAACTAATTTCAATTCTAATCTCATTTTAAAACAAATACACAATATGATACACATATTTCCAGTGAATATTTGGAAAACAAGGAAAGGTTTGAGCAAATTTTATTAAATAAAATTCTAGTGAATAGTGCATAATCTACTTTATGATTTATGTTTATTTGGCCAGCACTGAAAAATAAAACTGTATCAAGTGGGAATCCAACTTGAAATTTTCCCAATGACCATGTTCGATAAGGATGATAATAAGTCAAAAAGTTCAGATACCAGAATCAGATTTAAGGCCACTACTGCACCCAGTAATATATGAGAAGGGAGATATGACTCACAATATCAGCAGCCGCATTTTTTACAGCATCCAGTTTTGGGAAGCATGACCGTTTGCTCTGAAAGCCAGAAACAATGAGATATTTCGAAACATGGTGAAGATTTGAGGCTATCAAGGCATTCATTGGCCTCTTTTATCATAATCTTTAATAATTTACGGATAATTATTATAGTTAACAACAGCAATACCTCAATAAAAATTTCACCAACTCAAGATTTAATGAGCTTGTTTAAGAAATCTAATATGCACTCACTTCCTGTCATGCCTATGGAAGTCCGCAATTAAAACTTATTAACTGGATGTTTGCTATATTCTTGACATAGTACATACAAGTGTGCAGAATAGTCGATAATGAGAAGATACAAAACAGTTTTAAAATACATTAAACAAAGAAGAGTACTATATATTGCATGAAAGGATTCTGATCTACCTTATAATTATAATTTTGAAATTTATCAAAAAAAAAAAAAAAACATTAAACAAAGAAGTGTTTACCAGCAGCAATTTGTGAGCTTCACGAAATCTATAGCCCTGAACCCAGAACATGTATGCCAACTGAAATTCAAAACAAAATCTTCAGAACAATAAGAATGAAAAATCAATCATGGATCAGTACAGATGTAGAGATAATATGGGTAGCCCTTCATGAATGTGATGATGAGTATTTAAAATTAAACATTACAAACTTTTTTTTTTTTTTTTTTTTGATGTCGGGGAACCTCTCCAAGGTAGGGCCCTTTGGACTCACCCTTGCAGAATAAACCCCGGTCTCGTGCACCGCACCCTCAGAAGTTTCCCTACACGGAACTGGTTAAATCGCTAGCTTTTTACCAGGGGGAAAATTAAACATTACAAACACCACTTAACATCCACAATAGTTCCAGAAGATGCCCGAGATTAGAGCTAAAATAAGAATGGCCGGTCAGAATGAAATCACATTTAAGGAATGAAACTGACATGCATACCACAACTGAAGGAGCTCTTCCAAGTCCAGCAGTGCAATGTATATATGTCACACCTCCATTTCGGTTTATGGCCTTGTATAATTTGCTAACAACAGCTGGAACCCGTTTCCGTAAATCAAATGAATCAAAGTCCCTGCTACATCAAACATTAGGGCACAGTACAAAGTAAAGAATGGCATGTGCTCACATGCACATCTACGACATGTACACAAAGCACTGAAAGAAGCAATAATTGCTATGTGCACATACACGGTATAAATAAAGATCAAACCAATTTTTCTCATAAAGAGATTTTAGCACCGAGCAGACACATTGCACAATAAATATTTCGAGCAGATCAACCATAACAAAAATTTTGAGCTAGAAAAAACACGTTTGTATGAGAAAGTTTAGATGATGTGCCACTGTAGCTCTTCTATAATGCTGAAACTGCTATACAACAAAGAAATGGCTGGATAAAAGTGTTGACAAAGTAACCATCTTTCAGAATAAGAAATTAAAATATCAGCACAAGTACCATCAACTTTGATGGGTATATCCACCACTCAAAACAACTAACCTTATCTCAGCACGCAGGTGTTCAATGTCATCATATGTTTTAGTATACTCATGTATGGCAGTAATGTCAACCCCAAAATATCTGGATGCACTGGTGAAGGAATTTGAAGTATGTTATCTTGCTCAATCAAACATGCCAGTAGCTATCTCGCACACTCCATCGTAACCAATTTAGCAATTAATATTTCATGTAAAACATAGACAAGAAAGCAATTATAACCTCCAATGGAACCTTAACAAGAAAATTTGTTTGGATACTCCAAGTCTGAATCTTGCTGCAAGCAAAAAATAGTTTTCACTCCAATACCACGAAGTTTGTCTACATCTTTGGGAGTCTGGAAATTATCAGTGGCAAGAAGCAAAAATCATATGGTTTATTTAAAAACGTAGAATTATTCACATTATTAAACTTTTTTTAAAAAAAAGGATCACCTGTAGGCATGATCCCACAATCAAATCTGGACGAATGAAGTTGTAGTTCATTCCTAGTTCATGCCTGTAGGTCAAGACTGTAGCTGACTTTGTTAGAAGGGAATAATGAGATACAACTAGGGAGACTCTAAGAGAGAGAGAGAGAGAGAGAGAGAGAGAGAGAGAGAGAGAGAGAGAGAGAGAGAGAGAGAGAGAGAGCAGGAATGCCAAAATTAGGCAAATATACAGATTAGCCAAGAAAATCACTGGCACCTAGACTGCCAGAGTATCTTCTTTTTTTATTAGGATCAGGTGTCTGAAACAAAATCTTGACTAATCCCAGTGGTGCATAGGCCTTTGGAAAGGACTTTCCCGCAAGTGCAACTCGGGAAATTCAAGGGGAACCACCAATTTGATAGCCCCTAGAAATTGTTTGCTTAGACTTGTAGAAAGCATACCACCAAGACCAAGGCTTGCACCACTTGAGCCAACCCATAGAGGTTGCCACAATATCTTAACAATTAACACAACATGAGGATAATATAACTTTTCAGCACCCATAGCCCAAAACTTCTTTTATGCAAATCAATAAGCAACCTTTAATGTGTAAAGACAATATACTTTGACCAAATTGTCTCGTGAAGCTAGAAAAACAGCCAAACTGAACTTACCAGCACCCATAGCTTCTGTCATATTGTTACTATATGTGTCTGACTTTTCCTCCTTTACATCAGCACCACTTGTCTCAGCACTGGACGTGGGACCCGATATTGCCTACAAAAAAAGATGTCAATGTTCTTCTCCATGAAAAGCATGAATGCAATCAAGCAGCATGGTGACTGAAATATCAAAATCATCACTTCTCACTGGAAAGCAAATTATGGTCTCAAAAACCATAAGTCATGCTCACAGCAACTATCTGGTACAATTGAGACAGCACCATCAGTTCATGATTGTGTCACATGAGGTTTTCATTATTTTCCTTGCACAAGCCACAAATATCCTAGCAATTTGTGATGCATGATAGTTGATCTGATAGGACAATAGGGTATCTCAAAATATGGATTTCTACAGTACAAAGTGGAAACTAATTTCCATCTAAAGAACACATCGTCCCCCTAACTACTAACGAAGAAACCTACATAAGCAGCAACCCCTTTTATGCACCATATAACAGAGAACTATGTCCCAAGTTATATAGGCCAAAAAATGCAAAATGGATCGCTCGTCCCATCCTTCATTTTTTTTGGTGGTGGTTTTGTTTGTTGGTTTTTGACCCAAAGATAGTGTACTACTCTATCTTTATCATATAAGAACGTGTTTCCAGAAGCAGACAAAGCAATACTCGACCAAATCAAAGATCCCCAAGATATTTCAGAAAAGAAAATTAACGATCTAAACACTTGACAACATCATACATATATCAAACCAAGGAAAAAAAAAATGTAAACAGTAAAAGTACAACCAATAAATCGAATCTAACCAAAACAAAAAAATAAAAATAAAAAAGAGAAACTGAGAACTGTTACAAAACCAAACCAGGAAATATATTCTGAAGTTACCTTGACCGCCATACTTCGTTGTAGACCAGCACTACTCATCACTCCCTGCATTAAAGCATGAAATTTGCCATGAGTACATAGGCGCATGCATGAATACAATTTTACTAATAAATATGGATTTATGCATATATATACACACACACGCACGTGTGTATATATATATTGGCAACACACGTAGTTGGTAGAATATGAGTGTACCGGTGTGTTGACAGAGCAGGGAGTCTTTCTCCGATGTCCTTTGAAGCTTTGCAAAGGCAAGGCAGAGGATCTGAAATTGGAAAAGAAGAAAATAACAGAAATTTTTAAGAAAATAACTGATAAGAGATATGTTGAAAACTTCTAAGAAAAAAAGACAGAATCAGAGGATGAAGGAAATGTTTAAGGCTTTAAGCAGACCTTGAAAGATTCTGAAGACAGTTCATATCTGATCGGAGAGGAATAAGAAAAAATCTAGAGAGAGTACACTGTACTGAACTTTTTTGAAGTGAGATCTTTATTCTGAGAGTTTTTATATATAGGCGTTGGGTCGTGGAGTAGAAAACGGATCGCCTTTCCCGATATTCTCCGGAATGCCATTCTGTTTTCGCTCTTTTTACTAAATTTTGCCGTTTGGGCACTGGGATGTAAGCTATTTGAGATTACACCTCCCGAATTGTTTTCTTGTGACACATCCCACCGACAAAGTTTATTTTTTCAAGAAATCCCACCTACAAATTTCATCCACCTTATATTCTAGAATACAGGATTTGTAAGCATAGTCCAAAATTAGCACTAATTATACTCGAAAAATTATATTTATAAGTCGGTTTTCATAACCTATTTAATAAAGTATTTATATGATAAAATTTGATTTGAAAAATAAATTTTAAAATTTAAAACCAATAAATCAAATTTAATATTTTAATGATGTTGATTGTGTACTTTACATGCTGACTTGAAAATAGAATAATTCATTATATTTGACACGAATATAGTATCCAAAATTAATCAATATATCTTATCAATTAAGGTAGATGCCACATCAAAATATGTTAAGAATATTGTAATTAAAAAGATAACAATAGTATTTTTCGTCAATTATATGCACAAACTATTACTTATTAAATTTGAGATCTATATGGAAAATACATTTTTTTTTAATGATGGACTTCACTTATTTTAAAATATAATATGCAACACTTACGCACATTAAGACTGTATCTAATATTACTCTTGGCTAATACATGCAAGCTTCTTGAAGTGATTCCAGCTATTATATATATATATATATATATGTTGATTGGTAGCGTTTAGAGTTTGAAGTCATGGGATAAGAGGGCTTAAACCGAAAGTCTTGGTCACAACAATGGAAATATAAATAAACATCTACATTAATACCTAATACTGAGTTTCCGTTGTTGTCAATAACTTGCGGGTGGTCAAATGACGTTTGGGCAGGCTTATGAGGAACTCAACCATCTGGAGTTATATCCACGAGCCTTTAAATCCGTTCTGTAATTTTGAGTACCTCATTCTCTCACCTATCTTTTCGGCTGTCGCCTCAAGCGAGGGACCTCTAAAGTTTGACATCACATTAGATTATCTCTAAAGTTTCATGAGATCCCCCGGCACAAGTATATACATAATTAGAACAAGCACAAAAACTTGGACAAGAAACAAAACTTCATATTCACATGCCTTTGATCGACTATATTCATAAAACTACATCACAAGAACAATTTAAGTCCAGCATAAAACAAGATTGGTCGAAACAAAATGTTCCTGCAGCTTGCATACAATCTCAAAAGTCCTTAGGGTTTCTTGGTGGCACGAGTTGCTCTATACTTGGTAGCATATCGATGAAATAAGGCTAGTGCATTGCTAGTGGCTTGCGCGACATTCAGAACCTTTCCCTTAATCGTGGCCTTCAACTTACTCATCTTGCCCACAGGAAACTCGTCCAAACAAGTGCTTGCATCGGTCAGGGCAGCACTGACCCATGTCTCCACATTATTAATGTGCCAAAAGAAGTCATCTCCAACAGGTTCAAGTCCCAGGTGATGAAGTTCTTTAATAGACTGGCTAAGTTGCTCTATACTATCATTGATTTCAGCCAGGCAATCTTTCACAACTTGGTATCCCCTGACCTTGCTTGCCTCGAGTTCCTTAGCCACTTTTAACACATAATTCCTTGTGTACAAAGCACGGTAAATGCTCACAGACAAGGCAAGGTGTGCCAATTGCTCTGGACTTTGTATGCTAGTAGTGTTGGCATAGCTAGAGAGGTATTTGATACAGAGAGCGGGGTACCGGGTGGTGCGGCACGAAGCCTCGATGTAAGCCCTTGATCTGGAAAGTCTTGCAAAGGCTGGTTTTGCCATGGTTGATAGGAAAAGGAGACTGCAGAAAAGCTTGAGCAGCAAAGAAAGGCCTAGGCCGGCCATTGCAGTTGCGAGTTGATGGCAAATGTGATGAGAACGATGTCAAACTCAAAAAACTTAATTGGTGGAGGAAGTGACATGGGTTTTGAAGCTTATATAGAGATTGTTGTAACATGTTGTAAATAGATTTAATTACGTAACGTGCATTAATAATCAGAAATAATTAATGGTCCCAAAAAAATTAGCGCTATTCCATTTGCATCTGGTCGGTTAAATTAAAACAGATTAGCATCAAGCACGCATTGCTTAGAATCTTGGGATCCTAAGTTAGAAGTAACAGATCTGCCTTCTAAAAATTAGCTGGACTAACCCCAAGTGGGTCAATATCCACCCTTATCTAATATATATAAATATATATATATATATATATATATATATATATATATATATATATATATATATATATATATATATATATATATATATATATATATGTGCAGTGTTTCATGGACAGAGCACGTGGGAAATGCAGGTCAATGTCTGTGTCCTACGTTTCGGTGTCCGACTTTCTAACTTAATAAGATAACCACAAGCATCAGGCGAACAAATTCAAGATCGATCTCCTGATTTATTTTCCATTATTTATCGTCTTTTTAATTATCATCATTATGCCATCATCTTTTAATGTGTTGTCATCAAATAATTTGCAAAATAATACAAAAATTTCTTATCATCAATTAAAAAAATAATAATCAAACGATAACGTATGGTATTTCTCTAACGAAAGGAAGATTTAAAATAAAGGAAGTTGATGGGTTTAAGTTAAGAGGTTCTAGAGAACTATAATAAAATTTCAACGATATCCCATTCGAAGTTATATATGGCAAATGGTGGCAAACTCCTTGATAACGTAGGGGGCAAAGGGTGTTCTTCCAGCACAAAATACCTAAGGTCTACTTTTCCGTTTGTGCAATTAAATTATTCAAAATCAACCACATTAATATCCATTTAAAAAAAAATGATATTGCAATAACCTCTGAGATCGTGCCTGTTAATCTGCTTGGATTAGATAGGATGGAGTGGCATATATATCTTAACATTGAAAGAAAAATTAATAATATTATTATGTCATGAACTTGTTCTTAAGTCGGACCAAACAAAATGTAAATTAATAAGATCAAATCTTAATCTATTTCTACAAGTAGTTCGTTGTTACAGGCAGAAAGTTTTTTGGACCTTAATAGTCACCACAGTTCACCTAGGTGAAACCATTGACTCGTAGAGAAGCAGGTTGCAATACATACAAACGGAAGACATAATGTAAAATAGCCTTCTAAATCATACACAAGCTATGGTCAATGCAACCGCAACAAGTATGACATGATGATGTTCGTCAACACACTCATCTTCCAATTTTCCATTTAGGCATGAATCTGCTAAACAAGTTGTGATATGAGCTCATGGTGCTTATAGCCTATCTGCTATTAAGACATGCAACACCGGCCAAAACTAACATGCACGCAGGAAATTAACAGCTCATTCCCATCTACCAATCAGTTATCACAATTGCAGAAGATACACACAAACACAATACAATATAGGAAAAGCAACACACAGACAACAATATCAAACACAACGCTTACACATCTGAACAGAGGTTTGCATATACATTCCAAGTCATTCAGCAACCTTCATGCCCGAGAGATAAACTTGACTCTGAATCACACTGCCCCCAATCCAGAAACCAGGCATAACCATTAGCCCAACCTTTGGCTTTTCATCACCGTCACCCACAACCAAATTCTTCACAACACTTTCCATATAGACGTCCGAGAACTCGGTCCCTCTCTTAACCTGAAAGACCTTAACATTGGGATCAAATGAATAAGCCAGCCTATGCAAAAGCCAGACTGACTTTGAAAGTTTTAGGAAAGCCTGGTAAAACGGAGTCCTTGGATGCCCACCCCCCATTAAATAATTTCTCTGATCTAAATTTCCAAAGAATGAAGCCTCCATCTTTGGGTGGACTACCACTAGGTACTTGCTCCTGCAAAATTTCCCAAAAATGGAATCTGGATTTTGGCCTAGCATGTCCAATGGATCCATCTCCCTTAGAGAAAGAAATTGGTGGAAGAAGCTGTCTTTAGTGACCGTGAGATCATCCAATTTGACACAGAAGCTTGCTTGCTGAAACCCACTGAACATTCTTTGGCATATGTGGGATTCAAAAGCATATTTTTTATGAGCTCTTTTTGCATAAATGACATTAGGTTCAATTGAGTTTGCAGCAGCATCAAGATCCCACCCAGCTGCTTTCATCATGTTGATCAACGGCTTAGAAAAATCATGAATGGCTTTGAAAGTAGCTTCGACGGCAGATGTAAACAGATCAGGGGATAAATCTACAGGCAAAAATCCATTTTCATCTGAGGAACCTTCTGATTCTTTTGTTGACAAGCCCCTGAGCTTAAGATTCTTCTCCAATTTCGCCCGCCTCTGGGTTGCCTCATCAATCTGCTGCTGCAACTGAAGAACCTCAGAATCTTTATTCTGAATTTCAGACTGAAATTTCTTTACCATAACCTCATAGGTTTTCAGCAGGCTCTGTTGTTCCTGGATCTCTGCAGCTAAGCGGGAGTCCTGTGGGGAAACACATACTGGCTTGGGGTTTTTTTCCCTGTAAAAGTGCTTGAGTTCAGATAGGTTTTTCAGCTCAGAAATTACAAGTCTATCAGCAGCTTGGATTTTATCAGGGTCATAGGGAGTATGAGCAGCTTGCAGTTGTATGTAAGCTGATTTCAAAGAGGAAATGTTGGTAAAAATCTTGGATATCAGGGCCTCCACAGCTTCAGGATTCTGATTCATGGCCTCTTCCATAGGTTGTGGGTGGACCTTCTGGCTGTTGCTCTCACGGAGTTGGGAATCTTTTGCCCCAGTGGGTAGCATAGCTACTTCCAATGATGGGCTAATTTTTTAGGTTTCCTTTGGAGAGAACACCAACGTTACACAACCTGCAAATTCCCACAAAAGTGTTATTGGCACCTGTTGAAAGCCAAGAAAGTTATAAAACAAAAGCAAAGCAGTTCTTCCAAATATCAGGGCACGGCTGATGCAGTAGTACTTATGTAGCAGCCATGTCATGTGGATTAGGTGGCTACATTGCAGACCAATAGTTTGTTTGAGAGCAGCCACATGAAAATCATTTCAAAACTATTTACATAGAGCAATGCTTTGTTTTAAATAAAAAGAAGGCTGCTTCTTACTAATCCTGATCCTTTTCTGGAAGTCAGGAGTAACCTTAGACTGGCTTCGAATGCCATTAAAGGAGATAATGAAGTTCATAAAACTTTAAAATATAAATGCAAAACCTTTTAGAGAAATGAACATCAACCACAGGTAATAGATAAAATCTTTGAGCGAAATCACAAGTAAAATCGTATCTTATGTAGGTACCACCCACTACGCCAAAAACTTTCCATTACATATCGCTTTCAACACTCCATTATCATTCACTTGTGTAAGTACGATACAAAATCCAGTAAACTAGATAAATTATACTGAAGAAGGAAAGATAAAAGGGCTGAGCTGCCTACCTATAAAGACCGCAAACGAGGCATAGAATTTCTTAGCAAGCATACTACCCTTTAACCTGAAATTTAGCGAACAAATAAATAAAGAAAACATATAATTCAATGATTCGCAGTATATACACGTATTTAGTGTGTAAAATAATTCTCAAATTCCATTCTTTCCACAGCAGCTGATATGAATAGGAACAAAGCGATGATTCATCCGTTTGTCTTCCAAGAAGTTGCAAAAAGAAGAAACGAGAAATCCCAATTTTATTTTTTATTTTTAAATTAAGACTCGAATCGACAAAGACTACATTTTTCAACCGAGCCTAACGAAAATTTTCAATGCAAAAATACTCGATTTTTAGATAATTTCAACTGGAAAACAGACAGGGATTTGAAGTTGATATTTTACCTAGTCGGATACCTCGCCAAAGTAAGACAACAGCAGGGCAGCAGGGGTGAAACTAAAAAATGTTTAGCCTCTTTCTGACAAAATGTAAACCCTAAAACTAAAGGAAAAGTATGCAATTATTCCTTTCCTTTTTCTCTTTCTTTCTTATTATTATACTTCATTCCATTTCTTTACAGTACATTTTTATGTTTATGATTACAATTTACAGGACTTATTTTATTTCAAAAAATACATATAAGTTTTTTTATAACTCAGAAAAAAAAAAAAAACATATTTTTCATTTTCGCCTGAAAAAGTGACAAATTCAAAAAATAATAATAAAAGAAGAAAAATCCATGGAAATATTTTATTTCATAAGGTACAATTTTTTTAAAACATATTGGTATGGGAATAGACTTTTCTCTTTTTAAGCTGGATCCGAAGCATTTTCTTTAAATCAATCTATTAAATTATTTTGGAAGAATACATGTTTCTCATATATTCATAAACTAAAAATCTAATTTTGGATACTTGAATCATTTGTGTGTATATACATATATATATAAATAAATATACACACATTAATTAGAAGTTCTGTAATTTAATTTCGATAATAATATACTTATTTGGAGAGATGATTTAGATTTTATTCCACATTTCATTTCTCTTATAAAAAATTAAGTATTTCAGATCTGATTTTCGTCCGTCGGAAGAGGAGGAGTCTCTCCTTTTCCTACTTTCTCCATCCACCTATCTTGTTTATCAAGATAGTTCTTTTTGCTTAATTTTATTTTATTTCCTTCATAATAAACTTAATATATATGTCATGATTGCACATCATTGCTTAGTCTGCACCATTAAAGAAAAGTAGAAAAAAGAGAGGAAAAAAAAAAAAATTATACCCTCAAGCTGGGAAAAGCATTCCTATTGTCTTCTAATTATCAATATGTGAATCGTTAATGTTACCGTCCATTTCTCAAAGTTTTGTCTGCTTTTCCTTTCGGCTGGAGATGAGGTAGAACGTGCAACCATATCATTACTGGTTTTAACGCAAATCCAGACAAATAAACCCTGTTTTTTCTGATTTCAAAGGATTAAATAATGTTTGGTACGCTGGAAATCAAGCATTTAAATTGCAGCCATGGGAGAATGTTAAATTACTGTTGAAAGGAAAACAGGGTTTTTATTATCATTTTGAGATCTTGGCAGCGAGTTCCCTGACCAGCTTGGCGGCAACCATTGCAGTCATGCCATCAACAGTGTCGCGCTGAGGGTTGAATTCAACCACATCTGCAGCAACAACATTGCCGTGGAGACTCTGGAGGATGTCGAGAACATCACGGAACGAGAGACCCCCTGGCTCAATATGAGACACACCTGGAGCAAATGCAGGATCAAGACAATCCACATCTATGGAGATATACACTCCTTTGACACCTTCCCCTAGTTTCTGTCCAACAACAAAGTGGACACTTAAAATGCAAGGGTATAAAATGGAAGGTAATTATTAAGTTGTCTCGATACGCCATATCCTATCTGCATTAACGTGCATAGATGACTGCTGCAAGGCAAAAATCCCGACTTTTCATAGTTCACATCTACATTTTCAATTTATGGGATTTTATATTTTTCAAAAATTAACATAGAATGTATATCTAATCAAATTAGGAGAAAAGAAAAAAGATAAGCACAGAGAGAGACCAGATTTTGCAGAAGGTGGCGATCTCTTGAAAAGGCTCGCATTTCAAATTGCTCCACTCCAAATCTTTTGGCTTGTTCACGCCCTTCAGTTGTTATCGATCTAATGCCAACCTGAGAATCCAACATTCAGTTTCATTACTTACTTTTCATGCCTCACCTATCAAAAGATTAAAAACGTGGCCGGTTTAGATTGAGAAAATGAATTGAAGCTGTGAATTAAAATAGCAGATTGTATTCCGACATGGGGGAATTTGACCGGATGCAGACGTCTGCCAATGAGATCTACCAGAGAATCTTGTATAGATCAACAGTCAAGGACACTGAAGTGTTAATGATAAGGTCTTAATGCTTCAGTTTTTTTTTTTTTTTAATCAGCACAGCAGCCATTCGGTATGAGCCATGAGGCAATCTTAACAATTATTGTTCCTTAGTACTCACTACGTTTTTAATCCCTTGTCACTGATACTCAAAGGCTATACCTCCTTTGATGATTATCAGATTCCAGTACTAGTAACCCAGCCAACAGCTAATCGCACCCGAGAAAATGAGGCATTTCCTTCGACGATTTTACTTGGAGTCGAGACCATTTGAGAAATTTGGGATGTCATTGCTTGGTTTTCCATTTGATAAGGTTCTGCAGAACAGGGAGTCTGGAAGATGATTTGATTTTTATGGTCTCATTGAGACAAAGGGCCTATCTACGTCAGTCTTATTGATTAGTTCTTGCATTTGGTTTGATAAACCTCAATTTTCAGCTGCAGATGACTACGTCGATATCTGATCTGCACAAGGCATGTCATTTGACGCATTAACTAGAGGACAGTTTTGACAAAGTATCCAATATCCATAAAACCACAAATCCATGGTCCAAACTTGAGATGTGCAAGAAAGTTATGGCCTTGAAAGATCAGGATGTCAAATCAACCGCTCAAATGTGTATTTGGGTCAATATAAATTATGATAATGAATGACGAAAGTTAAGTTTACCTGCAAAAGCCTCCGAGCATAACCACCCTCCATGATTCGGGCAAAAGGAGAAGCATGTGAATACTTATTTCCTTCAAATTCATGGTAGAGATTCGGGTGGCCATCAAGATGAAGAATATCTACAGGACCCCCGAGTTTCTCAGAGACAGTTCTGACAACAGGTAAAGATATTGAGTGATCACCACCTAGAACTAATGGGCGCAGTGGATCCTGAAAGGGTATGGATGTTAAAAAGATTGGGGTTCATCAATACAAACTAAAAGGTAGCTGCCAACAGAATTCTCTGTCAGTAAGATCTAGGCCAAACGCTTCAAACATTTTATCAACACATACTTAATCAATGAAGCATTTGTGGAAACAGATCTATTTGGCCAAAACAATAATTTTTAAAACGAGCACCATATCAAGGGGAAAAATATCAGTTTACCTCCCTCGCCTTCTACGGTTTTCATAAACTTTTCATCCCGAAAATATTAGGTGTTTCACACTCTACACCTTACATGTCAGTTTACCCGACTAAATCACTTAGATGTTAACACAGAATCTCTTATCATTAACGCCATAACTGATTGAAGTGGAACCTTATGGCTAGATCAAAAGGATAACTCACCTCATCCATAACTAGCTTAACAGACTCACTAATGACATTCATCAATCTGTCATCATCCACACCACAATCTCGAATTTCTTGAATTGAGACGTCACCAATATCAGTTAGGATCCGTGGGTCACTTAATTCTTTCCCTGCATTTTCCAGTATCAATGTCATAGTTTATTACATGTACTCTTTTAAGTGAAATTATAAGCCAAGCAGGAAATATTCACAAACATTCATTTGCAAACATGAATCATCTCTTGCAAAGAAAATGTTCAGCACTCAAATGTTATATGAGAATTAATTTAGATCTTAACCCCATCCTGTGACATAGACAGAGATTTCTGGGGAACATGAATCAACAACTCAAAACAATAGAAACAGCACCATTAACGTTCATCGGCATCAATTAGGGATACATGTTCCATGCAAGTCGTACCTTCTTCGGTAGTTGAGTTTGTGCTACCACACCAGATGGCTTCTCTTATGCGAGGAGGCGCAAATGCAGGCCCCTGAAGAAATGACGAGTTATGTCCTAGAGGAACTCCAAGAAGAGCTGACGATGCAACAGCGCCTCCTAGAGCACGAACGAGCTCTCCCTAATCAATACCGACATTAAACTTTCTAAGATTCTAACAAAGGCCCATAAGTAGAGAATTTTCATGTACATCACTAGCATATACATGCATATATATATATATATATAGAGAGAGAGAGAGAGAGAGAGAGTTACACAAGACAAAACAGTTAGCAATGTCTGTAACAACAAGACGAGTTTCCCTGATCAGGGAAATTAACATGTACCTTAAGCTTTGCACTCTCACGAATAAGAGCAAGGGAAGCATTAATAACACGATCTTGGCCCTTTTCTAGCAAAGCGGCCGGGACATTTGCAGCATTTAGTTTGCGCAAGTATTGAATTCCTCTCTGCCCTATGGTTGACATGTCTGTGAAGAGATTATTCAAACAAAAACTAATTGCGAAAGCAAAGAAGTTGTTAAACCGATAACCATTAGATCAGAACCTAAATATACTCTAGAGATGGCATGCAACGTCAACTTATATCAAGTTCTTTCTTGATAAGGAAATACACCAGAATTACAAACTAAATAAAAGTCAATCAAAATATCTGGCTCATGTTTGATTACGCAGAATTTTTTCTAAAATTTACAATAAAGTTTTCAATTTAAACCAAATATTTCTCAAATCTCTAAAAATTTTCTATTTCAACATTTCCTCTCGTTATTAATTAATCATCATCTAAACATCAAAATCAATGTAACTTTAGTAAACTTTAAAATAAAAATATTCTTAAATATTAAATTTGAACAACTTTTTCAACTTTCTCTATCAACTCACACAAACTTCAATACAAAACATACTATCCAAGATCTTGTCTCTGCTTTCCCACATCACAATTTCAGAAAAAATACCCAAAAGGGACGCTATTTTGTGTGGTAAAGAATGATCTAGGTGGGACTAAATTCAATTTACGCGGATGGAAAGTACCAAGATTGAAACAACGAATAAGAACAGACAACAAAACCATCGGTGCCGTAGTCATGGCCGGTATTAGTCATAAGCACAAATTTACGTTGTAGGCATCTAAAAAGATATTGCAAGTCTTGATGACAACAAATATCCCAGTAGGCCATATCCAACACAAACTGGAAAATACCAGAAGAAATGGTAGAAGTCAGATATATAATTGAAGGTTTGAAGTGGGGTTGGATCGGCAGTCTTGCTTTTTTTCTTATAAGCATCCAGATGGAGACACAGTTTTATTATTATTTACAAACTGGGTGATCAAAAGAGTTACCACGTTTGTACCTCGGAGCTTGAAAGTGAAATAGCAACAGAGGGTGAGTCGAGACTAATTTCTGCAGGAGTTGGGGGTTAGAAGCCTTCTATTCTAAAAGGAAGAAACAGCCATGCAGCTTTTCTTCTGAAGGTAAATTCCTTGTTGAAGTATATATTGAATATGGCAATATGCTATGTTGGAGGAATTTTTAGAAGGAAAAATGGGGTAATGTATTTCAAGATATTGAGATAAAAAATCGTAAAAATGGGGAACTGCTAATACGAGGAACGTCGTGACAACAATGATTGAGATGTTGTAAAAACATTAACCATTGATGAGGGTTGCAAACAAATGCAAACTCCAATGTGAAAGGTGCACACTGACCTGACCTGCACTTCTGTCGCATTGGCCTACCGCGTCATCCACTCCAAACGTCCGAATCATCGTCTAGTTCAAATCAAGGAAGAGTGGCATTTTTTAAAATTAAAAGTTTGAATAATGCTACCATCCCCATATATTTTATCCCTAATTTTCACCATTCATATATTTAATTTTTTTTTATTTATTGATTAAGTAAATAACTATTAGTAAATTCATATTTTTTTTTATGTTTTTTAAAAATCTTAAAAAGTGTTAAAAAATATGAACAAAAAAATAAATTTTTTTTTTTTAAATAGAATTTTGCCTAAGGGGCACGCCTATTGATCACCATTTGGACGACACCCTAGCATCACTCTAAAAGTTGTCAATATATATTTTTTACTATTTTTTAATGCAGATAAAAGATTGTTTATATTAGATTTTTTTAAGTAAAAAAATAACGATAATGAGAAGCCGCAACGACCAACAGTCTTTGTTAAACATTATGAATAATTCTACTTATTATCTTCACATATCATATTTATTTTCATTTTTCCTATAACAAGATGTGATGTATGAATAATAAGTAGAACACTTTAATTAATTTAAAAATAATAAAATAAAAATAATAAAAATAATTTTAAAATATGTAAAGTATGTGATATATGATAATGAATAGCATCCCTCAAAATTATATATAGAATAATATTACGTACAGTCTTAAAGTGCATAAGCGTTGTGCAATCATTTAAAAATAATTGAATTTAATATTAAAAAATGAGCGTTGTTATTCATAAGCCTCATACACTACACACAACACAATTTTTTATTTTTTTAAAAAAAAAATAGTTTTATTCTTTTTAAAATAATTGAATTCTTTTACTCATTATCTATATACCACACATTGATAAGAGAAAAAAATTAAAAAAATAACAAAAAAGTAGTGTATGATGTATGAGACTTATGAATAGAATTTTTCTTAAAAAATTAGTTTTTTTTTTCATATGAGCTCTATATTTACTCATTTTTTTTACAAAAATTGTGTTACGCTTGGGTATTCCACGATTGTAAATGGCATTTCTCTTATATATATTGAAGAAACCTCATAAGTACTATTAGGGCTTGTTAGGAAAAAAATATCATCCCAAAATTCTCATTTCATTTCTTTTTCAAACATAATTCAAGTACAAACATTTTCAAATTAATCATTACCACTTTTTTTAAACTAATCATTACAATTTTCTCAAACTTTCAAATAAAAAATAAAAAAAAATTCAAAATTTTCAAATTCAAAAACAAAAACAATACAATAAAACTATATTCTAATAATATTTTTTATTCAATTTTTTTTCTCTCATTTTTCTAGACTTTAAAAATACTCAACTCAAACTATCTCATTATTATTCACAAATTATTTTAATATTATTCACAAAATTCTAATCTAATCTCACTCCCAAGCCTACCTATTCCCATCTAGTTGCACACATCAAACTTTCATCTCGCAGAAAAACCTAAACCAGCTCCTTTACCACCCTTCAAGAAACCATTCTCTTTCGCCCGTGTCTCTCGGTCCTACCGATTGATCGCCATATTCAAGGTAGGGGCCCGGGGGCTCCAGCTCGACGTCTTTCTGATCTTGTTTGCTTAGCTTCCTCCTGTATAATATATATATTATACAAAATTGCCCTTTTTCCACGAGTTCTTTTTCCACTATATAAGCTTATGGAAAATACTTCTTAATGTTACAAATCTTGTTTGTGGAAAAAAAATTTGTTTTTATCGCTACTTTACGTTCCACGATTTTGAAATAGTGGGTAAAACTACCTTTTGTGGCTACACAATAGCGCCACAAATAAGTTGGAATATTTTTCACTAAAATACGTTTGACTATGCAATTTTGTGAGTAAAATTAACTTTTTGTGGCGAGTTTTTGTCGCCGCAAATGACCACTTTAATCTCCACCATTCGATAAAACCCTAAATTCCCTTATTACTTCTCCTTTCTTCCTCCCGCCCCACGGATGCAGCCTTCCCCTTATTTCCTTCTCTTCTCTCTTCTCTGCTCCCTGCCCTCTGTTCTTTCTCTCCCCCACCCCCCGGCACACGGCCTTAGGCCCTCACCCAATCACTCTCCTCTCTCTCTCTCTCTCTCTCTCTCTCTCTCTCTCTCTCTCTCTCTCTCTCTCTCTCTCTCTCTCTCTCTCTCTCTCTCTCTCCCTACGAATCTCAATCTCACCCTGGGACAGTCCCCCCATCTCACCCTGACGGCCTGACCCAGTTCCCTTGACCCTGATCCAGTCCCCCCGACTCTCGTCTCTCTCTTGCCGAGTTGCCGCACGACCTCACCCTGATCCAGTAACCACCCTCGCAGGCCGCAGTCGACACGGTAAGCCTCTCTCTCTTCTCCCTTCATCTTATCTCTTTGTTTAAAATGTAAATCTATGTAATTTTGCGATGATATCTTGTATAAAATTTGTTTGATTTTGTGATGATATGGTTGTGTAAAATTTGTGTAATGTTGTGATGATATGATTGTATAAAATCTGTGTGATATTGTGATGATATAGTTGTGTAAACTTTGTGTAATATTGTGATGATATGGTTTTGTAAAATCTGTGTAATGTTGTGATGATATGATTTTGTAAAATCTGTGTAATATTGTGATGATATAGATGTGTAAAATCTATGTAATTTTGTGATGATGAGTTTGTATAAAATATGTGTAATTAAACAGGATTGATGTTGTAGACTTGCACTTGATGAGTTTGAGTTAAGTATGGGGTTCTTTTTGTTGGGATGTTTTGAATTATAAAATGTGATTATACTCTAATTAGAGCCTTGTAAATGGGTGATGCATGAGTAATTAACTTGGTGAAATATTTTTGGTGGTTTGACATTTGATTAGCTTGAAGTAAGATGAAATATTTTGAAACCCATGAGCTACTTTCTGATTGATATGGGCGTCAGTTTCATGTCAATCCCTTTTAGTGATAAGGCATTTACTTAAGTTCATCAAGCTCCATTAAATTATAACAAATTAACTTTGACTTTATTCCTCCATTACGGCTTTGAGCCTACAAATTGGTTGTATTGGTTGCTCCGCTTTAGATTGTTTAAATTGGTTACATCTTAAAAGAAAATAAATTAAGGGCTTTTTTTTTTTAATATTGAAGAATCAGACCAACGATGTCCAGATGAACTAGCTTTTCTTGCATAGGACTGAGAGGAAATCTTTACTTTGTGTTGCTGATAATTATATCCACTGACTTCATAACTTAGATGTCCATTTTATGTTATTCAAGATGCAGTAGAGGTGATTTTCTGTCAATTTCTTTCAAATGGGTATGTAAAAGGACTGATTCCTTTCATATATGCACCTATTTAAGTCCTAATTAGTCCTTCATTTTGTTAAATAGCAGCCAAACTTTCAATTTAAGATTGTGTTTAAATATTAAAGTGGGAATCAATAACATGCTTTTTCTAAATTACGTTTTACTTTTTATTGGAATTAACTTGGATTTGGTTTTATGTTACCCTTCGGAGCAAAAGGCCATACTGGAGAATGAGACCCTACCCCTGTGCAAACAGGTGAGAATTAAACGTGATTCAACTATGCATACATACACATCAAATTAGTGTTATGATATGTTTTTGAATGTCAGAAATAAATGGAACCTGATTTGGTGTTAGATTAGTGTTGGATTGGATTTGATTGTGTATGGAGGAAGGGTTGTATTGGTATGCTTGGTTGGGAAATGTGATTGTGTATGCTTGTGTTACTTGTTTGTTACTTCTAATGCATGATGCAACGTAGGATCTGAACACTTACTACAAAATTTGAGTGTTGTAATTTTGTTGAGTAATACTTGGGTCCTTTCTGTGTCTTAGGGTGCTGTCACTAAATTTAATTGATTTGTTTTTTGGGTTTTGTATAGACCTTTTGCTCTCAAATATGCTGTTGAGGCTACTTGTATTATGTTTCGTGTATACCAAGTAGTTGAACATGAGAAGGTGCCATTTCACTTTGGTTATATTCTTTTTGGTTGAATCTTTTGTCAGTGAAACTCAAGAAGTCTAATTTTTTTTTTTTTTAGAACTATGGTGCTATTTCTTTTCTTGAAGATAATGACAAGAGATGTTGTTGGAACTCAAGTATACATTCGAGATCAAAAGAGCAGTTAGATGAGTTTTGCCAAAACAATTGTATTTTTATTCTTTTGTATTTCTCTCTTTCTCTTCCCCTCTTGTGAACTGCATACATGTTTGTATTATGATATTTGATAATTTAGTTGAATGTTGATTAGTAGGTGTGAAACAATATCAAATTTTTTATTTTTTATGCTTTTACAATTATTATTTTTTTCTGAACTCTTTTACCATTTGCCGCGAATATGTCTCGCAGCAAATACTTTTTTTTTAGCCAGAAGACATTTTTTTCCACCAAATGCTCTACTAGACAATACTAATACCCACCTGCATATTTTGTCATAAAATATAGTATTTCTCACCAACCAACCTGATTTGAGTAACCTTTTGTCACGGAATTTCTAGTCTTTTTCTACTATCTATTTGGTGAGAAAATGTCACAATTTTCCACGAGTTCGTGAATTGGTGAGAAAAAATACTTAGTGTCACAAATTTTAAATCACTAGTCTCCCACAGACAAATTTAGTATAAAAAGATATTTTCCCACTAAGACCATAGCTTTTTCGACTAGATGTCCTTGCGGGAAAATGCAACAAATGTTGTAGTTTTTATCTAGTCTTTATCTATATATAGTTTTGATCAATGTTGCATGTGAGTGTTCTTGCTCTTCATGATCAAATGCTCGTACAGCGATAGAGTTATCCGGCCAGATTCTTGGATGATTTCTTTAAATCTGTTTTAAAGATTATTGGTTTTCTAATTTAGACTTAATTTCTCTGAAAGAATAATTTATCATTTCTTTAATTTTAAGCCTCTGTGTTGAAAGAATATCAAAATTCTTGGGTCTCTTTATTTCTTCCTTATTTTTAATAATATCAAGATGTTGGATCTACTTCAAGATCTAAAGATTTGCTCAAGAGCCTGTGAAATTCTTGGAACTGATAATTCAATAAATGTGTGTGTGTGTGTCTATATAATATATATATATATATATATATGTCAGCGTTTTTGTTGAATAAATTAGATTGTGATCTGCATTGTAATGGGGAATGTACGTCATGTCACCTCCACAGCCAAGTCGGCCACATTGTATTCAAGCATATGATATAACTATATAGTTATAATATATTATTACACTATATAAATATAAACTGTATAAATATAAAATATGCAATTATAAATAATAAATAATAGTTATAATTTACAATATGTGGTTAATGATATGATTCATTAATTAAAAAGAAATACCATCAACTTATGTTATGATTTGTATTATATAGAAATTATAGTTAATCAATTAAAGTTAATTTGGTAATTATTTCAAATAAATGTTTATTTACTCTTTCGTTTATTAATTACCGTATCAATATGTTATTGTTGCCCAGATGACTAACACAAGAGGGGGGGTGAATTGAGTTGTATTAAAAAAATAACAATTATAAATCAAATATATAATATAAAATATAAACAAAATATGAAATAACAATAAATATAAAGAGTAAGGGTAAGAGAGAAGCAAACTCAGTATGTTAACGAGGTTCGGCCCCTGCCTACGTCCTCACCTCAAGCTACCCCTTGAGAATTCCCAAATTTACTATTCAACCTCCTTCAGGTGGAAATAGAAATCTGTTATACCTTTGAACAACACCGCTACAAAGGATTCGTGTAGAACACCCTCTACACTTGCAATCACCTTACACGTGGTGATTTAACTATTCCCCGTGTAGAATACTTTCTACACGCACAAGGGTTATACACACCCTTTTTCTAATACAAAAGCTGATAGTGGGTAGGTTATCAGAAAACACTCACCAATGAGTGAAATAAGAACAATACAACGTAAACTATATCTCTCAAAATGAACAAGGATTAAGGCTCAATGCTTAGAGAAGAGAGAATGAAAGCTTTGAATGAATGTTGTATGCTCTTAGTATTGTGAATGTGAAGCTCTCAAATGATCTATTTATAGGCATATGAGACTTCATATTTAAATTTAAAAAGATTCACATGTCAAAGACAACATCATTCATTTTTTCAAAAAATTCAAATAAAAGGTTCTTCTTTTTCAATTGTCAAAGACAACATCATTCACTTTTTCAAAAAAATCAAACCTAATCTTTTACTTTTGGCATATGACAAAATGAACACACTTTCTTTTTCAAAAAATTCAAACCTAATATTTTACTTTTTGCATATGACAAAAGGAGCACACTTTCCCTTTCAAAAAAATTCAAACCTAATCTTTTACTTTTTGTATATGACAAAATGAGCACACTTTACTTTTCAAAATTTTCAAACAAAATCATCTACCTTTTGTATAAGTCTAAAAAAGCATCAATCACTTTTGAAAATATTCAAATAAAACATGCACATGTGAAAGATGACAATCAATCATCTTTAATATTTTCAAAGTTCAACCCTTTAATCAAGGCATGCACATGCAAAAGATGACAATCAATCATCTTTCAAAATTTTCAAATTTAATTTTCAAAAATATTCATGCACATGTGGAAAATGTATTTTAATGCTTTATGATAAAATATTAATTTTGAGCATTAATCCTAATTTTGAATTTTAAGAGATTTACAACATTACTCTATGACTTTAATGTGAACTTGTTTCCTTCTTGCTCATGCTTGGTTCTTTGATGTGCTTGATTCCATTGTGTGAACAACTTGAGTTTGAAACTCCTTTATTCTTTGAATTCATTTGTTATCATCAAAATCCATGTGTAGATTTATAATAACATGAAACTTGAAACCTTGGGTTTAACAGTTATAATTTATGTAACAATTAAAAAATTAATATATAATATTAACGTTATATTATATAATACATAATTAACTAAATTTATACAATTATATTATAAATATAAAAGAATCGTACAAAAGGAATTTCGAGACATTGAGTAGTGTCATGTAGTTTTTTTTAAGAAAAATACTATAAATACAAGGGCATCTCACAAACCGATGTAACACATTATTAGCATGTCACACCAATTAAGGCTTTTTTTTTTTTTCCACCCCATCAGCCCAAGAGAGATCATACATGCCAGTGAAGGAAGGCAGCAGCGACGACGACATTCTAATGGGGTGAAGGGCGACATTGGCAAGGGGCGAGAAAGGTGAGGGGTGCTAGAGAGAGAGGGGAAGATGATTGGGCCGCGGTGAAGGGCGACGTTGGTGAAGGGCGAGGAAGCTTCAATGGCAACGTTAGTGACAGGTTGGGAAAGGGGGAGGAGGGGAAAGACACATATATAAGGAGGGAGAAGAGAGAGACGTGGTAGTGTGCCACATCAGTTTGTCAAATGGATCCATTTATATCTCTAGTGGCCCGCTTTTTTAATTGTATTAAACTTTATTACTCATCATCCCCACACACCACACACCTTATTTTATTTCTTTAAAAAAAATTATAAAATTATTTTTGGTTTTATTTTTCCTAAACTAATTGAGTTTTTTACTTATCATTTATATACCATATATTTATTAAGAGAAAAAAATAAAAAATAAAAAATTATGTATTGTGTGTGATGTGTGGGGATGATAAATAAAATTTTTCAATTGTATTTTCCTATACCCTTCATGTTGTTCCCTCGAGTCATTTTCCCAACCTAAGCCCTCCAAACAAAGAGACCGAAGCCTCTGCTAGCCACCAGTTTTGTAGATGTTGCCGACAGCCTGTTATCTCTCTCTCATTTATTGGACATGGCTGGCAACAAGATTGGCTAGGAGTTGAAGTTTTGAGCAATAAGACGCTATAGCAATTTTGGTCATTGTTTTGATCACTTAAATTTATGGTCCTAGCCATTTGGGAGAGTTGGAGAGGTTAGGAGGACGTTTCGGTCTTCTAGTGACAACATCAACATTTAGAGAGAGAGAGAGATGGGCTGGGTTTGGAAATGTAGTTCTGCTATAGGTACCCGCCATTGGGTAACTTTTGTAGAATCCACTAAGTCAACTAATATTATTTAAAAAAAAAAAACGAAAGAAAGAAATAGAAAGGTTGGGGGGGACATGAAATGAGAGGGGAAACATGAGGAAGTTGGGGAATCTCTCTATCAAGTCTTGCGAAATAAACTATAGATTTGGATTTGTTAAGGGTTTCTTCAGTCAAGACAATGTTGAAGTCGGGGGTCTTATTGTTAAGGATCGGCCTCCCCCCCCCCCCCCCCCCCAAAAAAAATCTTTTTAGAAGTTTTTCTTGAAACTACTCTTTCTTGTGGCCACAGTAATAATTTGCATGTAATATTTTATTTTTCTTTTTTCAAATTCAAGTTTTCATTGAGGCTACATAATAAGGCAATCTGACATTTATGTTGGTGAAATTTGATAGAATAATTGGACTTGAGTTTCAAGAGACTTTGGTTGGGGATGTTATGCCAGTATGGTATGTTTTTTGTAATTTGATAGAAAATTTTGGCACTCACTTGTAGAAGATGTTGGCACGGAGCAAATCAGAGGCAACTAGCGACGAGCTGGGTTGCTCTTGGGGTAGCTAGGCTACTGAAAATAAAGAGAGAGATGAGAGGGAGAGAGTAGACCGAGAGTTAGAGAGAGCGACTGAAGCTTACGGAGCTGCTAGGCTGCGTAGGGCTGAGGGTGGCACACGGGGAGACTTTGGGTAAGGGTGTTGTGATGTGGAGGTTGCTCTCGGTGGCTTGTAGTGCTTCTCCTTACTCTGTTTTCACTTCTTAAAATAGAGGACATGATGGAGCTGTTTTGGTTGGACTTGTGCTGAATGTGACGACAATGATGCATTAATTTTGTCTGTGGTGATGAGTTGAAAGGAGTTGGCTTGAATGTTGACAGTGAAAGGGTCACAGTGTAGAGATGGTTTGCTTTGGTTCTGAGAGAAATGATAATAGTTGATCTTTTAGCATTGGTTGAACTCAGATAGGTTGGACGCGAAAGGGTGGTTTGGGTTGGCATGGTTGAGATCAACGTGCAATAAGGCTTTGGGTTAGAGAGCACACACGTTCTGTTTTCTTGCTTGAACATAGAAAAGGTAGACAGAACAATTCAGCACTTGAGGGGTTCTATATTGGGAGACAATGGTAGCTAGCCTCCATCATTTTGATCTTGAAAAGAAGAGAGGGAGAATCAAAGAGCTTGTGAGAGTTTGGTGAAAGGTTCAACCTAGACGAATGAACAAAACATCCAATTTTATTATTATACGTGGATGAAAAGAGAAAGTCTACTCAGCCTCCCCTTTATCTCATCACACCGCACGAATCCACGTGTTGGTTTTTTTTATTATTTCTTTTAGATATCCGTGCGCCCTCTTCCCTTTTCACCCCTTGCATTTCTCCCCCCTCTCAAACGTCGGAAGCCCCCCTCCCCTGTTTCAGACGAAAGCCACCCTATCTTCTCTCATTTTTTCTCCTCCCTTGCATTTAGTCGGAAGCTCCGTGCAGTTGTAGTTATGGGGGAGTTTGTGCCGTTGTTAAATTTTTTGGTTGTTGGAGAGTTTATACCCCTATGTTTGGTTGTGAATATTTGGCATGTTGTGGGAAAAAAAGTCTGGAACTCCATATTGTGTAGATGATTATTTGTTGTGAATGTAAAGGGATTTGTTTGTTGTGAATGAAAGGAGATGAACTTTGTATAATCTGTTAGTGTATGGTTTAGTTCCTTCGTTTAATCCGTTTAAGCCTTTTTTCAGATTTAATGATTTCAAATTATGCTTATTGTGGGCTGTGAAATTAGGCATTATTGAAGTGCAGAATCTACAATAGAATATGTTAAATTAGGGAATTTTGTGCAGGAAAATTAGTCTAGATTTTTTGGACAGAAGCTTGCTAATTAGCATGAATGGATTTGTAGGGCATGCATTTCTTTTTTGCAAGTAAATTACCGCATGAGGGAGCAGCGCACAGAGAGGAGCGGTCCATGTGGAGTACGAAAAATGGGTTGGGTGGGTGGGGGGGGGAAGTAGCTACGTGAAAATGGGGGAGGGAGCAGCGCACGGGGAGGAGGAGCGACCCATGGAGAGAGATGATCCAAAACTGCATGCCAAAACTTCATGGGGCGTATGAAAAATTGAGAGCAGGAAGCGCTACGGGAAAATGGTGGGTGGGAGAGGGAAGTAGCAGATGGAAGGAGAATGGTGGGAGTGGGAGTGGGGAAAGCAAATGGAAAGGGAAGAGGGCGCACGGATATCTAAAAGAAATAATAAAAAAAATCAACACGTGGATTCATGCGGTGTGATGAGATAAAAGGGAGGCTGAGTAGATTTTCTCGGATGAAAATATATGCTAGAGGTCGCCAACCATGTGCAAATAAACTTTTTGTTGGGCCGACACGGGGATGCTGAGGGAGGGGGATTGGGAATGCTGGGAAGGGCACTGGCGGAGTGAGAGAGAGGAGGGAGGGAGGGAGGATAAAAAAAAAAAAAAAAAAAAAAAAATACTGACGTGGAATTAACTCATTTTCTCACCAAAGCATTAAATTTTCGGCCCAATCCTCCGAAATCTCAATACCTTAATTTTTTCTTCCCTTTTTCCTGTTCCTAGTGTAATGCTTTGGAAAACGATTCTGTCGATCCTCGATCCAAAATCCTAAACACCGATGGCACAGAAGCCCTAACTTCCTCAGTTCTCCATCCCCCATTGCCGTGCGTCGCCTCCTCCCCCCTCACCCACCGACGACGCTAATCTCTCGCTCGACTTCTTGGTATGTTCTTTTTTGGATTGTTTTGAGTTTTGAGTTTTGAGTGTTAACACTGAAAATCCTCTCCGCAACATGCTGCTTGCTTTTAACACTGACTTCAAATATATAGAAAATCGCGATCGAAACACGCACACATAGAAATTTCCATATGCCATACATCTTCATCGTTTTTATAATCACATGAAAGAGTGAAACAGATTGAAGAGTGAGTTATGGTAGGCCAAGAGAATGTCAAGCAGCTCGAAGACTGCTCAGTGGCCAAGTTAGTATATTTTCCCCTTTTTCTTCCCTTTATTTATTTTTTCCTTCGCGTTTTTTCTTCTTATCTGTTTCATAGACTATTTCGGTTTTTCTCAGAGCCTGAAAATTTGCTGCTTATTTGTAAAATTCCTTAGCTGATGAAATTTTTGTTGTAGCTTATCAAGGTATATTTTGTCTTTGGCTGTTTGTTGGGTTTTTACACAGCTCTGTTAATTAGGATTTGCATCATGATCTTTCCTAAATCTGAATGTAAACAAAGATTCTATTGCAGTTTCTTCTCATCGAGTGAGTTTAACTTTTATTTTTGTGTCATCCATCCCTGATGAGCATATGAACATAGATATAATAATGATTTTTTATGTTTGTATGCTTATTATTATAGATCTGCGTGTCATTAATATAAGATGAGATGTGTATATCTTGAACATCTAAGTTATATGAATCGAACCTGAAAACCATAAGTAACCTCAAGCTTACTCATCTAGAAACCGCCACTGATGTCTTTTTCCAATTGCTTTGCTTGTTCCATCCTTCCATGACATTGGAATGAAGAAAATTAGAAATTCTGTTGTAATTTTTATTTTAAAGCTCTTACTTATCAAAAAAAAAAAAAAAATTTATTTTAAAGCTCTTGAGATGTTGCAAATCTGTTTAATTCTCGGACACATGCCCAACCTGCTTTATATCAGTCTTATTTTTGTTTTTTTTCCCTCTCACATGGTAGATCCAATTCCTTTATTTATTTTCAAGTGTTGTTTTGAATTGGAATGTAATAAGCTTTACTGAATGTCCATTGCTCGCAGCGCACTGGGAACATGGGTTTTTTCAGTAGCAGGGGCTTTACTTGCAATTCCAGTGGGTATAAAAAGGAAATCTTTAGCACCCCTTGTGTTCTTTGGCACAACTGGTACTATGCTTGATATCATCATGGGAATTTCTGCCTGTGAAAGAGAACATGCAGAACGGCAAATGAAGCTACTAGAAGCTCAAAATTCTGCAGCTGATGCTTCTCTTACCGAGACAGTATCTGAGTCTTGACATCAAGCTGATATTTCCATATGCCTCACGTTTGGCAGCTGTCAGTTTGTTCGATTTTCTTGGCTGTAAAAGACAAAATACTTCTTCGATCATCCTTTATTGAAACGGTATCTCTTTCCTTTGTTTTGATTTCCATGCTCACTTGTTCATTGTCTTAAATGTCAATCTAGAGTTGTTTGAAGGGAAAATCTAGAGTTGTCTGCGGTGCAAATCCAACTAGAAATGAACTGAAAGACTTTTATCAGTTAATAATTCGGTTTATATTTCACTGATTTATTTGGAAGTCTGGAATAAGGTCATGGTTTAATGAGCTGAGATATGTTCCTGTAGGTGATTTCTACGCAATTCTTGAAAAATCATTGAATCACTTTAGAACAAGTTGCTCAGGTGTAAAGTGGGATGTCTAACATATAGAGTAATTTTCTGAATGGTTATTGCATATATGAAAATGAGTAATGCTTGATGCTCCACCATCATTCCACTCTTATCTCACTACACTTTCATAACACTTTGTAAATGATGGGCAATGCCACCTCATCATAGTGAGATAAGAGTAGAATGAAAGTGTAGTATTCAAAAATTTCCCACAAAGATGTTGTAACATGAAGTCCTCAAGTTGCCGGAGTGAAATGTACATTGGATCATTTTGCTGAAGCATGACGTCAACTTATAACCATTTCAAACCTACAATTTTCCCAATCAAAGCTGGCCTCCCTAGACTCATTTGTTGGGAGGAAAATTTTGAAAGCAATTATCCTCGAGCTTCATGTTCAAGAGTTAGGAGCAATGACAGTTAAAAGTTTCTAGGGTAGGCTAGCTGTTTAGTGTTGCTATCGAGATTATCCGGAGACCGGACCACCTGCTCCTGCTCTATCCAGCTAGCTAGAGGGGGAAACCTGTATGAGAATGAACGTGTTTGGAAGACTGTCTCATTACTCATCTTAGTTGTGCAGATGCTACTTCGTTTGGCGGCTTTCCTTCCACCTAATTAAATTAGGTGGCGTAAAGAAACATTAAAACTTCTGGGAGTCGAGTTTGTACAACAATGCAAAGGGCCTCTCTTCCTTCCTAACCAAACTTCTGCAATTTTTTGGAACAAATCTTCAACAGAGTGACAGAGCAAAACATATATATATATATATGTGTGTGTGTGTGTGTGTGTGTGTGTGTGTGACCAACCCTCCACTCCACCAAACTTCGTGACCCACCAGCAACTTTTCAACAACGGATCGCCTTAAATTTGGGAATTTTGGGTGATGCATGCAATTGCTGGATGCCTGCATCTAGTTTCAAATTAGAATTAAGAAAAAGGTAAACTATACACGCTGTTCATTTATCTGTCGCAATATGGGAGCAATGCTGCCATTTAATCTAAGAGAAATACTATTCTTTCAGATAGTTCTTATTATCTTTAATAGCAGTCACTAGAAATGTGCTAAATCAATCAATTTGATCAAGAATATCAATATTTATTTAGATTGAACACCATTTTTGGGGTAAAATGAATAAAAAATCAGAAATTCAGTAAAAATAAGTACAAATCACCAACTTAATCTGTCAACGGTCGTTGTCTGACCATACATAAAGTAAGCAGCCTTTTTTCGGTTAACTGGAAAATTTTAGTAATGGTAACGCCGAATGAGTCGTGTACAATATTTGTATGCCGCTTAGAACCTATGCTCCAACCAACATCTCTTGATTCTACCAACACCCACCCACCTACCACTAGGATCTGAAAAACGTTGTAGAATCAGATGGTGACTATTTTCATTTTTATCTTAGGGAAAAATAAAAAATAAAAATTAAAAAAGAAAAGAAAAGGATATTCTATATATATATAATTACTCGATGCTTCCAAAGCAGTTAATATTCTAACATTCTTATACTAAATGTTTCTGTTTGTAAGTTTTTTTTTTTTTTTTGATAGGATTTCTGTTTGTAAGTTGGTGTCTATGTAGAGGACACACTATTCTGATACATATATAGGATGTGTCATCACTTGTTTATTTTTAACAATAAAATCATTCTTCTTGATTTCCTTGAATTTATACATTTCATTTCCTGCGACATATTAAAGAAATTGCTGAAAAAAGAGAGGGAGCGGAAGGAAAAAAAACGAAAGGCAGAGCATTTCCTACCCACAGTCAACGGCTCTGATGTCTCCCAATCTGAATCTAACGGTCTGTTCTCTCTACCCGTCATGATTTTTTGACGTACAGACGAGAAGAGACGCACTCTCACGGATAAATCGAACACCTCGGACTCTCCATCAGCCATTTTATAGCCATTACTTGCCTCTCTCTCTCTCTCTCTCTCTCTCTGGTTAAGTTATGGCTTCCACTTCATCACTGACTCTGTCTCAGGCACTCCTAGCCCGAGCCATTTCCCACCACCATGCCTCCAATCCATCCTCATCTGATCGCGTGGTCTCGCTCCCCACTCACACTATTCCTACTTTCTCCGGCCTCAAATCCTCACACTCAAAGTCATCGACCGGAGTCCACCACCGCCGACGCCGAGTCTCCGACTATAGCCTTCAGGTACGAGCCTCCGTCGCCCAGACCCCCATTGTCGACAAGACCACCGATATCTCGTTGGTGGAGAAGTCTGTCAACACGATCCGGTTCCTGGCCATAGATGCCGTTGAGAAGGCGAACTCGGGTCACCCGGGTCTTCCCATGGGCTGCGCCCCGATGGGCCATATCTTGTATGACGAAGTCATGAGGTACAACCCCAAGAACCCCTATTGGTTCAACCGTGACCGCTTCGTTCTCTCAGCCGGCCACGGCTGCATGCTCCAGTACGCTCTGCTTCACCTCGCTGGCTACGATAGTGTCAAGGTGGTTATTACCTAATCTTTCTTTCTAAATTTTAAAGGATATATCGGGAGTTTTCATTGGAAAATTACGTATAATATATTTTTTTGAAGGATTTTTGGCCTACCCTTTGTGTGTTTTGCTCTGTGTGTGTGTGTGTGGATTGGGTTTGATAATAGTAAGCTTCTGATACACCATGTATTCGGCTACTACGGTCTTATGAATATAATTGCAAGTCAATTTCTTGACAAAAGGTTACAAGGTCTTATGAATATTATCATTTCTACACACACACACACAACCTTTGTTAATTATATTTTTAAGAATAAATATTTGATTCCGTATGAATTGAAAATATTGGGGATCCACTATCAGGAAGAAGACCTGAAGAGTTTCCGTCAATGGGGAAGCAGAACCCCTGGACACCCTGAGAACTTTGAGACACCTGGTTGTGAAGTCACAACTGGTTAGATCCTTGTCTCCAAATATTAGCTAATTGATCAATTTTTCTATTAGTCATTATGACAACATCTTCCTCGCTTTTTAATTAATCTTTGTTGTTTTCTTTTACTTTATGCAGGTCCTCTTGGGCAGGGTATTGCCAATGCTGTCGGTTTGGCTCTTGCCGAGAAGCACTTGGCTGCTCGTTTCAACAAGCCTGACAATGAGATCGTTGACCATTACACGTAATTTCTATTTATTTTCCATTTCATATATAGTTTAAGTTACAATGCCCTATCTTGTTTGATTTAAAAGTATCTGCGTTGTTTTCTCTAGATACGTTATTCTGGGAGATGGTTGCCAAATGGAGGGGATTTCAAATGAAGCTTGTTCCCTAGCCGGGCACTGGGGACTTGGGAAGTTGATTGCTTTCTATGATGACAACCACATTTCTATTGATGGTGACACAGATATTGCGTTCACTGAGAGTGTTGACAAACGTTTTGAGGGCCTTGGGTGGCACATTATCTGGGTGAAGAATGGAAACACTGGCTATGATGATATTCGCGCTGCCATTGAGGAAGCAAAGACTGTGAAAGACAAGCCCACTTTAATCAAGGTTAGAAATTCCTGATATGTTGATTCTTATGGTGCAGTGCAGTTGGGATTAATGCAGGGGGGAGATAATTTCTTTATATACCAATGCACTTATATATTAGTTTTTCTGTTCATAGTTATCTGATAAGTTCAACCAACTATGCCTTAAGGTTGCGTTGCTTCATACCAGCAGATGGGAAGGGTATTTGTGGAAGTTCAGGCAGGGTTCTGTTGGCTCTTACACCCTCCTTCACTTGCAATCTCTAAATCCTGAATATAGGAGTCAACTATCTAGTGGATACATTGGAGTCATTCTTTATTTGAGTTCTGTAAAAGAAGGGCCAAGAGTCTTGAGTTTGATGTGCTTGACTTCGTTTTTCATTTGCGTGCCCTCAGGTGACTACAACAATTGGCTATGGTTCTCCAAACAAGGCAAACTCTTACAGTGTACATGGAAGTGCACTAGGTGCCAAGGAAGTGGATGCTACTAGGAAGAACCTTGGATGGCCATATGAACCTTTCCATGTGCCTGAAGAGGTTAAAAAGTGAGGAAGCATAGATATAGATATCATTGTTTGTCATACTACGGGGGGGATTTGGTATCAATAAATTTTTTTGGACTTTCTCAGGCATTGGAGCCGCCATGTTCCTGACGGTGCTGCTCTCGAATCTGAATGGAATGCCAAGTTTGCTGAATATGAGAAGAAGTACAAGGAGGAAGCGGCAGAGCTCAAGTCTATCATCTATGGTGAATTACCAGCTGGCTGGGACAAAGCACTTCCTGTAAGTAATGATCATTTGATTACTCTTGATCTCTTCTTTCAGGGCCTGCCTGCTTGTTTCTGTCATATGATCCTAAAATGGGCATGAATGTTCCTTTGGCAAGTATTTTACACAACATTTGATTACAATTAGCTTCTGCTTAAAGAAAGAAAGAAAAAAATAAAAAGAAAAAGAAAAAGAAAAAATAAAAAAAGACCATCGCATTTATATTGGTGTTGGCATACGTAATCTTGTAACTCGGTATTCACATAGACTAGCCCATATTGGCTAATGAAAAGTACAGATCGATTATGCAGGTTATCTTATATATTATTTTTTCATTTCTATTCTCCAGACTTATGCTCCGGACAGCCCCGCTGATGCGACCAGAAATCTCTCTCAGCAATGCCTTAATGCCCTTGCAAAGGTTCTCCCAGGTCTTCTTGGTGGCAGTGCAGACCTTGCTTCTTCCAACATGACATTGCTGAAGATGTTTGGGGACTTCCAAAAGAATACACCGGAAGAACGCAATGTTAGGTTTGGCGTTAGAGAGCATGGAATGGGAGCCATTTGCAATGGCATTGCCTTACACAGCCCTGGGCTGATTCCATACTGTGCTACTTTCTTTGTTTTCACCGACTACATGAGAGCAGCTATCAGGATTTCTGCATTATGTGAAGCTAGAGTTATCTATGTTATGACTCATGATTCAATTGGACTCGGAGAAGATGGCCCAACCCATCAGCCAATAGAGCACCTAGCAAGTTTCCGGGCAATGCCCAATATTCTGATGCTCCGTCCAGCAGATGGAAACGAGACTGCAGGAGCATACAAGGTTGCAGTCCTTAACAAGAAGAGACCCTCTATTCTTGCTCTCTCTCGGCAAAAGCTTCCCCAACTTCCTGGAACTTCTGTGGAAGGAGTTGAAAAGGGTGGCTATACTATTTCAGACAATTCTTCAGGTAACAAGCCAGATGTTATTTTGATCGGAACTGGTTCTGAACTGGAAATTGCTGCCAAAGCGGCTGAGGAACTGAGAAAGGAGGGGAAGGCTGTTAGAGTTGTTTCCCTCGTTTCTTGGGAGCTCTTTGATGAGCAATCCGATGCTTACAAGGAAAGTGTTTTGCCAGCAGCTGTCTCAGCTAGGGTTAGCATCGAGGCTGGGTCAACATTCGGGTGGGAGAAGATTATTGGAAGCAAAGGCAAGGCAATAGGAATTGACAGGTTTGGGGCCAGTGCACCCGCAGGGAGAATATACAAAGAGTTTGGTCTTACTGCAGAAGCTGTTATTGCAGCAGCCAAAGAACTTAGCTAGGCTTGGCTAGTTGTGTCATGAAAACTTATCCTTTGACAAGCTGTTTTAGGTTGGTAATTACTGTGAAGAGGCCATTCCCAATACATGTTTTATGCGCCACGGTCTCTTTTATGACAATAAAAGGCCAGATTAAATTTTCTTCTATTATGTTTCCTCAGTGGAGCATATAGACTCAGAGAGATTAGGGTTCTTGAATTTACGCAAATTTGTAACAACTCTTGGACCTGTCTTGAGTTTTGTAATGTTATGTCGTTGTCTTTCAATTATAAAGAATTTGGAAGCATTTATGAACATGCATGTAAAAGCTATTTTTCTCAAATAGTCGGTCAGAGATTTACATGCTGGCCAAATCCGGTAGCCTAGTTGGCTGTTGGCTTTAGATTTCCCCCTTGTCCCCAACCCCACCGAAAAACATCCTGCGGGTAAGTGGGATTGGACAATCCTTTAAAGCCATAAGAGGAGTAGGGCACTCCATACCCTTCATGAACGGAAATGTTTCCTAGAGAGCGGACTCGTTTACTGTTACAAAATTTTTATTTTTATATTTTTTAATTATCATAAATTTTTTAAATTTTTATATAAAATAAAAGAAATAATTTAATTTTTTTAATTTTTAAAATAAAATAATATTAAAAAATATTTTTTTTTAATTTTTAATTTTTATCACCATCCATAAATATAAATTAAGCCTCTTAATAAACTTTGGAGTGGTCCTAAACTTTTTGAGCTGGTGGGTTCCACCTGGGGGACAGGGAAGGGAAGATATTGCCCAACATCTACCAAAGTTTGTGGTTGTTGAAGCTCCTGTCCTCAGCCTACCTATCCACATTGTCCTCTACCACCAAAAGTTTGTTAAAATTTTGGAAAAATGCTATTTAGATGAATAAAATTGATAGATAAAATTTATCCATTGTGATTTTTATTTTTAATTTTTTTAATTTAATGGTTAAACAAATGATTAATAATAAATTGATTTATTTTTTAATTTTTTTTTAAAATGTTATAAATATATAAAAAAAATGATTGAAAAAAAAATACATTTACACTTGTCAGTCAGCTTTCTCAATTAAAAATCTAGGTCCGAGTGGCATTATCCTAAAAATGTATGAACAGTAACACTCGTCACTCAACTCTTATGCGGGTGGGTACCTTTCCCTCCAATATCTTGCCCCGAACTCACGGTTAAGTTTGTTGACGAAAAACATTACTGATGGCGATAGATAGAATTTGAGCATTAAGGTACCAACGAACGTCGGCGATTATTATTTTGTCATGAGGTCTTTAGTGAGCAAGCAAGAATAATAACGTAAATGGCTCTTTAATTTATTTATATTGAAAAGTTTTTCATTTTCTAAATATGTTAAAAAACTTAATTTAATTATACAGTTAAGTGGGAAACAGTATTGCTACGTATTTAACATCTCTTTTACTATTATCCTATGATGTAATATTAAATTGTTACGTTTGACTTATGTATGAACATTTTGATGCCATTAATGTTGAGGGGATAATCATTTTGCTGTGATCTATCGTTGGTCCATCGAGGTAATAATGTTGTCATTCTCAAATGTCTTCTGAACTCTTTGCATCAATATCTACAGCTAGATGCGGGGGAACCCAACTTTAGTTAGTTTTAAAGTGATCATACAAGAGATGTGATTTTGCAGAACTAGAGTGTGATTTCAACCATTAAATGCAGCTTTTTGTGTGGAAAATGATAGACAGATAAGCCAAGATTCAAACTCCTCCGAAGATCACTCACTTCAAGTCCAGTATTTATCTCATACACCAACAGAACTCCAATGCTTATCTGATATGCCAACTGCATCTTCGATCCCTCTTGATATATAGGAATTATAATGCTTTAGATAGGATTTATATTGTACATATCTATTCCACCTGTAGTTATCTCGTTCAATGTAAATCTATATAAATAGAACAATACACACGGCTGAAGCTTAAGTAAGCCTATTCATTCAAACATTTACAGAAAAAGGATATATATATGATCGAGCCATACAAGTAACGGTGAGACCCAGCTTTTAGCTGTGTCATGTTGTCTTGCGATCGATAGAGTTTTGCAACTTAGCTAAACAAACACCTTTGAAGCTCCAGGGTAGAAAACTGATTGCTTTTCTTGGAAAAGAGTCGATATTCTTCAATTGATCTTGCAATTGCTGTCTTTTTTCTAGTTCCTTGTAGTCTCTAAATTTTATCTGTTTAACCAATATTATCTTATCTACGAGATTCTCCCAGATCAATGAAAACACCTTGCTTTGCTAGCTAGCTCCCCGATATTGAATATGGACAAAATGACATGACTGATGACTCTTAGCGCGCGCTGTTTCAGCTGGGAACGAGCTACATGAGTTGAAGAAGAAGGATCAGATTACTGTTTGATCACTCCCCTAGAGAATCTACAGAATCACAGATGCTTACGATGATCACAGACTGGCCACCGCAGCATTAATCTCACATGCCGCCTGTGGAGATGTTCCTGTCACCCCTAATGCACCAGGAGGACAACATTCCCATACTTTGTTCTTTTATATAATTCTCCCACTTCTTCATTTGAAGAGGATCATGATAACTCATTATACTCAGTTTTATTTATTTGATGAAACACATATTTACAAAATAAAAATAAATAAAAAAGGATTTTGGGTTATAAACACCAGCTTCTTAAAATGTGTAATTACTTTTTTTATATTTTTCTCACCGGCCAAAGCTTCACACGATGATTCTTCTTCTTAATTGTCTTTATAAGCAATTTTCTTGCTTACTTGTCGCAAGTACGAACAAGAGACCAAATATGGCTGTAGACCAGTACTAGTACTTTCACTTGAAATCATGAAACCGGGTTCCACCATAGACCTAAAGATGGCTTTTGTTTTAGCCTCTCATGAATGAGGTGGATGATCTGTTTCCACACCAAAAGGCAAAAAAGTGTCTCTACGGCCACCGACTCAAGATCCAAATTTGGATCGACAAGGGTAATTTATTTATTTTTATATATATTTTTAAAATATTCTTAAATATTAAAAAAAATCACAACATAAATAAAAAATACTTAATTAATCACTAAATAAAAAAAAATAAAAAAAAAAAGAAGAAGAAAACAATAACAAAGTGTCGGGAGAAATGCTCCAGATCCATTGTCGGATTCCCAAGCATTTTTCATATAAGGCAAAAACTATGAACACCTTATAGCACTAGTAGTTGGCTCAACAAAGTTAAATTTTAATCAAAGAATAGTTAAAGTGTAAAATAAAATACAACAATAGGCTCAACAAATGAACAATAAATTTAACCATAAACTATATGGCTGACCAAATTTATTGAGTGGAAGGGGTTGGCCAAATATTATTTTTGGACTAAAATATTCACTTCCCGCTACCTCTTTCTCTCCCGCGCAAGAAGAACTAGTTGAAAAAAAACTCAATATTCTCTGTCTTTCCTCTCCCTCACTTAAACTTTAAAAGACTTCAATGGGATTCATATTAATGAAGTGATGCTTGTTTTTATAATTCACTGGACCACATGTTGATGATATTATTTTCAATTTTTAAAAGATTTGTTAAGCCTATTATTTAATGTTATAAAAAGTGACTAGTTAAAATTTATAAAAATAAATTTTTTAATAAAATTTTAGTTAAAATTTATTAAGGCGACTGCTCTAAGGCTTTTAATATCCTCAATCCCATTGTGGACCTATAAATATTTTATGAGACTAGACGTGATACTGCCGTATTTTATGAACTCCCCGTGAGTCATTGAACATGATGCCATATTCTTTAACAAAGGAGTATTATAATACTATTAAGTATTATACGGCCTATTTTCTTCCCTTATTTTATTTTATTTTTTATTTTTTATTTTTCCAGATCGCACTTTCATGGGGACGGTGCTATTTGCGGATAAACCTATTTTTCTTTTGTTTATTCTCTAAAAACAATTCAATTCATTAATCAATTCAACTCAACTCTTTCAATGTACAACCAATATTTCAGAAATTGGGCAGTAGGGAATTTACAAGAAAATACGGCCATCATGATGTCATGCATATGTTGTTTTTTATTTTAAGTTTTATCTTATTTAATTTTGAATTTTTTAGTAGTTTTCACATGCAAATTAAGTTAGTTATAATGTATCGTATCAAAAAAATGAAAAGTAAGATTTTACCTAATTTTTTTTTTAAGAAATAATATTCCTTTCACCCATCAAATATTCGGCTATGGGACTAGAGCTATCCATTTCATGATGCGCATATATATATATATATATATATGTATGTATATGATAGGGAATGTGGGGGCATAATTTAGGGCTGTTTCTTCAATGTCACTCTTTCCACATTTTGAGTCACGAAAAGCTGCGGCTTGCATAAGAAGAAAACTTTGTACGTGATTCTTAGGATAATCTCTACATACATGCATCCACCCACCCACCCACCCCACCCCACATGCTGCTTTCCATTCTTCCTCTTGCTTTCGGCCAAAGTACTTTATTTTGCATTTCCACTCCGTCACTAAATGTGAACACTGATTCCTCTCTCTCTCTCACATGATACTGTCTCCCATAGCAATTACTCATACCTCTCCATACATACAACAGCCAACCAGACCATTTAATAAATGGGAAAGAAAAACCTAAAAATAAAATTTAGATTGTGTTGGGTTACAAGAAATTTTTATCTGAAATATAAAATTCTCATCTCATCATTACAACTTTCTTAAATTTTCATATAAAATATAATAAATAATTTAACTTTTTCTTAACTTTTTCAAATCTCAATACAATAATAATATTAAAATATAATATTTTAATATTTAATTTTAAAACTTAAAATTCTCATTTAAAAAATCTAAGTGGTTAAGTAGAATCTCAGATCTAAAAAAAACTAGAACCAATCATTTTGTGCAGCTTGTGCTGATGTTTTTTTTTTCCTTTTTAAAAAAAAAAAGTAATACTTTTTGATTCATTTACAGTAAATTAATACAAATATTCTATATATATATATAGTCATTTTAACGTATTTTTTTATATATTTTATTAATATAATTGATTATATTATTTTTTAAATATAAAATAATTATTTTGATAATTATATTAATAGAATACATAAAAAATACGTAAAAATAATTATATATAACATAACGTAAATTAATATTGATTTAGAATATTATTATAAAAAAAATATAATGTTAGATACAATTATAACTTATAAGTTGTGAAAGTGACGTAAACTTTTTTTTTATTTAAATAAAAGTTTATTATTAAAAAATTAACTTTTTCATACAAATTATATATTTAGTCAGTTTTTTTTAACAAATATTGATTGCATGATAAGAAGAAAAGAAACTCCGTACGTAGCTAGAAAGATCTACAGATAAATTTAAGAAATGGAAAAGTTTAATTGCAAGTATATTTGTATATTAATATGTGTATCAATTTATTATAATTAGTCAAAAAATATATTTTACTAAAAATAGTACTAATTTAAATTTTAAGTATGAAAAAATCAGTATTAACATGCAGATTAGTATACGATTTTACTTATATGTAGTAAAACTCTTAAGAAATTGATCGAAGCAACAAAATATAATTTTATAATAATATTATATTTATAAAATAATTCTATTATATATGGATCAATATATAAACCAAAATGTATTCGAATATAATGGCTATCGGCAGAAAACAAAACATAGAATTAAAGGTTTGTGAAGATGATGAAATCAATAATTAGGTTGTTTTTATGTGACTAATAAAATTATAATATTTTCAGGATCATTTGCCATGTCTACTGATATCATGATTCATGCATGGGTTATTCAGCATGACGCGCAAAAATGGATTATTAAACTTTGATGGCGTGCTTAAAGGCAAGAAAATAAAAATATAATATTTAAATTTTAATCATTTTTTTTCTCTTTTGAAGGATGGTAATTGAAATTTAAAATAATGTATTTTTTTATTTTTTATTTTATCTAAACTTAAAAAAATAATGTAATTCATGCAATGAAAAGGAGATTCGATTTAAACAAATTGAAGAGATGAGAGGAACAAACGAGTTGTTAATGCATTAATTAGGATAAAATTTTCATTAAAAAATTAACCTTAACGTGGATATCATATTTATTAATTTTTTTTAAATAATACATAATACTTGCTTATTCTATGTATTATTATGGATAGGAAAGTTTTATATATTATATAATTATTTTACTTACATTCTACTAAATAAAATATAGTATATTTATTATTATTAAATAATTATTTATTTTATATTATTTTATCATTAAATGATAAAAAATTCATCATTTCATATATAATAAGATATAAGTAAAATGATGATACGATATATATCATTAATATTATAGATATACTAGCAATCTAATCTTATAAACGCAATTAGAAACATTAGCGCAACCTAATCATGACCGCCATAAATAACAATTTGTAACTTCAAGAAATTGAAAGTCCCAAATCTCCGGGACACTCACATCTTCCCTTGGTTGGAGAAATGATCTATGAAAATAACACCAAAAAAAAAAAAAACAAAAACATAATAATGGCGAGAAAACACGGAAATCACTTCATAATTAGCCTCAAAATCTCATCCATACCATACCAACTCCTTCTCACCACCACATTTCACGTTTCACAAATTTTGAACATTAAAATCATTTATCCCCAAATGAAGAACTCCGCTACAAAAGTTGCTTGAATAGAGGGGTATATAAATTTGGGAGGCCCTCCCAACCAACCAAATAAAAAGTAATGAGATTGAAAATAGAAAAACAAGTTTTCACTCTTCCCACTTGCATTTCTTCACCATACCCAAAAAAAGGAAAAAATACAGAAACTTTTGAGGTTGTTTTCTTCCGGTTAAACTAAAGATCAAACAAGTCAACAAATCATTGAGCTCCCTCTAATCCTCCATTAATTTGGATCAAAGTTTTGATCTTTCTCAGCGGGAAGTCCACCACAACAGCAACCCATGCCTCCATGCTCAAGAAGCCAGAAAGATTCCCCCTAAACAGTACTCAGAAAAAGAGCTAAAAGGAACAGAAACACCAACCAAAGCAAGCGTCTTTTCACCCTCACTTTCTCTATCTTCAACACCATCGCCGCAAGAATTCTTCCTCCAACCCTAATCCATTCCCAAACCCCCAATTCAAGTCCCCAAAACGCCCCAGTTAGCGAAAAGACCACCTGATCGAAATCTGGGTTATAACTCCAAACCCAACATTTTCCCGAGAAAATGTCCCAGCTGAAGCCAATGTCCCACCTCGACAACATTCCCTCAACTCCAGGAAAATTCAAGATGGACAAAGCCCCCTACATTCACAGACTCCGCTGGCACTCATCGCTCGCCAAGCTGACCTTCTGGTCCTTTGTGTTCCTGGGCTTGATCTTGCTCTTCTTCTTCCGATCCCCATCTTCTTCACCTCAATCCTTCGATCCTTCTCGCCGTTCTCTCAGGACCTACAACTGGGGTGGACCCGCCTGGGAAAAACGCGTCCGCTCCTCCGCCCGACTTCGCTCACGTAACGGCATGTCGGTGCTCGTAACGGGAGCTGCTGGGTTCGTCGGAACCCATGTATCCACCGCTCTCAAGCGCCGCGGAGACGGCGTGCTCGGCCTCGACAATTTCAACGACTACTACGATCCGTCATTGAAACGAGCTCGCCAAGCGCTTTTGGAGCGCACGGGCGTGTTCATTGTTGAAGGAGACATCAACGATTCAACGCTATTGAGTAAGCTTTTCGAAGTCGTTGCATTTACCCATGTGATGCATTTGGCTGCCCAAGCTGGAGTGAGGTATGCCATGGAAAATCCTGGCTCTTACGTGCATAGTAACATTGCTGGTCTTGTTAGTCTTTTAGAGGTTTGTAAATCTGCGAATCCACAACCCGCAATCGTGTGGGCGTCTTCCAGTTCAGTTTATGGACTTAATACTAAGGTACCCTTTTCGGAAAGAGACCGGACTGACCAGCCTGCTAGCCTGTATGCGGCTACTAAGAAGGCCGGTGAAGAAATTGCACATACTTACAATCATATATACGGCCTTTCACTTACTGGTTTGAGATTTTTCACGGTTTATGGTCCGTGGGGGAGACCCGATATGGCCTATTTCTTTTTCACGAAGGATATATTAAAGGGGAAGTCGATTTCGATCTTTGAAGCGGCTAATCATGGTACGGTCGCTAGGGACTTTACCTACATTGATGACATTGTGAAGGGGTGCTTGGCGGCATTGGATACCGCAGAGAAGAGCACTGGGAGTGGTGGGAAGAAGAGGGGCCCAGCTCAACTGCGGGTTTTCAATTTGGGCAATACTTCACCCGTGCCGGTTTCAGATCTTGTGAACATTTTAGAGAGGCTCTTGAAGGCGAAGGCCAAGAGACATATCATGAAGTTGCCACGAAATGGGGATGTCCAGTTTACTCACGCTAATATCAGCTTGGCTGAGAGGGAACTTGGTTATAAGCCCTCAACGGATCTGCAGACGGGCTTGAAGAAGTTTGTGAGGTGGTATCTCAATTACTATTCTGGTGGGAAAAAGGCTGCCGGCTGAAAAATTCTTTTGATTGCGTTGGTAGGATCCTTTGAATTCTGTTCATTATGATTCTTATGATTGTTTTCAACATTTCTATGTTCGGTGCACGATTATCTTCTTTTCGCTTATCTTAATGATTCCATATAATGAGGAACCTTGTGCCCTGCATTGAAGAAGTTTTGTGGTTGGTGGCCATTGTTCGGGGCACTCCTTAGCTGTATCAAAGAGAACCCGAACCATCTTTTTCTCTCTCTTATGTAATATCTGTAGCTTCGGCACTGTAGAATTCGGGACTGATAGAGCATTTGCTGATTGGTGGACATTTATCATTTTTATGAAATTTAATAAAAATTTACACTATAGTTTGCCCTTTCTGTTCTGTAAATTGATGTATTGGATTTCCTTTCATTTAAAAGTACACGGAAAAACAGAGTGACCATCAAAACATTACCCTAATTTTGGCATGTACACTTACATGCAACTGTCCACACCACATTGTAGATTAAATAAATTGATAAACGAAAGAACAAGTGTAAATATATCTGTGTGTATATACATAATGTTGTTGTTATATCCATGTGATTTGCTGGTATGTCACTTCGGTTATTAGTCAATGTGGCATGATTACATTTATATCTTGTAGCATAGTGATTCCTGTGTTTCTATCCCTAAAAAATGTTTACTCAATTATGAAGAACTCATATGTTTAGATGAAGTTCTTTTTAAGCTATCTTGAGAATCAAGGGGAAAATTATCTTCCTTACAGCTAAAGCTGTAGTCTTTACTTCTCTCCTAAGTTTAGGTACTGTAGAACAATAAATAAGGATAATTTGGTTTGAGCTCCAATGCCTCTTGCAGTTTTTATTTTATTTTTTTTATTTATTTTTAAGGCGTATTTGGTATTTTTACCCCCATTGCTTTTGTGTAATCTCTTTGTGTACGTAGCAAGTCTCTTTCTCCAATAGGAATTATGAGTTTGGTACAGTTTCAATATAATACCTGTTTCTCCATTGGATAGGCATTAACTTCACGATCAGAAAACCCAAAAAATTTTCACTGAGCAATGCATTTAAAGGTCAGTTTTTTATGTTGGTTATTTTGAGAATCAATTCAGACATGTTTGTTCAAGACATGGTGCTTCTTGTCCGATTGTTGTCTTTTACAACAGTCTTGATGCAGTTCAAGGTGCAATTTTCTCTCTTGATTCTTATCCCTATTTATTTATGGCCATATGTTTGATTTTGGAATACCTCAATGCAGTTATAGTGTAAGAGACTGTTTTGCACGTTTTACATTTTCATAACCATGAAACATTTGGGAAACTATACACTGTCAGATTTAATTGTTGAGTCTTGCCTGAACCAATATCTTGGAGGATTTGAGCAGTCTCCAGAATAGGCTAGTCCCATAGCTTAATTTGGTATATATACAACCAGTTCCCAAAGAGAGGAATTTCCCTTTTTGTAACTTAATTTTCTATTGAACCCTGCCTAGCATGCACAATCAGTTGGGGTTCCATGGTTAGCAGGAATTGATAGATACGGCCTTGTTACATGCCGAGAGGAGTTGATTTGAACTAGACTTTCTAGTGAACTCTGATTGGTAGTTCTTAGGGGGAATAGTCTCCAGGACTTCAAAAGAAAACTCGATTGATTTGAAGGTAAATTCAGGTTTGAGAATATAGGAAAGGCATGTATTTTGTTAGTTCGGATGTGGATTAAATATTTGGGTATGCCTTATCAATAGAAATCTTGAGGTTTCATATTTTCTTGGTCGATAACAATTAAACATATGCCTCTCTCTTTTTCATTCCATTCTTCAAAAGGACATGCTGGACTGCATATAACTAACTTGCATCACTTCCTCCAAAATGACATGTACTAACCAAAACAGATCAAGGCTGTCTTCCTCATCCTCGATTAAGCAAGTCTCTCTAGCAAAACCACATCTACTTGGTAGACCTGTAGCGTGGGAAATGGGAATGGAAAGAGTTAAGTTGATTTGGCTATTATCTCTCGCTACAGAGTGATTTTTGCTTTTGCTCCTCATATTTGCCACTTTATCCTCGGTTATATCGTCTTATCACCTGCCTAATTCCTTCCCCAGCCTTATTTGCTACGGCCTTAAATTTCTGGCTTTTCTGGTGGAAGCTGCTGTTTTGCCTCCAATATTTAAAATAAATGAGTACAAGTTATGGAAGTCCGCAGGAAAATGCTATTACAAAATAGGATTTTAATGTGTTGCTGTAGTCAAAGGAGATGTCTCATGGTTGCGTTTGTTACAAAATTGCTATTACAAAATCTTCCTTGCTACCGGAAAATGCTACAAAAGATAGACGTATAGTGAACTTGGGCTACCATCTTCTCATGAAGGTGAATATGTAAGTTCTTTAATTCAAGGATAAAGGTATGGTTCCTGTGGCTGTGTTGAGCGGTGGGTGAGGCTGGAGCTGTCTCGAACCTCAAAACTCCAAAATTAAAGGTTTCTTGATTGCAATGAGAGGCTGTGTAGTAAGAAGAGGTGGAAAATTACGGCGGTTGGTTATCCATATGGGTTGAGTGGATTTGACAAGTGGGTCAAGTCGTGGGCCTGCATTGCCCAGCCCATTGTTAGAGAAATTGAAGTTTCATGCAACTTCAATTGATCGACGTGCACAAAAAGAGAAGAAAGCAACATACAAGAACACAACAAAATTTACATGAAAAACCCTCTACTGTAGAGAGAAAAACCACGGGGCAAATTCCGATCAAATCCATTATGATAAAAATATGTTACATTAACTCAAGTCTTTGCCGAAAACTTGAGTACTCATATACAAATTGGGATATAAATAATAATATTAATTTGTCCATTCTCTAAAAGTAGACGAGAAGGAGGTCTTGGAAGTGCGAATAACTCCCAGTTGGGCTTCAAAACTTCCACGACCCTCAGCATTTGCTTACCGGTCCTACGTGGCTTGGGTTTGTCCATTTTATTTCCATCATCATCGATATCGTCAAAAAACTTGAGGATATCGATCCCTGTCGGGGCGAAGAGAGCCTCTTCATGGAGTGGAGGACACGGAAGTGCACAATTCATATCCATGCTGTCAAAAACATATAGATATTGCAATTTAACGTTATTGATCGAACATATCAGTAATCCACTGGGAGAAGTCCAAAGACTCCAAACATATTAAGGATTTTAATAAACTAATAACTCTTCATCAGTATGTACTATGGCGCCCATAGCTTGCTCGGGTGCGCACGAACAAATATATATATATATATATATATATTATATTCAAGAAGCCTTAGCCAAGGTCAAAGCTGGACTTTTATCAAATTTATATGTGGAAAATCTCTGTGATCATATTGATAATTTGGTGAATTCTCAGTTTCAAAATGCATGTTCAATGATTCTCTGTTAGGATTCTTGTGGGTTACTGTAACTTAGAATGCAGTGGAATGTAATATGCTAGTTATTGATAAGGATGAATGTGGGAAAGATGGACTGTAAACATGCAAGGTTCATACGCATGGGTGAGTAAGAGGCCACCCAATTCCTCCTAGAATATAACTGTTTGTTACAGGGTTCCAGAATGGTAACAAAACCCCACCCCTGGCGTGGGATTTAACAGACCAATGTGAAACTACAATTTACCCCCATGACTACTGACTATTACAACTGAATTAAACTACATCGTTTCACTATTAAGCTATGCGTTTAACAATAATATTAAGACTACGTCGTTTCCTATCCTTACTAAAGTCCTTCCCGAACCCCAATTTCCCCAGCATTTGGCTTCTTCTCTCTCTTCCTTCTTGGATCTGCGGAGTTGGGTGGTGTTCAAGGATCGAGCTCTGGAAGTTTGGGTTTTTGCGAGACGAAAGTGATTGGTTTGCTTGTGAGACTGAGGAATAATGATGGTATGAGGTTTCTGTGGCCATACACGGTACGTATTTATAATGTTTAATAACCTCGGTCGTTGGTCGTCGCGGCTTCCTTAGATCATCAGTATTGTAATTATCGTTAATCTTTTACGTTAAAGTGATTGTATTTCATGCAATTTTTACGAATCCTTGATTTGGACGGTTTCTTACATCTAATTAAGGCAATATACAGTAACCAGAACCTCCTCCCGTTTGCTAGCTTGATCTTTTCTTTTCTTTTCTAGAAGTTGTATTTTACTAAATTTAATTTTGAAGTGTTGACATACTACTTATATTTGTTTATTTTTTTGGTTTTATATATACCACTTCAACAATAATGCCAAACACACGTACCGTGCTAGTGACATGGCATAGTACAATTCCACTTTGCAAAACTGTATGAATTAAGTAATTCAGAAATATAATTACTGTAAATCCAATATCATTTTCATTCTTTATATTAATACATGCATATAATAATTTCTGATTTCTACATATGCATGTACTATTTCAGTGTAATTCCAATTAACATCCTTATATATATATATATATATATATTAATAAAAAGACTGAGTCAAAATAGATATTTTTTTCTAGGGCCTAGTTGAAGTACAGCTAGCTAGGATTCTTAATTATTTCATATGACATACAAAAAAGAATTATTTGGAAATAGATCTCATCCCAAAAATCTCGTATCATCTCATTCAATCTCATTTCCAAATATAATTTAAATATAAACATTTTAAAGCTAATCATTATAATTTTTTCAATCTAATCATTCAACTTTTCCAAACTTTCAAACAAAAAATAAAAAACTATTCAACCTTTTCAAATCCTCAAATAAAAATAATATTAAAACTATATTCTAATATTATTATAACTTTATAATTTTTTTATACAAATTTTTCTCTCATATTTCAAAACTCAAAAAATACTTAACTTAAACTATCTCACTACTATTCACAAACTATCATATTATTATTTATAAAATTTTCATCTTATCTCACTTCCCAAACCAAACCCTAGGATGTATGTACTGAAAATCTTCATCTAAAAAAAGTGCATTTTGCACTATCAATACAATGGAGAGGTAAATTTTGTTGGTAAGCCTAACATTGTCAAATTTTGTTTGTCCATATTGATTTTTCATCGAGACGAATGAGTGGGACTTAACTCTTGGCTCGAGAAAAGGTAGCCCATAGATCTGATATTAAACTCTCAAACAAATGTGAAGATCGTGATTTTCTCCTCCCAGAAATCTCTTGGACTTGATCATCTTCCTTTGGATTTCAGTTGTAAACCCAAGGAACATCAATGGAAGCTCATGATAATTGTCAAGTAAACTATGAAGAGCTCCCACAAATCCTAGTCCTTGAACCACCACCAATCATGATTTTCTATGGGGACCAGTTCTTGAAAAACTTCAGATTGTTGAAAGCATGGGAGTCACAACTTCCGCTAGACCAATTCTTGACCATCCATGCACAGTCGGTTCAAGCCCTCCTCTCCCCCGGACGCTACCTGCTCACCACCGACATCCTCCAGCTGCTCCCCTCCCTGCAGCTTGTGGTTACCACCAGCGCTGGCCTTGATCACATCAACTTGCCAGAGTGCCGGAGGCGTGGAATTTCCATAGCCAATGCCAATGATACGTACTCAGCAGATGTTGCTGATATGGCTGTTGGACTATTGATTGATGTGTTCAGGAAGATGTCTTCTGCTGACTCGTTTGTGAGGAAAGGGCTTTGGCCTACTAAAGGAGACTTTCCTCTTGGCTCTAAGGTAATCGTCTCCATGATTTCATCATCATCTTCACATGTCTTGATAATTCTCCTTTGTTTGTTTAGAGGGAAAGTAGTACTCTCGGAGCTAAAACTTCGAGAGATTGTCAGTAGTTTATCTTAATTACTTGTGGATTGAACCTTGTTGGTGATATTTCAGCGAATTTAAGCATATCAGTGTAGCCACAATAAAGTAGTTAAATTATCTGTGGGGATTAGGGACCTGATTCCATTGCTTAGAGACAGATGAAACGACAAATCCGTAGCATACCACATGACCTGCACTTGATTTTAATCGTAAATTAATAACTATAAGATGCTTTGTGCCGGAGGGAGTGATTAGATTTCATGTTTGGTAAAATAATTAACTACAATAACATCATGCAATTAATGTAAATGGTGAATCGAGAAGATGGTTCCGAGGACAAGGATCAAATATATGTTTGTGTTTGCTATTATGTTTCATTTTAACCTGAAATCATTTGTCACCATTACTACTGGGTAATGTTAAAAAGCAGATTGTTGTCAGCAATCGCCATGGCTGCAACTGGTTACAATGTTTCTTTTTCCGAATTCTGATTGACGTTTGTTTGTGATTCATAATTCCAGTTGGGAGGCAAGCGAGTTGGCATAGTTGGTTTAGGAAGCATTGGCCAAGAAGTGGCAAAAAGGCTCCATGCCTTTGGCTGCAGAATCTCATACAGCTCAAGGAACAAGAAGCCATACGTTTCATACCCTTTTTATCCCAGTGTTGTTCAACTTGCCAAAGATTGCGATGTGCTAATTGTCTGTTGTGGTCTAACCCAACAGACACACCACATGATCAATAAGGATGTCATGTTAGCATTGGGAAAGGAAGGCGTCGTCATTAATGTAGGACGTGGGCCGATAATCAAGGAGGAGGAACTGGTGCAGTGCTTGGTGCAGGGTGAGCTAGGAGGAGCTGGTTTGGATGTGTTCGAAAATGAGCCTAATGTTCCTGGAGAGCTTTTCACTTTGGATAAGGTTGTGTTATCACCACATAGGGCTGTTCACACTGCAGAGACTTTGATGGCAATGTGTGAACTTGTGAAAGCGAATTTTGAAGCTTTCTTCTCAAACAAACCCTTACCATCTCCTATCGTTTTGAATAATTGAACTTATCGTCCTATTCTCTCTGCAAGTGATTCTCCATATTGGTGTGTGATGTAATGAAATGTTACTTACAAAATGATCATATATTTTTCATTGCAGATCCTATTGATCAGCAATGTGAGTAATAATAGAGATACAATTATAATTTACCGTTCTTTATATAATTATGTTTTAAATGGAGCATGTTTTTGACGAGGAGGAAGTACAGGTATATACTTACAAATCATCCTCCAAAGGAGTTCACTCAATGTCGGCAAGTTAATCTTTAATTTTTTGGTCATATAATATTTTATTAAAACGAGTTGTCACACAGTCAACGTCGTTTGGATCAGATGACATAACGCCTGTTCTCCCAATGGGAGAACTAGATTCGAGACCCCCACCACTGTATAAAAATTCATTTGGTAGACCTGTAGAGTGGGAATGGAAAGAATTAACTTGATTTGGCAATTATCTCTCGCTATAGAGTGATTTTTGCTTTTGCTCCTCATATCTGCCACTTTGTCCTCTGTTATATCATCTTATCACCTGCCTAATTCCTTCCCCAGCCTTATTTGCTGCGGCCTTAAATTTCTGGCTTTGCTGGTGGAAGCTGCTTTTTTGCCTCCAATATTTAAAAGAAATGAATACAAGTTATGGAAGTCCGCAGGAAAATGCTATTACGAAATAGGATTTTAATGTGTTTATGTAGTCAAAGGAGATGTCTCATGGTTGCGTTTGTTACAAAATTGCTATTACAAAATCTTCCTTGCTACCGGAAAATGCTACAAAAGATAGACGTACAGTGAACTTGGGCTACCATCTTCTCATGAAGGTGAAGAGGTAAGTTCTTTAATTCATGGGTAAGGTATGGTTCCTGTGGCTGTGTTGAGCGGTGGGTGAGCTTGGAGCTGTCTCGAACCTCAAAACTCCAAAATTAAAGGTTTCTTGATTTCAATGAGGCTGTGTAGTAAGAAGAGGTGGATTTTTATCCAACTTGTATCCAATTCCCATCCAATATTGTATTTTTAAACAAATTTTCTACTATTTTAAGGCGACAATGGAAAATTACGATGGTTGGTCATCGGTTGAGCAGATTTGACAAGTAGGCCAAGTTATGGGCCTGCATTGCCCACCCCATTGTTAGAGAAGAGAAGAAAGCAACACACACAAGAACACACCAAAATTTACGTGAAAAACCCTCCAGTGTAGAGAGAAAAACTATGGGACAAATTCTGATCAAATCACTATGATAAAAATATGTTACATCGACTCAAGTCTTTGCCCAAAACTTTAGTACTCATATACAAATTGGGATATAAATAATAACATTAATAATAATCCACTCTCATGATGAGTCTTGCCTGTCGCTGTCATCATCACCTAAATCACCATGACAGGGTTCTAATTTGTTTTTTCCGTCGAAATAAGCTATCCTTTTTTTTCTTTTATTAATTTACTCAGTAGTCTCCTTGTCGCCGGCACAGCCACAGTCAATCTCTATTTCTAATATTGGGACCTAAAACACACATGAACGATGAACGTACACAATCAATCATCTTATAATGAAAATCATTGTATATATCAAATATTGCTCGCATTAAGAGCTGAAAAAATCAAATAATTAAGTGTTAAAAAATCAATCAGAATTTCACGTACGCATGATCAATAGAAATTTATCTTGAAAGACTTATGGTACTGATCAAATTGTTAACTTTAAGTGATATTCAAGTAGCTTAAATAAGTACGTACCCTTCTGCATGCCCCATGATGCTCCACATAAACGTGGTTTCTTGGCCAGTCTTTAATTCCGTCAATTTCTAATCTAATATGAGAGGATTTTCGTGTGGCATAGTAGTTGAATTGCTTGCATGGCATACAAAGGCTACGCGTCAGCCAATCAAAAACAAAACTATTAGGCAGAATACTAATTAATCACGTGGCAATATTCTGGTTGATTTTTTAATGAACGATTGAATAAATTATCTAATTGCGAGTTTTTATTTTATTTTTTTTAGATATTAATGTTGTAAAAATTAAAAGAAAATACAGTCTCAATTTATAAAAACAGGAATATCGTAAATTGTGTACTGATTTTACATTTAATCCCAACAAATACATAATAGCAAACAAATACGCAGTAAATGTTCGGTGATTTCAACAATGTCGGTCCAATTGTTTAAATACAATATCGGATTAAGAACTATGATCATTAATTGTTTAAACAGGATGAATACCATGAAATAGTTGAAATACATGATCACGAGTAGCCCTTGACGACGGTGTCAAGGCGACCATCAAACAAAATTTCTGCTTGTTTTGGAAATCCGGTCGAAGAGAGGCCCGGCCCATGACTATGTGGCTGGATGGCTGAGAGCTTGATTTTTTTTTTAAGAAATATTTTAGACAATTAGATAAAAATAAATTTACAACTGATAAAATAAATTTATAAACTAACTTGACCAAGTAATACGTCATATTATAAAATTACTTTCCAACCCTACCATCCTTTCTTTATTAGTTAGTGCCAGCTCTCCCGACGAAGAAATCTCTGTCCTACTGCTATTCCTAGTTCTACTGTGCCCTACTCCTAATTCAACTGTGCGCTCGGTGACGGCCAAAGTCTTAATCTTGATGGTCTGGTTTGGGTGCGGTCTCTCCACATAGGCATTCTACAAAGAATCCAGGGTAGCCAACCTCCTCATTACGATCTGGGGACTGGCGGGCAATGGAATGAAACCTTCGATGTGAGGAAAAAAAACCATATGCATCTGCATATTCAAATCTTGTTTTATCAGCTTCATTGCATTCCATTCCCGCTGGGTTGTAAGGAAAGAGTTTCATCCTCACCTGGCCAAAGAGAGCAACTATGCGTTGGTCTTTCAAAGCCAACTAAAGAGGTGAAACGTAAACTCTTATCTTCCGCAAGAATTCCAAACTCAATATAAAGTGGAAGTCATCCAACGGCACCTTAGTATAAAATAAATTTAACACATTACGTCAATTTGTAAACTTATTTTTATAATTTTATATAATCTCTATTTGCCGCAGTTCCTTTTATTTTTTATTTTTTATTAACCCTTTTCATTTATGTTTTCCTTTTTCTTTTTCAAGATTAGTTGTATTATTTTTATTTTAAGCTTAATCTTGTGGTTAACCACTGTTTTTTTTTTTTTTTTTTTTTTTTTTTGAATTTCATCTCGAACTTCTTTCAAAAAAAAACAATGAGAGATGGGTGCATCCAAAATACTAACCTCTTACAAGAAACAAGAAGGGAGAACAAGACATTAATCAAATGCACTCAACTGCCAAATTGTTCCACCATAACATTTATCCTGAAAAAGTTCCTTGAATCGAAATCTGACAAAAAACATTGCAAACTGAACACATCCATAGGAGCATCCAAAACTTTTCCAACCAAATTTGTCCTAGGCCACAAGAGTGCTGGCTGTGGTAGATTCACTGCCAAAATAACCAATAAATAAGTACTGTTGCAAAGCGAAGCACAAAACAAAAACACAACATCCAGTTGGAAAAAAGATAGGAGTAATGATCTAGTAAGAAACAACGGAATCATCAGTGGAGAATCATCAAGCATTTTAATCACGATGAATTTTGACTTGGAATTCCAAGAGAATTGAAACACCATGTAATCTTTAACATGTACACAAATTCATTCTTGACACCATTAATTCAGCAATTTCCACATGCAGTAATTGGACGCTTAAAATGCATTCCAAAAAGCGATCTGCGAATGCAGAAGCATTAATCCACAAATAATCAATTAAACATCTATAACCAGTAGCCTTTGAGCCAAATGGCATGCGTGAATTGCTTACCAATGAAAAATAGAAGTTTTTCTTGGTAATAGGACAAGTACAACAGAACACAAAACCAAGACAAACATATTGCTGGCCATAATGCCATTAATAAGAAGTCCACATGATCAATCCTTTTTTTTTTTCGAGGAATCCTAGAGACCGTGCAAATGCACAAGTCAAACCTGGTTAAGCCCTGGAACCATTTAACATGTCCCTATCCACATGGATAAAGTAAATCAGCAGTTTTTCAACAATGGGACTTGCCCCAATAAACTGTTTGCAACCAAGGATTAGAACCTTAGATTTGGACAGAGCATACCAACAAGACCAAGGTCTTTACCACTTAAGCCAACCCTAGGGGTGATCTGTCCTTTACATCTCTACAACCTTTATGCATTTATATTTCAAAACTTGCTGCTTCTCTGATACAATGTTAAAGTGAATATATAGCTGCCGTTGATAATACTGCTACCCAGTCAATTCTTTACAATTCTACAGCCTCTATGCATTTCTATTTGAGAACCTGAAGATTAGATTCTCTAATGCAATGGTAAAATGAGTTGAAATGAAAGATAAACGATCATATCCACCTACAAACAACAAGGGAACTATAGGACCTGCGATGGATAGCATGTACGTAAACTTACTATTTCCATACAGGTGGCAGCTTCTTTGTCTTTTTGTAGTAGCGAGCTAGGCGATGGATCCTGCTCTCAACCAAAATTAACCTAAACTTGGAATCTTTGTCCTTCCTATTCCTTTCCAAATGCTTGCGGATAGAGACTGCTTTCTTTATGAGGTGGTACAGATCCTCCGGAATTTCAGGAGCAAGTCCTAAGATATGAAAAAAATGTAATATAAATGCACTAAACATTTCCCTTTAGATCTAGAAATAGAGCACACAGCAGGATGGCAATGACAAAAATACAAACCATGGGCCTTCAGTATACGCAAAATCTTGCTTCCAGTAACAGTCTTCACCTGAGCAATCCCGTGCGAATCCCTAAGAATAACACCAATTTGAGATGGTGTCAGACCCTTCTTGGCAAATTTGCAGATGTTCTCCTCGACCTGAAAGATCAGACCGAAACTGAGAGCTATAACATACAAGCAAGAATTTGAGATTTGTTACACCAAACATGGGAGACGTCACTTTCCCTCACAAATTACTAACAAACCTAGGACATTCCATCATCAAATGTTAAGACATTATCAAGCATTTCAAAATGCATCCCCATGCCTTTTGAACTCCGTTAAGAGTCTTTCTGACAATTCTCTCCTTGTGTCGCATTAAAAAATTGTTTCCTAGAACAGGAAAAGAATTTTATTCGAATCACTACTAACATAAAAAATTACTCTGCGAGTCATTCTTTTAAAATAAGAGTTGCTACCTGTTCCTCATAAAAGGCATGATATAACCATGATGAACAAACGCTGACAAAATTTCAGAACAAATGCAACTAAAGCTCGACATCTAGTCATACATCACATATTACGAAGATGGTATGTACTTATTTAATCTCAATGCAACGATAGGTTCACTTTGATGAAGCTAATTTGAAATATAATGTAATGAAATAAGCTAAATTCCTATTCAAAATATTTTGGAGAACAAGTACAGACCCTAGAGTTTCAAGTCCTAACAAGAAAAACACTTCCATCAAAAGTTGTGAATACTTCAATGCATTTTCTTGTCGAAAAAACAAACTTCCACTATTTTCATATCGATAGAAATTCAGTTCCCGTAAATATATATTCAGAGAGCAGAACAAAATAAAGCCTGGTGCAACTATTTCTACTCGCTCATATTCTCAGCCACCAAGCACACCGTAAGTCAGTCACAAATAAATCAAAGGGATGGAGTTCTCACATCTTGATAAGAGATCTTCAGCCAGCTTGGTGGTGTCCTCTTGTAAGGGAGAGCAGAAGCAGAAATACCCTTACTGGGAAAAAAAAAAAGAGGAAATTCAAACAAAAAAAAATCAAGCAAATCAATAGTTTAAAAAGGCGTTTTCCAAAAAAGAACGAACCCTCGACTGTGCATGCGACCCATGGTGACGACGAATGAGTGTCTCTGGCGCTCTAGCTGTGCCTCTCTCCCTTTGTTGTGCTCAAAGAGAAATATTAGGGGGAGAAGAGGCTAGGGTTTTTATTTTTTGGCAATTGCAATGGAGTTCCCGGGTTATGTTGTGATTCTTGTCCAGGCCTGTTTTGTCGGGCTGCTTCTTGGCAGTTGGCCCAGTGAGTTTTCGATGTATGGTCCAGTCTTGGTCAACACCAATCCACTCCTTGGCCCAAACACCCGAACTTTAGGCATTTAAAATCTCAAATTCGTAACTTTTTTCTCAAGAATAAAATTACAGTCGTAGATTACGGAATTATCGCACAATTACTTTAAAAATTTAAATTTTTTTTTCATATAAATCTTGTATTAACTCACTTTTTTCAAAGAGATTATGCGACACTTCTACAATATTCTATGATTGGAAATATCATTTCCCATTTTTCAATATTTTTAACTATTCTCGAAATTTTTGAGTTGTATCTTTAAACCCTAATAATGCAAATGCAACTCTCCTAGGAATCACATAAACAACTAACAAAAATTGAGCAGGGTGCATAAAAAAAGATTCCCTTATAATAATATAGTTCAAAATCCGCGCATCTTAGATGATGTGATGAATGATTGGCGAATTCATTCCATCATCTATCTTCCAGAGTTTTTTCTTGTGATGGCAACTACACTGGATCCTTCCTGCTAAAGAGATCATGTGAATATTCAAGAGAATCTGTATTGATAGATTTGGAAGGTGTCACAGCTCCTTGACAACCCTCCACCAAGGGGTCATGAGGTTTTCTCTGTTGATTCATGCAGAAATAGTAAACACAATGGTGAAAGATGGGTCTTGTCTAACAATTATGGGAAGGGAGAATGAATGGGGGAGGCCAACTCATAAAAGTAGGGGGGGTGAGGAAAGTGAAGTGAAAGATTGGGTCTTGTCTAAGAATTATTAGCTTCAACCTAGGTAGTTGCAAACAAAAGTCAGTTAGCAATTTGTCTCACTCCTGTGGTTTGTTTGTGGAAGAGAATAAAGAAAACATCTTCAAGACAACCAACTTTAAGAGGAACAAAAGGAAAGCTGTAATATGCCCAAAAAGCCAAGAAGATTGAGATTCGACCATTTTCAATGGCAAATGAGCAATCCATCCAGCAAGGATGTGAGAAGATAGCTGAGTTCCTTCGGACAAAAGGTTAAATGATAACAACAACACCCCCCCCGCCGCGCCCAAAAAAAAAAATGTAGTTATGCCCAAGTCTCTGAAATGATGGAAAATGGAGGTTGACCCGTCAGATTTCTTGTAGTTATTAGGATACTGTGAGAATATTTTAAACATGTAGACTATGATTTTGTATACAACATACGCCACCATAGTTTCTATCCTACAGTGTCTTCTTCTTCTTCTTTTAAATATGAACATATATAAGTTCTCTTACAATAAGACACGTAGACCTCATTGAATATTTGACCATTAATATCGATTAATAATATAAGACGAGTGGCAGAAGCTTAATGGTCAAGAGTGTAAATTGTTGATTTAGATAGTTCAGGATGTAGATTTAGAAATGGTGATAAAAGATTCACTAAAAGATTGGCAATTCTAGTGATAATTAGGGAGGAAAGAAGGTAGGCGAGAATGCTTCCATGATGTGGCTTGAGGCTGACTACTTGCTTATTAAATTAAGATGCCGGAATTGTGTTTCCCTCTCCTCTGCTCGGAAATGAATGGCAGGGGCAAACATAATGCAGTCCACTGACCAAAAAAAAAACATTGAATTTTATTTTCAACAAACATTGCCAGTGTGGCTGTTCTGGTATTATGTGTCACTTGACCTTTTTCCCCCATTAAAGTTGGTTATGGAAAGCACCATCATGAACGTCTTTTATGAGGATTGCATCATTCTGGCTTTGAAAATTAATAGCAATCTCTCTCTGCTCTTTTGATTTCACCCAAAATTTTCTCTCTGCTTATCATTCAAGTTATCTGGCCAGTCATTATCATGCTTATTTGTAATTTAAGCTACCTTAAATTTAATTATTTTATTATGCTCATGCTAGGCTACTTTGATTTCATATTTTAAATAAAAAATATTATACAAAATAAATTCATAAACTGACATAGGTTCTTGTGATTCAGTAGATATATTTTATTATAAAAATAATTTTATAATTTGACAAATCACATAAAGTCATTTTACTTTGCTAATTTACTTTTATATAATTACTTTGTGATTAAACTATTTTTTTTTATAAAAATACTATCATGTTAAAGCGTAATATATAAAAAGTTGTGACAAAATTATTTGTCTATCGTTACCATTTAAAAAATCAATATTACCCGTCACATTCTCAAAATTCTGATCTGTGAATGGGAAAATATATGTTTTGGTCCCAAACATCAGTTACGGTTTCACTTTACCGCACGTTCATTTCACTTCAAATCCCATACACTACTTCCTCACGGTCCCACGCATGCTAGTTCATGAAATACGAGGAAGAAAAGTTCGAAAAAGGCACCGTCATACTTTTCCCTCCGATCTTCTTCCAGTTTCCTACAAAGTTCAAGCCAAGTATGTCTGTTCTATTCTGAGGTTGGAGTCCTCTCTCGCATACCGCTCATGACTTCCAAACCTTAGAACCCAACCAAAAAAAGGGTTAAGAATAGAGAACTCTTGGGACTTTCTCACAATATTTCAAGTCGTCTTCACTCTTCCACATAAAAACTTCCAACCTTTCCTACAAGCCTACACAAAATTCTCAAGCTTTTAGTTCCTTCCCACTTTTCTTCAAACATGATTCCTTCGTTCAGCCTCCTCTTCCCTCTGCTCTTCCTCTTCCTCTTCCCCTCTCCGACCATTCCCTCACTCACCGAGCTTCCCACTCTCATGGCCATCAAGGCCTCTCTGGACCCTCAAAACGAGTTATTGACTTCATGGATCCCAAATACTGACCCATGCAGTGGATCTTTCGATGGCGTGGCCTGCGACAAGCAAGGCCGCGTGGCCAATATCTCTTTGCAAGGGAAGGCCCTCTCTGGTACAGTACCTGCAGCCTTGGCTGAGCTCAAAAGCTTGACTGGCTTGTACTTGCACTTCAATGCTCTTACTGGGAAAATACCGAAGGACATTGCCCGGTTGACCCAGCTCAGTGATTTGTATCTCAATGTCAATAATCTCTCCGGGGAGATTCCTGCCGAGATTGGCAAGATGTATAATCTTCAAGGTTAGTTTAATGTCCACTACGGGATAAAACATCTGTTAGTGGCAAGTAACGAAAAATGGAGAAGATTGCATCTTTCCATCGTTAAATCTTTTGACCCTCAGTTTTTTTCCTCAGCATATCATATTTGGGTCTTCTTAAACACTGGAATCTAGAGGTTTAGCTGTGTGCATTGAAAGCTTCAATATTTCCGATGTCTTTTATCTTGTTTTCCAATTTGTATTATCTTGTTTTATTCGCTGCTTTGGGTTTAAACTGGTGTGGCATTTGCGTGTCCTTGATCATTTATGATCTCAATTCTCGGGACTAGTTATTGAGCTAGAAACTGGGCGCAGTGAAAAAGGTTTTCAATCTTGTTCAGCGCACGCTTAATGCCTAGTGTATTCATTTGTGTTTGAACTTAGGCTGCCCATTGCCTAAACTCTTGTTTCTGAACAGAAATTGTCTCCTAGTCATGTGCAGAACAGGATGAACTCATTTATGTTAAAAATCAATAACTTAGCTCCTCTAGTTTGAACAGCATCTTCAGATTTCAGGGTTACCCAAAGCTTAACAATTAACTATAACCGACAAGTTCAATTTTCCCCTGTTTGCAGTTTTGCAGCTGTGCTGCAACCGGTTGACTGGGGGCATACCAACACAAGTGGGAAATATGTGGAGGCTCAGTGTTCTAGCTTTGCAATATAATCATTTGACCGGTGCAATTCCTGCAAGTTTGGGGAATTTGCCGATGTTAACGAGGTTGGATTTAAGCTTCAACAGGTTTTTTGGCCCTATTCCAGTAACCTTAGTTAATGCTCCCATTCTAGAAGTTCTTGACATACGAAATAACTCTCTCTTGGGCATCGTCCCTTCAGGTAGCACGATCCTGCTCTCTGACATGCTCTTGTGCTTTCTGTATTTATGTATTTTCGAAAATCAAGGTGAAATTCTTAATTTTAATTTGATGGCCTTGTGGATGAAAACTCAGCTTTGAAGAGACTGCATGGTGGATTCCAGTACAAGAACAATCCAGGATTATGCGGTATTGGGTTTTCTAACTTAAGTATTTGCAAAGCTACAGATGGTTTAAACCCAAACAGACCAGAACCAATTGAACCTGGCAATCCTTCTACGAAAACTGTCCCTGAATCAGTGCCCTTAAAGTCTGAATGCAGCAAAAATCAGTGTCCACAACCATCAAAACCCCATCAAGTTGGTGTAGTTTTGGGGGTCATTGGAGTTATCATCATTGCTTTGGCTGTCAGCGGAATATTCACATTTTCCTGGTACCGTCAGCAAAAACAGGAAATTGGAAGTGCCATTGACACTTCAGATAGTCGGCTTAGAACTGACCAGGTGGAGGAAATTTATAGGAAGAGCACGTCACCTCTCATTAGTCTCGAGTATTCTAACGGATGGGACCCAATGGATAAAGGTCGAAGTGGGTTCTCTAAGGAAGTTCTTGAAAGCTTTATGTTCAATTTAGAGGACGTGGAACGTGCAACACAATGCTTCTCAAAGGTTAATTTGTTGGGGAAGAGCAATTTCTCTGCTATGTATAAGGGGATACTAGGAGATGGGTCTGTTATTGCAATAAAGTGCATTTCCAAGACAAGCTGTAAGTCCGATGAAGCTGAGTTCTTGAAGGGGTTGAAGATATTGACTTCATTGAAACATGAAAATCTTGTTGGGTTGAGAGGCTTCTGCTGTTCCAAAGGCAGGGGGAAGTGTTTTCTTATCTATGATTTTGTCCCAAATGGATGCCTGTCAGAGTATCTTGATGTCAAGGGTGGCAGTGGGAAGGTTCTTGAATGGACCGCCAGAGTATCTATCATTAATGGCATTGCCAAAGGTCATTCTATCATCTGTCTTCTTGCTTGATGAAGTTATTTGTTGTGTGCGTCTCTGATTGGCTGATAAAATTTGGGGAGGAAAAGCCCCGGGGGGGGTGGGTGGGGTTGGGTTGTGGGGTGGGTGGTTTTTAACTTTCACAATATTTGCACTGTTTGAAAAATAACATCTAACGAGGAAAAAAGTTAGAAGTTTTAGAAATGGTCTCCTTAGAATTGGCACATTCATCAGCTTGTTTCAGATTTATACCAGACACGCACACATGGCAGAGGAATAGCATGGTCACAGATCAAACATCGTAGTGGTTATAAATTCTTAATAAAACCTAGGTGGTTTTGCTTCTCAAACAACTATAACCTCGAGAATTATTTGCTGTATTTCTTGTGAGGAGTGCATTCATCACCTTGTTCTACAATGTGCATGCTCAAAGTTGATGTCCTTTCTTGGCCAGGTATTAGATATTTGCATGGAAACAAACCTGCTATAGTTCACCAGAATATATCAGCTGAGAAAGTGCTCATTGATGGGTGGTATAATCCTTTGCTCTCAGACTCGGGCCTGCACAAACTCCTTGCAGATGACATTGTCTTCTCCACGCTCAAAGCCAGTGCGGCCATGGGATACCTGGCTCCAGAATACATAACCACGGGCCACTTCACTGAAAAGAGCAATGTGTTTGCATTCGGTATGATTATATTTCAAATCATTGCTGGAAAGCGTATAATCACCCAGTTGAATCGCCAGGGGGTAGAATCGTGCAGATTTGACGATTTTGTTGACATAAACCTTGAAGGCAAGTTCTTGGAATCAGAAGCAGCGAAACTTGGGAGAATAGCTCTGCTTTGCACCCATGAGAATGCCAACCAACGGCCATCCATGGAAAGTGTGATGCAAGAACTAAATGGCCCTATTGGTTCTTGATTATCTCTTTTGCTTTGTCGTTCGAAGACAAAAAAGGAGTAAGATGAGGTTGTTACTAACAGCCTATAGATGCCCACGCTTACGTACCAATGTTTCCTTCTAAAATCTCAGTTATTGCTCAATGACTGGAGTTCTAGTGAATTACTGCGGGTTTGGTTTGTGTAAGAGCAGGCGGAGGATATGAAGTGATATTAGTGGGAGAATTTAGCCTTTAATTATTTGCATTAAACTCTAGCAATGTAAAAGGCGGATTTCCTTTATTATCCTTTTTTAAGGTACGGGGGGTGGGGGGTTTGGAATCTAGATTTTCTATTTGGATAACCGGGTCATATACTATCAAATCTTCAAGCTCTTGGCTCCCCTATTATCAATATTATTGTCGTTCTTTGTTTATTTGCAATATTTGAAGATTTTGTTTACTTTCTAATAGAACTTTTTGCCATGGCATATTCAACAGGGAAAGAGCTAACCCTTCCCCAAAAGTTCAAAAAAAAATTAAAAAAAAAAAAATCCTCCAATCAAACAGGGAATCGACATATAAGCTTTCATGTAGAATTGTAGATACTTATAATCAATGTGACGCGAAGACTAGCGTCTATAGACAGTTGACTCTAACAGATAGGACATGGCAGTTTTGTGCCAAGTGTTACAGGTGGGGTGACATTTTACGGGTTGCATTCAGCAATTAACTTGTTATCCACTGACAGGTGATCCAACTCAACTTCTACAATGGGTTGACCCTGAACAGGGAATTCACAAACTATTTAACATGGAATATATCTCTGTAACTCGAGGGTGGGACTTATCTTGCACAAAAAACTCATGGACAGTTCCATCGAGTTCAATCGAACTGCAACCGGGAATTTTCTTCAGGTTTCTTTCTTTTAGCATCATCCTAACTCTACTCACATCCTTCCACATACCTCGGCCAGCATACATATTAGACAGAAGCACATAAGAACTTGGATTACAAGAATCCAACCTAATTAGATGGCTAGCTATGGGCTCTCCAATATCCCAATTTTCTTCATTTTTACAGGCACTAAGAAAAGTCCTCCAAATCACATCATTTGGCTCAATGGGCATTTCCTCTATAAATGTCCTGGCTTCTTCTATACGTCCAGCACGGCAAAAAATGTCCACCATGCATCCGTAGTGTTGCAGTTTTGGTTTCACCTTGTGAAATCTTCTCATAAGCTCAAAACACATCAGACCTTCCTTCACTAAGCCAGCATGTCCACAAGCATTTAAAACTCCGATGAATGTGATATCATCAGGTTGTACACAAAGCTTCTCCATCTCCATGAGCAAATCAAAAGCCAATTCACCCAAGCCATGAATGGCGAATCCACCAATCATAGCATTCCAATGATCAATTCTTTTTTCTTCAACATCCTCAAAGACTGATATAGCACTCCCTATGCAGCCGCATTTAGAATACATATCAATGAGGGCAACGCCAACTTTTCCATTCAAAGAGAACCCAGTTGCCTCTAGATGGCGATGTATAGAAACCCCTCTTTCAGTGTGTCCTAACTGGGCAATTGCAGAAATAACAATCAACAATGAGGCATCATCAGGTAACATTGCACTCCTACTTTTCATATCATGAAAGATTTTTATAGCTTCCAAGCAATAACCATTTTGGACATAGCCAGCCATCATGGCATTACAGGCAACAACATCTCTTTCTGGCATCCGATCAAATAGACTTCTAGCTACATCAACATTTCCCACTTTTGCGTACCCATCGATCATATTTGCCCAGCTAATCACATCCCTTTTTGGCATCCGATTAAACAAACGATAAGCATCTTCCATCTTCCCATGTTTTACACACCCATCAATCATTGTGTTCCAAGAGACCAAGTCTCTTGCAGGCATTTTTTCAAACAAATCCCATGCAATATCAAGCCCGTCTTTAGATTGCGCATACCCACTAGTAATTGAATTCCAAGATATCAAATTCTTCTCCTCCACCGGCATACAATCAAACAAATCGCGTGCGGATTGAATCATCCCACACTTCACATACCCGTCGATCATCGAATTATACGAAACAGAGTCTGGCTTTGGCAATCGATCAAATAATTGCCTAGCATATCCAACAAAGCCGCATCTCAAATACCAGCCGATTACACAATTCTGCAAATACAAACTCAAGCCGATTCCCATCTTCTTCAACAGCCCATGTACCTGCATTCCTTCCTTCAACAAACTCAAACGGGAACACGCTTTCAACACCAAAGAGAAAGTAAACTTATCCACACAAACCCCATTCTCAAGCATCAAAGAAAACAAAACCAAAGCTTGTCTTGGTTCAAACCCATGCGAATACGACTTAATAACCGCATTCCAAAGAAACGGGTCCTCGTGTTCGCGAAGAATTCGAAAAGCGTGATGCGTAAAGAAGACGTAGCGAGCGAATTCAACGGCAGGCGCTTGAGGGGAAGAAATGAAATTGAGGATGATTTTGGTGGTGAGAGAAGTGTTTTCGATAAGCCCAGTTGTTATAAGCCTTGCATGGATTTGCTTTACGTCGTTTACAGTTTTGCATTTCGGGAGGAGGATGAGAGTTGGGAGGGCCGAGTTCCATGGCTGAGACGAGTTTAAGCAGAGAAGCATGAACTTGAGGATGTGAACTCTCTGAGATGTGAAGTCGAAAATCCAAGAAACTTGACTAGCCAGTAGTTCTGCTTTACGTGCTTCAATCGTGACGTGGTACGCTCAAAGATTGACAGCGATAAATGGGAATCGGTTAAAAATTGACAGTAGATTTCTTATAAAAACTATTTCTTCTCAATTTATTTTAAAGTTTTGCTTCCCTAATTTATTTATTTATTTTAATTCCTGTCCCTTCTTGGAACTGCATACAGATAATCAATAGATTTTGAAAATAGCATTACACAAGACAGCGACTCATCTATCTGAATGCAAGTGCAATCCTCGTTCACACATTAAAAACGAAACAAAAATCTTTTTTATATGACTGCCTACTTGGGATGTATAGGGCATATTTATTACACATGCCATTAGGCCAAATCCATATCAAAGAATGATGCAGGCATACTTCTATTATGAGATTAAGATATATCATGGGTTAATGTATAAAAAGCATACACTTGATTGATCATCTCTATCATCTGAAGGCCCTGAGATTGATTCTATATTTCTGATCAACAATAAAACAAAGCCAAAGCTACCTTGCTGCGCTGCCCTTCTCCTACCCACATGCTTCTCCAAACTAGTCTCTCTTTTTCTCTGTCAACTCCCTACTGTTATGACACTATAAGAAGATGCCCGGCTTAATGAATGAATGTGTTAGGAGCCCAATTACTTGTAAGCTTTTCGGTCAATCATGATGTTAGGAAACAGTTTCGGAAGCTCCATATCTATTCTCTTACAGGGATTAATTGTGGATTACTTGCAATGTTGCACCGGTGATTCCTAGAACTCCTGCAAATCAAAGTCAGGCTTTGATGGATATTCAAGCCCCTGCAGTACTGGCATCCGTCGTACATCTTCATCTGAATAAGCAGGGATAAACCAGTATTGCTTGTCCATCCCAAAGACCTGATACACGGGACACCAAACTGAATGTTCAGAGAAAAGCCATAGTATTCCTTTTAAATCGATGAATGGTGAACAAATCAACTTGCGTTCACCGTGCCATAAGGGATTTGGATACTTTCAAACTTCAACATTATTTGCTAAGCAAGTTGTCTCTATCTCTGTCTCTTTCTCTCTCTCTCTTTAACAGACAAGGTTTATGGTTATAAACATGTGACGCATGACTGTCATTACAACAACCCCACCATTAAATTTCTAAAGAACCTTATACTGATAACTTGTAGTCATAGCTCCATATCCCAAACAAAATGATATTATCATGTATTGCTAAGGGTAAATCATGTAAAAAAGATCACATGCACTGGGAGTCTCTAATAAGTTACTGCATGCTGTTAAAATTCCTGTGCTTAAGAGATTTATCGTCCTAATTATTTTGACCCCCACCTTTTCCCCTTTCAATCGCAATGAGCCTGTCATGAGGATACTGAAATTCTAAAAAAATATAGACACTATAGTTTAGCTTTTTATTACTTGGAACTAGGATTCACAACCAAATTTGAGAAGATATTTCCATCTAGTTTGTTTGTTGAAAAAGTTAATCGAGGATGTTATAAAAGAACATGTCAATATTTTGTAAATTGTACTAACCTGTTCAAAATTTTTCTTCTGACCAAGGTCATAGCGCCATTTGGAAGAGGTTTTCTTCTCAAATGCCTGTTCACGAGATAATAAATCCATCAGCAACAAAATATCTGCTGCACTCTACTTTTGGGAAAGATGCAGAGTTCTAACAAGGCATGGCTACATAAGACTGTAAACGAAATGAGTCAATATTGTTCTATGCATTTAGTAGATGTTATCTTTCTTGGAGGGATTTTTCACCCCATTTCAGACTTCTTAAAGGATTCATTGCATCATCTAAGAGTGCTACGTTTCTTGTAGCATTCAAGAAAAGTGCCTACCAACTATAATATAATGCAGCTATAACTTTTGTTGACAAGTTAGAGAGAGAGAGAGAGAGAGAGAGAGAGAGAGAGAGAGAGAGAGAGAGAGAGAGAGAGGAAGAAGCAATAATCCCAAAAATAAATTCTAGCAATACAAATACATACAAGGGTTTCTCCACAAGCCCACAAAATCCATTATCAGATGTATAATTTTGGTTCGTCTAGTCTTCGCACCTTTGGAAAGTAGTGTGAGACAACAAACAAGAAAGGTAGCCAGTTCATACATTTTAAAAGACGACAGAAGCATCTGAAAATTCCGCATCACTTGTGGTACCAACCACCAAGAACTAGATCCATTACCAGTACGATTCAAGGAACATCTCTCCATTTAATATAGGTGCTATCCAATCAGGATGCTACTAGTGGTCAAAGGACAGGTTTGGGATGAGCTGTAGACTCAGATGTCTTGGGTTTGATTCTGCTTTAGAAGTTCTACTATATTACTTAATACATGGTTCTGATGGGTGGAGCTGTATATCTGGGGTTTACTCTCCTGGGTGGGTTCAAAGGACCCACCTTGCGAGGTTCCACATCATCAAAAAATTAATAAAGGGTTTTTTCCAAATGCCCAAAGGACCACTATCAAATTTCTAATTCTGCTTTAACCAATTCTCAATCCACTTTATTTTAGCATCTCTTGCAAGTAGCTTAGAGCATAGTCTCAATTTAAGGAAAAAATAAATAAATTCTTAAATGTAAGCAAAATAAAATACCTCAATTGTTGTGGTGTTGGCGGCCACCAATCGTATGTGCATTAGTAGAAACATCATAACACTCAATGCAAAAGCAAGATTCAGGACTGTAAATAAAGCAAAGACAATTAAGAGAATGCCAATACAATTAACTAAACAAGTTAGAAACATGGGCTACTCAGGTCTCACCAAAGGCAAGAAAAGTGGTTGCAAGGGTGCTAGGAGTTCCAGGTATTTCTCCATCACTGAATAAAGCTCTTAAATATGGAAGTAATGACAACGTTACAAGACTTGTCTCGAGAAATGTGTAAAACTGCATTGAGATTTAACAAATAAAAAATCCCAAACTCATTATTTTCAATAAGGGTGTCAAAAGAAAACATAAGTGGTGAAGCCCTGCAAACTTTGTTTTTATCTAATGAGCAAATAATCACGAAGAACAAAATTAATCAAACCAGTGGAAAATAAATTGAGAGTTACTTTCTATCATAACAGCCACAAATGTGTGCCAGGGCAGAAGTAAAAATACTCACAAACACATGCCTACAAACACGAGCATCATTCCAAAGTGGTCAATCGAACTGCCCCCACTCAACCATACCTGGCTCTGCCCCTGTTCAAGAGGCCCTTGAATAAAATACGAAGGTAGTGAAAGTCTATTTTAAACCTAGAACCATAGAGAACATGGTGAGGCTTTTCTGGACATGTGAGAGTGAGTCTTCAATGGTATAATGTCAAGAAAACACCAATGTCGTGGACAGAAATAGCAGGAAAGACTAAAGGCATGGATTATAAACAGCCAGAAACAGAAGAATATATGCCACAGGCTAGGATTGAGGTACTGGAAAAAGCATCAGGCTCAAGTAATAAATAAATGACATATCAGAACAAAAATATATTGAGAAGAAGAAAAACAAACAGCTCAGTTATGCGTATTAAGAAGATCGAGAATTGCCTATTAATAAATCTGAAAACAGCCAAATTTAGAACGAATAAACATACCAAGAAAAGAAGGAAATACTTGTAATTTAATGCCCCAACACAATTAACAACCCACACACAGTGATGGTCCATCTTCAACACACATCGCCCACCTGAAACGTACAAAACAATGCAACTAATCATTTCTGAAAACATTTAAAATATGTGCATATAAGGAGAAATTTGAAGAATGGGCACTGGGGCTCACAAACAGAGCAATGATGGCATCGAGATGGTTTCGACTGGTTGCACTTCCGACAGAATCGGATTCTTTGATTCACGGGGTCTGCAGGTAAGTTACTCAATTCTGATCCATTCAGCGGGTCGGCTTCCCCTCTCTCCTCATCGATAACAGGTTTCCAATTTGGAGGGATGCTTCCCGGGTCGGTCAAAACAACGGAAAAGTAACTCCACAGTAGCATCACCAACTGAATAAATAATCATTACAAAGTTACCATTTATAGCATCAGTTTCTTCTATGCACCGAGTCTGATGTCATTTTTTTACAATATTCGGAACTATAACCATACATTTATGAAATCTAGAGAAAAATAAAATCAAGGGGCACAAGCCAATGAAGGGGGGAAAAAAATCCATAAGAATGGTAAATGTGCAAGAAGCTGAATTGGTCAACGTCATTCCCAGATTTTCCAAATCCAAATGCACTTGTTTTTACCCGGAAACTCAAAACCCCCGCTTTTCAAACTCACAACATTAAAAAAAAATGAATTTGAAAAAATGCTGTAAGTTTCGAAGCTTACCAAGCTGTGGAACAAGATCAAAATGGCAAGAGCAATGAGAGTGTCGAGGCCACCATCGTACAAAGCCGGGCCATAATGAGTCAAAACGACAACGTAGTAGGTAACGCCCACGACCCCAAGAACCAAAAAGATCATGATCGAGCCCAGGCCTCGCAGTGCCGTACAGAACTGGAACACGTTCCATGCCATTGCAGCTCCAGATCTATGCATACTAAAAAATACAACTAAATTAACCCAATTGCTTCGTGTCTTTATTTTCTGTGATTTGTCGAAGCAAGACCACAGCTTTATGCTCCAAGAACGAGCTGGAAATCTGGGATGTGCATGATCAACAAACAAGAAAAAGAAAGAAAAAAAAGGTCCGTAATTCTGTGAAATTTTTTCTTGTTTTAGTGGAGTGTGCTTTTTCTTTCTCTTAAGGTGATTTGGGAGATGGTTTAGGTGGATCCGAGGGTTAGCTAGGCGAAGGAATCTGAAACTTCAGGTGGGGAGGGCCAAAGAGAGACTGTTGATTAAGATGGAGTATCTCGAAAGCGTTTCAACTCTGCCATGGTCAGTTTAAATAGATGTGTATTTATTGGAAGACGGCGGCTCGCCGCCATCTGGAGTTGAGACCCTGCGGCACATTACAAGCCAATAAAATATGGAAAATGATAATTGGTTTTAAAAGCTATGTTTTAAATTATTATTCGGTTATTTTAATTTTTATAATTTTTAATAATTAAAAGAAATCATTATTAATAAAGTTGTATATATATTTTTTAATAGTTAAAAGTGCTAAAAACTATTTTTTTTTTTGAAGTGCAACGTTCAACGATACATGTTGGTAAGTGGTAACTGGGTGGCCTCTAGCATTATCTATAAAATATTTTCTTAAATTTTTATTTAAAGTTTATTACGGTAGAAATAAAAATAAGTGGTTTTATAATATCATATTTTTAAAAACTTTATTGGAACAATAATAGTTTTAAATACATTACAAGATTTCTTTATCTAATATATTTATATTTTTCATTTATTATTAAACATTTTAAACATGTTTAAAAAAAATTTCATCTTATGATCTTATTTCTTTTCTCAAATATCATTTAAACATAAATATTTTTAAATTAGTCATTCTAACTTTTTTAAATTTTTAAACAAAAAATAATGTAACTTTTTCAAATCTCAGAATAAAAATTATATTAAAAAATTATATTTTAATAATATTTTAACTTTATAATATTTTTTATTTAAATTTTTATCTCATATTTTTTAAAATCTAATAAATATTTAATCCAAAATATCTCAATACTATTTAGAAACTATCTTATTACTATTCAAAAAATTTTCATATCATTTTATTTTCTAAACATTTTCTAATTGAATAAGTAAAAATCTAGTTGCAAGCACAATTGTGTACTAATCTGCGTACTAATTTAATGTGATTAGTCAAAAAGTAGATTTTATTCAAAATAGTGTTAATTTAAATTTTAAATATAAAGGAATCAGTATTGGTACGCAGATTAGTACGCGACTTTACTTGTATATAGCAAAACTCATTGAACAATGATAAGGTGACTACCAAATGTTTATACCAAATGTGCACAGTAGTACAAATAAGTTTTTTCATTTTCATTTTATTATTTTTAATTATTTTTTAAACATTCTTAACTATTAAGATAAAATAAATATATATATAAATTATTGATAATTACTTTTTTAACCATTAATAAAAAATAAAAAAATATGGATGGACATATTTGATATATTTAATAATTATACTATAATTTTATTCCAGCCATGCTACAGCTTTTATCGAGAAGGCAAAAAAAAAGTTCTTTTATTTTGTTTTGTTTCAAATATTTTTTTACACCCTTCAAACATTTAAAATTAAATAAATATCATAAAATTATTAAAATACTCGGACTTAATTATTAAATAAAAATTTTTTAAAAAAAAAAAGGTAAATCGGTGGAATCCTCTAGACATATAGTGGCTACAGTAGTTTTGTTTGGAAAATGCTTCGGCCAGTGCTGATGATCCTCGCTGGGGTCATCGTAGGCCTTTTTTTTTCCCTTTAATAATTAAGAAAATTTTGTTTAATATTATTATAAATTTTTTAAATATTTAAAATATTAAAAAGTAATATAAAAGAAAATTTAAGCGGTAGCACAGCATCATCCCTTTTTGCTTTCCTTCCCAATTAATCCAACTTCCAATCATATCTGCATCTGTTTTCCAGTGTGGTGTCAAATCTCACCAAACTCACGACGTTCACGTACATCAGAATAATTACAAGTAAAGGAACAAGGAGAATTTGTATCTGTTTTCCTGCGCTCATATATTTCATAAACGCAGAGATCAAGCAGAGAGAGATGGATGGAGAGAAAGGTACAGTATGCGTGACAGGAGGTACAGGATACATAGGATCATGGCTGATCATGAGGCTTCTTGAGCGTGGTTACACTGTCCGAACTACAATAAGATCCGACCCAGGTAAAGCCACTTCTTCCCAGATCACACAGGCATGTTTTCTTCTCAAAGCGGGTTTCTTTGGATAATTATAAATTGGGAACTCCTTTCCCCGGAGAAGGTGGTCCACCGACTGTGGATTTTTATTTATTTTTTACTTAACTAAATATTTTTTAATGAATTTATAATTTCTATTTTTTCCAAAAAAATATATAATAAATTTAAGAAGATATTTCAAAAATAAAAAAGAGATAAAAAAGTGTTGCGTAAGTGTGTTGTTGGGCTCCCTATGCGGAGTAGCACCGCCCTTATAAATTTATACGTGAATGATGGTTAATTTGCTCCGGTTAGAAGAATGAGGATCAAATCCCCCCTCCCCTTCCTATATATTTTAAAAAAATGTTATTTATTGTTTAGTACTTATATGGTTAAAATATTTTTAAAAAAAATTTAAAAAGTGCTTTATAAAATAGATAGGATCATTATTTGATTTTTTTTATAAATTATAATTATATTAATTTGAAAGTTGTAATTATTAAGAGTTGAATAAATATTTCACACCTATTGATAATTTTTTAATATTCAAATTATGTTTTACATTATCTAGAAAAATATATATAAGAAAAAAATATCAAAACATATGTTTTAGTTTGTTTGAAATTAAACAATACTTTAATATATAACACTTGAGCAATTTAAATTTTTTTAAAACTATTTAAGACCTTTCTAAGGGCAGATTTGGTAAGTAAGATGATAATTTTGAGTTAAGATTAAAGTTTAAAATATTATTTTTTTATATTATTATTGTTTTGAGATTTGAAAAAATTGAATTGAAATTTGAAAAAGTTAAACTGTTTATTATATTTTGTGTGAAAATTTTAAAAAGTTATAATGATAAGATAAAAATTTTGAATTGAATTGAAAATTTTAAATTGAGATGTTTTTACCTGACCTAAAAGTATTAGCAAAATCCAAGCATGCCTTACAAGTGAATTTAATATTAAAATTCCATCACTTGAATACGTGGACCAGGGCACATGAAAGACATTGGCTTCCTCACTAGTCTACCAGGAGCATCGGAAAAACTCCGGATCTTCAATGCAGATCTCAGCATTCCAGAAAGTTTCAGTGCAGCCATTGAAGGATGCATCGGTGTCTTCCACGTTGCTACTCCGGTTGATTTCGAAGACAAAGAGCCTGAAGAGATTGTGACCAAAAGATCTATCGATGGAGCATTAGGCATCTTAAATGCATGCCTGAATTCTCAAACTGTGAAACGAGTCGTATATACTTCAAGTGCAGCAGCTATTTTGTACAATGGCCAGGATGTTGATGATGAAGCAGATGAAAGCGTTTGGAGTGACGCAGATTTTATCAAAGCGCTAAAAACACATGGAGGTTCGTATGCAATTTCCAAGACATTAACTGAAAGAGCAGTTCTTGAATTTGGAGAAAAACATGGGTTGGAGTTGGATGTCATAACAATAATCCCTTCCCTTGTTATTGGACCCTTCATTTGCCCTAAGTTGCCCAGCTCCGTTAGCGTAGCATTGGCTATGATCCTTGGTATGTATTTTTTTTTGTTTCGTTGCAAAACACCATGCAATACATGATTTAAGATGATAAAATTATCATTATTCTTTACCTCATGATCAAGTTTTGCAAGTTTCCTTTTTTTTTTTTATGTGATGACTTGGTGGTTAAAATGTTTCTCTAAAATTCATAATACAACATTCCTACGTATTACTCTGATATTGCAATAAAAATGGATATGGGGTAATTTAAAAGCTTGCATATACTCAAAGAATTGTTGTTCTCCAATTCTACCAAAACAAACTATTTTCAATTTCATATCTTTGCAGGTAACGAGGATGCATATAGTTTTCTTGCCCGTTGTGCATCTTCAATGGTGCATGTAGATGACTTGGTCAGAGCACATATTTTTCTCCTTAAATATCCTAATGCAAAAGGAAGATACATTTGTTCATCAGATGGCATGACAATTGAACATATATCTGAATTTCTTGCTGCCAGTTATCCAGAATTTCAAATACCAACACCAGAGTGAGTGCCATTATCTTTCTCCATACCGTTTAGAAACTCAAATGTTACTTTCCATCAACCTCAAAGTTATATGCTTGTATTTTTTATTCTGAATTTTTCTTTTGTGCAGTTCAATAAAGAAATATAAAGGTTCTAAAACACAAGGACTTTCATCAAAGAAGCTTTTAGATTCTGGGTTCAAATATAAATATAGTTTCAAAGAAATGTTCGACGGAGCAATTCAATGTTGTCAAGAAAATGGTTATTTTTAGTTCAATGGTTAATGAGTTATAGATTCTACCAATAGTTTGTCAAATAAATGTAAGTAAGGAGCACGCTATCCTGGTTGGACGTGATATGCCCCTTGCCCCACATCTAGATTTGTGTCCTTGCATTTGAATGTTGCTTTATCATCTATTGAGTGTTGACTTTTGCTTATTTGTTAGTCCCACATCGATGGAATTAAAGAAAATGGTATAAGCCATGAGATATAAATAAGAGGCTTAGCCTCTTAGTTTAAGTGCACCAGATAAAAACTTATCTAATAACTTTTGACTTTAGTTAGATTCTTCTATTAGCCTTTTGTAAAAGAAAAAGAGGTGTAAAGTTAAAAGATTTACTAGTGGGGTAGCTTTGTGGGTGTGGTGAGGAGAAAAATTGTGTGATTGTAACAATTTTTCACATAGTGAATTTTTTTCTCTGGGTCTGGTGGTTTTTTCTCCTGTTTTGGAGTTTCCATGTAAATTTCTTGTGTTGTTATTATTTCTCTATTTTTCTTATTATTCCTGCAAAGGGTAGATCCTAGGGGGGTGAATTTGGAGGTCCAAATTTCCAACAATTGGTATCAGAGCCACTAGGTTCTTTTTGTGAGGTGGAGCTTTGGTGTGGTAGTGTGGATACGTACATTCTAAGGAGGTTCTATCTAGGAGATTGGAAATTTTAAGTGTGTCTATTGTGACCCTCTAATCTTTTCTGGGAACTGAATTAGTGAGGTACTATTCATTTCTACAGTAAATTCATCAAAGCAATGCCAGGAAGTAGGTCTTCAAATCTTGTCAAATTTGAGGTGGAGAAATTTGATGGGAGAATCCATTTTGGCTTGTGGCAAGTACAAGTCAAGGATATCTTGATTCAATCAGGATTACACAAGGCATTGAAGGGCAGACCAACACATGAAATTAGCACTGCTACTAGTATGACTGGTGAAAGGAGCAGATCTAAAATGAGTGATGAAGATTGGGAGGATCTGGATTTGAGAACAGCAAGTGCGATACGTCTGTGTCTGGCCAAAAATGTTCTTGCAAATGTGCATGAAATATCTACGGCAAAGGAACTCTGGGAAAAACTTGAAGAGTTGTATCAGACGAAGGGCGTCTCAAATCGTGTGTACCTGAAAGAGCAGTTTCATACACTGCAGATAAGTGAAGGTACAACTATTTCAGATCATTTAAGTGTTCTCAATGGCATTGTCGCTGAGCTAGAAGCTATTGGAGTTAAAATTGATGATGAGGATCAAGCCTTGAGACTCATCTGGTCTCTTCCACATTCCTATGAGCACATGAAACCTATTTTGATACATGAGAATGAAAAAATAATTTTTTTAGAAGTTACCAGTAAAATCTTTTCTAAAGAGAGAAGACTAAGTAGTTGAAGTAATGTTCCACTTGAGAACTCAGTAATGGTAGCAGCTGGAAATGGGAAGATGAAGAACTCCATGAAGAAAAAAGTAGTCTGCTGGGAGTGTGGACAATCTGGGCACGTCAAAAAAAATTGTCCAAGAGCTGGAACAGGTTCGACAAGTGGCTCCAAGTCAGTAAATGGAGATACTGATATTGATGCTAATATTGTGTCTCTCTCCATGGAAGATTTTGATCTTTAAAAGGAGACATGTACATCCTCATGGCATGCCGCTAATTCCCAAAGTTGTTATGATAAAGGATGTGTTAATATTAGCGGGTCCACAAGTTTGCACACAGGTATTGGTTTGGCATTGATACAGGGTGTGTGGTAGAAATTCATGTCGATGACTGATCAACTTCCAGGAGAGCCAAACGTGGAAGTTACACCATAATTTTCAGTAAGGTTGTTTTCGACATGGGCTGAAGTGAAATGCTTAGAATTGGTTTATTCTAAGTGGATATGCTTTTATGGTGAAGCATGATAGCGGAAACTATGAAGATCTTCATTGAGGTGGAGCTTGGCTGTAGGACTAGTCAAAGTCGCAAGGTGGAGATTGTTAACTTTTGCTTATTTGTTAGTCCCACATCGGTGGGATTAAAGAAAATGGCATAAGCCATGAGATATAAATAAGAGGCTTAGCCTCTTAGTTTAAGTACACCAGTTAAAAGCTTATCTAGTAACTTTTGACTTTAGTTAAATTCTTCTATTAGCCTTTTGTAAAAGAGAAAGAGGTGTAGAGTTAAAAGATTTACTAGTGGGGTAGCTTTGTGGGTGTGGTGAGGAGAAAAATTGTGTGATTGTAACAATTTTTCACATAGTAAATTTTTTTCTCTGGGTCTGGTGGTTTTTTCTCATGTTTTGGAGTTTCTATGTAAATTTCTTATGTTGTTATTATTTCTCTATTTTTCTTATTATTCCTGCAAATGATAGATCTTAGGGAGGTGAATTTAGAGGTCCAAATTTCCAACATTGAGTTGGTCAATGAATCGTTTGTATTGAGTACTCAATGGTGAAGAGTAATTTATTTTGCCTGCAAGAGATAAATGTTTGATTTATAAATGAATGTAAGTTTGATATATTTTTCAGCAATCTTACATGAAATCGAAGAGTATGTAAATATTGTGTAATCACTTCAAAAAATAATAAAATTTACTATAAATAACATTTATCTATATTTTATAGTTATTTCCAAGAGGAAGATTGCGTAGTTTGCTAACTTATCTAAACTATAGTCGTTTATAGTATTTTTTTTTTATTCTAAGCAGAAATGGGAGGTGGGAGTAATCGGTATGGCAACACTTATGAAACATGACCATAGAAGCTCTCTTTGCTATGAAATATCTAGTTTAGGCTATAGTTATTGTCTCAATAACAAATTTGTCATTACAGTAATTTCAAAATATCTAACAGATACAAAACTTATCTCGTGATGTAAAAGTCAAGTTACTATTTCAAGAAATTTTATATACTGATTTAAACTCTTAATCTCAAAATCGTAAAATATAAATTCCTACTAACTGGACTATCACTTTCATTGAAAGTAGTCATTTATATAATTTACTCATGCAAATACCAGATGGCAGTCACTCATCTAAAAAAGTGCAGGCAGTAATGTCTAATTAATGCGGGTACTTCGTTTCATTTTGTCATATATCATCGGGATCCATGGTCCTGTAAATATTTTTCTTGGCCTCACTCCTTTTCGTCGAGAAAACATCTACACAATCTATTATTATTTATATAACCTTCGCACGTCACATATTTTTTTATTTTTTTATTTTATCAAATATTTAATATATAGATAATAAATAAAAAATTATTAATCTATATAAAAAAAATCCACTAATACTAATCATTATATTATCTTTTTTATTCAATTGCCCAAGCCGAGCCTTTTGAATTTCAAATTAGAAAATATTCATCTTCTTACACCAGAACACTCAAGAAATACTTCAATGAAATAATTTAAAATCTCCATAAAAAACTTATAAATATCCATGATTCAAATATCAAAATAACATAAAATAATAGATTCTATTAAATAAGACTCTCTAATAAATTTTTGTACATTTTTATCTTTATTTTTCTACGATTATCAAACTTTAATAAATAATTCCTGCTCTTGACTTCCAATTGAAGTATCAAAATTAAAAAAAATATATATATATATTCTAAATTATACCTTACATTCATGAAATCGAGAGAAAAATAAAATCAAAGGGCACAAACCAATGAAGGGGAAAAAAAATTCCGTAAGAATGATAAATGTGCAAGAAGATGAATTGGTCAACGTCATTCCCAAATTTTCCAAATCCAAATGCGCTTGTTATTTAAAAACCCAGAAACTCAAAAACCCCGCTTTTCAAACCCACAACGTAAAAAAAAATGAATAAGTTGTACGTTTCGAAGCTTATCAAGCAGTGAATAAGATCAAAATGGCAAGCTTATCAAGCAGTGAATAAGATCAAAATGGCAAGAACAATGAGAGTGTAGAGGCCACCATCGTACAAAGCCGGTCCATAATGAGTCAAAATGACAACGTAGTAGGTCACGCCTGCTACCCCAAGAACCGAAAAGATCATGATCGAGCCCAGGCCTAGCAGTGCCGTACAGAACTGGAACACGTTCCATGCCATTGCAGTTCCAGATCTATATATACTCGAAAAAACAACTAAAATAATACAATTGCTTCCCACTTTCCGTGTCTTTACTTTCTGTGATTTGTAGAAGCAAGACCATAGCTTTATGCTTCAAGAACGAGCTGGAAATCTGGGATGTGCCTGATCAACAAACAAGAAAAAAGGAAGAAAATGAAGGTCCGTAATTCTGTGAAAATTTTTGTTTTTTTAGTGATGAGTGTGCTTTTTCTCTCTCTTAAGGTGATTTGGGAGATGGTTTAGGTGTATTAAGGAAGCAGAGGATCTTCCCATTGATAGCCAATCCTACCAGCGAGCTGCCTCCCATGCAACCTGATTTTAGGAACTTAACTCATACAGTAATAGACGCTGTAGTTATGATTCGTATCCCTGTAATTCTGTCCATGATTCTAGGCTAGTTTACAATATACTCGGTCCTTGTAAATTGTCTATATATTTGTAATGCGTTGCCATATTATACACGAGAGTTTTCCTAATATATTTGTTCTGTTTTATGGTATCAGAGCGTCGTCGTGACCTCTGTCAGTTTTACTTCAATGGCCTCACCTTCATCCTCGTCTGTCAACCCAGTAAATATCCAGAGCCTAGTCACAGTAAAACTCACCAAAGATAATTATTTGCTATGGAAAACCCAAGTCGTCCCTTACTTGCGCGGACAACGCCTTTTCGGTTTTGTAGATGGATCAAATCCACCTCCCCCCATCACCATTCCCAATCCTGATGGTGCTTCTACGTCTGATGCCGTACCAGACATTCCAAACCCAAAATTTTCCACTTGGTTTCTTCAAGACCAAGTAGTGCTAAGCACTCTGGTGTCTTCCCTGTCTGAAGGCATCCTAACTCAAATGGTGGGACTTACAACTTCCCGAGAAGTATGGTTAGCGTTAGAGAAGATGTTCTCTACCTATTCCACTGTTCGGACCATACAAACCCGTCAAATCTTGGCTACGACCAAGAAAGCCAACATGACCATTTCTGAATATTTTCAGAAAATGAAGTCATTCTCGGGCGTGTTATCTGCCATTGGCCAGCCTCTTCTGGACCAAGAATTTACAGCTTATCTCCTTGGTGGTCTCGACTCCACCTATGATGCTATTGTAACATCTATCTCTACTCGCATTGATCAAATGCCCACTGAAGAGATGTTCAGTCATCTTCTCAACTTTGAGTTGAGACTTGAGCAACATCAATCCGCCCTTGAAACAACTGTTGGATCTGTTAATGTTGCAACACGACATGAGACTCGTGATCGTGGTGGAAGACCACCTCAACGACCTTATGGCCAAAACCAAAACCAGCACTATCGTAGTCGTGGCCGCAACAACCGTGGACGAGGAAGTCACACTCACTCAGCTCACTCATCTAGTCCTTCTTCTTCCACTCCTCGACCAACTTGTCAAGTATGTAATAAAACTGGACACACGGCAATCCAATGTTATCATCGGTTTGATCAAGCCTTTCAAGGATCATCTCCCAATATGGCAGCCTATCTGAGTGCATCTTCCTCTTCACCAGATACAAACTGGTATCCCGACACAGGATCAACGAATCATCTCACTCATGACCTACAAAATCTCACACTCAATTATGAGCCGTACTCTGGTGGTGATCAAATACAAGTAGGTGACGGGTCAGGTTTACGCATCAAACATATTGGTTCAACAACTCTTGAAACTCCCTCGCACTCATTCTCATTATCTAATCTGCTACATGTTCCCAGTATTACGAAGAATTTACTTTCCGTAAGTCAATTTACACTTGAGAACAATGTTTTTATTGAGTTTCATGCATCTTGTTTTTTGGTGAAGGACGAAGCCACGTGGACAACTCTGCTGCGCGGCAACACTAAGGATGGCCTCTACACTCTTCCTTCACGACCGACCTCTCCTTCAATTCCTCAATCCAATTTTTGCAAGCATGTTCCACTCGACATTTGGCATTGCCGCATGGGCCATCCCTCCTACTCCACTGTCCGTCGTGTCGTCTCCAAATTTTTGCTTCCAGTCTCAACAAATAAACCTTCCAGCATTTGTTCCGCATGTCAACAAGGCAAAAGCCACCGTCTCCCTTTCTCAGATTCTCAATCTATTTCTCATTTTTCTCTTGAGTTAATTTTTTCTGATGTATGGGGTCCTTCCCCAACTCTATCTACTAATGGAAATAAATATTACGTTTCCTTCATTGATCATTTCAGCAAGTATACATGGCTCTTTCCCATCTCTCAAAAATCTGATGTTTTAAAAGTTTTTTGTTCTTTTCAAAAACTTGTAGAACATCAGTTTAATTGCCAAATTAAATCTGTCCAAACTGACTGGGGTGGTGAGTTCCAATCGTTACATACTTTCTTTACCAACGTCGGCATTCAACATCGAGTCAGTTGTCTACATACTTCAAAACAAAATGGTACTGTCGAACGAAAACATCGACATATTGTCGAAACTGGCCTCTCCCTACTCTCTCAAAGTAGTGTTCCTCACTCCTACTGGGATGATGCCTTCCTCACCGCAACCTACCTCATCAATTGACTTCCCACTTCCCCACTTGGAACTTCTCCTTTTGAAAAATTACACAATAGTGCTCCTGATTTCTTTTTTCTCAAAATCTTTGGTTGCGCTTGCTATCCTTACCTTCGGCCATTCAATAAATATAAACTTGACTTCCGTTCAAAACGCTGTGTTTTTCTTGAATTTAGTAACCTTCATAGAGGTTACAAATGTCTTGATGGAGAGGGCCAAAGAAGGACGGTTAAGAATCTAAGATGGAGCATTAACTCAAAAGCGTTTCAACTCTGCTATGGACAGGTTAAGGATGTGTTTAGTTAGCCAATCCAACTCAATTCAACTTAATTCATCTGATTATATTACAATTTTTTTAATTTTTAATATAAAATATAATAAATAATTTAATTTTTCAAATCTCAATTTAATTTTTTTAAATTTTAAAATAATAATAATATTAAAAAATAATATTTTAAATTTTTATCTCAACTCAACTCATTATTCAAACTGACTAAAAATTTTATATACTGTACTATCATTTTATTTACATCTCACTAAATAAAATATGACATTTTTATTATTATTAAATAATCATTTATTAAATACTTTTTTATCATCAAATAATAATAAATATAGAATTTTGTTACATACAAATAAAGTGTATATTAATCTACGTACCAATACTAATTTCTTCATACTTAAAATTTAAATTAACATTATTTTTAATAAAATCTACATTTTAATTAATCACAATAAATTAATATATATATTAATATATAATTATACTTATAACTAAATTTTTTCATAAATATAATACATCTTATAAATACGCCACATCATTTAAATATTGAAAATAATCTGGAAGACGCTGGCGGCTCGTCGCCATCTAGGGGCGCGAACCTGGGGTACATTACTAGCCAATAAAATATGGAAAATGGAAATTGGTTTTCAAAGTTATGTTTTAAATTATTATTCGGATATTTTAATTTTAATATTTTTTAATAATTATAAAATATATAAAAAAATGTATATATATCTTTTAATAGTTAAAAGTGTTAAAAAATATTTTTTTGAAAAAAAATCAAATGTACTACTTTCAACAATACATACTGGGTGGCCCAGCATTATCAATAAAATATTTTCTAAAACTTTTATTCAAAGTTTATTACGAGTAGAAATAAATATAAATGGCTTTTTATTTATTTCTATACATAAAATTCATTTATCTCCATTTGACCATTTTCTAATGAAAAACACTAAGGTCCGCTGGTGGCTTCCGCTCTAATTTTTTTTTTTTGAATGATTAAGATTATTATAATTTTTTTTATTTTTTTTAAATATTAAAAAATAATTTAAAAAAAAAAAAATATTTTGACCTAAGGTGACTTTCAGCTGGAGCCACCAGCGGCGCTACAGGCACCATCCTTTCCTAATTAATCCAATCATATCTGTTCTTTTTTTCCTGCGAGGTGTCAAATCTCACCAAACTCATGACGTTCACATCAGAATAATTACAAGCAAAGGGTCGAGAATTTGGATCGTTAGACTATAGAGCGGTCCTAATCTGCATCCATACCGCTAGTTGGTTTTCTTTTTTCGCTAGTTGGTTTTCGTTTTTTTTAATCTTTTCATATTTTTATATATTTAAATATTTTTAAAAAAATAAATATTAATAAACTTAAACCATTTTCTTAATCACAAAAAATAAAATTTTGCAATCAGTCAAATGAAGCGATACATCATAAGACATAAATAGCATACTATCTTTAATAAGAGGATATTAGATTTATTCACGCCACTATTTATCCCACAGTTTACACTTTCTTGTTTTAAAAGTAAACCCATGATCATCACGAACCCATCCTCTCATCTACATCTCTCTCCTCAATTTCTCTCTCTTTGAACTCTCTCTCTCTTAAAGCTCTCTCTCATCAAGCTTCTTCTCTCTTTCTCATCAAGCTCTCTCTCTCTCTCTTCATGCTCGCTCTCTCCTTAAGCTCTCTCTATCTTCGGCCTCTCTCTCCCTCAAAATCATTGTACTTTTTTTATCTATCTCCTCTCCTACTTCCTCTTCTTTTTCCTCAAACTATAAATCGTTCTTTCTCTTACTTGGGGACAAACAGAGAGAGATGGAAGGAGAGAAAGGTATAGTATGCGTGACAGGAGGTACAGGATACATAGGATCATGGCTGATCATGAGGCTTCTTGAGCGTGGTTACACTGTCCGAACTACCATGAGATCCAACCCAGGTAAAGCCACTTCTTCCCAGATCACACAGGCATATTGTTTCATGAGATCAAAGAGGGTTTCTTTGGATAATTATAAATTTATATGTGAATGAGGGTTAATTTGCTCCGGTTGAATTATTTTTCAGACTTAGTGCAAATTTATAATTACCGTAAAAAATATAACTTCTAGTTTTAAAGTTTATAATTTATAACTTAAGTGATAAGTTCAATTATTAAAATTTTATTTATGCTAATGTCATGTGGATCAATTGGCAACACCTGGAGTTGTCGCTAATTCTCACTAGAAGAACCAATGATCAAATCGCTTCCTATGTATAAAAAAATGTCATTTATTGTTAAATAATTATATGTTTAAAATATTTTTAACTATATTATATTTATTTAGAAATAAATTAAAAAATGCTTTCTAAAATAGATATGAATATTATTTTTTTTTTAAATTATGATTATATTTTTGAAAGTTTAAAAGTTATAATTATTTTAAAATTATATGCATATTTTGTTTTTTTATAATTTTTAAAAATTTAAATTATGTTTCACATTATTAAGAAAACACATGTAAGGAAAAACATCTAAATCATATTTCTAAACTTTTTAGTTTATTTAAAATTGAAAAATATTTTAATAATTTTATTTTTTTATTAATTATTTTTATAAATGATTTAAACAAAATTTAAAACCATTAGCGAAACCCAAGCATGCCCTTAGTTTATCACAGATGAATTTTATATCATAATTTCTTCACTTGAATGCGTGGACCAGGGCACACGAAAGACATTGGCTTCCTCACTAGTCTACCAGGAGCATCGGAAAAGCTCCAGATCTTCAATGCAGATCTCAACATTCCAGAGAGTTTCGATGCAGCCATTGAAGGATGCATCGGCGTCTTCCACGTTGCTACTCCGGTTGATTTAGAAGACAAAGAGCCTGAAGAGATTGTGACCAAAAGATCGATTGATGGAGCATTAGGCATCTTAAATGCATGCCTGAATTCTCAAACTGTGAAACGAGTCGTATATACTTCAAGTGCAGCAGCTGTTTTGTTCAATGACCAAGACGTTGATTATGAAGCAGATGAGAGCGTCTGGAGTGACGCAGATTTTATCAAAGTGCTAAAGACATACGGAAGTTCGTATTCAGTTTCTAAGACGTTAACTGAAAGGACAGTTCTTGAATTTGGAGAAAAACATGGGTTGGAGTTGGATGTCGTAACAATAATCCCTTCCCTTGTTATTGGACCCTTCATTTGCCCCAAGTTGCCCAACTCCGTTAGCGTAGCATTGGCTATGATCCTTGGTATGTGTTTTTCTTTCGCTGCAAAATACTATGCAATACATTATTTAAGATAATAAAATTATCATTATTATTTACCACATGATCAAGTTTTACGAATTTCCTTTTTTTTTTTTAATTATGTGATATATTCGCAGCTAAAATGTTTCTCTAAAATTTATAATACAACATCCCTACGTATTATCCTAATACTGCAATAAAAAGGGATTTGGGGTAATTTAAAGGTTTGCATATACTCAAATCCTTATATTTGTATAGAATTGCTGTTATCCAATTCCATCAAAACGAACTAATTTCAATTTCATATCTTTGCAGGCAACGAGGATGCATATGGTTTTCTTGCCCTTTCTGCATCTTCAATGGTGCATATAGATGATTTGGCCAGAGCACATATTTTTCTCCTTGAATATCCTAATGCAAAAGGAAGATACATTTGTTCATCAGATGGCATGACAATTCAACAGATGTATGAATTTCTTACTGCCAGTTATCCAGAATTTCAAATACCAACACCAGAGTGAGTGTCATTATCTTTCTCCTTATCGTTTAGAAACTCAAATGCTACTTTCCATCGACCTCAAAGTTATCTGCTTGTTTTTTTTTTTTTTTTGGTTCTTTTTCTTTTGTGCAGTTCAATGAAGAAATATGAAGGTTTTAAAACACGAGGGCTTTCATCAAAGAAGCTTTTAGATTCTGGATTCAGATATAAATATGGTTTCAAGGAAATGTTCGACGGAGCAGTTCAATGCTGTCGAGAAAAGGGTTATCTTCAGTTCAACGGTTAATGAATTATATATTCTACCACTAGTTTGTCAAATAAATATAAGGAGCACGGTATCCTGGAGGTGATATATATGCCCCTTAGCCCCCCTCTAAATTTGCGTGTCTTTGCATTTGAATGTTGGCTCAATGGCTTTATCGTCTATTGAGTTGGTTAGTCAATGGTAAGTCATTAGTACTCGAGTAAACAGTAATTTATTTTGCCTGCCTGCCTGTGGCCTTGTGAAATCGGCAGTGTATGTATCATTGTTCAGAGTCAAAGATAAATGCTTGATTTATAAATTAGTGAAAGATTACGTGGTTTGCTAACTCACTAAACCATAGTCATTTATAGTAGATATATACTATAAACGACAGTTGCTCATCTTAAGAACTGCAGGTGGTAATGGCTGCCAGCCAATATTCCCCTCCTTGGCCTAATTAATGCGAGTCGCCTCTTTCCGTTTTGTCATATATCATCGGGAACTATAGTCCTGTGAATGTATTTATCGCCTCCACTCTAATTTTGCTAATGATGATATGCCCATCCCAACAATAGGTTCCGCCATTATAAGGTGAAAGAGTTGTGGAGAAGTAGCCTCCCAACACCATTTGATTAGCAAGTTCTGTGCCATCGTTGTTTTATTTCCTTGTGTTTTTCCCATTGTTTTTAAATATAATTTCTTAGATCGCAGCATAATGTGTTACATTTAAACAAAGGTTTAATTAATGATTTTTATAGTTTGAGGACCACATGATTGTAGAGAGAATATTATATTTGAAGGCAATATTATTTTCTAAAAATTAAAAGAGAAATTTTGCAAGTGAGTGGATTTTGTCGACGGCTGTTGCCTCTTTATGCTAGATATTATTTTAGGATATATAAGTTTCACCTTATGAAAAAAATAGAGTCTATTATTAAAATATTTTTGCATGTGTGTCTCTAATTGGTCAACGTCATTCCCAAATTTTCCAAATCCAAATGCACTTGTTTTCTAAAAACCCAGAAACTCAAAACCCCCGCTTTTCAAACCCACAACATTAAAAAAAAAATGAAAAAGCTATACGTTTCGAAACTTACCAAGCAGTGAACAAGATCAAAATGGCAAGAACAATGAGAGTGTAGAGGCCACCATCGTACAAAGCCGATCTATAATGAGTCAAAACGACAACTTAGTAGGTCACGCCCACGACCCCAAGAGCCAAAAAAATCATGATCGAGCCCAGGCCTCGTAGTGCCGTACAGAACTGGAACACGTTCCGGGCCATTGCAGTTCCAGATCTATACATACTCGAAAAAATAACTAAAATAACCCAATTGCTTCCCGCTTTCTGTGTCTTTACTTTCTGTGATTTGTCGAAGCAAGACCACAGCTTTATGCTTCAAGAACGAGCTGGAAATCTGGGATGTGCATGATCAACAAACAAGAAAAAAGAAAAGAAAAAAAAGTTCCGTAATTCTGTGAAAATTTTTGTTTTTTTAGTGAAGAGTGTGCTTTTTCTCTCACTTTAGATGATTTGGGAGATGGTTTAGGTGGATCCGAGGGTTAGTTAGGGCGAAGGAATATGAAACTTCAGGGGGGGAGGGCCAAAGAAAGACTGTTACTTTAGATAGAGTAACTCGAAAGCGTTTCAGCTCTGCTATAGTCAGTTTAAATACTGGTGTATTTATCAATCTGGAAGACGCTGGCTCGGCGCCATCTAGAGTCGAGTCCCTTGGGTACATTACAAGCCAATAAAATATGGAAAATGATAATAGGTTTTCAAAGTTATGTTTTAAATTATTATTCTATTATTTTAATTTTTATATTTTTTATAATTAAAAAATATATATTTAAAATATATAATTTAATAGTTAAAAATGTTAAAAAATATTTTTTTTAAAAAAAATCAAATGTACTAAGTTCAACAATGCATACTAGGTGTGGTCTCTAGCATTATCCATAAAATATTTTCTAAAATTTTTATTCAAAGTTTATTACGAGTAGAAATAAATATAAATGGCTTTATAATATCATATTTTTTAAAAAATTATTGGATTTTATCTAATATATTTATCTTTTTCATTTTATTATTAAAAATTTTAATAATCTAATGATGTTTGAAAATAATTTCCATAATTTTATCACATCTCATTTCCTTTAAAAAATTAGTTAAACACAAATACTTTCAAATTAATTATTACAACTTTTCTAAATTTTTAAATAAAAAATTATTTAATTTTTTCAAATATCAAAATAAAAATTATATTCTAATAATATTTTAATTTTATAATATTTTTATTTAATTTTTTCTCTTATTTTTAAAATTTAATAAATATTTAATTAAAATTATCTAAATATTATTTATAAAATATTTTGTTAATCATATCTGTTGACCATTTCCTAATTAATCCAATCATATCTGTATTTGGTTTTCTAATTAATCGTATCTGTTGACCATTTCCAAATTAATCCAATCATATCTGTATTAGGTTTCCTAATTAATCGTATCTGTTGACCATTTCCTATTTAATCCAATCATATCTGTATTTGGTTTCCTAATTAATCATATCTGTTGACCATTTCCTAATTAATCCAATCATATCTGTATTTGGTTTCCTGCAAGCTGTCAAATCTCACCAAACTCATGACGTTCAACACCAGAATAATTACAAGCAAAGGGACAAGGAGAATTTGGATCATTAAATAACTATTTGTCCGATTATATATTTAATAAGAGATATACCACTACGAGCTGTGCTAGGCTGCTGACCGCGGCACGCCCAGCACATTTATGCTTTTTTACTTTTATATTTTTTAATTTTTTAAATATTTTTAAAAAAATATAAAAAATAAATCAATACATTAAAAATTATTCCCTTAATTATTAAGTAATTTTTATTTTTATTTTTTTACTAAACGATCAACTGGAGCGATAAGAAGTGAGGGGCATGATAGATTTATTCATGTCACTATTTACCCCACACTATACACCAATTTATTTTTTTAAAATGTCAACTCACGTCACTAAGGGAGGTAATATGTTACACGACCCGTTAACTCAATATGAATACGATACAATAATAGCGGATTAGTGTTTAATTTTAAAGAATTTGGGTCAAAACGGATTGATCCGTTAAGACACAATTACTTAACGGATTGATAACGAATCAAATCATTATGACACGTTAAGAAAGTTAAAGTTACAATTATACCCTTATATCTAAAAGTAAAATTGTTAGAATTTCAATTTTGATATTTTTATTATTTGGATTGTAATTTTAGATTTGTAGTTAGCTTTATAATTTTTATAATATCGTGATTTTAAAATTTATATAAAATTATACTAAATTTAATCAGGTCAAATTGGTTAATTTAGGATTTATTCAACCCATTTATATGAACAGTTTGAAACGAGTCGTATTGTGTCGTTTTAATCTATTTCGTAATATTTATTAATGGGTCAAAACGGATTGACACGACATGACCTGTTATGTTAATGAGTTGTGTTAAGATTTGAGATTTTGACACGATAAACTTAACAGATCGGATTAGGATTGATCTATATAATATAATATAGATACTTTGACATGACCCGTCAACACAATTTGACACCCCTAATCGTCACCTAATTTATCTCTCTCGTCTACTTATCTCTTCTTAATTTATCTTTCTCTTCAACTCCTTTCTCTCTCTAAAAGCTCTATCTCAGCAAGCTCTCTCTCTCTTCAACCTCGCTCTCTCTCTCTCTCTCTCTCTCTCTCCTTCAAAATCATTTTACTTTTTGTCTCTCGCTTTTCTCCTACTTCCACTTCTTTCTCCTCAAACTATAAATCGTTCTTACTCTTTTTTTACGTCAATGATTTGGTCTGACTATCACTTAAGGTGTAAGGTGTGAAGTATAAACTGAGTTAAGGCGTAGATCAAGCAGAGAGAAATGGAAGGAGAGAAAGGTAGAGTATGCGTGACAGGAGGTACAGGATACATAGGATCATGGCTGATCATGAGGCTTCTTGAGCGTGGTTACAGTGTCCAAACTACTATGAGATCCAACCCAGGTAAAGCCACTTCTTCCCAGATCACACAGGCACGTTTCATGAGATCAAAGCGGGTTTCTTCGGAAAGTTAATTATAAATTTATATGTGAATGATGGTTAATTTGCTCCGGTTGAATTATTTTCCAAACTCAGTGCAAGTTTGTGAGTACGCCATAAAATATATATAATCTATAGTTTTAAGATTTATAATTTATAACTTAAGTGATAAGTTTTAATATTAAAATATTATTTATGTCAACGTTATTTGGACTAATTGGCAACAGCTTGATTTTCCTTTAGAAGAATCAATGATCGAATCCCCCTCCTATGTATAAAAAAAATATTATTTATTGTTTAATAATTATATATTTAAAATATTTTCAAATATATTATATTTGTTTATAAAAAAAATTAAAAAAGTACTTTTTAAAATAGATATAACAATTATTTGGTTTTTTTATAAATTATGATCATATTCTTGAATATTCTTGAAAGTTTAAAAGTTATAATTATTTTAGAGTTGTATGGATATTTTGTTTATTGATAATTTTTTAAAATTCAAATTATGTTTCACATTATTCAAAAAAACACATAAGAAAAATGTCAAAATGATATTTTAATACTTTTTAGTTCATTTGAAATTGAAAAGCACTTTAATATATAACACTAAAATAATTTTTTTTATTAAACAAGTTTTAAGGCTATTTAAACACTCTTTACAACTATTAGCGAAATACAAAAACTGCCCTTAGTTATCACAGATGAATTTGATATTATAATTTATTCGCTTAAATATGTGGACCAGGGCACACGAAAGATATTGGCTTCCTCACTGGTTTACCAGGAGCATCAGAAAAGCTCCAGATCTTCAATGCAGATCTCAGCATTCCAGAGAGTTTTAGTGCAGCCATTGAAGGATGCAGTGGCGTCTTCCACGTTGCTACTCCGATTGATTTCGAAGACAAAGAACCTGAAGAGATTGTGACCAAAAGATCAATCGATGGAGCATTAGGCATCTTAAATGCATGCTTGAATTCTCAGACTGTGAAACGAGTCATATATACTTCAAGTTCAGCAGCTGTTTTGTACAGTGGCGAGGACGTTGATGATGAAGCAGATGAGAGCGTTTGGAGTGACGTAGATTTTATCAAAGCGCTAAAGATATATGGAGGTTCGTATGCGATTTCTAAGACATTAACTGAAAGGGCAGTTCTTGAATTTGGAGAAAAACATGGGTTGGAGTTGGATATCGTAACAATAATCCCTTCCCTTGTTATTGGACCATTCATTTGCCCCAAGTTGCCTAGCTCCATTAGCGTAGCATTGGCTATGATCCTAGGTATGTATTTTTCTTTTGCCGCAAAACATCATGCAATACATGATTTAAGATAATAAAATTATCATTATTATTTAAATTATCGTTATTATTTACCACCTGATCAAGTTTTGCGAGTTTCCTTTTTTTTTATGTGATGTCTTTGCGGCTAAAATGTTTCTTTAAAATTTATAATACAAAATCTCTGCGTATTACTCTGATATTGCAATAAAAAGGGATTTGGGGTATTTCATATACTCAAATCCTTATATTTGTAAAGAATTGTTGTTCTCTAATTGCACCAAAACGAACTAATTTCAATTTCATATCTTTGCAGGTAACGAGGATGCATATAGTTTTCTTGCCCTTATTGCATCTTCAATGGTGCATGTAGATGACTTGGCCAGAGCACATATTTTTCTCCTTGAATATCCTAATGCGAAAGGAAGGTACATTTGTTCGTCAGATGGCATGTCAATTCAACAAATGTCTGAGTTTCTTGCTCACAATTACCCAGAATTTCAAATACCAACACCAGAGTGAGTGCCATTATCTTTCTTCATATCGTTTAGAAACTCAAATTCTACTTTCCATCGACCTCAAAGTTAACTAATTGTGTTTTTTTTTTTTTTTGTTCTTTTTATTTTGTGCAGTTCAATGAAGAAATATGAAGGTTTTAAAACACCAGGGCTTTTATCAAAGAAGCTTTTAGATTCTGGGTTCAGATATAAATATAGTTTCAAGGAAATGTTCGACGAAGCAGTTCAATGCTGTCGAGAAAAAGGTTATCTTCAGTTCAATGGTTAATGAATTATAGATTCTACCACTAGTTTGTCAAATAAATATAAGGAGCACGGTATCCTGGACGTGATATATATGCCCCTTATCCCCCCTCTAGATTTGTGTGTCTTTGCATTTGAATGTTGCTTCAATGGCTTTATCGTCTATTGAGTTGATCAATCAATGGTAAGTCATTAGTACTCGAGTAAACAGTAATTTATTTTGCCTGTCTGTAGCTTTATGAAATTGGCTGTGTATATATCATCGCTCAAAGTTAGCGATAAATACTTGATTTATAAATTAGGAAAAGATTACGTGGTTTGCCAACTCATTAAACCACAGTCGTTTATAGTAGATATATACTATAAACGACAGTTGCTCATCTTAAGAACTGCAGGTGGTAATGGCTGCCGGCCAATACTCCCCTCCTTGGCCTAATTAATGCGAGTCGCCTCTTTCTATTTTGTCATATATCATAGGGAATTATACTTCTGTGAATGTATTCTCGCCTCCACTCCAATCTTGCTAATGATGATATGCCCATCCCAGCAATACTTTCCACCATTATAAGGTGAAAGAGTTGTGGAGAAGTAACCTCCCAACACCGTTTGATGTGCCAATATTGTTGCTCATGTATTTCCTTGTGTTTTTCCCATTGTTTTTAAATATAATTTCTTAGATCTCAGCATAATGTGTTACATTTAAATCAAGGTTTAATTAATGATTTTGATAGTTTTGAGGACCAAATGATTGTAGAGAGAATGTTATATATGAAGAACTGCAATATTATTTTCTAATAATTAAAAGAGAAATTTTGCAAGCGACTGGATTTTGCAGTGTCGATGGCTGTTGCCTTTTTATATTGGATATAATTTTAAGATGTGCAAGTTTCACGTCATAAAAAAATAAAGTCTATTATTAAAATATTTTTTTATGCGAGTCTCTAATTTGTCTATTTTTTTTTTTTAAAAAAGACGTGCATATTCTAAAAATACAATTATTTTCTCATTACCCAGTCACGACTTTTTTAATAAGGAGTCATTGTCAAAAGCTCACGCACTCACGACTAATTCTACATGCGAAGAATTTTCGTTTAGGAGAAGGTAGGCAACGTTGGAAAAGTCTGAACCCATAAGGATGGTTTTGTAGGAATGGGACAAGTAGAATTTGGACCATTAGTAGAATTATAAACTATTTGTGTGCTTATGTATTTCAATATTTCATAAACGATTTCATAAACGCAGAGGTCAAGCAGAGAGAGGGAGATGGAAGGAGAGAAAGGGAGAGTATGCGTGACAGGAGGTACGGGATACATAGGATCATGGCTGATCATGAGGCTTCTTGAGCGTGGTTACAGTGTCCGAACGACTATGAGATCCAACCCAGGTAAAGCCACTTCTTCCCAGATCACACAGGCATTTTGTTTCGTGAGATCAAAGCGGGTTTCTTTGGATAATTATAAATTTATATGTGAATGATGGTTAATTTGCTCCGTTTGAATTATTTTTCAGACTTAGTGCAGATTTATAATTACCGTAAAAAATATAACTTCTAGTTTTAAAGTTTATAATTTATAACTTAAATGATAAGTTTAATTATTAAAATATTATTTATGCCAAGGTCATTTGGATCAATTGGCAGCACCTTGAGTTCTTACTAGAAGAGCTAATGATCAAATCGCTCTCCCATGTATAAAAAATTAATGTTATTTATTGTTTAATAATTATATATTTAAAATATTTTTAAATATATTATATTTGTTTAGAAATAAATTAAAAAATGCTTTCTAAAATAGATATGACCATTATTTGATTTTTTTTCTTTTACAAATTATGATTATATTCTTAAAAATTTAAAAGTTATAATTATTTGAAAATTGTATTGATATTTTGCCTATTAATAATTTTTTAAAATTCAAATTATGTTCCACATTATTCAGAAAACACATATAAAGAAAAATATCTAAGTAATATTTCTATACTTTTTAGTTTATTTAAAATTGAAAAGTATTTTAATATCTAATATCAAACAACTTTATTTTTTTATTAAAATTTTTTTAAAATTATTTAAACAAATTTTAAAACTATTAGCGAAACCCAAGCAACCCTTAGTTTATCACAAACGAATTTGATATCATAATTTCTTCCCTTGAATACGTGGACCAGGGCACACAAAAGACATTGGCTTCCTCACTGCTCTACCAGGAGCATCAGAAAAGCTCCAGATCTTCAATGCAGATCTCAGCATTCCAGAGAGTTTTGCTGCAGCCATTGAAGGATGCATTGGTGTCTTCCACGTTGCTACTCCGGTTGATTTTGAAGACAAAGAGCCTGAAGAGGTTGTGACCAAAAGATCGATCGATGGAGCATTAGGCATCTTAAATGCATGCCTGACTTCTCAGACTGTGAAACGAGTCGTATATACTTCAAGTGCAGCAGCTGTTTTGTACAGTGGCAAGGACGTTGATGATGAAGCAGATGAGAGCGTTTGGAGTGATGCAGATTTTATCAAAGCGCTAAAGACACACAGAGCTTCGTATGCACTTTCCAAAACATTAACTGAAAAGGCAGTTCTTGAATTTGGAGAAAAACATGGGTTGGAGTTGGATGTTGTAACAATAATCCCTTCCCTTGTTATTGGACCATTCATTTGCCCCAAGTTGCCCAGCTCCGTTAGCGTAGGATTGGCTATGATCCTTGGTATGTATTTTTTCTTTCGCTGCAAAACACCATGCAATACATGATTTAAGATAATAAAATTATCATTATTCTTTACGACATGATCAAGTTTTGCGAGTTTCCCTTTTTTTTCTTTTTTAATGTGATGTCTCCGCGGCTAAAATGTTTCTCTAAAATTTATAATACAACATCTCTACATATTACTCTGATACTGCAATAAAAAGGGATTTGGGGTAATTTAAAGGCTTGCATATGCTCAAATCCTTATATTTGTACATAATTGTTGTTCTCCAATTCCACCAAAACGAACTAATTTCAATTTCATATCTCTGCAGGTAATGAGGATGCATATAGTTTTCTTGCCCTTGCTGCATCTTCAATGGTGCATGTAGATGACTTGGCCAGAGCACATATTTTTCTCCTTGAATATCCTAATGCGAAAGGAAGGTACATTTGTTCGTCAGATGGCATGACAATTCAACAGATGTCTAAATTTCTTGCTGTCAATTACCCAGAATTTCAAATACCAACACCAGAGTGAGTGTCTTATCTTTCTCCGTATTGTTTAGAAACTCAAATGCTACTTTTCATCGACCTCAAAGTTATCTGCTTGTTTTTTTTTTGTTCTTTCCTTTGTGTAGTTCAATGAAGAAATATGGAGGTTTTAAAACGCAAGGGCTTTCATCAAAAAAGTTTTTAGATTCTGGGTTCAAATATAAATATGGTTTCAAGGAAATGTTCGACGGAACAGTTCAATGCTGTCGAGAAAGGGTTATCTTTAGTTCAATGGTTAATGAATTATAGATTCTACCACTAGTTTGTCAAATAAATATAAGGAGCACGGTATCCTGGACATGATATATATGCCCCTTATCCCCCCTCTAGATTTGTGTCTTTGCATTTGAATGTTAGCTCAATGGCTTTATCGTCTATTGAGTTGGTCAGTCAATGGTAAGTCATTAGTACTCGAGTAATTAGTAATTTATTTTGCCTACCTGTCTGTGGCCTTGTGAAATCGACGGTATATGTATCATCCCTCAGAGTCAGAGATAAATGCTTGATTTATAAATTAGTGAAAGATTACGTGGTTTTCTAACTCGTTAAACCATAGTCGTTTATAGTAGATATATACTATAAACGGCAGTTGCTCATCTTAAGAACTGTAGGCGGTAATGGCTGCTGGCCAATACTCCCCTCCTTGGCCTAATTAATGCCAGTCGCCTCTTTCCATTTTGTCAAATTTCATAGGGAACTATAGTCTTGTGAATGTATTTCTCACCTCCACTCTAATTGCGCTAATGATGATATGCCCATCCCAGCAATACGTTCCGCCATAGGGTGAAAGAGTTATGGAGAAGTAATCCGCCAACACCGTTTGATCAGCAAGTTCTGTGCCAATATTGTTGTTCGTGAATTTCCTTGTGGTTTTCCCATTGTTTTTAAATATAATTTCTTAGATCTCAGCATAATATGTTACATTTAAACCAAGGTTTAATTAATGATTTTTATAGTTTGAGGACCACATGATTGTAGAGAGAATATTATATTTGAAGAACTGCAATATTATTTTCTAATAATTAAAAGAGAAATTTTGCGAGTGACTGGATTTTACTTATGGTTGTTGCCTCTTTTTGCTGGATATAATTTTAAGATATGTAAGTTTCACGTTATGAAAAAATATAAATAAATAAAGTCTATTATTAAAATATTTTGTATGTGGGTCTCTAATTTATCTTTTCTTTTCTTTTTTATGTGCACATCGTAAAAATACAATTATCATTTATCATTACCCAATCACGACTTTTTTAGTAAGGAGTCATTGTCAAGCTAACTCACGACTTCTGCATGCGAAGAATTTTCGTTTAGAAGAAGGTAGGCAACGTTGGAAAAGTCTGAACCCATAAGGATGGGGTTGTAGGATGAGAATTTGGACCATTAGTAAAATTATAAAATTATAAAATTTCATAAGCGCAGAGATCAAGCAGAGGGAGAGATCAGATGGAAGGAGAGAGAGTTAGAGTATGCGTGACAGGAGGTACAGGATACATAGGATCATGGCTGATCATGAGGCTTCTTGAGCGTGGTTACAGCGTCCGAACTACCATAATACCATTAGATCCAGCCCATGTAAAGCCACCTCTTCCCAGATCACGCAGGCATGTTCATTGCATGAGATCAGGGCGGGTTTCCTTTTTGCTAGTAATTAATAACTCTTGTGGGGATCTTAAAAGGAGATTACAATACTAGGGCCATCAAAATGATTTACGAGGAATTGTACCGACGGTGCAAACTTTTTTCTCTACTTCAAAGCAGTTTTCAAACATATATTTTTTTAAAAATATAAAAAATAAACAAACATAATTCATAAAAAAAATCTAATTAGGGATACTTTGTCGTTTACCTATCATTTTTCTAAAAGAAATTCAAAGACTTTATATGTGTGTGTATATATATATATATGTATATGTACATATAGCGGATTAATTATCAAGTTAACATCCTTCAATTATACTTGACCATGATCAAATTAATACGTTATATATGTTAATATGCGAAGGTCAAGATTGTATTTTAACATCTAGTTTTTATTGTTTTAAGGATAATTTTTTTGACAAAAAAATAAAATTGGGGCATTGCGGTTCGATTCGGTTTAATTATTTTTATACACTTGGTGTATTGTGGTAGAAAATAAAGCTTTTTATAGTGTTTTTAATTATAAAAATAATGTTAGATACAATCATAAGGTGTACAAGTCGTACAACATCTCTTTAAAAAATAATAGAGTCTAATATTAAAAGAATAATTTTTTCATGTAAATTTCGAATTTAACAATTTTTTTTCAAAATAAATGCTCAGGACTTATATACCTTAGGAATGCAAATATCATTTCTTTTTAAAAAATATAGCATTATCTGAATAAATCTTAGTTAATAATTTTAAAAAAAATTAAATTTTTAGTTTTTTAGTACTTAAAAGAATTTTTTATAAATTTACCAAATATATAATTTTTTTAAAAGATCTTTTCGAATTTGTTTAGACAGTTGTGTTTAAAAAATAAACCAAACTCAACTTATATCAAATAAATTATTGATGGGATCCACTATTTTTTTATTTTTTCAATTTTTTATGAAAAAGCTAAACTCATCTCAACCTACTTCAAACATTTCAATATTAAAAAAGTAATCTAATCTCAATAGGACTTACAAAATAATAATATTAAAAAATATTCTAATAATATTTTATTTAATTTTCAACTTTAATACGAATCATTTCATCTTTGTCTCAATGTCAAAACAACTTCTACCACAAACAAATTTGATATAATTTCATCGTTTGAATTCGTGGACCAGGGAACACGAAAGACGTTGGCTTCCTTACAAGTCTACATGAGAAGCATCAGAAAAGCTCTCGATCTTCAATGTAGATCTCAGCATTCCAAGGAGTTTCAATGCAGCCATTGAATGATGCATCGACGTCTTCCATGTTGCAACTCCGATTGATTTGGAAGACAAACAACTTGAAGAGATTGTGACCAAAAGATCGATCGATGGAGCATTAGGCATCTTAAATGCGTGCCTGAATTCTTAGACTATGAAATGAGTCGTATATACTTCAAGTGCAGCAGCTGTTTTGTTTAGTAGCGAGGATGTTGATGATAAAATAAAGAGACTTTTGGAGTGACGCAAATATCATCAAATCTCAAACAATACCTGGAGCTTTGTATGCGGTTACCAAGACGTTAATTGAAATGGCAGTTCTTGAATTTAGAGAAAAACATGGATTGGAGTTGGATGTGGTAACAATAATCCCTACCCTTGTTACCAAACCCTTCATTTGCCCCAAATCGCCCATTTCCATTCGCCTTGCATTGGCTCTAGTCCTTGGTATGTATTTTTTCTGTTGCTGCAAAACATTGATTGAAAATAATAAAATTCAAAATGAAGAACAACGTTATTCTTTATTTTTTAGTAATACATAGTCGAATGAATACTTTGGAGGTGAATTCCATGTATATGGGCAGAAGAAGACTAGAAAAAAAAAATAATTAAGGATGATAAAATTTATAATAAAATGAAAATGTTCCTATGTATTTCACTGTCTCATCGATCTATTATACATTTCAAATATTTAGTTATTTAGATCTTGGAGGCACATTCTATACTGCAACAAAAAGGGGTTTGGGGTAATTTAAAGGCTTACATAGACTCAAACCCTTATATTTGTACAGAAGTGTTGTTCTCCAACTCCACCAAAACAAACTATTTCAATTTCATATCTCTGCAGGTAACGAGCGTGCATATAGTTTTCTTGCTAGTACCGCATCTTCAACAATGGTGCACCTAGATGACTTGGTCAGGACACATTTTTCTCCTTGAATATCCTAATGCGAAAGAAAGGTACATTTGTTCGTCATATGGCATGACAATTCAACAGATATATAAATTTCTTGCTACCAGTTACCCAGAATTTCAAATAACAACACCAGAATGAGTGCCATTATCTTCCTCTGTATTGTTTAGAAACTCAAATGCTACTTTCTTTCCATCAACCTCAAAGTTATTTTTTTTTTATTCTTTTTCTTTTGTGCAATTCATTGAAGAAATATGGAAGTCATAAATATGATGTCAAGGAAATGTTCGAATGAGCAATTCAATGCTATTGAGAAAAGAATTATCTTCAGTTCAATGGTTAATGAGTTACAGATTCTAAGGAGCACGTATCCTTAATTTGATATGCCCCTTACACCCCTCTAGATTTGTGTCTTTGCATTTGAATGTTGGCTTTATCGTCTATTGAGTTGGTCAATCAATCGTGAGTCATGAGTATTCAAGAGTGAAGAGTAATTTATTTTGCCTGTAAGAGATAAATGCTTTTATTTATAAATGAATGTAAGTTGATATATTTTGTAGTCATTTTCAAGTGGAAGTCGTTTATAGTATATACTCATGCAAATGGCAGTTGCTCATCTAAAAAAGTGCAAGCGGTAACGGCTATCGGCCAATAGGCCCAATACTTCTCTCCTCCGCCTAATTAATGCTCGTCGCGTCTTTCCACTTTGACATGTCATTGGAAACCATAGTTCTAGGAATTTTTTTCTCACCCCAACTCTCCTTTTCACTAATTATGATATGCCCGTCCCAGCAATGCATTCCAAAAAGTGAGAGAGTTCTGGAGAAGTAACCCCCAACACTGTTTCAGTAAGTTCTGTGCCATTGTCGTTGTATGTCCTTGTGTTTCAACCTTTTCCATTGCTTTTAAATATAATTTCTTATATCTCAGCATAGTGTGTTAACATTTAAATCAAAATTTAAGTAATGATTTTTTATGTTTGGTGTTGTGAAAAACTATGACAAATAAACAAACGAAAATACAAGTAAGTCAATAACACGATACAAAATTAAAGTGTTTTGACAACGTGTACACATCTGTGGAGTTGCAGAGCATTTTATTATACCGAGCTCTTGCAAAATACACTTCAGGAAAAAATCTCAAGTTCAAAACACTCAGGGTGCAATAAACAATTAATTAAGTATATATTTATATTTTTATACTACGGAAACCATAATGTTTTTTTTTTTTTTTTTTGTATTATTCACTCTAGCAGAGTATTGAGTGCACATCGAACGAGATTGTTATTTAATGTTTGTTTAAGCGAAACTTAAGCAACCTCCTTGTCTGTGTTTTGCTTAAGCCACCTATTGCACGAACGTCAAAATGGCTCATCACCATCTAGAGTTGAGACCCTGGGGTACATTCCTAGCCAATAAAATATGGAAAATGATAATTGGTTTTCAAAGTTATGTTTTAAATTATTATTCGAATATTTTGATTTTTATGTTTTTTAATAATTAAAAAAGTGACTATTAATAAAATTATATATATAATTTTAATAATTAAAAGTGTTGAAAAATTATTTTTAAAAAAAATTCAAATGTACTACGCTCAACAAATTAACAATGCATACTAGTGGTCTCTAGCATTATCCATAAAATATTTTTTAAAATTTTTATTCAAAGTTTATTACGAGTAGAAATAAATATAAATGGCTTTATAATATCATATTTTTAAAAATTTTTATTGGAACAATAATAGTTTAAAATATATTACAACATTTTTTTTATCTAATATATTTATCTTTTTCATTTTATTATTAAAAATTTTAATAATCTAAAGATATTTAAAAATAATTTCCATCTCATGATTTTATCCCATCTCATTTCCTTTTCAAACATCATTCAAATACAAATACTTTTAAATAAATTATTACAATTTTTCTAAATAAAAAATAAAAAATAATTCAAATTTTTCAAATTTTAAAATAAAAATTATATTCTAACAATATTTTAACTTTATAATATTTTTGTATTCAATTTTTTCCTCTCTTTTTTCAAAATTTAATAAATATTTAATTCAAACTATCTAAATACTATTTATAAATTATCTTATTATTGTTCATAAAATTCTCATTTAATTTCATTATACGACCATTTCCTAATTTATCCAATTATATCTGTATTCGTTTTCCTGCGAGGTGACAAATCTCACCAAACTCATGACGTTCACATCAGAAAATTTACAAGCAAAGGAACAAGGAGAATTTGGATCGGACTATAAACTAATTGACATCATTACTAGAAATATATATTTAATAAGATATATTACATCAGCCACCATTCCCTTCACTTTTTTTTTTTTTTATTTAAAGGTCAACCCATTGGTTACAAACCAATCTCTCTCATCTACCTCTCTCTCGTCAATCTCTCTCTCTTAAAACTCTGTTTCATCAAACCCTCAGTCTCTCTTCAACCTCTCTCTCTCAAAATCATTGTATTTTTTACCTCTTTCCTCTCCTCTATCATCTTAATCCTCTTTAAACCATAGATCGTTCCTTTCTTCTTTTTTCTTTTTTGTTAGTCATCAAGTTTGACTGTCACGTAAGATGTGGAGATGTAAAATGAGTTAAGAGAGAAGAATAATTCATTTCATAAACGCAGAGATCAAGCAGAGAGAGATGGAACGAGAGAAAGGTAAGAGTATGCGTGACAGGAGGTACAGGATACATAGGATCATGGCTGATCATGAGGCTTCTTGAGCGTGGTTACAGTGTCCGAACTACTATTAGATCCAACCCAGGTAAAGCCACTTCTTCCCAGATCACACAGGCATGCTTTCTTTCATGAGATCAAAGCGGGTTTCTTTGGATAATTTTTAATTTATATGCGAATGAGGGTTAATTTGCTCCGGTTGAATTATTTTTCAGACGCAGTTATATTTGTGATTACGGTAGAAAATATAACTTATAGTTTTAAGGTTTATAATTTATAATTTATGTGATAAGTTCTACTATTAAAATGTTATTTAAGTAAATGTCATTTAGACCAATTGATAACATCTTGATATTTTACTAGCAGAATTAAGGATCGAATCCTCCTCCCATGTATTAAAAAAATGTTATTTATTGTTTAATAATTATATGTTTAAAATATTTTTAAATATATTATATTTATTTAGAAACAAATTTAAAAAGTACTTTTTAAAATAGATATGACCATTATTTAATTTTTCTTATAAATTATGATCATATTCTTAAAAGTTTAGAAGTTGTAATTATATGAAGAGTTGTATGTATATTTTGCCCATTGATAATTTTTTAAAATTCGAATTATGTTCTATATTATTTGGAAAAACACAAAAGAAAAAAATCAAAATAATATTTTTAGTCTATTTGAGATTGAAAATTACTTTAATATACAACACTCGAACAACTTAAATTTTTTTTTTTATAAAAAAATTTAAGACTATTTAAATACTTTTTAAAACTATTAACGAAATACAAAAATGCCTTTAGTTTATCTGAGACGAATTTGATGTTATAATTTCTTTGCTTGAATACGTGGACCAGGGCACACGAAAGACATTGGCTTCCTCATTGGTCTACCAGGAGCATCGGAAAAGCTCCAGATCTTCAATGCAGATCTCAAAATTCCAGAGAGTTTCAATGCAGCCATTGAAGGATGCATCGGCGTCTTCCATGTGCTACTCCAGTTGATTTCGAAGACAAAGAACCTGAAGAGATTGTGATCAAAAGATTGATCAATGGAGCATTAGGCATCTTAAATGCATGTCTGAATTCTCAGACTGTGAAACGGGTCATATATACTTCAAGTGCAGTAGCTGTTTTATACAATGGCGAGGAAATTGATGATGAAGCAAATGAGAGCATTTGGAGTGATGCAGATTTTATCAAAGCGCTAAAGACACACGGAGGTTCGTATGCAGTTTCTAAGACATTAACTGAAAGGGCAGTTCTTGAATTTGGAGAAAAACATGGGTTGAAATTGGATGTCGTAACAATAATCCCTTCCCTTGTTATTGGACCCTTCATTTGCCCCAAGTTGCCTAGCTCCGTTAGCGTAGCGTTGGCTATGATACTTGGTATGTATTTTTCTTTCGCTGCAAAACACCATGCAATACATGATTTAAGAAAATAAAATTATCATTATTCTTTACCACATGGTCCAGTTTTGTGAGTTTTATTTTTATTTTATTTTATGTGATGTCTTTGCTACTAAAATGCTTCTCTAAAATTTATAATACAACATCCCTACATATTACTCTGGAATAAAAATGGATTAGAGGTAATTTACAGGCTTTTACATATACTCAAATCCTTATATTTGTACAGAATTGTTGTTCTCCAATTCCAACAAATCGAACTAATTTCAATTTCATACCTATGCAGGTAACGAGGATGTATATAGTTTTCTTAATGCCCGTACCGCATCTTCAATGGTGCATGTAGATGACTTGGCTACAGCACATATTTTTCTCCTTGAATATCCTAATGCTAAAGGAAGGTACATTTGTTCATCAGATGGCATGACAATTCAACAGATGTTTGAATTTCTTGTTGCCAGTTATCCAGAATTTCAAATACCAACACCAGGGTGAGTACCATTATCTTTCTTCGTATCGTTTAGAAACTCAAATGTAGTATTCCATTGACCTCAAAGTTATCTTTTTTTTTTTTTTTTTTTGTTCTTTTTCTTTTATGCAGTTCAATGAAGAAATATGGAGGTTCTAAAACACATGGACTTTCATCAAAAAAGCTTTTAGATTTTGGGTTCAGATATAAATATGGTGTCAAGGAAATGTTCGATGAAGCAATTCAATGCTGTCGAGAAAAGGGTTATCTTCAGTTTCATGGTTAATGAGTTATAAATTCTACTAGTAGTTTGTCAAATACATGTACATAAGGCGCACAATATCCTGGACTTGGTATGCCCCTTATACCCCTCTAGATTTGTGTCTTTGCATTTGAATGTTGGCTTTAACGCCTATTGAGTTGGTCAATCAATCGTGAGTCATGAGGAGTCAGGAGTGGAGAGTAATTTATTTTGCCTGTAAGAGATAAACGCTTTACTTATAAATGAATGTAAGTTGATATATTTTGTAGTCATTTCCAAGTGGAAGTCATTTATAGTATATACTCATGTAAATGACAGTCGCTCATCTAAAAAAGGGCGGTAATGGCTACCTGCCAATAGGTCCAATACTTCCCTCCTCCACCTAATTAATGCCCGTCGCCTCTTTCCACTTTGACATATGTCATCGGAAACCATAGTTCTAGGAATTTTTTTCTTGCTCCAACTTTCCTTTTCACTAATGATGATATGCCAGTCCCAGCAATGCATTCCAAAAAGTGTGAGAGTTTTGGAGAAGTAACCCCCAACACCGTTTCAGTTAGTTCTATGCCATTGTCGTTGTATGTCATTTTGTTTCAAAATTTTCCATTGTTTTTAAATATAATTTCTTAGACCTCAGCATAATGTGTTAACATTTAAATCAAAATTTAAGTAATGATTTTTTATAGTTGGAATTATGAAAAACTATGACAGACAAACAAACAAAAATATAAGCAAGTTAATCACACGATACAAAATAAACGTAATTTGGCAACGTGCCTACATCTACAAAGTATCACAGAATTTTATTATACTAAGCTCTTGCAAAATACAATTTATGGCAAAATCTCACGTTCATAGCATTCAGGGCGTAGTAAACCATTAATTAAGTATGTATTTATATTATTATATGACGAAAATTGTAATATTTATTTTTTTACATTATTCACTTTAGTAGAATATTGATTGCACATCGAACGAGATCTCTATCTGATATTTGTTTTAAGCGAGAGTTAAGCAAACTCTCTATTTGTGCTTCGCTCAAGCCACCTGTTGTTCGTCGAACCAACTTTCTGCTTTGCACTTTGCACTTTTTCTAATTGCAAAGAGTGCCAACAATTTTCCATAAGGGCGATGCCCTCGTGCCCCCACAAGTGTCTGCCCAAGCCTCCATGAAAATATGCTAAAAAATCATAGCGCATCATTTTCGAATTGGATTAATTTGAAGCATCATTTTCAAGTTTTAAAAGTAGAACTAATTATGCTAATTTTATTTTATTTTATAATTATCATCTATTCCCTTATTATTTTTTGATGATTATGTTTGAATGTGAATATCACCCCAATTTATCTCTAATTAATTATTAATGGGACTTACTATTTTTTTAACTTTTCATAAAAAAGCAAATCCATCTCATTCTATTTCATTCATTCGAACAAATATACCAACTTATTTACATTCAAACACATATTAACAAGCCTTACAAAACACTACTATTCATATATCATCTTAGATCACATCAGTATTCAAACGCAATCTTAAGATTTGTTTGCCAGCATAACTGTTATTAAATACTTTTACATATTTCCTCATTAAACTAATTCAAATACATAATACTTTTCAATTTTAAATTTTTAACTTTTTTATCTAATCATTACAATTTTCTCAAACTCTCAAACAAAATACATAAACTAATACTACTTTTTTCAAATTTTAAAACAAAAATTATATTCAAATATTTTTTTAGTTTTATAATATTTTTTATTTACTATTTTCTCTCTCCTGTTATAAAATCTAATAAAATATTTTAACTTAAACCATTTTACCATGAATAATACTATTCATTATCTTTTTTCTCGTCATCATTTCCTATTTCTATGATGTATTATTAGATGATTAGAAATTATTTATTATGTTTTACTTGTGAACCTATTATTTAATGTCACGTCACGAGATGATGAGAAAATAAATTATTAATAGATTTTTTTTTACTGCTATTTATAGATATAATGAGATATTTTAAGTATCCACACGGGCTGAAAAGAAAAATGGCCTCATTTATTTATTAGAACAACTTTCTTATTTCATGGAGACTTTTAGGTCTCATTTGGAAATCTATTTTATCTCATTTTTTTTCTTTCGACTTAAAATCACTTAAATATAAATATTTTTTAATTTCAAATATTTAAATTTTTTTATTTAATTATTATCTAATCATTACAATTTTTTAAAACTTCTCAACAAAATACTAAAATAATTCAATTTCTTCAAATTAAAAAATAAAAATTATATTAAAAAATTATATTTTTATTCAATTTTTTATTTTTTAAAACTCAATAAAAGATTCTAATTCAAATAATTTTATTACTATATATAAATCATTTTATTATTATTCATTTTAATTTTAGTCAATACTAATTAATATATTTTCTCCCTCGTCCATCCAACGTGATCCAATCCCATGGTAGCTCCTACAAGCGCGTACAAACCATAAACCCCACAAACTCCCCCTTTCCATTTCCCATTTTCCCGAATCACAAACCGGGTCACGATATGGATCAGGTTCTTACAGTTATGGTCATTTCGGTTCTGCTCGGCGCTGCAATCGCCCTCTCCTTCTTCACGAGCTACTTTGGCAAGCGAAGATCAGAGGTCCAGTCTATCGCGAAAGCGGAGTCCCAGTCGGATCCGAAGAAGCACCAGAGGCCTCCTCAACCCAAGAAGTCTCACTCGAAAGCTCACTCCCATTCTGCCGCTGACAAGGTAAATTCGACCTTGAATTCTCTGTCTGATTCCCGAGAAAGCAAAGAAGTGAAAAGAAAGAGGAAAATCAGGACAAGTAAAAGAAAAGCAAATGTGGAATATTACGCTTATATGTTTTACGATCAGTGTGCTTCAATTTAACGATTTCCTTTGGATGTTAATTGAAGGATCAAAACAAACGGCATCATCCATTGGATTTGAATACTTTGAAAGGTCATGGCGATTCGGTCACTGGGATATGTTTTTCCTTTGATGGGCGAAGTCTGGCAACAGGTTAGTTATTCATTCGATTTTCAGCTGCTGATGTTCATAAAAGAACTCGAGATATTGGTTGGAGAATCCCAGAATATGAATCTAGGTATCTGGTGGATGAAAAGGGTTCAACTGAAAATAATGTTTATTTCGGGAAATAGGAGATTGCTTGTACTAGATTATGTTTATTCTCACTTGAATTGTTATAATATGACCTTCTCATTTGCCTAGTCACCCAGTAGCCATCACTTGTATTTATATGCCGGTACGTGTTTATACTTTTTATATGGTAGGGGCTGAGTTTTATTTGAATCATTTTATTTCTATCGTATAGAAGGTATATATTTTTTTATATTCATAACTTTTATATCCATGTAGCTTGCGCTGATGGAGTGGTCAGGGTGTTCAAGTTGGAGGATGCTTCAAGTAGAGGCTTCAAGTATGAATTGCAAATAAGCTTGATGCAATAACAGATTTTACCTCAATATCAAAGATGCAGGTGGTTATTTTTCTTGCTTTTTTACTTCTCATATTCTTCGTCATATTTCCAGGTTTCTGCGAATTAATTTGCCTGCTGGGGGCCATCCTACAGCAGTTGCATTCTCCAATGACGTGTCATCTATAGTTGTTGCTTCTCAGACGCTTACTGGTTCTTCTTTATACTTATATGGAGAGGAAAAACCCAAAGCTTCTAATGAAACTAAACAACAACCCAAACTTCCTCTGCCAGAGATTAAATGGGAACATCACAAAGTCCATGAGAAAAGAGCTATTCTGACTCTTGTTGGAACCACTGCAAGCTTTGGAAGTGCTGATGGAAGTACAATTCTTGTTTCTTGTTCAGAAGGTATTATCTTGTATTTTTTCCAGGAAAAAAATGTATTTCTGTTTGCTTTTGATGATAAAAAAAACTAGCCATTGGGTTTGTGTGGTCAAGTTGTAACGGTTCTATTTTTAAAAACAGGCACTGATATCATTCTTTGGCATGGAAGAACTGGGAAGATTTTGGGAAATGTTGATACAAATCAGTTGAAAAATAATATGGCTGCCATATCACCAAATGGGCGTTTTATTGCTGCTGCAGCTTTTACGGCAGACGTGAAGGTGAGTGTCTGTGTCTCTAATTTATGTTGATCAATCTGTGATTTTTATAGGTTCTCATATTGAATATGAAAAATAGGGGTTGTAAAACTTTTTGTAGCGTTTCAAGATTGCATCATCATTTTCATGTGATTAAAACAGTTGTACAATAGTGTATCATGTGTTTCACCTGAAGTAAAGTCATGCACGACAGTTGCAATGGTATTTAATAGCATCTGACATTTACCATATTACCATCACCATGTTAACATTCCAGAATAATTTAGTCACTATGTCTACATAGGGTTTTATTAATACAATGGCTTGAATGATGTATATACATGCCTACACAAAATTTACATAGTAAGACATGTACTGTCCATGAATTGGGAATGTTGTGCTTGGGTATATCTATTAATTCCTCCATTTTTTGTTTAAAGAAAGTCTTGCTGGAAGTAGCCATTAGGAAAGCTTCAATAAGTGGAGAGAAAAGGAAGATGTTTTCTAGTACTCGTTTGGTTTACACAAAAACTTTTTGTGGACCTTTCATACGATGCGCTACTATGCAGGAAAAAATGCACATAATTCCTTCTGCCATGCAATTTTATTCTGTTTCTAAGACTAAAGGAATGTCCTGTCCAAAGTGTTTGGTATGTATGCATTGCATGAAGATTTGAGTGTCCCAGACATATAATCTAGAAAAGGCAGACTTTATCCGATAGCTCATGTCAACTACTGGACTGCTTTTTTCACTCATAATTTTCTTTCGCAGGTCTGGGAAATTGTATACTCAAAGGATGGTTCAGTCAAGGAGGTTTTAAAGGCTATGCAGCTTAAAGGGCATAAGGTTGTATAGTGATAAGTACTTCCCATCATCTCTTCAGAGAGCTTGTCTGCCCTTCTCTTTTCATTCTTTTTCATTTTTCCCATTTTCCAAACTTATATTCATGAAGTTTGTTTAACTTTAGGTTACATACGTTTTAAATGGTATGAGAAAATCCAGCTAATGTTGAGTGCAATTTCAAAAATATCTGCTTTCTATAGATATGTTCTAATTATAGCTTGATAACCTAATAATTAAGTTGCTTCTTATGTCCGAAATTCCTTTCTTATTTTTTCCTTCTGATGTTCAGAGTGCAGTAACGTGGTTATGCTTCTCTCCTAACTCTGAGCAAATCATCACAGCTTCCAAAGATGGTTCAATTAGAATTTGGAATATCAATGGTGTGTATATATTTCATGCATATTTCTCCTAAGCCCTGTACTTGTTCATAGTCCTTTACCTCTCAACTTGATCTAAGAATGAGTTAGAGATTGAAGGAATTGGGTTAGAGAGTAAAAATGATCCCTTCTAAATTGCCTGTATTGATCTATACTCCCAATGTGAGAAGTAAAGGACCCATGGATAAAGACAGGAGGAGGCATTTCTAACTGTTTCTAAATCTTTAGTTATGATTTGTATGAGGGAGATCGAAGCAAAATAGCCATTAAAATTACGTGCTTGACCTATATAATTTTACCAAGTTTTTCATGTACTTGAGCCAAAAAAAGCATCTCTCTCTTGCTGTCTCACACTCACACACACAGAGGCCCACCGGGACAAAATATTGATCTTTAATCCACTGAGTGCACCGTAATAACCTTTTAGTAAACACATGTATGATGGTAAATCAAATGATGGGTGTTAATTGAAGTTGCACCAGAGATTGGTGCATATACCTGGATAGAGAGAGAACATTTTCATCACATTAGCAACTACATTTTTCAAATAAGAAATTCTCAATGTAAAATATAATATTAATATAACAGTTGCAACAATTTCACATTATGCCTTTAGTTATCGAACTTTGGGTATTACTTCCTTGTTTCTGTACTTGTAGTTCTTTGATCTTTTCTGTGCTGATCATTATTTATCTGTCCTCTTGAAGTTCGGTATCATCTTGACGAGGATCCAAAGACTCTGAAGGTGTTTCCGATTCCACTTCATGATTCAAGTGGTGCTACTTTACACTATGATCGTCTCTGTATATCCCCCGATGGAAGGATATTGGCAGCAACCCATGGTTCGACATTGCAGTGGTTATGTGTAGAATCTGGGAAGGTTTTGGACACAGCTGACAAAGCACATGATGGTAATTAATTAGTTGGATGTTTTTCTTCTTATTTTTCAATTTTCATTAACTTTTGCCAACTATTTTTTAATTATAAATCTAGGTAATGAAGGTAGTTATTTTTCTCCTATATTACACCAAAAAAAATTCTCCTATACTGGATAATATATAAATTTGTGGCTAGCATGTGAATTTTGATAAGATGGTCTCACATATTAGTCTCATGTTTCCTTTAGCCAAATATCCTCATATGTAACTGCTGTGGTTTTAGTTCTAGTTAGGTTCATACCAGTGATGTTATCTTATTTCATGTACCTAATACTTGCATTTTGATGGATATATTTGTGTGAATTGATCTTCAGTGATGTACAGAAATTTAGCTCATTACTAATGGTGAAAGTTGTACTTGGTGTCCTATATGCACTTTATCAATTTTTGTGTTCATCAGTAAAAAAATGAATGTCTTTTATCTATATTTTGCTGATGAATATTCTGCATCTGGAATTTGTTACTTAATCATGGTCATAGACATTGTTGTTCGACTCAAACATGTAGCCCATCTTTATCATTCTATGGAATAGCAATTGATTTTTCTCCTGTAGCTCTCTAAGATTTCTTCAGATTTGCAATTAGGACAACTTTGTTTCAAATAATAGTGGTGTCATTTGCTTATGAATCTTATTTTGACATCACTCTATCATGCAGGCGATATCACATGCATCTCATGGGCACCTATGACCATTCCTATGGGTAAATCACCTTCCTTACATACCATATGTGAATTTCCAACACGTTTTTCTACTTTTCTGCTGTTGAAATCAATACGACTTCAGGCATTAGCATACGTCCCAGAAAGTTCTATGACAGAAGCCTCTCTTTTCATAGAAGATCTGAAATCAGTTTGGCCCCACTCAACAAGATGCATTGCCTCTCCAATAAGGGCAGCTTATGCCAGATGAAGGCTTGAAAATTCTGGATAAGAACCACTCTATGAAAAATTTCTCCTCATTTTTTACCTATTAAAAAAAGAAAAAAACTTCTCATTTTAAGTCTGACTAGTCTAAATAATCTTTGTCCACTAATGCTCACTTTCATCAATTAAATTCAAAATATGATTTTGTTGATCTCTTTCGATTTAAGTGCAGTAATGCACAAAAAAAAAAACTTTATAGATTATTTATATGGTGATGGATTCAATATAATAATACAGAAGAAAATTCAATCGAAGGATCCTGTTGAATAGCAAGTCTTGATTGGATAAATTAACTTGCCCGAATTCCTTGATGAAGTCTCTTTGGTTTATGTTTCTTTTTTCTTTATCCTTAAAGAGATGTATTAATGTAAACGACATACCACTGACATATCTTCTACAGGAAATGGACAAGTTTTGGTTTTAGCCACGGCCAGTGTTGACAAGAAAGTGAAGTTGTGGGCGGCTCCATCAACCCACTGATCCTAAAGGAATCTGTTATGGGAATTGTATGAAGCGTTGGATGAAGAAGCGTTGGATCATACAGAACATATTGCATTAGCTAGCTTGTCTAGTTAGTAGTTATCAACCTTATTTCTTTCAAGAGTTGATATTCCCAACAACTTCATCTATATACACTCTAGGTGCTAGGTAAAATACAAGGCATTCAGGAGCATAAACTTGAGAAACCTTAATTTCTTTTCTTTTTTTATCAGTTGTATTGTTTGATTGTACTCAAATTTTGGTAACAAAGTTCTATAGAAAAGCAGACGGTGTTTGGTTTTGACTGACATTAGAAAGAACAGTTTTATGTTGAGAGTTGAAACTATTATGGGAAGGAACCCAAGTGTTCGAGCCAGAAGGCCCCATGTGATTTTCCTTGATCTTGCCCATACTAGTCACGCGAAAGACTTTGGAGCCTGGAGGTAACGTTTGAATTGTATTTCGCCGACTAACGTTTTACTGGCACCACGCGCACACACCCGCCAAGGCCACCAGGATTGAACATCACTGACTTCCACTGAAACTCAAGGAAAAATAAAGCTTCACAGGATTTAAACTGAGCAATAGATCTCCAACTTTACGAAGTTCATTTCAAAGTACTTTATGTACTTAGATTATTAAAAAAAATTAATCAAAATGGTAAACGAGAAAGATCCTCTCTCTCTCTCTCTCTCTCTCTCTCTCTCTCTCTCTATACGACCTTCTAATCGAGATAAGGCCATTACTAGAATTCTTGATCATTTTCAGTTAATCTTTCCTAAAAAGCAAAGGTTCATATACAAATAGCGCACGCGCACCCTCTGTAATCTCGCTTGAATTATTCACTTCAGTGTGCGGAAGACACGGAGCCAGATGTGCAATTCCGCCATGTGTTCTGTTCCCGCAAACTCGAGCAGTCCCACACCGAGAAAATAGAAGCATCCGAAGTGAAGGCTGAGTTATAAAAACGAAACTGAAGGAAGAAGCAAAGCATACCTTTCTCGGCCTTTTGGCTAAGATCAAGTGTAGTATCTGTTCTTATCAGTTTAATATCTGATACGTGGCCCATCGGGTCACACGATATTAAATTAATTTTTTGAGGGGGAAGTCCCATCACAGCAGCTTGCTGCTGGGGTCTTCAAGCGTCGCCCATGTGTTGCACTACTGCATGGGCCTGGCGCACCCCACCCAAACGTAGTACCAAATTCTTTGTATCTAGTGTTGATCTAAATTGTTGGGCGATGAGCCTAAACAAATGGGTTGTTGGGCGATAAAGCCTAAACAAATGGGTTAATCAGCCATTTTAATGGAAAATGAGAGCGACCCCAGCCCATGCGAGAATGTTATTTTCTTGTGATCTGGTCAGGTCTCGCTCGTTCAATGAACTGACAGGATAGCTCGAGTTTGCCAGTAGAATTTGGAAGTATAAATATCATTTATTAGTCTTAACATTCCGTAGCGTTTACGCTTAAGAAATGGGCTTAAAAGTAAACTGCATATAATTATCGAAATAAGTCTAATACATGAAACTTGTCAAGTCCCTAACGGGGGGCATCAAAGCCACAACAATTTCCACCCCGGAAATGCGATGTTCAAATTGGACTCGTTGAAAAGCTAAAACATGATGAGTAATGAACCATACAGAGCATTTCATATAATCTCAACATTCTATGTTGGAAAAAGCAGCTGAACACTTGGCAGAAATCAGTCTTTCCTAAGCTCCATGTATTCACGACGAATTCCTTCAGAATTTAGGATGACAATTTCAAGATTGTCTCCCTGTAAAACATCCATGGCTTGTTAGAAGAGAGAAATAGACGATCCTCACAAAGAAGGGTGGAATTGTTGAGAAACATAAACTTACAGTGTAGATATCTCTTTCAGTAGCAGATGCAAATACAGTTTTGACCAAATCCACTGCTTCTGATTCAGAAAGTGGCGTAACAGCATCCTGAAGATCATAGTTTTAAAAATCAGGCCTATATATGATATAGATGCTGATGTAAACCCATAATTTAAGCCGACAACAAACCTGAGCAGGCAATAAGAGAGGGCTGGGAGACTTCAGCTGGTTATCTAGAAAGGGCATGATGAGCGTGGAACCAGAACCTTGGGAACTATATCCAACTTTCTCATAGGATCCAACAGCATCGTATGTGAAGACACAACCCTTTCCTGTAATTTTAAAAAGGTTCGTTAATACAAACAGAGGGCATGAAAATGACATTCAAGCTAGTAGTTTTTTACCTTCGCTGTCAAGGCCACCTAGAACATTGAAGGAATAGTAAGGAAAGAAACGTTTATAGTAGAGGGTATTAGAGAGCAATTGAGCCATTGCAGGGCAGCTCATCTGCTTGTTGTGTTGGTGCTGATAGATCTACATTCAAGAAAGGATATCAAAGTGATTAGGCATCAGAAACCAGAATCACAAACGTCTAAGCATACAGACCTACAACATTTTTTTTATAAGTACAAATTTATTAATGTCAATGGGCGAAGTACACTGGATGTATATACAGACTGCAACATTAAATCAATGATTCACTTTTAGTCAAGACTACAAAAAAGTGCTCATGCTTCATGAAGCTGAATGCTTATCTTTCAATGGGTGTATGGCATATACAAGCTCTTCAGAAATTAATCCAGAGCTTCAATATATGATCGTTGTTATTACCAACCCTCCCCTAACAATACTTCGTTCTCAGCAACAAGACTAGCGATAGTAATCAAAATCTTAGCTTAAACTTTATGATTAATTTGTAGATGGTGAGCGCCCCCATCCGATTATCCATGAGTGACCACCATCACCAAAAGCCAGTAGTTCCTGTTAGTGGAAAGCAGTCTCACTAAGACTTTATTACGAGACATCTGCTATAAAAAGTTTCTCATTTCATATAAACTATAGGTCTAAAATAAACTATATTATTCTTCAGTTCTCACCACTACCCCTTACCTATCAAAAAAAAAATAGTTCTCACCACTACCCATGGGAGAAATCTGCAGAAATTGACTCTTATCTGAAATACAGAGAAACCTTTCTTTCCTTGTATCTCTAAATTAGCAAGCCTAGGCGCTGCTCTTGTATGTATCCCGTATACTTGGGCTTTTGCCTTCTTTTGATCAATAAAAATTTGTTTACCAATCAAAAAAAGAAATACAGAGAAACCTTTCCCCCCACGTCTTTCCACATAGCAATCCTATTGCAAGTATCCTTTAAAATTTACAAAGAAGCAAAAAGAAGACATCCGACACAAACCAAAACACAAAAGGAGCCAAAACTACAAACAAATGCAAGTTATTGGATATTTAGAAAGTCAAACAAATTTGGCCATGCTTTGAGTCTGGTTCAAATATATGGATATAAACCTACTCAATATGGTATGCTTCCACCTTTCACTTCTTAGAGAAGATATATTACAGCACATTCAGTATATAGTTAAACACTTTTGAACCTTACCAAATGCCTGGCTGCCAAGAGCTTTTGTAAAGCTTTCACATCGGCTTGAAAACCAGAAGATGCCATTACAGATTTGTCCGCTCTGCAAGATCAAGGGAAAGAAAACTTTTTAAGACATGAACTCATTGTACAGGAACTGAGACAATTGATCTAAAGCCTCTCTCCACCTCCACAACATTAGCACCTTCCTATCAGGCCCACCAAAAACGAGAAAAATGAATAAAAAGTGCTAATTCACAGTTGAGAAACAAACCGAAGAAAAATTGACTTCAGTCACCTGTTGCCCACGGAAACACTGCTCGATATTTCACAAAACCTACACCATGTTTTCAAAAGTCTTTTTTTTTTTTTTATAGGTAATCAAGAATTTTATTCATAAGCAATATTTCCAAAAGTGAAGACTAGTAAAATTCCCTAGTCCACGAATTGTGCAAAGCTTTTCCCTTTTATCCTTCACTTCTCACCCAACCCAACTTCATTAAAATTCCTAAACATTTGCATCCTTAAAAAATCACAAGAATCCCACACTTCCAATTTCTTTTCCAATTATTGAATGAATCCATGTTTTGACAGGTGAGAAATCTTTATTAAAAAGCGCAAAAGGCGCAACCCAAGTACCATATTGAGTAAACTCGATAATTACAGAGGATGAAACTCTAACACACTATTTTTTCGAAAATATTGTGCCAACTCAAATCCGATATTTTCTTACTTAAATGACAGTGAAGCGATACAATCACACAAGTGGAAACCAATATGAGCTCCAAATGTCATAGCTGAAAATCAACTTTAACCACCAATCCCAATATTTTTAATATATCACAAAAGAAAATGAAAAAAAGAAAAGAAAAAGAACAAGACCGTCGCTCAAAAAAACTAAAAAGTGCAAAACAAGAAACAAGAAACTGTAGGTATAAAGGAACATACAATTTGCAGATTTTGGAGTAATCGCGGGTGAGAATATTGTAACCACTGGACATGCGAGTGTCTGCAGCGACGACACAGTAATCGGCTCCGGCGATTGCAACGCAGGATCTGTTGCACGTATAAAAGATCAATAGCGTACCAAACAAAAATCAACAGCGTCGTACGTGTGGGTAGAGAGAGAGAGAGAGAGAGAGTTACCCGCCATTGTTGTCGTATGGAGACCAGTTGGAGTGCTGCTTCGTCATGGCTCGTTGATAATTAGAGAGCTGAGACAGGACGAGAGAACTAGAGAGCTAGGGCCAGAGAGAGAGAGAGAGAGAGAGAGAGAGAACAATCATGCCCAGACCGGTTTTACATCTCAAAGCATCTCTCTTTCGTCTCCTTCAAGAAAACAAACCAGTCAGTCTGGTAGTCCATCACTTAAACGACGCCGTGGCATCTAAGTGGGCCGTTGTGAAGTTGGCATAGGAATCGTTTAATTGGCCCAATTAGTGATACAAGTACGAGTAACTTTATTATGGCCCGATCATATCCTTTAAAGGCCTTAACTTTTGTTTTTTTTTTTTTCTTTATCCTTTAAAAGAAAAATAAGCTTTGAAAAACAAAAAAGAACAGAGAGAGAGAGAGAGAGAGGTATTCACTGTAATGAACTTTACAAAAAAGGGAACGAGGAGAGACAGAGAAAGGGGGAGGGAGGCAGTGTTCTTGACTGTAACGAATTCAGAGAGCATACAACTGGATTGAAAAGGTCGAACCGACTATCAGAAACAGAAATGGTGTAGTGGTGAAATCACAACGCCAGCATATACAGGAGCCGCGAAGCTCAGGAAAAAAGAAGAAGAAAGAAGCAGTGAAAACACTGGGAGCCAGAGAAGAAGACAAGGGCCATGGTGACTCTGTGGTTATGGCTATTTTCGTTCTTCTTCCTTCTAGGTCTGCTATGCACCCTCGCTTTCCAGGTAGTTTTGCTTCCTCCACCAACTTACCTTTTCCTTTTCGATTTTTAGTTTCTCTTCAAATTTATTTTGTTTGTTATACCAACACAATTATGTCCCTATGCTCATCGTTGACAATGCTGGATTCGCAATTTGGGGTATTTCGTTAGATTGTTGTGGAAAAAAAAAAAGAAAAGTAAATGCTTTTAGGAATTGCAATTTTTATGCAGTAGAACCATAATGTACCATAGGGATCATTACTACAGCTGGATAATTTTGGATACGCGTATAAGGATATCATTATACCATATATTATTGTATTAGGGGATTTGTGATATTGAGCTGAAGTGAAAGTAAATTTTGGAGTGGAATATTAATTGTTAAATTAAAAAATAGCACGAGCGCTGAGCATTTTAAGTCAAATACTAGGCTGAAAATTATGTTTTTCTTTCTTTACTAGTGTTTGAAAACTTCAAGAAACTGAGTTTTGAAGATGTTTATTGCAGCTTATGTGCTTGGTGGACCTTGAGTATGACTATATCAATCCATATGATTCAGCATCTCGGATAAACAGGGTTGTTTTGCCTGAGTTTATAGCTCAGGGGGCCTTGTGCTTCTTCTTTCTTCTTACTGGAAATTGGCTTACGTTTGTGTTCTCTCTCCCATACCTATGTTACAACGTGAGATTGTAGGTCTTCTTCTCACCCACTCCTACAACAACATCGTGAGTCAAGTTAAATTTCTCCTGTCGGGAAAGGCACCCAACATGACTGGATTATGCGCTTTAAAACTTACCTTTATGTCAGTTAACATTTTGATGTAAGTTATACGTTGATAAAGGGGAGAATACGGGCAATGCATCCTGGTGTTAAATAATTGCAACTGGAAGTAGCACGCATATTTGGTATTTAGATTGGAGATTTTATCTTATAATTACATATGCATTATGGGAGACTGGTTATTGCGTTCAGCTGAATTGAAAATCCTTCTACTTTGCATGGAGCGAACTTAACTAAGGATTTTGAACCTTTTTTGAGCAGTACATGTTTTACTCTTTACTTTGAGGCCGATAAGTGAAACTTTATCATCTGTAAGAAAATAAAAAGAAACAACTTAGACAAGGATAAGGGTTCAAGTCACAGTCATTTATCCTTACGAGTTATCAGCTACACGCATTTGATAACTTGTTCTATACGTTTTCTTTTGTGATATAAGATGAGTATCATCCTTCATTGCAACAGTCAATTATCTACGGTTGTGCATTTTCATTTGTTATATGTTATCTTACTTGTAAAACAGAATTATCTACAAGTACCTGGCCTTGGGTTTAATTAGCAATGAAGATGTCCCACCTTTTAAGTGCTTGCCCTGGACACTATCCTCTCTGATAATTTCATGTTAAAAAGTACCTCTCCTGTGCCATTATTCTTGTTGACTAGAATGTGAAAGGACTTGGAAATCCTTTTGTTTTGTGAAATGGAATTTGAAACAAATTGCACTTCTGACTTTGAATTTGAAAGCTTTCTTCATAAAGGTATAAATTCTTTAATAAACCATCGTGTCATCAGAAAATAACGTTAGCAATTAACAGCATTTACCCTTCTGCTATACATCATTCTAATCTGGGTATTGAAATTAAAATTTTGAATCTTGCACTAGTTCGGTCTATGAGTTCTGCTACATACAGTCACTTTTGCATACTCCTTGCACACTATGATTGGTTGCGTCACTTTTTTTTAATATAATTGTTTTGACCAATCACATCAGTGGAGTGCATAAGGAGTATGCAAAAGTGACTGTATATAGCAGAAAACTTTCAGATTAATGCACTCATCCCCCCCAAAAAAAGGTAAACTCATGATTCAAGCATTCATTCATGCGAAGAATACCATTCAGTAGTCTTTCTGACTCCCAAGACCCATTTAATTTGCTTTGATGTGGGCAATTTCAGATTTGACATGAGATAAGTCTTTGTTCATGTCAGGCTCCAGATTAAACATTGCATCTGAGATGATTTATAACATGTTGATCAGGTACATGGAGCGGCGGCACTTGGTTGACGTAACTGAGATCTATAACCAACTGAGATGGGAGAAAAAACAGCGGTTTTTAAAGATCGGCTATGTTATTCTCCTAGTCTTCCTTTCTCTATTCTGGTATTTTGCTAATCTAGGTTCTGGTGCCCTTGTTTGCTATTGTCTCGTTTAGAGCAATTTGGGTGAAATTATGTGTTCCCTTTCATGAAAAATCTCTCTTAGGTTGCTTTCAAGTATTTCAGTGGAAGATGAATAATCAAGGAGTGCTGCTCCTCACAGTCTGGCTGATGTAAGTTTATAGCATTTCTTGATTGTTGTTTCACAAAGTGCCTGCCTATATGACATACAGATATAAGTAAGAGAGTCAACTCTTGTAGTCATTAGGAAAGGGAAATGGAAAAGTATTTCCTCTTCATATCACATCATTTATTTTGTGGCTGATACTTTTGTTTTGAAGTATGGATGAACTGTTCTCTAGAATTTTACTCTATGATTATAATGTGAGATATAATTATGTGACAAATGATAGGTATCAATAATCGATCACCGGCAACTGCCAGGCATCTTGATGGAGGGCCTGAGACAGAGTTTTGGGGATCATTCTCGGGATTAAAATAGATTTGACCAGGATTTAGACACCTCATTGGTGGTTGTAATATTTTGTTGGCAGCGTCATTGATGCACCATTTTTTACTTGCAAGCATTCTTCCTTTCTTCAGTTTTCCATTTAATGGCTTGGCCTTTTACTTATAATTTAGAAACAACACTAATCGGTGTGAAGAAACAAAAGCTATAGAGGTAAGTTGCATATGGCACTGCCGCATCGTGCTTTTCCAGTTTCCCGTCTGTTATATTTTCGCAGGGTTGAATGTATTTTATGAATATTGCTACCGGTTCTGAGTGGCATATGGTTCGAGTTTAGCTTTGCATATCATGGTATAAATTTAGCTTTTGCATAACTTCATGCTTCCATGCCAAAGAATTAAATTTGCTCGTTCAGTTTCATAAAACTTTTTATCTCATATCAACTCATTTAATTATTATAATTTTTTCAAATTTCTATATAAAATATAATAAATAATTCAACTTTTTTAAATCTTAAAATAAAAATAATATTAAAAAAATATGTTCTAACATTATTTTATTTAATTTTAAACTTTTATTTTAATGCATATCATCTGATCTCATCTACAAAAACAAACGAGATCTGTTATCTGGAGGCTTTTGGGGAACCGGAAAATCCTAGACTTAAAAGACGTAGTTCTAACGAGCATATTCTGGTGGCAGAAATATACATACATATAAAATATTTATCTCCTGAATAGGGTCGACGACAAATACAAAAGGGCAAGGCATTCCACAAGCTTCATACCTAATTGCGACAAGTGGCATGTTTTGGTTAGGCCCCAACCGAAACCATCTGGGTAATTGGTGCTCAAATGTGAACTTCAAAAAACAGAATAAAAAGATCAGTGCTACAGTAAATGAATTTCATAAAAAAAAATTTATAAATTGACGTAACTTTATATAATTTGTCAGATCTATTTTATAATAAAAATAATTTTATAATTTAACAAATCAAGTTAAATTATATTAATTTATAAAATTATTTTTATTTAATTATTTTATGACTTTTCTCAAACAAAAAACTCGCTCTGAAAAGTAGTTCATCTTTTTAAGACTTGATTCTTTCTAGAAAAGGTTTAATTGGGGACAAAGGGAGGAAGGAACGAAAAATTTTTGTATAGCAAATCACTGAAAAAGGGCATGTTCATGGACATTGATTATGGATAAGGTTGGTCGCGAAAAAGAAGATGTATGACTAGTCCAAGCGGAGATGGGAAACTAAAGTATATACTGTAGGGTATATCGGTATTTTGCAGTACAAACAGACAAATAAACAAGACTGAGACGAAAATTACGACCATCGTTCATCAACCAGCATTGCGTTCACACTCCTTTTTTAAAAGAAAAGTCAGGCATGGTGTCATTCCACGTCATCTCTGTAGAGGCTTCAACCAACTTGCTCTTCTGGATATCGATGAGCAATATTGCTCAACAAGTTTCTTATTTGTGTTACTCCAATTGGCAGAACCAAATACAAACAACCACCTTTTATCTTTTTTCAAAATTTAAATGATAACTATAATTATGAATTTTTAAGTGTTGTATAATTATTTTAAAAAATAAATAAATATAAAATTTATATAAAAAAATTAATTTTTTTAATAATAAATTTTATTTTTTTTAAATAACTGTACAGTACTTATATACGTCACAATTGTATATAATATTATTTTAAAATTTAATACAATATATATTTCTATATGAGTTATGATTTTTTTATTATTAAAATCACATAAATAAATTAAACTTGTTATATACTGCGTTAATTATCTCCATATAGGAGCGTGTAATATGTACATTTTCTCGAAAGGAGAAGATGAATTATACGTACATAAACAAAAAAAAGAATTTCGACATTTCCATGTAAAATCATGTGCACGTAACATTACTCTTTAAAAAAAAAAAAAAAATGTACCCAAATTACTCAAAAGTCAAATGTGGCAAAACATGTGTAGATCAAAAGATAGACGCAGCTCCCTAAGATTTAGGTTACGTTGACGTGTGTACGTCATTGTAGTAGAAAAGTCACCAAGATTTATCATTTTGTTTATAAAAAATACAGAACTCATATGGGTGAGTTAGCAGGGCAGGTAGCTAGTCATTTGTCATTGACCTTGTACATTGGCTTGATTGTGAAGGAATTAGGAGTAACATCAATTTAATATAGAACGATTGTGGTTTCGCTGTCTCTAACCAATTGCATTTTTGTTTGTGCTGTCAAGACTATATAAATGTATTCATCAAATAAACCTTAAAGTCTGCTGGGACAGTAGACTTTGAAGTAAATAATTATTCTTACAGGACAGGGGCATTCTAAGTGCACAGTGCTTTCTTTCACCCCACTTAACATTGTGTAAACTTATAATAAAATCCTCCCCACAAAAAGGGAAAGGAAGTAAACTTAAATAAGCAATGTAATATTATATGCCCCACTTAATATGGCTCTCTCTCTCTTTTAAGACCATCAAGTTTAAATAAGAATTTGAGAGAATTTTGTTTGTACTTCATCAAGATATTAAGTTCCAATTGATAAGCCTTGATCAAGATTTTTGTTTTATTTGGTCGATTTTATAATGTGTAGAATCTCGTAAATCTTCATAATCGACAAACACTGATCATTTTATTCATATAATAAAAGGAAAATAATTCATACAATCTTAGATTATGTAAATCTATGCACTCCACTTAATAAAGTAGGGAAAACCTATGAACTACTTAAAAAAATTAACTTTTTACAATAGATATCACTTTTTTTAAAGAGAGTGTATAAGATTTGTACAATCTAGAACTGTATCTAGCATTACTATATATATATATTCTACTTCTGTTAAATTTGATAAATCCAGCAAATCTTCTAAATCCAAGAAAAGTAAAAATCTAATCCAATGATTAACAAAAAATGATTTGATTTATTTATTACAAAAGCAATTGCAGAACCAGAGAGAATTAGAGTAAGGACTAGATGACTAGAAATAAATAAAAATAGTGATAAATAAAAAATAAAAGAAAGTACAAGATGTTATAAACTATCTTGAATTGTATGACCACATTTATCTAGTCGTCAAATGCATAGTGCATAGTGCTAGCATAGTAAGCTAGCATAGTCCCCTTTGTACGCCTATATATATCATTGAATTCTTTAAGAAATTCATAAGTTTGATATAAGATTAATAAGAGAATCTCCTCTCATTCTCTCTTAACCTCTCTGAGTTCTCTCTCTATCGTTGAATTTCTTTCTCTATTTTCATGATTTTATAACACGTTATCAGCACGATATCTCTAAATCAAAATCGTGAAAAGCCTCAACCCCCAAGTCACCAACCATGATCAGAAAAAGGCCACGAACTCCGGCGACGACACTCTCCAGTAGGTCCGATCTCTTCGACAACTTACCGAACGGAGAGATCTGATTTCTTCAGGGGGTTTTACATCGCTGCTGTTTTTTTTCCATGTGATGAGAAAGTTAATAAAATCGGAGGGGGTAGAAGTAGAATCCAGCTCCGGTTTGTGCTTGGATTGTCACCCCGAAGGGGAGCAGGAACGAGAGTTTCAGAGACGACTCGATGTCTGACTCTCCGGCGAGTCAAGGAGGCTTCAGATCTCCAATAAGTCGCATGTTGTCCTTTAAAAGAATTCTCAGCCGAGACAAGAGAGCAAGCGTAGCCGATCCATATGGGCACACCGACAAGTTCCCAAATTCTTTGACCGAGAAGTATGGCACACCCCACCACCTCGTTCAAACAGTCCTCGTTTTCAAACAGTCGGTTCACTCCATTTTTGGACAAACAGAGGAGCTCGAGAGTAGTCCTCGCCGATGACTACTTTCTCTTCGATATTCACGTTGTATTCACAGGAGATCTGGGAAGCATGATTTAGAATGGCTTCGGTGATCCATCTCTGGCATAGACTAAGATCACGAGAAGGCAGCAGTTCACTCGCCTGAGTTGGTAGCGCACCTCCAAAACCTGACGCCACATAAGCTCCGCTCGATTAGGTGCTTATTTATGGTCCGGTTGACCGATAGAGACTTACTGGTCTTCGACGTCCAGCTCGCAGAAGCCATGTCGTCCTCACCATGGTGATCTCGCCTGATCAGCTCAGCGCCAACGCTGCCAGTTTAGTCAGGGACGTGTTTCTGCTGTCCTCACCGTGTTCCAACCAAGCTTTTCTCCTCGATTTTCCTCTCTGCCTCTAGCTGCTCCAACTGCATCTCTTGGAAAAGTGACGCCCTTGCTTTCCATTTAAAACCTTCTTTAAGAAAGCAAAGTTCAGAGTAAGGAAGCAGTTGAGTGCTGAGAGGAAAACGTTTCGTTACTCACTTGATCGTAAGTTTTTCACGGTAGATGATGAGAAAGAACAATTCAGAAAAGTGCGCCGGATGATTTCATTTCCGTTTAAAATAGTACAAGTAATCGGTTTGGAGAAGAGTTGCATGCTGGTTGCTGGAGATGACCCCACTTCACCAACCACTTTGTCCTTGTCCAGGGAAGTGGCTTTGGTGCTAGTGCTTGGTGCTATAGCACATCCTACCCGACGAGATAAGTCCACATTTTATGATAAGATTTTATTTCAATTATCTTACTATCACATTTTATATTTTATTTTGTAGGTCCATGCATGCAAGTTGAGCATGTGAACCAACATCTCTCTCATTTTTTTTTGGTTGCTGAGCACATGACAAAAATAGAACTGCGATCAGATTCAAAGCATGCAACTGACCAACTATCTTTATAATAAAATAAAATAAATATAATAGGTTGGTGGGTGGACTTTTTGGCCCTATGATGGTTGCTGCCTGCCTACACTCCTGCAGCCTGCTACTGTATGCTTTCTTTATCTTATTTGATTATTTGTTTATAAATAAAATTTTGTATTAAGATAGAAAGCATGGAGACAGACTGATCAACAAGGAAAAGGGGCTGTGAGGAATCATTTAGTACGCTGCGTGTGTATGGTTCTGATGATTCTGAACTTAAGTAAGTTTTAATATATTATTGTTGAGATAAATATTTATGATTATATTCATTATTATTACTTGATAAACTCTATGTTTATTTACATAGTTTAGATACAAGTTTTATTTATTGATGATATGATTTATCTGAGAATAGAAATGGAGCATCCCTGAAGGATCGCCCTAAATCAATAACAGTTTTTGAGTATCTCATAATTTAAATGATTGATACTTGTACTAAAACCTCATTATGATTTATGCACTTGAAGTTGCATAATTGAAATTGTGAAAATATATATATATATATATATATTTGAATGAACGTCTGGAATGTGCTCCTGAAGTAGCAATATCGAGTATGCTCCTGAAGTAGCAATATTAAATGCAAAGGTTCACAATATATTCTAAATTTATATCAGGTCTTTCAGTGACTGAGCAAAAATAATGAGCTTTTGATGAAAATCATTAGTCACGTCTTACTAGATCTACATCATTCCTTGAAGTGAATGATAATGAATTTATATCATTCTATTCCCTGAAGTGAAAATAATGATGCGTTTCATTCAAAGAAACTAAGAGATTGAACGTGATAATGAATATTTTTTCGAGCCAGAAGCTCGTATTGGAAAAGCTATAAACTTTCTCTTTGAGATGATATTATACAATTATTGAATCAAATATTATGATGCATCAAAAAGTGATATGATTCAAAATATTTGTATATTTTCATGGTTATCTTGATCATCCAAAATCAATTACGATAAGTCGAATGATTTTCATATGGACGTCCATGAAAGAACCAGAAGATTCTTTTACTATAAAGTCTTACCACCAGAAGTGGAAAGAAAAATTTGCCAGAAGCAAATAAGATGAAATAATTCGACGTTATCTTGATTATCATATGTGAACCAGAAGTTCAGATGATAATTAAATTTTGGATGCAATAAGATAAAAATGTCTCATATTCTAGCTGCTAAAATCCCAGCGAGGATTGAAGTCCCTGTAGGACAATTAAGAAATTCAGCAGTCTAAAGACATGTCTAAAGGCATGTGAGACGTATTGATACAAAAGAAAGAACATCTCAAAAGAGACAGATACAAATAATTTGGTGCTCCTGAAGAGGCCATACCCACAAAACAAGCAATAAAGTCCATCCAAATTCTCTGTATAAAATTCTCCTATATAAACTCTTGAAGAGTGCTTCCTGAAGAGGTTTTTCATGAAAATGTCTTCTCTTAAAGAGGGACAGGTACCTGAAAATAACGAGATCTCGATACATTTCATGAATAATGGAGAAATTATAGATAGAAATAAAATTGTTGTCGACAATGTATTTCCATATGAGATGGCAATTGACATTACCAGAAGTAATGATGAAAGTGAATTAAGAATCGTCGAAGAATACGACATAAAATATTGGCCAAATTTGAAAGAAACAATTCCTACAGAATTGATTCACTAGTAAAATATGATGCATCGAGACTTATAGTCCAAACACCTAAAGAGGTGATGCTTGTTGAATGTCAGTGGGTATTTATAGAAAAGAAATAAAAATGTGATATAGAAATCACAAGTTAGTTTCTCGAAGAAACAATATTGATATGATTTTAAAGTGGTTGAAATCATATTGAGATTTTTATTAGCTTGAAAGTTACCGAGAGTTTGGATATGCATGATTAACTGCATATTTATATGGATCATTGGATCATGATATATATATGAAAATCCCTGAACGATAAAAAATGTCTGAAGCTTCTAATATGAATACATCTGGAAATATGTATTCTATCAAGTTTCAGAGATCCTTATATGATTTAAAGCAATCCAAACGCAAACAAGCTATTATTGCAGTTTATATATATGATTTAAATGTCATTGAGGCTCCAGAAGAGCTTATGAAACTGCACATATTTGAAATATAAATCTGAAACCCTTGCGGCTTCAAGGGGAAGATGGATGATGTTATTAGTCATGAAATACCATCTTTTAAATACAATTAGTATTTCAGATTCATATTATAGGTTTGATAAGAAGTGTGCATTATTAAAGAAGAAATAAAATGAAGCACACAGAACATCTACCAGAAGATAGAAACACAAATATGAATATTTGTGAAATATTATTTTATTATCTTGAAGCAAGAATTACAGAAATTTAAGGCACTTTGCCACATTCTTCAAATGCTCTTGTTCTTCAAGAATCTGCATAGCATCCCTATCTAAAGCGGTGGGCAATCGAAAAGAAGATTTAAGCAAAGATTTTAAATTCCTATTCTCTTTCTTTATTGATTCTATCTTCATGTTGGATTCCAGAAGAAGTCGCTGAAGTATAGCAATATTCTCGTGGAGATTGTCAACTCCACAAGTTCTGGATTGCAGTCGCTGAGAAAATGCGACAATGGATGATGAGTATCGGGTACCGAGACTCACAAGCTCATAAATAGCTTCATTATCTGACCTATGAGTCAGATCATTACATTGCATGATAGCACCTGTGGTAGAAGCAGGAACGGCTGATGAACGAGGTGCAGAGTACCTCATATATTGGTCATGAGAAGATCGCTGAGCCATTGCAGAGTAAAAATGTAGAGAGAGATTGCAGGATAAGAATGCAGAAAGAGATTGTAGAGTAAAAATGCAGTATGATTACAGAAAAGTGAAGAAGATGAGATGCGAATGAAGATGAGCTGAATATCTCTTTTATAGAGAAAATTATGATACAACATCTCTCGTGAAGCAAGAGAAAAGAGACAAAATATAGCTTCATAGCTCTGCGGCGCCTGACAGCTGAAGCGCCTGACAGCTGCAGCACCTAACAGCACGCCTGACAGCTGCAGCACCTGACAGCACGCCTGACACCTACAGAGGAGTTGAAAATCTGCGGTGCTTGTCTGATCTTAAAAGGCTGGCCACCGTTTTTATTAAAAATGAGGTTAGCAGTTTAATGTTGATGAATTCTCCACTAACTGTGTTATTTACAAGAACTCCAGAAGAGTACAACTCCAGAAGAGTAGTGATCAGCAGAAAGATCTAGTTGTGATTATTTTTATCAACATGGATCAAGTCCACAGTTAGTTGGATGTACAAATGCGAGTTATCTTTCAGATACACACAAGAAGATCATTGCAATTCATAAGAAGAAAATTGAAATTGATATCAAGAATGTACGGTCAAGTAAAAATCTGGCAGATTTATTCACTAAAGCATTACCAACTGCAACATTTAAGAAGATTATGCAGAACATTGGAATGCGGAGGTTTGAAGACCTATTATCATGCACTTTTTATGGGAAGTAATGTCTTGATGACTTGTGCTGATTGTACTCTTTTTCCTTCGTTAAGGTTTTATCCCACTGGGTTTTCCTTTGCAAGGTTTTAATGAGGCAATCCTAAAGCACTCGACAATACATATGAATACTGTACTCTTTTTCCTTCGCCATTGGTTTTTTCCTACAGGGTTTTTCCTTGGTAAGGTTTTAACGAGGCATATTCTTTAAATATGGTTATCCAAAGGGGAAGTGTTATAAACTATCTTGAATTGTATGACCACATTTATCTAGTCGTCAAATGTATAGTGCATAGTGCTAGCATAGTAAGCTAGCATAGTCCCCTTTGTACGCCTATATATATCATTGAATTCTTTAAGAAATTCATAAGTTTGATATAAGATTAATAAGAGAATCTCCTCTCATTCTCTCTTAACCTCTCTGAGTTCTCTCTCTATCGTTGAATTTCTTTCTCTATTTTCATGATTTTATAACACAAGAGAAATAATAACATTTATTCAAAGTGGAACACTTGCAAAATATTATAATGAATGTGGGGAATGAGGTTTCTTAACAAACTCAAAGGCGTAAGGATTTTTTGGAAATACACCGGTAGTATCAAAGAGAGATGGGAGAAGTAACTAGTAGAAAAAGATTCCCTCTTCCTGAGGTAAGGTTCTATAAGAGTAAGGTTCTCCTTTTATAGATGAAAGATGAGCTTTTAAGCCAACAGTATAATAAAACAAATAGTACAAAAACAAACAATAGAACAGTACAAGCATTTTTCAGCAGGCTTTGAGTACTTTTTTCACTTGAATTGCGAGAGAATCAGTTCTGCCATTTGTTCTGAAAGTAAAGCAACAAGAATCTTTTTAGAAAAGCATGCGGCCAATTAATCTTTTAGAGATAGTAATTACCGTGTATATATATATATATAATTGAGTCTTAATTCTCAATTAAGACTCAATTAAAGATAAACACCAGTGAACTGTTTGGGGTTTTATACTCTTTTAAATCATAATACAACAATTATTCGGATCCATTAATTTACTATATACATGCACACCCCCATCGTCATAACAGTCCCTAATTAGAAAGAACACAACTATCAAGACTTGAATCAAACATGCACCAACCCCCATCCTAGTAGAAAAATAAAAACACTACATGGGAGGAGAAATCAAACAAACAAACAAGAAATTTACAGCAAATACAAATCCAAACTTGAATTCTTTTCGTATATATGTGAACCCAATTGGGAGCTAGTAATTGGCTAGAGCTGGATACTATTGAACTCTGTAGCTGCCATGCAAACCAGCCTCTCGTACATCAACTCCTCCATGCGTTGCCTATAGTTCTTGGCTATGAATTCCTCAATTCTCCTCTCCAGATCATCCTTTATAACTTGCTCATCTTCGCTGTCAAAGCCATCATCGTCGCCATCATCATCATCATCATTGTCTTCTTCGTACCCATCATAACCATGATTATATTCATTGTCGACATCGCTATCTTCGTCGTAATATTCTTCTTCCCATGTCGTTTCTTCTTTTGTTGCTTCATCGGATTCATATAATAAATGGGGGAAAGAAAGTAACCAGTTATCGGTATCTTCAGTTGATGGCTTAAGATTCCCGCGATAGATTGTGATAATGATAACATTAAACATGAAGAACACAGCCACCCGAGTAGACCTTTTCACAAAGATAAACTCGTATGTAGAAAGAAAAATGTTGTGCTGTTTGGAAACTAAGAGTGATAAAGATAAGAAGATGAAGAGGATCAGAAGAAACAAATGGCACAAAAGTACAGTCAAGGAAGCTATCTTCATGCCCATCAATACCCAAGTTGGTTTCTGTTGATTCTTATTAATTTAAAGGAAAACTGTTTTTTCAGTTTATATCTACAGCCAGTTGGGGAGGTTTTTCATTAAACAAAACAATAAAGGAAAATTTTCCCGGAAACTTACTAAAAGACTTATGAAAATTAAGAAGTATTATTTAATTGTGTAAAGCAGTTTAGTACTATAAAGTCGTTAAAAACATTATTAAGAGACCAATAATAATAATCCTTCTTTTTTCCCATAGGCGATGGCAAGCCGTCTTTATCGCCGACTTCTTGTCATTCTGTAGACCACAAGGAAACCTTCGTTGTAAAGTAGGATGAAATTTCCCAGCATTCTCTTCTATCAAACAGAAAACGACGCTGATAAAAGAACAATAAAAGAATATGAAAGAGAAAAACAAAATATTTTTTTTTATTTATTTCCTTTCTCAGCTGGAGGACGCTTGGTGACGCATATGGGATAGAGTTCCTGACACGAAAGAGAATCAAGTGCTAAGAAAGTAAAAAAGAATAATTTGAACTGAGAGATATGATTATTTAATGAATATTAAACCAGTTGTTTAAGTGATTGTTAAGTTGTTCCCGGAACTGAACTCGAAACTAGAGTTGTCGGCAATTGGCACAACCATATAATGGCCAGTTGCAGCAGAAACGTCTTGTGGTTTTATTTGAGCTATAGCCTATGAGCAGAAGATATTTCATCATTTTTATACATAATGGAATGGTGGGCGAAAATCTGTTTCAAAATTGGATAAAAATTTGAAGAATCAAGGCCTTTAATAGGCTCCAATGAGAGACAAGTACGTGCAGGTTCTACTAAGGCCTGCATAGAGATCACGTTACAGGTCTCATGAGATGTTCAATCAACTGAGGCCAAATCAGTATCTTGTCTTATATCTGAATTTGAGCCTTACCTTTATAAGGTTAAAGATGCACGATTTTTTTAGGGCCTTGGACATTGATTCAGAAAACTGTGACAATTTTACTTTCTGTACGAATTGCTTAGGAATTCAAGAAATAGAAAAACTGTCTGACAAATCTAGTCCTAAACAGGCAAACCATTTGCAATTGAATCCAAAGATCTTACTCATAGCACCTGCAGAAACCTTCATAATTAGCCTACAAATCAGATACCCTACCATCAGAAACGTATCAACCTAGATGGAAGTTCAGAAACGGTTACCCTACTTCCTCCTATTACAACAATCAATAACTTTCAAAGGCAAATCTAGATATTTGAAGCAAGACTCGTTGATGCATTGTAAAAGATCAAGATCAGGAAACAATATAGTCAGCAATTGACTTCCAGAATAATCCTTGATTGCAGCTAATCACGTTAATTTCCAGGTAAGGATATATTGATATCAGTTGCAGAGTTTCTAGATTCCTGCATAGTGTGCATGATAGGCCAGTTGTCTCGTCGGAAGGACGGAGAAGCAAGGTTTGGTATTGGGGTGCTAGAATTTTGCTGTCCATTTCCTCCCAGGCCCTCCTCATTTTCAGCATTGAAATCAGGTACCATAGCCGCTATGGTGGTAGCTGGTGTAACAATAGCATGGATGTTCTCATTCTTCTGCTTCTTTGGTTTCTGCTCATGCTGGCTGCTTGGTAGAAAACTACCTACCACGACCTGATGTGCTCCGATAGAAAGACTAGGTAAGTATTCCAAGCCACGAATCATTTCAAGCTATGCATGTAACTAGCGTTTTAGGTAAGTAATCCAAGCCATGAATCATTACAAGTTACACATGTAACTAGTGTTTATGCTGATGAGCTACAGTCATCATCCAATCAAAAACTAGAGCTTCTGTTTCGTTCAGGCATGTTGACCGTATCCACAATGATTACTTGTGCATGCACTCAAACATGCCTTCTTCAGTCATTGCCATTCAGGTTTGGGTTGAAGCATGTTAAACTAAAGCCCTTGAATTCTTTCCCATCATCTTAAGCAAGCCCAATGCTACAATCTTCCTCAATATCCTAAATCATTCATTTTCTCTAGATGTTATGCCAAGATTGATGGATAATGAAGGCAAGTGGACAATCAAATAAAAGATGCAGATAATGCACTTGCTCTCAATAAAGGGCTGGCATGAAGTACAGATTAATTATCCCCTGAAAAAAGATATGAAGAGAACTTCAGAAAAGTCTTACCTGCACTGGACTAGCAGCTACCAGAAGTCCAGCAACTCCTCCCCCGACAACACGACCATCAGGGCTTGCCAAAGAGACACTCATTCCACCTGACCTGCTCCTTGTTCCTTGAGTCTCTGTAGGAATAAAAGATCCAGACAAGGAAAGTATCTCAAAACGTCCCTACAACAAGAACAGGAAGATACCTTAGATACGTGGAAGAGAATTAGGGTCTGTTTGTATACTTTGAATATCTCAGTATATCTATGAAATAATTTGAGTTAACATGTTTTATTGGATTTTGGAAAATTGGAAAAAGAGAGAAAAAATTGAATAAAAATATTATAGAGTTAAAAAATTGTTTGAATGTAATTTTTTAATATTATATTGTTTTGAAATTTGAAAAAGTGGTATCGTTTTTTCATTTTTTGTGTTTTATTTGGGAGTTTGAAAAAGTTGAAATAATTAAATAATGATTAGATGAAAGAAAGTTGAAGATTTGAAATTGAAAGAGTTTTGTACTTGAGTGATGTTTGGGAATGAAATATCAGAAAATACTTTAGAACAATTGTGTTGCCAAACGGACCCTTAGATTTTAAGGCAGCCAAGAAGATTTCTTCTTTCTTTATATTTATAAAAAAAAAAAAAAAAGATTTCTTCTTTCTTTATTTTACTTTTCCAGTCATATATATTTGCCCTGGTAATCACAACTACAAACTACTAGAAAAACTGATTTAATCTGCTTCAACAGTTTTTTTTTTTTTTTTTTAAATTTCTAAGCACCTGCTTCTGCTGTTTACTGTGAACTAAGCTCAACCAAAAATTGGTGCTGATGTATATATGTCTTCAACATCTTTCTGCTTTAATTTGTTAATACTCCCATCAATTCTACAAGCCTGATACAAACTCCTTGGGCTCTTCTACATAAATAGAGAGGGAACATATAAAACCTATGATAACATCGGTGTACAAGATGATAGTTGGCACCTCTCTCTTCAAGAAGGTCAAGGAAGATTCAGGATAAAAGGTGGTTGTAAAATGTCCCTAGTCCTATTAAGCGGTTCCATTGGGTGCAAGCCTCGCATAATAAAACTAGGTAATGGGAGCACAATCAGTTTCTTTATGTGAGGCCTTATTTCATAAGATTGTGTTTTCAACTCTGATAAAGTTTCAATACATGTACATAACAAACTAAGGGATGTTTACATTGAAAAGTAAAGAGCTTGGACCAGGCTTGGCTGTAAGCATGATGTTGAGAGAGAAAATCTGTGCTAGCATATTGGTTGGATGATAACAGATTAGAGAGGTATTTTTGCACCCCTCTTGCTCCCACCTAACGTGCTTGAACAAATTTTTTTTTTTTTTTGATAAATAAACAATTTTATTGTCAAAGAATAGCAACACCTGAATTACAACTCTGATGCCCCACCTAGGTAGGCACATTAGAGGCAAGAAACGTGCTTGAACAAAAATTATCACTTGCATCAAAATTATGCCTTAAGGTTGAACATTCGTTTCCTAAGGTTCCAAAAAGTCATACAAGTGTAACATGAAGAATTGACAGGAAGGAGAGTAGCCATTCACCTATTTAGAATTGCCTCTAAAAGAGATGAAAATAATATGTATGAATTTCCAGACAAAGTTTTTCTTTTCATAAGTTTAAAAATTGAATGATAAGTGCCGCACCTCATATGTTAAAGTACCCCCAGAAGAATCAGGCTGTCGAAGTGTAACATTTGAAATTACTCCATTAGCAGATAAGATGCAAATAGCTCGAGGTCCTTGTTGAGAAAATGATATAACCTTCATTGTAATGTCCTGTTAACAAAAATGAAACCCAATAAAAGTGAAGGTAAAATCCAATATAAGAGTCTTCAATAATTTTTGGAGATATGAAGCAATAGCCAGCAATTACGAATTTTGAGGGAAAATTGAAAATTAGTGTTGCACTTCGGCCAGTACATGATGATGAAAGCAGTATAGTTAACAAAACAAAAAGAAACATTAATTAGAATAATAAACGGAAGAAACTGCTGCAGTTAAATTTGTTTTTATTAAAGCTATCGCATCTACATGATAGAGAAAGCTAATTTTGGAGGAACTTTTAAAGGAGAGACTTGAATTTCAAGAATTAAAACCAAAAAATTCTAAGACTGATCATCAATTATGTAACAGATTTGGGATCTTTATAAATGTATTAACAGATTTGGAATCTATAAGGTATTAAGAGAAAGACTTGGCATAAGCTACTTGGGAGACTAAACAGCTTTAAATCCTGCAGGCTTTTTGTCATTGCTACTTCACTTTGACTTCCTTAAGTTACTATAAAAGCTTAATTATAATTAATACAATGCATAATCTCAGAATGGGACTTTAGATCACAATCAATCTTAGGTATGTATAGAAACGAATGTTCCAAAAAGGATGAAACAATAGTAGATTTAATTGAGATTCTCCGGTCCTAGAGGAAAAGGACCATCAAATAATCCATGGATCTTGTTCCCAAATAGTAAAAAGAACAAAAACAAAGCATTCTATATAAAAAATGCTTAAAGAACATAGTGTAGTCACATGTTCCACAGTAAACTAAGAAAAAGTTAACAATCCCCCATAGAATAAAACAACTTTCTTCAATTTTGATAAGTCACATGACTCTCGCACATTCCAAAGATGTTGGCATACATTTAAACAACGATGAATCACAAACAAAACTCCATTTAGTAAATGAAAGCCAAGTTTTTTTTTCTCACTGATTAAACATACCTCTCCAGCATTGACAGTGATGATATGGGGCAGGAAACTTGTACCCATAGAACATGCATTCAACTCTCCTACAAAACAAAATGATTGAATCATATATTTATGTTAGATTATACATATGAAAAGAATTGGGGCGAAATAAAGCAAGGTCTCAACATTCTCTGATGTCTTAATCAACTTCCATACAAAATCTAACTGTATACAGAAAAAAATGACCTCATCAAGCAAAACAGTGCCCAAGGCACAATAATTATCAACCCTTTTTTAGAAGAATTACTAACCAATAGGAAAATTCTTCCTTTTTTTTTTTTTTGGAAGGAAAGGGAAGGGGGGAAGTTTAATGAAGTTGATTGTGTAGTAAATAAGGAACAAACTTGGATCATAACTTCCCAAAGACAGGTAGTGCCTCTTCTATGCATTTTCAGATAATAGTTCTAAGGAAATACGTTCTCATACTAAAACTGATTGACTTTACTAGTTTAAAATGCATCTACAATGGTATTATATTCCTTTAAGTCATGCTGAAACACAACAAACCCTTTGATAAACTTTGTTAAAACCCCATAAGTTGACAGTTTCCAAGTGAAATGGAACTTCATTATCTGAGGAGGTAAGAGCATATTTCTGCAATTTTCCAAGTCAAAGCAGGGCATATTGTTATATCCCAAGAAAAAACGCAATAATAAATCTTAGCCTCAAGGAATATTCCCTTACCCTTGCAGCAACCCAAAAAAGCCCACCTTTTTACTCCAGAAATATACTTCCAGATTTCAACAAGAGCATCTCTAAGGTCCCACATAAAGGTTTGCCGACTATAATCAAAGGATGATTTCATGTTTAAGGAATGTTACAAAGGAAAACTTGGAATTCTTCTAATTATCAAGAGAATAGTTCCAAACTTCAGTGAGGTGACTCAAATCCTACTGTAAACGGCAGTTCTACTAGCAAAATCAGAAACAAAGCACAAAACTAATCAAAAACCAAGCAAAAACCGGCAGCTTTTCACATGAATGATAAGATATTAGTGACAACCATTTTTCCATTATAGTAAAGCAACACTTTCAGATCCAACAACACGCCACAAGTTGAATGAGAAATATGGCTATAAAAGGACACATTACCAAAATTTTCCATTCCCATTTTTTTATGCTGTTTATACTCCAAACCACTAGGCCGCACTTTCCCACGCTTCGTGGCCGGGAAGTTGCCTCCAGGTGGAGCCGAAGATGAAATTGGCATCGGTGATAATGCCGCAGCGACCGACCCATCCGGTCCATACTTTCTTGGTCTACCTCGCTTCTTCTTTCCCGTTGTTCCGGCCACTCCCCCGCTAACAGGTGAATCCGCAGCCAGTGCTGGTGAACCGGCAGCCGGATTCTGACTAAGGTTTTCGGTCCTTGGTGCTACATGATAAGCCGATGGAGCTTCTGCTCCTATCACAGTAACTCCGGTGCTCATGCCGTCTCTTGCTTCCATTCATAAACCAACAGTTTCATAAAACCACCACTGGCGTTAACGAGCTTGATATTCTACAAGTCAGACACTCACACGAGCAACTGCAACAAAGGAATCCATCAAGAATCAGATAATCCCGGATAAACATAACTTGTGCTTTCAAATTAAAACCCTTTCTCCCTCTTTTTGGAAAATGCTCACGAAACATCCTCTCAACAATTTGTTCAGCCTTCCAAGACCTAAACCAGCAGCTAGCTCAAACCAGAAATCGAACAATTAAAGAGATAAAAGAAGAAAGGAACGATGTCAAAAGCCAGAGGTTCATTAAAAGTAAGTGGAAATAACCTCAAGCTTATCACTTTCCTCGAGGTTTAAAAATAATTAAATTAAAACAAAAACAAAAACAAAATTAGACCTCAGACTGTTAAACAAAGCCCAGAAAGAAAATAAAAATGCACTCATTTTTTTCCTCCTGGAAACCTAAAGTTGCAACCCAAACCAGGAAGGGAAAAAAATATCAGAAACTAAAACAGAAAAGACATAAAAATTATCATTTTCAAAAATCTTCAAAGATCAGAACTTCAACAAATAACTCCTTGGGAGCCAGATAAGAACCCATAGGAAACAAAAACTATCATTATATTTTTTGAAAATAGAAAACTGGTTCTAGCCAGAATCAACAGCACGAAGAAAAAAACCTTGTCCTACCCCAAAAAAAAAAAAAACGGCCAACAAAATCAAATCTATAGCCCCAAATTATTTTAAACTATATACATAGAAGCTCGAACTTAAAACTACAGAATACAAAGATCATGACCTCTGACTGTAACTCCCACGCTCCAAATAATTCTTTCAACACTACAAAACTTAGACTGTCCTGTGTCAGACCCTTTTCACATTTGAGCTCAGATAGTGCCCTTGAACACCCAAAAACAGTTCAAGAAAAATCACAATAACATGGAGAGAAAAAATATAAGTGTTTGTTTACTGAGAAAATGAAACTGGCCGCCTCTGAATTTCAGGCGTCGAAAAAAACGGTGGGGCGGTATTCTACAGGTTGCCTGAAAGCAGAGGTAATTTCAGCCTGCAAAAAATAAAGTGAAAATAATTAACCGAGAAATGAGACCAAAAAGAGTGAAAAAAAAAAAAAAAATAAACTGCTATTTTATTGTGAGAATAAAAAAACAACAAAAAAGTAGTAATTGCTGAACCCGATAAAATGAAATATAGTTAAGGAAATTTTGGCGTCCGTGAGGGAATTGTGGTTTAAAAATGGGCAAAATGTCTAGTATGGTAAATTCAATAAAAAATAAATAAAAATTGACAGATAAAAAGGAAAAAGAGTAAATAGCTTTTCTTTTTCAAAATTGGTATGTTATGCCTTTAATTTATATTTTTTTAATTTCTTAAAGCTGCAAAGGTTGTGTTGGGGGGCCAAACTCTTATGTTTGCCGCTGACCTTATTTTTGTCTTTTTTTCATTAAAAATTAGAGATTATATTTTAAATGTTATGCCCTCGAAAACGACAAAAATTACTAAACACGACACTGAAAGGTCGAGAGCTTGAGCTACTTTTTCTTTTTTGAGAAAATCCTTCAAGAATTTGAACTTTGAAGAGTGAGGTGGAAAGCACGTCAGGAATTTTTCAAAACTCTTATCAATTTTTATTTATTTTCAAATTAAATTTGTTTGCGTCAAAATAACTTTGATTATGGAAACGTCTTTTTCCCAACTTTTATGATTTTCAAATAAAATTTATTTTTTTTAATTTTTAATTAAATCACACGGCAGGAATGACCCAACGAAAAGCACTTCTGGAGATGGAATTGTTTTCCCGTTGAGCCATTTTATTCAGCACAAATAAATGGGAACGTGCCGTGCCGTGCCTACAACTCTGGTCAAATGGTGCACAAACCAATATACCTTTTTCAGACTCTCCAGTATTCAAGGTTTCTTTGTTTTATAATTATTAATTGATATGACTTTATTCAACCTATTAAATTTATTTTATAATAAAAATAATTATCTTTATAATTAAAATATTTCTTCTCCCCTCTTACTGCAGCATAAAATCTTATTATTAGCAGGTGAGATAAGGTTAAGATCCTCGCGTGTAAAGCTACGTGGTCGTAACGATACTGGGTAGGTGAGCCGTTAGGGCAGATTTAGTAAACATGTCTCGGTCTAAAATTTTTATCTTAATTTAAAATTTTTATTTTATTATTGTAATTTTTTTAAATTTTTTATTTAAAATATAAGATACAATTCAATTTTTTTAAATAACAATACAATTTTTTTAAATATCAAAATAATAATAATATTTAAAAATAATATTTTAATTTTTATCTCAATTCAAAATTCTCATCTTTATCTTAAAAAAAATATGCCCTTACGTGCTTGTCTGAGTTTGGCTCTCTCTCCGACCAATGACTCCCAATATCACCGATCTAGAGTCTGGACAGCAATGCCCGTCATACCAATTCTCGTGGAAATATATAAACACACGTCATTTTTTATAATATTTTATATAATAATATTTTAAAATAAATATTATTTTATAAAAATATTCTTATTTTAAATATATTATAAAATAAAAAAATTTATTTATTATCATCATTTTATCATCTCATAATATAATATTAAATAATAAATTTACAAATTAAATATAATAAGAATAATGATAAACTTACCACCCTTCTATCACATTTTTATTACTCTTTTTTTTTTAAAAAAAATTATTTATTTAATGATTAAATAAGTGACTATTAATGAAATTATATATTTTTTAAATGTTATTTTTAACATCCTTAATTATTACAAAAATAAATAAAAATTTTAAATACACTATAACAATAAAATGATGGTGAGAGAGTAATAAGTATATATTCATTTATATAATAAATAATATTCAATCATATAATATCACATCATAAGATGATTAGCAATATTACTCAATAAAATATATTATAAAATATGTTATATGAATATCATTATTTATTCTTATTTGGGAGCCCTCCCTTGCTCAAAATCTCAAATATATCATTATGAAATATTTTTAAACCAAGATGTATTAAAATTAAATTAGAAATAAAAGATTAAAGTTGGGACCTATATTACTCGGCAGAATCAAGGTAAGAACTGTCAAATGTTTGATTCATCGAGAGAATTATTGGTTCTGGCTTCAAAACACGATCATATGAAGACATTAATGTCGTCGATTCTAATACTTTTCGTTGAATAACTCTACTCTCACTATCTTCCTTAAATAATATCTTCACGTTATCATTTTGAAAATACATAAAAATATTGAGAGCCAAAGATGAAAATATTCAATCTTTGACAGCATAGATGAATACTGGCTATCGTGTTGAGGCACCACTAGCCGTTGAGAATGGAGTGGAGGTGATCATATTTTAAAGAAAAATTATATACAACATACTATTATTTTATTTTTATCTTAATAAATAAAATATAATATATTTATCATTATTAAATAATTATTTATTACATATTTTTTTATTATAATAAAAAACGCGCTACATTTTAAAATGAAAATAAAATAAATATGCTATATATAGCATTATTCGAAACTCATACGAAACCTAAACGGTATATGAGCCGCATATGCTTGTTAGAATATGAAAATTATTATTTCATTTTATCAATGAATACATGAGAAATACAGTAGCGTGGCACGTTACTCATTTAGTGGTCAAAAAATGATAAGTCAAATATTTATTGATCTAATAGAGATAAAAATGAAGAAAAATGAATAATTAAAAAAAAAAAAACAATATAAACAAGGCTCCCTCCTAGAATAGACCTCTCTTCATCCCCACTGGTGGGAAAAAAAAAGAAAAAAATTATAGAGAGAGAGAGCGCAATAGACTCCTATAGTAAAAAGTGTTGCAATTAAATATCATTTATTTATACATATGAGATGATAATTAAATAAAATAATATTATAATATAAAATTATAATATAATTTATTTTAAAATTTTAAAAATTAAGTTATTTATTATATTTTAAATAAAAAATTTACAAAAATTATAATTATTAAATAATATGAAAGGAAATGATTTGCGAAAATAAAGTAGACATAAAAGAGCTCCATAAATTATAGAGCATAGGATTTTTTTTTTTTTTTTTTTTTTTTCTCTCTAATCTCGGGTGATCATGCAGCCTTGGCTTTGAAAGTCGACAACATACACAGCAAACATAAAAGAATAAAGCTAGGGATTCTGCTTGGGATCCCTTTTTTTTATAAATGATTACGAAAATTTTATTTAATATTATTATGAATTTTATTTAATATTAAAAAATGATTCAAAATAAATAAATAAATTTTCTTTTTTAAGCTAGCGGGGGCCTCTGGCTGTAGCTCTGGAAGAGTGGAAGGATCCAACATAACACCATGTTCTGTCAAAAAGATTCTGGTTCTCGTCTCGGTTAGCCGAAAGGTGAAAGTTTGGCGTCACTGCTATGGACTGATGAGTCTGTTTCTCATTTCTCACCAATTTAGATTCCGTAAAATTCATTGCACGGTTGGTACGAATTTAAGGATTTGTGAGAAGACTAATGTTAAATATAATTATGAAAGGAAAATATTAGTTCTCCATAAATTTTTGCCGAAAATTTCTATTGAAATGTTTTTTTATTTTATTTTTACTTAATCATTAATTTTAAATGAATATATGATTTTTTTTATTTATGTATGTAGCACGGTTCATTATAAAAGAATAAGTGAAGTATAATGATTTTAAAAAGAAAAGAAATTTATTATTAAAAATTTAATTCTTTTTATATAAATTTTGTATTTATTTATTTCACGCTGCAATTACAAAAAATAAAAATCACAAGAGGTACCGTCCTAAAACCACCAAAATTAAAAAGGCTGTAACAGCTAGGCAGACAAATAGGGAGACAGACATTCGTAGTCATTCAACATCCTACTGTTTCCGGTCTTGCCCAATTTCATATGCTACTGAATTGAGAGACCTAGGTTCTGTTAGAATGAAAATTTTGAATTTAAGATTATATATATTATTATTATTTAAAAATTTTAAAAAATTAAGAAAAAAATTAAATTATTTATTATATTTTTTATAAAAATTTTAAAAAATTATAATAATGAGATAAAAATTTTAAATTTGAAATAAAAAAATTTATTACCAAACCGAACCCTAGAGTTTATATATAACTTCGGTTCCGAGTTAGATCTATCCTACGTACAGAGTAATTAGTTAAGAGACGAACTACTCTCTCTGACTTTTTACACAACAACAATAAATTCAACCTTGTAAATAAGTCCAACTTCTAAGACCTTTTGCCTGGGCCTCAACTTTTCAACAGCCCAGTACAATATGGTAAAATAAGATATGACTTGTTACAGTATCAATTTGAAACCATTGCCATGTAAAAGAATTTAAGGGGAAACGAAAGATGAGATTTACATTATTTTTTATTTTAATAATATATTTCAATTTTTTTAAAAGAATTTGTGAAACTTATATAACTTATATTACTTGAATTAATATTGCTATGTGTATAACTGTAGGATTAATTGAAATGTGAAAGTGTGTCAGTAAACACATTCTCTAAGTTTTGGATAAGGTCATTAAGGCCACTGCCTAATGCTCCATCCTCTATAAGGTCCTCAAAATAAAAAATGAGGTGTTTTTTTTTTTAAAAGATTTAAACATTTCATTAAATAAAATTTCAAATAACATTTATATTTTTCAAAATGTGCAAAGCTCCATAATACTAAATTTAATATTTAATATAATAAATTATTTATATTTTAAATAATTTTTTAAGATCTTGCTAAATTGAGGTATAAAATTTACATCGAGACATTATTTTAAATTGTAGTATTAAATATAAATTTAAAAAAACTTTATTTTGAACATATTTCATAGAATAATTTATATTCTATTGTATTATAATTATGAATGACTAATTTAAATTTTTTCTTATGCCTTAATTTATATTGAGCCGCCCTGCTTATTTGGATTAAAAAATACTTTCAATTTATTACATCTTATCTAATTATTACAATTTTTTCAAATTTTTAAATAAAATATAATAAATAATTTAACTTTTTTAAATCTCAAAACAAAAATAATATTAAAAAATTATATTCTAATAATATATTTTTTAAATTTCAACTTTTATCTCATCTCAATTGACTATCTAAATTTTTCTCAAAAAATCCGTTACCCATTATTTTTGTATACAAGTAATATGGCGTAGCATTTAATGTTTTAGAAATTATTTATTAAATTTTATTTATTTACTAAGCATTTGATATCATATTAAAAATTTATTAAATGATAATCATTAAAAATAAATAAATAACTTATTTTATGCATAATTGGTATTATCTACCATGCAATTGTCGAATTAAAATAACGACAAATGATATACTTCGGTATTATCTATAATCTATTAAAAGTTTAATGGACAGTGGGAAAGAAAGATAAAAAAAAGTAGCTGAATGGATACCAAAATTTTGGGCCAGGAAAGTTGAGGGCCATTACAAATAGAAAAATGCTTGGTTGCCATTTAAACGTGCTGCTCAAAAGTAGGGATGATAATATGTTATATGATTCATTAACTCAACATAAATATGATACGATAATAATAGATTAGAGTTTAGTCTTAATGTATTCGAATAAAAAATAAGTTGATTTGTTAAGATACGATTTATTAACGGGTTGATAACGGGTCAAGTTGACCCGTCATGACACGTTAAAAATTTTAAAATTATAATTATATTCTTATACTTAAAAGTAAAATTGTTAGAATTTTAATTTCAATATTTTTATTGTTTTGATTGTAATTTTTAACTTATAATTAACTTTATCATTTTTATAGATATTATAATTTTAACATTTATATAAAACTATACTAAATTTAATCAGGTCAAACGAGTTATTTTCAGGCCTATTTAACTTATTTACATAAATATTTTGAAACGGGTCATATCATGTTATGTTAACTTATTTCGTAATATTCACTAATGAGTCAAAATAAGTTGACACAACACGACCCTTTATATTAACGGATCGTGTTAGGGTTTGAAATTTTGACACGATAAGCTTAACGGGTCGGGTTATGGTTGACCTATATAGTATAATATATATTTTTGACACGATCCGTTAATACGATTTGATACCCTTACTCAAAAGTGCTCTTGGTACATTTTATTTTTTTAAATATTTAAAACAATTGTCACTATAAATTTGTATGTATAAAAAATAGACTAAAAATCATTTTCCATAATGAGTAATTCTGAATAAAGCCATATATTGTGCAAATAAATATCATGTATTTTTTTTTTATAAAAAAACAAATTCTATTATAAAAAAAGTAATTAATTTTTACATAAATTATATTTTTATTTTTTAAAAATACACAATACTTATAATTAGGAGTGTCAAATCGTATTAATGAGTCATATTCATGTCGTGTCAAAACATGTATATTACAATATATAGATCAATCTTAACCTGACCCAATAAGTTTATCGTGTCAAAATCTCAAACCCTAACACGACCCGTTAACATAACAGGTTGTGTCGTGTCAATCTATTTTGACTCATTAATAAATATTATGAAATAGGTTAACGCAATATAATACGATTCATTTCAAACTATTTTATGTAAATGAATTGAATAGGCCTGAAATTAATTTATTTAACATGATTAAATTTAGTATAATTTTATATAAATTTTAAAATTACAATATTTATAAAAATTATAAAATTAACTACAAATATAAAATTACAATTTAAATAATAAAAAATTTTACATTTAGGTATAAAAGTATAATTTTAATTTTAATTTTTTAAAAATATTATAATAGATTGATTCGTTATTAATCCGTTAAATAATCGTATTTTAACGAATTAACTCGTTTGATCCAAACTTATTAAAAGACTATTAAATCATAACCTTTTATTAATTCGTATTATATTAACTGATTATATTACCACCTCCACCTATAATCAGTAATTACAAATATGATTTCGACCTGGAACCTTGCATCACTCTTGCAAATATTCAGAGATGAATCGTCATGACGGCCAACTCATCCCAGTAATCCAAAACATTCGTTGTCAGCCCATGAGTTTTTTTATTTTTTCAGTTTCAAAAGGTTTTAAATAACTCTTCGAAAAAAAATGTCAGAGACAAACTGAACGAACCGGAACACAAGCAGACACAAAAACATCAGAAACATAAAACTTCAAATTCTATCCATCTCACTCACACTCCTCAGTCATCACTTTCCTCTCTCTCTCTCTCTCTCTCTCTCTCTCTACCTCTCCACCTCTCCCTCCTTTCCATCTTTCCATGAATCCCGACGAAACCGAAGACCACCTCTTCTCTCACCACCACCTCAACCCCCATCATCTGGACCCACCACAACAATCCTCTCAGATCCTCCAATCCCAGCCGTCCATTCAGCACGAATCCCAAGACGACCCCGCTTTCTCCCTCCCCGAAATCGCCCTTTTCCGCTCCTCCCCCTCCTCCTCTCCTTCCTCGTCCTCTTCGTCCTCGCCTAGCCACTGCTCCTCCAACTCGACGATCCAACCTGCCCCAGCCCCTGTCCCCAAACTCCATATCAGCCCCGAGCCCCACATCTCGTCCCAGTTCTACACCTTCAATTCGGAGTCCCACTCCCTGATGATCCGCTGCCTCCTGGAGCAGCGACTCGCCACCCCGGCTGAGATCCGCGCTGCCACACCCCGGGCCGTCCTCAAGTCCTGGCGCGCCGTCTGGAAGGACCGCAACGAGGACACCGCGTACCTTACCGCCTGGAAGCGCATCCAGGACAAGCTCGCCGCCCACGTCGACCCCACCACCGGTAATCAATTCCTCTGCTTCAAAAACAATTCCCAGCAATTCGTCTCCCATATTAACCAGTGGCAAGATATCGTTATGACTTTCCACTCCGACACCGATATCAAACACCTAGGGCTTAAAGAAACTATTGAGAGAATTAAGCAGGCCTGGACTGTAGGTGCCAAATTTTACGGCATACCTGAGAGCTACATCAGGGTTTGCGTCGCCGCCTGCCCCGTGTGCTCTGCAGCGTCGTCGGGGGGTTCCTCCGCTGCTGCGCGAACTAAGCGCCGTAGGTTTGAGTACACGGAGTCCTTTGATGTGCCGGCGAAGGAAGTGCCTAATAAGCTTCAGCAACTCGCTGCCAAGCATAAGGTTGTGCTTTGCATCAGGCAGAAGTATATTAGGTATAAGCCGTTTATGGCGGAGGTGAAGGATTATGCTTGTCATAGGGCAGGTGAGCCTGCCGCGAAGAAGTCAAAGATTCTGAAGAGGGAACCTTACGCGTCCAAGCGGTGTGGGTGTGGATTTCGGATCAGGGCTATTGTGCCAATTGCGAATTATAATGAGAAGGATAAAACCTTTGTGTATCAGGAAGAGGGGATGGCGGTGTTTAAGCTGTATGCGGTGCATACAGGGCATGAGCCAGGGCCGTTGGATGGGAATGCGAGGATTATGCATAGGGTTGTGGGGCATAAAGGTGCTTTTTTGATGGACCAAGAGACGGTGTATGGGGTGAGCGAGGAAATGGAGAATGAGGGGTTTGGGTTGATGGGGAAGGATGATGGGGATTTGCAGCTTTCAGTTTTGCACCAGGCGCAGGAATTGAGAACTGAGGTTGGGTTGCTAGAAGGGAAAATTGCGAAACTCCCACACGAGTTATTGGGTTCAGTATCTCGAGAACTGTGTGAGATTGTGAATAAAGTCAGAACTGTGGGGGAAGAGAGTTTGAAGGCAATTGGAATGATCTCGCACAAGCCGCATGCAGATGATGTGCTGGTTGGTGAGAATGATCTGGTGCATTGGAGTGATCATCACCATGAGCGTATATATGTGGATGGCAAGGATACAGATTTGATTGATGATGATGAAGACAGTTTTGGGCGAACTCTTGGTGATGTTGTTCCTTGGGACCAGTTGAGGGAAGATTGTAGGAGTCAGAAGGATCTGATGAGCGAGCCTTGCAAGCCTGAAAAGTGGTTGAAATGCAGTGACTTTGACGAGAAGAGCATTCTTGATTGTGAAGATACTAAACTAACCAAGTCCAATAGGCACGATGAGGCTATAGTCACAGATGTAGGTCTTGTCGGTATACAGGTTGATAGTTTCTACCAAGAGAATCCAAAATGGTATGATTCTCCTTGTGGATTGGACTCCAGTGCAGATTGCGAGGATAGTGGATTCAGGCATGGGGAGATTGTGTAGAGTCAGCAGCATAATTGATCTACTCTAACTTGGTAGTGGATTTTTGTTGTAGTTATTCATCCCTTCACACGGTCGAAGAGGGTTGTACATTAATGTATACAGAAGACTGGAGCTGCTCGCATGTATTTTTTGGGTGTCTTTGCTGCGTGTGGTTTTGTAAAGTATAGCCCAAATGGGCTTTCCTGCACATATGTGTTTTAACTCTTTTAAACGACTTTCTTGGCCTTCAGATTTTTTAGGTTGCTTTTGTCTATGATGCACATTGGTGACTGTTTCAATCTGTTTTCTTCTTTCCAATCTTTGCATGTATGACATGTCTAGTCTTACTTCCACAATTCTTCTGGCATTATGTGGATTTATTTGCCTCTCTCTTGTATTTGCATCTTTATAAGCCTCTTTTTCTGAAGCTCAGCTGCCTGTCACTTTATAGTTTTTCTGTTTGGTTACAGTGCTTAACAAACAGTTTGATGCATTGCTGCTTGGTTAAGCTTGTGCAATTTGTTGTGGAGGTTGTCTTTGATCAACTGGTCAGTATCACCCTTTAACATGCATTGAAATCTGTTTACTTTTGGTCTTTATCATCTACCTGGGCATATGGTACCAAGTTAGGAGGTGATAACTGCACTGGTGTAATAGTGCCTCGTGTTTTTGAGCATCTTATCTTTGATGGGAATTGAGCAAAAAGAAAATTGGCCTAATTAGCCTCTCTCCTACAATTTCATCTATCTTAAATGTTATATCACATCAGTCTCTCTCCTACAATTTCATGTATCTCGTGTTCTTTTTCTTCAATTAATACGCTTGGTCACTTCCAGAATGGTTGGTGTTAATTCTTCAACTAGATCATTATGCCGCAAGTAATGTCGAACTGTTCTTATATCCATGAATATTTGTTCTTTATCTTCTATTTCCACCATTCCTTTGTGCTAGACAAAAATTCTGGTTCTTTATGGTCTGGCTAGGGTTGAGCAAATTTTTGGACACCAAAGATGACCTGTTGGCAGGAGCCAGCCAGTGATGAGCTGCAGGCAACTGGGGAACTTTGCTTTACAAAGTGGTTGACACTGGACGGCGTCCTTGGGGTGGTGTTGTGCACGTTTACGTAATTCACCAAGAAGGTCAGACATAACTTGAGATGTTACTGTCTTAACCGAATCCTCAGAATTTGGATGTAACTGGCGCTTCTGTCATTTTACTCAATGGATCTAGGTTTCATGAGTTTCTTGTATCATTTTCCAGCTCCTAACTTGTAATAGGTGCTCCCTTTTGTTACTACTTGTATACTTGGGCAATGGCTGTTTACTTGTTTTAATAAAATTTTATCTTTAAAACAAATTTGGATGTTACTTTATCCAGTCATCTGAGATCATTGTAAGACGTAAATAAGGCAAGACTGATCCACTTCCAAAACTTGGGGATCAGATCTTTCTGGAAACACTCATCCCCTGACTTATGTTGTGAACTCTATTCCACACAAGATTGTAGCTTAGCAATGAGGTACTGCTAGAAGCCTATATTAATGGTTTTGTTTTTCTATTTTCTGGGTGTATTTCATACAGGTGTCTCTTCTTTTTGTATTAATTGTTGATAGCAAAACATTGATTGGGGTGATTGGATTGGATGCACCAGCAAGTATTTGAAAAGATTAAATAAGCCCTGTCACAGAGAGCTAGGTATGAGGAATAAGTGCAAGGCGAAAGGAGTTGGAACCATATGTTTCTCTGCTGTGTCAAACTATTCCGATCCAGCTGCCTCAGTGCTTGACAGTAGTCGGTCATCCTGACAGCTTCTTTGTTTTAACATGCAGCAAGGAGCCTTTGAAGTGGGGTATTTATAACTGCATGATGTAACCTAGGTATCACGATACTTGCCTTATTACCTCAAACTGTCATTTCAGTCTGTGTATGAATGTTTCAAAGATGACATCAAGATATTAAACTATATATTGATGCAGGGATAACTTGTTGGATGCTATCAATGTGGCATGTTCCTGCTAAAGCGTGCCATACTCTTGCCGGACAGCCATTGTGAGTAGAAAGCAATTGTGGAAGTGTTTTGCGAGTAGAAAGCAACTGTGGAAGTGTTTCACGGTTTCACCGGGAGGTAACACATTCTTTTTGCCCTGTGCTTTGATGTTATTGTACTGGTCTTTAGCCTGAAGTTATTGTGTCTTGAACTGTGAAACAAAGGAGTGTTCTCTACATTGACAGAATGCAACTCTGTATTCACCGTTCGGTGAAGTGCATGAGGGAGGGGTATTACATGAGCCAGCAACCAATCAACCGATGCTTTTCAAAATATGTAATTGTCAAAGGTCAATAACTTCCTCCCACCCGAAATAATTTAGGCGTAAATAGAAACTATGTAGAGAAATTTGTGCACCATTTTATTAATGTGATTGAGCAAATGTCCCATTTATTAATGTTTCTAATACGAATGTCTCCCCCCTTTAACCTCTTTTTTTAGAACATGCTTTCTACGTGAGGCCCATTTATTATGCATTTATGGCTGCCGGAAATGTCATTAATTGCAGTGATTATTCACGTGAGTCTCTGAACATAACACTTTTTTGGATTCTCACTTCCGGCACCGGAGCACCGACCCAAAAATGAATAAATATACAAAAATTGAGAATTCTGAAATAATATAATTTGGTACTGGGCCAGAACAAACGAACCACTGGAAATTGGCTGACATTGCAAGAGCACGTGACAGTTTCACTTTCTAGTTTAGTGTCGGGACGTTGTACGTACGGCTAAAGACCGGCAAGCCAGAACAATAACGTAGAAGTGGTTGTAGAATCCAAACCCAGTATAGGTATTACTGTCACAGGCATGAAGCAAGCCCATAAAGGGACCGTGTACGTCCATTTTCGGGTGCTCGTGGAATTATACCATCAAGTAAATCGCGGAAAAGTGAGGCCAACAATGAAGAAAGCAAAGCTCATGAGCTCAAATATGCTGGCTTTATCGAATTGGGTACTGCAGTTAAAAGCAGTGCTCTTAATTGTAAGAGAAATACTCTAGCTTATAATACATGCAGTGATAAGTGAGAACTCATTTTCATAGGAAACAAACAAGATCTTTTAACCTTTTTCTAGTCTTTGAAATGAAAGAAAAGCTGTCTTGCATTGTAACTGGTCTCAACCAACCTATATGATTCAAATTTTGCACTCCGGCTGAACTGTACACTTTGTTACAAATTTTATTTAGATGGTTGCAGATTTGGTCATAAAATTGACAATGATAGTTAGTTTGGCTGGGAAAGGGAGTGGTTATAAGTTGAAATTAAACTTGTGGAAAAAAAGTACGTACAATTTTCCAGTAGACATTGAAGCCAAAATGCCCAAAATGCATGTTGCCATTAATACATACATGCGAGTAAACAGAAGCTAGGATTTAATTTAATTAGGACTTGAAGGCCGGAATCTTACTCCGGGCAAGTACCTAGAGATGATTTCCCGAGCCAATACTTGGACATTCCCAGCCTCGAGATCTCCATCCAACGAATAGAGAAAACTTGTTAATTCTGCAGGAATTGGATGTGGTTGTAGAGGATCAAAATGCATGGCTGAGTTAGAGTTAGATTGCAGGTCTGAAGTTGAACCCAAATCTGAGGAGGAATGGTGATTTGTAGGTGATGGGCTCTGAGAGTGCGGAGGAGGAAGGCGATGCAATGTGGCAAGGCGGGCTTGAACGAACGCCAACTCCGCCTGCAAATTCACTACCTACAAACATGAAAGAATTGAGTTCTTTCTATTCAATATATATTAGCATGTTAATTTACAAAAATATGAATTGTTTTCGCTTCAAAGCTAGCTGCAGCTATGATCGAAAGCTTTAGCCAAGCTTTACCATGACAAGATCTGGATGCTATGTGCCCTGGCAATTGATCCTAAAACAGAAAGTCTTTTCAGATTTTACTTTTTTCTTGATAGCTAACGGAAGAACCATGCATATACATGCTCCGTTTAGGGAAGAACAGACAAGTAATTCCATGGGACTCTAAAAATATTCCTTGCATCGTTCTGCATCATGTTACTAAGAAAATCTCAAAGAGTACAAGATCCTAAGGGGTCACCAGCCCCTTTTTCTTTCCAAAATAGAAATGGAAAGAAACAGGAGAAGAAAATACCATATTTTTATTTGCTAGGTACGTGACATTAAAATTTAAAAGAGCAACTAACAAACACAACAGCTTAGAGAGAACAAACAAAAATTAAAAAAACTCCAACAAACAAAACAGATAGATGAGACCACATTAATAGTTCATTGTTAAAAAAATATGATATCCATATATACATGTTTACATCATATGATGCACATATGAAGTACACTTACGATTTAAAGGCAAAACTTTAAGACTTTACCACTTATTCGTAACCACGTGCTCTTGAAGAGGAAGAAAAAACGACCCCTTTCTCTGATCTCGGTTAGTGCTTAATTGGGGAGATAATGTTCATAAAATAGTCGATTCTACCTAATCATCTGACATCAGAGGGTGATGGAATTCTACCTAATTAAAGCTAAGACGGTGGACGGTGGTTTTGTTCCCAATTGACCACAAAAACGGTAATGGAAGATCAAATCAACAGTAAAAGCAATACGTATTTTCTATTTCGCGAGATCACTGACTGCATGCGCGCATGGGTAACCATGCTACCGTACATAGTCTGTGGGTAAAACTCCAATCCAAGAAAAGTTATGCAACCTCAATGGTCGCCAGCAATGCTTGCCTTATTAACGCAACTGCAAACAAAAGATTACGATGCGCATCTTCACAAGCAGTAGTGATAATTCGCATGGCATATGATAAAGGGAGAAAAAAAAAGGTTTTCCCCTCAAGAAAACTCATACAGAATAATAATTAATTTTACCAAATTGAGAACACCAACCTATGGTAGTACTCCTTTCGTGCCAGCCATAATTGAAAATGGTGTTGTTCAAAACATGGTTTATATTAATATATGCAATGAAATGTTTCACTTAGAGTAGGTAGTATTATAAATAATAAACAGTTTCCTATTTTTTGGTCCCTCGATGAAAGATTGTGAATCTATTATTAAAGATTACTAGATAAAAATATGTCCTAGCTCTACAATATGAATACTGATACCGAGAGAGAAAGTCAAAACGCAGGTATTTGTATATTCCTCGAGCTGCTAAGTTTGCTTGGTATACGTAGCTTCGGAAAGCAACGCGAACCCATACTCGATCTGTCGATCATCCACCAAGTTCATGGCGGCCGCCACCTCTCTCTCTCTCTCTATCTCTCTCTCTCTCTCTCACACACACACATTTCAGTGCGAAAGCTGTTATTAGCATGAGGAAAAACCCTAATATGATCTCTCTTCCTAAGGAAAAGATAGCATGGATTTCAAGCACTTTTTATGGGTAATCCAAAGCTACTTGCCCCTCAAAAGGAAACTGCCCTGCTTAACAGTACCTAGATAACAAGTTAACCCACACACACATATACTGTAGGCTCACGTACGTTATCATGTTTATCTTAGAAAATGCAACTAAGAATGAAAAACGTGTCAAAGCGAACAGTCATATAGATGCATAATCTTATGATCATGTGAAAACCTTGACCAACTCGTAGCACATCTACAGTGCATTCTTGTTGAAACCGATGTACCAAAGTGTACGGCCCCGGCCGCACTTTAGCATATTGCCCTGACCATTCACTTGATCAACTTGAATTTTAGACAAACCCAGCAAAACTACGTACATTTCAAGATCGTCTAAAGCAAGAAAAACATGAAGCGTAGCCTCTAACGGGTTACTTCTTCCACGGGAGCTACCAGTCCGCACATAATCCTTGACCAATTTCCCTTGCACCATATTTCTCTCAAGGAAACGATAAAGCAAAAGATCAACAAAAATATAAAATAAAATCAAGTTATATATGTGTCAACTGTCAGCCAAAAATGACTTAAATTTAAACTTTCAACTAATTATATAGTTTGAATGAATTCTTAATTACTTAAAAAATTCAAGGAGAATATGCCACATGCAATTTATATTAAAAATATTTAAAAAACGGGGGCAAAATAAAGCAAGTGATCAAGAAGAGAGGCTGATCTCGAAAACCTAGCTAACCACCAAAATATCCGACATGGAAAACGCTCTTTCAATTTTGGAACTACGTCAGACTTGCCCAAAGAAGGCAAAGCTCACCTGCTGTTGGAGAGTAAAGATGTGACCAGCGCAGCCGTACACGGGGTCTCTAACCCTAGACAGAGCCTCATAGCAAAGCGTAACGACGGCATCGAGCCGCTTATGTGCCGGAATGCGCAAGAGCAGCTTGGAAGCATTGCTAGCACCAAACACCTTGTGCACTGCAGCGAAGTGAGCTGTGCCTTGGTCCGAGTCAAAATAGGGCGCAAACACGCATCCGCTTACGCACTTGCGCCTAAGGAACTTGCAGGCGCCACAAGGCCCACTTCCGTTGCTTGCACTCATCACTCTCTCCCTCTCGATCTTCTTACAGAGTTGTATCTTTTCTTATCGGCGTTTAAGTTTGTGGGGTATATATATATATATATATAGAGAGAGAGAGAGAGAGAGAGAGAGAGAGAGAGAGAGAGATGGCTATTTAGAGAGAAAATGAGTTGGATTATATTGTTGCTATGTGTTTGATTAGATAATTTGCAAGTTTTGGTGGTGGGTCATTTGAAAAGGACTGGTTGTTCTGTTCTAGTTTTTTCTCCATTTCCTTTCGTTCAATTTATATTTATATATTGTTTTTTTAGGGGGTGGTGTTATTTTGAAGGGCAATTGGGAGCTGCTGCTTGCGTGAAGCAAACATATATACATGCGGGGACAGTATAGGTTAACTTCCAACCGCCGCTGTTGATGCCACGTGCTAAACCGACCCCACGATGGACAAACATCCTATCTTTTCCATCTATCTATCCTCTTGTCATTTCCATTTCAGCTAGCTCTCAGTCAGGGGGACTAGTACAGTGCTTCTATTGGTATACTTTTATTGCTATGGATGTGGCCGCGTAGTACTTTGTTTCGCCTCTTGTGTATATATATATATATATATATTTGTGAAGTAAATTCAATACTATTATCTTTCAGAACATTTTGGTTTACCCATAATTACTACTGGGCTAAAAGTTGCAGCACTTCAAAACATGATTTTTTTTTTTTTTAAGTAAAATTCTATATATCATCTCTATATTTTATATATTATATTTATTTTAATTTTTTTTATAATAAATTGTAGTATATGAATGATAAATACAATAATTTAATTAATTTAATAAAAATAAAATAAAATAAAAATAAAAAATAATATTAAAATATCTAAAATATATGGTGTAGGATAATGCGTATCATTACTAATTTATTTTTTAAACCAAATACACTACCTGTGCATGATGGCAACTCATGAGTTGACGCGTGTCTTTGCAAAGAAAATTTTTATGTGCATATAATTTTGTATATTTATTTGTGTATTTTGAAATTTGTGTTATTTTTTTAATATAAAATAATTATTTTAATTAATTATATCAATAAAATAAATAAAAAATATTTAAAAATGACTTATATTACATAACTCTATTAAAATGACAAACGTTGTGGATATATCTAATTCGAGATGAGTAGCCTACAAATAAATGAATTGAATAACACTCCACGTTTTGTTCAATTTGTATAGCATTCAATATCACTCATCTCTTTTTTATTCGATAAATATTCATGCGTAATCCTTTTTATTACGAAGCTTAAGAGAAAAAGAAATTATAACTCGTCTTCAATCATCACCCCTTTTCACAAATCACCAGACCGGGCAGTTCTGTCATTTTGTACGTGTACGCTATGAAAGTGAAGTGTACGGTCACATGGATCCAAATGAAACTGATGGGAAGATGGACAGGTAGCCTAGTCAAGCCCACACTGACGAGCACAAAAAACCATGCCTTGATGTAATTTCAACACATCAAATCTTGACACGTGTCAGTCTAAGGCATGGTCCCATTTGCCATCTCTATGAAGGAAGACGCGATGAACAGCATACACATGGCAGAACGCAACAGTCTCCCTGTCCCTCCCCAATTCCTCTCTTTGCTTAATTATATGGACAGTGACAAGTGACAACTCCTAATCGTCGGTTGTTTGGCAATATATATATAGAAATACAATTCTTTTAAGAGCAGTCGGCCCTGGCAAATCGCTGGACAGTCGGGCCTTACATGCCAGCTGATATATTAAAATAAAATAAAAAAGTATTGCGATAAAGACGAAATATGGTTTCGCTTGGCTTAAGTTATGAAGAAGAAAGGTTTGTTTCTTTCTCTTCGCACTCTCTTCATTATAGATGGGCGCCTGCATAGGAAAGATGAAGGAGTCTCCACCATAAGTGTGACGCCTCCAAATTCTGTTTGGGATCGGACGGACATTTGAAGCGTCGAGACATGCAACATAAGGTTACCTGCCCCCGTTCATGACATATAAGATGCAATAATCCTAACATGCATCTAACATTATGCAATATTCGCAGCGGATAAATTTTTTTTTTCTTTAGCAATACTATGTACCAAACTGAAAATATCTCAATACTTAAAACATACTTCATACATAAAGATCCATTGAATAACTAAAATCACAGCACTATTCCAAAATAGTTATGATCCAAAAGTACTGGAGATGCAACTTCATCGTACAAGTAGTAATTTAACTACTATATTAACATTAACGACGCACCGTCGTTCAGTTGACTGTATCTAGTTGGTCAGCTCTTGATCCTCCTTCAGGTCCTGTAACAAGATCTACCATTCGGGGGGAATGGTAGTTGGGACTACCACAGTGAGATTTGATTACAAATCTCAGCAAGTTAACAAAAAACTTCCATACAGACTAATGATGCATGTATGACAGTAAAAGCATAAATGCATAATCAAATTTATAAGTAATTAAAGCATAACTTAGCGTACAACATAACATAATTGACATAGCTTAAATTGAATCATGAACTGAACTTGACTTGACATGAACTTGATCTGAAACTTGACTTAGCATGAACTTGCTCTGAAACTTGAATTAACATGAAAAATACATACTCCACAGTTGTTGTGGCCCCATGTATTCTACGTGTAAATACATACTCCACAGTTGTTGTGGCCCTATGTATTCTACACAAACTTGACTTAACATTAAAAATACATACTCCACAGTTGTTGTGGCCCCATGTATTCTATGTGTAAATACATACTCCACAGTTGTTGTGGCCCCATGTATTCTATACATCACTATGCAGTTAAATACATACTCCACAGTTGTTGTGGCCCCATGTATTCTATACATCACTATGCAGTTAAATACATACTCCACAGTTGTTGTGGCCCCATGTATTCTACATAAACTGAATATACTCAAGATGAAACGTGACTGGAATATGAAAGGACTGAAGCCCTGACGTAACATAACGTGACTTGAACATAATTTGAAATACATAACCAACTTGAGATAGTAACATTTCGTAACATGGCATAACATATAACAAACAACATATTTAGCATGACATATTTGTAATGTATAGTAATACATGACAGAATATATTGTGTAACAGATAAAAATTGATGACAGAATAAATTCTGTATAATAGACAATTACATGATAACTTGGCATGGCATGACATATATGATAACATACATACATACACTGTAATTCTTTTACTTAGCACACATACACAGTAGACTGCTAGTAAGTTAAAAGCTAACTTACCTCGATCTCCGCGTTTCTTATAAAACTTCAAGTGCGATCACGAGGAACTGTAATTAGTGATTCTAAAAGTTAGAACTAAATCACTAATAATTTGAAATATGGAAAATACTAACTTAAAGAGTAAAATTTTCATTTTTACTCTCTACATGTGGGAAAATGACCGTTTTACCCATAACTTAAGGATTTTGCATACTAACTCCAAAAGTTTCCAAAATTTACATTCCTCATGTAAATCTTGTCCTAAACTTAAATATCAACTCAGAAAAATTTAAAACAAAACACAACTATGAAGAACACACTATGGTCGAAACATCCATAGGCCATTTCCCTTTATTTTTGTTGCAATTCCTTCCAACTTCAAAACTCATGCTTAAACCAAAATTTTGCAACAAACATCTTCCAATCCTAAGTTCAAAACCATACTTAAAACATCCATTTAAAAAAACTAATAATCAACACCAAACTTTTTTGTAAAAAGATCCAAGCACTTGAATCACAAGTTTTGACCTTAAATCAAAACATCTCCAAGAATTTCAAAAAATCAAATCTTACTTCTAACATATTCATAATATCATCCTAACATCAACCATGCTTTAAATCATCAAACTAAAGTCACCAAAATCACAAAATAACATTTGGAGTTTTTGGTTTTACACTTAGTCCAAAAACATAAACTTTTCCTTCAACTAGTTTTGATAAATCTCTTGATCTATGACTTATAAATATATGATCTTCAAACCAAACCATCACATGGTTTAAAAAGATGTCCTAAAACATATATAAGCTTCTAATTCAAGATCATATGGTTAGAAATTAACCAAAACATAAAGTTAGCCAAGAATATCCACACTTTGACTTATTTGAATATCTCTTTGCATAAAATTTCATATCTTTGAAACTAACATCAAATATCTTCAAAATAATAATATAACATGTATATAAGATGTTTAGGATCCTCCAATAAAATTATCAAAGTCATTAGAATAGGTTTAGACCACCAAAGAGTTAAACTTTCTCAAAACAGAAACTGTTTTTCTTCTTCCAGTTTCTAAGTTTCTAAATCTAAGAACATCTTTCATCAAAACCTTTAATCATGCAAAAATCCTCAACCAATAGTCACATATACATGTTAACAATACTCCATAAAAATTTCGGACCAATATCTATCCATTAGCTTGGTCAAAAACTCCAAACTATAACATATTTTCCAGTTTATCTCCCAGAATGACCTTTTTATAGTTTACACAATATTTGACTGACCAAATGATCTTCAAATGGGGAAAATAAGATATCCATGTAAACTAGACTCAAAAAGGAACAACTTATATGAAGGAGACTTTATGATAAAACACTTACAACAGCTTCGAAATGGGCATGCAAAAGATCTCCTAAAATCTGTCCGAGAGAGAGTGTTTGATAATCTTTTATTAGAAGGAGTAATTGAAGATAAGTTCATGGGTGCTGGCTGGACACATTTATGGACGAGATAAGGGAGGTGATAAGGCTGGAGTTGAGAGTTAAGTGTGGTTTTCTCCTACCTAAAATATCTATAAAAGATTATCTCATAATATTCTATCCAATAATATCTACAAAAATCAACTTAAGATATTTTTATCTAATAATATCTATAAAAAACAACTCAAAATATTTTTACACAGTAATATTCACGAAAATTACCTCAAAATATTTCTTTTTATCCAATAATATCTACAGTTTTGAACAGACGTTTTGTCCGAAAATATGAAAAAAATGTTATTGCGCCATAAGACTTTAAATAACCCTCCGAGTCTAATGGCACAAACCATAATACATTTTGACACTTCTAACTATCTCCAATAATCAAAAATACACTTCTGATACCATAGTAAATAATAACACTAACTATGTAGTTAGACAAAAACCTATACGATTAATGGATTTGTGAAAACTTATGGGTTTTTCACGAGATTCCTAAAGTTAATAGAAATTTCACAATTGAATTTCTAGCGGGCTATTACAATAAGCATCAAGAGATCTCCTTTAAAAACCTTTATAACAGCAATACTACCAGAATAGTAAGAATTGGATGTTTCTTAATCAAAATTGAATGTGATGATACAATAAATCCATTCTTTTTTATCCCTCTTACTCTTCTCAACAAACTATTCCTAGATGTGCTTGTATGCCAACTCCAAAGTCTTGGCATAATCTTCCATACCTTTTTAGTAGGATACTTAACATCTGCGTCAAAAAAATAATAATGTTGCGAGTATTAGACATCTTAGAGTGGGAAAATCATAAAAGCATCAAAAAAGGAAGAGAAATAGGGGCTATGATAATGAAATGGCGAGTGTGATAAGGATGCTGAGTACAACCGTTCAAGGGATTGAAGATGTGATAAAGTTTTCCTTTTCATTTCTATTTGACTATTCATTCTTCTGTTTCGTTCAGGATACTGGAATCAAGCTGCAAACTAAATCCTCACGCATTTAATTTATCAACCTGAATGAGCTACCATCAGTAGTTATCTGATGAGGAGAAATGGGAATTGAGAGAAGAAACACAAAATCAATTATTTGAGAAAGAGAAACACATAAAGGAATGAGGAAAGTCATCTCGTTTGGAAAATAGGGGCAAATACTTAAACGATGCCGTTTTTATTTTTCCACGTTAACGCCGTTTACCCTATGCTTGCATCAATCGAATGCCTGTAGCTTTTTTCATAGAAATAATAGAACCACGTTTCTTCTAGCTAGCCGTTGTAACATAAGGTAAGAATACCAAATATAAATTAGGATTATAAGTGTCAAATATATAAGGAAGTTCTCATGAGTGGCCTAAACGAGAAAAAAAAAATATTAAAAGGAAAAGCATGGGATAACATGCATGCTGCATGGGATGCTCATGCTTGTTAGACTCTATTGTTCTCTATTGAAATCAAGCTAGTTGATCTTGATTTAATTAACAAATCGTGGGTCGATAGGAGTTTACAAATGGTTTTGTTGTTGTTAGAGCATTAGATTGTCAAGTCTAAGGCTGCATTTGGATATTGAACTAAATTCAGTTTTTTATGAATAATAGTGAGTTAAAATGGTGGAGTGAGTTTTATAGAGCCCATTTAATATGATTTTAGATGTGTTTAGATGTTAAGATAAGTTTAGTACTATTTTATGAAAATTTGAAAAAAGTTGTAGGTCTCACATGTAAAAAAATATTGAGTTTAAAAAGGTTATGGGTTCAACATATAATAAGGTTTTGAATTAAGATAAGTTTAGTAATTTAAGAATTGTGTGTTTGAATGTTAAATTTAGATTAAAATTAGACTGAACTGAGTTGATCTCAGTGCATTCCAACAACCAAATTAGTCTTAAAATTTGACTAAAAGTTGAGATTTTAGCTAAAATCAAAGTCATAGGAGATATTAATCCACATTGGACTATCTATCTCAAAGTCAAAATAATAATATAATATTATATATTTTAATAATTTTTTTTTATATATTTTACAAATACACTTCATATGTTAATTAATAATTTAATTTTTACTTAAAATTATTATTTCTTAACTATTTTTTTTCTCAACCTAACCATCCAACTAAAGGAAGAGCAGCAAAAAAAAAATAGGAAAATGGGAGCTGAACATCAGAACTGTAGAACAGTAACACTTTGATAATGTTTTTAGACTAAAAAAATTGTTTTGGAGATTAACAGTACAACTTCAAATTTGGAGAATAGTTTGACTTTATTGTAACTCAAAAGTCGAGGAGTTTTGACTACTCTAATACAAATCACTTCGGTAAAAAGCTAGGCAAAATTTGGCTAGACTAATATTTAGCTAGGCCAATGGCAATGTTCTAAAAGAAATAGTTGGACGTCTTTTGGTACTACTAGTACTACTTGATCAGCTTTATTGTTTGGATTCTCTGTATTTGCTCTTTTCAAATTTCAGTCTTTCTATTTCTCTTTCCAACAGACCAGTTTATAAACCTTTTACATATACAAGCATAAGTAAAAGACAGGGACAAGGTTTGGTTTGAATATACATGATTAATGTTATTGGTCTATCACTATGATCCATATGTCATAAGATAAGAACCCTTAATTAATTTGTTCGCAACGCCATATTGATCTGGTGCACGTACATCCTTCAAGTATCAATTTCGTATAAACAAAGAAAGGAAGCCCAAAGTTGGTACAATTATATCAACTACGTACGTACGTCCTTTTTGGGCACTTACAATAATAATATTGTGTATTGCAGGCCCACCTTGCAAACATTGGACCTATCGCAGGCCCACCGAGTTAGTAAATTTACAAACAGAACTACCGTACTTTTCAAGCCCACCTTGCAACATTTGGGCTACTGGCCATCACCTCCACCACCCTCCACCGCCATTAACAATGATAATACCGCCGCACTCTCCGTCGGCAACCTCCTCTCCACCTCCTCCATGCCTTTTATATATGTACGCTAACTTTATCGTCCCTTTTCGGTCCCATGGGCCATGCAACAACGACTCATGGATCTACGTCAATCAAGATGAAGTTGTTCATGAGTTGTAAATGGTGTTCACTTCCAATGATTGACACGCAAACTCGTCCATAGACATGGGTCTACCCTCAAGAGACGTTGATAAAAAGCTATATATAAGCCTTAGATTGCACGACATTACATTATGATGGAAAAAGAATGAATGATTGTAATCATGAACCGTCAAAATCATATCATGCGTTGTTTCTCTAATTTCATCATGTTATGGCATACTAATGAAACTTTCATGATATCCCCTCTAATCAATGAACTAATGTCATTTTAAATTCACTTAGAATAAATAATACTTTTAAATTAAAATATAAGACCTATACAATAACATTCATTATTTTGTAAATAAATGAAGATTATTGTTCAAGTTGACGTGGCATCATCACCACATATTCTCATGTGTAGTGCCACGTCAACTTGCAAAAGTGTTTTGTTTATTCCGTACAACTACCTTCACTAATAATAATAATAATAATAATAAAATGATGATTTTTATCATGTATTTTGTTATTTGAATGGTACAAGCATAAATATAAAGATTTTTGCTACTTAATAATCAATATCTCTATACATCATATTTATTTTTATTTTTAAAATTTTATTTTTCGTAAACTAATTGAATTATTTTACTTATTATCTATACACCACATATTTAATAAGATAAAAATAAATATAATGTATAGAGATGTTATTAACATTTCAATGATTGCATCACTTAAGCCATGCAATGCTAATTGGTACTTTTAGAAATAAAAATTTTATACATAATCATTTTTACGTATTTTTTATATATTTTATTAATGTAATTAGTTTCTTCATATTTTTTAAATATAAAATAATTATTTTAACTAATCAAATTAATCGAATGCGTAATAAATATGTAAAAATAACTGTATATATTAGAATTTTTTCAAAAATGATAAATTTAAGATGGACAATGATGGAGTTTTAAAAATAATTCATATGTTGGCCAAATAATTCTAACAAAAGAAAGAACAACCGTCAGTAGCGCGCCATAATCCTTGAACTCATCGAATCTCTTTATAAACTCGGAAGATCCTTTCGGTTTCATATTCAACGTAACGAGGGCATTTAAGACATTTAGAATTCAAACTTGGACTTTGATGTAAATTAATATTCTAAAATCTCCACCCCTGATCAGTTCAAAGACAGGCCGAAGCTCACTCTTCCCTCTCTTTAACTCCCACCTCACCAATGTCCACAGCCCAAACTCATCGCCCTTTCCCTGAGATTTTTATGCAAACAGAGCACTACTCTCATCCAGCAAACTCGTCGGCCTCGTCGCCGATTCAGTGAGTCAACCCGCTGCTATCACTCAGCGCTGCTAACAACTGGACTTCATCGACGGATAAACTCACCCGACATCCACACTGACCCCAGATCTGACTCATTGAGCCTCCCATAAATATTCCCAACTCGGGAATGGCTTCCTCGGAAGCCGATTCCCGGCTAAGCCAGGTCGTCTCCCCAGCCCTCGAGAAGATTATCAAGAACGCCTCATGGCGCAAGCACTCCAAGCTCGCTCACGAGTGCAAATCCGTCGTAGAAAAGCTCTCTTCCCTTTCGAAGAACGAGACTTTTACCGAGCCTGATTCCTCCGTCCCAGGCCCTCTCCACGACGGTGGACGCACCGAATATTCCCTCTCCGACTCCGAGTCCATCCTCAGCCCACTCATCAATGCCGCCAACTCTGGCGTCCTCAAAATCGCTGATCCCGCAGTCGATTGCATCCAAAAAATAATAGCCTCCGGCTACCTACGCGGCGAGGCAGACTCCACCGGCGACGACGAGGCCAAGCTCTTATCCAAGCTGATCGAGTCCGTCTGCAAATGCCACGATTTGGGCGACGATCAAATGGAATTGCTCGTTCTCAAGACGCTCTTATCAGCAGTGACCTCCATTCCGCTGCGAATCCACGGGGATTGCTTGCTTCAGATCGTGAGGACGTGCTATGATATCTACTTGGGGAGCAAAAGCCTGGTGAACCAGACGACGGCCAAGGCGTCATTGATTCAAATGCTCGTGATCGTGTTCCAGAGAATGGAGGCGGACTCGTTGACGCTGCCGATTCAACCGATTTTGGTTGCCGAACTTATGGACCCGGCGGAGAAATCCGATGCGGACGGGTCTATGACAATGTTCGTCCAAGGGTTTATAACGAAGATCATGCAGGACATTGACGGGGTTCTGAATCCTGGTAGTCCAAGGAAGGTATCGTTGGGTGGTCATGACGGGGCATTCGAGACAAGGACGGTTGAGACGACGAACCCTGCCGATTTGTTGGATTCAACGGATAAGGATATGTTGGACGCTAAGTATTGGGAGATCAGTATGTATAAGACGGCGTTGGAGGGAAGGAAGGGTGAGGTAGCGAATGGGGAGGCCGAGAGGGATGAGGATTTGGAGCTTCAGATTGGAAATAAGCTGCGGAGGGACGCTTTTTTGGTGTTCCGGGCACTTTGCAAGTTGTCGATGAAGACGCCTCCCAAGGAGGCGCTGGCGGATCCCCAGTTGATGAAGGGGAAGATTGTGGCTTTGGAGTTGTTGAAGATTTTGTTGGAGAACGCCGGGGCTGTGTTTAGGACTAGTGACAGGTATCTCTCTCTCTCTCTCTCTCACACACGCACGAAAAATAGTGGTGTTCTTTCCACATTTCTTGCATAGAACTGCTACAACACAAAGAGAGTATATAAAAGTTAATTTATAAATTGATATGATTTTATGTGATAGATTAGATCTATTTTATAATAAAAATATTTTTACAACTTGAGTATTATATCATGCTATATTAGTTTCTAAGTTTATTTTTGTGAGATTTGACTAAATTTCTTTCTCGTATACGATATATATGAATAGAGTAATGCTTCTCATGATTCAAATTCTCATAATCATCATATCATTCCATGATGTGACATTAGATGATTGGAGGTTATTTATTATATTTCACTTGTGAACCTATCATCTAATGGTATATCATGAAATGATGAGTGGATGATGAATATATATTTTTTTTGATAAGTAATAAGAGAATTTTATTCATACGAATGAAGTAGGCATAGCCCGTGTACACATGAAGTATACAAAAGAAACACCTAATTACATTCTAGCTAAAGAAAGAAAATCATGGACATTGTTTCCATCAAGTGCAATGGCTGAAAACCACAGCATTAAACTGCGCATAAAAAAATTATGAAGTTCCCCCATTGTGCATTCCCTATCTTCAAAGCATCTTTCATTCCTCTCCAACCATGTACACCACATGATATACAACGGGATCATCTTCTACACTGCCGCCACTTGAGGACAGTCTTGAAGCTCCTTCTATCAGGCCAATAAATCCACGACCTGTGAAGGCATTACCCAAGCAATATCCATTCTTCTAAAGATCTCATTCCATAGCCCCCTTGTGACCTCACAATGCAAAAGTAAGTGATCTATAGATTCTCCCTGTTTTTTACACAGGTAGCACCAATCCATCACTATGATTCTCCTCTTCCTCAGATTGTCCGTAGTCAAGATTTTCCCAAGAGCAACAGTCCATACGAAAAAGGCAACCTTAGTAGGCACCCGTGATCTCCAAATTCTCTTTCATGGAAATGAAACATGGCCATGGATTGATAAAATCTTGTAATAGGTCTTGGCTGTATATTTTTTACTACCATTAGCCTTCCATTGCAACCTATCTTCTTATGTCGTATTATTTCCCATGGAATAGAGCAACTCGAGGAAATCAGACACAGCTTGTAGTTCCCATTCATAAATATTTCTATTGAAGAGAACGTTCCACTAATAAGATCCATGGAAAAATACCCGCATATATGCAATGAGGCTTCTCTATTAGCTGCAATACTATAGAGTGCTGGAAATGCCTTGTACAACGCGCACTCTCCACACCAAACATCATGCCAAAACTTGATTCTGGAACCATCTCCCACCACGAATCGTAAATGGCTTTCAAACGCCTGCCAACCCCTCCTAATAAATTTCCATAGGCCCACACCATGTCTCCCCCTTACTTCCTTAGAGCACCAGCCTCCCCACTCTCTCCCATGTCTAGAATCAATAATCTCCTTCCATAGTGTGTTTCCCTCTAGGTGGTACCTCCATAACCATTTACCCAATAGAATTTTATTGAACGTTCACAAATTGCATATCCCCAAGCCTCCATTTGGAATAGGAGAACAAACCTTGTTCCAATTAACCAGGTGGAATGTTGTTTCCTCCCCTATTCCCCCCCCCCCCCCCCCTCCAAAAAAAAAAAAAAAGTCCGGAATAGTCTCTCAATTCTAGTCGCCACCCCTTCGTAGCACTTAGTCTGTAGCTAGGCTCTTTGTATACCCCCTGTGTACTCGGGCCTTGCCCTCTTTATGTTTTAATACATATCTTTTTACTTATAAAAAAAAAATTAAAGTAAGTCGCCCCCCCTTTCGATAGATATATCCGTTTCTACCCAGCAAGCTTCCTCTGAACTTTCTTCACCACCCCATCCCAACTAGCTTGAGCCTTAAAGTTTGCCCCCAACATGAGACCCAAATATTGCATAGGTAAAGAAGACACCTTGCAATCCAACAGCCGCACCAAGCTATTAATATTAGGCACCACACTCACAGCAACCATCTCGGATTTTTGCTAAGATTAACCTTGAGCCCTGACACTGCTTCAAAGCATAACAAGAGAGCTCGCAGAGATTGAATTTGACCAAAATCCGCATCACAAAATAAGAGGGTATCATCTGCAAATAAGAGATGAGAGAGTGAAGTAGGCCCATTTGTGCCATTACCGACCGAGAAACCAGATAAGTAACCTCTGCCAACAGTAGCCTTCACTAACCAACCAAGTGCCTCCATAACAATGACAAACAGGAGAGGTGACAAGTAATCCTCCTGCCTCAGACCACGTGTGCTATTAAAGAACCCAGTAGGAGTGCCATTAACTAACATTGAAAACCGGACGGTAGAAATACAATAGCAGATTCATGAGATCCACCTATCACCAAAACCACACCTACTGAGCAAGTAAAGGAGGAAATCCCAATTCACATGGTCATAGGCCTTTTCCATATCAAGCTTGCAAAGAATACCTGGAACGCCTTCCTGCAACCTATGATCCAAGCACTCATTGGCAATAAGCACCGAACCCAGAATCTGTCTCCCCCTAATGAAGGCATTTTGGGGCTTAGAGATAATATGTTCCATCACCGAGCTAAGCCTATTTGCCAAAACTTTGGAGATTATTTTGTAGACTCCACTCACAAGGCTTATAGGGCGACAATCTTCAATTACCTTAGCCCCATGTTGCTTTGGAATAAGAGCAATGAATGTCGCATTGAAGCTTTTCTCAAATTTATGGAAAGAGTGGATTTCTGCAAAGACTTGCATGATATCACCTTTCACTACATCTCAACAAACCTGGAAGAATCCCATCGAGAATCCATCTGGGCCCCGTGCCTTGTCCTTTGCCATGCTACGAATAACCTTGAACACCTCATCCTCCTCAAACTCCCTTTCCAAACCATTTGCACTTTGTAAATCAATAGAGTTGAAAAACAAGCCATCAAGTTTTGGCCTCAAATGTACCGGTTCCGAAAGGAGGTTTTCAAAATGCTGCACATATGAATAGATTTTTTTCATGTATATATGAATTACTTTGGGAAAGACAAGAAAATAAGCACCAATGAATGCGATATTGTGAATTGATATATAAGTATGTAGTTCTGTAACTAAGTCTTAATGATAAGTAAAGATTAATAGTTATAATTTTATGTTGTTAAATTTAATATAGAAATTTAGAAGCATTAGAATTAAACATGTTGTTTCTCAGATGTGGCTCAAATTTTTAACGGGCATTCAATGCATTATCAAGATACTGTCAACTTTGTTTCTCAGATGTGCTTAAATTGTTTGGAAATGATGCTTGGTATGAGAATTTTGATTGGGAAAGTTAAAAGGACTATTTTTGGGGTGGGCAAGGAATAGGTTAGTGACTACTAATCATTGTAATTGGTAGGAGGCATGTGGTTATAAGTAGTAAGTCTTAGGCATATATGTAGGTCTGTTTTGCCATATAGCATGTTAAAAAACCCTCTGGAAAAATCTCCAATTGGAGTTTAGATTTGATGTGGTCGGCAGGAATATCATGCTTCTGACATTTTTTAATATCCTTGGTGGCTGGTGCTGGGAGGTTTAGTTTGGCAATTTTTTGTCGTGGAACAAAGTAGGCATTTATGGTGCTTGTAGTAAGCTTCCTATTGCATTTCATTTGGTGCAAGGAGCTGTACTCTGAGCATATATTTTTGGTACCTTCTTGGTTCAGGACAGTCTTGAGAAATGACAAGTGTTGAACTAAAAAGCTTGGTGCTTTTTCTATGAAATCTAGACTTGTTTTATGTAGGCAATTTAGTCTTAAGCCAATAAAATAATTTCTCTCTCTCTCTTTTTTTCCCCTTTTGAGCTTCACCTCACAGGATTATTATTATTTTTTAAAATTTGACTTTAGTTGGGGAATTCTGAGTTGATTAGATATCATGACCCCAGGCTTGGTCTTTTGCCTGTAAATGGCGAATGCTAATGATGTGCCCAAGAAAAGAAGAGCTTACAAGTTTCTAAATTATAATATTTGCATTGCAATCAAGAAGTCAATAATATTGGTTGATCCATTCACCTGAGTGCCCTGATGCTGTTGGGATAAATCAATTTATGAAACAATTAAATTGGACTTTGTTTCTTATTTATCTGAGTTATCTCTTGGCTTGATATGTGTTTAGGCGATATCAAATTATGGGAGAATGGCTGCTTTACAAAAAGATCTGGGCAAATGTACCCTTTCTTTCCTTTTTTTTTTAATCAGCTATGCTATACTTGGCAGCCAGCGTGTTAATCAGATTCGTACATGCATTGTGTCAAAAGTATGCTGCATGGCTTGCAGGACCGCATTTTAGTTCTTGCTTTTCATTAATTGACTAGTTTGTTTGAGCATTTATTGCACTGCTAGTCTTGCTTTGATTTTATTCAGCAGTGACCACATTTAATTATTTAGTTGCCCTTCTGAAAAGTAAAATTCACTTTTCTTGCTTCAACTCATGCATAGTTTTAGTGTTTTTTTATCCCAACTGAAGTTTCTATATGAACTTTATGTTCTCATTTGTTTGTGGCAAAACAGGTTTTTAGGAGCCATTAAGCAGTACTTGTGTCTATCATTGTTGAAGAACAGTGCTTCGACTCTCATAATTGTTTTCCAGCTTTCTTGCTCCATTTTCATTAGTCTGGTGTCAAGATTTAGAGCTGGATTGAAGGCAGAAATCGGAGTATTTTTTCCTATGATTGTTCTTAGAGTTTTAGAAAACGTTGCCCAACCTAATTTTCAGCAGAAGATGATCGTGCTTCGGTTTCTTGAAAGGCTCTGTGTTGATTCACAAATCTTAGTGGACATCTTTATTAATTATGATTGTGATGTCAATTCATCAAACATATTTGAGAGGTATGCTAGTTTTCATCCTCCGAAATTTACCCTATCTTATACAATTTTACAGATGCATGTACAAGAACAAGAATTTCCACTAAACAACGTATCTCATTGCTGCATTGTTACACTTCCTTTGATGCTTTGAGAATGATTGATTTGGTCTATGTATCCATCTTTTCGGTTATGCTGATCTTTCCAGAATGGTCAATGGACTTCTTAAAACTGCACAAGGTGTCCCTCCCGGTGTAACCACCACATTGTTGCCACCACAGGAGGTGACAGTGAAACATGAAGCAATGAAGTGCTTAGTGGCTATTTTGAGATCAATGGGAGATTGGATGAATAAACAGTTGCATATTCCAGATCCTCATTCTACCAAGAAATTTGAAGCAGCAGACAACAGTCCTGAACCTGTAAGTCTTCCCATAGCAAATGGTAATGTGGATGAGCCTGTTGACGGGGCAGGTTCTCATTCTGAAGCTTCCAGCGAGGCTTCTGATGTTTTGACAATCGAACAACGACGAGCTTACAAGCTGGAACTTCAGGCAAGAGAATATGTGATGTTTGGCATGCAAGCAGATCTCTCTTATGACCATTATTTAGTTGGCTATTTCCTATCCAATCTAATGTAAAATTTTGTGGCAGGAAGGTATATCTCTTTTTAATCGGAAACCTACAAAAGGGGTTGAATTTCTTATCAATGCAAGCAAGGTGGGCAATTCACCTGAGGAGATAGCATATTTTCTTAAAAATGGATCTGGGTTGAATAAGACTTTGATTGGTGATTATCTAGGAGAAAGGGAAGGTTTTCCACTGAAAGTAATGCATGCCTATGTGGATTCCTTTGAATTTCAAGGCATGGATTTTGACGAGGCAATCAGGGCCTTTCTTCAAGGCTTTAGGTTGCCTGGTGAGGCACAGAAGATTGATCGAATCATGGAGAAGTTTGCTGAGCGGTATTGCAAATGTAATCCGAAGGCTTTTACAAGTGCTGACACAGCCTATGTCCTTGCTTATTCCGTGATAATGCTCAATACTGATGCTCATAACCCCATGGTGAAGAACAAGGTGCGTTCACATTTCCCATTTGATCTAATCAGATGCTTCATACAGAATGATGTAAAGCCCTCTGTTCCTTGCCGGTCATTAAAATTTGCAGATGTCAGCTGATGATTTTATAAGAAACAATCATGGCATAGATGATGGAAAAGATTTACCTGAGGAGTACCTGAGGTCACTCTTTGAACGAATATCAAGAAACGAGATAAAAATGAAAGATGATTTGGCTCCTCAACAAAAACAGTCTATGTACTCAAACAGACTTCTACGCTTGGACAGTATCCTGAATATAGTGATACGAAAGCGCGAAGAAGACAAATATATGGAGACCAGTGATGATCTTATTAGGCACATGCAAGAACAATTTAAAGAAAAAGCTCGCAAATCCGAGTAAGATGAACTTGCTTTTCTCTTATGTCCAACATTTTGTCGCTTTAACCAAATGATTGCCGGTGCATACAACTAAAACCCTATCATACCAAATTTGAGGATCTTGGTTTGATAAATATTGTTTTTCTACTGTGCTTTATCTAGTGAATATATCCTTTTAACCACTGAGTCATACTACTCTTTTATTGGCATTTCAGCAGCGTTGTCCTAAAAGTTCAATAATCTGAGTGGAGCTACGTCAGGATACTATTTTTCCTTCTCCCACTAAGACTTCCGTTTTGAAGAAGCAAACAACTACGTGTAGCTAATGATTTCTACTTAGTTGTTCATCATTTGAGTTTGAATTTTATACTTGCTGTTAACATCTGAATTTGTGGTATGAAAGAAATGGATAGCCTGAGAGATGAGGGTGCTTCAGGAAAGTAAGATTTGTATAGCTTGAATTTTCTGTTGAACATTTTGAGATGGTCTCTTATTTTGCTGTTTCATTGTTCTACTTGCCCAGAATTTAAATTTGTATTATATTCATTGGGACGTGTGACTTCATGTAATTCAAAGGAAACGACCTAATACTTTACTTCTTTATTTGCACTTGCTGGGTGATTTGTAGGTCAGCTTATTATGCGGCAACCGACGTGGTGATCCTTAGATTCATGATTGAAGTATGCTGGGCTCCTATGTTGGCTGCCTTCAGTGTTCCACTTGACCAAAGTGACGATGAAATAGTAATAGCAATGTGCCTTGAAGGCTTCCGGTATGCTATCCATGTTACTGCTGTGATGTCCATGAAGACTCATAGAGATGCTTTTGTGACTTCCCTAGCAAAGTTTACCTCTCTCCACTCTCCTGCTGATATCAAGCAGAAAAACATAGATGCTATTAAGGTTGGTGGTCGATTTACTATTATAGATGCCATAAAGGATTAGAATAAACAAAAAATGATAATTGCTAATGATCCTACTCGAGTTATACAACGTCTGAGAGATTCTGTTTAACATAATCTACTTGTATTTGCTGGAATATGTAGTTTTTTCTAAGGAAGATAAATTTTACCCTCATTTCAATTAAATATCTCGTGCTGAGCCCACTTATTAGGTGGAGTTAGACTCATACGTGAGGTTGGCATTGGAATGCAAATTAAAGATTAAATCTGTCTCTTCCTATTAGTTTAAGTTTTTGGGACAATTGGTTGTTTAACATTGCCTACCCTACATGATACAGGATGCATCTTTACTTATCCCCCCCAAAAAACAATGCCTACATCTTATATGAAAACGTATCCTATAACATTCATAATCTAGTTTTTCGAATAACATGAGCACTAGATTTGATAAAATTAAGCACCTGCCCTTTGCTCATGGACCTGACAGTGTGTTTGGCATCTTTATTGTTAATAGGCAATAGTTAAAATTGCAGATGAAGATGGGAATTACTTACGAGAAGCTTGGGAGCATATATTGACATGTGTTTCTAGGTTTGAGCATCTACATTTCTTGGGGGAAGGTGCTCCTCCAGATGCAACCTTTTTTGCTTTTCCTCAGAATGAGTCTGAAAAATCTAGACAAGCTAAGTCCACAATCCTTCCTGTTTTGAAGAAAAAGGGACCTGGGAGAATTCAGAATGCGGCTTCTGCTGTAATGAGGGGTTCCTATGATAGTGCTGGTATTGGTGGTAGTGCCTTGGGGGTGGTCTCATCTGAACTGAAGAACAACTTAGTCTCAAATTTGAACCTGTTAGAACAAGTTGGGAGCTCTGAAATGAATCTCATATTCACGCGGAGTCAAAAGTTAAACAGTGAGGCAATAATAGACTTTATTAAGGCCCTCTGCAAGATCTCTATGGAGGAATTGCGATCTGCATCTGATCCACGGGTTTTTAGCCTTACAAAGATTGTTGAGATTACGTATGAATCGCCTTATTTCCTCTTGTTCCTCATTGGGCATATCTTTTGTTGTTCTCGTGATTTATTGGTATCTATTATATAACTTGGCCTGCTTTGTCTCCTTATAACAGGCAATATAACATGAACCGCATCCGGCTTGTGTGGTCAAGCATCTGGCATGTGCTCTCTGATTTCTTTGTAACCACTGGCTGTTCTGGAAACCTTTCTGTTGCAATATTTGCAATGGATTCTTTACGCCAGTTGTCAATGAAGTTCTTAGACCTAGAAGAATTGGCTAACTATAATTTTCAAAATGAATTTATGAAGCCTTTTGTCATTGTAATGCGCAAGAGTAGTGCCGTTGAAATCAGAGAGTTAGTCATCAGATGTGTCTCGCAAATGGTGTTATCTCGTGTCAGCAATGTTAAATCTGGATGGAAGAGTATGTTCATGGTATGGAATCTATTTAACATATATTATTTTATTAAAAAGAATAAGGAAAATAATTTGTGCAAGCCCAGGGCACTCAAGCCTTGTAAAAGCCCTTTACAAAAGGTAAGACCCGCCTGGAAAAACCTACTTTTTTATGGTGGGTCCCATTTTTTTTCAATGGGCTTGCACACTGTGTGCTTGTATCTAGCATTACTCAAAGAAAAAATCTAGTCCTTGATAATTTTCTTTGGAAGTTATTTTTATTATTAGATTTGATTTGATTTGATAAACTATTCTTCTTGAGGTATTCTTAATGCTTCTTGTTATCGTGTGAACTTTATTCAGGTATTCACAACTGCAGCTTCTGATGACCACAAAAACATTGTCTTATTGGCCTTTGAAATAATTGAGAAGATTGTGCGAGACTACTTTCCATACATCACCGAGACTGAAACCACCACCTTTACGGACTGTGTCAATTGCCTGATTGCCTTCACTAATAACAGATTCAGTGAAGACATTAGCCTTAATGCCATTGCTTTTCTTCGGTTTTGTGCAACAAAACTTGTAGAAGAGGATATTGGCTCCTCATCAAGGAATAAGGACAAGGAAGCTTCTGCAAAGTTATCGCCATCTTCACCTAAATTCGGAAAAGATGGTAAACAAGATAAGGGAGACACTGAAGATAAGGATGATCACGTTTATTTCTGGTTTCCTTTGTTGGCTGGTAAGGAAGCTGCATTAGCTGTTAGTTCTCATGTTACCAATCTCTGATAAAAAAAAAAAAAAAAAAAAGTTCTCATGTTACTAATCATTTTGATTTTCTTGAGATTTCAACACTAACTATAAAGAAATGGCTCTAATTTCAAACAAAAATGTGCTTTTACATATAGAAAATTTATTTGAACAAAAACATTTGTAAAAATTTGAATTAATAGTCTTTCGACTCTTCCCTCTGTGCAGGTTTGTCAGAACTCAGCTTTGACCCTAGGCCTGAAATCAGGAAGAGTGCCTTACAAGTGCTGTTTGATACTTTACGCAACCATGGTCACCATTTCTCACTTCCTTTGTGGGAACGAGTGTTTGAATCAGTTCTATTTCCAATATTTGACTACGTAAGGCACGCTATTGATCCTTCTGGGGGGAGCTCGCCAGGTCAGGGAACTGATAGTGACACAGGCGAGCTTGATCAAGATGCATGGCTCTATGAGACTTGCACGTTGGCCCTCCAACTAGTTGTAGATCTCTTTGTCAAATTTTATAACACTGTCAATCCACTTTTGAAAAAAGTTTTGATGCTTCTGGTTAGCTTTATTAAGCGTCCTCACCAAAGTCTTGCTGGTATTGGTATTGCTGCATATGTCCGTTTGATGAGCAATGCTGGTGATCTATTTTCCGAGGACAAGTGGCTAGAAGTGGCTTTTTCATTGAAACAAGCAGCTAATGCAACAGTTCCTGATCTCTCGTTCATTGTCAATGAACCTTCTTTATCAAGAGAAAATTATATAGAGTCTTCCGTGTCTGACATTCCCGATGGTGATTCAGAGAGCCAAAGGACACACCATCTCTATGCTTCTTTATCTGATGCCAAGTGCCGCGCTGCTGTTCAACTTTTATTGATTCAGGTAGAATATCGCTCTGATGTTGCTAATTAATACAGATGCCTTCCTACTACTTAAACATATGGTCGTGAAATGAGTTAATCTGCCTGTCAATATATCTGCTTTGCCTGATATTGATGTCTCTACAACAGTGTCCATAATCCAGCTAATAGAATTGTTTAATGTTTCTAAGAATAAGCAATGCTGAATCAGTGCATGCAAAAAAATCCAGATAAGTAAATCAATGCATGATAAACTGTGAATGAAACTTTATATCGACAATATTTTTTTGAGCTTGAAAATTCCAAGTTGCCCCAGAAACCAAATTCTCTGGAAGCAAACGATCGGTCAGTGAGAACATATATCTCAAACTAACATCATTGACAGTTTATAATATGCCTCAGGTTGGAGTTCTCCCCCGGTAATTGTGTTATATTTGATTCATTGAATCAATCTTCTAGTACTGATACCATCAATGTCATGATTGTCTGAAAACATTTATAATCTAACAATTCTGAAAGAACTGAATTAGCTGTATGTAGAAATTTTTTACTTTCGTATCCTTGTGCATTTGTGAAGGGTGTATAAAAAGTACAGAAACTATTTAGGCAACATACCATGTTAAAGATTACACTTTCAGAATGATTACCATAATTTTCATTTGTTTTTCATTATCAAAATTTGCAGGCAGTGATGGAAATCTACAACATGCATCGGTCTCACCTTTCAGCAAAAACTACCTTAATGCTCTTTGACGCATTGCATGACTTGGCATCCCATGCTAATAAGATCAATAGTAATACAATGCTACGATCAAAGCTTCAGGATTTTGGTTCTATGACCCAAATGCAAGACCCTCCATTATTGCGACTTGAGAATGAGTCTTACCAAATTTGCTTCACATTCATACAGAATCTTATACTGGATAGGCCTCCAAGTTATGATGAGGCCCAGGTGGAATCCTGCCTTGTTGACCTTTGCAAGGAGATCTTGCAGTTTTATATTGAAACTGCTCGGTCGGGTCAGATATCTGAATCATCCATTGGGCAGCTTCATTGGCAAATTCCTTTAGGTTCTGGGAAACGGAGAGAGTTGGCTGCACGTGCGCCTCTCATTGTCACCACACTCCAGGCTATCTGTAGACAGGAAGAGAGTTCATTGGAGAAGAACTTGGGTCGGTTCTTCCCCCTACTATCAAGCTTGATAAGTTGTGAACATGGGTCAAATGAGGTCCAGATAGCTCTCAGGGATATGCTTAGTTCAGTGGGTCCCATTCTGCTTCGGTCTTGTTGATTTTAGTGTGATAGGATCCATTGTTTTGAGATGTATGATATTGTTACCCAAGTCTTGTTTTTTTATTCTTTTTTATATTTTTCATTTTTTGATAATTGTTATCGGAAATTTAGCTTCACAGTGTATGAGCATTGGGCCTTGTTTTGGTTCGGCTGGTGCTTCGGACCCTTCTGTACGTAGTTTATTCAGGCGAGAGCGGCTCTTTCTTATAGATTGATTGATTTTATCAGGAGTTCCGATGTTGTATGTTAGTGAAACATTCCTATTGACAAGGAATTCCAGTACAATAAATTCTTGTAAAGAAGTTGCTATATATGAAGCGCATTACAGATGGATAATATACAATATATTTTTCTCCTTTTTCGATCTCCTTTTAGCTACGCATTTGTCGCATATTTTGATTATATTAGAGATGTCTGGAAATGGATGGACCTCGTAGGCATTGGTGTATTGTTTTATGAGAAATGATACTTGTAATTGTGAGTGTGTAATTGCTGCACAATCACTTTAAAAAAAGTGAATAAATATGAGATTCACGTTAAAAGAAAATTAATTTTTTAATAATAGATCTCATATTTTTTCAAAACGACTATATGGTATTTACATATTTCATAACTGTATCTAACATTACTCTTTCTCGCAGATGATTCAGTGGGGACGTGATAAAAGAAAATCCAGAGATAAAAAGATCAAGGGCAGCCTAATATGAAGACCGAGATTAAAAAAAAAAAAAAAATGTTACAAGACATCTCTATCAAACTCTTGATTAAAAAGAATTTGGTCGGATTTCTGTGTTTGTCTTTTGTTAATGGGGCTTGGGGCCGTCTAAGCTGATGGCTTTTATGGATTTTGAAGATTTTCGATCCACGATGACAGGAACCGCACATGATTAAAAGATAGAATGAATCCGATAGTTCTTGGGCTATACGACCTTATGGTGTATCCATGTCTTAGAGATATAAAAATTAAAATTAAAAAAATTAAAAAAAAAAAAAAAAAGAAAAAAAAAAAAGAGAGAGGTTAAATTTGAGCTCCATCTGGTTCTACACCCCTAACCAAAACCAGGCCTGACCCAATCCATAACTTTTTAGCCCAGTTTGGTTTGGAGCAGTGGAATGAATCCAAAGAACTTTTTAGCCCAGTTTAGGTTGGGCCTTGGGCCATTCGGATGCAAACTCTCTAGTTTGACAGAACAGAACTCTCTCTCGACCGGATCCTCAGTTCATATTACCTTGAATTCCTTCCCTTTTTCTATACGGAGGGGCAGCAGCCATTCCTAAATCCCCACCTGTATTTTATATAAGTTTCTAATGGGATAACGCATACGTACAGTTATAACTAGCATACATCATTCGAGTCCATATTTTTTCCTACATTCTCGAGAGAGAGATCAGAGATAGTACTCTAATTGATTATGGCGTACGTTGAATATTTATTTGTACGCATAACTACACTCAACTGGCATTGTTTATATCCCAACTCGATTTATCCATTTCTTATTGAGCTAGCTATCTAAAGATCTACACTTGATTGCAGCAGCGAAGGACTTGTCGAATGCCATCATTTCATTCTCTCCAGACCCCTTTTAAACTATTGGATTTTTGGGTTCCATCGTTTATCATGCAGCAGCCTGTCAAATGGTCATTTTAGAAGGTAAAAAATAAATGATTATTCTCATGATAAACCTTTTCTTGAATGCCTCAAAGTTATCAAGAAAAGCTAACACATTGTCTCGGTGATCATTTCTAAAGTACAGGCAGAGAAATCTTTCTGGTATTAAACTGCCATGGAACCCACTTTTCTCATATATTTTTTCCAATTAATTACTATATATTAAGAAAATATTTTTGGCACTTCCAAATAGATTGGAACCTGACTGTCCAGACACTTCAAAACATTTCTTAAACGAACTAATTATTAATCAAGTCATTGCAACATATATAACTAAAAAGGCTCTGAAGTTCCTAGCTAGCTCTTATTCTGTTGCGTACCTTCTAAACTATTGTTTTAAGAAACCCATTTGAATGGGGTTTGCCATGTTCCAAACCTTTTACGATTTGTCCTAACAAAAGATGTTAACAGAAAGGCAAGAGGACTTGGCCGTTGAGAGAGAGAGAAAAAGGGGGGGGGGGGGGGGGGGGGGGTGGATATTTAGAAGCTAGCCTCGAAAGAGACATTAATTTAGGGTTTGCATAAAAAAAAAACCTACGTCTTCAAATCGATACGAAAAGTAAACTTTGACGACGTTCAGTTCATTTGAAAGATCGATGTTGAACAAGAAGTAGTTGAAGGGATGACTAGCTAGAGTACTGATTCCAAATCAATCACTATCTATCACATGGAAACCTTAGTTTTGGTCGGCTGTTTAGTTTCTAAAATATTCCCATTGCTCAATGCTACTTTGGTTGATTAACTAAAGCTCGAAAAGCTAGCTTTCTATTGATTGGCCTTACGTCGAGGACAACGATTAGCGCAACAATCTCAAGCCACTTTGAGTGAAAAGCTAGCTAGCGGCTTCTGAGGGCTCAAGAACATGCAACATTATGTTAGATTCGAAGCAATTAATTAATAGGTGCCCCTCACATGGAAGTGATTTTCTGCTGATCTCTTTCATGAGGCCGTGTGGTCCAGACTCCATACTGATCTCTTTGGATTAGCTTTACTAAATCATTGTTTATTTAGGCATGATAATGGGTTTGATTTGTTTAATAAAAGAGACTCCATTAAGATAAGCATCGCAATGTACGTTGTCATTGCACTAGGACAAGAGTTGCAACAGTTTTCTATGCTTTTGTCCACTTCGTCTTCTTTCCAAAGGTAAGACTGTCTTTTTTGAAGACTTCGTATGGTCACAAGGTTCAAAAAGTACGTATATGTCCCTTTTTCTGGGAGGGTGGTTTTAATGAACCCCGCTAGCCTTACGCTACTTTAACGTACAATTGGTTAATAGTACTTTGGTGAACCCAAGAATTCTGGCCTTCAAGAAACTTTAGAAAATGTCAATAGAGACTCTATATATATATATATATATATATATAAACGATATTTGTGAAGGGAGCTGCTACAGTACGGATAACAAAACAAAATGGTAGGTAATTATGAGAACGATATTAATTAGAGATCGAGGTTAATGGTGATCATGAACATCGAGACGACTTGGATTTATACCTTGGACAACAAGAGTTGTTGGGGCCGGGCAACGTTGACTGCTTAAGAAAACGATGGTTTGTTTGTATTATAATGATGCATTTTCTCTGCCTCCATTTTTTTTTTCTAAATTTGTTTATTCGTTGATAGATGGATGGATGGTTTGCTTTGCTGTGTTATGATCACTATGTGTTTATTGAGAGAGAGAGAGAGAGAGAGGGAGAGAGAGAGAGAGAGAGAGAGAGAGAGAGAGTAACGTGCGAGAAGAAGGCGGGCCGGTCGCTAAGGAGAGGTCCCCAAAGTTTGATTCCCTTTCATCCAGTCGCACCAATGTTTCTCCATTTGTTTTTTAGTTTTGTTTCGGTATCGATCTTATATTCTTAGATATTTTATGAATAGTAAAAAAATAGTAAAAAAGTAGTAATAACATATTGAATAATAGTGAATAATAATATTACAAAATAAAAAAAATAAATAAAAATTAATAATAAAATAATAAATAATAGTGGCCACTGTCTAAACTTGCTCATCTCTCTCTCAAAAGGGTTGAAGGAAGCAGAGTTACGGATAGTGACATAACACTCAATGGAAAGGCATGTAGGATCAACGACATGCAGCCACGGCCATGAATAATGTGAAAGAATAATGCTACTTTGCCTCCTGATCATTTTGACAGCTCATACATTTAGTTTTTTTTTTTTTTTTGACTTATTGATTAAGAAAGTGACTATTCGCTTATTATTATTTTTTATACTTTTTTAATTTTTTTAAAGATGTTAACAAAATATGAATAAGAAAAATAAAAAAATAGAAAAGTAAATTTTGCCTAGAGGCATGCCCAACGGTTACTGTTGGGCGGCAACCTAGCAATACTTTATGTGAAATTTGCTAGCTAGGTACACTGGCCTTTATATTGTTTTTAGAAAATACAAAAAATACAACTTCTTTTTAATTTAAAGGAATCCGCCTCATAAAAATTTCATCTCAAATTATAAAGAAAATGAAAAATTTGCAGAATTTTCAAACATAAATAAATAGATGGTTTGAAAAGTTATTAAAATTGTACATTTAAAAAAAATATTTTAGTCATAAAAAGATCCCATAAAAAAGATATTATAAAAATAAATTTACAAATTGATACATCTTGATGTTGTATATTAAAATGTAAAGTTATTTTATTATCAAATAAATCTAACGTATTATATAAAATCATGTCAGTTTATGATCATTTTATTTTTATAGAATTTTTTTGATCGCTTAGCACTTCTTTCTATTAAACTATAAGGGTACAAAGTTATCATAAATGGCATTCAACAAAACATGAACTAATAACTATAATGATATATTTAATAAAGAACAAGAAAATGAGGACATATATGAGTGCAAGAAGTCAATATAGAGATCATATATATTCCCAAAAGAACAATTATAAGGGAATATCTGATGCAATTACGATTTCTTCATCAGATGCAATATATATATATATATATATATACCGAACAACTTCGATCTCCAATATTAACTTTACTGAAATTTTTAAGATACAGACAAAGTACTAAATTGTATGGTAAATTTATGGTACTAAATCAAACTTAAGGGGGGCCTAATTCCTTTCTTTTGCCATTTTTTTTAAAAAGCATGTTTTAATTAACTTCAGTACGGCCTCTCGGCCGCAAACAGAAAATTAAGGAAAACGAGAACAATTAAAAAAAAAATTTATTATATAAAAGTAAAGTTACGTATTAATTTATATATTAATACTGATTTTTTTATATTTAAAATTTAAATTTATATTGTTTTTAATAAAATTTATTTTTTAATTAATTATAATAAATTAATATATATATTAGTACATACATATATTTATAATTAGATTTTTTTTATAAAAAAATAAAAAAAGTTGAAATTATCTAGACATCAATGGCAGAATACGAGAATGGAGGTGGCGATCAGGAAGGGCCGGGGCAATAAAAGGAGACACCGACAGGGAGCATCAAAAGGGGTTCACTCATTCACGAGGATTTATTACAGTACTGCGTGTGATCTACACGAATGAGTGTGCAGAAAGAAAGCGACACTGCCCCCCCTCCCCCCCAGCGGCGGGACTCTCTCACTAATTCCTATTGCGCACACAGGAAGGCCGCTCGTGCTATTAGTCTGTGTCTATCTGTCTCTGTCACTGTCACTGTCACTGCCACTCTCATCAGCACCTCTTCATGCCCACCCGCCCCGGTTTGCCATTCAACGTACAGCACAGTGGACGATGCAGTCAAACCTAATTATGTGATATATCATTTATTTTTTGCTGCTGTCCCATTTCCCATTTGGACATTTCGCTTCCACCCGGCATATGATCTGCGTACGTAATTCTGGAGTTCCTGACCTACCTACCTGTGTACGTACTAGCTAGCTAGTTTTCAGTACTTGTGCCGATAATATATATAAGAGAAATTCTACGTATCATTTCACACACATTTTATATATTAAAATATTATTTTTTATTTTTTTATTTTTTATTTCATTTTATTTTTATTAAATTAATTAAATTATTTTATTTATCATCTACACACTACATATTTATTATAGAAAAAATAAAATAAATAAAATAAATATAATATATAGAGTGTAAAGATGATAAGAAGAATTTTTCTATATATAAATGCAAGCTTTAAATGTTTAAAAATTTGATGAGCAATTTTTTGTGTATATACTCTTTTACGTGCTTTATTAGTATAATTAATTTTATATTAAAAAAATTAATATAATTAATAAAAATATATAAAAATAACTATAAATAACATCATTCCAAAATGTTATAACTTTTACATACTTATAATCGAGTGCCATTAATGTTGCTTGTCAATTAGCAATGCATTATGCAAAACATCGATGCATCCGACCAGCCTAATTTCATACCATTTTATAAGAGAGAGTTTTTAAGTTGAGATAAGAAATATTGAAATGAAAACTAAAATTTTAATACAATATTATTTTTATTTTAAAAGTAAAAAAAAATTAAATTATTTATTATATTTTATATAAAAATTTAAAAAATTTGTAATTATTAGATTAGATGAATTGAAGAACTTTCGTATTCAAATTGAACATTAGAAAAAATTTATCTAGAAATTTTATTTTTTGAACACCTAAAAGCTTTTGATATCAATTAAAAAATATTGATATTTTTCATTTTTATAAATTATTTTTCATTATAAATAGTACTGGGCTAACACATACACTTTTAATAAGAAAATTTTGAATAAATTAACAAAACCTTTTTATTTATTCAAAATTTTCTTATTACCATTTTATGTTCATGGGCTTCGCCGATGTGTATTGTTGCCTTGTTGAAATGGTAACCAACAAATTAATGAGGTTAGTGGCGCATATAAAAGTACAAAGATTGCTTGTTCGTTTGCTTGGCTAATCTTTTCAAACTATAAATCAATCTCATGTCTTTGTTAGGTTTGATGAATCTTTGACTTTTGGGTGACATTAACATGACTTGGTAGAGATCATCTTTATTTTGTCTATAAACCCTAATGGATGGATCTAATTCATCTGGATAATCATATATATATATATATATGAAAAATACTAAATGTACTTAAGAAAAATTTACTTTTCTGCGTGTTAATTATTAATATTCTGAAAATTATAAAATTCAAAATTTGAATACTAACAAAATGAGTCTTATAAATAAAATTATAAGTACGTGTAGTGCTACTCATATATATATATATATGCATTTATTTTCAATATTTTCAAGATGATCTATAGACTGATTGATAACAAAAAGAGAATGCTAGAAGACCATCAAGACGATTTCATTACTTTTGAGTACTCCACGTTCTAAAAGACTCATTTTTTTTTTAGGTAATTGATCACGTACGTGATCTAATTAAAAGACTCATTTTTTCCGAATCGAACGATAAAAAATACCTTTATTATTTAAAAAACACGTAGTAGATGCATGCATGACCGTAAATTTTGATGGCAATTTACCAGCAAAAGACCTTATGAAACGTCGAAAGTTTCGGCAACATTATAAAAAATAAGAGGAAAAACGAAACAATTCAAATTAATTAGCGTGAACGTCCAATAATATTGAGAAGGAAGTCAAGGTGATCATCCACCAAACTGCATTAATCGTTCTAACAATTCGTTGCATGTCTTTGTCGCCAAAGAAATTAAACTTCTTCATCTTCGATCAATGCTTTTATATATATATATATATATATATATATATATATTGTTAGAATTAGGTGGATATATAAATATATATATGGGTCATGCTAGGGGAACTGATGGAGAACCATGAAGTCAATACATGAGAGCAAATATAATTTTTCTTCTTTTATTTTAATAATTTTTATACAGTTTTAAATATTTTAAAAAATAAAAAAATTCCAATTCACTAGTGTTTGCTTTTTTAACCCTTAAATAAAAAAAAACATTAAATAAAAAATACAATCCATCACTTTTATCTATTATTTTTATCTATTTATTTTCCCATATATATATATATATACCAATAGTTTAGCTATAAGCCTATAGCTATATATTAGCGACGTCTATCTAGTACTATTGATATCTAAGAAATAGCTTACCTCCAAAAGTCAAAAGCATAGCTTGTTACGCCATGATCGAATTCTTTTATTTTTAATTCCTAATAAATAATTAAATATATTCGATAGGATAAAATCCAATGCATGTTCGAACAAACTTTCCAATTATTTCACTATATAAATTGACCGTCCATATATCAATGCCTGTCTTGTGGTTTGTGGGTGTCACATCTAAAGCTCTCTCAATCGTTTCCATAACAAATTTTCATCTATGGATGCGGCCCAATCAAATTGCTTTGAATATTGAGCCACTTTTTTTTATATATATATATATAAATAAAAACACATCGTCTCTCTCAGCTACTTTGTAAGCAGCTAGCGGCCATTTAACTGTAAAAATACGCAGTAAAGACATGACTTTTTGGGGATAAGTATTTTAAGAAATGATATTTATAATTGTAATTGTGTAAGTGTTGTGTAATATTTAAAAAAAAAATAAATTAATATGGGATATATACGAAAAAAATTAATTTTTTAATCATGGACTCTACTTTTTTTTAAAGTGATTGTGCAGTGTTTGTACCTTCCATGATTGTATGCAGTATTACTCAAATATTTTTAGATTATATATTACATTAGTACAACATTTTACTTATTATTTCAATTCTCATTATTTATAATATAGTATTAAACAATTAAAGATTATATATTATGCAAAATACTACTCATCATCCTATATCACACACCAATTTATAATTTGTCATTTACGTATTTGTATTTAAATATACATATTTATACATCAATGTGTGTGTTTAAATAGAAATGTAAAAATGATAAATCACATATTAATATGTGACATAAGGGATGATAAGTAGAAATTTTCATTTATTATATTTAATTTATGAACTTATCATATGATATTATATCATAAGATGGTAAAGATGGTAAGAAAATGATAAAAAAAATAAATAAAAAATAGATTTTTTCCTTATATTATATATATAGTTGGGCAACAAGTGATCAACTCAGTTTTTATCTAAGTCGTGTTTAAACAACTTAATTTGGCACATTCAGCCCTCACAACATTCAAAATTTGGTAATATTTGTCAAAACTATGAAGTTAGCATTGAAATTGTAGGTTAGGGTTGAAAGATATATCCTGTTTATTTAAATAAAGAGAAATTCTGGATGTGAGCCTTACGCCTGATTAGAATCAATTTGGCGAAAAACAAATCTAGCCAACACGAGTACGTACACAAATAGTTGGCGCGCGCTAGCTAGAATATCAAGGGGCCCAAACGGCATTTGATGGCCATTAATTATCCATTTTCTATATTCGTCGACATAATTTTCTCTTGAAGAATATTATTGATGAAACGAGAAATGATTACATGATCGATATAACACAATATATAATAAAGGGTACTGATACACCCACAGAAAAAATATCATCGGAAAAAGTTACCAAACAGAAAAAACACAGCAATCGGTGAGTTTCATTCTCCTTTTTCAGTCGGAGCGATTCCTTTTCTCCATTGTTTTTCTGCAATTTTTTTGGCGTTACGAAGTTTATAAATTTTTCTTTTGCTCAACTTCTACTCGGCTTACGATCAATCTTCTGGTTTTCGATGATTGAATGTCTGTACGTATCTTACCACATCACTCTCCAGTCGCCGATCTACTAGTACTATAGGGTAGAATTGCCATAATATGTCCTATGCGTGAAGTTCACATGCAACTCGGCTCGCCGGTGCCACCATGCGCCGTTGGCACGTTGCATCGATCTTATTATGTACATGTGTAGCGGTTACATGTGTTGTACCAATGGAACTAATGTGCATGTTCAAATATGCTAGATCTCATCCACCTCAGCCCCATACTACTTGTCCATGGTTCACACGTGCCGTCACAACGAGTCAAAATGTATTCCAACCGTTGGCATTCGGGTTAGTCGACGTCATCTATGAAACTATATCTTACTCACGTTTTTCCTAATTAAAGATTTTGAAATTAATTTAGGAACTTTTCAGATAATTCATAGCAACAAACTACAACATATGACCACGACCAAACCTCGTCTATAATGATGGCACCACAGTCTTATATTGACAGTAAAAAAACCGTCATTTAAGGGTATAAGTGGAAACCAATTTATTAGTATTATTACGTTATACTTGTTGCGACGGTTGTTTGTCGGAAAAATACACAATTATCTTAGGAAAAATATATTTACAAACACAATTGTGCACTAATCTGTACACCAGTGTAATGTGATTGATAAAAAGTAGATTTTATTAAAAATAATGTTAATTTAAATTTTAAGTATAAATAAATCAGTATTAATACACAGATTAGTGCGCGACTGTGCTTGTATGTAGCGAAACTCTATAATATCTTTATGAACTTTGCTACTTATATTATATTACACCACATATTATATTTTCTTAATAATTTTTTTAATTTATTATTATTAAATTAATTAAATTCTTCTATTTATTATTTATATTTTAAATATTTAATAAAAAAAAATATGATATGCTGTGTGTGGCCTTTAGAATCTTTCAATCTTTGTACTTTTACAGCAATAAAATTGCTTGGGGAGAAAAATAAAAATGGTCTCGAATTGGCTGGCATGTGGTCAGAGTCAATAAAGTAAGGCCTATCTGTACGTAGATAGTAAAAAAGAGGAACAGAGGAAGATGCGCGTGTGGTGGTACCTCCGCCTAATACTTGGCGAAAAAGATGAATGGGGGAAGAGCCACGTCTCTCACAATCAGCTGCCCCTTACTTTAAACATCAACATCAGAGAGAGAGAGAGAGAGTCGCCTCCAAGACACGCCGTGACTCTCCTGACCCGATATGTTTGTTGGGTGGGCCAACTGCAATTTTCCACGACCCATATACGCCTCTTCTTTCTCTATAGCTTGTTCTATATGAATGCCTGTATTCATGCACCCAATTACGAAATGCCACTCCTTTCTGTGACTGAAACTTGCAAATATATATGCAATGGAGTAACGGACCCGGCAAGGCTGCAACTTCTAATTTAGAGCAGCAGTTAACAATAGCACGTCAAGCTCTTTCCTGCTTCAGTTTCAGTTTCAGTTTAACTTCTTTTCGTCTTGTGTGTATATATATATATCTTCCACAGAAACGTAAAAATTTACAGACCCTTTTCTTTTCTTTGCAAATGACCAAAACTTTGGGCTAGTTGTATGCATGCTGGATACAGACTATCTAGCTAGAGACGTTGCTTTCGATCTCTAACCCTAATTAGGAAAAGCCTTTTTCTGTACGACGCATAAATTAAATCAGGTAAAAATCTTGGATACCCGGGGATCTTCAAATTTCAATAAAGGTATAGGAGAAGAAGCTGTTTAAAGAGATTTTTCATTTCTTCAGTTACGTCATATATAATATGGCTTCAAAGCTTGACTTTTCTGAAGCTGCATGCTAAACTGCAAGGTCCTCAATATACGTGAAGTACGAAAAAGCTTCTAAAAGTAAGTATACGGTGAAATTAATCTTTAGTTTCAGAAATGTCAGAACGAATTGGAACAGTTCTTAAATATCTCTTTTTCACCTTTTTTTTTTTTTTTTTTTCTTGTTACGGTTGAAATGGGTGAAACAATTCTATATAATGGTTTGGACGATGAAACAGTACTGAAAACAAGAACAAACCCACGAAAGAGATTTAAGGTACTCCAGAAGATTAATGGACTTATTTTTGTACTCACTCTAAATTTAACAAATTTGTAGATGATAGAAGCGGAAAGTTCTTTAGCAATTTTGTTTCAAGCAAGTCCGTAACAATACTTCTTGGAACTAGAAGCAATAAGCCTTTTAACGAGGGAGAGGTAGAGAAGGTGAGGGGAGCAGAGGAAGAGAGAGATTTTCAGCACGCAAACGAAGGACAAGATGATCTTAAACTGCAGGCTTTTAATGCAGGCTACCGCGGAGTGTTGTCCACGTAGGCGAGAGAGAGAGAGAGAAGAACATGGGGTGTTGCGGCCCCCAAGCGAGGGTGGGGAGAGATAAAGGTCAGGGGCCCACATCACCGCCCATGCGCACGCTGTCTTACCAAAACCAAACCCATCATCGATCCGATTCCTTAGACCTAACCCTAACCCAACATCCACACTATTACCCAGAAAGCTAAAACAAAAAAACGACCCACCTCAAACCCCTACCCAAACGCACCTCTCTAACTCTCTTCTTACCCTTTTTCTGGTTCTTCATTTTCTCACCCAAACCCATACCCAACTACTTTAAGGATCATAGAACCTCGCAACGAGAAACAAAGCTTCGAAGAGTGGGTGAAGAGAGGAAAGATGGCTGATTCAGCTGAAATTTTGGTGGGTGTGCCGAAAAGCCTTTCTTTCTTGTTCTTTTTTCTGGTTGAAGGTTAGTATCATTTGATTCTTCGAAACTCCAAAAAAAAAAAAAATCCAGAAACAAAGTCGCCAAGCTAGAAGTGGAGTGAAAACCAACAACACAACCCACTTTGCTCTCTCTATTTGCTTGGGATTTGTAAGCTTGAGCTAATTAGCTAGGGTTTGAGGGTAACAAAGCTGTAATGGATCCGATCACTGCACATGGCCGTCCTCTCCCTCCGCCTTTCCTATCCAGAGATCTTCATCTACACCCCCACCATCAATTCCAAAACCACCAACCCCAAAACTCCGAGGAGGAACAAAGCGGTAACATTAGCTTAAACCGCGGGCTGAAACGAGATCACGATGAAAACAACACCAACAACGTCACTGCCACAACCACTGAAAGCAAGGAATTCGGCTCAGGCTCCACTGGAGAGGGAGAAATTAATCGAAGACCCCGAGGCAGACCTGCTGGCTCCAAGAACAAGCCTAAGCCGCCCATCATAATCACCCGCGATAGTGCAAATGCCCTCAGATCCCATGTCGTTGAAGTCGCTAATGGTTGTGATATCATGGAAAGTGTTTCCACTTTCGCTAGGCGGAGACAAAGGGGGGTTTGCATTATGAGTGGGAGTGGCACTGTCACTAATGTCACCCTCAGGCAGCCTGCTGCAGCCGGTGCAGTTGTGACTTTACATGGAAGATTTGAGATTTTATCTCTGTCAGGGTCCTTTTTACCCCCTCCTGCGCCACCGGCCGCCTCGGGGTTGACAATATATCTAGCCGGCGGTCAAGGCCAGGTGGTTGGCGGTAGCGTGGTTGGTCCGCTTCTGGCATCTGGCCCAGTTGTTATAATGGCAGCATCATTTGGTAATGCAGCATATGAGAGGCTTCCTTTAGACGAGGAAGAGCCACCGGTGCCAATTCCGGGAAGTGGATCTCTCGGATCCCCAGGAATTGTCGGGCAACAACAGCCACAGCAGCAGCAGCAGCAACTACTACCTGATCCTAATTCATCTCTTTTTCATGGCATGCCCCAAAATCTTCTAAATTCATGCCAGTTACCGTCTGAGGCCTACTGGGGTGGCACGGGTCGTCCTCCCTATTAACAATTAATACCAAAACTGTGTCCTGATTTCTTCCTCTTTGTTACTGGTTTTCAATCAGCTTTGATTCTTATTTTACAAGTTAGTCATGTTCAATTAAGATGTTAACTATGCTATTCGTCGGTCTTTGATTGAAGGATGTACAAATTTTATGAATTTTTGGCGGGTTGATTTTATATGAATTGCTAGCTCGATCCTCCACTTCACACCAAGTAATATATCTCAGAGCTCAAGCAGCAGTATACCGGAGGATGGCAATCCAAAATTTCACTCTGTTCTTATATTTCTTGCAGTTTCTGGTAACTTGCATGATAACCTAAATGTTCCTTCACTCTACAGAGGCTCGGAAAGCAGATACGTACACATCTAGACCTTCAGGGGTTTTATTTTTTATTTTTTGTTGTAAGACTCTAAACGGCCCTAAAGAACAACTTATTCAACTTAACAAACACAATTTCTTGGATTTAAATGCTTCGTTTCTATAATCTCTACAAAAAAAGTATTATTCTCAATATTTCTTAGCACTAGCTTGCTCGTAAAAGCACACACTTCTCTCTCTCTCACACACACACACACAAACAGTACCCATCATTACATCAGACCTCCCTTTTCACTTCACACACTTTCAAACTTGTTATCTTATTATTGGAATCATAGCAGGTTCATTAACGTTGGTGCTGCTTTAAGGTTGGTGGAGGAGGTGCAGAAGTCTTAATTTAAAGAAAATAAGGTCACGGGAGGTCATAGGCGTAGGGTTCTTCTGTCACTCTGACGAATTAGGGTTTATTATATATATGGAGGCAGAGATGTACATTGTATACTGGGTCACACGTGCACTGCCCTGTGGAAAGCTTCTTTTCGAGGCTGCAACCAGAACAAACAGACCTTAAGCAAGCGTTAAAGTTACTCTCTCTTTCTCTCCCTCTCTTCCCGTTGGCAGCAGAGATCTAAAGGGCTGGAGTGATTCGACAAAGGTAGTAAAATATAAATATATATATATAGTCTCTGTCTTGATTAATGGATGCTCTTGAAACCCTAGCCACCTCTGGTTCTCTGCACATGAGGAAGTAACCCGGCCAGTACTCATGCCAACATTTACTTCTTTTTTCCCTTATTTAATGAGAAACTTATCTGGACTCTCATTTATTGCACTTGCACATATCTTCTGTTGATTATCAGAGTTTCCAGCAGACATCTTTCTTACTCATGAGCATCACCAGAGATTTTTTTTTTTTTACTACAGATTTCCCCCTCTCCCATAAATACTAAGTAAAATGTATTTTTAACATGTCAGCCAAATATTCGCTTGTTTTGTTATATCATTTTGTTAGATCTTCCTCTTCATTATAAATCTTCAAATGCTTAGAGATATTCATATTGATACAGCTTGATTATTATCTTTCCAAGCATGCATGCATTTGGATTCGGACTTGGAGGCCGATATAGGGCCATGTTCTTGTTCTTCGTGGAGTGACTCCTGGAAAGTGGAAAGTAAGCCACTTTATGTTCTCTTTGCGGGAAAATAATGCGTGCGTGGGCCAGGATATTGCCAAACTTTGTTTCCCTCGTAGTCTATGGCCTCAGGAGTTCTTATAATTTCTTAATATATACAGTGTGTGGTCATACACATAGTCGAGTACCTTTGAAAATAACTGGAATCCGGCTTTTGATATTAGAAATTAATGCAGATTTGTGGGTAGTATGTCGCATAAATGGGTCATACTGTACTTGAGATAATCTTTTGCAGTTCCTTCCTAGTATGACGAGCATCATTTGGTTCTTTTAACTACTACGGCGGCCAAATGATTATGGGCATATTATATACATACATATAAATATATATGTATGATAAAAGATATTTACAGCTATAAATTTGTATAACCGTCGCGTATTTATTTTAAAAAATATAAATAAAATATAAAATTTATATGAAAAAATTAATTTTTTAATAATATTTTTTTTTAATTTTGTTACATATAAGTAAAGGTATGTATTAATCTGCATATTAATACTGATTATTTTATATTTAAAATTTAAATTAATATTGTTTTTAATAAAATATACTTTTTGATCAATTACATTAAATTTGTGTACATATTAATATGTAGTTGTGCTTATAACTAAATTTTTTTATTTTTTTAAATAATTACGTGACGTTTATATATTTTATAATTATACGTAAAATTAGTTTTAATCGCCTAATTCGCCTATTATTAATTTTCCCATAATTGTCCTGAGATCACTCTAATTACGCGGACCAAGTGTTGGCTTTAAGTTTAAACTTACCCGTACTGTATTGATGATCATTAGTTAAAGCATGGGATTGCGGCGCGCAGTATATGTAAGAATTTTGACTTTGGGGACGGTCCGAATACAATTGATCTTATCAACGCAATGATTTTTTTTCCAAACTTAATGAATTATAGATTTAAATAAAACAAAATAAAATGACATCGCATTTTCTCTTACGTGTTTTTTTTTTTATTATATCAATTGCTTTGTTTTTTTTTTTTTTTATAATTCTTTAATTTCCTACCTATAATATTTCTCTTAAATAAATGAATCTTAAAATTATAACAAAAGGTCAAACGACGCGAGCCTACAAGGCCACACAACTTCCTGCACGTTGAAATGTCTGATCATGATCCTACATACTCATGACCTATGGATGTTAATTCAAAAATTATATATACAGTTATTTTTATGTATTTTTTATGTATTTTATTAGTGTAATTAGTTATGTATTAAAAAAATTAATTTATTTAATCATATCAATAGAGTGTATAGAAAATACATAAAAATGATTATATTTAATATTACTTATGTTAATTTTTACTTATTGCACTACTCTGCATGTCGATCTTGCGGTATGGTGCTATATTTTCTAAAGGCAGTTCGAATAAAGGCCGCACATTAAGTGGTCACTTTTGAAACTTACATTTAGTGACGGTTGCAAACTGCCATGTTAAGGCTTAATCTTTTGCACAGAGGAGAGGAATAGGGCTGGGTTCGTGACTACTGCAACTTTTTAGAAATCTGAACTATGGACTAGCTAGGCAGTTATCTTAATTAATAGCCAGCTGTTTTAAAATCATGATCTATAACGTTTATGTTATACATCTTTGAAAGTTTTTTTTTTTTTTTAAATAAAAATGATAGCACTTTAATTTTATTGATTATCCTCACTTATGACAGAGCAATACCTTATAATACATGCAACAATAAAATATGGAGATTACAAGGAGAAAAATAAAGGTCCAAGCTCAAGTTCCTAAAAAGAAATAAAGACCTTATATAGAGATTACAAGAAAATAAGGAAAAACCTATAAGATTTTGTGCCTGATATTAGGAAGATCTGCATGATCTAGAGAGAATAGGACAATTATATGCTTAGGAAGTTGAAAGAGGGATGAAAAACTTACCATATGTCCCATAGCACCATAATTTGCTAGACTGTTTCCTAGCGCATTACCTTCTCTGTAGACATAATTAATATTGAAGGGAAAATCATTCTTAAAATGTAAGATATCATCCAAAATGATTGAGTAAATCCTAGAGAGATGAGCCTTTAGTGAGCCAATTAACCACAATGAGGAAGTTAGTCTCAACAACAAGATCAATGCTACTCAGTTCATAACATAAAGTTAAACAAATCTTAAGGTAGATAATTCTACAAAAGTGTAAGTACCAACACTTAGAAAACAAGATAAACCAGAAATGATAGAGTAATTATTGGAATGTAAAACACCACCACAACCAGTAAGCCTAGGATTATTTTTTGAAGCACCATCAATATTCAACTTAAGAATGCCCAAGGGAGGCAGAAACCATTTGAGCAAGTAGGTCTTTTTGTCCTAATAGTGGTCAAAGAGATATGCAAAGAACTGAGAGCATCAATATTGATGTTAGACACGATATCTTTAGCCTTAAGCATTGGGTTTAGGCCCCGGCGTCACTTCTTAATCTTACCAATAATAGAAATGACATGAGGAGTATTAGAACCTTCAAATCTTGCTCTATGATGAGCTAACCATAATTTCCAAAAAAGAAAAGATGGTAACAAATGAGCAAGTAAATTAAATTGGTTAGAACCCTTGAAAGAAGTCCACTAATGGATAGTAGTGTTTTTCTAATAGTTAAGAGTCTAGAAGAAAATGACTAAAAACAGAAGAGAAATAATAGCAAATGCTCTTTGCAAGGGAGCGGTCCAAAAAATACATGGTTAGTATATTCAATGGAGCCTTCAGAACAAAAAGAGCATTTAGAAGCCATGTGAATCCTACTTTATTGAACTATATCATTGAGGGAAATTCCATTATGCCACAGTTTCTAAACAAAGTCTGAAATTTTGGTAAGGAGACTTAATTTCAAATAATACTCAAGGCATTGACGAAAGGGGAGTGGTCGTGAAAAAGGTTCCTAACGGACTTGGAAGAAAAATTACCATCATGAGAATATTTCTAAACTCTAATACCACAACCATGTTTAAGAGTGATAAGGAAGTGATTAGCTTCATGAAGGATAGTGGTGTGACCCAAATTAGAGATGATAGGTATTTTCTATCCAGTAGAGGAACAAATAGTTTTTCAATTATTAAATTAGTGTGTAGAGTACATCATCTACATCATTTAAATAGTAAGATTTAATTTTAAAATTTATCTTTTAATCAAATCAAATTATGTAATTAAACACTTTATTAAAAATACTCTGCAATCTAGTTGAAAGTAAAGTTTTTCTATCTTGGCTACCATTAAAGTTCTCTCTCTCTCTCTCTCTCTCTCTCTCTAAGCTACCATTAAAGTTCTTATTTAGAGATGTAAGGTTATATATATTTTTGGGATTTGACTTTGGTCCAATTCTTATTGAAATTGACTCCGTTGAATTTGAGACATCGTAACAAAACACAAATAATCCATAACACTTCCTGTTGGAATGGAATTCAAGCCTCGTGTCTGATGGCTCTTTTATCAACGCAATTGTTATATATGATCACAATTATCAAGAAAATAAAACAAATAAACAAAACCCGTACGGCTGATCAAGTAAACGATGACAATAAATTGGGCCTTTGGGTCTTGCCCCATTAATTATTTCCCCTCACTATCTCTCTCTCTCTTTTTTTTTTTGATGGACACTATCTCATTCCATATATATAATTTACGAGGCTCTACTTTATGTCCCTGAAGTTATTAATCATAGGTTACAAGTTTTCCCCGTTCTCGGTCCTAATTAATGAACCTTGCTTAAGTGTCAAACCATATGCATACGATAATTATCTAGTGGTACAAATAAATCGTCAATTTGGTCATACACCAGAATCTTTAAAATCAAATCTACCGAAATCAAACTATAATATTGTACTAATTTTAAATTGGAAATCATTAATCTTCCTCAATATTCTGACGTTACGGATAAGATTATCTGGGTCCTACCGGGTATTGATTTCATCAGATCGCTTCTCAGATGGGGGATTCCTCTAGAACAAAGGAGCTTCAACCCAAAAATGGGTTCATCCAGATGCACGAAAAATAAAAGAAACATGGGTGCTGGACATGTGTCGGTCCCAATTAAAGAACTGTGGATTCAATGAATTAGACTCGATTGTGAAGCAATAAAATTTTCTTTCCATACTCGTTTTTTTCCTTTTTCCTTATCATTTTCTTTTACATTAAAAATATTGATTACAAGACAAACTCACCTTCGAACAAAGTCGGAGTGGGTAGTGGGTACCCAGCTTTTATGTAGCATGGGGAGTGAGATCCCCCTCTACCAAGCCGTATAAGCTCGTTAGGGAAGTTTTCTCACATTTATCACACGCACCAGAAACAATTAAGAGAAGCTATTCCCATTATTCTGAGAATCAATATTCTATCCGTAACCGCCGCAATTCAGATCGAAAGGTCGGGCTGGAAATCAATGTCCTACGGGCAAGACTCCTTATGTCCTCTCGGGAGCAATCGCGTGAGATACGAACTAGCTCCCAGAGAGCACCTCCACTAATCATGTCCTTTGCATTTACTTCTGCAATTTATAAACCCAGACTTCTAAAGGAACAAGTCCCGGACATTTAAACTATTCAACAAGTAAAAAAGAAGTACTCGTACCGTGTTGTGCCAAGTGGCAGAGTGCAAGCTCAATATGACGCCTGATTGGTGCAGCTTCATCATTAGCATTTTGTACAATCCATGGAAGTGCACCATCTTCTATCAAAAGAGATCTACTGCTATTTGTCCCTATAACGAGGCACCATATCAATTAAAACTACACATAGTAGAAAGACTTTGACATTAACATTAATTAGTTACCACATCCATTTCATGTCGATAAGATGTTCTATAGCAGATGCATGAATGATCTATATCACAATGGTAAAGAGAAAAAGATGCTGCTACAAATCCAAAAGTGAGGCACAAATACAATTTATGTGTTTGTCAATGCAGTGTACAATTGCCTTTGCTGGAGTTATAAAAATTATCTCAACCATACACATATAATTGGGATAGAAAAACTGAATTGTCATTTAACTTTTCTTCTGTTTTCTCAGATTGGTTGTTGGAGAAAAACTCAGATAGGTTGGGATATTTATTTAACATCAATCAGTTTGAATATTTATTGGACAACTCCAGACGCATCATTGTTAAAGAACTAAATAATGACTTGTGTGAGATCATTTGAGGTACCTACCTTGAGTAGAGGCCCGGGACTCGCATTTTGCAAAGTTAGCAATTCCACGTGCAACTTGAGAGAGAACGTCAGGATGTCCACATCTCACAATTCCTAGCAAGGCCTTAATACCACCTTCAGACTTCAGCTTCATTCGTAGCTTATCTACAGGATGGAGGGGGTAGGAAAAAGAGAATAGAAAAAATAAAAATCAACAAATCATGATTCAGACTAAAAGCACAAGCATAATGGAACATGGGAAGGCCAAAAACTCAAATGAGTAAAGCAACGAAAAATGGAATTATATTCTACAAAAGGTCATGAAACAGAGCAACAGGCATCAACAAGATCAACTAAGCCTCTACCTGCTGATTAAAAAACAACAGAAAAAGGTGAAAAAAATTAAAGGTTATATTCTTTGTTAAAATATATGGAAACTAACTGCAACATTTCTATCTTCATCCACTAGGTTTCATCATTAGTAAGTAATTTAAAAACAAAGAAGAGAAAAATCAGTGGGTCCAGAAAGAATACTATGGCACGTATAATGTTTCAAAGCATCTCTTCCTTCAATGCAAAGGTTCTGGACTGAATGTGCTTCCCGATTTATGTACAAAAATTCTTTCCACTTCTGTAACACATACTTCCCACAAGCAAAAGGACCTATAGGGACAAAACCATAACAAAAAATAGAGAAAATACAAAAAATACAGTATACCGTTGCCACATAGATTAGCAATAGCTCCAGCAACCATGCGTAAGGTTTGAGGATCCTCAGCATCAGCTGCTGTCATCGATAAAAGACTAATCCCTCCTTCAGCCATTATAAGTTCTTGATTGGCTTCTGCTATGCCAAAAAGGAAGCAACATAAAAAACTGATATTCCAAAGTGAACAAATCCCAACCCAATTGTAACAAAATTCAGAAGGAAAGAACAGAGATCCAACCCTCTCAAACATTTTGTAATATGTATGTCAATACATTTATCTGTTACGTTTTATTTAATTTACTAATATGCTCTTTTGAAGTGTTTGTTAAATGGATGATGAGCAAGTGGCAAAATCTAAACCCTTGAAGTTGATTAATGCTGAGCTGATTAAATCACGTGAGAAGCCTGTGCTTCCTTCAGAAGGTTTATGGGCTGAGCCGCTGGATTGGTTATACGTGTTGGCATCTTTTGTAACATATATATTTGTAGCTATACGGTGTAAACCCTAATGCTTATTCATTCTGTACAAAGCTGCCGTTCGAGAGGTAGAGCATATGAGAGAGAGAACAGAGAGGGGTGATTAGGGTTTCAGGGTTTCCCTGTAGAGAGAAGAAATTTGAGTGATTTCTTGTGGTTTCTGTGAGGGTTTTGTAACTCTAAGTGTACTGAGACTTCTCAGTGAAGTATTGTTCATCAATAAAGAGCTCTGAGGCCCATTCCTGCCTTGGATGTAGACCATTAGGGTCGAACCACGTATATTGGTGTGTTCTTTCCTTGCTTTCATATTCTTTATTGTTTATATCTGTTCTTGTGATTTTCTTGTGATACATATTCATCTGCTTGTTGATCTGGATGACATACTTTTTAATATTACGCTGTATATTGGTAATCTATCATCAATTGGTATATTGATGTTTCTAGGATTGTCGTTGATATCAAACTAAGGTTATTCTGAACATTACGTTTCTGTTTGGATATAAAACAGAGTGTATCTTTAAAACAATCAGAAAAGGTTTTATAAAATAAACATTTGATTCTTTTATCATAATAACATTAAAGCTTTTATAACTATATAAGGGATTATTTTATAACAACTGGTATCTAGAGCCTAGGTTCATGGGGACCATGAGGTTTGATATAGAGAAGTTTACTGGGGATAAAGATTTTGGCTTATGGAGAATTAAAATGAGGGCACTGCTAGTCCAACATGGACTGCAGGATGCCCTTCTTGGTGAGAAACTAAAGGGCTCTTCCTTGAAAGAGGAAGAAAAGGGGATTGTCCATAAGGACATTCTCCAGAAGGCCCATAGTTCCCTAATCCTCTCTCTTGGGGATAAAATCCTGAGAGAGGTGGCCAGTGAGGACACTGCTGCAGGCATATGGCTAAAATTAGAGAACTTGTACATGACCAAATCCCTAGCTAACAGACTACACAAGAAAACTAAGTTGTATACCTTTAAGATGGCCCCTGGAACACCAATAGGACAGCACCTTGATGAGTTTAACAAGATTATTTTAGACTTAGCAAACATAGACATTAAGGTGGAGGATAAGGATCAAGCCATCCTTCTGATGAGTTCTTTGGACTCATCATACCTAAGTCTAAAAGAAACCATGATGTATGGTAGAGATTCTCTGACTCTTGATGAAATACAATCCGTTCTTCACACTAGGGAACTACAACATAGAGGAGACATCAAACAGAATCATGGGGAAGGTTTGTCTATAAGGGGTAGAACAGAAAAAAGAGAGAAGGGGGGCAAAAAAGAGAATAAGAAACATAGGTCTAAGGGAAAACAGTTTAAATGTTTTCATTGTCACAAGGAAGGGCACTTTAAGAAAGACTGCCCAGATAGGAAAGCTAACCTTGGGAACAAGACCAAAGAGGCAGGGATGCCTTTGTGGTCTTAGAGGGGTATGAGAGTACTGAGGTACTTACTGTGAGTGAGGTTAACTCAAAAACAGAGTGCATAATGGACTCTGATTGTTCCTTTCACATGTGTCCAATTAGAGAGTGGTTTGAGACATTCACTAAGTTGGATGGGGGCAGGTAATTCTAGGAAATAATAAGTCCTGTAAAGTCATTGGAATAGGGTCAGTGAGACTCAAACTGCATGATGGGATTGAAAAGGTTTTGAGGGAGGTCAGGTATGTAATAGCTCGCTAGAAATTCAATTGTGAAATTTCTATTAACTTTAGGAACCTCGTGAAAACCCCATAAGTTTTCACGAATCCATTAATCGTATAGGTTTTTGTCTAACTACATAGTTAGTGTTATTATTTACTATGGTATCAGAAGTGTGTTTTTGATTATTGGAGATAGTTAGAAGTGTCAAAATGTATTATGGTTTGTGCCATTAGACTCGGAGGGTTATTTAAAGTCTTATGGCGCAATAATATTTTTTCATATTTTCGGACAAAACGTTTGTTCAAAACTGTAGATATTATTGGATAAAAAGAAATATCTTGAGGTAATTTTCATGAATATTATTGGGTAAAAATATTTTAAGTTGATTTTTATAGATATTATTAGATAAAAATATCTTAAGTTGATTTTTTGTAGATACTATTGGATAGAATATTATGAGATAATCTTTTATAGATATTTTGGGTAGGAGAAAACTACACTCAACTCTCAACTCCAGCCTCATCTCTTCCATATCTTATCCATAAGTATCTCCAGCCACCTCTCCCCACGAAATTATCTTCATTTACACTTTTCATTGAAAGAATATCAAACACTCTCTCTCGGATAGCTTTTAGGAGGTCTTTTGCACACCCATTTCGAAGCTTTTGTAAGTATTTTATCATAAAGTCTCCTTCATATAAGTTGTTCCCTTTTTAGTCTAGTTTACATGGATATCTTATTTGCCCCATTTGAAGATCATTTGGTCAGTCAAATATTGTGTAAACTATAGAAAGGTCATTCTGGGAGATAAACTGGAGAATATGTTATCGTTTGGAGTTTTTGACCAAGCTAATGGATAGATATTGGTCCGAAATTTTTATGGAGTATTATTAACATGTATATGTGACTATTGGTTGAGGATTTTTGCATGATTAAAGGTTTTGATGAAAGATTTTCTTAGATTTAGAAACTTAGAAACTGAAAGAAGAAAAACAGTTTCTGTTTTGAGAAAGTTTAACTCTTTGGTGGTCTAAACCTATTCTAATGACTTTAATAATTTTATTGGAGGATCCTAAGTATCTTATATACATGTTATATTATTATTTTGAAGATATTTGGTGTTAGTTTCAAAGATATGAAATTTTATGCAAAGAGATATTCAAATAAGCCAAAGTGTGGATATTCTTGGCTAAATTTATGTTTTGGTTAATTTCTAACCATGTGATCTTGAATTAGAAGCTTATATATGTTTTAGGACATCTTTTTAAACCATGTGATGGTTTGGTTTGAAGATCATATATTTATAAGTCATAGATCAAGAGATTTATCAAAACTAGTTGAGGAAAAAGTTTCTGTTTTTGGACTAATTGTAAAACCAAAAACTCCAAATGTTATTTTGTGATTTTGGTGGCTTTAGTTTGATGATTTAAAGTATGGTTGATATTAGGATGATATTATGAATATGTTAGAAGTAAGATTTGATTTTTGAAATTCTTGGAGATGTTTTGATTTAAGGTCAAAACTTGTGATTCAAGTGCTTGGATATTTTTACAAAAAAGTTTAGTGTTAATTATTAGCTTTTTCTAAATGGATGTTTTAAGTATGGTTTTGAACTTAGGATTGGAAGATATTTGTTGCAAAATTTTGGTTTAAGCATGAGTTTTGAAGTTGGAAGGAATTGCAACAAAAATCAAGGGAAATGGCCTATGGATGTTTCGGCCATAGTGTGTTCTTCATAGTTGTGTTTTGTTTTAAATTTTTCTGAGTTGATATTTAAGTTTAGGACAAAATTTACATTCCTCATGTAAATTTTGGAAACTTTTGGAGTTAGTATGCAAAATCTTTAAGTTATGGGTAAAACGGTCATTTTCCCACATATAGAGAGTAAAATGAAAATTTTACTCTTTAGGTTAGTATTTTCCATATTTCAAATTGTTAGTGATTTAGTTCTAACTTTTAGAATCACTAATTACAGTTCCTCGTGGTCGCACTTGAAGTTTTATAAGAAACGCGGAGATCGAGGTAAGTTAGCTTTTAACTTACTAGCAGTTTACTGTATATGTGTGCTAAGTAAAGGAACTACAGTGTATGTATGTGTGTTATAATATATGTCATGCCATGTCAAGTCATCACGTAATTATTTGTTATACAGAATTTATTCTGTCATCAATTTTTATCTGTTACATAATATATTCTGTCATGTATTGCTGTACATTACAAGTACATCATGCTAAGTATGCCATCTATTACATGTATGTCAAGTCATGTAATATTCACTGTTGCAAGTATGTCATGTTAAATATGTTGTCTATTATATGTTATGCCATGTTACGAAATATTTCTATCTCAAGTTGGTCATGTATTTCAAGTTATGTTCAAATCACGTTATGTTACGTCAGGGCTTCAGTCCTTTCGTATTCCAGTCACATTTCATCTTGATTACTTATGTATGGGGTCACAGCAATTGTGATGCATACACTACGTGAGACACAGCAATTGTGACACGTAGAATACATAGGGCCACAACAACTGTGGAGTGTGTATTTAAGCAGTTAAAGAATAAGTTTCCATAAAATACATAGAGCCACAACAACTGTGGAGTATGTATTTTTCATGTTAAGTCAAGTTTGTGTAGAATACATGGGGCCACAACAACTGTGGAGTATGTATTTACACGTAGAATACATGGGGCCACAATAACTGTGGAGTATGTAGAGTATGTATTTTTCATGTTAAGTCAAGTTTGTATAGAATACATGAGGCCACAACAACTGTGAAGTATGTATTTACACGTAGAATACATGGAGCCACAACAACTGTGGAATATGTATTTTTCATGTTAAGTCAAGTTTTAGAACAAGTTCATGATAAGTCAAGTTTCATATCACGTTCATGTTAAGTCAAATTTCAGAACAAGTTCATGATAAGTTAAGTTTCATATCATGTTCATGTTAATTCAAGTTTCAGAGCAAGTTCATGCTAAGTCAAGTTTCAAATCAAGTTCATGTTAAGTCAAGTTCAGTTCAGTTCATGTTTCAATTTAAGTTATGTCAATTATGCTATGTTGTACACCAAGTTATGCTTTAATTACTTATGAATTTGATTATGCATTTATGTTTTTACTGTCATCCATGCATCATTAGCTTGTGTGGAAGTTTTTTGTTAACTTACTGAGATTTGTAATCAAATCTCACTTTGGTAGTCCCAACTACTATTCCCCTCGAATGGTAGATCTTGTTACAGGACATGAAGGAGAATCAAGAGCTGATCAACTAGACACAGTTGACTAAGCGACAGTGCGACGTCAATGTTAATATAGTAGTTAACGTAAATTACTACTTGTACAATGGAGTTGCATCTTTAGTACTTTTTGGATCATAACCATTTTGGACTAATGTTGTGATCTATTCAATGGGTCTTTATGTATAAAGTATGTTTTAAGCATTTGGGATATTTTCAATTTGGTGCATAGTATTGCTAAAGAAAAAAATTATCCACTGCGGATATTGCATAATGTTATATGCATGTTAGGAACATTGCATCTTATATATCATGAACGGGAGCAGGTAACCTTGTGTTACATGTCTCGAAGCTTCAAATGTCCGTCCGATCCCAAACGGAATTTGGGGGCGTCACAAGGTACATACCTGAACTAAAGAGAAATTTAATTTCTCTTGGCATACTTGATTTGGCAGGATACACCTTCAAATATGAGGCAGAGGTTCTTAGAGTTACTAAAGACTCTCTAGTTATTATGAAAAGAGTAATTAAAAATGGGTTGTATACACTACTTGGGAAAACAGTAGTTGGGGAAGTATTCCCAACTTAGAACATAGTAGAAAACAAAGCTGTACTATGGCATAGGAAGCTTGGATATGTAAATCAAGAGGGACTCTTAGAACTTCAAAAACAAGGACTGCTGAGTGATCAAAATCTAGGCAACTTACCTTTCTGTGAAGATTGTATCTATGGAAAGGCAAAAAGGGTTAGTTTTAAGTCAGCAACCCACAACACTAAACAAACTCTAGATTATGTTCATCCAGACCTATGGGGACCAGCAAGAGTGAATTCACACAGTGGAGGGAGTTATTTTCTCTCCTTAGTGGATGATTACTCTAGGAAGGTCTGGATATACATATTTAAAAATAAGAGTGACACCTTTGGAAAATTTAAGGAGTGGAAGACTCTAGTGGAAAACCAAGTAGGTAGAAAACTCAAGATCCTTAGGACTGATACTGGTCTAGAATTTTTGTCTAATGAGTTTAATAGGTACTGTAAAAAAGAATGAATTATTAGGGATAAGACAATGAGGGAAACACCCCAACAAAATGGCTTAGCTGAAAGAATGAAAAGAACCATCTTAGAAAGCGTAAGGTGCATGTTGTCAAACTCAGAGCTGCCCAAAACATTCTGGGCAGAGGCTGCCACTACTGCTGTACATCTCATAAATAGATGCCCATCATCTGCCATAGAGTTTAAAACTCCACATGAGTTGTGGTCTGGGAAACCTCACAGCTATGACTACTTGAGAATTTTTGAGTGTGTTGCTTATGCATACTCAAAAACTGACAAGTTGGAACCTAGGGCACTTAAGTGCATATTCATAAGGTATCCTGAAGGAGTTAAGGGCTACAAACTTTGAGTAGATGGACCTGGTAGGTATAACTGCATTGTAAGCAGGGATGTGACCTTCAATGAGTCACAAATGACTCGGGTACAGGAGGAAAAGGTGATCCTAAAACTAACCAGTCCCCAAGTGGATCTCAGATTGAGGTGGAGCAAGAAAGTGCCCGATCTGAACTTGAAATTGGGGAAAGTAGCAAACTTGAGAAAGAAGACTCAGGGGACAAAGACCTAGGTGGAGCTAACTCCAATAACCTAGTAAGAGATAGGAAAAAGAGAGTTATAAAACCACCTATAAGGTATGGGCAGGCAGAACTCACTATGTTTACCCTAACTGTAGCTGATGAAGTGGTTTACCAAGAACCTAGAACCTATAAAGAGGCAGTAACTAGCAAGGATTCCCCAAAATGGATTCTTGCTATGCAGGAGGAAATGGAATCTCTTAATAAAAATAAAACCTGGGTTTTAGTACCTAAACCTAAGGGGGTAAAACTTATAGGATCCAAATGGATCTAAGGGAATCCATACCAGGGGTAGAAGGGACCAGGTATAAGGCTAGACTTGTAGCCAACGGGTTTTCACAGAGAGAAGGAATTGATTTCAATGAAATCTTCTCTCCAGTGGTTAAACATAGTTCAATTAGGCTACTGTTAGCTTATACAACTTTTGAAAATCTGCATTTAGAACAATTAGATATTAAAACTGCTTTTCTGCATGGAGAACTTGAGGAAGAAATTTATATACAGCCTCCTGAAGGTTTTACTAATAAAATTAAAAGTAATCAAGTGTGTCTACTTAAAAAATCTTTATATGGTCTTAAACAATCACCTAGACAGTGGTATAAAAGATTTGATACACACATGATTAACAATAATTTTAAAAGAAGCTGCTATGATAGTTGTGTCTATTACAAGGAAGAAAAAGGAATACGTGTTTATCTCCTTTTGTATGTTGATGACATGTTAATAGCTTGTAAAGACACTGTTTTGATTAATCAAATCAAAAGCATGCTGAAATCAGAATTTGAAATGAAAGAACTGGGTCTTGCTAAGAAAATTTTAGGAATGGAAATTGAAAGAGATAGAAGTGCTAGAATGCTATATTTATCTCAGAAAAATTACATTTCTAAAATTCTCAATAGATTTGGTATGGAACATGTAAAACCTGTAATTACACCCTTAGGACAGCATTTCAAATTGTCCTCAGATCAGGCCCTTAAAACAGACTTAGATATTAGTTTTATGCAACAAATTCCTTATGCTAGCATGGTTGGAAGTATAATGTATGCGATGGTTTGTTCCAGGCCTGATCTGACCTATGCAGTTAGTATCGTTAGTAGGTTTATGGGTAACCCTGGAAAACCTCATTGGCAAGCTATCAAATGGGTGTTAAGGTACCTAGGAGGTACTACTAACTTGGATCTTAGTTTTGGAAAAAATGTTGTAAAGGGTTGTGAATTGGCTGGATTTGTAGACTCTGATTTCGCAGGAAGCATAGACACTAGGAAGTCACTGACTGGTTATGTGTTTACTGCTTTTGGGGGAGATATTAGCTGGAAATCACACCTACAATCTGTGGTGGCTTTGTCCACCACAGAAGCTGAATATATAGCATTAATAGAAGCCATTAAAGAGGCCATATGGCTAAAAGGTATTGCTAGTGAGTTAAATATTTTCAATGGTAATATCATAGTTCACTGTGATAATCAAAGCACACTGCACTTAGCTAAAAACCAAATTTTTCATGAAAGATCAAAACATATTGATATGAGGCTTCACTTTGTGAGGGATGTTATAGAATCTAAAGTAATAGGTGTGGAAAAGGTCTCAACTGAAGATAACCCCTTATATATGATGACCAAGTCAGTCCCTTGGTCTAAGTTCAGACAACTTAGTAGGTATGGAGTCTAGAGTTAGTCCCCTTTAGGGGGACAATGCAGGAATGAGCCAATGATGAGGATTATCTTTAAATCTTTTGGCAAATAAATGTTTTACCAAGGTGGAGATTTGTAATATGTATGTCAATACATTTATTTGTTACGTTTTATTTAATTTACTAATATGCTCTCTTGAAGTGTTTGTTAAATGGATTATGAGCAAGTGGCAAAATCTGAACCCTTGAAGTTGATTAATGTTGAGCTGATTAAATCACGTGAGAAGCCCGTGCTTCCTTCAGAAGGTTTATGAGCTGAGCCGCTGGATTGGTTACATGTGTTGGCATCTCTTGTAACATATATATTTGTAGCTATACGGTGTAAACCCTAATGCTTATTCATTCTATACAAAGCTGCCGTTCGAGAGGCAGAGCGTATGAGAGAGAGAACAAAGAGGGGTGATTAGGGTTTCGGGGTTTCCTTGTAGAGAGAATAAATCTGAGTGATTTCTTGTAGTTTCTATGAGGATTTTGTAACTCTAAGTGTACTGAGACTTCTCTGTGAAATATTGTTCATCAATAAAAAGCTCTAAGGCCCATTCATGCCGTGGACGTAGACGATTAGGGTCGAACCACGTATATTGGTGTGTTCTTTCCTTACTTTCATATTCTTTATTGTTTATATCTGTTCTTGCGATTTTCTTGTTATTTTCTTTTGATAGATATTCATCTGCTTGTTGATCTGCATGACATACTGTTTAATATTACGCTGTATGTAACAGCCCGCTAGAAATTCAATTGTGAAATTTCTATTAACTTTAGGAATCTCGTGAAGACCCCATAAGTTTTTACGAATCTATTAATCGTATAGGTTTTTGTCTAACTACATAGTTAGTGTTACTATTTACTATGGTATCAGAAGTGTGTTTTTGATTATTGGATATAGTTAGAAGTGTCAAAATGTATTATGGTTTATGCCATTAGATTCAGAGGGTTATTTAAGGTCTTATGGCGCAATAACATTTTTTCATATTTTCGGACAAAACGTCTGTTCAAAACTGTAGATATTATTGGATAAAAATATCTTAAACTAATTTTGTGGATATTATTAGATAAAAATATTTTAAGCTAATTTCGTGGATATTATTGAATAAAAATATCTTGAATTGATTTTTGTAGATATTATTAAGTAAGAGAGTCCTACACTCCACTCTCACTCCGGGTAAGAGAGTCCTACACTTAACTCTCACTCCAGCCTCATCTCTTCCATATCTCATCCATAAGTATCTCCAACCACCTCTCCCCACGAAATTATTTTCATTTATACTTTCCATTAAAAGAATATCAAACACACTCTCTCGGATAGCTTTTAGGAGTTCTTTTGCATGCCCATTTCGAAGCTTTTGTAAGTATTTTATCATAAAGTCTCCCTCATATAAGTTATTCCTTTTTTAGTCTAGTTTACGTAGATATCTTATTTGTCCCATTTGAAAATCATTTGGTCAGTCAAATATTATGTAAACTATAAAAAGGTCATTCTGGAAGATAAACTGGAGAATATATTATAGTTTGGAGTTTTTGACCAAGCTAATGGATAGATATTTGTTAGAAATTTTTATGGAGTATTGTTAACATATATATATGACTATTGGTTGAGGATTTTTGCATGATTAAAGTTTTTGATGAAATATTTTCTTAGATTTAGAAACTTAGAAACTGGAAGAGGAAAAACAGTTTCTGTTTTGAGAAAGTTTAACTCTCTGGTGGTCTAAACCTATTCCAATGACTTTGATAATTTTATTGGAGGATCCTAAGCATCTTATATACATGTTATATTATTATTTTGAAGATATTTGATATTAGTTTCAAATATATGAAATTTTATGCAAAGAGATATTCAGATAAGCCAAAGTATGGATGTTCTTGACTAAATTTATGTTTTGGATTAATTTTTAACCATGTGATCTTGAATTAGAAGCTTATATATGTTTTAGGATATCTTTTTAAATCATGTGATGGTTTGGTTTGAAGATCACATATTTATAAGTCATAGATCAAAAGGTTGATCAAAACAAGTTGGAAACAAAAATCAATAGAAATAGCATATAGAAATTTCGGCCCTATGGAGTTTTAATAGTTGTGATTAGTTTTAAATTTTTCTAAATTAATATTTGAATTGAGGATAAAATTTATATGGTGCATGTAAATTTTGGTGACTTTTGGAATTAGTATGCAAAATCTTTAAGTTATGGGTAAAACGGTCATTTTCTTACATACAGAGAGTAAAATGGAAATTTTACTCTTTAAGTTAGTATTTTATATATTTCAATTTATTAGTGATTTAGTGCTAACTTTTAGAATCACTAATTACAGTTCCTCGTGATCGCGCTTAAAGTTTTATAAGAAGCGCGAAGATCGAGGTAAGTTAGCTTTTAATTTACTAGCAGTCTACTGTGTATGTGTGCTAAGTAAAGAAACTACAGTGTATGTATGTGTGTTATCATATATGTCATGCCATGCCAAGTTATCATGTAATTGTCTATTATACAAAATTTATTCTGTCATCAATTTTTATCTGTTACATAATATATTCTGTCATGTATTACTGTACCTTACAAGTACGTCATGCTAAGTATACCATCTATTACATTTATGTCAAGTCATGTAATATTTACTGTTGCAAGTATGTCATGTTAAATATGTTGTCTATTATATGTTATGCCATGTTACGAAATGTTTCTATCTCAAGTTGGTCATGTATTTCAAATTATGTTCAAGTCACGTTATGTTACGTCAGGGCTTCAGTCATTTCGTATTCCAGTCACGTTTCATCTTGATTACTTATGTATGGGGTCACAGCAATTGTGACGCATACACTACATGAGACACAGCAATTGTGACACGTAGAATACATGGGGCCACAACAACTGTGGAGTATGTATTTAAGCAGTTAAAGAATAAGTTTCCGTAGAATACATGGGGCCACAACAACTGTGGGAGTATGTTATTTACACGTAGAATACATAGGGCCACAACAACTGTGAAATATGTAATTTTTCATGTTAAGTCAAGTTTGTGTAGAATACATGGGGCCACAACAACTGTGGAGTATGTATTTTTCATGTTAAGTCAAGTTTGTGTAGAATACATGGGGCCACAACAACTGTGGAGTATGTATTTACATGTAGAATACATGGGACCACAACAACTGTGGAGTATGTATTTTTCATGTTAAGTCAAGTTTCAGATCAAGTTCATGTTTCAATTTAAGTTATGTCAATTATACTATGTTGTACGCCAAGTTATGCTTTAATTACTTATGAATTTGATTATGCATTTATATTTTTACTGTCATCCATGCATCATTAGCTTGTGTGGAAGTTTTTTTGTTAACTTACTGAGATTTGTAATCAAATCTCACTTTGGTAGTCCCAACTACCATTCCCCCCGAATGGTAGATCTTGTTACAGGACCTGAAGGAGAATCAGGAGCTGATCAACTAGACACAGTTTACTAAGTGACGGTGCGACGTCAATGTTAATATAGTAGTTAACGTAAATTACTACTTGTACAATGGAGTTGCATCTCTAGTACTTTTTGGATCATAACCATTTTGGACTAGTGTTGTGATCTATTCAATGGGTCTTTATGTATGAAGTATGTTTTAAGCATTTGGGATATTTTCAATTTGGTGCATAGTATTGCTAAAGAAAAAAATTATCCGCTGCGAATATTGCATAGTGTTAGATGCATGTTAGGAACATTGCATCTTATATGTCATGAACGGGGGCAGGTAACCTTGTGTTGCATGTCTCGACGCTTCAAATGTCCGTCCGATCCCAAACGGAATTTGGGGGTGTCACACTGTATATTGGTAATCTGTAATCAATTGGTATATTGCTGTTTGTAGGATTGTGGTTGATATCAAACTGAGGTTATTGTGATCATTACGTTTCTGTTTGGATATAAAACAGTGTATCTTTAAAACAATCAGAAAAGGTTTTATAAAATAAACATTTGATTCTTTTATCATAATAACATTAAAGCTTTTATAACTATATAAGGGTTATTTTATAACACATTTTGAGAGAGAGAGAGAGAGAGAGAGAGAGAGAGAGTACCATTCATTGCAAGATTGGCAATTGCACCAGCTGCTACTCTGCGAACAGTTTCATCCTCAAAGCTTCTAAGAAGCACCAGCAATGAAGTAAGACCCCCAGCTTCAACAATCTTTTTCTGGTTCGCTTCTGCTTTATGCATGGTGAGCACAAGTCATTTCTAACATCTAACTAAAAATAGGTACAAGAGGAAATGCATCTAAAGAAAACCAATATGCATTCTAGGATATGGAATCACTTCAGAAATTAAAGGAGATTCTCCAGGATCCTGAAATGATCTCCCTCACACAACCTTATGAGATGAAAGCAATACACCCTATCAATTCATTGGGCAGGGTACAACAGAAAATGGATAAAAATGAAAATCGGGTTATAAGATCACTTCTGTCATCAATTTGGGGAGTTCTCAAGGGATCCCATATTAGTTTGCATATATCATCATAATATATGATAGGTACAGTAAATATAATGTATCATACTTGAAATGTAAATTTGGCTTCCCTCATTATTCTTCAAGAACTGGGATGCTGCCCATATAAGAATCAGAACAAAACAAGCAAGCATTATTTCTAAGTCATACAAAAACAGAGGTTGGAAATACTACACCAAATTTATGGGAAAAGAAGATTAGAATGAGGCTACAACTCTATTTGCTCATTTTACCGCTTTTTTAATGATAGTGATTAAAAAAATTCTCCTAACAAACATGACATGGCTCCGTTTGGGTAGTGAGAACACTCCACTACTATTTATTATTTTATCATTACTTTTCACCTACTTTTTACTACTATTCAATATTTTATCATTACTTTTTTATTACCATTCACAAAATATCTGAGATGACCTCACTACCCAAACACAACCGCTAGTTATACAACAAACATAGATTGTACATGTGGGCATATGTCTAATAGCAAAGCACCCCCCAAAGAAAGTTACCTTCAGCTGCTAGGTTGGCCACCACTTTTACAGCATGAATCCGTACATTGGCATCGTCTGACTCGAGTAGTGCCAAGATCTTTTGCAATCCAACTATTAAATTAATTGGTAAAAAAAAAAACAAATAAGAGATACAATGATTGTATATAGGCCCTAATGAGATAAAGCTTTCAAAATTCTTCTATTACCTTGCTCAAAGAGTGTTGCAATTGATGCCTTCTGTCCATTTACAGCATCTTTGAGTTGGGGATGCCTAAATGGAGACATGGAAGAATCTAGACCAGTATACGCATTTCCAGACCCACCTCCATCAAGATACCTTTTCATCTACAAACATAAAACAAAAGAAAATGGAAATAAATTTCTCTAAGAAACACATGTAATATAGCTAACACTTCAGCGGGCCAAGAATACTCTTTTCCATCATAACAAGTAACCTAGGCCATTTACTCTGCTAAACAAGGAGGTTTTTCACTCAAAAACATATCTTTTCTCTCTCAGAATTGTCATTTTAGGAAGTAGATCTGTGGGACAATCTAGTGAGCTCTCATGATATTCCCCCCTTCATGTCTAAATTGTTTTTTCATGTCTAAATTGTCATAAAACTCCAAGATTATAAAAAACCTGGATCCATTATGCTCTCATACAATTTGGGCAGTTAAAATCTCAAATAACTCCACAATGGAGATAAAATCAAAATCAATCATGGAAACGTCAACATATAAACTACAAACGAAATTTAATCCAAATACCTGATCAGCTTCAAAAGTCAGTTGCAGCAACTGACTTCGTAGTATTATTATTTCTTCTTCAAGTTTCTTCTTCTGATGCGCCTCATTCTCGAGAATTTTGTGAAGCTTCAAAACCTCAACACTTCCACCTGCCTAGTTCACCGAAACAAACCCATATATGCCATAAATTGCATGCTTGGAAGTTGACAAGATCCAGATGATTCTATTACAGATACTTCTTTAAGCAAGGCAAGGACCATACCTCTGACTGCCTATCTTGCCCTTGTTGACGTTTACAAATTTTTACTTCTTCTTCAGCCACTTTTCTTAGTTTAATTTCCTTTTCAAGCAACTTTTTTAACTCAACAAGTTCCTCGGCAGCAGAGAGGCCAGGCCCCTGAACAGTAAACAAAATATACAAGATGATCTTTTATTTTTTATAAGTATGGTATGATCATACTAAAATAGGTTATACTCTAATATTCCCATAATTAGAGACTACTTTTGACCTGAGCTGATGGACCAGACATTCACCGCCCCCCACCACCAAAAAAACACGGGAGGGTGCTGTTGGATATAACCTCAACAGAATAAACGGTCACATTATGCTCCAACTTAGGATGAAAATTGCCTCTGTATTTCACAATAAAAGATTCTAGAGAGTCATATGCAAAAGACAGTCATGAGACACACAAATGGGTCCAATTTGATGTTGAAAATAACAAGTTGCATGTCTATGTCTCAAAAGCATCCTACGACAAGCAATCATTCCATATTCCTCTTTCAAGAATACAACATAACAGACAAAATGTTCCAAAAGGAAGTACCTGTCCAATGCAATTACTGTCCGTGAAGACATCAAAATCACGCTGTTGCTGATTCAACACCAACTTCTCCTCCAGCTGCTTGACTGATTCCATATAATCCATCTGGCATTTTAGCCTCTCTTTCTGGGAAAAAAAATTGACACAGAAATTAACAGCAAACAAATAAAAATAAGAAGAAAAAAAAGCTAAGAACTTCAATGATCCAGAAATCTTTGCAACTGAAGGCCATGAAAGAAAAGAAGAGAAAGGAAAATGCCCTAACATGGATTCCTTTCTAGAGCATTTTTATGCCTTTTCTCCCCTTTTTCTCTAGCTCTTTGGAAGATCCAAATGAAGGCTACGCTCAACATGACAACAATTAACAAGTAATAATGAAAAAATAATGAAATCTCAATCATCTGGGTTGCAAATTGGCCCCCAAAGCCCCAGCTAGTTTGTTTGGACTGGCGCTTGACATTCTTCAGCTCGTCCGAATGGATTAGAATTTAAACCACCAACCACCAAGTATGATGCAGCAATATTCTAACATTTTTTTTTTTTTTATAAGTAAACATAGTTCATGATCGCACACACAAACACCCCAACATATATATTTGAAGAAAAAATTCAAACTTATCACAGATAAGAGTGCTGTTCAAATCAATCGCCCAACAAACCTCTAATGCATCTGCAAAGCTTCTCTCGACCTCAGAGACTCGATTTTCCGCTTCTATATTTATTCTTTCTACTTCATCCTCAAAAGCTTTCTGCTGCCTTTCATTTTCTGCAATGAGCTTGTCCAGTTGTACTTCAAGCCTCCTAGACAAACTTTTGTAATCAAATTCCTCCTTTATTTTCAACATGTTCTCTACCTTCATAGCCTGTGATTGATGGCACATCCAATAATTATTCTTGCAGACACATAATACGAACTCTCAATACAGTTTCCAGTTATATAAAAGATGAAGACTCGGCATTGATGAAAACCAAAAGATTTTTTTTTTTTTAATATAAGTAAAGGAAGAAGCTATTAAAAAAGATATGGAAATAAAAGGAAGAAGGTTCAACATTCCAGCAAAGGGCCATCTAAAATAAAATAGCATAAATAAAAGAGTGACTTGGTTTGTGGTAAGTTACAAATAACATTGAAGCTAATCTTTAAAGCCTTCTAAATATAAGAGCTAACCCTTTGTCCAAACAGTATGGTGCTTGTTGTCTCTCCCCGATGGCGTGGGGATGGGCCAATAGTGACAATTAATGATGTCCTTGCTGTGCCTGTGAGAAAATACCCAATGTGAAGCATAGCCTATCATAAAATATAGAGATCCTTGATTAGCTTCAATGTTCACATCCGAATCATGCGAGTGTCTCAGACACTAATTTGACCATTAAATCAGGATCACATATTGACATGAGTATGAAAGATATCACCTCCAAATGAATCTCTAAGCAACCTCGTAAGCTTTGAATCACGAATTGGAACATGAGCACTATTCTCTGCTAGAGCATTTATGCACTTCCCCAATGCACTAAGAGAGAGGTTGATAGACTTAGCTTCCTCTAACATATGTCCCTCACTTCCTGCGGTAAAGGACGAGAGACAGTGTCACAACAAAACTAATAAGTGCAACTCATATACAAAAGCGTCAAAGTTGACATAAAGCAGATTCATCAAATGCCGTATCAGGCCCATAAGCCATTGCAATTTCATAGCTGTGCAAAATTCAGGATGTGGACATTTGATGTCAAAACATTCTGGGCGGTAGATAACAATCACTCACAAAAAAACAAAACTCATTCTATTCTCTAGCAAGATTTCCATCTAAAATAAGTCTTTCTAGAGTATCACTGTTCAAAGTTTCTCTGCACTACTTTTTTCACGTATTATTTTCCGGCATGTTTTACTAGACACAAAATAATCCATCTCTGGTGGCCCTGCACATTTAGTCTCCAACACTCCTACAAGTCAAAATTCCAAGTAAGACATAAACCAGACGCCAGCTCGTGAAGCTTTTACAGATATTGATGTGGCCTTAATTGTAGGATGTCTGATTCCACAGCCAAAAAAAACAAAAAACAACAACAGTTGCCAACTGTTTGAGAAACATGGGGGCCTTGATCTCTTCAAGTTATGGAAATATTTTTAAGAAATCCAATAGCAGCTTCAGCACCATATACGTGCATGAACATTTCAATCATCCCAAAACAAAACTATTGATATGATTTGCCTCCAGAACAGAATTGTAAACCACAGTACCATTACAGGCATGTAAATGCACAAGAACCCAGCTGTGTCCACAGATGGAAAGCTACCCCAAATTGTGTAGCCCAGTAGCCTATTATTATAAAAACAAATAACCATGTAGCATAACTATGAGAGAAGTCATGAGTGGGGCATACACCTGACTTGTGGATACGCTCTGACCCTGCTAGATCTACTACAACTAGCTTGCTTTTCCGAACAAGTGGCTTTAAAGGTTTGGCCAAGTGAGATATGTCACCATTTTCATTGGAATATATATTGTCTCCTCCCATGAAAGACCTTTTAACATGGACCTGTACAAAGGAACTAAAATGCATCAAGATCTATGTTGAGTAATCCACACCAGTAAAGAATTACCAACTGGATTCGTGAAATGTTTTTGCAAGGGCATAAAAAAGTAAATAATTGAGAATTTATTGAATAATTGACAGCCGATGATTTCACCATCAGAATAGCATGACTACGAGAAGACTCAGTATTCAATTTTGTGTTAGCAGCTATTCGATGAGTTTCCCCTATTCTTAGCAGCTCGACAAAACTCTGCTGGTCCCTGATTTCTACAAGAGTTGCCCTTGGTAGTGAAACATCACCAATTTTTGGATCTTCCACAATAGGAATGTTATCATTTGCAGGATTGAGCAGGTCTTGAAGGGCCTCCATGTAAAGCTACATATGTTTGTTGAGGAAAAAAAAAACAGTCATTTAGTAGAGAGGACAAGATTAAAGAGTTTATTTTTAAACAGAATTTTTATGTTTACACCAGTGGTGTATAATAAGTGAGAATATAAGATACCCTTCTGAAGAAATGCAACCAGAACAACCTGCAAATATGAGACTGAGACAGAATCAGTCTCAGGAGAAATTTCTGCTAAAATATCCTCCATAGAGCGAACCATGATTCCGCGATCAGCTGTATCTTGCTCTCCCAGTCTTCCAAGAGTAAAAGTTTTACCAGTACCAGTCTGACCATAAGCCATCACAGTTCCATTGTACCCATCTAAAACACTCTACAAAATCATGGCCACATTATCAGATTGCTGCCAAAATTATGACATGGTAATAGGAACATGTGACAGCAGATTTGATTCATATAAACTTAACGTGAAGACAGGTAGTGAGCACTTGCCAGAACTAATATAATAGTACTGGCAGGTGAAGGGTAACCAAATCATCTATAATAAACCAACTTTTTATTTAAAAGAGAAACAGTTTAAGGAAGTTCCCCTGACAATCAAGATATGTAACACAAATAACAGACCTCTACAACAGGTTTAGCGACAACTTCATAGACACGCTTCTGGGATGCAAATTCAGTAAGAACCTCGTCAAATTCATAAGTGTCTGAATCCCAATTGTTTTTCCGAAGTTTCAACCTTTTGAGCTGAGGTAGAGCAAATCCCAGAATGATTATACAGCACAACCAAGTAATAAAATACCCGAAAGCTAAAAAATTAAGAGAGATAAAACATGCAAGGGAAGACGCGACAACACAACTACTAAGGGCACATGTAGAATCTAAAAATTGAAACCAGACTCCCACTAGGAGCACCTCTGGCTGCAACTCCACACAATCAGCAAAATCTGCGTCTGCCGCCAATTCTTCAGCATTTCGAGGTCGTAGTCTTACAGCCACTCGAACTCTTCCAGGCACTGTTTGAAAAAAAAAACGACAGTCGGCATCACGAAGTCCATTGTTTTTTCATTCATGTGGAGGTCATTATACATACAGAAAACATACGTTGCATGTATACATCCAAAAATATATAATACACATATTTAGACAGTTGCCACCTGAGCCAAGGGCTGCGAGCAACAAAAGGAGCCGGGTTCTCATTCATGTGGAGGTCATTATACATACAGAAAACATACGTTGCATGTATACATACAAAAATATATAATACACATATTTGGACAGTTGCCACCTGAGCCAAGGGCTACGAGCAACAAAAGGAGCGGGAATGGGAAAGCTAAAAAATGTTAACACTTCCTAACTCTGAAATGTTGATACAAAAATAGCGAACTGCATCTTTGAACATTTGCAGAACATATCGACGCTCTAAATCTACCACCTAGAAATGGACCATCAAATAAAATATAAGCTATTACCACAATTGGGTAAAATCAGTAGAGGGCCAAACAGTCCCTCGTAGAGAACGGGCCGAACGTACGACTATAAAGGCCCACGGACCAAAGGACAAAGGCCTGCGCAACAATGACCAAAGTTCATTGATACTTGAAATGATAATAATAACACGAGCATGCGAGGGCATCAATCTCAAACGCTCAAAAAAAAACTTGAAATGATAATAATAACACGAGCATGATCTTCACATTACCTCGATCAAAAATCGAAAAATAACGATTACAAAAAAAAAAAAATGAAATCGCATTGCAATAGATAAGAATGTAGAAATAGGAAGTTACGAATTGGACCGTTTTCGGAGAATGGAATGAAATTCACCTCCGTCACCGTCCTTGGAAGCAAAAGAGGCGGGGCTACTGCGGCGGAGGGCGGATCCCGAAGAGTGAGACGGAGTAAGCCTGGATTTAAACGACGAAGATTTGATATTCGCTACCTGGACTGGGCGATCCACTTTCATTCCACTACTTCCCCCGTGAGCTCCATTTCTATATGCACTCGAAGCCATAAGAAAGACTGAAAATCAGTACATTCTCCTCCGAGACTCAAATCCAGGCAGAGAGTAGAGAGTTTGATTGGTACTTCGGACTTGATGCTCGGGTGGTTTCAAAGTTGTGCCAGTGATTTTCAAACATATATTAAGTATAAGAAAAAGACGGGCGGAAAGAGACAGAGGAGGGAGGACCGGTCGAGTACCACCTTCTCAGATCAGTGGTCCCACTTTCTTCACAGGTTGGGGTCTGAAATTACGAAAATGTCTTCACATATACTTACATGATTCATTACATGGACTATTCACATTGTTATTACTGTTCATTTAGCACCACATGCGTTGCCACTATTTTTTCCGTATAAATTGTGCAGTCCTATTATTATTGTTTATTAGATTTATTGAATAGTATTAGATATAATTTTATAAAATAATTTGTGCGTATTTATATTATTAAAAAAATAATTTTCATCTAAATTTATTTATCGTTTATATAAAAAATATGTGAGATTTAAATATTTTAAAATTTTCTTTTCAAAAAAGAGTAATGATTCAAAATTTGCTAAAATAAGAATAATACAGCCGAAAATAACCCAATCGGCCTCAAAATGTGCTCATTTGTTGTAGTGTGCGAGAAGTGCAAAAGAAATGGGAATAAAAAAAAAAATAAGATTTTTTCCTTGGGACACAATCCCTTATGCCGCGGCATATACATAAAGGGAATAGCCATCCACGTCTATTCATTAGCTTTTCACAGTAATTAATTAAAATAACAAGGAACACAGATTTGACCAATATAGATAATATATACACTGAACTATAATAAATATAAAAGATTACATAAATAAATTTATAAATTAATATGATTTTATAAAATCTATTATATTTATTTTATAATAAAAATAATTTTATAATATAATTTATCACATCAAATTATATTAATTTATAATTTTATTTTTATATAATTTTTTTATAATTAAAATATTTTTCATATCAAAATGTGGTGATGAACAAACTGCAGACACTAGGGAATCCATACATTATGAAAAGCATCAATTAAATTCGGAGATTTGGGGTAATGATTAGACAGTGCGGAAAGCAACTTTACTTGTTTTTAATGAATACATATAAGCTAGTATGCTAAGCTAAAGAACAAAAATTTTCCAATTGCCAATGTTTAAAGTACTCCCACGCGGAATTACAAATGCTCGCAAGGCGCCAAACAAGCGATTTGACTTCAAATTACAAATAAAATTTCAATAAAATTTCAGTAACAATTTATAAACCTCAATTTTACTATAATTAAAAATTTTGAAATTAGATATATAATGTAGAATATTTTTAAATTCTATTAATTAAATTTATATTTACATAACCTCAACGAGGATGCTCTAAGACAATAAAAACATGTAACAATTAAAATGATTTCATCTTCCAAATAAGATTGAAGTTGAGTTTTTATCGTGAAAAAATCTAGCTATACTAATTTAATATGATTAATAAAAAATACATTTTATTAAAATTAATATTAATTTAAATTTTAAAAATAAATATTAATATTTAGATTAATATCCGATTTTATTTATAGGTAAGAAAACTCTTTTATTAGATATGATGTAAAGCCCATCAAGCAGACCGCTGTTTCTACTTCTTCCACTCGCAGTCGAAGCGTACAACTTCATGGACTCCTCAGTCCCCCCTTCGCAGTAGAGTCGTAGACGGCAGGGTTTTGTATTGAAAAGGAAGTCAAGTAACACGCGTCAACGGGGGATGTCACGTCATCAATCAAGGAAGAAGACCCCCATTGTTAATTAATCTCTGTCCATTCACTGTCACACTCAAAACACTGCCGCTCGGTGCAACAAAACCCTAAAACACTGCCTCCATCGGTTACCTTAACCCCACCTGCTCCTCTCTCGAAGTAAATCCCACCACTCGCTCTCCTGCAATATGACGGCATGATCCACCTCCTTTAACGAACACTGTTCGCCGCGACCCTCGCCTGCGGACATTTCCACTACGGTTGTTATCCCGTCACCATTCATTGAAAATACCACTTCTGCCACCCCCGGCACTCCTCATATTCGCGTTTTGAATCCCTGAGAACGACGTTACCGAGCTTTTTACACTCTCAATTTTTCGGATCAGTTTATCGGGTCTTGGTTTGCTCTCGAGCTGCAGCCGAAGAAATGGCTACCTTGAACATGAAGAGCTATAGCTTGTGTTCGATTCTGAGGGGCTCTGCTCTCCAGTCTCCGCGTCCCCATTATAGCGATAACTATAGGAGGTTAATATGATTAATTTAATCCATTATCTAGCTATTCATTTATTGACTTATAATCGTTTTCTTATTTATATTCGTATATTTTAGCCGTTTTTAGGCTTTAGACTTAGTTATTTATTAAACAAACCGGAGCCGTTTCCTTTCTATATTAGTTTTTATCGTTCCATTAACGCCAGCTAAATGACTTTTTTGTGTTATAATTATTATTTTTTAGTGCTATGCGTCCAGTCCACGAAATTGTAATGACAGGCAGAGTTTAATCTAGTCCGATGATTTCTTCCATACGGGTTTCTTCGGCCTTGTTTACGATGTGTGCTACTTTCAGCTGTTTTTTCGTTGCATACTATGAATCAGGAGAAATCTTGTACATCATGTCCATGTGTGTGTTGTTGACATTTTCAGTTAAGAATTTATCTTTGCTAGTAATTAAATTGGGCTGGGTTGGTTGCAATTCAGCATCCGAAAAACATTTTTGGGGAAAAGTCTGTTTTTTAATCCACGAGCTTTTTGTTTGTTTTGGTGCTTCAATATTTCATCTGGAATCGAGGACAGTTTGTTTACTGAACTCCTCCGGGTTTTTTCCGTCTAGATTTTAAGCTAGAAAGATTCCTGCATTTAGCACTAGACCTCAGTATCGATAATCAAATGAAATGCAATTTCTGTTTCACCATAGTTTCTTGTGTATATTTATTGCCTTTTTTTTTTAAGTTTTTTTTTTTTTTTTGTATGCTTAATTTATATTTATAAATTTCTATGTATTTGTACCGGGGACAATCGTTTTGCTGGTCTAACGTTAGATAGAAAGATGCCACTTCTTCTTGCCACAAACTCTTTTTTAGCTTAGTTTACTACTCACATTTTCTCAATTGCTATGAGGTAGGAATGCAGAGTGGAGGTCTCCTCAAGTGGCTCTAATACCTAATTTTCATCTTCCAATGCGCAGCTTGGAGGTTAAAAACAGGTACACTATGAATATATTTTTCCTGTGTGGGTGCAATTGTCATATCAGGTATCTAAATGGTAGCCATCTGTTGTGGCATAACTTTTTAATGTCTAAAATGTGGGTGTGAGTGTGAGTGTGCATGATATACTTGTATTTTAAGAGGAAACACTTCTGCTTTGATTAGGTTCTCTGAGAGGAGCCTATATAACATTTGCTTATCACCTGTATTCTGTGTTTCTAATGCCTCCAAGGTTTATTAAAGCTTGAATTATCTGCTTGTACTTTATTCCTGAATTGCTCAAATAGATGTTAAGATATAATTGAAATATATAAATCTGCCCCTTCCCATCACCTTAAACCTTTGGGAAACCGGTAATTTCACATGCTATCAAAACAAAGGTACTAAGTTCGAATCCTGACTCTACGCTTTACTCATATGATTAAATATTCCGCTTGCTGGGCCCACTTGGGGAGTGTTAAGACAAAATATAAATGATTAAATCTACCCATTCCCCTAGTTTTTAGGACAAGTGGTGATTTTACGGTAGAAAGTCAGAGTTCATAAAACTGAGGTGTTACATTTGCATAAATATTTAAAGCCAAGAGCGCTTGAAAAACTATTCTGAAGCATATGGCAAGCCGTTCTACCAATAAAGTAAGGGGAAAAGAATCTCTGGTTGTATTATCTCAATTTTTTTAGTGTACCTGTCAGCATGTACAGATCCTTGATGTATATTTGTGCTGCTGCATGTGTGGTGGGGTGTTAACAGGTCTAAACCTTGTCAGCTGTTAGGATGATGATGAACTTTAATTTTTATTTACTGAAATAGTTGGTGCAACTGTTGATGTGGAGATATCTGCTTCTCTTTTTTAGAGAATTGTTGCCATAGATGGTTGTTTATGCCCCAAGGCCTCTGACCATGTTTGCAGGACATCGGCAGAGGATATAAAGTCTCTTAGATTGATAACAGCAATCAAAACTCCATACCTACCTGACGGTAGATTTGATCTAGAAGCATATGATGATTTGTTGAACATGCAGATTGTCAATGGAGCTGAAGGTGTTATTGTCGGTGGCACAACTGGTGAAGGCCAATTGATGAGCTGGGATGAACACATAATGCTTATTGGCCATACAGTCAACTGTTTTGGAGGAAAAGTCAAGGTAATTGGAAACACTGGAAGCAATTCGACAAGGGAAGCAATTCATGCCTCTGAACAGGGTTTTGCCGTTGGGATGCATGCTGCCCTTCACATTAATCCTTACTATGGCAAAACCTCGTTGGAGGGCATGGTTTCTCACTTTGAAAGTGTCCTATCTATGGGCCCCACCATTATATACAATGTGCCTTCACGGACTGGCCAAGATATTCCCCCGCGTGTGGTTCACACTATAGCCCAGAGTGCCAACTTGGCTGGTGTCAAGGAGTGTGTTGGAAATGATCGGGTTGAACTGTATTCAGAGAATAGGATAGTGGTGTGGAGTGGGAATGATGATCAATGCCATGATGCTAGATGGAGCCATGGGGCAACTGGGGTGATGTCCGTTACTAGCAACATGGTTCCTGGTTTGATGAGGGAACTCATGTTTGGAGGAAAGAACCCTTCACTGAATGCGAAGCTCATGCCTCTGATTGAGTGGCTCTTTCAGGAGCCAAATCCTATTGGCTTAAACACAGCTCTTGCTCAACTTGGAGTCGTGAGGCCCATTTTCAGGCTCCCATACGTGCCCCTTCCTCTGGCAAAGAGGGTAGAATTTGTTGATTTGGTGGAGAAAATTGGCCGGGAGAATTTTGTCGGTGAAAAAGATGTTCAGGTTCTTGATGACGACGACTTTATACTAGTCCGTCGGTATTAATCTATTTTTCTTGCTCTAGATCCGTGTCTTGGGTTTAAGAGTGCCAGTTGGAGTTTTTTTGGATTTTTTACCCATTATAAAGTCATAAATTATAATGCAGTTTCTTGATGCATTTGGTAGTTTTAACTGATTATGACAATGGATATATATATTCTTTTAATCATGAAAATATATATTCTTTTAATTGGCAGTTATGTCAATGAATCTATAGTTTTTTTTATCATTGCTATAGGTATAAAGTGTATGAGGCATTTGGACTGATATTCCTGTTGTGGCTCTGAACCTGTGATGATTTGGTAGGCCTGAATGTTTTTAGAGTGAGTGGGTTGTTGCCTGTTGCTCTGCTTTGATCAAAGTACGGACCGTAATTGATTTGCTTAAGAAGATGGAGCTTTCCTGCATTCTCTTTTTTAAAAAAGTAAATACGGAATTATATAATAAAAATTTAATTTTTTATAATAAATTATACTATTTTTTAAAAAGATTATATAACACTTATACACTAGGACTGTGATTGTTCCCTAGCCTAAAGTAGCTCATGTCTAAACTTTAAATGTCAAAAACTTGGATTTTAAAATTTGATTTAGATAGTAAAAGTATTTCATCTTATCTCATCATTATAAATTTTTTAAATTCTCATAATAATTAATTTAATATTTTTAAATCTTAAAATAAAAATAATATTAAAAAATAATATTTTATTTAATTTTTAACTTTCATTTCAATTCATCTCATGTAACTTAGTATCTAAACGGCAGCTAAAACTGTATTAATTTTGTCTTCCATTTCTGTTTGAATTCTTAATTTGGTTGACTTTAATTCACTTTTACATTGCAAACCTGTAAACAAATATATATATTTTGGTTGACTTTACTGATAATCAGACAATAACTTTCTCCAAAGCATAAATCTTTTTTTTTTTTAAATAACCTTCCAAAGCAGAAGTTATATTCATGAATCATTAATTAAATTAGGCACGGATTGGTTATACAAAATTAAAAAATTCATCTCAATTTATCATTATAATTTTTTTAATTTTTCATACAAAATATAATAAATAAATTTATTTTTTCAGATTTCAATACAAAATTAATATTATAAAATTATATTATAATAATATTTTATTTATTATTATTTAAAATATCTCATCTCAATTCATCTCATTTGTATAACCAAACGAGACCTAAACTCTTGAGCCAAAACAAGACTTCTTATATAATCCATCATCCGATCCTCTCACTAAGCTTTTGGAAGGTCTACAATGCTCATAATCTACAGACTACATTAGTCTAAGACAGATGTTACAGACGAAGGGATTGTATAGAAATAAACTCATAAAATTACATAATTTTATATGATTGATTAGATCTATTTTATCATAACAATAACTGATTGATTAGATCTATTTTATCATAACAATAACTTTATAATGTAGCATATCATATCATATTACGTTTATGAATTTATTTTTACGTAATTTGTTCGTGAATATAGTATTTCTCACTGTTATATTCTGAACATGCTCTGAAAAGTAAAACCCTCTCTAAAAACTCAGTAACGCAAGATTATATTCAATTAACGATGCATATAGTTGTAACATCACTACGTTCTAATACTCATAAAAACACACACAGTCAAGCCATTCATAGAAGGCCAATATCATTATTAGTTAACCCATGTCTTCGTCTTCTTCTTCCCTGCCATAATCATTTCAGTTACCAAGTCTAATTTAAGCTAAGAAAACCAAAAGAAAAATAGAAGAAAAAAAGAGGAGAGAGGATTCATTGAGACTGCCCCTCAAAAGATCAAAGACCTAAAGTTCCCTATTCCTTCGTAAATCTTTTTGTTTTCTGCATAGCAGCGTAGCAATACCAGTATGTGTTCATGTTTGTGATTGTTGTTGCTGTTTCTCCTGAGGGAGCTTTTTCCGGAGCTGCAATAACAGGGTCTGGTTCTCTTGGTGAAGCAGCATAGCTTGCCGTCTCAGCTTCTCGTTCTCTTCTATGATGCTTCGGTTCTTCAGGTATAATTTCAAGTTCTTGACTTCCATCTCTGCCTTCGCTATCCTCAGCCTTTTCTTCTCTTTTGCTTCTTTCAATAATCTTCTTTTCCTGTTAATTTACACGTATATGACTCTATTGAGAGAGAGAGAGAGAGAGAGAGAGATCTGAGTTGTGGAGGAAATAACCTGCTAAGCCGTCGAAGTCGAAGGTTTTGTGGCTTTGACGACCGTGGAAGGCAGAAACCAGAACACAGGGAACTACGTGGTATGGAAATGCACATTTTTCTTTCCCCCTGAAATTTTGCTTCTTTGTTGGGGAAAATAGAGGACCTCACAATTAAATAAAAGAGTGAGGGAGCGAACTAGGGAGATGGGGTTGTTTATAGGCAAGTGAATACAGATCAGCAGCGAATAAAAATGTGGGTTGTAAGTGTAAGCGACAGCTTCTCTCGGACTTTAAATAGGACAATTGTGACTACGAACCATGTAGCTGTCACACTGTGTTTATAAATGCACATGAGAGAGAGAGAGAGAGAGAGAGAGAGAGAGAGAGAGAGAGAGATTTTGGCAAAAGAAAAATATTTGATTTATAAATAAATTTTATAAAAATAAATCTCTAAATTAATATTATATCAAGTTATATCCATTTGTAAGTTTGATTTTCTAAAATATTTTTATAGAGTTAGTACTTCTCTCCACTTAAACGTTGATGCATGGACTCATAATTACATAAGTAGATATGAAATCATCGCTTATTTTGAAATTTTAAATTAATAAGAAGAAAGATTATTATGAGTAAAATATAATATAAATACAGATAATAATAATTAAAGAAGAAGAAGAAGAAGAAGAAGAAGATGGCTTCCCTTCATTTGCTTTTAGCCTAACTGATTACTTTTTCTCCTGGGCAATGGGTTGAGTCACATGGAACAATGTAGTAGGGTTAGAATATAATTTAAAGAATTAGATTTATCTGAGTTTCGGTATATTTAACTGAATATTTTATATACGTTAAGTCTACTTATTAAGAGAGTTTGCCGACGCCTAAGCTTTTGAATCAAAGTGATGATTTCTGAGTAACTTTTTTAAATTCTAGAATATTTCTCCTTCAGTTTGAAGACCGTCGGGAATGACTCGGGATCCTTCTTCTACATGACGTAAAGGCTTATGTCTATCATGGAAGACGACTTTGGCATGATCTTCCAACTCGTTCGTCTCGTTCGTGAACTTAGTCATTACAAAGCTATATAATAGCACTCAGTACTGATTCTGATGCAACCCACTAAAGTATATTGGTTTAATTTACCGGAATTCTTGCCTGCAAATTACTGGGGCTACATGAGCTCCCATTAAATTAAAGACTTAATTACTGTATATCTTGATGATGAGGATGGTAATGGCTCGATCTGTCGTTTCCTGATCATGCTTGTCTACATGAAATTAAATCTATGTCGTATAATTAGCTCTAGAATATGAACGTACAGCATATGATCAAAACAGCTATTACTTGTTTCGTCACGCTCAGTGATCATTTGCATCCATTTAAAAATATTAGAAAACCAGGGTTTTTTTGTAGTCGATCCTTTCTGGCAAGATAATTGCCATGCAAAATTTATCATAAAATGATTTGTTACTAGGTAATCACTTCACGTTAATCTAGACTTCAGAAGAATGCAAATGGAGTTTCACGTATTTGGAGAATGAGTAGGAAATTGGAAGGAAGTGAAAGGTAATGAGGATGAAGAGTGATCACTGATCAGTAGTAAGTGTGGTTAGGTTCTCTCCTTTTGTCCCTTTTTTCTCACTGTAATTGATTGAGTACCAGAGCCATGCTCATTTTATTTGGAAAATGAACCCCCCCATTTTTGGCTTCATCTTCTTCTCCTCCATCATCATCTTCACCACAATCCCACCGCCCCCCCTCTATCTCTATCATCCATCCACTGCAGGGTATTATCATAATGATGATGACGGTGGTGTTTTTTGCCCAATTTCATCGTCTGACATGGTCCCTCAACTTGCTGATTGGCAATTGACCTGAGAAAATAAACCACAGTGCTTCTTATTTCTTGGAAGAAGCTACATCAGACTGCTCAGGTTTATCTAGAAATTATGAAACTAAATGGCCAATATAGAATTACAATCTTTTATTTTTTGATAAAAAAGAAAATCCCAACAAAAATTATCGGGGAGAGAGAGAGAGAGAGATGAACAAAGTAATTATGACTTTTCATGTTATGTAAAAAAATACACCTCTTTTTGCATGTAGGTGTAAAATAGGGAGGGATCCTACCCTTCATAATGTCTCTTTGAACAAGGACCACTAGCTCCTATACTCATTTCTTGCATTACTAACACCAAAGGCCTTGCACTACCATAGGAGGCATGTGATGAGGATGAAGGTCGTGGTAGTCAACTACGAAATGAGACTTCATAATCAAAATGATCTAATTGCCTTATATTCTGGTTATGATGTTCATAGCACTTGGAATTTACAAAATCTTTTTATTTGAAATGAATATCTTCTTATTAATGATTGATATTTATATCCTGTGCCACCCCCACATCCTCAATAATGTTTCCCATCATAATATTGACAAAGTTACTTGCTTAGTTTCCCTACTATGTGTGCATTGAACTCCCACCTTCTTTAACTTTTAAAACACCCACAGCAAATCATTATTAGAACAGAGAATAGGGCAGGCTGCATTTGGATTTTATTGTGGGATAGAGAATCGATTTCCGTGAAAGGTTCAAGCAAGAGAATGGATTCGAGACAGGCCATTTGATATGCAGAATTTGAATAAGATGTTAAAGAGAAGAACCGACAAAAACAAGTAAGACACAGCTCAAAACTAGTGAATTAAAGAGCAACATAGCGTGTTAGAAGTTTCACATGCACAGGGAATAATGACTGTTCATAATCAATGAATCATGTACCTCTCACCATCAACCATGTGGTCCACCTCACCATCCAATCCTACAATCCAAAAAACAAGTAAAAACCATTGGTCTCTCTGCCACTCAATTATCTCCTGCAATACATTGCCCTCAAGATTGGTACAAACCCACCTAGCTCCCACTTTTATACGTTACAACAATAATCGTCATAGCTTATACGAACTTGCAGTAGGCTCAAGTTCAATGGCTTTTGCCATTGGATCTGATATTACTTTTTCTAATTTTTGCATAATTTTTAGCAACTTATCTTTTTTTTAATTATTTTAATTTCAAGTGGGAAATAGCTTATGGGAGAATGAAAAAAGGGGTATTGGCTTTTATTATTTGAACTGAAGATTAGTTTGAACAAGAAATTATATCACCTTTGTGCCGAGCAACATGGAGATTCCTGTGTCTGAACTGATATAACTAGAAGGTCATGGTGAAAAGCAAACGATACATGTGGAAGAACTTTCTTTTTTAAAAATAAAAATAAAAAAATCCGACACTTGGCTCGAAGTCTTTGCAAGCTTCTTGAAAATGAGAACTTTCGTTTTATGCTTGAAAACTGATTAAATTAGTCCAAACGGGCTCGAAGTCTTCACCGCCGGCTGAGGAAAAAAAGAAAAAGAAAAAGAAAGGCATGATTTAACAAACGTGCCCTACGTTTTGAAGTTATTCAAATGCTGCTGGACATTTATATAATAATACAAGTGCAATATAATTCTTAAATAATAACAGAAATGTCTCTGCCATTCTTTTAGCTCAAGTTGACTGCTGCGGCTGATCTGAAGTGTAACACTACCGTAAGGAGACTAATCCAAAAATTATTGTAACACGCTGAGTACCTTCCCATGATGCAGAAAAGCCAGAAATGTTTCAAGCCAAGGCTAGCCAGCAAGTGGGTTAGCATGCATTGTGACGCGATTGAGTCTGATCTCTGCTAGTGGCCGATCTCCCGGACCCGTTTGAGTCTGCGCAAACCCAAGTTTAACTCAGTAATGCCACGTTTTTCGTTTTTGGAGACACAAGCTATTGCAGTACAAATCCCATATATCCCATACATACAGCCTTAACCAATATCTATGTTACCAAAAACTTTACTTCCTACCAAATAGCAAAAAAGTATTATTTGCTTAGGGAGCGCAATAATGTACCTTTTCCATTAGATCAAGGACTTCAAACCCATGAATCACTTTACCAAACACAGTGTACACTCCATTCAGATGAGGCTGCTTCGCATATGTTAAGAAGAACTGGCTTCCATTAGTATTGGGGCCACTATTGGCCATTGAAAGTATCCCCCTTGCGTTGTGCTGGAAAATAGTTAGAAAGAAGGGGACATTTTAAGCTTAAACATCAAGAATAAAGTATCTTCAAAACTAAAAACTCAATTGTGAATATCCCATGCAACAGTGTGGGGATATCCGCTACTAGGAGATGATAAGAACTGTGATTGTAGGCACACACGTTCACATGGAAAGTGTACAAAGGAAAGAACACAGCCAGTAGTGATTTAATAAGAAAGTAGAGAATCCACCTGTGCAAAGGAAGTAGCCAAAAGGTTCACCCAAATACCATAATCGACAATCTAAGACTATAGACAGCTCAATACCATAAATGTGCTATTATCCCCAACAAATCATCCATACAGGACAACGAGGGGCTGGATTCCAAAGGAAACTACTTCCATAAGGTTGGCAAAATAATGTTTGAAGTTCTGGATTAGGGTCACGTTTATTATGGTACAGCTAAAATCTTGTTAGGCAGCTTCTAGCTTGCAGCCAGGAAAGAGAAGGAAAAAGGATGCAAAAATTGAGAGTTACTAGACCCAAAAGTTATTGTTCAATATTCATAGTCATAAAGAGCAACTCCACAGCAAACTAGACTATGGATCTTTGCTGAAGCATATCATGCCTCTAATCATGTTGTCATAATTCAAGGAGAAGATTATGTCGCTAGTCCTCTATGAATATACAATAACATTCACTAACCAGGTGAAGATCGTGGCTACTTTTGGTTTTGTGAATAAATTCAACGATCTTGCATTAATATAGCCATTACAAATATACAAACAAAAAATGGCGGTCCCAGAAAACCAAGAGAGAAAGAGAGAAGGAAGAGGGGGGGGGGGGGGGGGGGGGGGGGGGGGGGGTGGGGTGGGCATTTGTGGAGGGATGGGGGATGGATCAAGGCCATGACTCTCGCAAATCAGTAGAAAACGACAAGAGGTGACCAACCAAAGTCTACAATATAAGCAAAGACTATACATCAGGTAAATGGAAAATTATCGTGACCTAACTATACCTCGTACATTAGGCTAATTTACCTTGAGAGATTCTCTTATCTCGTCGCTGAACTTCTTCCCCCATATACTGGTTCCCCCCTTGCCTGTACCTGTTGGGTCTCCACCTTGAATCATAAAACCTTTAATATTTCGGTGAAATATGGTCCCATCGTAATAACCACTTGCACAAAGAGCCAGAAAATTCTGCATTTGAATGAACCACAGCTACATCACTACTAAAAACATCTGCTTTTTAATAATCAGCCTAAGTTTTGTTTGAGAGGCTAGGGTATGCCGATTTGAAATCGTTCTGATGAGCTGTGAGAGGGAAAAGAACTTATCATACCTTAGTTATTGTTTTACAAGTATTTACAACAACACCTTTAAGTCAAACGAGCTATGAGACTAATGAAGTGGATGAAGATGATAAGAAAACGCACCATGAATCATGATACAGAGCAAACAATCAATATGAGGAAAATTACAGCGCATAAGAAAGCCTGTAATTGGAGTGTGAATATCTAAATTCTGGAGGGGGGAAGAACTTACCTCGGCGGCCTTGGGGACCTCGTCGCAGAAAATCTCACACTTGATGTCACCGAGATTCGTGTGCAGCGTAACTGACTTCGAAACCCCAAGGAACAAAAAAAGGCAACAGCGTGAATAATCACGGTTTAATTCGTGAACTGAAGGTGTTCGATGAAAGTACGCAAAGAAAGACTAACCATTATGTCTCGCTCAAGTAGCGTGCTTTTCGAATTCGTCTTTACAGCGTCTAAATTTCGAGGGCTTTACAGAATTTGACAAGCATTTTGTTCGATCAAGATCCTTCTAGAAGTTTAGGCACTTCAATGGTGCATTCTAGTGTCAATGGCTGAGAGAGAGTACAAAACTAGTCAGTCTGCTTTGTGGATTTGGACGGTGAGTTGTATTAAGATGGAAGATTAAAATATTATTTTTTAATATTATTTTAAAATTTAAAAAATTAAAATTAAAATTTAAAAATGTTGAATTATTTATTATATTTTATATTAGAAATTAGAAAAGTTATAATAATTAAATGAGTTAAGTTGAGTTGAGTTGGGTTAGATAATCAAATACGGCTAACAAAATTGTTTGATTATCCTGTTAAGATGATATGAGATATTTTATTAAAAGTTGAATAAAATATTATTATAATATAATTTTTTTAATATTAATTTTATTTAAAAATTTAAAAAAATTAAATTATTTATTATATTTTGTATAGAAGTTTAAAAAATTTATAATAATAAAATAAAATAAAATAAAATGAGATAAGAAAGTTTATATTTGAATAAACAGATGGGTGGATATTGGTTGCCTTGATCCATGTCGTTTGGGCAGCCCATATGGATGTTTTTCGGGCTAGTCGACGATGAAGTAGTTTTGGGCCAAACACAGAGCAATTTTTAGTTTAGTTGTCAGGGACACATGTTTATAAACAATGCTAAAGACAGTAATAATAATAAAAAATTTATTCTACATCCCTACACTATACATCTATTTTTATTATTTATTATTCATATTTTATTTCTTAAAAACTGAAGGGCTGCTGAGTATGACAATAATAATTAATAGAAACGAGTGTGGGTGGGGCTAGCAATCCACCAAGAAGATATGGTACCCTTGAAATTCAAATTGGAAGATGCTTGCCTATTTCACCTATGGGAACTCTGGAGTTTTTGACTTGGAGACAAGATTCAAACTTATGCCCCAAAGCGACCACATATTTATGGTCCCTCCCATTATACTTACCCTGCCCCCATCCTCTCCAGCCCTTTAACTGCTTGCTGAACACTAATGGCCAAGTTCATAAATGATAGCGGGTCCAATGGGTGTTGAGGTAAATTATTGTGTTTGTGCCGTTACATTTAGACGTTGAGATGAATTAAATTTTTTATAAATAATAGTAAATTAAGTAAGTAGAGTAAGTTATATAGTACTCATCTAAAAAAGTAATTTTATATATAATCGTGAAATACGTAAATCTCGTGTAATCTATTTGAAAATGAGTGAAATTTATTATTAAAAATATAATTTTTTCATGTGAATCTTATTTTTATTCTTTTTTTCAAAACGATTATGCAACAGCTATACAATTTACAGTTACAAATATTTTTTCTCTCATGAAAAATTAACAAAAGATTATGGATCCTAACGTATAAAGATGTGTTGAGTTGAAAAAGATTGTAAATCTCATATATAGAGAAGTTTTAAATTGAGATGAATTTAATAATTTAAGAATTAAATATTTAAATATTAAAATTAGATTAAATTTAATTAATTTCAATTAAATCTTATAACAAAAAAGGGTAAACTCTCTCTCTAATGAACCTTTTTACTTTCCTCCGGATTGGAGGCAAGTGAAAGTAATGGAAACCGTGATGGCCCCAAAAGCACTCAAAACAGCATATTCGCTCTCCCTATTGCCACGTCTTAAAAGTTGCAAGAAAGGCCCACACGGACACCACAATTATTGTGTTGGTGGGTTTTTTTAATCTGTTGCATAGTGTTGCGAGGAAATTTGCGGACTGTAGTCTCTAACACATACCGTATTACTTTATTCACATTTTTCAATAAATTCTGACTAATTTAACAAAATCCAAACTCATCTTATCTTATTCTATCGTCTCGATTGATGTAATAGGTTGAAGTAATTTTATATATTGGACCTACATGTATTTTGTCTGCATGCACCCAAGACAGATTCAGCCTTCGAAAATCATAAAGTGAATTTTTATAAATTCATAATTTGTGTTGGGCTTATGATAATTTCTTTATATTTTTGTGCCTTGGAAGCCACTACAGAATCATCGAAATTAAATATGATTTCAATTATTATGCCCTGCAAAACTACGACTCTCTCGACCCATCGCTGGCTCGCAACAAAGTTGGGAAAGAACCCACAACACGCCCTGATGCGGTCAAACAGCTCCAGCAACTGGCAGCAAGGAAGGCCACAGCTGTATATGACACGACGCTACCTATAATCCTTTTGGCTTCCCAACAACGTGAAATCATGACTGCGTGTCGAAGTGACATTAACATTATCATCAACGTTCTCGAAACATCCATCCCCTCCCTTCCCACAAAGTTACAGACACCAACCAACATGAAACTTCAATACTAGAATCGTAAATCAACTAATCCATTGGATTGCTCACTCAGTATTCACGTGATTAAATTCAAATCTAATTTGACTTTTAAAATAAAAAACTCGTTCATAAAAATAAATACTTACTCAATTTATAAATAAAACATATTCAAAAACATTTGACTAAATTCAATTAAGATTTACTTATTTATCTTAGAGTTAATTTGTTAACTTGATTCGATTAAAATTAATTCATATATTAATAAATATATATTAATTAATAATATAAATATTATTTTTATAATTAAATATATAATTTATAATTAAATGATTCGACTATTATGCAACCTCATTCATACCGTTGGACATATCCAACTTTTTTTTTATTACATTTTTTTAATTATTTTTTTAATTATTGAATAAAAAAATATACTAATACATTTAAAATCTCACTTTATTAATTATTAAATAAAATAATAATAATAATAATTTACCCAACGGTCAAACTGAACGATTAACCTCAAGGAGTAAAGAGACTTTTTTTTTAAATATATAATATATAATCTAATTATTTATATTTATATAATAAATATATTTTATAAAAAATAAAATATATTATATTTTATATTTATAAAATATATTATAAAATATATTTCATAAATATATTTTATAATTTATATAATAATTAATCAGTAAAATTTAATTTTATATACTAATATATAAAAGTCATATATGAAATTAATATACTATGATATTAAGTATATGTATTAATAATATATATAAAAATATAATATATTTTTATTTTAAATAAATATCTATTAATTAGATATTTAATTACTTATAAATTTTAAAAATTTTATAATTCAATAAAAATTCTATTGGTTAATTATATAAATTTAATATTAAATTTTTTATTTATTTTATCTATTAATTATCAAATCTTATTAAAAAAAAAGAAAAAAAAATCGTATTCAAACTTGAATTTGTCTCGACTCAAACTCGTTTAAAGACAAACTCAAACTCATACTCCAACTCGATTCAGAATTTAAATTATCAATCAAGCTCGAATAAAAAAATTAAAAAAATAAATCTCGAACGAACGAGCCCGACTTAAGTATTTGGAGTCAAGCCGAACTTGACAAGCCAAAACACCGACACTGCTCAATTACGGCCCCCAATCAAGACAGTGGTCCTACTCTCCCGTACAGGAAAAAAAAAATGAGGCCAGAGTTTTATTTTCTCTCCACGTGGCCCAACGGTCGGATCTATCGCTTCGCTCTTTGATTGTCAAAACATCAACAAAATCACGGGTATTTAAATGGTACATGCAACACCCGATAATTTCACAATCTCTTAAAATAAAACAAATCAAATACACCGACAAAAACGAAAAAACGTCTGAACAAATGCAAGCATTCACCTCATCCTTCACCCGGTGGCCGCTAAAATACGCAGCCCGCTCACTTTACCCCCCACCATCCTCTTCACCCATTAATTAAATAAATTTAAGAGGTAAAACGAAAAAACTCCTAGCCAAATAGAAACACAAAATTTCAGACCCTCCGAATTTACCATTTAGGACAAGACTATAGAGGAAACTACAGTGACGGAGACAGTGATCAGTGCTGCCACCAATGCAGATCCCTTAACGTGACCAGCTCCGTTATCCGAGGTGCTGTTCTGCGACTCGTGCGAAGGCGCGCCTGCCGGAGCACCTCCCGGTGTCTCTGTCGGTGGGGCAGGGGGAGATGCCGACAGTGGCGACGGCGCCTCAGTCACCGGAGAAGGTGCCACAACCGGTGCGGGGCTTGGAGACGTCGGTGATGGTGCCGGTGCTGAAGAAGGTGATTTCCCGAACAACTCGGTCGGAAGAAGCACGTTATCCACGCTGAATATCACCAAAGGCGTTGAGTCGAGCACCGTTTCAGCAACTCTGGACGAGTCGACTCCAGTGTGAAGCGTGACCGAGTCACCCGCTGATGTAACGGTCAGGTCGTACTTCCCGGCACCATTAGTTGCTAGCGTAGTGAGGGGATCCTTGGTGGTCTTCAGCGACCCGATTGGTGTGTAGCCAGCACGTGCATGATACAATAGAAGCGAGACTATTTCGGCATTCGTGAGCTTGCTCAGATCAGGAACTCCTTTAGCCTTAAAAGCCTCATCCTGCGGCGCAAAGAGAGTCAAACCCTTTTCAACCGCCCCCTCGTACGTTTTGATCACACCGTTGGCAACAATCAATGATGCAAAAGTTTTGCAACCAGCCTTCTCAAGTGCAGCCGTGATGTTTACGCCCGAAGCCGATGGAGCCGGTGCTGTCAGGAGCCCCGGTGAGTTGATGAAGGAGCTGATCTCGAGGACAGAGATGTTGTAGGCGATTTGTTTGACGGACTTGGTGAAGCTGGAGTCGAGCTTGGAGCCCGGAGCAGCGGAGCCGAAGCCGACCTTGCCACCCTGGAGATCAGTGATGTTCACAAAACCCAGATTCCCTGGGACATTTCCGGTAGTTTGGTAGAGAGTGGTGGTGAGGGTGGAACCCTTGGAGATTTGGTGGAGCTTAGGTGGGTCATAGTAATCGAGAAGGACAAGGAGGCGGAGTGCGTTCTTGATAACGGAGAGGGGGTGTTTGGATGTGAGGGCGGACATGGCCCCATTGTTCAGGACGAGGACGGTGATCGTTTGGCGGGTGTTGATGTCGTCGGCGAGTTTTGTTTGGGTCAAGAAGTTATTGTAGTCGGAGTATTCCGGGAAACCGGAGAGAATCTCGGTGATATTGTGGGCCGAGACGGAGGCAGTGAGGGCAGTAAGAGCGAGAAACAGGAAGATAGGGTGTAATGCGGCCATGGTTGGAAGTTTGGAAGCAGGACTGAAGACAGAGCTGCTAAAGTAAGAAGAGACTGAACGAGTAGGAGCAGGTATTAAAGAGAGGGAGAGTTAACTAAGGTCAAGAGTTGTTTGCTAACCATGGTTGAGGGAAGGTTAACTAGGGGTGAGGTGGCGGCTAGGTGGTGGCCATGTGAGAGGAAGAGGCAGCAGAGATTGTTCACAGCTGTAAAATGAAAAGAGCGTCGTGTGGCATATGTTCTTTGCTAATTGCATTGCTGCTGTCCTGCTACTTTGTCTCTTGAGTGGAATTACGGAAATGGGCCTTACTTTTTTCTTTTGATTTATGACATGAAAAAGGAGAGAGGAGTTAGGATGAAGATGGTCGGGTACTGTTTAACGGTTCGTCAGTTACAGAGAGAGCCCAGATCGAGAGTTCGGGGAACGTTGAGTGGGGCCCGCGCTAAGTATAGCCCCTTGTGATTTTCAAAACTTTTTCCTCGGTGCACTTGCATAAATGTGGAGATCCATAATCAAATTGGCCAATTCATTTACGAGTTTTATTTCATATAGTAAAGTCTTGTATTAATTTATATATTAATATTTATTAATTTATATTTTAAATTTAAATTAATATTATTTTTAATAAAATTTATTTTTTAATTAATCACATCAAATTATTATACATATTAATACATAATTACATTTATAATTAAGTTTGGAGAACATTGAGTGGGGCCCGCACTAAGTATAGCCCCTTGTGGTTTTCAAAACTTTTTTATCTGTGTACTTGCATAAATGTGAGAGATTCATAATGAAATTGGCCAATTCATTTACGAGTTTTATTACATATAAGTAAAGTCGCGTATTAATCTATATATTAATATTAATTAATTTATATTTTAAATTTAAATTAATATTATTTTTAATAAAATTTATTTTTTAACCAATCACATTAGATTATTATACATATTAGTACATAATTACACTTATAACTAAATTTTTTCTTCATTTATACGTATAGAAATCATATATGTATTCGTGGAATAGGTAAATGTTAAGTAATTTTTTTTTTTAAAGAAAGTGAAAAAATATAAGATTTATATAAAAAATTAACTTGTAATAATAAAATTTTTTAAATAAATATATGGTATTTACAAATTTTATGATTATATATAATATTATTTTTTTTTATGCATATAGGAGATGCAAATAGTTTTCACTCTTCTAAAAACCAAGGGCTGTAAGTTGTAATACCCTTTCCACGTACAGCCCATCTTTTGACCCTTGTCTTAATTTTGAAATATAGTTATGGCTAGATATAGTTATGGATGATGTAAATGTATTATGTTATACACTTTAAAAAAAAAAATAGATTTATTATTAAAAAATTAAATTTTTATGAGTTTTATATTTACTTATTTTTTTAAAATGAGAATAATGTGCTTGCACACTCTATAACTATAAATATCATTCTCTTTTAAATCACAGTTAATCATGATTGCTAGGCACTAGTAGCGGAACCAACAATTTTCCGATGCATTAAAATTCACAACTCATAATATATATATATATATATATATATTTATATATATAATTAGATCTTGATAATTTACAATTTACACGTAAAAATAAAATTTTAAAAATACAACATCTTAATATATGTTTCATATTTTTTTCGATAATGTTTCATGAAATAATATTTATTCATTATTATTTTTATAATGAAATATTTAGAATTTATTTGCCTCATATAAACTATCAAGTGATATTTGAGAATATCATCTTTCATTATAGTATGTAAACTAATTTATTAAATTTTATATAAACTCTAAATATTTTCGTGTCGTATTAAACATATAATACTATAATACAGATCTTAAATAAGTTTTTTCTTACTTAATGAAGTCTAGAGGATAAAACATCTCAACTATTTTTCATATAGATTACCAATTTTAAATGATTTTTATTATATTTCTATTTTGAATTCTATATTAAGAAGTCTAATATTGTATAACAAAAAATTTTATGATCCTTATTAATAAATTTATTATTTTTCCTAAATTTAGTTTTGATTTAATTTTAATGAGACCACACTTTTAAAAATAAATAATATATAGAAATTATAAAAAATTATGAAATTATATGAAAAAAATTAGAGAGATATTTTTAAGTATATTGAAATTTTATAAAATATATGGAGATTATAAATTTTATTTTTGAGTTATTTTTTATATTTATAAAATTATGATTAAAAATTAAGGTTTATTTTGATTTTTTCAAAAATTTTGGCACGTAGACAGATATACATGGCCGATGAGAAAAAGGCTTGATGCCAAATAAAGGTGAAATGACAAGGGATTTCAAGTTACAATGGGTGAGCGAAGGATAGGATGGTGTCACGCACGTTGTGCAAGCCCAAAGTAAGTAAATGAAGATGCCTCAAGATCTACAAAGAAAGTTGCAAGCGAGATATCTCGCACCGGAATGACATTATCAGTGGCGAGATACTTGCACTCTAAAGGTACAATTAGTGGCGAGATACTCAAATAGAAATGATGTTGTTAGCGGCAAAATCAAACTTAAGAGGAACCAGTCCTAACTGGATGCTAAGAATTGGGCCCTCCAAAAGGATAACGCCACTAACGAACACCTCAACCGGTCAACCCCTATGAATATCTTAGTAGGTGTATTTTAAAAGGATTTTGGTTTTTTATTACTGAGAGAATTGATTACCACTCTAACTTAATCATTGGAACACATCCGCCACTAGGTTCCTTGAGACTTTGTCATGGTTGCAGGTTGACAGATTACATGGTTCAGTGGGTGACTCTCATTAAAAGTATGAGGGAAAATAAGAAAAATGAGGACAAAACAAGGCATAACAAGAGATCTCAACAAATAAAGTTAGACACGCAAAGGGAGATTATGAGGTAATGTAAAGGTGATACTCTTCACCATAACACCAACTACTTTTGAGAGCATCTATATTGATCTATGTATATATATATGCAAAGTCATATTTGTATGATATGTGTCTAAATCCATTTACATTAGATTATGTATTTTTAAATATTTGCATAGTTATGAAAAGCATATTTACATGTTTAAATATTTACTATTCAGTGTATTCACTCTCTAAAATATATTTTACTCATTATTTCTCTCTCTTTCCACTCCATTTCTACATATTTTACTAATTCACTCTCTAGAAAATATTTTACTCGAATATTTTATATATTTGAAGATCAAACCCGCGCACCTCTCTCTCACAGGTTTTGAGTACATATATTGGGTGCTAATGAAATTTATTTGGGTGCTAATTACATGTATTAACCCAATACATGAAAATTGTAAACTCTATTAAAAAAAACAAAAATGAAAATAATAAAATGATAATATTTTATCATTATTTTGTTTCAAATTTGTATAAATTAATGTGAAAGTTTTGCTTGTACGATAAATTGGATCTCTAAAAGATATAATTTTGCATATACATATGTATAAACAATGTGGATGCTTTAAGACTTCAATAAAAGATGAGATCCTATCCAAAGCAGCGGATTAGAGATTTGAATATGATAGAATGAGAGAAAGGCGTCTAGACAAATCCAGCTAGATTATTGGCATGACTTCTTCAACCTAGCATGGTTTCTTCAATCTCACCATAAGAAACTTCGGATACATTATATTCTCTAGGCCGAAGGGGTCACCAACCCCATTGTACTATGAGATACAAGCAAGCACGAGAAATTGTAAAATATACTCATTATAGTAATTTTGCCTTCCAAATATCATGTAGATGTAGATTATGTGTCAAAACATGTAAATTCGTATATTTCTATCTTATTTACATTTTATTTACTATTTATTATTATGTATATATGTACGAGTATCGTATTGACATCTAAACTACCATCACAGGCTTTTGACCGCATCATTACGGCTCAAATTACTTTCGTGGGCCAAGATGACTTTTTCTCCCATTTCTTTATGTGTTGCGATTTTATATTATAACAGACAATTTCTAGTATTGTTTTCATTTAGAGAGATGTGGTTCATATATACAATTATTTAAAACGTATTGCATTAACAAATATGTCTCAAAATAACAAAACTTAAAAGTAAAGACTATCATTACACGGTTTAAAAGATGGACCTTACAACTTGCAGTGGAGATCGCTCCCTTGTGACCAATTACAGAGAGTTTGGGATGTGCCTTAGAGCATTAGCATTGGACTCATCAAATTCATATTCAAAATTTGATGAAAAGTACACATTTTTCATAAATTCAAAACCTTCATATCTATAATTCCACATTGGATTAGCCATTAAATTCATCAAAATAATAATATAATATTATTTTCTTAATAATAATATTTTTAATTTTTTTTCTTCATATTTTGTAATTATACTAGCCATATGGACATTAATAGTTTAATTTAGTACTTAAATAATTTATTTCCAACTAATTTAGAATAAAATAAAATAAAACCATTGCATATTAAAATTAGAATAAAATATTAGTTTGAATGTGGAATAGTAGACCTTCAAATTTGAAGGAAGAGCAACAATTACTGTAGCTCAAAGTTTCCCAAATACCTATTTGATGAATCCAATGTAGGTTCATTTTAAGTAAATTCATCAAAATTTGAAGATGCATTGGCTTTTGATGAAGCCAATGCTAGTGCTCTTAGACCAGCAAATTAGCAATTTTATAAAGATGGGCCTTGTACGGATTTTTGAATTCTAGAAAATATTGGGCCATCCCGTAGCAGTACTTAGTACGGACAATCTACGGGCCCTAATAGGGCTTACCTCTTAGTGAACCACATAAAAATGGGTCTCACTTGTTAAGTATCCAACTCCGGCCCGTAACGGATAGCCCGATGATGTGTCCTCCTCACTCCGCCGTCTGACACTGTTACCAGACAGGAACCCTGACATGGCGCGTGGACATATCTTCTGTTATCCCTGATTCCCTAGCCGCTACAGTCGTTGGTGCGTTTATAACACACTTGTTTCATGGGTTTTGCTACATAACTTCCTAACATTTCACATTTTTTTTAATTTTTATTATTTTAATTTTTATTAAATATTTAATATATAAATAATAACTAAAATAATTAAATTAATTTAAAAAGAATAAATTAAAAAAATATATTAAAAAATTAAAAAAAAATAGGATGTTGGAGTGATGAGAGATTATGTAGATTTTTTCCTTGTTTCATTAGGATGAGAACCAACGTTCCCGCGCGAGTTTCTTCTCATCTCATACGTACGAGTAATATATAACGTGATATATTTATTATTATTTAATAATAAAAAAATATGTAATAAATAATTTTTTAATAATAATAAATATATCATATTTTATTAAATAAAATATAAGTAAGATGATAGTATAGTATATAAAATTTTTTTATATATATTTCTATTTCACATCTCACGTAGCATCGAGGTATTTTTAGATTTGATTTGAATTTTATATATGAGATGAGATGAGATAATTTTAAATAAAAAATAAAAATTGAATAAAATATTATTAAAATATTATTTTTTAATATTATTATTTTAAAATTTAAAAAAAATTAAATTATTTATTATATTTTATATAAGAATTTAAAAAAATTATAATGATAAGATGAGATACTTTTCAAATCCAAATTGGCCTAATTACATAGATGAAATAAAATAAAACGAGATAAAAGTTAAGACTAGATTTGGATATAAAAAATATTTTATTTTGTTTTATTTTATCTAATCATTATAATTTTTTTTAATTTTATATAAAATATAATAAAAAATTAATATTTTAAAATTTTAAAATAATAAGAATATTAAAAGATAATATTCTAATAATATTTTATTTAACTTTCATCTTAATTCCTTATTCAAATTTACCTATCTTAAAAGTTTAATAAAATATTATTAGAATATAATTTTTTAATATAATCTTTATTTTTAATTTTTAAAAAAATTGAATTATTTATTATATTTTGTATCTAAACTTCAAAAAATTTTAATAATTAAATAAGATGAAATGATATGTAAAAACAAACTAGGCCTAACTACCCCTCTTTTAATTTTTTTTTTCATAATAAGTATGTATTATATAGACGATGAGTATAACAATTTAATTAGTTTAACATAAATAAAATTAAAAAAATGAAAATATGAATGGTTTGTGGCCATAGATGTTGGCTAGATCCATTTTTCTTTTAAAAAAAATGATAATACGACTGTGTCTATTTATTTTATTTTATTTTATTTTTTTAATGATAAAAAAGTGATTACTAAATTTATATTTGTATTTTATATATTTTTTAAATATTTTTAAAAAAATAAAAAAAAAAAAAAATAATTTATATTAATGTGCATATGAGTGCACCAAACATTGTCTTTTATTTATTTTTTAATTTTTTTAAATTTCCTTCTCGGCTGAATAGAGAGCTGCAGAGGGAGAGAAAAAAAGGAAAAGTAACAAAATGAAAAGAGCAAGAAGGCTAAGAACGTCAGAGTCTCTGTCGCCCTGACACCCACTTTAATCTCACGTTCTCTCACACACACTGATCAGACCAGGTCAGAGAGAGGTTTCTTGCTTTTGGATGATTGAATCTGAGCTTGGCACGTAGTCGTGCCTCAGTTCCTGCTCGCCCTTTCATTGTTGTTTCTTTTCGGAATTGCTCTTCAATTTTTTCCCGTTGTCTCTGTGTCTCTCTCCCCAACTACGCGAGTTCGATTTGCTTCCTTTTGAAGCTCATGTGAAATGGAAGCTCTGCCTTTTCAATGCGTACCTTCTTTCCATTCTGGTTCTCTGTCTCTCTCTCCCTCTCTATCTCTCTGCGTCTATTTTCTCTTGGTGTTATTTAATTTTTTGTTTTTGAGGTTCGTAAACTTTGTTTTTCTGTTGGGTAATATGGCTACTAAGGATGAAAATATATATTGTATGATGTGAAGGGAGAGGAGGAGGTGGAGGTGGTGCTGGACCCCAGAGGATGATTGACGAGGAGAAATCGACGGTGGAGGTTGAAGAGAAGTGTCACAGTCGGGCGGTGAAGGAAGCACAACCACCGTGGATCAAGCTGGGCCTGGGGATTGGTGCAAACTCTGCTACTGCCGCTTCTGCACAGAACCCCGTGACTGAACACGGAAAGCCTGTGGTGTTGACGCCAGCCCAGTTGCATGAGCTTCAAGGACAGTCCTTCATCTACAAGCACTTAGAGGCTGGTCTTCCTGTTCCTCTTCACCTCCTCGTTCCCATTTGGAAGAGTGTAGCTAGCTGTTTCGGGCCCTCTATTTATAAGCTATACCCTAGCTGTAAGCCTTATTTTTCTTCCTTTCATTTGCTTCGTAGCTTATTTTATGGTAATTTTTCCTCCTCCTTTTTGCCCCTGCATTTAAAGCTTGTTTATAAAAAAAGTTGGTGTAAACTACTTTTGCCCTGGAGTTGAACCGGGTTTCTATCAGAGACGGGCTTTATTTCGTTAGACTAGAAATTAATGGGTTTATAAGGATTCGCTTATTTCGTTTTCTTTCAATAGATTTTTCAGTGTTTTTTAGATGTGATTATTTTTTAAATGCATGTGTGCGTGCGCTGTATTTGAGTTGGGTTTTAACTTTTTATACCTAATGATAAACCCTGATTTGCCCTGGGAAGATTGTTCAGAATATGTTGCGTGGATGTTGTTTATCTGAACAGTCGCTTGGCTAAACTTGAAATTTGGGATGGATTTATGTGAAATAGGATGATCTTTTTTTAATGGGCATGACATCGAATGATCACTTTTTGTTTCTTTGAACTTAATTGAGAGACGTTGATCTTTGGAATGATGTATTTCTGTCTGTTGAAGTAAGTTCATGTTTCCGGGCTATAAATTTTTAAATGGGTTTTTGTTAAGTTCTAGAAAATGTCAGTTGAAAGATTATGATCGGGCTTATGTTTCTTTTGGTTGATTGTGTTCAGTTATAGGTTATTTTAGTCCTCAGGGGTTTGACTATAGGACCATGATGGATCCTGAACCAGGAAGGTGTAGAAGAACTGATGGGAAGAAATGGAGGTGTGGTAAGGATGTGGTGCCGGATCAGAAATACTGTGAGCGCCACATGCACAGAGGCCGTCAGCGTTCAAGAAAGCCTGTGGAAGCTTTTGAAATCTCATCTCCAGATTCAATGCCATCTCGCACTGGCTGGTCAAATGACAAATTAGGGGAGTCAAACCCAGATCATGCCACTTCAGCCACCATAGGACTTCCACTCATGACCCCATCCAGCCATGATCTGACTACCATATCCCATAGCAGCAGTACTGGAAGCAAAAAATATGCGAGTTGTGATGCTATCGCCACCAGAACCCCCATCCCTGCCATTGCAGCAACCATGACCTCCATACCTGCCACTGTGGCCACGGGCACCACCACTACCCTTGCCACTGTATCCACCTTCACTGCCAATGTCAACCAAAAGATTGATCACGTCTCTGAAAGCAAAGATAGAAGTGGCAACCATGCAGTTTACAATACCACCATGAAAAGCAACAGCAAGAGGGTTATATCACCGGGATTGGGCTTCTCAACGAAGAGTGTTCTTCAAGGTAATATTAGTAAGATCAGAGCAATTTTGTCTTCTGATTCATCAACTTCTTTTTGTGATCGGAGGGGTAAGTTAAGATCAAATCAATTTTGATTAAATATTTCATGAGTATAATTTTTGTCCAATGGTCTTGTAACTGTGTCACTTGATATTAACAAATATTGTGTGCTTTTGAAGTTAGACCAGGATTAGATGCTGATGCTTTATCCTAGAAATTCAAGTTTGGAGGCATGAGGGTTAATAACACGTCTTATTATTTTCAGTTCAAACTTGCAACAGCCCATGCTTTGGAGTCCAAAATGGCATTGAACTCGAACCAGGGCGGTGTAGAAGAACAGATGGGAAGAAGTGGCGGTGCAGCAGGGATGTTGTTCCTGATCGTAAGTATTGTGTACAGCACATGCACAGGGGTGCCAAAATGCGCTTGGCAGCCTCCCAAGCAATTTCTGTTCCTGTTACTTCTGGTGCTACAAGTCATAGAGCTTCACCATCTCTCCGTATAAACATACCCAAGAAAGCAAAATTTCCATCTCCAAACACAGATCTTTCCATCTCAATCCAAGCAAGCCCTCAGCCGATGCATGTTGAAAAAAGTGTTTCCATCAGTAGCAGTGACACTACTATTACGGACACCAGCATCACTGCCAATGAATACGGTTATGTCTCTGCATGAAATGTTGTCTAGAAGACCAACCCTGTTAACCTTCAAGTGCTTTTGTAACATTTCCAGCGGCTGAGAGACCGCTTTTGTCTAGAAAAAATGGATGTTGCATAGTTTGACTTCGCTGTTTTGGCTTGGATGAGAAATTAGAGCAGGAATTGCATTCTCATCCACAAAACTCTTATTTCGGTTGTAGGGTGGATCATGATTGATGGCAATTCTGAAACGAATATTTGGGAAATTCATCGAAAAAAAGAATTAGGAAAAGAAAATGGCGTCGCCCGGGCTCGAACCGGAGACCTTCAGTGTGTTAGACTGACGTGATAACCAACTACACCACGACACCTTTTAATGAGAATCAGCAAGTTCAAGATATACATTGTTTTTTATTTGTTTGCTTTTTAACTTCACTTTCGCATCATTCTCATGAAAATGAGGCCCAAAATTATTTTTGCATTTCGTATTTTTTTTTTCTCGATTAAGCTCAATACCAATCTTGCTTATTTTGCAAGTTAATCTAGATATCCGCTTCTACTTTGCATCATCTTCTTCAGATTTCACTCAACTTAGGTTGTATTTGAGTAGTAAAGTGATCTCAGATATTCTGTGAATAATAATAAAAAAATAATAAAAAATTATTAAATAGTAGTATAAAATAGTAAAAAATATGTGAAAAATAATGATGTAATGGCCTTGCAACATTAATCTGGTATAGATACCAAGATACCAATGGCCTTGCAAGTTTGAAACTGGATGGCATTTGCCTCGCTCTCATTGAGGCCCCATATACCCCTAACTCCCAACAAAAAGATAATATACTGAATAGATCCGAAACTCATGTAGGCAGTGCCTTCAAACATGCAGTAATTAAGTTTCTATACTTAAATACTTAGTTGCAACCTACGATGAACAAGACAGTGAACATATTCTCACATACAAATGGAGGTTACAATGATGAACTGCTTCATTTCGCCAAAAATTTCATCATCAGAAGTAGATTTCAACCATGTGAATTCCTCAAAGCCATGGCAGAATCAGATCGGCATTTAAATTCCTACTTATTGCAAATACCTTCAGGATCTGCATTCTTGATTATCCAAGAATGCCCCATGATCTTCTGAAGAGAAAGCCGTTTTGAGGAGTCTTTCACCAGAAGCTGCACATATTTTTAGATTACAAATTCTGGAAGGCAACTAAATCTATTCACTGATAGCATTACTTTACACTCAGATATCAATATGAAAAAAGCCACGGACAAACTTACCCGAAGAATGAGATCCTTGGCTTCGGCAGAAACATGAGGGGTGGAAGGGAAAATCAGATCAACCTTCACTATCCTGGGTTAAAGCCAAATACAATGAAACTACCAACATGTAACACGGTTCATGATATTTTCATCCACACTAATCGTTGTAAATCTACCGTACCTTTTAAATGTATCACTCTGACTCTCAGCCTCAAATGGGGGGACACCATAAAGGAACTCATAACAAAGGATACCCAAAGTCCAGTTATCAACTGCGTAGTCATGAGCTTTGTTCTCCACCATTTCTGGTGCTAAATAATCCAAAGTTCCACACATGGTGTGTCTCTTGCTTCTTGACTGTACAGACCATCCAAAGTCTGCAATTTTCAGTCGACCCTACGTTATAACATAACTAAGTTAAAAAAAGTATTCTGTATTATGTTTCATGCACAGATTTAGCAAAAAATATGTTCAATTTTTTGGAACCACTCATTGACAAGTTTCTTTTACATAAAATATAAAACTTCTGAAAAAACAGTCCATGGAAGTTGGTCAACAAGCAAGCGCCAAATTATTTAGAATTAATATTTAATTGAGTTTAGTAGCACCTGAGGATTCTCCGGAATCTGTTATCAAGCTCACGCTGCACGATGTGAGTTTGATATCTCCTACTGTTGGGTTAAGGTCCAGATAGTCCCAAGTGCAGTTGTATTTATTGAAATGGCAGCTTTTGGCAAAGCATAGGATAAACCTAAAATATTTATGTGCCTAATTGGGGTTGAGGTCCATACCGACGGACGTTTTTTAAATAGAATTTAGCATCGGAATTTGGCTAATCTTTTAAGCCAAAAAATCCAGAAAGTTTTGTGAAAGCAATAGAAAACTCCTACATCTCTGAAATTGACTGCCGAGATTTTGGAGTAAACTTGTTAAGTATGGCTAATACAATTTAAACCAGCAAGGAGTTTCCGCACAAGGTCACCTATCAAAAGCCAAAGTTCTTAGAGATTTGAAAAAAAAAAAAAACTGTAAGACACCAAGCTTCGTTTATGACGCACCAGCAAAAGTCAAAAGACCGTTTTGCATAGTCAACACAAATCTAGGAAAAATAATAGGTTCGTAGGTAGAACACAGCATAATTATAGAAAACAAAGAGAAAGGTGTCACTAGGAGTTTTAGCATACCTCGTGATCAAGCAACAAATTTTCAGGCTTGATGTCCCTATGAATCACATGCTTCTCATGACAATACGCCAGTGCTTGTGTGAGGCTCGAAATGTACTAAAATTCAAGAGGGATACCCGTAAGGATTTGTTTTTCGGATGAAGTAACTGAGACCGAAAAGCTTGTGTACTAATTTTCAAAAGAGAAAGAAACAGCATAAAAAAGAAGTATCCTTCATAAATAGACACAGAAATATATATACACACGCACACACTACTCATAACCAGAAAGCATCAGATGGCTAGTTGAAGCAAATCACAGCAACACCTTATTACAATGAAACTGCAAAACCTCTTTCTCCCTTTTCCTTCAGCAGATAGATTACGATCAAATTTCAGAAACTTATAGGGTTCCTAAATAGAAGAAAACAGGTTCTAGAATCTTCATTATTGCGGCTCTCCACAAACTAGATCTCCAAAAGTTAATTCAACTTTTTATTTTATTTTCTTCTTTCCTAAATTTTCTCAGCTACCAACCAGAGTGTAAGTGTTTACAGGAAAAAAAAAAAAACGCAGAGAGAGAGAGAGAGAGAGAGAGAGAGAGAGAGAGAGAGAGAGAGAGAGAGAGAGAGAGAGAGAGAGAGAGAGTATTACGGTGGCGGCTTGATTCTCACTGAGATGGCCACTTTTCCTGAGCTTCCCATAAAGCTCGCCGCCATGAGCATATTCGAGTATCAAGAAAATGCGTTCAGCATCGTGGAACCACCCATAGAGTCGCAGTATATTTTGGTGCCGAAGGCTGGTCTGAATCTCCATCTCTCTCCTCAGCTGGTGCTGAATTCGATACTTCTCTATTTGTTCCTTGAATATCACCTTCAACGCCACTATGTATTTGCTCTATAGCGTTGGGGGAAAAACAGAGAGAAAGATATCAAATACAATAAGATAACTTGAGGTCGAGAGTTTTGAAAATTGAAACTAGTTACCTTCGCTTCTCTAGCGAGATAGACCCGGCCGAATTTTCCCTTTCCGAGGGGTTTTCCGATCTCGAAGTCTTGCAAGGACCATTGCTTCTTCGGATTCGCTTCTGGTGCTTGGGTGCTGTGAAGACTCATTCGTTTGATATTCTGGAAAGAAAGAGGGCTTACCTTCCGATGGAGATCGAAAGTACGAGACGACAGAGAGAAACGGGGAAATTTGGGGCGAGATCGAGAGGGAAACTTTCGCGTTTGAAAGCTCTCGAGGGATTTTTAAACAAAGATAACGACTAACGAGTTTTACGGAAATTTGAATTTCGGCCGAAACGCAGAGTGCTGGACCACCTTCTTCATACAGCCCAACATTCTGAGTCTCTGACCGCTGTGCGTATCCACTATCACAAATTTATCTTTCTAATTTTTTTTCTTTTCATTTTTTTTTTCAAATTTTAATGTTTTTAAAAATTAAAAAAATACACCAATACATTAAAAATAATTTTCTTAATTATTGACTGAAAAAATGAAAAAATAAAAATAAAAATTAAGTCAAAATGAGAGGACAAACAGCATTTTCCTTCTTATTTTACTAAGATAATAAATTGTCAATGAAAAATATATTGTCCATTTTGCAACACTACAATAGTTTTTTTAATATTTGTGAAAGTGATTAAAAAATCCATTAAAAGTATACTTGGATCAAGAAAAATTTTGAGAGATTCTTTTATTAAGATTGGAAAATGAGGTGGGTATATTAAAAATATATTTTTAAAGATTTTGAAAAACTCTGCTCCATCTAAAGGGATGCTTGGAAAATAAGATGAAATGAAAATTTTATGAATAGTTCTCTTCCGTCCGAATATATTAAAGATATTAGTGCTGGCAATTCGACTAATGCTCTTTCAGGTAGTTACCATTTCTATTGTTGTCCATTAAAAGAAAACAGCACCATTACAATAAATAGCACTTATGTGCAGAAGAATACAAATTATTTGTAGAGTTCAGGTTATGAGGACTGGAGGAGTGGCATTTACAGAGTGGATGCACCATAATTTGCTTCTTTTCTTTTTTGACTATTCACCTTTAAGGTGTGAAGTCCACTGCAAAAAGAATCTTGGTAGGAATTCAATTAGATCCATACTCCTGGTTCCACTGTTCAAGCTCTTCATACTTGCTTTTGTTTAAGCTTGGTCTAATGACAGTCATTGCCTTCCGAAAATCTTCATATCTCAGCGGTCTTACCTGAAATTTGTTGACATTAAAATGCTTGACATGATTTCTAAAGATATGCATTCTATAGGACTGCTTACAATACAGGTCCAATAATCTTTTACCAACAAGTAATCTTTCCATACACAAGATAGAGATAATTCTGGAACCCAAAAAATTTCGCATTTTCATTTATCAAATGCCGCCTTTGCAAAGCTTCTAACTCAGAAACTAGAATAAGAGGGATTCTGATGAACCACAACATCCATGAAAAATTGCATTATAAAAAGTATGACAAAAGATCTAAGCTGCATTGGTAACTGTTGGAAACTGCCTTCTGATTCCACAAAACACTTGCCAATAATTAATTTTCACAGATCCAAGTCATAGAAGAGCCAGTTAACAGATTAGAAATAGGGTTACAATCATGTTCTAGCTAGATTACCTGATTTTCCCTGACAGTCAAAATGTTCGCACCTAGCTCTCTGATTGGCATCATTGCAGCTTCTTCACACAAGGCTTGTAGGTCACTTCCAGAATATCCTGTACATCAAGAACAGCAGTTCCTAAGTTTAATTGGACTAGAAACATTGTTTTGGATACAGTTCCAAGACATCTCTTAGTGGCATAAGTGCATTGGCAGCAAACCAGCAGCCATTCCAAGCACAGAGCCACCAAGTTTTGAAGACACCAAATGAATAAGCTTTTAGCCAGATTAGCATGCCAAAGTCATTTTTCCAATTCATGCACAAAGAAAAAGAAAAAAAGAACGAAAGGCACTTCTCTTCAGAAGCTATGATATGGACAGTTATCTTACTTTCTGTCTCTCTTGCAAGCCTTTCTAGATCTCCACCTGTCAAAAACATTGAAAAGCAGATGATCATGCAATTCATAGTGCATTACAGTTGAAGTGCTATAAAGAACAATTCACAATCACAAGAACGATGCTTGCCCAATGTAACTTTTTGTGCAATATTAAATGAGAGAACATGTTTCAGTACGATCATAATGTGTGGAAGACACAAAATACAACGGGTCAAACAAAGAAAATGGATTAAGTCGTCAATAAGTCTAACAACTGAGCCTCAACAAAACTTCAACAACTGAAGAGCAGAACATATGGTACAAATTATCTCCAAGATGTTCCGTACTCCTCTAAGATAATTATAGCGATATCTCCTCAGAGCTAGAATAACTAATCATCTTCAAAAACATTTGTCCATCTAAGTAAATCCCTTTGTGTGCCAAGATTCAAGAACTGCTAGCTAGCTAGGGTGCTTCAGGGAAGCATCTAAGGAAAAAACCAAAACAGCAAAAAGACACCAAAAGGCAGTGCTCAGAGATCAATGTATAATTAGAACCTTGGTTCACCATGCATACACCACAGCTGTTTGGTCAAACTGATACCAATTTCATATTGTGTTCAAAGGAGGTGTCCATCACCAGTGCACTATATACATATCGTACTTTTCTTGCAACTATGGGGATGCGGTTTGCACATTCTGAAGGAAAGAGTGATCCCTTCGGCTTCGTTATTTCTATTACTGTCTTGCCTCCACCCCCCATCTTCCCAATTTACTTTCTACCTTTCCTTTTTCGTTAGATCTCCCAGTATAGGACCAAAACTAGCTACATATCAAACCTGATAACAATGGGTCAGAGTTAAGGGACAGGCTGAAAGTAGCGGATGATGATTTAACCACTAAAAAGACAAAATAGGGCCATAATAAAATAGTATTTCTTATGGGACTTGTTTCAAACTTCCATAAAACATCTACTACACTTAGCAATTTGGGCAACCTTTTTTCTATAAGTTCAGCATAACCCATAATTATTGAAAACATTTAAAGTTCAACAAGCTTACATATATTTGGCCATAATAAAAGAGACCAACGAATTAAAAAACCAAGAAAAAGAGCACTGCAACTATAAGTAGCCCTATAACTTAAAGCATATTGATCAGCAGTATGGGAGCAATCAATTCAAACTGAGCCCTTAAGATGCTATACTACTACAAGAGTATATTCTTACTGGGTAATGAAAACGCCTGGCCCTTGAGTTTGTTCTTCAGAAGTAGTCTCCTCACATTTTCATCTGGTAAAGGTATATATATTCTCTTCACCTGGTTCAGGGTTCACGTTAAGCAGAGTCACAAAATTGAAAATAAAATTTTAACTAAGTTCCCAATGCTATAAACATTGTGAAATTTTTCAACAAGAAGCAATTGAGAACAACTTATTTTTAATATACCACGCTAGCTACTAGCCATGCCATATCTTTCTTCAAATTATAATCTTTTTGAAAGTTAATACATTAGTAATGAACATGCAGGGAACTAAGTATGGTCATCACGAAGGTGCCTAGGGCCCTTGGCAATTTCAAAAGGCACAGACCTGGTGTTTCACAATTTGGGAAGAACTTATGTTCATTCGATTGACATGGCAAAACAAAAATGAATTTAAAGAAGAAAATGGCATTTGAGATGTGAATCTAGGTGAAATCTGAAAATGCCAGATAGATGCAAGGCTGTCCATCTGCCATCCAGTTTACCTAGACACTCGGTACAAATTTCCTTTTCTTTTAGTCTCAGCACCCATATCTTCACTTCACTCTTTTTTCACTTGCAAGTCTGTTCCCACAATTATATAGCAATGAGGCCCCAAGTCAACAAAGGGCTAGGAAGTGGTAGAATGAAGAAAAGGGTGGTTAAAAATTAAAAGTGAAACAGATTCACATCGATTCACATTAAGGCTAAATCTGATCACAATGCTTTCTTTACATATGAATATTTCAATATTTCACTATAGATATGGAAAAATAAAACAGTAAAATATTAACCATGATTTGTATGATATTTGTCCTTGAAAGTAATTATATAAGCATCTTGCAATCTTAAGTTCCCAGAAAATTGAATTGCTGCACATTAATGCAATAATAGACTAACCAATCTCCTAAGAACAGCATCATCCAGTTCTTGTGGCTTGTTAGTAGCACCTGCATGGGCATAAAAGCAGAGAGAATTTCAGCAAGAAAATGGAACATTAGATATGTGATCCAACAAATTACACCAACATTAAGTAGAACCAAGTAGGGACGCCAAAAGAAGTGTCCACGATGTGGGACATGATGGTTTACCATTGAATAAGAGATGTGGACCAAGAAAGAGTATCATTGTAGAAAAAGATACACGAAACTGACCCTAAATAGTCAGGATAAGACTCTGCTACATTAGATATGGAGCTCACCAATGACAATTATGGCGTCATTAGGATTAGAGGTTACCCCATCAAACTGTATTAGAAACTCTGACTTTAACCTTCGGCTTGCGTCATTCTCATTAGCCTGCCTTGCTGACAGGATACTATCAATCTGTTAACAATTAAAAAAAATAAGGCTAATCAATTACAACTTAGACAAATAGACACCCACTGGGGTACAGGAGAGAAACAATAATGGAAAAAGAAGAAGAAAAGAAGAATAAATGAGGTTGAATAAAGAATAATAGGAAATCTTAGCATACTAAGAAAAAACATTACAATGTCAGTCACAAGGAAGAATTTTGATGGAAAAACAACACCATTAGTGCTGGTGGTGGTCATGGTGGAGATAATGTTCATGATGGAGTTGTGGTGGCAAAAACCATATGTGATGGTTGCATGTACAATATACAATCAATTACATTTATTTCATGAATATATTTATTCAGATTGGTATATCAAATGCCGGCTTGAGTCTCAAACAAATATTACCAGATCATAGTTGCCTCAAATTGTTTTTACAACATTTACCAATTTGAAAGGTGATTGGAAACAGCAGCAAAATGCAATCTTTGTGCAGTACCCTAATCAAATACACAAATCTACTTTGGGTGTGGAAGATATAGAATACTTCACAACAAATTAGCTATATGAAAAAGAAGTATGGTTTCTAATAGATTTGACCCTCACAATGTAGTAAACAGAGAGAACAGCATACTTCATCAATGAAAATTACAGATGGCTGTCTGGATTTAGCTACCATGAAGAGAGCCCGAACAAGTTTCTCAGCTTCACCAACCTATTCAAGTATAAATAAAACTTATAAGATCTTCTTCAACAATGAAAATAACCGGGAAAAAAAAGAAACATTACCAGCACAATCTTTCAAAACAAAATGATACCAAGGACAGAGACACACCCATTTTGATGTCAAGGACGATGCAGATACATTAAAAAATGTTGCCTCAGACTCTGAAGCAACTGCTTTGGCAAGCATGGTCTTCCCATTCCCCGGCGGACCAAAAAGAAGTAAACCTGTAACAACATCAAAATTTATTTCACAAAGCATATTTTTGGAGTGCTGGAATATCACTGATATGTAGGAAAAACATACTCCAAAGCAATACCTCTGGCTGGCCTCCGAAGACCAGTGAATAAGTCTCTTCTTTTCGTTGGCAAGATAACCATTTCCATTAAAGTTTGCTTTGCCTTCTCAAGGCCAGCTGAAAACAAACTTAGACGAGTCACTCTGTTAATTAATGCAGTAAATGGCAAGCAAAGTAACAAAAATGAGAGAGATAGCATATAATAATTGCTCACCAACATCTTCCCATTTAACTGAAGGACTTCTATCCACTATTGTAGTATTTATCATTTCAACCAATTTTGCTTCACAACCAGTGTTAGATTCTTGCATGGTTTTTGGGTTTACAACTTTATCTGTCTGATTTCTCGTCACTGGTTTGCCAATACTAGAGCCACGGGAATTCTGTAACATATCATTTCTAGCATTTCTTGTTGCTGGCATAACTGCGGCTGTTTGAGCACGAGTTAAGGTGCTCTGAAAGAACATAAAAAATAAAAAGCGTATAGGTGATATTCAACACCAGAAAAATAGAAAAAAAAAAAAACATACAGATGATAATCAATATAAAGCGGCAATCCTCCGTTCAAAATGTTCTAAAAAGGGTTCTTGAAGAAGGAAAAACAGTAAGGCTAGCTGAAATAAAAATACATACCTTATTTGTGGATGTGCCACCTGAAATGAGAAGGGGAAATAAAAAGGGAAAAGAAAGTATCACTCTCTAGAAATCCATATCAGCGGTTTTTTATTATCCCAAACAATTAGTCATATCAGTATGAGATATGAACCTGCACGCCTACTCAAAGCTTGTAACCTTTCCGAAACCTGACCCTGCCATTTTGATATTTTTTGACGATAGGATTTCACCTTCTCTTGTTCACTGTCACAAAGACAGATTTAAATTGTTAATGTAAAAATAATGTGTTGGCTTGTGCTAAAGCATGATTATCCATACGTTCCATAATCATATTTCCATCTACTTGGCTCTCCAAACGCCCCCCCAACAAAAAAAAAAAAAAATGTGTCTTCCAATTCCTTGGCAACCGCATTAGGAATAATATCAATAAATCATTGATAGTTTTGGTAAATTAATGAAAGTGCAATCAACTTATTATCAATAATCCTTTATAGTTTGATGACATACGAACGGCTTTCCAAGCTATGTATTGCATGTAAGACCCAGTCTTTGCATCATTTGACAGCTAACCTGTTGATAACCTCTAGTTTCTACCTTCCTACAATCTACATTTAATTATCAACAAATAGTTTCCAGAATATGCCGCAGCAAGACATACAATGAAAAAGGGGGCCAGAAGATCATAAACACCACTTCAAAATATCTAATAAGTTCTGCCACCTTAGACTCAAATTGCAAACAATATATGAGTGCCCTTATCATTTGTTCCTATAGTCAGCTAAGCGAAGCTCAGAGAACTCCCATCCAGATAGCATTTACCTGATCAATCGCCGAGTATACATGGGGAAAACCAATTAGTTAAGTTTATAACTAAAACAACCCTATTGAGTGGATCTTTCGTTATCCTTAAACACAGAAGCATTAGGTACATATCAAACCAGTATTCCAATTTGTTTTCATTATTCAATTTTCTCTGCATCCACAGAATCTAAACCAAAGGACCAGCAACACTCGGTCCCCCTTTCACAAACCAATACGAAATATCACCCACCACTTCATCCGCTAGAAGACTATCAACAAAGAGTAAGCAGACCATTAATTAATAGCATTTTTCTCCCACCTCGAGCTAATATAGGAAGGCGCACTAGTCGAACTAGCTTCGACTAGGATCCGCTGGGCGTTCTTGTAGTGAATAATGGCGTCGTCGACTAAGCCCCACTCTTCGGCCCTAACGGCCTTGGAGATCTCTTCCTTTGCCAAGTCGAAGTATCCTTTGAGCTTGTATGCTACGCGCTCGTTCGAAACCGACGATCCAGCTACACCATCCATGGTGGAAGAAGAATTGGGAGGGCCGGAGTTTGGTTCAGAACCATAGGTTGAGCTAAAGATTGAGCCAAGAGAGTCGATAAGTCCCCTGAGGATGCTCATGTCTGAGAACAAAGGAAAATTGACGGGATCAGAAAGAAAAAGCGAGAGAGAGAGAGAGAGAGAGAGAGAGATTTCTCACCATTCTTTCCTCGAAGGTGTGGCAATTTTCGGGGAAAATCATCGAACGGAATGGTTAAAGCTTGGCTTTGGAAACGCGAATTGAACAACACAATTTGAAGGAAAGCCGTTATATAAATTTATACTCTTAATAACTGCGATCAAATTCGTGCAGCCGAAAGCAATTTTTTGAAAATGAACTTCATTAGGGAAAGAGTTTCTCTAGAATTCACATTATACCCCCACCCCACAGATAAAAAGACTGCACGCAAACTAGTTCCAGCGGCGATGATTAACCTTGCGTCTGGCTGTTGAATCAAATTCGATTAATTTTAAATTAATTATTAATAGAATTTATTTATATCAATGTATTTTATATATTTTAAATTAAAAAAATATTTTAGTCATTAAAAGATTATATAAAAATAAATTTATAAATTAATATAACTTGATGTAATACGTTAGATTACAAGATTACTTATATAAAATAGATCTAACATATTCTATAAAACCATATTAATTTATGAATTTATTTTATGTAATCTCTTTATGTTTCTAATAATTCTTTTTCAACTAGCGTTTTAATCTAAAAAGGTTTAACATATTTTAATAGAATTTATAAAATTTTACTATTTACAATTCAACTCAACTTAATATCTAAATATATAAATTGTGAAATCGACGCATTTAGATTAACAATTTGTGCATTGAAACTTGTAAAACAATTCGTCTCAATATTGTCGAATATGACTTCTTTTAAATCAATATAGAGCACACCATCCGTACAATATCACTTAAAATTAAAAAGATTTTATCTATATTTGTAAGATTTATATTATAAATTAAATTATATCATAACACGCTCAGAGAATAGAATTTTTTTTTTTTAAAAAATTATAATTTAACTTTAATAAGAACTTGTAAGTCGGTGCTTTTACATGGGTCAATCCACCAAAAATAAAAAGAAGTTATAAAATGAAAAATGATAGCTGTCCACCTTACATGTTGTATCGTCTACCAATATCGATTCCTAAGTCCACCTTCCATGTTGTAGGGTTTGATTAATTTGATTTGAGTTTTGCTATGTTTATTTGTGTATTAATATGCATATTAATATTGATTTATTTATATTTAAAATTTAAATTAATATTATTTTTTATGAAATTTATTTTTTAATCAATCACATAAAATTAATATACATAATAGTATACAATTATACCTGTAACTAGATATTTTCATTTGATTTTACTCCCCTTAGAGCATTGGCAATAGTCTATGTATCTTCATATTTGAATAATATCTTTTTAAACTGGTCTACATTAGATTATGTATTTTCAAAATTTTACATAATTATGAATAGTATTTATTCAAGTTTGAAGAACCATAATTCACTCTTTAAACATTATTTTACTATTTTTTCTCTTTCCTACCTATTAAAATCAATTTTGTGAAATTTGTATTAATATGATTTTGATATATTAAGTTTATATTAAGTTGACGATACAAAGTATTTTTTTAATATATATTAATATTTATTGATAAAAGTAGTCATTTTAATATATAAAATTGGTAATATTTATATATATATAGAATTTATATTTTTGAGCTCATTGTGTTAATTGTAAAATATATAAAAATAATAATTTTAAGAAAAAAATAAAAAAATAATATTTTATTATTATTTAGTTCAAAAATGCATAATCCAATGTGGGGTTTTTTTTTTTATTTGTAGAATTAATCTTTAAAAATTGTGATTTAGAAGATGCATGTAAAGAAACTAATGTTAATGCTCCTAGGTTGTAGATATTTCTTTATGATTGGGTATTCTATTCTAGTCTAATTTGGGCCCAACTTAAAAGAGAATACCATATTAGTCTGACGATGCAACAATTGCCTGGGCTTTAACCCATTTTTTTCGGATCACCTCCAGAGTTGCGAGAACCCAATCAGTCTTTCATGACCTTTTTCCCCTTCCCAAGTCTTAAAAATCAGCAAAACAGAGTTGAAAACAAAGCGACCAGAGTTTAGGAAATTTTGTGCATACCTTCTGACAAAAGTGGGATGGATGCAATAAAATTTTACTTTTTTTCTAAAACTCGTATGAAAAAAAGCCGTAAGAAAGTTGTGACTTATTTTGGTAGGAATTTAAGAAAATTGTGAATTTAAAATTTGTTTATTTTCACAACTCATCTAATCATTACAACTTTCTAAAATTTTTAAATAAAATAAAATAAATAATTCAGTTTTTTTAAATTTTAAAATAAAAATAATCTTAAAAAAATATATTTTAATAATATTTTATTTAATTTTTAATTTTCATCAACCATGGTAGAACAAACGAGATTATACGAAGTTGACTCAGGAACTCGCAATGTCCACGTATATGTTGACCGGAATTGGTTTTTATGGGAATGTAAATCGAGTGACTTTTGGTTTTATATTAATGTTGAAAACAGACGTGACACAAAGTCGTTGTAGTATAGTGGTAAGTATTCCCGCCTGTCACGCGGGTGACCCGGGTTCGATCCCCGGCAACGGCGTTCATTTTTGCACACCACCTGTTTGAACAAATGTCTAAAGTCTCTAGACGCCACGTTATTCCTACCAAATTCATAGAGCTTGATGACCATGCTTATGGACTGGATGTGTTCCTGAACACATTATTTCTATTTTTGCACACCACCTGTTCGAACAAATGTCTAAAGTCTCTAGAGTCTAGACACCACGTTATTCCTACCAAATTCGTAGAGCTTGATGATTATGCTTATGGACTGGATGTGTTCCTGAATACATTATTTCTATTTTTGCACACCACCTGTTCGAACAAATGTCTAAAGTCTCTAGAGTCTCTAGACACCACGTTATTCCTACCAAATTCGTAGAGCTTGATGATTATGCTTATGGACTGGATGTGTTCCTGAAGACAAAGACGAAACCCTTGATTGGGAATTGGCGCAATTTTATTTCTGTTTCATTCCTCCAAATTATCCTTCCACCCAAACACGGCCTCCTGGCAAACTTTTAGTGCATGCAGTTGAGAAACTTACCGAGGAGAGATCAGGCATGCATAATGTTTTTTACTTTTTACAGTTTTTGTTCCTAGTGCCCGTCAAAGATATGCCCAGTTAGTTACTCGTAATTTTCAAGTTCTTTATGATACAACACATTAGGTTGCGATCAAGTTGAATATTAGTATAAATGATGTCTTATGGGTCCTTAGAAACTGTTCCTTATCTAAGTTAATTCCCGTCGAAAAATCCTATTTATCATCTTTTATATCATACATTAACATGTGATTTGTCATTTTTTCATTCTATTTAAAAATTATAATCCAACCATAGTTATCATGTTGTCTCTATTGCATACATATATTTCTATGAAGTCTTCTTTGTACACATATATGAATAAGAGCATTGTCCTATTGTCACCACTGTGAGTTGATGGCAACAATTTAGTTTTATAATGATAATAATACATTGGCGGGGCAGTTGGACAATGCTGTATAAAACAATTCATGAGTCTCGTGACTTTCTCAATCGTCATGAAAACTTAAGGACTCGTTCCTTGCCTTAGCCTAATTGCCTCCTGACATATAACAGATGACCGTGATTGGTTTATAGCCATTGATTTGCTTCCCCTTTTAAGTATTACATCCTCATTGGGTTGGTCAAATTTTATATAATTTGACTAAAAAATTATTCACATTAGATTAGACAAATCTAAAATAATTTAGACTTTTTCTATAGTAGTTGGCTAAAGATGAAAGACCACTATTCATTCATCAAACATTAAAATATTAATTTTTCATTCCAAACAAATAAATTAAATTAATTAGAATATAATTAACATTTAACATTTAGAATATAATTATTATTAACATTTAATAATATTTTTTAATATTAATTGAATATAATATAATTATTATTAACATTTAACAATACTTTTTTAATATTAATTTAATTAAAATATAATTATTATTAACATTTAGTAATACTTTTTTAATATTAATTTAATTAGAATATAATTATTATTAACATTTAATAATAATTTTTTTAATATTAATTTAATTAGAATATAATTATTATTAATATTTAATTAGTAGAATTAGCAAATGTGAAAAAATAAATAAAATAAAAAAATTATTAATTTAATAATATTTTATTATTATATAGAAAATGAATGGTTAAGTTAACGTAAGGATAGAATTTAGATGGAATAAATAAATATAAAAAAATGTTGATATTGATCAAATTTAAAAATGAATTTAACTAAGCTAACGAGGACGTTATCAGAAGAGAATTCCTTATCTATATATATCTGTCGTAGATTAAATCGTGTATATATGTGAAGAGCTACAAATCCCCGGAGCCACAAAACCAAAGATGGACATCCTCTCCGTTGTCTTGACTTTCATAGCCTTTTCACTGCTCTTTGTCATTCTAGCCATATCCGTTCTCCTGATCAGAACCTTCACCGGAAAATCCATCACGAACCAGAACTATCCCCCCGTGCATGGTACGATCTTCCATCTGCTCTTATACTTCAACAAACTCTACGACCAACAAACAGAATCTGCCAAGAAACAGCGGACCTTCCGGCTCCTCACTCCGGAACAAAGCGAGATATACACGACGGACATACGAAATATCGAGCATATACTAAAAACCAACTTCGACAAGTACTCGAAAGGCAAGCATAATCAGGAGATTATTACTGATCTCTTTGGCCAGGGGATATTCATTGTGGACGGGGAGAAGTGGCGGCAGCAGAGGAAGCTTGCGAGCTTTGAGTTCTCCACGAGAGTGCTTAGAGATTTCAGCTGTTCTGTGTTCAAAAGAAATGCTGCTAAGTTGGTCAGAGCTGTTTCTAAGTTATCGGATGCTGGCCTTGCCTTTGATATGCAGGTTAGTGACCTGAAAAACATACAATGTTACTGCAGAAGGATGAACAAAGGATGTCCAAAACAGCCTTTTGACTGAAACACATGAGAACTTGACACGAAGTCCTATGATTAATTCCTGTTGTTCTAATATGGTTTCTTTTTAATTTGAACGCAGGACATACTAATGAGATGCACTTTGGATTCCATATTCAAAGTAGGGTTTGGGGTAGAACTGAATTGCTTGGAGGGGCCGAGCAAGGAGGGAATTGCATTCATGAAGGCTTTTGATGATTCAAATGCTTTGGTCTATTGGCGCTATGTCGATCCATTCTGGAAGTTGAAGAGGTTTCTTAACGTTGGGTGCGAAGCTGTCCTTAAGAAGAACATCAAAATTATCAACGATTTTGTGCACGAAGTGATTAGGACCAAGAGGAAACTGCTGGCAGTGCAACGAGATTGCGTGAGTTTCAAAGTTTCAACACTTTCATTTAATATTGCTTTAAGTTTGAAATTAACCTTCAAATTTAATCTTGAAAACTTGTTTGGTGATTTCCAGGATGAAAAGGAGGACATACTTTCGAGGTTCTTGGTGGAGAGCACAAGGCATCCAGAGATAATGAATGATCAATATCTAAGGGACATAATTCTGAATTTCATGATAGCCGGCAAAGATACGAGTGCAAATACTCTCTCATGGTTCATCTTTATGCTCTGCAAGAACCCTCTAATTCAAGAAAAAATTGCACAAGAAGTGAGAGATGTCACCGGTCGCCATGGCGAAGGAGCTAATGTGGATGAGTTCGCGGCTAATATAACTGATGCAACGCTGGATCATATGCATTATCTTCATGCCGCATTGACAGAGACATTGAGGTTATACCCTGCAGTTCCCGTGGTAATTAACCCGAAAAGTGAAAACTTTTACTCATTTTTAATGTTAGTCACCAATGTTTCATTAATATACAGTTTGGTTGCAGGTTTCTATACAAATTTCCTCTTTTTCTCCTCACCCGCTCATCAACTTGAACATTGCACTTCATGTCAATCATTATATGACTTGAATCCCATAGAATGCTTATCCAAATATTAGACCTGAAGTAAGAGAAATATAGACAAATGAAGTAGGCCCCACAATATTTTATAATTATATGAGTGAATTTCTCATACAGTTTTAAATCTTAATATATTTTGTACGGTCTACTTCATTTATCTATTTCTATTCCACTTAGACTTTAAAGTAGATATGAACGTTATACTTATGTATAGTTGGTAACGAGGTCTCTTTGGTGTATTTGAAGGATGGAAGATGTACAGAAATGGATGACACACTTCCTGATGGATATAGACTAAGAAAAGGGGATGGAGTATACTACATGGCCTATGCAATGGGCAGGATGCCTTATATTTGGGGAGAAGATGCAGATGAGTTCCGACCTGAAAGATGGCTCGAAAATGGGATATTTCAACCCGAATCACCCTTCAAATTCATAGCATTTCATGTATGTATCATCTTTATAGTTACTGCAAATGATGAACATGTCTATCCAGCAACAATCTGTAATATTTTTTCACTCATGCCTTTTGATGTGCAGGCCGGTCCTCGAATGTGTCTAGGGAAGGACTTCGCTTACAGGCAGATGAAAATAGTTTCTATTGCTCTTCTCCGCTTCTTCCGATTCAAACTAGCTGATGCTACAAAAAATGTTACCTACAGGACGATGTTCACACTTCACATTGATGGAGGCCTCCCTGTTTGTGCAATTTCTAGGACAGAATAGTGAACTCCTGTTTATGTACTCATTGCCTCTTTGTGTATCAATAATTGAATTCCACGTGAATGATGCACATCTAGTGACTTTATGATATGATGCACTCCTGGTGACTTAAAGATTGATAACGTGATATGCTGTTAACTTTTTTTCTAGGAGATAAGTTTTCCTGCTCCAATCAGGTATTATCAATAAAAAATTCCATTGATGAAACAAGTACTACCTATTAATCACGAATAACTTACTGCTCCAATCGGTTTTCTCCATCTTTCTAGTAACAAAACAAGGTACATTGTAGTATCAATAGTTTTAGTCAACCTTGGATCATCTAATAGGGATTTCATATTCTTCAGACCCCCGGTGCCGAGAGCGATAGAAATGCATTAGATGAATAAGGTGTGCACGAGAGAAACTAAATCTTCTAAAATCAACACAAATGGTGCAGATATTCCTAGGTGTTAGAAAACATGGAAATCATGATTGGCTTTTTCTAGATAGGAACAAAGAGAACTAAGAATAGAATTAGTAGCAAGGTTGTAATAAGCAAGATCATACCATTAGATTAAATATGCACCAACAAATACTTAAGGAATACCTTGGAAAAGTGTCTATTTAGCAATGAATCTCACTTCATCAAGTTAAGGACTTCTCATGGGAAAGGGAAGCACTATACTTGACATGTTAAATTCCCACATAAGTAGCTAAAGGAAGAATATGAAAGCTATAGATGCTTACCAGTAATAATTTCTTTGTCACATGTAATTGCAACTATGGCTGAGCTTCTGATCCCAGATGTAGCAAATGCTAGAGCTTGGGGAAATTGCCACTCATCAGCCCCAGATCCAGCTGGTCCTTTAAACATGCGCATAAGTGTTCCGCCAGTGGAGCTTGCTGAGGCCCTTCCATGTTGAAAGAGGAATGGTGTACCCTGGCCATCCGGCGTGTTGGGCTGCCACTTGTGCTGTGCAATGTGTGCTGCTGGTGCATTGATGTTAACAATTACAACAGAATCTGAAGAAGCATGAATGGCAGCCGCAGGTAGATTGCAGCGTTCGGGTGCTGGAACTACATATGGTTTGACTTCGTTTGGATTGCGAAATATGGTCTGACAAGCGAAATTAAAATCCATATTATTTTTCATCAGATAATCTGTCAGATAACTGGACACCCTGAGAGCAAAAGCGTCAATATTTCTACGTGAGTTTAAGTGAAAGGCCAGGTGCCCTTGATATTATTGATATGGTTACCATCCTTATATAAGCCATTTTAATCTGGTCAGTGCAGACATGTTTGTGACCTTTACCCATTTCCGGAGGCAAACTCACGTCAATTGTAGGCTATTGGGAGAGTCTGTATCTTTTATCCTAATGAAATGGAAGGTCCAGTACACTCACAACGTGAACCGCACGGCACGTATCTAAGAAAATAGGTTATGGCCCATGGGTAATAAAATGCAATTTGAGGCTATCCCGATTTATAGAAAATGACTTTTACCAAATCATTATATAATTTTTACACAATTATTTATTAAAACTCTTATTAATTTTAAGATTTTAAATTCATCAAAATTAATAACTTTAATTAATCATTGTGCACTAATTATTTTTTTCTTATTTATTACTTATCAAATATAATTTTTAATATGATATATTTTAAATAATTATCATTTAAGGGAATGATAGACGAAATTATCTTAAAATGTGTTATTTCTGTAATGTAAGGATGATATGATATATTCATCAAGGAAAAAGCTTCTTTGCCTCTCAAGATATACCGTTCGATAAATTTTTTTTCATTTAATAATTAAAGAAATAATTTTAAATATATTAATATATATATTTTTTAAATATTTAAATATATTTTTAAAAAAATAAGTAACAGTCAAATGGAACGGTACTCAGCCTGCAGAGTAGCCTGCTCCATTAATTAAACTACCTCCATGCATCATGCCATATAGTTTCTTTAAATGAAAACTTGGAGGATAAAATCTGTCGTCATTGAACCGGCAACTTCCCTGTTAAGTAGAAGTACTCCCACGAAACGACCTCCCTCTGTCTCCATCCATGGATTTCCTCTCGAATCCCATGGCCATGTCCTCCGCCGCTTTGGCTATTATCGTTTCTTTTCTGGGTGTCCAGATTCTAGCAAGGAAAATGAAGAAAGATAAGAGAAATAAGAAGTACCATCCTATTGCCGGAACCACATTTAACCAGCTCCTCAACTTCCATAGGTTGCACCACTACATGACTGACCTTGCCGGAAAGTACAGGACATACAGGCTTCTAAGTCCTTTTAGGAACGAGATTTACACTGCGGACCCAGCAAATGTCGAGTACATACTCAAAACTAATTTCGACAATTATGGCAAGGTATATCCCTTATCTCTAGCTAGTTCAAAATTCAGGAACATCCTAATATGAAGATTCTTTCTTTCTTTCTTTTGAGTTTTTGTTTTGGAGAGTTATGACGCAGAGGATCTAGATAAAATTATAGATCATGTAGTCTGAAAGGAATAAGAATGATTCGGAAAATTAATTTACACCAAAAATCAATTTTCCAAGCAGATTAGTGTGAATTCTTCTAGTTCCACTTCTGTTTACTGGGGTAAATTATCTAAGTTTCAAGTCAAATCTAGTTTTTGGTTGGCGTTTTTCTCGAGCACTGAGTATCTTGTACTATGGTTTCTACGAGGATTGGATTTCAATTTTTGGGAAAAGGCCCAAACCATGAAGTAAATTATTAGGATTGAAGACTTGTTTGTTTTGTTCTTTAAAACCTTGTGCAGGGATGTTATAACTGTTGAGGGACCACCCCATGTGTGCCGTCCACTATGTGTGCCCATGTGTTGGTGGTGTCCAATTCACATGATTGTGTTTCTCCATGTGCTTGCATGTGAAATGGACATTTAGCATCTCCAGCTTGTGTCCAATGAATGTAATCTGGAGGGAGATGGGTTCAGCCTCTCCTATAAATAGGAGAGGTCATATGAAGGGAAAATCATCCCATTGAGAGAGTGAAGTGAGAAGTGTGTGTAGTGCCATTTGAGATAGAGTTGTTTTGAATATAGTGTTTCCGCTCAGTGGACGTAGGCAAATTGCCAAACCACTTAAATATTGTCTCTATCTATTTTGTGTTTATTTTCAGGACAGCTCAAAGCACAACAATAACTAGGTCATACTGAAGGACCTTCTAGGAGATGGGATTTTCACAGTCGATGGTGACAAGTGGCGCCAACAGAGGAAGATATCAAGTCATGAGTTCTCCACAAGGGTGTTAAGGGACTTTAGCAGTGAGGTCTTCAGGAAAAGTGCTGCAAAACTGGCTCATATAGTGTCTGAAGCAGCAACTTCCAACCAGATTATCGATCTTCAAGTGAGTTTTGGACACGTCAATGTTCACAAAATGACTAATCCCATATGATGTTGAATGTTGACAAGTTCTAATTATTCATGTAGGATCTATTGACGAAATCAATCCTGGATTCACTGTTCCAAGTTGCATTTGGAATCGAGTTAGACAGCATGTGTGGATCAAATGAAGAAGGAAAGAATTTCAGCAATGCGTTTGATGATTCGAGCTCAATGACCCTTTTTCGTTACGTTGATATCTTTTGGAGAATCAAGAAGTTTCTAAATATCGGATTAGAGGCCACCTTAAAGAAAAGTACCAAAATTGTTAATGATTTCGTGTTTAAGCTGATACACAACAAGATTGAGCAAATGAAGAACTCGAAGGATGAATCTTCCGTGAGTGACAATAGCTAAGAGTTTCTATCTTTAATTGATTGTCCAGACATGAGATAAGTTTTTCAGAGTGTGTGCAATGCAGATAAAGAGAGAAGACATCCTGTCTAGGTTTCTGCAAGTGACAGAGAATGATCCAACATACTTGAGAGATATAATTCTTAACTTCATCATAGCTGGCAAAGACGACTGCAACTACCATTGCTTGGTTTATTTACATGCTCTGTAAGCATCCTGCCGTGCAAGAAAAAGTTGCAAAAGAAGTGAAGGAAGCTACCGCCAATAAAGATATCTCAAACTATGCTGATTTTGCTGCCACTATTAGTGAAGAAGCTCTAGAAAAGATGAATTTTCTCCATGCGGCAATTACTGAAACTCTCAGACTCTATCCTGCACTTCCTGCGGTAATGAGAATATCAACTATATGAATCGTAACCACTAAATGGTTTTTGCGTCTGTAAATACTACCACAAATGCTCTTTTCTGGTAGAATTTCTCTTTGAAACCAGTATGTGAGTGGTGATAGATTGAGAGTTACCATTGTTTTTGGATTTCTACAACAGCAAGTTAATTACAATTGTTTCCCAACCTCTGACAGCCCAGTGGTTTTAGCATTATCCAAGCCTAACCCATCTTTTATTTTTTATATTTTGCTTCCAGGATACAAAGATTTGCTTTTCTGATGATACTCTACCGGATGGCTACAATGTGAAGAAAGGAGATATGGTAGCGTACCAACCTTATGCAATGGGCAGGATGAAATTCATATGGGGTGATGATGCCCTGGAATTCAAACCAGAGAGATGGCTCAACGAGGATGGAATTTTCCAACCAGAGAGCCCTTTCAAGTTTACGGCCTTCCAGGTTAGCATAAACTCAGTTGGGGTATTCTGTTAAGCCTCCGATTCTCCCAAAAACTTAACGGTGGATTTGATCATTTGAATTATATTCCCTAACACTTCCCATCTCATGAGACCAGTCTGCACATGAACCTAAGGAAATGAAATTGACATTGAAAATGATTTCATGAGACCAGTGAGGTTTTTAAATAAAATTGGAGTTTTGAAGGGAAAAAAAAAAAAAAAATCTTGTACAGCTTTTACATTTCTAGTAGTTTATGCTTTAAGCTCATCTTCATTACAGGCATGTCTAACTCTTTTTGAAAAATGTTGAAATGCCTTTGAAGTAACAGTAGATGCCAACATATTGCCCTTTTTATGCGAACCCACATTCTTCTGTAGAAACCTTTACTATGCTTGTGAAGAGAATCTAAACAAAATTTCTACCGGTTCACAGGCAGGCCCACGAATCTGTCTTGGAAAAGAGTTTGCCTACAGGACTATGAAGATCTTCTCGGTTGTCTTATTGGGCTGTTTCCAGTTCAAGATGAGTGATGAAAATCAAACAGTCAATTACAGGACAATGATCAATCTTCACATCGATGGAGGTCTTAACATTCGAGCCTTCCACAGAAATGGAAATTAGCTCGGTAAGCAGAGAAATAAAAACTTCTCAGTTATGTGAGAAGCATCATCTGTCTAAAATGCCCGATTGAAAGAGAAAATAAAGCGTAGGGACAGAGAATAACAATGCTAGGTAGGAGCTTGTATTTAATACGTTAACTGAATGGCAACGGGTTTACTCGTTTCCCCTTAAATAATGATGTTATTAAGGTGTTTGCATTTTTGAAGGCTAAGGCTAAGAAACTCAATACTTGTCATTGATAACAAAAGTCATGAGGCACAGAGTCACTGACCATGATCATGCAAAAAGAGTAATATTATGTACAGTTGTGGGTATATAAATACCATATAATCATTTTGAAATATTAATTTTTTTATGTAAATTTCGTATTTATATAATTTTTTTTTAACTAATGAAATACTGGAGACACGTGAATACTATTATGCCACCTGGACAGATATGGCAAGGGACATGTCTGTACAATTCAATGGCCTACTACACCTACGACTTTATAAGAGGGCTGAGCCCATCGCTTTCCCAACCAAGCTTGAGCATGTGATCCACCACTTTCAAACCCAACTGCAAGCGAACGGCAAAAGAGTCATCACAAGGTTTGGAATCGGAAATATGCATTTTAAATCATAATAATCAGCCCTTGGCCATTGTTAGCGATTAAAACCAGTTTCTCGTTATAATTAGTGCTATTAAAAGAGATATATTTTCTTTTGCCAGCAAAATGATATTCTTTTCTTAAAATCCAGTTTTAGAAAGCTAAATATTAATTTTAACTAAACAACTTTACCTGAAACAAGAAAGTTATCTGATTGAGTAAATCAACGTGCAATTATGAGAATCAGACCATAATGAAACATAATTAAGAAACCAAACAGAATGGATTTGTTACTAGACCTGATGAGCCAGATAACTGAGTCTCAAACAGACTCAAAATTGGCTCCCGTCCAAGTGGGCTAACCATTGCCAATTGCCAGACAAGACTGACAGCACTATTGAGGATGTTAACTGGGTCTCAAACAGGCTCAAAATTGGCTCCTGCCCAAGTGGGTTAACCATTGCCAGTCTCCAGATAAGACTGACAGCACAATTGAGGACGTTTATCCCATCAACTAGTGCAATGGTGGGGGTCAAAGAAATTTCCAAGCTCAAACGGTACATATTGCCCTGGGAATTTCTTTTTGAGTAAGTACTCTATTTTTTTAAGCAATAACAAAATCATACAATGAATAGAGACAACAAATATAAAGAGTAACAGAACATTTAACTTACAGCTAGATCGGTGAATACTATCAACTGTCTATTTGCGGTTGATGCCAAAATATTGGTGTTATCCTTGTTTAGAGCTAGGGTTGTAATATCTTGTCTAGTGAAAAAAATATTGCTTCAAATTTGAAATTAACCTTTGAATTTAATCTTGAAAACTTGTTTGGTGATTTCCAGGATGAAAAGGAGAACATACTTTCGAGGTTCTTGGTGGATAGCACAAGGCATCCAGAGATCATGAATGATCAATATCTAAGGGACCTAATTCTGAATTTCATGATAGCCGGCAAATATACGAGTGTCATCTTTATGCTCTGCAAGAACCCTCTAATTCAAGAAAAAATTGCACAAGAAGTGAGAGATGTCGCCGGTAGCCATGGCAAAGGAGCTAATGTGGATGAGTTCGCGGCTAATATAACTGATGCAACGTTGGATCATATGCATTATCTTCATGCCGCATTGACAGAGATCTTGAGGTTATACCCTGCAGTTCCCGTGGTAATTAACCCAAAAAGTGAAAACTTTTATTCATTTTTAATGTTAGTCACCAATGTTTCATTAATATACAGTTTAGTTGCAGGTTTCTATACAAATTTCCTCTTTTTCTCCTCACCTGCTCATCAACTTGAACATTGCACTTCATCAATCATTATATGACTTGAATCCCATAGAATGCTTATCCAAATATTAGACCTGAAGTAAGAGAAATATAGACAAATGAAGTAGGCCCCACAATATTTTATAATTATATGAGTGAATTTCTCATACATTTTTAAATCTTAATATATTTTGTACGGTCTACTTCATTTATCTATTTCTATTCCACTTAGACTTTAAAGTAGATATGAACGTTATACTTATGTATAGTTGGTAACGAGGTCTCTTTGGTGTATTTGAAGGATGGAAGGTGTACAGAAATGGATGACACACTTCCTGATGGATATAGACTAAGAAAAGGGGATGGAGTATACTACATGGCATATGCAATGGGCAGGATGCCTTATATTTGGGGAGAAGATGCAGATGAGTTCCGACTCGAAAGATAGGTCGAAAATGGGATATTTCAACCGAATCGCCCTTCAAATTCATAGCATTTCATGTATGTATCATCTTTATAGTTACTGCAAATGATGAACATGTCTATCCAGCAACAATCTCTAATATTTTTTCACTCATGCCTTTGATGTCAGGCCGGTCATCGAATGTGTCTAGGGAAGGACTTTGCTTACAAGCAGATGAAAATAGTTTCTATTGCTCTTCTCCGCTTCTTCCGATTCAAACTAGCTGATGCTACAAAAAATGTTACCTACAGGACGATGTTCACACTTCACATTGATGGAGGCCTCCCTGTTTGTACAATTTCTAGGACAGAATAGTGAACTCCTGTTTATTTACTCCTTTCCTCTCTGTATATTAATAATTGAATTCCACGTGAATGGTGCGTAGCATATAAGCTTTAGAATAGAGTTATTCCTTACAGTAGTTTAATATGGGAGAACTGGGAGGTTGGGATTTTTATATCTTATCTGTATGTTTATTTATTGGCTTTTTTTAATATGTGAAAATAGTATGAAAAATATGAGAATTTACATTACAGTTGCATTGTTATTGTCAGCAAATCAAGTCTCCATTAAGTTATTAACAGGATTCAACAAGAAGAAAACGAGTTGGAGTGGAAGATAGGGATTATTGACTCCTAGATTATTCTATTAAATATTTATATTTATAAGTCTGTATCTTTTATCCTAATGAAATGGAAGGTCCAGTGCATTCAAAACTTCAACCGCACTTATGGCCCATGGGTCATAAAATGCAATTTAAGGCTATCCCGATTTATAGAAAATGACATTTACCAAATCATTATATAATTTTTACATAATTATTTATTAAAACTCTTATTAATTTTAAGATTTTAAATTCATCAAAATTAATAACTTTAATTAATCATTGTGTAATAATTATTTTTTTCATATTTATTAATTATCAATTATAATTTTTAATATGATATATTTTAAATAATTATCATTTAAGGGAATGATAGAAGAAATTATCTTAAAATGTGTTATTTCTGTAATGTAAGGATGATATGATATATTCATTATACTACCTCCATGTGCATGATGTGATATAGTTTTTTTAAATGAAAACTAGGGAGAACAAAATCTGTCGTCGTTGAACCGGCAACTTCCCTCTTTAAGTAGAAGTACTCCGACCGAGACCCACGATACGACCTCCCTCCGGCTCCATCCATGGATTTCCTCTCGAATCCCATGGCCATGTCCTCCGCCGCTTTGGCTATTATCGTTTCTTTTCTGGGTGTCCAGATTCTAGCAAGGCAAATGAAGAAAGATAAGAGAAAGAAGAAGTACCATCCTATTGCCGGAACCACGTTTAACCAGCTCCTCAACTTCCATAGGTTGCACCACTATATGACTGACCTTGCTGGAAAGTACAGGACATACAGGCTTCTAAGTCCTTTTAGGAACGAGATTTACACTGCGGACCCAGCAAATGTCGAGTACATACTCAAAACTAATTTCGACAATTATGGCAAGGTATATTCCTTATCTCTAGCTAGTTCAGAATTCAGAACATCCTAATATGAGGATTCTTTCTTTCTTTTTAGTTTTTATTTTGGAGAGTTATGACGCAGAAGATCTAGATAAAATTATAGATAATGTAATCTGAAAGGAATAAGAATGATTCGGAAAATTAATTTACACCAAAAATCAATTTTCCAAGCAGATTAGTGTGAATTCTTCTAGATCCAATTCTGTTTAGTGGGGTAACTTATCTTAGTTTCAAGTCAAATCTAGTTTTTGGTAGGCGTTTTTCTCGAGCACTGAGTATCTTGTACTATGGTTTCTACGAGGATTGGATTTCAATTTTTGGGAAAAGGCCCAAACCATGAAGTAAATTATTAGGATTGAAGACTTGTTTGTTTTGTTCTTTAAAACCTTGTGCAGGGATGTTATAACTACGTCCTGCTGAAGGACCTTCTAGGAGATGGGATTTTCACAGTCGATGGTGACAAGTGGCGCCAACAGAGGAAGATATCAAGTCATGAGTTCTCCACAAGGGTGTTAAGGGACTTTAGCAGTGAGGTCTTCAGGAAAAGTGCTGCAAAACTGGCTCATATAGTGTCTGAAGCAGCAACTTCCAACCAGATCATCGATCTTCAAGTGAGTTTTGGACACGTCAATGGTCACAAAATGACTAGTCCCATATGATGTTGAATGTTGACAAGTTCTGATTATTCATGTAGGATCTATTGATGAAATCAATCCTGGATTCACTGTTCCAAGTTGCATTTGGAATCGAGTTAGACAGCATGTGTGGATCAAATGAAGAAGGAAAGAATTTTAGCAATGCGTTTGATGATTCGAGCTCAATGACCCTTTTTCGTTACGTTGATATCTTTTGGAGAATCAAGAAGTTTCTAAATATCGGATCAGAGGCCACCTTAAAGAAAAGTACCAAAATTGTTAATGATTTCGTGTTTAAGCTGATACACAAGAAGATTGAGCAAATGAAGAACTTGAAGGATGAATCTTCCGTGAGTGAAATAGCTAAGAGTTTCTATCTTTAATTGATTGTCCAGACATGAGATAAATTTTTCATAGTGTGTGCAATGCAGATAAAGAGAGAAGACATCCTGTCTAGGTTTCTGCAAGTGACACAGAATGATCCAACATACTTGAGAGATATAATTCTTAACTTCATCATAGCTGGCAAAGACACGACTGCAGCCACCATTGCTTGGTTTATTTACATGCTCTGTAAGCATCCTGCCGTGCAAGAAAAAGTTGCAAAAGAAGTGAAGGAAGCTACCACCAATAAAGATATCTCAAACTATGCTGATTTTGCCGCCACTATTAGTGAAGAAGCTCTAGAAAAGATGAATTTTCTCCATGCGGCAATTACTGAAACTCTCAGACTCTATCCAGCAGTTCCTGTGGTAATGAGAATATCGACTATATGAATAGTAACCACTAAATGGTTTTTGCGTCTGTAAATACTACCACAAATGCTCTTTTCTGGTAGAATTTCTCTTTGAAACCAGTATGTGAGTGGTGATAGAGTGAGAGTTACCATTGTTTTTGGATTTCTACAACAGCAAGTTAATTACAATTGTTTCCCAACTTCTGAGAGCTCAGTGGTTTTAGCATTATCCAAGCCTAACCCATTTTTTATTTTTTGCTTACAGGATGCAAAGATTTGCTTTTCTGATGATACTCTACCAGATGGCTACAATGTGAAGAAAGGAGATATGGTAGCGTACCAACCTTATGCAATGGGCAGGATGAAATTCATTTGGGGTGATGATGCCCTGGAATTCAAACCAGAGAGATGGCTCAATGAGGATGGAATTTTCCAACCAGAGAGCCCTTTCAAGTTTACGGCCTTCCAGGTTAGCATAAACCCAGTTGGGGACCAAGGGAGAGTTTGGTCCAGTCCGGTTCAATCCCGGGAGATTTTGTGGACCAGACCGGACCGGACCTATTCGGTCCAGGGTTTTCCCACCCTGGACCAGACCGAACTCCCTAAAGACCGGTCCAGTCCGGTCCCGAATTTCCATTCGGGACGGTCCGGTCCGTTCGGTCCACTCTAGATTCTTTTTTTTTTTAAACCAATGGCATTTTGTTTAATACTTATGTAATTATATTGTGATATATTTAATATATATACATATAGTATACTATTATATATGTATTAATATATATATTAGTAATACGCTAATACTATTAGTCTATTAGTATATAGTAAATTAGTAATAGTTATTAACTTGTTTATTATAACTAATAATACACTAATACTAATACCAGAACTAATAACTGTATGTAATAATAGTAATACTATATGTAATGTACTAGTATTACTATATCTCTTCAAACCCCACACATTTATTAATACTTTACGACACTATGTAATACTATATTAAATAATAGTAATACTCTTATTACTAATACTCTACAGTTATACTAATACTCTATGTAGTTATATTAAATACTATATTACTAATACTCTATGTAGTTATAGTGACTTAAACATATAACATATTAAGTTAACTATACTAATACTATTATAAATTTATATATATATATATGATATATTATAATTTATACTATAACTTTTATAATATGTTAATATATACTAGTACTATATATTATAGTTAATAGTAATACATTAAATAATATAATAATATATCGATACTAAATATATATAGTTATAGACTTATAATGATTTAGTTATTATGAATTTATGATTAGTATAACTATATAATAGTATTAGTATTAGACTATGAATAATTTAGTATAGCTATATTATATTAGTAATATTAGTTATGTTGAATCAAGTAGTTAGTATAACTATATTCTACAGTATTAGTATTAATGTTAATATTAGTATTAGTCATAACTATATAACCTATATTAGAATTGAGAGTCTTAGACTAAATAATAGATTAATAGTATCAGTACAACTGGATAAGCATACTATATAGCTATATATTAGTATTAATTATAGTGATTAGTATAACTATATAATAGTATTAATAGTAGACTATTATTATAGCTATATATTAGTATTAGTTATGCTGTTATAGTGATTTAGTATATTATAAATTCTATATTATAATTTATACTATAACTCTTATAATATGTTAATATATTAAAATATACTAGGACTATATATTATAGTTATACATTAAAGAATATAATAATACATTGATACTAAATATATATAGTTATACTTATAGTGATTTAGTTATTAACTTATTATGATTAGTATAACTATATAAATTATAATAGTATTAGACTATTAATATAGCTATATATTAGTAATATTAGTTATGGTGAATCAGTGATTTAGTATAACTATAAAGTATTAATTATAGTGTTTAGTATAACTATATAAATTATAATAGAGTGATAATTATAACTGAACTTATCAAAAAAATAATTATAACTGATAATATAGTAATAGTCTAGTAGTATATAGTAATATAGTAATAAGTTATAAAACTATTAGTCTATTAATATATAGTAATAGCTTCTTAACTTAGTTATTATAACTGATAATACACTATTAACTTATTTACTATAAGTTTATAACTATTAAATAATTTAATATATATACATATAGTATACTATGATATATAATAATATATATATTAGTATATATATATTTATATATTAGTATAAATATAATATTATTAGTCTAAGAGTATTAGTACAACTGTATAAGTGTATTGTATAGTTATATATTAGTATTAATTATAGTGATTAGCATAATTATATATTAGTATTACTTATAGTGATTTAGTATAACTATATTAGTATAACTGTATAAGTATAACAATATTACAATAGTTTATATCAAACTATTAGACTATTAGTATTAGTATAAATATTAATATTAGTATATAATTACTTATCAAAAAAAAATATTAGTATATAATTATATAATTAATTTATAGATAAATAATTATATAAATATATAAATAATTATATTTTTTTATTATTTTACATTCGGTCCGGTTTGGTCTGGTTCAGGGTGGAAAACTCCTGGACCAGGACTGGACTGAACTCATTTAGTCCATTGAAATTTGGATCGGATCGGACCAGACTGGATTGGTCTGATCTGATCGGTTTTGGCGGTCTGGATCGGCCGAATCTCACCCCTAGTTGGGGTATTCTGTTAAGCCACCGAGTCTCCCAAAAACTTAATTGTGGATTTAATCATTTGAATTATATTCCCTAACATTTCCCATCTCATGAGACCAGTCTGCACATGAACCTAAGGAAATGAAATAAAAAAAATTCTTGTACAGCTTTTACATTTCTATAAGTTTATGCTTTAAGCTCATCTTCATTACAGGCATGTCTAACTCTTTTTGAAAAATGTTGAAATGCCTTTGAAGTAACGGTAGATGCCAACATATTGACGTTTTTATGCGAACCCACATTCTTCTGTAGAAACCTTTACTATGCTTGTGAAGAGAATCTAAACAAAATTTCTACCGGTTCACAGGCAGGCCCACGAATCTGTCTTGGAAAAGAGTTTGCCTACAGGAATATGAAGATTTTCTCGGCTGTCTTGTTGGGCTGTTTCCAGTTCAAAATGAGTGATGAAAATCAAACAGTCAATTACAGGACAATGATCAATCTTCACATCGATGGAGGTCTTAACGTTCGAGCCTTCCACAGAAATGGAAATTAGCTCGGTAAGCAGAGAAATGAAAACTTTTCAATTATGTGAGAAGCATCATTTGTCTAAAATGCCCGATTGAAAGAGAAAATAAAGCGTAGGGACAGAGAATAACAATGCTAGGTAGGAGCTTGTATTTGATAAGTTAACTGAATGACAATGCGTTTACTCGTTTCTCCTTAAATAATGATGTTATAAAGGTGTTTGCATTATTGAAGGCTAAGGCTAAGAAACTCATACTTGTCATTGATAACAAAAGTCAAGTGGCTCACTGACCATAATCATGCAAAAATAGTAATATTACATATAGTTGTTGAGTGTGTGAATGCCGTATAGTCACTTTAAAATATTAATTTCTTTTCATATGAGTTTTGTATTTATTCATTTTTTTTTTCAAAATGATTGTTCGGTACTTACACACTTACAATTGCAATTATCATTTCTCATAAAGAAAAATGTTATGTATTATATTCCCTATCTTACCGTGTTGATCTGACATTATTCATCAATCTGCTATCTAAAAAAATACGAGATGATTTAATGGAAGTGGGACAACGGAATTACTGGGTTTGGAGGAATACAAAGAACCTGTATCAGGATATTTTCATTCCGATTTTCTACCAAAACAATCGACGGACAAAAATGAACAGCTCTGATGTCAAAAGCTTTAGAGCTCACCAATCTCAATGACAGCGTAATTTTTATTCAACCGAATAATAAACTAAAAACAAAGCCTGCAGTAAATCTAATAACCTGGCACTCTCTCACTTCTCCATATTCTACTATTCTAATTTTAAGGTTACACCCACATAGACAGCTTCAAAACTAGGTCATGAAAATGACCTGATTTTTTAGCAAGGCAGCCAACATGTCCCTTGCCATATCTGTCCAGGTGGCATAATAGTATTCACTTGTCTCCTGTGTTCCTTTTCCGGTTACTCAAAAAATTCAATTGCTTACTACACCTACGACTTTATAAGAGGGCTGAGCCCATCGCCTTCCCAACCAAGCTTGAGCATGTGATCCACCACTTTCAAACTCAACTGCAAGCAAACGGCAAAAGAAGTCATCACAAGGTTTGGAATCGGAAATATGCATTTTAAATCATAATCATCAGCCCTTGGCCATTGTTAGCATTAAAACCAGTTTCTCGTTATAATTAGTGCTATTAAAAATTTTCTTTTGCCAGCAAAATGATATTCTTTTCTTGAAATCCAGTTTTAGAAAGCTAAATATTAATTTTAACTAAACAACTTTACCTGAAACAGTAAAGTTATCTGATTGAGTAAATCAATGTGCAAATAAGAATCAGACCATAATGGAACAGAAAAACCAAACAGAATGGAACTGTTACTAGACCCAATGAGCCAGATAACTAAGTCTCAAACAGACTCAAAATTGGCTCCCGCCCAAGTGGGTTAACCATTGCCAGTTGCCGGACAAGACAGACAGCACAATTGAGGACGTTAACTGAGTCTCAAACAGACAGACTCAAAATTGGCTCCCGCCCAAGTGGGTTAACCATTGCCAGTCGCCGGACAAGACTGACAGCACAATTGAGGACGTTTATCCCATCAACTAGTGCAATGGTGGGGTCAAAGAAATTTCCAAGCTCAAACAGTACATATTGCTCTGGGAATTTCTTTTTGAGTAAGTACTCTGTTTTTTTAAGCAATAAAAAAATCATAAAATGAATAGAGACCCCAAATACAAAGAGTAACAGAACATTTAACTTACAGCTGGATCGGTGAATATTATCAATTGTCTATCTGCGGTTGACACCAAAAGATTGGTGTTATCCTTGTTTAGAGCCAGGGCTGTAATATCTTGTCCTTCTCCCAGCTTCAATATATGAGATACCTAAGGATCAAGTAATTGCCTGTTAGTGGGGCAGGAGCAAACCAACTTATGACACCATGTTAAACATCGCTACCTGGCATAGTGATGCTTCTGACATACTGGCTGTAAGACACGTGCAAGATGTAAACAAAGAGCAGAACAGAGAAGACATGCACAAGAAGTAAAGACTACACACAACAGAGAGGATAAAGATCCTGAGCCATTATGTTCTGTTTCATCAAACAAACATTATAAATCTATGCAGAAATCCAATGTAAAGGCAACCTAAGTTTTATGCAAACTAGATCTCAACCGACACTATTGCATGGAAGAAAAAGACTGAAAACTTCAACAATTTAGTGGAGTTCCTGTATCTCAACAACACCCAGCACCTAAAAGTACCAACCAGATTTCAAGTAACATGAGCTACCTATGTGGTTACCACTGGTAGTATATAGAAGGACAAAATGATGGATGCTAGACCCAAATCCTGGTGCATCTTCCCCTAAGGTCTCTTGTCAAATTCCCCCCAGAAGAATTCGGTTATGGCTAAGCAAAGTCCACTTTTCCTTTTAAGGAAGTAATATAGATTGGATGTTTCCGTGAGTAGTAAGAAGCAAATCTCCCCTTATTTTGGGAGAGCTGGTGGCCGCATGTGAACTCTTTCAAGGCAAGGGGCAGCCTAATTTGACATTGTTGTTTCCTCAGATTATTTTAACACGTTCTTTATGTACTAATCAGTGAAATATTTTATCTGTCTCATACCTTAAGAGTATGCAGATCCAGGAAGCAAATTGAAGGTGATGGAATATACAATCTGTTATTTTTTGCAGTTTCATCTGAGTCTAGATCAAGGTCTTCAGTCCCAGGCTTCTTTAACTTCAAATCCCAGCCATCATTTTCCAAACATGAGTTCATCCCAATTAAAGCACTCTCCCCGTCCACAGAAATTTCCATGCAACTGACACTGCCAGAGAAACGAAGTGGTGCTTTGGCAATCAAAACCCCATTAAGAGAGAATGTACTGAGAGTTTCTTGTGATTTATTCCAAGCCATTACAACCCCCTTAGATGAAAGGCAGACCGCGTGGGCCTCCACGCCAGCCAGCCTTCTCATCAAACGACCCCTTCTTATAGAATGCAAAAGAACATCTGAAGAAGGGGAGCATGAAACAACAACTCCAAGATCTGAGCTGACACAACAACTGAGTATTTCCCTGTGGTGGCCGCGAAGAACATGTAGGGGACCTTCGATACAACGCCTCTGGCTTTTGTCTGACAACGTGCTTGATAGAGTAGTACTGCCTGTTGATGTTGGTGCGCCTGTCCCGGTGGAAGACTCCGATATGTTGCTTGAACGAGAAGTAAATACTCTATGTATTCTCCAAAGCAATACTGTTGTGTCCCTGGATCCAGTCACAAGGTAATTGCTATCGGGTGACAGACCAAGGCAAGTGACTGGAGCACAGTGCCCATGTGCTGTTTCTAAGGTTTTTGCTCCATCTGATGAAATTAGGTGGATACTATTATCCGCGTGTCCACCTAGTTACAAAACACAAAGTACAAAACAAGATATCAGTTAATCCAGAAGTAAAAGGGAAAATACTTACCTCAGTCATCACATTCAATGGTGTGGGGGGGCGGGGTAAGCTTGATATATTCCAAAGCCCCTAATCTTAGATTGTCGTACAAATCAAATGGGCTCCTAAGAGTGGAAGGCCTTAAAGATACTTATTGGACAGGCTCTAGTCTCTACCTCAAATAGAAGATCAGCTAAACGACAATGCACCTTCTCAAGTAATTTGGTTACACAGAAGTAGAAAGAGAGATTGATAACATGATATGATGCACATCTAGTGACTTTATGATATGATGCACTCCTGGTGACTTAAAGATTGATAACGTGATATGCTGTTAACCTTTTTTCTAGGAGATAAGTTTTCCAGCTCCAATCAGGTAATATCAATAAAAAATTCCATTGATGAAACAAGTACTACCTATTAATCACGAATAACTTACTGCCCAATCGGTTTCTCCATCTTTCTGGTAACAAAACAAAGTACATTGTAGTATCAATAGTTTTAGTCAACCTTGGATCATCTAATAGGGATTTCATATTCTTCAGACCCCCAGTGCCGAGAGCGATAGAAATGCATTAGATGAATAAGGTGTGCACGAGAGAAACTAAATCTTCTAAAATCAACACAAATGGTGCAGATATTCCTAGGTGTTAGAAAACATGGAAATCATGATTGGCTTTTTCTAGATAGGAACAAAAAGAACTAAGAATAGAATGAGTAGCAAGGTTGTAATACGCAAGATCATACCATTAGATTAAATATGCACCAACAAATACTTAAGGAATACCGTGGAAAAGTGTCTATTTCGCAATGAATCTCACTTCATCAAGTTAAGGACTTCTCATGGGAAAGGGAAGCACTATACTTGACATGTTAAATTCCCACATAAGTAGCTAAAGGAAGAATATGAAAGCTATAGATGCTTACCAGTAATAATTTCTTTGTCACATGTAATTGCAACTATGGCTGAGCTTCTGATCCCAGATGTAGCAAATGCTAGAGCTTGGGGAAATTGCCACTCATCAGCCCCAGATCCAGCTGGTCCTTTAAACATGCGCATAAGTGTTCCGCCAGTGGAGCTTGCTGAGGCCCTTCCATGTTGAAAGAGGAATGGTGTACCCTGGCCATCCGGCGTGTTGGGCTGCCACTTGTGCTGTGCAATGTGTGCTGCTGGTGCATTGATGTCAACAATTACAACAGAATCTGAAGAAGCGTGAATGGCAGCCGCAGGTAGATTGCAGCGTTCGGGTGCTGGAACTACATATGGTTTGACTTCGTTTGGATTGCGAAATATGGTCTGACAAGCGAAATTAAAATCCATATTATTTTTCATCAGATAATCTGTCAGATAACTGGACACCCTGAGAGCAAAAGCGTCAATATTTCTACATGAGTTTAAGTGAAAGGGTGCCGTTGATATTATTGATATGGTTACTATCCTTATATAAGCCATTTTAATCTGGTCAGTGCAGACATGTTTGTGACCTTTACCCATTTCCAGAGGCAAACTCACATCAATTGTAGGCTATTGGTGAAAAGCGAGCGCTTCAGACGGTAAATTGTTTTGCTAAGCAGCATGTAATTGATCACCAGAAACTCATTACTTCATCTCCTAAATGGTCACTGTTAAATGAATATGTCTACAAAATCCTCATCACAATGCTCTTCTTCTTATGAACTCTAAATAGCCCCCTGATCAGAATGTGATAAGTTCGACCGTGCTTTTCTGTCACCCAAGTTACTATCCATAAGCCTGATCAATTGTTTCACAAGTGTTAGCTGTGTGCATCACTTCCTTTGCTGCAGCTCTTTTTGGTAGAGCATCTCATGAGAGCTCTGGCTTGTAACGTAAAAGAAGATTTCATATTTTCTCCCATTCCTTGATCAGGAGAGCTCTTGCTTGTCTACATTCTAAGACAGGTTTCATGCACTCCATTGTTGGCTGACCTTGTCGTACATCTACACTAGACTTATCTGATCACACATACTTGGTCTGGCTTCTAAACTTAAGAAAGATTGAGACTGTTTCAGGGGCACATCCCCCCTATATTGTTAGCTAAATCAAACCAAGTCTCTACCCCCTCACATTGAGATTCACTCTGTGAATCCTTGTCAGATACTTGACGCCATTCTAACTAATCCAAAATCATATACACTATCTTCTCCCAATTTAACTGATCATTCTTTGCTATTTTTACCCCAAGGGGGTTGGCCCATGTGGTGAAGGCCTTGGTCTTGGGGTATCACTCCCCTCAAGATCCAAGGTTCAACCCCTTATGGGTGCAAACAATCCTTTGGAGCCACACCTCCGGTGAAAAGCCAGCGATTTAACCAGTTCCGTGTAGGGAAACTTTCGAGGGTGCAGTGCATTGTTTACTCTGCAAGGGTGGGTCCGAGGGGCCCTGCCTTGGAGAGGTTATCCAACGTTAAAAAAAAAAAAAAAAAAAAAAAAAACGCTATTTCTATATGTTATTTTAAGCTTCCCTCATCTTTTTTTGTTTTTTTGAGATGAGGAGCTTCCAGCAACCTCTTTTCACACCACTTAAATTAAATCATTCTCTCACACGTTCATTAATCGACGCTTGTTACACAAGACCAAACAATCCTACATGGCCCTCCTCTGCCTTTAAACAGATTACTTTATTTCTAACCTTTTCTAATATTGTCACACATCCATCTTGTCTTTTGCTCAGTAACACATCCATCTTAACATTCTCATTTCAGCTACGCACATCTTCTATTGTTTCTTAACACCCAACATTCTATACTGTAGAACAACAGGTTTTCATAGTTATTCCTTCAACTTAATAGGTATTCCATAGCCAAATAATCCTCCAGATACACTTCTCTGCTTTGTCACTCCATTGTTATTCTATGGGCTACATCCTTCCCAGTTTCTCCAACCTTGAACTTTTGATCCTAAATACAGATATTGTTCTTTGGTATCTATAAACCATCAACTAATACTCCTAATCCCTCCCTCCATCTCTATTTCTAGTTTACTTTTACACTTGAAATATTTAGTTTTAGTCTTAGCCAAAAACCTTAACATAAAATATCTTTTCAAACCTCCCATCAGTTAACACAACGACATCTGCAAATTCCCCACCAAAGCTCATCTTGATCCATGACCAACGTAATGAGATAATGACTTCATGCAAATCCTTGACATAAACCTACTGTGATAGGAAATTCGTGATACCTCCGTCCATTCTTACACCAATTACTAATCCATTAAAGGAGCCTTCTCCTTTTCAAATACACTCATTGTCTCCCTGGGTACTTTTTTTTTTTTTTTTGATAGGTAAACAAAACTTTATTAATCAAAGAATAAGGCATAGCCCGAAAACAATACAAGAAAAACTGTGTGCCCTAATTAAGAAGGTGCCAAAGAAATAAGAAAGTCATGTAGGTCCATGCCATTGAAGTCAACAGCAATGGCCCATGTACATAGAGTAGTGTAAAATAGAGCTTTAAGTTCCTCTAATGATCTCCCTAGGTACTTTATGATACACTTTCTCTAAATCAATAAAAACCATGTGAAGATCTTCCTCATTTCTCTAAATGGCGGGCAATCCTGGCAAAATCTAAAAAGGATTTTGCAAACTGTTGCTTCATGCCTTAAACCATGGTCAATCACTCACAAAGTTTAATGCGGACACTCATAAGCTTAATCCCACATGGGTTTGAAACTATCATGAAATGCATAAAACTCAACCAAGTGGCTCGATTTGGATACCAAAACCATCTCAACCCATCTCATTTCATCTCATCATTACAATTTTCACAAATTCCTACATAAAATACAATAAACAACTCAACCTTTTCAAATCTCATAACAATAATAATATTAAAAAATAATATTTTATTTAACTTTCAACTTTCATCTCAACTCATCTCATCTCAACTCACTATCCAAACCTAACCTAAATGAGTACAAGTAATGCCATAAAAACCTAGGTGGCAGATATGGAATGCTCTGATAAAATTCTTTGATGACCTGAAAGCTCACCAAGGCAGGGCCCTTAATGATGTGGAATGCTCTGAGAAAATTAAGCAATAACATGCAGCACGAATATAGAACTCTATCAAACCTAAGAATATCAAGGTTCAGCCAAATGAAACTGATTGTTACCTGCAAGTGAAGAACATCAGCTAATGGCAACTTCTTCAAGTGGGGGACAGTCAACAGTTGGGATGGGGTTTGTCCAAAGTATGCAATCTGGTCTTGTGTAGCACGCTGTTGCACCTTTTGTGGGTACAAAGGGAACAAAAATACAAAGAGATAAGTAAGAATTTGCCCAATGTAAGACAAATTATGGCAGCAAAGTTGACTTACTGGGTCCAAAATCTTATCAATATCAACTGTTCCTTCATAGGTGATGTAAAAAAACACATTATTTGCCAGTATAGCTTCTTTGCCTCGTTGTTTATACCTGAACGTTCCAATCCAATGAAGTAAAAACCAGCTGAAAAGAAAAGCCTCACAGTTGACTTGAACTAAACTGTTTCTAACATTGCTACCGTTAGTCACAACCATATAAACATTACAAATGAAAGAATAGAGCACAATTTTGCAAAAGACTTTAATTTTACTTAATAAAAAGGTGTAACTTACCCAAATAAAAGATCAATCCACTCATGTAAATGAGCAGATACATGCTCGCTCTCAAGAGCCATCCGATGCTTATGAATGAAATCAATTGGATTTGCAGCCCAAGGAGGAAGTTTAACAGAATCTGATAAGGTAAATATTAATCACAATAGATCTTTCAACTTCAGTTTGGTGCCCATCAAGGTTTATCTCAATTCATAAAACAGAGAAATTTCAGGAGCATACCAAGCTGTCCACCTAATTGTGTTGTACCAAAATCAATTGCATTCTCATTGGTCAAGATCTCAGGAAGGTAGAACAGCTCAGGAACCTAAGGTACAAAGAAAAGAAGAATGATCAGTCCAAAACTCATAGCTACTATAGGTGATTAACAATGCAAATGTAGATGAGAGCAGATGAAAAATGATGCTTCATAGTAATGGTCAGACACATACCAATTCCTTCACATCACTCATATCCTCAAGAACTCCATTCCATGTAGCAGCAATATCTGAAAACATCCTATCTGCATGATCAAATTTGCCGCCTTGCAATTGAATTGAGAGAGTCGTAAATGGTTCAACCCTAATAAGGTAATATAGAACCTGTAAAACCAACACCAAGAGTCACATAGAAGTGTCATCACAGTGTCTACCAATAATAAAGATATTCACCCAATACTTACTAAAAGTTCTATAAAAACGTCTGAGAAACAGATAAACTAAAGATATTAACAAATTCAGTGATAGAAGGTGCATAGCTGTCATTCTCTCAATTTGAGACAATTATAACATACACAAGAACATGTAAATGAACTTTTAAAAATATAACATAAGGGAACACCTACTGTTCCAGCACTCGAGTAGTGTGAACCGTAATGGAATTTGGGGATGGTGGGATCCTCAAAACTAGAATATCTCTCTTGGAATTTTCTAAGACGATCAGGATTCAATGCACCAACGGGCTGCAAGAATATGAGGCTTTAATGACAGAAGAAAAGATGAAATTCTAGAATTATTTTAAGGATATATTCAGATGATACCACCTTTGAAAGATCTCGATAAGAAGAAGGATCATCAAGATTCAAACTCTTTGAACTATAGTCAGAAATTATCCAAGGGAAAACTGGATACTGCAGAAAACAAAAGAAAATTAGAAATAGATCTAGAGAATTTCTCCATATAACATAAAAAAGTTCGGAGAAAAATCCACCTGGGTGATGTCATTATAACTACGCCCAGCCAGCGTATTTAGCTGCATTAGATATTCAAAATTGCTGATCTGCACAAGAGTTTTGCTTCTACAAATTATAACTCCCATCTCTATATGGTGCATATTAAACTCAAACTTGATACCATGTATGCCTTTTTTTGATAAATATGTATGCACTGAAAATATATAACTGCCAACAAGATTCATACCTCCCACCTTGCCCAACGTTCCATGAGCTGAGTTCTTTTCAGGAGTTGGTCAGGTCTCTAGAACAAATAAATATTGCATTAGTCCTTGGCTGTTAAAAAACACAGATGAAGATGAAGATGAATTTGATGCACTCATAAAAAAAAAAAAACACAGATGACGAGGAAAAAAGTGTTGTATGAATCCAGAATTAAAATTCCTCATACACATTAGATCACACCAGGTGTAAATCTCACAATGGATTAAATGTACTCCGGATGCCTGTCATGTATGGATGCTGATCCATAAACTCATGATTCATATGAAATTATCATAAAACTTTAGTTTGAGCACTATCTGGATGGGAAAGCTCTATATTTTGAACCATTTTGATGTTTGGTGAATTTGGCATGCATGAGAGGATATTTAGTCCAACATGATTGACCAGATGTGGTTCCCAAAAGTTACAGTCGGTGCAAACCTGAGTCGCCAGATATATATTATTCAAATGAGGAGGACGTGCTTGAACAATAGCTCGATATGCATTTCTTCGGCCCTCAACACTCTAATAAGAAAAGAATAACCAGGGAGAAACAAGAAAAAAATATCAACAGGTTGATTAGCCGGCAGTTTGAAAGAATCAAAACCATCAAAATGCTTTAATTTACATAAGCACAAAGCAAATGAAATGAAGATGCATATTTCAGACAAATATACCCCGAAATCAAAAAAGAAATTTGAGCGGTCAACCATAAACAGTTCCAAAGCACTCCTCCTTAGAAGATATCTGTGAGAAAATATCCAAGTCAAAAGAGATGGAGAGCAGAAAATAAAACAAAACAATATCAAATAACAAAACATCAGGCTGAGAGGCAATGGCTACATTGTATCATTACACAACCATACATAAAATAATACAACAGACAGCTTTTGAGGCATAAGTGAGCAAACAACTTTTGTGGCACAAGCAGCTTAATATCTTTGGTATTGAATAACTATCACGATGTATCACACAACAGTAAGTTCTCACCATGTCTCAGTTTAGTCCATTGTTTGGTGCTTAAGGACTACAGTAAAAGAGAATTGAACTTAGATAGTTTTGGTACATAACCATCCAATCCTTTAAAATATCCTATCTTGGAAAGAGCCAAATTGTGAAACCTCTTTTATAAGCAAAACTAAGTTCAAGAACAGCAAATAGAGTAATGAAAACATAGGGCATTTAGTTAATGAATTTTTTTATAGTATTAGTTCATGAGAATCTTTTAGTTTAGTTTTCTCGTTTTAGGTGAAGGCTGTTCATTAGCACAATATACCGTCCACAGTGGAAAATATTTTCTGGAAACAGAGATGAAAGAAGGATCAGTTTTAACCATTCTCAAAACTCAGAACATTTGGCCCAAAAGAAAGAAAAAGTTAGAGCATGGCATCTAGAAAATTTGAAAGACACAGTGAAAAGAGACACTAAAGTGGTTTGTTCCAATTTTTGCCAATGAAATGCGCTTTTTTGGAAACTACAATGAAATCATAAATACTTTTCAGATAATTGTCACCGAGAATTAAGAGCATTCAATGTTCAGGAACCAAAGGCCAATCCTTCTGAATTTTTAAATATTTCTATACCCAGTTCCCCATTGACAAACATTTTTGGTAAACTAGATTTTTATTTAGTTCCCTAATGATAAGCATAATCTATCATGTGTTACATATGGCTAAAACTAAATAATAAGCTGCATTATTCCACCTTTTTTGTAATTCTCTAAGAACCATGGCTAATGCAAATGCTTAACTTATAATATTAAACAGCAAACAAAGCGACCTATTGAAGACAGTTCAGAAATTATCATGCTCAATTTACTTCATTGCCAATAAGAAAAAATATGAAAGTACAATAAAACCAGCACAAAAATACTGTAACTTCACCTTCGACTATACATTTGATGAAGAGAAGAGATCAACCAGCTATGATCCTTTTCTTGGTCTCTCAATGCCGAACTGCATTCAGACCCATCTTCTGTAGTGTTGCTCTCACTATTATCAACCATAAAATTTATTCTCCTATTTGTTACCTGACAGGACACATTAGTGTCTATGCTTAGTAAAAGTTATAAAGAATAATTATGACCGGTCAAATTTATTGGGACCATTATAGGACTGAAATATGATATCAGCTTCCCATTCTCATGATTCTAAACAACAATAATACAATACGAAGTGAAATACGTGATACCAATCTATTGGAGTCAGAAAAATGGTTTGACAATCATCACTGTGCAGGAAATATATTAAAATAAAAGAATAGATTAATATGAGTGCAATGTCTCCGCTAAAATGGGACAGATAAAGAAGGGTTACCGATAATGCATTCTGGTTTTGCAGGTTGGGCATGAAAGAGGGAAGTTCTTAACCTAATATCTTTTAATGCAAACCAGATTTGGGTCTATAAGTAAATTTTAAGTTTAAAAAAATGGCCACCATGAGCTTTTGAACGCTATATCAGCACATGACCAGACCGTAACCGAACATTAGAAAATAGGTACCAAACACCACCATTGTTCAAGCACTAAGGGCTCATTGTCTTGTTACAAAAATAAATTAAAAGAGACAATGAAACAATTTGAAGTTGGCCCTTGCACAAAAATGGAATGGTGGATTTTTTGCCGATCTAAAAAACTTCCTTGGTTCTAACTTCTTGCATATACTTCTCGGACATTGATATGAAAAGCCACAAAAACATTTAGTACATACTATCCGCATATGACAGGAAAAATATCATATTATGTAACACACAAAAAATCATATTATGTAAATATAAGGAATGTCAACCTTAAGCAGTTAAGCTCATGTAACTTACTTGAAATGTCCCTTTTATAACTCTCAATGGCCGGACCATTGATGAGGAAAGCTCAAGAACAATTCTTTCATCAAGTTCACTGGGTACATAGCCAGGTGCAACTGCTGATGGACTTTGGACCAAGTTTTGGTGGTCAATAGCAAGTTGACTCTCACTCTCTAGAGATGCCTGCAGGGTTTGCTCAGCTGTTCCAGAAGGTCTTGGCTGATTATCTGCACTTTGTTCTGTTTCATGGGCCCTCCTGACATCCAACTGATCAATTTCCACTTGTTCATCTTCTTCATTGACAGGATCCATTGAAATGGCCTCTGCGGCCAAAATAGAAGCATTTGATGAATTTAGGACGTTCTGTTCATCCTGTTTCATCGCAATATGATCCTCATAATTGGCAGTAACACCAAAGTGATCAGACCCTTTATAGTTCCTCCTCAAACAAGGTCTCATCCTTGAAGAAGTTTCCATCAAGTCTAGCTTCCAAAAAACCTACAGATTCACAATATTTCCTTTCAGATATTATTTTCTATATTATCAGCCAACTGATCATAAATGATACACCAGGTGTAAGGCCATGATTTTACACCAGGTGTAAGGCCATCAAATCATGAGAAACTAGTACAAATGCAGAAACAACTTAAGAATAGAGTTAACAGAAATAGTTTATCTCACAACATACACGTGCAGGGCTGCATAAATGATCCCCAAATGATCCAAAGAGACATTTCATATCTATCAAGCAATAGACAAGTTTGCACCATGCACGAATTCCAGTGGATAAATGATGACGGGCTACTACATCAACTTGTGCACGCCTATCAATCTGGAGAATCAGAAAAAAAAATGATAAATCTAGTAATGCTTCCCACATCAATACGGATAAAACAAGGACAAGCACTGCACAAACCTCTGATCGTTGCATGTTCCTTGCTAGAGCAAAGCTTGCAACAAGGACAGCTATAAATTTGTAGGAAAGAGCATTAAAATCTTTCCCATAAACTGATCTTGTATCAACTGGTTGCAAACATTCCATCCAGGCAACTCCCATGGCTTCACAGACATTCCATCTCTTCACACGTTCCATGTCACTGGCATTCCTTCGTTGTGCAGAAGTGGCCATTGCCACAGCACTGAGACCCCTTCCAGAACCAATCTTTGCATTGCGTTCAAGATCACGTGCAGCAACCAAGGCAGCCGCTTTTGCAGCAGCTTTGTCCTTAGGAAGATCAGGTGATTTGTTAGGCATCTCCAAAGGTTTTTGAAAGCTCGAAAATGTATGTAGCCTAACTGTTTTCCTCTCCAGCAATGAGGAGTCACGCCTAAGCTGCGAAGGTGTTGCAGGAACTGAAATTTCACCACCAGAAGCACCAGCAGCGATCATTGCCAATGCCATTGCAGCAGGAGGTGATGCAAAAGCAGCAGCCCAAGCTGGAGAAATCATGGCAAGAGCAGCCTGCAAGGAATAAAAACTATGCATCTCAAAAGATATTTCTGATAGGTAAAAACAACACTCAGACCAGGATTGAAACAAAAATGTCATCCTCCACCTCATATTTATTAGGGCGGGGAGGACACACCACTTGATCCACAGACCAATGCCAATACATACATATCAAGAAACCAGTGCCAATACATACATATCAAGAAGCAGCAACCTAAAAAGCATATAAAGAGAAAGTATAGAGCATACCAGGATACTATTAATAATTTAGTACAAAAAAGAACTAACAAAAGGGCATGAAAAACAATCCTCTATTTTAACTTCTAAAATTCCAAACTTTGAGTGCATGAAAGTGTATACAAAAAATGTAGTCTTCTGGAATCTAAAAGCAGGTTGCCTAGAATGCTATGAGAAACTGCCAAAATATTTTTGTTAATAAGTAAGCACTTCTATGAAAATCTGCAAGAGGGGAAACCCTTGTATAAGTCACGTGTGACATTTATGCATCTTTATACCCATGTCATTGTGGTCCATAATACCTGAGAACCAGAATAACACTTTAGAGCCAAATGGCTGCCCCCTGCCGAGGTTGGGGGGGGGGGGGGGGGGGGGGGGGTGGGGGGTTAACAATCAAGGGGTCCTGCTTGCTTGTACTACCAAAAAGGGAACTTATTCACATCAATTTTTTTTATCCAGTAAAACTTATTCACATCAATTTTCTTGATCGGTAAAACTTATTCACATCAATAGACATGGAATGGAACCTTTCCAGGAAAATATAATGATACTCAAAACTTAAGAGTTGTGTCTACTACAGGCATCAAATGAGCAGAGTATGTCAATATCCATCAACAGACAGCATCTTTTCACAGAAAAAATGTTGACAAATGAAAAGGAGTGCCAGGGCAACCATTCACTAGTCTTTTAAGGCCAGACAAATGGTGTAGCCAGCAAGCGGAAATATAAGAGGGATAGCCGTTGAAAACCTCTATTGGAAGGGCATCAGCAGCCAAAGCACGGTCATCAACAATAAGAGGATTCAAACCATCAGCAGTTGCAAGTTCATGAATACCAGCCAAAAGTGGCCGCCACCTCCTCAGAATGCCAACAAATGGCGGTAAAATAGCCTCAAGGTACCACTTGCGAAGAGGCTTTCCGTCCCTACCAACAGCATGCCATACCTGCAACATACGTGCTATGCTCAAGAATCAAGACAGAAATAGTCCCTATGCCTCTTGATTTACGTGGAAGGAAAGCAATAAACCTTCTATTATGATCTCATTGGAACATCCCAGGAAGGGGAAAAAAACATATCACTCAAAAATAAAATGCGAAGAGCTATGAAAACATGAAAATGGCACTATAGCATGCCAAATTAATTCCCCACTAAACTAACCTCAGAATACAGAACACAAGATGCTACCAACACTCTTTGTCTCTTGGAATCGGAAATTGGCATGTTTAGGACGGGTGAAAGCACACTGTACATCAATGATATATATCAGTCTACTGTAATGAAAGAAAGCTTGGAAGAGCAGGATAACCAAAGAAATTACACTGAAGCTAACATGAATATAAAACTCTTGTGAAGCCAATCATAGAAGGACTTTATTCATCATTACGCATTTTTATTTTGTTTGTGGGAAGCCAAGAAAAAAATATGTTCATGTGAAAACTCAATGGAACAAGAGGTTAAAAACCTGCCCAATTCCATCAGTAGATTACCAGATGGCTTATTTGAGTCTTCAGAACATAACTAAACCCTTACATTACTTTCCAACTTGGTGCCATATATGGTGTTCACAAAAGGATAATTTTGGTATCAAATTGAATAAAAAAATTCAGGAAGTAGGAAAACATATATGTCACAAAACCTTAAGGGCATAATTGTAGCCAAATGCTCATCAAACTGTCTGGAATTGAATTGAAAGCATTATGCCCATCTAAATAGAGAAAAAGTAATCCTTACCCAAAAAGGAATTGGAATCATTAGGGCCAACCTAAATGTCTATTGCAAACCCACTAAAATCCTGCTCTTTCAAGAGCTCTATAGAAATAACAACGTGGGCATGCTAACGCAAGTTTGAAGGCACCATTGTAAATTGGGTAGGTAAATCTTTGGTCAGGATATGTATAAAATTAGCTTTTACACACTCCAATCACACCACAATATCATGACTCTATCAATCCTACAATGAACTAAACTACACTGAGTTAGAATTTTCCCTAAAATATGAGCCTTTAACTCTTAGAAACCTTAATGCTGATTGTCTTAAGAAAATTTGTCACTATTCCGGCCGTCAATCGGGTGGCGGCCACCACCCCAAGAGGATGCCAGAGTTCCAGCAGAATCTGGTGGCCAGCAGTCACCATTAATTTTTTTAAAAAATTACATGTTTTGATTGTGTGTGGGTGAGTGTATTTTAGTTAGAAAACTGCTACAGACACAAAGAGGTTATACAAAGTAAACCCACAAACTGATGTGGTTTCATAGAATCTGTTAGATATTTTTTTTTTTTTTGATAAGTAAACAATAGTATTAATAATAATAATAGGCATAGCCCAAGTACACAAGAAGGTATACAAGCGGTAAAACCTATCTAGGTGGCTATAGTAGTCACCAGAAACTCGTGCACATTTAGGCCATTAAAGTCTATAGCTAGAGACCATAGAAATAAAGTGCTGAACAAATAGATACAAAGCTCCTCAGTTGTCCTCTCCTTATCTGTTAGATATACTTTATAATAAAAGTAACTTTACAATCTAACGTACTACATCAAGCCACGTCAGTTTGTAGGTTTATTTTTGTACAATCTCTTTGTGGCTAAAGTATTTTCCTTTTATAGTTATGATGAAAAAGCTAATGTGACAGATTTTGGTTGGAGGGTATAAAAATCCCTTGTACATCCGATTTTAGATTTTTCCTTGTAAATTTACAGGGGAAAAAATAAAAATAAAAAAATAACCAAACCAAACCTTTTATCTATTGTAGATTTTTCAGACTTCACCTTCATCACATAGGATCATCCAAACCTCAAAGCTTTCAAAAATAAATCTCCACGTTACAGATATTACAATAGTAAATTTATCTTTTTTTTTTTTTTTTTTTTAATAACTTTAAAAGAAGAAGAAGAAGAAGATATTACAAAGGTATATGCATGCCTAGATCTTTACCACGGTAGATTTACTAGGATGTCAAAAATCAGGGAACTTATTGGTTCTAAGCATTTTTTATCAACAACAATATTCTGCTTAATGTGGTTAATTTACCTCCACAACAAAGCTGAGCGTGGTTTCCTTCCTTCTGGCATGCCTTCCTCTACACCTACATTCCTCATAAGCATAGTGTCTTCACCATCATCTTCTTCCCTCATTGAAAGAAGTACCATCCGGAGCATGCACAAGAAAGGTTGGTCACTATCCAGTAACTGGTAAAGCAATGTCATTCCTCCCATTCCAGTACCTGATCCCCCACCAATACCAAGACCACCACCAAGTCCAGACTCATCTAACAATAAAGCTTGAAGCATTGCAACAGACTTCTTTACAAGAGGAAGTTCGATCCAGTTTCCATTTGCATCTTTTTCCAGAGCAGATTTCCAAAATTCCCAGCCACTGCCACCACCACCAAAGACAGTTTCATTTGAAGGAAGGCCAACACCATACCATAATCGGCTCCTGTATTTCCAACCCTCAGCTACATCCAAAGCACAACTCCCGTACGACACAAAAGCACATGCAACAGATTCATAGGGCTCAGCCGCTGCCACTGCAGTAAGGCGTTCCATCACTACTGCAGAAATTTGCCCATTTGCATCAGCCATTGAAGCGAGGACCTGATTTAAAAAAAAAAAAAAAAAAAAACTCAGCCCTATAAATAAAGAAGTTACTATTCTGATAGGAACATGACAGTGCTAAGAAACTAGACTACAAAATTCAAACTGCTATCATAACCTACTCAAGAAAAGCAAGCTGAATAAGAATAAAACTCAGACACTAATGATAAAATAACACTCGGAAATAAAGCATAAGAATAAAATGTTTCAGCAGCTAAGAATCATGGACCAAGGTGACATGCCAACAACACATTGTAGCTTAAGTGGGGTCACTGCAAATTGGGTAGTAATTGAGTGAGTATCTAAAATGTAAAAGGTGCATAAAAGAGTTCTACCAATGCCTTACGATGTTATATATATTCGTATATTGATAAGAATCATCAATAGAATTAACTATTCTCATTGTGGTTGTATGTGTAAGATGCGATGTTGGGACAAGTGCATACGTACATCAAGAGGGAGCCCCCCAGTATCACTAGATGATCTGCGATTGCCTGTAGCTTCTAACGATTCTCTGCCAGTTGTACTTGATGAATTTGAGTGGTTATTCAAAGGACGCACAAGAGAAAGTGGAGATGCAGAACCATCTGAAGTTCGTGAAGTGCGGGAGAGTTTGCTCTGTAACCGTAAATGATCCTCAACAAGCATTAGTATAACTATTGCATTCTCAACCAGAGCCACGGAAAGTTGAGCAGCATTCTCTGCTTCCGCTTTAGCATCTTTTGGTGACAACCCCTCAGCTGCAACACCAGCAGCAGCTGCTGCAATAACTTGAGTCTGCTGTAAAAGAAAAACTGGATGTAGAAATTATAGCAGATTTTCATGTTTTTTTTTTTTTTTATATAGGTAAGCAAGAACTTTTATTGATAGCAGATTTTCACTTCAATTAAGCTAGAAACCACAAAAGCTCACAAGAGCTTTCAAAGAACTTTGAGAGATGACTGCCAGTCATAAGTAGCTCCAATTTCCCCTTGAATTACCTGTCGTGCACTTGTGGGAAACTCCTTGCCGAGATCCTATGCACCCCCGGGATTAGTCGGGACACTATTATCGGACACCCGGCCGGTGCCAATAAAAAAAAAAAGTAGCTCCAATGGTGACGGAATGACAAGAGGGGGTACTAAGAGAATAAAGATATATGATGTAATATGCCCCATTCATGATTAAGATTTATAGCATATAGGAGGTACATTTGAACTACACAGCCCTTTAATAGAAATGTTCAATAATTAGTGTAATAAAAGAGAAGGCATTAATGTCAGACCGATTGACAAAAGATCTACAAAAATTAATAAAATGCATAACACCTGACATCAATTCGCTAACAAATAAGGGAAACTTAATATGCATAACAAAGGTTACCTGAACCTGTAGTTCTCTTGCAGCAAAGTCCAGCAAGCCACTCAACAGCCTTCTTTTAAATATAGGCAATGATTCTTCTCGTCTTCAAAAGTCAAAGAAGATAACCAAAAGGTGGTTGAAAAATGATTAGAGTTCCAAGATGAAAGAAAAACATTAACTGTTGCCGAATTTTTTTAATTCAACTATATATTATAAATTAGCCTCTGTGAAATTCACTTGTACGCTGTATATGGTTTTTTGCCAGACAACTAGAAAAGCATCAATCATTGTATTCTGAAGAAAGCCAACCAAAAGAAGCCTTTAAGTCGGAAAAACCTCATGAAAGTTAATATCTGAATGATAGAGAAATATTCCAATAGTCTTTGACAGACCACGAGTTAAGGCACAGAACTCTGTAAATATCAAGCTATCCATAAATCCTACATATGATAGAGAATTACAGTTCTAAGGGCTGCTCTGTATTGTCCTAATTTTCTGTTCAATCAGTTCTGCAAAGCCATTTTTCACCATTTTGCTTTGTCTCAATCCAGCACCTAAGTCAGATACCAATGAATGTGTTTGTATTTGTTTTGATTTATTATAAAAGTAACTTTTTTATAAATAATAGAGAATGAGCCAATGTAAGCGAAACCAAGTGATTTCAACACATCAGCAGACAATGAACAGACTTGAAATTGTTCCAAAACAAAATTTACTTTTATTCCACACCCAAAACCATCCACTTTCTCAGTTGAACCTTAAACAGCGACCGATACCTCTTCCAAAACAAAGAGGGGAAAAAAGAGAGAAAAATCTTGTCGACTATGGAGTCAAGGAAGTCAAGAAACAGTGCAATCATGGTTATGATCTCCATATAAAACTTGTGTGTGTTGGTATGGAAAAGCGTCTCACCAACTATGGAGTCAAGAGAGTCAAGAAACAAAAGCACAGTAAAATAGAGAAAACAAAACAGAAAAGTAAAATATTTACTGAAAAAATACTAGACAAAGTTTGCAGAACAGGCCAGAGATAAATAATAGTACCTGATCCGCTGGTCTCCCGTGCTGGATCCACCCACAATAGAAAGCCATTCTGCACAATGAATTGTAGCTTCAATATCCTGTAAAAAGGAAGTAATAACCAAACAATATAAATGAAACTGGCCTGTTAAGAGAGTAAGGAAGCAAAATCTAATGAAGATAATAATAACCCAGCTCCAAATTAAATGCAAAGAACATGGCATGTTCAATCAACCATATTACAAAACGGCATCGTATCAAAGTCATTACTATGATACGACAATAATCAATATGCATGAGTATCACTCAAAATCCACGAAATTGATAAGAAAATATTAGTAAAATAACCTTCCACCCATCCTTCTGGCGCATTGAATGCTCTAACATGATAATCAAGAAGTTGTGTATGATGTCCTCTATGTCTCCCAAACTTGTAGAATTAGAGTTTTTGGCTGCAAGCATCTGTAAAACAGTACAGTTAGAATCTATAAAACAAGGATTGGTTCATATTGACATATATTTCAACAAACAAGATCACGCATCACCAATAAAAACTAATATTTCCGTATCCTAACTAGATGTCATGTTTTGCACTTTATTTGTGTGACTAAAACATTTGAGGTCTTAAAAAAAAGAAGATAGTTCAAACCAAAGTCTTCTTGTATCACCTCATAATTAGAGATAAGAATTTCCAGAATCCATTCTGGCCATTCTTCCATTTTTGTCAAACTGCTTCTATTTTCAGGATGACTGCAAGCCAAAAACAGAAGATCCTGAAACCATATAGACGAGTAGGTTAGAGCTAAAATAAAGTATCAAGAAGAACCAAAATCCAGAAAACCAAAAGAGCAAACAATAACAGCAAGAATTTTTTTTTTTTATAAGTGATAAGAGGATAGCAGGAAAAAATGTTAAAGAATATAATTCAAATTATTAATTCATCATTTCCCATCAACTTAAGCTTTGGGACAATTAGAATTTAACATGGTATCAAAACAGAAGTCAAAAATTTGATCAAACTCTGAATTCACGCTCCACCTACCACTTCAATTAAATATTTCCACGTGTTGGACTCACTAGATAGAGAATATAATTTTTTTTTAAAGTAGTTAGAGAATATAATTTATCCAATTAAATTAATATTTCCTATTAGTTTAAACTCTCGGGACAAGTGGTGACTTAAGAAGAAATTCAAGTAACTAATACTTTTTGTAAATGGATAACAAATGCAAGCCATGAACTAAATTTCATGAAAGTGTTGCTGAGAAGGGTAAGAAGATCGAAGAGTCCGTTAGGGAAATGTCGAATCATAGTCCTGTTTTAGACCTCTAAAGGCAGCATTTTTTGTATGGACAGCTTCTTTGGAGAATATCATCACTCTAGATAACTTGAGAAAACTTCGAATCATAATCATGGATTGGTGTTGTATGTGCAAGAAGAGAGGAGAGTCCGTTGACCATCTACTACTTTATTGTGAGATTTCCATGACTTAGTGGAATGAAGTCTTTGCTTGGATGGGATTAGCTTGGGTGATGCCAAGAAGAGTAGGCAACTTCCTAGCTTCTTGGAGAGGCATTGTGGGCAGCTCTCAAATTGCATCAATATGGAAGATGGTTCCAATATGCTTATGGTGGTGCATTTGGAGGGAGAGGAATGCAAGAAGTTTTGAAGATTAAGAGCGGTCAACGGATGAGATTAGAAACCTATTATTCAATACTTTACTCCATTGGTCGATTGTGATTGATTTTCATGGCATAACCTTTCATGAATTCCTTGTATCACTAAACTAGCACACCTAGGCTTTGCTCTTGTATATGTCCCGTATACTTGGGCTCTTGCCTACTCTTTTAATCAATAAGATTTTGTTCACCTATAAAAAGAATAATGAAAGTGTTAATCTTTATAGCAATTGACAGCGCACCATACAAGACCTCCAACACTTGGCTGGAAGCAAATATGTGTGCATACCACCATTGGACAAAAAAAAATACCTCAGTCTAATATAGAGGATACTACAAGATCTTGACAGCACAAGACCGTGTTCCATTCCCTTGGAAGAGGATTTGGAGGTCTCGTGTGCCCTCCAAGGTAGCTTTCTTTGTATGGACTACTGCTCTTGGGAAGATTCTAACCATGGACAATCTGAGAAAGAGGGGACTCATCGTGATGGATTGGTGCCATTTGTGTAAAAAGCATGGAAAATCCGTGGACCATCTACTCTTGCATTGTGAGGTGACAAGGGGGCTATGGAATGAGATTTTCAAAAGGGTGGATGTTGCCTGGATGGTGCCATTGAGAGTAGTGGATTTATTGGCCTGTTGGAAGGAAATTCAAGGCTGTCCTCAAGCGGCGAAAGTGTGGAAGATGATCCCGTTGTGTATCATATGGTGTATGTGGTTGGAAAGAAATGAGCGATGCTTTGAAGATAGGGAACGCACAATGGCAGAGCTTCAGAATTTTTTTATGCACACTTTAATGCTTTGGTTTTCAGCCTTGATGGAAACAATGCTCATGACTTTTTGTCTTTTTTTTTTATAAGTAATAATTTTCATGACTTTTTGTCTTTAATTTAGAATGTATTTAGGTGTTCTTTTGTATAATTCCTGTGTACATGGGCTATGCCTATTTTATTCATATCAATATAATTTACTTCTTACGTATCAAAAAAAAAAAAAATATATATATATATATAGGATATAACCTCCAATGATCTCCTTTACAACGGCCATTAACTAATTTTCATGTTAGTTCAACCCATCTGGCAATCCATTCTATGCTTCCAAGATTTAAGCAAATTGAAAATCTTATAATCTCAATATTATTGAAGTCTATCAACCTCCCTCAAAAATCTGAAAGTACTCTGATTCTCACTTCACTCAACAGACATCCGAAAACAAGGCCATAAATAATAGATTGCATCAGAATCTGCAAGCATAATTCATGCAAGTAGTAAAGTTTTTTCTCTTTTCAATACACTTTTGATAAGTGAAAAAAATGAATCTTTAAGTTGAAGTGCAAGAAACAAGAAAAAGTACCTGTAGAGCTCGAATTTGCAAGCTCCTAGATGCATATGGAAGTGAACGCAAAAGAACCAACAAAATTTGTGAATGTTCAAAGCGATGACCCGAATCATAAAAGTTCAGCCCATCATCAGTCGAAGAAGCATTGATCTGAAACAAAAATAAACCAGGAAAAAGTAACCAGATTGTTACTTTCAAAGATAAACCAGCATAGCTCATAAAGCATAGATAATCTTTTTTTTTTTTTTATAGGTAAACGATAGTATTAATATGAATAGGCATAGCCCAAGTAAAACAAGAAGTTATACAAGAGATAAAACCTATCTAAGATGCTAAAGAAGACAAAAGAAAATCGTGCATATTTTGGCCATTAAAGTTTACAGCGATGGCCCAGAGGACTAAATAAGAGAAAAAAAGAGAGCAAAGCTCCACTAGTGTCCGCTTCTTGTCCTCAAATATCCGCTCATTGCGCTCTTGCCATATGCACCACATAACACAGATTGGAACCATTTTCCACACGGCTTTGATCTGTGGTAATCCACCCGGCATCCCCCAACTAGCCAATAACTCAGTCACCGTAGCAGGCATCACCCAGTTTAACCCGATTCTGTTGAACACTTCGTACCACAAGGCTCTCGCTGTCTCACAATGTAGCAACAGATGATCCACGGTCTCTCTGGCTTTCTTACACATACAGCACCAGTCTACAATGATTACCCGGCGTTTACGCAGATTATCTGTCGTCAGGATCTTACCCAGGGCCGCTGACCAGACGAAAAAAAGTGCTTTGGGAGGTGCCTTATTCCTCCACAAACTTCTCCAAGGGAACTGACTATTTGGTGTGGTTATAAGGGATTTATAGAATGAGCGAACTGAAAAGTTCCCCTTACCCGCAGGTGTCCACCACAACTTATCTTCTCGCATACCATTAAGCTTCGTGGAATACACTAATCTGAAAAAAGCCCCAAAACTGTCTACTTCCCAATCTTGAGCTGCTCTACTAAAGGTGACATTCCATTGGACTTGATCCCCTGAACGCACCAGAAAATCTGCCACCGAAGCTTCTGGCTCACATGCCACATGGAACACGGTAGGAAAAGCATCCTTCAGCACCGCCTCCCCACACCAGATGTCCCTCCAAAATTTTATACCAGTCCCCTCCCCCACCAAGAATCTAGTACGGTTTGCAAAAACTCCCCATCCTCGTCTGATGTGCTTCCAAATCCCCACCCCATAGGGGGCATTCCCATCTCTAGTACACCAACCACCCCACGTTCTCCCATGTCTGCAGTCAACGACTAATTTCCATAATGCTTCCGGTTCCATATTGTATCTCCAAAGGCATTTACCAAGAAGTGCTCGGTTAAACGTCTTCAAGTTCTTTATTCCCAATCCACCTGATGAGAGTGGTCTGCATACCTTGTCCCACTTAACTAAGTGGAATTTGAATTCGTTCCCCATCCCACTCCATAAGAAATCTCGATAAAGTTTTTCAATGCGTGAAGCCACAGAGGTTGGGATTTGGAATAAAGACAAGAAATAAGTTGGTAGATTAGAGAGAGTGCTTTTGATAAGAGTCACACGACCTCCTTTTGACAAGTATAGTCTCTTCCACCCTGCCAGTCTTTTTTCCACTTTCTCAATAACTGAATCCCAGATTTGTAGGGATCGTGAAGCAGCCCCCAACGGTAGCCCCAAATAAGTCATAGGGAGAGAACCCACCTTACAACCCAAATTGTTAGCCAAATGCTGAATACTACTGATTCACCGACTGGCACTAATTCTGATTTATCAAAATTCACCCTTAAACCCGACGTTGCTTCAAAGCATAGAAGAAGGGCCTTTAATGCCCTAAGTTGTTCTTTATCTGCTTCACAAAAAATTAGTGTGTCATCTGCAAAAAGCAAGTGAGAGATAGAAATAAAGCCTCTATTCGAGTCACCCACTGAGAAACCAATAATAAACCCATTGGCAACCAGAGCCGTTAACATCCTACTTAGTGCCTCCATGATGATAACAAAGAGAAGTGGGGACAAAGGATCTCCCTGTCTTAAACCTCGAGAGCTGTCGAAGAAACCCTCCGGGCTGCCATTAATGAGGACTGAAAATTTTGCCGTTGAGATACACCATCTGATCCACATGCGCCATTTCTCCCCGAAGCCACATCTCTGCAAAAGATATAGGAGAAAGTTCCAGTTTACATGGTCGTAAGCTTTTTCCATGTCCAGTTTGCAAATGATCCCTGCAATACTAGATTTTAGTCTACTATCCAGACATTCATTGGCTATTAACACGGAATCCAGAATTTGACGACCCCTTACAAAAGCATTTTGAGGCTTAGAAATAATTTTTCCCAAAACCTCCCCTAGTCTGTTAGCCAGAAATAATTTTTCCCAAAAGAATTTTGTAGATTCCGTTGATAAGGCTAATGGGCCTAAAATCCTTCACCTCCGAGGCCCCAGATTTCTTCGGAATAAGAGCAATAAAAGTAGCATTCAGGCTTTTCGTGAATTTTCCAGCATGGAAAAATTCTTGAAATACGTTCATAATGTCTTCTTTCACAACCTCCCAACACGTTTGAAAAAACCCCATCGAAAAACGATCTGGTCCTGGCACTTTATCTTTCTCCATTTTCCTAATCACATCGTGTACTTCATCTTCTTCAAAGGCTCTTTCTAACCATGATGCTACTTGTGGTTCAATAGAATCAAAGTCCAGCCCATCCACTGTTGGCCTCCATCCCTCTCGTTCTGAAAAAAGATTATCAAAAAAACTCACCACATGTTCTCTGATCACTGGAGCTTCTGTGCAATCTCTACCATTGATTTTCAACATATCAATGGTATTATTTCTCCTATAAGAGTTGGCCACTCTATGGAAAAATTTCGTGCTTCGATCCCCCTCTTTTAACCAAAGGGCTCTTGACTTCTGACGCCAAGAAATCTCTTCTAAAGATAATATTCTTTCTAATTCTGAAACCAGCTCTGTCTTCCGTAAAAGTTCCTCTGGGGTGAGGGCTCTTTCTTCGGTGATTCTATCAAAAATCTGAATCTCCTCGGTCATGGTTTGCTTTTGTTCTCCCACATCTCCAAAACTTTGAGAGTTCCAAAGCTTTAAATCGTTCTTTAGAGCTTTTAGTTTACCTGCGAGAATAAAAGAGGGGGTGCCATGAAACTGATAAGAAGACCACCAATGTCTTACCTTGTCCACAAAGCCTTCACTTTTAAGCCACATATTTTCAAACTTAAAAGAACGCCGACCACCTTGAATACCACCTCCATCCAGTAAAATAGGAAAGTGATCCGAACATAGACGTGGTAATCTCTTTTGAGATACCTCCGGGTAATGACATTCCCAATCCGGTGAAATTAGGAATCTATCTAGTCGAGAGTAAGTCTGGTTGTTGGACCATGTGAAAGGGCCACCTACAAGTGGGAGGTCCACCAAGTTCAAATCAAAAATACAATCTGAGAACTCCGTCATGGCTGGACTTAGTTGACTGTTTCCCGATCTTTCACTAGGGAATCTTGTGATGTTAAAGTCACCGCCTATGCACTAGGGGAGGTCCCACCAGCTCCAAATTCTAGCTATCTCCTCCCATAAAAGTTTTCTAATGTTGTCAGCATTGGGCCCATATATACCTGCAAATGCCCACATAAAATTGTCTTCCGCCATCTTAAAAGATACAGCCACTGAAAATTCCCCTACAAACTCCTCCATTTTCTCCATTACCCTCTTATCCCACATCACAAGGATTCCACCCGAGGCCCCATTCGAGGCTAAATAAATCCAGTCTACATACGGACAATGCCACACACTTCTCACTAATTTTCTAGTCACCAATTTCAACTTAGTTTCTTGTAAACAAACGACATCCGCCCTCCATTCTCGAAGTAAATTTTTTATGCGAAGGCGTTTGTTGATCTCGTTCAACCCCCTAACGTTCCATGATAAAATTTTTGGCTTCATAACAAATCAGCATTACCCTTCCCTTTGGTTCTATCACAGCTTGAGCTCCCCCCGTTCAACGACCAGTCAAGCCTCTTGAGCTCCCTCTGTTTCTTGGAGCCATTTTTTTTTGTATGCACATGACCCACCTCTATTGCCGTGAGAAGTGCCATGAATTGATCTTCATAACCCACGCACTTTATCCCCACCACATGTATATCGTCTACCTTTTTAAGGACCCAATCCGACATCTCAAAGTCTCTGGCTAATAAACAATTCAAAGGGTAAGGGTTCCTGTCACCAACCTCATTATCATCCCCAGATAAATTATTTCTTCCCCATTCAGTCAAAGTGTCCACGTTATTATTCTCTTCAGCAGCAACCATTTGAGTATCCGGGATGTCTGTGTGATATTGCGAGCTCCCTTCTGATCGATTCTCCCCAGTTCCCAAGTTTCTGCCATCTCCACCTTCTGGAAAAAAATCCAGATGTTCATCCGAAACTAAGGGAGCCTCCACTGAAGGTGATGTTGACTCCTTACCCATAATCGGCGTGCTCTGTGTGTCAAGGAGCTCACCCGAAGCCACGGGAGCCTCCATCTGGCCTGAACAAATTAACGTGCCCCCTGTCGTTACTTTCTGAGCGTGTAAATCAAGGAAAAACGTGTCAAGGAGCTCGCCCGATGCCACAGGAGCCTCTATCTGGTCTGAACGAAAATCGATGCCCCCTGTCGTTACGTTCTGTTCGTGAAGATCAGGGAGAAATGAAGAAAAATGCCTGTTGTCCTCTTGTTCAGCATCCCTTGACGGCAGAATCTGTTCCACTGTGAGCGCCGGCGTTGTCTGTTCCACCTGGGTTGGGTTCTCCGTCGGTATCGGTACAACCGATACTTTCTTCTTTGGATCAAGTCCAGACGAAGCTTGCGGGTCGCTGTTTCGGATTCTCCATGTGGGGGCCTGCCCGCTGGGCCGAGAATTCCGATTGGGCTGAGACTGGCGTATAGAAGGGTTGGGTTGGTTGGGCTGGGACGGGCCTACAATGGGGTTGGTTTGGAGGGGACCCATATGTTCCGGTGTGGGTTTATCAAGTTGTAGATCAAGTGTCCCATTCGGGCCCAAGGAAGGCCCATAACCATTCGGCCCTTTTTCTTTCCTTATTAAAAAGTCTACTTTAGCCTGCAAATCACATAACTAAGACTTAGCTTCCAGGAGAAGCTTCAACGTCTCCCCTACTGTCACGCAACCTTCATTTCCGCAACCACTACCCTGGCAAATTGCTAGACGTCTTTCACTGTCAGAGAGTTGTCCCGTGTTCAGATTACTGTATCCTTTCTTGCCTTTGTTTTCAAACCGATGTTCAAAGGGTTGTGCCACCATCAGTGCTTCTCGATAGGAACGAGGCTGTGGCTGAGCTTCCGTATGTGGCCTCTCCACTCCTCTATTGCTGTGAAAACTTCTGTTGACGACCAAGGACTCCTGCAACACCTCCCCATTCTCCTCCATCCATTATCCTCTTCCTCTGGGACAAAGATAAAATTCCTCCTCCCTCCACCGTTAAATTCCACCACTGCCAAGAAGCGGCCTCTTTCATTGCAGCACCGCTGAGCAATGAAGCTTCGGTTACCCTCCCTTATTGTGGTGTAGAAGCCATTTTTCTCAAACTTTGAGCATGAAACCATGGCCTTGGCCAGCCATTGTGTCGAAGCAGGTCCCAGTGTAATTGTAGCCACCACCTTCCAAGATCTTTCTGTGATAACCAAGTTGACCCCCTCTTTCGCAATTGTAAACTGCTTAGAGTCAATAACTAAAACTTGAATGAGACCCATGATGTGTGTTGCCCCCAGGATAAAAAACAACAAACCACCGTGCAAACCGTCGTTAACCACCCAAACTCAGCGGTGAGATTGAGTAAGTGTAATCATCGTCGTTAACCACTGCTACTTGCTTTCAGGGAAAACTAAAAACACTGAGCTTCTTCTAATCTGATTATTGCTTAAGCATAGATAATCACCCCCTTGAAAGTGATTTTTCAATGGTGTTACAAGGGACCCTCAAAAGAACTTCTATCAAGCATAATGAAATTGTGTGGACATAATCTCAACAGACACCATAGAAGAGGAACCAGTTTTTTCTTGAACCCTGTTTCTATTGCCCGAAACAGAGGACGACAAAATTACTTCCTTCAATGTTACACCAAACTTACTCCAGCCCTCACCCTTCGAACCTTCTGGTACAACAATCGACCCACGCCTCTTGTCAAGCCCAAACTCAGATACCGTTAGAAATCGACCAAAACTGTTCTGATTCCTTTGCACTACCAATACTTGATTCCCTGTCCTACAAGTTCTGAAAAACTCAGAAGAACCCCCTGAAGCCCCACACATCCCTACCACCAAAGCCAACCAATCCATCGTTGCAGCATCAATGGAAATAAACTTGACAACCCAACGACTGCTCTCCGTAACTCTCCATCAAAGATCATTTTCACGCTTCAATTCAAATAATTTTGTATCAACAAGTAACTTCCAACATGACCCCATTTGAAAACCACTCTGCAATACCACTAATCTACTGAGCTTTAACCAGATAATCAATAAAAACTCCGTCGAAAGACATCAGGAATAAATGACGAAACAAAACTCATTGAGAGAGAGAGAGAGAGAGAGAGAGAGAGAGAGAGAGAGAGATGCAGTTATCTTGATATAAATGGCACCATAAGGATTCAGCAAAGACTCGAGCTAGAGACATGGTAAATGACACCATAACCTTACCAAAAGCGTTAATTTTCAAACAGGGAAGAACATGGATATTCAAATAATATCATGTGGACCAAACAATGGAAAGTGAAGACCATGAGAACTTTCATTGTAATATAAAGAATACTACAGCAGTAGGAATAAGAATATCACGTACACATTCCTACCTACATACATGATACCTGATTACATGAGAGAGAGCGAGCGAGAGAATCTCTCTCATGCTAGGTCAATGACATTTTACCAAATAAATATTTATTAAAAAAAGAAATAACAAAAACCATAGGAACAATTGCATATTTGGATTTTGCTTGGACCATGATTGTCAGTATTGAACATGATAAAATACAAAGTAATCAGTGAGGGAGAAAAAACAAGTTAAAGCCATACCGAAGCCCCCAGTAAAGCTGTGTACACATTGCTGGTCATGAGCCTATTTGGTGCCGCTTGGAAAGCTTTCTGTAAAGCATAAAATAGAAGCGAAACTTTATCATCAAACATAGTATTTCCATCATGCAGCCCACTACCGAAAAGGTTGTTTGTTATCTCTGTCGAAGCACCTGAACCAAATTTCAGATGCCCAGATGCTACTAAAGCACCTAAGAGCCCTATGATCCCAACAACAATCCCATCGGTTTTGTCAACATTGTAAACATTATTTCTAGCATTGTCAGCACTAATAGATAGACTTATACCCCCCAAATTCTTAATAAAAACATTCTCAGAAGCAGAGGTCATCCTTTCGATTTTCATATCTGGGGAAAAAGCAGTAGGGCTGATACCACTTTTGAGAGGTTGAGAGCCATAATCTTTCTCATCTGAAACAGGTTCCTTATCCTCTGTGGGTCCCACATCATCCAAAGTTCTCTCAGGAACCCCACTACCACAATCAAGTTCAGGTCTATGGACCGGCAGACTTTCATCACTCTCAGTCATGGTTTCGAATGAACTAGAGTCACCAGCTTTCGCTTCCCGTTGCAGCAGAACAAGAAGTGTCTCTATCCCACCACATGCAAGAAAGGCCTCTGCAAATGTTTGAGCTCGAGATGTATTCGGCTGTACTACCAACCGATACATCAGATGCAATACCCTAGCAACCTGGATGAGGAATATAGGAGTCACTTCACAGTTGAATAAATAAGATAGTTCATACAGATACTTTTTTATGAGAAAAATTTTTTTGATAATAAGGATAAGTAGTAACCAAAGTGCACGGGATATATAGAAGAGCATCACCTATACATGATCATACAGATACTTCAGACAGATTCCTTTCGAATTTCATCATGAACTAAAAACAACCCATATTCGCGAGGACAAGTAGTGGACAATTTGTTACTCATAACTGCCTAGTTCTAAAAAGAAAAGGCAATAAAACACAGATTACAGAGACTCCAACAATGCAAAAGTAGAACTCTTTCTAAGAAATATAATCAGAGTCTATCAGCAGTGAATTCCCCATACAGATAGGGGTGCCTATCAAAAAGATACTCCAAAGGCTTCAGGATCGATGTGTCATTAGCCAAAAAAGCTAATACACACTATTCGGATGGATCTGAGAAAGTGCTGGCAGTCTCGCCTTCCTTTCTGATGTACAAGAGCAAGTCTCCATGCTACTTTCTCAACCAAAAAAAATGTTCTTTGACAAGGTAACTAGATTAACCTATTGACGTAGTTTTCAAAAGCCAGTTTAGCACTGTGTTACACAAAATAGTTTGTCTTTTCTTTAGCAACAATAAAAATAACAGTCTTTATAAAATGCACATCACTTTGATCTGTTTTCTCTAACAACAATGAAAAACTTCGCCACAATCACTAAACTCAATCTGTTTTATTTTACTAACATCTACAGCATATTCTGTTAAATGGTCAGAGGTTCTGGCCAAACAAATCAGAAGCATAGCTTTTAACATTTGGACCATTGAGGCTTTTCGATGTTAAAAATGCCTGGGTGGCTACCATATGAAGCAATTGGTTGAGAGCTTCTACATTAACTTTAAAGAGACAACTCATAAATCAGTTAAGAAAGGAGATTATTTGAACCAAAACTACAAGGCCCCTTCATATTGTTCTATAATTTGTATTTCAAATGAAAAAATAAGAGGTAATCAGGCAGCACAGAAGAAGAACCATAATCTAACAACACAATTGAAAGATACAAGGAATTTTTTTTTTTTTGATAAGTAAATAAATTATATTATCAAAGAATAGGCAAAAGCCCAGTACAATTTATAGTTTCCATAGCTAGGTATGAGTGATGGACATCAGAAAATCATGTAGCTCTAAGCCATTAAAAGATACAAGGAAATTTTCAAAATTAAATGTCAAATGGTTCATGTATGTCTATCTCTTCGTACTAGAATATATACATACTTCACACATAAAAGATTCAGCAATTTTTTTATATGTTTTTTTTTTATCCGTAATTTTTTTATATGAAATTTTTTTTTTTGATGATTAAAAATATTATATATATCAAAAGGAGTAACTAAGTACACTAAACGTATACAAGAAAACACCTAAACCATATTAAAGAGTCCCTAATGACTCAAAAAAGCCCGTGTAAAATTTAACAAATTACTTTTTGCAATCAATATAATTTATCATCTCAATTAACTAACTCACTATTTTGGCTCAGAACTCTTTTTCAAATTCCCATGCAAAATCTTAATCTAACAAAATTAGAAGATACAAGGGAAAATAGCAATTTCGCAAGACAAAAATCATTTACAGGAAAGGAAAAAAAAAAAAAAAACTAATGCTAAATGCAATTAATGCAAAAATAATAATAATAACGCAAGGAACTCATGTACACATGCATGCATGCATGCATGCATATAAATATACATAGATACACAATTGTGAGTTGGTATGTGCATATACCATCAGAAAGGCCTTATAATGATTATCACACCCACGTCAATACATACTTTTTTTTGTCTAAAACTCGCAAAGAAATATATCATTAGCATTTCAAAACGAATAACAAGAGACCCTGCAAAAGCAAAAGTCAACAATACATAAAACAAAACAGAGAAGAAAAACAGAGATTAACAGCATCAAGCAACGGCCACCCCAACATGAATCCTAATTTAGGAAAATAATCTTCCAAATTCAAATGTTACCTGATTGGGTTGTGGGCAGTCAACCAAGAACCCTAGCAAACAACGGACATCATCTGAAGCCATAGAAATAGGTGCTGCTCCCACTAGAAGTTCAATAATCACTAGGAGTTCATCAACCAAAGCATTCACTTCACCAACTGGACGCATTGCATCATCTAAAGAAAAAGTATTCACCGAGTCCTTTTCAAAAATCGTCCAATAGCATCTTCTGCAGCCATCTAGAAGCCTCTGAATAGCATTCGCATCTCTCATTACTGATGACTCTGTGAATACCATGTCTGCAAGTGATGATAGAAGCTTCTTTTGCAGTCCATAGTTGCATAAGCTCCAAATTTTCAGATCCAATAGCAGCATGCTGAAAAGCTGCACTTTGAGAGCATGATTAATCTTTTGAGATTGACAAAGGGAGACAATAGCTGCAACTAGTTCCTCATTTCCAACACCGTCAGGCTTTCCAGCATCAAGAAAAGATAAAGTCTGCAAAAGATAATTCAAGATTCTTGACAGAACCTCAGGCCCTCTGGTACGACACAGCTCTTCATTGTTCCAAGGGTGGTGGATAGCCATAGAAATAATACGGAATATTGGTGGAGCAAGAGTAGCAGTGGCCAATGAAAAAGGAAGACTCCCTGGTCGTGGATCTAGGCTATCTTTATCAACATCGCTTACTGTCAGTGGAAGCAAAGACATGGGGCCACCGTAGGCCAAGGCCCACAAAGCCTCCACTGGTCGCATTCGTGTAGCAACATGGACTTGCCCAAGAACCTCGGCTGGTCGTCGAAGGATGCCTGAATCATCACTGATGGATAATTTAGAAGGAATTCACAAGTAGGCTAGCAAGCTATTCAAGGCACATCACAAGAAATTTCATATTCCTTAAAAGTATGAAAAGTATATGACAAATATTTGTGTGTGCATACATAAACACTAAGGGTTTACTTGATTTATACACATTATTAAAGGTATTTCTACAGACTCATGCATCAATGCCCTGACAAGCACCACATGCTATCTGAAAGCTATGTGTACTTCTGTATAACATCCACAAACTTCATCATTCTGTTATAACTTCTATAGTTATCTCTCAATCTTCATTTTTTTTTTTTTTTTATTGGTTATAATTACCTCTCAAACTTCTCAATAGATAATTCTCAAACTTCTCAATAGATAATTCCCTAACTTGAGATGTTGTTTTATATTTCCCTTAAACCCCTCTGCATAAGTAGGGTCAAAAATAATCTTCAAAAATTCCACACAAAAAATTCGTCTTGTCCTAGCGATATGAAAGGTCAAAAAGGGCACTAGATATCAAAATCACCACAAAAAGGTTGATATTCCATGCTAGAAAGCAAGAAACAAGTAAGAAAATAACTTTATTTGCTGAAACTTTGCCAAATGTAAACAACAATCTGATTACCATCCTCGCAAGGACCAATCAAATAAGCATTTGAACTACAAATGAGGAATCCAGGAGACCATGCAAAAGCAACCTCTTTTACCCGGTTAAAACCCCAGACCCATATAACATATCCGCATCACACAGTAAATCATTGGCTTTCTACCAATGGGACGTGACCCTTAGAAATTGTTTCCACCCAAGGGTTCAAACCTTAGACCTGGAGAGAGCATACCACCAAGACCAAGGTACTCACCACTTAGGGATTACTACAACTCGATCAGATCAGCTTTCACGCTCTTTAAAGAGCAAATGCTGGTCAACCCCTTTAGGAAGCACCTCCTTCCCTAAATGCACTACAAATAACCTTCCTCACTCTTTGAAAAACCATAGAAATACATGTAAATATCAACACTAACGAAAAAACTAACTTCTTCACCAAGCATCTTTAGCCATTTACAAAACATTAGAATTGAGTAAAACAACTATTGTGTTGGATAAGTTCGACTAACAACAATGGGGTAAAATTATATTCGATTAAATCACACTTAAAATACAACATGGTAGAATAACAACTTCTTTGGTAAACGATAAAAACCCCATTCAACTAAAAATGAAAAATATACATGTGCAACATTGTTTTTGATAAGTACTGCAAAAGGATTATATAGTGAGAATCTATTGGGTTATCTGAACACATAAAACTAAACGATGATCTTGCATTTGAAATGTCTTCGTGGCCGAAATAGAAAGCATGCATTTCTGAGTCACCATGTGCAACCCTTAAGAACTGGTTAGAATAATACTGTAAGATTTAAAGCGAAAACATCTTATGGTATGAAACCCTACGCCATGTTTGGTTAACAATGTTTTCAAAAAAGTTTTCAACTTCAAACCAAACTATTTCAATCTCAAAAAAAAAATAAAAAAATTACAAAAAGTGAAAAAAACAAAAATCGAAAAAACTTATATAAAAACTACTCTAAAAAAGTTACTTAAAAAAAAAATAAAAAAAAAATAAAAACTACTCTAAAAAAGTTATATTCGAGCTTTTCAACTCTACCTATCCACTTGCAGAAACCCAATACAAAACATATTCAAAAAAACATTATTCAAATATTCTTATATACTAACACAAAACCCAATAAACAATACATCTTGAAAAAATTCTCAAGAATCCTCAATCATTCTAAAAATTTTACTTAACCAAATGTACCCTTATTCTCCCAGCCCCCACCCACCTCTCTCCCTAGCCCAATAATAATTTACTGATGTTGCCCCCAATGCACAGGCATCCGTACAGGTAAAAATCTACTATTTTGAGTACCCTGTATTAGGTACCAATGGCTTGCTATGCAGATGTAAATTTCAATTTTTATATTTAACGTGGTGTTATTCAAGATTTTGTTAAATGACATAGAAATTATTTAACCTGCAGCACCAGATGGAGAAGCATCTGGACAGAATCTCCCACTCAGCAAGGCGGGGTGATAGAGAAGGTGAATGTATCCACCAATTTCTGCATCCAAAAGGGAACTTTCCTCTGCCATGCTTTGGACATGGTCATTTTTCGCTAACCATGGTAATCCTGCTCCATTACCAAAAGAAGGCAGCACATCCCCTCCTCTAGAAGCTAAACGTGCCATCCTTTCTGGACCAATTGTCTCCTTGAAGATATAAATAGGCCCCATCTCAGCAAATAAAGGGCACTGACGACGCCGACGTTGTAAACCAGCAATAGTAGGAGGGGGGTTAGTACCAATACAACAAAATGCAAGTGACTTGGATATCCGAGGGAAATCAAAAGGACGACTTTCATAGAGGGCTCCATCAATATACAGTCTCAGTTCACTCTCCGACTTCCCAAGTAGCCCATGCCTGCAAGTATGCTCCAGACCAATAAAGTACCAGCACTGCGGCTTAAATGCATGAGTAAAATGCAAAGAAGCTTTCTTTCCCTTTCCACTACCACATTCAACCACCAAAAACTGTGCATGAAAGTATGCCTCTACCCCCTGACTATCAGCAGATAAGAAACTGAAAAGTCGCGGCATGTGTGCCGTGCCTTCACCAGCAAGTGCACTAGCAGCAGCAGCAGCTGACATAGCTGATGATTTTCCAGACTTGGCTGCTGCAGCAGCAGCGATTGCAGCAGCAGCAGTGGCGGTATTCAACGTGTCTGCAAATGATTCAATATAGATCCACGTTGCAAATGCATAACCATTGGAGAATGGCCAACGACTCTCACCTGGTCCAAGCAAGCCAGAGCTTTCACCATCAAACTCAAATGTACGTGCTGGCCCCCTTGATTCCTTTCCACCCATTGCTTTCTCCAGTGAAAGCATTAAGTGAGTAGCCCATACAGTGGTAAGTGTTCTGGTAATGACTCTCAACCATCCATGCAAATCAACAACACTAAGCGAATGCCCAGCTAAGTATTGGATGCAGTAGCATAAAGGAGTTCCATCCCATTTCATTTTCTCAGTTGAACCAACCTCCTTCACAAAAATCTTCTCTGCCGAGCTTAGAAGAACTCCTAACAAACCAGCCATAGAGCACATTGCTCTGTTTCTAGTGCAAGCCCGTAATATAGCAAGCAATCCTCTAACCATCCGTGTCCTAGGTGACATGCTAACCTTGCTATCACCTACACAAGGCAGCGAAGGAATGAGATCAGCTGCCACTATGGCAGCCCGAGAGTTTAACATAACACTAGGAGGGTTGTTGTCCTCATCCTCTTCAAAACTTTCAACACCACCCATTGTTGCAAGAAGCGAATCAACTACCAGGAAAGCAATTCCGTCCATTTCATCCCCACTTCCAAAATTCTCCTCACCACTTACAATATTCTTTAATTTTTCCAGACTTTCAGGCTTCCCCATAATTGTGGAATCAACTAAATGCAACAACTCAGGAGAGACATTAGGCATAACAGCTTTTGGTCTGGGCTTTGGCGGTGAACTCATGGGAGAATATACCGCATCCATGTATCCAGAAGAATCAAGACTAGTCGACGAGGAAGATTGCTTTATTATTTGAGTTAATTGTTTCTCTCGCCCAGGGCCAGATATAGTGTGATCATCTTTCATCTCAGAAACTGCAGAAAAATTAGTTTCTACCCCGAATGTGCCTGATAATCGAGATGCATCTTCAAATTGATCAGATGAGCTTTTCACATTATCTGAATTTGAAGTCCGGTTTGAATCCACATCAACGCCCCGAGATTCACCAGCAAACTTCTCATGATCCTTCAAAGATACTTGCTCAAACTGTTCTTCATCCACAACTGTAGTCACAGAATCAACTCCATGCACGTCTACATTTTTATCTCCAATCTCAATGTCAATGCCAGGGTTGGTATTGCTATTTTCTTGATATGATGATCCCATACTTTCCTGCATGCCGCTGACAACTTCACAACCATCTGAATCTTTCATGGAAATTTCCATAAATTCTTTTGTTTCTTCTTCTTCTTCCATATTAGTGTTGCTTCAAAACTATAGCAAACACTGGCTCAAACAATTACATACCGAGTTACCTACAAATATCAGAACAAACACTAGATAAATATAGTCATCACCAATTCAAAAGAACAGCCTGAGTTAAATATGGTCGTAACTAATTCAAACTAGTGAATAAACAGAATGTGCCCGTTGTAACAATTTAAAACTAGTGATTAATCACAAAATGTAGGTTATGGATCATGAAAGTAGTCTTTTAGCTAAAGTATTTAATAGGTAAGGGATAATTCCTCTAAATATGATCGATGAATGCTGCAGTAATTCCAAGACGACACCAGAAGCAACTCCATGTAAATTTAAAGAAGCCTTCAGGAATTGAAAATTAACCAACTGATCCAATAAACTACAAGAAAAACCCCTGGAAGAAACCACATTCGTAAATGGAATGCAAGAAAAAGACACAGATAGGGTCTATGGCCTAGCTAAGGCGGGCTTTCCATTTTCTAAGACCCGTAACCCAAAAGCAGACTATTCAACACATCATACTCTGCTCCTTGCCAAGGATTTCTCAGGAACCAAACGAAAGGGAGTATTAAAGACAAAAAAACATAGATCAACAATCGCGTACAGGCAAACAAGTGTACAACGAGATACATATCCAATTACCAAAACCACAAGAGATCACATCGCGTTAAAAAATAGATCAATGCAGCAAATGGATCTGGCGCATGAGACCGGCTTACATTGATCGATGGGCAATTCCACAATGAATAAGATCGGATCCGAGCTTTCTGAAATTAAAGACTGGATAGAAACGAGTGGATGAAATTACTACCTGTGAGAAATGGATCCCAAAAGAGTTGTTCGAGTACGTCTTGGTTTTGCAACGAGAATCTGATTGAAATCGGAAAAAGTGATTAAAAAAAAAAACGAACGAACAGAGAGGGATGGGGATAGAGAGGGAGAGGGATGGATTGAGAAGGGGGGAAGAGGGACGCGAAGAGGAGAGGAGAGAGAGGAGGCGAATTGGGCGCGAGAGAGAATGAGAATGGTGGAGGTGGAGGTGGATTCAGAAACTATTGGCCAAAGGACTGTTGCTTTTGCTTTGCCCAGTCAATTTTTTATATGTAGTGCCATGGCAACCATGCTGAATGGTAATTAACACCTCGTCACACGACACGATTAGTTTTTGTCTGTTGCACCCTGAAAGTCTTTTTCTTTCTTTTGTTTTTTTTTTTTTTTTATTCACTTGGCTTGCAAGCCAAGAGACTCAATGCATCGCGAGTAAACTCAACAATAATAGCACACTTTGGGAAATGATATGAAAAGTTTATAAATAATAATAATGTAATTTGAGATAAATATTTATTAATTAAAACAATAGATAAATATTTATTAAATTTTAGAAAGAAATAGAAAAAATTTAAATAAAAAATATTATAAAAATTTAAATAAAAAATATTATAAATTATAATTTTTTTTATTTTAATATTTAAAAAAGTTGAATTTTGTTTATTTTTTTGTTTAAAAAGTTATAAAAATTGTAATAATTAGTTTTAAAAAGTTATAATGATTCATTTGAAAATATTTATGTTTAAATGATGTTTGGAATGAGATGAGATGAGATGAGATGAGATGGAATAAAAATACTTCCAAACATTCTCTAGAGATTGTTTAGATTGAGAGAGTTTCTTAACTCATTTCATCTTATCTAATTTTTACAATTTTTTTCAAATTCTTACATAAAATATAATAAATAATTTATTTTTTAAAATCTTAAAATAAAAATAATATATAAATAATATTTTTTTAAAATTATAACTTTTATTTAATTTTATTTAATATTATTTTATCACAATTCAGTATCTAAATCTCCTTTAAAATAAAAATAAAAATAAAATAAAATAAATAAATAAGAAGAGGAGGAGGAGGACACGCACACTCAACATGGAGGTTGTTATTTTTCATTTTTCTCCCCTCTTCTCCAACTTCGATGAAACTGAGGTACTAGAATTTCTTTGGGCCAAGCGAGCAACCAACCCCCCCGATATAAAGCCCAAGCCAATTATCCAGCCCAAATTTCCTAAGCGTGACCGTGCTGTATTAATTTAACAGGTTTGCAAGATAAAAAGATTAAAATTAAAAAATAAAAGTGCTCATGCAATGAATTTTTCTTAATTTAAGAGAGACGCCCTAGCCGGTCGGGTGGCAAATTTTCTTTTACACCCATGTATAAGACACTGCCACATATAGGATGCACTAAAGAAAAGAATACATACAAAATATCACAATATTTTATTTTCTTCCTCACGCTTCCCCTCACCCCACACCCATTGTTCCGAGCTCTCTCTCTCTCTCTCTCTCTCTCTCTCTCTCTTTGCCCACCCATCGTTAGGATGTTGTAAAGGAATCTTCTGGGTCAAGGTCTGAGTATTTAACGGGGACATCAATTTGGCATGCATGAAGCGACCTGCCTATGAAGCGACCAGTCATACCTTCACTAAGATCCAAACTTTTACTTTGTGTTTGGGTGTTGAAGTATCTTCAACACTTCTCACTGATATTCATTACTTCACTCTAAATGTTCATGCAGGTAACTTTCCTCACTTGCCACAAATCTCTAATTGAGACAATGGTGTTGGATTCAAGCCCAAATACATCCCATCCAGCAGTGGTAGTGGCCACTTTCGAACAGCGATTCCAAAGAGCAACACTAGTAGGTATTGGTGATGTTTTAGAAAGAAAAAAAAACGTTGAAAATATCTTAAACAGTTTCTTGAGAGTGAGATTGTTGAGAGAGAGAGAGAGAGAGAGAGAGAGAGAGAGAGAGAGATTGTTAAGAGTGAGGAGAGAGAAAGATTGGAGAGAGAGAGAGAGAGAGAGAGAGAGAGAGAGAGAGAGCACGCTTGAGGAGAGAAGGGGTTACAGGCGTGGGGTGGAGAGAGAGGAGAAAGAGACGGGAAAAAAAATGAAATCATGTACATGTGAGGTGTAGATTTTTTGCTGTACACATTCTATGTGGCGAATTTCTATTGATTGGTGTTAAAATTAAATTTACAACCGACCGGTTTGAAAGTTTTCTCGCAATCCTTCATATCATTTCCTTGCCGTCTAGGTTTCAAACCAAATGAAACAAAACAAAAACAAACGCCAGAGGATAAGGATCAGTCCTTGAACTCTGTCGTCTTTCCGATGTAGGATCCATCGAAAGCTTTTATAGATAGAAGCATGGACGAACTCACCACTTCATCTTCATCTTCTCCTTGGGACTTCCGTCGACAAAAATACGTGTATAGCCATCTCTCTAGTAGTGATCAGCCAAAAATTCCCGTCAGTCGGCTGGTGTGGAGTGGCTGAACACTTTAAATCGCCAGCCACCGCCAACCCCTTTGTAATTGTCGTCTCAGTTGGCTTTCTGACATCTGACTTCAGATCAAGGCACACCCATTGCAAATATTAGTTTAATGGACTACCTACCGCTTTTGCTGGCACTTTCCTTTGTGTGGGCACTCATTGGTGTGTTGATCACCTCCGGTCTATCAAGACCAAAGTCCAACTCCTTAAACTTGCCCCCAAGCCCCAAGCCTTTTCCAATCATCCGGAACATCTTGGAACTAGGCAAAAAATTGCACCAAGCTCTCACGAAGCTCTCCAAAACTTATGGACATCTAATGACTTTGAAGCTCAGAAGCATAACGACAATAGTCATTTCATCTCCATACATGGCCAAATAAGCATTGCAGAAAAATGACCAGGCCTTCTCCAGCCGAGCTATTCCTGATGCAGCCCAAGCATTCAACCATGATAAATTTTCAATGGCATGGCTACTTGCATCGCCTCAATGGAGGAAGCTCAGGAAAGTTTCAACCATGCAAATGTTTGTATTGCAACACCTCGATGTAACAGAACCCATTCGACGGAAAAAGGTACAAGAACTACTAAACCATGTTGAAGCAAGTTGTAGAAGTGGTCAAGCGGTAGATATTGTGACGCCCCCAAATCCCGTTTGGGATCGGACGGACATTTGAAGCGCCAAGACATGCAACACAAGGTTACCTGCCCCCGTTCATGACATATAAGATGCAATATTCCTAACATGCATCTAACAATATGCAATATTCGCAGGAGATAAATTTTTTCTTTAGCAATACTATGCACCAAATTGAAAATATCTCAAATGCTTAAAACATACTTCATACATAAAAATCCATTGAACAACTAAGATCATAACACTAGTCCAAAATGGTTATGATCCAAAAAGTACTAGAGATGCAACTCAATCGTACAAGTAGTAATTTACGTTAATTACTATATTAACATTGATGTCGCACCGTCGCTTAGTCAATTGTGTCTAGTTGATCAGCTCCTGATTCTCCTTCAGGTCCTGTAACAAGATCTACCATTCGGGGGGAATGGTAGTTGAGACTACCAAAGTGAGATTTGATTACAAATCTCAGTAAGTTAACAAAAAACTTCCACACAAGCTAATGATGCATGGATGACAGTAAAAGTATAAATGCATAATCAAATTCATAAGTAATTAAAGTATAACTTGGCGTACAACATAGCATAATTGACATAACTTAAATTGAAACATGAACTGAACTTGACTTGACATGAACTTGATCTGAAACTTGACTTAGCATGAAAAATACATACTCCACAGTTATTGTGGCCCCATGTATTCTACGTGTAAATACATACTCCACAATTGTTGTGGTCCCATATATTCTACACAAACTTGATTTAACATAAAAAATACATACTCCACAGTTGTTGTAGCCCCATGTATTCTACGTGTAAATACATACTCCACAGTTGTTGTGGCCCCATGTATTCTATGGAAACTTATTCTTTAACTGCTTAAATACATACTCCACAGTTGTTGTGGCCTCATGTATTCTACGTGTCACAATTGTTGTGTCTAACGTAGTGTATGCGTCACAATTGTTGTGACCTCATACATAAGTAATCAAGATGAAACGTGACTGGAATACGAAATGACTGAAGCCCTGACGTAACATAACGTGACTTGAATATAACTTGAAATACATGACCAACTTGAGATAGAAACATTTCGTAACATGACATAACATATAATAGATAATATATTTAACATGACATACTTGTAATGTACAGTAATACATGACAGAATATATTATGTAACAGATAAAAATTGATGACAGAATAAATTCTGTATAATAGACAATTACGTGATAACTTGGCATGGCATGACATATATGAAAACATACATACATACACTGTAGTTCCTTTACTTAGCACACATACACAGTAGACTGCTAGTAAGTTAAAAGCTAACTTACCTCGATCTCCGCATTTCTTATAAAACCTCAAGCGCGATCACGAGGAACTGTAATTAGTGATTCTAAAAGTTAGCACTAAATCACTAATAACTTGAAATATGGAAAATACTAACTTAAAGAATAAAATTTCCATTTTACTCTCTACATGTAGGAAAATGACCGTTTTACCCATAACTTAAGGATTTTGCATACTAATTCCAAAAGTCACCAAAATTTACATGCCTCATGCAAATTTTATCCTTAACTCAAATATCAATTTAGAAAAATTTAAAACTAATTACAACTATTAAAACTCCATAGGGCCGAAATTCCCATATGCTATTTCCATTGATTTTATTTTCAACTTGTTTTGATCAACCTTTTGATCTATGACTTATAAATATGTGATCTTCAAACCAAACCATCACATGGTTTAAAAAGATGTCCTAAAACATATATAAGCTTCTAATTCAAGATCACATGGTTAAAAATTAACCAAAACATAAATTTAACCAAGAACATCCACACTTTGGCTTATTTGAATATCTCTTTGCATAAAATTTCATATCTTTGAAACTAATATCAAATATCTTCAAAATAATAATATAACATGTATATAAGATACTTAGGATCCTCCAATAAAATTATCAAAGTCATTGGAATATGTTTAGACCACCAAAGAGTTAAACTTTCTCAAAACAGAAACTGTCTTTCTTCTTCCAGTTTCTAAGTTTCTAAATCTAATAAAATCTTTCATCAAAACCTTTAATTATGCAAAAATCATCAACCAATAATCATATACACATGTTAAAAATACTCTATAAAAATTTCGGACCAATATCTATCCATTAGCTTGGTCAAAAACTCCAAACTATAACATATTCTTCAGTTTATCTCCCAGAATGACCTTTCTATAGTTTACATAATATTTGACTAACCAAATAATTTTCAAATGGGACAAATAAGATATCCACGTAAACTAGACTAAAAAAGGAACAACTTATATACAGGATAATTTATGATAAAACACTTACAAAAACTTCGAAATGGGCGTACAAAAGAACTCCTAAAAGCTGTCTTAGAGAGAGTGTTTGGTATTCTTTCAATGGAAAGTGTAAATAAAGATAATTTCGTGGGGAGGGGTGGCTGGAGATACTTATGGATGAGATATGGAAGAGATGAGACTGGAGTGAGAGTTAAGTGTAGGACTCTCTTACCCGAAATGAGAGTTAAGTGTATGACTCTCTTACCCGAAGTGAGAGTGGAGTGTAGGACTCTCTCACCTAATAATATCTACAAAAATCAACTCAAGATATTTTTACCCAATAATATCCACGAAATTAATTTAAAATATTTTTATCCAATAATATCTACAAAATTAGTTTAAAATATTTTTATCCAATAATATCTACAAAAATTAGTTCAAGATATTTTTATCCAATAATATCTACAGTTTTGAGCAGACGTTTCGTCTGAAAATATGAAAAAGTGTTATTGCGCCATAAGACCTTAAATAACCCTCCGAGTCTAATGGCACAAACCATAATACATTTTGACACTTCTAACTATCTCCAATAATAAAAAACACACTTCGGATATCATAGTAAATAATAACACTAACTATGTGGTTAGACTAAAACATATATGATTAATGGATTCATGAAAACTTATAGAATCTTCACGAGGTTCCTAAAGTCAATAGAAATTCCACAATTGAATTTCTAGCGGACTGTTACAATCTCCCCTCCTAAGAAAAAGATTTCATCCTCGAAATCGAAGTGAGTAAGAAATAACAAGTTAAGGAATAGGTGTTATTTACCAACCTAGTGTCTATCCCGTATATATTTACCTTTGAGATTATGTCATTCCTTAACTTTTTTACTTTAATCAATAATTATATTATACTTCTTTCCACAAGGTTGGCCAAGTTGTATCGACACACTCTCCAAACCTAAAACTTCAAGTAAATAATCTTTCGAAACTTTTGTTTAGAAAAACATAGGCGATATACTTTAAGTGTTCTTGTAAATACTATAGTTAGTAGAGAATTCATCAAAATTAAGCCGTTAACCTCTCTCTCTCTTTCTCTTTTTTTTTTTTTTTTTTAGTAACAAAATCGGTGGTCCTTTGTTTTAGACCAGACAACTCTGATCCACATGATTTTTATAGGTCTTCTGTAGCTGTCAGGCGCCGCATAGCTATGACACTACTTTGCTCTTCTGTAGTTGTCAGGCACCGCAGCTATAATACTACATTGCTCTTCTGTAGTTGTCAGGCGCCGCATAGCTATGACACTACTTTGTTTTTCTGTAGTTGTCAGGCACCGTAGCTATGATACTACATTGCTCTTGTCTCTTGTAGAGAAATGCTTCACGAGAGATGAGTCGTCATAATTTTCTCTATAAAAGAATTATTCAGTTCATCTTCTTTCGCATCTCATCTTCTTTACTTTTCTGAAATTAGTCTGCATTATTACTCTGCAATCTCTTTCTGCTTACTTACTTTGCAATGGCTCAGCAATCTTCTCATTACCAAAACATGAAGTATTCTGCACCTCGTTCACCAGTTGTTTATGCTTCTTCCGTATGTGCTATAATGCAATCCAATAATGATCTGACTAATAAGTCAGATAATGAACTTATCTACGAGCTTGTGAGTCTCGGTACCCGATACTCATCAGCCATTGTCGAATATTCTCAGCGACCGCAATCCAGGACTGGTGGGGTTGACAAACTCCACGAGAATATTTCTATCCTTCAGAGGCTTCTTATGGAATCCAACATGAAGATAGAAACACTAAAGCGGGAGAACAGAGATTTAAAATTTTTGCTTAACTCTTCTTTTCGAGTGGCTACTCCTTTAGATAGGAAAGGCATGCAGATTTTTGAAGAGCAATAGCGTTTAAAGATTGAGGCAAAGAGCCTCAAATTTCTATAATTTTGCTTTATGATAATAAAATAATACTTCACAAATATTCATATTTGTGTTTTTATCTTTTAGTAGATATTTTATGTGCTCCATTTATTTCTTTAAGGGATTTTCATATATATGACATATCCAATAACTCATATAAATATGCATTTAATCATGCATATCCAACCTCTCAGTAATTTTCAAGTTAATAAAAACCTCAAGGAGTTCTACTGGTTTAGGACTAATTTACTTCTTTATAATCGCAACAATCAGTCCTCTTCCAAGGTGGTACTTTGATAACTGATCAGTTAATAACTTAAACTTGAGACTTTCTCTCTTATGATTGTCATAACTCTTCTATCCATCATGAGTTATCAATTATTCTAATTCTAAATGATATGTTCCTAATGTTCACATAAATCCTCAAGACTAAGATTTTACTCCCCTTATAATAGTTTTCAAAAGAAGATCGATCTGTGTATCCATAAAGATAATGCTTTGCTAGAAATCATTTACTGGCGGCGTGGTAATACTATTATCATAAATGAATCCTACTAAGGCTAAAGTTTCTCCTAATCAAATTACTATTCCAAACATAATTTCTATCGTATTCTCATAATCAAAACAATTCTCCAAATATGTGGAATACCATTCATCAACCCTAAATATCCTTTTTCATATTACTAAAAGGTATTCTATATCTACATTGGTATGAACAATAATACTTCTAATGAAAATTGTTACTCTTACTACTAGGGTAACAATTCAGCTTCCAAGCTGAATTCTCAAGCACTACCACAATTAATAGAAACAATGACTCGTTTGAATCAAACAATGTACAATTTACCAACCCCAATGACTTGACCTATTCCAAAATAACAATAATGCAATACTACCATCAATTGCAATCATATCAACGTTAACTATGTTTAACCACATATAGGTCCTAGTAAAATACCAGTGATGATACCAGCTCCTGCAGTTCCTGGGGTGCCAGCATTTACGTTTCTCTGAGTGACAGCATATACTCTAATGGGTATGTGCACTTGTCGTAGTTGTGGATGTCTAAATACGTAGGTCAGCAAACTTACCACCTCAACTAATCATTCATCCATCGGGAAATTCTGATCCTCTTGATTGTTATCTTCCTTAGGATTCCGAGGTATTCTATCACGAGTCATGTGTCCCTTCTTGAAACACACGAGTATATATATTAAAACCACATACTACCTTTCATACCTTAAGAAATTCAACCCTACTGACGACTAAAATTTCAAGCCTAATGTTTGGTGCATTTCCTAAGGACATGTGGACTTACTGCCCAGAGACGTATTGTTCTGATACCACCCTATGACGCCCCCAAATTTCATTTAGGATCGGACGGACATTTGAAGCGTCGAGACCTGTAACACAAGGTTACTGCCCTCGTTCATGACATATAAGATGCAATATTCCTAACATGCATCTAACAATATGCAATATTCGCAGCGGATAAATTTTTTCTTTAGCAATACTATGCACCAAATTGAAAATATCTCAAATGCTTAAAACATACTTCATACATAAAAACCCATTGAACAACTAAGATCACGACACTAGTCCAAAATGGTTATGATCCAAAAAGTACTAGAGATACAACTCAATCGTACAAGTAGTAATTTACATTAATTACTATATTAACATTAATGTCGCACCGTCGCTTAGTCAACTGTGTCTAGTTGATCAGCTCCTGATTCTCCTTCAGGTCCTGTAACAAGATCTATCATTTGGGGGGAATGGTAGTTGAGACTACTAAAATGAGATTTGATTACAAATCTCAGTAAGTTAATAAAAAACTTTCACACAAGCTAATGATGCATGGATGACAGTAAAAGCATAAATGCATAATCAAATTCATAAGTAATTAAAGCATAATTTGGCGTACAACATAGCATAATTAACATAACTTAAATTGAAACATGAACTGAACTTGACTTGACATGAACTTGATCTGAAACTTGACTTAGCATGAAAAATACATACTCCACAGTTGTTGTGGCCCCATGTATTCTACGTGTAAATACATACTCCACAGTTGTTGTGGTCCCATGTATTCTACACAAACTTGACTTAATGTGAAAAATACATACTCCACAGTTGTTGTGGCCCCATGTATTCTACGTGTAAATATATACTCCACAGTTGTTGTGGCTCAATGTATTCTACGGAAACTTATTCTTTAACTGCTTAAATACATACTCCACAGTTGTTGTGGCCTCATGTATTCTACGTGTCACAATTGCTGTGTCTCACGTAGTATATGTGTCACAATTGCTGTGACCTCATACATAAGTAATCAAGATGAAACGTGACTGGAATACGAAATGACTGAAGCCCTGACGTAACATAACGTGACATGAATATAATTTGAAATACATGACCAACTTGAGATAGAAACATTTCGTAACATGGCATAACATATAATAGACAATATATTTAACATGACATACTTGTAATGTACAGTAATACATGACAGAATATATTCTGTAACATATACAAATTGATGACAGAATAAATTCTGTATAATAGACAATTACGTGATAACTTGGCATGGTATGACATATATGATAACATACATACATACACTGTAGTTCCTTTACTTAGCACACATACACAGTAGACTGCTAGTAAGTTAAAAGCTAACTTATCTCGATCTCCGCGTTTCTTATAAAACCTCAAGCGCGATCACGAGGAACTGTAATTAGTGATTCTAAAAGTTAGCACTAAATCACTAATAACTTGAAATATGAAAAATACTAACTTAAAGAATAAAATTTCCATTTTACTCTCTACAAGTAGGAAAATGACCGTTTTACCCATAACTTAAGGATTTTGCATACTAATTCCAAAAGTCACCAAAATTTACATGCCTCATGTAAATTTTATCCTCAACTCAAATATCAATTTAGAAAAATTTAAAACTAATCACAACTATTAAAACTCCATAGGGCCGAAATTCTTATATGCTATTTCCATTGATTTTTGTTTTCAACTTGTTTTGATCAACCTTTTGATCTATGACTTATAAATATGTGATCTTCAAACCAAACCATCACATGATTTAAAAAGATGTCCTAAAACATATATAAGCTTCTAATTCAAGATCACATGGTTAAAAATTAATCAAAACATAAATTTAACCAAGAACATCCACACTTTGGCTTATTTGAATATCTCTTTGCATAAAATTTCATATCTTTGAAACTAACATCAAATATCTTCAAAATAATAATATAACATGTATATAAGATACTTAGGATCCTCCAATAAAATTATCAAAGTCATTGGAATAGGTTTAGACCACCAAAGAGTTAAACTTTCTCAAAACAGAAACTGTTTTTCTTCTTCCAGTTTCTAAGTTTCTAAATCTAAGAAAATCTTTCATCAAAACCTTTAATCATGCAAAAATCCTCAACCAATAATCATATACACATGTTAACAATACTCTATAAAAATTTTGGACCCATATCTATCCATTAGCTTGGTCAAAAACTCCAAACTATAACATATTCTCCAGTTTATCTCCTAGAATGACCTTTCTATAGTTTACATAATATTTGACTGACCAAATAATTTTCAAATGGGACAAATAAGATATCCACGTAAACTAGACTAAAAAAGGAACAACTTATATGAAGGAGAATTTATGATAAAATATTTACAAAAACTTCAAAATGGGCGTGCAAAAGAATTCCTAAAAACTGTCCGAGAGAGAGTGTTTGGTATTCTTTCAATGGAAAGTGTAAATGAAGATAATTTCGTGGGGAGGGGTGGCTGGAGATACTTATGGATGAGATATGGAAGAGATGAGGCTGGAGTAAGAGTTAAGTGTAGGACTCTTTTACTTGAAGTGAGAGTTAAGTGTATGACTCTCTTACCCGAAGTGAGAGTGGAGTGTAGGACTCTCTCACCTAATAATATCTACAAAAATCAACTCAAGATATTTTTACCCAATAATATCCATGAAATTAACTTAAAATATTTTTATCCAATAATATCCACAAAATTAGTTTAAAATATTTTTATCCAATAATATCTACAAAAATTAGCTCAAAATATTTTTATCCAATAATATCTACAGTTTTGAGCAGACGTTTCGTCCGAAAATATGAAAAAGTGTTATTGCGCCATAAGACCTTAAATAACCCTTCGAGTCTAATGGCACAAACCATAATACATTTTGACACTTCTAACTATCTCCAATAATAAAAAACAAATTTCGAATACCATAGTAAATAATAACACTAACTATGTGGTTAGACTAAAACATATATGATTAATGGATTCGTGAAAACTTATAGAATCTTCACGAGGTTCCTAAAATCAATAGAAATTCCACAATTGAATTTCTAGCGGGCTGTTACAGATATTGGTCGAGCAGCCTTCACAATAGTGCTTAATGCCATATCAAACACTTTTTTCTCCATCGATTTGGCCCAGTATAGTGCAATTTTGTTGCAGGAGCTCCATGATCTTGTATGTGGAATGATAGAAGAAGCCGGAAGGACTAATATTGTAGACTATCTCCCAGCACTATATTTACTTGATCCACAAGGTGCACGTCGGAGGATGACAAATCTTATTGGGAAATTTTTTTGTATTTTCAATGGCATCATCAACGAATGACGACTAGTGCAATTAAAAGCCTTGTCAGGAAAATCTAAGGCAGGCAGCGATGTACTTGATTCCCCCCTCAGTCCTATAGACGAAGACAATGCATAATTGAGCTACGACGATATCAAGCACTTGATTATGGTGATCGATTGACTTCCTTCCTTAATCTTTCCTTCATAATGCAATATTTATAATCATCATCTCTTCGATTATGTTTTGGCCATAGGAAATAAAAGTAATTTCGTATTTATGGAATGTTACTTTAGTCACTATCCCACTTGGTTTTTTTTATAAGAGAAATACTATAGTTATATAGAGATTTTATAAAAGTAAACTCATAAATTAATGTAGCTTCATGTGATATGTTAAATTTACTTCATAATAATAATAGTTTTACAATCCAACATATCATATCAAGTAATATTAATTTGTAGATTTCCTTTTATGAGACTAAAACATTTCTCTTTGGATAATAGTCGTCGTCTTAAAAAATAGAAAAATATATATATATTCTTCAACTATTCATAACAATGACTAGATCCTCTTAAATTCTTATTTCAATTGGAAGAGAGACACGTAAAATAGGTTTTACACATTTATTGTTGGAAGTTCAGACAAAAGTTTGAAAGGCTTTTTTTTCATACTATTGTAGTTATCATTTCGGCAATTATATATTTACTGTGTACTTCTGTTGTGTAGCTTCTTTCTCTTTGTTAGTGTACTTCTTAACTCATCTCCCATGCTACCCTGTACTAGGATTTATTTGTTGGGGGCATCAACACAACATCAAGCATGATGGAATGGGCAATGGTAGAGTTACTACACAATCCTGAAAAAATGGCAAAAGCCCGAGAAGAGATTGCATAAGTCATTGGAAAGGGTGGGGTTGTTCAAGAATCAGACATGTCAAAGTTCACTTATCTACAAGCGATAGTGAAATAATCCCTTCGTTTGCATCCACCAAGCACTTCCTAATTCCCCACAAGGCCGAGACAAATGTAGAAATGTGTGGTTTCATTATGCTCAAGAATGCACATATAATGGTAAATATATGGGCAATAGGACAAGATCCAAACACATGGTCAAATCCAACTTTGCTTCCGCCTGAAAGGTTTCTAGAGAAGGACATGAGCATTGACTATAAAGGTAGAGATTTCGAGTTGATTCCTTTTGGAGCTGGAAAAAGGATATGCCCTGGATTGTCTTTCGCTAACAGGATGGTGCCCTTGATTAGGCATGTGCATATGACCCAGCAAACCGAGTGACCTGAATCAAATCGACCCAATGGATGACGGGTTATAAATCATCGGTTCACCGATCCAATAAAAATACAAGTTAGATTTTATTGTTCAACCGACCGACAACCTTCAATTTTCTCAAACCGGAGCCTCCAAGACTCCAAGTATGTGAAGCTCAACCAGTCCTGAGATGCGATTTCCTTTACATAAGACTCAACTGAATCAGGAAATGGGTTTGCTCGAAAACCAGTCAAAACCAAAATGGGTGAAGAAAAACCAAACCAAAGCTCGCCCAAACTATCCACCGGAATGTCCTGTCTCTGACTTGCCTTGAAATCTTGTTGTCGTTGATATTATTATCCTATTCAATCAAAGTCTTTGCAGTGAAATGGCAGTCAATTCAGGACAAGATCGAGGAGCTCAACTCGGGTTTAATCACCACGAAGGATTGGTGTCTCGTGGCGCACAACAAACTGGGGGGAGGGGACGTGTTAGGGTGGGTTCAGATACACAAATCTCGAGTCATGGTCCCACGTCGTGGAAGACGACAAAGCACTCCAGCAGCTCCCCCAAATTGGCGTAGAGCGACTCGTCCTCCTCCCTCATCGGGAAAAAATCGCCACGTCGGCGTCGCTTGAACTCCTTTCTACAAAAATGGGGCTCTTGAGCATTGTCGAAGATGTCGTCTCCATGTCGCCGAACCAACTGAACTCGTCGCTCGCCATCAACAACGACTCGTCCCCTAGATCCACGAACTTCTCTTCTTGCTCGGGCTTGGCGCTTGTGATGGTTTCAGACTTTATAGGTTTGTTCGTCGAGTGGTGGTTTCTAGAAGTCGGCCACGGATGGTTGTGCTCGCAGGAGTAAGTGACCACTAGCATCGTCCATGCAGCTCCTCTCTACCTGTTTTCTCACCATACATGCTTTGGAGTGAATAAGTTTTCGTTTCTAACATATGGAAAACGCCATTGCTTTTAAAGTCGGGTCATACGGGTTTGACTCGGTTTGGTTTTTTTCGAGTTGAGTTTGTCCGGGTTAGCTCCTAAAATGAGATCTTGTAGGTCGGGTCAGGTACAAAACTGGCTTTACCAGGCCAGGTTGTAGGCCTACCCTTGATATTGGCCTCTTTTATCCACCAATTCCATTGGAAGCTTGCGGATGATATGAAGCCATAAGATATGGACATGAATGAAATGTTTGGACTAAGCTTAAACAAGACACAGCCCCTCAGAGCTATTTCCAAGAGTTCTCTGTAAATACCATCGTTGTGAGTTTGAATTCAATAATAGAAATTATCATGAACTTGTTCCATAAAGATCTTCAACATAATTATAGGTAGTTCTTATCTTCTTAATCCAACATTATAGAATTTGCTGAGAACTGGTTCCACAACTTTTGCAGGACAAATAATTGTCCAGAAACTAGGGGTATTAATTGGTAAATAATTGTAACACAGAATATAATAAATAATTTAATTTTTTTAAATATCAAAATAATAATAATATTACAAAATAATATTTTAACAATATTTTATTTAATTTTCAATTTTCATCTCAACTTAACTCAACATCCAAACGCAGCCTAAGTTTTATGCACTATGTTTGCTCCCGATGGGTATTAAATAATATGTGTAATATGCGTGTCAGAAAAATAGTGGGATTTACAATTAAAAAATTAATTTTTTTTACATAAATCTCATGTTGTATTCACTTTTTTTAAAATGATTACACTACAGTTACACAATTCACAGTTGTAAATATTTTTTCTCTAAAAATATTAGAATTTTTTTACATATAAGTAAAATCGCGTACTGATTTGCGTACCAATACTGATTTTTTCATATTTAAATTTGAAATTAGTATTATTTTTAATAAAATTTAATTTTTTACTAATTATATTAGATTGATATATATGATAGTGTACAGTTATATTTGCATTTAAATTTTTTCAAAATATTATCTTTGGGTTTGGAACAGGTCAACTCCGCGACACTAACGGGTTTATTGTGGGGACGGACCTCATTTTTCGTAATAAAAGAAGGGTTCTTTGAACCAATGACCATAGTTTCTAACTTTCGAACGCAGTCGTGAAGAGGACATTAGAGTACAAGAGCAGCCAACTTCATTTAAATACGTGAACACGTTTACTCGAGCATTCACAACAGGCCACGAGTTTCCAGACAACATTAATAAAATCAAAGTTCCAACCTTTACTCCACCTGACGAGCATCTTCATAGTTGTTTTCTTGCTCGGTTAGCAGCATCGTGTTAGGTATACTTTTTATGATTCGATAGACTTTAATCAACTGATCCCGCATTTTTAAATATTTTGTAAATAATATAATCTAATTCTTAAGCCAATATGTAGAACATACTATCCATATCATTTAAATAATGAGATTTGATTTATAATATTCAAATTTTTAAATCAAATTATGATATATAAACATTTTATTATATATGCTCAACACACTAGTTTAAGAATATAATTTTTCAATATTAATTTAGCATATATAGTTATAGTCATAGATTTAATTTTTTTATGTTATATTATAAAAAAGTATATAATATGTAGCTCAAATTTAGAGCACTCACAGTGAGTAAAATTTGAAGAAAATAGTTCAAAACAACTTTTCAACCGATTATGTATTTTATAACTAATTTACAGTTTGTTACAATATATTCTATACATCTATGAAATATTGTACATAAATATATAAATTTTTATTTTATTTATCTCTTATTTTTACTTATTTTCTTGGTTGCCAAAAGTCACTTTATTTCATTTTTGTCTCTCGCTTGACCACCTAAGGTAAAGCAATCCATTCTCATAATATCATTTGATACTATTTTTATTATATTTTTTCTTCTCTACCAAAAGCCACTTTTATTTTTTTTAATTAATTTATATTTCGATCTAACTTATAATTTTAGATTAATTTAAAATAAGGCATCATGATATGAGATTATATATGGGGAAATATTGTAAATATTAAAAAATATGAAAATATTATTGATAGTTAGATAAAATATTTGAAATGAATAAAAAATATTAAAAAGTATAATATTTAAATGATATAAAGAAAAAATAGATAAACTGATGTATGATATATTATAAAAGTCGATATGTAAAATAGAAAAATGAATTTTTGTGATATATTTTAAAAGATGAGATAAATAATCAATGACTAGTGCTTTCATTCACAATGGCTTTTGTAAAATATAACTTCTTTCTATAATAATAGGCCTCTATCTCACTGCTACGGTAATGAACAGTTTCTGTTTCAGTGTTTACTCTTTTCTTTAGCTTTTGTGCATTTTGTCCGTACAAATCTCTTTGAATTGTGTTTATTATATAATTATTTTAATCTGTTGGCAGTCCAATCCAGTGAGTTGTACTGTTTTTGTTAGTCCACTCTTGTTCCTTTTCAATGCATGATTAAGCAGTTGTGTCAGTGCTTTGATTCACAATAGCTTTTGTAAAATACAACTTCTTTCTATAATAATAAGCCTCTGTCTCACTACTACAAGAATGAACAATACATTTTCTCATTCCATTTCGGTGTTTACTCTTTTCTTCAGCTTTTGTGCATTTTGTCCGTACAAGTCTCTTTGAATTGTGTTTATTATATAATTATTTTAATCTGTTGGCAGTCCAATCCAGTGAGTTGTACTATTTCCATTAGTCCACTCATGTTCTTTCCGTCAGTCCACTCTTGTTCATTTTCAATGCATGATTAAGCAGTTGTATCAGTACAGCCTGTGTGCATGGTCAATGCATACGTACAGGTAATGTGTATAGGTGGACTGATAAGGATTTGTATAAGTCTTGGTCCGTGCATTCGTACAGGTAATGTTTAATATTTAAATCTAATGTTTAATAACACTGATGAGGATTTAAAAAAAGGCAAAAATCGTAAAAAAATATGAAATGATCCTGATGAGGATTTAAAAAAAAAGGCAAAAATCGTAAAAAATTATTAAATGATCCTGATGAGGATAAAAAAAAAAAAAGGCAAAAATCGTCAAAAATATTAAATAAGTTAAAAGACCCGCTACTAAAAAATCATGAATCCAGTTCGGCGTGGGCTGAAGAAGGTGGGTATGGCCGAAGCGTGGAGGTTCGGCGTGGTCTTGGGCTGCGACGCGCGGGCATAGGCAACAAATCTGAGTTGCGATTCGAAGGAGACAGAGAGCGTGTGAAGGAGAAAGAGGGTGCTGTGTCAGCATGTGGAGGTCGGGAGAGGAAGGAGGTGGCAGCAGCGACGATTTGGTGGCTGTGCACAGGGGATCCGAGAGAGAGAGAGAGAGAGAGAGATATATATATATATATATTTTCTCAAAAGCAGAAAGAAAGGGACAGGCGGAGAGAAAAGAGAGGAAGGCATGAGAGAAAGGAAAAAATAAGAATAAATATCTAGGGTTATTGTCTAAACGACACCGTATAGAGTACATATGTTTAGGAACATTTGTTCAGATTCTTTGAATTTGAACCCATATGCAGGGCTTCATACATTCCTTTGTCGACAGTAATGAATGTACTACTCCTGTAAAGCCTTTTTTTTGTTTTTTTTTTTGTAATCTTCTTTTACCCCTCTGACAATTGATATGCATGTGTGCGAAATTCATACAATCTCTAGAAAGAGCTTTGCTATTTATAAGTTCTTACACTACATATCACACAATTTTTTATTTTTTAAATTTTTTTTAATTTCATTTTTCTTAAAATAATTGAATTTTTTTTACTAATTATCTATATACCACAAATTTAATAAGAGAAAAGAAATTTTAAAAATAATAAAAAAAGTGTTATATACTGTATAAGACTTATAAATAGAATTTTTTCTCTACAAAATGTCACGTTTCAATTTTTGGATACTTTATAAACAAAAATTAATTCCAACAGAGAGTTATGAATTTTCTTGAACAGTCTTTGCTCAATGAAAAAAATTAGGAATGAGCCATGTAAAAAAATTCTCCCAAATAAATCTAAATTGATAACTATTTATAAAATTCTTGAAAAAAAAAGATCAATCTGTATTTGTTTATATAATTTCTTTTTTCCAATCTCTTAATGATTTATTCTTATTAATTTATGAAGATATATAATTTTGAAAGTTTAATCTTTGTTTATTTACTGACATCAAATTTGTAATGTTATTTCATGTGCATTTACTGTTTCAAATGTGGCATAGTTTCTTTCTTCTTCTTCTTCTTCTTCTTCTTCTTCTTTTTTTTTTTTTTTTTTTTTTTTTTTTTTTTTTTTCTGTTTAACGTAAAGAAGGAGATTTTTTTTATTATAATTATACAATCAAATTATGTAATATTTATTATTGTATTTTTCAATTTTAAAATCTAAGTGTTAGTATGCTTTCGATTTTAGATGTTAAGTGTAGTAATAATAAGTGGAATAGTATATTTACAAATTTTCATAAAAAAATAAATTGTAACTTTTTAATATTTTAAACATATAAAATTTGGCTTTTACCATGTTACTTAGACAGGTGTGAGAATGTTAAATCAAATACTTTTTTAATTTTTAATATTTCTTATACTATCATAAAAAAATTGAAATCATTAAGAAATTTTTGAGTATTTCATTTTTGTGTCTTAATAGTGCTAAAAAAAGGTTATGAAAACTCTTGAAGTAAATTAAGATAATTTGATTTTCAAAATTTTTAACATATTTAACACATTATCTATAAATACATTGAGTTTTATATTAAAAAAATATTAAAAGTAAATTATAACAAAAATAATGTAAATTGATTTTTATATAATTGTCTATTATGTCAATTTTATTTTTATTTATAACATGCATAGTAATTTAATTAAAAATATTGCATTCAAAAATTTGTGTTAATTTTAAATTTTTATTAATTATGCAATTATAATTAAAAATTTCCTTTGCAGGAACATTTGTCATATAGAAAAAATCTTGTGGCACAAGTTTCACAGAAAGAGTGGATGATTGAACTTTTAGTAGACCTCGATCAATTTAACCAAAAACAGTACAAGAATTTCAATGTCGTCTTTATTGATACTGTACAGGATGACACAAAATGATGGATTGAAGTAAAAACATCAAAGAACTCATATTTTGAACTGATGTTTTTGTTGGACTTGTATTAAACTTATCGCAGGCAACTTTGATAAAACTATCGATGCTATAAATGTGTTAGACTATGTTATGTTTTAAACTAATGTTTTTGTTGGGCTTGTATGAAACTTATCACATGAAACTTTGCTAAAACTATCGATGTTATAAATATGTGTTAGACTATGTCATATTTTGAACTAATATTTTTATCTTTTAATTTATGCAAGCATGTAATTATTATACTATACTTAACTATCATTACCCCAATTTGCTACATTTCACATTTTTTCCATATGCTTTAAATTATTGATTGAAATCAATTTTTTTATGAAATATATACTATTTTTTTAAATAATTATTTCATTAAACTAGATAAACATGTATTGCACGTTGCTCCTACCTAGTGTTATAAAATATAAAGAAAGTTACTCAAAAGTCTATTCCAATAGATTTTGTATTTCATTTTTATCATACATTTTGCTACAATAATCTCGCTAGATGTAAATTATACTATTCACAACTCTAAAATATTTTAAATTAATTTCTCTTTCCTCTAAGTTTTGAGTAGCGTTCTTTTCCCGCTACTCGAAACTTATCATATTTTCATTTCCGGCCCTTTCTCTCATTCACACACTTTTTTGTGTTTATGTTGAAGAAGCTCTGGTTTCATGAGTGTGTCTGCCGATTACCTATCTCATCAAAGCTCTCTTTGGATCTTTTTGTTGCACTTTCATGATAAAATATCATAATACTTAACATTTCATGGCATCACTGTAAAAAAAACAAAAATAAAATCCTATACCTTCGAGTGTAGCTACATTCTATGGTCTAACCATTATCAAGTTCAAAATTTGATCATTGAGTTTAATATTTCCAATGATTTTAGCTCTACTTAAAATTATTGTTTTTCAATTATTTTTTTCTCAACCTAATTATTCAACAAACACAATTTTAGAATAAAATATTATTTTTGATATTAATAGTAATTAACCAAACTTGAAAAATTATTTAACTTTAATATAGCTCTAAAGTAGAGCATTAGAGTTTTAACTGCTCCGATACAGACAACTTTAATAAAAGTTAGCCAAGACTTGACTTAGCCATTACGGCAATACCGGTGTTCTTATTCAGATGAGAGGGTGGGTATAGAGTAGAAGGGTTGTTTTGTATATTGTCTTTCCTATTTTCATAATATATTTTGAGAATATTCTCATAAATATAATCTTTTTTTAATCAATTTATATTATGATTTAGCTTTTAAATTTGGATTAATTTAAAATAGAATATAATTATATTATTTTGTACATGGCGAGGTATTATAAATATTAAAAGATATGAAAATATCATTAATAGTTTAAAGAAATATTTTAAATAAAAAAATATTAAAAAATATAACATTTAAATGATATAAAGAAAAAATAAATAAATTGATATATAGTATATTGTAAAAGTTAATATCTAAAATAGAAAAAAGTGAGTTTTAATTATGTATTTTAAAGGATAGATCATAGGATGAATTAGTCATTCGAAATGCAGACCTAAAATTGTAAAAAATCTCGAGTTATGTACAATTTGTTGCCAAATAATGAAAAGAAATTAAAAAAGTAGACATAATGAATGAAGCATAAACTATTTGATACTATAAAATTCGCGTTTATTCCAAAATTAACGGAGTATGTCGATTTTTGTTTGACTAATAAGAAATATTTAGGATAAAAAATCCCAGAAATACTTTTTGCAATTGGCATATGCAGTTGACGTGTAGTCGACTGTAAAAAAGTGAATTAATACGGAATTTATATAAAAAAAAAATTATTTTTATAACTGTTTTTTATTCATGTAGGTCTCATTGAATATAAAAAATTTTTTTTATAATTTTTTTTTATTTATTCCATACAGCTGACTGTACGCCGACTGTATTTACCGACTGTATGTAGCAAAGTCTAAAAAATCCTGTTGTCAGCCTGTCACTTGTTGTGCGGGAGGAAAAAAAAAAAAAAACATATTTACGAAGTCTTTAACTACTAAAGTGAAAGAGGAAGTTGTTTGCAATAACTCAAAGCTTCTCATGTCATAAACAAAAACAAACAAACAAAAGGTTACTTAACATACCCGGGCCACCCACCCCTTCAAATCTAAGCAGAAGCCATCAGGCTTCAGGGCACCCAGACAGCCTTACGGCGATGGCGACGGCGACCTTGGGGAATCTGACGGCTATCATTGCGCTTCTAATAACAGTCGCTACAGCAGCATCGGACGCCCCTCCTGGTACCGGGTACACCAACCATACCGTGGGCGGCGCCGCCGGATGGTTCTTCAACGGCACTGCTAACACTTCCGCCACCAACTACTCCTCTTGGGCCGGCTCCCTCGCCTTCAATCTCGGAGACTTTCTTAGTAAGCTCCGTACTCGACTCACTCGGTTCATTGTTTCTCTTTTTGAAGGATGCGACGATGATTAGGCCCTAGGGTTTAGGTCTGCTGGTCCCATTTTAGTGCAATCTCTATTTTCAAAAACAATTGAATTTCCTCGATTGTCTCACTCACTACACAAATGCTTCTGTATTTCAATTTCCACTAACTCTTTTGCCAATCGATCGATTAATTTTGACGCTTTCTTATTGTTTTTCTGTAGTTTTCAATACCAATTCGAACACGACGGTGATCCAGACATACAACGATACTACCTACTTGAGCTGCACCATGGATGATGCAGAGGACGATGATACCACCCAGTACAATGGAGGCAGCACGCAGTTCGGAGATAAGATGACCGTGGCGGTGCCGTTGACGATCGAGGGCCCCAACTACTACTTCTCCGACGCCAACGACGGCGTCCAGTGCCAGCAGGGCATGGCCTTCGAGATCCAGGTCAAACACGGCCTCGGCTTACCGCCCAGCCTCAACCAGCCGCCTCCGCCGCCGTACATAGAGCCTCCTGGTCCCGACTCCGTTCAGTCTCCACCGGTCAGCATCTCCCAGAACGGCGCCATCAGAGGAGGCGCTAACGTGGGCGGTGTGTTATGTGCACTTCTCACCGTTTCTGTTCTGTTCTAAATATCCCTACTTGGCTGGAAGGTTGGGCCGGTTGGGATAGGGATGGTATTTTGCATGTTTGTGCTAGTTCGGTAAAATCACATCGGCCGGTTTCGGTAACTTCGTTTTGGGCGTGAGGAGAACATTTCCACGGATGAGCATGTTCTGGACAGCTTACATTTTCCTTTCCTTTTCTATTCCTATACTTGCTGGATTATAAAACAAACTTCCCGCGTTGAGAGGGAAGAATGATTGGACCTGATCTATTTTATTTTTCGTTTATTATTGATTTTATTTTTTTGGCCCAGGTTGCAATCTCTAATACATAAACTTTTCGGTTTTGGAGACTTGTTCCATGCCCCATTCACAATTTTCGTATGCAAATACTTATCCTTTTTTTATTACTCTCGATAAAAATGGCGTCATACATGATTATAAATTATAATTATTACCAGTTCAAGAGCATCCTCCCAAGGAGGGCTCTTCAGTCTGTACATTGAATTCGGAATGAGAGGCACAAAATATGTGGTTCGAGCAATACCTTTCCATTTGGTTCTATATTTTTCTCATTCCTTTCTTGTCCATAACTTTGACATAATATATAATGGTTCATAAAAAAATTGAGTTATAATATAAAGTTTTGTATTAAAAAATAATGCAATAATGATAGGATTTTTCTTTAAAATATTATCAAATTTTAAAGAGTAATCATGAATGTTACTATAAATACGATATAATTTGAATAGTGAGATGAAATGAAATGTTTTTAGATAAAAATTAAAAGTTAAATAAATTATTATTAGAATTTTATTTTTTAATATTAATATTATTTTAATATTAAAAAAATTATAATAATGAGATAGATAACTGTCCAAATTAGGCGTTAGATAACTGTCCAAATTATTTATTTATCGCAGCACGTTAAGGGACAGTACGTGAAGGGACCTAACGTCCGGAGGTATGCAATCAAACAAAATTCTTTAACAAATATTGTAACGTATAGCTTGAATTCAATGCTTCGATTCATTTTGTTGGGAATATCGGGGAGAGGATTGCCGACACGATAGCTCCCAATGCACCCGTATGAGACTAGCTACGTTTAGAGCCAGAATTCAGAATTCTTGGTAAAATGCAACAGACCCTTTCTACAGAGAGAAACTCACACAATACGAGCATTTTTAACTTGTAGAATCTAGAGCGTGAAAGTCACGCACTGGTTTCGCTTCCAATTGTATGTGTTCCACGTCTCTCTTTTCCTGATCTATTCCCTATCTTATCACTCTGTAAGTCTCTCTCTCTCTCGCTCTTGTTTTTGTTGTGGAAATATCGGGTTTGGATTTTTAGTGATTTAATTATTTATTGGCGCATTGTTTGTTTGGAATTTGGAAAAAAGAAAAAAAAGAAAAATGGGGTTGATTTCGGGGATTTTTATGGGGATGATATTCGGGATTGCATTGATGGCCGGATGGAAACAGATGATGCGGTACAGAAGCACCAAGCGAGTTGCTAAGGTATGCTAATTACGAATAGTTGGAAATATTCAAAGTTTTCAAATATTTGGAAAGCTTACATGAAAGACCAGTGGACAACAATTCAAATGTATCTTGAAATGATTATTTTGTGATGCATAAATTAGTACAAAATGTGGGCAATCCCTGTTACTTCTGGTTTGAGATACATTTTCAGGTATATGCATTGTAATTATCATTTTACTACTCAATGTAAAAGATACATGTGCTTGATTCGTGGTTGTAAAAGTATTTTAATCTGAAGTCAGTGTAATTCCTTGAAAATACACACAAGAAGCCAATTCTTGCTGACTCCATGCCGAGCGTAACCTCAGGCCTGTTTATGAGAGCCAGTTGGATAAGCATATTTACCATTTAGACCTGTGGGACCTGGCATTTCATACCTGTGCTTTGAGCCTTTGATGTATTGCATATATCATTTCTCTTGGTGTAATAGTCGTCGGTACGATTCTTTTATTTTGTAGGCTGTCGATATAAAACTTCTTGGATCTCTTAATCGAGATGACTTAAGGAAAATTTGCGGTGAAAATTTTCCTGAATGGATATCTTTCCCCGTTTATGAACAGGTCGGTTCTTTTTATATGTCAATTTTTCATTATTTTGTTTATTCCATTGTCTACCAAGGCTTGAAATATTTTTTTCAACTTCTTTTTTCTTTTTATATAATGAACAGAGAGGACACAAGAAATCATATGATTTTCTTTTATTTGGCACGTGCTTGTGTAATTTGGTGCTTACCATGCTAGGCGGAAATCATATGATTTCTTTTATTTGGCACGTGTTTGTGTAATTTGGTGCTTACCATGCTAGGCGGTGTGTTCATTTGTGAATTTATTATAGAGTAGCTCAATGTTATGCAAATTTCTTTGTTATTGGTCTACTTATGCCATACTTTGTGGCAAGTTCAGGTGAAATGGCTGAACAAGCAACTAAGCAAATTGTGGCCATTTGTTGCAGATGTAAGCCTCTTTTCTTGCTACCATACTCAGATAAAATGCATATTATTGTACCAAGTTCTTCTAGGATACTTTTCTTGGTCAGAAGGTAAAAGAACCAAGCAGGTGTTAAGTTTGGCACCATTGCTGCACTTTGTTCCCTTCACTGCTGTTAGCATGGTGGCAGTGAATTTGCTATTGCAGAACATATCTTTAAGTCTCCATTTGTCTTGACTGAATTTTTCTTGGAATGATTTTATTTTCAGTTTGATCAAGTTAGGTTTTCCAAAATGAAGTATGATAAATTTATTGTTTTATACTAATTATATATTTTTTTATTAGGCTCCATGGTCACATATCCCTTGGATCAAATGAGGCTTTATAGAAGTATTTTTGGGGAAAAGTTTTGTGAAAACCTCAAAATTTGAAGATGCTTGTAGAAGCTCGAGTTATAAAATCCAACATTTCTTTTTAACTTGTCATGGTGCAACCTAGTAGTCAAAGGGCGGGTTTGGAATGAGCTGTAGACTTGGACATCTTTGGTTCGATTATGCCCTAAGGGTTCCTCTGGACTACCTGATACACAGCTTTAGCAGGCGGTGTCGTGTATTCGAGGTTTACTACCTAGGGTTAGGTTCAAAGGACCTTGCTTGGTGAGGTTCCACGTCATAATAAATAAAATGAAATTCACCATTCGTTTGAAGATTTAAATGTAGAAGTGAAAAGAAAATGTAAATTTTGTAAACAAAAGCGAAGTGATTGATAGAAGGTCACTTTCAAACATCCTAGGATAGAGGAGGAGGCCATCATGAAGTGGAGACAGAGATATTATGTCTTGCTGAGGAAAAGAGAACAGATAAATTCATCAACTATAGTGGAGGCTTTATTTATGAATTATTGTGGATTTTTTATTCTCAGGCAGCTGAAATGGTGATAAAAGAATCTGTTGAGCCACTTCTGGAGGAATACCGACCAACTGGAATTACTTCGCTAAAGTTCAACAAATTGTCTCTTGGTAATGTGGCACCCAAAATTGAAGGTATGAACTGTTAATTAGCTTTTAGATCAGGCCGCAAATTGCTTGCCCCTCATTCAGTTTAATAAAAATTAAATCTTCATTAACTAATCAACCTTTAAGATGGGTATTTCTCATCTCACAAATTCAATGTAGAAAACCCACTTTCATGTTTGTTTTCGCTCCGACCATCCATCTTGTTGCCCATTTCTTTTCTTCCATGTGTTTTCCATTTGCTTAAAACGTTTTTACTCTGATTGTCAAACTCAGCCAAAGGTGGCTTTAAAGTAAGGGGAATTATGGAGTATGATGAATTATTTGGGCAAGGCCATAACAAGTAAGATAAAAAAAGTTTTTGTGAAGAGCGAGTGCTTTTCTGATTAAATGGGCCAATTTTAACAAGAAAAATCTATTCGTTAGATTAAAGACCATGATTTCCCAAGAATGCATTATTTTTTATGCTACATTTTAATCTTTTTGGGAAATTATGCCTCAAGGATCTATAGTCCTTGAAATATATTGTTTTTAAGATACACTTATAGTTTTTAGGGTCATCATGATGTGCATTATTTTTTATTTCTTATGATCAATGGCGGGCTTTTTTGCAATTATGTTTTAGTTCTCCTAAATTTCTTTTCTTTAAGTACTAAATTTTCATCAGCCAAGTGGCTTTTATACTACATTTGCCAATTGTAACTAAATTGCTACTATTTTCCCATATATTTATTTCAATAAGTATTGTCTGTATATATTTCCTGTTCTCTTTAAATTGTTCAAGGTAGTTGTTGGACTTTTATCGTCCATATAACATAAAAAATTCAACCCTTATCATACATTTTTTCCATGTTATGTGCCTGTACAATTGCTTAATTTGATGCAGGTATTCGTGTTCAGAGTCTTAAGAAAGGCCAAATTACAATGGATATTGATTTCCGTTGGGGTGGCGATCCAAGCATCATTTTAGGTGTTGAAGCTGCTCTTGTTGCTTCAATACCCATTCAGGTTGGTACATCAAGCACTTTGAACTGTATCTTTTGGATTGCATATTGGTTTATGTTTACAGCATTATGTTTACTTATATAAAAAAATTGTTTATAGCAAATGGATTTATGGAATATGAGAGTATTGAATTAAGTTACTGTTATGGTACCACCTGCCACAGCTGAAGGATCTTCAGGTTTTCACTGTTGTTCGTGTTATCTTTCAACTTGCCGAAGAGATACCTTGTATTTCTGCTGTTGTTGTTGCCCTACTTTCAGAGGTACTTCAGTGAAGATTCCTGCAAATATACAAGGTTTTGTTAAATTGTTCTTGGCTTACTGTATACGTGCTTTACTCCGGTTCATGCATAATTTTCACTAGTGCTGAACCTGTACAGGTACCTACTATTTGTTTATCTGAACGAAAGCATTTGTTGATGTATTTCTAGAGTAGACAATATCCTTGTATACCATGCATATCGCGATGTTACCAAGGGGTAAATCAATTGCTATAGTATACTGGGAATGACTAAAGTCTCACAAAGTAGGAATTGGAAGTTGAGGTGGTGATCGGTATTCTACGTTGAAATTTTGAATCATTTCTTCTTATGGTAGTGATGGTTATGACATGACGTTATGAACGCCATTTTCAATTTTCAGGGAGTTGCCACGTCTAACATCTTTGTTTATGAGTGTGATCACTAATATTTGTCCATACAAAATGATCAAGTATTCTTTCTTTATATGTAAAAGCAATTTCATTGATAATAAAAAAAGGCATAGCCCAAGTACACAAGGTGTACACAAGAGAACTTTGATCAATTTCTTAACCCGTTGTAAAATTGACTGGTCTGCACAGGGAAAGTTTTTGCAAAAGATAGCGAATTGCTGGCTTCTGCACTGAAAATTCTAGGTTTTGATTTTTTTTCTCAACACAATGCACAAACAGATATTGTGATTTTTTTTCTCTTCCCCACCTTTTTTCTCCCAGGATATTAAGCTTCAATTTACTGTTTCTAATGATTGGAGATTTGGTGTGAGATGACATCAAATGACATGATGGGTTTCTACCACTTTTATCATTAGTTGATTTAGAATGGACTAATTTCATATACTTTAATCAGCCGAAGCCTAGAATCGAGTATACTCTGAAGGCTGTTGGTGGAAGCTTAACAGCTATCCCTGGACTTTCAGATATGATTGATGTAAGTTTTGTTGTTGAATTGAACTTATTCTTTCATTCCTCCTTATTGATTTTGCATTGTCACTTAGGCTCACTCATTATGCGGTTACACTCTCTCTTGTAGGATACAGTGAATTCAATTGTCACGGATATGCTCCAATGGCCCCATAGGATTGTTGTTCCAATTGGTGGTATACCTGTTGATACAAGGTAATTATGTTGTTGTTGTTTTGGTCTTTGTTTATTAAGATAATTTGAGAACAAAAGGAGTGGAGAACGAGGCCCATAAGTGTAGGGCCCAAGCCCACACCAAAACTCTTAGGGTACCTTATAAATTTATTTATTTTTCCTTACCTCAAAACTCCATGTCGTGGTATATCAACTTGTAAGAAAAACTATGTAAGATGTTTATATCAGGAAGGAAGAGAAAGGAAGAGAGAGATGAGTTCAAAACTTGGTCAACAAAGTTTTCCTGTCGATACTCTTTCTCCTATTCACTCGATTATGGTCAATATATTCAGTGTCTATAATAGTGAGCTTTAGGTTATTTCCTCTGGTGTTCAGTACATCTAAATAATATTCTCTCTCTTTCTAGAGTCAAGTGTGATGTTTCTCTTTGTTTTTTATGCAGTGAATTAGAGCTTAAACCACAGGGAAAGCTTACCGTGATGATTGTGAAAGCAAATGATTTGAAGAACATGGAAATGATTGGCAAATCTGATCCCTATGTTATTGTGTACATTCGGCCTCTATTCAAGGTCAAAACAAATGTTGTTGATAACAACCTCAATCCTGTTTGGAATCAGACATTCGAGTTAATTGCAGAAGACAAGGAAACACAATTCCTTGTATTTGAGGTTTTGATACACTAGCACTCTTTTTTTTTTTTTTATTCAGCCAGATCTATACGTGTTAATTCTGCATGAATCTATAATTTCCGGGATAGTATCATAATTATGGTGCAGTGTTCAGTGTTAGTAACAAACTATTTTGCGGTTGATTTTTTTTTTCAATATAAATGTGTGAAAAATGCAGCTTTTTCCTCAGAAATTTTCCTAATATTTCCTGAGTTGTTGACCTATGTTGCTTAGAAAAAAAGCTCTTGCATGCAACTGGAATTGAACCTTCGTTGTCCCCATCCCCCCCTCCCCCCAAACAAAAAAAAAAAAGGAAAAAAGCAAAGTGATGACACGTGTACACTTTATAGAAGAAGATCGATATACCCATAAATTAAAATGTTTGTGTATTCACATTTTTTGGGATTTTGAACATATAAATATTATTAGGAAAAAAGTAATAAAATTTTCTAGTGTATGTTTGTAATGGCAGCTGATCTGTAGTGAAAGGGTAGTGGAAATAAAAAGAACAAAGTATGTTGATGACTCGACTTTTGAGATCCTGAAATTTGGCATTTTTAATGAAGGCTGGGAATGGATTGTGGATATTGCACAAGGACCAGATTAACATGACTTAAATCAAGTTTCAAGAGATGCTATGAGAGGCGTCACAGGACACATGCATGAAGAGTCACTATTTCGTGGACGTACATTAATAGTCAGAGATAACGTTTTAGATCCACCTAAGTCGAATTTTCACGGCTCCAAATATAGCATTTTCTTTTGTTATTTTCATGTATTCATCCCCTGCCCTTTCTTGCCGTTTCTCTTGTATCTGACCCAGGATGTTTCTGCCTTTAACCTGTAAATCTCATGCAACTGTACATTTATAAATGTTCATGAACTCTTCTAACAGGTTTGTGATGAGGACATTGGGCAAGACAAGAGACTGGGAATAGTAAAGCTACCTCTGATTGAGCTGGAAGCTGAAAGCATGAAAGAGTTTGATTTGAGATTGCTACCATCACTGGACATGCTGAAAATAAAAGATAAGAAAGATAGGGGGACTATTACGGTGAAGGTAGACATTTGATCAAAAAAATTTATCAATTGATGACCCCGTGAGTGCTAAAATTTCTACTGTGAGCTTGATGATAAAAAGTGATAACTTTACTCTGCTTCTCATTTCAGTGTCATCATGTATGCATAACGTGTAAATTCCCTTTTTGCCATGTATTTTTTAAGAGTTTGTATTTAAGAAAATTTTGATGTATGACTTTCAGGTTTTGTATCATGAATTTAACAAAGATGAGCAGTTGATTGCTCTAGAGGAAGAGAAGAGGATCCTAGAGGAAAGAAAGAAACTGAAACAAGAGGGAGTCATTGGGAGTACGATGGATGCACTTGATGGAGCAGTATCACTGGTTGGGAATGGTGTGGGAATGGTGGGTACTGGTATTGGTGCTGGGGTGGGGCTTGTGGGAACTGGCATTGGTGCTGGGGTTGGGCTTGTGGGAACGGGCGTTGGCACTGGGGTTGGGATTGTTGGGAGTGGCCTTGGAGCTGTGGGCAGTGGACTAAGCAAAGCAGGAAAGTTCATGGGCAGAACCATTACAGGGCAATCGAGCCACTCCAGGAGGAGTGGCTCCACAACTCCAGTGAACAGTATCCAAGAAAATGGTGGTGCCAAGCCACTGTAGTCTTCCAGCAAACTTTGCTGCCGAAGTGTGTGAGCTGACCTGGTTAAGGACTGGATAGACAACATATTTTTCTCTCTTGTTACCACTGTATCTTCTCCAATTCTACTCCATCTGCTGGCATGGAAAATGATGCACAATTATTGGCTATTTTCTAAATTCAGCTGTCTCATCCCAGATTCCCAACTGGGTTCTGGATAACAGAATATGCATTCTCTGGATTTTTTTGATCTTGATATTTTCTCTCTTTGAATGATTGGGACAGCAAATCCGGATTCCACAGAGAGAGAGAGCTCTCTATGGCAAAGAATGTGGACTGCATCCCGTGGCAGTCACCTAAGGCTTCATGAGCCGAAAAATATGCCAGCATTTGTCACCAGAAAAAATATAGTTACAAACACAATTGTATACTAATCTGTATACTAATATGATATGATTGGTCAAAAAGTAAATTTTATTGAAAACAGTATTAATTTAAATTTTAAGTATGAATGAATCAGTAGTGGTACACAGATTAGTATGCGATTGTGCTTGTATATAGCAAAACTCTTTTTTAAATACATAATTTCACCAATAATCAATTCTTTGAACTATTAAGAAAAAATTTTAAAAAAATATCTGTTGATTTTATTGGTGGGATATATAGATTTGTTTAACATTTTTCATATCTACTAGTGGAGGCCAAAGGTGCAGTAGTATTTTTTCATTGTTTTATACAAATATTTGTTCAGAGCAAATTTGAATAAAAAAATAGAAATTCAAATAGAATTTTGTTTTTTGTTTTCATAATTATTGTAATTCTTGGTCATATTGCACAGGGCCAATAGAGAGAACATTGAAATTTTTGTGTTGTTACTGATTGAATATTTCTAGATTTGCAGCAAGTTGAATCATCCACTATTTTTCTGAAACTTGTACTGCAATAGTCTCTATAAACAGCAGATGCTCCTATATGTTAAATATTTAATGGGATTAGAGAATGAATAAATGTGTAAATAGTTAATTTACAAAAAAAGAAAAATAAAAAAATAATTAGTATGCTCCTATATGTTAGATATTTAATGGGATTAGAGAATGAATAAATGTGTAAATAATTAATTTATAAAAAAAATAAAATAAAAAAATAATTATTATTTTATTATAATTTAAAGTTGAAATGTTTCATGTATAGTATAGAAACTGTAGAAATGAAAAAATTTATTTTATGAATTTTAAGTTGTGAAATTTATTTTGATGTGTTTTCTTGGTATTAATTATTTTTTTGCATTTAAATTGATCTTTACTTTAAATTAGTTTAATGTTGGACTTTAATTATTTTATTTTATTAATATTGAGTTGTAGTGTTTTTATTTGGCTCTTATTTATTTTTTTTATTGTACATTTTTCTTTTGTTGAACTCTTCTATTTTCGGATTGAGCCTGTTTGAGTGTATTTTATTTTTCTTTTGGGTCCAACCCAACTCGTGAGTCTTCAACCTAACACAACCCGTGAGTCTTCAACCCAGCCCACTAAATTGTTGTTATATTTCCTTTCATTTTGGGCCCAAGTCCATTCGAAAACCCAGCCTAGCCCGTGGGCCATGAAACCAAGCCCCCTCTCCTTGGCAATATGGCATCGTTTGGCATGCCTTAGGGCTTCTTCTTCTTTTATTTCTTTCCTTCTCAACGCCGTTCTCTTTCCTTCCCAGCGCCGTTCACTTCCCTTCTTCTTCTTCCTTTAGCTGTCGTAGCTCTCTTCCACCATTCTTCAACTGGTAATCTCTACCTTTTACTTATCCTTGTTTTGGTTCTATAATTTTCTGCAAAATTGATTAAATCTTTTCTCATTTTTGCATTTTCATTTTGTTATGTTTATATTCTCTGCAGGTCGGCCAAAGCCTCATTTCACACATTCTTTCCTCTTCTTTGTTGTCTTACGTAGTTCTTGTTATTGTGGTGTAAAAACTTTACTTTTTATCTTGTTTTTCTCCTTGAATTGCGATATGTTTGGCTCCTGTAATTGTGCTTTGTTTTGCCTCCAAACATGAAGCTTGAGACTTGGTCTGGAGGGCGTGGAGGTTGAGAAGCTGAAGGGCTCTTTTATGATGTTGCGTAGGGGCTCTTTTACGATGAAAATCCTGAATGCCCACTAATCAACGGAGTTCCCGTGTGATCCACCGGACGCGACCTTCGGTACCACGTATTTGTGGGTTTTGACAAAGGAGCATGACCGGGCGTCTATTGGCTTAGCCACGAAAAGCCGGTTGGAGGGTAGGGTTCGTGGGGTCGATGGGGTCGGGGAGGAAGATGGGGATTCGACGGCTACGATCGCACCAAAACAGCTATGTTTTATACGGAATGTAAACGGAGCAGTATCTAAATCTTCTATGTACACGGAAACAAAAACAAAATTAGAATTTCCTATTCATTCATGTAAGAATGCGATAGATATTTATTATTATAGATAGATTTAGAATAATGTTAGTTTGCCGTTCAAAGTTTACCATTCGGCGTATTACAAGTGTAAAATTTGTTTATTTTCTTATAAATATTTTTTAACATCTTTAGTCATTAAAAAAAAATATAATTTCACTAATAATATTTTTTAATAATTAAGAAAAATTAAATAAATTAAATGTAATAAAATATTCGATAACTTTAAACAATAAATCTATAAACTGACGTAACTAGATTCAGTATGCAGATTGTAAAGTTACTTTTAGTGAAAAGTAGGTCTAACAAACCAAAAATTATATCAATTTATAGATTTATTTTTGTATAATCTCTTTACATATGTAACTGTTATCTTTAATTCTCGTTTGGTTACACAGTTTAGATAAGATGAGATAAGATGTTTTGTTAAAAGTTAAATAAAATATTATTATAATATAATTTTTTAATATTAATCTTTTTTTTTAAATTTTAAAAAATTAGATTATTTATTATATTTATATAAAAATTTAAAAAAATTATAATAAATAAATGAGACGAAATAAAGAATAAGGAATAATTTGATATTTGGAAACGAAACCAAATCTTAAATAGTCGAGTATTATATATATATATATATATTTATAAGACAATTGCAGAATAATTACTACAATTAATGACCTACAAAATAATTAAGCATTTATATATATATATAAATATGAAAAATTTTATTTATTATTTAGTGAGAGATGATATCATCCATACTATATATTTTATATATTTTAATATTAATTTTTATTTTATTTTATTTTATTAAACTAATTGAATTATTCAACTTATCATTTATATACTATATATTTATTATAAAAAAATAAAAAATAAATAAAAATAAATGTGATATAGAATATGTATAGAGAATAAGTAAAAAATAAAAAATATTTAATAATAAAATATTATTAAATATCTGATATGTATAGAAATTGAATAAAAAAGTTCTTCACGAGTAAAATAAAAATAAAAAATAAAATATAGTGTGCGTGTAACGATGAATATTTCCCACGTGAATATATAATACTGTTCAGAGAAAACGACGAAGCAGGCCTCGGAAACATCAGCCTCAGGCCCTCAGGAGTCAGCACCCGACAAGCGTGGGTTCGACTTCATTTCGTGAGTGAGTGAAAAAGCTGGGGACGAGTGGGACTCACGCGATCTCAGTTTCTCTCCCTTTGTTTTATATTCTTTGACCTCTTCCTCTCAGAAAGCTGCTATAAGCTAAGGTTTTCTCTTTTGGTTCTTTACAAAGATCCCTTCCACGAGCTCACAAAAGTGAAAAGCCAATTCCATTTCTCAATTAACCGATGCCTTTTTTTTTTTTTTTCTTTTCCTTTTCCCATTCGTATGTGATTTTGTGAGTTCATAGCAATTTCTTAAGTCTGAATTCCTTTTATTATTATTATTATTATTATTATTATTATTATTATTATCATCACCATTATTTATAATTATTATTTATTAAAGACTTAAATCATTAATTTAAAAGTTACAGGATTATTAGATATTAATTTAGTTAAACTTTAAAACCGTGTGATTATAAAATTTTACCACGCTTCTAAATTTAATATCCATAACAGCCCACTTTATTGACATTAACATAATATTAATCCTTGACTCACTCATTTATCAGTATTTAATGACTTAATATCATGCACATACATAATATCAAGACATTTTAATTTAACCTATATGTCGCCCTTCCGTGACTTGAATTTGTGACGTAATTTTTGCTTTAATACCAATCATTAAAAACTCAATCATTAATTCAAAAACTCTACAACTATTAGATAGCAATTTGATTAAAATTTTAACACTCAAAATCATAACATTATCCCATCATATCTCGGAAGACATCAAAAAAAAAAAAAAAATCCAAATATAAAGGTAAGACCTAAACTTTTGTCATACCAAATACCAATTCAAAGTGTTTTTTTTCCCTTCATATTTTTCCAAGTTTAATAGCCAATCAAAAAGGGTTTAGTTGACAAGACTTGACATTTCAAAAGCTAATCGTCAAATGGCACTCGTAGATTAGGCGATGGACCGCCAGTCTTCTCTAAAAAGTCATCCCTAGTTTTCTATGTGCTAATCAAAACAGGCCAGGGTTTTTATTTCTTTCACTTTTTATTTCATTAAAATATAAAAATAATAACAAGAAGGTTGGTTTTCACCTTTATTTTTTCTATTTATTTATTAATAAGATTATTTAAAATATTAAATTGCTGCGTCTTCTTCGCTCACTTTCCTCCTCGATCACTCGGGGACTCCACTCTCTCTCTCTCTCTCTCTCTCTCTCCTGTGTTTGCTGTCCTGTTAGCTAAACTTTAAAGATGAAAGCCTAACATCCATTGTATTTACAAAAATCATGCCGTCCCGACAATTTCCACCGCCTCAAGATCACCACAGGCACCATCCTCCGCTCCTCCCTATATTCCTCCCCATCACCCTATCTCTCTTTTTTATCCTACTCTTCGCCCTCATCCTTTTCCTTCTCCTATATCGCAAGCTCTCCCTCAACCGCACCACTCCATCCGACAACCACCAGCGCCGCTTCTCCTATTCCCTCCTCCGCCGCTCCACCTCCTCCTTTTCCTCCTCCACCCTCCTCGGCCATGGTGGTTTTGGTTCCGTCTACAAGGCCACTCTACCTTCGGGCCAGTATTTGGCACTAAAGCTCATGGACTCCCCTGGCTCCCTCCAAGGCGAGCGCGAGTTCCACAACGAGCTATCCATCGCCTCCGCTCTCCACTCCCCTTACATCCTCTCTCTCCTGGGCTTCTCCTCTGACCCCCGCCGCCACAAACTCATCCTCGCCTACGAGTACATGCCCAATCGTAGCTTACAGGACGCGCTGCTAGACAACAAGTGCTCGGAGCTCATGGGTTGGAAGAAAAGATTCGACATTGTTCTTGATGTTGCCACTGGTCTGTCTTACCTCCACCATTCCTGTCACCCGCCGGTAATCCACGGCGATATTAAGCCCAGTAATATTCTGCTGGATGCTAATTTCAAGGCCAAGATTGGGGATTTCGGTTTAGCGAGGCTGAAGACTGAGGATCTTGTAGATAAGAGGGAAGGCGGAGTGGTTGAGGCTGCAGAGGATAACGGGTCGATTTTGGAGGAGACAGAGAGCGGGACGACTGGGTTCGATGAAGCCGGTGGGATGGCTGTCGATCGGTCCCCGGAGAGTTTCGTGGTTGGAATATTGGATTCAGAGGCGTCGCCGGAGTATGCGGCGGTGTCCCCGGAAGCTGGGATCGATAAAGCGAGCGCATCTGAGGGATGCTTCGATAAAATCAGCGTCGACAGCGGCAAAGATTTGGCTGGTCACAGTAGAAAGAAAGGGGGTTCGAAGAGGGATTGGTGGTGGAAGCAGGACAATGGAGGTGGCTCTGAGTCTGGTAGAGTGAAGGACTACGTGGTGGAGTGGATTGGTAGTGAGATTAAGAAGGAGAGGCCCACCAAAAGTGAATGGATTGCGTCCCCGAGTTCGGTGGAGAACGATGGGTTGGGTTCAAAGATTGAGCAGAAGCAGAATAAGAAGCAGAGAAAGAGATTGGGGTGGTGGGCCTCAGATGAGGAAATGATATCGAGAAGGAAAGAGAAGAATCGGAAGCCGAGGGAGTGGTGGAAGGAGGAGTTTTGCGAGGAGCTCTCGAAGAAGACGAAGAAGAAGAAACGAGGGACTGGGCCGAGTAGCGGTAGTGAATTGTGGTGGCAGAAGGATGGGGTTGAGGAGGAGGATGTGGTGCAGCATGAGATGAAGAAGAGGAAGAGCAAGAGGAGTAGAGGCAGCATCGATAGGTGGTGGGACGGATTGAGTGGCGAGCTTAGAACTGGGGGAAGAAATAGTCAGGAATGGGGAAATGGAACCGAGATAACCAAGAGCGGCGGTGTCAGTAGCACCCCAAGTATGAGAGGAACCGTTTGTTACATTGCTCCTGAATATGGCGGTGGTGGTGTGGGGCTGATCTCCGAGAAATGCGATGTCTATAGCTTTGGTGTTCTGCTTTTGGTTGTTGTTTCGGGGCGTAGGCCACTGCAAGTGACCGCCTCACCGATGTCGGAGTACGAGAGGGCCAATCTAATATCGTGGACAAGGCAACTTGCTCGGAATGGGAAGCTTTTGGAGCTTGTTGATGTGTCCGTACATTCATTGGATAAGGAAGGGGCTATGCTTTGCATTACGATTGCACTACTGTGTTTGCAGAAATCGCCCAGTAAGCGACCCACAATGAAAGACATTGTGGGGATGCTAACAGGGGAGGTTGAGCCACCCCCTCTGCCAATTGAGTTTTCACCCTCACCGCCTTCGAATTTACGCTTCAAGACACGCAAGAAAGCCCGGTGATATCAGCTTGTTGCCTATTTTCATTGAGGGTAGAGTGTATGTACTGTTGTTGGCTATCTCTTATTTTGCATAAATCGATGCCAAAAAAAAGAAGGAAAAAAATTGTTTATATTTGATGAATTTCAGGCCTTCTTTTTATCTTAGATTTTTAGTTATATATTTATCTTTTGGATTCATGATTCACTTCGCTTCAAATAGTACAATAAATTTCTACAACAAAACTGAACCCAGAATATTTGAATTATCTTATTTGGCCTACAGATTCCTTGCCTTTTGAAATTTCGGAGACCTATCATACAGGAGCAACTATTACTTAGTAGTAACACTATTTGTCCTTTGCTCCCCAGGAGTTGTTGGGTTTAAGGAATCCAATGTTTTCTAGGGAAAGCCTAAAAAGGAGGCAGGTAGACTTTCTTTCTAATTTTGCTATCAAATTTGCTTACCGATTTGCTTACTAATGTTACTGTCTTCTTATTAAAATTAAAATTATCATTATTTTCATTAAATTTTGATTATCTGACTAATCATATTGGATCGCTTGATGCACAAAATCTCTTACAACCAAATTTTTTTCCTTTCTTTTATCCATTTATTTTACGTTTGAGATGTTGAGGCCACCTTGACTTTATGACTTCGGGGCCCCCATTCATGAGAAGTTGCTGCTACCTTTTCAAAGCTAGCTGATTTTTTTTGTGGCGCCCAAGCAACATCAATTCCAGTAAAAGGGGACAAATCTTTGGTCCTTGTCATCTTTTGGAAAGTGATTATTTTGTCGCTGTATTAAAGAGGGAGATCCATTGGACTGGTAAATGGAAAAACTATACTTCTATTGGATCCCAGCAACATTTGAGTTACCCGTCTTGCCTGGATTTGCACTTATTCCCTATACAATAAAAGAAATGATCAAAGGTAAGTTCAAAATAATAACAGGGTTTATAGAAAGATGAGTAATTTCTGCTTCTAACTTGGTAACTACATCGATCTGGTAGCTAGTTCTACTGTGTTCATCATCCCTTTATGCCTAAATTTTAAGAAATGCTCATCCATGTTACTTTCTACCATTCAAGCTTCCAAATTACACATTGCAAAGTCTACCGCGCAAAGGGAAAGTATGATTTCCTCGTGTGTTCCCAACAACTCGGGGGGGGATGCAGAATTCTACATGATCTCCTTGTATGGCATGCTGGCCTGTTGGACACTGTTGACTCATATTAGTTCGTCCTCGGTGGCAAGAGCACGTGCTTAACTTTTTCGAAATGGTTCTTGCCATGATAATTAGGTTAAGATCGACAAGATATATAACAAGAGTACTATATGTATATGTTCATCTTTGCAACAGTTCAGAATGAAGCAGGAAACTAGAATTTGTTTGTTGGTCTTTCGATTTATTCCTTGCTTTTTGGGTTTATGAGACACCGAGTAGAATTAGTTAATTTAGGCTGTTTACAAAAGTACGTACTCATGAAGTTCCTCTAAAAGAATATTTGCAGAGAAAATAAGAATGTCAAAAATATGATTTTAGCATATCAATGTCGTTCTAATGATATATTTGCTATCCGATGATGTGAAAAAGCATGATTATGCGTTTATGCAAAAGTTTGTGTTGAACTGTTTTTAGTACAACATAATTATACTCATACCATAAAATATAGATCAAAAGCGAATGATTTTAATTATTCAATGATAGATGAAAGAACCAAAAGTTAATGATGACAAATGGGACGATAAATATTGCCCTTTGAAGGTTAATTAGTCTAAAAAGAATTAACACAGAGACGTGGAAAAAAATATAAAAAACATCGATGATATATCATAGCTACTAGTAAAGAATGTCATCTTCAGGGTTTAGGAGTAAGGCCAGCCTTAGGAGTTTGAATAGTATAGGCAAAGTCGGCCTTGAAGGATTTAGTCGAGACATTGTCATCAATGCCAGTGGTGAGCAGAGTTTTGGGAATTGAAACAGTTCCGCATTTGCACTTCCAATAGCTGAAATTGCTAGAGCTGGTTTTTTTGCACCAGCATTGTATTAATCAAAGTGCACAAGCCTTAGTGTTATAAAATAACCCTCTTTGTAGTTACAAAAGGTTTAATGTTATTATGATATAATAATCTATAGCTTTATTTTATAAAATTATTTTGTTTGCAGTGAAGATAAACCCTCTGTTTTATAACCAAATAGAAACGTAATAATCATAATAACCAGAGTTTGATGTTAATCAAAATTCTAGAAACAGCAGTATACCAATAGATAACCAGATTACCAATATACACCACGATATTAAACAGTGTTATACAAAATAACAGATTGATGAATATCTATCAAGAATATCGCAAGAAAGCCTCAAGAATTAAGTATGAACAATAAAGAACAATAAGGAATATAAAAGCAAGGAAAGAACACACCAATATACGTGGTTCAACCCTAATGGTCTACGTCCACGGTAGGAACGAGACTCAGAGCTTTTATTGATGAACAATACTTCACAGAGAAGCCTTAGTACATTTAGAGTCACAAATCCCTCATAGAAACCACAAGAAATCACTCTGATTTCTTCTCTCTACAAGGAAACCCCCGAAACCCTAATCCCCCTCTCTATTCTCTCTCTCATACGCTCTGCCTCTCAAAACGGCTGATATGTACAGAATGAAGCAATTAAGGTTTATACCGTATAGCTTATATATATATGTTACAAGAGATGTCAACACGTGTAAGCAATCCAACAACTCAAGTCTTAAGCCTTTTGAAGGAAGCACGAGCTTCTCACGTGATTTAATTAGCTCAGTATTAATCAACTTCAACGATTCAGATTTGGTCATTTGTTCATCATCCTTTAATCAAACGCTTCAAAAGAGCACATTAGTAGATTAAATAAAAACGTAACAGATAAATGTATTTACATACATATTACAAATCTCCACCTTGGCAAAACATTTATTTACCAAAAGATTTTAAAATAATTCACATCATTGGCTCATTCCTGCATTGTCCCCCTAAAATGGACTAACTCTAGACTCCATACCTACTAAGTTTAGACAGTGTCTGAACTTGGACCAAGGGACTGACTTGGTCATCATATCTGATGGGTTATCCTCAGTTGAGACCTTTTCCACACCTACTATTTTAGATTCTATAACATCCCTTACAAAGTGAAACCTCACATCAATATGTTTTGATCTTTCATGAAAAACTTTGTTTTTAGCTAAATGCAGTGTGCTTTGATTATCACAGTGAACTGTGATATTACCATCGAAAATATTTAACTCACTAGCAATACCTTTTAGCTATATGGCCTCTTTAATGGCTTCTGTCAATGCTATATATTCAGCTTCTGTGGTTGATAAAGCCACCACAGATTGTAGGTGTGATTTCCAACTAATAGCTCCCCCAAAAGCAGTAAACACATAACCAGTCAATGACTTCCTAGTGTCTACGCTTCCTGCGAAATCAGAGTCTACAAATCCAGCCAATTCACAACCCTTTACAACATTTTTCCCAAAACTAAGACCCAAGTTAGTAGTGCCTCCTAGGTACCTTAACACCAATTTGATAGCTTGCTAATGAGGTTTTCCAGGATTACCCATAAACCTACTAACTATACTAACTGCATAGGTCAGATCAGGCCTGGAACAAACCATTGCATACATTATACTTCCAACCATGCTAGCATAAGAGATTTGTTGCATAAAACTGATATCTAAGTCTGTTTTAGGGGCCTGATCTGAGGATAATTTGAAATGCTGTCCTAAGGGTGTAATTACAGGTTTTACATGTTCCATACCAAATCTATTTAGAATTTTAGAAATGTAATTTTTCTGAAATAAATATAGCATTCTAGCACTTCTATCTCTTTCAATTTCCATTCCTAAAATTTTCTTAGTAGGGCCCAGATCTTTCATTTCAAATTCTGATTTCAGCATGCTTTTGACTTGATTAATCAAAACAGTGTCTTTACAAGCTATTAACATGTCATCACCATACAAAAGGAGATAAACACATATTCCTTTTTCTTCCTTGTAATAGACACAGATATAATAGCAGCTCTTTTTAAAATTATTGTTAATCATGTGTGTATCAAATCTTTTATACCACTGCCTAGGTGATTGTTTAATACCATATAAAGATTTTTTAAGTAGACACATTTGATTACTTTTAATTTTATTTGTAAAACTTTTAGGAGGCTACATATAAATTTCTTCCTCAAGTTCTCCACGCAGAAAAGCAGTTTTAACATCTAATTGTTGTAAATGCAAATTTTCATAAGCTGTATAAGCTAACAATAGCCTAATTGAGCTATGTTTAACCACTGGAGAGAAGATTTCATTGAAATATATTCCTTCAAACCCTTTGGATACAAGTCTAGCCTTATACTTGGTCCCTTCTACCCCTGGTATGCCTTCATTTTTCTTATAGATCCATTTGGATCCTATAAGTTTTACCCCCTTAGGTTTAGATACTAAAACCCAAGTTTTATTTTTATTAAGAGATTCCATTTCCTCCTGCATAGCAAGAATCCATTTTGAGGAATCATTGCTATTCACTGCCTCTTTATAGGTCCTAGGTTCCTGGTAAACCACTTCATCAGCTACAATTAGTGCAAACATAGTGAGATCTGCCTGCCCATACCTTATAGGTGGTTTTATAACTCTCTTCTTCCTATCTCTTACTAGGTTATAAGAGTTAGCACCACCTAGATCTTTGTCCCCTGAGTCTTCTTCCTCAAGTTTGCTACTTTCCCCAATTTCAGGTTCAGATTGGGGACTTTCTTGCTCCACCTCAATTTGAGATCCACTTGGGGACTGGTCAGTTTTAGGATCACACTTTTCCTCTTGTACCCGAGCCATTTGTGACTCATTGAAGGTCACATCCCTGCTCACAATGCAGTTATACCTACCAGGTCTATCTACCCAAAAGTTTATAGCCCTTAACCCCTTCAGGATACCCTATGAATATGCACTTGAGTGCCCTAGGTTCCAATTTGTCAATTTTTGAGTGTGCATAAGCGACACACCCAAAAATTCTTAATTAGTCATAGCTGGGAGGTTTTCCAGACCACAACTCATGTGGTGTTTTAAACTCTATGGTAGATGATGGGCATCTATTTATGAGATGTATAGCAGTAGTGTCAGCCTCTGCCCAAAATGTTTTGGGCAACCCTGAGTTTGACAACATACACCTTACCCTTTCTAAGATGGTTCTGTTCATTCTTTTAATTAGGCCATTTTGTTGGGGTATTTCCCTTACTGTCTTATGCCTAAGAATTCCTTTCTTTTGACAGTACAAATTAAACATTTGACAGAAATTCTAGACTATTATCAGTCCTGAGAATTTTGAGTTTTCTACCTACCTGGTTTTCCACTAGAGTCTTCCACTCCTTAAATTTTCTAAAGGTGTCACTCTTATTTTTAAGGATGTATATCCAAACCTTCATAGAGTAATCATCCACTAAAGAAAGAGAATAACTTCCTCCACTATGTGAATTCACTCTTGTTGGTCCCCATAGATCTAAATGAACATAATCTAGGATTTGTTTAGTGTTGTGGGTTGCTGACTTAAAACTAACCCTCTTTGCCTTTCCATAGATACAATCTTCACATAAAGGTAAGTTGCTTAGGTTTTTATCACTTAGCAATCCTTGTTTTTGAAGTTCTAAGAGTCCCCCTTGACTTACATGTCCAAGTCTCCTATGCCATAATACAGCTTTGTTTTCTACTATGTTCTGAGCTGGACATGCTTCCCCAACTACTGTTTTCCTAAGTAGTGTATAAAACCCATTTTTAATTACTCCTTTCATAATGACTAGAGAGCCTTTAGTAACTCTAAGAACCCCTGCCTCAGATTTGAAGGTGTATCCTGCCAAATCAAGCATGCCAAGAGAAATTAGATTTCTCTTTAGTTCAGGTATGTACCTAACCTCCCTCAACACCTTTTCAATCTCATCATGCATTTTGAGTCTCACTAATCCTATTCCCATGACTTTACAGGACTTATTATTTCCTAGAATTACCTGCCCCCCATCCATCTTAGTGAATGTCTCAAATCACTCTCTAATTGGACACATGTGAAAGGAACAACCAGAGTCCATTATCCACTATGTTTTTTAGTCAACCTCACTCACTGTAAGTACCTCAGCATTCTCATACCCCTCTAAGACCACAGAGGCATCCCCTGCCTCTTTGGTCTTGTTCCCAAGGTTAGGTTTCCTATCTGGGCAGTCTTTCTTAAAATGCTCTTCCTTGTGACAGTGAAAACATTTAAATTGTTTTCCCTTTGACTTAGACCTATGTTTCTTATTCTCATATTTGCCTTTCTTCTCTTTTTTTCTTCTTTTTTTTTTTTTTTTTTTTTTTTTTTTTTTTTTTTTTTTTTTTTCTGATCTACCCCTTATAGACAAGCCTTCCCCATGATTCTGTTTGGTGTCCCTTCTATGTTGTAGTTCCCTAGTGTACTGATTGTACTTCATCAAGAGTCAGAGAATCTCTACCATACATCATGGTTTCTTTTAGACTTAGGTATGAAGAGTCCAGAGAACTCATCAGAAGGATGGTTTGATCCTCATCCTCCACCTTAATGTCTATGTTTGCTAAGTCTAAAATAGTTTTGTTGAACTCATCAAGGTGCTGTCCTATTGGTGTTCCAGAGGCCATCTTAAAGGTATACAACTTAGTTTTCTTGTGTAGTCTGTTAGCTAGGGATTTGGTCATATACAAGTTTTCTAATTTTAGCCATATGCCTACAACAGTGTCCTCACTGGCCACTTCTCTCAGGACTTTATCCCCAAGAGAGAGGATTAGGCCACTGTAGGCCTTCTGGAGAATGTCCTTATGGACAATCTCCTTTTCTTCATCTTTCGAGGAAGAACCCTTTTGTTTCTCACCAAGAAGGGCATCCTGCAGTCCATGTTGGACTAGTAGTGCCCTCATTTGAATTCTCCATAAGCCAAAATCGTTATCCCCAATAAACTTCTCTATATCAAACCTCATGGTTCCCATAAAACCTAGCTCTAGATACCAGTTGTTATAAAATAACCCTCTTTGTAGTTACAAAAGGTTTAATGTTATTATGATATAATAATCTATAGCTTTATTTTATAAAACTATTCTGTTTGCACTGAAGATAAACCCTCTGTTTTATAACCAAACAGAAACGTAATAATCATAATAACCACAGTTTGATGTTAATCAAAACCCTAGAAATAGCAGTATACCAATAGATGACCAGATTACCAATATACACCACGATATTAAACAGTGTTATACAAAACAACAGATTGATGAATATCTATCAAGAATATTGCAAGAAAGCCTCAAGAATCAGGTATGAACAATAAAGAAGAATAAGGAATATAAAAGCAAGGAAAGAACACACCAATATACGTAGTTCGACCATAATGGTCTACGTCCACGGCAGGAATAGGTCTCAGAGCTTTTATTGATGAACAATACTTCACAGAAAAGCCTCAATACATTTAGAGTCACAAATCCCTCACAGAAACCACAAGAAATCACTCTGATTTCTTCTCTCTACAAGGAAACCCCCGAAACCCTAATCCCCCTCTCTGTTCTCTCTCTCATACGCTCTGCCTCTCAAAACGGCTGATATGTACAGAATGAAGCAATTAGGGTTTACACCGTATAGCTTATATATATATATATATATATGTTACAAGAGATGCCAACACGTGTAAGCAATCTAGCAGCTCAAGTCTTAAGCCTTCTGAAGGAAGCACAAGCTTCTCACGTGATTTAATCAGCTCAGTATTAATCAACTTCAACGATTCAGATTTGGCCATTTGTTCATCAGCCTTTAATCAAACGCTTCAAAAGAGCACATTAGTAGATTAAATAAAAACGTAACAGATAAATGTATTGACATACATATTACACTTAGGAAACAGAAACATTTCACCCAATTGTAGCGTCTGAGTGAAGAGCTTGTTCGTTGTATAAACAAACCCTGCCTAAAGGGTACCATCAAGCAGGACAAGGAGCTCGGCAGAGAGAGGATGAGTGTGAGGCGGGTTAGTGATGCCGGCTGCAATTGAAGGACAGCATAGGAAACACTCTGCCCGTTAATAGCTGGGAATTCAACCAAACTTACTTTTGAGACCTAAGCTGTGGAGAGGTCCTGTCTTGACAAGAAAACACATGCCAGTAAATTTGAAGAAGCTTCCATCAATTGTGGTGGCGTTTGGGGACTATAAAATCGAGAGGATGTTTGTCCGGCTGTTGCCATTTGGATGATGGTAAATGAAAGAGATTAATATTGATCAGAAGAATTTCATGGTGAAAATTTTAGAGCCCATGGAAGAGAACTTGAGGCAAGGGATTTGATATTTTAATGATGGTTTTAAATGGTGTTTGTACTTTGTACTCCTTCTGCAGGTCTTTCGAATGACAATTAGAGATGGAACATACAATGTTATTTTCGTGGCATCTGCAGTTGTTTGGTTTTTTCATTGACTGGTACACGACACCAAGAAAAGTGCAAGTTTTACTATGTTACGATTGGCATCCAATAGCTAAAATTATGTTGCTCATTAACCCTGCTCCAAAAGGAAGGAAAAAAAAAAAACATTTTAATTCTCAACTGATTCTTATTTGGCCCATATATGAGTTTCTAGTTATGAATCTGCATTATAGTAAAACCCTGTAGTTCCATTCGTGGATCATTCGTGGAAAGGGTTTTTCCGGATCATTCGTGGGGGTGTATTTCAACAGAAAAACCCTGTAGTTTTTGAGACTGCATTATAACCTCATCTCTGTTTTGCATTGTAGTCGAAGGCACAGACCCACTTTGGGCACGAAGATCACATTTAAGAATAAATAGATTTTGCCACCGGCGCTGAGATCTAAGCAATTCCATTATTATATAGAAATATTGGACCGCACCTGCAGACTTCTTTTTTACAATGGATATATCAGCTTTCTTATTTTCACCTGTCCAAGTAGTGTCGTCCACACTTTCGCATATAGCCGGAGGCAAACAAGAAATAACAATCTTTGTGAACATCAGGTACTCGATCCCATCTGGTATCAGTCTGTGAATTGACTACGGCGTTGCCAAAAATTTGTCTTTTTCCATTCTAGTTGTGGGTTGCAAAAGAAAGTAATTACCATCCAGATATCATGTCCTCCTCTAGAGCTCCATTAAACTGTACAAACATTGACGAACAGAACTTCCTCACTTTCACCAGAATACGTGAAATAGTTATCCAAACCCCACCAACCTTCAGGGTGACAAAAGCTGGCATGAGCCGCACGACAGAGTTCAGAGCATCTCTTTCATTATTCTCCAATACCCGAAGAGTGTTGCCGCATTGAACTTAATTAAATTCATATAGAAACTTGACTAATCTTCAAATTACATGATTACAGCAGGCTCAGAAAGCTAGGGGAAAGAAATTGCATAAACTGCATGATGGTTCTGAATGACATTGATATCAATTATGGGGAGAGTATGCATGCAGGTGCAGCAAGCTATTCCATAAAATGACTGGTCTATGTTTTTTTTATTCGACGTTGGGAAGGAAATCCATTATGTAATATTAAGATACAGGTTCTCAAGATTAGAAGAATATCCATTTGTGGTTGGGGTGGTAAAACAGAACACCACTGCATTATTAAAAGTAACAAACTAACATCCAATAATGAATGCTTTGATCGTATCTACAAGTTCGGCGGCACGCTGAGGGTCCAGAAGATGAATAGCATGGAACCCAGCATCATCGAACCATGCACTTACATTCGCCCCGGACGTTGCCAGCATCGTCACAAACTCCTGCTGCCGGTCGATCGTTGGGTCGGTATAATATCCCACCACCAAACACTTGGGCAGCCGACAGATCAGACTCCTGTGCGGACCCATGATCATCGGATTACAATACCGATGGTCCCGATCGAGCCCTTTTGGCAAAACGAGTTCCCACATGAGGTCGAGAACAGGAAGAGGCAAGATCTCGTCGGCGGCGTGGTCTAACTCGGATTTGGTTCTTTTTTGACCACCAAACAGGGGTTGGTTCATTATAAGCCCGACAATCTTTAGGGGCTCCAAATCCCGCTCAAAAGACCTTAAAGCTGCGGAGAAGACGACGTTTCCCCCACATCCACAACCGTAAAGATAACACCTCGAGAAGTCTCCGTAATCTCTGAGCCACTGCTCGCCTTCGGGATTTGTTGCCTGGTTTTTTACCCAGCAGATAGCGTCCATGGCGTCGTGGTACTGTGCCGGGAGACGATTCTCAGGCGCGAGGCGGTAGTTCACGGCTATGACGATGGCCGGAAGGCGACTGGAAAAGCGCAAGCATTCCCTGTGGATGGAGGCGTCGTCGACACTGAAGAGGACCCAGCCTCCATGGCGGAAGTAAATGATGATCGGAAGCCGGGCGACGGTGTTGTGATCAATGGAAGGCAATTTCGTTGGCAGAAGGATCCGGACCCATGTCTTTGTCTCGACGTTGATGGTGACGTCCTTGGAGACCACAACGTCATCTGGACCGGCGACAGGGTTTGCCTTGACCTTCGGGAGCTGGAGACAACGGGTGATCGAACCGTCGGAGTTGAGAGCGATTCTGAGGTGAGTATAGGGATCAAACTTCGACATAACTGTTCCGGCCGGTATTAGCAGTTTTCTCTCTCTCACGTAATTCTCAGCTTGAAGCCACGAAACGAAAGCTAGCGTACGTATAAGTTGGAGATCATGTCTTTACTCTCATTGGACGCGAAAAATGGTCTTCATTCTTCACGAACAAACCTTCCGTGTACCGCGGAAAATGAGTTCCAAGAAAAGGCTCGGAACCAAGAAAATGTGGTGCCTCTGACGCCTGAAAATGTCAACGGGGGTTCCTATTCCGTCGCTAAAGGTACAGGGTTTTCATTTACGATTTTTTTTTTTTAAATTTTTATTTGGATGGCAGTTGAAAACGAACTACGTCAAATATAAATATATATATATATATATTAATGACCGGAACCATCACAACAGAATCATTAGGAATTTAGGAGTCGCTATAGAACTTAAATTCAGGAGAGAGTAGCACAGTAATTCATGTCATAACCTCTCATTTAAATCGATCTCAGAAAAAATTGAACACGTGGCTGACATAGAGGTCGTACGCACTAGTGTTTAACACATGCCAGCTTAAGCTTGTTGCCTAGGCCGGAAAAATCTCGAAATTCTAATTAAGCGCGCACATAAAGAAAATAGGAAGCTGTCTGGGCTAAACTAGAAAATGGCAAGCGATGTATTTATTTCCTGATTTAAGACATGGGATCCACACAGCTCCCTCCCACATCGGAGAGACTGTTTTTGATCGAGAACTGTTAAAACATATTATAAATATAATAATAGCAGCTTTGTATAACTATATTTTTAATAAGAGTAATGATTATAATTTTTTTTTATAATCATTTATATAATTATATTTTAAATGAAAATAACATTATTTTAAAACGAAATTGTAAAATAATTGTACCCATATACATAGCTAAGTTTTCAGTTCCATTCTTTTTATTTTTTTAGATTATCTTCACATTTTAAATTCACACACTCAATGTTAGTAGTCCATTTTGTATATATATATATATATATATATTTTAATTAGTGAATGAATAGATTTAATTGCAATAAAGCAGCTGTAGATAATACAAAACACAGCACCCTGAATAACAACTCAAGAAGAAACAAACGCGCGTTTACTTTTCACAATAATTTACATAATAATATTTTAAAATAAATATTTTTATAAATTGTCTTATAAAAATATTATTATTTCATAAAATATTATTATTTTATAATATCTATTATTAAATATATTATAAAATGTATTATGTGGATTTTATTACTCTAAAATATTTTATATTAAATAGATATTATTGGTGTTAAATAAAATGAAAAGAATTCTATTTCCTTTAATAATAAAATATCAAGACGCCTCGGCTGGATGTGAACGGAGAAGCGTCACTGTGTTACGGTGTTATCGTATGACGTACATTGGCCGGCTTTAATCGGCCACGATAATGTTCCCGTAACTTGTAAGGCAGTAGGAGTTTGGTACAAGATGAAACAGAGCTGCTGAAACTTGCTAGTTAAGTGGTATAGAGCCTCACGCAAAGTCTACTCCCAATGACCGGCGGCGCAGGTGAACAGACGCCTCCTCCTGCTTCTAACGGCGGTGATTTCTTACTCTCTCTTCTACAAAAGCAGCACCACCGCCATCAACAACCCCAGACTCATCCACAACAGCAGCTGCAATCCCTGGCCGTTGATCCTGCCGTCGCAGCCGTGGGCCCAACTCTCCCCCTAGCTCCACCTTTATGGACTCCCAACAGCCTCGATCTTCCTTACGTTCTTCCTCCTTGGCCCCACCCTCTCTCTGCTCCCCCGGGCTTTCCATCAAACTTCCTTGGGTTACCGCAAAACCCCATCCCCCCTCCTCGGAATCAATTTCCCGGAAATCAGATTCCAGAAAATAATACTCTCTTCGGTGACGACTTGAGAAGATCGGGGCTTCCGAGGATTGACACTAGAGGCAATAGTGGAACCGAAAATTTTATTGTGCAGCAGAAACATCAAGATCACAAGCTGAAGTTCGGCTCTTTTCCTAGCGAAATTCATTGCTCTGAGGGTTTATTAAGTGGGAATTCTGGGAGTTCTTTGGACAATATACATTTCACCACTTCGAAGGAGCGGGAAGCAGGTCCTGGGAGCAAGAGCTATAATGGGTTGGATATGAATTGGCCGTTCGAGCCGCGGATGAATTCTAAGACAGATCCAAATTCAGATGCTTTTCGGCGTGGGAATTATAATTCTCAAGAACAAGAGCGACGAGGGGTCGAATTGAGGAAGCAGTGCCACAACGGGAACTTTAAGCCCACGCCACCACCGGGGTTTCCGAGCGAGCCTAGCGGAAAAGGAAATTGGGATTCGCGGAACGTAAGGAGAGGATTTGAGAAAAATGTGGATAAGGAAAGGACTAATCATATTGAATTTGGTAATAGCAGCTTTTCCTGGGAAGGTGAGGATGAGATGATAAGGAGATTGTCAATCGAAGATGGTAAAACTCGCGGTGAAAAGTCAGGCGGATTGGGCCTCAGTAGACAGCTTGATCGTCCTGGGCCGTCAACGGGAAGTAATCTCCATTCACTATCGGCTTCAGATACTGAAGAGTCCGAATCGAAATTGCATAATGAAATTCATGAATTTAAGAACGGCAATAAGTACCGGGGTCGACACGGGTTGAAGGAGGGAAAACTAGATGATTTTGGGGAACAGCTTGTCGATTCATTGTTGCTTGAGAATGAGTCTGATGGCAAGAATAGCGCAAGTCAACATCGTAGTTCTCGCGAGAAGGTCGACCTTTTTTCGGGTTCTATTTCCTTCTATCTTTAAATGATGGCTCTTAAATAGGCTTAAGTTTTTGGAATTTATATTGAATGTAGATAAATGCCATAAACATGATGTGTAAACACGATGTTTTGAATTCTAAATTATATAAACTTCCGGATTCTGGTTAGCAACTGTTTGTGAGAATATGTAAATCATTGCGTATTGTCAGATCTCTAATAAATTTCGCCAAAAAAAAAAAGAAAGATCTCTAATAAATAAAAAGATGTTGGAGTTCTTTTGCTATTTGTTGGAGAATTAATTGGGAGGGGAAAGGTAATTAAAAGAAACAAGCGGTTTAAATGTGGGATTCACGTTTTCCTTTTGCTATTTTTCAGGATGCCAGGTCAGATAGTAGAGGAAATCGGCTACTTAGCCAAAGGATGAGAATGATGAAAAGACAGATCCAATGTCGAAGTGACTTAGGTAGATTAAATGCGCCTTTTCTTGCAATTTATGAGTCCCTAATACCTGCAGAGGAAGAGAAGGCAAAGCAGAAGCAATTGTTGACATTATTGGAGAGACTAGTTTGCACGGAATGGCCTAAAGCTCGGCTTTATCTTTATGGATCATGCGCAAACTCGTTTGGAGTTTCTAAAAGTGATATTGATGTTTGCCTTGCAATTGAAGACATGGATGTTAACAAGTCTGAGATCATACTAAGGCTGGCGGATATTTTCCAGTCAGATAATCTACAGAATGTGCAGGTATATGATCATTCTGATTATCAAAGGATTGGTACTTTTAAGTTTTACTTAATTGAGATGTTAACAGGTATGTGCCGTTGCATGTCCTGAATAAGATTTATGCGGGATTTTCTGATTTCAGATTGCTGGCCCTTAAATTAATTTGTGATAATTTTATCTATTTCTCCTACATAGTTAGGACATTCTTTGTACTGAACATGGCTTTGCCTATTCTTTTAAGTACTATACTATGTTTACTTATAAAATAATAATAATAATAATAATTTGTGATAAGTTTATCAATTAAATCTGAGTTATGCCCCCATCTAAATCTGAGTTTGAAGGCTTTTCCTGAGAAACTCTAACTTGGATGATACCTCTGATGAGGTTCTCAAGTACAAAATACCATTGAAAAGAAAATTATTAAGATTGTTGGCTTATATACTTTCCTCAAGCACTTGTAAAAAAAAAAAACACATGCACAGGGCGGTTGTGAAAGAACATTCATTTGTTCATGCATAATACATCATTAACTCATTTGTTTTGATTTTAAAGTAAATTTCATTATGGGTCCTTGATTCATGTTTTGTTCACAGGCGCTGACACGTGCTAGGGTCCCCATAGTGAAGCTTATGGATCCAGTGACTGGGCTTTCCTGTGACATATGTATTAACAACATTTTGGCTGTTGTAAATACCAAGCTTCTTCGAGATTATGCTCTCATAGATGCAAGATTACGGCAGTTGGCTTTTATTGTGAAACATTGGGCCAAGTCAAGAGGTGTCAATGAAACTTACCAAGGAACCCTGTCCAGCTATGCGTAAGTTAGCTCCTAAGATTCACATATATTCTGAAACTTACCACTTAAAACTGAGCAACCTTTATCAATAATGGTTGTAGGCTGCTTAACCCTTTTGAATATGAACAAAAGCATGAGAACTTACCTATTAGGTGGGGTCTACACGATAACTCTTTTTTTTCTTTCCCTCAAAATCGCAGTCAATATCCTTATGATGAAATGTTTTGGAGATTTTTATGTTCCGTTAATTAAAAATTGTTTACAACTATTTTTTTGGAGAGGAATTTGGTGCAATCATCAAATTGCAGCTGTTTGGAAGATGGTGCCTCTATGTTTAATGTGGTGTGCTTGGAATGAGACATGTTTAATGTGGTGTACTCTCTCTCTCTCTCTCTCTCTCTCTCTCTCTCTCTCTCTCTCTCTCTCTCTCTCTCTCTCTCTCAGAATCGCAGTCAATATCCTTATGATGACATGTTTTGGAGATTTTTAATCGCAGTCAATATCCTTATGATGACATGTTTTGGAGATTTTTATGTTCCGTTAATTAAAAATTGTTTACAACTATTTCTTTTGGAGAGTAATTTGGTGCAATCATCAAATTGTGGCTGTTTGGAAGATGGTGTCTCAATGTTTAATGTGGTGTACTTGGAATGAGAGAAATGGTCACTGTTTTGATAATAGGGAATGCTCATCGGGATGGTTTAGGGACTTTTTTTTTTTCATACATTGTTACTTTGGGCTTCGGCTATTGTATTGAATGGAACTAGTTTTAATGACTTTTATGCTGTTTTTCACAGCACTTAGCTTGTAATTAGGTTCATCTCCTGTATACTTCGTGTGTACTTGGGCATTGCCTATTTATGTGCATTAATAAATTCTTCTTACTAAAAAAAAAAAAAACTATTTCTTTTGTTTCAGGTATGTCATAATGTGCATACATTTCTTACAACAGCGCAGACCTGCTATCCTTCCCTGCCTACAGGTCTGTATTCATAATTTGATTCAGTTGCAAGCATGCAAGGCACATATCATCCCTCATTTACTTGCCGACATGTTTCCATTATGTTGTAACAATGTATTATGATGGCCTACCAGTTACCAATATAGCAACATAAATTGATGATTTGTTGACTTTGATCATTCTATATGTAGTTTTTTTTTTTACTCCCATTGAGAGCGTACCTGTAATTGTCCCCAATCATTTGATGAATTCCTTGTTTGGTTTTAATTTAGAATGCCTTAGCATACTCTGGATTTTCTAGGATAACTCCAGTGTCAAATTCTTAAAGTTCTGACCATTGTTTTCATTTAAACGGTTTAGATTTTGCTATCTCAATATTTGATATCTTTTGAGAATCTTTAAAAATGTTCATTATTATTGCATCTCATGTAGTTTGTACTGAGATGATAAAACCTGAACCATTTAATTAACAAATGACTCTGGATTTTAGGAACTCTACTATGGGGTTATTCTAAGAAATCCTTTGTTTTCATGAGTAGTTATTCTAAGAAATCTAGAGGATTTTGATCATTTCCCTTATTATGTGTCTGCTACCTGGTCAAAATACTTGAGATCACAGTTGAGGATTCAACTTCGATAAAAAAAAAAAAAATTGAATATTTGATAGCATAGAAATTTGCTCTGTGATGAAGCAAAGTAGAAAAGTGCAATTCGTGTGATTCATGAAAAAGGCTGAAACTTGACAACTGCTATGTTTTGTTCAGTCGTATCTCTATGTTGGTGGGATGTTGCTTCTGTTCGGGATTGCCATGGGAAAATTGAATTATAAATTAATTTTCTGTAGGGTGGACTGTTGTTTTACATCAATTATATTGCTATCATAGTTTGGCCTTTTACGTCCAAACTGGAAGAAGTGCAAAAAATACTTTAGACGTAAAATGGAAGCTTTATTATTATGCCACAGATAATATACAGAACCATTCCTGTGCATGTCTGTTTGCAACTGCTGGACCGCTGGTTGCCACATCAGTACAATAGTTTTGCATCTTTTATTTGCGCTTCTGCATTACATGTACATTTTAGGTCTTAATATGACAAAAGAGCGTCCTCAACAACTGGTTTTGGAGCAGCTTTTGTTGCTTAGATATGAACTTATACGGCCCTAAATAACTGTACATGGGCTATATTAGACATGTTAGCTCTTCCTATATGCTTAATACCTTCTGTCATAGACTTAGTCAGGCTATTCTCTAATTTGTTCCCCGTTCATTCGCTTTCAGGAAATGGAAACTACCTTCTCTGCGACTGTAGAGGGTGTTGAATGTGCTTTCTTTGATCAAGTTGAAAAGCTACGGGATTTTGGATCCTGTAACAATGAAACTATGTCTCAGTTGGTGTGGGCATTTTTCAATTATTGGGCATATCATCATGATTATGCAAATTCTGTCATATCCATTCGTACCAGAAACATAATCAGGTTGGATTTAAAATATGGTAGCTATATTAGAATTCTGATGCATACAAATTTGCAACTTTATCATTTGATATCAAAAGGAAATGAATATAGGAAATTTAATAAATCTGTGTGCTGTAATTGTTTTTCAATCTCATTGTGGCTTCAGTGGTTACAAGAATAAGAAGATATATTAACATGCCATTTTCCCAAAAACTCATGCCCTATAGTTGCCCCTGAATTTAATCCCTCCCTTTGAGGTCTGTTCTACATGTTGAAGGTGTGGTTAATATGTATGCTACCGTCCTTTTTTATGGTATATACTAGTGCCGACTTTAGCAAGCAATGACATGAACATTGGAAAGTTGAAAAAGTGTGTACAAAATCAGTCAAGGTACTCTGCTTCAGTTTTTGAAGGCAGTTTTGTTTAACCTGTAAAAGTTATTTTGTCCACGGGGAGATGTGTATAAAAGATGGTTGATCGGAGGCTGAATTTAGAAATGGCATGTTGAAAAACTCGACTAATTTTATTGAAGGTAAAACTTTAGCCGGCACTATTCCCGTTACTGACCGAATAACGTTCACTGTTAACATGTTCAGCAAGCAAGGGAAAGACTGGACTCGGAGAATTGGGAATGATCGCCATCTGATATGCATAGAGGATCCCTTTCAGGTATCTCACGACCTGGGTCGGGTGGTGGACAAGTACAGCATAAAAGTTCTGAGGGAGGAGTTTGAACGTGCAGCCGACATCATGCAGTATGATCCAAATCCTTGTGGGAAGCTCTTTGAACCCTACCGTCATGGTTGAGTTGCCTTTACTTGGTTGGATATGTAATTATTATGGTAAAGCAAACAGAGTGTAAAGTCCCCACATCTTTGTCTTAGCGTTTCTCATTTTGGTCCTCGCACGATGTACGTAGTTTAATTTAGTTTGTTAGGCTTTTATGTAAATATCCTGAAGTGCAAGGAATCTTGCGTCCTTTTATTTCGAGAACGGAGGTAAAATCAGTGAACCGCTGTCTGTCCTTTTTCTCCATCGGAGAGGAGATGAGTTGAGGGGCGTTCAACTTCTTGTGCTTTGTGGAGTTTTGGGGAAAGTGGCTGGAGTAGTTAAAAATTAAAATACTTCGATTGGAACCTGAAGGTATACATGTTTGCAATTTATTAATCCCTGAATATCGTGGTCTAAAATGTCGCCTAATTGTGATTTTTTCCTGTGTTACATGACATTTGGTTGTTGGATCAGCAGCATTTTAAGCCCCATTTAGCAAATAATAATAGCTAATAAAAATATGATAAGATTATGCAAAATTTAATTTCAAATCAAATTGTAAACAGCTTAAAAACATTTTAATATTTTCGGATAAAGAGATATTGTCACATTGACTGATTATAAAATACATAGCAAAATAATTCACCCGTGTAATTTCTCATTTGTAAATTAACCAAATCGTCCAAGAGAGGTCAGGTCAATAGCCGTGTAAATAGAATGTTAATTTGCATGCTTTCCTGTGAATTGCGTCTACCACACCCATTAAACGAAATTCAATTTGCATTGAAGATGAACATATTAGATGCCTTTTTTCACAATGCATTCTGTATTTGATAACTCGTTTGAAAATCAGTAAAGTTCAGAATGACCTAAAAAAACACTACCATGGAAAGGTGTCAGTCGCAACATTGCTAGTTTACGAACTTCTTGAGTAGATAGGACATCAGGATCCATACACATCCATTAGTTCAAACCGAGCAACTTCAATGACAGCTACTCAGACTCCTATTCCTGTCCAAATTGGACTAAACTCCAAAGTGAGATACAATAGGGGTGTTTTTACAGGTCAATGAGGCATTAGTTACAACGTTTCAAATTTTCAATGGGGGTGAGGAATGAAATCAATGAATTACAAAGAAGAATAAGCAATCATGTGGAAAAGAGAATGAAAATGTGGGAAACATTGCAAATAAAAGTGAATCTTATCCCTCATGCGCTTGAGCAAACAAAAGTGACGCTTTAGTTAGAAGAGACTTGATCTCACCGTATGGCTTTCTACGACCCAGTAATCCAAGATCATTCACTTAGGTTGCAGGTGCGAAGGTAGGGATGATCGTACCTGATGTACTTAGTCCAATACGACCGATATCTTGTCATTGCCAAGTCCAGCCAGGGTTTCATATTCCCATTATAATGTATAACTGCAGCATTCTCAATCTCGGTGCGATCTACGCTTGGATTGTAACCCAAACCAAGCACATGCCATGACTTCTCAAGAGGATGTGTCAGCCCATAGAATGTAATTAATCCTGGAGGTAATGTCCCTAGCTTCCAAAGTACCCTATCTTCATTCTAAAGCCAACACAGACAAGGAAAAGGTAAAATAATTAAATGAATTATGAAATGAAGCTTTTTATACCAACTGAAATAAAAGCATATTTGGTGAAATTGTCCTAGAGAATCAAGGGGCCAGTTTTGGAATACAAACTTGATTTAACACTAGATTTCTATCAATTTTAGGTCAGATGCATAAAATGCCTCTACATGGAACAATAAATAAAACAAAGATGCAAACTAATGCAAGGTTTCAAAGCCTCACCATGTTCTGCCACTTATGATATATGCCAGTAATATCCTTCTTTTTCCATTCCTTTAGATCAAAAACGTTCATCCCATAAGCCCAACCGCACGCATTTGGATCAAAGTTTCTTGCAATATGAGGATTTGTAAAGTTAAGGTACTTGTCGAAACGGTGAAAGCTCTCACCACAGGTTTCCACTGCACCATTAACCTTTCCACGGAGATCCACAGACCACAGTCCAGTCAAGTCTTTCTGAACAACAATGTCATCATCAAGAAAGAGGATCTTATTCAACTTTGGATAAACCTGTGGTAGATAGAACCTTAGATGGTTAAGCATTGACAAATACTTCGGGTTCCTGTACTTCAGATTAGCAGCACCAGATGAAAGTGTGGTTGGATGGCCGGCCTTGAAATAGTACTCTTTCATTGCAGCAGATTCGAGTTGACGTAGAACTGGGCAGTAAGATGAATTAAGCCACTTAAATTCATCAACATTTTCAACATGGATTGTGGCTTTTCCAGGAGGGTTCAACAGAAACCACATATTCATGGCTCCAAAGTTGAGTTTATCAGTGACAAGATGAAATACATGTTTTGAAGAGTCCTGCAATGCAGCCAAGAAGCAGATTTTAGTCAAAACTGAGAAAACAAGCAACTTGCATCTCAGATCCGATTCAGAAGAACAAATTCTCCGTTATATGTAGCATATGTCCAATGATGTCAGGTCCACATAAAGATAAAGGCCCTACTTAGAAGAATTTCATTAGATCAACAATTTAAGCGTCTGCTTAATGTTGCATTTCAGCATCCCAAATACATGTTGCGACTCAAAGCAGTTTCAGAGTGTTTGCCTGCATTTAGAAACACAGCTATATGGGACATCCTTCTCTCATGTCTAATCATGGGAAACCGTTTGTGCAAATTTCCCCTACCAAAACAAAAGGATTCTGCAAAGCTCAAAGCAACACTAAATGGCCTTGAATCGTCTGATTCAAAGGCTTATTCTCCACATATTTCTCAACAAGAACTCCATAATTGCAAAATCAGCTCAAGAACCTAACAATTAGTTAATGAATATGTATCAAGTGCAGAAATAACAATTCATATCAAATGCAACCAATCATACCAGAGATGGCAAGCCCAAATATGTCAAACAGGGACAAAAATGATAATGAGCATCAACAGAGCATGTTCAATGCTTTGGATGGATACCCACCAAGCCATCCACATACACACAGGTAGCATTTAAGTCAGCAAAATAGAATAAGATACTCTAAATCACCTTAGCATTTGTAACAGTTGAGTTTACAACCACTGATGCAGCCAATACATTGTCTGAGAAGAGGGCATAATGATAAAGATTTGGATTTTCCAGATTCTCCCTTCTGGGGAACTTCCGCTTCTCTGGAGGAAGGAGGTAGTATTCAATGGTTAAGCGCATGGATAAACAGTGGATTGCATTTGGAATGGTCTTGGCAGCTAACTGACTCAAGAATGTGCTCTGCTTTTTCAAGCTCCTAACATGTTCATCAGCTGACTGAAGCATTGCTCTCAGCTTCCCTGTAACCAAATTGCAGTCATACAGTTGCTCTCTTGCTTTTGACAGAACTTGGCCCATAGCTTTCATTCTCTCAGGTGCACTAGAAACAGATCAAACATGGAACAGGGTAAAAAGTGCCATAATACCAACATACAAAAAAGAAGCGGCATTCTCAATGACATTACATGCCCAACATTTATTACCTGTGATGTAGATCAGCATCAGTGGCGGCCTCACCTAGGGCCCGCTGGCTCTCTTTAAGCCGAGCCTGCAGTTGTTGGTACAAATCAACCTTGTTTTTCATCTTCGCAATACTTAGATATACCCTTGCCATTATCATTTGATCCCTCATCAAGCGCACTGTCGAGTCAGAGTTCTCATTTTCGTTTTCTTTCCTCCATATGCTGTATTTTCCCAGAACGGCAGAGTCAACTGATTTGGAGCGTTCAATGGCAGCATTTTCAAGTTTTACAATTGCTTCATCATCCTGTTGTATCAACTCAGAAGCACGCTTTATGCGTCTTTTTTCCCGCAATTGCTGCAAAAGAGCTTAGAGAAGTATATATCAAAACTCAAGAAATAGTGAAGTTAATACACTGGGAAAATCCTTGAAGAGCAAACGTTATAATGATAATGTTTACTTCCTTTATTTTATAAGTGGAAAATAATTAACTACTCCAAGTCAAAAAATATTTTGAAGTGGAAGACCAACATTGTGACAAAAACATGCAAGCATCCAAGGATGAAGATTACCCTTCGGACTAGGTCTGCAGGTTTGCCAATAAGTTGAGCATGATCATCTGCACAGGACACGATATGAAAGGTAAATAATAAACATCATTCATTTGGAGATGCACCACTATGAAAAAACATCAAAACTTCAAGATTGAAAGGCAACTAAAAGAGTATCCCATATGCAGATGCTACAACAAAAGATATTATCACCAGAAGAATTTTCCTCGTTGCCTTTGGGTGTTTCTTTTCCAACAACTGCATCTGCTTCGCTTGGCTTTGAACCCACAACCAAAACACATCAATAAATCAGCAACTATTAATTGACGAGCTTTCAGTTGCAAAATCAAAAAGGTGAAAGGGATAACAGTGAATTCAAGTAGAAGCATGGTCATCCTAACCTCAGAAGAGTCAACAACTGAAGTGTCTGTCCCAACAACTTTCCATGAGGCAGACAAGTTGTTTTTCTTAAAGTTATCAAGACTCAAAGGCCCCATATCACTTGTGCTGGCTGTGATAACATCAATTACCTAAAACAAGAAATTTTAAAAGTGCCAGCTAGTAAGGAAACCTTGACATTAAATAACTACCACTACTTGTATTATAAGACATGTGGATAACACAATTAAATCTTCATCAACTTGCACTTTACCTCTTTTGTGAAGAGAGATTTGAAATGCTGCAATGCCAGTCTTTCTCTCCAATCCACGTTCTGCACCATTCCATCAAATTTTTTCTTCTTTTTAAGATAAAGAAAAAGAAGCAGAAAGAAGCCACTATAGAAAAATTATATAATCAGCACTAGAAATGAACTGCCCAAAAAGTTTACCTGTTTACCAGGATCAGTTGCAAGATCATCCAGATCTGTGCAATTAATAACAACAATAATTATAACTACAAAATGATGAATACAAACATATATAAATACAAGCTACAATTGCCTATCAAAAAATATAAATACATGCTACAAGCATCCAGAACTGATCCAGAAGATGGTATGCTAGGCTAGTAGTATACTATGGTACCTTTGCTGGAAAGTGTACCGATTTTCATGTACAAGTTAAGTCATTGTGGAATAATATTTTGGACTTCATCTGAACCTCATAGTAGAATAATATTAACCATAACGTTTTTAACACTCGTATCAGCAACTAACAAACATGCATCATTCGCATTCCAAAAGGCCCCCATCCACAACATCCATTGAAGCCCTATTGTCAAAATCAATGAATAATCAACTTTCCAGACTCAAACAACCTCTAACCAAAAATTGCAATCAGGGGAAGGGCTGGATATGATATTTTCCCAAGAAATTTGCCTCGGAGTAGACTAAAGGATTGGAGAAAGTTAACCTACAGCACAAAAGGCATTGCACAAAGAGCAAGGTATATTACTTCTCTAAACCTTGAACCCTACTAGAAGTAATTCTCATCTATCAAAAGCAAAACCAGAAAACCGTAGATTGCTCCAATCAACTTCATATCAGTCATCCACCGTGTCATGGCCAATTTTTCAGAAATGTGCAGCACTGAATTTCTACAGACGAGTAATCATGGTCTAATATTCAGAAACAAACACTCACTATCCAAAACTTCATCATGTCACTAACAAGTTGGAGGAAATTTTCTTGATATTCAATTTGCAGTTTGAAAAGTAGTTATCCAGATTCCCAAATGAAACAATTATAGAGCTCTTAAAAGCAATAAAAGCGCTTGCAGAACGCAAACACAATTAGTACCAAAATCTTGATCAAGTAATAGGTATGCGATAGAGTTTAATTAAGTGAGATCCGGAAACTAAGCTCCCACAGTAGGAATTGGGAGGTGAGAAATATAGAAACGGTTTTAGAGCTGACCAGTGGGGTGGAGTACTCGGCCGAAGAAGAAAACCAAGGGCACGAGCACTGCGAAGAGAATGAGAATTGCTAAAGGGAATCGAGATCCACCGCCTTTGTTCCTGTGGATGCCCGCGCCGGATAGTCCCCGCTTCATCGCCATTTGCGAATCAAAAAACCTAGAACATGGAGAGAAAAAGTTACTCGAGGGAGGGAGGGAATGCTTGTGTTTGTATTACGAGTGGGATTGGGAGAAGATCTTGGGGAATCGGGTGGCTTTTGGTGCTTATTGCCGGTGCAATCCCGTAAGATGACAGAAAAGGAAAGCGGAAGAAGGAAAATGCAGCGAGTAGAGAGTGAATTCAGAGGCAGATGGTTCTAGAATTTGTTTTGGTGGGGGAAGAGAGTGATCTCATTTTGGAGGGTTTGGATTTGGATTTTGTCTAGCTTTCTTGCACTTTCTTGCTCCAGGCAAATATAATTGAAGTGTGTCATGTGCCTTTAATAGCGGCACGAAGACGACGTCGTTGTCATGATGACTTGGCCGTACCAGCCATATTATTCTACGGACCGAGATTTCTTCCATCCTTCCTAATTAAGAAAACCAATAATCATAGAATATATATAAACTGACGCGTGCATTCTACAAGTGGTAGTCGGTAAGTAGATCACGGTAGCTTCATGAATTTTTTTTTTTTTTTTTTTTTTTTTTTTTTTTTTAAGGTGGTGCTACATGCACCGTTGGTGACTTTTGCTGAAGCCACCGTTAGGTAAAAATAATTTTTTATTTTTTTAAATTATTTTTTAATATTTTAAAAAAATATAAAAAAATTTTAATAATATTAAAAACAAATTTTAATCATTAAAACGAAGAAAAAAAAAAAATTAGGACCTCCAGCGGAAGCCACCAGCAGTGGCCTTAATGTTTTCATTCTTTTTAAATTCTATTTTGGACTCTTGTTGGGTTCCTTCTTTCTTCACCGAGTCCAAAAGAAAAACTCCTCCCTCTTCGCTCCTTTCCGGCCCATATTTAGCTGGAAAAGGCTCTAATATTAGGGGGGTCTAGATTCGCCTCGATATAATCTCGGACGGATTTTGCGAAGATGGTGCCCACGTTCTCCTCCTTGATTATTTTCTTCACCATATGCTTGTACACAACGTGTGCATGGGGTACTTGTGGCGCTTGTTTAGCTTGTATGCGTATGTCGAGACAATGAATAGGGGTTTTTTAAGTGGTGGAATTAGAAACTTTCAGGAAGGGGCAACTTTCCTAACGTGACACGTTTATATAAAATAAAAAGAGATTAACAAATTATAAAAAATATAACTATATATAAAATTAGATCTCATAATTTGCTACATATATATGGAAATAAAATTTCAAAAAATACAACTTAATATATATTTCAAATTTTTGACAATAAAATATTTAGAATTTATTTTCTTCATAAAAACTATCAAATGATCTTTTAGAATGTAATCTTTCATTCATGTAAGCTAATTTATCAAGTTTTAGGCAAAATTTAGATATTTTCATATTATATTAAACATATAATGCTATAATTGAAACCTTAAATAAATATTTTTTACTCAATGAAGTTTAGAGGATAAAAACCTCTCAACTATTTTTCACGTAAATTACTAACCTTAAATGATTTTTCTTGTATTTTTACTTTGAATCCCATATTCAGAGTCTAATATTGTATAATAAAAAACTTTAAGATCTATATCAATAAGTTAATTATTTTTCCTAAATTTTGTTTTAATTTAATTTTGGTGAGGCCACATTTTTGAAAATAAATAATATATATAAATTATATGAAATTTCAGGACTATAGGAAAAAAAAAATTGGAGAAATATATTTTTAGGTATATTGAAATTTTAAAAATTTTTAGAGAACATATGGGCCCATGGGGATTGTAAATTTTTTTTTTTGGGGTGGGGTGGGGGGGGGGGGGGGGGGGGATTTGCTATATTTATAGAACTAGAAATCAAATATAGGATATATTTTGAATTTTTTAAAAATTCTTGGGGGTCCATAACATAGGTCCGCAGTTGGGTTTTTTCTAATTTTGTTATCCAAATATTTATTATAATTTGAAGAAAGATAAGACATAATATACATGGGATTTCAATGTATTTAGTATTGTCTGTGGGCATCAGTTAACGCAGAAGTATTCATATGATATGTCTACAGTCTATATATCTCTTTAAATTATAAAAAAAATAAAACAAAATTATAAGAATTTTAAGAAATTGCTTTGCTAATAGGCTCTGTCTCATGCTTCATAATATTTACTCCTGGTAGGGAGAAATTTTTTTTGGAATGGAGACAGATTTCAACGCAATTAATTCTCAGATTATCAGTACAAAAAGTACTTGAATGTTGAATCTGGGGTTTTGTAATTAATTATAGGAGTCCAGACTCCAAATGGTGCGGGATGATCTTAGAATAGATTCGGGGAGTGGGCGGGAATGCTTCTATTAATATAAAACCTTTCAATTAAGGCGTTTGGACCGACGACATGAAAGCGTGTAGCTAGGCTTGCATGCATTAATTGCATTCCCAGTCCAAACGCACTATACCCGAGTAATTATGCATGGGACTTGGCTTCATTAATCAAGGGTTTGTCGAATTGAAAATATCAGATAGTAGTAACATCGGATACACACACAGCTGCTTGCTTCCCCTTTTTTTCTTTTTTCCGTTTTTTCCCAGCTGGAGATCTAAGGAAGTTTAGAAAGCTAGCACAGTTGCATTCATGGACATTCTGATTTGAAATAATATTTAATGGGGGAAGAAAAATGGAAGGTTGTTTGATCATCAGGGCAATGCATGCAGGGACATGCATATCCAGTACCGCTCGCTCGCTGGAAAGAAATATGAGTTCATGGAGACTTCAGATTTTCTGCGACTCCGAAATTGCTAGGGTTTGGCATTATTAACGCCCAGTAACTAACTAGAGCTAGGTCATGGTAGGTGCCAGACCCTTTCCACATATGTTCAACTACTGTCTACGTACTGGGGTTGCTAGAGACATGCATGGCAGCAACTCGGCTAGCTAGCTAGTAGTTGGTGGCATGCACTGGAGAAACTGATCTCCAACGGATTGTAAACAATACAATCCAATTAATGAAAATAAAAGGGCTTAAAAAGACCGGAGGGAGAGTCTAATAAAATGCAAAATGCAGCAAGATCCAATATCAAAAATCACAGCTTTTACTTTCAGCAAACAAAGTATCAAGTTCTTACAATCACCTGTCAGGTGGTACAATTGCATGCCTGATGAGGAAGTACTACTGCAATAATATTTTAGTCGTGCAACGATTTGGTTCAGATTATTGGAAAGAGTGACTAGTAATGGCGATTATATTTGCAAAGATGGACTTGGTGCATAGTTAAGACCATCAATTTGGTGGGGGTAAACGCTTTGTTCTCCTTTCCGGAGGTCCAATGAACAATTCAGTCTCCACATCTGAGCTTGGATTACTTTCTTCATAAGGTGAAATTTCTCTGTGCTCGTTTGCTCCTTGCTGTAATTGAATACCACACTGCAAAGGTAAGTTTAAGTTAATAATACAGAATAAAAACAGAAAACAAAACAAAACAAAATACAAGTTCATATATATATAAACCAATATGGCTGCTGATCAAGCTCCCTAATTATAGGTGGTATTACATTGATTTCTGTAGCTGGACAAGCCAAGCTGAGATTTATTTGTAGTTAATATACAGGATTCTAATCAGAATATTCAACTTTAAAAATTGTAGGATTTCCAATTTCTATTAATGTTTGTCATTTCCTTACATAATGGTTGAAAGGAAATGGTTCGGAGTGCATATATACTCTCCCCAAAAGAATGAGAAGTGATCTTCCCCCCCCTTCTCCCCGGGACAGCCGCCAGAAGCGCTCTCTTCTCAAAAGAAAAAAACCTGCACTGTCCCTCTCGATCTGCCCCCTTCATCTCTTTGTAGGAAATGGGTTCATGTTTCTCTTACGCTAATCTACCATGCACCACCAGCAGATCATTTTTCTACAGGCGCAAGGCCAGGGGCCACACACCGCGCGCCACAACAGCACTTGTGATCCAGTTCACAAAGTGCTGCATGCTCTTTCGTTAGGAGTTGGCATTTTTCCATACAGTACTCCAACTACCATCCTATATGAGAACATGCACTGAGGATGCAAGAGTGGATACTACACTATTTTATTTGGTTTCATTTTCCAATCTATTTTTCCTAATTTTTGAATTTTATGTATCTTATTAGGATCGATTTTTGTTGGGACTCTCACCCTGATTATCTCTCTCGTGTTTCTCTTCCTACTAACTAACAATAACATGACTTTGATTAAAAAAAAAAAAACAACATCAATAATAATATGATTAATAATTTAAAAAAAAAAAGTAGAACTAGAAATAATAATTACAAAAGTTTATACCTTCTCACATAGCCTTGCGTTTTCAGCTACTAGGGCTTTCTCCTGAATTTTAGTTAGAAAATAAAGCACAAAAGTAAGTAGCACTCTCTTTTGAAAAAGGAAAAATCTAGTTGCAAATACAACTACGTATTAATATGTACACAAATCTAATGTGATTAGTCAAAAAATAGATTGTATTGAAAATAATGCTAATTTAAATTTTGAATATGAATGAATCAGTATTGATACGCAGATTAGTACGTCACTTTGTTTGTACGTAGTAAAACTCAAATATGACAATGCTTAGTACACCGATTAAATGTGCTGATTAGTATTTTTCTTAAAGATTTGTATGTTTTTTCTAATATATTTTTTTAAAATATACACAAATGATTTTTTAAAAAAAATAACACTGATTAGTTCACCTTTCGGTACTGATCATAGGTGCATGTAGCACCACCCAAAAAATATATATACCACAGAATTAATGTGGATCCTCCTAACATTTATACAATTCCTTCGCAATAAACCAGCCTTCTAGAGTGGACTTATCAAACATCAATGAAAAATCCAAAAAATCCATTTTTTTATTTTTATATTTAATTATCATAAATTCTCAACACAAAAACAAGAATGGAATCATAGTAAGGCCTTACAAATTATCAATCAAATTACATTTTACCTTGTCTTTTAGTTTGTCGATTTGTTCCTTGAAGACCTGAGTCTGAAAATATAGACGAAGATTTAATTAAGCATGTTAAATTTTTATTTCATGAAGTATGCGAAAACTCATTAATTATGATGGTTTTAAAATTTACCTTTCTTGCTCTAATTTTGATTACGCTGCTCTCCAACTGTTGTTCTATCTGTTGTAGTTCGTCAAGGGAGCATGCTCCCAAACTTTCTCCAAGGAGTTTTCTGAGGCATTCATGTATAATTGAAGGTGCATATAATTCTTGAATTAGTACGTAGTATTAGACTAAATTCAAATGATAAATCAAAGGTAAAAATATATGAATATAAATAAACTCGGCCTGGCAGTACCGTTTTGAAACTTCAAGAAGCTCAATCTTCTTCATCATGTTTGCCGATTCATGCCTCAGATGCTGCCATTTCATATCGATATCAGACAAAAAGAACAAAAAGAGAAGCGTGATCATGAGCACCAAGAACAGCATGACAAACACCAAGAAAATCTGGAATCTTCTTCGATCTTACAACTACAGGAATACATATGTATCAATATCATATAAAACTTTGAAGAAGGAAACAAAAAGCTAGACACGTTGCACTAACACGTTCAATGTCAATTAACTTCCTCAGTCTCTCACATCCAATGAGACGCAGGTTCTCTATAAAATCTGATCATTTTAGGCATCACAGGAGACTTGAGATTGCAGCATTATAGCATAATCAAAGAGTAACACACTTCCATTTGCTTTTATGGAGCGGCACACCCGAACCAGCCTGAAGGTATTTAGGCTGCCATATGAGTTAAGAGACTGTATATATAGTACTTGTCTATTTATAAGGGTCTCCATCATCATTAGTTTAAAAGCGAGATAAATATATGAATGATATATATATGTACGGCCAGGTCAATGATGTTGCTTAGAAGGAAAACCATGACAAAATAGATGAATTAATCGATCATGTCTGCCATTTAGTGCCAACAAGAGTACTACTCGGACCATGCCATTTTAGATGTCATTTGATATCAGTCTCAATGTTAATTAGGTTGCAACAAACTGTTCTGAACATTTCTTTCTTCCTCAAAAAAATAAAGAAAATTGGTACAATCCAAGGAAAATGAGGCACAACCTGCATGTTTTGTTCAACCGATTTGTTGATGGGTTCAGCGTCTTTTGTGTGCCTCCGGTAGCGATCTATTGTCTCTTGCATGCTGAACAGTTAAACCCAACATAACTGCATTCAGTTACTCTACTCTTTCCAAATGCTTAACAAGCTAGGATTATCTAGCAATTGCATGGAAATGCATCATAAAAGGGTTACTATTAGCAGAACAACTGCGTGTGTGCATGTTTAGAAATAAGCTAGGAGTTTCAATCAAGGGTTCAACAATGGTTGAAATAATGCTGCAATGTGCAACCCGTTAAGATATAAATTCTCTAAATATTTCCATGCATGTTGTAATATTGTATCTTTCAATTGACCTATTTAGAATGGCAAAATTATTTGCTACTTCCCATGAGCGTTACAAAGTTGGCCTTGATTCCGTTTGTCACGATTCCATAAAAAGAGCAATGCTACATACAGTCATGGAATTGTAAACGCTACGCAATCACTTTGAAAAAGAGTGGGGTCCACGATTAAAAAGTTTTTAGTTTTTTTTTTTTCATGTGGGTCCCATATTAATTCATTTTTTTCAAAACGACAGCACGCCGCTTGCACAACCACGATTGCAAATATCATTTCTCCCATAAAAAATAGCCACACATACTTACGCTTATATATACCGTTTCAATTTTTTTTATCCAATAAATACTCAAACATAAAACAGTTTTTACAAACTTAAAACACAAAAATCATCATCAATTTTACCGGTCAATGTTTCTTATATGAAATTTAACACTAATAATTAAGAAGTATACTACAAGATTGGCCGTTGCTTTCTGAAATCAAGGATTGGTGAGATCCTTCTAATTAAAGGATGATTAACTTATGGATGGAGCTTCCTTGCCATTTATTACATGATGTGCTAGCTTGACGTACGAGTACATCACTACATCTACGTATATTCAAGGCCGTGAAGTCGCATAGATTCCTTCTCTTTCAGTTCTACGTGAATGACGAACCCAATATTTTCTGGTTGTATAAATGCAACTGATAGATCAGTTTAAAAATTAACGGTCTGATCTAGCTAACAAGCACTTGAAGAATGTTGTACTAATGTTCACGAGAAAATGATCGTCATGGTTATTGTCATCATGAACTAATTGCTTTTGGAAAGGTCACCCCTCATTCAATGCTCCAAAACGCCATTGTCTCATCTTATAATAGCTAGTCATGTCTCTCTCGTTGCAGACCATAGACCTAAAAGCACAGCTTCAAGGCAGCACATGTATTTAACATAAAACTGTCTATAATATCAATTATGAAACGTACGTCCTAGATAATGAAAAAAGAAATGCATGACCCTTATCATCACTAATCATTAATGATAGTTAATTCCCACCGACTATTCTAGCTAACCATGTGATATTTTTTTTTAAGTACCAACTAATAAAAAAGATAGGAGTTTCCTTTTTTTTAAAAAAAATTATGCAGCCTAGCTGTCTTGATAATGCAAGAACTAAATTGTCAGAAAGTTAAACACATACCCAATTTAACATTGAAAAGCGAGATTAACGTTAATATTAACATTGATAACTACTCTCTCTCTCTCTCTCTCTCTCTCTCTAAACATATTATATAAATTTAAACAGCAATCAGCTCTCTCTTTCAGTATAGATGTCAGTGATTAGAACAAGTTAGCTAGCTAGTACACTCCGACGCACTGTCCAAAAGTAAACATCTTATGTACTATGCTCCACAAAATCGACCAAAGAGTACACTTTATATATATTATCTACTTTATTCAAATACCAAAAAAATTAGTTATGAATAAAATGGATGAGATGAAATATTAATAAAATATTTATTATAATATTAGTTTTGTTTTGAAATTTGAAAAGGTTGAATTGATTATTATATTTTGTATAAAAATTTAAAAAAATTATAATAATTATATAAGATGAAATAATTTAAATTTTTGTAACTAAATGAACCCTAAAGCTCTTCTAATTGTGAACCAAACAGAATTAATTGCCGAGTTGCCAACGTACAATGTGTATTTGACCCAAACAGATGAAAAGGAGCCAGACATTGTAAGCATCTTATCAGGACGGAACGTGTTATATATGATCCAAAACACAGAAAAAGGAGTTCGTGACATAAACTCTAAGCTCTTAACGAGTATATATCAGCAATAAGTTGTTCTTTTTTTAATTTTTTGTGGCGGTAAATAGCAATAAGCTAGTTAATATTTGGCTTTAGTTAGCTATATTTTTCTTTTGCTATTTTCTATATTTCTCCGTGGATATAAACAAGTAGCTGGAGTTATCAAGGATTCCCACGTTGTCTACAGAGAAAGTTTACTTAAGGCCATACAACCCTAAAGTGAAACCCATATCAACATATGCATGAAATATATTATTAATCAAATAAACACAATAACAGTGAGAATTCACTCCTTCCCATATCCTAGAAATATTGAAATTAATATATAAGGTATGAATAATCCAAAATAAATCAAGAAAATGTAACAATGGTCCTACCTGGAACTTGCAAATTCATAGAGCTTGCTCCTGGGAGAGAAAATTATGAGTGCAACCTCGGCGTCGCAAAGAACTGATAGCTCAAACGCTTTCTTTAGCAGCCCATTTCTCCGCTTGGAGAAGGTCACTTGTCTGCTTGTGGCATTCTCTATGCGCCTCATCTGAGTCTTTCCTCTCACCATTTCTACAGCCCTGAGAAGAAAATGAAGCTCACTATGACCGTAAACACACACAAAGGAATCTCTAATGCCTATAGGAGTAGACTTTTTTAATGTAATTCATAAAAAGGTCAAATTAATTATACACAACTCAAAGGGAAGTGAGAAATTCTAGCAAAAAAGGCCAAACCCATAAACTATTTGGTGAGAAACAAGGAAGAGGATTCCACAGAGAGAGAGAGAGAGAGAGAGAGAGAAGAAGAGAACAACAATACCTTAGGTTTGTTAACGCAATCAAGCAGACAGAGGAATAGATTACAGAAGTTAGAAACCAACAGATCTTCTTCAACTTGGATTAATTAATAGCTGTCAACAAATTAATCAAAAAATAAGTACTGTCAGGGTGAAGAAGGGTGCGATGAGAAAGGATATTAGTCTTGCAACAAGGAAAAACCCAGAAAGCTATTTGGTGGTAGTTCAAAAAAGGAAAGAGAATAAAGGAGACTGATCTGAGATTTCTGAGCAAAGAAGTGAATCTTTAAAAGACCCGGCCAGAACGATGCAAATTGGGGGGGATAGATTGACTAAAATACCAGAAGACAACCCAAAGCATGGGAAAGAAGCTCAGCGAAGACACTATTCAGGAAAAGTAAAATTGTTAAAAGTGGGAAGAAGGAAACCGTACCTAATAGGCAAAAACAAATCCAGTAAGCTCGGAGAAAGAAGAGACCAAAAAAAGAAAGAGCTAAGAAAATCCAAAGACTGTGAGATCAGAAACAAAAACTCAAAAAACAAAAAAACCAAAACCTTAAAAAAGAACGCAAAACTGAGAAGCCCCAGAAGTGGTATGTGTTTTGCCGTTGATTCTGTTTACCAGTCTTTTCTGCATAGCAACTAGGCGAAACACATACGCACCCGCCTTTCCTTATTCATCTATTTGCCCATCTCTCTTTGGAACCCCACTTTGTATATGTGTAATTATAGTTACTATAAATCTAAAGGTCTGCAAAAGAAAACCTCATCCTTGCTTGTTTTGGTAAGACCCAAATAGAGATCCGAAAAGATCTCAATTTTTATTTTTTATTTTTAAAAAAGGCAAAAGAAATAATGGAATAAAAAAGATAGGGCAAACCGGCGAAGGAAAAAGTCATCAGATACGGAGAGACTGCGTCTTACTATCAGCCGATGGGTACTCATGTTCTGTTCTTCTTTATTTATTGGCATAAAAAATTATCGTTAATAAAAATAAAACGACTGAAAAAATACACACAGACAAAAATTTAAAAAAAATAATAATATTACAAATAGTTATAAAATGTGTAAATATTATATAATTATTTTAAAAATTAATAAAATTAATTATTAAAAAATTAATTTCTTTAATATAAATTCTGTATATATAATTATTTAAAAATAATTACTTTACCTTCTCACAACTGCAACTCTAATCTCTCTTTTCAATACTAGATAAGTGAATAGAGATAAAAAAAAAAAAAAAAAAAAAGGGGGGAGCGCGGGCAGCCTTAAAATTGAGAGAGCGAGTACAATGTTAGAGACACGTCAACTTCATCCGTACACATTCGTACGTAGTAGACCAATCAGAAGCCGAAAACACATCGCTCTGCCATCATTACATCTGATTATTTAATAGGCCATAAAATTGGTAAGAATTATGGCTCGATCAGTCCCCGCATTCGGTTGTACCTTTGTTTGTAACGTCAAATCAGTATGTATTTTTTCTGATTTTATAAAAATAAATTCATAATTTTATATAATTTTTAAAAATAAAAATAAATTTGCCATTTAACATATTATTTAAAATACCATATAAGAAATTATTTAAAAGTTTATAATATAAATTTCGGAAAATTTTACTTTACTTTCTTGAATTAAGATTAATTGATTCCTTCATCTGTCGAGTTTGGTTTAAACCGACTGATAAATTTTTTGGGTTTGAACTGAAATTCTTAATTTCTATTTTTGTAATTTTTTTAATATAAAAAAATGAGAGGTTTAGAATTTAAATTTTCTATTTGAAAAATCAATTCAGATAACATTGTGCCATCAACCTTTAACTTCCTAATATTAGTTATATAGTATTAGCTCTGCTTGCCTTGGTGAAATTATACACTAATTAATAAAGTGAGTTCCATATTTTGTTTAATCAAATTAATTTAATAAGAATACATGATCGTGAGGATTATTTCATGTAAATCGTGATTAATTCAAGATAAAAGTTTAGGATTAAAAATATTCATGCAAGTTATTGGAAACAAAAAAAAAAAAATAGATTCACAATAAATAAATATATATGAGTAATATTAGATATGAGTTGTATAAGTACCGGGCATTATTTTTGAAAAAAAGTAGTCCATAATTTAAAAAAATTAATTTTTTATATAGATCTTGTATTTACTTATTGTTTTAAAAGAAGTATACGAGATTTGCATACTCTATAAATATAAATATTTTTTTTCAATATATATATATATGAGTAATGCTACTCACCCCATCATCCCATTATATGGTGTTGATTTTTCACACACACACACACATATATATATATATAGGGTAATGATACTATTACATCTCATTTACTATCTAGTTTTTTTTGTTTAAGCTATTGAAATCTGTATTAAAAATCTCAAAACATGACTCTATTGCATAATTTAGAAGGAAACAAATTTAATCAATTGACGTAATCATATAATTTAATTAAAAATAAATTTAATATTATAAAAATTGACATAGATCATGTTCTAAAATTTTTAATCAAAATTAAATTAATAGAAGGGAAACAAAACTAGCATGATAATAAAACAGTAATAAATAAAGTATTAGTATATCATTACTTGTCTATATTCATGACAGATTGGATTATTTTGTCTACCCGCCAACTTCTCTCTCTCCAGCTTCGGCTGGGGGGACCTCCCTTAACTCCATGTTATGTACAAATTAAAGGACTCCTCGCCACTATACATTTCTGGATATTTTTTTGTTTGAACCTGACCCATACTATCATGTTAATGTTAGGGCGTGGATGATCCTACTCCACCCGTTTTTTACATGAGAAATGCCAAGTAAATGAAAAATGTACTTATCGGTCCTGTATCAGTAGCAAGATTCTTTTTTCCATTATAAGAATAATAAGTTTTTGTAAATAATTTATTGTAACGAAAAGACTATTCATAACTTGGTCACAAAAATCTATTTTTCCTATATTGTCCATTCTAGCACTCTAAAAGAATACAAAAAATAACAAGATTTTTATCTGTAAAAAAGCAATATACAAAAAGGTTTTTTCTTAAGCTAAGTTTAATTACTTTGCTTAGTATTTAAAGTTTATTTTTTTGGGTAATAGAAATTTTCTAAATATAACTAAACCACAAAATAATATTTTTCTTGGACACACACACACACACACATATATATATATATAAGTGATTTAATAAGCCCCTGAATCAATATGACACAATTATTGCAGATGTCGTATTTATTTGTTTAGATTAAGCTTTATTTGGAAAGTAAAAATATTTCATCTTATTATATCATTATAGTTTTTATAGATTTATACATAAAATATAATAAATAATTCTATTTTTTAAAATTATAAAATAATAATTTAAGAATATTTTACTCTACTGTTAACTTTTATCTTAACGTATTTTATTTCAACTCATTATTTAAATAATACAAATGTGTTGTGAATGTGGTCAATTAGGCCAAGAGTTAATCTACATACAATCTTTATTTAGAGACCTGTTCATGCAAACTTATCCAATTATATATAAATAAAAAATAAAAATTATAATAATATTTTTTAAAAAGTAATATATATTTTTTATATTTTTAATCGTGATTGTACAAATATCGCATAATTTTTTTTAAAAGATAAATTAATACTAAACTTATATAAAAAAAATTAATTTTTTAATTATAAATTTTACTCTCTTTTAAAATAATTACATAATATTTATATACATCGCAATTATTTATAACATTACTCTCTCCTTTTTTTTCTCTCGTTTATCACGGAAACTGCACAACCTCAGGACTTGTAAACAAAATTTATCTAAAGTCAATAAAGATAGGTACGTAGGTTAGGGTAGACTAGGCTCATAACTTGGTACTACGTTAAAGATCCTGTATGTGATTTGAAAGGATGCTTTTTATAAATATCAAATAGGTGAGTTTTAGGCAAATTTTTAATAAATAGATAAATTCTGTGGAGGTTTTTATTAAAAAAAAAAGATTTTTTATTTTGAAAAAGTATAAATTTTTATTTTATTTTTAATAAAACTAATTTTTTATTAAAAAAATTACACCAAATTTATCTACTTAAAATTTATACGTACATTCCTCCCTTCGAAAGATGTTTACTGTATAATGTGCAGAGTTTCTGGTGCTCGATCTTGTTATTTCTGGGGGCCCCGACCAGGTGGTGGCCTCGGGTGCTCTGGTTCCAAAAGTTGTGGCTATTAAAATTAAAAATATAATTATAAGGATAATTATATATTAATTTAATATAATTAATTAAAAATTAAATTTTATTAAAAATAATATTAATTTAAATTTTAAATATGAAAGAATTAATATTGATATATAAATTAATACGTGATTTTATTTATATATAATAAAATTTATTAAAATTGGTGATGTGTTCAGAGGGGATGCAGTTGGTTTTATTGTGTTTAATGTTCGTACGGTTTTTTTAGTTTATTTGTTTTCTTAACTAGATTAACCATGGATAGATCGATAGGATAACATCCTAACGGATAAAGAGATTTTTTCTTTTTATAATTATTTATTTTATATAATTTAATAATGATTATTAGTATTATTATCTTTAATCACATTGCAATATGTCACGTTTTTAATAATTTTTTAGCGTAGTTATTTTAACAAATCGGGTCTACCTTTTAACATTAATTCTCTTTTTTGGGTAGGCTAATACTTTGGCTAGTTTTATTATTTTTTCAATAGCCTAATCGTAGGTCGTGCAGTCCTTTTTAAAGCCTTAGTTTTGAGATTAATGTAATTTTCAAGATTTTAAAAATAACGTGTTTGTTTGAATTTAGAAAGTGTTTTATTTTATCTTATCGTTATAAATTTTTTTATAAAACATAATAAAAAATTTAACTTTTTAAGTTTCAAATTAACTTTTTAAAATTTTAAAATAATAATAATATTAAAAATTAATATTTTAATAATATTTTATTTAATTTTTAAATTTTATCTAAAATTATCTTATATCGCATCTGAATCCAAACGAGCTCTTAATTAAAACATTACATATAAAATAACAATTGATGTGAGATAGAATTTAAAATAAAAAACAATATTTCTCTAATATTATCAACTGAAAGCATAAATTTAAGAATATAATGAGATTTCCTTATTATACTTCTGATATTGTAATTATAAAGAAATATATTTTTAATAAAACAACAATAATAGAAGATTCCGAAGATATAAACGTCCATTTGAAAACGAGAGAGACAGCGACGTTAGTGGTGCCGACACCCGTCACTTCGATGAGTGGAGGGTCTGATGCGGCACACTTATGTTCGCCACGGGAAAAGGGTTTAGGTACGTTGTGGGGGGGACCACACTTGGCGTGCAATACTCACCCTCATTTTTTATTTCTTATTTCCAGTTGACAGCCCAGATTAGACCTCGGCATTTGTGGTCTTACAATCCAATGGCTATGATTACGTAGTCCTCTCGAATCCTCTGCAGTCAGCTTTTCTTTTCTCAGTGGCTGAAAATTGAAATCTTTGTCCGATCGAGTTCGATTATTATTAATTTATTTTTTTCTTTCCTTTGTATATTTTGATGAATGTTGTAGCTAGGAGCCTAGGATGTTCACGAGCTGGTATTTTTATATTAAAAGTGACCCAAATGGCATCTTACTAGTCTAAATATTGAGAAAATAAATATTGAGAAATTTTATTTGGATTTCTTATTTAGAGATTACATGTTCAGACTTTTTATTAAATAATAACAAATTAAAAATCATTATTTTAGAAAAAATTTTATTTGCAGTTCTCAAATAGAGACTGCATGTGCAAACTCTATATTAAAAGAGAAAAAACATAATTTTAAGAGAGATATTTTAGTAATTTTAAAAAATTTTAAAAATAAAATTGCTTATGTCTTCATTGCAATCTTTAAATAGGGACTGTATGTAGCATTGCTCGTATTTTAAAATAGATATTTTTATAAGAACAATGTTACATACTCTTTAAAATGGAGACTGTAATGCAGACATAGGTAATTTTATTTTTAAATTTTTTTAAAATTACTAAATACTCTTCCTAAAATGATATTTTTTCTCATTTAATAAAGAGTCTGCACATGCAGTCTCCAAATGGGGACTGCAAATATAATTTCTCTTTTTATAATTTTAAAAAATTTTAAAGATAAAATTGTCGAAACCTGCATTACAGTCCCCAAATGAAGACTATATATAGTATTGTTCTTGAATATAGAATGACGTTAAAATATGTAACGATGAAGGATACGACTTTAATATTATTTTTTTTATAAATTAAATTATATCATATAAGTATTAATTTTATTAAGTGTTATATATCTACACTATTTATAAATATAATCTTTCATATATATATATATATATATTAGCTTATAAAAAAGAATAATATTTCTTTACAATAGTGTGTGTCAATATCGATCTATCACAGTGATTTATGTTTAATTGTAGGTCTCGTATAAGAAATATATATCCCTCTTGCAGTAAATGATTTCCTTAGATCGAGCAGCTCGTGGAATATCATATCATATGGTTTCTGTTCAAAATTTCTTATTGAAAAAACCCCGGCAAAATACGTCATGTTTAATATCCCCATCTCACATCGAACATAAAATTATCTTATATTTATTTACGTATGTGATCTGTTAACTCCTGTTTAGTTGTAAAATTCAATTCAATTCAGTCTAATTTCAAGTTAAGTCTAATATCTAAACACCTAACTCTCAAATTACTAAACTAATCTCAACTCAAAACCTGTTTATACAGATGACCAACAATTTTTTTCAACTCAATACTTTTTTATACATGAGACTCATAACATTTTTAACTTAATATAAATAGTACTACTAAACCCATCTAAATATATCTAAACTCATTTTAAATGAGCTCCAGGTAATTCATTCTATCAAATTAACTTGTGACTATTATTCATAAATAACTCAACTCAATATTTAAATACACCCTACCTCTTCCAAGTAATATTAGTACTATCGCATCTGTTCTCGCTTTGGTTGGTGAGGGTACGTAATTACTAGCTGGTCGTATTAATTCATGATAGTAATTTTTCCCGGCCACAATGCAATTTTGGAAACTAACGCACGTACGTAAGGGGTACTATATATAATTAATTATTAGGAATTAATAATTAGGTAACATTAATAACAGATAGATTTTTGGATTGGGCTTTATTAGACGCAGTCGGTAAATGCAGTCGGCATACAATCGACTGTATGGAATAAATAAAAAAAAATTATAAAAATATTATTTTTTCATGGTTATACAGAATGAATAAAAAAAATTATAAAAATAATTTTTTTTTTCATATAAGTCATATATTAATTTATTTTTTTCAAAACGATTACACGCTAATTACATTTAACGACTGCACAAATTATTTCTCTTTTGGATTACTCTCCCGTGTCGTTATTAATCTTACCTTCCTAATGCATGCATGGATGCCGATCGATTAACGAACTCTTGTGCAGTCCAACTAATCAATTTCAGTGCCAAAATGTACTTCGCTGATAATATTTAACCAATAATTGTGCAATCAATTAACCACGCATGGATTAATGCAGCAAATTAAGGATATTGGAGTACTAGAAGCGTACAGCTAGCTAGGATATTAAAGTAATAGTCCTAATCAATTAGAAATGTAAAATTATCATTTGTCTTAAATGGATTATCTCAAGTTTAACATATAAAATATTTAATTAAAATTAGTGAAACGTAAAGTTAAGATTCGAATTTCTAATTTTTTTTATATTATATAAAATTATCACTTATTTTAAAAATTTAAATTGATAAAAACATCTTTTAATTAGTTGTATTATAATCTAAATAAGAAATTGCAACTGTTAATTTATAGCTCTATTTGGTATATATTTGACTAATTGGGATTCGATCAAACACGAACGTACGTACAACGCTCTCGCACAATAATTCAAAATAATAATAGACTCGATATTCATGTCCAAATTCAATATTCCAGTAGTACCCCGGCCCCTACCTTGCTGCGCGCTTTGAAGAAGCTAAAAAGCAAGCATGAAATTATTTTCTCCCTGTCAAGTTTATGTGGAGAGCAATAATAGACACTGTATTTTAGTTAGTAACGTCTCAATTAACTCGTACCGTCCAAATTCAATATTCCAGTAGTACCCCGGCCCCTACCTTGCTGCGCGCTTTTAAGAAGCTAAAAAGCAAGCATGAAATTATTTTCTCCCTTTCAAGTTTATGTGGAGAGCAATAATGGACACTGGTATTTTAGTTAGTAACGTCTCAATTAACTCGTACCGTCGCAAGTAATCTGTTTAGGCTAACAATCTCGTAGAGAGAGACAGTCCACCTAGAAAATTCTATTTTCGTGATAACTTTTACCGGAGAGGAGGGCTCTCTTTCTCTTTTTCCTTTCTGCATTATGAATACACTTTTAAAATAATATTTTTTTCCTCATCTCTCATATGATTCAGTTTTGATCAAATCTGTTTCCCTCCGACCTTCTTCAGCCTACACGCACTATACCGCTGCTTTCTATAGCCGCAGATCTATTGGAAAGACGCAAAGCCGCTCCAAAAGTCTCGGCGCATTGTCCTCATGCGTGGCTTGTTTCCGTGCGTAGTATTAACACGCCGCCACACTCCGATGGCTACACGCACTGTTCCATACGCTTCATCTCGCCAAAATCTTTCAGATTTGGCCCACCTTATCCCCTCCCCACCAGCGCGTGGCTACCTCACGCCTTCATAAGTGTGCAGGTTTGTAGATTTTTACTAGCTGCAGATCAGTTCATCCGATGCTATATTTTCTACTATATTTTCTGTAATGCCCCCAAATTCCACGTACGGACAAGTGAAAATCGAGACGTCGGGAATATGACAATATGAGTCACCACCCTATCGCCAAGTGCTAAGTGTGTGTATATGCAACAAGTGTACAACAAAAACACGCAGCGGATAAATACAGTCTTGTAACTAAGTACCATAATTTTTTTTTATATTTAATACAAACTCGTTCAAAACATACATAATAAAATATTACAAGTTTCAAATATCGTTTCAACACCAAACTATAAGGCATGACACTCCAAATCAATACTCTGGCGAAGCTGCTTCCTCGAGCTCAGCTTCCTCCTCCTCCTCGACCTCTTCATCAAAATCTACGGTACTAAAATGGTGCTGCAGGTAAATAAGATCTAAACGCTACTAGATAAAAACATATTAAAACTCAAACAATATACATGAAAGAATGTCGAATGCGCATAACCCATAAAACCACATTTTTCTACGCACGCTAAAATCTCATTTTGGCCCAAAACATTCATTTAAACCAGTCATTGCCATTATCCCAGATAGCCCAAAACAAAAAACCACAATTTTTTCAAAAAATGGATCACAAAACCTCAAACATAACCTCGCCATTTTTCTAGAAAACGGCCCGTATCCAATAACCAAAACTTTTTCAAATTATTGCATGTACCATGATCTCCCATAGTGATCATCCACACATTCTGGCTCATCTGTCACACTACAGGTAACGACTATGCGTGTGACACCTAAACGAGTGATGCCCAGTACTCGCGCCCAGCGCATACCTGGACTAGGCCATCCTCTAGTCTCTGCCAGCCTAGGAACCACGGAATTGACACTACAGCGTTACTGTATCGTACGATCCAGTTGTCGCCTAGCGACAACTCAAGGGATGTCACTCAGTATTATCCACTCTCGAGTAATCAGAAGAGCTCAACCGAGATAATACCCCATCTCGGCTTGGAGTCATGATACACACACACCTGAAAATTCGTTTACATAAATAAAACCAGATTTTCTCAATTTAAAACATGCATATGAATGTACTATGTAATGCACACCTTAATATACAAAACATCCAACCAATCATAAAATCAACAAAACCAAACAATTTTGTCCTCAATCCATCCGACCCCCGACTCCTCGGACTCAGTACGGAATCAACCAACCAGTTAAATAATTTATTGTAAGAGCAAAAATATATTTAAATCTAAAATAGAGTTTGAAAAATACTTACAGCGCTATAAGGTAGTTTTCGAAGGATCACGACATTACAAACGACAGAGAAAGAGCAACACAACAGTGTATTTTACACTGTGACCGTGAGTTGCAAAACACCCATTTTCGAACGTGGACAAACCAAGACTTGGAATTGATAGAAAATGGCCTAGAGATGTTTATGAAGCTAATGGAAGTGAGTTTTGGCCGTGGGTGGTGGTGGAAATGACGGTGGAAGCGAAAAAAGAGCAAATCAGAGTTGAGCTCGTAGGAGCTGCTCCGGCAACGGATTGGGGCCAGAAATGGGTGGGTTAGGACGGCAAGAGGTAGGGGATGGAGTTGTGAAAAGATGGTGGCTGGAGGTGGAGCGACAGCGCCGGAAATGGCCAAAAATGACACGGCTTAGATGGGCTCTAGGTGGTTAACGGTGGCACGGGAGAGGCTGGCTTTTGGTGGGGAGGTTCATCGGCCGGAGGGGGAATTTTTTGGGTGGGTGGTGCCAGCCACATCGGCCGGACGGCGATGGTCTGGGCTGGGGTGCTGGACGGCGACGGAAGAGGGACATAGAGAGGTCGAGCGCGCGGGAAGAAAGGAAAAAGAAGAAGAAGAAAAGAAAGAAAGAAGAAAAGAAAGAAAAAGAAAGAGAAAAGGAAAAAGGAAAAAAAGAAAAAGAGAAAAAAAAAAGATGGAGAAAGAAAATGAGGTCAAGTCCTCATCTTCGAAGTCTAAAAACTGATCCGACGAAAACAATTTTAAAAACCGTAAAACTATTAAAATAAATTAAACACCACATCAAACTAAAATAAAACTAATTAAAATACAATAAATTTAAAATAAAAGAATTAATATATTAATTAAATTAAAATACTCCTTCAATGAAAATACACATAAAAACGGGGTATCATATTGTCGCTTTCCCTAACCGATGATTTTGAAGAAATGATTCTAGATCTCTCTAAAAATCATCTCAAGACAATAAATAACAGTGCACCCGCCCCCCTCGCCGCTTCTAGAGGAGTTGTTCGCATTTTTTTACGAACGTCTTATTACTGTTTTTTAAGATGGTGTCATCTTGGTAGGGCATGGGTAAAAACCAAAAAAATTGATCGTTAAAATCCTTTTTTTTAATTTTTTTATCCACCCCTTTATACTGTTGTTATTGTTCTGAGGTGTTTATTAAGAAACCCCATCCCTTTTTTATGTATCATCTTTTTTACTTTATTTTTTTTAATAAAATCTACTCGTTTGCTTAAAAAAAAAAAAAACTCAGTACCGTCGCAACAGCTAGTTAGCACAACTTACGTGTGGAACAAGTTTTTTCTCATCTCTTATGAAAGATGATACAGCGCGCAAGCAAGTTAATTAGATCTTTAAATCGGAGATATATATATATATATATGTGTGTGTGTGTGTGTGTGTGTGTTTGTGTGTGTATATATGTATATATATGTGTATGAAAAGATAAAAAGGAGATCGGAGCCTCCCTGAACGAAAATATTGCTAATTAATATGGAAAACCATATATTTTTTCCTTTTCAGCTATATACGAAGGCAACAAATTAAAGAAGACAAAGCGACGTGAGATCAATGTACGTGCGTAACATGTGCATGACATGATACAGAAAATTATTGTGTGGCAGCAAGTCATGTTCGAGAGCATACATACATATATATATATATATGTATGTGGCCAAACCATGGCCACAAACACAGCTGTTGAAATTAATTAGCACGCGCCAGTTAATATAGTATAGATGTAGGAAAGGAGGGACTGCTAGCTTGATGGTACGTGCAGGAGGAACATGCATGAATGGCGATAGATATTGAAAATTTGCAAATTTCTCAAAAAACGACAAATATCGAAATAACTTAAAAGAAACTGATAGGAAATTCGATGATCCTGCATGCACCTAATTATACGTACGTAGTACTAGTTAATAACAAGATATATATATGCTTTTAATTAAATTATAGCCAACACTAGGCATCGGTTCCTCAATATAATCAGAATATAATTAGTACACGAGATAACTCAAAATCTCTTTAGTTACGATCTAGCGACATAAAGGACCATCTCATTTTTTATGGCAATTAAAAATGCATGGAGTTAATTAATATATAGTGTCAGTGACACGATACGTAAGCGCCTAGTACTAATTGAGTTTTGTTATATATAAACGAATTTATATACTAATTTATATATTAATATTTTTATATTTAAAATTTAAATTGATATAATTTTTATTAAAATCTGACTTATTAACTAATTATATTATATAAATGCACGAATTGATGCATAAAATAGTTTACGATCAGATTTTTCGGTACTAACTACATGGTAAAGATATGCATACATCCATTAATAATTATATGAACAACTCAAGTGAATTAACTAGGACCACCCTAAAGAAAGAGGCCGCCGCCTGCCGGTACTATACGAAGAATAATAGATCGAACCAGTACCTTGACAAAGTGTTAATTTACAGGCAAACCTTGCTATGCATGGTGCGTACTCGAATTGCTCGTACGTACGTATACCCTAGACTATACTAGCTAGATAGGTGGATAAATGAACGACATGACCTGCATTATATATATAGGAGAGGTATGTGCCGGCGGCGCTGCATGCCTTTAATTAATTATGAGGTCAACCTTAATTAATTAGAATCTTGGTGCATGGATGTATATATGCCTGCATGCAAGAGAGTGGCTTGGAACGCGAGACGTACTCAGCCAGCTTCCCAGGTGCCGATCATTCTGTTAGCGGAAGAAATCTGCTATTTTATGAGGCGCGTTATGCTCACATGCAGCTTATGCCGTGAGTGATATTCACGCGCCGCCATATTTTAGAGAGTTTTTTGCCTGCCATGCGCGACAGGTTTAGGATCAGTGTCTTCTTCTAGATTCGACTGTTTCTCCCTCTCCAGTTGTGTCGTGTGGCCTGAACACGCCGTCATCGCTAGTGTTGACCCTTGCCGACGATTCGTTACAGTGTTTGGTTGTTATATTATGTTTCAGTTTTTCTTGAACCAGGATCAAGTGAAAGTGGATGTAATAGTTCCTTCCGGTCAGTCTAAACTAACACGTTGCAGCACATCCCTCTGTACTACGACTTCCAACTGCAGTTTTATAGTCTGTTCATCAGACTATGTTAAAACTGTCACCAAATGGTTTTCCCTTATGAGAATTGGGTGGGAGCCATTTGTTTGATTCCAATCACTCACCTTTTTTTTTTTTTATTATTATTGTAGTCTGTGTTGACTTTGGAAAAATTGTAAGGGACTCTCACCCCATCAAACTTGTATCTTATTTCTATTAGTTTATCTATAAATATTATACTTGTCAAGGAAAAAAAAAAAAACAGAACAGAAAATCCCTAACCCAGTTCTAGATCTTTTATCAATAAATACCATATTGCAGCGATAAAAGTACAGTTGGTTAATTTGCAATTTTCCCTAACAATGTACTATAGCTAGGAAGCCGAACTAAAGACCCAAAAAGGCTTTAACTCGCCTTGCCATATATGTAAAGTGTAAATTACTTGAATAGAAGATAGGAACAATGTAATGGGGTTGATGTCAAGGCCATACAGCATGCATGCTATTTTGTGACTAACAAGCTACCAATTATCATCAAGTGCGTTTCGACAGCATCCAGCTTTCTTTTAGTCGTATCCGATCGATCGGATAATATTGTAGTACTTTAGATCAAGAAGACTACAAGCTTATTTAATTATCAGCCCCCTGCATAAAGTTCTCCAGTTGTAGACAGCTTGATGCACATGGTGGGGATCAAGGAGCTAGCGCTGCACGCAGCATTGTGAGAGTACGTACTAAAAGGTCGATGTAGTCATTTCAAGGTTATTTTCCATTTCTGGAGTACTTCATGCACATGCATGGTGGGGAAGGAGCACAAACGTACAATTCTGAGACTACTAATTTGCCTGTTCGATCATCAGATAAGCCAAGTCAACCCAGATGATCAGTACGTTTGAACCGCAAACTCATTTAAACTCAATATCATGATATTCAAATGTAACGTCCTTAGCCAATTATATTTATTTGGATGTATTTGACGGCCGGCCTAGCCTACTAGATCTGTACGTACTACTACTTGTAAATAGCTAACTAATTAACTCGGTTTCACTGCTTATATGTTAATGAGAAGAAAACGATCGATCCTTCATCCTATATATATTTTCCTCTAGTTTATATTCTGACTAAAGGGTCATGTTCGGCCTAATTATATATGAATTATCAATGTACACTTTTAAAAACAAATAATATTTCATTTCTGACCGAATTTATTAATTTCTCTTGCACACATGCCATGCATGATGATCATTCACGTACGTACATGCTCGTACACGGAGAAGATAGAGCTCTGGGAAATCATGCATGTTTCAATGGGACGTTGTCCGGCATGCCTTCCGGCGCGACGTACGACACACGTGAAGAAAAAGAGAATTGCGGCTTGAAAAATACACAATATCATGCATGTTTGTGCATTTTTTTTAAAGCTAATTTAGTTACTAAATAAAAAGATACACAAGGAGGGACCTAATCAATACATGAGATATAAAACAGAAATATAGTAATCATCCTTTATATATTTTATGTTGAATTGTAAAGTAATTATAAATAGATAATGCTATATGCAATTTTAGAATGTGTATTACTTTCTGCATACTCTCTTTAAAAAAAGTGAGAACTACCATTAAAAATAGAATTTTTTTTATATAGATTCAATATTTACATATTTTTTAAGGAAAATGATAATATGACTACTAAATATGTCCACGAAATGTACCTACTCATATAATTTTTTTTAAACATTTTTTTCTTAATGATTAAGGAAATGACTATTAGTAAATTTATATATATTTTTATTTTTTTTAATGGTTAAAGATGTTTAAAAATTGATTAAAGAAAAAAAAAACAAAAAACAAAAAACAAAAATTATATTAATGTGTACATTTGACATTCACGTTTAATAGTGTGATCCCACCAGCATTCTTCCTTTTTTATACACAGGACTAGGACTGCATATACCATGAGATTTTTTGGTGGGACGACAACAGGCTTACGCGATTGTGGGGGCTATCTTTCATGTGGGCATGGCCCAATATCATGCCGCAATTCACGTGGGTTTGACGGTATTCAGTGTTTGAAGTAGCCAGGCAGCCAACCACGCCCAGATCAAGAAGGATCAGAACATCTGTGTCATGTGGGCGTGGCTATAGCATGCAATGATTGGATTACTTCACATGGCATTCACGTTTCCATTTAATGGTTTTGTCAGGGAATAACAACCATAAGAAATATCAGAGCAACTGTAGCATTGCCATGTGATGAATTTCTACACGTGAAGTTCGTGAAAGTATGCTAGCTTGTTTGATACGAGGAATACTCCAGTTTTCTATTCGATAAATGCATAATTCGAGTTAATTTAGGCTTAACGTAAAGCCAATACCCCCTTCTAAAGCGGTAGAAGCGTACTGGCTGTTTCTGTTTGTTTGCAATGGTCTTGTGGAAAAATGGTTGTAAAAAGGGAAAGCGAAAACGAAAAAAAATTAAATAGCTGAGAGTCGAGAGTCTCCTTCAGGCCAGGATGCCCCCAGCTGTTTGAATAAATGCCTCAAATATGAGATTTCTCTTTGAATCAAAACACATGATTAATTACAAACAAAAGAATGCAATCCTTGCATCAAGCTGCGAAATCCTACCCGAGGAACATCAGTATGACAATCTGACACGTGACCTTCCAGGCTCAAATACTTTGGATTGGGGTTGGCTTGTCTATTGTTTCTATCACAAAGCTATTGAATGTGTACACCTAATCATTAAAAAAAAATTAAAAATTAAAAAAGAAAAAGAAAAAGAAATAAATTTCAGAGTTTCAGTTGCATTTTGCTCAACCCCTCCATAATTCATCAATAAGAGAGCTTATAGTTTCCAACATTAGTATTGGGAAAAACAGGTTTTATGTGAAGAACAGAAGATGAGGGAGAGATAGCTCTAACAAAAAGACTCATGTCATTTCACCTTCGGACCACTAAAGCAGATCATATTTAAGAATGGCTTCATATGTGGTGCCAGTGCCGGTGAAGGTGATTTATAGTTCTTTCAAACCGGTCGTGAATCAAATTATTTTTGTGAGTCCTTACATTGAATCTTCTTGACACCTTAAAGGTCTATCTTCATATCATCCTAACTCTGTAGCTGAAACGCAACTGTTCTCTTAACAGAACCAGCTACCTTTGTCTTTTCCCAACAATGATAAAGGAGTAAATGCTGTCTTTACCAATATTGACACGACCAAATTATGATTCAAGCATTCATACATACAACTCACGAATGCTAAATCAATGCTAGGCAACGCAGCTGTAACGGTGAGACAGCTCTATGTTCTTCCAAACACCCATAAAATGTGGGTTTATGTTGGTTTTTCTGGCTTGGGATTTCGCCCACAAAACAGGACGAGTTGAGCTGCCTCTGGTTCAAGCCTGGTGTTAAAATGTTTTAGGCTCATGTTCATTCCATCGATTTGACTGAATGCCTCCCTCCCGCAAATTAAGCCCATCCTCAATTACAAATTGCTATCGGTAGAATTTCATGTTGTTTATAAGAAGAAAAAATTTAGTTACAAGCACAACTGCATCCTAATATGTGCACTAATCTAATGTGATTGATTAAAAATAAAATTTTATTAAAAACAGTACTAATTTAAATTTTGAATATAAAAGAATTAGTCTTAATACGCAGATTAGCACGCGACTTTGTTCGTACGTAGCAAAACTCTTATAAGAATTAAGAACACTCAGCCCAGGAACACAATTTGATCAATTTAAACAAATCAATGAAAATTCCCAAAATCAGGTTTGAAACAACAGAAATAGAGTACGGGTTACTACCCAAACTGAATGGAAATGACTTATGAGCATATTATAGGGCGGGGTTTTGAAAATATTAAAGCCCCGCCGCCTATACTCGTTGTGGTAACTACAAGCATCACCCCCTCCCTTTTTTTCTCCCATCTATTTCCCCAATACAAAACTCAACAATCACGGGGGTAAAAGATAAACCTACAAGTGCATGGAAACACTCATTCATAGCACCATGCCCTCCAGCGTTCTAACACCAGTTTCTGAGAAGCCCTTGTGCAGCAAACAAGGTAAGAAAAGTGCTATCAGCAAAGGATTCTTTCTTAGGCAGGAATCAAAATCATCCTTACTGATCTTCCCATCATTATCAGAATCAAATAAATTGAACAGACCATGGACCTGCAGGACCAAGTTTACGGATGACAACTGGGTATTTTATGTTGACAATGGAAGCATATTTCTCTTCAAATAATAGACATGATGCCATTCCCAGAAAAGAAAACAGAAGAGAGGATAATGGCATAGATAGATCAGTGACTCACATCACCAGCATTCAAGTCTGGGATTCCACGACCAAAAAAATCTCCCAACTGATCCAAACAGCAATTAGAAATTGAATGCAATTCAGCATTCAATAAAGTATCGAGAATGGAGGGCAAAATAAGAGAGGAAAAGAAAAGGAAGGAAAGAGCAATATACTTCATGTTCAAGAAGGTAATCATTTCCCCCAGCCGTGCATTCAGTAAAGGATGATTCACAAGCTTGCCTGAATAATGGCTGCTTCATGACATGTGCTGATCCAAATAAGAACTGCAAAGATGGGAAAACAGAATAATATGTAGTTAAATAACACATCGATAATCATAAGTTTTCTATATCAGCCCAGAAAGAGCAAATGAATTAGGGCTGATCAGCAACCCACCAGAAGAAATTTCAGCAGGTGGTTTTGGAGACTACCTGCCCATAAAAATTTTTACTCTCTCTCTCTCTCTCTCTCTCTCTCTCTCTCTCTCTCTCTCTCTCTCTCTCTCTCTCTCTCTCTCCAGTTCTAAGAGACTTTCTGTCTCACCCCGCCGATCCCTCCCCATGCCAACACTCATTGCTCCTTCCTCAAAGATAATGCCAGCAACCACCACCGGTAGCGATGGCAATTATTCTCATGCTATTTTTCTTTGGCTTCGTTGATTGTATTGGTGGCACAACCTCTGGAGGCAACAGAAGTAAACAGTTTTGGGTCTAGTGAAATTGACCGCAATGGTTTAAAGATTTCAACGCCATTCAAGATTGCATCCGGTTAAGAAGTCCTTCAATTTTGCAGTTCTGCTCCAAGTGCAATGGAGGGTTCACTTGGTTTTCGTTTCATTTCATTTTGCTGCATTTTCTCGACAGCCAAATGGGACATCAGGTGGTTTCAGCAGTTTAAATGAATGTGCCTCATTAAAAAAGCACCCACAGGAAGTTGGTTTCGGTTGTTATCCACCCCCTTGGGCAGGTGGATGTTTGCTAAATCAACCCCAGTGGGGGTCAGTTGGTTTTGGCAACGGGATTGGGCTGAAATCCATCCAAAAAGAAATGGTGCTCCCATTTTGGGCTCTGGGAATTATTGTATTGCTCTACTGGCACAAAAAAGTAACTAAGCAGTAGCTTCAGAAAAAATTAACTCAACTAATAATTTTAGAAAAAATTATCCAACTGAAATCAGGATGATCTATGTGTTGTGTACATAGCTCTGGTTACATTTTTTTAATTGGCACCGGGTGTCCGAGAACAACATCCCGACTAATCCTGGGTGTGCACAGGACATAGCTCTGGTTACATAGGACTTCAAACAATAAATAAGTAAAAGCAAGCATTTAAAAGCATACATCATGCAGAGAGAGAGAGACAGAGTTGGTGGAGAATACCTGCTTGAATGTGATTGTTCCATTTTTCTCCACATCAATGAATGCAAATATCTATAAATCAAAGTTGATTTTCAGGATAGAAGAAAGATGAAAAAATATAACAGAAATTATTAAGATAAGAAAAGTTTCGTCAAAAAGGGTTCTTAAGTAACTAAGTTGATTTTCAGGATAGAAGAAAGATGAAAAAATATAACAAAAATTATTAAGATAAGAAAAGTTTCGTCCGAAAGGGTTCTTCTAGCTGACCCCAATCACTTGTGATCAATACTTCTGTTGAGTTGTACATGAATCCAATAAAATAAAATAAAAATCAGCGCTGTTCAAATAGACAATTTACTGTTCATTCAGTCCAACATGATCTTTGTTATTCTTTTACCATATACAATGGAACAGGTAATACAATTGAATATACAAAGCAATATTTGTTAGTTTTCCCCCAAGGTAAAATACCTTATCATCCTTGCCAGAAACTGACATCTGCTCCACTATTAGTTTTGTTCAGACCTATTTCTACCTTACCATGAAAATTAAGGGTTCATGCTAAAGAAGGAATATTCCAACAATACGGAAGTACAGTAACTTCAACCAGAAAAGGATTGATGCTCAAATCGTGTAGTCAAGATATAAGGGTGTAAGGAGAACCCAATGCAATCACCAATAGGAAAACAACTGAAAATCCACAGATGACTCACCACCCCCCTAATGAAGGAATTAATTGGTATTAGAAGCCAAAATGTAAGACAAGCTTTATAAAGAAATAATTTCATAGAACAATGAGACAAGTGCATCAATCCTAAAAACTCACTGATCCATTTTCCAACAAAAATTTATGCTTTGAACTTCTTTCATTCCAGAGCTCCAATTAAAGGAAAGCAAAATAATCATGGAAAGGAATTGATCTGGATCTAAACATTTTCCTGCTACAGAAATGAGAGAGTTATTTGGGCAACTAACCTCTTCAGAAAGAGCACAAGCCTTCAGTCTTAGAACACTTAAGAAGTCATAAAATCTAACACAGCCACTGCAAAAGGATTATAAATTTATATGGTGAGAATCTGTTGGGTTATCTGAACACATAAAACTAAACGATGCTCTTGCATTTGAAATGTCTTGATGGCACGAATACGAAATAGAAAGCATGCATTTCTGAGTCATGCAATTTTGTGACAGTTTAGATGAACTACATTGTTGGTTTATTAGGTTATATGCATATTATAAAATTACTGCATAATCTCCTTCAGTGAGCAATGCAGGTGTTTTTTTTATATATACGTACGATGCAGACATAACTTGGGAACCACTCTATATAGGAAGAAAATTTAAAACAACCCCACCCCCCAAAAAAAGGAAACCGGTGAGGAAGAAAAAAAGAGGGAGGGAGACCTAACAAAGCATCAGGGTTCAGGAAATTAAAAGGATTTTAGAAGGACGTAAAAAAAATCACAAGCAATATGCTTCGCTTCAGTCCAAAGGAAAGGTCTGGTTAATGACCTACACATGCCGGTAACATTCACCCAACTATTAGAATCAGAACCGGATAACAATAGTGACAGCAAAGTCAACAACATCAATTACTCATTCCATGAATTCAATATAATAGCTTAAAACCAAAAATCAATATATAAATACCATTGACACAAAAATACAAACTTAAAAAGAACTTTCCAATTACTTATATGAAAATGCGTCAACAATACCTTGGGTCTGGATTCATTGACAGAAATTTATCCAAAAAGTCCACAGCTTCCAAGCTGCTTATATGGAACAACTGCAAAACAAGAGAAAAACATCATTTATCTTTCCTTCAAATCATGCAAGTACTTCTGAAAACAAAAACTATAAATAAACAACTGGATTGTTATTTCCAGAATAAGTGGTAAAGTAAGCATATTGATATTCTAATAAAAGGCCGGCCTTTGGTGAGCTCTTACATTGGCAGAAACTAAAAGTAGATAATTATGAGGTAATTGTTTAAGATACTTAATTCACATTATCTAATAAAAGACTGATAAGCAGGTCTGTGTCTGGAAGAAAATGATAAAAGAAAGCACTGTTTTAAGCAAATTCACTCCTCCATATGAATAGTTCTATAAGGTAACAGATGATAAGAGCCATAAGCACTATTGGCCCCACTTGTGTGAGTTCACAGAAACAGAAATTTGTCTTCACAAGTTCACTTTTGAAGAAGATATAAAGGGAAAAGAAAAGGCACCATTTGACCAAGTAGACAAAGTGGAAACCTCAACAAATAGTTAACCTTCCAAAGGATGCACCATATACGAGTACAGATCTAGAATCCAAAACCTTAAAATACAAGAAATGATTTGCAGTGAGGCATTTTGGTGAAAGGACTCACTGATTCCACCCTAGCCATTTCAACCATATAACTTGAAGGCTTTTCCTGCACATATTATGATACTGACATATCAGCGCCAAACAGTCAAATCCTTGAGTTTCACTAATATAAGCTTCAAATTCAATCAGAAGATCATAAAACAATAAAAGTCATTGAAAGATTAATCTGCAGTGTGAGTTAGCAAAAAAATTCCACTAATGGATTAGGGAGAGAATATTGTAATTAATCCAATCTGTCCTATATCACTGTAAGTTTAACTGTGTGTTTTACACAGGCCTCTACCAAGAACAGGTTTCATTTCACAAAATTGTAATGAAGACCAATACGCAACGAATATAGAGCAATTTAGAAAGCGATACGGAAGTGGAGAGGCAAAATTTATATCGCCACAGGGAACAACATGATTGTCAATGATAAAATTGTAATGAAGACCAATACGCAATGAATATAGAGTAATTCAGAAAGCAACACAGCAGTGGAGAGGCAAAAATTTATGTCGCCACAGGGAACAACATGATTGTCAATGATATAGAGGATAGGACTCTGATAGAGCAGAATGAAAGAAGCATCCGGGCAGTCAAACACCACGGGGTGAATTGAGGCTTCCGGTGTGATATCCCATATGATAAGGATAAGGGTATGTGGTGTATGGGATCCCACATTGCTTGGGAATGAGAAGTTCTTGCTCTTTATAAGGTTCTAATGGGGCTTCAATTGTATCATTGACTAGTCATTTTAGAGTATAGGCCATATGATTTAGGCCTTCCATTGGGGCATTACATCCAGTTAGTTGTATGCTAATATTACACTAAATCTTTACAGAAAATTTAATGACTGTCGATTCTTTAAAAATAATGTGCATTATTAACATAGAACATGCACTGATTCTTTCTACAAATTGCTTACATATTGATCTAATTGAACTAATGCAATAGATCTCCTAAATAGATTTATTAATTGAATCACTTTTTCTAAATGTATATGAATATAAATGAATACACTTATATTTAATGGAGGGGCTGTCCATGAGTTTTTGTCCTCGTTTTTCTAGTATTCAAATGTATTTAGGCGTTTCATTTGTATACATCCTGTGTACATGGGCTTTGCCTATTGCATTTGATGAATAAAATTTTTACTTATAAAAAAAAAAAGTATGACCGGTTTGCCATTAAGTGTAGTTGTATTCTCTGCATTCTTCATCCCAATGAAAGGGTCAAGCCTAGCACTGTATTTTAGACCTCAATATGCTAATTAATTTCAGATTTAACCATGCATTTCAAATTTAAAGTTCATTTGTTATAATAGATCCAACATCTACTATCTATTCTTAAAAAAATAAAAATCTGTCATTTTAACTGAAATCAACCACTTGCCAATTGTTGGGCAATGGGCAGATATAAAGATCATAAAGGCACATATATTTAAGATGATTGTAATGGGCAAAAATGGTAGGCAAGAAATGGAAACCTGTCTTGATTGCAATGCTTTCGTAAGAAGCATTAAGTCCCCATAGGAATGAGAGGTTTCTGTTACATTAAGTGCAGTTGCAATAGCATGGCTAGTCTGCATAAATCCAAATGGTTAATTGTTATAAAAAATCTACAATCAATGCCACGATGGGAAAAATAAATATATATATGCGAACTCATCCCACAATCTGCACAAATTCATAATTGGCAGTGTTCTTAAGAAAAAAAATTTATGTATATTCATTTTCATGCTTCAATTTAAAATCCTAAATACTATACACATCCTTGTCTGTGCCTACAAATAATATCTCAGTGCTACAAAAATACTCAAAACATGAGCAAGTGAAAATATCCTTCCCTAAAAGAACAATGGGCAATAAAACTGAAAGGATAATTTTTTGCAATTGAGGTAAATGAACTAATAAGAACAATTCATCCACACTTTATAAAATATCATATAAACACATCTGAAGAATTTAACATGCTTTAATAACCCAAGCCCTTAACTACACAGACATTTATATGCTTTAAGTATAAAAAAATTAAACCATATGAGTCAACTGAAATGACTCGTGCAGAATTTCAAACATGTAATAATCTGGTAAGACAGCACAATGGTGCGTACTTACAAATTCAAAACTACCAAGTATATTTAACGGTTCAAGAACACAGCAGGAAAAAAAATCAATTACAAGCTGATACTCACCCTCTCAGCCAAGTGGATGATGCTTTCTTTTCGATTAGTGAGTGGTGATACCACAGGAAGGTATTCCACCTGTCATGTAATAATAAATATCTCAAATTAATTTCAAATCAATATAGAGTTTGCAAAAAAAGGCAATGTAGGAACCAAGAGTTCAAATCCAGTGGTGTAGCATACCTCCATAAAATTGTGAAACTGTGTGAACATTCTAAACATGAGCTTTGCCAAAGAGATATTCCCCCTGCATGAGATGGCATACTACATTATATAGAAAAAACCAAAATGAAGTTCAAGAGAAGATAAGTGTCCTACCATGATTGGTCAAAGTGTACGTAAGGATAGCGGACAACTACTGGTTGGATTGGGTATCCTGGGATGAATGCACCAAGTTGGAATGAGATAAGAGCGCTTCCATTAGTTGTGGTTCCCTCGGGAAATAATAGTAATCGAGGAAATCCATCGCAAGAAGCCTTTCTCTGTATTCAGATCCTTGAAAGCACATTTCTGTATCAAATAGCTTATAAATTGATAAAAATATTTTGCATATTATTTCTAAAGTAGCCTTAAAAAGATTAGTAAATCAGATTTAGCATGCAACAGTTTTTGTTGCTAAGTTTATTGTGATTCCTGAATAAAGTTTCATCACTCAACAATACTGACAGTGAAAATGGCCAACAAGTTTTGCTGCATTTAATCAGAGAAGTCATGCATCTTATGGTCAAATTCAATACAATCTACAACATCGAAAGGAAAACCAGACTCAGCAATCTCATGTTCTGACAGTTGCTACTATAAATAGACTAGAAGGTACATTCACAAAACCAGATGGAAAAAACAGTGGCAAATTCTCACTTCAGACAGAATATAACAGTTGCGGTAGGACTTAATAGCAAGCATGATCAACGCAATGTGCATCGGTAAAAGTTGCAGTAACGTAGTAGTGTAGAAATCTCAAACAGATACTAGCACGCCTAGGCATTGCTCTTGTATATGTCCCGTATACTTGGGCATATGCCTTCTCTTTTGATCAATAAAATTTTGTTTACCGATCAAAAAAAAGAAATCTCAAACAGATACTGATTTTCATATTCAAGACTAGCAAAAAGCAAGTTCTTGTGGTCAAGGCAGTACCTGTTTTTATCCATTTGATTTGATGAGAAAACAGATTTTTTTATCAGATAGGAGAATACAGATACAATAAAAAGCATAGGTGAGGAGTACAATTCTATTACATGAAGTCTACAAGAGAAAAAATCTAGAAATCAAAGCAATTATTTCAATTCATCCGCTGAATGTTCTAAAAATACAAAAGCTTCAACTCAGACGCTGTTTAAGGAATAGGAACTTTATGATGTGCTGAAAAATATGAATCAGGATAAAGCACCAGCACCAATGTGCTTTCCAAGATATGAGAGCGTATAGTACGATTATTATTACAAAAAAAGAAACAAGATCCTTAGGAGAGAATGAACGACTGCAAGAACAGAAAATCCGTATATAAAATGTCAAAAAACACTGAAAATCATTAATAACATAAACCAAATAAAGATGAGACTGAAAAAATTATAGAAGCTTTACTACCTTTATTTCATTAACAGCATGCTTCCTCGATGACGGTGAGAATCTATTGACATAAATCACCTGAGAACATAAAAGAAAGAGAGAAACAACGCCTATTGAATCCAAATCATTTAAATGAAATTGAGAGTCATCTTTTTCATTAACGGGCGGAAAACACCTTTCCACTGATTGTGGAAATGAAACTACGTTAATTACCTGCATCGCTCTAATAATAGTTCCAACAAAAGGTATGGAATCATGGGATTCAGCTGCCACGATGGTAGGGAATAACTCGTAAAAATAGAAGATGGGTTCAATGAATGACACATGATTAGATACAACGATTGGAGCGGTCTCCCTTGGAGCAGGTTTTCCTTTCCGTCTTATCCAATGATAGCTGCAGGAGACAAAAATATACAAAGAATAAGTTCCACTATTTGAAAACCCAAAATGAAATAAGGATCAACTTCAATACGGAAAACAAATACGGAAAACAGAAGAAATTCACAACAAGTGTAAGCTTCATATGCCAGAACCTATTATACGTATTTTATCTAATTCTAGAAACTTCAAAATATTAACTTGGTTTGGTTTAAAAAAATATTAATTTGGTTGGTTTAGAAATTGAACAGTCTTGATATTCCGGTCTTTTCCTCCATTTTCTCTTCGACCAAACGAAACAGGTATTGATCAAAGCCAAACATCACGATTACCCAAAACTAAATGAGGAAAAAAAAAAAAAAAAACAGAAAAACCAGGAAACCAACTTACCCGAAAGAGAAGAGAATAAACCTAGCGCAGACCCTAGTGACCCACATAATCCTAGACCTCCACCTGGGCAAGGGGTTCTGTTTGTCCTTCCAGCCCTCGAGCGCTAACTTGGTCGCCAAAAATCCCACCAGCAAGCAAACGCCGAATATCACGAGCCTGACCGCCGCAATCGGTAAGCAAACCACGATCTTCACCCACTCGTATAGCCCGTCGATGGTTGGAGTCTCGTTGCGAAACGGGTCTACCGTGGCCGGACCGGGTACTTCCAGCCCCTTAGAACCGATCAACTCGAACGGGTTTCTGGAGTGAGAATCCCGACCGTTTTGATGATTACCATTGTTACCGTTGTTGATTCTTTTGTTGTCAGAATGATTGTCGGAGTCGGAGGCGTTGACAATGATGGTTAGGTGCGGTGTATCGGATGGCTGGGAAGAGAGAAGAGGGGAGGAGATATCATTGTCCGCCATAGCTGAGGACCGAAAGTTCAGACTTTGAGAGAGAGAGAGTCCGTGTGTTTGCAGGAGTGAGGGGCAACGGTAAAGTTTGGTGGGGGTGTGCCTGGATTTTACCTCGGCTTTCGTGTTTTGTATTTTTGCTGTGGGGTGGTATTTTATCTGTTTTGTTAGGTGATGGAGAAGACATTTGAATCTTTGATCCTGGAGCAACGAAAATATTATAGAAAAATATTCTTATAAATTTATATTTTTTAATTTATTTTATAATTAAAATAATTTTAATTTATTCGTGATATTTTTCTTCTTAATATTATTGCCATGTGCATCGAAAGGGGGACCTGATTTTCTCTACCATCTTCCCTTTTTAGCGGGGATTTATCATAAGGTAAAGGAAAATGGTCCTCCGTATCTTGATCTTACACCTCACTTGCATGTGATTTGTGAGGCATTCTTCGTGCCCCAAGTGCAAACAAAAACCACACCTCCCCCCGGCACCCCACTCCGCTTGTTTGTTTGCGCTTTGGAATCTAAAAGCATTATAAATGAGAATTGTGTCACGTCTAAAAAATATATTTTAAATATTAGAAGAATTCTGCTAGATGTGAAAGCACGTACAGTTTTTAACGAGACCAAGTTTAATGATTCAGTGTGTAATAAATGAGCTTTCCACTACCTTTTTTCCATGAATGTGAGGGCATAATTGATAACCCATGACAACTGTGACAGTGCATGCTTCAAGCACCATGTTTGAAAAGGTGCACATGCGCGGAACATGTTTAATGACTACGTTCTGTATGAAAGCTGGAAAAGAGACCACTGGAGATTAGGAAGCGCATGTGCAGCACTCGGTATGCTGTCTCAAAATTGCCTGAACACCAACAACACCCCCCCCCCCCCCCCCCCCCCATCTGGACCCTCTATACAACAAATAGACTGAGATGATCTGATTTATTTACAAGTTGGCCACTCTCACTCCTGATCATCCTCTTCTTCTTTTACTAATTGGGACTTTTGTTCTTTTACTAATAGGGACCGGAAAGGAGGGGGTAGGGAGTGAATGAATAGCACCAAAAAGTAGCGGGAAAAGGCTCATTACAAGATCCACAACACAACTAAAGGATGCATCAGAAGACCCTAGTCGGTATGATCCTGCTAGTACCTATGGCTTTTGCTTGTACTCGGATCTTCAAAGAAATGGAGAACACAAGCATGACTCTGACAAAACAATTTAATTGGAGCTCGTAATTTCCAGCGAGAAAGGAACTACTCATCATCACCAGTCCTGTTGACCGCTGCTGGTGTGCCATCCAAGCTGTCACTGTCCTCGCTACAAACCAAATCGCCAACTGGATCATCAAATATTTCACGTTCAGGAAGGAAGTATCCATCTTCTACAGGCTCGTAGTCCTTCCCCCTCCAAACCACAATCTGCTCCTTCTCAAACGTCACCAGGATGCAAGGCACCAAGTCCTGCATCGACATTGAAAAACAATTAATAAGTAAATAACACCCCCTCTCTATAGTCTAAAAGGCCAACAAACTTAACAGAGACAAACAAAAGGAAACAATCATGTTTAATTTGCCCAGAGTTTTAAGCTACTGTATACCATTTATATTTTTTAAAGTAATTGCAGCAGCAGAGTTGTTTTCTTATATAAAATAAACTCAGAAGGATCTTGCAGGGCAAGCTCCATTTACACCACAAAGGATATCAAGACCATTCTGCTTACTTCTCATCACAAGGAGAAAAAATGCTAATTGCTCACTAGCATCAGTTCCCCATGAGAGTAAAATTTAGCAGATAATACGAGCTTGAGGATGACCTTTCCTTTTGTAGCAACAAACAAATAAGAAATCTTTCTACTGACAAAATATCAACGAAATTGAGAGTTACTAATAAAAAATTCGTATGTCAGATCAGTACATAGATGAACCCTCATGCAGAATGATGAATCTGAAGTCTTTTACCCTGAGTTTGCAGCCTATTTTCTTGTAATCACTCTTCTCAAGACCCCGGCAGTCTATCCGAACCAGCTCACTGCAGAGGAAAGCATCTCTGACCATGGGTACCAGACTACCATAATAACCATTCTTTGCTGCAGTTGCAGCAGGGGAGTTAGAGAACAACAAAGATACACTCATTGTTACAACTTCTAAATTAAAATTTAAAATAGTGCATACCAAGTTTTGTTAAAGCAGGAACAGCTAGTCCTCTCTTTCTCATTTCCTTTGTTTCCTCAATGCTTAGGCCATCAATTGTAGTCTTGATTAGCCTGGGATATACGGGCTCATGGGGTCTCCACAGCATCAATGGAATCATAGGCCTTTTCTTGGGATGATAATTTCTGCCTCTAAATAATACAAGAAAACTACCGTGTCTGTGGATGATCTTTCCAAACGCTTTGTCCTGAAACAAACACCTTGAACTTGAACCTAACATTTCTTCTTCTATAAGAGAGAAAATCTTACCATTTATGAACAATTTAACATTTCTACCAAGAAAAGATAAAAATTATCAGGGCCATTCACATAGATCAAACTTCATCTTACCATGCAAAGAATTTTTTTTTTTTTTTTATAAGAGAAATATTATTAATCAGAAAATAGGCAAAGCCCGTGTACACAGGAAGTATACATAACACCTAGGGACGTTCTATGTGCGATGAATTAAAGACAGGAACTCATGAACATTGTCTCCATTTAGTACAATAGCGGAAAACCAAAGCAATAAAGTGTGTAGGAAAAAGTTCTTCAACTCTGCCAAAGAGCGTTCCTTGTCTTCAAAACAACGCGCATTTCTTTCCAACCAAATACACCACATAAGACATAGCGGGATCATCTTCCACACTGCTGCCACTTGATGACATCCTTGTATCTTCCTCCAACAACCCAACAAATCTACCACTCTCAAGGGCATAACCCACGCAACATCAACCCTTTGAAAAATCTCATCCCACAACTCCCTTTTGTAACATCATAGTGTAGTAGGAGGTGATCAACAGATTCTCCATTTTTTTTACACAAATAACACCAATCCATCACTATGCACCCCCTCTTCCTCGGGTTATCCGTGGTCAAGATCTTCCCAAGGGCTGCATTCCATACAAAAAAGGCTACTTTAGAAGGCACACGAGACTTCCAAATGCTCTTCCAAGGAAAGGGAGAGTGGTCTTGTGATGATAAGAGTTATAATACGCCTTTACAGTTAATTTAAAACAAGACCACCCACTCCTTATGAATTTCCATAAACCCACGCCATGCCCCCCCTCTCACTTCGTTGGAGCACCAACCACCCAAAGCAGCTCCATATCTTGCATCAATAATTTCTTTCCGCAAAGACCCCCCCTCCAAATGATATCTCCATAACCACTTCCCCAATAGGGTTTTATTAAAAGTTCTCAAGTCACGCACACCCAACCCCCCTTGTGTAACTGGAGCACAAACTGTCTTCCAACTAACTAGATGGAATTTCTTCTCCTTCCCCAATCCCCCCCATAAGAATGCCCTTATCGTTTTCTCAATCTTTTTCCCCACACCTGCCAGTAAAGGAAACAAAGATAAGAAATATGTGGGAAGATTTGAAAGGGTGCTCTTAATAAGAGTAAGACGACCCCCTTTTGATAAATAAAATCGTTTCCAACCAGCCAACCTTTTCTCTATCTTCTCCACCACCCCATCCCATATAGTTCTAGCCTTAAAAGTTGCACCCAATGGAAGTCCCAGATATTTCAAAGGCAAAGAGGACACCTGACAATCCAATAAGCTTGCTAGACTGCGTATATTTGATACTGCACCCACCGGAACCATCTCAAACTTATCAAGATTCACCCTGAGTTCCGACACTGCTTCAAAACACAGTAACAGTGCACGTAGAGTTTGAATCTAGTTGTTATCTGCTTCACAGAAAAGTAAAGTATCGTTTGCAAATAAAAGATGAGAGATAGTAATGGAGCCACCAGTGCCATTACCCACCTGAAAACTAGATAAGATACCTCCACCAACTGCGGCATGTACCATCTGGCTAAGAGCCTCCATAACTATAACAAACAAAAGGGGAGATAGGGGATCTCCTTGTCGCAAACCCCGAGAATTATCGAAAATCTAGCAGGTCGAAATGTAATGACTCATCCAGGCAATCCACCTATCACCAAAGCCACACCTCCTGAGCAGGTATAAGAGGAATTCCCAATTCACATGATCGTACGCCTTCTCCATGTCAAGCTTGCATAAGATGCCTGAGCCTCCCCCCCTCAATCTATGGTCCAAGCATTCATTTGCAATGAGCACCGAGTCAAGAATTTGTCTTCCACGAATAAATGCGTTCTGAGGCTTGGAAATAATATGTTCCAACACCGAGCTTAGCCGGTTAGCAAGAACCTTTGAGATAATCTTATACACTCCACTGATCAAGCTTATAGGACGGAAGTCCTCAATAATCGAAGCCCTGTGTCTCTCAGGAATGAGCACAATGAAAGTTGCATTAAGGGATTTTTCAAACTTTTGAAAAGAATGAAATTCACTAAAGACCTGCAGCACATTCCCTTTGACAATGTCCCGATAAGTTTGAAAGAACCCCATAGAAAAACCATCTGGCCCCGGCGCTCTATCCTTAGTCATACCAACAATGACCTTGTAGATCTCATCTTCATCGAAGGGTCTCTCCAAAACGCTCTCGTTCTGAGAGTCAATAGCATCAAAAGATAAAACATCAAGCTTCAGCCTCCACTCAGTCGGTTCTAAGATAAGGGTCACATAATAATCCACGATATGATTTTCTAAGTCCACGAGAGAGGATAACACCTGAGTGCCTGAGTGTAGCGACTCTATAGCATTATTGCGTCGATGTGAATTTGCAACTTTGTGAAAGTACTTCGTACACTTATCACCTTCTTTCAACCAAAGGGCCTTGGATTTTTTACGCCAAGCGGTCTCCTCTTACAACAACACCCTCTTCAAACTTGCCAAGACTGTGCCCTTCCTCACAATCGTCTCCTCTGATGAATCTCCCGATAATTCCCTCCCCTCTAACTTCTGCAATTCCTCCAAAAGGGTAGATTTATGGCTGTCAATGTAGCCAAAAACTTCCACGTTCCACTTCTTCAAGTCTTGCTTCAGAGCCTTCAGCTTACCTGCAAGAATAAAACTTGGGGTACCAATGAAATGATAAGCAGTCCATCAATTACGCACCATCTCCACAAACTCATCCGCAGTAAGCCACATGTTTTCAAACTTGAAATACCGGCAACCACTATGAATGCCCCCGCAATCTAGTACAATAGGAAAATGATTTAAGCAGACTCGCAATAGACATTTCTGACATACCTCCGGATAGTGGGCTTCCCATGAAGGAGAGACAGGGAATCTGTCCAATTTCGATCATACCCGACCGTTAGACCAAGTGTATTCGCCTCCTACCAGAAGGAGGTCCATAAGGTCCAACTCAAAAATGAACTCGGAGAACTCCTCCATGGCTGTTGAGTTCCGAAGATGTCCTGACCTCTCGCTAGGAAAGCGAGTAACGTTGAAGTCTCCTCACATGCACCATGGTACATCCCACAGAGAGTATACACCAGCCAACTCTTCCCATAACCTCCTCCTATCCCTGTCCACATTGGGCCCATATGTTACTACAAAAGCCCATTCCCAACCGTCAGCAATGTTCTTGAATCGCAACGCTACCGAGTAATCCCCGATACACTCCTCAATCACCTCAACTACTCTTTTGTCCCACGTTAATAACACTCCACCTGACGCTCCTAAGGAGGCCAAGTAGGACTAGCCCGCATATGCGCATCCCCATTAACTTCGCACTATTCTTCTGTCAATAAACCGTAACTTAGTTTCTTGAAAGCAAACCACATCACCCTTCCACATCCGCAATAATGTTTTGATACGAAGGCGTTTATTGTAATCATTAAGCCCCCACACGTTCCAAGAGATAATCTTAAGCTGCATGTAAACATAGATTGCCCCTCCCTTTCGTTCTATCCCTACCGCTACTTCCTTCCTTTGCATCATAGTTAATGGAGCAAGTTAGCCTTTTCAATTCCCTATCCCGCTTTGTGGCTGACTTCATACGCCTATCCTCAATTGCCATAAGAAGATCCTTAAATTTTTCTTCGTCGCCTCCAAACGAAATCCCAATAACAGCTTGTATCTCCTCCACTTTTTTGAAAACCCAGTTAGAAGGAACTCTCTCATCATCGAAACTTGGCAGGAGTGTGTATAACGGAGTTAGCATGGCCCCCTCGCCACCAATACAGTCTTTATCCACCAAAGCCAGCTGCAACAACGAATCTGAGTCTGAGTCTTCCCCACCAATTAAGTCTTCTGTACGGGTTGCCTCTTCCACTACTTCAGAAAGCCTTCCAACATCAACAGAGTTACTTTCCCCCAACCTATTCCCATCAGAATCGCCATTCACCCTTGGGGGGTTACCTAACGGAGGCCCCGGAAGCAGAGGACCACATTCCAATTGTTCTGACGGTGCTGATGAAGCGGCGAGAGCTCCGGCCACCTCAGACGACCTTTTCTGTGAAGTCTCCGTCCACGTTAGAGGCATCTCGATGCTGTGCAAGCACGTCTCTTGATCGTGTACGGCTACCAACGTACAATCCGGCACCACGGACCTCTCCGGCGAAGCCACCTGCATTTTCTGGCACCCCTGACCCATTGCCGGCGGTGCGGGTTGCAACCCACACGACGAAAATGGTACGTTGTCGCCACACGTACATAGCCTTCGGGACTGGGAGTCTGTCGCCTGGAACTGAAGAACAGGCTGTGCCTGGGCCTGGGCCTGAGCCTAATTAGAAGGCACCAAAGGCACCGCACTCGGGCCTGAGCAGCAGACTGGGCCGAGGCCATCGGACTGTATGAAAGGCCTGCACTGCTGAACCGCACAGTGCAAGTCTTTGGGCCCGTTAGGCCCAACTGAGGCCAGACCCTTCCCCTTATCATGAAGACTGGGTCCCACCAGTGTCTCATGATCAAAGCCTAGCTCAACCTGAGCACTCATAACCTGATCTAGCCCCACAACCTCAACTCAGTGTTTCAGCAATCCCATATTCACCTGAAAAGTAGCCACTTGCTTCTCCATTTCAGCCAACGCATGCATCAAAGTTTCCATGTTTAGACCCGACACCTTCCAGTCATTCCCTGCACACCACTGACCTTTCACCACAGAAGAATTCTCAGCTGTCCTCACTGCAAGTTTTGAGGCTCGAGACAGAGCCTCCCTGTATGAAAGGGAATGCTGGTGCCCTTGCGACGGAGGACCATGCTGAGACAATGGAGGAGGCCCCCGTTGCAAGTTGCCTCTGTTTCTCCCCCCCAAAAAAGAGGAAATTTCAGCGATTTCCTTCAACAAATCAGCAAAGTTCCTCCACCCTACCCCCTTCCTCCCTTTCGGTATCACTATCAAACCACAACGCTTCCCTTGGCCGAATTCTGAAGTAGAGATAAATCTCCCATAAGAGTTACGCTGCCGCTGTACCACCACAACCTGAGACCCGCTTCTTTGCGATTTGATAAATTCTTCAAAACCCTCGTAGCCTATAGCTTCCTTCACCATGGCAGCCAACCAACCCATAGAATCTTGAGCAATGTAAATGCAGTTCACTGCACGACAACTGCTCTCCGTGCATCTCCACCATTGCTCATTTAGTTTTTTCAAACTCAAAACACTTCTAATCAACAATAACATTCCTCGACAACCCCATCACAAAGTTTCTATTCCTAAAGCAATTAACAGTTAAGCTAAACACCACCGAACAACATAATCGTTAACGGGAATGAATCACCAATGAGATGAAAATTAGGGTTTTTTTTTTTCTTTCTCAGTTGTACGGAGATAAAAAAAATCAGAGGAGAGAGAACTTTTTTATACCACGCAAAGAAATTTAAGAAGACATTCTGATGTAAACAGAAACCACCTTCACAACAAACTGCAAGCCATAGCGCAATATTTATGGAAAGCTGAACATGATTTTGGTATCTATCTAAAACAAGAAGTTGTTCTATTTTTCGGCAAGATACCTCCACTAGAGAAATTCGAGAGTTGCTATGTTAAAAGAAAACGCAATACCTCAAGCTGAGTGCACACATTTCTCATGTCCACGGTTGGAACACCTAAACATTTTATCCTCACTGCTTCGGCATGTTTCCAACTATTGTGGATATCATTCAGCATGTTGTGGGTTAAACCGTCCCTCCCTACCCGAACAAATTAAAAAAAAAAAAAAAACACTAAGTAAAAGGCAATGATTAAAGAAAACGATAGATAGCAAATGATACTGCTTATTTCATTTAGTATCTCAGTTCAGATAAGAAGCCTTTGTAATCCATGCATCCTGCAAGTGCATTTCCTTTTGAATATCTAATGCATGTCCAAGAAACACATTGCTTTATCAACAACATCAAATGCATGCAAGATTAAGAACAAAGGTCTGACTTGACCTCAGAAGATGAGGCATCTGCAAGGCAGTATCATATTGGTTAAATCACCTGATATCATTGACCTGTCCAACTAGAATTTCAGATTGCAAAATAGCTAATCATCAATGAAATTTTTATATTCCATGGTTGACAGAGGACAAATGCTGTAGTGTGTTCTGAAACCTTTGCTGCAGAATCTTCAAGAAATTCATCACTTTCCTTGATAATTTTTAAAAGGACTTGAGAATGGTTAGATGTTTTTTTTTTTATTTGATTGGTAATCAAGAAATTTTATTCATAATAATAGGCAAAAGCCCAAGTACACAGGGAGTATACATGAGAAGTAGAACATGGTTAGATTATTGAAGAAATTGAACCTTGGTCAATCTTGAAGGAATTAGGTAGCTGTTTGGGAATTAATACAGCGAGTCAAAGGAAAAATAATAATAATAATAATAATAATAATAATAAAACAATGGTACCCATGGGCAATCATAGACCTATGTTCCCCAAGCAATAACACCTCAAAAGGTGAAGGCAATCACACTTTCAAAGAAAAGCTGGTAGAGTTTTGATCAAACCCAATAGCTCTATAACGAGATAGAAAATATAAAAGCGTCCATAAGGCTATTCTAATATTTTCTTATGAAAAAGAAAAAACAACTAAAACAAGCAGGAAACTACTGAAAAATAAGAAAACGCCTACAAAACATAAACAAATTCTCCTTGGCTTCTGGGACAGCCTATTCCAGCAATGGTAGGTACTCAATAAAGATTCCACCATGCATCCATTCCTTGCCTGATGGCTTCCATATAAAACTGTCAAGTCAATGACAAAAAAATCGAGAGAGAGAGAACAAAAATTTCACAACTCCCTCCTTGTCCTTGATAAATTTGAAGTCAATTAGCTTCATCTTCTCCTTAAATACTATCAAGCTCTTAGTGGTAAGAGCATTAGTCTTGCTTGTAAGCACCCTCCATTGAATGCAAACAATTCCTAGGGGCTATCATGCTGGAAGAAATTTTTCTTAAATTACTCGAAAGCACTTGCGGGAAACTCCTTGCCAAGGGTTTAATGCACCCCCAGGATCAGTCGGGATTTTGTTCCGGCAGTGCCAATATAAAATACAACACAATAAGCTTTAACAAGTTCCAATATAACTGTTGAATATGTAAGAAGAGCCAAAATAAACCAACAAAAAAAACTACAGAAATAATGAGTTTTACACTCCTAGGATGTGGATATTGCAGTCAGTACTCATTCGGTTAACTGCTAAATAAAAAAAGGAGACTAATGCGGTCTGAAAATTTGAAAAAGAGCACGTTGTATAATAGTATGAAAAAACATACAGAAGCAATTTTGTAAAGGGTACCATGGAGTTTAACTTCATTTCAGAAATGAAAATCCCTTTTTTTAATCGGTAAATGGCAAGATGAAAATCTTCATTCAAAGAGATGGTGCGAAATCCAACCCAAAGATATAAATCCTCTAATTGAGCATGCACAGATGCGGCAGAACACACTTAGTAACTCAAGAAACAACGACCCAGATGAGCAGAAAATACCTTCCTAAACGATGAAATGCAAATTAGAACCCAAAGTTAAAAACCATACACCCTATGCAACATGCAACTCACACAAAGTAGAAACCTCATAACCATACTTATCATATAATTACAAAGGAAAGCCATTAAAAAGCACTCTACAACGCGAGAAAAATCTAAAACCAACACATCCTCGAACAATACTTTTTTTTATAAGTACATCCTAGAACAATACTGAAATAGCTGATACCAAACACTGTATGCAATCCAAAAACACCATACCCAGATTGATTTGCGTCTTGGTATTGCGCTTCTGACACTTCTCCACGAGAATTCTCCTCTCAGCCCCAGTAAGAGGTTCTCCCTGAACCCTCTCCCTCATCTTCCTCCTCTTCTCCTCCAGCTTCGGGTCGTCCGCTCCTTCCACGGACCTCGCCTTGGGGTCCACTGCGGGAGCACACACCCCGGTCCATTCGCGGTCGAGGCGGCCCGGCCCGAAAGGCGAGTACTTCGGCTCCCGTAGCCCAATGGGTCTCACCGTCGGATTGCTCTCCGTGTAACTGTACTGGAAATCAAAGGGCAAATCGGACTTTATCGGTTTTATTCCAGTTCGATCAAGCGAAGAAGGTGGGCGGTACCGGGGTTTCTGCTTTTTTTTCGTATTCGCGCTGGGAATGCGATTAGGGTTTTGGGGGGACGAGGAAAGGGAGTGTGGGGGTTTGAAGGAGTAATGTTGGTGGAGTTTCGAGGAGGTGATAGTGGTGGTAGAGAATGAGAGGAGGCGCGTGAGAAGCGCGCGGCAGAGTGGGGGTAAGGGTAGCTTTCGGCGGGATAGATGGCTAAGGGACATGAGGGTTTAAGGAGGGTTTCTAGACTCTGCCGCGGCTAGCGATGGAGACGGAGGAGGAGAAGAGGAGACGAGAGAACAAATTTGAACCAAACTTTCGTGTACCTCCAAATCTTTCTTTCTAGTTTTCCTTTTCTTCTTTTAAATTATTCACATCCATAATATTTTATTTTTAGGAGAAAAAAGTTAACTATACTCGCAAAAAATTACTAAAAATTTACATATCCAAGGCTTTTCATCGTTTTTTTTTTATATTCTATTTTTAAAATAAAAATTTTGTATTAGTGAGAAAGTTTATATATAAATTTTGTATACGTTTTTATGTGTAAAGTTGGTATAATCTTGTTAAAAATTTAATTGTATTTAAAAGCTTTACACGACAAAACTTCTTTTATATTATTAGTTAATTATAATATTTATAAATTGATATGTAAATATGTCATTTTTTTTTATATAGAATTAAAATACAAATGCCTTTTATTTATGATAACCGATGCATCGAACTTTCGTATTGATAGTGTACTTTTTGTTTCAATGAACACATTATTTATGAATATAATTTTTTTTCTTATGTGTTTATTCTTCTTTTGGCCATTGGGAATTTTTAGATGAGAATTTTGAGTTTTAAGATTAAATATTAAAATATTATATTTTAATATTATTATTATTTTAAGATTTGAAAAAGTAGGAAAAAAGTTAAATTATTTATTATATTCTATATAAAAATTTGAAAAAATTATAATGATGAGATGAGAATTTTATATTTGAAATTAAAATTTTGCGTGGCCAACATTACCGTCCAACCTGTGGCCGTAAATTATATATTTTGAAAGTCGTGTTATTTGAAAATTTTTACATCACAGACTATGATCTACATGGGATAATTTGATTTGTAAAATTTATATTTTAAAACTTATCTTTCAAATCAAATTAGTAAATTACGTCACGTAAATGATGTACTATGTAAAAATCTTCAAATAGAACATAGTCTCTGATCAATTTTAATTTTAAAAATTTCAGCAAATATATCTATATGAGAAATGATAGTTATAGTTGTGAGTGTATAAATATCGTATAATCACTTAAAAAATAAAAATAAATACAAGACTCACATAAAAATAAATAAATTTTTTAATAATATACCCTATTCTTTTATCATTTAAAAAAAGAATAAATACAATACTCATGTAAAAATAAATTAATTTTTTAATAATATACCCTATTCTTTTTCAAAACAACTGTATGATATTTGTGCATTTCACAACTATACGTAACATTACTCAAATTTACTTTTAGTTATAATAATCTGGTTACTTTTGGTTAAATCAAGAAATACAAAGATCCAAGAAGAAGAAAAAGAAGAAGAAGTGATATTTACTTATATTTTTCTTCCGGCCAACCCAAGCAAAGTCATTCCAAAGACTATTTTAGCTTACCTTATAATTTCTCTCCGATATGGAAATGTTGGCAAACATATATCTATATATATATATATATGCTTGAATTGGAATTCAAGAAAAAATTAGGGGTTCTCTCTTTCTAATTACTCAAGAAAAAGATTATCACTAATTAATTTTTAGATTAATTCGACACCTAATTATGATATTATTTAATTAACGTACGTTGTACCAAAAGTTTGGATCTGTTGACTCTCTTATAATTTTACGTTAAGTCACCATTCCTCCAAATTTTACGAACAACGAGATTTTGCTTACGTTAAGAAAATTAGGCTATGTTTAAATAGCGAAAATGTTTTATAATCTCATTTTATCATTATAATTTTTTAAAATTTTTTATATAAAATATAATAAATAACTTAATTTTTTTAAAATTTTAAAATAATAAAAATATTAAAAAATAATATTTTATTTAATTTTAAATTTTTATCTCAACTTATTATTCAAGCACCTTAACGTCCAGACATACTGTTAATGCCAGTACTACTGGATCATCATCATGATCTTATAAATAGCTACTTTTGCTCACAAATTAATTGGTCGTAATTTCATGGTCAACTCAAATCAAAGAAGTTGAAAATTAACTGAAAACTCTTTTTTTTTAGTTATAAATAGGATGTGGCCAACTGCACAATATATAAATATAGATCAGTTTATGGGTCACCGGCCACCTGAAAATAGAAAATAGAAAATAGATCATCATCATGTCCAACGTAATGATCCTAATTAATTTCAGAAATATATATATATATATATATTTCTGTTTTCTTCGATCCATGCCACGTAATTATAATTAGCTCATGTATAGCTATATATATTCAAATAAAACATATGACAATGGTGTCACTTCTAATATTGATATTTTACTACTAATTTGTTTAATTGCCTTATTATAGACAATATTAAATTAACCCCTCAATCCCATGTATTTTCTCTGTAACGAGTACAAGCGCGCGTGTATAGGCTTTATATATATAGACAATGAAAGTCATTGGAAATCCAGAAATTATATATATATATATATATGTTGTCTTCCTTGTAAGGTTTCCCAACCAAAACCCTGAGCATGCAATCGGATCCGAAGGACGTCGATCGATCGAGTACTTCAAGATTTCTCTTTATACCCATGGAGCTGCTTAGTTAATTTTTTCGTTGTTTTTGTTTCCTGCGATCGGTTTAAACTAAAAAACTGGGGTGTAATACTGTTTGTAGCGCCCTGCATAAACAAAGCTAGCTACTACGTATACGCCAAAGATGTTCTCGAGATCAAAGAAATGCGTCCATTCTGATCTTTCTCTTCCTTGGAAGCTCGTTCTCTCTCTTCTCTTGGTCTCGACAAGTCTTGTCGTTTGGGCAACTGGGGACGAGGAAAAGGTACTTTGTATTCTGCATAATTTTGCTTTTCTGCAATTTATAACGTTGTTTGGCTTGTTTACTTAATTCCATGCATGCAATTATAATCTTAATCGGAAATTAATTATGCAGAAATTGTACATAGCGTTTTTGGGAGATCATCCACTAGTTAATTCAAACTCTCTAGATCAAGCACATATTCATCTCCTCTCATCTGTGAAAGAAAGGTACGTACGTACTTACGTATAAGGTTCTTTCTTCCGATATATATATATATATTCTGCGCGCAGGTTTCCCATTTTCATCGTAATAAACACATATTCTGATAAGCTTTTATAATTTTTTCCGATCGACATGATGAAATTTATACGATCGAACAGCTATGATGATGCGAAGGAGTCCATCGTCTACAGCTATACGAAGAGCCTGAATGCATTTGCAGCAAAGTTATCTGAAGATGAAGCTAAGAAGTTATCGGGTACGTACGCAACGTCTGATGAAACTGTAAATCTAATTTCAATATGTTCAGAAATTAGATATGGGATATATATATATATATATATATATGTATATATAGATCCTGAGTTGTGCGTACGTATATTATACGACGTTGCTCATGTGAAATTATATATAGGAATGGACGAGGTGCTGTCCGTGATACCGAATCAGTATTATAAGCTACACACCACGAAATCCTGGGACTTTGTTGGCTTACCTGTAACCGCAAGAAGAAAATTGAGAACGGAGAGCGATGTGATTGTGGGTCTATTTGATACAGGTTTTAATTAATGATCTTCATCTCTTTTTATTTTTATTTCCTTTATTTTATTTTTTGCTCATTCTCAAAATATAACTAGTTAATTTCATCGTATATTTGTGACTGCAGGGATTTCTCCAGATTCTGAAAGCTTTAAGGATGACGGGTTTGGTCCTCCACCCGCTAAGTGGAAAGGAACTTGTGGCCCATTTGCTAATTTCTCAGGATGCAACAAGTAAAATCTTCTCCATATGATCTATATATTTTCTTTCAGATCAAATGATTCCTAACTAAAGCTAGCTAGCTAGCTTCTTAATTTACCAATTCTAATTTTCAAGAAATTTTAATGGTTAAGTAGTACTATATATATATATAGTTAATTATCCGCACGAATTTAAAAATTAATAGAATTTTTAAGCATAATTAATTAATGCATAAACATGTTTGATAAATTCCTTAATTTGGAATATTAATACACCCCAATTTATCGATTGTGCGGTGGCATTATTTAAAGATTGATTTATCTCTCAATTTAGGAAAGTTTGATTCTCTAATTTCCGATTACTGCCCAATAAATCCGGCCGGATCCGTAGTAAACATATTAGACACACACACACACACGTGTATATATATATAGCACTCAAAGATAGAAATAACGAAACAGAATTATCAAATTTATGTCTGTACAACTTCAAAAATGATTCCCCAAAACATTTATGATCTTATAAGTTATCTTCTATAAATTAAATTATAGCCTACATTACATAAAAAATTTCAAATAAAATTATTATTACCCCCAAAAGATAATCTCGATTTCCATGTTTATCGAGAACAAAGTAATGACAAGATTTTTAGACTACGTTCAGAGATTAATTTGTTAATTTTTTTTAAAGATCTTCGAATGCATTGGCTTACCTTTGTACGTTCTCTCCTTGCCACCCCTTGTGGGAACTTGAAGCAAGATCATAGGCGCCAGGTACTTCAAGCTCGATGGCATTCCCGATGCCTCCGACATATTATCTCCGGTTGACGTGGATGGACACGGGACGCACACATCGTCAACATTAGCCGGCAACCTAGTCCCAAATGCAAGCCTCTTCGGGCTTGCCAGAGGAACCGCACGTGGTGCGGTGCCGTCGGCGAGGGTGGCCATGTACAAGGTGTGTTGGGCGTCCACTGGTTGCGCCGGTGCAGATATACTTGCTGCATATGATGCTGCTATACATGATGGTGTGGACATTATATCGATTTCCATCGGCGGCGCAGGGAATCAAGATTACACCATCGACTCTGTACCAATCGGTGCATTTCATGCAATGCAGAAGGGAATTATCACCGTGGCCTCCGCTGGAAATAATGGACCAAGTCTGACTAGTGTGGGGAATCACGCTCCTTGGATTCTAACCGTGGCAGCTAGCGGCATTGATAGGGAGTTTAGAAGCAAAGTTCATTTCGGAAATGGAAGGAACATCTCGGTACGTACGCCATAGGTTTTTGCATGCATGCAGAATATATATATGCATAAAATTACATGAGGTTAATATATATATATATATATATTGGCACTCTTGAAATCCTGTATAGAGTTTAATATTCTTTGTCCGATCCGCAGAAGTGAAGGGCAGAGATTGGATGGTTCGTATCTCATTTCCGAACTGTGATGTCAAACACAGTAGGGAGCTTTTCTTTTTTGATTTTGAAGGCAAAAAATTAAGACTAATCTGATACATGAAACGAGAAGGTCTCTCCATGCCACCTCAATTGAATTTACATGCATTAAACGCTAAATATATATACATCATGATATGCAAGTATATATCCTAAAGGTGGATATATATAATAGCTAGCCAGCTAGGTCTGTAACGTCTGTATATGGGTAAATTAACTAGCAAGTATGTGAAATGTGCATGAATGTTGTGGGGTGCATGCAGGGGATTGGCGTGAGCACATTCAATCCAAAGCAGGAATTATACCCTCTTATTAGTGGGGCTGATGCGGCACTTAACTCTACAACTGTGGAGAATGCAAGGTATTATACGTTTTCTTTATGCACGGAGCTGGAGCAGTACTACGTGGAAATTTTCGCAAAAAATGATGTAGCTAGCGCCATTAATTTCATATTGTGATGGCTAGGTTCTGTATCCAAGACTCATTGGACCCTGTCAAGGTGAAGGGAAGGATTGTTCACTGCAAATCATTAGCGTGGGGTAGTGATTCTGTTGTCAGAGAAATTGGTGGGGCTGGCACTATAGTTGAAAGTGATCGATTACCTGATGCTGCCCTAATTTTCATGGCACCGGCAACTGTGGTTAATGGCACTGTAGGCGCGATCATCGATGATTACATACATTCCACAAGGTATTAATACCTCTTCGCTGTATTTTTAGAGAACGTTTAATTTACTACATGTTGCCGATGCCACACACAACATTTCTGCAAGGAAAACAAAAAATATTAGAGAAGTATGGTCACACTCTTTACTGTTATCCCCTAATCACTGACCAAGTCCAAAGCCCGACTTCTCACAATTATTTTATGAAAAACAGGTGGATATATATTAATCTCTGATGATATAGATTCAGGATCTATATTATCTGACAGATATTAGGAAGGAAATCATGAATTAATATTTCTTGTTCAATATTATTTTAGATCACCAGCAGCAGTGATTTACAAGACCCGTGAAAGAAAAAAAGAGCCTGCTCCATTTGTAGCTTCATTTTCATCTCGGGGTCCAAGTCCGGGATCAAACCGCCTCCTCAAGGTATACATGACTTTACTATATATATAAATTTCAACCAGAATATATATATAGTATAAAACCTTTTCCTTTCTGCTTGACTCATGACGTAACATACAAAAACTAGCACTCAAAAAAGTGGACCTGTTTTCTATACAGCCTGATATTTCAGCACCCGGTATTGACATTTTGGCAGCATACACCCCCATGAAATCGCTCACCGGCTTGAAAGGAGACACCCAATATTCTAAATTTACCTTAATGTCTGGTACTTCCATGGCATGTCCTCACGTTGCCGGGGTAGCAGCGTATGTAAAGTCATTCCACCCAAACTGGAGTCCAGCTGCAATCAAATCCGCCATCTTGACCACAGGTAATTAAAGAGAAAGGATCAACTTCTATAGGAAGATTGGATTTGGTCCATCCATTATAGAATTCTGTTTCTTAATCAATGCTTACCTTCTTCATGTCTGACACTTTCAAGCAAAACCCATGAGCCGGAGAGTTGATTACAACAAAGATCAAGAATTTGCCTTTGGTTCCGGTCAAGTGAACCCAACTCGGGCAGTGAGCCCCGGCTTAGTTTTTGACATGGATGAAATGCCTTACATCCAATTCTTATGCCACGAGGGGTATAATGCATCCTCTTTAGCAGTCCTAGTTGGTTCCAAACATGTCAACTGCTCCACGTTGCTTCCCGGACTTGGCTATGATGATCTCAACTATCCCACCATGCAGCTTAGCCTGAAAAACAACCGAGAGCCGATAACAGGCGTTTTCCGGCGAAGAGTGACCAACGTCGGTCCTGCTCTGTCCATCTATAACGCCACCATTAAAGCTCCCACAGGAGTTGAAATCACTGTTAGGCCCACGACTCTCTACTTCTCTCGCGTCTTGCAGAAGCGGAGCTTCACGGTTGTGGTGAAGGCAAAGCCAATGCCGAGTGGGCAAATGGTCCCGGGTTCACTTGTTTGGAAAAGCTCCCGTCACGTTGTAAGGAGCCCTATTGTCATTTATAGTCCGATTGATGACTAAATGAAAAGATGAAAGATGCACGTATAAAGTAGAAATTATAAGTGTTTTATTTGCTGAATTAGATTTTGAAAATTTAATTTTATTAATGCAACCGTACGATTCAGATAAAGAGATGGCAGGTATGTATGATATATAGTACTTACTTTTCGAATGGCTCGTCTTCATCTTGGTTAACATGCATGTCATGATTTCTGGCGTATGGTTAATTTGGAGGATGAACGTCCAAATTAGTATCTTTTTAGATCAATTAATGCTTATACATTTAAAAAAATAATAATATTTATAATTGTAAGTGTATAAATTTCGCGTAACTATTTTTAAAAAAATAAATAAATACGAAATTCACTCATTTTTAAAACATCTGCATAATAATTTTATATTTCACGACTATATAAAAGATTACTCATTTAAATAATAAGTTCAAAACAAAGATAATGTCGCTAGTTCATGAATTCTCAAAATATACTGTGACCAATGACGAGGCATTTTAACAATGGACATACTGTATCAGACTCTGGCTACTTGAATAAGTAAGTTGGATATATTGAATATTTAATTAAACAATTAAATAGTTAAAGAAATAATAAAAGAAATATAAAAAATTGGAGTCTCCTCTCTATTTTTCTCTCTGAAAATAGAGATGGTGGAAGCAGTTATAACTAACTGATAGGAAAGTGAGTGCGAGGCAACCTTGGATGAGTCTGCTGGTGGTGGCTGGACTGAAAAGTTTGGAAGAACAGTGGAAGAAGCTAAGGCTATTGGTTGTCGAGGTTGGTGAGGAGGTTAAAGTGGAAGCTTGGGAACAGGGGGAGCATAGTCTAGTCGGAAATATCTGTCTGGAGAGATCGATTAGCAAGGAGGTTCTGTCAAGCACGATGAATAAGATATGGCGTATTAGTAAACCAGCTGAATTCCGAGAGGTTAGTGACAATAAGTTTGTGATTATTTTTCACACTATGGCTGATAAGTTGAGAGTATTGGATGGCAAACCATGGTTATTTGATAACCATTTGTTTGTACTTAAGGTGTTTGATGTTTTTGCTCAACCGAATGAATGGAGCTTTGATCATGAATTGTTCTGGATCCAGATCCACAATCTGCTTATGTTTTGTATGACAAAAGAGAAGGGGCTTTTAATTGGTGAATCATTAGGAAGATTAATGAAGGTGAATATTCCTGCGAATGGTATAGGATGGGGGGATTTCCTGCGAGTTAGAGTGGAAATTCCATTGAAAAATGTAGTGGTTCGTGGGAGGTGGATAAAGGTGAATGAACATAATGTGTGGGCTAGTGTGAAGTATGAGAAAATACTAAGAATGTGTTTTCAATGTGGTTGGTTGACTCATGGGGAGAATGGGTGTGTGATGGGAGGCGAGGGTTTAGGGAATGGAAGGTCTTCTCAAGAGCAATTTGGCTCATGGCTTAGAACTGATGGGGGATTTAGGAAAAGGGCTATAAGGGAGGTGGGGAGAAACAATCATGGGAGAGAAAAATAAACGAGGAATGTATTAGTAGAGGAGAGGAAAGTGCTTCTTATGAGGCTGGGGGTAAGGAAAATTGTACTGAGTCTAGAGAAGAGGAGTCAATTGTGGTGAAAATAAAGGACAGTGAGGAAGAAAGAAATGAGGGGGAAAATGGAAGGGAGTTAATGTTGGTAAATGGGCAGGATGTGATAGAAGAGCAAATTAATAATATGAAAAGTGGGGATGGAGAGGTTGGGTTAGAAGATGAGGTTAATGAGGTGAAGGGGCAGCAATCTAAGTGCTGCAAGGGGGGATATGCAATGAGGAGCCTGGGTTAGAAAAAAATAAATGAGGTTAGAAAGAGTTGGAAGAGGAAAGCTAAAGAGATGGTTAAATCAAAAAGTCAGGGGATGATTTCAGGGAGGAATAAGAGGTTGATTAGGAGGGAAGAGAAGGAGGATGAAGGTGAAGAGGTAAATACTAAGAAAGTGAGGAGGGAAGACACTGATTCAGAAGTTTTGTTATTATTGGCAGGGCTGCCTTGGATCAATGAGGGCTTTAAGTTGGAACTGTCGAGGGCTTAGCAACCCCCGGACAGTTCAGTTCCCTTGTAGGCTTGCAAAGGAGAAGTTGCCAGACTTTATCTTCATTATGGAGACAAAGTTGAGATTTGAGAAAGTAGAAGTTGTGCAAAAGAAATTGGACTTTGAAGGTTGTATGGTGGCGGAACCGAGAGGATTTTGTAGTGGGTTGGTGATGATGTGGAAGGATGTAAAGGAGGTGGAACTATGGAATTACTCACAATGGCATATTAACCTATGGGTTAAGAATAAAGGGGAGAGCTCTAAGTGGCTCATGACTGGTTTTTATGGACATCCAGGGGTTGCTAAGAGAAAGGGTTCTTGAAAGTTACTGCAGATGCTAAAACCTTCTCCTGAGGGGGGATGGTGTGTTTTAGGAGACTTCAATGAGATAGCGTCCCAAGGGGAGAAATTGGGAGGAAATGAGAGGAGGGAGGGGCAAATGGAGGATTTTCGAGAGACTTTATCTAATGGAGGATTGTGTGATCTTGGGTGGAGGGGCATTAAGTATATATGGAGCAATGGTCATAATGACAGTTCTTTTGTTAAAGAAAGATTAGATCAAGCTGTTGCAAACCAAGCTTGGAGGAGATCTTTTAATAAAGTAGGAGTGGAAACAGTGGTAGCTTGGTGTTCTGACCGTCTACCTATTCTACTTACCTACTCAAGAGACAGATTTACCTATGAGAAAGATAAGAGAATATTTTGCTATGAAATGTCTTGAGATAAGGAGGAGGAGTGTGGGATGATAGTGGAAAGGGCATGGAAGAGGTATGGAGGTGAGGGGAAAGGAAGACTATCCAGTGTTTAAAGAAGGCTTAATTCATGTAGACAAGCTCTCGGTTTATGGTCCTCAAAGAAGTTTGCAAAGACAGGGGTTGATATTAAGCTCTTATCTAGCAAACTTAAAATTCTAAAAGAGGTGGAGGGGCCTGAAAATACATCTAAAATGAGATGTGTAGGCAGGAAGTTGGATGAATTGCTGGAGCAGGATAATATTTAGTGGAAGTAAAGAGCTAAGGCTCATTGGTTGCAGCAAGGGGATCGAAATACAAATTTTTTTCATGCCTGTGTAAACCAACAAAAGAAAAATAATACTATCTCTAAGATTACTAATTCTCAATGGTGCTTAGTGAGTAAGTAGGCATAAATTGAGGCTGCTTTTGGAGAATATTTTGCTGAAGTCTACTTAACCAGCAACCATTCTAAAACTAATATTGAAAGGTGTATTGGTGAAATTGAGCCAAAGATTACTAAGGAAATGAGTTGTGGGTTAGAAGGGACTTTTAATAGGGAAGAGGTGAATGTGGCTCTGAAACAGAGGTCACCTTGGAAATCCCCTGGCCTGATGGTTTTGGACCTGGTTTTTTTCAGAAGCATTGGGGTGTCATTGACAGTAATATAAGTGAGGCTGTTTTAGAGTTCTTTAATGGGGGATCGATGGTGGCAGATTTAAATCATACTTATATAGCTTTGATACCAAAGGTAAAGGTGCCTAAGACTGTGATGGAGTTTAAACCAATTAGTTTATGCAATGTTTTGCATAAACTAATATTAAAGGTCCTTGCTAATCCTGTGAAAAAGGTGATGCATACTTTTATTTCACATAATCAAAACGCTTTTATTGCTGACAGACTCATTACTGATAATATTATGGTTGCGTTTGAGTTACTTCACTCAATGCAATCCAAGCAAAAAGGAAAGATAGGTAATATGGCTGTAAAAATTGATATGTCAAAGGCATGTGATCGTGTGGAATGACCTTTCTTGCAAGCTATGTTGATTGGACTGGGGTTTGGGGAGAAGATTACTAAGTTGGTAATGATGTGTGTACAATCAGTAAGTTACTCAGTGGTAGTGAATGAGAGGCTAGGGCAGAAATTCTTTCCTTCAAGAGGATTGAGACAGGATAATCCTCTATCCCCCTATCTGTTCTTTATTTGTGTAGAAGGACTAAGTCAAATGTTTTTTAGAGATGGAAGGGAAGGTGTAATAAGGGGAGTAGCTGTTGTGAGGGGGGGTTAAAAGTTAATCACCTACTTTTTGCATATGAGTGTGTGATCTTTGGCAGGGCTATCTTGAATGAGTGGAGAAGCATGTATGACATTCTTGATTGCTATGAGAAGGCCTCGGGGCATAAGCTTAATAAGCATAAGACTTCCATTTTCTTTAGCACAAACACAAAAGAGAATGTAAAGAGTGAAATATATAAAGAGGCTGGGTCCTATATTTGTGATAGACATGAGAAATATCTTGGTTTGCCTACCATTATAGGTAGATCAAAGTATAATACTTTGAGGGGACTTAAAGAGAGGGTATGGAAGAGGATTCAGAACTGGAAAAATGGGTTTTTGTCAAAAGCTGAAAAGGAAATTCTGATTAAGGCTGTGTTACAAGCCATTTCTACATACACTATGAGTGTATTTAAGCTACCTCAGAGATTGTGTGATGAGATTGAACAACTTTTCTCCAAGTTCTGGTGGTCTCAGTATAAAAAGGATGATGAGATGCATTGGTGGAAGTGGAGCAGATTGGGACAGAATAAAATGGAAGGTGGATTGGGTTTTAGGCAACTTGAAGATTTTAATTTGGTCATGCTAGCTAAGCAAGGATGGAGAATGTTGATGGATCCTACTTCTCTTGTTGCCAGAATTTTTAAAGATAAATATTTTAAGAATGTCTCTTTACTTGAAGCCACTTTGGGTAATCTCCTTCATTTATTTGGATGAGTGTGTGGTTTGCTTTAGGGGTTATTAGAATAGGAATGAGGATGAGGGTTGAGAATGGAGAGAATATCAGAATTTGGGATCATAAATGGTTGCCAAAATCTGTAACTGGTTGTGTATAATCGTAAGTAAAAATTTTACAAGCTGAGGATCGAGTTTGTGAGTTGATTGATAAATCTAGTAGAAGATGGAAGGTGGATTTAGTGAGGCAAATTTTTGAGAATGATGAAGCTGATTTGATACTGTCTTTACCCCTTAGCCCAGTGGAAGCAAAGGACAAATTAATTTGGGGATACTCAAAAGGAAAGTTCTCGGTAAGAAGTGCTTATCATATGGAGCAACAAGATAGAAGGCAAAGGGTTGGGGAGAGTTCAGAGTTTGGCAGAGAAGAAAGGATATAGAAACAGATTTGGAAGTTGGGAGTCCCAGGTGCTATTAAACTTTTTTTTTTTTTTTTTTTTGTGGAGAACAGCCAACAATATTTTGCCTACTATGATAAATCTAAGCCAAATGAGGGTGGTAGAGGATGTAAAGTGTCCTATTTGCTTGGAAAATGAGGAATCAAAGATGCATGCTATTTGATGGTGCCCTGCGGCTTCTAATGTTTGGGGGTGAGATAGGCAGTCTTATACAGAAATTGAGGGTGAGAGTAACAAATTTTTTGCAGCTTTGGGAGGAAATGTATAGTAAACTCCCTATTGAGAATATAGAAAAAATGACTATGATCACGAGAAACATCTGGTATAGAAGAAATAAATATGTGTTTGAGAAAAAATTCTTGACTCCTGCTAATGTTGTACAGATTTTATTAACAGGATATGAAGATTTTAAGCTGACTCAAGAGAGGTTAAGGGGTGAGTTTGATAAAATTGTTATCAAGCCAACAATGAGGGAAGGCAATGGGTGAAGGAAACCAAGAGATTTAAAACTAAAAGCTAATTTTGATGCTGCTATTAGTGTGTCCTCTCAGAGATTGGAGATTGGGGTGGTAATAAGAGATGGTGAGGATGAAGTTTTTGCTACAAAATGTGTTGTTAAGGTGTTAAGTGGCTGTGCTTTTGTTGCATAATGTTTTGCTTTATGGGAAGCCATAGTACTATGTGAAGACCTGGGGTTGGAGATGTCTAGTTTGAAGGAGATGCGAAGGAAGTTATTGATGCAGTAAGGAAGGGGGAAAGGTATGATTCAAGTGTTGGTCATCTGGTGAAGGCTTTGCAGTAGAAGCTAAGAGCATATTTTAGGTGGAAAGTGAGCTTTATTTAAAGAGAAATAAATGAGGTTGCTCATCAATTAGTTAAGATGGCATTAAATTGTGAAGAGGACATGTATTGAGTTGAGGAGGGTCCTGAGGAAATTGTTAATCAAGTACTTATAGACAAAATGTATGATGTAACTTATAAAAGTTGAATATGAATAGAATGAGTTTTTTTTTTTTTTTTATTAAAAATAAAATAAAAATAGTTAGTAGAGTAATCTAAGTATCTAACACATCTAATATGATGCCAAGTAAGATAAAGACTACGCATCTATCCTCAAAACTTAGACTAATAGGGATAAATTGATTTTAATATTTATATTCGTCTTAACAAACCTTTAAACATTGGAAGTTAAACTATATATTACATTTTGATTTTCCTCTCGTCAAGTTGTCATGATACTACACATTAATTACTAATTACTAGAAATTGCGAAAGAAAATTTGTTGTTACTTCTAGCATACGATCGTCATCATGTATACAATATTTCTCAAACTTCTCGAAGGCTTTTGACTTTTTTTCATAAATATATATATATATATATATATCATACATGTAGTATGATCAGAATTATATATTCATTGAGAATAACGTGTATTACCCGCGTAGAACATAACGGCCAATCAAATTGTATGTCTTGGGTGATTTAACTAAGCGGATTATATAATATATTTTTACGAGTAATGCTGTATATATAGTTTTAAGTATTTAAATTATGTGCATTATATTTAAAATAAAGTAGAATTTATTATTAAAAATTGGATTTTTTATATGGTTTTTTAATTTATGATTTTTAAAAAATAACTTGTAAAAATTTAGTTTGTAAGCAATAAGCAATTCATTTTACAAATTAAATTTGGTCATTTAAATATGTGAAGCGTCACGGTCATGTAAATATAATTATTATTTTATATATTTAATTAAAAAAAATCGACGTGGGAGAAAAAATAATAACAACCGGCTGAAATGGTAGTTGTAGCTGGACGTTTTGCAGAGAGAAGACCGATAGATGAAACCTGAAAATACCGGTAACCGGTTGTCTTCGAGGACCTTGCACGCGTTTGTTAATACGAAGAAGATTTGCAGCTTACCGGTTCTGTTTCTCTCTATCTGACTTTGAAACTCTATTTTCTCGCTCTTAACTTCTTTGAAGGTTCCAAAGGAAATTTCTTTCCATATCGTCCGATAATCATACCTCAAAAGGTATCATCTATTCCCCCTTTGACATTTATCTAATCAAAACTCTCCTTTCCGCAATTTTTTTTGTTGATCATTGTCACCGAGCCTCGAGCCTTTCTATATTTTGAGAATCAAATTCCATTTTATCCTCTCTGTATCTTTGCTATTTACCTCAAATATACAAAATTTTCCATGTATCTATAATCCCCAAAGGTTGATTCCGGTCTATATCTGTCTTTTTTGTTGGTTTACAGTTTACTTGCTAAACAGCTTTGCATGCTGTCAATATATCTTTTAATTCAAGTCCTACGCATACATTAAACTTCATTCAATTATCATCATAAGAATCAAAATTTAATGTTTGTTAATGGATAATTCTGGTTCATCATCTTCGTATCCAAACCACAATCCCCATGCATACCCTCCTCCTCCATACCAACCACCAAATGCAGATCCATATCATGTCCCTTCTTATCCCTACCCGTATGATTCCGCACATTCTTACCCTTATGCATACCCACCCCCACCACCATCGCCTTCAACGTCGTATTCAGGTCCTTTAGACTATCACCACCATCCTCCTCCCTATCCATACCCATATCCAGTTGCTCCGATTCCTCACAGTGCTCCACAACCAACCCTTCAACACCTTAGTGGTTCACAATATGGCTCCTCACATTACCATTACCAACAACCCGGCTTATACCCGTCTATCGAAAGCCCACCCCAAGTCCCTCCCCGGGCCATTAGTTTTTCCAATCATCACCGACAGGATAGCTCAAGTTCTATAGAAACTGGGTCATCCGCGAATCTTAATAGTGCAAATTATTCCAGCTCTTCTCACACTCCTGCTTACCCACCTTTGGATGATCTTTTCCTTAATGAGCGTTTGTCTGATAATCCTACTGCCCCTGCATCACCCCGTGCTCCTTCGGTGCCACCATTGACGAGTGCCCCTCCTAGCGCAAGGTACGATAGGCCAGGGGACTTATACGCATATCCTAACCACTCTTTTCAAAGTATTTCTGAGGTGTCTTATTCAAGTCAGATTGATTCATCTGGAAATTCTGCTTATGGTCACTCGGGCTCATTCAATGCGTCGCAGCACAGTCAGTCCTTGCAGATTTTGCCCCGGCAGAATAAAGGATCATTGAAGGTGTTGCTTTTACATGGGAATTTAGATATTTGGATTTATCATGCACAAAACCTTCCGAATATGGACTTGTTCCATAAGACTTTGGGGGATATGTTTGCAAAATTACCAGTGAACATGAGCAACAAAATTGAGGGCCACATGAATAATAAGATAACTAGTGATCCTTATGTTTCAATTTCGGTATCAAATGCTGTAATTGGGACGACTTATGTGATTAGCAATAGTGAGGATCCTGATTGGAAGCAACATTTCTATGTGCCGGTGGCGCATCACGCAGCTGAGGTGCATTTTGCGGTTAAAGACAGCGATGTAGTGGGGTCGCAGCTTATGGGAGTTGTGACAATTCCAGTGGAACAGATACATTCAGGGATAAAGGTTAAAGGAACCTACCCAATCCTGAATGGTAGTGGGAAGCCTTGTAAGCCCGGAGCTACCTTGAGTCTTTCAATTCAGTACACTCCAATTGAGAAACTGAGCAGTTACCATCATGGAGTGGGGGCAGGCCCCGATTACGATGGGATTCCTGGAACATACTTTCCTCTCAGGAAAGGAGGAATGGTCACTCTTTATCAAGATGCCCATGTTCCAGATGGATCTCTTCCAGATGTGATGCTTGATCGAGGGATGTATTATGTGCATGGGAAATGTTGGCATGACATTTTTGATTCAATACGTCAAGCTCGTCGTTTGATTTACATTACTGGGTGGTCCCTGTGGCACAAAGTTAGACTTGTACGGGATGCTGGTCAAGCAGATTTCACACTAGGGGATCTTTTGAGGGCCAAGTCCCGGGAAGGAGTAAGAGTACTGCTGCTTATTTGGGATGACCCTACATCAAGGAGCATTTTGGGTTACAGAACAGTGAGTAACTTACCTTCAGAAACATTTTGTGACATTTCACCCTAGTTTCCAGATTTCACTTATTAAACTATGTAACTTAGTTATTTGTATCAGATTTTAGCATAGAGCAATCATTAAAATGCAATCTATTTGTTGGCCTTTCCTGGAGTTTGGATTTTGAGTCTTACAAATAAGTATCCTACATGGCAGCATAGCATGTTTTGTTGTATTTTGATGCTTGTATTCACGTAATACTTTTATTTCCTTTGTTTTGAGTTCTTAGGTGAATCTTGATAAGCTTATTGTCATACTCAATGATTTCTATGTTTTGATTACACCTCAAAATGTGCTTGAACTATTCTAGATATTGCTTGCCCTTTTCAATTATAATAAGAAAACTTTATAAGATAGATTTTCAGTACGCCTGTTTATATGCAGGATGGAATCATGCAAACCCATGATGAGGAAACTCGCCGTTTCTTCAAGAATTCTTCAGTGCAAGTGCTACTTTGTCCCCGCATTGCTGGAAAGCGACATAGCTGGATGAAACAAAGGGTAAGATTTAAAAGTCTTTTTTACCTTTTTTAGGCACTCTTTCATGCTTGACACAATGCTTTACAATTTTCTGCATCATTTTTGAAGTTCTTTTATATAATTGTTTAGAACTCCTATATTGTTGGGACCTGAGAATTTCAGTTATACTATTAGTGCCACATCCTACATTCTATCCAAAAGGAGGAAAAGAAAAAATTGTGTCCTCCTACATTATTTGTGATTAATATGGTTGGTAAATTTGGCATCCACCATGTATCTACATGACCCTAACCCAGGACTGGTGCCCAAAAAAATGAATATCACTATGAGGTGTTTGACTTAGTGAGTTGAGAAACTAAATAAGAATTTAGCATGGTTGATTGCTTAAAGCTGAAACCATCTCTGCGAGTCAAATAATCACAAAGGGAGTAATGCAATTGCATTGCCATTGATTTACTGTTTAAGCTATTAATAATTAGTAATGGATGACATGATCGATTTTTAAAACATTACATCAGATAGCTTATATGTGAGAGCCCAAGAAAAGAGGTTGGTTATAGAAATGTCCTTACTTATAACTGAAACTGGGTTAAATAATCAGTCGCTATGAATTTTATTTATTTTTCTTTCTTCTTGTATCAGGAAGTTGAAACAATCTATACACATCATCAAAAAACTGTAATTGTGGATGCTGATGCCGGCAATAATAAGAGGAAAATAATAGCTTTTGTTGGAGGACTTGATTTATGTGATGGCCGATATGATACTCCACAGCATCCTATATTTCGGACACTCCAAACAGTGCATAAGGATGACTATCACAACCCTACTTATGCGGTAATCTCTTAGCCTTATTCTTCCTTGCGTTTGAACAACTAATAGCAGCTACATTTTTTAAAAGTAAAAGCAAATTTTATTAATATACAAAATAGGCATAACCCAAGCACACAGGACGTATACAAGAGAATGCACCTAATTAAAAACTAGAGATCAGTACAAGAAAATTATTGAAACTGAGCCAATTGAAATCTGTAGCGCTGTAGACCCTAAAGAAATAAGGTATTGAAAAATAAGCCATAGCTAATAGCAGCTACATTACATAGTTAAGCAAAATTCATATTGCTTGGTTGGCACAAATATCCCTCTCCCCCCCCCCCCCCTCTCTCTCTCTCTCTGTGATACTATCCATAAAGGTAAGTTGGACTACTCTTTGATGTGAGGATTATATATGTCTTGACTTTAACATGGTGCATATGTGCAAGAAGTTCAGATGTAGTGTGTTTCGAACTGTATGATGCGATAACGCTGTCCAATATTTGTTAGTTCTTGAGGAGACATTTTGAGGTTGATTACCTAGTCCCCCCCCCCCCCCCCCCCCCAAAACAAAAAAAAAAAAGAAAAAGAAAAGAAGCAAAAACTCCTAAAAGGAATGACTTGAAAATCAAACCATGTGTATGAGCACATTAAGTGCATTTCAGATAAATGGTCAAGTAATTACCATGATAATATGTACATGCCTTTGAAAGTAATCAGCATCATTCTTTTAATACCACAACAGGGTAACATTGCTGGTTGTCCACGAGAGCCATGGCATGACTTGCACTCTAAAATTGATGGTCCGGCGGCATATGATGTTCTGATCAACTTCGAGGACCGCTGGCTTAAGGCTTCAAAACCCCATGGGATTAAGAAACTCAAAATGTCGTCATACGACGATGCCTTGCTTCAGCTGGACAGAATTCCAGACATTGTTGGAGTCTCTGATGCTCCTTGCACCAGTGAGAATGATCCAGAAACTTGGCATGTTCAGGTCAGATGGTCTTAATTAATAGTCGAAATTGCTCTAGGGCATTGGCTCTGGAGGAACATAAATATTGATTTTGCAATTTGTTTCAGTAATAGCTTATTGATGGAATTATCTTATTCATTCTCTGGGGTTTTCCAAATCCAGATTTTTCGTTCTATTGATTCAAATTCTGTTAAAGGTTTCCCAAAGGATCCAAAAGAGGCCACAAGCTTGGTGAGCTGAAAAACTTAGTGAATAATTTTATCTTTAAGATGATTTCAGTTTACAAGCCCGCTCCATTTTTGTGCCTGAAATTAATTAATTACTTTATTGTAACAGAACCTGATGTGCGGGAAGAATGTTCTGATTGACATGAGCATACATACGGCATATGTTAAGGCCATTCGTGCTGCGCAGCATTTCATTTATATAGAGAACCAGTATTTCATTGGATCATCATACAATTGGATTTCAAATAAAGACTTAGGTGAGTAAACTTCAAATTTAACAATACATCATGCCAATAGCCATGATATTTATAGGATCATTTATTTTTTATTTCACACATAAAGTTGAAGTTTTATGCATTTTTTCTATCCCGATTTATTCCCACTGAAAATTGGGTTCACAGTTGCATCTAAAAAGTTGGATGCGCATATGATAGATTTTAAGAGAAAGTAACCTACTATCTCCATTGTTGTGTCAAGGTTCACTTAATAGATACACCTTATAAGAACACTCAAAGCAAATTTGTACTTTATGAAGTCATTGAAGTCTTGACATATAACAAAACAAAATGCTAGGGATGGGCTTCAATATTCTTTTTTTTGTAAGTAAAATAGAATTTTATTGAAACAAGTAAACAAGCATTGCCCAAGTACACGGGGAGTATATGAAAGAGAACACCTAGTTACAAATGCAAGTCATGCATTGGGTTTTGAGCGATATAGTATTTTAGATTTTTAGTATTTGATTGGGCATTGTATGTACTGTTTTCGACAAAATACTCTGAAGCTGCTCCACAACTTCAAGCAACTGCATTTTTTTTTTTTTTTTTTTATCAACTTCTCAGGAAACACAGTGTGGTAATAAACAGGTGTCTTATTGTTACATTATCTTGTTATGTCTGCTGAATGCAAAATTTGGTGACACTTTCTCTGTAGGTGCTAATAATTTAATCCCGATGGAAATTGCCCTTAAGATTGCCAATAAAATTAGAGCAAATGAGAGATTTGCTGCATATATTGTTATACCAATGTGGCCAGAAGGTGTTCCAACTGGTGCTGCTACTCAAAGAATTCTATTTTGGCAGGTAGGGTCCAATTAGTAAATTTGGTACTGAAAGTATGTTCAGCCGACAAAGGCTTTACCATGCTGTTTGCTTTAAAGTTCTGCATGTCATAGGTGCCTCGAGATAACCCTTTTAGCCTTTTTTTTCCTTCTCTATTTCATTATCCCATCTTTTATCAAAGAAGTGCCTTGAAGTTAAATCCTTTCCAAGAAGATCCTCCATATGCAGAAATTCAACAAAATCGACTTTGAGTGACTTTTATGGTGAAAATAAATTATCGATTTCTTTCAACACAAAGGTTCGCTTTTTTTTTCCTCTTTGTAAATGTGAAAAGAAGTTCATGGTGAAAAGAAGCCTTTTCATTGGTTTCGGTAAATTCCATGCTAGAGGTTCATTTTTTATAATAAAAATACCTAATAGGCCTTCAAACTGTAGTTTTTCTCCCCGTGAGTCGTTCTTAGATTTGTTACCATATTTTTCTTTTCATTTTTTTTGGCACAAAATGTGGCTTGAGTGCTTCAAACTTATACACAACAAAAGGTTCTAGAATGTGTAAGTTCCACTCTTGAGCATCAAATTTGTTATTCCTAGATTCTATGACTCAGTTTTGAAATATGTAGAATTTCAATATAAAAAACTTCATTATTTTGTGGCAAAAGTTGAAGTAATTTCTGCTCATCTTTACTCCAATGGACTCATCATCTTTAATACTCAATGATCTGGACAGCAACGTGGCCCTATATATACTAAAATCTATAGCATTTTTCTATGGCTGGCAAGTGCGTTTTATTGATCTGGAGTTATTATTAATCATTGTAGCATAAAACAATGCAAATGATGTATGAAACCATCTACAATGCTTTGGTGGAAGTTGGGCTTGAGGGAGCATATTCACCGCAAGATTATCTGAACTTCTTCTGTCTTGGAAATCGTGAGGCCATAGACAGATATGACACCACTTCATCTGGGAGTCATACTGCAGCTAACACTCCTCAGGTGTCTTGACTCTTTTCTTCTGGAAGTGATTAATTCTTAAGCCAGATTCTGCGGGATGTTGTGTGTGTTTGTGTTTGTTATCTTGCTTAAATTTTTGACTGGATCAGGTTCAAACTCTAGATACTCTTTTGAACTTTAAAGACTCGTTATATAGTTCTGCTGGTTCCTTGGATTTTCTCTTTGCGAAGTAAGTGTAAGTTTGTAACTATATGTGTTCTATCTTTGTGTTCCCAGGCACTGGGTCAAAAAAACCGACGATTTATGATATATGTTCATTCAAAGGGCATGATAGTTGATGATGAATATGTAATATTGGGTTCTGCAAACATCAACCAACGCTCCATGGAGGGCACAAGGGACACTGAGATCGCAATGGGAGCATATCAACCTCATCATACCTGGGCAAGAAAACTTTCTAATCCGCATGGACAGGTAATTTTAATTTAATTTTTACTCAAGGATCTATTCAAGCATTAAAAGGATTGGCTTTGGAATGGAATTGGAAATTCTCTGAAACATTATTTTAATGTGGTATCCAATCCCAATACGTTATGTTTTGCTTTTGCATGTAATTTGCAGTTGAATGGAATTGAAAATTCTCTGAAAACAAAACAGTAATGACTCGAATTTTCTTAATTTATTGGGAATAGGAGTGAGTTTTTGTCCATTATTTAGATATTAGCCAGTTAAATGAAAGTTTGGCATTTTGGTGTACTGCTTCAAGTCCCATGTTCACATGGTCATAAGATCTAGAGGGAAGCCAGAAGTTCTACATCCAAAATGCCAGTCAAGCAAGCTTCATTCTGAACGGTGTGATCTGATTTTCTAAGGAAGTGCATATTGCGATAGCATATTAAACCATAAGAAATTTCTCAGAAGTTTCCTTGTTAAGACAACCTTCATCAGTACACATTGAAAAGTTCAGTTGTGATATTGAACTTTCAAGTGATACATATTCCCTGAAGTACACATTCACTTGTTTTTAAGGATTTCTAATTAGGCAGTTCCGTGGAATGGACTCTTTTTTTTTTGGTAAAGGTATTCGTAGATTTCCTAGATCAAGTCCTTGGGGTTGGCTCAGTGTTAAGGGCCTTGGTCTTAGGGGTATACTCTCCCGGGTCTAAGATTTGAATTCTTGGATAAAAACAATTTCTAGAGGCCACACCATATTTGTAAACTTTATTGATTTATCCAATCCAAGTGATGTTGGCATGTTACACAGGTCTTAGATTATTCAGGTAAAAGACACATTGCATTTGCATAATCTCTCAGATTCCTCATCATCATTTAGAAAAAAAAATAAAAATAAGAGAGAGTAAAGATTTTCAAGACTAGACTGAATACAGAACAATAGTGTCGTTGCCAGGAAAGGTGGTATTGGCACAAAAATAGTGAAAACGCTACGTACGAGCATCTTTGTAGGTACTCCAGCACCACTGCTATATGCAACTCTCGAGGGATATAAACAAAGATAACTGGTTTACGCTATGCTAAAGGCTACCGTTATATCACTGTTTTCTGCATATCAGATACCTCGACCATATTCACAGAAACTGACCTGCTGTTTCGTGTGTGAATATGTACTGTATAGATTTATGGATACAGGATGTCATTATGGGCAGAGCATACTGGAGGCACCGAGGACTGCTTCAGACAACCAGAGTCTCTCGAATGTGTGAGAAGAGTTAGAACACTGGGCGAGACGAACTGGAAACAATTTGCCTCAGATGAGGTGACAGAGATGAGGAGCCACCTATTGAAGTACCCAGTTGAAGTTGATCGAAAGGGCAAGGTGAGGCCCCTTCCCGGCTCTGAATCTTTCCCAGATGTAGGAGGAAATATAGTCGGCTCATTTCTTGGCATTCAGGAGAATCTGACGATCTGAGCAGAATACTGCCTCCTCCTACTACCAAATATACAGTACAAGCGAGTACACTTTTGATATGTATTTTTCTCCTATGTCTGTCTGAAATCCATGATGTATACATTAAATTCTATTCCACCATTTGCTGTTTAGTACAGTTTTCATGACTGGTTTGTACAGTTATTGTAAGGAAAGTAAAAACAATAAGAAAAACAGAGAGCAAGGTCGATGGAGAAGGAAACTTTTCCTCTGGTGTATTACCTTTTTCATATATTCACCATTGCAGCAAAGGAATGGTATATGTACAGATATGAATCATAACCAACTAACAGAATTCATCTGGTTGTCCTACTGCTAGCTGGTAAAATGTAAAAGAAAATAAAAGGGCAAAAAAATACATTAAAATGCAAAAGGATAATTAACGACATGTAGCTGCCTTTGCAATACGACTAGTAGTTTGACTCATGTCCTCTAACACCCCCCCCCCCCCCCCAAAAAAAAAAGATGGAGAATAGAAATTTACTATTTCCATCTTGAGCAAATATGAGTATAACAGATGAGAAGGTAAGGTGTGACGCCCCCAAATCCCCACGCCCGAACACGGGGAAATTGAGGCGTCCGGATGGTGACAACCCGGGTCACCATCCCATCGACGGGTGCCAAGTGTGTGCAAGGCAACAGATGTGTACAGAGAAACACGCAGCGGATAACGAAAGTCATAACTAAGTACCAGAATTTTTCTTAACGTAATACAAGCTGTTTAAAACATACATAATAAAATATTACAAAAACCCAAATGCAGTTTTAAACAAATATAAAAGATAGCATCAGCAACCCGGCGGAGCCGCATCCTCGGGCTCAGCCTCCTCCTCCTCGTCCTCTAACTCTGCACCAAAAGCTACGGAACCACGAATGGTACCGCAGGTAAGTAAAACCCAAACACTACCAGATAAAAACACATAAAACTCAAACAAGATGCATGAACCATGCCCAATGCACAAAGCCCATAAAACACAAGTTTTCCACACACGCCAAAAACCCATTTGGCCCAAAAACACATCCCTTCCGAAAAACACGCCAAAAGTCACATTTGGCCGCCAAAAGTCCATTTGGCCCAATATCTCGCCAGAAGTCCATCCGGCCCAATATCTCGCTAGAAGTCCATCTGGCCCACGCCAAAAGTCTCATTTGGCCTTAAAAACCATTATCCAATTTTAACCGTATGCACCATGACCTCCCCTAGGGGTCATCTGCACACCCTGGCTCCAGTGTCACACCGTAGAGTACCACCACGCATGTGACACCTAACGAGCGATGCCCAGTTCCGCGCCTCCCGCGCGTGCGTAGCCAAGCATCCTCTAGCCCTCGCCAGCGAAGGGCCACGGAGTCGGTGAGTAGGGCGATGCCCGGTTCCACGCCCGGCGCGTTCGTAGCCAAGCATCCCCTAGCCCCGCTCCCGTCATCTCTCTCGACAACTCAGGGGACATCACTCAGTTTATTCCGCTCCCGAGTGACCAGAGGAGCTCCAACGAGATAATAACCCATCCCGGCTTGGGCTCGTGATACACACGCACCCGCAACACACTTACGCCAAAACACCGGCTTTTCACATAAATCCACAAACACCCGTGCATGCACCATGTAATGCCATAACAATGCATAATAAAATAATCAAACAACATAAAACAAATAACAGGCAACTCCGTCCTCCATCCATCCGACCCCCGAAACTCCTCGGACTCAGTCCGGAATCAACAACCAACAACAATAAATAATTGAATGAGCAATATATATTAAAATCTGAAAATAGGGTTTGGAAAAATACTTACAGCGCTATACGGCAATTTTAGAAAACAAGCGGCGTTGCAAGCGGCGGAAAAACAGCAACGTCACAGTGAAAATTCACTGTGGCCGTGGGTTTGAAAAACCCACTTTTGAACGGGGACAGACTAGGACACGAGATTGATAAGGAATGGTCTAGGGATGGTTGTGAAGCTATTGGAAGTGATGAACGGCCGTGGGTGGCGGCGGAATGGCCGGATTACCCAAAACGGAAACTAAGCTCGTAGGAGCTGTTCCGGTGGTCGTTGGAGGCCGGAAATGGGTGGGTTAGGACGGCAATGAGTCGGTGATGAAGTGGGGAAGAAATGGTGGCCAGAGGTGGAGCGACGGCGGCGGATCGGAGCAAAATCCGTGCGCCTTTCTTGGAGCTTTTCCGGCCAAACGGCCGGCCGGTTGGGGGTGGGTTTTGGAGGGGTGGTGCACCGGAGGGAGAGGAAGAGAATGGGACCGGTGGGAGGCCGAACGGTGGCCGGACGGCAGCGGTAGGGGCTGGGGAAGGTGACGCCGGCGTGAGGGAGAGGGAGGAGAGAGAGAGAGCACGGGGGGGTCCGAACGCGGGAGAAGAAAAGAAAAAAAAAAAAAAGAAGAAAAAAGAAAAAGAAAGGAAAAAGAAAAGAAAGGAAAAAGAAAAAGGAAAAAGAGAAAAAAGGAAAAAGATGTGAAAAGAGATGAGGTCCAGTCCTCACTCCGGGAAAACGAAACAAACCACCAAAAAGATTAAAACCACAAAACAACAAAAAGAAATAAAACACAACCTCAAATAAAATAAATTAAATTAAAACCCAATTTTTAAAACACAAATAAATTAAAATAAAATAACTGATATATTAATTAAAATAAAAACAACCCTTCAGTGAAAATACACGTAAAAGCGGGTCATCACATAAGGCCTTTGTGAAGATGTCGGCTAGCTGAGTTTGGGAGGACACATGAGTTGTAGTGACAGAGCCTGCTTGAATTTGATCTCTAACTAAATGACAGTCAAGTTCAATATGTTTTGTTCTCTCAAGAAACACTGGGTTGGCAGTAATGTGAAGTGCCGCTTGATTGTCACAAAAGAGAAGCAGCTTGAGGATGATAGATGCCAAGATCAGTGAGGAGATAACGAAGCCAAGTTAATTCGGAACATATGGCAGCCATAGATCTGTATTCAAATTCAGCTGAAGATCGAGAGACAACTGTTTGTTTCTTGGATTTCCAAGAAACTGGAGAATCGCCTAAAAGGATACAATAACCCTTTATTGAGTGACGAGTGTCGACACAAGATGCCCAATCCGAATCACAATATGCCTTAAGCTGTAATTGAGAAGAAGAGGAGAGTAGAATGTCTCAACCAGGGGCTGCTTTGATGTATCTAAGAACTTTGTAAGTTGTTGCCAAATGAGAAGATCGCGGGCTATCCATGAATTGACTTAAGAGTTGAACAGCAAAATAAAGATCTGGTCGTGTAACCGTCAAATACAGCAATCTCCCAATTAACCTTCGGAACAAGCTGGGATCAGTGAGAGGAGTGCCTTCATCCCTCCGGAGTTTAAAATTCTGATCCATGGGAAGCTTAAGAGCCTTGTAACCAAGCATGCCTGAATCAGCAAAAATATCCAAAACATACTTCCTTTGACATATATGGATGCCTTGAGAAGATCGAGCAATTTTCAAGCCCAAAAAATATCTTAAACAACCAAGATCTTTAATTTTGAACTTGTGATTCAAAAAAGATCAGAGTGAATCAATGGAGTTTTGACAAGTACTAGCAACTACAATGTCATCCACATAAACCAATAAAGCAGTATAAGAAGTCTCATCATGTTTAGTAAACAAACTATAGTCAGTTTTGGATTGAATAAAACCAAAGTCAATGAGTAAGGAAGAGAATTTGGAATACCACTGCCTAGAGGCTTGTTTAAGCCCATAAAGACTTTTGTGTAGCTTACAAACTTGGTTGGGTATTCCTTTGTCATACCCAAGTGGTTTTTTTATATAAATTTCCTCGGTTAAGTCACCATTGAGGAAAGTATTGTTTACATCAAATTGGTGTAAAAACCATTCTTTGATTGTTGAAACAGTAAGCAAACACCTCACGGTGACAAGTTTGGCTACTGGTGAAAAAGTTTCGGTATGGTCAATACCTTCAAGTTAAGTATAGCCCTTAGCTACTAAACGAGCTTTTAATTTCTCCACAGTACCATCATATTTGAATTTTATTTTGTAAACATACTTACAATCTATTGCTTCTTTTCCAACAAGAAGATCAGTGACTGTCCAGGTATGGTTTTGTTCCAAAGTTGCAGTTTCAGCTTCCATAGCTTGGCACCAACTAGGATCTTTTAAAGCTTGCTTATAAGATGTAGATTTAGAATGGATTGAAATGGAGGAAGTGAAAGCTTGAAAAGATGGGGTAAACTTTTGATAGGAGATGCAATTAGATAAAGGAAAAAGCTTACCATGAGGAGCAACAAGAACCTTGGAACCCGATTGGTGAGACGAGCTAAGCAATACCTGTTGGCAATGAAAATCTTATAAGTATTTTAGTGTTGTCCTAAGTCTAGTTGACCTTCGAAGGGGGGCAATTGAAGGCTGGGTATGGGTGGTGTCAGTGGAAAGGTTCAGAGAAAGGGATGAGGAAGTGGTATCGTGTGGGGAAATAGAACTAGTAGAGCTATCAAGTGAAGGACCAACAATGGATTGAAAGGTTGGGGGATGAAGATTTGTGGGAAAAATACAAGGAGCAAGGAAGTTGGGATGGAAAATTGGAGCAGGTGGAGGGGGTTGAGAAGGGATGGAAGAAGGTTGTTGGAATGAAAAAATATGCTCATGGAAGACAACATCTCGTGATGTGAAAATGGAGTGATTTTGAAGATCTAAAAGTTTATAGCCCTTGGTTCCAAAAGGATAACCAAGGAAGATACATTGGCAACCTCGGGGGTCAAATTTCTTCCTACCGCTAGAAATGGTGGCTGCAAAACACAATAAGCCAAAGACTCTCATATGAGCATAAGCCGGTTTAGTAGTAAAAAGAAGCTCATGTGGGGTTTTAGTTGCCAAAAGTGGGGTTGGAAGTCTGTTAATGATGTAAGTGGCTGTTAAAATATACTCATTCCAGAATTCTAAAGGTAAAGCAGCCAGAAATCTAAAGGCACATGCGACGTTTAATAAATGTTGGTGTTTCTTCTCAATAATGTCATTTTGTTGAGGGGTTTCAACACAATTTTTGTGATGAATGATGTCATTTTTATTATAAAAAAATCCTTTATTTGAAATTCAACACCATTATCACTTCTTAGAACTTGAATTTTGACACAAAACTGAGTTTCAACTAAGTTGTAGAAAGTTCCAATACATGTTCTGGTTTCAGCTTTAGTCCCAAGTAAATATAGCCAAGTGGTTCTTGAAAAATCGTCCACTATTGTTAAGAAAAATTTAAAACCATCATGAGCAATAGTAGAACTAGGGCTCCAAAGATCACAATGTATCAACTCGAATATCCGAGAAGAAGCACGAGAATTGTCTAAGAATGGAAGGCGATGAAATTTAGCCAAAGGGCAAATAGTGCAAGGTTTGTCATTAATATTTAAAAGGGTAGTGATAGGCTTACTACCCTATCACTACCCATTTACTACTTATAAGATATTAGGAATTTCTTATTTTTTTATTATTTTCTTTTAAGTATTTTTTTAATATCCTTAGCCATTAAGAAAAGATTTAAAAATATATAATTTTACTAATAGGCACTTCCTTAACCATTAAGTAAAATAAAAAATTAAAAAAAAATTGAATACAAAATGAGTAGTAAATAGGTAATAAAATAGTAATAATCCTATCATTTTCCTATTTTAAATATAGTTATTTACAATAGGATCAGAGATTAATTGCAAACGAGACAAAGATAAGTGACCAAGTCGATAATGCCAAAGGTCAGAACCATGGATAGTATGTGTAACAGGTTTAGTAATGTTAAAAACTTGAATATCTTTTTGAGAATGCTGTGAAAGGAAATTGGCTAAAGCTGAAGGAGGGACTGCTGTGCAGAGTAGGTGGTAGAGGCCATTCCTTAGCTTACCATTCCCAATCGTTGTCCAAGAGTATAAGTCTTGAATAAAATAATAGTTGGAAAAAAAATAGTAAGCAACAATTATCAGAGGCAACCAATTTGGTTGCTAAAATCAGATTGAACGAAAAAGAGGGTACGCATAACACATCCCTCAAAGTGATTGTATCAGTTAATTTGACATTACCAATATTAGTAACAGAGGTTGAACTGCCATTTGGAAGAGTGACTAAATATGAAACAAGTGAGGTGATATGCGTGAAAAGTGAGGTACTACAGATCATATGATCTGTGGCACCTGTGTCTAGGATCCAATGGGAAAATGAAGTGTGTGAAGATAATCAAAAAGAACTACCAGACATCTTAGATGAGGAAGGTGGAAGCAGAGAGGATGAAGGCTTGATGCTCGAGTTAAGAACAGTAGAAGCAATAGAAGCATCTTTTGGTTGAAGCAAAGCTATGAGTTGCTGCTACTGCAGCTTGGTTAAGCCCACCCTTTTGTCAATAGCACCATTTAGGTCAGAATCAATAGAAAAAGTTGTTTGATTAGCAAAGACACCAGAGGTATGAGGTTTGGAGTGGAACTTGTGGCCTGGAGGATATCTATGCAGCTTGTAACATCGTTCAAAGGTATGCCCAGACAAATTGCAATGTGTACAAACAGGAATCTCAACATTACCAAGCCTAACACAGTTGTCCATAGAATGGCCATTGATCTTGCAATGGGTACAAAATGGTCTTTCTCTTCTCAATTGAGGGTTAGATTTAGATGTGGGTTTTGAGGTGGGATAAGGTTTTCTGGTTGCTAAGGCCATGGGTTCAGAAGAGGGAATGGTGGTGGTCATAAGATGATGGTGTTCTTGTTGTTGTATAAGGGAAAAGACTTTAGTAAGAGGTGGTAAGGGGTCCAATAACATGATCTGGTCACGAACAGAGGAGTAAGACTCGTGTAGCCCCATCAAAAATTGAATAACACAATTACGTTGGTATCGGTCCAAGAAGACTTTCATTGTGCCACAATTACAAATAGGTAAAGGGTCATAAGTAGAAAGCTCATCCCATAGAGTTTTTAATTTTCCATAATACACACTCACTGAATCGTGATCTTGAAGGAGACCTACGAGAGCTTTTTGTAGTTGAAAGATCCCAGGGCCATTTTGCTGGAAAAATCGATCTTGAAGGTCCAGACACATTTCCTGGGCGTCATCCACAAACACAACGCTGGATTTAATAGAAGGGCAGACTGAATTCTGAATCCATGAGACAATCATATCATTGCAACGCTTCCATGGTTCAAGTAAAGGGTATGATGGGTCAATTGGTTTCAGAAGAGAGCCAGTAATGAACCTAAGTTTGTTTTTCACACAGAGAGCCCTGTGCATGGCACGAGATCAAGTTTCATGGTTTTATGTGGTGAGTAGTTCGAAAACAAGGGTGATGGCAGGGCTGTCACCATGATTGAGGCGGAAGGGGTTGGTTGGGTCGCTGAGATTTGAGTGAGATTTGGAGGGAGTTGGTGTGGAAGACGAGTCAAGGTTCTTCATGAATACGAACCCTCAATGACTCTTAGATACCATGTAAGGAAAGTAAAAACAATACGAAAAATAGAGAGCAAGGTCGATGGAGAAGAAAACTTTTTTTCTGGCGTATTACCTTTTTCGTATATTCACCATTGCAGCAAAGCAATGGTTGTAGTAATGTACAGATATGAATCATAACCAAGTAATAGAATTCATCTAACTGTCCTACTGCTGGCTAGTAAAATGTAAAAGAAAATAAAAAGGTAAAAAAATATATTAAAATGTAGAAGGCTAATTAACAACATGTAACTTGCAATACCACTAGTAGTTTGACTTATATCCTCTAACAGTTATTGGATTTTTTTATTGTAATCACATCGGACAGATACTGACTGATATCAATCAACCCAAAAAAACAAACACAAACACGTGAGGTTTTTGTACGTGTTCAGACCACCTTGTTGTCGTCTGTAGGTATACATATATAGGAGGATCTGGGGGATCCGTTCATTTGTCTCGCTTCTTTTTTTTTTTTTTTTTGAATTTTTTTTAAATTTTTTTTACAGAAAATATTATTTAATTATATTGTAAATTTTATTCATTTTTTCAAAATATTTAAAAGTGTAAAAAAATTAATTTAAAAAAATATTTAAAGTGTTTTTTTTTACTTTTTTCATATCATTTTTTTAACACTTTTAAATATTTTAAAAAAATAAATAAAATTTACAATATAATTAAATATAATTTTTTTAATTTTTTTATAAAAAATTTTAAAAAAAATAATAATAACGAGATCCCTAACATTGTCCTTAAAGCCAAACCTTTTGTCCAACAACAGTTGCTCTCCCTCTCTCTCTTTTCCGTATGTTCTGATTGTCCTTTTATCCCAAATTTATGACTACCATGCAATTTACCCTCTTAGTTTATCTCCAAAACTTTTTTTGTTCTATTCTTTTTTATATATTTTGGATTTCTATTTTTACATGTACTCTTCATGTTCTTATATTTATTTATCTTTCTTATGTTCATTTTTTAATTTTAGAAAATGCTTGGGCCACCGAGAGGTGGTTCCAAGACATTTTTCCATTAATTTTTCTTTTTATTTAATGATTAAAGAAGTATTTTTTAATAATATGAATTTTTTTAAAAAAAATATTGAGAGTATAAAAAATATATAGACAAAAATAATAAAAAAAAGGGAGGCAAGTAACCTTCTCGATGGAGTTTTTCTGGTGTGGTGTAACACCATCTTTAAGTTTTTAAATAATTTTAATATTTTATATAAAAATAAGTTTATTTAAAACCTCTGCCCCACGCATTATAAAAATTAAAAAATATAACACATTTATAGCTCTTTTAACAGCTCTCATTCGGATCATATTGGCTTTAAGGACAACTTTGGACAGTGAAATGAAAATTCTTTATTTTAGATAAATGTTTAAAATATTATTTTTTAATATAATTATTATTTTAAAATTTAAAAAAATTAAATTAAAATTTAAAAAATTAAATTATTTATTATATTTTATATAGAAAATTAAAAAAAATTATAATAATAAAATAAGACATAAATTTTATGTATCATTTCATTTGTCAATACAGACCACAGAGGCAAAATGGTGATGTAACTTCGAATGAGAGAAAAAAGAAATGATACAATTTCCGCAACGAATTGATACGAAAACTTTACGTAACGAATTAAAAGTGCAACGAAAATACGTCATCACATTGTCATTTCCAATTTCCGAACCATGGTGCATCAGATGGCCCCATCAAAGCCACGTCACATGGACCCCTAACTACAAAAGAGGCGGACGTGTTGCGGAGAAAAATAAACTGCGGCCCACAGTTTGAAGCTGAGCAATCGACACGTGGTCGAATCAAAACCAAAAACATCACACCACCTGTCACGATCAGACCACCAAACCCGTAAACACATGAACACAAATAGGGACCACAGCGACCGCAAAGAACGCATTGGGTAGAAGCAAGAATAGACGGTCCCGTAGGGCCCACCCCACCTCCGCACCTTGGGGCCCGAGCTCATCCCTCACATTCACATGAATGATGTCAGGTGGCCCCGGCTCACACTCTCCTTGCACAGTCCACGGAACAGCACCTCTTCTTGGTTTGACCCCACTAGACACTTGGTCCCCACTTCACACGTGCCCTCACCAAACTCAAGCTTGCGATTCCCTCACGCGCCCACGTGCGACTCCTCGAACGCTGGAAAGAGCTCCGACGCAGCAGTAAATTTCAGTCCTTGGAAGGTCGAGATAGAAACGGAAGCTCCCGTTTTTCGTAAATCTCCAGCGAAAAGTCTCTCAGCATCTGAGTGGTCGAAGTAATTGTTGTACTCGTACCGGCTGTGTTGCTCGTAATGGTAGTGGCCGAGCTTGAACATGAAGCTGCTGAGTTGGCTTGGATTTGAATTGTCGCGGGAGTATTGGCCACGGAGGAGACGAATGACGATATGGGCCTCGCTGAAATGTTTATCAGAGGCGTCGCCGTGGCTGGGAATGTAAATATGTGAGGCTGGTTCGAAGGTCCCGCAATGGAGGCCATAGGCGGCACCATGATGAATGTGGCCGGAACGATGGCGTTGGAGGGTATAGCCCACATGGGGACGACCGGTTGCACTTTTTGTTGTTGGGCGGTGGATATTGGGGCGAGACCTGACGAGACCGAAACGGGGTCGTTTATATCTATGTAGTCGCTGTTAGAGGGTCGTTTGCGTTTCTTCTCAACCGTTGGGTCGCTGTTGGGTGCGGCTGTGGTGGGGATTTTGAGGGTCCCATTGACGGAGAGAGCGATGGCGGGGATGGTTCCGGTACCCGTGGCGGCGATAATGGCCGGTTCGGCGTGTTCTAAGAGCCACCGGATGGTCTCTCCGTCTGATTTGTGGCCCAGTTCCCGCGTCAACTGAAAGATCCGAGCCGCGCACGCGGCGGGCATCCGGATCCTCCGTCCGCGACCCTCCACTTTCGTGTGACGGTCCTTCGTCGAGGGTCGCTTCGGTACAGTCGGTTGATCCATAACCGCTTTGCTGTCCGTCTGCATCGTTACACCTGCCGGAACGTGCACGGACACCGGCATCACCTGCATCGCAATTGGCGTCTCCTCCGTTCCCGGCTCTTCTTTCGGCGATGTGGATGTGGTGTTGCTGATGGGTCCCTCTTTCCCGTAGTGGTTACTTAGTTCCGCTTCTCGCCCACCGTTGACTTCAAAACCAACGGCTCTTGTAGCTTTATCCTTTTGAAGCTCTTGTTCCCCAACGGCAGCCATATTTGGAGTTCGGAGAGAACTATCACCTACCACCAAAACTCAGAAAAGAACAAGCAGAATTCAGAAAGAAAAACACTTTAAATTCCAAGAAAGTAAAATGTTTTCTGCGAAAAGGTTCGGGAACTTTCTCGGTAAAGTACAAAGAATATCGTCCTATGTCTGTTTATCTACGTACGTCGGAAACGAAGGAGAACACGGCTAGACTACAGAGCGAGAGAGAGACAGGGAGGGGGTAGAGAGTCGAGGGACGAATCCTTATCCTCCTCGCTACTCGCTACACACGTTGGAATCAATATTAGAGAACCCCCCGTCTGCGTATATATTAAGGGGAAATGGAATAAATAGAGAGAGAGAGAGATGGCCTTGCCCTGGTGTCTGCAATCTTGGGCAATTGCAGATCACGCAGGTGGTTGGACCCACCAACGACGACACGTGGTGGCTCCCTCTTCACATGTTCGTCTGTTCGGCTTGGGTCAAAGGTCGTGATGACGCCAATGAGCCTAATTTTATTTTTTATTTTCATCTTATTTAAGTTATTGTGATTGTAGCTAATTTGCTTCGTCTTTTGCATGACGTCATTTAGAGCATTTATATCTCATTTTTTATTTTTATTTTTATAATTTAATTTAAAATTACATTTTTTTCAAATTTTTTTTAAATTTTATTTATTTTTTAAAAATCTCTCACATCCCATTTCTCATTTCTATCTCTATTCTATTAAATAATATTTCTCTATTCTTTTTAATTATTTTTTTTCTCTTTTTTATTTATAATCTTAATTACTAACTCTTTTGTCTTATTATCTTTTTTTTTTCAAATATCAATTTCTATTAAAGTTTTTTACGGTTTTGACTATCAAATACAATATTTTTTTAACCGAAATTCGTATTATAAAAATAGTAATTTGTATCTTTTAATTAGTGTATTTTCTAACGTGATGGCCATATTTTATTATTTAGTATTGTTTATTTGTTTTTTTAATGGTCTTAAACCTAGTCACGTATTGAATATAAAATTTCCAATCATTTTTTTTATGGTAACAGTAGCCTCGTATTTCTTTGATGTAATAGTGAATTAAAAATTTGAGGTAATTTATAATTATTTCTGAAATTGTAGCATCTAATTTACTTGCACAAAAATATAACAGGAAACTATCATCAAAAGTACAAAAAAAAAAATTACATTACGATCAATCCAAATCTCGGACATTACTGCATCTCATCATGATTTCGCTCTGGAGTTGCTAGAAATATAGACGCTGCATTTCTGGCATGACACTCACATCCATCATCATAATGTGTTGATTTGATTCATTCGTTTAGGAAAATCAGCACAACATTTCTGTAATGGATTTTCACACCAACCAAATAGTATATGAAGGAAAATCATCACAGAAAAATTTCTCTAGTGATTTTGACAGCAACCAAACATCATATTAAGGAAAATAAGCACAATCATACTCATGGAGATGTTCGATGCAACAAAACATATGAAGGAAAAATCATCACAGGAAAATTGCAGCAACCAAACATTAATTTATGGAAAATTAGCATAGAAATTTCTGCAACAACCGAACATATGAAGGAAAATCATCACAGGAAAATCGTAGCAACCAAACATTAGAGGAAAAAAAATTAGCACAGAAATCTCAATGGAGATTTTCCCATCAACCGAACAGAGGAAGGAAAAAAATGACAGAAAATCATATCACTTTTCGGGGTTCCCAAACAGTATATGAAGGAAAAAAGGGAAAAAACTCCCTACAAAATTTTCACAGCAACCAAACGGACGCCGATAGGAAAATCAGAACAGAAAACCAATCACATTTTCGTAGCAACCAAACAGAAGCCAATAGAAAAATTAGAACAGCAAAATCTCCAACATTTTCGTAGCAACCAAGCAGGAAAATTTAGGAAATAGACACACGAAAAGCATCTAAAAATAGATTCACAGCAATTACACATCGGTGAAAAAATTAAAGAAATACGGATCTCATTTTCACAACAACCAAACAACGGCTCCAAAATGAACATTATCTCAGATTTCCCAGCAGCCAAGCACTAGAAAAAAATAATATCCAAAATGCAAAAACAGATCCCACATGCTGAAGGTATAATTAGATTTGCACATACCAAATACTCAAAGGGAAGAGGTTTTAGACATAGAGAGGAAGAGTTACCGTTCAGTGGGAGAGGATAGGGGTGAAAACCGACCTTATCGGCGCGATTTTTGGCTAAAACCGACGCCGACCGATGAGGTGAGATTCGCCGGAGCAACCGACCGTAACCGGTCGATGGGGAGGAGGAAAACCGTCCGTATCTACTCCGGCGGTTCTATGGCGGTTCACGGTCGGTTCTCGGTTCCTCTAGCGGCGCTGGTGCTCGGAGAGAGTAGAGAGAGACAGAGTTACAGAGAGAGAGAGAGAGAGAGAGAGAGAGAGAGAGAGAGAGAGAGAGAGAGAGAGAGAGAGAGAGAGAGAGAGAGAGAGAGAGAGAGAGAGAGAGAGAGAGAGAGAGAGAGAGAGAGAGAGAGAGAGAGAGAGAGAGAGAGAGAGAGAGAGAGAAGCTGTGAAACCTAGGTGAATCGGGGAAGAAGAAGAAGAAGGAAGAAGGAGATCAAAACGACGCCATTTGGTTTTAAATCCAACGGCGTCGTTCTACTTATGTTTTTTTTTTTCGTTTATCATAGATAAAACAGCGCAGTTTGCTTTAATACAAACGACGTCGTTTACATGTATTTGAATAATAAGAGAATCAAACGTTTGAGTCGGCCTCAAACTGCAACCGAACCGACGAATGTCGGTTTTATTTATTTTTTGCCGCACGCCAACCGGTTCCTGACTCCGGCGGCCGATCTATGTCGGTCACGACCGGTTTGTCGGTTACTTGTACACCCCTAGGAGAGGCGATGGACAAGGGCACCAACCGTCGAGAGCAAAGCACATGGGACAGAGAAACAAAAACAGATTTGGGAATGTACAGTAGGTCTCCAAAGATGGGGATTTCCTGTACACCCCGTAAAGACTTACCGCATTATAAAGAACCGGATGGAGTGAGGGTTTTATCAAAAACCCTATAATTTTTTTCAAATTATAGGAAAAATTGAGAGATGCAGAATCGAATAGGGATGCTCTCATATGTATATACTTCGCTAATCGAAAAAGTAAATTCATAACTCTTCTTTGCTCTAAATCATATTGTATTGAGGAGTTCAAACGTGAGATAGGAAAATCTTTTTATAAATTGTTTATGACTCTTTCTTTTTATGTGAAAATTATATATAATAGTACCGTAATTTTATAAAAGTGTACTTCACTTAAAATAAAATAGTAAAAGTGAAAGATAATAAGTGTTTTTTAGATAAATGATAATTACAATCATAAATATGCAAGCGTCATATAATTATTTAAAAAAATAAATAAATATGAGATATTTATAAAAATAATAATAATAAATTTTTATATGTAAACTCTACAATTTTTCAAAATTGCTACATAATAATTTCACACTCCATCATTATATGTAATAATATTCTATTTTTTAGTCATTCAATTCCATATCAGGATAGGGAAATGCTTTGCCCACCGTTGGTGGCTCTCGTTAGGGGCCACTATTGGGCTTTTGTTTTTTATTTAATGATTAAATTTTTTTAATATTATTATAAATTTTTTATATTTTTTAAAAATATTTAAAAGTATTAAAAAATAATTTAAAAAATAAAAAAACAATATATTTTTTTGCTTAATAATGACTCCCAGCGGGAGCCACCAACGGTGCCTATAGCACCGTCCACCACCAGAATATGACGAGGAAGTTCATTAACATCAAAGATTATAATTTGAGTTTTGAATTTCAGATTTTTTTTTTATAACTAATATTAATATACATATATATATATACACGCGCGCATAAATAGAATTAGGCTAGTGACATATATTCCAAGTACAATTACACTTTTTTTTTATAATTATATTTTGTGAATGATGTGTTTTTAAATTGTCGCGTGTAAGTTATATTCTACCGCAACAATTCAAGAAAAATAATAATAATGTTTTTCATTATTTAAATTGAATGCCTTGCAAAAGAAATTCAAAACCATATGAGAGACATAAGAATGATCGGAAAATTAGTTACTGTGCTGTCTAATCACCAAAAAGCTGTTGCCTTTGAGGACAAATATTTTATAATTAAAAAAGCGTTACTTAGAGGATCCCAATATATTTTTCTATCTTATTTTTTAAAATACATAATTAAATCTCATTTTTTCTATTTTATATATTAATTTTTACAATATATCATATATTAATTTATCTATTTTTTCTTCAAATCATTTTAATATTATATTTTTTAATATTTTATGAGAGAAAAAGTACAATAAGAAAAATTAATTTTAGAGAAAAAGTTTAATAAGAGATAAAAAACAAATAAAAATATGTTTATATTTGTATACAGTTACTTCTACATCTAGCAACAATACTATACACAAATGTAAAATAGAAATAAAATGAAGCATCCGTTAGATGCTAGTTTTAGATAACTTTTCTTTAAATTTTACATAATAATGAATACAAAATTCATTATACGTTATATATATTATTTATTTAAATTTATTTTATAATAAAAATAATAATTTTACAGAACAATATATCACATAAAAATAAGTGTACAATTTTACTAACAAAATATGGAATCTTATTGCTGTAATTGAATGAGCAATTTTCCTTAAAATCCTTCCCACGACCACCTTCATTTTTTTGTAGATGATAATTAGGTTCGGTTTGGTAGTTGAAAATTATTATCTCAAATTTAAAATTTTTATTTTATTACTATAATTTTTTCAAAATAATAATAATATTATTTTTTTTTAAAAATCAAAATTTTCTACCATCAAACCGAACGTGAGAGTAGATTGACCAGGTTGCTTGTGGAATATGGAGCCTATGAGGACAATCACCATGAAACCAGCTAGTCCCATAGCTACTACGGCTACACATTCGAGAGACAATGAAAATTATTGCAGCATAATACAAGGAAAATGAAATATATATATATATATATATATATACATATATAATCAATTGGCAATTTGCATTATTGATATGATTACCCATTTCAAGTGGCACCTTGATGTTCTACTTAGGTGTTGCCCCCATTAGCCTACATAATGCACAAGATGTAGGTTCTGCAAGCCTACAACAAACATGCAATTTGCTCGTAAATTTAGCCATCTTGTATTTTTTATTTTTTTTAATGAGTGAATTAATAAGACAGTTGATAGGGGTAGGAAATTAAAGTTTTTTTTAAAGGGGGGTGAAGTGGCTGCATCTCTTATTTGGTTATATTGATGAAATAAAATAAAATAAAAGTTGAATAAAATATTATTAAAATATAATTTTTATTTTAAAATTTATAAAAATTAAATTATTTATTATATTTTATGTGAGAATTTAAAAAAATTGTGATGAGATTATTTAATTTTGTGTAATCAAACCAGCTGGTAGACCTAAGTTAGTTCAAATCCTTATTTAAAACTAAAGACCCAAGATCTGCATTATTTAAAATTCGAGACTTATGGGGTACTCTTATTCCCCCCATCAATATATAGAGGATTTATGTTGATATTATTTGCACTAGATAGAAAAAATATCCACCGTGTTAACTGTTATACGTGCGGACACATACAGGTGGCGATTTTGCTTGCAATGGAGGAAATATCTACTCACTTCTGAGTTCTCCTCCCTTTAAAAAAAATTTAGTTACAAGTATAATTATGTATTAATTTATATATTAATTTAATATGATTGGTTAAAAAGTAAATTTTATTAAAAATAATATTAATTTAAATTTTAAATATAAAAAAATTAATATTAATATATAGATTAGTACTTAATTTTATTTATATGTAACAAAACTTTTTTAAAAAATTTTGAGCCGTAAAAGGCTGCGGTAACTTTTGTGTGCGGGAACAATGGCCCGTGGGGACCAATCCGGGCTGTAAATCTGACCGTCCAGCCTTGTCGGGTGGGACCCGACCCAAGGATTACACACTCTTCCCCATTGCACTTGGTGGACCAAAGAAGAGGTAGTAGAGTAGATGGAACCCACCATTAATGCTGGTCCGCGGGCTCACACACACGGCCTCCCTCCATCTATGAGGGAGGGGGGTGATTTTGGGCGCGGGCCCCCACCACCCAGTGGCAGTAGTAGTAGGCCACTATATATTTGTGCATATGGCTGAGACCCACTTGCATAAAAATGTGGTCCATCTTGCTTTCTTGATGGCGACTCTCATTGTATGGGCCCTCCCAAGTAGGTATTTGGTACAGTGGGCCCCAACGCATGTTTTACACCTTTATAAGCAAATTGGATTTTTATTTTATTTTATTTTAATAATGGAATAATATATACACACACAAACTATTTTACCCTTTATTTACTCCACCGCCCAAATCTTAATGCACGGACTTTTATTAGAACAAAAAAATAAACGCCACTTTCGTCTTTTTGGCGAGCCAATGGACCACTCTTTAATTGGAATTTTGAAATGATATATATATATATATATATATATTAATGTTACGTATAGTTATGAAATATATACTCGTCGTATATTTTTTTAAAAAAATTATAATATATTTTTAAAATATTAATTTTTTTTGTAAATTTTATATTTATTTATTTATTTCAAAATAAATATGTAACATTTATATAATATGATTATAAATATTATTTATCATATATATATATATTTTTTAAAATTTTGTTTTATTTTAAACGAATTTTAAAAAATAATAATAATAATAAAGCTATGAAAAACTTGATAGGCACAATTTGACCAGATACAAGGCCCCTACCCTACGCCGCCATCAAAATATCACATCAATACCCAGCAGGAACCCATTAAGAGGAGCCTTTTGGGCTTGGACAGAAAGAAAAACCATAAGTAAAAACTATCAAAATATCACATCAATATTAATTTTTTTTATGTAAATTTTATATTTATTTATTTATTTTAAAATAAATATGTAACATTTATATAATATGATTATAAATATCATTTTATATATATATATATATATATATATATTATTTTCAAATTTTTTTATGTTTTAAACATTTTTTTTTTTTGAAAAAAATAATAAAGCTATGAAAAACTTGATAGGCACAATTTGACCAGATACAAGGCCCTACCCTACGCCGCCATCAAAATATCACATCAATACTCAGCAGGAACCCATTAAGAGGAGCCTTTTGGGCTTGGACAGAAAGAAAAACCATAAGTAATGCTTTTGTACATCCACCCTAAGCCTGACTTACCAGTTAATCAAATGCTACAATATTGTTAACCAAATCGAGAGTGAAATTTTGTGTGTACATTGAGAGGCAAAGCACTCACAAAGAAAAAAATTATTTATTATTATTATTATTTTCATTTTCTAATTATTTTATAATTTATTATTTAATAATAAATTTATAAATTAAATATAATAAATAGTCTCTAATCATCTAATATCACGTCACGAAATGATGAATAGTATTATTCAAACACAAAAATACGTATAAAATAGATTATATTTTATGGAATGAAATGAATAGACAATTTCTTTTGCAATCTTTACAGAGAAGAACAACTTAGAAATTGAAAAGCTATACCAAACACGCTTGCGGAGTTTTAACTCTCTAGGAAGAACACCAAACAAAGGAAAAAAGACAAAATTTAAAGACTTTTGTTGAGAGTGGGATTTGAACCCACGCCCTTTCGGACCAGAACCTTAATCTGGCGCCTTAGACCAACTCGGCCATCTCAACGTTGGATGCTAACCGTATTTGTCTTTTTTATTTAATTAACAAACAAACACACGTTTGCCAAACAATTCTGCAACGCTTCTTTTTCTGCGAATCTTGATCCAGTAAGTTCCGGACGGCGGTTCCTTCTATGGTAAATCTGTAGCCATTTACGTACGTAAGATGAGTTGGTTTTTGAGGCCCATTCACGTTAATTTGTTTTAGAGGCCCATATTAACGAATCTAATCACTTATCTGCAAGTAAGATGAGTTGGTTTCTACGCTTGTAATTTTTTTTATAATTATTTTATAACTCATTTTTAAATATAATTATGTCATTTTATTACCTCCAATTTTTTACAAATAATTTCAGTTTTACATGATTTTCTTATAATATAAGAGAGAGTTTATTTTTTTTCTTCCATATTTCTATGGAGGCTTTATTTATTTTTTGATATAAGGAGGTGGAGGTTTCGAACTCAAGTTTTTCATTTGAAAAATCGGATCATATGTCGTTAAGCTATTAAACTCTTAGTTAGATAAGTTTAATCTAGTGCTTAATTGCATGAGATTATTTAATATTTTGAAATTTTGTATTAGTCGAAGGAAAATGAACAATAATTTGAAATTTTCGGACTGAATCTACTTCTTTCTACGAGCGTTGGAACTTGAGAACCATAGTTGGTTTAGTCAACATGTGTACTGGATTTTCCGCCATGGCAATTTTCTTCACTGTGATGTCACCTTGTGTCATAATCTCCCGAAGAAAATGATATATGACATCAATGTCTTTGGTCCTCTCATGATACATTCGATTTTTGATCAAATGTATTGCGTGCTGGCTATCACAAAAGACTGTAGTTACATCCTCTTGCAACCCCGAGTCACTGACCAAACTTCTCAACCAAATTACTTCTTTCATTACCTCTACTGTTGTCATATACTCTGCCTTTGTGGTAGACAAAGCAACTGTCGACTGTAATGTCGTCAGTACTCAAACAATATTTTTAAATAGAATAGAATGAAGAATCAAAATCAGAAATATACAATAAATTTAATTATTGATATTATATCCATTATTTAATAAAATATTTGATATTATGTACAGCAAAGATAATCATTTGGAAAACGACAATGTGAATATAATTCAGTACATCACATATCTGCAATCACCATCTTTGGGGTTTGCAATCATAAGCGTGCACACCCCCCATGAGGAGCAAAAACGCAAGTCGTTCTCACATCACATGAAATCCTTCTGATGATCACGACAAATTCAGCTGGGTTAAAAGTTAGAAAAACGTAAAGAAAATTCTATAGACTATATCATTATATTTTTTATAATCTCATTATATAAGATGTAATATATTTATTATTATTAGATGATCATTTATTAAATAATTCTTTAATATTTAATAATAATAAACATGTCATATTTTATATAATAAGATAAAAAAGAGATAAAAATATAGTATATATAGTATTTCTTAAAACATAAATAACATTGACACCTTACCAACTGAAAAGGATAAATAAAAAAAACACGAAAATATAACGTGAAAAATAGTAGTAGTTATGACTTCGTTGACGGTGCAATTAATTTCAAAGCAGAAGCAACAATAATGGCGGTGTGGTACTTTTGGTTGCTTAAGACTTAAGAGCTCGGTTTACTTTCTTGTTGAGCCACGAATTTGAATGCAATTACAAGATGTCATACTCATGGTCAGACAGAAACTGCTCGGAAGATAATAGACAACATTTTATTATAAAAATGAGATAATAGTTCTATATGAAGGTTTTTTCACACCACATTATTAATTTATGTAATATAATTTAATTAATTAATTTTTTAAATTAAATTATATCAGATGAATATTAATTATATGGTAAAAAGCCTTTCAAATATCCATCATTTTGTGTGGTAGGGTCGGGATGTTTTAATATTTTCGGTACCCAGCACTAATTAGAGCTGGTACGTAGCTAGCTGGGCCGTGTTAGTGCCGGTGGAGGATCATATAGATAAGTCAAATTACAAATTAAGCGCTTGCTTGCTTAAGTAGTCGGAAGTTAATCATTACGTTGTATTTAAAGTGGCGTGATCATGCACAGATGAACTCACTCACAAGCTAGTGCATTACTACTCGTGTCGGGTTTGTTCTCCCAATGGTACGACTCGGTGGAAAAAAAAATTTAAAGAGATTAGTTTTCATCCACTAGCTACTTGGAAATTATCCGATATCCATGGTTTTAGGCCTGGGTTTGGACGTTGAATTGAGTTTGAGATGAGTTAAATTTTTTATTAATAATAATGAATTAAGATAATAAAATGAATTTTATAAGATTTATTTAAAATAAATTTAAATATATTTATAAAAAATTAAAAATATATATAGATTCCATTAATGATTGAATAATTAATTTATTAAATCTTTCAGTATTAAATAACAAATATCAAACATAAATTCTCTTAATACATATAAAAAATAATTTCTAATCACTATTTTTTGTATGCAAATTTTTTCTTACTTGAAATTTCTAAAAAAAATTATTTTAATTTTAACCAAGACATGGAGAAAGTAATAATATTTTAATAATTACAAAACGTTCGGGAAAGAAAGAGAAGGAGAGATAGATGTTTCTGTTATCACTAAATACAAGAAAGAGAGAGAGAGAGAGGAAATTAAGAATGAAGTTTGTTAGTGACATGTTCCATCATGAAATAGTGTAAGCTTGGCTGAGGATTGTGTGTCTAATACGAGTTTATATGTTTAGATATTAGGATATTAAACCTAAAATAGAACTCAAATAAGATGAGGTAAACTCATTCAAGGATCCAAACGAAATTCTTGCTTTTATTCATCACGATCAATTGTGATGAATCTTAAATTTCATACAAATTACATGCATGGCTCTCTATCTAGCTACCAACATATCACAGTGTCAAATCGAGTTGTTGAATCTTAAATTTGGTCGACATATAGAAATTAATTAGGTAATGCGATTGGCATGCAGGGTTCCTAAAGATTGATCAATTATATATATATATTAGTGATAAGAGATATGTCGAATATTGACATAAAGATCTTAGATAATTAATGTTGCTAGAAAACATTAATGCGATAACTTTACGAGACACTTGGATTGTTCACCAATATTGATCATGCATGCACACTACAAGAAAATTAGAAAATTATTACTACTTATTTCCTGCGAAATTGAGAAATTGAGAAAACATGGACAAGAACAATCATTTTTTTAGTAAGCTCATAATTAATTACCTTAAAGCATGCAAGAGATCACACATGCATTAGAATTGCCGGATCATCTCAATTATGCTTAGATCATTTTCCTTTTGATTATTATAATTTCAAGAAGGATTAGATCTATGGACGTACAACCAAATCATCAAAATATCTCATGTACTTATAATAATTAATTAGAAGCTATGATCATCATCAATTGTACCAACGGGCCGTCTATTCGTTCATCATGAATTAATGGTTCTATTCATTTGTCATTAGTGATGGTAATTTATAATAAAATTACGAAATATCAAGCTCTTTCTTAAAAAAAGAAACCATGTGATGATGATCATATATAGCATTTCGATCCCTGGCCTTTTAATCAAATGTAGAACTCTCGGACAAAAAAGTAAGTAAAAATAGGCAAATTAAGAACATCCCAGATCACTAATTAAAGCAAAGTACATACTTCTCTTTGATCATCTAGATCATGATCAGGATGTCTGATGGTAGCTAGCTCTGTCAATGATCATATTAATTATGATCATCTAGTTTAATTTACGAAGGACAGCCTTCTTAAGGTTCGGGAGCACCATCTATCGATCGAGCGGTGCGGTACGGTACTTTGATGTTGTAAACTATTTTGAGAAAACAAAAAAAAAAACAAAAATGATGACTGCCAACACAAATTTCCTTCCCTTAGAACTCACTGGAATTCGAATTCACACATATACATGATGCTGATATACATGGAAATAGAAACACAAAAGGTAGAACAAGCTGCTTATAAATATCCCATAATAACTCCTCATATAATTCTATCCATCTGCATGTTTGCACATGAAACCTGTGATGATCGATCAGAGTTTCTAGTTTCTGTTTGACCTATAAGAAGAGAGAGACAAGTGGTGGAGGAGGAGGAACTTTCTTTCTATCCTCAAGCTTGAGAAAAAGACTGCAGAATCACGATTCACACATAGTAAATACGTACTAATTACAACCAAATTAACTACCTTAAAAACTTCCTAGGCTTTGAAGGAGTAATTCTAATAACAAGTCCGGGGAAGACATCATCTGGGTCATGAATATGAGGGTTCTGCTCAACTATAAAGGGGTCACCGCACTTATCACTGATGGTGTGAAGCGTTTCGCCCTCTCCGACCACGTAAATTTCGTCGCAGGGTCGTTCCAAGAGCTGGGTGCCCTTCACAGCCTCGTACACGTGAGTGGTGTCCCTAAAAGTGCTTAGCAGTATAAGCGCTACCAGAACAAAGGCACAGTACCAGGAGGCTGCATCCGCTGCATGAGATATTGATGCCGTGAGGAGTACATGATGAGGCCGTGTCTTTGATTGCAGCTTGGAAGCCATGATGACCAGGAACGAAAAGAGAGTGATGATGATGATCAAATTAATTAAGCAGAAAAGGAATACGAGAGATCAGAGAAGGAAGTTGGTGTTTGTAGTTGATAATAAAGAAAGGCAGTTGTGTTGAGCAGGGGGCATGGGAGGTGTGAGAGTCAAGTTTGGCGGTTTTTTATGGGGGGGGGAGGGAGTTGGGGAGCTGTAGAAAATGGGACACGATGGCGTTACGTGAATCACCCTCTTTTTCTTCCTCAAAACTACCCGAAAAGGACCTTTTTTTTTTTTTTTTTTTTTAAATTAAGTTCATTGGCTTTGCCTTATCCAGAACATGTTGATACTTGCAAATTCCTCGTCCGTTGGGATAATTAAGGTGGCTTAAAGCTTAATACAGCCAACCAACCGTACGTCCAATTGGCAATTGCCACCGCCTTTGTTTACCAAGTTGCCATCACAGGCGACAATTATATAAGTTGGTCGCATTACAAATGATGAGTCACAAGACTCGTGTATAGATATTCTCGGCTAATTAAATTGTCTGGTACAATATTAAATGTTAATGTTGGACATATATATATATTTATATTAATAAAATTTTAAAAAAATTCTTAAAAGATTATTTAAGACATCCCGATGTATGTATGTAGAAAACTGCTAAGATCCTGCTAGGGATTCCGTTGCCCATCCCGCTACCTTTTTTTTTTTTTTTAAAGTTTTTTTTTTACTTAATAATTAAGAAATTATTGTTTAATAATATATTAAATTTTTTTCTTTTTTAAAAGATATTTTAAAGTATTAGAAAAATGATGTAAAAATATATATATACACTAGAGAGATTGGGTAACGGTGCATTCTATTAATGAGATTAATTGATTGCATCATTTTTTTAAATATAAAATAACTTTATTAATCAATCATATTAATAAATTACATAATAAATATTTAAAAGTGATATATTATTCTTTAATTTTACTTTCCTAGACTTTAAGGGAGACGTTTTGGAATAAAGATAAAAACAAATTGAGGCAAAATTGTCTTGGCATATATAAATATCATCTTATATTTTTCTTTTTTCTTTTTTTTTTAATAAAAATGAGTTACGAGGATTTACAAAATGGTATTGTGGGTTTAATTTCTTACTCTGTATGGGAGATAGATTTTTTAAATTGACATCCTCTAGTAAAATTAATAGCCAGATGCAGAAAGAAATAGAAATAATATTAAATATTTATATAAATTTAGAACGTTAACAATCTTATATGAATAGTGCTAAAAATTATAAATGTGACAAAGTGCATATATATTCCAATTCTATCTGTTGCCCAAATGACTAATACAAGAGGGGGGTGAATTGAATTGTATTAAAAAAATAACAATTATAAATCAAATATATAATATAAAATATAAACAAAATATGAATTGAAATAACAATAAATATAAAGAGTAAGAGTAAGAGAGAAGCAAACTCAGTATGTTAACGAGGTTCGGTCCCATTGTCTACGTCCTCGCCTCAAGCTACCCCTTGAGAATTCCTAAATTCATTATTCAACCTCCTTCAGGTGGAGATAGAAACCTATTACACATTTGAACAACACTGCTACAAAGGATCCGTGTAGAACACCCTCTACACTTGCAATCACCTTACACTTGGTGATTCAACTATTCTCCGTGTAGAATACTTTCTACACGCACAAGAGTTATACACACCATTTTTCTGATACAAGAGCTGATAGTGGGTAGGTTATCAGAAAACACTCCTCAATGAGTGAAATAAGAACAATACAGCGCAAACTATATCTCTCAAAATGAACAAGGATTAAGGCTCAATGCTTAGATAAGAGAGAATGAAAGCTTTGAATGAATGTTGTATGCTCTTAGTGTTATAAATGTAAAGCTCTCAAATAATCTATTTATAGGCATATGAGACTTCATATTCAAATTAAAAAAAATTCACATGTCAAAAACAACATCATTCACTTTTTCAAAAAATTCAAATAAAAAGTTATTCTTTTTCAATTGTCAAAGACAACATCATTCACTTTTTCAAAAAAATCAAACCTAATATTTTATTTTTGGCATATGACAAAAGGAACACACTTTCCTTTTCAAAAAATTCAAACCTAATCTTCTACTTTTTGCATATGACAAAAGGAGCACACTTTCCTTTTTAAAAAATTTTTCAAACAAAATCATCTACCTATTGTGTAAGTCTAAAAAAACATCAATTACTTTTGAAAATATTCAAATAAAATATGCACATGTGAAAGATGACAATCAATCATCTTTAATATTTTTAAAGTTCAACCCTTTAATCAAGGCATGCACATGTAAAAGATGACAATCAATCATCTTTAATATTTTCAAAGTTAATTTTTAAAAATATTCATGCACATGTAGAAAATATATTTTAATGCTTTATGATAAAATATTAATTTTGAACATTAATCCTAATTTCGAATTTTAAGAGATTTACAACATTACTCTATCACTTTAATGTGAACTTGTTTCCTTCTTGCCCATACTTGGTTCTTTGATGTGCTTGACTCCATTGTGTGGACAACTTGAGCTCGAAACTCTTTTATTCTTTGAATTCATTTGTTATCATCAAAATCCATGTGTAGATTTATAATCACATGAAACTTAAAACCTTGGGTTCAACAATCTCCCCATTTTTTATGATGACAAATACTTGATAGAACTTGAAACCTGTATTAATACTTAAGCTCCCCCTGAAAATATGACTTGGTGAGTTTTGGGACTCGCTACTCTTCCTCTATTGTTGCTTTTTCTCAGCGGCTACAAGCCAAAAATCACGAAGTTGAAAAGCTCAAAGAACAAATTGTTGTACTTCAACGAATTGTTCAAGAGTCTCACACAAGGGAATGAATCATTCGACAGAAGAATAAACAGTTGAAAATCTTTATTAGATTCTCCATTCCGCTTGCCGGTTCCTATAGATAAGAATGACATGATATTGTATGAAAAGAATGAGCATCTCAAACATGAGGCTAAGAATCTCAAGTTTATGTAAAAGTATTTAAAAAATCTATCTCTATTTTTATTGACTCTGGTCTATCTTTTAAGAGATATTTATAACATGCATCATACCTATTTCTCTTCTGATCATACATAATCTATCTTCTGGTAAAGGTTTTGTGAAAATATCTGCTAACTGATCGTGTGTGTTTGTGAACTCTAATATTATATCGCCTTTCTGCACATGATCTCGAAGAAAATGATACCTTATTTCAATATGCTTAATTCTAGAATGCTGTATTGGGTTCTTTGAAAGATTTATAGCACTTGTATTATCACATTTGATTGGAATATGATTATACATGAGTTTAAAATCTTCAAGTTGTTGCTTCATGTAGAGAACTTGAGCATAATAACTACCCGCAGCAACATATTCTGCCTCAGCAGTAGATAGTGCAACAGAATTTTGTTTTTTTACTAAACCAGGAAACTAGTACATGACCTAAGAAATGGCATGCTCCACTAATGTTTTTTCGATCTATTTTACAGCCAGCATAATCTGCATCTGTGTAGCTGATTAGATCGAAAGATGTGTGCTTAGGGTACCATAACTTTAGGTTAATTGTACCATTAAAATATCTAAGAATGCGCTTAACTGCAATTAAATGTGATTCTTTTGGAGATGATTGAAAGCGTGCACATAAGCACACACTAAACATAATATCTGGTCTACTGGCTGTTAAATATAATAAGCTACCAATCATACATCGATATATTTTCGAGTCAACTGGCTTACCGGATTCATCTTTATCAAGTTTAGTTGATGGGCTCATTGGTGTTCTAATTTCCTTAACATTTTCCATCCCAAACTTCTTCAGTAATTCCTTAATATATTTTGATTGATTGATGAATGTCCCACTTTTTGCTTGCTTAATTTGCAATCCGAGAAAGAATGTAAGTTCTCCCATCATACTCATCTCAAATTCTTCCTGCATAGTTTTAGCAAAAACTTGACATATATTTTCATTAGTAGCACCCAATATTATATCATCAAAATAAATTTGAATCAAAAGAATATCATCATTTTCATATTTAATGAAAAGAGTTGTGTCGATTTTTCCTCTTGAAAAACCTTTTTCAATCAAGAAACCACTAAGTCTCTCGTACCAAGCTCTAGAAGCTTGTTTAAGTCCATATAGTGCTTTTGTGAGTTTGAAAACATGATTTGGGGAAATATGATTTTCAAAACCTGGAGGTTGCTCAACATATACCTCTTCATTTATAAAACCATTTAAGAAAGCACTTTTAACATCCATTTGAAAAAGTTTGAAATCTTTATAACAAGCATATGCAAGTAGTATTCGAATAACTTCTAATCTTACGATTGGTGCATATGTCTCATCATAATCGATTCATTCTTTTTGATTAAAACCTTGAGCTACAAGTCGAGCCTTATTTCTAGTAATGACTCTGGACTCATCTTTCTTGTTTCTAAAAACCTATTTTGTTCCAATAATAGTATGATTTTTGGGTCTAGGAACAAGTGTCCAAACATCATTTCTTTCAAATTGATTCAATTCTTCTTGCATAGCTAGAATCCAAGATTCATCAAGAAATGCGTCATCAATATTTTTGGGTTTAATTTGAGATAGAAAAGCAGTATGATTGCAAATATTTCTAAGAGATTATCGAGTACTTACACCTCGTGAAGGTTTTCCCAAAATTTGTTCCACTGGATGATCTTTCACAAATTTTCACTGTTTGGTTGCATCTTGTATTAAATTTTGATGATCTTTCCTGATGGCTCCGTGTTGAACTTCCTCTATTGTTTTCTTTTTGTTGAGATTAAGATTTTCTGTGTTATTTATACCTCCTGTTTCTTCATCAATAGATTTCTTGGCGAGTGGATAATTAGATTCATCAAATACTATATGCATAGATTCTTGTACAGTCAAAGTCTTTTTATTGAATACTCTATAAGTTTTACTATTAGTAGAATACCCGATAAAGATACCTTCATCAGATTTTGCATCAAACTTGCCTAAATTATCCCTGTCATTCAAAATAAAATATTTACATCCAAATACATGAAAGTAACAAATGTTTGGCTTTTTCTCATTCCAAAGCTCATAGGGGGTTTTATCTAATTTCGACCTTAGCATAACTCTATTTATAACATAACATGCAGTACTTACCGCTTCAGCCCAAAAATACCTAGACAAGTTGTTCTCATTGAGTATTGTTCTTGCCATCTCTTGAAGAGATCTATTTTTCCTTTCTACTACCCCATTTTGTTGAGGAGTTTGAGGCGCAGAAAAATTATGCACAAAATCGTTTTTATCACAAAATGTTTCAATATTTTTATTAACAAACTCTTTTCCCCTATCACTTCGGATACTTGGAATAGTATAACCCTTTTCATTTTGAATTCTTTTGCATAACTTGGTAAAGGTATTATGTGCCTCATCTTTATGAGCAAAAAAGATGACCCAAGTATATCTAGAGAAATCATCAACAATAACAAATGCATAATATTTTCCTTCTAGACTTGCAACTCTATTTGGTCCAAAAAGATCTATGTGTATTAGTTGCAATGGTCTAGTAGTGGAAATATGTTTCTTAGTTTTAAAAGAAGTTTTTGTTTGTTTACCAAATTGACATGCATCACAAATTTTGTCTTTAAAAAAATTTGTTTTTGGTAAACCTCTCACAAGATCATTTTTTGAAAGTTTGAAAAAAAGTTCCATGTTGGCATGACCTAATCTTCTATATCATAACCAACTAGTTTCATTTTGACCTGAAAAACAAATAACACCTTATGAGGTAATTTCTTCAAAATCGATTGTATAAACATTATTGTTTTTAAAAGCAATAAAACAAATATTACAATCATGATCATTCAAAATAATGCACTTATCCATTTTGAAAGTAACTGTAAATCTTTTATTATATAATTGACTTATACTCAAAAGATTATGTTTTAGACCTTCAACAAGTAGAACATTTTCAATTATGAGAGAAGATTCATTACCAATTTTACCTATTCCCACGATCTTCCCTTTCGAGTTGTCTCCAAATGTCACATGTCCTTCTTCTTTAGATTTAAGATCAAAGAACTTAGTCTTGTCTCCCGTCATGTGTCTTGAACATCCACTATCTAAAAACTACTTGTTTTTGCTTGTGGATAATTTCATGCATACCTATAAAAACAGTTAAAATGATTTTTCTTGGTACCCAAGTTCTTTGGGTCCTTTATTTATTAGTATTAGAAGAAACAAGATTTTTAGGTACCCATATGGCCCTAACAGCCATTGTATGATTTCTTCTAATAGGACAAGTATGATAATTATGACTATTTCTATTATAGAAATTGCAAATAGCATGTGACATATATGAAGAACTTGAATGATTATAATAATATCTTTTTTTGACAAAATTATTTTTATGAAAAGAATTTTGATTATTGGATTTTGATATAGAAGGATTATCAAAGAAATTTTTATAAGATTTGTATTTTTGTTTTGGCATATGTCCCAAGCCTGCCTTGTCAAAAACACATCTTTGACTACCAAGAAGTTTTTCAAAATTTCTTTTTCCATTCGTAAAGTTTTCAACAATATTTTCTCTATCGATTTTCTTCTTATTCAATTCAAGATTTTCATATTTCAAAATGATATTTTCTTTTCTTAAAATATCAATTTCATTTGTTAAAAAAAAAAAATCTTTTTCAAAGCAGTATATTTGATACCCAATTTTTCAAATTTCTCATAAACCTCTTCTAAAACATTTTGCAATTCTTCATATGAAAGATCTTCAATATTATCATGATTTGTTACCTCAATGTCATCTTTAGCCATAAGACAAAGATTTGCTGATTCTCTATTGCTTGCTTCACTATCTGAGCTACTTAAATCATCATCCCATGTATATTTCATTGCTTTCTTGTCCTTGTTTCGATCTTTCTTTAGCAGAGGACAATCTGGCTTGATATGACCAGACTTATTACATTTATAACAAATTAAAGTGTCATTTTTACCTGAATCTTTCTTGGAAAACTTTTTGAATGATTTCCTAGGAGGAATTTTATTTTTCTTTAAGAACCTCTGAATTCTTCTTGTTATCATCGCAACTTCTTCATCTTTGTCTTCATTTTCCTCATCTTCATCACTTTCACTTTTATGAGGAACAACTTTAAGTGACAAGCTCTTCTTTGGCTTTCCTTCTTTTTCTCCTCTTTTCAATGTGTACTCATGGGTGATAAGTGATCCGATGAGTTCATTCACTTCGAGCTTCTTGAGGTCTCTAGCTTCAAGAATCACTGTCACTTTTGATTCCCAGCGTTTTGGTAGAGAGTTGAGAATTTTTCTTACTATCTCCACCTTGGAATAAACTTTGCCAAGAGCTGTCAAGCTGTTTATGATGTTAGTAAAACGAGTGTGCATACTAGAAATAGATTCATCATCATTTATCTTAAACATTTCATATTCATGAGTAAAAATATAAATTTTTGATTCCTTGACTTGCGAAGTTCCTTCATAAGTAATTTCCAAATTATCTCAAATTTCTTTTACCGTAGCACAAGTCATTATTCTATTAAATTCATTTCCATTGAGAGCATTAAATAATAAATTTATAACAGTTAAATTCAAAGTATAAAGTCTATCGTCTTCACGATCAAATTCTTCTTCTTCTTTTTTGACCTTTACTCCATCAACCACTTTTGTTGGAATATAAGGTCCATTTACAATACATTTACAGATTTCTCGACCTTAAGTCTGAAGGAATATTCTTATTCTAACTTTCCAGAATGAGTAATTATCTCCACAAAAGAGTGGAGGCTGACTGCTAGATTGACCTTCACCAAATGAAACTGAAATGTTAGCCATAAGATCTTAACTCAAAAGATAGTTAATCTTATAATAGAGCTCTTAGCTCTGATACCAATTGTTGCCCAGATGACTAACACAAGATGGGGGGTGAATTGAGTTGTATTAAAAAAATAACAATTATAAATCAAATATATAATATAAAATATAAACAAAATATGAAATAATAATAAATATAAAGAGTAAGAGTAAGAGAGAAACAAACTTAGTATGTTAACGAGGTTCGGCCCCACTGTCTACGTCCTCGCCTCAAGCTACCCCTTGAGGATTCCCAAATTCACTATTCAACCTCTTTCAGGTGGAGATAGAAACCTATTACACATTTGAACAACACCGCTATAAAGGATCCGTGTAGAACACCCTCTACACTTGCAATCAGCTTACACGAGGTTATTCAACTATTCCTCGTGTAGAATACTTTCTACACGTACAAGGGTTATACACACCATTTTTCTGATACAAGAGCTGATAGTGGGTAGGTTATCAGAAAACACTCCTCAATGAGTGAAATAAGAACAATACAGTTCAAACTATATCTCTCAAAATGAACAAGGATTAAGGCTCAATGCTTAGAGAAGAGAGAATGAAAACTTTGAATGAATGTTGTATGCTCTTGTTGTTATAAATGTGAAGCTCTCAAATAATCTATTTATAGGCATATGAGACTTCATATTCAAATTAAAAAAAATTTAAATGTCAAAAACAACATCATTCACTTTTTCAAAAAATTCAAATAAAAGGTTTTTCTTTTTCAATTGTCAAAAGACAACATCATTCACTTTTTCAAAAAAATCAAACCTAATATTTTATTTTTGGCATATGACAAAAGGAGCACACTTTCATTTTCAAAAAATTCAAACCTAATCTTTTACTTTTTGCATATGACAAAAGGAGCACACTTTCCTTTCCAAAAATTTTTTCAAACAAAATCATCTACCTTTTGTATAAGTCTAAAAAAACATCAATCATTTTTAAAAATATTCAAATAAAACATGCACATGTGAAAGATGACAATCAATTATCTTTAATATTTTAAAGTTCAACCCTTTAATCAAGGTATGCACATGTAAAATATGACAATCAATCATCTTTAATATTTTTAAAGTTAATTTTCAAAAATATTTATGCACATGTGGAAAATATATTTTAATGCTTTATGATAAAATATTAATTTTGAACATTAATCCTAATTTCGAGTTTTAAGAGATTTACAACATTACTCTATGACTTTAATGTGAACTTATTTCCTTCTTGCTAATGCTTGGTTCTTTGATGTGCTTGACTCCATTATGTGGACAACTTGAGTTTGAAACTCCTTTATTCTTTGAATTCATTTGTTATTATCAAAATCTATGTGTAGATTTATAATCACATGAAACTTAAAACCTTGAGTTCAACACTATCCTTCATTTATAGAAGATCTTGGTTATAATTATTAAATAATATTGTATATATATTTAAAATGTACAAATTTTACGTATTTTCATTAAAAAATGGTGGGGTTTACTATTAACAAATTAATTTTTTAATGTGAATCTCATATTTAACTAAGTAATGTTAGATATATTCATAAATTATGCAATCGATGTACATTAAATTTAAAAAAGGGTTAATTATAAAAAAAATTATTAATATAAGTTTCTTATTTATTTATTTTTTTCAATGAACATACGTGGTATTTACTTATGTATTTAATTTTTTTTTTTAAAATACACAATATTTACTAAAACTTGCAAATATTGTTTCCTTTATTCCATCTATATAAATTAATAATGTATCAATAACAACTTGTGTAAGGTTGTTTTTAAGTTAAGTTTATATGTTTAGAAGTGTTGAGATATATTATAAATAATAATAAAAAAATAAGTAAAAAGTAATAATAAAATATTAAATAGTATTAAAAGATATATAAAAATTAATAATAAAATAATAAATAATAATAAAATATATTGAGAAGTATTTAGATACTCTCAACCCTCAAATACGGCAAAACTGAAATTAAATTTTAAAAAGTGTAAGGCCTATATGGATACAATCAAAATTCCAGGGGGTAAAATTGAAATTGCGAAAAGTTTTAAGGTTCAAGTCAAGATTGACTTGACGAGTTGCGTGGGAGTGCTGATTGGAACTTTCAAGGATCAAGATTGAATTGACTGGGAGTGCCGATTGGGAATCTGAATTCGCCTGTAAAACAGGGTTTCCGTGATCTACAAGGAAGTTAACGTTCACAAGCAGATGGCTCAGGAAGCTCATCATATTCAGGAAGAGCACCTCGACGTCCTCACCAAGTGCGGTCTCAAAACTGGCATTTCCAAACCCAGGCATCTCTCTCTCTCTGTATCTGACATCGGTTTTCCTTGTGTTATACGTTGTAAATTTCACTTCAACTTACACAACAACGCGAATCATGCAATTTTCATCTGCTTTATTTTTTTATGAAGAGTTTCTTGGATGAGAACAAACAAGCTTTTGGGATATGGTCGCGCTGGTTTGAACATATTAAATAACTTCTTCATTATGGCAGAGAGCAATCTTATTATTTGAGTTATTAGCATCGCAGGAATATGCGAGATTGTATTGTGTTAGTAAATGTGCGAGTTGATTGACTCAATACGGATTTTATTTGTTCAATTCCACATTAGTTGGAGTACGTTCTATTCTGGTCTATTGCTCTTGTATGCTCTTCACTGATATGCAAAGCCTATATATGTTTTCGCAAACTTGAACTCATGCATGTACTGATACTTCTCAAGTTAAAGTCTGTCAAGTTTATTTTGTGTTTCGTAATGTTTTATCATCTTCCAAGAAAGTTACATAATTTCTGCTAGTAATTTTTGCTAGACTAGTTTGAGTGACATGTATTAAGGTGAGAAGGCCTTGTTATAAGTTAGTCAATATTTATCCTATCAGTGTAATATAAGAAATTTCAAAAGCCATGATTTTCTTGTAACTGTTACTAGTTCTTAAAAAGGTGTATGCTTTTGTATACCTCTAGTGTACTTGGGCTAAGCCTATCCTTTTATCAATGAAATATCATATTACTTATCCAAAAAAATATAAGAAATTTCAAAAGCCTTTTTGAGTTTCTAAAATTTACACAATATGGGAAATATTACTTCCTTGTGTCCTTTTGACTTTTTGTTTACCTATAAATGTTAGAAACCTATGAAATTTTGACTCTTGTTTTTTTTTTTTTAACTATTTTCTTTTCATAGGAGTGATATTCATCGAGATGGAGATTATCATCGAGCTGTTCATGTGTGGATTTTTGCCGAAAATACTCAGGAACTTCTTCTCCAGCGTCGTGCTGACTGCAAAGATTCCTGGCCTGGGTTGTGGGATATCTCCAGTGCTGGCCACATATCTGCTGGTGATTCATCGCTTGTGACAGCTCGGTAACAATACTTATTTCTCTAGATGAGCTTTTTCAGTGATGCTATTTTGTGCAAAGATATTATTCATTTGGTGAAGATCCCATTTACTTTATATTCTTTGCCATATCAGCAATGGTGAGAAAAACGTGTCCTCCACAGCCCATGATTTCCTTATAAAAATAGTTATCTAATTAAAATAAGAATTATAAACCTCTAGAGCATTCCTTTCTTAATCAGGCATTTTCTGCATCCGGCTGTTGTGGCAATGGAGATATAGAAACACTTGTTCTCTTTAAGGGTGAAACTGTTAAAAACATCTTTTAATATGAGCTAGCATACATGTTTGTTAAAAACAAGGTACCATATCCTCACTTTGCCTAGTTTGACCAGTGAAGTTTGCATTATGTTCAAGTGACATAGAAGGGTGAAAATTTACACTTCCTTTCTTCCTCCCCACCTACTCCAAGATTTGTAGCTAATGTACCCGAATAGAATACATTTAATTTTAGAAAAAGTATTATATATTCCTTCTTTCACTTAGATCCCTTGTTTTTATTTTTCAAATAATGCCACTCTGTTTGGTACAGTATTTTTTTTTTCTGGTTTTCTTGTTCAAGTACTTTAATGTTTGATGAATTAAATTTACTGGCTGATGTATAATGGTTATTGCTAAAACAAGTAGTTTATGCTTTTAGGAGGGAGCTTCAAGAAGAGCTTGGTGTAATCCTTCCTAAGGATGCATTTGAAATGATATTCATTTTTCTTGAGGAGTGGTTAGTAGATCAAAATCCCTTCCTACAGTGCCATCATTTGAGCTCCTTTGTGTTTCAGATTATTATTATTAATTTTTTATACATGATGCTTATTGCTAGTTAGGCTTTTCATTTCGAGATAGAAACACTTGTTTTTAATAATATCTGAACGGTTCTGTTCAGGCTTTCATGGCTTAACAAGTCCTATATTTTGATTAAAACAGACTGTTAAAGGGGTTTATTTTCAGTGATGATATATTGAAAGTTTAATAAATATGCAAAGATTTTAGGAATCAAAAGATGAAAAGCTTCTTGTTGGTGTGAGATATTTATACCTTATAAGTATGTCTTGCAGAAAACTCTCTAGTGCTAAATCTGTAATTGCTCATTCATGTGGCCTGTTACATCTACTTCTGCTGCCAACAGTAGTCTCAAGTTTGCTTTATTATGTTATAGCATATATCTTGAGCTTCACCTTCTCTGCTGATGGGAACCTCCGTTATCGGTCTTTTTTTTTTTTTTAATTCTTTTTTCCTGGGTGGTTCCTCTGTGGTTACTCATTTCTTTCTCCAGTCTTCTCTAATGCTGGTGTTGTGCCGGTTGAAAGAAAACTTGCCGTATAATCTTAAACGTGTTTAGAATATCGAATAGACTTGAACATGGATATGTCACTGATGTGTACTGGCTTTATAGACAGCTGTGTACAGTTTCTACCTCTAAATGAGGGAAAAAAAGATCAATTTGATTATAACAATTGGGAAGTGTATGAGAATGTCTGTTCTTATTCTATTGATGGATACAATGATGGTTTCAGCTGATAGAAGGAGAAAGCTATATGTACATACTTATGTATATGCCTCTATTTGTATACGGGTATGTGTGTGCATGGGCCTTATATGAAGTTTTTAATTAAAAGAATAATTTTGCTTTGTACAGGTATGCATGAAGGAACATAGAGATATATGTTTCCTGTGTGTACTTATTAAAAAAAAAAAAAAAAAAAGTTTCCTGTGTGTGTTACATTTTGTAATTTAACTCGGTAATTCGTTCTTTTGCTTTGAATTAAATAATGTTAGGTTAACGTTTTTGAAAATGCAGTGTCATAAATGATGGAAACTTCATAAATAATGAATTTAGTGATGTCTACCTGGTTACAACTTTGGATCCAATCCCTCTGGAGGCCTTTACTCTTCAGGTGAGAAAGTTATTGATTATTGTCAGATGAACTTCCATTAAATTGATATATACCTATACAAAAAAATTTTTGATATATATATTTTTCTTTGTTCCTTACATAGATGCTTTGAAGCCATCTCTCTCTCTGTGGATCCATTGTCTTCAGTGAGAATCATTGAAGACAACCTGCCCTGTTCTTTTTCCTTTTTGGTATCAGTGAGGAGCGTACTGCCATTTTTAAGGAAGGAGGTGGATTGTGCTTAGAAGCATTGGTTTAGTCTTGCATTCTTACGGGCAATTAGAACTTGCTTGGGACAAACTTGCGACATTAACTACCCCTTAGGCAAATTACCTAGCATGCTATGAGAAAAGGAAAATCCTCAACTCATGGGCCGCGTGCGCCACGGGATTAAAGTGATTTTCAATTTGCCAGTTTGGATTTGTTCCTTACATTTTCCTTGGAATCTCATAGTCAACTTTGTTGCTTCACAAACCCAATCATGTTTGTTTAAATTTAGTGGAATAGAATGGAGTTCAAGAAAGGGGATAAGACACTATATTTCAACTTGAACAATTCATTCCTCTTAAATTAAGCTTTTTTGTTTTATAGATCAAAGTAATTTTCGTTACATATATTGGGTGATGCTATTGTCCGTTTTAAATTTAATTTCTAGGCCTCTGCTTTTAAGCTGAAGATGTTTTATGAATTTTCCACTGTTGCAGTTTTGGCCAGCAAATACAGCTTTCTTTCAACTCATGGCATAATCTGCTATTAGACGGCTTGAGAATCTGATCGTGTTGTGCTTGTTCTTTACTAATAGGAAACAGAAGTCTCTGCTGTTAAATACATTTCTTATGAGGAATATAGATGCATACTTGCTAAAGAAGATCCAGAATATGTCCCTTATGATGTAAATGGACAATATGGCAAGCTTTTTCATATAATTGACCGGAGGTATGTTCAACAGAGATCTAGTCCCTAATCATGGCTGCCTCATATGAATATATTGCTATGGGTTTTTTTTTACCTGGTGTGTAAGAAATTAATTGATTAGGGAATCAATTACCATTAATGTCCAAGGTTGCATCTAGTTTCTTCCCGAGGATATGCTTAAGAAGTCAATGAGTTATCTAGAAAACAAAACATTCAACTACTTTTTTGAACGTAATAAAAAGTACTTTCAATGTTGAATTTGATGGTTATGGTTACTTGCTTCTTGAAACTTGTGACATGTTTCTTCACTGCCAAGGTATTTATTCATCATTGGTATGTAGAAATTTTCACTGGGTAGCTTTGGATTTTGTACCCTGTAAAAGAGAGTTAAGCATGGGCGAACTTTCCCATCTGATCTCCACGGTGTTGAAACTTTCAAAATAAATATTTTGTTGAAGGTACAAAGAAAGCACTGAGGCACGCAGTTTGGCTCTACAGAAGCAACTCCGTCGTTATGCTCCTGTTTCACTTGATGCAGAGGTTCTCAACCTTTTGGCATTTATTTACATCTATTTTCTGCCTTCTATTATTGGATGGTATTTGTTTAGGGTATTATTATTTAATCAGACCATGCTCCATATTAGTTGGCATTTGCTATTTTGAGCACATAGTCACACTTAAATGGATCTTCATGTTATTTTGTCTGCCATCGCGTTATTTTATTGCTTATGCATCCTACATACTTTGGAGAAGAGAATTCTGTCTATGTTCATTGTGCCTAGTCAATTTATTACTTTTTTCTATAGACTTATCACTTCTCTTTATTTCCTTAGTATGTGTTGAACACTAAATGGAAGTAATTAGAAGTTATAGTAGAGATTACAAATTAAGAGGGAAAATAACATTTTTCATATTTTTTTTGCTGATTTAGTGTACTGTTAATTTGATCTTATTTCAAAATTGAATTTACCAAGCTGTTGGTCTTTTTTCATTTTGCAGTTGTTTTCTGCCTTATTCATCTTATGAATTGGAAATGAATTCTCTAATATTTTTACATATTTTCGTCTATTTAACTTGATGCAGTTGACTGAGCTTACGGATGCAGACAAGGAAGCTTTGGTTTTACTTGTCAATGCCGCCAAAGTTATGGACACAATATTTTACCTGCAGGTTGTATAGACGACACACTCACAAATTTATTTATGCTTCTAATATATCTAAGTGCATTTAGATACTTCGTATTCATGACCACTCGTGAAAAAGATATTCATGAACATGATTTTCCTGTTGTCTGGCACGCCTGACAACTGGTATCAACTCTGCATATGATGGGATTTATAAAGAGAGTTCATTTTCTTGATTTAGATAGTGTTTTAAGCCATTTTTTTAATGTAATAACCAAAAAGAAGAAGGTTTTAGCGTAGTGCAGGTAAATTACAAAACAATAAAACATAATTAAAAGCTTATTATTTTAATATATCCCTCCATTGAAAAAAAGAAGGTGACTATAGTTGTTGTTTCATAGTCCAAACATAAGGTCAGCACATCAACCACTGTAGCTATGGTTCACCGAATACTTCTCTTATCAATTATGTTTGTTGGGTTTAATACTCACTGCATTGGGCAATTGTAATTGCTTTTAATGGCATGTATTTTCATGACTTCCTTGTATCGCTAAACTAGCATGCATAGGCAATGCTCTTCTATATGTCCTGTATACTCAGCTTTTGTCTATTTTATGCTCAATAAAATTTTGTTTACAGGTAAAAAAAAAAAAAAAAAAATTCACTGCAAATGAAACGGATAGTTTCTACTTCTCAAAAGTTGCAGAAGGATCTTTATATTGCGTACTCGTGTTTTCTTTAAACAATCAAATAGCTGTTTTGTTTTGGACCATCCATTTGGACTTAATTCAGGTTGCTTTAATCGACGATATTTGCTCAATTGTTTTGTACTGTTATATATATTAAAAAAATTGTTTAGTACTGTGAAGTTACCAAATTCACGCCTCGTACTAAAATTTATTTTATTCTCCTTGATTTTTTATTCAGGTCTGGTGTAATAATCCTGCTTTAAGAGATTGGTTAAAAGAGCATGCTGCTGCATCAGAGTTAGACAAGTTAAAATGGATGTATTATGTGATTAATAAGAGTCCATGGTGAGTCTTTCTCAAACTGACACACTGTAGCTTTGTCTCTGGTGTTAGAACAAAATGTGTGCACGTGCACATACACACAGACACACAGCTATTGAAACACACACAAAGTCATGTTCAAAATGTTTGTTACAGAATGTGTATTAAAGATATGAAAGTTATTGGTAAATTTATCGATTAAGTTTGTTTTTCTTCAGAAAGACATAAAAAGATTAATCATTCCCTGACTTTGAGAGATCCCTTGTTAGGGGAGATTGGATCCCTTGAGCTTTATTTTACTCATATCCTAGTTCCTATTTCCCTGACTCATTATTGCAATCTTCTCTTCAAAGCCAGACCAAGCCTTAGAAAACTGCAGGACCGGGCTTACTTCTTGTGACCTGCCTGACTAAAGCCTTTTTTAGGCCTTCGACCAGAAGGAAGCAGTTTCCTTGCCTGCCAAAAATAAAAATTATTTGGTTCGTATCTTCATTGCCAAAATGGACCAGGCTCCTAGATCTCCTCTGTTTTCTGCTAAAAAGATGACCTCAAGAGGTTTTTGTCAATCCTAATATTTGACACCACCAAAATAAATTTTTAATCTTCTACTCTCTTTCTCTCTCTCTCTCTCCATATATGCATATATATATATATATCCTTCTTCTTCTGAACCAGACTTGCGAAAAGTACAAAGACCCAGCTCCGTCTTCTACTTTTTTCAATTTTCTGGACCCTTGTTGATCTTAATTCTTAAAAAGTAGGCTCTTCAAAGTTTTACCCCTAGCTAAGTGTTATGTGCATTTAATCATGACTCGAGACTTTACAAACGTACAAATGTATCCACATACATAAATGATAAGCAATGCGATCTGATACAGAAGCAAAAAGGGCCCTGCAGCTAAGGGGTCAAAAGTGATGGGAATGAGGAGCTACACAACGTTGACACTTATCATGTTCACACATATCACAGTCCACTGATTCTTTCTGTTGTGAAATGTGTAAAAATCTCTCGATGAAGAATTTGACCAATTTTTTATAGGTACTTTTTTAAGGAGAAAAATCTCTAATATTGTTCCTTATCAACAGGTCTTGCCTCGATGAGAATGAGGCATTTTTAACAACTGCCGATTCAGCCATTACGTTGCTTCCTGAGGCCACGAGGCGAGTTAGTCAGTGGAAGGGCCTTGAATATAGAGCTGCATTCCCCATGGTGAAACCACCTGGTGCAAACTTCTATCCTCCGGACATGGACAAAATGGTATTTTCTGGAAAGTTCGTCATATGCATAAAAAAGTAATTGTTTTACATACATAAATACGATTAGTTTCTCTTATACAGGAATTTGAATTATGGAAGAGCAGTCTAACAGCAGATCAACAAAAGGATGCAACTGGATTTTTCAATATTATCAAAAGGCATAGTGAATTTGGTCTGGAATCTTCTTTGTCTCGTGATACTGCTAACATAACACAACATTTGGTTGGTTCCACCCATGATCTGTACATTGTTCCTTTCCCGCAAGAGTATAATCCCTACCTCAAAAAAGCCTCCGAATTACTGCAAAAAGCCGGGGATATTACTAGCTCATCTAGGTAATTTTGTTTTCAGATTTCTGTTAGTTCGTGGTTAAATCATATGCTGATCTTTATTCTACTCACAAATACGTGCTGAGTTTTTCTTGCCTTGTGTAGTTTGAAGAGACTGCTGCATAGCAAAGCCAATGCTTTGTGTTCAAATGATTATTATGAGTCAGATATAGCCTGGATGGAGTTGGTTAGTATTTGGCATATAGTTCTCCTTTGTAATTCAGTTCATAATAATGCATGCCCAAAGCAAGGTTGTACGCATAAGGAGAGTGACATCTATTTGTTGATTCTTTCTAAATAACTTTGTGCCAGTTTCCTAGTATGTAAAACCTGATTTCGACGTAGTAGCTTGAAGAATTAACATTATGATCTTCTTATTCGTGTCTTTACCTAGAAAGAAAATAAAAGATTTCATGAACTTTCCTGATTAACCTCCCCCCCTTCTCTCTTCCTTCACATACACATGTTCTTATAACAATGTGTGTCAAATTTATCATATAATACCACCATTCTAAAATGCAGGTCCAAAACTTCAGGTGAATCTAGAAATTTGAACAGAAACGGACAGACTAAAAATGAACAGGAGTTTCCAGAACCTGAAAAATTATGTGCCTCTCATGTAAACTTGACTTCATTGCATGTTAGAAACCACTAATCCTAAAAGTTTGAGCTATAAGAAAGTAGGCCAACAATACTGATTACGTGCATCATATGCTGACAAATTGAAGGAGGGGGGAAGGGGAGGGAGGATCAATATATGATTTGAGAATGAACCTTGTCCTAGACAAACAAAGAATTATTGTGGTGCTGACACATATAGCCAGATTTATGGCATGCCTTCGCTTACTGTCCTGTTTCCAATGAAATGAGATGCCTGATTAATGGATTTAAAAAACTCACCTTAGCATTATCTTACTAATGATGGCCGTCGTTAGGATCAGACACTGTCTAGGGAATTGTTTCTTTCTTCAGAATTTTTTTAGGAAGAAACATAATTAAAATTGCCATTTTTGGCTGAAATTCAATGGCCGTGTATTGTAGTCTTCATCAAAGTCAAAAAGTTCCTTGTATGATATTTATGCTGGTCAAATCCCATTGAAGACATTGTCCTTCTATACATATTTAAGAACAGTATTGAAGCCCCAGGATAAAAGTTCACATGAATCCATCAAGTTGGCTGATAGAAATATTAGTCCCCCTTGTAAAGAGAATGAAGTTTGCAGTATGCTGAACTCTGATTATGAACTACTTTTTCCCACTTTTTTTTAGGGGTTTGCACTTCTAGTTCACAATCTTTGTTGATTTCCATCACTTGTTTCATCAAGCTTTATGGTCTTACATATTTTGAAGCCATTGCATTTCCAGGACATCAAACTATAAATAAATAAGCATATAGGCTAGCTTGAAGTGAAAGTTTAAAGTGATTCGTTTTTTATTACCAACTACCAAGTTATAAGAGTCTAGTCAAGGCATTGATTGAACTTTTACATGCATTGCTATATTAAAATTGTTAAATTTATATCCTGATATAGGAAAGAAGAATATGATAACACAGGAAACACAAAAGACACAATTGTGGAAGATTCATTGTAGCTTTTCATCAAATTAGGGGTGGGCAGCGGGGCCCCAGAACCCGCTGCCCCGCCCCGTTCGCCCCACCCCCGCATAGGGCGGGCGGGGCGCCCCGCACCGTTAGGGCCGGGGCGGGGGGCCCCGGCCCGTATCCCAACCCCCAGCGGAGGCGGGGGACGGAAACGGACCCCCCCCGGTCCGTGTTTCCCCCGCCCCGCATCTATATATATAATATAAATATATAATATATTATATATATTATATATATATAAGTTATATAAGAGAAACGGCGCCGTTTTGTGGTGGACAAAACGGCGCCGTTTTGTCCACCACAAAACGGCGCCGTTTCTCTAAATACCCTAACCCATAACCCAACCCCCCCCCCCCCGATCCCCTGATTCCCCTCCCCTCCCCTCCCGAGTCCCTTCACGGCTTCACCCCCTTCGGCGTTCCATTCGGTGTTCCCTCCTCCCACCGGCAACCAGTCCGGCCGCCGCACGTATTCCATCATCCCTCTCTCTCGCACGACGCACGAGGCCGGACGCAAGCCGCACGCCGCACGGTAACATTTCTCATCCCCTTTTGATTTTCTCCGTTTGCTTATTATTTTTTATTTTATTTTTAGTTTTGATCGGAGATTGGAGGTAGGATGGGGTTGAATCGGAGATGGAGGATGGGATTGTTTGGATTGTGTGCTGTGGATGTCTTCGGATTGTGTGATTGTTTGGATTCCCGATTGAATGCTCTGTTATTTTTTTTTTTTTTGTTAATTGCATTGTCATTCGGACCCCTAAATTGATTTAGGGGTTTCATGATTGAAACCCCTAAATCAATTTAGGGGTTAGGGTTTCGGATTGGGGTTCCAATCCGAAACCCTAATTTTGATTTAGGGGTTGAAACCCCTATCAATTTAGGGTTTCGGATTGGAACCCCAATCCGAAACCCTAATTTGATTTAGGGGTTGAAACCTAAATCAATTTAGGGTTTTGGATTGGGGTTCCAATCCGAAACCCTAATTTGATTTAGGGGTTTCAACCCCTAAATCAAAATTATTGGACAAAAATTCTATCAGAGTTGCATTTTTATCAGATTTGAAAAGTTTTAAATGTATTTTAAAGTTGTTACTTGTCTCTAATTAAATGTATCCCAAATCCGAAACCCTAATTAAATGTCTCTAATTTTAAAAATTCTATCCCAAATCCGAAACCCTAATTTGATTTAGGGGTTGAAACCCCTAAATCAAAATTAACCCCTAAATCAAAATTAGGGTTTCGGATTGGAACCCCAATCCGAAACCCTAATTTTGAATTAGGGGTTGAAACCCCTATCAATTTAGGGTTTCGGATTGGGGTTCAAATCCGAAACCCTAATTTGATTTAGGGGTTGAAACCTAAATCAATTTAGGGTTTCGGATTGGGGTTCAAATCCGAAACCCTAATTTGATTTAGGGGTTGAAACCCCTAAATCATCACGTTTTGGATGCTTGTCTCTGTCTCCTATACCTAATTTGAGTTGTTACTTGTTATGAATGTTGCTTTTATTTTTATATTTTTTAGACGTTGGAATGGAGATAAATGATTGGACAAAAATTAAGAGATGAAAATATTATAATATTTAAAATAAATTTTCTTATTAAAGTGAAAATTTAATAAGATAGTTTTTTTAGTAAGATAGTAAATTTCGAAAAAATATATATTTTTCTGTCATAAATTATTATTTCTTTTGTCATGTGGTAAATAAACTATTTTTTTTAACATATATCTCATTTTCAAATTTTTTAAACATCTTTCAAGATTTTAAAAAATTAAAAGATATACCAATATACTAATATTAATGTCAGTAACTATTAAGAAATGAATTTTATAAAATTAAATATATGAAAAGTAAAAATGAGATACCCTAAATAATATAATGCCTATTAAAAAATGTATTTTAAAGTGGCCTATTAAAATAATGCCTATTTTAAAGTGGCCTATTAAAATAATGCCTATTAACATGGCCTATTAAAATAATGCCTATTAAAAATATGAAGCATCTCTCTTCGACTCTTCCTAATCAAATTATTTGGAATTGCTTATATGAGGTGTAAAAACTTATTATAGTGTAGCCATTCATATTATCATCATTATATATAAAAAGTACTTAATACATCAATAATAGTTATGAATGTAGTTTTTGCTGATTGTGTTGGATTGTACTTTGAAATATTTTTTTTTTTTTTGTTGGAAAATCAGGAATGTCTTCGGATTTCAGTGATAGCTCGCCTTCCCCAGCCAACACCCCTACCCCAGAAACTAACCCTACTCCTACCCCTATAACGAGTACACCTTGCCCTGCTCCGAAGCCCACACAGGGCAAGAAACCTGTATCTATAGTTTGGCAACACTTTACCAAACTAGAGGGTGGGGACCCCAACAACCCACAAGCTAAATGTAATCACTGTGGGAAAATGTATGGATGTCACTATAAGAAACATGGTACATCCCAGCTGAAGGTCCATCTAGAGGAACAATGCAAGAAGAGTCCAATATTAAAATCCTTAGTAGAGAAGGGTCAATCTAGACTAGATATTAAAATGGCTGATGGGAGTAGTGGGGCCGGGGGGCCAACATTGAAGGGGTATACGAAGTATAACCCCGATGAGTGTAGAAGGAAGTTAGCTCGTATGATTATCATGGACGAGCTGCCTTTTCAGTTTGTGGAGGGTAAAGGGTTCCAAGAATTTGTCCAAGAGTTGGAACCCAGATTTGTACTTCCTTCTCGTCACACCGTGGCAAAGGATATTAAGAAGATGTACCTTCGTGATAAAGATGTTTTGAGGGGCCAACTCGCGGGTTTGGTAGTTTGCCTCACTACCGATACTTGGACTTCTATCCAAAATATGAATTACATGTCGTTGACTGTGCATTTTGTTGATGCTGATTGGGTTCTGCACAAAAAGATTATTAAATTTTGTCAAATAACTGATCATAAGGGTGAGACGATTGGGAAGACATTGGAGGCCGCAATAAAGGAGTGGGGGTTGGAAAAGGTTTTGTCTGTGTCAGTTGATAATGCGTCATCTAATGATGTCGCATTGGGATATCTAAAGAATTATCTTAAAGATGCAAATAAGACATTCTTGGGTGGTGAATACTTGCATGTTAGATGTGCTGCACATATTTTGAATTTAATTGTGACTGAGGGGTTGAAAGATGTTGATGACTCGGTTGCCCGAGTTAGAATGGCTGTGAAATGGGTGAGGTCTTCTCCTTCAAGATTGGAGAAATTCAAAGTTGCTGCAAAGGCTGCGGGCATAACATCGAAAAAGGGTCTTTGTACTGATGTTCCTACCAGATGGAACTCAACCTTCTTGATGTTGGAGGCGGCCCAGGAATATAAGGCAGCCTTTCAATTATTGGGTGATGAAGACATCCAATATGTCAAATACTTTGATGAGCACGGGGGATCACGAAAGCCTAATGATGATGACTGGGTGGCAGTTTCTACTTTCGTTGATTTTCTTGGATTATTTTATGATGTCACGTTGAATATATCTGGTTCTTTGTACCCTACATCCCATGGGTTTTGTCAACAAATATGTAGGGTAAAAGAAGAATTAGAAGATATGCGTAGGGGTTCCAATGAAAGGATGAGGGGGATGGCAAATTCCATGATGCTAAAATATGACAAGTATTGGGGAGATTTGACTAGAATGAATATTTTCTTATATGTGGCTGTTATTCTTGATCTCCGTCTGAAAGTTTCAGGCTTGTTATATGGGTTGGGACTTGTTCACGATCAGGTATGGACTGACATTATTGGTGAATTGGCCCGAGATACCCTGAAAAAATTGTATGACGAGTTTATGGCAATTAAGGGTGGTACTACATCGAAGACACATACACCGACCCCAACTCCTTCTACAGACATCGTGACCGGGCCTCCTACAAAGAAGCGCAGAATGCCGTGGACTAAGACCCTCGCACAGAATCCCACACTAGTCCAACAATCTACGGAGGTCGTTTCTGAGTTAGACAACTATTTGTCAGCGGATATGGTCCAAGATGATGATGATCATTGGGATATATTAGGATGGTGGAAGAATGCCTCAAAGAAATATCCCATCATTTCTGAGATTGCCCGCTGTATTTTGGCCATCCCTATTAGCACCGTTGCCTCAGAGTCAGCCTTTAGTACCGGAGGTCGTATATTGGATCTTTTCCGTAGTTCATTGTCTCCTACAACTGTAGAGGCATTGATATGCACACAGAGTTGGACGATAGGAAAGGATATTCATGTTCCGGATATTTTAGATTTTAAGGAGACCGATGAGGGTGGTGATCAGTCTGGATTCGGACCACCTGGTAATTATTTTTTATTTTATTATTTTAATTTTTTTATATTCATTTCCATTTCATCGTTATTAATTTTAATATTAATTTTTGTAGTAACACATGAGACGTCTAGCACCTCTGCAACATAAAAATGTGTTCAAGCCCGGGCCGCCCCAACTGTCACACCTCTTGACTCAAAGACAAGCCACAGCTGACAAGCCTCTTTAGAATGATCAATTTTTAATGATTTGTAAAAATTTTGTATTCAATAATTTGTAATGTTGATACAATGTCCTTTGGACACTTTTATGTTTGTAATTTTGTAATTGTTTAGCCTTTCAATTTTGTAATAGCTTAGTTATTATTATTAGTTTATTACGTATTAAACTCTCAGACATAACATTTTTTTTTTCTTTTAAATTTCGGAAAATTTTTTTTTTCTTTTTTACTTATAATTTTATGGGCCCAAAATGGCCCATTGCTGAGATTTCTGGGCCCAAAATGGCCCAGAAATTGCTTCTGGGCCCAAAATGGCCTAGAAATTGCGTCTGGGCCATTTTCGGCCCAGAAATTGCCTCTGGGCCCAAGGCCCAGAAGGGGGGTGCGGGGGGCCGGACGGACTGGCCCCCCACCCCGTACCCCGTCATGCGGGACGGGGTACCCCGCCCCCGCACACCGGAGGCGGGGGACGGAGTGGATTTTCCCCATCCGCCCCATGCGGGGGCGGGGGGCGGGGGGGGCTACCCCGCACCGTATGGTGCGGGTAGCACCCCTACATCAAATATCAACCAGTTTTTTGCTCTTTTTATGGTTTCAAAATTTTAAACAAATATTTGTAATAGTCTTTTGGTTTCACTGTTGAAGTTAATTTGGTCCCTTCGTTGTAGGATTCCAAGCTGGATGTTACTATTGGTCCCTATGAGACATATGAAGATACACTTTTTGGGTACAAGGTACTATTTTTATGGATAGCCTGTTCATGTTGCTCCCATTTTCATCACCTTTACTTGTAGCGTAAGATTGAGTTTCTTTTCAGTCGTAACACTATTCTGCATGTGCCTCATGGCCTTTAAGCACTATGTCTATGGATGTACAGTGAGTTTATGTATTCTAGTCTCATGGGCTGTGTGGATTGATTACCACCCTTTAGCTAGTTAACTACTTGTGTACTGGAGTAACTCCCTTTTCGATTCAACAAAATCTGCTCCTATATAAAAAATAATCTTCATTGTGTCTAGCCTATACAATGAAAATCGCTTTAAAGTTAACCAAAGCTCGAAGGATAGGGTACAAGAGATGACTTTATTTTTCTGCCTTTGCTTGATATTTATGAGTAATGGATCCATCGGAGCCCAAAATCAAAATTAGCCACAGTAACGTGTAATCATATTGAAGTGTTTTGAAATTGAGTAGTACAATCCTTTAAGGGCGATCACTATTGTTATCTTGTTGGGGGTTTTCTCTGGCTTCTTTTGGATGAAGATTGGAATTACCATTGCCATGCCATATGTACCTAGCCGTTGAGTTGTATGCCCAGCATTGCTTAAAACTAGTAATGCTTGAAATAGATATTATTGGTATTCTGTTGATGAAATGATTCCTGAAATGAGGATCATGTTACATTTTCTGAAAGACACATGGCAGGAGTCTTAGAACAAAGCTGAGCTTTGTAGAAAGCATTAAACCTTGTTTATCTTTTTTCTGAAGCCAGAATTTATCATTGATCACTCATATTCTTGTTCACTGTACTCAAATAGCACATATAACTTAATAGTTACATTGGATTTAATTGCAGGCTACATTTGAAGCATTTATTGGAGTTCGGGATGACAAAGCAACTGCTCAGCTTAAACTCTTTGGTGATAATTTGAAGGTATTCTTATCCTCTTCTCTTCCCATTCACTATATTTCATCTTAGCAATTGGTTGAAGAACTCTAGCCTCATAATCCCCACCAACTAAGGGTTGAACCGAACTTCTCCTTTCAGATAAGGATATGTACCATTTGGCTGATGGGTCAGTGGCCTACCAGAGGTGTAATAGCTTTGATTTTTCTTCTCTAATTTTACTTTCAATTACTAAAAAGGATTCTATTATGCAGATTCTTGAAAAAAATCTGCCAATGGACAATGTGTACAAATCTGAAGATGTGACTGCTGCTCCTATTCGTGTCATTCACCTTCTTTATAACGCAGGGGTGAGTTTGTAAAATGTGTGAAAACTGAAAGGTATCTTCCATGATGGTTCTATTCTATACCCAATTTATACTTCTGTATGCCATGAATCAAGCATGGTAATTCAAATATAACTAGTTGTAAGATATCTGCAGTGCGTTATGGGAAGCTTAGAAAGCTCATTTATCAACAAATAATAACAAAGATCGTAAATGATGATCCAGTAATTGCGGTATCCTGACAACCCACTTAATTACAAGCTCTGTCCTAAAATTATGGTTTGTATCCATCTTTAGTAGTGTCACATAATGAAAATAGGCCCAGAGTATGCATTAATTTGAAATTACTGTAATTTTAGTAGTGCCTGGAATGTGTAGGGGTCTCAAAGTTCTGAACTTCTGGTTAAGGTCAACTCAGGGTTGCACAGTAGTTTAACATAACATATTTTAGTCTACACTTGTGCAGGAATTCTTTTCAATTAAATCCTGCCACTTCAAACCACAAGTAGTTTATAAACCCTAAAATTATTACCCCTGTTATCCCAAACTCTAACCACAAAGCTCATGTAGGGAGGTGTCCTAATCTGTCCTTTGTCAGAGACAAAAAGCAAACCAACGAAGATAAAGATGCAGATGTTAGAAATATTAGTATAGCATATATGCTTATATCTATGTGGTTTTACCATATAGTTCAGTGTATCTGTTGGACATAAATATGCTGATATAATCTGCCATCCCAGCCTTAATTTTTCCCCAATTTTCACCCCGTAGTCATAGGATGCCTTTAAAATTTGTGTAGGCATGTCTGTGCCTGACCCAATACCTACAAATTTGAATTTCGGTAATTAGTTTATATCAAGATTTGTAGCTTGTATGGATGCTATCCAGCCATGGACGCTAGGATGACTTGTACTTTGTCTTGGCTTTTCCAGGTTCTTTATCTTGTTAATGAGAGTCCATAGGCTGTTTTCCTTTTTTAGTCCATTTTGCTCATTCCTTAGTGAGTGCTGACCTTGGATCACTTACTGAGACTAAAATGATGGTTTTGCCTGGTTCATATAGCTCAAACCATAAGTTCATATAAAAAGCAGATCATATAGTTCTAAGATGATCTGCATTTGTCTGGGGCCCAGCTATATGAACTTATGGTTTGAGCTTAATTTGCTTAGACATCTCTCTAGGTGGTTTGGTTTTTGTGTCTTTTTGTACACTTGAGGACTAACTGGCTTATTTTGGCACTAAACAGTTTAACTTTTAAAATTCTTGTAGTTGGTGATAGTGCACCATGAGATTGAGAGACAGGACTTGGAATTAATATATTAGTTAGATGTGCTTGCACTCGTCGTACAAGTCTTATTTGTGTGTTGAAAACTTAGCTATGGTTAAAACCAATTACGTAATTAACTTACTACTTGGAGAGCTATAATTTGCTCCATGTTAACAGTTTTGACAACTTTAATAGATTTGTTTTCCAACCAAAGTTTTTTTTTTTTTGTGTTAATTTTTTGTTCTTTTTGTCCACACTTAATTGTTCTGATCTAAGTGTAGTATTATTTAAAAAAAAAAAAAAATGAATGCTGATGAGATTAAATTTTGCCTCAGGATGTAAAGGGCCCTCAAACCATTGCTTTCAATTTGCCAAATGATGAGCGTATAGTAAAAGATCGAGGAACATCAATGGTCATGCTTAAGAATGTTTCGGAGGCTAAGTACATATCCTTCCTTGGAATTTCAATGATTGTTATGCTTTTTTACAGCCCACTATTTTCACTTATTTTGATTAATTGATTTCCATCATCGCTTGCTTTCCTGAAAACTAGGCATTTCATGTTGATAAATTTTTTTGAATCTGACGTGCCTTTACTCCCCAGGTTTAAGCATATTCTTCAACCTATAGCTGATGTTTGCATTACAAAGGAACAACAAGGACTTGTAGATTTTGAATCCTTCTTCACTCACACAATTTGCCATGAGTGTTGCCATGGTATTGGGCCCCATACCATAACACTTCCAAACGGTGAAAAGTCCACAGTCAGATTGGTCAGTTAAACAATTTAATTTTTATTTCTTAATATGTTTCTTTCTTTTCTGCAGTTTCACTTCTTCTTTGTTTTTTTTCTTTTTTTCTTTTTAAATTCATACCCAATTAAATTTAGTATTAGAACTTGTTCCCATAGTAACTCATCTACTTCTATATTGAAGTAGAACTTTTACATGAAGCTAAGTTTTTGTTCATTTAATAGCTATATACCCGTGTATTGGGCTATGCGCACTTTTCTCATCAATAAAATTGATCCTTACCAATAAAAGAAATATGACCATTTGACTATATAGACCAAAAAGTCCCCCAGGATTAGTTGGGACACTGTTCCTGGACACCCGGTGCCAATAAAAAAAAAACTATATAGACCAAAAAGTGCAACTAATGTAAGCTAAATAGAACTTTTTACATTGCTACACTGTAACACCTGGTCAACATGATATATATGTCAGCACAAAATATATTTGCTGCTTTAGGCCGTTTATTGTGTATAAATCACATGTACTATGATTGCAACCCTTACTGCACTTTTCAATTATATTTATCACCTATGAAAGAAAGAAGATGTATTAGCTGCATCTCTATGTTTCTTGGGTGAAGGGGAAAATAATTTGGTCATGTGTGGCAGAAGTGTTGAGGAGTTCCTCTTTGTTTGCAACTTGATATGGGTGTGTGTACTTGTTGGGCCTCTTGACGGACTAGCTTAAGCTTTTAGGTTGGATGCTCTAACTTTATATCATGTTTGGTTTGTTTGTTCTTGAACTCCAGGTATTGCCTTTATTTTGGATTTTGTTGGTCATTGGGCCTGTTTACCTTAATTTTGGTGGTGTTTGGGCATAGATGTGAGAGGATGCGCTACGTAACTCATATTGGTTGTGTTTAGGACTTGGAACCTGTTTATGTACTTGTTGGGCCAATTCACCTATTATGAGTTTTTAAAAGCTTACAAAAGTTTGAATTTTTGAGTTTGGATGTAATGTCATTTCTTTTCTTTTCTTTTCTTTTTTTAATTTTTTTAATTTTATTAAATATAGCATTATATCTGATTCTTCATGCTTTCTATATTATCCTTTGATACAGGAACTTCAAGAACTCCACTCAGCTTTGGAAGAAGCAAAAGCTGATATAGTTGGCCTTTGGGCACTACGATTCCTAATTCACCAGGTCATTAATTAGTTATGCAATTCACAATTATTTTTTTTATGAGTCTCATTAATAGGATGCTTTTCACATGCTTTGGACAATGCACTTACTTTGTATCATTACTTCCCTTATCATTATACAACATACCTGGGACTGAATCAGAAGTAAATTTATTTATTTTTATAGGTAAATTTAAAAAAGAAGTAAGTTTAAAATAAAAGGCTGCAGCTGTTCTATAGGCTATAGTCATAATTGGCTTCTAATTAATCAGAAGGAAATTTAAAATAATTTTGATATTTTCGTCAATAGCCTTTCATCTAAATGGCACCACAGGGTGGGTGAGTTGCTTACAAAGAAAAAGATGGGTCTTTTGTGGATTTAAGTTCCAAAGCTCTATTTTGGTTGTGGAGGCTTAAGATTGATGTTCTTACTTTTATATCTCTGTGGTGAGACTAGGATTGGCTTCCCAAGAGTTTGTTAAAGTCCATGTACGTTTCCTTCCTTGCTGGATGCTTCCGTTCAGTACGTTTTGGCTTACAGGAAGCTCATGGGTAAGCTAGCTATTCATCCTATGATCATCCGCTGTTTTAACTGTTATCACCAAGCATCTTATGCATTTGCAATATATATATCTTCAGGAAAGGACAAGCATTGCAGTTTAACTGGCTATATGACAAAGGAGCCTTCATTTTGCATCCCAATGAGACGTTCTCTGTTGATTTTGCTAAGGTATAAGTATATTCCATAATTCCTCTTCCATGGTTCTTCTTCCCTTTTCTTCTGGGCCATAAAAGTTTGTTCTACTTTCAAAAGGTTGAGGATGCGGTTGAAAGCCTGAGTAGGGAGATACTCACCATACAGGCAAAAGGTGACAAAGAAGCTGCAAATGTGCTTCTTCAGAACTATAGTAAAATCACACAACCATTAAAGATTGCTTTGCAGAAATTAGAGGACATTCAGGTACGAGCCACAACAATCTGTTACTTTCTCACTGCCAGGATTTTCATTAGTCGAAATGTATCAGGGTTTTCTTACTATGAGAAATGCTACTTATCATCCCCACATCATACACTAATATGTAATTTGTCATTTTTATCCTTCTATTCTTTCATTTTTTCTTTGTATCTCAGGTTCCTGTGGATATAGCTCCCATCTTTCCCATTGCCAACAAAATATTGGGATGAAAAAATTGCCCCATCAACGGTAATCCTCAAGTCTGATTTTTTTTTACCGCTACTTTTGATAAATGTTCCTCTTGTGCCAAATTTTCAATGCTTTAAAACTTAAAATCTCGACCATTATAGTCCTTCCTTCCCTCACATTTCTCTATAATTCTAGCTGCAGGTTGTCCGTTCTCAATGGAAGATATGATACAACTGTGCATGATTTAGCCTTGTGTTGTAGTAAGGCTCTTAACAGTGTGTACTCGGGAGCTGGGTAGTTGTTTTAAGTCTTTTTTTTTTAAGGTACTATTACTTTTGAATTTATCTTCAACGAATCAGGCTTATGCACATTTCAATAATAAGTTGATACGTTAACTTCTTGCTTAAAAAAATAAAAATAAAAAGTTCATCCCTGCATAACCACTCCAGGAGGGCTTGTTGTGTTCCCCTCACATTGCAGTGGAGGCCACCTCCTCCAAGCTTCGAGTTGTGTTGCTACACACAAAATTAGTGCATTAACACTAATGTTTGGAATACCATTTTGGGATAGTCTATATATAATAAATTAATTATATATGTATAAATTATATTTCAAAATAATATCAATGTAAGTTTTAAAAAGTTAAAATATATATTTATAAAACTCAATGATACGTCTAAGTCAAGAAAATAGTTTTCAAATGTGAGAATTAGAGTGAAAATTATAAAATTTTGCATTAATTACAAAAATTTACTAATTTCAGTGGGTAAACTGAAAACAGGTCGGTATTAACTGAAACGCACCGGTACGGCCGATATTTGACCTGATACTAAATAGATGCATTTTCTGTACCGGTCACTATTCTAATATGAGAAATACCGATCATACCGATCGATACGATACGAAATTCAAAACATTGATTAATACACCACTTATTATGAGATTAATTAAGAAAAATTAAAATACTAATTATTTTTTAAAATAGTTAATTGCACAAAAATTGGAGTTTGCAAATTTGTTTCTTCAAGTGATTAATATTTTTATCTTGTAATTGTAGCATTTGCATATATTTACTTTTTATAATTTAGATATGGTTTGGATTTAGAAATTAGACGAGATGGTTTTAAATGGAAGATAAAAAGTTAAATAAAATAGTACTATTATTGTTTAGAAATTTAACAAAATTAAATTGAGATTTGAAAAAATTAAATTGTTTATTATATTTGATATGAAAATTTAAGAAAGTTAAAAAGATGAGATGAGATAAGATAAAACGACTTTTAAATCCAAACGATTTATATTCGAACTTACATTAAATATTGAAAAAATCTATTTATAAATTTTATTTTTTACACATCCAACATGTCCTTGACGTAGAAGATTTCTACATGAATTATACTAAAATATGATTGATGTTTTAATTTTTTTTAAGTTATAATAATTCTCATTATTAGTGATGTGTTAGCACGTTTATGAATGGCAAAATTCATAAGTATTATATGTGAAAGTTTGGATTTCACCATTAAATACAGTAATGTTTATATTTTTTAAAATTGTAAAAAAGAATTTAACTACGAAAACTTGATTACATGGATTGTTTTTTGTCTGTCTCGTGCAAATAAAACCTTCCCACTCATTTGAAAAAAAAAAGAAAAAAAAAAAAAGGACGTAGGATCGAACATAATATGATGGGAAACCTTTTTCTTTTTTTTTTAAGCCTCGGTAAACCGCTTTTCTAGTAAAACTAGTAAACTACCCCCTCGATTCGGTCTCCAACACAGGTAAAGAAATAAAGGTCAAAGAGTTTGAATAGTTACCGTTAGTCCCACCAAACGAGCCAGCAAGCAAACAAACACACATACACACACTCAAGACATTGTTCCCACCATCCAAAAACAAAACGCTCACATTTCCCAATGGCCATTCAAATTCAAAAACATCCTTTCGATCCCCATCACTATCAGTTGCATCACATCTCACCCCCACCTAAGTCATTGGGGTCCACTCAGTGTACCTAATTCAACCCACCCTCGCAGCAACTGGGGACCCACTCAATATACCGACGTGGCAAAATCAGAGCCACTGAACTCTTCACAGACAAAATCTAGTCCACACAAAAAGTGTAAGCCAAATCTTTCCCAAAGCAACACATTTCAAAATCAATCTCCGTGCTAGATGTGACTCATTTCAAGAAGTCTACCAAAATCCCATTTATAGGAGTCTTTCCCAAAACCAGATACAATATCCAGCATTCAAATCCAACCCATCCGAGGATTAACGAATTTTACCTCCCTCAATATCTGATGACTGGGTGCAAGAGATCTTCAATGCCACGGCAATCCTCGTACAGTTCCCTCTATGTCAACCCTCTCAATGACCTCAGGCACAGCCGCAGCAGCAGTGAAGGCGGTGGGGGCTTCTGCTCAACCCCACGTATATTTACCGACAACAAAGAGAACGATGTGCCCAACAGGAAACAAGACGAGAAGCCTGTCTTTTTTGGTACTGACAAAGAAAATGTGGTGCCCCCAAATGGGTTTGGTACGCCCAAGCGGTTCACCGGCATGAAGTCTCTCTCCACAAACGGCAGGGTATTGAAGCCATCCTCGCTTCAGTTTTGCATGCAAATGAATGAGCCTGAGAAGGCTTTTGGGTCGAAAATTTGGGACCCTGCCGAATCGGAAACCTCCAGTTCTTTGAATATTTGGGACTACTCCGATTCTGAGGCTGCCCCGGCTTCTTCTTGGTCTACACTGCCTAATAGGTTGGTTTTCTGTTGACCGTTTTGGGCTTTTGACGCAAAAATCCTGCTTTGAAGTCTTTTTAATCTCAGTTTTGGGCACGCTTGTTCAGGTCTTTGTTGTGTAGGCCATTACCTCCGGATATAGGAAGGTGTACTTGTGTAATTGTGAAAGAAGAATCGCCGGAGGGACTACATGGGGGTACTCTATACGCTCTTTATACGAATGTGAGATTCCCGTGACTTATAAAAATGTTTCCACCTTTCTCTTTGGTTGTATATTAATTCTAATTGTATGAAATTCTGGATTTTATCTCATTAGCATCTGGTTCCGGAGTCTTTAAAGTTTTCGGTTTTTATTTCCCCGGTTTTTGCTAGTTTGATTGGTACGTATTCTTTGTATGCATAGCAACCCTGACATGGTGGTATCTTTGAGCACCTGTGCACGAGAAGTCGAAACCCATGGGGATATTGCTGACGGTTGTTTCTGTAGGGAAAGGGCAAGGAATCATATTTGTAACTCAATGTTGTTTTTTGTACTTCTTTTACTTTCTGTCTCACTCATAAAAGTCTGCGAGAATTTTCCAATTCTGATGAAAGTAGTATACCTTGGTTGTAACAGCGGACAAGGACGATGAGTTTCCGGTTTAGGTTACTGACATCTATTAACTTCTGCAAGCCATCTTCACTATTTTTCTGCGTCCCGATACAATGTGTAATTTGTGGTATATATGCTTTTGCTGCATCTTTTCCATGCAACTCTCAAGTACACCCGCTATACTCTATAATCTCTCTCAGCGTGGCCCCCTGGTTGATTGCCTGTATCTGGGTTGTTCATGGTTTCTCTTGTGGAGCATGGTAAACTCCCTTCTAGGAGCAAGGTTTAACTCTTGATTCTTTTATCTGGAATTATAAAACCAGGAAGGTCAGGGACGACAGAATCGGAAACTAGCTGTTGCCCACCACAAGAGGAATAACGGGAAGTCCGTGTTCACCATAGCTCAGAATACAAAAGGAATATTGTCTAGTATGGATGATAGTTTTATTGGGGCCGTCACATCTAACCTCATGGGTTCTAAATACCATATTTGGGATCAGGTCATTTCTTGGAGCTTTATGTAGTGTAATGAATTATATTTCATATATAATTGTGGACTCAGTTTTTTGATTGATTTGTGGAAAGATTCTATCATCAATTTGATCAGCAATGATTTTAATTGCAGGGGAAACGCCTTAATGCCCTAACAAATCAATCTAAATCACTTCTAGCTGTTGTCAGGTAAGCCAAGTTCTGTGTGTGTGTGTGTGTGTATGTGTGTGTGTCTGTCTTCTTCTCGATTACATAGGATTGCTTTGCCTGGCAGATTCATGACTACAATAGCCACTTGTACCGGTAGTTACAGAAGTATGATGGTATACATACCCAAGCATCAATCCATGCAGCTTAAGAACACAACTCAGGTGAGCTAAACGGTTTCTAAGATTCTTAGGTACTTACCCTATTATATATAGCATGAAAACGTGTGCCAGTATTTCATCTTTTAAGTCTAGTAATGCGTGTATCATAATCCAAGAATTTTGTTTCTGGTAGGTACAACACATTCATGGACTGCCAAAGGATTGGGAGGGAAAAGTGGACAAAGTTCATCAGCTATTCTCAAGAGTTCCGCATTACAATAAAGTAAGAATATAGAAAGTGTATTCCTCTGTTATGTTTCAGGAAGTATATTAATTATTGCTGTGTTGATTGGTTTCTTTTGCTTCTTCAGATTTCAAAGCAAAATGAGTTAGACTATAGAGACAGGGGAAGAGCTGGACTTAGAATCCAGAGCTCTGTAAAGAATTTCCAGCTGACTTTAGAGGTATCATTAACTTCCTTGATTTATGGTTTCAATGGGACAAACATGTGAAACAATGTGATCAAGATGCTTAATTTAAAAGTGTGGAGAGAAGATTGGCTTGGGAGGTGCCGAATGAGCGAAGCCGAAATATGTAATTGGGATACTAACTTATTTATGGTTCACTTAGGAGAATGGAAAACAATCAATCCTGCAGCTTGGAAGAGTGGGGAAGTCAAAGTACGTGATGGATTACAGGTATTATGCAAGAACCATTTCTGCAATTCTATTGATTTAAAGGAAAGTTGATCATTATATTAGCACGTTATGAAAGAGATGTAACACGAGATCTTGTGCCTTTGTTATGTAGATATCCTTTGACGGGTTTCCAAGCATTTTGCGTATGTTTGGCTTCTATGGATTCTAAGCTTTGTTGCATGGTGTAATGATTTTTATATGCTGCTATCTTTTTGCTGTTCAACCTCTGAGCGCGAACTTACATTCCAACATTTTATTGTTAGCTCTGCTTCTCATTCCGACCCAAGAACTTCATCATTTTATGTAGATGGACAAGCCGGATGAATGGGGGGCGTTTTGATACCATTGGATAGTGAATTTGAAGAAATTCGAGCTATATATTCTTATATTCTCTACATAAATGAAAATGAGCACCCTTTTGTTAGTAAGTTGGTGCAAGTTGGTAACTCTATGGTGCCTACATATTCAACGTATTCATATTCCATCTTGAACATAAAAGTACTGCAACAGAACGTCAACTTGCAAACCAACTCCTGAATATGAAACATGAGCTTGGGGAAAGAAGAACCTATTTGAAAAGCTAACGACGAACAAGCAAATCGAAACTTGAATCTTACACTAATTTGCCTGTTTCCCCCTGTTCACTTATAATGCCTTGAACATGTTTTAATATCCGAAGGATTGCATGATGGCATGATGCCTCGTTCAATAACAGCGTAGTAGTCTGAGAGGGCGTTTCAAAATTTGGTGGACTTGGGTCCGGCCCAATAGTCCTATCACAGAGACACCCGATTTCAGAGGACAGGCTTGCCTGCTAAAGAGTTCAAAGGGCTCACAGTCCATGTTTTGGCCCAGTCTCAAGGCATGTATTTGAGTTTTGATCATGGGTTTCTAAATTAAAAAATTAAATTATACGTAGAGTCATTTTTATATATTTTTTATATATTTTACTATTAGATAATCTTGAAGTATATATATAACTTTTAAAAATTTTATATATAATTATTTTTATGTATTTTTTTATATATTCTATTAACGTGATTGATTATGCATTAAAAAAATTTATATAACAAATCACATAAATAAAATGCATAATAAATACGTAAAAATGACTATATTAATATTACTCTATTTCCGTATCACACGGCAACGTCTTATTTGTAACTCGGCTATATGAAGTTGATTGCTCCCCCTTTTTGTAGGGGAGTCGTTAACTTGTTGGGATCGAAACAACCCTTTTTCTAGAAAGATTAAAACGTTTTAAAATGTAATTTGATTTAGTCAACTAGAAAGGACCACTCATGTTATGGGACGACACCGACTCCCAATTAGGCGTTAGAAGTTGGGGAGCTCCTCCCCCACCTACTTTTCTCACTATTTTAATAACTCTCCTCCCAAATCCACTGCCTTTCGTCCATCCAAGTTAGCCAACACCACTCCATATGTACGATAGCTTTTAAGTAATATTAAATATAGTCATAAATAAATAGATCTCGTATATTTTATTTTTTAGTAGAGAGAGATCCATCGTTAAAATGTAGTTTTTTTTTTTCTTGTGAATGCAAATTTACCAACTTTTTTTAAATTTTTTTTGAAGAAATGTGCGACATTTACAATTATGAAAAATAAATATTACTAGTTTTGATCGTATTGAGTAAGCCATACCTAATGAAGATGAAAGTGTGAGTAATTAATTAGGTGGAGTTAAGCACCGATCGAGTCTAGGGCTCCACCTAATGCATGGTTTTACGGCCGCTCGCTACTTGCTTTATACCACTAACATCTCCCAAACTTCGCCACCTTCGTACTCATGATGTAATCAACTATATATTACATCATAAAATAAGGTTAACATGTAAATATATATTTTGTTACTTAAAAGTCGATGCATTAACACACTATTTATAATGAGATTTTAAAAAAAATTAAAATACTAATATATTTTTTACAGAATTAATATGATACGATGTAATAGATGTAGACAAAATCAATCTTATAAATAGATTTTCTTGATCATTAATGGCCTTCATTTAATTTTTACAAAGTCAATCTAATTAAATTAAATTTGATATTCCGTTGGGCGTTGATCTTCAATATATATATATATATATATATATCCTTAGAACCGAACCTACCTCGAACTATTTTTGACCCATAACCAACAACCATGCACTACTCCAATTTATGATGGAATCTACATCCATCCACATGTAATCGATCCATAGAAAAGCTGCCACCAATACTAGTAGTACGTAGTACGTACTATGAGAAATATTTTAAGATTATATAAAATAAAATATATAAATTAATATGATGTAATATATATATCAAATTATAAAATTATTTTTATTATAAAATAAATTTAATAGATCATATAAAATTATATCAATTTATAAATTTATTTTTATATTTTTTATTTATGTACGGAGATCAGTACTTTTCATTTTTAACATTGCATTGCAATTTTTATTATTAATTATATTGAAATAGAAATAATATTAGTCAAATCTCATCCAACCAACAGCATGCGTGTTTTCAAACTTGCAATTTAATTTAAGCGGCATGCAACTGTTCGCCAAATTAAAAGCTGATCGAGGGAAGTTCCTACTTAGAAGCATGAAAAGATCAATTGACCAGCTGATCATCGATCTTCATTCAAAAGTTTCATTATTTATTTATATATAGATCATAGATATATATAATTTTTTATCGTTTGTTTGAGAAAATTTACGTTTAAAATTAGTACTCATATAAAATTTATTTCCTCAAAACTAAACTAGCTAGGCCATATATAGAGGGATGAATGATTTTACATTAGTGGAAGCTGGACTAGTAAACTCTATAAATATTAATAAATTAAATAATATCTAAATTACTTCCTCACGAAATATTGTAGAGAAAATTTAAAATACAGCAAATTAATTAATTAATTAATTGGAGAGGGAAGCTTTCATGCTAGCTAGCCAAACTCCTAAATTCCACATGACATTATAAAAGTAAAAATATCAAGACAATGACACACCCAGAAGAGAGAGAGAGAGAGAGAGAACAAAATGGTGCATGTTAGGTTTTAAAGAGATAGGGAATAATTAAGGAAAATAATAACTAAAACCCTATTATGCATAGCATTTTTTTTTTGGAGAGAGAGAGAGAGAGAGAGAGAGAGAGAGAGAGAGAGAGAGAGAGAGAGAGAGAGAGAGAGAGATCCATCTTATAATGTCTATTTCAATATTTCTTGCACAAGCTAGCACTGAGGACATGTAACGCGATAAGGACAGAGGAAGAGACTCTACACAAGTAGCTAGTCGCTTATAAGAGAGAGCGAGACGGCCATAAAAACCCTTCTCCTCGGCCGGCTAGCAACTACTCCCAAACCCTTCTTATATTTGGGTATTGACCTACACATCTCTCTCTCTCTCTCTGTACCATTGCGACGTTCTATCTTGTGAAGTAGGTTAAATTCTATGGCGAAAAGCTCAGTCAAGGACACTGCGAACGCTACGTCGACTAACTCTAATAACAGCCCCGCAACGAAGGTGAAGCGGAAGCGCAAAAGTGTCGCACGAGACTCTCCTCCACAGCGCAGCTCCATCTACAGAGGCGTCACGAGGTTGGATGCATCGATCCACGATCGAGTTTGTGAAAGAGTGTTTTCTCTCTTCGAATTTATCATGTCTACAAATGACACACACACACACACGGACATATATATAGGTTTTTTTGTTACGCTTTTCCTTCTGGTTTTTATCGACGTCGCCTGAATGATTTAGGCATCGGTGGACTGGTCGTTATGAAGCTCATTTGTGGGATAAGAATTGCTGGAACGAGTCGCAGAACAAGAAAGGAAGACAAGGTTCATCTTCGATCCTGATCTTCTTCTTCTCTATTTTTTTCTTTTTCGGAAAAACAAAACAAAATCCCCGTTATTCATATATTTGCATTACGCAGTACTCTTAACAATCTATTTCTCTTGTAATTCTATGTTCCTGGTTTGATGGTGGCGGTGGCTTGGTTTCCGACTTAAATGCAGTATACTTAGGTAGGTTTGGTACTTTTTTCAGAGAAATGATAAGAGTGAATTTGTTTGGCATATTTTTATACATGCATTTTCGTTTTAAATATTTCTTTATTAATCCTTTCATCCTCAAATAACTTTAGAAGGAAATTTCATGCTCCAAAAAAAAAAAAAACTTAAGAAGGAAACGAAAAGCTGGAGAGAATCAATTACGTACAGTTCTGTTTTTAAAATGTAAATAATTGAGATGTTGGATTTCTATTTTTGAAGGGGCATATGATGATGAAGTAGCCGCTGCACGCGCTTATGACCTGGCAGCATTGAAGTACTGGGGACCTGAAACTATCCTCAATTTCCCGGTACTCGCTTGCCACTTCTCAAATCTCTGTTCCCGTAATTATCATTGCTTTCATTAATTTCTCTGGCTTTTCTATATATATATATATATATATATATATATATATGTATGACAATAATTAATTAATTGTAGCCATCAACCTATCAAGAAGAACTCAAAGAAATGGAGGGGCAATCAAAAGAAGAGTACATTAGTATTTTGAGGAGGTACGTAATAATTCTCAAATTTCTGCATATCTCAAATCATGAATATTATATGTACTCGTTAATTATTATAAATTAGTTGAAAATTGTGTTGATGATCAATTGATTTTTTTTTTTTTCCACATTGTTATCGATCCGATGTACAGAAAAAGTAGTGGGTTTTCCCGTGGGGTCTCAAAGTATAGAGGCGTGGCAAGGTAATTAATTTAAGATTATCAAATTAATTTTCCCTTTTTGATCATTCGCGCTTGTTATATTCGTGACGGTAAAGATTATTTACGACTAAAACAGATTTATTTTCTTAGAAAATAGTCATTTTTTAAAATAAATAACTGATCATAACTGAACAATTTTCTTATAGTGAACTGATCTGTGTTATGGTAACAACTAACTCAATGTTATTTCCAAATTAAATCATTTGCAGACACCATCACAATGGAAGGTGGGAAGCTCGAATTGGCAGAGTATTCGGCAACAAATATGTCTATCTTGGAACTTATGGTACGTAATGACAGAGAAACCATGATTTCGATCCTCTTCCGCACGTCTTTAATTTTCTGCTGATCAGCTTTTTCCATTTTTCATGAATTTTTCTCACCATAAAATGGAAAGAAAGATTAAAATATATATATATATATATATTAATCAATATTGCATAGACTTTAACTGGTCACCAAAAGACCGATCAGCCTGCAGGCAAATACATGATGATGATCTCATTAATTCATTCGATCGCTACGTTATTCTCAATTGGCCCGGTCGTTCCCAAACCTTAGTGCATGGTGCATATAGATCCTTCTGCATGAGTGCACTTAGATAATCATTAAGTAATTATTTGTTTACCACGTGTCAACACAACCTTGTGCGACGTCACTAAAAATGAATGTCGGACAAACATTAACAACAAATGAATACATTTATATAATGTTTCAGAGACAGAACAACTAAATAAATATTAAAAAAAGAGAGAGAGAGAAGGAAAGTACGTAACATATGTCCCCAAAATTAGATAAGTTCATAAATAAACTAATATGGGTTTAGGTAAATATATAGTGGGATAAAATAAAATGTTACTGAATCTATATATGTAATGATCAAATGGAGTTGGTTGAGATATAGATCACCAAACCTCAACTGCTTATGTACCCAAGCTATTTAAGAGTTATTCAATGTACGTGTACGTTGTATGGAATATTAGATATTTTTCTCCAACTTTCCACCAAATTTTGCATGTAAATTATTAAATTTTCTAAATTAATATATATATATATATAATATGCTATATTTATTAATTTATCTCCAAAACATCATCACCCTTCTCTATACTTTTTACATTTTACTATTATTTATTTATTTATTCTTGTACACGAATCTGCAATGCAGCTACTCAAGAAGAAGCAGCCGCCGCATATGACAAGGCAGCTATACAGTACCGTGGACTTAACGCTGTTACTAACTTTGATCTCAGTCATTACATCAAGGGGCTACGTTCTGGTAACCAAAATAGCCCCACCAACCCAAGTGACTCTGAACCAAACACTAATTTAGAGCCTGGCTTAAGCGTAGTCTCCAACCAAGCGAGCTCGAGTACTGCAACTGACATGACCCAGCTAGCTCCACTAAGGCCTGGTGTTGGTGGCTCTGCATCTTCAGCACTAGGGCTACTATTGCAATCATCCAAGTTCCAGGAAATGTTGGAGATGACATCGGTGGTGGACAGTAGTCCTCCAACGTCGCAAGAGTCAGACCCACCGCGTCGAAGCTTTCCGGATGATATTCAAACATACTTTGATTGTCAAGACTTTGGAAACTATGCTGAGAGCGATGACATTATTTTTGGAGACTTGAACTCAATTGCTTCACCAATTTTCGATTGCGAACATCTTGGTCCTTAAAGACGAGGGTCATGTGAATATATGGGTGCGTGGAAAAGAAGGATAAAGTAAAGAGAAGGTCATTAACAGTTAAGATTCTTCGTTTTTATTTTTATTTATATTTTTTAAATTCTTATCTTCTTTACTTGGAAAGTGGGTAGAAAGTGTTGGGCCGGCTATATTTACATGTAAATACAGACGGAGCTAGACATTAATTTATCAGATTATATATCTTTCAATAAGACATGATTATTAATTCAGTGCCTCAATTTGATTTTTATCTTGCAAATACTTTATATCATGTGCCATTTTCCTTTGATTTCCTGCTCGATCGGACTCTAATTGTTTTTACGTACAGACCTCGTAGTCTCAAAGAATGCCGAATTTACACAGTTGTAAAACCGGCATCGTTGAGTCTTAATTCAAACCGAGCTAGTCATCCAGCTTTTACATACCCATGAGTACTATGGTGTTTTGCCGTTTGGTGGTTTTTTACTCTTTTTCATTTATCAAGAGAAACCAAATTGTAGTTTCTGGTAAGGAGAGAACCAAAAACAGCCAAACTGAAAGGTAAAAGCATGCAGTACTATAGCGTACGTAATTTTTGATGGTTCGCCATTGATTGTACATGATTGTTTTTTAAGGTTGTAATTTTCATGTTTTGTTTCATTGTTTGTGTTATTGGCATAATATATATGCTTCAGGTCTTTTAAATGATTGTCCCAAATCCACATATTGAAATTAGGATTTCTTACAATTCTTTTACCATAAAACTTTCTAAAATTCAGAGAAAATAGACACGACATGTGAACCATCCTAATATAGCTTTTTATATTAAGGATGTGTTTGAAAGATTAACTCAACTCAACTCATCTCAAACTAATCATTGACGTGACTTACTATTTTTTCAATTTTTCATAAAAAAATTAAATTCATCTCAATAAAATTAATAAAATATTATTATTTATAACTCAATTTACTATATTCATAACTCAATTCAACTAATCTCAAACATGAAAATATAGCCTAATGTTAGAACTTAAGATGGGTTGAAAAATTAAGCACATATTAGGCCTGCATGGGGAAAATTTTTTTTGAAGTTACAAAGTAAAACTGAATGGACATGAATTTTCAGAGGTATGGGCTTGTATATATAAAAGTTGCAGGTGGGTTATGGTGTGAAGCCCATTATTGGCAGACACTAAGCAGATCCATTAAATAAAAATAATACTGGCTTGGGTTTAGTTTATCTAAGATTAATGCAACAGAGATTTTTTAATTGAAAAAAATCTATTTATAAATATAATTCCGCATTAATATATATGTTAATTTAATATAATTAGTTAAAAAATAAATTTTATAAAAATAATATTAATTTAAATTTTAAATATAAATAAATCAATATTAATACGTAGTATTAATATGTAACTTTATTTATATATAATAAAATTCTTTTTAATTTTACTCTCACTCATAAAAGAATTATGGTTAAAAAATTTATAAATATTATTTTCTTAAAAATATAAATTTGGACAAAATCTTCGAATTTATAAATTTATTGGTGTGAAGATTTTGCTATAGATAAAATGTTGAACGCATCTGATTTGCATATCGTCACATTATTCGATATTAATAATATTTAAATTATCTAAATAAAAAATATTATTTTTATATAATCCGAAAACATGCGAAACAATGAAACATTACTTTACGGATTATTTAATTCTACGATGAATGACTATCAAGCAATAGAGATAGTAAAATACTAAAAACTGGATCGGACAGAGAAGTTTTGGTTGGATGAAAGAAAAAAAATCTTCACAATCTTCCAATATCTCAATATTCTATTTTTTTTTAATTTTTATTATTTTATCTTTTATCAAATATTTAATATATAAATAATAAATAAAATAATTAAATTAAATTCAAAAAAATAAATTCAAAAAAAAATATATTAAAAAAATATAAAAAAATTAAAAAAAATAAAATATTAGAGTGTTCAGAGATTGTGTAACCATACCAATAAAAGAAATATGCTCTCTCTCGCACAGAAAAGAAACGAAGAAATAATAAAATATGCTGACGCAAGCTAAGACAGGCACCTAACTTTGGAATTTGACCCATTCCAGATCATAAAACGCTAAGATAACTATTCACTTTCGTGTTTCCAAATTTTGCTCGAGAAATTTTTCTCGGGAAATTTTGCTAATGGAAGACCCAAAGGAAAATGTTCACGCTGTTGCCCAGAGACAGGAGAAAAACCCCAAAAAAATGGGGTTCTGGGGATTGCTAACCAGTCCTATAGATTGGTTAAAAATGCTTTGTGAAGAGTTGCATTGGAGCTTTGTGTTGGGCGTGGTCATTGTGTATGGAATCAGTCAGGGTCTGGGTGTGGGACTGAGTAGAGTTAGTACGCAGTATTACATGAAGGATGAGCAGAAAATGCAACCATCCGAAGCTCAGGTGTATTTTGGGATGATTCAAATTCCTTGGGTTATTAAGCCTCTCTGGGGTCTCTTAACTGATACCGTTCCAATTCTAGGGTACCGGAGACGGCCGTATTTTGTTTCCGCAGGTATATGTTCCTTGCCCATGTATGGTTTTCTTCACATACAGTGTTGTGCTTAGTTTTGGTCTTCTTGATACTATGTAGCTTATATGGCAGGTCTGGTAATGGCTAATTCTTCTTTTTGTTTTTGTTTTTTTAAGTATTTAAACGGCCGTTATTAGTGTTTTGTTGTATTATATTGTAAGTTTCATGTCACTCATGTTGCATTGTTTATAAGGTGTACCGGATAGTTATTAATAGAATACCAAAATTGCAAAATTTTCGAACTACATAATCAAGATGTGATTCCATCGTGCTTTTCATTTTTTACTTATCCTCCATGCGTTTTGATAGTTTATTTATTTTTTTTTTCGTTTTTAGTATTTTACTTAGCCATGTTACAAATGTCATAGGGAAAACTTTTTTTTTTTTTTTTTAATGTCTCATTCTTGTTGCTTTGTATTTTATAGGAGGAAGGAATAAACTTATCTAGTTTCCTTTATCTGTTTAAGAATGCTGAGAATGAACTAATCCTACATATTTGTCTGCGTTTTGGTAATTAATATCTAGGTCTTCATTACTCGTGCATTAAACAAGAAGAAAGAAGAAGCACATTTCAATACCCTCAAATGATACTGGTTTCTTTTTCCGCTGAGCACATTTTTAATACTCTATATCTTCATTTTTCAAATTGTTGAAATATCTGTGTTTCCTAATAGGACAATATATGAATATCAGTGTATCTTTTGTTAGCTTTCTGTTGGCTTCTTTGGTTCATCCTCTGTTATGCCATCTAACGTGTCTCCATTGATGAGAACTTAGAAGGCTTTAAAAGAAACATTATCCTATAATTCCTTACATAGCTGCCGGTAGCTTCCAATAAACTACTTGTTGGTGTAGTTTGGATTTTTCTCTTTCTTTCATTCTTTTTCTTTTCTATCCATGCTGATTTACATTGAGGCCCAATCAGGGTCAGGAATGTGGTAGCTCCAATTGTTAGAAATGAGACCTTGTTTGCTTTTATCTATTTTCCTTCTTTGGGGAATTTGGTATGAAGTTTGTCCTATACAATGGGAAAGAGGAGATGCAATATGAGGAATAAAGATATAGTGTGATGAAGCTAATTTACTTGGAAAACATTTTTTATTGAAGAGGCGAAAACCATTGTGTTCGCTGCCAAATCTGCTGTATATGATAATAGGATAAAATGTATTTATTTTTCTAGATGTAGCTACTGGAATTCTTTATGATTTGCCAGAAAATTCATAGCCTTTTGTCCACTGACAACAGTCAAATTCTTCTGCATAAATCCAGGGATGTCAAAATGGATGTGCATATTTTGGAATACAAAATTAGGTGTAAGAATCAATCCTGTGTTCCAGTGGAATGGTTTCTAGTGCAAGTATTTTGAAGCCACCCAGCTAAATATCAAATAAAAGAAAGTATTCGAGTGACTCGTGAAAACAAATTTGCTGCATCAAGTTTGAAGGAAATAGAGAGATTCAGAAAGTATGATCCTTGATAATGTCCATAGCATTTTGCTCTTAGTTTCCACATCAAGTAATCATATTGTGTGCTTTCACCTTCATTCCACTTGGATATTTTTATTTATTTGCTTGCCATCTTAAGTCACATTAGCTTTGAAGAAACGATTCTGAGTGTAATGCCTGCCTTTTTCGTTGTTTTTTCTACAAAAAGTTGAATTTTCATTAGTATTATGATTACTGGCAATTTCTATGCGTGATATGACTTGAATATGTAAAAGGCTAAGCGGTATGCATTACCCTTGAGTTCATGTCGAAAGAAAGTGGGGAAGGGGGGGAGCTAAAGCTGAGGTTTAGATCTGACTAAAGCCAAAAAAGAAAAACCATATAGATGGAGGGAGGGAGGGAGGGTTTGGATGCATTTGATTACTTAGGAGTTTTTCCCTTTATTAAGTCTGGTTCTTTATTCTCCATGGTTGTGCTAGGCTGGATGCTTCTGTTTACTGGATTGTTTCTCCCACAATTAATTTCAGGTTTTATTGGCATCAGCTCCATGCTAGTGCTATCACTACACAAGAAATTGCATCTTGCATTTGCGATGTTCTCTCTAATAGCAGGCAGTGCTGGAATAGCTATAGCAGATGTTACCATTGATGCTTGCGTGACACAGAATAGTATAAGTCATCCCTCCCTGGCTGGTGATATGCAAAGCTTGTGTGGACTAAGCTCTTCCATTGGAGCACTGATAGGATTTTCACTCAGTGGCTTTTTTGTTCACCTGGTTGGACCTAAGGTAAGCTTCTGCCCGACTTCTTTTGCTTAATTACTTTGACCATTTCTTTTTTTTGGCACCTTTTAACATGCGACTGTCTCAGATCCTTGTCCACACTTGGAGTTGGATTATTTCTTCTTCTTCTTTTCAGCTAAGCAATGCAATAAGCTTTTGTTATTCTATCCTTATTAATAAGATATTTGACAAAGGAGATATCTAGATAATTTCCAGGCTTAAAAATTTGCTATTCTATCCTTATTAATAAGATATTTGACAAAGGAGATATCTAGATAATTTCCAGGCTTAAAAATTTACAGTCCAAATGCTTAATAATATACGGCACAATACAAGTATTTTCACATATGCATCTTAGAAAGTAGCATGTATAATAAGAATTCTTTTAGGACGTAAATTCTATATGGTCAATTTGATTAACCAGTACCCTACGAGTAGTTTTCTTTAGAGATTTGATAAAAAACATTTTCTATTGTATTTCAGAATACTTTCTTGGGTAAAATTGGCTTCTCTTCTTGACAGGGTGTTTTTGGGTTATTGAGCATTCCATCTGGACTGGTTGTTCTGGTTGGAATGCTGCTGAGGGAATCGCGTGTTCATAACTCTGGGATCAGGAGGGTAAGGTTACCTTACTTTTTTAGGTATCCCCTGTCATGCTTTCTCTTAAGCTCACATCAACCTTTTAATTTAGGTAAGCGAGAAGTTAGTGGATGCCGGTAAGACTATGTGGACAACATTGAAATTTCGGGAGGTGTGGAGGCCATGTTTATACATGTACTTATCACTTGCCTTGGCCCTGAATATCCATGAAGGAATGTTTTATTGGTATACAGAATCGAAAGGAGGCCCATCTTTCTCACAGGTTCCATGATTCTTCAGCTATTCTTTAAGCATTTAGATAAATTGTCTAAAAAGTTCAAAACTATCCATCTTCCTGCCACATAAATTTTATTCCATATATGATCATGACATTGCATGCAGTTTCGATTTGCATCTTCTGTATCTATTATGGAGAATATTAGCGCATAGGTCTTACTTGTGTTCCATTCAGAGCAGTATGTTCTATCTCAGTTATTTTTATTGCTATATGTATCTGCACTTCTTGTTGTACTGCTGGCTTTTCAGTATATAGTTTCTAAATCGACATTTTCTGGGGGAAAAAAAAAACTTCAAATTTGTAGATTTTTTTTTTTGTAATGTTAAACACTAGTTGTTTATTGATTTATGATAATCTAACAAATGGAAACTAATTATTCATATGCTTCATGCAGGAGGTTGTTGGATCCATATCCGCTATTGGTGCAGTCGGCTCACTCTTTGGGGTTCTTATCTACCAAAACCTTTTGAGAAACAAACCTTTTCGTGGCATACTTTTCTGGATTCAACTGCTATATGGTGCATCTGGATTATTAGATTTGGTGTTGGTTTTACGCATAAATTTGAAAATTGGCGTACCAGATTACTTCTTTGCGGTAATTGATGCAGCCATTTCCCTTATGATTGGGCGTATTAAATGGATGCCTCTACTTGTACTTAGTTCCAAGCTTTGTCCTGCTGGTATAGAAGGCACTTTCTTTGCTTTGCTTATGTCAATTGATCATGTCGGGTTGCTTTCATCGTCTTCAGCAGGGGGCCTTTTACTCCACATTTTGAAGGTTACACGGACACAGTTTGACAACCTTTGGGTGGCTATATTGATTCGGAGCTTGTTGCGAATAGTTCCAGTTGGGTTCCTATTTTTAATACCCAAAAGTGATCCCAACTTGTCTATTCTTTCAACTGAGATGATGAGGACCAAAAAAGGTGCCAGTGTCTTTGAACCTGAGACCGCTGAAATGGTCTCCCTTATCAATAGCACTAGACCAGAATTAGGGATGTAATAAAATGCAGCTTGAAAGAAACCAAGCATTTTATAGGAAATTATGCTAACTGCATTGGAAATACTGCTTATTACCCACAACCTGCAAAAGGTTTGCCAAGCAATGTGATCGGAGATTCCTGCTGACAGTTCCTTGAAAATACTGACTCATTTCTCTAGAAAAAGTTGTTGAAGAGGGGGCCATTCTCTGATATTTTAATCGTATGGACTGATTTATTTTCATCATACTGTCTGACTTGGATGACATAGATGTAATTCGATCAGGATTCCGCACTGCTCCAGACCTTGAAGGGTGCCTCGGGCCCCAGGGGTTGGGCTTGACTGTCTTTTGAAGTCAATTTTTTTGGGAGGTACCATCATTGGAAAGTACTCCAATGGGCGAGGACGTTTATGTTTATATTCTGTGAGTTTTCGAAATTCTTATAGAACATCTTGTTCTACAAAATCGTTGATCCTCCAATATAGTGTAGCACCACATCGATGTAACCTCTTGAACTTTTTGAAGACAAAAAAGCTTGTTTCAGTTTATTCAGAAGAAAAACAAAAATGATCCTGTTCAAGATACTTTGAAATACCTGCAGGAAGAGTTTTCTGCTGAAACTCTGTAACCTCTGTTGTTCAAATTCAGGGAAAGATTAAAATTTTGTGATGTTTCGAGAAACTCTAGGCCCGAAGAGTAGCTGTGCATAGGTTGCTATATTCTACTTTTCACACACCTTCAACAAAAGCTTATATTGAAAGAAATTTTACAGTAGTGAATATACCCTTCAAACTCTTCTAGTTCTCCACACTTGGACGTAACATTATTACACGCAAGAGTCTGAAAACCACGAATTTAGATGTTCACACCTTTCTCCATCGAATAGCATAACTACTTATATATGTTATATATGATGCTAAGATAGCTCTTCTCTGATTAGAAGAAATGTTTTGACATCAAGTCACCTTTATCATATTTTCTGTTCATCTGAAACGGCATGTTTCTCCTGCAAATCCCAGCTTAGACTGTTTAGTATCGTATATAATCCTTTGGTTCTTCTGCTGATAATTCCCAACAATACCGATCTCATCTTCATTGGAGAGACTTGCAAGAGCCAAACAAACCTGAGACGCATCAGTTTTTACGAGATAAAACATGCCAGTGACATCCACATTCAGCTTAGCATTACCCTCAAAGTGCAATTCTAGTGTAGGAATATCCACTTCCTCATATCCACCGAGGTTAAAGCAAGTATCCAAAATAGAAAATCCAGGTGCCGGAGGAAACCCAGAAAATTGTTTCAGAAACTCTGCTTTCACAGCCTTGTAAACTGACGGAGCAAGCCTTGTAATAATAGTCCCAGAATCGATCAAAACTCCACCCTTAGCAAAACTTGGAGCTTGTACAGCCACCCCACCAACACTTATGCCAGTAAGGTTGAGAAAATAAAAGTTGGACAGCTGCGGATTCGGAACCATTTTGGTGTAAGAGAAGGGAGTGAAATTCTTGAACAATGAAGAATCTCCACCCATAACCAAAGAACCAGAAGCCCCGGCTTCAGTGGAAGGGAGACAGTAGGAGAAAACTCCCCCAAATAAGGCAGAACTTTGAGAGATCACTGAAAGAGTACTCCTTCCCAGACCCATGATGCCTGAAGCTCCCCCAAAAAGACCTTTGTTATCTCTACCACAGCCGAACAAAAAATCTTTCACCGGCGTTTTTCCAAGGCTAAGGTGCTCCCGCGCTAGCTCGCCCCTGGTGTAGGACCCATCTCCATAGTTAACGACATAGTTGCAGATCGGTTGCTTGGTCCCACATAAGGGGGAATTCCAAGACCCGTAGTGAAGAGAACGACAAGCTGATGTATTGCACAAAACTGATTGGTACGAATGGGATGCAGAAGGGTTGAAGAGAGATTCTTTCTGATTATAACATGATTTGCATGGCTGGCATTGAACCCACGTCAAATCGCTTCCAGTGTCTACAATCACTGTCATGTTTCGGCCTCCCAATTCGATCGTTACGATGTAGTTTAAAGTGTGAAGGTTTATACCAGAAGTTAATGGCATTCGAGCTTTCATCGCAACTTCGGCGCCGAACGCCATGTTTCCTTTCCGGGACTGCAGTAACTGGACGTGAAAATTGTCCAATATTAGGCGTTTCTGCAGCTTCTTACTCCAGTCGACGATCTTTCCTGAGCAGTAGTCTCGGTGTTTCATTTCCAATATGGTTGCACCATTCTCCCTCCCTATTTCTCGGAAGAGAGAAAAACACAAGATATATATAATAATTGCAACTTTTATTACGAAATAATAATGGGTTATGTAGGCTTTGATTAACTAAAATAAATATTTTATGTTAAAATAAAATTATACGTACGGTGAATCATATCATATAAAAAATACGTAAAAATTACTTCGCCCATTCTTCAAAGTCCACCCTTTGAGAAATATGCATGAGCTCATAAAGTAAGTCGGTCAAATACTCTCTAAAATCGCTTTCTGTCAGCTTCCAATAATGAAAGCCATATATAAGAACAAAAAGATGATCAGTTCCAATATATGATGAATATATATCGAGTCACAAAGTCGGTTCAGTGCCTGTCAGTGACCCACCACATCACATTATATGGTGCATGGTGCTCGATCGATCCATTCACCCGATTAATCAACACCAATCTATACCTTGAAAAGAGAGATCAGGTGGGGTAATGACATGAGTTCACCCCAAACAAAAGCAATGACAAGCTTCTAGTCATGTAATTTGAAATATGAGCCTTCTTGTAATTTCAGAAAGCAATTGAAATATTAAGTGAAAAACTGAAGTAGAACAAAAAATAATAATTTCTAATGGTGGTATTCGTTTGCGACGTAGCTATACGAGATAGGAAAAAAAAAAAAAAGGACCCGTGATTCTAAATTTGACTTTAGGTTTATGCAGATAAAGAAGGAAGAGATAAAATATATATATATATATATATATATATATTATAATTTTATGATGCTTAAGTTTCATGTAATCTATTTAAAAAAATTGGATATATAAATCAAGAATTTACATAAAAATTATTTTTTAACAATAAATCTTATTTTTTAAAAAAGAAAATTCAGTAAACTTGCGAATCTTAATTAAAACTTTATATAAAGTTACTCAAAAGCACGGGGAAGAAAAAGAAAAGTGATCTAGGAAAATTTGAACATTCATCTCTACCGTTGAATTTAATTAAACTTGAGAATGTAAAGGATCGAAGTGCTGTTTCGTTCAGGCACTGACAGTGAAACTTTAAAGGACAGTTTGCTTTACTTGCTAAAAAAAGCTTCCGTAAAACATGTCCAAGGACAGTTATAGCGAGTCAATAATTTCTTTCCGATCGAAGACATGCAAATGCCGACCAGTGTATTTAAGCATCATTCCTAAAGCATTAAAGCAGTCAAGTAAAGAGAAAGCAATCGATGATAACGTACAGCTGATCCCAAAATGGAGATAAATAGACCGAATAAAGTTCTGAAAGATATGGCCATTGGCTGGCACTAGACTATAATCATGCAGTTGATGAGTACTTTTACTTCTAATTCTCTGATTTGCAAAAACCTAAAACTCACTTGATTTCCCGGAGAGGCAACTTAGTGCATGGCCACTTGGCTGATTCCATTGAAGTCTTTGCAGGCTGAAGGCCTTCTTCTCTCCATAACAATGAACCCGGCCATTTGAAATGCTGAGGTAAAGAAGAATAAGAGAAAACATCAATGGAAAAAGAGGCTTTGAATCCAGTACCATCATCACGCACGGAGAGTAGTGCAGAAAGATAGCAAATATGTTTGCAGAGAAAAAAGAAAGGAGCAAGAACAAAATAAGAGGGGCAGCTAGAGAAAGAAGAAATGGGGGAAGAAGTAGTGGGTGGACTGATTCTTGAGTGTTGGAGTTTGGCTGGAGAACAAAAGGGGAAGGGCTGGCTTTAGGACCCACTGGTGCATGAGAAAATAATTGGGGATTCACGTGCACGTATTGTGTGAGAGAGAGGGAATTAGTGGGTTGCTGTGTTTTTAGGGTAAGAATGACAACTTGTTATGAGAACAAATTTCATTGGTTTAGTGAGCTTTCAGGAATAACTGTCAATATTGTACCAGAGAGAAGCATGCATTTTTGTACGTGTCCCATATTAAAGTCTCCTATGATGGGAGTTGCCGCACGTGAAATGTAGATTACTTGCATATCATATTTTAGGTTTCCTTCATATATTGTACATGACATGCTTATTTGAGGGAAGAATAAAATAATTGATATTAGGGTTCTTTAATTTTTGTAATCTCGTGTGTATACACGAGTGTTCTGTACATATCTGTGCCGGCAAAACAACCATCACGTTATCAATGTACGTACCGATCGGAGCTTGTCACGGGACTAGATAGCATCAGTGCATGTCATGTCGTTTACCTGAAGCTGCAAGAAAACATCACATTTAGACGACGACGACGACGACTCATGTCATGTCTAAATATATATAATATAAAGTTATTGAGACATCATCGAAGCAACAAGCATTACTAGTATTTTCACATTCTCTCTCTAACTATTCACACGACTGATCATTGATATGATTAATTATAAAGTACTATATATAGATCATGATATATATATACAACTTTATGAAAATACGATCCTCTCCTTTTCACTTTAAATAAATAATATATATTTATTGCACATGAAGAATTATATTTATAATTCTACGTAGAATTTTAAAAATGAAATGTTATCATTTAAATATATCTTATACTAATTTTAGAATAGATAATATGTCATGTTATATACTAAATTGATGGTATTAATTTCACTTAAAAAGATGCGGATTTTTGACAAGTCATCCTAGATGGTTCATGAGCCCAACTCATGAAGGGACTGTAGAAATGAATTGAAGGCCCTTTAACGTAGAGCTAAGGGCTCGGTTTCCAGGCTTGCCCAATAGCTTGGGCTTCAAGTGATGCTATGAATAATGTCTTTATTTATATATCATTGGGATACTGAGGCCCAGTAATTCATATTCCGTATTCTAATGAGAAGAGGTAAGAAAAAATAGTTTTTGAAAACACAAGGTCGGAATCGTTCATTTTGTTAATGTTACGGTAAAATCATTTTTACGTATTTTTTTTATATATTTTATTAATATAATTAATTGAATTAATTTTTTTAATACATAATTAATTATATTATTAAAATATATAAAAAAGTTATATAAAAATTTTTATTTTTTTAAATGTTTTCGGCTAATTATGTAAGATGTAAAATTTATATGACGCGGAATAGTTTTAAAATAAAATCAATTTATTATTTAAAAATTAATTTTTTTTATAAATAATATTAAGTATAATTATAAAATATATAAAGATTGTGCAAACATTTAAAAAAAATATAAAATTTATTATTAAAAAATTAATTTTTCTATAAATTTAATATTTTTTTAAAAATAATTACATCAAACTTACGCAAAATATAATTTCATTTTTTTCGCCGCGTACGCATTACACTGTATCATTTCTCTTTCGTCAAACGGTGGGATTCACTGATTCAGAACCTGGCGCCTATTCATCCCACCTCTGTACAAACCCCTCACTCCTGGAGGACGAGCCAAACCCACTTTGTTTACGTCTCCGAAAGAGCCCGTCCCGTGTGGATTTGATTCAAATCAATGACTCTCGCTCAACAGAACGCTTCGAAGTTAGCTACCCTACGCAGAATAGATCGCAAAGGTCATAGGTGCCAGTGATAATAATAAGCTCAAGGCTTTAAATTTTCCAGGTTCAATTCTGAGAGGTGGAACGTTGCAGCTATATTTACAATTGTTTCTTGGTCTCAATTGAGAATGGATATCTTTTAGCTAACTTTGCACTTGCCTGCCTAATTCGCCTCTATATCTTTCCAAGTATTTATCTTGACGGTGCTCGTACAGAAAAAACATGAAGGCGAATGCAACGTCGTCGTTTGTGAAATCCTCAGCAGAACCAGAACTAAAGGATGAAGTCGGTGTCTCCTCCACTTCCATCTCAGTTCTTGAGGCACTTTTCGTACACCTGATCTCTGGACTGGGCCTGGGTCTAGCCCTTCTGCTGGCCCACACTTTCTTCTCCATCAACCTCGTCTCTCACCCCTCTCCCACTCTCCTTCTCGTCTCTGTAAAACCTCTATCTGATTATGTTTTTTTTTTTTTTCCAATTTTTTTATTTTGTCTATTTTTTTTTAATTTAATTAATTTCAGGTTATTGAGTGCCCAATTGTGATTCTTCTCTACAGTCGTTACCGGAAGAATCGTGATAAATGCACGGTAAAACCCACATTTGCTTGTTCTCCCTTTTCGTTTTTTGTCTCATCTGTTTGTTTGCCGAGAAAGTGGGGGAACTATTATTTTATTTTTTATTTTTTTGTGTTATGTTATTTATATAATTTTGATTTCCAGGAATTGAAAAACCTGATCAGTTGGACCAAATGGATGTGCTAGGTTCAGTTCAGTGAATTCATTCATATCTTGAAACGATTTTTTCCTCTTTATTTTCTCAGCGACCAACATTTTTTTGGCTTTATGATATCTTGTATTTATATTGTGGTGCTTTTTTTTGTTTTTTAAATATTTCACTTATGAATTTTCTTTTTCAGTACTTGAAAGCCGCGGGACGGGGGCTCCTAGGACTTCCTGTCGGTTAGTCTTTTTTTTTTCCTTGCTATGTCTTAGTCTTGAAATATAAGTTTTGATAGATATGTAATTTTTTCTTCGTTTCTCTTCATTAATACTGACTCGTAAATTGCATAGTATAAGCGATCCATAGGTTTGCTTGTCATGTGTGATTAAAGTACTAAGTAAATATCCATTACTTCATATAAAGCCTAGGCTATCGAAATCAAAGTTTGCAAGTAGCCTTGATATCCAGGTAATGTATCCCAGCCTATAGCTTATGTCGTTATCCTTACTTTGTCATGCTCTTGAGTCATTTCATGGCCTTCATTCAGTTTAAGAGGTTGTGCATTATCTTTAATATTTTATCCTCTTCGGTGCATGCTTATCCGACATTTAAATTTTAAACTCATGTTAAACTTGCCTAGATGTGGCACCATTCGTGATGACATTGCAAGGGAAAAAAGAGAGAAGGAAATGGTATATCTTGTATTTCTGCTTTGTAGGGGCTCTAGTTAATGCGATGAGAGTTGTTTCTGCTTTGCAGGGGCTCTGGTTAATGCTTTGGGAGCTATTGCATTGGGCACACCTGTTGGCACTCAGTATGTGATTAAGGGTTGAATAGACTTTGTTTTTTTATCAGTAAAACTCTGAAAATAGAATTTACTTATAAAATAGAAAATTTGAAAATTGAAGTCACATTTGAGATTGGATGGAAATGATTTCACACCCTTTTCTGTTCCTTTCTGAAACAAGACTTTCTTTTTCATCATCATCACTATCCGGTAATTTCACCCTTCTGTTTTTGGAGTTTTTTTCTCTTCTTCTAGACTTTTAATGAAAATGCAATGAAAACCAGTGGCTTTGGATATTCAGATGGGATATTCCAAACTTCAAAGCTATGTTGTGACCATGCAACCTCAACTGAGTCACGTTTTCAGAATTATGAAGATTTGAATATATCTAAATGCCCCCTCTATCAAACCCTATCTCGAATTTGATAAGCTATGGTTGATCATTCTTAATTGTTTATTATCCAATACTTGTTTGTATTGCAAGAAAGTGTTGATTTTGTGACTCTTGTTGGACGCAGATACTTTTTAAAGACCATTAGCTGGTCTCTGATGATGTCATTATTCACTGTGAGTATGAAATATGCTTCCCTGCTTTACAGTTTCAATGTTGTAACATTTCAGAGTATTTGGATTGGAATTTCTTGACCTTTTGTTAAAACTAAATATCTTTGTTCTACTATTTGATGTATCTGATTATTATCCTTTTCTTCAATGTAAACAATAAACGATTTTAGTAATATAAGACTATTTACATGCTACGAATTGCTCTTTTGCTTTTTTCCGCTCCTGGTCTTCCAGTTCTCGTAGGGCTTAAATATTTCATTTTAATCATGCTTTGCCTCTTACATATTCAATACATTTTGGCTTTTGGCAGATTGTGCCTGCAGTTACGGCATTTGGTTCATCGTGGAAGGATTGGCAACGCATATTTGTAAACACAAAGTTAGTTTCCAATCACTAGTTTTTTAGCTGTTTAAGTTGGCCAACAGCTTATGTTTTTGCTTTATCACCAACTGGGATGGATATTTTTCGATGGAAACTACTATTCTGTTAGTTATCCATTGGGTCAATTTCAGTTATTTATGTGCTGATGCAATATCTAAAATATTCTCTTGTAGGCCAATTGAATCTTTAGGTTTTATAATTTGCCTACCGGCACATGGAGCTGTCATTGGAGCTTGGCTTGGGGCTTGGCCAATGCCGCTTGATTGGGAAAGACCATGGCAGGTACTACATCCATCCTTTTTTATTCCTAGTTTTGCACGTCAAGCATTTACAGGTTGATAGTTGATTAGTGTTGGCGATCAGCACTCTTTAGATCATTGTGTCCGACTCACAGCAGATATGAAAGTGATCAGTTCTATTTTTGATGAGTAAAAAGTGATCAGTTCTGATTGAACTTGCTTCTTCAATTTATTGTATTAATTAACTTTGAAATCTTGGTCTGCAATATGGAGCATTAAAATGTTGTGACACTGTTTATGTGGTTTATTGTTTGGATTATCCTTGCCGATTAGTATATTTTAAGGTTTCTTAGATGTTTACTCTCAACTTGTCGAATGGTTTAGTTGGAGTTGCTCCATTTATTTGTGGTGTTGTTATTATGCTTTTATTGAGGTTTGAAATATTTATATGTCGTGATGTAGGAATGGCCTATTTGTGTGAGTTATGGAGCCATGGCTGGGTACCTGGTTGCCACGGTGGCCTCATCTAGCCTTATCCTCGCACGTGCCAGATTTCAGCATATCAAACGAGACTAACGAGCAAGTCTTCCTTTGATTATTGCTACCTTGAAAAACAAACAAACAAACTAGATGCATTTCTGGACATCCTTTCTTTTTACACCTTAATAACTTCGGTTCAGAAGGCATGGCCTTTGACCGGGTTTTGACTTTGATTACTTGCGTTTCGAATCCGTTTCAACTGCACTCAAAACTTTTCTGCTTTTAACTAGAACAGAAAAAACCACAAGCTGTCGTCCTATTAGGATGGGATGCAGCAACCTAAGACTAGGTTTTTTTTGGTCGTTAGGGTGTGCTTAAATTCGTTCTCAGCCCATTCCACGTGGATTTGACCATCATATATAAATATAAATATAAAATGCAAAACAATGAACGAGGGGAATCCACGTGGAAAAATAAAGGAGACAACTGTAGTCATTGAATGCTTCACCGGAATGCAACCCATCTAAACCGTCCAAAGAATCCAATAGAATCCCCCGTCTGCGTAAATATTGTGACCGAACAATTTTATCATCTCTCTGTCCTTACAAGAATATAGCTGAAACACCCACAAACAAACATATCCCACAAACAACACCATCCCTCTGTGTCTCTAAGAAAGCTTGGTCTCTGTTCCTTGAAAATTTGACTTGGAGTTGACGCTTCTGTTCTCTCTTCCTCCTCTTATTCTTCTTTAATGGAAAACCAAAACCAGATTAGGGAAAGGAAGACGGTGGATGGGGCTTTGGTAGGGTTCTCTCCGGTCTCTTCCCCTCGGATTTTTTGGAAATCTCGAAAGAGATCAGGTAGTATCCATCGTCTCTCTCTTTCTCTCTCTGTGTCGCTGTTTTTTTGACATTTGTATGATTCTGAAGACCGACCTCACCTCACCGACCCTTATCCTGCTTGAACTTCTTGTGTTATAGTGTATAATTCAATTCTCAGCGTGATTGTTGCTTGTTATAGCAAGATCTTTACGTACGGCTGTTTTTGGTCCAGTTTCTTAAGAGTTCTAACGCTGAGAATCTTTGTGGAGATTCTCCCATGGCGTGTTCTCTCTGATTTGCTTTAACTCCCCCGCCCTCCTCCCTCCCAGAAAAGAATAGTCAAATTCATCAAACAGTTAACGAGAGATTATTGATCTGAGCTAGAATATTTTTTGGGAAAAAATCCTATCTATTTAAACTTCTTTTTAATTATTAATCTTTTAATTATATTGAATTATTATCATCAAAGAATTCATCGACCTCAGGTCCACAACCATCTGTGTAGGGAAAGGGGTGGTTGAAGCTCGTGAGGCGTAAAAGTAAAAAGTTAAAACAGAACGAGTTGCTGACTTTCCACGTGGTAAACATGCTATAATCGTTAGAGTATTTTTTAAAAAAAAAATACTTCAACTTGAAGAGAATATAAAAAATTAAATTTAAATTATTTTTATTATAAAATAAATTTATTAAATTTCAATAAAGTATTTATATTTATGTAATATCGTGTGTATATATATATATATTTTTTGGGAAATTGCTTGTCAAGGGTAGGAAATGCAAAGGATGAACAAGCCCTCTTTACACGTATTCAAGTTTTACACGTTCTTATTTAAAACAATAAAATTTATTATTAAAAAATGACTTTTTATGCCTTAAATTTGTATATTTGTTAAAAAACAAGAAAGCAAGGTCTTGCTTAATACAAATATTTTTCATTTTTTTAATGGGTCGTCACCCTCGCCTTCTGTTTCAAATTTATTGGGGTCGCCGCTCATATAATATATTCTTCTATCTGAAGTTTGCTTATTTTGAAAGGTGTGGGCCATTTGTTTCGGTGTTTGTCCAATTTCCCTATTTGAACAACATTACTTTATATTATTTTTATTGTCAACATATTTATTTTATGATATTTTTATTGCAAACCAAATATCACCATATCTTAACCTTTAATGTCCAAATCTCTTAACTTGAATTAGAATATTGACAAGTGACAACATCGTGTGGCTTTGCCGCGAGTCCCAAGGTGTGATCAGGTTGGCTATCCAATTCCACCAACTCTAGCCTCCCATTTTTGCGTCCTTCCGTAACTATATTTATTTCTATTAATGGAACATGTGTTGCAGAAGTTTTCTTCTTAATATTATATTGGGTTGTGCATTTTGCCCTCTTGAAATGAGGGGTATTATTGTAAAATATCATATAAAAATAACACCACTTTATAAAAAATATTCTCATTTTATATCATGTATTGTGAAGAGTATTGTGTATTATTTCTCTTTAAAGTTTGCCTTAGAGGATATGATGCTATTTTTCTTCTTGTTTTGAACCGCACAATTTTCGGCCTATATTTAGTAATAGATGTAGTGGAGACATTTGCAAGCCACATTAACTTATAGTGGCAATAGAGGTTGTGGACTTGTGGCCAATGGCCAATGACCAAATTTACTTTTTTTTTTTAAAGAAAGTGCGTGAAATTTATACATTTTAAAATTACAAATATCATTTATATGATCTAAATATAAGTAATGGTGAGTATGACTGTTTTCTTAATCTCATTGACAATGCCTTCACCACCCCCCACCCCCCTGGCGGGCGAATCCTTTACCCCTTTTCTTATGTTTTGATGTATGCTAGGCTGATGTCTCATGTAATGAGTCCGGCTTCATTCCAGTCATAAAAACATCATTTCTTGGTGAGTTGTGGAATGTTACGACAACGTCGTTCATGCGAAATTGAATCCATCTAAATGGAGATGCCTAGTTATGAAAAGAAAAATTATATTTATCATCACTTACACCATACAATAACATGTGATTTATCATTTTATTTAAATAGATATATTGATGTGTAAATATATGTTTTTAGATAGGACAAAAATGATAAATCACATGTTAGTGTGTAGTGTGGGAATGATAATTAGTATTTCTCATTGTTTTTATATTGAAGCCAGCCTCCTTATGTAATATTACGTTACTTATGGTAATATATACTCGTCCTTGATATAGACATTGTGCTGAACACTTTGGGATCCACATGATCACAAACATATTTACTTTTATATGGTGCTGAAGTGCCTATTGAGTCTAAACCCCAATTCTATGGAGCAGAACGTAGGATTCCCAAGGATGTAGTTTTATATTACTTTTAGAGTCTTCAATCGAAGGACTCTGTACCTGACTTTGTTGCTACCATGCCCGAATGTTTCACACCTTTCCTGTGCTTCTTAAGTTATTTGGGCTACTGAAAAATATCAATTTGTTGAGTAAAAAAGAGGATCAAGTTTTGCCTTGAACGAGAGTGGATTTTTCAGTTTCAAGCACCATATTTATATATATATATATATAAATAAAGTATTTCCCATATATATGCACTTATGCATACTTTGGTTATATGTTATATGTTGGCATTAGCAAACCATTTTCGTTGGATGCAATCTCCACCCATGCATTGGCGATTTTCCTGTATATGAACAACGCTGCATGGTAGAAATGGCATAAGGACATTGCCTACCCTATTATGTTTGATACTTCGTTAGCGAATAAATATACAGCGTGTCTGAGTTTGTTGGAACTAGAATAGTAACTTGTTTCCAACAGCTAGCGGGAGGAGTTTAGACAAGGTAACGGAAGACAATGCTAATGAAACACCCAACAAGCAGGGAGGAGAGCTTATGACTGAAGAGAAGACGCAGGACCCTACTGCAACAGCTGATATCTCTGAGCGTCGAAAGGCTCTGTTTGAACCTTTAGAGCCTATAACCAATATAAATGGCCGACGGCCATCAGCTGAGTCGTTACTCCCGCCACCCGACTTTGACTCTGCAAGCTATCCCCAAGGTTGGCTGATGGGGAAGAAGAGAAAACTAGTCAACGTGGATGTTGTCGAGAGCATGAGGAAGATTGCTATCCAGGAAATGAACAGGAAGGTGCTATTCCCAAAACCCTCTCCTTCCCAAAACCCTCTCCTTTTATGATTACAGGCTGCATGAAAATCGACAAATACAGATTACAGAGAGAGAGAGAGAGAGAGAGAGAGAGAGAGAGAGAGAGAGAGAGAGAGATGTGGGTGTTATGGCTTTTGCAGAACAAAATGAACCATATTTTGTCATACTTGCAGGACCGGGAGATTGATGGCCTGAATCAGCAATTGGAAGAGGATTCTCAGTGCCTAGAACACCTGCAGCTCCAACTCCTGCAAGAACGAAGCAAACGTGCAGAGGTCGAGAGAGAGAATGCAATGCTGCAAGAGCAGATATCCATGTTGATGAACATGTTGCAGGACGAGTCAATGGGGGATGAAGGCGCAGAGGAGCCATAGTGGTCGATTGCTTGGTTTGCTTGTTTTTTGTTTTTTATTTGGTTTTTTTGTAGCGTGCTCGGAAATAGTTTAATTGCAATCATACAAAAACATCGTATATTTAATATAGCATAGGTTGTTGGCACTGTTTGTACATGGGATATATTCCATTTATTTGTAACAAGTTTCAATCTTATATATTTTTGCATATTCGTGTGCTTCCTTTGTTAATCTAACAATGTTTAGCAAAATGAAAATAACTGTATCGAGTATGCCAGCTCATGGAGGAACACTCACTGACACACGCAAGACCAAACAACATCATTTTAAAGGTACTGTTTGGTTATTGAAATTTTTCATTTTAAACATAAAATTTTCATCTCATCATTACAATTTTCTCAAATTTTCATATAAAATATAATAAACAATTCAATTTTTTCAAATCTTAAAATAATAATAATATTAAAATATAATATTTTAACATTTAATCTTAAAACTCAAAATTCTCAGTGGACCAATCTTCCAAGGATAGCATCCCTCCCAATGTTTTCGTTTAGCTTGCCAGAAGATTCTGATAATCACTATCTAATCAAGGTAGATAGTGATGCTCGATTGTTGCGATCTTATAAAGAAGGATGAAAATTTTGAGAGTTCCATCCTATGCGAATGTCGCCGTTGTAGAAAAATCCTGACATAAAGCAGCAGCTCTGCAAACGGTCCTTCCTCGGCTTGGCTGGTGCCTGTTTGCAGCCCACTGGACTCACCCCTTAAGCGTTGGAGATTTCTCTGCAGGCTTATTTTCATGTGCTGTTGCAGCAATCACCATTTCCACCAACATATTCATCACGTTCAGCCTTCAAGTTGAGTGCAGTTTCAGCTTTCAAGGATCTTTCTGCAGAAGGCGGGAAAGAGTATTGACCCTTAACATGAGTGACTGCTCATCAGAAGCCGATGTTAATTGTGAGTCAATAAACAGGTACTAGGCAATCTCCTTCAAAATGTCTCTTCTACGTTGTTCCTTTCTTTCTTTCTTTCTTTCTTTTCTCTCCCTTGTTTCTTGCTAAAGAAACATGGGATTGTCAGATGCCATCTGCTATGCAATACAGTTTCCACTGTGGCTCACTAGATCACTTATGGACATTGATGGTTGAATTCCAGGGCACGTTAGCTTGATGGCATAGAAACTTCGAACGCTAGCCTTCAAAGCTCCATATTTCTTCAAATATTGCATGAGTGTCCACCACTAGAAGACAGTAATTAGTCAAGAACAAGGTGGTCTGTGTAAAAAATTAAACAAAAAAATAATAATATTCTTAAGATGGTTGATGTTATGAAATGACCACCCTGAGGAACTTATTCAATAATAACATAGCAAGAGAAGCCCTATAGATCTGGATGGCACCAAGCACCAGCGCACAATAACACGGCATACAAAAATAACAGCAAACATCGAGCGACATCCTTCTGCTACCAATCCCCCCAGACAATATATCAACCAACAGAGACCTGAATCCCTCATTTATTACTTATCATCCTATGAGCCTTGCTCATAACATCATATATGGTTTTCTAGAGATACAGACTAAACTTCAACAGAAAGACTTCCCATTAATGGAAAAAGCATGCTGTTATCATCCCATTTGGTTCTAATAGTACAGGGAGACGAATGTGGGAGTATGTTAGCTATAATTGTTTTTAATATGAATCGACTTTCCAAGCTCACAATTTTACCTGAGCTGGGAGAAGTTTCTCGGGAAAATTTTTCAGGAGCTCTACCAACATTTTCTGGGAAAAGTTCATTTTCATCTTGGGGGCCTACTGGGCTTAGAAACTTATTTACAAGGGAAAAGCAACTGATTTAATTGGTTTTGGATAAATGAGGTCGGTTTGATTGCCGAGTATTATGAAAATATCATTGAATTATGTTTCACGTTGAGAAAATCCTCAGTCTAAATAACTGGATCTATAAGCAGAACTCATTAGGAATGCAATACTCCCCCTAAAATGCAAAATTGGGCAGATAGAGATGGGCATCAAAGCAATCAATTTGTCGTCTTTAGTATTCTGGGAAAATTTTCTGCCATCTAAAAGAATCCAACTGATGTACACGGATAGTGCTGTTTTCTATCTAGCTAATATCCCAAAAGAGTAATTAAAATTTTACCATGAATGTCAACTGCATCTTTCATTCTGTCCTCCAAGTAGAATTCCTGTACTAGAAAACTAACCACATTCATGAATGGCCTTAGACACATCACACAAGTTGCAGAATTGCTCTAGATAGAGCATGAAAATGACAATTGCATTTCTCAATCTCTATGAGTGTGAACACACAAATGTCAACTGCATCAGTGTTGGTATGTGTGCAATATAGTGCCGGCGACAATAAAATTGTATCCACCAATCTTTTGCTCTAGTTCTTTTAGTGTCATCTCAGTGGGTATTCCACTTTAGTTGAGTAGAAGTCTACGCATCATGGTAGCAACCATGATGAAAAAGATAGGAGTATTCTTCTAGTCCTCTTACAAATCATTGCCTCTATTGAACTTGTCTTTCCAAAGGCTTTATTAAAACCTTGTGAGGACTTCCCTCTTACTCCCCAAACCACCTCTGCTCTCTCCCTGCATCCAGTTGCCAACTCTTCTGCTACTTCCATAAGCAGATTATGATATGAAGCAGTGTGCAGGAAGGAAAAAAATAGAGGAGACTTCCTTAAAAGGTAATACTATCAGGCACTTCCAACATGTCCATCTCAAAATTCTTCATAAAGTCCTTGTTTCTCCTGTTACTACAACATTTGACTTCGTCTTCTGGTAATAGAATCTTAGGCCATCACAATCCCCCTCATCACTCTTTGATTTTAGATAAGGCTGCTCTGTTGGCATTCAAAAAGACCATAACACTCGATCCAAATTCCACCCTTGCAAACTGGGATGAGGCTGTTGAGGTGTGCAACTTCACAGGTGTGAGATGTGACAAACACCATCACCGTGTATCACAACTTGTACTGGAAGATACTGAACTTGTAGGGAAGCTTTCACCCTTCATTTCCAATCTCACCGGCCTTCGTATCTTAACAATTGTCGGCAATCACTTCTCAGGCAACATTCCACCTGAACTTTCCTCCCTTAGACATCTCCGCAGTCTCATGCTTGAAAGGAACAATCTGCATGGTTCAATACCATCCTCCTTTGCCCTTCTGTCCGAACTTGAGTTACTACAAATTTTCCAAAACAATATAAGCGGTAAACTTTCACCAGTCCTCTTCTCCAATTGCTCTTCATTGCAAAACATAGATTTGTCCGAAAACTTCCTCACAGGCACAATTCCGGAAGATATTGGAAACTGTTCACGTCTATGGAACCTCTATTTGTACAATAACAATTTTACTGGACAACTTCCTCTCTCTTTAGCCAATCTTGAGTTATCTGAACTAGATGTGGAGAATAATTGTCTCTCTGGTGTACTGCCTTCAGAGATTGTGAGGAACCTACCAGAACTTGAATATCTACATTTATCATATAATAATATGGAAAGTCACGATGACAACACCAATCTTGTTCCATTCTTCAATGCCCTTGGAAACTGCACTCATCTAAAGGAGGTTGAACTCTTTGGTATTGGCCTCGGGGGGAAGTTGCCGAGTTCCATTGGCCAACTTGGTGTCAATCTAACAGCTCTGTCACTACAAGAAAACAAAATCTTTGGATCAATTCCTCTGGAGTTGGCAAATCTTTCAAAGCTTGTAAACCTGAACTTGGCATTCAATCTTCTAAGTGGAATCGAAGCAGAAGAGATGGGTCGATTGTCAAGATTGGAACAACTTTTGGTATCACATAATGTCTTCACCGGTGCAATTCCTTCAAAACTAAGTAAGCTTGCTCACCTGGGTCTGCTAGACCTATCACACAATAGGTTCTCTGGTGAAATCCCTGCTAGTTTAGGAAATTTGGTTCGATTAACTTCTTTGTTTCTGAACAACAACCTTCTCTCAGGAGCAATACCTTCAACTTTGGGAAACTGCACAAATATTTACAAGCTTGATTTATCACATAACAGATTGACAGGCAACATCCCTCCAGTGGTTGCAAGTATGCGTGAGATCAGAATTTTTATAAATCTTTCGCATAATCACCTTGAAGGGCCTTTGCCAATCGAGCTTAGCATGTTGCAAAATGTGCAAGAGATGGATCTCTCGTCCAATAAATTTACAGGCAGTATCTTCCCTCAGATATCGAGCTGCATTGCATTGATGAAGATCAATTTCTCAAACAACTCTCTTGAAGGGAGTCTTCCAGAATCCTTAGGGAAACTAAGATACCTCGAGTCTTTTGACGTTTCACAAAACCACTTATCTGGGACAATTCCAAAAAGCATCAATAATATTCAATCGCTCGCCTTTCTAAATCTCTCCTATAACAACTTCGAAGGAATGATTCCCACTGGTGGAATCTTCGACACAGTAACAACTCTGTCATTCTTGGAGAATCCCCGACTCTGCAGAAATATTTCTGGCAAACTTATTGACATCCCAATTTGCAGTAGAAATAAATTGTTTCATTCAATTGTGTTCTTGATTATATTCATCCTAGTGATATTCATATCAGTATTTTTATCCACAATATGTTGTGTGATTGGGATTCGGCGCATTAGAGCGATTATTCACACTCGGACAACTGAAACAGTCAGGCAACCAACTCCAGTAGAACCAATCCACAATTTCCCAAGAATTACCTATAAAGAACTATCGGATGCAACTGCAGGCTTCGATGGTCAGAGACTAGTCGGGTCAGGTAGCTATGGACGTGTCTATAGGGGAGTTCTTCCAGATGGAACAACAATTGCAGTTAAGGTGTTACATGTGCAATCTGGAAACTCAACAAAGAGCTTTAGCCGAGAGTGTCAAGTCTTAAAGAGGATCCGTCACAGGAACCTGATAAGGATTATAACAGCATGCAGTCTACCTGATTTTAAGGCTCTTGTTCTTCCATACATGGCCAATGGGAGCTTGGATAGCCATCTTTATCCGCAATTGGACACAGGTTTGGTTTCAAGTTCTTCAGATTTGAGTCTTCCCCAGAGATTGAACATTTGCAGTGATATAGCTGAAGGGATGGCCTATTTGCATCATCACTCTCCAGTCAGAGTCATACACTGTGATCTAAAACCAAGTAATATTCTTCTCAACGATGAAATGACAGCTCTAGTATCTGATTTTGGGATTGCGAAGTTGGTTATGACAGCAGGAGGGGAAAATAGTGGAGCTGTTGAAACGGGAAACTCTACTGTAAATATGCTACATGGATCTGTTGGATACATTGCACCAGGTACAGATTTCTCCCTTACCTTCTGCATCTAGAAAATAAATAAATGAAAGACGACGAATTTCTTTGAACTCAATTGAGATTAATGTGAATTGATACTTATATTGGGGCCCATATAAATTCATTGTTAACAGAAAAAGGGATTGCTTACACATTTCTGGAGACATTTTGAGAACTGCAGAAGTTTATAAACTTGATTCAACTATGTCATGCATTCACAACAACTATATCCAATCTAACATGTTTAAGCCACCTGCATTGGGCATATAATATGAATTCTTATCCCCTTAATCACCATAAACTCACATAATTATAACTGAACTCCACATGTCCTGTTCATCTACACTAAAATTTGTTGTGCACTTTTTACCTTCTACACATTTGTACATTTGTTAAGATTTTGAAAGCACAAACTTTTGTCATATTTTAAAACCTCCAATTGCAGAGTATGGGTTTGGATCTACTACAACCACAAAAGGCGATGTCTACAGCTTTGGCATTATTGTGCTTGAGATGGTGACTAGAAGAAGACCAACAGATGACATGTTTGTTGGCGGGCTAAGTCTGCACAAATGGGTGAAGAGTCACTTCCATGAAAGGATGGAAGGAGTGATAGACACTTCTTTGGTGAGAGCATCAAGAGATCAAGCCCCTGAAGTGAAGAAAATGTGGGAAGTTGCAATTGGAGAGTTAATTGAACTAGGTATCCTTTGCACCCAAGATTCCCCATCTACTAGGCCTACAATGCTTGATGCAGCTGATGACTTAGATCGGCTCAAGAGATACCTTGGTGGGGATACTACAGTAACCTTCACCTCTTCTCTTGGAATTTCATCTTCCACTCTAAGCGATGACTAACAGTTAATCCTATTGTTGTACGTGCATCAAAATGCTATCTAATTCATATTAATGGTAAAATCTTAATGAGGATGTAAATTGTAATTTTGTTTAATTGTTCAACGTGGGAGCCAAGTGAGAGTGCTTTTGTTGGAAAAACAAGTTGTCGTCCCTTTTTAATGGCAAACAGATATATGTTTCTTTTCATATTTAATGACAGCATATTACCCCCAAAGCTTGAAAGTGGATAACAAGAACAATAAGGAATAGGCAGTCGTGTGATCCATTACAATGACCTCTGACTATTTTAGTTAGTGCACTTTGAAACAAGTTTTGCTATTGATGATTATGTAGTTCCAGAGTATCCGTTAGGCAAAATGTGGAGAATAAGGAAGAGAAACCCTTTGTAGTTGCAATTGGCAATGTTATTGCAGTTTATCCACTCGAATATTATGACAGTTACCCTGGAAAATGCTACTTATGGATTATAACAATTGCAAAATAACAAGTTCTTCCTATTGTTAGTAAATGAAATATGTACAGGCATACCTTTTATTATATTTATCACAAAAGTATAAATGAGGCACTATGGCAAAGACAAAAATTAAGGTAGAAATACATTAGATGAATAAATAAATAATGACAAAAAGGAGTAGTGATAGTAACATATGAAGCAAACTGAAATTCACTTCATAGTGTCACAGAAAAGTCTCCTTACCAGTAGACATGACAGAAGTATCTCTTTTAAGATTATCAAAATGATAGCACAGATATTTGAACAAACAATGATAATGGTACCCACTTTTTGTGATATCATTATGGATGCAATTACCAACACTTGAGATGAAAAATAATCGCACTTGTACTTCTAGAAGCCCATTCATGTTGCCAAACTACCTGTCAACCAAATGCTCTAAAGAAGTTTAGTGCACTGAGGATGTGAAATTACCTCGTTCTGTAGCAAGATTTTCCATAAAAGTTCTCCAGGTTTAGCGTCCTACGCAATTTCAATTCCAGCTCACTGTTGATTTTCGCTTGACAGTGGTACTTTCATCCTATTGCATGTTCATCAAATAATTCCAACTCTCAAGGGTAGCATCATCTCCAAGTTTACCCTGATTTGCATTATCTTCCCCCATTAATTCATATGCAATACCTCTCAAGCACATTAAAAAATTAAATAATAATAATAATAATAAATAAATAAATTGAAAAAAAAAACTGTAAGGTTTTGTGGGGTTTGGGATATTGTGATTGGAACTGGAACACAAATCTCATTTTCCTTACAGATCTGTGTAACTATATTTTGATCTCTCCTTTCCTAATTCTCAGGTCATCACGATCATGTTCTTTTCACCATTAAAGTTTTGCTCATTCGCACCGCTTCATCTTTCATATTGTCGAATATAAAAAGGCCACTAATGAAACGGGTGCTATTCAGTATTCAGAGTCTACTGAGTGGTCAGAAAATCCACATCTCTATTATTATGATTCCTGGAGACAACTTTCCTCTAAAACAAAAAATGGGAAATCATCCTATGCTGACCTCATTTACCCATGTTCAAGAAGATTCTTGTGCATCATCTTCAGCAAGAAGATTTCTTTAAATCAAGATGGCTATAACTTTGTCTTGACGCCCACTTGCTAAAGAAATCAGACAAAACATTAACGATGAACAATTGAAAAGAACTAAAATGGGTGAAATGTCTACATCAAGAGAATGTTAATTCCTAGATTTGAGTTTGCGAAGGATATATTCGACGATATCAAATTTGATCATGGATGCTATAGATATGGAATACCCACCAGCTTTCAGCAATGGTCAGGAAGCCAGACAAAATCATTGCAGATATGAAGATGACATTGAAAAATCAAAACTTTTGGTCAAGAGTAGTAAACTGAATAAAAAAGCAGAATTGTATAGGGTGGTTAAATTTTTATTTTATTTTATTTTATTTATAGAGGACGTAAAGTATTGACTCACGATGTCACGAACAACATGGCCAAGATGTGTATATCTCAGATAACGATATGTTATATGTGGAAGGGCTATTTGAGTCCCCACAACTTTAGCTAAGAGATAAGACAGATCGACCCACTCTCCTAAAAGGAAACAGACTCAGATTCTTAACAGGAGATAGACTCCTACTCCTAAAAGGAAAGTGCTTCACATGATTTAGACTCCTACAAGGAAAAGACTTCACAAGGCTAATTAGACTCTAATCACTCCAAGGAAATAACTTCTATAAATAGCCTACAGGAAGTAACAAATCCTTAACTTAATTTACTATATACTCTTACTTTCATATTATTATTCTAACTTTGGCATCGGAGATTCTATAAGGCAACCAGTGCCGCCCTTTCATTTGTTGTAGGTGATCCGTGTGGTAGGTGGCGGTGAAACACGTCCTTAACAATATGATTTTTGCATACAGATCATAACTGTCGCAGGATAGAAATGCTACTCCAAATAATGAGTGCATTGGAAAACTAAATCTACAAATCGTCCAAAGACAAACCAATTGTTCACAAGAAAATAAAATTAGACTGGGAATATGAATTATTGAGTCATAATTCCAGAATCCTATTGTAGGCAAGTGGGTCGCAATAGCGAGGAATGCACTGTAAATGACTGGATTGAGGTTGTCATGAGTGGCATCCCACCCCCATGTTGCGGGTGGCAGAGGCTTAGAACTCTCTCATGTTACGTGCCAGAGTTTGCGACCTCTTAGTGGGTTTATGAATGGATAGAGAACAAGAATTGTCCTTGCGTTTTCTGCCTATGATGAAATTTTGTAGAACACTTCGAGGGATCCTAAGCCTCCTTAGTTGGTTTAATTCAAGAAAAACCACAACTCCAAATCAACACAAAGTTGAAGATAATACTGATAATATATTCTTGGCCTCAAGCTATTAAATAGCCGAACAGCTTTTGATGGAATAAGCAATAACCCATTCTTACAAAAAGGAAAATTACAATAACATAATTCTAGCACAAATTTATTGAAAAGAAATAACATTGATAGAAAGAAAATAACATTTATTTAATTATTGATGGTTAGCATCAATCACTCCCATCCCATGATTCTTGGTCCCTGACAACTCCTCAAAAGCAAAAGACTGCAAATCTATTGTGTCAACCAGACATGCTCGTATTAATAAAAGGGGGGAAAAGCATGCATCTTTGCAATCAGATTCTCCTCAAGACGGTATGAAAAGAGAATCGAGAAGTGGAAAGGCTGGGGAATAATGAAACGAGGTAGGTTTAAAGCCCATGTGAAAGCAAACAAAGCCTGTAAGCATACAACTAAAAATTTCAAAATGTTTATAGGCTTATAGCATTATGAGATAAAGTTTTTTCCCAAGAAAAATTGTAATTATAACATTGAATTTAGAGAACATAGTCCGTAATGGGTAACATCAAACAGATCAGATCAAGGAAAAAGATATCTTTCTCACGGTAATTCCATCAAACAAATTGAAACCAACTTGACATTACATTTACAAAAAGTCAGATCGAAGCATAGAACCGAGGAGGATTTTACCTTCACCGATTTGGTTGCCCTAGAAGGACGGTGCTCTTGGCGGGTACTTCGAACGACGAGAGGACAGGTCGCTTAAACTCACATATCCGGTGGCTGCGGGATTAAGAAATGACAGAAGAGAGGTCTTGGGCCGAGGTGGCCGCACCAGCTGGGTTCTTCGGTGGCTGTAGATGAAGATAGGAAAGAGGAATACGGGAATAAGGCTTGCCGAGGAAAATTTTGTTAAAAGACAAAGGAACCGTGCATCACCGTGAAGTTAACACGCTCCCCACCTGTTTGCTAGATGTTTCTATTCAAATTTCTCATTTTTAGGATGTTGCCCATGAGGAATTTCGAACAGAAATATGATGAATTAGTATACCGTTTATTCCTTTAACCTCGTTTCAAAGGACTTGCGAAGAAATAAGCACCGAAGGCATTCATAGCAATATATTCAAACAAAGAATAGAAATTGAAGCAGTTATTAATGAAGATAGAAAAACTGCAGTATTTTAATATTTACACCCCTAAAAAAAAAAAAAAAAAAATTACTAAAACTTTACATTGCATATGCAAGTGTTCTCCTTTCCTTTCTTTTTTCGTTTCCATAATTGTATTTTCCTCAAACCTCACTAAACACTGATTTATTGAGAAAAGCAGTCAGGCATAAGCCAAAATAGAGTGTAAGACAAACTTTTGAATTTGAAGCCTCAGTCAACCTCTTCGATTGTAGGCCCAACTCCGGAACCAGCAGGTGAAGCCTTGTCATGTCCACCTCTGGGCATCTCACCCCCACCAGCGGCCTGATACATCCTCGTAATGATGGGGTTGCATAAGGCCTCCAACTCTTTCAACTTCTCCTCAAACTCCTCGACTTCAGCCAATTGGTTCCTGTCCAGCCAATCGGTCGTCTCGTTAATGGCCTTCTCCATCTTCTGCTTGTCGGCTGGATCTAATTTCCCAGCCAATTTCTCGTCCTTTACCGTATTCTTCATGTTGTACGCGTAATTTTCCAGTGAATTCTTTGCCTCCACCTTCTTCTTCACCTCCTCATCCTCCGCCTTGTACTTCTCTGCCTCTTGCACCAACCTCTCAATCTCTTCCTTGCTCAGCCTTCCTTTGTCGTTGGTAATGGTAATCTTGTTCTTTACTCCTGCAGTCTTGTCCTCGGCAGAAACGTTTAATATACCATTCGCGTCAATGTCGAAGCACACGTTGATCTGAGGAACGCCTCTTGGAGCCGGCGGAATGCCCGTAAGCTCGAATTTTCCGAGAAGGTTGTTGTCCTTGGTTTTAGCCCTCTCACCTTCAAACACCTGAATTAGCACTCCTGGCTGATTATCTGAATAGGTCGAGAAAATTTGCTCCTTTTTAGTAGGAATCGTTGTGTTCCTTGGAATCAAGACTGTCATTACACCTCCGGCGGTCTCAATACCAAGGCTAAGAGGGGTGACATCGAGCAAGAGCAAGTCTTGGACCTTCTCATTGCCCTCACCGCTCAGAATTGCGGCTTGAACGGCAGCCCCATAAGCGACGGCCTCATCGGGGTTTATGCTTTTGCAAAGTTCCTTGCCGTTAAAGAAATCCTGCAAAAGTTGCTGGACTTTGGGAATCCTCGTCGACCCGCCAACGAGAACAACCTCATGAACCTGACTCTTGTCAATCTTGGCGTCTCGGAGACACTTCTCCACTGGTTCCATGCACTTTCTGAACAAATCCATGTTCAATTCCTCAAATCTCGCCCTCGTAATAGTAGCATAGAAATCAATACCTTCAAAGAGGGAATCGATCTCAATAGTTGTCTGAGAGGTCGAAGAAAGAGTCCTCTTCGCCCTTTCACACGCAGTCCTCAGCCGCCTCAAAGCTCTTGCACTGCCACTAATGTCTTTCTTGTGCTTCCTATTGAACTCTGCCACAAAGTGATTCACAAGTCTGTTATCAAAATCCTCACCACCAAGATGGGTATCACCAGCAGTGGCCTTAACTTCAAATATCCCTTCCTCGATTGACAGTAGTGAAACATCGAAAGTCCCACCCCCGAGATCGAAAATAAGCACGTTCTTCTCTCCGGATCTCGACCCCTTCTTGTCAAGTCCATAAGCAATGGCAGCTGCAGTTGGCTCATTGATAATCCTCATCACATTGAGTCCCGCGATAGCGCCAGCGTCCTTGGTGGCCTGCCTCTGCGAATCGTTGAAGTAAGCCGGCACCGTGATCACCGCGTTCTTCACAATATGACCCAGGTAAGCCTCGGCAATCTCCTTCATCTTGACCAACACCATCGAAGAAATCTCTTCGGGTGCGAATTGCTTGTTTTCGCCTTTGTACTGCACCACTATCATCGGCTTGTCTCCGGGTCCTGCGACGACCTTGAAAGGCCAATGTCTCATGTCGCTCTGGACCGTCGGGTCGGAGAATCGCCTACCAATGAGCCGCTTGGCGTCGAAAACCGTATTCTGAGGGTTCATTGCGACCTGGTTCTTGGCTGCATCGCCAATCAACCGCTCGGTATCAGTGAAAGCCACGTAGGAGGGAGTGGTTCTGTTGCCCTGGTCATTGGCTATTATCTCTACGCGGTCATTTTGCCACACGCCAACACAACTGTAAGTAGTGCCGAGATCAATGCCAATGGCCTTGCCTTCAGTCTTGGATACCATTGTGAAGAATTCAGCAAGAATATGTGTTGGTACTGGTTGAAGAAAACAGGTTAGAAATCAATGCAGATAACTTTGACGTGAATACTGTATAGGAATTAATGGTCTTCCTGTGCTTGTACTTGGGAGCTTTCTTTCTCGTGTTGCTTTATTATTATTTTGATGGATTTGACGATGCATGGTGGTGGGTTGATATATATACACGGGTGCGAGAGGGAGGGGAAGAAGAATCAGAGGGGAGTAGAAAGGTAAGAGAAGCTCGGAGAAGAGAATGGCACCCCCAAGAGATTTCTGGAGGTTTTAGGCAGAATCTAAAACCATTAAATATTTCTTCTCACGGTACTCTTTGGATATGGACCAAGGATTAAGGATCCATATCACCGTTGTGGAGTTCCGACGTAGATTCGCGATTTTTCTTGAATATGAAAAAGACGATTTGTGAATTGATTGCCATAAATTACGTAGAGGAATATTTATAGGAATGAAATTCTATATAAAATTCGATTAAAAAAATAAATTTATAAATTTATATTATTTTATATGATATATTAAATTTATTATATAATAAAAATAATTTTATAATCTAACATATCAATTAGTTTTTATATTTATTCTTAAATATTTTTTTATTGTAAATTTAGTTTTGCTACGTACAAGTAAAGTTATGTATTAATCTGCGTATCAATACTGATTTATTTATATTTAAAATTTAAATTTATACTATTTTTAATAAAATTTATTTTTTATCCAATCACATTATACTGGTGTACATATTAGTATATAATTGTACTTGTAACTATATTTTTTCTTATATAAATTATATATTTTAATAGAATACATCATATTGTAAAATTCTTTCTACCAAATACCTATAACGTATAATATTAAGCAAATATAAATTTTTACTCGTAAGATTTGTGTGTATTGACCTAAATAAAATTAAGAGATGCAATAAAATGTGAGCACCACGTAATCCACGCACACACTATACAAACATTTGATATATCTGTGTCCACCATGCAATTGAGGTGGTGATGAATCAAAAGATCATCATGTCGTGACACTTTATGATCATCATCATGATCATCATGATGGGGAATCTAATTCTTTTGTGAGTTGCGCCTTTTTCGGCAAGCACTACGAGCATTAAGCCTTTATTCCTCGCACTCGGACGCTAGATGGCTTAGTTCTGTCATCTGTCATTACAGCATTTTCTTCAAGCTTTGGGGCTGAAAAAGTATACTCCTTTTGCACCAAAAAACAGGGCAAAGAACCTATCTCAAATCTGACCAATACGATGATAATTATTTAATGACTGGTGAAGGTCTTGATTAATGCTCTACCCGTAAAAATCTCTGCACCATAACTTTTGAATCAACCTGATCCCAGAAAATGTCAAAACAGAGCCTTATTACCATGGCAACACTGAGAGAAACTAGCACACGGATATTGTCTATTAATTCGGAATTTTAATTTAAAGAGTTTGCTCCCAATTAACGCAACCACTTTTACGATTTCTTTTACCTTTTTTCTAGATACAGTGCAATAAATACCATCTCGCCCTCTTACCCATTAGATCAGACGTTGATCCCTATCCTAGAAACCCAACAACTCCCCCCCCCCAAAAAAAAATAAAAATAAAAATCTTCAATCCATATATATAACGTGCATGATGTGCCCAGGAAAAATGAAATTAGCAATCTTTACATGTTTGATATTGTTGATCTCATGCACCCAAGTCCTGTCAAGCTCCGTTCTTGGAAAGTTTTCAGCTGTAGAACACAAAGGCCCGATGCAAGAACAAGAAGTTGATGGTAAGATAATTGTGCTGTTTTGTTTTTCAATAGAAGTGCGAATTAATCCTTTGTGCTGTGTGTGTAGCCGCGTGTTAACACATTAATTCATGCGTCTGATTTTCCGCAGAAAGACTTAATATTGCTGTTAATGGAACAGTAGGGTTGTATGGATCAGTACTACTGGGTGAAAGGAAATTAGGTAATAATAATGGAAAGCAAGAAATTATATATCAGTCGAGGAAGTCCCATAGAGGGAAGGGTGGCGGTACAAATATCCCTCATCGACCAAGCCCCGGTGAAAAGAATGCGGCGTCGACATTGTTAGCAGCATCCCCATATTTCATCTCATCCACCCTTATAGCTTATCTAAGCTTCGGTAATTTGATCCTTTTTTCTCCCTTCGGATTGCTCTAAGGCCAGGAAAAAAAACAAGACTGTTTTGTTATTATATATCGTCCTATATATATACATCATTGGCCCATTTTTCCTAGCTGGTTGTGTTTGGTGTAGATTTTGGGTTTCCATGTTAGCATCGATCCTTGTACTCGGTGTGTAGTGGCCGTGATTTTCAAAAATCTTATTGTAAACCTGTAATATTGTTAAAGACTGTTTGTAAAGTATGGTATGTAGCATATATAATTGGTACGGAATTTGGTGATAATACTATGTAACTGTTGTTATATCATCTCTAGCATCGTAAATTGTCGTCACCATTATCTCCTAAATCTTGCGTTGAAAGGTTATACATCCAAGAAACATTGAAGCAAGGAAGTCCATTCCCAGCCCCACAATGAAGGAAAGTCCATAATCCACCGTCTACAAACTATTTCGAGAAATGATTCTTACAGTCGTGAGTACGCAAACGTCTCGCAAGCATTGCACAATCATTTTTTTAAAAAAATGAATAAATACTAGACGTACATGAAAAAAAATATTTTTTTAATGATGGACTACTCTTTTTTAAAACGACTGTACAGCACTTGCGTACTCTATAATTATATGTAACATTATTCATAACTTAACTGATATAAACTATGAACGAAAGCAATGCCAAGTAAATAACTTATGCGATCTAAATGATCTATTAATATAAACATTATGCTTCTTATAAATTTAATATTAACTCAGAATACATTTTCTCAAAGTCCAGTACTAAAGTTTAATTAATCAACATGTCAGATTTCAGCTTAAATAAGTCTGTGACACAAATTATAACGAATAAAAAAGCACTATGGAAACAATAAAAAAACCAGAACCACCTTAGGAAAATTTGGGGCATACTCGAAGATGAGACGCCACAATTCAGCCTGGAAGGGTTCGTCATGCTTTTTCATTCCCTCAAATCTCATAGAACAACTTTTCAAACACTTTCATATGTTCATATTGCAGAGCAATGGCTACGGATAAGCTATTGTCAGTACTACTCGAGCTTGGTATTATAAATGACAACCCCTCGTATGGAATCCCACCAGGTCCCATGAAAATGGGTCTACCCCACCCAAAATCAGCGTCGTGGATAGGCAGCCTGATCCAGCTAGTTATGCCAAGGTTTGGACATCTAAAAGTATGAGCACCACGAACAAGAGCCGAGAGGTCAGGCTGCAGCTCCAGATAGTCGAGTGCAGATCTCAAATATTCATTGTCCATCCTAGCCAATGCATCGTGAATCCTGCTAGCAGCATACCATGTCGGTTTCGACTGCAGATCACCCGCTACAGCCATTGGGGTTGCGGTGAAGATCACATTGCCAAAGTAACCAGGCGGCAATGGAGGTTGCAATCTGGACCGACCATCAGTCGCAATGTACAGTTTGGTCTCCTGATCCTCAGGGAGTCCACGTGCCATGCACGTGCATCTCCACACGTGACCCGACAGCATCTCGTATGAGCTGTAGCTGACTGAGTTGCCATCTTCTTTGGACTTGGCTTTGAGGGTGTTGAGCTGGTCCCTGGTTATTTTGAAGATGGAGACCAAGGTAGTGTCGGGACCAGATTTTGTGGAGTTTACAGGAGGGGTTTTCATCGGAGGAGGAGGCTGGTATTCAATGTGCGGGAATGTAGGTTGAGGTGGGTCCCGGGCAAGGAGTAGGGTCCGATCAATGAACGGTGGAAGGGTGAGGTCGAGACCCCGAGCCATATCCGACCATGCGTTCACAAAGTGGAGACCAGAAAACCCATCTGCTGCGTGGTGTTGCATGCCGACCCCGAGTGACACCCCACCACATTTAAAATACGTCACCTGCACACACGGAAATCAAGTGAAATGTTGTTCAAAAACCACCCACTTAACTCAAGCCAATCAATGATGCAAGTAGATTGAAGACAATGTAACTTTGCTTATCGTACATTACTTGAAATTCAGCTCGACTTTCATATGGCCCAGGTAAATGTGCTCCTTAGATGACAACAAAGTTTGGTGTATTTAAGGATACATTTAGATAGTCAATTAATCTCATCTTATCTTATATTAATATTTAGATATTATTTAAACACAAATACTTTTCAATTTTTATCTCATACTTTTCCATCTAATCATTATTAATAACTATAATTTTTTCAAACTTCTATATAAAATACAAAAACAATTCAATTTTTTAAAATTTTAAGACAAAAATTATATTTTAGTCAAACGCTTGAAGGTTTATTTACAAGATTAATGCTATTCACAATCTCTTTATTTGTCATTTTCTCGTCGTTCCATCATGGAACATTGAGATAATAATAATAATAAATAGTATTTTTCTTTTATTATTGTTTCTTCCCAAAACAAACAATGAAACAAGAAAGGGGAATCAATTTTTGAAGTGATATATTGCATAGTATCCCCCAAAGAAAAAGTTAAATACACATTGCACCCCTAAACTTTAAGTTATTTTAAGAGCAATTTTAGCCACCAATCAAAACTGTTGTTGAGCAGTCGAAATGTTGAATGAATTAGATAATGTTCAGTTACAAATAAGATAAAATGAGATGAAAAATATCTAAATAGTAGTAAGATAATTTGTGCTTAATAGTGAAATTGTTTGAGTTAAGATTTTTATGAGATTTTGAAAAATGAAAGAAAAAAGTTGAATAGAAAAATAAAGAGTTAAAAAATGGTTAAAATAAAATTTTTTAATATTATTTTTATTTTGAGATTTGAAGAAATAAATTTTTTTTTTTTTATGTTTTGCTTAAAAATTTAAAAAAATTATAATGTTTAAATATTGATTAGACAGAAAAGTTAAAAAATTAAAAATTAAAAAATAAAGAATATTTATATTTAAATAATATTTTAGACGTTGAAATAAGATAGACATGGTTTAAAAGACTTGCCGATTCAAACCAAAGCCTAATGCACAATGCTTTCTATTGACGCACGAGGAAAGACAGAGAAATCATGCATTTTTAAAAAACAGCAGTGTTAGGCTGCGGCATAGCATTGACTGTTGGCGTGCCGCCTACCACAGTTTTTATTTATATGCTATTTTTTAATATATTTAATTATTTTAAAATTTTAAAAAATATATCAATATATTAAAAATTATTTTTTTAATTATTAAATAAAAAAAATTAAATTATTATAGAACGATAATATTGAGACGATACACTACCATTTTCGTTTAAAAAAAAGGACAACGATTTGGTCAAAGAGTTGAAAATGAACAACCAACCGTTGAGATCTTCAACTTAAGACCACAGGTTAGAGTTGGTCAGCTAGCTGTAGATATTGTGCTTTGACTCAAAATTTTAGTTATGAACTTCTGTTTGGTTCCTTTTTTTTTTAAATAAACGTTTGGTTCTTTTTACAATTAGGTGAGATTGTTATAAAGAATAATTCGTGAGTTTTGAGCATTTGAGAAACCATGTGATTTTGTCTCAAATATTTTATTATACATGTATAAGAAGATAAGAAAAATAATATTTATAATTATGATTCTACAAATATTTCGTAATCTTTTTTAAAAAAATAAATTAATATGAAATTCACATAAAAAAAAAATCATCTTTTTAATCGTGGATCTTATTTTTTTAAATCGATTACACGACATTTACACACTCCACAACTATACGTAACATTATTCATAACATAATTAGATATTTAACAGTCACATGTGTTTTACATAAAAAAATTTCCCACTTATCATTCTTACCTATCATATTTATTTTTATTTTTTATTCTTTTTTATTTTATTCTATTCTTCTTAAATTAATTATAATGAATAAAAATTTTTATTATAAAATTATAAATAAATAAATAAACAAGCAGAGTTAAAATATTTGTACCCTACAAAAGAAATAACTATAATAATAATAGAGTAATACTATATACAGTCACTTTTACGTACTCTTTGTGCACTTTACTGATATGATTGGCTGGATTAATTTTTTTTTTAATATCCAACCAATCATATCACTGGAGTGCACAAAAATGACTATACTTAAAATTTTTGATAATAATAATAATAAATATAAACAAAAAAGAAAACAAACGTACCTGCAAGACCAAAAGGGGATAGGACTCGATCCCTTTGGAATAATCCACAGCCGGAATGAGTTGCCGCAGCTCCAACGTGGGAGCAAAATCGCCGAAATCGTCGACGACGGAGGTGGTGTCAGCCTCGACGAAGAGCACACCCTCGGCGTTACAATCGATCTCGATCCTACCATCGGTGTCCCGCTTGAGGCGGCCGGCCATAGGATAGAAGGGGACGAGGGCCTTGCTGAGTGCCTCCTTCAGCACCCAAGCGTCGAAGAAGTTGGACGCGCCCGTGGTTGGCCTGTAGAAGTAGACACTCGGGGTGTGAAAGCGCGGTACCACCAGGTCTACGTTCGAGTTCCATAGCGCGCGGCGGGGGGTCTCCCCGCCTGGCCGCACCATCGTCGACTCCTTCACGTTGATGATCATTTGTTTTCGTTTTTGTTTTGGCCTGTTGCTACTTGCTAAGCTGCGCCGGTCCTTGTCTGACCCAGTACGAGGAGTCTAGGTCCTACTTACATACGTACCCACGAATCACCTACAATGCTTTGGAAAATAAAACAAAAGATGTTAGGTGGGTTGGTCGGTCAGAATACTGTTACAGCTAAAATTTGTGCTTTCAACCTTTCGAATTAGGGGTTGATTAGACCGAGAGAAGAAATTGAGATAGTTGATTATAAAAGTTTAAGTTAATATTTTTTTAATTTATTAATATTTTAAAATTTTAAAAAATTGAATTGTAATTTAAAAATATTGAATTATTTATTATATTTTAAATAAAAATTTAAAAAAATTATAATAATAAAATGAAGTTTGATGATCCAAACTCTCCTCCGTCAAACTCAAATTTGGCTGCTACTTTTGGTTTTCTCAAAAGATAATTTATCTTTCAATTCAACAGTTTCGTTGACCTTACAACTAACGTGTGCTGGGCCGGAAATCAGAGGCGCCAGGCTCCTCCGTCGTGCCGAAGAATGAAAATTCTCCTCTGTATCCTAGGACTAACTATGATACGCACGATATGCAGGCAAGCGCACATGAAGGCATGGTGATTTTATTCTCAAGCCATTAATGATTTATTCCGCATTGATATCGATCCTTGCTGACAGTACTGCTCCGACAACGAGCTAGGAAGAAACAAAAGTATTTCTCAAACCCAACTTCTCCTATATACATATAATATATATATCATAAGTAGAGGGTCTCGTGTTCAATGTTCATCATAAAGTCGGAAAAGAAGATCGAGATCACAAGAAAGAAGAAGTGACAGAGTACTCTGTCATTTGCAAGAAGAAAAGAATCAACGAAACAAAACATGGATCAATATGCATGGAAGAAGTAATTACCGGTGAAAGAAGACGAACACGTTAGCGATCGATGGCTGGCGGAAAGGAAGGCTTTTTGTTTTGTTTGGTGTTGAGGTTCTGATTTGGAATTGTGAATGAGAGCTTTAAGAAGAAACGCCCAGGAGGGATGAAGTACCGGTTTTATCACTCACCTACTACGCGTCGCCAACTAAGTTGACCAGAACAAGCCAACCGCCACGTCAGCATGTAAGAATTCACTCAACCCTTAATTTCTCAAAGAAAAGATAGATAAATAAAAGCCTGGCCCCCCCCCAACCCACAAAGAAATAGAAGAGTGTACTTTCAATATTGAGAGGGAGAGAGAGTTGGTGAGATGGTGACTTAAACCAATACTCAGGTCTCCTATTATTTACTCTCTTCCTGATCTCCCCACCAACCCCATCATCCTATACTCTCTCTCACCTTCGGTGGAGCTGAAAAAGCCACCCCACACGATTCTCCCACTTCTTTCTTCTTCCTCATCTTTCCCTTTTTTTTTTCTTTTTTTTTTTTTTTCCTTTTTTAGGTGGACTTTTAGTGGAAGGCAGTGCTTGCCACTTGTTGCATGTGGGTGAGATTAATATAACTCCTCTGTACGTTGGCCCATCATAGCGGCGGTAGCTGGGTCGTGTATCAACGTCCAGTGCTGCTGATCAGAGATAAGGATGGATCGTATGTACTTCTTGTGGTGGGAATGTTATTTATTTGTTTATTGGCCATACAAATTAATAGGCATCTCGATTCACCCCCCCCCCCCCCCCCCCCCCCCCCCCCCCCCAACCTTCCCCAACCCAAACGATTATATGACATTTCAGAAATAAATGCGTGCGGCCTTTATTACTATATGACATATATAGATATACGTGTGAGTGTGTGCGTGAGCGTGTGTGATAAAAGGGAAATTTGTTGTGCGGAGAAACCACTCATGCGGCTAATTAATTCAGTTTGGCCTATAGAAGAGGTGGTCATCATGAAATAAAATGAATCTAACCCTGAGGTCAGTTAATGACCGGCAACAACATATTATATAGAGTAGTACTGCTACCTACGTACGTGCCGCCTGTTTTATAGGCCATGGCGTGGCCGATCACGTCTTCCTGGTCGCTGAATGTATTAATTTGGGCGCCTTTGGGTAATGGCAATTATCTGCTCCTGCCTGGTCATTATCCCATGTGAAAGAAAAAGTAGTCTTTCAATTTTCAAAGGATCAAATAGGTTTGGTGTTGAGATGATTTTCTGTCAGTCAGAGGCCACCCGACTTGATCCAACCTGCAAGAAGAAAGAACACGACATTTGATAATTCTAGGACCGACATCATGACTCCGATACCTTATGATCAGTCGATTTCTTCTAATTTTTCCTCTTAGAATTTAGAAAGAGTTGACGTTATAAGGTCTCGCCATGGATCAGATCATGGGTGGACTCAGCTTGGTAATCAAATGCAAACAACCAAATAGCATATACACAATCAATTGGACGTTGTTAATCATATAAAATCAAATTACTTCCTCAATTATTTGAACCTTAATAATTTAACCTCAATTTGGACCAGTTCCTTAAAATGTAGTTATATGATAAACGCTTAAATCACAAAAAAGATCCCACAAAATTAAAATCACAAGTTAACATAATATCAATCTTTTTATCATCAATAATTCTAGGGACAACCATGTCCCGCTGCGACTCCAGTATGCCACGTCAGCCAATTTATTAAAAAAAAAATAGAAAGCGGGAAATGAAATGGGTTTCCATTTTTGTCTGAGTCACACCCGAGCTCGTCTTCTCCTCATCTAGTTTGCAGCTTCAGTGTTCGTGCGAGAGCAAAATCGGTTGTTGTGGTAGCGGTCGTGGGACAGTTCAGACTCCAAATCTCTGAGTCATCGTCGTGGGTGGGAGAGTGATTGTGTTAGGGACCCCGGTCTTGTCCTTAAATATTAAGTCCATGAGCTCGCCTTAGTGATATTGGTGACCAAGTGATCTTGCCAACTTGCTTGGCCTTCAACAAATGATAGGTGTTTGGGAAATGGAACGATGGAGATGATGGTAGAATTGGGTAGGTTAAGTGTTTAGGGCTTGCAATTCACTATAGACGACTAGGGCTTGTTCCTTGAGTGTGGAGCCAAGTTGATTGGGTTAGGGTTGATGAGAGGTAGTGAGACTAGGGATTTCGGCTATGAGACAACTAGAGTTGCCGAAATTGCCCAAGGGAATTAGGGTTGGTGCAAAATGGATGGAGGCTAGGGTTTTGGAAAAATTCCTAAGTGATAGGAATCTTTGAGGAATTAGTGTGGATAATTTGGAAAGTCAATGTTGACTTAAAAGATTTAAAGGATTAGAGATTTAAGGAATTGAATGGGAGTATCAATTCCTTAAATTAAGGGATGAGGGATTTTAAGGAATTAAAGAGGACTATCAATTCCTTAAATTAAGAGGTTTGAATTGGAGGAAGTCAAAACTCTTAAAAGGAAAGAGTTTCCTTATGAAGAATTCGAGGGTTTCGGCTAGGGTAAATTGGGATAGAAGAACGATAAAGATGGTAATGTCGTGTATAGTAAGTGATAATTTGGCTAGGATTTTATGGAAGGTTTGCAAGATGGAATGAATATTTAAGAGAATGGGGGGATTCGAATTTGGACTAGGACGGCAAGTCAATATTTGACTAGAGAGATTTTAAGAAGAGTGATTTAAGGAATTGAATATGATTGTCAATTCCTTAACTTAAGGGATTTGAAATGGGAGGGAGTCAAGACTCCTAGAAGGAAGGAATTACCTTATAGGGACTTGAGGTGGGCAGCTAGGGTTTTGTGGAGGAAATGATTTATGGAAAGTGGCAAACACTTTAGTGGTCGAAAATGAGAGTATGGAAGAATCAAATGAGCAATGAAATGATGAACACCAAGAACAAAATGATGAACACTCAAGAACAAAGTAAAATACTTTTAAGAACTTGAATGAAAAAAAAAGTAACAAATCAGCTAATGATTCAAGGATTACACAATAGTTGAAATAAATCTCATGAATTGATAACTTGATAAAAACAAGAATAAAAACTTGAATTCACGAATTGCAAGGTGTGATCCTCTTTTTGGGACTCAGGAATTTCATCCAAAAAATCCAAATACCTAGCACCGATTGTTGATCTCCTAAACAAAATAATCATCCTCTAGGGAATTTGTCCAAAAGATGTAAATATAAAGGGTCTTATTTATAAAGATTACAACTTGAAAACCCCCAATAGGTCTCTTGGAAAATAAATAATTAAATTAAAATAAAAAATAAGCAATAACATAGTTGGCATGGATCAAATTGAACCATTGCATGCATGAGGTCATGGGTGGGCTAAGTTGGCCCTTCTCTTCATGGGGTCCTACCAGATTGGTCACGGTCGTCGTCCTAGGTGAGATCATAGCGAGATTAACTACATATGCTATCAAGGTATATTGGACTGAAATTTTCATTCGAGTTTATGGTGGAGAAGAGTGGACTCCTTAAGCCAATCGATGCGTTCTAGCAGGCTTGCAACTTTTTTGTGATATTCTTCCGCTAATACAGAAGCAAAAAGTACCCATTTTTGTTTGAAAAATGCATTTGAAAAAAGAGCATCATTCCTTTTTCTTTTGGGTAGTAATAAAAGGGTATGATTCACTGGCAAGAGGATAATTCTTCTTAGTCTAAGGCAGAGCTTGCAAAAATGGTTAGCTTGTCATATTTCCCACTTCCTATATAACATCATTCCGAATAACATAGTTGAAAAAAATAAGAATCATTATCAATTGTTTGGAAAAACTTAGTATTATAATCAAAACGACATATTGACATAGTGAAGAGAAGATCTAAGCAACAGTAATGGAGCTAACATTAATGTAATCTTTGTCACGACATATAGTATTATTATACGCATGAAAAGCATATGAGCATCTTGATTATGCATGGAGGACCCATGAAAAAACATTATTCATATTCACACAGTTTATATATTCATCCTACATGAGAAAAAGATGGGCATATTTCTACTGCCTAGAGTTTCTCATTCTTCCTTTTTTAAATCTTTAGTCGGATACTTGTGCCTGCAACAAACCAAGGTTGTAAGATTTCTTCTTTGACTTTTACTTCAGACAAATAAAGATATAAGCAAAAATGCCATGAATTGAGTAACTACAGATCTGCACATTGCCGTTGCAAACCCAAATGGGCAGATTCTAATAGATATGCAGAGATTTTTTTTTTTTTTTTGCAGATTTAATGTATTTTTGTAGCTTGAACATAATCTAGGGATTTTTATGTGGATTTAATGTATTTTTGTAGCTTGAATGTAATTCAGGGATTTTTTTTTTAATGAATTTAATGTATTTTTGTGGTTTGAATGTAATCCAAGAATTGTTTTTGTGGATTTAATGTAGTTTGTAGTTTGAATGTAATCCAAGGATTTTTTTTGTGGATTTAATATATTTTTGTGGCTTGAATGTAATCCAGGATTTTTTTATTTTTTTATTTTTTTTTTGTGTGGATTTAATTTATTTTTGTGGTTTTAATGTAATCCAGATAATTTTTTTTTTTTTATTATTTTGGTGGATTTAATTTATTTTTTGTAGGTTGAATGTAAATGTCATTTTTCTTAAAGAAGCATAGTTGGAGGTTTGTGATGATATGAAGGACATCTGTGAAAGGAGATAATTCGACTTTTGATATGTCAGAATGGACTTTCCTTTATGATTCATATGTTATCATATTGAAACTATCAGATAATTACATTATGGTTTGGTTGACAAGTGAAAAGGTGGTCCGAGTTGAATGCTTATACTTGTGAATTAAGAGTTGGTTGAGAGCGGTTTTCATATAGGTCAGTAATGTTCCGAATTTTGATTGTGTATCGGATGGTACTGATAAATGGTAACTCACATTAACGGAAAAAAGTGACATTCTGCCTGTGCTGTAGGATCTAGAATTATATTTTCTTGGATTATAAGTCTCAGATTTGGAAGAACCAATAACACTGGAAAACATGCTATATCAGATTTATAAAATAAAAATATAAACGAGTATTCAGGCAATCATAGTTCTCAAAACACCAAAATATGTTAGAATAATTACTTAGTGGCATGTCCAATACAAATGCTAGTACATGATTTATTGCTTGCCTTTTCTAACACAATTAATTTTATGTGCTTGTTTAAAACTTGAATGATCTGTTCTTGAATTTGCAATTGCTGGTATGAATACAACCAACAACTCTGTGCTTCTTCCTACTGCTCTTTCCAGCAGCATTTTACAAGTCCAAGACCAGCCTTATGAATGCTCCAACGCTACAAAATCCTCTACCATTGGGCATTGGGTTCTATACCAAAAGCTCAATCCTCCATTAAACCTAAAACAAAGCCTACTCTTGGTTCAAATTCTGCATTGAGAGTAACAGCAGTTGCTGCTGGGGCCCGCATTGAGTTATCTTGCTAACAGTTCAGCATGCTTCATCTTCTTTTGCCATACCATCGAATTGGTCATCATCTGAACAGGATAATGTTGTTAGCTCTACCTTGCCCTCTGAAGTCCTACTAAAGCAAGAGGTTATGACTGCAGAGGAGATCAAAGTTTCAAAGTCAGGTTATGCACTCAAAGAAGAAGTCCAAGATGGAGCTCATGCCTCACAACATACATAGAAAGAGCAAGTTAAAGAGGATGAAGCCCTTTCAGCAAACTTGAAAACACATTTCGAAAAGCAAATGGCCGATGTTAAAAATTATGTTAGTTCTTTGAATATGAATACAGCTGAAAGTGACAACCAGGCTGAAGCTAGGCAAAATGTACATGATAATTTGATGACCGTTTCACCAGTTAGAGGTAACAATCAATCTGTACTCGAGGAGAATTGTGAGAATCAAGGTGCACACTAGATACAGTTAGATTCGGAAACAATAATAGCAGATGGATCCGGTGAAAAGTTGAAGGTTTATGCAAAAATGAGGCTGGCAATGAGATTGAGGGGAGAATAACGTTAGCTAACCTGTGAAATTGTAAATTTAGAGGCTAAAAAATATTGTGGAATTTAATGAAAACTTGTCAATGGTATACTTTTTTTTTCTTAATTTTTTCAGAGATGATGGTATCGCCTTGGAGGCATTTGAGCCTGCAGGATGATTGGAGGTCTCTGGTGGATGCTAACATGTACTCGGTGTTTGTGTGTATTAAGGTGGAGTAACTTATATATGAAGGACATTGCAACTACATCCACTTGAAAAGATAAAAAGCAAAAAAATATATTCTTTTTTTCAATAGTGGGTACAACATAAAACAGGAAAAATAATACAGACAACATAAAACAACCTAAGACAAGATATTTAGATCTAGAGTAAGTTTTCCAAAAGAACCGGGAACTCCAAACTCATTCAATCTGGTGTTATGCGTAAGCTAAAATTATTATTCTTCTTTTAAGTTTTACTTAGTAATAGCATGTTGATGAGAGTCTAATGGGAACTTTTGACTTGGAGAGCATGAGAAAGGCAACCTTAATTGCTATGAGGTCAGTAGAGAGAGATGCATCTCAAAGAGCAACAACTGCTGAGGTTTTGGCAGAAATGAAAGAAGCCTATGGTATTCAGCTCTCTTATCTCGCATCTCATGAACATGCCAACTGATTTCTAGTGAATACCGCTCTGAAGTTCATTGCGCACATACCAATCTAGACAAGTACAAGTCAAGATACTACCAAAAATAATTAAAAAGTGTAATGGTCGATATTCAAGCAATGCGTAGTGTGCATATTTCCTATTTTGGACTTTTCTCAAATCTCCTCTTTGATCCAGGGCATCTATCGAGACGTGGGGGATTAAAATGCAAGAGATATTGAAATGCACTAAAAGAGAAGACAATTATAGGATAGAAAGAAGGTTAAACGGAACTTATCATCAAATGTCTAGTGGTTTGATATGGGCTAAAACCATTTTTCTCATTTATAGAAGCTATTAAGGAATGAGGCCAAATGAAATAAGTATTTCTTTTCTTGGAAAAATGAGTGACTTTTGCATCAGTTCTACTCGTATGCGAGGCTTTGTTATTTGTATCATCAATTACAAATATCCAAGAGGTAACACGTGTATTATCTACATTTAAGAGAACAATTTGTCTAATAACTGGTAAATTTTTTTACCCAATTATGAACCAAGGGGTCTTTTATCAACGTGTGCATATCCAAAGTAGAACCAAACAAACCACATGAATAAAAGAAAATTGCATTTGGCGTCTACATTGTTTTGTGTTTCTGTAAGTGGGTGTTATGACCTAGCATTACTATGTGCCAGATTCAAAGACAGATAAAGAGTTAAAAAGAGAAGGGAAATGGTTCGGATATTTTAACAAATAGTTGGTGCGCATATCAAACCAGAGCCAAACAAACCGACGAGAAGAAAAGAAAATTACATTTGGTGTCTGCAGTGCTCTGTGTTTCAAAAAAGTGGGTGTTTTGAATTTTTTTTTCTTTTTCTTTTTCCATGTAAAAAGTCCACTCGAAACTGCATGTGCTAGGTTTCTTGCAATTTTAACATTGATTATATATCCAGTCAATTGGAAACAAAGTGGTTTGGGAACATTTCTTACATTGTGACATACGAAGGTAGAAGAAAAGAACTCCAAAGAGAACAAGAACTTACCTTGAGGTTCGTGGGTTCAAGGAGAAGACGTAGGTTGGCTGGGTTGGTTGAGGCTTCGTGCTCCGGTTCGTGGGTTGGAAACCTTGAGGTTCATGGGTTTGAGGAGAAGATGTTGGTTGACTGGGTTGTGGCTTCGTGGGGAAGACAATGGGGACGGTGAAGAGGGTTATGGGGATAGAGGCTAGCTTCGTGGGGAGATGCGAGATTTCACAAGAGATTTGGAGGCTGGCTTGGTGAGGAAGACGATGGGGATGGAGAAAAATCAATTATCGTTGGGGGAATGAAGGTTTTTTAATTGTTTTCGAACCTACCGCGTCTTCTTTATTTGGGAATTAAAATTAGAAAACGACGTGGTTTTTCTAATGCAGGACACCACTACCGCGGCGATAAACCTCGATTGTCTACAGACTTATTCTTTTATTACGTTTGAAAAAAAAATTAAAATTACAATAATATTTTTTTAAAAATAATTTTTTTTTTTCTTTTACCGCATTTATTAATGAAACTGCAAGCTTTGCAATATATAAGTCCATACACCACATTTTTTTTTATTCTTTTATTTTTTTAAACTAATTAAATTCCATATACCAAATATTTAATAAAAAGAAAAAAAAATGTGGTGTATGAGTTTATATTTAAAATTTTTCATAAGACTACATATCATTAAAATAGGATATTTTTCCCCTTTTTAAAATTACAATAGTATACAGTTCCTGCCCGAGAGTGTAAGTAGAATTTCTTTTCTACAAATATCTGCATAGAAATTTGATGGTACATGTGATAGAGTCTCGTGCTTAATTCACAACCCAACCCAACCCACCATAATCCTGATCTGCTTCTTTCTTTGGGCCAGTACTTATCCTATTTTGTTTCACGTGCGGCAGTCTTTTGGGCTTGGGGCTGTTTATTGGTACTATGGACCTTTGTGGGTCGACTTTGTTATACTAGCATATTATATAAGCTACTTAATTTGATTTGGATAACATGACTTTTGAGCTAATCTTCTGTCCTTTTAGCTTATTCAATCAGAGGCCCCAGGAAAAGTTGTAGATCATCAACCTGCATCTTTTGAATGATATATATCTATTTCAACTTGATCATAAGGGTTTTTAGAAAAAAAAAAAAAAGTATTATTGAAATAAGAGGAAAACATGATAAATTATTTTGATTCCGATTTTTAAGAAATATCTCAGGAATTATATTCTATATTATAGTCTTATAAGGGTGAGTTCGGTCCGGTCCGGGGAGGTTTTGTGGACCGGACCGGACCTATTCGGTCCAGGGTTTTCCAACCCTGGACCGGACCGAACTCCATCAGGACCGGTCCGGTCGGTCCATTCGGTCCAAGGTTGACTTTTTTTTTTTTTATCTAATGATATTTTTTTTAATATTTATGTAATTATATTGTAATATATTTAATATATATACATATAGTATTATATATATATATTAGTAATATGCTAATACTATTAGTCTATTAGTAATAATACTATAACTAATAAATATATGTAATAATAACTATACTATAACTAATAACTATATGTAATAATAGTAATAGTGATAACTATATATTTATATAATATGCTAATATTTAATGACATTTTTTTTAATATTTATGTAATTATATTGTAATATATTTAATATATATACATATAGTATACTATTATATATATTAGTAATATGCTAATACTATTATATAAATAATATTTATTTATTTTTATTTCTATTCGGTCCGGTCCGGGGTGAAAAACTCCCAGACCGGGACCGGACCGAATCTTTTCGGTCTCTTAAAAATGGGACCGGACCGGATCGGACCGGACCGAATTGCCGGTCCAATTGATTTTGCCGGTTCGGACCAGCCGATGCTCACCCCGACTCTTATTATACTTTTACTATATTGTGTTATTAACCCTTTTAACTATTAGATAATTATATATATTTTTAAAATATTATCTATGACATTCTCATCTCAATTTATTCTAATATTATCTAATAATAAAATAAAGCTTTCACATTAAAAAGGCAGCTATTCACAAATGATTAATGTGACGCATCTTAAAGTAAAATTCTATTTAAAATGTTTGGAAATATTTTAAAGTTGCGAGAATTTATTTGATAATAGGTTTTGAAAAATGAGATACAAAAAAAGTTGAATATAAGTATTTTTTAAAATAAATATTGTACTTGGGTTTGTGAAAATAAATAGATAAAATTAAACTTAAAAGGTTGTTCGAATATAATTTTGTTCTTAAGTTTGTATTGAGAAATGATATTTATAATCATGGAATGCATAAGCACAGTAAAATATTTTTAAAAAAAAAATAAACAAATACGAGACTCGCGTGAAAAAATTAACTTTTTAATAATAGTCTTACTCTTTCTCAAAATGATTAAGCGAGTCCTATGCACTCTAGACTGTATTTAGCATTACTAGTATGTATTTAAATAATAATTAAGTAATGATTAGATAAAATATTAAAAATTTAAAAAAATTATTTTTTATATTTAAATAATATTTAAGAATGAAATTTTAATTTTTTTTTTTAATTTTAGAAATTTTCATGTTTTCCAACCATGAAAGAAGGAAATACTGCTAAAGAATGAATATGATTTTTTATTTTTATTTTTGCAAAAACAAAAAAGAATATGATTTATTTATCAACCTTAACAGATAAATATTAAAAAGAAAATTGGTGATTGGTCGGAAAGTCCGTTGCGTAAAAGGAGAACGAAAAGTTCAAAGTTAGGCTGCTGCCTGCTGGCCGGCATGCGTGGTGCCACGTGTGGACTCATGCAGATTCTCCTTATCCATTCAGTTAAAACGCATCCGAGAAACCGGACGCTACTATCCAATCTGGTTTATTTTTTTCCTCTTCCTTAAATATTTTAAAACATTTTTTATTAAAAGAAAAAAACACTTTCATTAATTTAATAATTTTGGAATCACGAGGAAAATGCGCTTTGCCACCTTTTAAATTTTGTCTCAGACAGCATAAATATTACCGCGTGTCAGTATGCCATTGCCAACTGTTTTTTAGACTTTTCCCCCTCCGTTTTCCTTGTATTTAGTTTCTTTCCCAAATATTTCATCTTCTAATACCCTCATGCCCGGAATTCCTATCTTTTATGCCTCCATCCACAAAGATCAGCGCATATAGTCACCTGGAAAACGTGACCATAAAGAAAAAGAATTGGTCGAACACCAACATTCATTGTAATTTAAAATCTGTAATATTGTATTATTATCCTCAATCGTAGACTGCTCGAAGTCATGTGAATTGTTCAATAAAGTCAGTTTTTTACCTTAAAAGAGTGAACACAAGTGGCTCAGCAATGCTTTCGTACTAAGAATAATTTTTAATTTATCATTGTCATATTTAATTTAAAAATATATATACTAACCACAGATAAATTTAGTAAACATAAATTTATAATTGACATAATTTAATATAATACGTTAGATTATAAACTTATTTTAATTATAAAATAAATATAATATTTTACATGAAATGATATCAGTTCGTGAATTTACTCTTATGAAATATCTTTTTTAATTATAGTAGTTCTCTTTTGTTAAAAAATTCCCCTTTTATATAATGTTAAAGACATTTATTTTAGTTGTGTAGAGTGGTCGAATAAATGATAAAAAGAATTACAACATAACAAATTAGGGAATTTTTTTCCCAAATGGTAATGAAATTGTAAATTTATAGAAGACAACATGAGCATAAGATATTTTTTGTGGGTAACATAAAAGAGTTCAAAGGGTTTGAACGTCCAAAAACTTGGTCAAAGGGGAAGAAATATCAACATGAAAATGCCATTACATTTATATAAATGAGAAGATAAGCACATGTATAATACGAAGTCAGAATGCAAATTTGGGGCAAAACAAATAGGTTAGTTTTATGTGATATATAATTGTAAAATGTATAAGTATCACGTAATTTATTTATAAAAATGTAATATTTATTATTAAAAAATTAATTTTTTATATAAATTTTATATTTATTTTTTTCAAAAAATAATGCGAGGCTCGCATATTCTACTGATGTAGATTTCATTACTCTAACCTTAATAAGCCAAAAGGGTGAAAAAAATAAATTAAAATAAAAAGTTATAAATGAAAATAGGATATACCCGGAATAAAGCATAAACCCCAAAACAAAAGTCTAGATTGCTGACTAGGACCGATTAAGAAAAGGAACAGAACCGATAAGCATAGGATCCTGTGTCTCTCCTTAGCCACTCCGCTCCACAAAATACGACGCAACACGTCACCACAAAACCTGACCCAGTGGATAAGGACCGCCCATCCCTACCCTATGCATTTTCCCTCTATATAAATCATAGAAAAGTGGCTCCTTTCAGTCCTATTCTACGCTCCCTTTTATCTCTTCAAGGTTCATTCATTCATCCAGTTCCCAAGAAGCTTATGCCGTTTCAAGTTCAAAGTCTTCCTAGGCCTCTCTATATCCGTATCAGTTTGCCGTGTCCATTGGATCGCTTCCGAGCAAGAACCTTCCTTTTGTAATTTTCTTAATTAATATTTAGAGCAACCTTTTTTTTGCCATATTTAAAGCCCGGGTGCTTGAGCGGGGGTGGGTGGTATTGCCGATTGCGTATTGGGTTGTCGGATTCTCTGGAGTTTACATTAGACTAATGGCTTCCGCTGCTGCTACTGGACTTATTGGTGGTAATGGGTCTTCTTCTTCTGCTTGGTTTCAGCTCAGGAATGGGCAGAGGAAGAAGAATGTGGTGAATAGGGTTATGGTTTGTTCTGCTTCTTCTTCTGTTATGGATCCCTACAAGACTCTGAGGATCCAACACGGCGCCTCTGAATCTGAGGTCAAGAAGGCTTTCAGACAGCTTGCTTTACAGGTAATTTGGTTTTAAATTCTTTAGATTTCTGGGAACTTGTTTGTGTTTGATACGATTGATCTTGTTCCGGGTTCTGTTGATTCGGTTTGAATTTAGGAATTCCATTTTAAGATCTGGTGATTGGAAAACTGATTTTCCTTTGTTCTAATTAAAAAAAAAAAGAACATTTATTTTGAAATTTATTGCAGATTTTTTTCTTGGTCGATTTTTTTTTCTCCTGGCTCAATATTCTTGAAAAAAAAAAAAACGAAGGTTTTAATTTCAAAACTAATATTGTTTGATATTGGGTTCTTCCAGTATCATCCGGACGTATGCAGAGGAAACAACTGTGGAGTGCACTTTCATCTTATCAATGAAGCTTACGATGTAAGTACAGCCTATCCCTTCTCTCTCTCTTCCTCTTTCTGTGGATTTCTGCGGTTTTGGGCCTGAATTTGCACCATTTTGTTTAGTATTTTCTTATTAAATTATGACATAATATCATGTTAGGTACATTATTACGCGTAAACCTAATATTATAAGTCAGCGTTGAGTTCCGATTCAAAACTAATTGATTTTTTTTTTAATTAATACCACAAACTGATTACAAGCGTTGATTAAAAATTAATAATAAAAAATTAAAAATCATTCTTTTATGCCTTGCATAAGAAGAAGAGAGTAAAATATCAGTGCTTGATTGAAAAACCTATTCATCGATTCAATTATTGTATGATTAATAGACTCAGAATGAATGTATATTCAAACTTTGTAATGATTCCATGGTTGGTGAATCCTCTAAAAGCAAATTATAAACTTTAAAAATAATAATAGTAATAATAATAATTTGTTTGCATATCAACCAATAATATTGATGGGACTGGTTCGTACTACACGTCACCTTTTGTCCTCGTTTTCTCTTCCTTTTTACGTTTTATATTTTGGTTTTAGGTAATCACGGATGGGTTGCTGTAACTGTCACGTGACTATTTAAAAAAAAAAAAAGGAAAATAATTTAATTTTTTAATAGTTAATTGTATATAGTATTGTTTTAATTATATATATTTCTCTCAAAATATTTCAACTATTTATATATATAAATTATAATTATACTTGCAGCTTTAAAAATTTTACACATTTTATTTAAAAAAATTGAATAAATCTCTAATTTACTCTAAAAAATTATTATTTTATAGATGGACTCTATATAATTTTTTTTAAGGGTTATGTGAGTTTGGCACACTTTAGACTATATCGATATATATATATATATATAATATGTAATTATGTGATGGATTTAGGTATGATCATGACGAGCAGATTGTGATATTTGGTTAACTCTTGATTGATATTCTTGTGTGATAATTTTAAACAGACCGTGATGAGTAATTTGAGAGAGGAATCAATGGCACCGGAGATGTACGAGTCGTACGATGAAGATGCGGACGAGTCGATGAGAGGAATGAACGATCCTGATTGGGACTTGTGGGAGGAGTGGATGGGATGGGAAGGAGCAGGAATTCGTGACTACACGTCTCATATTAGGGCTTTGCTACACGCAGTCGGGAAACGCAGTCGGCGTGCAGTCGGCTGTACGGAATGAATAAAAAAAAATTATAAAAAAATTATTTTATATTCAAGGGGACCTGCATGAATTATAAAAAGCTATAAAAATAATTTTTTTTTTTCATGTAGGTCCTGTATTAATTTTTTTTTACAGCCGACTGCACGCCGACTGCGTTTCCCGACTGCATAAATCATTTCTCCTCATATTAATCCCTATATTTGAAGGCTGTAAATTAAAAATCACTAAAGAGTTGGACCGAGTCCAATCGTGGTTTCATTGTCTGTATATTTCACCGTTGTAAATAGCTGAGGCTGAGCTATTGGCCCAGCATTTTCTAATGAAAAAGTGCACAAAAGTTCCTAAATATTACTCTTATTTTGGCATTCTTCCTTTGTGGGTTTCGAATTTACAACTTGGCTTAAGGGATTGCTCCATCTTTGTATTCTTGGTATGGCTATGCCTTACCAAATTCAACAGCGTTTTAATTTTAATTGACTTATAAGATTAAATAAAATTTTTAATTTTAAAGTAGAATTTCTTTTACAAAAAGTTTTATGATGTCAATAATAATGCCAGATCTGATTTATTAGTAGATTACTTTTTCGTCAGAAAATAAGATGAGAAAGTAATCTTTACGATAATTTATAAATAAAATAATTTGTATGCATATTTAACGAAGAAAAAGAATAAATAAATAGAAAAATATTTGGTCTATAGATGAATTTTATATAAAAAATATATTTATTGATATAGTTTAATATGATCAATTAAATTGCATAATTATTTTTATCATGAAGTAAATGTGATGGATTTGTGTTAAATCTTATAACTTATAAGCATGTAAATTAAATAGTGATATGCAAATATGGTAACTGTAGTTTAATTTTATCAAATAAAAAAGAAAGAGAATTTGTAAATTCTAACAATTAAAAAAATAAATTTACAAAAAAAATACAAATAAGGAAAAATACGCGTATTGATATGAATTTTTTTTTTTGATAAAATCATACGTATTTTATTTCAAAGAAAAACGATAGACTAATTACTACTTTACAATTTGTTTACAACTATATATTAAAATAATATATATTTTGAAATTTTAGTTTAATTTTTATTTTGATTGGATGGATTTAAATATTAAAAAAATATTATATTATTAAGAATTCTAGATGGATGGTAATTCAGTTGTAAGAGTATCACTTCTCTATTTCAAAAATGCTGCTTCACCCATTGAGGAAGCATGAAATGTTTTCATAGAGAATGTTTTTTGTTTTTCAAATAAAATTTTGTTACGTATAAATAAAGTCGCGTATTAATTTATATATAAATATTAAACTTTTCATATTTAAAATTTAAATTAATACTGTTTTAAATAACTTTTTAAAACTTTTAAATATTTTAAAAAATCATAAAATTATTAAAAAATATTTTTTAATTATTAAGTTAAAAAAATACACAATCGGTAGGTTTTGTCGTGGTGGGTTCTTTAAGTGAAAATATTACTTCTCTTATTTAAAATTAAAAGGCAAAACATGAAGAACAAAAAGTAATGTTTTTAGAAAAATTAAAAATTGAAAAATAATTAAATAAATAGATTTATAAAACCATTATTAATATGTTTTCAAACAAAAAAAAGTTTAAAAATAAAAACACAGCAATTTTTTAAAAATATTTTTTCTCAAAATTAATTTTTATTTATAACGAAATAATATTTCTTTCTTTTCCGTATGAGTACGGCATCTATAGAAGTATTTTAATTGATCCGTGATCGAGAAAATTGAAGTTGAGGGAAAGAAAAGGTTCAAATTGCATAAATCCCCCTGAGGTTTCATGAATTTACGCCCAATTACGAAGAGGCAGAGGAAACCTCTTCTTGTTGTTGTACACTTACGAAGACGACACGACGATCACATTTAATTGGAGAAAAATTCTGGAGCACCAGATTGTTTGGCTCCCTGGCCTTCCCAACCTTCCTAGCAGAGAGTTCTGTCTCTGGTAAATCTAGAGCTTTCCTTTTCTCTTTTTCTAATATTTAACTTTTTTTTTGTTTGATTTTTGTTCTCTTCGTATTTTTAGCTGCAGATTTTTGCATAACCAATCGGTGCTATCGACTTGGTAATCCATCCAGGATTCCAGGCCATCCATCTGAGGCACAACGCCCTAATTTCTACCCTGCTGGTAGTTACTTTTGTTTTCGCCCATAGGTTGACTACGATTCTTCTTGTTTTTTATTCTTTGCAATAACCTGATTAATTTACAGAACAAGTATTTGTTTTTTCATGCGCGCGTGGGTGAAACATAAATGCTGCTTGAAGTTTGTTCTTCGAATCATGAGAAATTAGGGCCTGCAGAAAGATAGTCATCCTTCCTCCTTTTGCTTGCGGATGGATTGAGTGGAAGAATAAATAAATATGATGTTTTATGTTATTTATCTCCAAAAGAATGCGGCATTTTTAGTTGGAGAAGTTGAATGCTGTGCGATGTCTACCTAAAAGGGTCTCAATTTTCGAAAGCCATGGAACTCTTAATCAAACAAAAGCAAATGTTTTTGCTTTGGTCATTTTGTTATTATATTTACTTATTTATCACCAAGATATTTAATATGAATGTGCTAAAAGCTTAAGATGTACTTAACTATCAGAAAACATTCACACAGACCTTTAATGAATGAGTGCATCATTTGATATCTTGGGTAAAGTTTAGTCAAGGTAAGCAGGTGCTGTGTTGGTATGATTTTTAATCACGTTGTTGCAACATGTAAATGTAATTGTCAGCCGTTTTATGAGTTGCAGCAGTTTAAGCTCATATTGTCAATGGCGGATCTTAAAGAACGATTGCTCCCTCCAAAACCTCATTCAGCCATAAACCTTAGAGATACAGCTTATCGATCTTCAGGCTCTGGGCGGCAACCTTTCCAGGGTATGGATGTTTTGGGGCTGAAGAAACGGGGCCAAGGCCTTCGATCTTGGATTCGTGTTGATACATCTGGTAATTCCCAAGTCATTGAGGTTGACAAATTCACTATGATGCGGCGTTGTGATCTTCCTGCCCGTGATCTACGCCTACTGGATCCTCTATTTGTTTACCCCTCGACGATCCTAGGTAGAGAGAAGGCTATTGTTGTGAACTTGGAGCAGATTCGATGTATTATCACAGCCGATGAGGTTCTACTATTAAATTCCCTAGACAGTTCTGTACTACATTATGTGGTGGAGCTACAACGGCGATTGACAACAAATGCTGTGGGTGAGGTATGGCAGTCAGACACCACAGGCTTGAACCGGAGGGGGGGAAGTAGAAATTTGGATGATGTGTTTGGAAGCCCATCATCACCAGACTATTTACCGTTTGAGTTTAGGGCTCTTGAAGTTGCTCTGGAGGCTGCTTGTACATTTCTTGATTCTCAGGTGCGTACAGAAGCAGCTCTAGATTCCACAACACACTCAAGTCTCGTTTGGTTACATAGATGAGATGAAATAAAATAAAAGTTGAAAGTTAAATATAATTTTTTAATATAATTTTTGTTTTAAAAGTTGAAAAAGTTGAATTATTTATTATATTTTGTGTAGGAGTTTGGGGAACTTGTAATGATTATATTGAGTCTCATCTCATCTTGGTAACCAAACTAGGCCTCATTGTCTGTCATTGCTCTTTCGTCTTTCATTGTTGCATTTATTAGAATTATTATTTTTTATAAGTAGGAATAGCCCATGTATACAGGAAGTATATAAGAGAAAAACACCTAATTACAAACTAAAGCCGAAAACAGCACAAAAGTCATTTAGACTAGCCCAATCCATTACAATAATTGAAGCCCAAAGCAACAAAGTATGATAAAAGAAGTCTCTAATCCCCCCCACTGAGCATTTTCTATTGTCAAAACAGCGCCCATTCCTCTCATTCCAAATACACCACATAAGACAAATTGGTACCATCTTCCAAACAACCGCTATTTGACGATTGCCTTGAATCGCTCCCCAACAAGCCAGGAGCATCACCCATTTATTAGAATTGTAGGGGGGTTTACATTTTTGGTCAATCTACTGTTAGTAAAAGACTTAGTTTTTGAAAATATTCATGAAGTCATATATAGTTTCTAGTTTCTGCACGTGACATTGGAGATATAAGCATGGGATATGGAGTTCTTACAGGATATAATTTAGAAGCCTTAAGTTGAGAGTTGACATTCCCGAAGCAAAATTAGAGTTTGGTCCTTCAGATGGACTTTGAACCATGCTTTTCTCCTACTTATTTTTAGAAATATTTGTCATACTAATTACTTAACCCTTAATAAAAAATATTTCTGATACTAGTTAATGACTACTAGAAGAGAAAGTAGTTGCACCGGAGGTAACCTGATACCCACAGGTGTCTTGGTCAGTTGGGGAGAAAAAGAAAAAGAAATATGGGTTCAAATCCTACCATGAATATTTCCTTTGGTTAGAAGGGACCGAAGAGTCCATACGGTTAGTGATTTCTCTTTGTGATCCTTCTTTTGTACTCTTCGTGTGGACATGGGCTATGCCTATTAAGATATCTTGATTACCTATAAATAATTTCTCTTTGTGATCCTTAACATATAACTGCAGTTTTAAGATTATTACACGCTGGATTCTTTATGATACCTTGTTTGTGAATTTTGGAAGGGTCTCCATTAAGATTTTGATGGGGATACTTGTGTTCGAATGTACTTTGGGCAGAATTGTTCAGCTCCTGTTTAGTTTGGTAAGTCTTGACGGAAACATTGTTTCCAAAATCTATCTTCAAATTTATGAAGGAGCTTAAAGCTCTGATTGGTTTTTTAATGTGATAATGCTTTATCTTCTGTCTGTGTTTTTGTGGTGGGGTGGGGGGAATAATTTGAAGGTCACATTACTTTGTTTCATCATTTACTTACTGGTTTGGAACATGTGCATTAACAGTTATGTGAAGGACTCTTAACCCATTTAATATTTTCTATTGTCCAAAGGCAGCAGAATTAGAAATTGAAGCATATCCGTTACTAGATGAACTTACGTCAAAGATCAGTACGCTCAATTTGGAACGTGCGCGTAGATTGAAAAGCAGGCTTGTTGCATTGACTCGGAGAGTGCAGAAGGTACTGACATAAAGGACTGTCAATGGATTAGCTACAGATCTGGCAGGATCCTACCAAAATTTTGATTATATCCTAAGAACCTGTTAATAAAACGATGAAATTAAATTCAAATCCAAAAAACAAAAAAAAAGAACAAAAAACTCGTAAAATCAAGTATGAATTTTGTAATATATATGAAATTTTAGTTTCTATTATTAAGAAGGCCATTTATCTCTAAATAACTTGCCTTTTTTGAGCATCTTTAAAATAACTTATCGATAGTAGGTTTGTTATCTGATAAAAAGAAGTACCGTATGTGAACTTGGATTTGTCAAATCTTAATCAGGTTGGTAAGCATATCTTGACTGTACTGCCTGTTGACATTTTCTATATCTTTGCTCTCGTTTTTGAGTTGCATCTATTAGGTTAGGGATGAAATAGAGCAGCTCATGGATGATGATGGAGATATGGCTGAAATGTATCTCACTGAGAAGAAAAGGAGAATGGAAACATCCCTCTATGGTGATCAGTCTTTGATGGGATACAGATCAACTGATGGTGCATCTGTTTCTGCTCCTGTTTCTCCTGTTTCTTCACCCCCTGAAGTCCGGAGGCTTGAGAAAAGTTTGAGCATTGCAAGGAGTCGGCATGAGAGCATGAGGAGTTCTGAAAGTGCCACAGAAAGCATAGAAGAGCTTGAAATGTTGTTGGAAGCATATTTTGTTGTCATTGATAGCACCCTCAACAAGTTGACATCGGTACATACAACATACATTATGCTCAATCTTTTCACTTCTCATTTTCCTTTGAGTAAGATGAAGTGACTTCCAATCACTTTCTTAACGTTGTTTCAGTTGAAGGAATATATTGACGACACAGAAGATTTTATCAACATTCAGCTGGTACGTTTTTCTCTTTAATCCATTTTTGTTCCCTTTCCTGATATAGAGGTGTGTTCTAAATCGGAGGAGCTTATCTTAATAGACAGAACGACACAAGTTTTTTTTTTTTTTCAATTGAATCGCACACACTAGTCTGCAATGGTGCATATCGGAAACCATGTTTTTATTAGGATACTGGTTTTTCTTTTTTTTTAATTTTTAATTTTTAATTTTTTTTTTAATTTTTGTGGGGGGGGGGGGGAGATATATTTTTTGTCTGGCTATCCTATCTCTATCTCAAAACAACCTAGAACAAAACTGAATATTCGGGGCAGGCCAGATTGGAACAGGAAATATTTCTGGGTATTGGTCTTTGAATTTTGTTTGGATTAAAACTAGCATTTAAAATTGGAAACTGAAGGGTAATTGATGCCTGCAGGATAATGTTCGGAACCAGCTGATCCAATTCGAGCTGCTACTCACAACTGCTACATTTGTTGTTGCGATCTTTGGGGTGGTGGCAGGGATCTTTGGCATGAATTTTCCAATACCCTTATTCGATGACACTGGTGCATTTAAGTGGGTTCTTATAATCACAGGCGTTACTGGGGTTGTCATATTCAGCTTATTTGTGTGGTTCTTCAAGTACAGAAGACTGATGCCGCTATAACTCCACGAAGAAACTGCAATCAGGAAAGTACATAGGAAACAATCATTATCATTGTTTTACCTTTGTACTCTAGATGAATTTATGGTGGATAACAACTGCCTCTATTTTAGAGCGATTCTTTTGATTAAGCTTAGGTTCAATTGTAAGAAATTTTGGTAAATACCTAGCAATCGTGAAAATCTGCGGCTGAAACTAAGCTTCCTACCGAATGTATATTAGCAAGGGTGATAACACTACCTACAAATATTTAGTTGGAAAAGTAAACCGTATATGAAGTAAATGAGAGGCGTATGTTGCAAAACATGCAGTCTAAACATAAACTTGCGCCCTCAATATTTGCATTCGTTAATCACTAATCTAATGTGCATACAAAAAACATAATTCTCAGAGCACGCACACCTTCAATGTGATCCAAAGGCTAGTCTGCATTGGCTTTCTTATTTCTCCTTGACCTCCTGGATAACCTGGAAGCCGGAGAGGGTGAGAACTCAGGTGGAAGCGGTGGTAGATCCATCTCCCCTTTCAATATCTTGACAATTTCCCCAATATCCGGCCGCAACTCCGGGTATTTCTGTAAGCAAGCGAGTGCCAGGTTAATACACAGGGTTGCCTGGTCCTTGTTGTAATCATCTTTTAGCCTCTCATCCACAAGTTCTAAGACGTTTCCAGATTGAGCTAATTGCCGACACCAGCTTATTAAGTTTGCTTTCTCAATCTTCATAGGGGAGGCAAGAACATGCAATGGCCTTCGACCAGATACAATTACAAGAATCAGAACCCCTAGACTGTAGATATCACCCTTCTCTATTAAGTACTCACATCCACCATATTCTGGTGCCACATAGCACAAAGTTCCTCTCATACTCGTGGTACTGCTGAGCTCACGACTGAAAAGATCTCCACTCCACATATTATCACTACCAATAGACTGGGTGCTCTTTTTCTTGCATCCTCTTCTAAAACTGAACTCCCCACTTAATATATCACCCTGATTCTGACTCTGTTCCCCAAAGTTCTTTCCTCTTCGAAACCGAAACCCTCTTCCAAGACCATAATGTGGCATTTTGAAGCCAGTGATCCTCCACTTGGTTTCAAACTTTTTAAGCTTACTACCCTTCCTGATAATCTCAGCTAGATGCTCTTCTCTCCACCACTCTTGCATCTTTCTTTGTTCCTTCCTACGATTTGTCTTGCCCCTTGACCCTTTCTTCTCAAACCCTTTATCGAGATTTTCACATCCCACTTCTTCTGATTGGGGTTCATTTAGATCTTCTAATTTATCTAGTGGAGTTGAATTATCCAAGTTATTTCGCTCAGGACTCTTCTTTTCTTCAACCCAATCAGGATTTGTCGATGGGCAAATCTGACTCCCTATCCATTCCATAACATAATCCTTACTGCACGATTCACCACTCCTATCCTGATTCCACCACCAATTTTTTCCCCACTGTTTTGTATCCACATCCTCAACAACAGCCGAAGAAGCATTAAAACTCAGCTCCTTACTGTGATCAATGCTAGAAAACTCATCATCATAAGGCATAAATCTGTTGCTCCAATCATCCCCACCATTGTCTATGACCGCCGAAAGCTCCTTCCCCTTTACACTGCTAGTCTTGCCATTTTTCTCACTTTCCATGTTAGCATTATAAGTGGAGGAATTAATGTTCAAAGCTCTAACATTATAAGATATCCTACCATTTTTCGATGATGTAGAGGCTTGTAAAGCAAGAGCAATATCTACCTCAGGAGCACTCTCCACCGGAGTACCGATTGCTGGAGTCTCTGCAGCCAAATTCCCCGAAAGCTCTTGACTCTTCCACAGCTCCTGACTCTTCCCCAAGTCCTGGCTAAACAAATCCACCCCCGACTCACCCTCCAACTTAACCCTTGACAACCCAAAATCGGAAATCCTTGCTCGGTACTCCGAATCGAGCAAAATATTGCTGGGCTTAATATCCCCATGAATCACCGGTGGATCACATCCGAGATGCAAGAATTCGATAGCTTTAGCAACGTCAATGATTATGTCAAACCTCCTTTCCCAACTCAAACTTAAAGACCCATCTCCAAAAAGCGCTTCTTGCAGGCTGTTGTTAGGTATATACTCATACACCAACACTCTCCTGTTCTTTTCAGCGCAGTACCCCAAAAGCGTGACCAAGAATGATGACCGTAGGCCACCAAGAATCTGCAACTCATTCTGAAACTCTCTCTCCGTTTGCGAAGAAAGAACGTCCAAACGCTTGATAGCAATGAGCTTTCCATCTCCTAGTGTTCCTCTAAACACGATACCCGACCCGCCTTTACCAATTATATTGGCAGTGTCAAAGCCATTGGTGGCTTGCTTTAGCTCTCTGTACGAGAATCTTTGCAGCTTGAGAGGAGCGCTGGAGTCGAAGGGAATGGTTTTAGTTCTGCGCACAATTAGGAAGTGCCAGGCATGAAAAAGAAAGTAGATGATTGATAGCAATATAACTACGGGGCCAGAGATGGTGAGAATCAAGAACAAAACCCCAGTTTGGGTGAAGAAACTTGACCCCGGAGGGCTAGGAGTCGGAGCTAGGGGTCTTGAAGGCATTGTGGGTTGGTTTGTATTTCCTTGACTTTAATGCCTGTTGGTAAGATCACAGGAGTTGGAGGAGGAAAGCAAATGGGCATGGATCTTCATGCGTATTTCAGTATCCAATGTGGGTTAACTGCTTCACAGCCGGGATTCACATTAGAGAATGTTAGGTTTGCTTTGATATAATCATAGTTTGGATTTAGATAATGAGTTTAGCGATCGGGAAACGAGGATCAGAAAGTTGTTGGGGGTGAGGGGAGGGTCCCGAGGTGCTTCTGAATTTTTGACTAAAAGCTAAAGATCCCCTGCACTCTGCAGACAAAGTCCTAACAAAGAGTGAAAAATTAAGGAAAACTGGAGGAAGTTTTCTCATGGACAAGAGGTTTTGTCTTAGGCGCATGGTGAGTGGGGCTTTTGACTCAAGTTCACACGCGAATAGAAAATATTTTATAGAATCCACAGTTGCTTGTTCAAAGCATTCCCTTTCTGACAAGTCATAGATTGTAGATTCCAGCTCTTAATAAGTGTTCCTCCACCATCATCCAAATTCAACAACTTGGCGTAACAACTGCTTTCTGGATTTTTTTTGGTCGAGTGAATAATAATATTAATAATAATTAATCGGAGAATATAAATTTTAAATCTGCTTTTTTTTATATTTTCACTTTAAGTAAATAATAATATTAATTAGTTAGCACTTCATTTTTATTTTTATTTTGTTTCTTAGTTTTTGCAAAGCCACTCGTAAAGCATTTCTGTTTTGTTTATATGCTCTTTAACATAGATACATAGAAAAAGTAGGTTTCAAAAATCACGTGGATCGACAAAAATCACCGATGAAGAAGATTGAGATTTGATCCAATCAGATGGCTCACATTTTTCGTGACTATCATCATGCTTGGCATCTACAAGCTTCTTGATGCACCATAAATCTTCGGCCCATGAAAATCTCTTCCAATGAGGGATTGCCTCTCGAACGGGGTCCCCCTGGCCCACCTCGGCCACCACGGCCCCACATCCAGCATCATCTCTAGCCATGTTATGTGCAAATGCACACAGGGACTTCATGAGACGTGATGCATATTTCCCTCCCATGTGTAGACCGTACAAGAAGTACACTCCAAATTGTCTGAAAACGTCAGGAAACGATGGTAATCTTAGCCATGGCAGACATGCATCCAACAACCTGGTCCCCATGCAGCACAAGTACGTTAAGGCCGACACGCCCTTCACTTGCAGCTTGAACACTTCCTTAGTGTTCCACACACTTAGGATTGCGAAACTCGGTGGAAGAATGCCTGTTTTTGGATCCCACTTGGAGAGGGATCTCTTGGGGAGGGCCATGAAAGTGCCCAGATTCAGCTTGTTGCGTAAAATGTTGTCTATATCTCTAGGGAAGAACTCTGAATTCGCAAAGATCCTACGATAAATTGACTCAGCAAGTTGTGGGATGAGTTTAATAATTCCAATGCCTGAGCCAATTGGCTTGTGATGAGCATGGACGGGCTGCACCAACACGGTGGGCGTGCGGAATTTCAGGTATTCACATTTCTTGGTGAAAAGATTGATAGAGGCCTTGTTGGTGCAGTCGGTGGCCATGTATGCATACTCTGCACCATTTTGCTTGCACCATTCTTCTAATTCTCGAACCAGTTTTGTGCCAATTCCAAGCCTCCTGCAAACGAGTTTGAAAGGAATCATAAGAATATTAATATCGTACTGGAGAAATTAAGAGAGCTGATAAAAAATGTTCTTATTTGTCATCATCAATAGGTTCCTTCTAATGTGGAATTTGATTTGAAATGGGCTGTCATTATTCTTCGACAACCAATCAAGAAAGAACCTAAAGCTGTTGACCCAAAAATTGAAAAACCAAAATAAAATAAAATAACAGGTTTGCGGTACTAGTTACTACATTCTGAAGTGGCTTTATTCGGAATAAAGGCAAGGTGGAACGTTTTAGAAGATAATATATGTAAAATAACATTGCAGACTACATTAAAGTCGTGATCTCAGTCACATCCAAAGAAGGCTTTGCTTAACGACATATCTAACACTATGTTTGAGTTAAGATAGGCCAATTATATACGACACACACACACTAAAAGTCGTGGGTTTTGAAAATCGTTTGTAGTTGTACCCTACGCTGGATAAAGGCTTATCCTTTTCATGTTTTTGTCAAATTAAAGATTATGACAAGGATAACAATGATATTAACATCAAAGAATATGATAAGAATTGGCAAAAAAAAGAAAACAAAAAGCAGAGAGACAAAAAAGACACTGGTGGACCATCTCTGTCTCTCTTTCTTTGTGGAACGTCCACTGGACTGTGTAGGTGAACCAATTTAGAACAACTTCAAACAACAACACATTATTCTAAGATCGCCTTACCCAACAGTAAACCAATTACGAAGTTGCGTTTACTCTGCTTTCTTTCGTTTCCATGCTAAGATCGAGGATTTAATATTACCTTCTCTTTATTATCGAATCTAATCTGTTTCGTTCTTTCTTTTTCTTCTTCTTTTTATTGAGGGTGGTAATCAATGGTATTAGAATCAAGAAAGCAAGCAGATCAGAGAGAACCTGTGGTTGGGCGAGACCCGTAGCCCCAGAATATAAGCTAGCTTTACGTGAACTGAGTTCCCTCTTGTCACTGATTTTACACACCCTCTTATCACGCCCACAATATTCTCTCCCTCTCCATACTCTGCAACCTGTTCTAATCAGAAAACAGAGAACCAAGAATTATATATGCCTGAAGTAGCATAGCCCAAATCCAACTTCAAAATTTAGATACTCTATTCAACTATTGATCTTAACTTCCCTTTCTCGTGTGTTGGAAACCAAAAAAGGAAAATGATAACTTTCTTCCATAACGCTTAACATCAGAGTGAATTTTCAAGATTATGTTCTGACTTTCTTTGTATTGAAAAATGTAAATAGAGTGTTGGGTTGCAATGATGAAATAAAAAATACCAGCATGATGTGCAGTGGCAAACTTCGGGTGCGGCATAAAGGGTCGCCCATTAGGTCAGTGACAAGCAAAGGCTTGACCTGCTGCTCCACCTCACACTGCCTTTCCAACTCCTCCACTGCCACCTTATCTCTCTCTTCATCATACTCTCTCACCGCCACTCCTTCGTCTGCGAGCTTTGGAAAGTACTCCTTCGCTATCTTCACCGACATATATCCCAAAAAATACGAAGGATGGGTCGAGGAATTAATTGTAGTAGATAGATAGACTAGTGGAATATTAATCTGTTTGTGCTCTCGAGTCTCAGAGGTTGCTTGCTACCTAGCTAGCTGTAACCTCTATATCCTCATACATACATACATATATATATATATATATATATGACTGATGGTATGCCTACGTGGCCATTCCACCAGTTTCTGTGGACTCCAATAAAAAGAAACATAGCAAGCATTCACACTGGTGAGCATAGTATGTCAAATTCTCGATCTCCATGCATGCATTTGAATAGTCGATGAAAGCTGAATATACTCCATCACTGGCCCGAAGCAGATATTCTTTCGATTATTGCTTGATTTTATTAGTAGTATATGGTCCGCAAGTGTCAAAAAATATAACAAAGGACAAAAATCAACAGCACTCACTCTCTGCATTCTTGTAGTGACAAATGCTAAGGACAAGAGCTTCTGTTCTATATCTATCTTGTAGTTGGCAGTGATGAACACAACTGTCTTTTCCTTTGTTTCCTTTTAGAACCGAAAATTATCTTTAATCACCAGGCCGCCATTACGTGAGTTGTCACAAGTTTAATTGCTTTTGACATGTATAAAAAGAGGGCAGTCGTACAAAAAATTGGTTTAATTCCTGAGCTTTTCAGGTCTTTATTTAAAAAGAATTCAAAATTAAGTGAACTAAAATGCTATTTAATGGAACTGGAATTTTTTTCATTTTCCCCCCAGCCAGGGGGATCCCAGTACTGTCCTTATGGTAGGATAGTATTTTGTTCGACACAAACAATCATGCTGATGCCATGTCATGTGCTTAAGAAATACCCAAATTATGTAGCCGAAATCCTTAAGTCTCAGACAAGGGCATTACCATATATATTATATAATATTACTTTCTCTTGATTATCACCAATTATTGGTGTAGATGACGTGGGGCACCACGTGTTTTGGTGAACATGTGTGGATGATCTTGTGAAGATGATGATTACTATCATGTCGGCATGCAAGTGTTCTGTCCTCTAACTTCGTCTGTTTGTTCATGCTTAGAAAAGGATTGATGTGCATGCTCATCTAGCTAATTAAAGTACTGCTGGCTAGTGTGTGCGTGAGATGCATGGTAAGGTCCTGGCATCTTCCCTTTATTATATTTCTAAGGTTGTGTGCGTGCTTGTTTTCATCATTGGAATGACTTTAATCTGCCTTCTGATTTCTTATAATGATGATGCAAGAGTGCTTGACTACCTAATTTAGGAAAGGAAAATTGGGAAATTTTATCTGATATTTACTGAGTAATTGGCCGGGTTCTGTTAATTCCTTGAGCTATGTACATGATGTTGCTAAATATGCTATAGATACTTGATTTAAGACCTAAAGGAACTATTTTTGTGAACGATGTGCATTTGTATATACTCAGGAAAAAAGTGAGAGATATTGAGGATGACAATTGCTGTACTTTGTCTTCACTTGGGTCAAGTTTATCTGTATTGGCATGCATCCTATATATGATGTGCATTTGTAATGCTCATTCAACCTGGTGGGATGATACATGTATTATCCCCCTTGGCTTATACACACACACACACACACACACACTTATTTATAAAGATCAGTTGTGTTCTAAAATCTGAGGACTCCAAATTATCTTTTGCTAGCCACGATTGAGTTATCTTTAGGTTGGGCAGACCCAATCTTCTCAAATATGGCTCACATCTAGCTTTTTGCTTAAAATCAGTAGGTGCATGCATGGGCAGGGTCTTGCGCATAGAAGAAAACTTGGGAACATTTAATTATTCTTACTATTAGAACAAAATATATTACGGTAAAGCATATTCTGGTTGATCTACAACACTTTTTTGACGAGAAAGCAGATCATGGAAAAATATGATTCGATCATCCTGTCCCTTTTAGGATTTCTTCCACATTTTCCCCTTAGATCTTTCATAATGATACAAAGCTCGACATAGAACCTGCCTAGTATTATCTTTTCTCATTCTTACTGCTTAATAAGAATTTATATATATATATATATAGGTGACGACTTCTTCTAAGTTGTACTGCCACTCGTTTCACTGACTTTTTGTCCCTGCAACTTGGCTTTTGTCGTTGCTTAGATAAGATGTAAATATTCGGTTCTTATCAAAGATTATATTGACTATATTCTCCTTGACGTCCATATTCCAAATTTGAAGTGAACAAGAAGAGATAACAAGGTACACAGGAAATGATTCTTACATATATTATGCCTTCAAACGACAAATTCACGAAGTCTGATGTGGTGGGAGTAATTGAACAAAGTAAAGGGGAAAGTTTCTCCGAATAGGAACTTATTCAAGTTGCCTTAAGAGAACCCCACTTTAATTACATTATACGATCAATGCATTTTCTAAGTGATTAGTTTCAATATATAATTACAAGGCAAAAATATATCTCTTAATGTGACATGTATATAGCATTAGCATCATGCATGCAGTTAAATACATTATCCTTTCTTAGATTACTAAGAAACAGAATAACACATATTCCTTTATGTCCAGACATCCGACAAAAGATGTGTACTTCACAATCTTAGGTTGTTTATTCTATTTCTTTCAATGTGCCCTTAATCTTCTTTTTAATTAGTTTGGCCGCAAATACTGCATATGCAACCAAATCCCAAAATTAAAATACAGTTGGCCGGTGGTACTTTCAGCAGCAGTTGTGCATAAGTCAAACGTCCAGCCTCTTTCTATGTTCTGGACCAAAAGATGTTGAGGCCACAAAGTTTTGCTCAACTATGGCTCACAATACATCAACTTGAGCCACTCCTTAGAATCTGGTCCATAATTAGTGGTGTTTGCCACAGAGCCTGTTGGGAATGGACCGAACAAACTAAGGCTAAGTTGAAGTAAATAATAGCGGAAGCAACAAAATAAACAACAATCACACAAAGAACACCAAGATTTAAGTGGTTCAGCTCAATGTGAGCCTACGTCCACTGTCGGGGTCGGTTTTAAAGATTTCACTATGAACAAGGATGGAGTACAAGAGTATTGATCACAAAATCCTCAATCCTAAAGCCCCAATACACTCAATGGACTCTTAGGATTGTATACAAAAGGATTCTCAAAACTCTCTCTAACTTGGCTGCTGAACACACCCTAAAATGAAGAGAAAATGATGTATTTATAGGACAAGACGCTAGTCAGAACATTCGCTCGAGCGGACGTCGAGCGAAGTGTCGAGCGCACGTTAGGGTTGCATTCTCGCTCGAGCGGACTGTCGAGCGGAGGTCGAGCGAAACTCTCTGGAAGATTTCGCTCGAGTGGACTGTCGAGCGGAGGTCGAGCGGAACTCTCTGGATGAGTTCGCTCGAGCGGAGGTCGAGCAGAACTGTAGCGGAACTGTAGCAAGCCCCAAAAAACACATTTTCAGCAAGAAATCAAGCCAAACTCAACAAATCTCCACCTTGGCTTGAATTCCGTCAAGCCTAAACAAAAAACCATTAACCAAGAAACCGAAACCCCTCCACCAAATCCCCTAAGGGATTCACATACCCCGAACACCAATCAAGTCTAAGCAAAGTTTGAACTTGTATACTGGAACTGGCTTTGTCATCATATCTGCTGGATTTTCAGTAGTAGCAATCTTCTCAATTTCTAACACGCCCTCTGTAACAACTTCTCGAAGGAAATGATACCTGACATCAATATGCTTTGTCCTCTCATGATACATTTGATTTTTGGTCAAATGTATTGCACTTTGACTGTCACAAAATACTGAAATTGCATCCTGCTGTAATCCCAAATCACTGATCAAACCTTTCAACCAAATGGCCTCCTTAACAGCCTCAGCTGCTGCCATATACTCTGTTTCTGTAGTTGATAAAGCAACAGTAGATTGTAGTGTTGCTTTCCAACTAATAGCAGAGCCACACAAAGTGAAAACATACCCTGTCAATGATCTTCTCTTATCCAAGTCCCCAGCATAATCAGAATCAACATAACCAACCACCCTTGAATTGTAGTCAGTTTCTCTATCAAATATTAAACCAAGGTTCGAAGTACCTTTCAGATACCTGAGTATCCATTTCACAGCCTGCCAATGAGCTCTACCCAGGTTAGCCATGTACCTGCTTACAACACTCACTGCCTATGAAATATCTGGACGAGTACAAACCATTGCATACATAATACTGCCAACTGCACTGGAATAAGGAACACTAGCCATGAAGCGTTCCTCCTCATCTGTCTGAGGAGATAGGGATGCTGAAAGTTTAAAATGTGTAGCAAGTGGTGTACTTACTGGTTTGGAATCAGACATTCCAAACCTCCAAAGAACTTTCTCAATGTACTTTCCTTGGGACAAATACAACTTTCCAGCTTTCCTATCTCTGTGGATCTCCATCCCCAAAATCTTCTTTGCAGCACCTAAGTCTTTCATTTCAAACTCATTTCTAAGTTGAGTTTTCAGCAAACTAATGTCAGATATGCTTTTAGCAGCAATAAGCATATCATTAACATAAAGTAGCAAATAGATGAAAGACCCATTAGATAACTGCCTATAATAAACGCAACAATCATGGCTACTCCTCACATAACCATGATCTATCATAAAAGAGTCAAAGCGTTTATACCATTGCCTTGGAGACTGTTTTAAACCATACAATGACTTCTTCAATCTGCACACATGATCTTCTTTGCCTTGAACAATGAACCCCTCCGGCTGATGCATGTAAATGGTCTCCTCCAAGTCACCATGCAGGAACGTTGTTTTAACATCAAGTTGCTGAAGCTCTAAGTCATCTGCTGCCACTATGGCAAGCAACATCCTGATCGAACTGTGTTTCACAACTGGAGAGAAAACTTCGTTGAAGTCGATGCCTTCTCTTTGACTATAGCCTTTTGCAACCAAGCGTGCCTTGTACCTTGCATCTGCAACATCTTGGATTCCCTCTTTCCTTTTGAAAACCCATTTGCAACCAACAGTCTTCGTCTTCTTAGGCAACTTAACCAAATCCCAAGTTTGGTTCTTGTGAAGAGACTCAATCTCCTCAGTCATTGCTGCGCACCATTGTGCACACTCCTTACTTTTGATAGCTTCTGAATAACTGGAAGGCTCTTGACCATCTATGTCCTCTGCTGTAGTAAGTGCATACATCACCATATCTGCATGAGCATATCTTTGAGGTGGCCTGATCTGCCTCCTTTGTCTACCAGTAGCAATACTGTAATCTTGCTCACACTGTGCGCCATCATCAAAATCAGGATCATGCTCATCTGAAGTGACATGATCTTGGGTGTCGTCTGGCATCCCCTTTGAAGCCTCAACCTGTGACTCCACCTTCTTGCCATTACTCTGCTCTTCACCTGTAGACACAGTAAACTCCTTCCTCGGATTAAGCATGGATTGTTCATCAAATACTACATCCCTACTAATTACAAACTTAGGTGATTTGGGATCAGTACACCATAACCTGAATCCTTTCACCCCACTAGCATATCCAATGAATATGCCCTTCTTTGCCCTTGGCTCAAGTTTTCTATCATTAACATGGAAATATGCAGGACAGCCAAAAACTTTCAAATTTGAATAATCAGAGGGAGTACCTGACCATACCTCATTTGGAGTTTTTAAACCAATAGCTGTGGCTGGAGAGCGGTTAACCAAATAGCAAGCTGTGTTGACTGCTTCAGCCCAAAAATCTTTAGACAAGCCGGCGTTTGAAAGCATACTACGGGCTCTCTCCAAGAGAGTCCTATTCATCCGCTCAGCTACTCCATTTTGTTGTGGAGTATGTCTCACTATGCGGTGCCTCACTATGCCTTCATTTTTGCAGAATTCATCAAAGTCGCTTCCGCAAAATTCCATACCATTGTCGGTTCGGAGTCGCTTAACCTTCTTGCCTGTATGATTTTCAATCAAAACCTTCCATTGTTTAAAGTTAGCAAATACATCGCTCTTACGTTTCAGAAAATAAGTCCAAACTTTCCGTGAGTAATCATCAATAAAGGTAAGCAAATACTGGGCTCCACCTTTCGATGGAACTGAAGATGGACCCCAAAGATCAGAATGAATATAGTCCACAGTACTTTTAGTTCTGTGAACTCCTGTAGTAAACTGAACCCTGCACTGTTTTCCAAACACACAATGTTCACAGAATTCAAGTTTTCCTATCTTCTGATTGCACAACAAATCCTGCTTACTCAGGATAGACATCCCCTTTTCACTCATGTGACCCAAATGCATGTGCCATAGACGGGTGTTGTCTGAGTCTGGATTATCTGAAACAGACACTGCAGCTGTACCTGTCAATGTACTACCCTGAAGGAAATAAAGACCATCTGTCATATCTCCTCTCATTACAATCATGGAGCCCTTACTGACTTTAATAGCTCCACCTTCACCGGTGTACCGGAAACCTAAAGAATCAAGAGTGCCCAAGGAAATAAGATTTTTCTTCAAATCTGGGATGTGTCGAACATTAGACAATGTCCTGACAATCCCATCAAACATCTTAATCCTAACTGAACCAATCCCAACAATTTTACACGCCATATCATTTCCCATCAAAACGGAGCCACCGTTGACTGACTCATAGGTAGTGAACCAGTCCCTCTTGGGACACATATGAAAGGTACAAGCTGGGTCCATGACCCACTTGTCACCATAGCGACTATTTGAGCCACTAATTGCTAGAACAATATCTACGCCGTTAGACTTTTCATCAGCAACGCTAACAGCATTAGAGGAACTAGTGCCTTCCTCTCTATTTTTCAATTTAGAACACTCATTTTTGTAATGACCAAATTTATGGCAGTAATGACATTTAACATTTTTCTTGTTAAATTTTGACTGTGAACTGCCCCTGGATTTACTCCTGTTCTTCTCTGCACTTCTCTCATGTGATCTACCCCTACTAGATGAACCCTTAACAAACAAACCACTGGCTTGACTATCCGTGCCTTGTACACCCAATTTTGTTCTCAACTCCTTAGAGTTCAAAGCAGATTTTACATCTACCAAAGAGATGGTGTCTCTACCATACAACATCGAGTTTACAAAATTTTCAAATGATACCGGCAACGAACACAACACAATTAATGCTTGATCCTCATCATCAAGCTTAATATCAATATTCCTCAAATCCATGATAATCTTATTAAATTCATCTAAGTGTTCAGAGATAGGAGTACCTTCCTTCATTTTGAGCATGTATAACCGTTGCTTCAAATACAAACGGTTGGTGAGCGACTTTTTCATATACAAGCTCTCAAGCTTGGACCAAAGACCGAAAGCCGTCTCCTCATCGGCAACCTCCCTCAAAACTCCATCTGATAGTGACAACAAAATGACACTATGTGCCTTCTCATCTTCTTCTCTTGACGATGCAGGAGAATCTTCGGATACCTTCCCTTCCAAAACTTTCGACAAGCCTTGTTGTCGTAACAAAGCCTTCATCTTAATGCGCCATAAGCTAAAGCTGTTTTGACTGTCGAATTTCTCCACTTCAAACTTTGCCATAGCCATTCCTCAAGATTTCAAAGAGCTTAACGCTCTGATACCAGTTTGTTGGGAATGGACCGAACAAACTAAGGCTAAGTTGAAGTAAATAATAGCGGAAGCAACAAAATAAACAACAATCATACAAAGAACACCAAGATTTAAGTGGTTCAGCTCAATGTGAGCCTACGTCCACTGTCGGGGTCGGTTTCAAAGATTTCACTATGAACAAGGATGGAGTACAAGAGTATTGATCACAAAATCCTCAATCCTAAAGCCCCAATACACTCAATGGACTCTTAGGATTGTATACAAAAGGATTCTCAAAACTCTCTCTAACTTGGCTGCTGAACACACCCTAAAATGAAGAGAAAATGATGTATTTATAGGACAAGGCGCTAGTCAGAACATTCGCTGGAGCGGACGTCGAGCGAAGTGTCGAGCGCACGTTAGGGTTGCATTCTCGCTCGAGCGGACTGTCGAGCGGAGGTCGAGCAAAACTCTCTGGAAGATTTCGCTCGAGCGGACTGTCGAGCGGAGGTCGAGCGAAACTCTCTGGAAGATTTTGCTCAAGCGGACTGTCGAGCGGAGGTCGAGCGGAACTCTCTGGATGAGTTCGCTCGAGCGGAGGTCGAGCGGAACTGTAGCGGAACTGTAGCAAGTCCCAAAAAACACATTTTCAGCAGGAAATCAAGCCAAACTCAACAGAGCCCATGCTGTCATACTCCCAATCGCAATGTGTCTTACTGTCACAATTCCACTGGCTCTAATCGGATTTTCCCTTTTCAAGTTTTAGAAATGCATATCTTTCATGCCTAATCTGGAGAAGACAACAATGCATGGGAACCTAAATTCAGCTTAACTTTTATTTATAATAACATAATAAAAAACCGACTTCAGGGGCTTCAGCTGAGCTCTTGTAATTTGTATCATGTCTTGATCCTTCTTGCCTTTCTTAGATAGCTGGTCCAAGATCCCTCGTGCAGAGAAGAGGGTGTGCTTATGCAAAAGATCCGAATAAAACTCTTCTGAATGCAGAACGTGGTTCATGATTTGGTACCAACTACAAGAACAAAAATTGAGGGATCCCTTTCTGGTTACTGCAAATGGAAATTCTCAACGGTCAAAATAAACTGCTGAGTTTTTTTCTTTTCCTATCTTCCTGCATTGGAATCATTTTGAATTTCGATCTTGTTGCAGCATGTCATTTGTTTTCTATGATGATATCATGGCAAATTTTATACTGTACACATTCTGCTAAGGAAACCGGTTTGGTAAAGTAATAGAATCGACTTGAATTTTGAAATTATATGCAGCAGCGTTGATTCAGAGAGACGTTATGCTTGGCTAGAACATGTACAGAAGGATTGACATTCTTGTATACAATGTAAGGAAGTGACCCTCTTCTTCTTCTAGACCAGAGCTAGGGAGAGATCAAAAATTTGAAGTGCTCTTTTTACAGCTCCAACGTCGATATCTATCAACTTTCCTGTCTTGGACGAAACAACGGCACATCTCTTCCCTTCTGCATTGGGAACAAATAGTTTCCCTTTTTCTTCAGAGCAAAACAATGCGATGCTGCAACAAACATGCACCATAGATACACCAAGCTTATGCCAATTTCACTTCTCTGTGAACTTAACTTTCTGTAGAGGGGTTCATTTGCAACTCAATTGACAAACAAACAAGTTTTCTATCAGATGCAATTACCTGGGTTTTTCTCGTGCATTTGCAAGTTGGATAGCTGCTGTGTTTGTGGCAATTACCCCAGCTGAGTCGTTGATAAGGGCTGCCAGCTGAAGCAGAAGAATCCACAGAATAAAGTGTCCATATTAGAATTTGAAAATACTCCCCCATCTTTTAATCATCTTGCATTATCACCAGGAGAGAGAAGGTGTTTTGTGAATGTGGACTTTTTTCACTCACGTTTTCCTGGCGAATGCCCTTGGCTAACCCTAAGTCTAGGCTAGAGGGACTTGAACCGCCATCAGGGCTTAGTGTAGGGGCCAAGGCAGATGCAGATGGTTTAATTTGTAACTTTTTATCTTCACTTCATAGTATCTCACCACAAATTTTCTGTCAGTTTTTCTTGTTTGGTAAAATAATTTTGCACACAAGAATAAGACAGGGAGATAAAGTTACCTGGCCAGGAGTTGTAATGAACACAATACTTGCATCATCTCCAAAAAGCTCCTCCACATTCTCCCTTTCTTTCTCATGAGGAATGACAAAAACTGGCCTAAGTCCCCTGTTTACAAATACAATCTCATGTCAATCCTTCCACACGACAGTGTGTTGTCCATTTTGTGGCTGAAATAGGAGAGTTTTATGATTGGTTATGCGTATAAAGACGGCCTAACCAAGCATTTTAAGTCAGAGAGTAACATAATTTCTCATCCTAAACATTAGCAGATTTTAGCACACGAGCCTCCACCTCTTTCTTTTATTTTCCTTGCTTTTCTTTTTCCCATAATAAAAACTCAGTACCTTATAGAGTCTGCTATTTCAGCCCATACTTCGATGGGTAGCAAGCTATCGGGATCGCCCCTAGACTGCATTGAGGCCTTTGAATCCGATTTTATCCCATGAATTACAATATATCTTCCTTTCTCTGCACCTGCACTCCTATATTTGGCCTCTGCAACCTCCTTCAACTTCCTCGAAATTGCAACTCTGAGAGGAAGCACAGGTTGCCTTGGCACACTGCGGAATGGTTTCCCCAACCAATCAAGCATCTGATGATACCTAATCCAACAAACCCACATATTAAAGAGACCCTAAGATTAAAAGACCAAATGGAATTATCAAAACCATAACACGAAAAATCATGACTCACATGTTATATCCACCGTCGGATAGATTTATACTGTCTGGCGTAAATGTTTCGGATAGAAGTAATCCTGCCCCAGCAGCATTTACATTTGGGTAAACGTAGCTGACTCTGTCTCGAGCTGTTGTCATAAACAAGAATGCAGCATGTCCCAGCCCTGCCAGTTTAGTTGATAAGACCATGTCATAGTACCTATTCTGCAAGAACGATTGATTTAACTCAACTGAATTATCCCTTTGTCAATGCAGAATTAGTTTCTAATAAAAGTGCCATATGATGACTTAATTCAGTCTACTTCTGCGAGAACAAAAAGTGTTTCATCATTTTTAATTTTGATTTTCTATGTTTTTTTTTTTTCTTCTTGAGAACTCCAACCTTAAGAAGTCCAACCATGTCAGTATACTCCGCGGGCTCCGGGAAATCATCGTCAGGATCATAAACAGTAGCCCACCTCACATTCTTGTTCAACTCGTATGTTTGCTTCCCTCTCGCCGAAGCCACCACGTCCACCTGAACACCTGGGTACCTATCCTTTATCAATTGAATGGCTGGGAAGAACAGCAAGTTCTCATACACACCGCCCGACACGACGCAGCAGCAACGCCTCACGTCGCCTCTGATTTTCAACGCTAACGGCGCGATTTCCACGTTGAATCCGGCCGGGAACTTCAAGAACCCAGAGGGGCTGTTGGGGTTATCCGGTGGCCGAGGATCCTCTTCTTGCTTGCCATCTGTGAACAGGGAGCCGTATTCCATCTCAGGGTCCTCTCCATCGTCGAAAGGGTCGAGCCATGAATTCTTCTTCTTTGCTTGGGCTTGAAGGTTCGGTCTCTTGGTGCAATGAGGGTGGTCAACTGGGTGAAAGAAGGAGAGTCTGGTGAAGTAGTGGGTTGAGGGAAATAAAGTTGGGTTAGAGAGAAAGGGAGACAAGGGTTTGGGCAGTAGAGAAGCTGTGGCCATGAGATAAGATCAGTGATCACAGAGTGAGTGGTTCTTCTCTTTGGTTTCTGAGTTTCTAAGTTTTATCGTTGGAAGCAGTTTAAGGATTTTAAGTGTGTGGATGGTGGTTGGATAAGAGGGTCTCTGTATTCACTTCTTTGTTTTTTGTATTTTTTTTTTTTTTTTTTTGCTTGTTTTCTTTCAATAGTTTTTGAAGAGCAGAAGAAGAATCAGCTCATGCTACGATCTCACAGGTCAAAGAAGTTTTGCAGCACGGCTTGGCTTGGCTTGATCACAAAATTAAGGCAAAGACTTTTGTCTCAAAGAAGCTACACTAACCGTAATGAAATCGGTAAAATTAAAAGTACGAGATGAAGGCTTTAACTGATATGGTATCGGTATTTTAAAATTTAAAATCGGCGTATACCTATTCGGTTTTAAAATTGAAGTATTTACACTCCTAACCTTTATTCTAGTTGGAGAGAGAAGTGATAAAGATGAAAAAAAGTTAAAAATAAATCTATAAATTAATATAATAGATTAAAATTTATTTTATATTTAACTATCAGATCTGTTCTTGCATTATTTTTATAAAACACAGATTGCCATGATCTGTTCCAACTAATATCAGTAAAAAGGGGAACGAAAGCACAAGGGAATTAAACAATTTCTGATGGGCTATTGGGTAGTCAAAACTTCAAAAGTTTTTAATAATAATACTACTGATAATTATGATAATGATAACGGGACGTCTAAATTATATGACGTGGCAAGGTGTGGTTGGCAGCCTGATTACCTTTTCTCACTCTCACTCTCACTCTCTCTTACTGTCTCTCAGATTCGTTTCTTTCTTCGTAAAAAAATCTTCACTAACGTTTTTCCTTCTCATTGCCCGAACTTTTCCCACACTTGCCCACTCTTTCTCGCCCTTTCCTTCATCCACAATCGTTCCCGCATCAGGAGTCAAACTAAACATACCCTAACACACACTTCCGGCTACAGAAAAGGTCTGCCTTCAGCAATGCAGCTCCAAATCTCTGCCTTGCTTGTACCTCACTTTTCAGCCTGCTGATCAACCCCCAGAACTGTGAACTTGACGAAATCGAAGGACAATTTCGCAATTTATAAATTAGTAATCGAAGTAATGTCAGGCCCACCGCGAGTCCGGCCGATGAATATCGCCCACTTAGAGTGCCGGCCGGTCCTCGCTCCAGCCGGCAACAAGACCCGGCCTACCGAGCCACGAAAAGCTGTCTCGAAACCCACGAAAAAATCTGAGAAAACTCCACAAGATCTCAAGCACAAGAAATCCACACCATCATCGCAACCCATCGCCGTACCTAATTTTCCGCAACGCGAAACGGCGCCGTCCTTACTGAGGCGGCAGGACTCCATGACCGCGTCGTGCTCGTCGGATGCTTCGTCCTCTACTACTGATACGTCGTCGTTGAGCGGGAGGGTAGGAGTGAGGAAGAAGCAATATGGGTTGAAGCGGGAAAAGGTTGAGAGCGTTGTTGGTGGGGCTGATAGTTTGATGGCTGACTCAATCGGTTCCTTGGAGAGCAGAAAACGGTGTGCTTGGGTTACACCCACAACCGGTATGTATAGTTTTTTGTTCTTTTAATTTCATGTGGCATGTCCCTTCTGTTGTTTCGACCATCTTTTGCTACAATTTCGTCAATAACACGTAAAAATTGGAAATTTTTCGACTAATCCAATTCCTTGAATAAGCTGTTCTGTAATAAGGTTTTAATTATGAAGGCCACCGAAACAATGAAGGGTTAGCTGGAGTTCTCAGGGTTTAGAATATCGTGATGCTTTTTTTCTTTTCTTTTCTTTTGTGGAGCTGCATAAAACATGAAGGAATAATTTTAGAGGGAAGGCTTATGCCTCTACACTAGCTGGCAGACAGGATTATGTTTGATGTCCCTTATCAAGGAAAGTCTCCCACTCTTCCTTTAAGTTCAGAATTTAATATTTTCAAATGAAAATTTTATTTAGTACTTCTAAAGACGATTGACGAAGGTGGTCGCTATCAAAGGATGGAGAATTACACTCCTTAAGTTTAGATGCGTGCTTGCTGTCCCTAAGATGAACATTGACCTTTAGGCTAGTATATAGCACAAACTTCAAGAGGCTTTCTTTACATGATTGATATAAGTGATCACGTTAATTCTCTAAGAGGAAATTTTGTTTGGCTTGATTTGACATGAACATACTACATCTCCTTGTCTTGGGCTACTTGGAGAGAGATGAAATTTGTGCATTCTACCGGATTTGCTTTTAATCAACTTGCCCTGTGAGGTTTCCTCAATATTCTGTCTTGTTCTGGTGGAAATGGTGGATTCATACTTTTTGGTTGTCAATATCATATAATGGTGGCTAGATTTCTTAAATCCTCACTCCTACATGATCATGGGAGAATTAATCAGTGATTAATGAACCAAAGCATTTCCTAACCAACGTGGTCGATGATCATTTGCTCCAAACCTTACTCGAGATTATCTATTTTGTGCACTGTGCATGAAACCAGATTATGAGCAAAACATGATTGTTGTCTATCAGTAGGTTGGTCTTTGCATGAGCATTCAGGTTATAATTCGTATAATTTTCTCAGTTCAACCAAATATATATTATTACAATAATAAAGGAAGGAATATAAAGGAAAAAGATAAAAAAAATAAAATAAAATAAAAGATAAAAGATAAACAAGAAAGAGAAGAAGAAGATATGATAGAATAAATATAGTTTAGCTGTCTAGAATTGTGAATTTTCAGTCATCGTACTCCAGTTCCAGCATCCTTCAATTTAAGGTGCCTGGTACGGAAACTCTGCACACAAGTGACTTGGGATCACTACAATTGCTTCATTTTACCAGCAGTATTCATTGTCTATTTACGGAATGATCCAAACATGGAATCTTGGAATGTGAGAATATGTTGAGCACTACTGCGCAATATCCATATGACAGTTGAGGGCTCTATATAAACAATTCCAGTCTTGATACACACTTTTTGTTTATCTTGTTCTAGTGGTATGGTCTTGACTACCATTTGTGTTCACTTCTAATTTCTTGTTTTGATGTTCACTATCTAAAATACCAATTTCTAAGTGACAATTTGTTCATTTTGTTAAAAAGATCCATGGTATGCTGCTTTTCATGATGAGGAATGGGGATTCCCAGTCCACGATGACAAGTATGTATAATTGCAATAATGTTCCCATTATCTTCTTGTTTTTTATCCCGTTCTTGAACTGCATCTGACTGCTTTCTCCAGTCCTAAGTATGCTTGACACTTGCAGGAGACTGTTTGAATTGCTCAGCCTATCAGGTGCTTTGGCTGAACGTACATGGCCTGAAATTCTTAACAAAAGGAATATGTTTAGGTATTGATTATACTACTCTTCAAGTGATGAAATACCTTGTGTAGAAAGTTTATAACAGCGGAATATTCCACAAAATCTCATGTTGTCAATTAATAGTCAACAGATTATTCAACTGCCTGCCATACTAGCGTTTGAAATTCTAAAAGCATGTTATTCTTCGTATAGCTTTTAGCATCTTGTGGCTTTTTCAACTTCAGCTGATTTGCATTACTTGCATCTATACAGAGAGGTCTTTTTGGACTTTGATCCAATTGCTGTTTCAAAATTAAATGAGAAAAAGTTTGTCTCACCAGGCAGCTGTGCCAGCTCTCTACTATCAGAAGTGAAGCTGCGAGCCATCATTGAAAATGCACATCAAATTAGCAAGGTTGGCCAACTTTTTCTATTCATTTTATCTTGCTATTCAAAATTCTTTATAGAAAATGATCTCTTTATGAGGTTTTGGGGATTATTGATCCTTTGTTTGGTAAGGAAGATCTTTCCTACTGCTGTTGAAAAGCTTTCTTCTCCCATTTGAGGACAGTGAATTCACATTTCTGTCTGTATGCACGCGCACACATCATTTTTACTCCCATTAATACCAAACCTTATGGTTACCCTGATAAGCGCGCGCACGTGCACAGAGAGAGACACAGAGAGAGAGAGAGGCAACATAAATTCACCATTTGTGTGTAAATTTAAAACATTATTATTCTTTTTTGTTATTTTTCCAGGTAATCATAGAGTTTGGGTCCTTCAGCAAGTACATATGGAATTTTGTGAATCATAAGTCTATAGTTAGTCAGTTTCGGTACCCTCGCCAAGTTCCAGTCAAGACACCCAAAGCAGAGATGATAAGCAAAGACCTTGTGAAGAGAGGGTTCCGCAGTGTGGGGCCCACAGTTATCTATACATTCATGCAGGTGGCTGGACTAACAAATGACCATCTCATTAGTTGCTTCAGATTCAAGGAGTGTATGATCATGCCAGAAGCAGGTGAAAAAGACGGTGCCCTCAAGTCTTAAGGTCAGAGAAGTTGCACAAGTCGGGATGAGCACGAGCTATGATTTATTTTGAGTTTCACTTCAACATAATAATAATTAAAGCTCTTGGTTGAGAGCTGTAAATATGTTTCATCTCTTGGTGTTTGTACCTCCATGACATGGAATGGTTCTACAAAAGTGTTTTCTATACATATATGTGCGTGTGTGTGGATGTAAATAAACACCTAGAAGCAGCTATGACTGGAAATGCTCAAATGACATGGTTATTTACAGAATTGATATTCAGCAGATATTACAGCTTTGTGTTCGATTTATGGGTGAAATACAGTTACACGGCAAAGCATTCCTCAGTGCCAATTGTTAACATTAGTCGACCGTGCTTCTGTCTCACAACTTGTTTATCATCTATGCGATTCTAAACCATTGAAAAGGGTAGCGTTTGCGTGCCAAGCTACAGTTATTTTCAATTTTCACAATAGATATTTCCTCTTTTTTCCCGCTCTGCTCTTGGGCAGAACAAGGTACCGTTGAGTCAAACATGATTGTTCTCAACTAATTCACACATAACCTGTTTCCTGGTCAACTGAGGTACAATTGCGGACGCATTCCTCACACTCAAAGGCTTGAGCCATGAAGAAAGGAAAGCATAAAAAGACTGCAGGACTGTGAACAGGAGCGTTTCATTTGCTCTAAAGATTTTACTGCTCAATAATGGAACTACAAATTTATAAGAAGATTTCCTGTGGCTCAATTGAGCTAGGATTGCCTACTGTTCTTTTCCAAACTTTATATTTACATAAGCACTCGATATTCATTTTCTTGCCGACATTCACCACTTTTCTGTTGGATTTTTATGTAAAAATCTTCCTGAAATGGCCTGGGCAAGTGCTGCTGTGAAATTGGGATCCTTGGTCAAGGAAGACGCCATCTGTTCCACCAAGAATTGTCCGACTTCCGGAGAATCAGTTCTGGGTTTTGATTGTTTGGCATCATTACTGGTTTTGGGTTTTGCCAAGTCAAGAGTGACGCTAGGTCCAGACGGCCGGAGAGAGGCTGAGGCACCGGGGTGTGAACCGAGGGTCATACAGCGAGTAGATCCTGATGTTGCCTCGAGTTGAGAAGAGTTGGGATGGTTGTGCTCACCTTCATAGGTAGCAACCAAAATAGATTGGTCTTCCGCATTTCTTTGTACCTAAAGAGCAAAATATGAGAGTAAACACCTTAGCTTGCCTCCATATATTCTTTACTAAAACAGAATGGATGGCGTAATTAGATATCTTTCGATGTCTCGCAGAAAATGAATCAGCTTGTTAAAAACAATATTGCACAACGCAATATTTCGAACTCAAAAATTCAGAGAGCCTTTCAAGCATGCTAACAACAATATTCGCAGATTCAAATTCAGATTGATCATGAATCTCACTCTCTCACCTTCTTTTTTACAGGGCAGCTTGGAGCAAAAGAACATTTGAAGTAAGCTCTCGGACAGGGATTTTCTCTGGTGACCTTCTGTCCATATTTCCTCCACTGATACCCGTCCTTCACAGTCTACATATAAATGCAAAGGAAAAGGGTATAAATTTTATGCCCAACGCATCCAAAAATAAAAGAAGTTAGACGACTATATATATATATATATATAGGAGTTTATCAAGGACTTACAAGGCTTGTATCAGATGCCTCTGTCTTGACATAAACCCTTGAGATCTTTGCCTTTATAATTTCCTCTCTAGGTTTCTTGCAGGATTCCTCATCGTTTGAGCTGCTTTCAGAATTGCCATAAATTCCAGTGACATTATTATTAGTATTGTTGCTGCTTTCGGACTTTCTTTTCCTTGTTAGGGTATGCTCCTTTTCCTGCAGATTCTTGCTCATATAATCCGTCAACTGGCTGCGCAAAGCATTGTAGTTCTCGCACAACACCGTTAACATTTCGGTTAGCTTCTTATTTTCTGCACTCACACGTTTCATTTCCTCCTCCAAAGCACCGGATCTCTGAACATGCCCACACAATGTTTAACTTTTAGCACTATAGCTGAAAAGTACCCACAATAGCAGAAAGGGAACGATAAACAGATAATTAATAGCCCAAAAAAAAACAAACCTCTTGTTTTATTGAAAGCTTCCTTCCAAAGCCTAGAAAGTTGCTTTCCACCTCCTTGTTCTGAAACCAAACACAGAAAGAACTTCTTAAGTTCGTCAATTGAAGAGAATATCACTAAGAGCTTCTGGGTATGCCAGAATGAATGAATGAATTTCCACGTACCGAAGCATCATCAAGAACTTGGCCGCCGGTAGGATTAGTGTTAAGATCCAAGCAAGTACCGAGTCTCCATGAAGAATAATCCATAGCTGTACGTCAAATCCGAACTAGATAGTACTTTGGCTTATAATCTTGTAGCAAAACCCAATTCCAAGTTTCAAACAGAAGCCGTCTCCGTTTGATCTCAAAGAAAGATGCCGTAATCCCTCTACGAAAAGTTAGAACTTTCGCTTGATAAATTTGACGAGTGAACCACACGAAGGAACATATATATACACACAAATAGAAGAGGACAAAAAGATCAACTTGCAAGGAAGCGTGGTGGAAATAGAGTGAAAATAGTTGGACAGATACACAAAAATAAGAAAAGATATTTGAATGTGGCAGCTGTAGATCAACTGGCATGAAATTCTACTTCAATATACCAAACGTACTTTTTTACAAGGTATTTAAAATTAATGTCCAAATTTTAATATTTATAGTGAAATAAAAATAAATATATAAAATATATTATGCAGCATTTACTATTTATTGAATATTTAATATATAAATAATAATAAATATTATAGAATTCATGTAGATATATATATTCTTCTCTAATTTTATATCTTATATTTCAGATAAATGTTTAATTTAATAATAAAGAAATCTCATAAAAATAAATTTATAAATTGATATGATTAGACATCATACGTTAAATTATAAAATTATTGTTATTATAAAATAATATAATTTATAATACAAAACTTATATCAATTTATAAATTTATTTTTATATCTCATCTTTAAAACATGTCAATGAAAAGGTAGGAAAGCTTGTTTGAGATTGAGTTTGAAAGTTTAAAAATTTTAAAATCTATTTTTTAAATAAAAATATGTTTGATGAATTTATAAAAAGTATTTAAATCGCCTAAAAAGTTGAAAGTCTATTCTTTTTTTTTTAAATATTAAATTAAAATTTTTATCGAAAAATTCATGTAAATAATCATAAATTTTTAAAAAATTAATATAACTAATTTTAAAAATATTTTCTATACATATTTATCAAACAATAAACAATTTTTTAAAATATAAAATTTATTATTTAAATTATAAATTATATATCCTAAATTATAAGCTATATTTTCTAGCTCAATTTCATAATGGGATATGCTTTGGGTTGGTGCGCGTTAATTAATTTAGATAGGGAAAGAATGTGATAGGTGGAATATCTAAGCCAGTTGCGTTGAAACTCTTTTTGTACAAAAATTCAAAGTCAAGCACACCATTGAACCGAAAGTAATAAACAATGGGTACTTGTGTCCGGTATTGCTCTATTTTGCTATTCAAGTTGGAAGACATAAAAGAGAAGTTCTATATTGACCCGATACCACCATGACTATCTATTCCAGCTTTCCCTAACTAATCATATAAAAATTATTATTAAAATATTTATTTATTATTATTTTTAATTATCTATTAATTATTTAAAAATTATTCTACTCAACGACCCTATACTATGGACATATTTTTAATTTTATTTAATATCACATAAGAACAATTATAGATAAAAATAATAATAAATATAATGCACTCAGTGTGACACAACATTGAGATCGCATACCCTAACATTTTCAAATACCTAATCCTTTGATTAAAAGAGACATGAAATCTCGAAATTAAGCAAAAGCAAAGGCTGACCAAACTTATATAAAACTCAAATGTCTTAAGTACATTTGAGTCCATTGAATTGGAACCAAAAAATTAGTGTACGCATGTTAGTATTCATGAACGGGTTGGATTTTAATAATGTCAATGTCCCATGTCCAATTAATTAATTAAATGAAGCCCTACGCAGGGAAAGTAGTCACGGTTTCGTACAACAACCGTGGAAATCAAACCCCTGTTCGGTGGTCTTATTTCTCAGCACATGTGTGAGAACATTTGTCCAAATTTCAATGGAAAAGAGGTTAGGGCAGGGCAGCTCCTGCGACAGCTGAACTACATTGACTTTTAAGTACCTGCCTTCAATTCGTGGGCCCTATTCATTTTGGGCGAACCTCTGTGTGTGGGAGTGTGACAATCACGCGGCAAAATAAAAAGAAAATTGATTATGTACTTTCGAAACAATAGCAAAGCAAAGTCACAGACAATGCACTGGTGACTTGTTTGTCGTCTTCTGTCGGCCTCATCTAATTGGATGCTTCACATTGAATTCATATCATATAGATCATGATATATCACCTACCTAGATTTGGCTACTTATAATATTAGAGTGACTAAGGTCACGTTTGTATTATTAAAATATTTTAATATATCTATAAATAATAATAAAATAATTTCAGTGAAGATATTTTATTAAATTTTAAAAAATAAAAAAGAAAAAATTAAATATAAATATTATAAAGTTAAAAAATATTTGTTTAAATATAATTTTTAATATAATTTTTGTTTTTAAATTTGAAAAGGTTTTTTTTTGTATTTTATTTGAGAATTTGAAAAAATTATAATAATTAGGTGATGATTATATTATATAAAAAAATTGAATATTTAAAATTGAAATTATTTTATATTTGAGTAATGTTTAAAAAAAATCTAAAAAATATTTAAAAATAATTATATTATCAAACGGATCCTATTGTTTTCAAGTATTCTGAATTATCTGTTTAGCAACGTAATTGTTTTTTTTTAATATATATTAAGTTAAATAAATTTGGTAATATAAAGATGGAAACATAAATTTTATTAATTATATTTTATCTGTGATATTTCAGTAGGAATTAAAGTCACCGCAGTTTACGAGATAAGAGTCAAACATTGGTTGAATTCAAATGAAGTAGCAAGTGTGCAAACACGTGGCTGGAAACCACCGCTGACCAATTGATCGGTAGTACCGGTACGTACGTGATGCATGAAATTCAAGGTAAACACAATGCCCACTTGTCCTACATTTTCATTTCAAGACTCATCCGCCACTCCACCTAATTCCGTTTTAGGCACATGCAAATACAGACAGACCCATGATGCCATGCATGAGATCATATGCACCACCACTGTATATAGAACAACAGTACTTTGGGCAATCAACTTGTCGGGAATCAGGACCATCTGGTGCTTCCCTCTATATGTCGGTCTTTCTGTGATTTAAATTCTTGACGTAATTTTTATTTCAATATTAATTATTAACAACTTAATCATTTATTTAAAAATTTTAAGACCGTTGAATATTAATTTAATTAAATATTTAACGGTTAAGATCATAATATTTTCTTCTAGATTTATATGATTAGAAATATTATGCACTCGAATTAGCTAGGTCTTCTTAGATTTTTTTTCCAATTTAATAAGTCATTCATTATTTCTTCACTTGCTAGTGACGTTTTTGTCTTCTTTGTTAATTATTTTCTTTTAGGATGTGAGTGTTCTAAACGGGTATAAATTTCAAAACGTTTGAATTGTGCGCTTAATAATGACTCTTGGACGTGTTTAGCTGTCTAAATATTAATGAGTAATGCTATTATATTATATATTATACTTTTATTTTATTTTTATTATATTTAATAAGATGTGATATATTTATTATTATTAAATGATAAAAAAATAAATAATAAATAATTATTTAATAATAATAAATATATTACATTTTATTTAATAAAATAAAAATAATAATAATTTGACGTATAAAATTTTTTATTTATTAATAAATTAATTATTGTATTATTGGATTCATCGAGAAAGTGATAATAATTGGTTCGAGGAATGGTAAATGCAGAGCTGTAGACTGTTGTAGTGGGAGTTGACGGAATGCCGGAGTAAACGGGACGCGCACTTAATTTGACAACGTGGAAAGCACGGCGAACGTATTATATTCATGTCTGGATAAGAGCGTGTCCGGTCCACGTGCACGCTCGGGCTTTGACTTGACCGCGTTTTCTCGTTTTGCCTTTTTATTTTATTTTGTTTCTAAAATTACATATTCTTTAATCTTTTATGTTACGGGAAATTATATTTACCTCCTCCCTCTAATAATTTTAATAAAAAGTCTTGCTTTTATCTAAAATGCTAACATATATATATATATATTTAAAAATTCAATTTAATTATCTGGATTATATAATATAATATATAATCTCTATCATGTTGCAATAAAGTCAATTACATTTGTCTGTGATGAAAGATAGTTATATATGGTCATGAAACACCCAATCAATCCTAGATTGTAGAAAAGGAAGACGAGTCAAGCACGGACCATGCACGTACGACCGACTATTTAATTATATATTAATACAATTGGAATTTGGTGTCGGTCAGTCCGATGAATCTGATCAAAAGAAAGCTGCCTAGCAGCTGGGGTCTATGTATGTTCACTGCATGCATGATTCATGAACGGGTTTCCCCTGTCCATGTACAATTAATTTCCAGGACAAGAATTTCGAATCAGACGCCTTGTTTTGTTTATTATAAGATGCTGTTCTGGTCTTCCTAATTCTCCACACGTGTTTGAGAACTCATTATATTGTTGTTTGTTTGCTATGCTTCAGCGACATCCTTGTTTTGGTATCTTATGATGAGAGGTTATAATTGGTTAAAACCAGATAAAGACTTTCAAATATGGCTGAAGCTTGAGGGTCCCTTTCCTTTCGTGTGATGGAAGTTGGAAGTCTTTTGATCCAAAAATAAGAATTTTATACCCTCCAAAGGAAGACACGTACGTACTACGTTCACGAGGTTCTTTCAATTTGGCTTATTAATTCGCTTGACTTGTAAGTACTCAGACTCTCAGTCAACATCCTGTGTGTGTTGGGTCACTTGAAAAAGAATTTAACTTTTTTGTGGAAATATAAGATTTTTCCTGTGGCCATCTAGAATTCAATGGTATGATTTGAGAATTTTATAAATAATAATAAAATAATTTGTAAATAATAATAAGATAATTTAAATTAATATTTTATAAAATTTTAAAAAATAGAAAGAAAAAGTTAAATAAAAAAATTATAAAATTAGAATATTATTAGAATTTATTTTTTTAATATTATTTTTGTTTAGTGATTTGAAAAAGTTGAATTATTTTTTATTTTTTATTTGAAAGTTTGGAAAAGTTATAATGATTAGTTTGAAAATATTTGTATTTGAATGATATTTAGAAAATAAATAATATGAGATGAGATAAAAATTTTGGGATTGAAACTTTTTTCAAGCAAGTCCTAAATGCTTCAAGATAAAAATTTTGTGAATAGTAGTAAGAGGGTTTGTAAATAGTAATAATTTAAGTATTTATTGTGTTTTGTAAAAAGGAAGAGAAAATTTTAAATAAAAATATTATAAAATTAAAAGATTTTTTTATTGTATAATTTGAAAATGCTGAATTATTTTTTATTTAAAATTTTGAAAAAATTGTAATGATTAATTTGAAAGCGTTTATATTTAAATAATGTTTAGAAAAAAAATATTATAAAATAAGATTGAATGAAATGAGATGAAAATTTTTCCAAATATCTCCCGGTTAATTAGAGCCATTGGCAGACTTCACTAAGGATATTTACGAAAGAATATTAAATGTAAATAAGTGAGGAAAAAAAAAGTGAGAAGCAATTATTCTTATAGAATAAGACGAGTTGGGCCTGCGAAATAAATCTAGAATTATTTTATTTTATAAGTCTAATTCTTTTTAAGTTTTTTTTTTTTTCTAAGTAAGTAGTTTTAATAAAAAAAAATTAAAGGTTATATGATACAAAATTTAGTGGAGTAGGAGTCCCCAACAAATATCTAAAAACAAACAAGATGCAACACTAATGAAAATAAAAAGGGACATGAGGCCAAAATTGGCTCTTATCCATTTCTCAGTAAAGAAAATGCCGCTTGAAACAGTTTTGAATAATCTAATAAACGGCGACTTTTAGTCGTAGCATGAAAGTGTGTGTTGTAGTTGTTGAAAACTTTCACGCCTACTTTATCTTGATCATCGATTAGAGAAAGCGAAAACATAACAATCGGAAAGTGCACCGATATACCGAAAAAGAACCATCACTGTTTTTTGTAGTGACTTGTGTAGATCACGCGCCACACTAGGAAGAGAGACAGTGATCGAGCCTGGGTGGATCGAGGCCATTGATCTCAATATGGCCGCGTGTGACGCCAGCAGAGGCTTATTGGCGCGAAGGCGCGTGAAGTTTACGCACGGTATAGACCGAGCGTGAGACTCACGCTACACTCTTTTGGAAATATTTTTTCCACCGCTCGACAGATCGGTATCATGATTGAAATTTTAAAATTTAATTTTTAATCAAATTATGCACTTTCATGATTAACTTACATGTGGCAACTACATTGTCAATGGATTTAATAAGGGTTGTATAGAGCTGGAAGTTAATTGCAAAAAGATTTCCAACCTAACTGTTTAAAGAGAAATGATATGTGTAATTATAAAATATGTAAATATCGTATATTTTTTTAAAAAAATATAGTAAATATAAGTCTCACTTAAAAAAAAAAAATTAAATTTTTACTAATAGATTCTACTATTTTTTAGAAAGGGTGTAAAGCATTTTACACAATCTATAACTATATATAGCGATACTATAGCCTAAAATACTGAAATTGAAAAACTTTTCTTTCGAAAGCACGTCAATATGAAGGTGGGCTAATTTTGTCTTTATATATTAGAATTATTTTTACATTTTTTACAAGATCACAAACATGGCTTTTGCGTCCTTATCAAATTTAATTGGCATGCGACATTAAAATCACGTTGCAATATTTACGTACATTGTTAATGGATCTAACAGAGTTAATTAACATAAGGACCTAATTGCAAAAAATTTCAAACCCAATATTGATTCAATTGTAAAAGTTGAAAAGCCTTAAAGCTTTTAATTAATACGTGTGTAAAACTCAAAAATTGATTTTGTCTTTTAACCCTTACAATTATAATATTTTGACACGATTCTATGTTGTGCTTGTAGCTCAAAAGTCAAAACAATTGACATGTAGATCGAAGAAGTGGATGAACAAGATGATCAAGAAATAATGAGGCCACAGGCCATTCTTCCGAGGCCCATAAATAGTCTTTGAGGAAACTTCGGCAGGAATCCTAGCCCATTTTATTCTCTCGTAGCCCATGGTTGAGTACTAGTTATGTAGCATCTCTATAATCAATCAAGAATAATTTTATTTGAACGCATTTGAAAATTATTATAGACACGTAAAAATTATATAAAATAAATTTATAAATTAATGTAATTTTATAAAATCTATTAGATTTATTTTATAATAAAATAACTTTATATTAATTTATAAGTTTATTTTTATAACTAAAATACTAATTTTCTTATAAAAACATCACTCAATTAAAATATAATTACTAACAAAATTATAAAAAAAAGATTGTGTATCATCTTGCTTTATTATAAAAAGTTGCAACGAAAGGCGGCGATGGGGAAGTGAAGTTTGATATATCGCTTTCGAGAGTAAGTGGAACGTGAAATGTCAGGTTAAGTACGAAACTATAAAGGTTAGGTGTTGGATCTGTTGACCACTAAGTGTGAAAACAATTAAAAGGGCTGCTATGCACTAAGACACTGCACCGTTTAAAATCTCATGTTCTGTACCGTTTTATATGTTACAAATTAGACATAGCTGCTGTAACTCACTATTTATCATTAATATTGATTGATATTAATAGGCCTCGTAACTAATTTATATGTTACAAATTAGACATAGCTGCTGTAATTAAGCCTTGTTTGTTTTTAGAAATGGGATAAAATGAGATGAGATAAGATAAAATTTTTTGAGATATGTTGATATGAGATGAGATAAGATGAGATTAGATAAAATATGTGTTTATTTTTAGAGATAAGATGAGATAAAATTTTTTGAAATATGTTGAGATGAAATGAGATTAGATAAAATATGTATTTGTTTTTAGAGATGAGATGAGATTAGTTTGACTTTATTATATGAGATCCACAAGTACTTGTAATACTTTTTATAATATTTTATTTATTTACCAATGCTGCAATTTTTTTATTTTTTTTCTACTTCTTTTTTTTTTTGTTGCTTCCTTTGTTTATTTATTTACCAATAGTGTATTTTTTTCGTTGATTCTTTTTTTTTTTTAACTTAGAGAAACTATTTGGTCTTTTTTTTTTGGTTGCTTCATTTTTTTTATTTATTTACCAAAGATGCATTTTTTTTACTGCTTCCTTTTTTATTAACCATTTGATCAATTTTTTTTTTGTTTTTCTTTTCTGCTTATTTTGTTTATTTATATTACCAATGATGATTTTTTTTTTTTGCTACTTCCTTTTTTTTAACCAATTGTTTTTTTTGTTGTTGTTTAATTGTTTATTTATTTATCAATAGTGATTTTTTTCTGCTTCCTTTATTTTTAACCATTTTGTTTTTTTTTTCTACTTCCTTTATTTATTTATTTGCCAATGATGTAATTTTTTTAGATGAAAATTTGAGATATTTTGAGATGAAAATCTGATAAGAAACTCGAGATCTTTTGAGATAAAAACTAGTAGATCAAAATGTGTGTTTGTTTTTGCAAAACTTTTGATAGTATGAAAATTTTGAAAAGTTTTCAAAGTTTTAGTTTTTAGTCACGAAAACAAACGAGGCAGTAGATATGTAGTAAAATTTTTTCTATAAAATAAAAGCTCTGATATATAAAATGAGTGTATGCAATAATAGAGAATGAACGTGAAAAACTTTTGAGTATTTATAATCTCATATAAATATATTTAATTTTGGCTTCAATAGATATAGTGAAATTATTAAATCATTTAAATATTATCTTGTGCGATTTTTAAATAGTTTTGATACGCAACAAGATCATCTCCTGTTCATAACAAATTGAAAAGTGTTGGATCTTCTCCTAAACATGATTCATCCAAAATACAAATTAATCAATTGCGAACACGTACTTTAATTTGTCATTAATGTCGTTGTTTTATTTTATTCTTCAAAAAGATTTTAGTTTATATTTAATAATTTGTTTGAACATGTCGTCGTCTTTGTCGGTTTTATTTTCTCGTACCCATACCAACTACGAAGCTTTTTCCTGAGGTAGAGGAAGAATTAATAGTACATCTGACATCATCATGCGAACTTTCATAATTTCATTTTACACAAATCGTCAACAGCATCGATCATCGAATCAATATATATCATGAAATTAAGCAGTCTGATCCATTAATAATATGTATGCGTGTATGCATGCTTGCACTACTTTTATATATATATATATATATATATATATATATATATATATATATATATATATAAATATATGTATGTATGTATGTATGTATGAATGTATGTCTGACTGGAAATTACAGTATTATTACAGCAATAAGTTCTCTACACTATATATTATATACCATCGGCTACATGGTATAATTTGATTTGTCAAATTTAAAATTATTTAGATGTTGTGTGGTACCGTGCAGAGATTTTAGAATAGAATTATTTATTTTAAAGACTATTGCTGGCTTTTAATTTGAGAGGGAGGCTTGTTGCTGTTTAAGGACAGGAAGGATGGCCTTCTGCTGCAAGCTCTTGACGGTGTCGTATAGGGACTGCTTCACCGGGGTGAACTCTAAACCCAAGTCCTTCAGCTTTTGGTTGGAGAATTTGTAGGGTTTAGCTCTCGGGTTCTTTTCATCCGAACACCTATTATATATACGTACATATCACGTTTCAGATCATCATTGTCATTTAACTAACTTGCAAAACAAAGAAACAATATTACTTCCAAGAAAGATACATTAACGTCGTTAATTACAATAATTAATTTGGCAACTACCCCTTCATGAGCCACCCAAAAACTATATTTTTAAAATATAGATGATGATCATGTTATATATACTCTGGTGCAATAAAAAAAAAAAAATAGTACTGCTACATCTATGAAAGAATTATATAATATAAAAATAATCTTAGAAATTGATCACATGATTTCATCTAATCTGTTAGATATATTTTATAGTAAAAATAACTTTACAATCTGATGAAGTATATCGAATCACGTCAATTTGTGAAATTACTTTTATATAATTACTTTGTAACTAGAATATTTTTCAAAAAAATATCATATGATCACCAAAGTTTGAGGATAAAACGACATGTATTGATCATCCTATAATTTCGACAAACAATTAAAAGCAAATCGACAGCTTGGCTAGCTTACGCAATATTGGCACGAGATTTGGTGGTGATGAATCTAGCTAGCATTAATTTTTAGATTCAATTTTTCTTCTAATTTCATTTTAACATAATTTTCCAAGAGTGCTCCATGCATGCGTTCAATCAATCTAGCAGTGGTAGTCCAAGTCCGACAGTTACTTCGGGTTAGGTAAGGTATCTCCACTTACTGCCTATATAAGAAATGAAACTTGCAGTTATAATTATGTGAATGTTGTATAATTATTTTTTAAAAAGTAAATAAATAAAAAATTTACATAAAAATAAAAAAAAAATTAATTTTTTTAATAATAGATTCAATTTTTTTTTTAAAATAATTGCACGCTCCAATGGTATATATAACATTACTCATATATAACTGCCTGCCATGTTAAAAATAAGCTGGTTAATTCTCCACGTCCAAAAACTCTTTGCTAAATTATTAGATAAACACTAGCACTCTTTTACTGGCCTAATTTCTTATGTCATGGCTACTCAGCAACACGTTGAATTGGATCCACGTAGTCATGTTCTGGGAATTATTAGTGATTTGGTGAGAAATTTCATCGTGAATGCATGCATATTGGTATATGGTGAACTGTGATCATCCGTGTTTCTTTCAAACATACTCTCCTTAAAAAATACTTTATATATATATATATATGTGTGTGTGTGTGTATGGTCTACCACATATAATAATAACAAATTATTATATGTAATTTAAAAAAAAAAACTTAACTTGATTGGAATTGGATATTCTGGAAAGAAGTTGAGAAGAATTTCGACGACATCTCCACGATGAAGCATGCTCTCAGCACAAAGGTATCGTCCAGACGCAGAGAGAGTCTCGAAAATGAGAATGTGAGCGAGGGCAACATCCCTAACATGGACATAAGCTTGAATAGAATTTGCATATGTTTTCACGGATCCAGTCAGGTATTTAAGGATATGAATAATGCTTGCATTCACTGTTGGCTGCAACAATGGTCCCATCACCAACGACGGATTCACCACCACCATATCCACCCCTTTCTCCTTCGACGCCTCCCATGCTGCCTGCTCAGCCGCTACCTTCCCATAGCAATACCAATTCTGCATTAATTCAAATCCAAACTTCTTCCCATGATCAAATTATTCATTAATTATTAATGATCATAGAAATAAGACTAAATTTTGTAAGTTTATTAATTTCAATGCTGTCAGATAGTCGCTCGATCGATCTCCATATCTTGAATTTACTTGAACCTAGCTAGCTAGGAAAATATGACTGGCCGGCCTTGCTAGCTGTTTGGTTAACCGGCCACTTCCGTACATATATTAATGATGCCGTTGATTTATACGTAAATTAATCATGTAACAATTAACCTTGGTGTTCTTGCAAAAGTCGAGGTCACTCCAACAAGATTCATCAACCACAACATCTGGATTCCTATTAGGGTCCATGTACACCGCACCGATTGATGATGTGAATACCACCCGTCGCACTCTGGCCTCTGCCGCTGCCATGATGACGTTCTTCGTCCCACTCACTGCCGGCTCCACCATTTGTTCCTTTCATATCAAGTTTAGTTTTAATCACAACCACATTAACCATTAATAATTTTATTAATTAAATTGAGATCATTTAAAACGTGCGAAACCTTGCTGCTATATCTAGCAATAACAAAACGACACAAACAATAATTAAAAGAAATTAATTGGTTATAATAAATTATTGAAAGCTGAGAAAAGAATTCTTGGAGAATTAATACAACATTTTTCGTTCTCCACTAATAAGTTTTAGCATTCTATATTAAAAATAAATGTAATAAGTGTTTAAGATATGACACATTTATCACTATTAAAATATCTTTTTACAGATGACTCTTTATCATCTAATACAGATAAAGGTGCCACATAATCTTATATAGTGAGATAAAAATGAGATGAGATCGAGCTAGTGTGTGATCATGTATATTACTTATATATATATATATATATCTATTGCAAATCAAAACTTAAAATTATATATTCATTATAATATTAATGATTTAACATCACTAACATACGTGAATATGAATAGATAGCAGCAAAATAAAAGATGAGAAACTCATGTACTAACGGGATCATCGGTCACGGGTGACGCGGTGTGAAAAACTCCAGCACACCCATTAATGGCTGCCTTAAGGCCCTCATAATCAAGAAGATCAGCTTTCCATAAAGTTAACCTCTCCTTTGCTCCATCAAGCTCTTTCAAATGAGCATTCTTTGGGTCCCCTATATATATTAACCCATGCGCGCAGTGCATACACAGACATGACATGAAATATTCATGCATTAGTAAATATATATTAAAGGAATTAATTACTTCCATGCAATTTAATGAAAGAAAACTACGTATCAACGTCCCAGGAAGATGCCATTTCATGTAAAAATAAAAACCTGCATCTCAGAATGAACTGTACGTACGTACTCCGACGTCTAATAATTACCTGGATTTCTCACAGTCCCTTTAACAGTGTAGCCTCTATCTAGGAGAAGCTTCACGATCCATGAGGCAATGAAGCCGCCTGCGCCGGTGACGCAAACAGTTTGTCCGGAAACTGAGGAGGAACCATGTTCAAGTACTGGCATAACTTGGTCTTTTTCAGATGTATAGATCATCATCATGTGTCGCCCGACTTAATTTGGTTCGCACTGTTTGGATTTGGTAAGAAAAAGAAAGAGATCAAGGAAATTAAGAAACGTGTTGTTGGAATGGAAGAAACGAGAGGCATAAGCTACATATTCTGGTGAAACTAGCGTGTGGTTTATGCTTTTTATAAGCAAAGATCCCCACCTACCACGTGGTAAACAATCGACATAAAAAACATATATAAAAAAAAAACAATAAATATATCTACATCCTCCAAGACTCCAAAGTTCCAAATGCTTAGGAAAAAGATCAGAATGTTTTTCTTGCCCATGAGAATTAATGATGAGATGATGCGATATATATATATATATATGATCAGTGCGGCATTTTTCGGGGGGGTAGGCAATAACAAGCTGAGACATGATTTTGATATGTTTTTTTTTTTTACCCACTCTCAATCGATTCAAAAATATATATATATATATATATATGTTTATATTGAAGTAATTTTAAAAATAAATCTTCATCAAACTACATCTTATATCGGGTTCCGGCCATAATAAACAAAGATAAAACAATTTTTACAAAATTAAACAAAATAACTCATCCTTTTTCTTTTTAAATATATTATAGGAAAGAGTAATGCTATATACAGTCGTAGATTATACAAACGATGCACAATCATTTTAAAAAATAGTGGGATTCACAATTAAAAAACTTATTTATTTATTTTTATATAGGTCTTATATTTACTCACTTTTTTCATGAGAGATAGAGGAGAGAGACAAGGGAAAAGAGATTAAATAAATTATTAAAATAAAATGAAGTAATCTATTGTATGTGAGTGCCAATTTTGGTTTGCTACACGTCTTACGTGGTGAATTTTTATTAACTGCTATTAAAATGAAATTTTCACCCGACCTGTTACAAGTTTTATCCTAAAAACAGAAAGAAGCCAAGTTTAGAGCATTCTCAATGGATTATCCAAAGTTAAAGGATATTTTTTATGAATGTAAGATGAATTTAGATTTTGACTATTCTATTTATATAAGTCTCCACATTAGAATAACTAGTTTTTTATTATATAGTAATAAAATAATATAAGATAAATTCAACTTTGGCTATTCACATCAAATTTTCACATTGGATATCCATTTATTTATTATATAGTTATGAATAATTAATAATTTAAAAAATATTTAATTTTTTTAATTATTAATTTATTTCACTTTATCATATTTTAATTATTAATTATTAGTTTATTTTATTTTATCACATTTTTTTATTTAATTTAAATAAACTTGTAAAAGTTTATGGATGTAGATAAAGAGAAGAGGGAGTGTTATAAAAAAAATAATAAAATAAGATTTGCTATATATAAAGTGTAGACCAAATTTGAGTTTTTCTTTAATAATATTGTAGCTAAAAGCTATAAATTTTGTTTATAGATAATTCATTGCAGCTGTCTTTTATACCTAATAATCAAAAAGTACAATAAATTTTAAAAATGGTTAATTCGGTGATAATGTTCTATATTGGATCTGTTTTATTAACCCTTATAATGAAATGAAAAATTAGATGAGATAAGATATGAGTTAAAATTAAAATTGAATAAAATAGTATTAGAATATATTATTTTTATATTAAAATTAAGAATAATTAAATAATTTATTTTCTTTTATACGAGAATTTTAAAAAATTATATATATATATATATATTTTAGATCGAGGGAACAAGTGAAAACGCAGGCGAGTCGAAGTCCAGCCCGCACCCGCCGCCTCAGACGGGATAGCTGATGCGAGGAGTCTAGGACCCGCTCAGTGGGCCCAAGAAAATCCCTGACTTATGAAGATTTGGAATCAAACGCTAATAACCGCCTAGCTATGATAGTAGGTAGTATTAGGTAGTATGATAGGTAAGTTAGGGGCGGAGATAGAGAAATTTAAAAGATGAAAAGGAAGATGAAGAACTGCTTTCCAGAAGTTAAAACCGCTTTGTTTATTAAATATTAATATTAAATATTTAATAATATTGAAAAGGAAGATGCACGAATGTCCGATAGCATTGACCGAGAAAAGTGAGTGATGCTTTATTAAAGTCGTACAATTTTTGAAACAACCACTAATATCCCTCCTTTTAGGCAATAGGGCTGATCAACTCGTGATTTATTATGGAAAAATATAATTGTAAGTATAATTATGTATTAATCTGTATATTAATATGATGTAATTGATCAAAAAGTAAATTTTATTGAAAATAGTGTTAATTTAAATTTTAAGTATGAATGAATCAGTATTGGTATACAGATTAATACACAATTGTGCTTGTATATAGCAAAACTAATCTATTATTCATTGTTTGAGAATTTATTAGCCTAACATAAGTACTAAAGATGATAAGACTATTCTTCTATGCTTATAAGAATTGAGTTTTGTTACGTACAAGTAAAGTCGCGTATTAATCTGCATATCAATACTGATTCTTTCATATTTAAAATTTAAATTAGCACTGTTTTTAATAAAATTTATTTTTTGACTAATCACAATAAATTAATGTACATATTAGTGCATAAGTATGTATGCAACTAGACTTTTTCATAAGGATTTGCTTTCTCGTTCAGAAAAGAAGCGACAATTAAGGATATGAAACCTGCCCTCGTGGAAAGAAATATCATACCATATCATAATTGCACACTTCTCAGAACCTCCAAAACTAACACAATCTCAGTTTCGAGTTGCATCAACCAAGGTCCCCACTACCTAACGTTTGAAATTGAAACATAAGTGTTCTTGTTTTTAGTAGGTATGATAGTGGTGATGATGGAAGACGTAATACACTTCAAAAGTTAGGCAACTAGTTTTGGGTTAGGTGAAGAGAGAGTGAAAAGAAAATTGGGGAAATGAATATGGAACTTCTCATTCTAATTTTCTGTACATATAATGATATATATATAGGTGATATATAGCATTGTACCGAGATTTGAGGGCATTTTATGAACTCTGGTTTTAATTTTGGGTGATATATCGTGCAAAATTGCAAGCAGGAAAGGAAAATTTTGAAACACAGCCCTGTTAAAGTGAAATTCATTTCTTTGAAAGGAAACGTTCTGCATTTTATTGATAAAAGTCGACATCACAGGTTTGAAAAACCCCTACATTGGACCAATTGGAGAGTTTCAAACTGGAGATGAGCAGAACCCAGAGAACAATAATAACATGAAACAAGTTGGTAAGAGTTCAAATGCATCAACCAGTCTCTGAAGGCAGAAAAACACCCTATGCTTGCTTCTGCCGTTACATGAGAAACAAAAGAAAGAGACTATAACTGATACTACCCTGTCCTAAAGCCAAAATTATAAGCCTTAAGAGCTTCTGTCACCACTCACTCTATACACAACCTTGTCTAACTCAGGTAAATAGAACTGAACTACCTCCATTTCTTTGCACCCTTTCTAACATATATCTGTAAGTTAAAGGAATCCCTTGCGCAAGGTCGTAGCCTTAGGCATGTTCTGCATCAAGCTGGTACCAGTCTTTAGCCTCTCAATCCTCGATTTTCCGGTAGACTTTATATGGCCATCATCTTTCAACCCATCTTCTGCCACAGAAGGGTCATTCACAGACTCGGAAACAACAATAGGCTTGTCAGGCTCAAGATTATCTGCAGAATTACCGCCAGATTCTGTTCGTTTGACGACTTCAGATATGCCACCTGAACCTCCACTCCTGGAAAGCCTCCAGACTTTTCAGTCCATGGGACACATAAAACAGAGGAAACATTCACAGATATATGAAAGATTGTGAACCAACCTTTTCAAAGAAGAATCAACTATTTCTCGTTTGGCTGACTTTGACTTTGTTTTCCCCCTTCTCCTTTGCAGTCTGGCAAAATGCACGGCACAAATATACATATATATGTATATATGTATGTATGTGCATATAAGATCAAACCAAGTATAAGGAAACAACATACATCAGGCAATCACCATATCAAACAATTTGGATCAAGGAAAATTATTAATAGGGAATCTAAAGATGCCATGCAAATTATGTTCATCATTGCATTCCAACTTGTCCCTTTTTCTTCCATGGCATTAAGGAATGCAAAGCTTTTGCCATGTAAAGTTCTAAAAAAAAATACAAGTAAATTCAATTCAAGTAAATTTAAATTTGTGACACTCATACCCAGCTATGCACCTAAGTTTTTCCCTATCAGGTATCGGCATTGAACAACTATGTGAGCATAAACCCGATCCCATATCACCATAAGACCTAGAATTTAGCAAATCCCACAAGTTGCACAAACACCTTTGAAACTGATTATGCGTCATACAGGAGCAAACATAAACACGAGACCTGTCAAACTAGCAAAAATGGAAGAAAAAAGGAACATGACAATCCAAAGAAGTTGAGTTCAAAGGATCCAATTAGCATTTTTATTCTTTAAGAAAGTAGCTACTGCTAAATATGCCAAAAAAAAAAAAAAATCCCATATTAGCGAACAGCAGTAGAGTTTTTATCCGAGGGCCATCCAGAATATAAAAAGGAAACTTCTGGAGCAAACTAAACATAGAATTATTCACTTGCTTCACGTAATTATTGATAAAGGCCAAAAGTAATTAATTTACCGAACTAACAGTATAATTACAATTCAAAAGAAAGACCATTGCCATATATCAATACGCAAACTAAAGCATTAATCTGGAAGGATTAAAAAAACAAGATATACAACTCACAGATCAGATGAAGCACATGGTTCTTGAGCATTACTCTCTTGACCCTGTTAATAATAGCAGCATAATAACAGTATACAAGAGTTCTTTTTTGTTTTATTTTTTTCTAAAATAAGACAACTATGGAAAACAATCCAAAGGCAAAACACGCACAACAGGCAAAACATTATCTCCAACCGGTTCCCAGCACTCCTTTTTGAGATTTAAAACTTCTTCATCACCGTCAGCATATAACACCTGTTCATAACAATAAAAAATAAAAAACTAGGAACGATAAACATCAGAAACAAGAAATGATAGCCCTAGGGTTTGGCTCAAGTGGTAAGAGCCTTGGTCTTGGTGGTCTACTCCCTCCAGGTCTAACATTTGAATCATTGGATTCAAACAATTTATAGAAGCCATCGAACTAATGGAATTTCCCTTGAATTTCCAAGGTGCACTTGCAGGAAATTTCTTGCCGAGGGCCTGTGCACCCCTGGGATTAGTCGGGACTTTATTCCAAACACCCGGTGCCAATATATATAAAATAAAAAATAAAAAATAAAAGAAATGAAACTCAGAGAAAACAGCTTAGATGGTGTGGTTTAGTTCAACTTGATGTTACATCAAGGGTAAGAGGAGCATCAGAAAGAACATGGTCAAAGGCTGGCCGAGAAAACACAAATGGACCGTGATTTTGTGGAAGACACACTCGTAGGTATGACAGAATATGCAAAGATCCAAGCCCAAGTACATGGAAGAGGTTATGAAAAGAGAAAAGAAAATAGCATGTTGGGATTAGTGAGAGCCATTTCACCTGGTGCTTCTTTTTAACAGGGTCATAAGAATTTACAATGCCTTCATAAAACCTGCAAAATAAGAACTATCATATAACAAAAGAAAAGAAGGCCTTTCAATTCAGTGTCAGAAACTTCACTGGGGGCTTCTTTTGAACCAAAATGCAAAGCGCATATTTAATATAACATAGGAACAAAATTTACGGAGTCTTAATGTTTATCAAGGTCTAAAAGGATTGATGGTAATTGGAATGGAGAAGACACAATTAACTTGGAAAGACAAATTGAAAGAGGGGAAAAAAGAGTTCAAAGATTTAGCAAGAATATTACAAAGAGGAATGTATACAGTCCTTAAGTACTCACATCTTGTCCAATGGCCACCAAACTTTTATTCTGCTACCGACTAATTGCTCATCAAGGTCAGACTTTTCAGAAGACTGTATTAGAAAAATTAAGCACCGATCAATTAAAGAGGCAAAAAGTTGTAAAACATAACATATAACTAAAATAAACAGGAGAATGGGATGAGGAGAATATTAAGTTAATGTGTTGCCTCGCTTCCTAGGCATCCTACTAGAAATCCAGATCTTCAACATACAAATAATACTTTGCAGAATCTTTCCAATAGCGCCATTATATCAAATAGGTAAAACTTGAATGAGAGTTTTTGCTATGCATCTCCCAGCTAAATAAATTCGACTGTACCATGTCTGAGTCTGATAATCAGGACTTGGATGTGAACATTTAGATATGATATTGAGAATCTAGTTTTTCTTTAATAGCAAAGCATGTTGTTTACAGAGACATGACGAAGAGGGAGACATGACGAAGAGGAAGTAAAAGCATATTCAGTAAGAACGATTAATCTGGTCAAATAAAGAGTACCCAGATGAACTAATATCTGCACAATGCAAGTAGAAAAACTGACCATAAACCAAGACCACGAGTTAACATTTTCAATTACTCTCAAAAAACAAATGGTCCGGACAACCCCAAAAATTAAGAGAGAGCAATCTATTGATTAATTATATTAAAACAAAGTGATCCATAACTGGAATACGCCATGGTTCACTGCAAGACACAAGCGACACTACAAAGCTGATTAAATACTTGTACTCTTTCTTTCCGGTGGTACGCATCCTCTTGAGTTTAGATTTAGAGGTTTCTTCCAAGTAACTGTCAGCTCTATCGGTTGACTTAGTTGCAGACTTTGAAATCATCTATAAAGTGGTGACCAAAGGGGAAAAAACAAAAACCATCATTAAAAAGCTAGAGAGAGAGAGAGTAGTGGAGCTTAACATACATCTTGAGTGGAAGAATTTGAAAGGATTAGTTGCACTACCTTACTGCCGGATGTTTCAGAAATATCCCTTTTTGAAGGCACATCACCCCTCTTCGTTTTCTTGATAACCGATTGGATTAAGGACTTATCATTCATTCCATCTACATTCATGGTTGATGAACTCAGTGGTTGAGTACTAAAATCAGAATCCTAGCCCATTCTCTTCTCTCGTAGCCCATGATTGAGTACTGGTTACGTAGCATCTCTATAATCAACCAAGAATAATTTTATTTGAAGGCATTTGAGAACTATTATAGATATAAAAAAAATTATATAAAATAAACTTATAAATTAATATGATTTCATAAAATTCGTTAGATCTATTTTATAATAAAAATAACTTTATAATTAGATGTATCACATCAATTCATATCAGTTTGTGAGTTTACCTTTATGTAATCTTTTTATGATTAAAATACTAATTTTCTTATAAAAACATCACTCAATTAAAATATAATTACTAACAAAATTATAAAAAAGATTGTGTATCATCTTGCTTTATTATAAAAAGTTACAACGAAAGGTGGCGATGAGGAAGTGAAGTTTGATTATCGCTTTCGAGAATCGAGAGTAAGTGAACGTGCAATGTAAGGTTAGGAGTACGTAACTGTATAGGTTAGGTGTTGGATCATCTCCTGCTCATTACAAATTGAAAAGTGTTGGATCTTCTTCTAAACACGATTCATCCAAAATCCAAATTAATCGATTGCCAACACGTACTTTAATTTGTCATTAATGTCGTTGTTTTATTTTATTCTTCAAAAAGATTTTAGTTTATATTTAATAATTTGTTTGAACATGTCGTCGTCTTTGTCGGTTTTATTTTCTCGTAACCATACCAACTACGAAGCTTTTTCCTGAGGAAGAGGAAGAATTAATAGTACATCTGACATCATCATGCGAATTTCATTTTACACAAATCGTCAACAGCATCGATCATCGGATCAATATATATCATGAAATTAAGCAGTCTGATCCATTAATAATATGTATGCGTGTATGCATGCTTGCACTACTTTTATACATATATATATATATATATATGTATGTATGTATGAATGTATGTCTGACTGGAAATTACAGTACTAATAAGTTCTCTACACTACATATTATATACCATACGTCACATGGTATAATTAATTTGATTTGTCAAATTTAAAATTATTTGAGATGGTGTGTGGTGTAGAGATTTTAGAGTAGAATTATTTATTTTAAAGACTACTGCTGGCTTTTAATTTGAGAGAGAGAGACTTGTTGCTGTTTAAGGACAGGAAGGATGGCCTTCTGCTGCAAGCTCTTGACGGTGTCGTATAGGGATTGCTTCACCGGGGTGAACTCTAAACCCAAGTCCTTCAGCTTTTGATTGGAGAATTTGTAGGGTTTTGCTCTCGGGTTCTTCTCATCCGAACACCTATTATATATACGTACATATCACGTTTCAGATCATCATCGTTATTTAACTAACTTGCAAAACAAAGAAACAACATTACTTCCAAGAAAGATACATTAACGTCGTTAATTACAATAATTAATTTGGCAACCACCCCTTCATGAGCCACCCAAAAACTATATTTTTAAAATATAGATGATGATCATGTTATATATACTCTGGTACAATAAAAAAGAATAGTACTACTATATCTATGAAAGAATTATATAATATAAAAATAATCTTATAAACTGATCACATGGTTTTATCTAACCTGTTAAATATATTTTATAAAAAAATAATTTTACAATCTGACGAACTATATCGAACAACGTCAATTTGTGAGATTGATTTTATATAATTACTTTATAACTAGAGTATTTCTCAAAAAAATATCATATGATCACCAAAGTTTGAGGATAAAACGACATGTATTGATCATCCTATAATTTCGAAAAACAATTAATTAAAGCAAATCGACAGCTTGGCTAGCTTACGCAATATTGGCACGAGATTTGGTGGTGATGAATCTAGCTAGCATTAATTTTTAGATTCAATTTTTCTTCTAATTTCTTTTTCAACATAATTTTCCAAGAGTGCTGCATGCATGCGTTCAATCAATCTAGCGGTGGTAGTCCAAGTCCGACAGTTACATCGGATTAGGTAAGGTATCTCCACGTACCTCCATATAATATAATAGAAATGGTCATAAATATATAAGTGTTGTATAATTATTTTTTTTATTATTTTAAAAAAAGTGAATAAATATGATATTTATATAAAAAAAATTAATTTTTTAATAATATATCTAACTTTTTTTCAAAGCAACTATACAATATTTACACACTCTACGACTGTATATAATATTACTCATAATATAACTACTACCTTCCATGCTAAAAGCAAGTTGCTTAATTCTCCACATCCAAAACTCTTTCTGAATTATTAGATAGACCCTAGTATTGGCCTAATTCCTTATGTCATGACTACTTAGCAACACGTTGAATTGGATCCAGCTAGTCATATTCCGGGAATTATTAGTGATTTGGTGAGAAATTTCATCGCGTATGCATGCATATTGGTGTGTGGTGAATTGTGATCATTTGTGTTTCTTTCAAACGTACCGTCCTTAAAAAATACTTTACACACACACACACACACACATATATATATATATATATATATGTATGGTCTACCACATATAATAATAACAAATTATTATATATAATTTAAAAAAGGAAAAAAAAAAACTTAACTTGGTCGGAATTGGATACTCTGGAAAGAAGTTGAGAAGAATTTCGACAACATCTCCACGGTGAAGCATGCTCTCAGCACAAAGGTATCGTCCAGACGCAAAGGGAGTCTCGAAAACGACAATGTGAGCGAGGGCAACATCCTTGACATGGACATAAGCTTGAACGGAGTTTGCATATGTTTTAACACATCCAGTCAGGTATTTGAGGATATGAATAATGCTTGCATTCACTGTTGGCTGCAACAATGGTCCCATCACCAACGACGGACTTACCACCACCATATCCACCCCTTTCTCCTTCGATACCTCCCATGCTGCCTGCTCAGCCACTACCTTCCCATAGCAATACCAATTCTGCATTAATTCAAATCCAAACTTCTTCCCATGATCAAGTAATTCTTTAATTATTAATTATCATAGAAATAAGACTAAATTTTGTAAGTTTACGAATTTCAATTCTAATTTCAATATTATCAAGATAGTTGCTCGATCTCCATATCTTGAATTTACTTGAACCTAGCTAGCTATGAAAATATGACTGGCCGGCCATGTTAGCTGTTTGGTTAACCACTTTACGTACATATATTGATGCCTTTGAAATTTCTAGTATTTTAGTACGTACTACGTACGTCAGATTCATTCTCGTAGTACATGTCCGGCCATCATCTGAAGAAAAAAGTAAATATAATATTATATATATATATATATATATAGATGTCCGTTGATTTATCCGTAAATTAATCATGTAACAATTAACCTTGGTGTTCTTGCAAAAGTCGAGGTCACTCCAACAAGATTCATCAACCACAACATCTGGATTCCTATTAGGGTCCATGTACACCGCACCGATTGATGATGTGAATACCACCCGTCGCACTCCGGCCTCTGCCGCTGCCATGATGACGTTCTTCGTCCCATTCACTGCCGGCTCCACCATTTGTTCCTTTCATATCAAGTTTAGTTTTAATCACAACCGCATTAACCATTAATAATTTTATTAATTAAATTGAGATAATTTAAAACGTGCGAAACCTTGCTGCTATATCTAGCAATAAAAAAACGACACAAACAATAATTAAAAGAAATTAATTGGTTATAATAAATTATTGAAAGCTGAAAAAAAAATTCTTGGAGAATTAATACAATATTTTTCGTTCTCCACTAATAAGTTTTAGCATTCTATATTAAAAATAAATGTAATAAACATCTAAGGATCAATCATACTAAGATGATTTAAAAAAAAAATTAAGATTTGGATCTTAATTTAATTCCTAGAATAATCCAATAACGAACTCTAAAACCTAAAGAGATACAGACACATAAAATAGATTAGAATTTCACAATATCTATATAGCTAGTGTTCCAGAAATTCTCAACGTACATTAAATGTTTAATAAATAGTGTGTAACTCAATACTTTATGTGTCTATCTTTCCTCTAATCTAAGATTCTAAACCATAAAATAATTTGGTAAAAAAAAAAAATCTACAATATGCCTATGATTACAACATGAAACACAAGTAAGTTTTGGAATTTAACTTAAGCGATCTCGTACATGCAGCCCGGCCATTAATAATATTTCATGTTTGGTTAAAGCTTATCATGCTATTTTGTAGCGTATACGAGTGAATCAGCCATGACTAATCCACCACAATATATACAATCATTTCCGTCGAATCGTGCCACAACCGCAAAAAAAGTTTTAAAGTAGCGTCACATGATGATTTAAGGATTTTGGATTTCTATCTTTTTATCATATATATGTAGGAAAATTTTATATACCATAATACCATTTTATTTTTATTTTACTATGTAAGATGTGACACAATTATTATTATTAAAAAATCTTTTTATGGCCGATTCTTTATCATTTAATGCCGATAAAGATTCTTCATCTTACATAGTGAAATGAAATCGAGTGAGTGTGTGATGTATAGTATTACTTTTATATATATATTGCAAATCAAAAGTCAAAAGTATATATTCATTATAATATTAATGATCTAACATCACTAACATACATGAATATGAATAGATAGCAACAAAATAAAAGATGAGAAACTCATGTACTAACTGGATCATCGGTCACGGGTGACGCTGTGTGAAAAACTCCAGCACACCCATTGATGGCAACCTTGAGGCCCTCATAATCAAGAAGATCAGCTTTCCATAAAGTTAACCTCTCCTTTGCTCCATCAAACTCTTTCAAATGAGCATTCTTTGGGTCCTCTATATATATCAACCCATGCGCGCAGTGCATACACAGTACATGACATGAAATATTCATGCATTAGTAAATATATATTAAAGGAATTAATTACTTCCATGCAATTTAATGAAAGAAAACTACGTATCAACGTCCCATGGGAAGATGCCATTTCATATAAGAATAAAAAATAAAAACCTGCATCTCGGAATGAACTGTATGAGGTACTCCGACGTCTAATAATTACCTGGATTTCTCACAGTCCCTTTAACAGTGTAGCCTCTATCCAGGAGAAGCTTCACGATCCATGAGGCAATGAAGCCCCCTGCGCCGGTGACGCAAACAGTTTGTCCGGAAACTGAGGAGGAACCATGTTCAAGTACTGGCATAACTTGGTCTTTTTCGGATGTATAGATCATCATCATGTGTCGTCCAACTTTTGGTTCTCACTGTTTGAATTTGGTAAGAAAAAGGGAGGGATCAAGGAAATTAAGAAACGTGTTGTTGGAATGGAAGAAACGAGAGGCATAAGCTACATATTCTGGTTAAACTAGTGTGTGGTTTATGCTTTTTATAAGCAAAGATCACCCCACCTACCTCGGCGTAAACAGTCGACAGAAAAAACATAAAAACAAAAACTATAAGGGACAACCTTACGGCCGGTCAGGTGTAATGTTTCTTTTTACACCAACCAATGATGTATAAACACGTGTGCGACTTATAGAAATTAGAATGGGATTGCATCCAGTAAAGCCCTCTCTTTTCTCTTCCTCCCCTATCCCTTCTTCTCCCCACAAATCAATACTTGGCTTCTTTCCCGAATTTCTTTTTCTCTTCTCCGGTTCGAATCCAGCTTACCTTTAGTTGAAATATAAATCCTCAGAGTGGAAAAGAAATTTGGTAAACCAGTTATTGTTAGCTCTGTTCCACGACTTCATTTTTCTCTTCTTTCTTTTGGGTTACATATATCTCCTGCATTTTTAATATACTAATAATTCCTATGTACAGAAACAAGACTTTAAGATGGTTCTTGGAAAGTATCGGAAGGTTTTACGTTATCTGGATATCTATTGAGAGAAATAAGGGATTGATGAGAGTGATCCATCACTTCTCTCATATAGTTTATATCTGCACCGATAAGGATTTGAAAATGTTAGCAAATCCCTAAGCCTTAGTTTGATCTTATGCTTTATTTTTGCAGGTGAAGAGAAAAGTTCATGTTTGAGAAATTTGAAGTCACAAATTTTCATCAAAAACCCCACAAATTTAGAACCAGATCATATTGGAGAGAGAGAGATGGATAGATGAAGGAAGACTGGGATGGTCACGTGGGTGGGGAGGGATTTAAAGAAATTGTGTTCATCACTTGTGCAAGGGTGCAAAAAGAAAATTATAAAAACACCTATATGGTAGCTTTTGATTGGCTGGTGTAAAATTGTTTTTATCACTCGATCGGCTCCAAGGGCTACTCAAACTATAAATATTTGCATCAAATGACTATAAATATCATATTTTATATATAAAATCTATTGAATCTTATTATTTTCAAAGAACTTTATAATCCAAGTGGAGGTTTGGATTAAAAAAAAATCAATATCATCTAATTATTTTAATTTTTTTAAATTTTTATACAAATTATGATTCAATTTGTTTAAATTTTAAAATAAAAATAATATTTTATTTAACTTTTAAATTTATCGCATATTTGCTCAACCGAGTATCCAAATTTTTCCTAAAAGCTTAAATAGCAAATTTCGGACATTTTAAGAAAAATCTTCCAAACATATGATGGTTAATATTGCCGCACGTGCTTTCTGCTTTTTTTGACACAACTTGGAAAGTTTGTTTGTTAAACTAAACGAATGCTTTTTCAAAAGGAATATGAAATGGCTGATCATTAATTCTCAAAAAAGATATTAAAAAAAAAATCAGTTTCGGAAGAATAAAAATTTTATATGTAGTTAACTTTATACAAACTATATAATATAATTAATTGTGTATTAAAATAATTCATCTAACTAATTATCTTAGTAGAAAGAAAAATAAATAAATAAATAAATAGTTTGACTTTGACTGTTTATATAAATCGAGGGAACAAGTGAAAACCCAGACGGGTCGAAGACTATTCCAACCCGCACCCGCAGGTGGGATATCGGATACTAGGAGTCTAGGACCCGCTCCGTGGGCGGTGGGCCTAAACAGATCCCCGACTTTTGAAAATTGCGAATAAAAGATTAATAACCGCCTAGCTATGATAGTAGGTAGTATTAGTGGTAAGTTAGGCAAGAGATAGAGAAATTTTAAATTTATTAAATATTTAATAATATTGAAAAGGAAGATGCACGCATGTCCGATGGCATTGACCGAGAAAAGTGACCAATGCTTTATTAAAGTCGTACAACTTTTTATTTTTTTTTTAGACAGGGGAATTGGGGAGGGGGGTCGAAACTAGGACTTCTCCTATAAAAATTGGATCTTATATCATCTTAGTTACATGTTCTTAGCAAGTCGTACAATTTTTAAAACTCTAATATCCCTCCTTTAGCCAATAGGGCTGATAAACTTATATGATTAATGGTATAACTGATCCAATTCGATCTGGTTTTAGATAAAATTTAGGACCAAATTGATATGTACCGATTTTACATTTTTCAGAATCGATCACGCATCGATTATCTTCCTAAACCGATATTCCAATTTTACCGATTTTTGATATGATTTTATTGGTTTTAATGTATAATATTATATATTATATAATATAGTATATTATAATATATATTATAATTTTATTATATAATATAATGATATATTATGGTATATTATAATATATAATAATATAACATTAGTATAACTATTAATACAATAAATAAAATGATATAAGATTTTAAAATTTAATCTTATATTAATCCGTAATTTATCATAAAATACAAAACGATTTTATATGTAGTTATATATTATATACAATATAAAAAAAATTAAAATATATATATAAACCAATCCGGTCCGGTTTTAGGAAAAAAAATTAAAACCGGATAGATTTTGATCGGTTTTAAGAAAAATAAAATCGGTATCGAACTGGATTGATTCCACCAGTTTGGTCCAGTCCGGTCTGATTTATCGTTTTTTTTTTTTTTTTTTAAACCTACGCTCGCGGGAAGGAATATCATATTATAATTGCACACTTCTCAGAACCTCCAAAACTAACACAATCTCTGTTTCGAGTTGCATCAACCAAGGTCCCCACTGCCTAACGTTTGAAATTGAAACATAAGTATTCTTGTTTTTAGTAGGTATGATAGTGGTGATGAAGGAAGAAGTAATACACTTCAAAAGTTAGGCAACTAGTTTTGGGTTAGGTGAGCTGTGAACAGAGAGAGAGAGAGAGTGAAAAGAAAATTGGGGAAATGAATATGGAATTTCTCATTCTAATCTGCTGTACATCTGATGATATGTGTGTGTCTGTGTGTGTGTCTGTGTGTGTGTGTGTGTGTGTGATATATAGCATTGTACTGAGATTTGAGGGCATTTTATGAACTCTGGTTTTAATTTTGGGTGATATATCGTGCAAAATTGCAAGCAGGAAAGGAAAATTTTGAAACACAACCCTGTTAAACTGAAATTCATTTCTTTGAAAGGAAACATTCTGCATTTTATTGATAAAAGTCGACATGACAGGTTTGAAAAACCCCTACATTGGACCAATTGGAGAGTTTCAAACTGGAGATGAGCAGAACCCAGAGAACAATAACATGAAACAAGTTGGTAAGAGTTCAAATGCATCAACCAGTCTCTGAAGGCAGAAAAACACCCTATGCTTGCTTCTGCCGTTACATGAGAAACAAAAGAAAGAGACTATAACTGATACTACCCTGTCCTAAAGCTAAAATTATAAGCCTTAAGAGCTTCTGTCACCACTCACTCTATACACAACCTTGTCTAACTCAGGTAAATTGAACTGAACTACCTCCATTTCTTTGCACCCTTTCTAACATATATCTGTAAGTTAAAGGAATCCCTTGGGTAAGGTCGTAGCCTTAGGCATGTTCTGCATCAAGCTGGTACCAGTCTTTAGCCTGTCAATCCTCGATTTTCCAGTAGACTTTATATGGCCATCATCTTTCAACCCATCTTCTGCCATAGAAGGGTCATTCACAGACTCGGAAACAACAATAGGCTTGTCAGGCTCAAGATTATCTGCAGAATTACCATCAGATTCTGTTTGTTCGACGACTTCAGATATGCCACCTGAACCTCCACTCCTGAAAAGCCTCCAGACTTTTCAGTCCATGGGACACATAAAACAGAGGAAACATTCACAGATATATGAAAGATTGTGAACCAACCTTTTCAAAGAAGAATCAACTATTTCTCGTTTGGCTGACTTTGACTTTGCTTTCCCCCTCCTCTTTTGCAGTCTGGCAAAATGCACGGCACAAATATACATATATATATATATATATATATAAATGTGTGTGTGTATGTGCATATAAGATCAAACAAGTATGAGGAAATAACATAAATCAGGCAATCACCATATCAAACAATTTGGATCAAGGAAAATTATTAATAGGGAATCTTTAATTAATAGGGAATCTAAAGATGCCATGCAAGTTATGTTCGTCATTGCATTCCAACTTGTCCCTTTTTTTTCATGGCATTAAAGAATGCAAAGCTTTTCCCATGTAAAGTTTAAAAAAAATGCAAGTAAATTCAATTCAACTAAATTTAAATTTGTGACACTCCAATACCCAGCTATGCACCTAAGTTTTTCCCTATCGGGGTATCAGCATTGAACAACTATGTGAGCATAAACCCGATCCCATATCACCATAAGACCTAGAATTTAGCAAATCCCACAAGTTGCACAAACACCTTTGAAACTGATTATGCGTCATACAGGAGCAAACATAAACACGAGACCTGTCAAACTAGCAAAAATGGAAGAAAAAAGGAACATGACAATCCAAAGAAGTTGAGTTCAAAGGATCCAATTAGCATTTGCATTCTTTAAGAAAGTAGCTACTGCTAAATATGCCAAAAAAAAAAAAAAAATTCCCATATTAGCGAACAGCAGTAGAGTTTTTATCCGAGGGCCATCCAGAATATAAAAAGGAAACTTCTGGAGCAAACTAAACATAGAATTATTCACTTGCTTCACGTAATTATTGATAAAGGCCAAAAGTAATTAATTTACTTAACTAACAGTATAATTACAATTCAAAAGAAAGACCATTGCCATATATCAATACGCAAAATAAAGCATTATTCTGGAAGGATTAAAAAAAAAAACAAGATATACACAACTCACAGATCAGATGAAGCACATGGTTCTTGAGCATTAGTCTCTTGACCCTGTTAATAATAGCAGCATAGTAACAGTATACAAGAGTTATTTTTTGTTTAATTTTTTTCTAAAATAAGACAACTTGGGAAAACAATCCAAAGGCAAAACACGTACAACAGGCAAAACATTATCTCCAACCGGTTCCCAGCACTCCTTTTTGAGATTTAAAACTTCTTCGTCACCATCAGCATATAACACCTGTTCATAACCAAAAAAAATTACGAATGATAAACATCAAAAACAAGAAATGATAGCCCTAGGGTTTGGCTCAAGTGGTAAGAGCCTTGGTCTTGGTGGTCTACTCCCTCCAGGTCTAAGATTTGAATCCTTGGATTCAAACAATTTTTAGAAGCCATCGAACTAGAGGAATTTCCCTTGAATTTTCCAAGGTGCACTTGCAGGAAATTTCTTGCCGAGGGCCTATACACCCCTGGGATTAGTTGGGACTTTATTCCAAACACCCGGTGCCAATATATATAAAAAATAAAATAAAAAATAAAAAACAAGAAATGAAACTCAGAGAAAACAGCTTAGATGGTGTGGTTTAGTTCAATTTGATGTTACATCAAGGGTAAGAGGAGTATCAGAAAGAACATGGTCAAAGGCTGGCTGAGAAAACAAAAAAATGGACTGTGATTTTGTGGAAGACACACTCGTAGGCATGACAGAATATGCAAAGATCCAAGCCCAAGTACATGGAAGAGGTTATGAAAAGAGAAAAGAAAATAGCATGTTGGGATTAGTGAGAGCCATTTCACCTGGTGCTTCTTTTTAAGAGGGTCATAAGAATTTACAATGCCTTCATAAAACCTGCAAAATAAGAACTATCATATAACAAAAGAAAAGAAGGCCTTTCAATTCAGAGTCAGAAACTTCACTGGGGGGCTTCTTTTTCACCAAAATGCAAAGCGCGTATTTAATATAACATATTAACAAAAATTTACGGAGCCTTAATGTTTATCAAGGTCTAAAAGGATTGATGATAATTGGAATGGAGAAAACACAATTAACTTGGAAAGACAAATTGAAAGAGGGGAAAAAAGAGTTCAAATATTTACAAGAATATTACAAAGAGGAATGTATACAGTCCTTAAGTACTCACATCTTGTCCAATGGCCACCAAACTTTTATTCTGCTACCGACTAATTGCTCATCAAGGTCACGCTTTTCAGAAGACTGCATTAGAAAAATTAAGCGTCGATAAATTAAAGAGGCAAAAAGTTGTTAAACATAACATATAACTAAATTAAACAGGAGAATGGGATGAGGAGAATATTAAGCTAATGTGTTGCCTCGCTTCCTAGGCATCCTACTAGAAATCCAGATCTTCAACATACAAATAATACTTTGCAGAATCTTTCCAATAGCGCCATTATATCAAACAGGTAAAACTTGAATGAGAGTTTCTGCTATGCATCTCCCAGCTAAATAAATTCGACTGTACTATGTCTGAGTCTGATAATCAGTACCTGGATGTGACCATTAAGATATGATATTGAGAATCTAGTTTTTCTTTAATAGCTAAGCATGTTGTTTACAGAGACATGACAAAGAGGATGTAAAACCATATTCAGTAAGAACGATTAATTTGGTCAAATAAAGAGTACCCAGATGAACTAATATCTCCTCAATGCAAGTAGAAAAACTGACCATAAACCAAGACCACGAGTTAACATTTTCAATTACTCTCAAAAAACAAATGGTCCGGACAACCCCAAAATTTTTTTTTTTTTTTTTTTGATGTCGGGGAACGTCTCCAAGGCAGGGCCCTTTGGACCCACCCCTGCAGAATAAACCTCGGTCCCGTGCACCGCACCCTCGGAAGTTTCCCTACACGGAACTGGTTAAATCGCTGGCTTTTCACCAGGGGGTGTGGCCCCAAAGGATTGTTTGCACCCATGAGGTGTTGAACCTTGGACCTTGAAGGGAATGAGACCCCAAGACCAAGGCCTTCACCACTTAGGCCTTCACAACCCCAAAAATTAGGAGAGCAATCTATTGATTAATTATATTAAAACAAAGTGATCCATAACTGGAATACACCATGGTTCACTACCAGACACAAGCAACACTACAAAGCTGATTAAATACTTGTACCTCTTTCTTTCCAGTGGTACGCATCCTCTTGAGTTTAGATTTAGAGGTTTCTTTCAAGTAACTGTCAGCTCTATCGGTTGACTTAGTTGCAGACTTTGAAATCATCTATAAAGTGGTGACCAAAGGGGAAAAAAAAACCATCATTAAAAAGCTAGAGAGAGAGTGAGAGTAGTGGAGCTTAACATACATCTTGAGTGGAAGAATTTGAAAGGATTAGTTGCAGTACCTTACTGCCGGATGTTTCAGAAATATCCCTTTTTGAAGGCATATCACCCTTCTTCCTTTTCTTGATAACCAATTGGATTAAGGACTTATCATTCATTCCATCTACATTCATAGTTGATGGACTCAGTGGTTTTTCCTCAGGAACACGAGGGACAGCAGCTTCCTTTTCTGACACTACATATCCAGGAGCTACCGTTGTCTCTTCTTTGGGCGTTGTAGCAATTCTAATCTTTCTTGAGCGTCCCTGTGCTTTTGCGTCACAGTTACTCAAAACTTCAGATTCCTTTTTCATACTCAGATCTGCAGATTGCAGAGCTTTTTCCCCATCATGAGCTTTCAAAAACCTTCCCTTTGACCTAGAAAGGGAATCAGGATCGGCATCTTGATTCTCTGTGTTCCCTTTTTTCTTTGGCCGGCCCCTTTTACGATGGCTTGAATCAGGAAGGCCATCCTCTGGGGATGGAGCAGCAGGAACTACGATCTTGTTAGTTTGAGCTTCGAAAGCTGATGGTTCAGTCACATTCTCAAGAGATAAATTGGCCATTGAGGAATCTGGGTTTTCAGAAGCTGTATCATCAATTCCCCCATCATGAGATTTTCTGCGATGCGTGATCGTAGTTTTTCTTCCAGGAGAAATCCAAGTATGAACATACCCTTCCTCAGGATTCATTAAGGAATTAGGTTTCCTACCCCTTTTCTTTGGAACAGAGCCTCGCTCAATTTCTGACTTGGCTGCTTTTGTAGAGCCCAAGCTGCCAGGCTCAGCATTGCTTCTTGCACCAATGCTTTTGGAATGTTTAGCAAGAACACGACTCTGTAACGATTTTGAAATTTTTTCATTTTTTAAAGTTTCATCATTCCTAGTGCCATTACTCATTGCTGATTTCAAAGTACCATCCACAGGTTGGCCAACTTTGGTGCCACAAACGGTATCTGGAGCAAGACCCTTGGTCACCTGATTGATAAAAATTAAAATTTTGTAAAGCTTCCATAATAAAAATAAATAGCAGTAAATACAAACGAAATTCAATGGACAAGTGACTTGGAGATGGCAGGGGTAATGAGATACCTGGGGTGGCTCATTTGGATCTGTCCTTGGTGGCAGATCGGAATCTGTGCTTTCTTCTAACTTATCATCAGCCTGAAGCACATAAATGCAATTAATCAGAGCTTGTTACAGAATCATGTATGCAAGTCAAAAAGCACAAAATCAAACAGCAGAAAATGTGACCCTTGAAACAGTAGGTAAGTCAAACCTTAAAAACGACTGTTACTATGCATTCACTCCGTGACCAACCTAGGGGTTCTTCCCCCCCCGGGGGGGTGGCAAAAAAAAATGAAAGGTAGAGAAAATGTAAGAGCTTTTTTGTTAGTTTGCCTTCAAAATTTTGAAATAAAAAGGATATTTCAGGGTCTTTTTATATAATTTTATTTAATGGTGACCTCTCAGAAAGTTTCAGTCCAGCCTGGTTCCCCCCATACACTTCAATCCTAACTACCTCCCTGTAATCGCTGTCCCTCCTTTGAAAATCAAATGGTAGGTAGGAGAGCAACAAGGAGGTTGTAATTCACCCCGAGAAACATTCTGAGGAAAAAGAAGTACCCAGCCTAGTTTTAGAGAAAAGAAAAAAAAGGACTACTTGGGAAAGAGGCGTGAAAAAGTATGATATCAGCAACTAGTATACTGGCTAACTTGAGATCATTCCATAAATGAGAATTTGATACTCACCGAATGCTCCCCATAGCCATTGACATGTTCATGTTCAAGGGGAACAGAACCACTTTGGCATATAGATGCAACTGTTTGAGAATATTCATCCAAAGCAATGTCCATAGATTGAACTGCTTCCTTGAGACAATGTTTAAGCTTAACAGCACAATTAGTAATAATTCTCTCCCCCAGTTCCCACTCAATGGGCGAAGCAGTCTGAAACAGTGATTAAAGATAGATAAGATACCAATTTCATAAGGAAATTGAGATGCAGCATATGTAAAGTCAATAAAATTACCTCATTTTCCTTTTTTACAGTAGCTAGAAGAGGAACGAGAAGATCTGATGAAATTTCTTCACTTTCATCTATAACCAAGGTCATAATCGTTTCCATGGCTGAAAATACAGTGTCTGGTTGGTTGGACCTTGAGTTGACCAAGAGCAAATAGGAAGATTAGACATAGAAATACGCAGGAGGGTTAGACATTAAAAGTACACATCTCATTTATTTAGAGAACACTCAGAAAATATTCTGCATTGCTTCTACTGGAAAATTCAAATAGCCCTTAAATTGTTCCGAACAACATCCTGATAGACTTCCTTCAAATTCTTTTCTAATTTACGAACTCCTCTTCCTTGATAATGCTGATACTCCTGTCTAAATCCTCCATATTTATGGCCTTAGTTGTAAGAATTTTATCGATGAAATAATTACACTCAAATCAATGCAAGCCATGTTCTCAGCAGAGCAGCATCAGTCGCTAGCTGGAGGTATCAGGATTCCTAAGCATAGACTTTTCACCCAGAACCCATTTTTTTACCAGAAAAGTAAATTACAGAGATAAATAAACCTGTTGCTGAAAGCCTTGCTGTGTTGAAAGGAACAGCAGTGAAGTATTTTAGTGCTGCAAACATTTCAGGTATGCATGCAAAACTTTAACCTTGTCACACGAACTACATTTCCATTAAACAGTATGATTGTTCTTGTAACGGTAAATAAATGTGTGAAAAGAAAACTGCTACGCAATGAAATGAACACATCAACCATTATTTGTGTGCTAAACTCTTGTCATATTGCTCTCAACAGCTAAGTATTAGCAACAGTAACTCATCAAAAAAACAATACTAGCAAAGAGTAAAGGGTTAGTAGAATAACAAATACCAGTGATACTGCTTTTACCTGAGACCTTTTAAGAAATTTTGAAACATTTCAACTACCAATGAATCACACTCAAGGTCCAGCATCACCAAGCATGACCTGACCTTTGCAACGGTTTCAAGAATTGAAACCGCCTTTGTATAACAGCGACTAGAAACATGAGGCAATTGTTCAAATGCTGCTACAGTTAGATGAAAGATTTCCTGTGCATCAATGAATTGGAGAAGCAGTTTATTTTAAGATCCCAGAAAAAAATGGATCCATTTTTTTAGTATGAAATTTTGGTTTTAATCCCAATAATGTTTTAACTGTCATGAGTACCTTCATTTGATCATCATTGTAAGGGGCATCCGGAGCTGTTATCCTTGTAATCTCAGTAAGGCAAGATGCAACCGAAACCTTCACGTCCATTTCAGAATGTGTCAAAAGTTCATTAGCGATCAGTGCCTTCATAGAGGGTAAAAGTGCATCTTTCATTGATTCTGACGGCGCTTGTTCCACATTTGCTAACAAACTCTCAACTTTCTGAAAGTTGAAGGAAACAATTCAATTTAACTAAGGTTTAGCCTCGATTAAAATATGGAATGAGAAGAAGAAGAAGAAGAAGAAGAAGAAGGGAAGAAAAAAAAAAAAAGGATGAGAGTTGGATTCATGTCGACCATCAAAGCAACTGAGGGAAAATTAATAATTATATACTGAAAGAAAATCAGAACCAGAGGAAAGTAGAAGTCAAGACAAACAAAGGATGAACGTTACAGGACAGATTAAATCAATTTTGCTCAAATGGATTAGAAGCTCAAATTGGCACTCATCAGACTGAAGAAAGTCAAGATTTTTTTCGGTAAGTAAAGAAATTCATTCAAATAAATATGAAGAACTAAAGCATATGGCGGAAAATTTTCATAAATAAAAGATCCAATACAAAATCACCCTAGGGCATCGTCGATTGATGAAAATCTCAACATTGATTTGACAGAGAAACACCAACCTACTTGAACAATACCCACAACCAAATGGAAGGGAAAAAACCACGGTAGCAATCATAAACCCATTGGAACCACAACAATAAATCATCCACTACACAATACACTTATTTCAGCGAATTCATGTTCCAAGAAATTTTGGTTTTGGATATACGCATTTGAAACATAAGCAACTGAGAAAAGAAAACCCGTGTACCAACACCATCAGGCTCCTAACCATGAAAAGCATCTCATTGGTCAAAAAAGCCATGACAAAACCATATAGAGTCATCGTTGATTCAACATTGCAGTAAACAAAACCCCTTAGTTTACTAGAATCATGATATATGTTTGCATATGCCCAGTTGAAAGATTAAACGTTAAACAAACACTCGGGAAGGGAGAACCCATATACCAACACCAGCAAATTGATTAAAAATTTGCTTATCAACCCTTATAAACTCACAACAGACCGATGTTTCAACAAACTCACTCAACGAAAACAACCCCAAAGGCAAATTTTTATGAGGGAACAAAGGCTCATTACATCCAGAAGATTGAGGAGTTCATCAATGGAGGAAGGAGGGTTAAGGAGCTTATTCCCAGTCTCCTTAAGCAGCTCCTCAAGTTCTCCCTCAGAGGAAGTCATTTTCAGCTCACAACCCCAGAAAGCTCATGCAGAATTTCACTCAAATTGAGACCATTTAAAGCCCTAGGAGAATTTAAAGACCAGAGGAAATGGATTGAGTGCTAATAACTCCGCACAGCTGAGATTAAGGGTTTTAAGGTTAGTGTTGAGCATGCAAACACAGACTTACAAATGGGCAGTTTCGGATTCCGCCCAGTTTATCAATTATGACTGAATTTTGGGTCTCAATTCCGGTACTGGGTTTCCCCTTTTTCTCACATATTTTGCTTCTTTTTGAGAATCTTCCCATTGGCGCTTTATATCTGTTTTGAGAGACTGATCGTCAAAATACAGATTCTTTGGAATTTTTTCGAATTCCACAATATTTATTTTTTTAATATTTATTCTACAATTATTATACCTATTTTATATTTTTATCACTTTTTTATTCAAAATTCTAGAATATGGGAAGTTCAAAACTGCCCGACAGATAAATATGAGGTCATTTCCTTGAAAAATCACAATGTTGCCGTTATAAATTTTGAATGCTGTAAAGATTAATATGGTATGAATGGTTGCTTTGGCAATGTGCAATCCAAGTTTAAGAGCACGACTTACATGCTATATTATTGTTCAAGCAATTGTTACCCATAATGCTTATTCTCTTTATACTAGATTTGTATTTTCTAAATAGATTATTTTTCTGAATTTCCTTTATTTTGTTCAAAAAGAATAAATTTTTTAATCTAATACGATATCCATTAAATGAAATTCTATAAGTGAAATAAATATATAACCCAATGCTTATTACATCAAATGGATAGATAATTGCATATAGAACTCGAGACTAAACCTAATAAGTCATCAAGTATAATAGAAAAAGTATATTTGTAAACTTGTTTATCAACCCATCAAACACACCACCTATGTGAGTCTGTCACACCAACTAACATAAAAATGTAGTTTGATTGTTTTTTTTTTTATAACAGTAATAGATTTCATAGTAAGTGATATGTATATGCGATAGTTGATAAATAGCAAAACTCATTATAGTCAAAAACAAAATTGATAGGATTAAATAAATATATTATTTCATCTAGATTTCTCAATATACCTGCTTGTTTACTCGACATTAATGAAAAAAAAACGGCAAGCCTTATTTAAAAATTCTTAATGAAAAAATCTGAAACATTCTTCATGTAAATATATGCAAACTGGTGTAGATATTTAGATGCATAACCTTAAATAAGTTTATTTGAGATAAATTATAGAAGATCCAAACACTATAGATACTTTCACTCCATGAATGGTATTCTTAGTGATTGGAAATTGAGTTGAACCCTAACTTCTTACATTTCGAGAATCATAGTATTATAACAAGTAGTGATAATCAAAATTGATTGTAAGTTATAGGTGTGTCATACATACCAAACTAAGTAACATATCTATGCCTAAGATATTCTGGGGTTGGGGGGAGTGGGGGGAGAAGAAAAACGAGTATTCAACGTATCTATATCTTCATATATATATATAAATCTTGCAAAGGATGATAGCATATAAAGACTACCTTATTTCATCTTCTCACGAACAATACTTACGAGAGGCTTTCCCAAATAAAAGGTCATCGGTGATGCAATCTAGCCACATCCAATTAGGGTTTCGTTGAAGAAATTTATAGATATATATTAACAAATTGCTTGATAGAGATTAATATTCAAGTTAAATAAAAAATAAGATCGGTATAACCTTCGTGGTTAAAAGAATATTTTGTATAAAATAGGTTCAAGAGCATTGGGAAAGGTCAAGCAAAAACGAAAAAGGAAATGTAAAAAAATGCGATATGTTGAGTAAAAGAGAATGGAGCGGAGAGTCAGAGAAAGAACCCATTAACTTCACAAAATATAGTATACTTTTATATTCACATGAAATATAGAGGGTTTTCATCCGAATTTACTTATAAATCTTTTGTTTTTCTTTCTTTTAATAATTAGATATCCTACAAATTCTCTCCATTAATATATCGTTATTATCAACATTAATCATTTTTTATTCACAACAAAGAATATATCTACTTTTTTTCCTTTTATTTTAATGAATAATTATTTAAGTACTTACATAGTACGGATACATTATATTCACATTTAAACATAAAATACTATGTCAATTAAAATTAATGCTTACATAAATAATTTTAATTACATTACATGTTAAAATAAAATACGACTACCACATCATAGTTATTCTAGAAATATCTAATAATCTTTCATTTCCTATTCTCATTAAAGGAGTACCCAATAATTTTCTCTTTTTATTCCCATTCTCCTTAATCTTGGATTTGAAGTTTGAACAAAAAGATATGCCCTCCATTAATTTGTGCAAGAAGTTTAAAATTTCAAATATATATATATATATTTTTCCAATATGAAGGGTTATGTCCATATGGCAAGTAGAACTCTTTAAATATTTAACTAATGTCAACATCTACCCGAGATTTTCCCAAAATAAAAAGGAATGAAATGGTAACATATGCTATTGTCTGCCCGGAAAACTTTGTATTGATTATCGATCGCAATCTTCCTCCTTTGCTTGTGTAAATAATGGCTCACACCTTGTCATATCATATTCGAATAGATTTCTTATCATGAAAAAGAAAACAAAACGAGAGGGGGAAAGCAATAGCAGCTATTAAAGACTGTTAAAGAGCAAGCAACTAGAACAAAGTAACTTTGATATAGCAACACTCGAGAAAACTCCTAGTGAAATTCCACCAAATAAACAAAAAGGAAAAGTCTATAGGGACAAAACATCACATCACATCCCACGAAACATAGAACCATTGCTAGCTATTCAGTGAGACTTGACATGCTCCCTAATAATATGAAGAGCTTCATGATCCTCGCCAAAATCCTACAAAAACAGTGCGAGAAAAATTTAAGAATTCATTTGATAGCTAGTAAAATTGTATGCGCCATCTTGTGTGCCATTTTTTGAATTTTATATTCTACCTTCACAACAACACAGGAGCAACCAACAACCTTTCTGGCTTTGCCCTCTGAATCAATCTTGCACAACTGCACAGAGAAAGCACAACCAGATGTTAGAGAGAACCTGTAATAGAGTTTGATGGTCAATGAATGAATCAGAATTAATAATCAATTAGGCGAAAATATATTAATTCAAAAATCAAAACCATAATGCAAAGCTATGAGTATAATGATATAGATAGAACCATGTTACATAGAAAACTGAGAGAGTACTACTCTATTAGTTGTTAGGTTAAACAATGGAAACTAGAAACCAAATGCATTTACATCTATAACTTCACTGGCTACTAACTAGTACTTACATAAGAGAGATACCAGTTCATCCAATTTTATTAATTATAAGTTTTAACTTAAAAAATCTTGAATAAAGAAAAAAGGCAACTGTCATCTCACTTTATAAATGAAGGAGAATAAAAGCATTTAAAGAAAGTAAACAAAATAGGAAATTTTTCCAAAAGGATGATACTTACACCAGCCCACTCGCCTAGTGACTTTGCACTAGGAACTGTCATCAAGTTTACATTGTGGTCAGCACAAAGAGCTTTAACCAGTTTAACATAATCAGGCTGGTCACAGTCCTCTGCCAGTACACAAAGCTGGGCAGCATGCTTCTCAATCACTTTTGCACCTTCATGAAGGCCACGAGCAAGCCCACCATGAGCAAGCGATTTTCTCAGCACGAGTTGCAAGGCTGTCATGATATCCATAGTCTCCCCAAGAACAGGGGCAGGTGTCTCAACCGCAACAGGAGCCTCTTCACTGCTCAAGATCCAGATTGAAATCAGTATGTAATCGACAAATGTGAATCACCTACTACCCAACTACTGAGTGAGCTCATGTACATTTTATCCTACTGAACAATGACAAGTTCCTCCGACAGACAAAATTTACATCTTCCACCTCTTATTGTTTTTTATTTTTATTTTTATTTTTATCAGTAATCAAGTAGTTTTATTCATAATAATAGGCAAATCCCAAGTACACAGGGAGTATACTTGAGAAATACCTAACAAGAGTTTACAACTGAAAGAAGAAAATCATGAACATTTAGTATGTTACAAACAATGGCCCCCACCCAAGAGAACAATGTTTTAAAGAAAAAATTGTTAAAACAAACTGCTAGTGTTGCTAGATCAATCACTTTGGTCAGTCATTTTCATGGAAAAAGCATTTAGCGAATACCCATCTTAAAAATGGCTTCATTCCATGCTAGACAACAGATAGTCACAGATAACAGCGAGTTATTTCATGTGCTTCTCTGGGTATGAACAAATTAAATCTGCAAGCATCTGTAACAAATCCATACTTCTACCAATGACACTCAATTCACTCTGAAAATCCAAGTGCACCCAGCATTCTCATCAAACAGTTGTCAAATGCAAATCTCCCCGACACAAGTAGTCTGCTAGCCTTGTGCAATTTCTAGTCTACCAATAACCCAAGATCGAGCCACCCCCAAAATTACTTATTATTCAACATCCTTTTCTTTAAAAAAAGGAAAAAGAGAGATATATTACTTGCTCTCGAAAGTTTCTAGTGCAACCGAATTCCAAGATAGCACCAGCTCAGAATATCATTGCTCATCAAATTATTAAAAAGAAAAAATCACTTCAAGGAAACTTTGCTTTCTTATAATACGAACACATAAGCCCAACCACTCCAAAATATAGGCAAGAGAACAAAGTCATCTCAGTAGCTACTCTGAACAGAAAAGGATCACTTACCCCGACATTCTTAATGCCTCGATTTCTTTCTTTCGCGCTCCTGAATAACATAAAATGTATACATTTAGGGAAAAATTGAAAGAATTCAGATCCCAAATAATAACAGCTTACTATTTGATGGCTCTCATGAAAAAGAAAATCCATAAAAAATGAACGAAAATACACCAAAAACAGTACAAGTCAGTTAAAAAATTATGCACAAGTGTAGAGAAAGAAAGAGGATACGACCTTGAAGATTGACGCAGCCGAATGTGTCTGTTGGCTAAGTGAGCAGGCAAGAATGACAGGGCCAAAACAACGGGACTTTATAAAGCAAACCCTAAAACCCTACTTTTTGAGCCTCAATTTACGAAATTGCCTCTGGTTTTAGGATATAATAGTGGTGTTGTGTCGGGTCGGGTTAGACTATGGCCCATATATTGGGCTATCCGCATTTTTCTATATATTAGGGGATATCTCCATTAAAAAGCCCAATCCCAAGTGTTTGTTCAGGTTACCCAACCAAGAGAAGGAAAGGATTAGTGCCTTGGGATGATTCGATCTGAAAAACACTTCTTATAGTAATGTTATAGTTGTGGAATGCACAATTATCGTATAGTCATTTTAAAAAAGAGTAGAATATATTATTAAAATTTATTTATTTATTTTCATTTGAGTCTCATATTTTTTTATTTTTTTCAAAATAATTATATGACATTTATACAATTACGACTGTAATTATCATTTCTCATGTATATAGATAATATATGTATATATGTGTGCTAGTTGCATTCTTCTATGCTACTCGTAAAACTTTGTCACATTAAACTAACCTTTGTTTAGAAGAATTCGAGGAATACAACCAAGCAAACCACTTGGACGATCTTCTTTGTGGTTGTATAAAAGCATGTTCGGAAGAATTTGGTTGTTTTTTGCATGCATGTTCGAAAAGTTAGGGTTTGGTCATTTATTTGTGTCTGTTGTAATTAGTAAGCCTGCGATCGATATTTGGAATAGGAATCATGCTTGTGGGCTGCATGGTTTCGCTTCTAACACCACGAAAAAGGGTCTCGTTCTTAATCAATATGTATATACATAGGGACCATAAGATATGCTTATATGTAACTAAGAAACAAACATGTGCATGAGGATTCATTTATTTCAAAAGGAGAAATGTAGCAGTCACAAAAAGATTTTATGAAAACAAATTTATAAACTAGTATAATTTTATAAAATACGTTATATTTAATTTATTTATAATAAAAATAATTTTACGATCTAATATATTACTTAAAGTCATGTCAGTTTGTTTTGATAAAATCTCCTTGTAGTTAGAAACTTTCTTTCCTTAAAAAAATATCATTGATTGTGGCTTGGAATGCAGGATGTCATGTTCATTCTTCCAAGGCCACTGCTCTTCACCCCACTCGTTCAAAGAATACGCGCATGTAATGTTGCTGAATGAATAATTTCAATATCATGAATAATGGGAGATGGATGAAATTCACGGGAAATTGAATTAACACTTCTACTCTTTCAATAGATTTATTTTATTTGACGTTTAAGAGTGAGACCATGCTTGGTTTTCGCTTTGTAGCATTGAACTAAGTACTTTGTCTTGTTATGATTAGGGCTGTTCATCTGAATTCTAACTTGAAAATCTGAGTGTATCCGGATCGGAATCTGGATTTCAAATTCAGGTAAGAACCTGCACCGGGTTAGCTCGGTTTTGATATGGGCCGGAACTCAGATGAATCTGAGTTTTCCAAAACCCGAATTCTGGTTTTTTTTTTTTTTTTTCATAATAACACCTTAATGTAAGAAATAGATAAACAAAAATTTGAAGCCTCAAAAACTTCAAAAAAAAAAAAAGATTCCCATGTTCGAAACATAGTAGATCTAGTAAAAATAAACCCATCTTTGACTACTAACTACTGATAACATATAGAAACATCTATCTTATAAAAATACTCTTAACATTCTCATCAAAACAAATCCACAATTAACAAAGGGAAAACAATACAAATAGAGAAGAAAGAAAAATACACAACAAACCAAATAGAACCCAAAAATAAAATAGCACATCTAGCCAAACAGAACAAAAAGTAGAAGACAACGACCATGAAGAACAGATCTTTGATCGGTAGAGTAAGAGTGACACAAGCTAGGTTTCGGTATGAGAGAGAGAGAGATGATATGCGGTTTTCATGTTTAAAACATGCGGGTACCAGATTACAACGGTTTTAATACCCGTACCTGTACCACACTGGTCCGGGTTTTGCAATCCAGTTTTGACCAAACTCGGGCAAAAAACTGGAACCAGAACCAAGATGAACAATCCTAGTTATAATGTTTAATTTGAGTTGTCGATGGAATAATATTCTTTTAATCTCATGGATGCAAATAATTATTTTGGACCGTATTTTCTGGTGAAAAGTCAATAATTTAACCAGTTTATGTCAGAAAATTTTTGAGAGTACAGTGCACGAAATTATAATTTACTCTGCATAAGTGGATCCGAATGACCCTACCTTAAAGAGATTCCCAGACATAAAAAACATTAAAAAAAAAAAAAAAACCCCTTTTAATTCTCATTATGTTATGTTTGGTTTTAATTTAGAAAAACTTGTCCACACTCTATGAGCTAAACTAAACTAAATTCTAATAAAGAGGTCATATATAGGATAAATCCTACCAACAATAATTTATATTATAAATTTGAAGTGCATGTTATTCTTTTTTTATCATAAATAAAATTTCATATATAAAAGTTCTAAATCATATATAGATCTATATTTAAAAGTTTAAGAGTTTAATAGTTTGATGTGATACGACAATTCTTCAAATAAAAAATCTTGTTTCGAAATCTCCTACCTCTTTTATATAAAAAAATAATCTATATTTAAAAGACTAATTTATCACACTTTTTAGGAAGAATAATGCTCTTATGTCTCTCTATTTTGGTTAAAATTATTCATTTTGTCATCTAATTTTAACCACTTATACATTTTTTTAATTTTTTTTTTATTTTACTTACTTATAAGTAAGTAACTATTAATGTATTAGTGTTTTTTTTTTCTTCTATTTTTATAAAAATGTTAAAAAATATTAATAAAAAAATAAATTTTACCTAGAAATACGCTTAGGCCGGCACCTTAACAACATTATTATTATTTTTTATTAAATTCACTATGTTTCTACAAATTCAAGATATTACAAATCTATAAAAATTGCTATTCTCTAAGTGAGATTACCTTCACCATTTTCAATTCATGCATTAGAAAAATTATCATGTTTATTTATTATCCGTACATAAATAAATAAAATTACAATCAACTACAATTAAAGACCAAAAAAAAACCACCCACCATTTCTGACCTTTGAAGTAATTGTCACGATCGCTCCGCCGCCCTCATACATCCATTCGTTGCAAAACTGCAAGCCAATCATAGAGACAGAAAGGGGGAAGCCATAATTTATCTCAACAAAACTTAGAGAATAGAAAGTAAAAACCTTTTCGCCTTCTCTCTCGAATCTGCTTCTCAATCCCTCGAGTTTCCCTGATTCGAGGGTCACGTCCTACATCCTCACCCATTTCTTTGAGTCTTTCTTGCTCGTTGGCTTAAGCCTTAATTTCATCGACTTTGTTCGCTTTGAAACCTCTTCGATCGTGATCCCTCAGAGACAAGAAGCGCGTAGCTTCTTTCCGGGTATAGCTATTAATTGTATGAATATTTGGTGCAATCGGGAAATCGGCGGTTCCGATCGAATTTTAGGGTTTCTTTTGAAGCGGAATGCAACTGCTACCGAAAAGCGAGACAATAGAGATCCGCGAAGTATGGGCCGAGAATCTCGAAGCGGAGTTCGCCCTGATCCGAGGGATCGTGGATGAATTCCCGTATGTGGCGATGGACACGGAGTTCCCCGGGATCGTTCTACGTCCCGTCGGGAACTTCGGGTCCAACTGCGAGTACCACTATCAGACCCTAAAGGACAACGTGGACGTGCTCAAGCTGATCCAGCTGGGGCTCACCTTCTCCGACGAGCGCGGCAACCTACCCACCTGCGGGACCGGCCAGCACTTCATCTGGCAGTTTAATTTCCGGGAGTTCGATCCCAACTCGGACGTCTTCGCCAACGATTCCATCGAGCTCCTTCGCCAGAGCGGCATCAATTTCATGTTGAACAACGAGAGGGGCGTCGATGCAGTGCGCTTCGGCGAGTTGCTAATGTCCTCCGGCGTCGTCTTGAACGACAGCGTCCACTGGGTGACTTTTCACAGCGGGTATGACTTCGGGTACTTGCTCAAGCTTCTGACGTGTCGGAATCTGCCGGATACGCAGGCGGAGTTCTTTAATTTGATTAACATGTATTTTCCGACGGTGTATGATATCAAGCACTTGATGAAGTTTTGCAATAGTTTGCACGGTGGGTTGAATAAGTTGGCGGAGCTGTTGGAGGTGGAGCGAGTCGGGGTTTGTCACCAGGCGGGTTCGGATAGTTTGCTCACGTCGTGTGCCTTCAGGAAGTTGAAGGAAAATTTCTTTAGCGGTTCCCTGGAGAAGTATGCTGGTGTATTGTACGGTTTAGGTGTCGAGAATGGGCAGAATACTCTTTGAAAAGAGAAACAAAAATAAATAAACAAGAGATGAAGAGATTAGAATCATGTGGTTTTAGCTGTATGCTTGTCTCATATATACACATCTCTATTGTGCAGTTTTGGCAACAAAGTTTCTTAATTTTAGGGATATTTTATATTGGATACTTCTTGTGTGCTTCTTTACAACTTTTCTTATTGCCTTACACTACTAGCAATTACCGTGTTTTGGTTTACTGATGTCCGAGGGTTAGGTGGGTCTGGAGTTTATCTGGCTAAATCACTTGGTGCGTTTACACGGTTTCCAAGATTTCTCTTCAGAAGAAAGAGTACCGTTTGTGGTTTGAACTTAACAAAGGGAATGATGCTACGTGGTTTTGATGTTTATTGATGAAAATGGAGTCTATTGATTTAGGATTAGGCGGTGAAACATTTTCTACAAGTTATAAAGCTGCTTGGGGCGTCATACTTTGACTGTTGTGTTCATTTTTCGGGGCTTGTGATGTTCTCTTTGTTTTCCTTTCGGCACTGTTTTCTGAGCATGTAAGACTTTCCATTCATTTCTGTCTTGATGAATTTATTGAAGAACTTATTGTTTTTCATTGGGCATGTGATAATATTATGCATGATTGTTATGATTAAATTTGAAAAAAAAAATGGATGATCCTGGGTTCAGAAGTAAGTTTTTTCTCGGATCGTTTGATGGTTATGTGATCCTAGTTTTAAATTTTTGAGGTATTCCTAAAACGTCAAGCTGAAGCAGTTATTTTAATTCTGTAACTTAAGGTAAGCTGATACATAATTATTGTTTTAGCTACTTCCCTTGCCTTGGATCTGTGTGATAAAGTTTGATCATGCCTCATTCCTATATTCTTGGAACAATCTCTTACAACTGCTAGTTATGAGTTGCTTAAAATCTTTTTTCTCCCCAACTCTCTCCCGAAGGCTAAAGGGTTAACAACATACAAACATTTTTAATGGTTGTTCACCAATGGAAGAAGATGCAGCCAAAAGAGCAAGAGACCTCATTCTGTATGTTTCTGGTTATAGCACAATTGAATATTCTATGCAAGATTTACCGTTCACATATTATTTACTCACCATTAGGGTAACAGACCATCTTTCTCAGTACAAGAGAAACTCTTGGCATCATGCATCTTTTTTCCTTTTATTTGCTTTGTACATTGAAATCATAAGTAATGCATATCACGAGCCAGATTAAGTGCTTGCACATATGAGCTATTACTTTAACATCTAATTAATGGTTTTGAGCTTTGGAACATTGTAGATGCAGGCATTCTTGTGGTGCTATTTGAACATTGTAGATGCAGGCACACATCTCTCTGTAATGTAAGACTTGCTAGTTCTGTCTTGATTTGTTTCAAGAGTTTATTTTCGGTTATACACTCTTGTTAACCATTCTGGTATTCTGTGTGCCCAACATGGCATGATTCAGTAAGTGCAACATGATTGTCGGGACATGGTGTTCTTTAATTATTATATAGCATCATATGCATAATTATATTTTTTGTTTTTCTTTTTTATTATTTCACAAACTTCTGCTTATGACATTACGTTTTGATCTTTTGTGATATCAAACAATGAACCATCTGATGAGGTTCTTCAATAGCTTTGATGGTGGGTGAATTGAACAAGCTTCTGCAGTTGTTGGAAGTGGAGAGACTACGTATTGCATACATCGAACCATGGATAGTTTGCTTGCACATTGGACAACTAAGGAATTACAAAAAAGAGAAAGAAAAGAACAAGAGAGGCTAATATGCCACTGTTTACAATAATTAGGTGTTGCTGTCGAGTATGAACAGAGAATATCCACTCAATTTGAGAGCTAAAAGGGAAAACAAAAAGCATCAGGAGGTTTTGAAATGAGAATTCTTTAAATGGTTGTGGCTATCACGCACGTATGTATGCTTTATGATGGAAATTATATTGCAGATATCCGTCTGTTCATGTTTTTTCTAGACTATTGATTTTTTTAATTTCATCACTCATCAAAGAATGTTTCATCTTGCCTTCAGCTTTTTAAGCAGGACTGCCAGTTTGAGCGGTTTGTTGCCGTAAATGCATTCATGATTGTCACCTCAACGTTCTGCATCATAGTAGCGTAAAGCTCTGATAATTTCCCTTCACTACGAAGGACATCCCTGTTTACTCCAATTGAAAGCAAAAACATTCTACAGAAGTTAAATCAATTGCTTTTGGTTTAAGTACGAATCCTGAAGAGATAATGGGGGTTTCATCCTCTGTTTAGTCCACTGCTCTTTGGTTCTTTCATTGATTATGTGTTGATTTGCATATTGCTGTACGATTGAAAGAGGTTATTAATGGCTTTGTTGCATTGGTGTTAAAGTTGTGCTTCTCTCTCTCTCTCTCTCTCTCTCTCTCTCTCTCTCTAAAGAGGACCCATCAACTCTCTGTCTGTCTCCCACTCTTTCCAGTCTCCAGTTCCCTTCTTTTTTAACTTTGTGGTACATTTCCATCGATGTATTTGTTTCTGTTTTTGCAGCTTGTTTTTACTCATTTGGAATTTCTTCTTTAGTAACAATGGTTGATTCTAGGCTTTGTTCAGTGAGGTTGATCTGTTGAAAATTCAACTGGTTCGCTCACATTTATCTTGTGACCTTACTAATGAGTGTCGAGCTTTTCTACGGATTTTCATGCACTTGCTGTTTCATGTGAAAGTATTTAATCGTTACCTCTTGAGTTTTAATTGTGCGAGTAGAGTTTAAGCTTCAAACCTGCCAGAGCTTTAATAATTTCTTAAGAACCTTCCTTTTAGGAGCCTCCGTCTTGCCCTCCTCCACAAAGCAAAAACCTGTCTACAATTTTGTAATTGAGTAAATAATTTCCTAAGCCTAGGAAAGTTTCATCAAAACTAGGGACGGGTTTGACCCAATCCAGATCAAGGCCAATCCGGAAAGCTCTATAATCATCCACATTAGCTGAGGCATGGCCAATGCAGAAGAATCTCTTCGGGTGGAAATAGTAAATTTCTATCATAATGTTGGTTATGAAACTCCATTCACTGAAGAAATTTCATCCGATATAAGTTCAGAATTCATAGCAGAAAATGGAATCCAAGTTCAACTACAAATTGAGCTATGCATCTAGCTGATTTATGACAGAGGCCGTGACCTTACTTACGCTCCCCCCCCCTTGGAATTCCACCTCCCAAATTTTCCTGCATTGATTAGCATTAAAATCAAGAAACAGCAGCTCATGAAACTTCAACACGATGTGTTAATATTCAAAGTAGACCATCAAAGTGAACTAAAAGGGTTGATGCAATACGTACATCAATAAATTAATAGCCAAATTACATTTAAAAATAAATAAATAAATTTAAATACAATTAGCAAATTGAATCTGGAAGTAACAGTTACTGTACAATCGTTTAAATGATTTTATTATATCATCTAATGACATGACAAAAATATTTTTCATTAATTTTACTAATGCTGACAAAACTTGAAATGAAATAGAAGTCGTTACCCCTTATTCATACCTTAAATTGTTTAAGAACTTCATATATGTACGATTCAAGATGATTGGCCATAAAAGAAAACATATATGTTTTTTTTTTTTTTTTGATAAGTAAAATCAAAGTATATTAATGAAAAGAATAGGCAAAAGCCATGTTCAGTACAATGAATGCCCTACTACGAGAAAACATATATGTTAATAAGCTAAACCAAATCATAATAACACTAAATGGCAAATATTGAACTGATTGGGGTTGTTTGTATTTTTTCCTGTCATTTGACTTATAAAAAAAAGATGTTCTTTTTCCTGCCATTCGATCCTATCTATAAGTGTACCCTCATGTTTAGATTAAACTAAATAAAAAAAACCGCACTATCATCTCGTCTGTGTAATCAAAGTTAACCATGTTTCTTGACAGATACTTAAGCCATTATCTTTCAAGCTTATTTGGCAACACAATCACAGTATGTCAGTTGGAGCTTAGTATTTCAACAGCACTTGACAAACAGTTCATTAATATATATGAAAAAATTACTAACCACTGCCTCACTGTCTCTTGCGCTTCAGCGTCTTTATATTCTTCATGATGTAACTGATGACCTCCTTCAATGTGGCTTTCCTTTCTTCTTTGAAGTTCCAGAGCTCAGATATGACATATCTGCCACTTGGATTATACTCATTGATCTCTTTGAGTGCGGTAATTACAGCCATGTATATATCATCCCCCCATTCCTGTTTAAGATCTCGAAGCTTCTCATCTTCTTCATTTAACAATTCCTGCATTACGAAAATTGAAACAAGTGATTAATCTTTCACGACCCAGGCAATTTGGGATGGGGTTATTCAGATAAACCAACACGAATGACTTCTTTAGTAGTTAAGCAGGCCTAAAAAATGTAAACAGAATTCATACATTTATTTATTTTTTGATAAGTAAACGGTAGTATTAATAAGGAGGATTCATACATTTATAAGATAATTTTGATTCACTCTTACAATAACAACATATGCAACTATATATCATAAATGATACCGTGAATTCCCACAAGCTCATAACACATCTGTGTACATGAAATACAAGAATGAGAGGCTTTAAATATATTTTTTTATGAGTATGAGAGGCTTAGCAATATAAAAGAATATACCTGGGCACTCCCATTCATGACAACAACTTTAAATGGATGCCAATTTGGATCCTTCAGATTCTCCTGCCATAGGGAGCATAGTGTCGAGGCCTGAATATTTGCTTCCTCAAGGGAAAATCGCTGCTTACATGCATTATGAAATGGCTTCTGATCAATTTCGCCCATTCTCTTTATTCCAATATTAGTGCGACCACTCAGCATATCCATCAAGCCCTAAAGACAAAAAGAAAAGGACACCATCTTCCATTACTTATTAATGCAAGTTTTATTTTAAAAAAAAAATTCATTTTAGCATCTGGCATGATTGCAGGCATATTCATCTCTAGGAGGTTATGAATTTTAACTTTTTTTCCATTAGATGCCATGACGGCCTTTCGGGCTATACAATTGGACGTAGTCGCACCCTTTCCTTAAAATTTTATTGTCATTTGACGAAAACATAAAAGATATAACTTGCATAACTGCTATCAATTCGATGTGAGTATCTTGTTTTATAAAGTGACCAAACAAAAGCATGCAATCTATTAAGGCAATATAAGTTTTTGTTTCCTTGCCAGAAAAGCAACACGACTTTAGAGAATTCTATTAAGAGATAAAGCAATGTCTTTGTCCATTGACAGCATCCACTACTGCTTTTAGAGATTTCTCAATTGGGGCATTTTGATCAGTGGTTCTTGATTCCTATGCGAGACTTGAAAAAATGACCCAATTGCTTTCCAGTACAATCTTCAACTAGTGACTTCTCTTACATGTATAAGGTCCCCAAACACCCAGACCCATGCATATAACCAAACATATGCAGCAAAAAATAAAAATAAAAATAAAAATCATACCGCAATTAATTGTTTGCGAGCTTCTTGCAGCTCATCATTGCTCTCTCGCTCTTTTGTAATAAGAACTTGATTCGTGTATTCCATATCATTCATTTCTTCAAATTTTTCTTTCAATTCATCATTCATTTCCTCCATCTTCTTCTGAATTGCTGCATCATCTTCATCTCCAAGATGCTTCATCACCTGCAGTTTCCCTTTTATCTCTTCAATTTCCATTTCCAACTTCTGTTTATCATCCAGCTGCTTTTCCAACTGAAGTATCTTATTAAGGGCCTCTTCTTTCTCCCTCTGAAAATTTACGATTCTGATTAATAAATTATATAGAAAGAGTACGAAAAAGAGCTACTCTTAAAGAGTGCATGCGACAGACTAGTTAAAACCTAACTAAGCCAGACCTTTTGCTCTTCAACCAGCCTTAAGACATTCTCATCAGCCTTTTTTTGCTCCATGGAAGCCAATTGAAGAGAATTGTTTCTTACATCATGCTAGAACAACCAAAAAACAATATCAGTATTCAGCATGAAGCATCATGTACATCATCAAAGAAAATGATTTTGCATGCAGCACTTCAAACAGCTTCTCCAAAATCTATTTATTTATTCCAAATAAGCCAGCACTTGTAGTTTTGATTCGATTGAACTAAAAGATAATTGGGGCAGTAATATATAGAGATATATATACATACATAATGCTATACATATTTCTATCAACAGTTACCATCACATTGGACATGAAGATAAAACATGCATAAATAGGGAAAAAATGCTAAATTGGTCCCCACTTCCAGCACGCAACAAGCACCCCAAGGAACATTGCTCAAATCATAAGCAAGTTCATCTAAAGCAAGTACATCTAAAACTAAGATGAGTTATTATCCAGCTGGGAAGCAAGTAAAATCAAATGTTAAAACTTCTTGCTAACAAAAAAAAAAAAAAAAAATGACACTTTGGAAATGCCACATCCACATATCACCTTTTTCTTATCCTCATCCAGCTTTTGTCTCTCAAGCTCGGTTAGTGCTTCACGTTTGTTCAACTCTTTGCTCCAGGAATCAACTTTCTTTTTCTTAGCCTCCAATTCGTAATTCAGTTTTTCTTGTTCCTCAAATATCCTTCGAACATTATCTCGTGCAAGCCGCTGCATCTTCCTTGTTTCTGATAAATCACACAGTTAAACAAGATTAGTTTGTCATGCAAAATTTTGGTAGCATTAACAATATCTAACATGAGGGGCAGGATTTTGTGATCGACTCATTCCTTGGGCTGAATACTACTAACTTATTTCAAAGTGTAACCTCAAACAACTTCTTTCCTTTTATGTTGCAGATAATCATAGCTCTTATGATCAGTTAGTCCAAATCCAGCAGTAAGAAATACGTACATTGAACATCATCAAGACTATTTGGAACAAAGGCACCACATATGTTTATATCATATTGGTTCACTAAACATCATCCAAAACAACAAGGAAATTGTGACCAGACAGTAACAGATGCAGCAAACGAGCATGTATCAACAAACAAAGCAAGTGTAGGAGCAAACCTTCAAGAAACGCAGAGTGTAGCTTGTCTTTCTCCACAAGGATCCTACTTAAGGACATTGTCTTTTCATTGTATTTGTACTGCAGTTCATTGAGATTTTCAATTGTAATATCAATTTCATTGGCAAGATTTGCCACAACATTGTTTCTCATTCGAGCTGCTTCCTGGTCAATGTCAGATACTGTTCTTAACTGCCCTTTTTTCCGAAGGAAAGCCCCAATTGGCCCTTCTGCATCAAAATCATCAGCACGTGCACACCACCCATATGTATTAGAGCCAAGATGTGCTTTCTGTGCATTCCAATCCTTCTTGCTGCAATGCTCGGTCTCAAATGATTTCTCAAATTCAGTTGCATTCATGAAACCGTTCCAATCATTATTAAATGTCACTACAGCCCTTGCATTCAATTCATTTTCATCTGAGAAAATATGAACTTCTAACGGTTTAAATTTACTGAACCTTTTCAACCAGTATTCAGAACCATGAAAAGTCTTTCTATCCATTGGGCTGCATATTATGTTAACAACAATGCCCATCCAAGGCCACACATACAGATCATCTTGCTTTGAAGGTTGTGTGACAGTTTGTGGTAAAACTGGTTGTTGGACTTGATCCACTTCACTGGCCAGGTCAGTCTCCAAGTACTTTGCCAAGGCAAGGTGGTTTACCTTTTGTTTTCCACTTCTGTTAGCAGAACCTTTACCCACTCCTGAAGCATGTTGAAGCAAATCCTTGTACTTGTAGTCTTGTTTCTTCTTCCCAGCACAGAAGGGGCATCTAAGGGTGCCATTCAGACCCTTGACTTTGTACTTTCCCACCTTCAGCTGCTCATATGGTTTCTCTATGTAGTCATTGATCTCAGATTCACTAATATCTGACTCTTCAGAGCTGTATTCCATCTGAAATTTACACAATCATTGAAAAAAAAAATGTTAGAAGACTGAATATGTTTGAAGTGATGTTAAAAATCCCCAGATGCTCAGACTAGAAGCTTCTAAGAAAACACTCTAATGAACAGTAGCAGCAGTTTTACCTGAAAGATTTAAGTAAAAATAAAAGCGATGATTACCCAGCAAGTTTAGAAGAGGGATGCACGGTTATGTTCTCATTCAGACGCATAAAGGCGTGGGCACACTGAGATATAAATGTTACAAACGTTGCAAAGAAAATTGGATAATATTGCTAAACTTCAATATGAAATGAAACAATCATTTAAATTTCTAACATAATATATCCACGCTTTTTGGATTCGAGTATATGGCATCAGTTCAGCCACTCAAAAATATGGCTTAAAGTGAGAAATAAAATTAAATACAAACCAGTTCAAAACTAAAGAGATTTTGCTTATTCTTCTTTGTTTTTTTAACAATTGGACTAGAACCAAAATGAGCGAAATATGGTTGTTCAATAACCCTTGAAGTTGGTGGAGGCCTTCCACACACGAGAAAGAAAAATACAGATTATCTCTTCGAAATAGATTTTTTTTTTTTTTTAGGTAATCAAGAATTTTGATTCATAAAAGTAGGCAAAGCTCAAGTACATAGGGATATCAGTAACGCCCCAATGGAAGGCCCAAACCACATGATTTATAATCCAAAATGACTAATTAATAATACAACTGGAGCCTCATTAGAACCTTATAAAGAGCAAGAAATTCTCTTTTCCAAACAATATGAGATCCTATACATCACATACCGTTATCCTTATCTTTTTTTTTTTTGATAAATACATACCCTTATCATTATCATACGGGATATCACAATCTACCCCCCTTAAATTCCCGATGTCCTCGTCGGGCCCGTCCATTGTAGGTAGCACTGCTCAAATCCCACATTTCTGGTTGTGATAGCTTTGATACCATTTGTAACACTCTAGTGGAAGGCCCAAACCATATGATCTATATTCTAAAAGGACTAGTTAATGATACATTTGGAGTCCCATTGGAACCTTATAAAGAGCAAGAACTTTTCATTCTCAAACAATGTCGGATCCCATACACCACCTACCCTTATCCTTATCATACGGGGTATCACAATATCTCTTCAAAGTAGATGAAGAATCGTAAGCTACTTGTGTAGGTCTCAACCATAACTGCGTTAATATTTTTGTGAAGATCTTATAATACATACAGGAGACAATCTCTTTGAAACTGCGCTGTAATGTTAAAAATAATAATAATAAAAACTCTGAAAGAAGGAGAAGAAGAGAGAAGGAAACATGAGAAGTTCTCTTATATCAAACAGGAAACCCATATGAGAACATCAATATGGCAATTGAGGTAGCACCAGAATGTGTTAATATAACTATTAAGTTGAGATATTTGAATATTGAGTAGGATGAAAGATAAATAAAATGTCGAAACATATTTAAGCAAATTGATGAGTTGAACTTCTTATCTCTAAGACTGGGCCCTCTAATTTTTTTCATCACTAACCAAGTTTTGGGGCAAAATTTCAGTCCAAACAACCTAGTCAATATGGACAAAGCTCGTAGCTTCTCAGTTACTTGTCAAGTTGCTGGATCTCCCTGATTGAATTTTATGTTCCAAAATAATAATGTTCTCTTAGCTTTCCGGAAACAGTTTTTGTTTAAATCTAAAATTACTCAACTGGATAACGTTTTCTTTCCTTCGAACCCCTGGTAGGAACGGGTTTAGTCTGCATTGCATTACTACAAAGACTGATATCAAAATTTTATTCCCAGAAGAGACAGTTTTCAGAAATTTTAGTGAATGGATTTTGTCCAAACTTCTTAAATATCCGCCCAAATCCTTTTACACGGCTATTAGTAATAGTACCCATATTCGTTTGCAAACAAAAAAAACCCTTCTGCCATAAATACGTGGGGGAAAAAAATTAACGCAAAAGGTCCGTATATTTTAGTCTCAGGTTCTTAAGCAAGCCCATCAGGACCAGAAACCCTAGCAAAAATCGTTAAAACTCATATATCCAATTCCTCAAACCATAAATTTAAGCCGCATTGAACGTGCGAATTCACCAGCATTCCTCAGATACCACAGATTTCCTTCATTAGAAGAAAAATCAAAAAGAAAAATCTACATATAAATTTTATAAAGAAAGGGCAGTGACTTACATTGGACTCTCTTTAGAATCTCTTTCTTCTTCTGGTTCTTTCGAGGAAGCGAGATGATCGCGTGTTGTGTTCTACCTAAAGGCAAGTGCCGATTACAATACCTGAGGGGAGCCAAATGTAAGCGTTCAACGTCTGAAACGCGGTGTAATTTTCATGGTCGAAGTGAAGAGGGCTTTACTGTTGTTGGACTTGGACTGGACCCCATCCTTTTGCCCAAAGAGCTGTTCCAGCTTCAGCCGCTGATTGGTTACTTACTTGCAAAGGTGGGGGAAAAATAGATAAAAGATTGAGCTCCGTTTGGATACAGAAATAATTGTCATTATTATAATTTTTTTAAATTTTTATATAAAATATAATAAATAATTTAATTTTATTAAATTTTAATATAATAATGATATTAAAAAATAATATTTTAATAATATTTTATTAAATTTTTAAATTTTTAAATTTTATTTAAAATCATCATTGATCAAATATCATTTCACTGTCGATTCAAACTACACTTCAAATTCTAAAGCTTGTAGTTTATTTTATAAAAAAATTATTTAAATTAAAATTGATGCTTGCAAATAGCTTACTCTCACATCATCATTTGTAATCTAAGAATATTTAATAATTTCTCATGTTATATACTCTCATCTTATCTTTATTCTATTATATTGATAGCTTACCATAGTTCTTAAATTTTAAAAGGTTTAGATATAACATTAGTCCATGCGAGTTCCCTCAAAATCAAATTTCTCTGTGAATTTTTTTAATTGGGTATTTTTCTTTGAGATTTTAGGATTGATTAGGTTGGTCCCTTGGTGGATCTTCGGACGGGGCATCACATCTCAACTTAAAGTAGAGGAAGATTTAGCAAACTCAAGGCTAATGAGTAATGTCTGCATCATATGATCATTCGGATTAATACGATCTAGCTTTTTGGAATGGGCCGCAGGGAAATAAATCATTTTTGAAACTAGAAAGAACACGAAACAAAATGGTAAGAGGAGTATCCATGGTTTTAAATACCGTACCATACCGTACAAAATATTTTGTACCGGTCACTTGTCTGATAAATGTATTGTACCTGTTTTATACTAGTCTGAATATCGATCGTATCGATCGATATTTCGGCCTTCATTTTTTTTTTCATTTTTTTAAACTACAAGATTATTTTTTAACCCTCAATTTATACCAAATTATTTATAATGTTTATATATATATATGTATTTATATATAAATTATTCATACATAAACTATTATTTTAGAATATAATTTATATATATAATTTATTTATATATCGAATATACCGAAACAGTATACGAAATAGTACCGGTATTGAAATATTTCGTTCCAGTGTCTTAACCGGTACAGCATTCAAAACATTGAGAGTATCTCCTCTCACAGCCAAGCACCTATTGCCATTGATTGGCACAGCAAGTGGTCGATCCTATCGAGCAAATTGTTTTATTTGAGTTATTTTATTATCAAGTCGATGTATAAAATAAATCATTAATATAATTTAAATGATATTGTTTGATTTATAATATTATTAATAAAATTTATAATACAAATCAAATTATGATATATAAATATTTTATTAAATGTGCTCTGGCTTGATAATAAAATTTGGGCTTTGCTAGATACAGTCGGTAAATACAGTCGACGTGCAGTCGACTGTACGGAATGAATAAAAAAAAATTATAAAAAAATTATTTTATATTCAAGGGGACCTACATGAATAAAAAAAAGTTATAAAAATAATTTTTTTTCATGTAAGTCCCGTATTAATTCATTTTTTTCTCCACGACTGCACGCCGATTGCAAAAAGTATTTTTTATAAAATTTTGTATTTTATTTATTTATTTATTAATTATTTAATGCAGTGTTATTATTCTATAATTAATAATATTTTTCGGCCAACGAAAAATTACCACCGCTGGATGATCGATGTGAGAGGGAAAAAAAGGGCCTAGGATTACATCCTCCGCAGTACGTTCCTTGCGTCTTTCCGATTGGTATGTCCCACGAATTATGTACTTGTACATTACGGGGACATATCAGGCTTTCAGTGCAATCCGAAGGGCATTAATCTACAAAAATCACAACCAGTAGTGAATATTCTTAAATTTTCCAACTTTCAAACGAATACTAAAGTCCAAAATGAATACAAAAAACTCGAACGTTAACCAGAATTTACGCAAAATTTTAGCAATTCCACGATGAATCTAACATTATTTCAATGCCCATTTGCCAAGTATGCATATCAAGAAGCAATAGAAGCAGGTATACATTCACAAAGAGCTAACCTGCTCGCCAAATGCTCGGATTCTAGGGAGGGATAGCTGCTTGTGTTTGGACGGACTGTTAACGCGATGGTTGCTTCGGTTTGGACGGAGTGTTACCGGAGGGATTGTTGCTTGGGTTTAGATTTTCACACTCTCGGACGGAGTGGGAAGGACGAACCACAGATTTGGGGCTCTAGGGTGTCGAAAAGGGAGGGGGGGCTTCCAATTGCTTTTTCGGTTTTAGATTTCCGATCGATTTGCTTGGTCGAGTTGCTGGCTGAAGATTGGATGGAATGGACGAGTTAGTTTCAGAAGGGGACGAGTTGCTTGGACGGAATGAAGAAGATGGGAACGAGCTGGTTTTGGAATTTTTTTATTTAATCACGTGATCGCCACGTGTCAATGCCACATCATCAAGCAGTTAGCGGTAAGGGTGAGGGGACCGAGCAGCATTTACCCTTTTCGTTAGCACCAAAGGAGTGAGGAGAACGCATATGCATGTAATCACTCGGTTGGTTAAATCGCTGATTGCCGATGAGAGAAGCAGGCAATCTGTCTTCGTCGCCAAACAACCTTAAAAATCCAAATATCTTAGAAAAATTCAAGAAACAGGAAGAAGAGGGAGGAGTGGAACTTTGGAGAATATACCAGAGAGGAGGAGGATTAGGAGGAACGATGGATGTGCCGAGCTCATGGGACGCCCTTCGCAAACAGGTCCGATTTGATCTCCTCCTTTAATCATTTTCTTTAATTCTACTTGATTGCTGGGAAATATATAATAAGGAAGTTCGGAACTCTGCGAGTACAGATGTTTAAACTTCGATTGTTTTGTTTTGTTTGTCACTTTGTCCTTCGGGTTGTCGGCAGCCGGAATTGGAGTTTCTACTGAGTGGAAAATTGAATGTCTGAGATCAGCTTCTGATTCCTTAATTTTTACTTCAATCATCGCCATACCTATAATAAAATAAATTGTTGCATCTCTCTCCTTTGGGAACTTTTCCATTTTCCTGGTCATTTGTTAAAACCTGGGATTATTTTTTTCTCCACTGATGGCAAGGACATTTTATCATCAACTTATCATATATATAAAAAGCTTTAGGTAAAGATGGCCTTTTCGTCGTCCAAATTTAATCTCTGATCCTAATTGTTGCAATCATTCGCCATATAAACGTGTCTATATGTATGGGCCGCAACATCTCAAATATTGGAAAATAAGGTAGATCGACAAATAAATGAAAATTTTCTTGCTATAATTACATTGTCTACCAACCTCTTCAACCCAATTTCTCTTTGCTGATTTAGTTCCTGTCTCATTTTAAGCTTGAACAAACAATTTAGCATATTAGATCTCAGATGATAGGACCGCATAATTCTAAGAACGTATATGCCGATTAATATTTTTGTATGTACTGAACAGGGCATTCATCATGGGCTGTACTGTGTGCGTTTTATTTTTCTTAAATTCTTGCTTGGTGGTAAATGTAATTTTTCCAGTGAGGATTTCATCCCTCTGTGATTGCAGGCTCGGAAGCTTGAAGCTCAGTTGGAAGAACAAATGAATTCATATCGTAAGGTGGTTTCTACAAAGGGCATGGCAAAAACTGACACTTCAGAGAATGATTTTGACTCTGGGATAGACCGACTGTTAAAACAGCTCCAGCAGGTAATTTCGCAGATGCAAGCTTGGGTATCATCAGGGGGATCAGAAATGGTTTCTCACACCTTGACTAGGCATCAAGAGATTCTGCAAGATCTTACTCAGGTAGTGTGGCTTCTCAATCAATGTTTACTTCATTTTTCAGAAATAATTAGAGTCAAACTTCATAGCATGGTCCTTCTGCCTCTGTGTAAGAGGTCTCGAAGATGTTTTAAATTAATTCAGAAGAGGTATACATTGTCACTTATGTCTCATGAGCTCTTGAACCTTTCAATTCTTTTGAAAATTTAAGACGTTGACTTGGGTTGAAGAAATGCGAATAACAAATATTTGTTCTTGCCTCTCTCTCTCTCTCTCTCTCTCTCTCTCTTTCTCTCCCCCTCCCTCCCTCCTAAGACCTGCTTTACAGTGTTGTAATACATGTATCTTTCCTTTCCCTGCTTCACAATTCCCATTCCTCTTAAGAAAAAATGTTGTTTTTGAGTTTGGCCTCATGCTATGTAGGAGCCAGTGAAGCCGCTGGTCTAGTTCCTCTATTCTTCTGCTTCATCTTCTTCTGTAAATATTCTCCATCACTTCTACTTTCTTTCTTTTTTCTGTGAGTTATAGTGCGTAATTCACTTAGATTGAACCTATCAGACACCAACTTCTTGTAGACATTATTGAAGTGCAGGAGTTTTATCGTCTCCGCTCAAGCCTCAGAGCTAAGCAAGAACATGCTTCACTCCTTGAGGATTTTAGAGAGTTTGATTGCTCAAGATTGGACTTGGAAGACAGTGTTGGTTCTGCTGAGCAAGCCCTCCTAAAAGAGCATGCATCTATTAGCCGAAGTACAGGACAGGTACTGTTGAGTACAGTGGTACCCCTTCTTATTCTTTGTGTGTGTGTATTCTATTAGATGCATTTTTTAAGTTCTAGATGAAGTTGGAGACTTAGATTGAATCAGTTGTATAATTTAGGAGTTGCTTTGAGAATGAGGAACTAACACAGGAGCAAACACGTTACGTGATATATTGATTGTTTTAGAAATACCAACTATTTCATGCAAACCTTCACTCTCTTTCTTTCCATGCTTCAATTTGTGCCTGAATATATATAGATTATAGGTATATATATATATGTTGGTACCTTTGGTTCTGCTTGGTCACTGAGAATTCTTAGATAAGAATTTTGAGTTTTAAGATTAAATATTAAAATATTATATTTTAATATTATTATTATTTTGAGATTTGAAAAAGTAGGGAAAAAGTTAAATTGGTTATTATATTTTGTATGAAGATTTGATAAAGTTGTAATGATGAGATAAGAATTTAGAGTTAATGATTGCATTCTTTTGAATCCATTTTAGACTTCAGCACTGCACCTTATGCATGGTGGATGAGCCTTGGGATTTATAATTAAATGATTTTATAATGAAACAAATTGCTCCCATTTTTTTTGCCTATGCTTTTAAGGGAATGTGGAACTGATCTGGCAATCCAAGCCCTAGTCTTGGATTTGAAATCATGGTTAATATGAAATCCAAATCCTAATTCAAATATAAATCCGAATTCTTCCAATGTGGCAGGTTTAGGATGGGTTGATTTCTACATTAAGTTCTATTTAGGGTCAACGTGCCTTGTGGCTGTTGATCGTAACGATATATCTTCTAAATTTTTCTTATTTTAGATGAAATGGAATTGTCAGTCTGATTGCTTCAGTAACACTATTTGTTTCTCTGTTTTTAGAATTGTTACATGTATGTATCCATCTCACATCCGATGTTTAGTATTGTTTTTATTAAGTTTAGTATTTGTTACCGGTGATTAGGGGTATTCTATATGGGCTAGATGTTCTCTCTTGTATACACCTAGTGTACTTGGTTACGCCTATTGATATTAATAAATTTTGACTTACAAAAAAATTTGTTTTAGTAAGTTTTGAGTTTTAATTAACCTAGGAATATATGTACTGTTCTTGTCTTGTCAAAGATGAGATGGAATGGTCACATCATTACTTTTTTAGTGTCTGTTTTTTTTCCTGTTTGTGACATAATATTTTTTTTGTAAAAATTAAAATAATACCAAATGTGATACTTATGCATGTTTAGAATAGCAAACACATCATAAGTCAGTAGTACACTCGGTAAAGTAGGAATCCCACAAAATTGTATCCATGCTATAAAAAGAGAATCCACACGTACTTGGGTCTTATAACATTTTGGAATGGTTGCCATGATATAGTTCTATCATGGAAAGATCACAAAAAAATTTGTAAAATGATTTTATTTTGGTGATTAGTTTTAATTAAGGGGAAGAAACAAATATGAAGAACTGTAGTTTACATCTTCTGCCTTTTTACTGAATTCCCTGCCCTTGCCATGATATAGATGGATACTGTGATTTCTCAAGCTCAAGCAACACTGGGCGCACTTGTCCTCCAACATTCGAGTTTTGGTGGCATCAACTCAAAGCTCAGCAATGTTAGCAGCCATCTCCCAACGGTATGTAGACTTTTGCTGATGCGGTTGTAGATACTTCTTGGAACTCATATAGGTGGGTTAGCCCTTTTTTTTTGGTGTGCATGTGTTTTGTTTGGGAGGGCTGCCATGATAGAACTCATTGAGGTGCCTCAAGAAATGGAATTTACTTTTGTTATTTACATAGCACATAAACTATGAAGAATGAATTAAGATTGACGAGATTGAGTACATTGCACAAAAGTAAGGCCCACCACCATGGAAATGACACGAGTCAATAAGAAGCATTTTATCATGTGCGGGCAAATTTAAGGAGCTTATTTTCACAATCTGCAACGTAACAGGATGAGATCATCTTATGGGCAATTTGCAACATGTTAGATAATATTTTTTTATTGGATATTTGAATTCTTCATCAACCTCTGGTCAATAACATGGCACACACCATGCTCAAGCAAAAAAAAAAGGTTTTGACTGTTTGTACTCAGTTGTTATATTGATACACTACTATGACATGATGGTGCAGGTGAACAGTATTCTTTCCGCAATAAAGAGAAAAAAGTCAATGGAAACCATTATACTTTCGCTTGTTGCATCTGTATGCACGTTTCTCATTTTTATCTACTGGTTGAGCAAATGAGGAATGAGCATTAAAGTGTTTCACGTTTGTGGTGAAACTATTGTATTCTTTGATCCTCTATGTCCAGATGAGGGGAGCTGTCTTATGTTGTTGAGGTGACATTTTTTTTAAGGGTAGTGCATTATATATCTTGATTCGTATCTGTAACAGAATGCAAATGTCCAGTAAAGTTCAATACTTTCTAGATTAGAGATGTTGAGCAGGATTACCACTGGCTATCATAATGTTGTCATAATTTGTACCTTTCGTTCCTCTCTCCAAGAAGCTTGGTTCTTTGTTTCTTTGTTGAGGATTGATCAATGAAATTTCCTCTCTCCGTAATTAAGGGTGGAGGGCAAGATTGCACAATTATACCTTATACTAGAATGATCAGAACTAAATACTGATATTAGTTTTCCAAGGCCGTTTTTATGAGAGATATGATTATCACTGGAATCTCTCTCATAAAATGAAAAAACTACAATGAAGGTTCTTTCTTTGCAAGGTTTCTTACCCGATGGGAAGGCAAATATCTCCCCACTACTACTAGTAGCGATAGCGGTACTTTGCTAGACGAAACTTGGAGAGACCTTGGTGGATTTGAACATTCAGACATTGTACATGTCAGAGATCAAGCAGCATCGATTGTTCAAAGATCGGGATGGCAATTAGGTCAAAGAATCCAGCTGGAGATTTTCATATCATAATTACTACTCTACTGAAATGATGGTCTCAAATTCCAATTGCATGTGAGAGAAAATGGAAAGCAGCCAAACCTAGCTAGGAAGACAAAAGAGTCAAGACTATAATTTGTCGTTTTTTTGAGTGGCAATCCATATATTTCTTATGTGAGTGAGGCAGTGATGCAAATTCTATACGACTTTCGAGACAAACAGACCAAAAAGAAAAAAAAAAATCACTTGATTTGGGTACAGACCGATTGGACAGAGCAAGCCTATGACGACTTGCCTTCTAGATCTTCTTCATCCACCAGTATCTCTTTTTGTGTTTGTCTGGTTCATGCAAAGAAGAATAAGGAAGAAAGGCTTACACTGGGAACTTGATTTTAGGTCGTTCATATATAGTCTTCTAGCAGGATAGCACTAGATAAGAGTAATTCCGAGGCATGCCAAAGGCTTGTAGCTGGATTGGTATAATTCTCAAGCCTTCAAAATGGAGGTTTTGGATTCGAAACTCCTCACCCCAAATGTATTAAAAAAAAAAAAAAGTAATTCCGAGGCTTCTTACATCAATTTGTTCATCTAGTACTACTTGACACACGTGGATGCGAAAACATCAATTTGTTCATCTAGTACTACTTGACACACGGGGATGTGTGAATGTGTTTGCCATGATGGTATCAGGCTATTAGCTCACAGCCGAGAGAGAGAGAGAGAGTGAGAGAGGGTATCAATAGATTCAATACTCTGCTCTATGCCAACTCATATCACCCACAAAGTTTTGATCTAACTACGGAATTTGGGTAAAGAATTGAAAATCTCAATGATCTATGTCTCCACGAGCCAAATTACATTTTTTTTATAAAATGATTTTAAGATTATTCTCATCTTAAAAGTAATGCAGCGCGTCAACTTTGGGGAGCTCGCACATTCCAATCAGAAGAAAAAAAAACGTGCTTCCGAATGTTGCCTTCTTCTTCTTCTTCTGGCTTTAATGCAATATATTTTCTACATCCCTTCCACCCTAAGAATTTCTAAACGATGCCGACATAACTAATATACTTTTTCCTGCTCATTTTCCTTTCTCGTGAAGAAAAATAACACTACAAAAATACGAAAAAACAAGGCTTGTGGGATCGACAAATATGGTTCTCACTTATCCATCAAATGTCAAAGAATTACTTCTTAAGCCAACCTGATAGGTTTAAAATTAAGGGTGTGGAGGAATGCTCACATAAAGTATATATTGAAACTTTTGTTTTTTCCGGCTTCTGTCATATATATTGATGATTGGATATTTGACTATATATATACTATAACAGATTCCTAAGATTATGCAATTGTCAAGATTTAATAGGGTTGTCTCGGACTCTCAAAAGGGTTATAACTCAAGACCTTTGCTCTTTTACTACATAATATCATTTATCCCAAAAACTTAAGATGATGAGAAGATATAGATTTAATTATATGTATTCTATTCTTAATAGTATAACATATTGTGAATTAGATCATGAGTAGATATTGATTGCATAATATAGTGACTAATGCTACATACAGTCGTGAAATATGCAAGCGTTATGTAATTATTTCGAAAAAAAAGAATAATCCACACATAAGATTTTTATGTGTATTTAATATTTATTCACTTTTTTTAAAATAATTGTAATGTACTTATACACTCACAATTATAACTATCATTTCTATTATACAGTGGAGCCTTACCTAACATTTGGAATGGAAAACTTTGATATGAGACTTGAATCAATTAACTAGATATGACACTTACTGAATAATGTTTCCAATCCCTGATCTAGTGGCCCCGCGCGCACACACAGAGATCAGAGAGGGGGAAAATGGCATTGGCTGCCTTCAGATGAAAACAATCCTGATCACAAGCTTCTTTGATATCGAAATAATGACCTTTGTTTAGTACTCGGGCACGATCGAAAAAGGTAAACGATAAACTTGGTGTAAATTTTGAGATTGGGGCGTGCATTAATCAAGTCATGAGACCGATCGATCAAACAAAGTTCATTTTTTTCCTAAGTACAGTAAAATATTTTATTCAAATTCAAAATCCATATTGGGGTTAAAAGAAAGGTACGGTATAAAGTAAAGGAATATTTTTTCATGATCAAATCATTAACATATATATATATATATATATATAATTGGTGCAAAAAATTTCCAATATATAAAGGATGAAAGATGTTGAAGAATAATTCTACCTTATTTGTAGATAAGGTCCTGGACATATTTATAAGCAATGAACAACTCTCTTATTGAATCAGTTTGATCAAATGAATTAGGTCCATGAATTTCTTCATGGTATCAGAGTCTTTCATAGTACAAATAAAAACTCACACTACTTATCCCATAACAAAAATCAGAAAAAATATTAGTTTGCACGTGAGAAAGGGTATTGAAGAATAATTCCACATTATTTGTAGATAAAATCTTGAACATATTTATAAATAATGAATAAATTTCTCTTATTAAACCAATTTGATGAGATAAATTACGTCTATAAATTTTTTCGTAAATACTTATTTTACATCCCTCTGACAGTTAAGAAGCTGCATGGACACAAACCAACCCCACTTCAAATAATCCCCACCGGCCAGATGATATATATTCTTACAGTACTTCAATCATCATCATCATCAGTCTCTCTTAGCCATCATAAATTCATAATATTAATGTTGCTATCGTCATGGTAATCGATCATCATTCTTCTAGTTTACACGTACAAAGTTCCCCACACGGACTTACAATAATAATGTGGAGGTAATCACGAACCGATATTGCTAGCTGTAATGCTATTTTTGCTCACTAAAATGTGCAGGCAGACACTCTTTCAAGCATTGCAAATTACAACTGCAATAATATCATGGACAATTAAGACGTCATATATATAAAAATTTATTTATCATCATTTTTATTATAATCTTCTCATTATTTTTATTACCATCTTCTTATTATTTTATAATATGACATTAGATGATTAAAAATTATTTATTATATTTTATTTATAAATTTATTATTTAATGTCATATTATAAAATAATGAGATGATTATAAAAATTAAAATTATATATATATATTTCTACATGTGTGTTCTCTATATGTGATCGATAAGCCATTGTTGAGGACAATGACAGAATCGTTTCTGTGAAGATATAGCAAATCCTCTCAACCCTGTTGGAACTTTACAAAACCACATGACCTTTTTCTAAGACACGTCCATTCTTACACAAGGCCTACATAATTTCTGGAATCCAGAAAAAAGGCAGATTTATGGCACCTAGGATTTTCAGTCTTTGCTTATCCAAAAGAGGGTAGACCCCAAAAGACAACAAGTGCAAGGAGACGAGTGGCCGGGATTCGGGAAGACAACAGAATAATTAGAAATAAAACCTGAATGAATGCATGGAAGGAAAAGTAGTGGTACATTTCATGGGTCTTAAGACTCCAAACTGAATGGTGTCAGCTCACATCAAAGACTCGTGTCATTTCCAAAAATAATAGCTATTTATTTCTTCAAAGCAATAGCTATTCCTAGGTTATTATTAAGACCTTGCAACTGTAAAGCAGTGAAACGTCTTCCGTACGTACACCTCTACACCAATAAATATTTCATCTTTTGTTGCTTGCAAACTCAAAATTTCGATCCCCCAAGAGGCAAATTTTCACGCAGTACCATTTTCTCCATATGGACCTCCCGAGTACAACAGAATCACGTTCCTCTAAAACTTCAACCATCATCTCTGTTTCAGAGGCTCAATCATGCCCAAAACATGACTCACCCGAAATCCCACAGGAGGGAATCCAGCAAGAACAAGACGATCAAGACAACCTGACACTAGACTCGAATCCTGATCTTGTATTGGATCTAAGCCTCTTCAGCAGCAAGGATTTCAATCGTGGGTCGTCGAAGCCAGAACTCAATGATCTTGTCGATTCCATCGATGGAAACTCATCGAGAAACTCTCCGGCCGCTCCTGATCATCATCGGGGTAATTATCATGAAAACGAGCCCCGGGTTTTCTCATGCAACTATTGCCAAAGAAAATTCTATAGCTCGCAGGCACTGGGAGGGCACCAAAATGCTCATAAACGAGAGCGGACACTAGCAAAAAGAAGTCAGAAAATAGGTGCAGCTTTTGGAAACCGATACCCTATCATGGCGTCTTTACCTTTGCATGGCTCTTTCAATAGGCCTCTTGGTATCCAGGTGCACTCCATGATTCATAAGCCATTCTATCAATCATCAACTGTTAGATCCCCTTATGATCTCTATGGCCAAAAGGGGTGGTCAAGACAGCATTTTGATCATCAACAGCCAGCCATTGGGCGGCTTGCAGCGGAGAATTTTCACACGGGAGTAGCAGTACTGGCGCCGTCGTCGTCTGAGATAGGTGGGGCTGCAAGACTCGATAGCAGTCGGAAGTTCTCTCCGGCGACCGAGGGAATTGGAGGGTTTTGGTGGGATAGTGTTGGTCTTTCTTCACTTAACAGCCATTGGAGGACTAAACAAGATGAGTTGCAGAAGCTCGACTTGTCCCTTAAACTCTAACCAGTTCTCTGTATCTCTGTCTTGTTTGTTTTTTTTTTTTTTTTCCTTCCAGTTTTTCCCTTTTTCTTCATCGATTTTAGAAGTCGTTTTTCCATTTATGTTTACTCTGTAAATGCAAAATAAGAGATTTGGTAGCTACTTCCGCCGGCGTTGCAATTTCATGACTTGGAATTACCCTCTATTTGGGTTTGACTGGACTTAATTCGAACTTGAAACAATGAAGTTGTTTAATTTGTGATGAACAATGTTCTTTGAAGTTCCAATCCATTCTCTCTTTTCCGTAATTTCATATGAAATCTGACACTCCACGGGTAAAAGCGGATAAGTAACATGCTGTAATTTTGGACGCAATATCTTGATCAAGATATCAACTGAGATTTTTAAGTAAGATGGAGACATCAAACAAGTTTGAAAATATCTGTTTTTTAAAAGTATTTTTGGCATTATTTCTTGGTTCTTTTTGCCGTTGAACATTTTATTTCACAATGATACAGTAAAAGTACTTCTATCTATCCGTTGAACTATAGGACTACTCAATCCATGAATGAATGAATGAATATCCTTTAACCCATGCCATTTCAAAAACTCTTAACTTGGATGATTAATTAATTATAATAATTACATGGGATTCAAATTTGAACTTGGGGTTGGGGCATGGGACTCCTTCATCATTTCATTCAAGGTTTATCCATCTTATAATTACTACGTACGTGGGGGCATGGTCCAAGAAAATATGCACATGTTTGGAGGCTCATGATGATCATATGTTATTGTTACTTATCGAACGGTTGTGATTTCTTTGGAGTGACAACTTGTTGGACCCAGTTGCAGTTGAATCAATAGACCATAAGTTAAAATAAAGCACATAATTGATGGCTCTCAGCTATGCTATCACATCAAATTAGTAGTATATTACATTAATGCCTTAAAATTTTAAGAGTAAATCTTTATTGTCTTTTTCTTACCAAGAAGATCCCTAGATGGAACCCACTTACTATTGATTTGTACAGCATATGTAATATCATGCTAATCATAATGCAACAAGATCTCCTAGATTTAATATGTTAAAATAGTAACGGAAATCTGGTTATATGACAGTTAATTATCATGCTAATCAAACACTAAGATGGGCTGTCAAAGGATGACAGAAAAAACCATACAAGTCTTTGTCAATGAAAATGAAGTTCTGGTGCTTTTGCCACTTTGTTGTGAACCAGTTGGGCTGTCAATATTTTTTGTGTTATACTGCCTTAGTCCTTACCTTATTGAGCATTGAAAAACCGTGCGCCTTCCTTTTTGCCTTTGGATTAAGAAACAGCTCAATACACCAGTCGGAAAGAGACACTCGGAAGATGTGGAGCTATCGTTTTGCTGGAATTAGGTGGAAAAATTAAAGCAGGAATTAGTGCTCTTCTCAGTTACAATCTTATGATAATTAAAGAAAAATACTTTTGTTTTTTTTGTCGGCAATCCTAATTTAACTTTTGCGTTTGAATCTGGAACAGACTAAATTCATACCCTTTGGATAGACCTTATATGTCCCTTGCTGAATTGAGATAAGTTGAGATAAAAGATTGAATAAAATATTATTAAAATATTATTTTTTTAATATTATTATTATTTTAAAATTTAAAAAAATTAAATTATTTATTATATTTTAAGTAAAATTTTAAAAAAACTGTAATAATGAGATGAAACACCTTCACTATCCAAACATGACCTAAATGTTTTAATACAGTACGATAATATTGTAAACTATACCTGCATTTTTAATACATACAGGCCACATGGTCGATTGAAATTGTGGGACTTGAAAACCATAGTCGGACGAGAGGCAGCGGAACCTGATGCAGACCAGCCAACATGCTCAAAATAAAGAGGATTACTAGTTTCATTACAAAACAAACACAAACGTTATTCTAGCATACTACAAAGGTTGGCTGTCAGTTTGCAGCGAGCAGCTGTCTAGCTGAGGGGTCTAATTTTGAAATCAAAACAGAGATTAATCACAGTATTTCAAATCCAACAAGATTTAGAAAGGCAATACTCCCAAGTATAAGGGAACTCAAGTTAATCCTTAACCGTCACTTAAAAACTCTTAACCGTCACTTAAAAGAGTTTTTTTTCTAGTCATAAACATATAGGCATGGCAAAAGAATCAAGTAATTTCTTCCATGGTGACGAAATTGTTACTCAAATGACTCCTGCATGAAGCTTAGCAGACGTCTCACATATGCTAGCACAGTGGCAGGTCCCTCATTGGCGGCTGCCATAAGCAACATACGACATTGAAATTTCCATGGGAAAAATGCACATATGACCCAAGAAGCAATCTCATCCACAGACAGCATAGCAAAACCAATCATAGATCACTTCACTTGCTTTTCAATGAACGATTTCACAGTTTCCATCCATCTAATAAACTCAGTTTTATCTTTGTTCTTCATGTATTGATGTACGAAAACAGCAAGTTCATCATTTATACCCCTTGCTTCCAAAAATTTGTAAAGTGAGTCTTGCAACTCATCATCCAATTCCCTGTAAACAACCAAGCACAAAAAAACCACACAATCAGACCAAAATTCTATAACCCAACCTTAGGGTCCTGTGAAAACAAAGTAAAATAATATCTGATTCGGTGCTATATGGCAGTGTTCTGGTCTGCACACAATTGAAATTTATAACCCTAGTATTCACACTATGTTCCATTCAATTAAAAGGACACATTGTTCTACTGGCTCCTGTAATTCAAAATACCACACTGACTTCAGTTCCTTAATATCAAAAGAAAACAAACAAGAAAAAACTCAACATACTTGAATTCAGGTCCCACATAAGGCTGAGCTGGCATCTTATCACCGCGGCGTATAAAAAGCCTGTTAATCTCTATACTATCTGGCCAAGCTGAGCACGTGATCTCCAAGACATCAACATCTTTGCATTTACTGATATTGACAATCAAGGTAATGTGAAGTTGGACTTCCTCCCCAGTGCCACCGCCTGATTTTGCAGTAGGAATGGCTCCATCGAACATGGTGACTTCCACTTTAATGTCTTCATCTCCCATTTTTCTTTTCAATCTAATCCACTGCTCTCCAGGCCGGGAATCAACTGTGAATGAATCAAATTTTGCAACGGGCTGTCGCATGAGAACATAATTAAGTATTAAAGCCAAGAAACCAGTGACTATGTTTAATCGAGTGAAACTATTCAGGAAAAAAATCTCAAGAAACCAAGAAGAAAATAAATACGAAAAATTCTTTACCTTTTTTTTTTTTTATCAGTAGATATGAAAAATTCTTTAACTACCTGTTTCGCTAGTAAAAGGAAAATTCTACATACCACACTCCTATCCCACATCTATCCCACTATAATGAGTAGACATTATCATTAACCTTTTGAATTTTTCTTTTAGAAAATAAAAAATGATCCAAGGGCGATAAAAGTGCCACATTTTGTACATAGGATGAAAGTAAGATTGGAGTTTGATGTGTAGATTACTGTAAAAACAACTAGGAGAGTGAAAAATAACATAAAATTATGACCATAGCAGAAAACATAATTCATAGAACTATGGGAATAATATTGTATCTAGGCTCATGTAGGCAGGAGATTAGCTTAGTGCCAGTCCCGTCAATCAAAAAGTTCTAATTCAAGTAAAATCTCATCAACCAACCAAAGCACAGGCTTCATAACAAGCTTCCAAAGAACAAGTATATACTCTCAAGCTCTATTTGATTGCTGCAAAGTAATTAGGAGAACATTAAATAAAAAAGAGACCGTTGCGGTTATGCGGTTTTAAAATTCTAGGACGCAACAATTCCGGAAAAAATTGAAGGGTTTTCATTTATTAAACATGAATAGAAGAAAAATTCAGTTAAAATCTATTCGAAATTTTATCCCAGAGAACCAATCAAGCCCGCTAGGTCTCAGACACCAAAACTTAATACTTAATACTTAATTTAAAAAAAAAAGAAAAAAAATTTACTTCTTTCACATATTCCCTCAACTAAAAAATTCTTGTAATTTTTATGGGGACCCATTAGCTTGCTAAACTAACAGATTCACAAAAATCAGGAAAAAAAAAAAAACCTGCGTGGGAGGGGAGCGTTCGAGCTCGTATTGGATCTCGTTGCGGAGGAGTCTGAGAATGTTTGCTTCGAAGGCCGATTTGCGCATTTCTGTGATGTAAGTTCTATGTTGGGTTTGAAACAGAGAATTTCCAATAGTTTTGAGATGGGGTTCTTGTGGTAGTGGCTGAAGACGGCAGATTAGAAGGGCCCCGGAAGAAGAAGAAGAAGAAAGGGTTTTTCTAAAAAAGGGTCGGATTAGACGTGCCATTGAAGGACTTCTTATCGTCGTTGTGGCAAAGTGAAGTGAAATGCAAGGGTGGGAGAGCGAAGGTTCACGGATTAGGGTTTAAGCAGAGCATATTGGGGGTTTTGGTACATAGAAGAAGCGCAGAATCGTAAATTTTTACGCACCCGCGTACGTATTATTTATTTACGTTACACTAAAGTCTTATATCACATTCTAATTTGTTATTTTTATTTTTTTAAAGCATATATTTAAGTATTAAAAAAAATTAAATAGAAATGTGTTGTAAGGTATATATAATTTTTTGTTAATTATTTATTTAATTAAATAGAATAACTCCACATAAATATATATGAACTCTTTCTTGTTTTCAATAAATTAAGAGTTTTGTATAAGTAGGTGAAAGTTGAGGTCAACAACCAGCTTCGTTTTGGTGGCTAAATTGCCAAAGCATACTACAGCAGCCCATATGACATTTAGTCGGATGCCATGCAATGGGCTCAAGCCTCAATACCGATTGCTTGCAAACATCTTGGGTTATTTGTTTGAAATCACCCGAACAAGTAAGGAGAGGAGGTTCAGCTGCCAACAAGTTTCAACTCACTGATTCAGGCCAACCTGCTTTGCCTTGAGACTAAAACCGATCTCTTTCATTCATGTCCAACTTTTAAAGCATCTTGAGAAGCCCCTCCCTTAATTTTGGGTCTTGCGAATCTGATATTGCAGGGAAGCAATAGGAACTGATCGCTGATCCTCTCTTTAGCCCAAACCTGGTCTCAGTCCCACAAACTCTTGTTTATCAACGTTGTTCGGTTCTGATGTACTGTTGGTGTCGGTCGTCGTAACATCCTTCTTTCTCACTACAATCTTTCTAGTTTTTTACTGCATTTTTGACACCTTGTTTCCTAGTTTTCAACCACATTTCCCTTTACGGCTTGGCCTGGCCTGGCCTGCTTCCTCAAGCATATCCAGTCTGCTTTTCATCTCAACGGTTGGATGTTAAAGGGTGAACAAATTGCAAAACGAGCTTAGACTACTAGTTAGAATTTTGTGTAAAGTCAAAATCATATTAACGAAATGCATACAAAAAATTATCAGTCCTAATTATGACATCCTACCCTCTCAATTAATTGCTGAAATCTTACCCTTGAAAACATTGACAACTGATATTATAGACTCTCCATACTTTCTTCAAAGAAAAATATTATTATGAACCGTCATCTGAAAAGACTCGTGATAATGAATTTTATAGTCTCTGTTTGTATAGCCTGTTGGAGATGCTCTAAACGTTACTTTATCACAGAATCTCGAACTCCTTTTTAAGTAGGCTCCGACCCAGCTCAGAGTGTTAAAACAATCCTCAACATCAGGGCCATTTATCTACAAACCCAGATTTATATATCAACCATATCCCAAAAATAAATTCACCGCCGGGGGAACGGCTCGCAGAAAGTTTTGATTCCCTTAAATAGAAGAAAAAAAAGATAATATTTTTCTCCTTTCAGGATTTTGTATTGGTTTTTATAACTGAGAAAAAAACAGGGGGCGCGTTTAACATGAATGTTCATGCAGTAAGATCCTGAAAACCATGTTGTGTACAAAAGCTTCGAGGGAAAACGAAGCGGGAACGGTGCCGGTTTACCTCAATGTGTACGATCTGACGCCCATCAATGGGTATGCCTATTGGTTTGGCCTTGGAGCGTACCATTCTGGTGTACAAGGTCAGTGACGGTACTGTTTTTCTTTCTTCTTTTTCTGCTTCAGATGTTTTGGTCCTCTTTGAGGTTGTTTTTCATAGATTGAACTTTGATGATGAAGTTGGCGGTGTGCATTGTTAGTTAGATCTACGCTTCGGTTAGCTTCCCAAGCCCAGATTGCTTGTCTGATCTTTATCTCGTCTTTTTATTCTGGTTTTGATCATTTTAGTTTATTAGCTGTTACCGTTTGGATTTACAGCTTGGAGTATAGAGGATAGTTTATTGTGTCTTGTTTGGATGATGAGAAAATGCAAGAAAAAAGGTGTTACAGGATTGAGTTTTGGATGTTTTGTGTTGTGATAGCCATGGAAAGACGGTCTAATGTATTCTCAACAGGACGAATAAACATATGAGATGTCTGATGAGAGTACTAAAACTTTCTTAACCTTCAACGCCGGGATAAATAAAGTTATTTCTTTTTTGCTCTGCTTTCTATAAATCTATCAGCAATCAAACATAAACAGAGAATCTTCTTCTTTATTTTCAATCTTTTGTATATTTCCTCAATTTTCTCTTCTGGGTTTTTGCTGGATGAACCGCTTGTATATTATATCGTTCTATTAAGGCTTTGTATTGGGTATATTTCAGTCCATGGTATTGAGTATGCATTTGGAGCTCATGGGTATCCATCAACTGGAATTTTTGAAGGAGAACCAAAAAAATGCGAAGGATTTACATATAGGAAGACAATTTTGATTGGAAAAACGAGTATGGAGCAGGCGGAGGTGAGGGCAGTCATGGAGGAGCTGGCAGGTGAGTATCGAGGGAATGCATATAATTTGATTTCCAAAAACTGCAACCATTTTTGCAATGATGCTTGTGTTAGGCTCACTGGAAATCCAATCCCAAGTTGGGTCAATCGGCTTGCTAGAATTGGTAAGACCCTGTTTGGGTTTTTGTTTTTGTTTCTTTAACTTCAGTCAATGTTTTGGGTTTTTCACTTTGTTGCAGTAGATGCAATGGAGAGGTTCACCTTTGCTTCAATTTCGGGTTTTTGATTCAAGTGGTTGAGACTTGAAATGCATAAAGAGCTACTGGAATGATAAATTATAATGAAGAGTAGCATTCGAGATAGACTTATATTTCTTCATAAATAAGCTGCTTTTAAACACTCTTGCTTTGAGTTTATTTTGTTTTGGGTTCCAAAATTAATGAGGATACTTCTTTTTATAGGATTTCTTTGCAAATGTGTTATTCCAGCAACTCTAAATTCAACTAAAGTAAGGCATCATAGAATCGAAGACAAGCCATGTGAAGAAGAAGAAGAAGAAGATAAGAAGAAGAAAGTCACAAGCGACTCAAACAGAGTCATTTCTTCCAACTCTTCTTCCTCTTCTTCATTGTCTCCTTCCAGCTCTACAATCCGCAGGGGAAGAAGCAGAAACAGAAGCAGGCGCAGACGTGCTCTTCCTCCATCTTCGCCTTAGCTTTTGAATTGAGGGGGTAAAAAAAAAAAAAAAAAGGAAATCTCAAAGGGAAGGAAGGAGGCAAAACTCGTGGACTTATATTTTTCTATATTTTTCTTCATTCTTTTCAAAGGGAACCTCGAAGAGAATCTACCTGTTCTTGAGGAACCTCGAAGGCATGCAGCAAATGCCTGTACGAGTGTACGCTTTTATTCTCTGGGAGGAAAAGTTATGAAATTACTGCAACTTTATCTTTATTGACCCCATTTTGTTACTAAACTGCATGACATTGCCTTTGGACAGATTCTCCTGTCTGTAGGTAGTTCTTTGAACTCTATGAAGAGCGGGCGAAACTAATGATTTGATTTTAAAGTACCAAGAGCATTAGCAGTGTCCTAATTATATTTTAATCAAAATTTATTAAAAAATTCACTTTTTTTAAAGTAGTTTATTACTTTTCAACAATACTAAATAACAAGCTCTATGAATCTATCGCTATTTCATTTAAATATTCATTTATAATTTTCATATATATAAATAGATAATAAATTCACCCAGATCTTATAGATAATTCTAGTCAATAAATTTAAACAATCCCAAATTAGAAACTATAAACTCATATTTTTTTAGTTTTATGCGAGTATTGGCATTCAATTTCAAATTAAAAAACATGACTCCCTGAATATTTACCAATAAGTCACAAACTTGTTTTTTCCAAAATAAAAATAAATAACAGGTCTCTCAACAATTTTTATTTTTTATTTTTTTCACCTGCAACAATTGAAATGGCTCAAACCGTGCGAAATGAGAGAAGCAGAAGGAAATAATAGCAAAATGAGATGGCCGGAAAAAAAAAAATAACGAAAAAATACTTGGCTAGCCAATTTCTGGTTATATTTGACCAGCTAAATTTATTGTAGATTAATTGAGTTTGTTATGAGTTGTGTTTTGAGCTAGCTAGTCAAATTTTAGCTATATTTTATCTATTACTAACTCATTATAAGTGCTCTAAACGAGTTCAAAATGTTGCACAGCTTTAAATTGTGTGTATTTTCCATTTATTTATAAAGTTTATTTGAATAAAAGATTATAAATGATGTATCAAGATTTGAGGAAAAGAGATTGAAAGAAGAAAGAGATAGGGTGAGAGAGAGACCATGAGGTTGTTGGGGGGAGGGCTCTTTTAACAACAAAATACGCGGTAAATTTCAGGCCCAATGGCTGGCTCCCGAAATCGTGCGAGGCTCCACCCGCACACCGGCCTTGTGCCGACCCAAGCGAGGGTGAACAGAGTCAACAGACTGGTTGCAGTAACCCACCCGCCACCCACACCTGATTCAAATACAAGATAAATAGATACATAATAATAATAATAATAATAAAAGGAAAAATTTTATTACAATCAGAATTTATATATCAATTTGGGTATCGAAATTGATATAAAAGATATATATTTAATGAAATGATATAAATTGAAGATAAAAATAATTTTTATGAGATATGAGATTTTTTTCTTTCCTCAAAAGTTTTTTTATATTTTTTTAAATTAAAAAAAATAATTAGTAACAAATTGATACACGAATTTATTTATATTTAACAAAACTCATAATTTTATAAAGTAACCCCTAAACCAACGGTGTAGGTCCTACTTAAAAGTTTTTTTCTTTTAATAATAGGTCCTACTTAAAAGTTAAAACTCGAGCATTTGGGCAGTGAATCGAGTCAAATATTGCTTCTTCCAGCTTGGCTTTACTTCGATACACTCTTTTAACATATTTTATAGCTTAGGAAATAAAGAAAAAGGAGTCGATATAAAGGATCAATGATCCACCTCACCTAAGTGGTAAATGACTACGTGCAGAGGAATATTAAAATTCCTGAGCTTCATAACAAGTGGAGTCATGTCCTACGTCTTTTCACTCTTCAATCACACTTATCCCTTTTTTTTTTGCTAAATTATTATTTTTTGTTCTCACTCCCTTTTCTAGGGCACAATCCGTGTTGTGAAACTCTCCTTAATCGGCATCACCGGATCATTCCTTGGCACCAATCAAGCTAAATTAACATGGAAGTTCTCAATTTGAGTTTTTTTTTTTTTTTTATTATTTTACTCAGAATCCTTGCGATCGAAAAGATTCCACCCCAAATAAAAAAAAAAATATGCACAATCGCACTTAATATTAACCAGTTGATCTACTCCAACATGGATGCATGGGAGAAAAAAAAACTTCAAAATTAAATGGTTTAAGCTATATTTGATTGGTTAAATGATCCCAACTCACATCTCAAAATAACGATAAATGAGATTTACTATTTTTTTAACTTCTCATAAAAAAATTTAAACCCATCTCAACTAATTTCATGATTTAGGTTGGGTTTGAGTATTGAGGTAATGTTAGATATTCTGTGAATAGTAATAAAAAAAATAAAAAAATATTAAATAGTAATAAACAGAAATACAAAATAGTAAAAAACATGTAAAAAGTAATGATGAATAATGAATAATGGTAAAATATTCTCAAAGAATAAAATACTCCACTATCCAAGCTAGCCCTAAAACACATTTTAACTTATTTACGTTCAAATACATCTTTATAAAATTCACAAAAATATTACCTTTTATAAATAAACTCAAATCATTTAAAATTATTCCGGCATCCAAACACACCTTAGTACTCATATTTTGGGGTCATTGACAAAGACATGGGGAACATGGCACCTAGCAATAGCATAATCGATTAAGACACGCAGAATAAAGGTAGTAATGGCTAGAAATCACCAACTGCATCTGTCCATGGAGAAGCAGCCATATACAGCCATCTTTCAATCAAAGCAAATTATTAAGAGCCACAAGCCAAGGCAGATGGGAGGGAGATAATGAGCCATCACAATGAAAGAAGTTTTACTAAAAATTGCATAACACAATTATGGGAATTGATAGAAGGTATCGAGCCACATCAAGAACCGTCATTCTTTAAGAGGAGAAGACCCAGTTGGTTTATTAGGTTGTTCATATTGAAGATAAAACATTAAGATGGAATTCTAACTAAAGAAGTACTACAGACAGACGGATTACGTAAAAATTAAATCACAAAATAAAGATATGTTAAATCTACTTTATCACAAAAGTAATTTTACAATCTGAACTACGTCAAATCACATAAGTGATATCACTTTATGAGATTACTTTTGTGTAATCACTTTGCAGCTAAAGTATTTCTCTTCCAAAGAATGCCTCGCCAAGTCTATAATTCACATTCATAATTTGATCGCAACAACATAAAAGGCATATTATAAGCAGGCTTAACATATTAGTAACTTACAGCAGATAAGAATAGTACGAGCATCCATGTATAAAATGACGGTGTGAACCGCAACAACAGTGAACAAAAAATATATCAAGACTTTATCTGTAACACAAATAAGTAGCTTCCAAAGGTGAGGAGCTAGGCCATGAATTTTATGTTTAAAAGTAAATGGAGAAAAAAAAAAAAAAAAAAAAAGAAGAAAGGGGAAATCCTCAGGCCTTTGATGTGTGTAGTCCGAGGGTCCTGCAAACATAACAGTGAACTCGACAAAAAGTGAGATGTATTAAAAATGTGATGAAAAAAACTTTGGGGAAGGGGGTTTCAGGCTTACCTACTTCAACAACAATTTTGGTTTACAGCAGGGATATTAATTAGCTCTGCTTTGCTTTCAACCATTCAACAAAATTGTCCAGAATCAAGGGCCAAGCAAGGTTAGGATCATAATTACTAAGTTCCGGAAAGCTAATCTGCAAAAAAAAAAGTGTCAATGTCAGGTCAGATTTTAAAATGATAAGCCATAAATCAACACACACCCCTCCCGTCTTTTGAAATCCACCAGCTAAAGAAAATCGCTTCTATATTGGATTTGAAAAGAAGGTGCTCAGCTCAAGACGTCTAGGGAGAAAAATTTTTATTCACCTACAAAACGAATCATTTTCCACTCCATAACCCACTTACTTTTCAGTCTTTATCATTTAAAAATTACTATTCATCTTTAGCCAATTTTGTTTGTAGCGCCAAACCGTCACGTGGTTTGGTATGATTCATTTTGGAAGAATTTAGTCCTAATGCTGAGAAAACTTGCAGGAAATCTGTGCTTATAGAAATCAGAGGTTCTCTGACCAAAACAAACGAAAAAAAAAAAATGAAGGGTCTGATCGTCAGGTGAAATTATACATCTTCCACCAATGCAATTCATTTAAAAGGGAATGCCATGGACTTGGCCTTGAGTTGGATCATAAAAAATATGTAAAGTCTGTCTTACAAATGCTTTGAAATTGGAAACGTGTAGCTCTATTTACAAATTTTATAACGGTAATGCTTGACTACCCAACTGCTATAGATATCTCAAACACGAGGTTGTGGTGGATTAATTTAGAATCCATTCAGTGTAAGTTGCAAATAAAAACTTCACCCCAGACAACTCAGTGACCTTTGCACAAGAGATGATTCATTATATGTGAGTTTTCACTTCTTCATGAAACAGACAGGCACTTACCCACCCGTGGGTAGCCCAAGTGGTAAGGGTGAGTTTGTGTGCATGAGCCCCATGTCACAGATTCGATTCTCTAGAATCAAACTGCGATTTAAGTGGGAGGTAGTCTCACTGGGGGTTTAGGTTCCATGGATGAGTCCCTGCCGGTTTTTTTTTTTTTTTAAACACAGAGGTACTTTTTGAGTTGGTATGGTTATCCTCCCCCCCGCCCCCCGCGGGGCTCTGTTTCTTTCTTCTCCAGAAACAAGGTAATAAATTGTCCATGTGAGTACACATGCGTACAAATACAGTATAGGTCAAAAAGAAACAAATAGGGAGAAACACAAGCTCTATAACCAAACTTTAATAGTACCTCATTGCAAAAGCGGTAGAAGCCCATCCATTGGTCCATGTTTATGACCTTGTAATCATTCTGAGTCTGTGTTTGGAACACAAACATACAAGAACCAGTTATTCATTTATTTTGTTTGCATATGAGAGAGAAAGAGGAGAAGGTTATGTATGATCAAGCATTACAAAATATTAGCATCACTTATAAAGAGGATTTTTGCTTTCTCGTCTAAGCCTATCAAACCAATCAGTTTGTAACCACATCATACTTCTTACAAGAGGTAATAGATCTCCGCAGTCTCAGCAGAAAAGCGAAACAAGTCAGCAAATCAATTCTAATTTTCATGGAATATGGCAGAGTTCATTGGTATAACAATGCCAAACAGTTTATCATTAAGCTGGAAAAACTAGAGTTAAGCTGGAACTACACATATTTAGCAGCTTACATTGAAGTGAAACCTTCCCTCACAACTATACAAGAGGGCTGCAGATCTATCAATCACGACAGTCAATAAATAACATAACCTAACAACTATAACTGTGAAAAAATGACCAAAAAAAAAAAAAACAAAAGGAGGAAATACTTCAACTTAGGCATCACTCACCTTTAAATACTGAATAAACAAGTTGACCTGTGCGTGAAATTGGGAGCCTAAAACAAGATCCAATAATTCGCATATGCTCTCTATATCTATGCTCTTTTGTTTCTCCTCTGGCAGAATAAATAACAGGTGGTTGAAAGTAGAAGTAGGAAACTATTATGAATATATATATATGTTTCAAGATTGCACGAAATGGTGTAAAAAATTGTACCTGTTAAACAATATCGAAATGCATAGGAATAGAAATCCACAAAGGTCGATGGCCTCTTAACCTTCTCAGGGAATATTTGAAAAATGGAAAAATTAGTAGAATTACAACCTTTTTTTAATTAACATCATCAGTAGCAACATAGCATCTTATGCATGTTATAAACATATGTAATTGCTGGTAAGTTTCCAGAAAGGAAACTTCTTTTTTTAGTTAGTATCTGAAAAAAAACTAGTTCAGATATTTTACCTCTTTCTCCAGCTCTGGGAGTGCCTTTTTTAATTTATTTATAGTGTCAGCCCTCAGTGCTTTAAGGCCTCTTCGCCACTCTTCCTGTAAGATAATTAGCATCATCTCAATATATGAATGACCGTAATAAATAGGCAACATGGTGTCTAGTGCAGGACAAACACGAAGAATTGAACAGGAGTAAGAAGAAGAATGCACTACATTTCTTCACGGTGATGTATTAGTTTGTGTTAGTGTTAGTATTAGTTTACTTGCGCATGCTTGAAATATATTGCTTGTCCACTTGGTGATGCTTTGAGCTTTTTATAAAAATTACTAGATGTTTCTCGATGATCTATGGTGATGTTGACAAGTATATAAAAATTTTCAAAGAGTATTGAAAACAATAATTTTCTATTATGTTCATGTAACAATGTAATAAAAAAAGATGAAGAAAAGAAAAGAAAGGAAAATGCTGTATATAAAATATCCTTACCAGGATAAAATATCCCTGTTTTTCCGCTTTCATTTTCCTGGAACGTGTAGCCATCAATTTTAATACATGGTCTAGAGGATGAAATATAAGAACAGAAATATACAATAACTCTATAAAAAGCTTACCAGGCAAGCATCAAGATCCTCACATCAGTATGATCTACTTCCATATCTGAACAAAGAGTTTCAATTCCCTCTGGGCTGTTGAAAGAAAAAAGTACATATATTAGGATTGTGCTTGCATTTCCAACATGAAAAAAAAGCTTCCCATATAGAAAAGTTAAAAGACAGATTTTGACACCAAAGGTAGTCATCATAAAGGTTAGATGAAATAGATCAAGTTTCTATTATAAATAATAAGTAATTGGATAAATTTTTTTAATAAGTAATTGAATAAATATAATACATCCTCAAGATTACAACCAAAAATCTGAAAAAAGCTATGGAATCAAAGAAAGAATCAAATTATAAAGCTCAAAAGGCAGCCAGTAAAGCAATGAAGAAGGCAAAAGCAGTTCAGCAAGTTCCTAGTGAGCTCCAAAGAAGAACTTCCCTCTATTCACACCATTCTCATGATGACCAAAATTACCTTTTGACATAGCAAACATATGCATAGCCATGCCTTTGAATGCAAACATCAGCCTAAGTGAAGTTGAAATCTATGTAGAGGTTTAACAAGTTGTACATGACTAGTCAAAAGAATGTACAAATCAGCCTAGCATGCCTTCAAATTTAAATAAATAAAGCTAAGTAAATAATTACATATAAAAGTAAGTGCCAACCAAAACTGGATTACAAGTCTCTGTAATACCTAAATTGTAAAATACAACCGATCAAAAAAATACTTAAATTGTAAAATACAACTTTAAGTTTTACACAGTTTAAAAGGCAAACAGTTAAATACTAAAGCCACAGATAAGAATCTGAACTTTGATAGAGTAGACTTACTCAATCATACCAGAAGACCTATTTGCATATGAATGAAATAGGTTATCGATTCGTTCCAACTCTTTTGAAGTTGCTTTACTTGAGGCTGAAAAGATGAGATTGATACTGTTATAAAAACCGGCAACTATTATAACAACAATTGACTAATGAAATAGTTCAGACCACAAATACATAAGCGATGGCATGATAAATTTTTTTTTTTGATAAGTCGGCATGATTAATTTTTATTTCAATGTATTCATAACAGCTATCGCACAACTCAACTAAGCCATAAGTGGGCTCTGTGGATCCTCCTCATCCATTAAATGGGACTTAAGATGGAGCATACACACTAAATTTAACTGTCCTCCCATTTACAAGAAAGCTGTTCACACTTTTTCCAATCCATGCAATAATTTACCCAACTATTTCTTGCTGAAATATCTGCAAAATTCTCAGAAAAAGAAAAATGAATGGCCTGTTACTAAACTACAAGTTCTGCATCATTTCCAAAAGTAATACTTTGTTTGGTCATATATAGAAAGTGGGGTAAGTACAAAAGTAATAATAATGATAATTTTTTAAGGTTTTCTTCCTTACACTTAATATACTCTCCAAATCTCATCTATTTTACAGAGGTAATTTCAGTTGGAACAAAGGAAATGTCAACCTACTTTACTCACAATTCCCTTTATTTTGGCTTCCACAAGGAACCATATCTAAAAAAGAAAAGAACTGCAATGTTTCTTTTTCTTCTCTTTGCTCAAATTTGCTTTTTTCCCTAATAAGCTCCGATTCCTTTTAGATAAAATGGTTAACCTCTAGCCAGAGAACGTTTGCATGATATATGAGGTTAAAAAATCCAACTTTTATTGGGATATCAAGGTTTGGTCACCCTCTAGTTCTTTCCACGTCAAATCCTTCTTTCGGATCTTGCCTTGTGCTAGAAGGCAAAAATGATTCCTAACAAACGAACTTTAAAGTCTTCCAATTTCCTCTAAATTTATCCTTTTTAGCATGTTATCCAGCAGCTTCACATAAATTCTTAACGGTTAAGAAGATTCTCTGGTCATGGACTGTGCAAATTAGATGGGCATTTTCACTTGAGCTTTCTTTGTATCAATTCAAAAACACTTTTCTTTGTTAAGAAGAGTAGGGTATAAAATGAACTAGGGTCTAATCCATTAGAAGCCCATTGTCACTGGTTGACCAACATACAAAAAGGAGAAAGTGATACAAAACCAGTGAGATTCAGCTACTAAAGTGATAACTCCAGAAAAGAAAGAAAACCCCTATAAAATGATGGGACCTCACACAACCACAGAATACTCAATTCCCATGGAGAAGGATTTGGCGAGATATGGCCTCCCAAAGCGGCATTTTTTGTATGGACAATAGCATTGGATAAGATCTTGACGATGGATAATCTACGGAAACATAAGGTGATCACAGTAGATTGATGCTGTATGTGTAGGAAAAATGGTGAAACTATGGATAATCTACCGTTGCATTGTGAGGTTGCTAGAACGTTATGGAATCAAGTGTACAACAGATTAGAGTTAGCTTGGGTTGTGCTTGCCAAGGTTGGCCTGAATACCCTTTTCATTGGTTTCCTTCATATATATAGAAGAGAGATACAATAGGGCACCGAATGTTCATCGTGATTTCAATGCCTAAATTGCTGCTGGTTTACACGTTAAGTATTTACACATTAAGTCTATTTACAGCCAAACTATTTCCTGCTATACTATCTAAATATAGAAATGCCTAAATTATCTCTGTACCATCCCCCCTCAAATTGATGCTGATGAATCAAGAAGCATCAATTTGTCAACCAAGAACCGATACCGGATCCGAGAAAGGGCTTTAGTGAATATGTCTGCAGTTTGACGTTCAATGGAAATGTGAGGGAGAGTAATCACATGTTTGTTAAAGGATTCACGTATGGAATAGCAATCGATTTCAATATGTTTCATATGCTCATGGAAGACAGGATTAGCAGCGATCTAAATAGCACTGATATTATCAGCATTAAGAGGAGTAGGATGCAACTGAGGAAAACCAAGTTCACCCAATAACCCACGAAGCCATGTGATCTTAGAGCATGCGGAAGACATAGCACGATACTCAGACTCAGTAGAGGACTTGGAAACTCTGTCTAGCTTCTTACTCTTCTAAGAAATGAGTGCATTGCCTAAAAACATGCACCAACCAGTAACAAAGTGACGAGTATCTATACATCCGGTCCAATCAGCATCACTATACCCCACCAACTGTAAGGAAGATTCTTGAGGAAAGAACAACTCGTGTGTGGAGGTGCCCTTAAGATATCGGATAATGCGGCAGATAGCGGCTAAATGAAGATGTCGAGGAGCCTGCATAAATTGACCAACTTGCTGCACAGCAAAAAAACCAACTTGCTGCACAGCAAAAAAAATGTCAGGAAGAGTAATTGTCAAGTAGTTCAAACTCCCAACAAGCTGCCGATACAAGGATGGATCTGATAAAAGCTCCCATTCTTCCTAACGAAACTTAAGATTTACCTCCAAGGAAGTAAAAACAGAGTTACCCGATTGGAAACCACCCAATGAAATAACGTCTTGCGTGTATTTGTGTTGGTGTAACAACGTACTAGTTGGAGTAAGCTGCACCTCAAGGCCAAGAAAGTATTGCAGGGGACCAAGATTTCATGTGAAAAGAGGCCTTGAGATGCTGTTGTAATTGCTTAATTATCTCAGTATCAGAGCCAGTAATCACAATGTCATCGACATATATGAAAAGCAATTCGATTCCTGCAGAAGTCTTGCGAAGAAAAAGAGAGGAATCAAACTGACTCTGAGTAAAATGAAAAGCAAGTAGGTTAGAGCGAAATTTGTCAAACCATGCACGCTGAGCTTGTTTCAGTCCATACAAGGATCAGCATAGCCGACAAACCTCCGATGAAGGTGTAGTAAACATGCTGGGAGGTGAGGACATATAGATTCCTTCATTCAAATCCCCATATAGAAAATCATTCTTCACATCTATCTGCCGAAGAAACCACTCTTGCGATGCAGCAAGTGTCAAGATGGTCCGCACAGTAGTCATTTTGGCAACAAGTGCAAATGTCTCTTCATAATCAATACCATACTCATGTCGGTTCCCAAGAATCACGAGACGGGCCTTATATCTGTCCAGTGAGCCATCAACTTGAAACTTGACTGAGTACATCCATTTACAACCAACAAGTTTGACATCAGAGGGACAAATTATAAGATCCCAAGTGTGATTGTCTTGAAGAGTTTGGATTTCCTCTTGCATGGCCTTATGCCAACACGCTTGGGTGGATGCCTGGGTATAAGAGTGAGGAACAAAAATAGTGTCGAGAGTGGCAGTAAGTGAGATGTGAGGAAAACCATACATATCTGGTGGATGTGTAACTCGGGTGGAGTGTCGAGGTATAGGAACCATAGAATTAGATGACGGATCAGTGTCTAGAAGGGGTGCTGAAGTAGGGGAAAGACGTCGATGATACACTACGCTTGGCTGAAATCGTTTAATAAAAGAAGGCACATCATCAAAAGCGGGAAGAAGAGTAATAGGAGGATCAGAAATAACCTCATATTGAAAGAAATATTGATTTTCGAAAAAAATACATTCCGTGAGATTCAGAATTTATTTCCATGAGCATCAATACAAACAAATCCTTTCTGAGTAGAACTATATCCCATAAAGGCACACGTGATAGACTGTGTAGCAAGCTTGTTACGCTCAATAGGTAGCAAATGAACAAAACAAACACACCCAAAAGTATGAAAGGATTGATACTTAGGAGATATGCCAAATAATCAAAAATATGGAGAATCATAATCTAAAATGGCAGTAGACAAACGATTGATCAAATAGACAGCGGTAGATAAAGCTTATACCCAGAATTTAGAAGGTACAAAAGAATCAATCAACAAAGTACGGACGACATCTAAGAGATGACGATTCTTACACTTAGCGACTCCATTTTGTTGAGGAATATAAGGACAATAACGTTAGGAAATGATCCCCTTTTGCTGAAGAAAATTTTGAAAAGAATGAGACATGTACTCCCCCCTTGAGTCAGAGCGTAAAGTTTTTATACAAGTACTGAACTGTGTTTCGACAAGCGCAACAAATTTTTGAAAGATGAAAAACACATCAACTTTAGAACAAAGAAAATATATCCAGGTGAATCGACTATAATCATCGATAAACATCACAAAATAACGATATTGACCATGAGAAATAACAGAACTCACACCCTAAACATCAGTATGTACAATCTCAAAACAGTTAGATGCATAACTACCATGCGCACGAAAAGGTAAAGTTTTACTTTTATCGCGACAACAAATAGCACAATCAAAAGATATAGAATAAGAAGAAAATGAATCTTTATTGCTCAAAAAATCATGTTTTATAAGATGAGTCAAGACAACAGAATTAGGATAACCTAATTTCTTATGCCAGACTTCAGTAGTATTGACAGTAGCCGTACAAGCAAGAGAAACAACATTGGGAATAGAAAACTGTAAGGGAAATAAACATCTCTGACACCTAATCCTGCACAAGACAACCACCATGAGAAAAGTGAACATCACAATTATTATCTACCAATTGTCCAACAGAAATCAAATTGGTAGACAATCCAGGAGAGACAAAAACATCGCGAAATGAAGAGCCCAAATTACCAACAGCTGTAATAGGAAGAATATTGCCATCAGCGACTTGAATATTTTGCATGCCTCTATACTTACGAACACCATGGAGACCCGTTGTATTACCAGTCATATGATTAGAAATGCCCGAATCAACAATCCAAGTAGATAGGTTAGTACCCGTACCTTGCAAGCCTAAGGCCGTAAAAGCAGACAATCATTTGTTGGACCATTGCTAGTGTGAGAACAGATGAATCAAAGCTTACAGTAGGCGGCACAGAAGAAGAAGAGGACTGAACAACAATCTGAAAAGCTTGGGATTGACGATTCTGAGGCCGTACTCGACAGTCTTTGATGATATAGTCATCTTTCTTGCAGTAGTTACAAACTTTCTTAGGACAATTGCGAGCAATATGACCAAATTCCTTGCAACTGAAACGTTGCAACTTGTTCCTTCTTCTCACTTGAGCTGCATAGGCTACATTCACAGTCTCAGAAAAGATATTCTCAAAAATCATACACATCTGAGTGGATAACCGTTGTTCTTCACGCAACAAATCTCCCAAACAAATATCCAAAGAAGGAACCGGATTACAGTTCAACAAACTAGCTCGAACGGGCTCAAATTCGGGTCAAAGCTTCATTAAGAACTGATCGCGTTGACTCTCAACATGAACTGCTTGAAGAGCTGTGAGTGCCATAGTGGGAACCTTAGCATAAACAATGGCAAAATATTCGTTCCAGAGGTTACTAAAACCATAATAAAATTGTGCGATAGGTAAATTGCCTTGACTATAATTACTAATTTCCAACTCTAATTGGAACTTCCGAACACTATGATCTTGGTGGTAAATAAGGTGAAGATAATCCCACATAGCCTGAGCCGTAGTAAAACTACGAAGATTGGTCACAAGGTGAGACTCAACGTCCCCAACAGCCAAGAGATCACCTTAGCATCCTTAACCTCCCATTGTGCAAATTCCTTTTCATCATTGGGAACTTGACCAGAACTATCAATATGATTTGATAATTCCTTCCCTCTCAGCATTTTAAATTGAAATTCCCACGCAGGAAAATTTTTTCCAGTAAATTGAACAATAGTATTTTCAATAGACATGATGAAAGGCACTAAAAATAAGCCCAAAAAGTAAAAAAATTAGCCCAAGCACTTAACTCAAATCAGGTCCAAATCCAAATAAGAGCCCAACAGAAATAAAACTTTAAAATGAAAGCCCAGTTCAACAACACAGCAAAGAAATAAATATGCTGATGTTTTCCTCAAGAGAGTCACGACCACCTCACGGCAAAGAGAAATAATAAGCCCACTAATGCAAGAAATAATAAGCCCACAAGGAATAAGCCCAAAGAACACAATACCTGCCTAGCCCGCAAGAAATAAGTCCCTATATTCAGACAATGGCGCATGGAGAAGTGGCACCCAGCTACCCCGAAGCAAGCCCAAGACGTCGCAACCACCACAGAAAGAGCCAATAACCTCGCAACCACCAAATGAAGCTGCTGACCACCACAAAAACTTCCGACCACCACTTGGCCACCCACAGAAGCTGCCAACCACCTCACAGCCACCGATAAACGCTGTCAACCTCCACAGAAAGTACCGATTGCCACACCAAACAGCACTCGCAACTCTCAAGTAATCCCAACAACCACCAAAGTGACAAGCCCACGAGTCGGAACCCAACAAACGTGTTAGAAAACACTCACCACAAACTTAGAAACTCACCAACGTGCGAGAACAGAGAAGAAAAACAATTCCTATCGTCGCAACTCAGAAACTCTTAAGGATAAAGACCACAAAGAAACGATAATCAGAGTAAAAGCTCTGATACTATGTCAAGGTTGGTCTAAATACCCTTTTCATTGGTTTCCTTCAAATATATATAGAAGAGAGATACAATAAGGTGCCGAATGTTCAGCGTGATTTTAGTGCCTAAATTGCTGCTAGTTTTACTGTACACATTAAGTATTTACACGTTAAATCTATTTATAGCCAACCTATTTCTCTGCTATACCATCTAGATATAGAAAGGTCTAAATTATCTCTATAACACTGCCTACCACAGTGGCACAGGTCATGGCCAGTTGGACAAATCTCGAAATGACCGGACATTTGAAGATAATGAGCGTTCGTTAGAAGAACTTAGATTGTTTTTTGTCAACGCTCTTTTTCTTTGGGCCACAAGTGTAGATTTTTGTGGCCTCGATTTTTATGAATTTCTAGTTTCCATTTCCTCTTCCAAAATAGGGTTATCTTTTGTATACCATCTTGTGTACTTGAGATATGCCTGTTCATATCAATATACTTTTACTTATAAATAACAATGATGGGACCTCTATAAACGTAAAGAGAACTTCTCTACACACTAATAGGATTCTCTCTCCAGATTTTTACAGGAACGACATTTTCTTGAATCTTTTTCCAACTCTATTTTTTCTATCATATTGAGCACAAAGTGAGACCATGAGAAATTGTAAAATCATCTAATATAGTAGATTTTGCCATCAGACGACAGGTGATGTATAATTTTATGCCAAAACACGTTAATCCTCGTGTCTCTCTTTATTTAATTCAAAAGAATGAGCCATTCAATTGCACCATATGCACACATGATAAATGAAAGAATTAAATTCAAAACACGAGCTCGTGAACAACATAATTGATTTTCAAATCACAATTCACATATTAACGCCGAAGATTAACCTCAAATTCAGAGAAAAAGAATTAATAACGGAATTCAACGGAACAAATTGAACCATCGGAAAGAGATAAGGTAGAGGGAGAGGATCGAATACCGGAGCGGAAGATATCGGTGGGCAAAGAATTGGCCGACGACGTCGAATTTGGTTGACCCGTTTTCCTGGATGCAGAACGTCGCATCTTCAGGAATTCCAGCGAGACAGGATCGGAGAATCAAGACCAAACCTCGATGAGCCAAGAAGCTAATCGTCGCTCGGAAGCTCTGCTATGCGGAACGCCAAATCGAGAGAGAGAGAGAGAGGGGGGAGGGGGGTGTTCTTGTTTGGTTTACTCGGTTTTCTGAATGTATATATTTATAAAAAAGAAATAGAAATGACGTGATATTGTGTCAGTGGGCTGCGTTCGAGGGCGGTCGGATTTTGTTTGATTGATTGCTCAGCCCGCCCATTGGATGGTTCGTTTACGTTCAAGATTTCCGTAATCGAAAATTCTATATGCAGTTATTTTTGTAAATTTTTTTGTACACTCTAATAATATAATTAATTGTGTATTAAAAAAAATTAATCCAACCAATCATATTAATAGAGTGCATAAAAAATACACAAAAATAACTGTATAGAACATTACTCTTCTGTAATTTCCGTATACAAATTGTCATCCACGCATGCAATAGTAGTCTCAATTGGTCATGTATAATGTGAAAAATATAAAATGTAAAAATATAAAACAAAAATATAGTTATAAGTATAATTGTATACTAATTTATATATTAATATGATGTGATTGGTTAAAAAATAAATTTTATTAAAAATAATATTAATTTAAATTTTAAGTATGAATAAATCAATATTAATATACAAATTAATATGCGACTGTACTTATATATAACAAAACTCAAATATAAAATATTTGAAGAGAAGTTCATAAAACTGAACTCCCATCGATTAGGTAAAATATTTTATAAAATACAAATTATTACAGTAGCTCGTTACATGTAATGGATATTGTTTATCTTTTAAATTATTTATAATTCATTTATTCTCTTATTTTTGTATACTTTTTTTCACATTTCAATACAAATTTTTTTACTGTTCATCATTTAAAACACTTCTATTTTATTTTTTTTTTTAAGAAAATCTCAGAAATATTATTTATCTAATTTTTTTACATTTGATTTTATGTTTTATTTTTATTTAACTTATATAATTTTATTTTGTATTTATAGGACTGAATTATATTACATTATATATAATAATATATTATAAATATAAAAAATATATATGGATATTTCAAATTTATTGATAGAAATGAAATGTTTAAAAAAAATAAAAAATATTATTTAAATGATATGAAAAAAAATAGATAAACTGATATATACCATATTATAAAAGTCAATATATAAAATATAAAAAATAGATTTTAGTGTTATATTTTGAATGATAGAATGAATGAACAATTGAGAGTGCTCGTGTTCCTTTAACACACTTTAAATTTAGGATTATGCTTCTCATCATTTTTATATATTACACTTATTTTAATTTTTTTGTATTATTTTTTCTAAACAAATTGAATTATTTTACTTATCATCTATATAAAATACATTTGATAAGAGGAGAAAACTAAAATAAAAAATTATTTTTAGTGTGTGAGAATTAGAGGTGTAAAGGGTATGGTTTGATCTAATTTTGGATAAAATTTAGGATTGAACCGGTATGTATTAGTTTTACATTTTCAAAAACCGATTACGTATAGGTTACCCTCCTAAACTGATACATCCGATTTTAACATTTCCAGTTTGATTTTTCGGTTTTAATAGTTTAGTATATATTAACATTAGTTATAGTGATTAGATAACTATATATTAGTATTTGTTATAGTGATATTAATTTATTATAACTATATTATTGATAGTGATAGTAATAATATTAGTATTACTATATCATTATTTCATATATAATTATTTAGCATAGTGATTTATATAGTAATTTATATATAGACTTAAAATATATTACTAATAGGAATATATTATTAGACTATTAATATTAGGCCACAAAATATAAATTTTAATTAATATATATTATATTCTAATGTATATTAATATTACTAATTTACTAATGTACTTATTAAAAAGAATACATTGAGAATTTATTAGGCCATAAAATATTACTAGTATATATATATTATGATTAAAGCATATGATCAAATAAATTTTTATGTTTAAAATTAATATTTTATGTTATAAATTATAATAACATTATCTTATATATAATTATAATTTATATTATTATATATAATATAAAAAGTATTATATATAATATTAAAAAAATAATTTAAATATACAATATAGCGAACTGGTCTTGTCTTAAAAAGTATAGAATCAGAACCGGACCGATACCGACCTATTTTAGAACTAAGGAAACCAGTCCCGGATTAATTCTACCGATTCAGGTTGGTCCAGTCCAATTGTCCGATTAATTTTTACATTTCATGTGAGAATGATGAGTATAATTTTTCTTATTCTTACACATGTGAACTTCTTTATTAAGAACCCTTTGCACCTTTCTCTTTGGACAAAGATCTTTCATTTATTTTTATATGAGAAAAGATATTTATAATCGTGAAATGCACAAATATTATATAATTCTTTTAAAAAAAGTGAATGAGTATAGAATATGCATGAAAAAACTAATTTATTAATAGTGAATTTCACTATTTTTTAAAACTATTGTGCGATACTTGCGCACTCTACAACTATATATAACATTACTATTTTTCTGTATAGACCTATCCAGTATGTACAACATGCTTCTAGTATAATTATATATTTTTTAATTTAAAATGTATATATAAATATATTAGTAGTAACTTGTTTAAATATTAAAAAAATAATCAAAATACACTAATGGTCAAAATTCATAGAGCAAAATTACATAAGAAAGTAGCATTTTCCTTTCTATATATCAAATACATTTTTCAGCAGGTGAGTATAATGATAAACTAGACTTCATATCATTCGAAAGACATAAAAGACTTTATTTTCTATAATGATTTTAGTAAGTTTAGTTTCAATTGTATCAGTGAGTTTGGTTTGGATGTTGAAAGCTTTGCATTTCATCCCAAATTATCTTAGTATACAAACATTACAAATATAAATACTTTTTAATTTTTAATTTTTAATTTTTTCATCTAATCATTACTTAAGCATTACAACTTTTTCAAACTTTTACATAAAACATAAAAAATAAATTAATATTTTCAAATCTTAAAACAAAAATAAAATTTAAAAATTATATTATAATAAAATTTTAATTTTATAATATCTTTATTCAATTTTATTTCTCTCATTTTTCAAAGCCCATAAAATATTTAAACTTAAACATTTTATTACTATTCACAAATTATTTTACTACTATTTATATATTTACTACTAAAAATGAGTTTGGATGATAAGTTGAGATGAAATAAGATAAGTTGACATGAAAGTTAAAAGTATAATAAAATATTGTTAGAATATTATTTTTTAATTTTATTATTGATTTAGGATTTGAAAAAGTTAAATTGTTTCTTTTTGCGTGAAAATTTATAAAAATTATAATAATGAGATCAAATGAATTGAGAGCCCCATTTTTAATTCAAACCGAGCCTACACTCTTTGGGAATATAAGCCTAAATGTCATTTAGATTTTTTTTTTAGATTGTTATAAATGATATCAAAGTTAATCTCAATCAAAATTAGGAGACATGAGCTATATCACTTAGAATAATACTATATAGAATCTTAGGACATACAAGTATCACGCATCCCCTTAAGTAAAAAGTAAAATCTATTATTAAAAAAATTATTGTTCATATAAATTATCCAATTTTATTTATTGAGTTATACCACTCACAATGTGAAATCGCTAGACGAAAACTGATGGGCCCCAAGGTGGACCAAGTCTTAAGGATCAATTACAAGATTAAGAGCCATGAAGATCAAAGAAGCAATGCAAGGATTGGTACAATCTAATTGGGATAAAGCTAGCAAGAGCCAGAACCAGTTTTGATCCACTTGATCCAAGCTATGGAAGACACGACATGGGCCGACTGTTAATGAAGACCACGAACTTATTTATTTCATTAAAAGAGCTTATCTTATTAGTTTAGAATAAGTGGGTTTGAGGATGTTGGCCCACACATATGTCTTATTTCTAATGAACTAAGTTTTTGGGAAGGTCTTGTATTTTGGCCAATGGCATATTTGGAAAGTTATAAATTAAAGTGAACTAGGGTTTTAGAAGTACTGTAGCCCAGGCACTGTTCACGCTACAGTACCCGCGGCTCACTTTAAGGTTTTGGAGATTGTTTATTTAAACCACTTGTAGCCTCATTTGAGGGGGCAAGACATTTTTTATTGAATTTTCATTGTGAGTGAGTTTTATCCTCTTGTTCTTAATTGAACTCTTGAACTTATCAAAGGTAAATCACAACCTTTGTGGCGTTCCTCCTTGTAATTTGGATAAAGCTAGCAAGAGCCAGAACCAGTTTTGATCTACTTGATCCAAGCTATGGAAGACACGACATGGGCCGACTGTTAATGAAGACTACGAACTTATTTATTTCATTAAAAGAGCTTATCTTATTAGTTTAGAATAAGTGGGCTTGAGGATGTTGGCCCACACATATGTCTTATTTCTAATGAACTAAGTTTTTGGGAAGGCCTTGTATTTTGGCCAAGGGCATATTTGGAAAGTTATAAATTAAAGTGAACCAGGGTTTTAGAAGTACTGTAGCCCGGGCACTGTTCACGCTACAGTACCCGCGGCTCACTTTAGGGTTTTGGGGATTGTTTATTTAAACCACTTGTAGCCTCATTTGAGGGGGCAAGACATTTTTTATTGAATTTTCATTGTGAGTGAGTTTTCTCCTCTTGCTCTTAATTGAACTCTTGAACTTATCAAAGGTAAATCACAACCTTTGTGGCGTTCCTCCTTGTAATTTGGGTTCTTGAGACGGGATTTCATCGGGTCTAGATTTTAATATAATCTAGGTTCTTGAAACGAGTTCTCAACGGGTCTAGATTCTCCATCCATAGACTTGAGTTTGGCGTTCTTGGGTTTGTTTTTCCAATATTGTTGTTGGGTCTCAAAGCGAGTCGATTGGGGTTCACATCAAAAACGTAAAAGATTTAACATACTCTAATTATACCGTTAATCGAAACTTCCAAAATACGGAAGCAGCTCGTGTGATTGCAACCTCCTTTGATATCGAACCCTTATTTATTTTTTTAGACCATTTTTGCCATCGTGCACATCGAAAAGGTACTTCTCAATTGCCTTATGTCAACAAATCTATTATCATCTATTTTTTTGTTATTCTTTTATTATTTTATGATATACCATCAAATAATTAGTTTATAAATAAAATATAATAAATAATTTCAAATTATCTAATAGCATATTATAAAATAATTAGAGAGTGATAAAAATTAAAATGAATGAAAAATACCTCATGCTAAAGGAAACTGATTGCAATCTTGGTCACGAAGGATATAATTGAACCAAAGATACTGACAAAAGAATGAGAAAATCTGTTCAATATGGAGTAACAGAGTTAGAGAATGAGGAATAATTTTCCTTGTATTTCATTTATACATGATGAGATATTTATATACTATTCTTCTAGGGACAATCGGGAGATGCAATTGCGGGAGAGTCGTCTAATATATTATGCCACGTCAACTCAATTACATCACCTCTGATTTGTCTTCCTGCTTCTTCTTCTTCATCGCGTTGTCCTTCTCTCTTTTCGTTTCTCCATTTCTCTCTCTTCTCATTACTGAACCAGCCTACGTCTCTCTCATTGCATTGTCGTCTCACTTTCTTCTTCTTTTTCTCAAGTCTCTTTCGCTACCCGTCCCGATTTCTCCGTCTCCTCTCTCTCTCTCTCTCTCTCTCTCTCTCTCTCTCTCTCTCTCTCTCCTCCTCAGCCTGATACCCTCATCGTGCCCTCCTCTCAATGTAGCGAACACCAACAATAACAGCAAGGGTTAATGGAGATGAGGAGTATCACCTAAACGAAGACATGGCTGTGTGGAAATTTTTTTTTTATTTTTTATTTCTGTTTATTTTTAATTTTCTGGATGTAGATCTGAGTGTTCAATTTTTGTTGTTGTTCCATTTCGTGAACATGTTCTCAAAGGTAGGGTTTTTTTTTTTTCATCTGTTTGTTTGATTTTTGTTTGTTGGAGTAGAACATCTGTTTTTGGCTTCTTAATTGGAGTGGAATTTGTTCTTCCTCTGGGTAAGAGAGGTGAGACATGCAGGTCGTTGTGTGGGGAAGAAAAGGGGGAGGCAGAGCTATACCGGTCGTCGATTTCGTGGGGAAAATGAAGGGAGGCTGATGAAGGGAGGGAGACACTGCTTTGAGTCATCTTCGACTTTGAAGGAGGGGAGGAATGGAAACTGGTAAGTGAAAATGTCGAGAGGGAGATGGAAACTGAGGGAGGGAGGAAAAAAACGATGCATTTGGTATTCTTTTGCTATGTTAGCCCGCGCTTACCTAGCATTTACACAAGGTAACTGAATGTGGAGTTTTTCACTTACACAAGAGGCAGAGAATAAAAAACGGTTATATCACATCAGAGACTTTGTCTACAATGCTTTCTATAGTATTCTTATTTTTTGTACAATTATCATCTAGCTTGATATGGAGGACTTGTGCAGTGGAAGCAGTTGACGAATCTCTCTAGTACACCACCATCATCTAGGCGAGAGTTTCAAAGTTAGGTACAAAAATTATCGACAACTTACCATGCTTGTAGTATTGACGCAATAAACTGGCTGGCATTGTCATTCTTCTGAACTCCAAGATTGACGGTGCAGGAATAAGATTTGCATCATGAGATTTGCATGTAGATATAGGAAATGTTCAATGTGGGGTATTTGAAGGATCAGATAAGGTCTAATGACATTTCCACAGGCACAGGCTGTGAGAAAAGCCCCTTGATAAGAACATGAAGATCATAACAATGATAACAACGATTGCTTCCAACACACTGCATGCTGATGCAAGATCATATTGTAATCAAGTAGATCGTTTGTATAACACAGAACATTGCCTTCAGAAGGCGAAACTCGCTCACTTCATAGTTTCACTCGCATGTAGAAAGAAATTATTGGAAGCAACTGTCCACCTTCTAATCATCAAAGATCGAACCTTTACATGAAGTAAGAATACGCTTTCCAGATAATTCAACTCATTCAAGCAATTAATATATCTTGTACCCAAGGGCAAAAGCTCTATTGCAACCATCAACGTCCACTTCACAGGTTTTACTAAAATGACATGTTTCTTCTTCTATGAAGTTCAGTGGAAATCCCTAATGACATCAAAGTGATTTCCTTTTCTCGTTCCTACATTTTGTAAGCTAGCGAACAAAGTCAATGAAAACTTGAAAGTGGCGTAGAGACTCGGGACTTACCAGAAACAGGATGCAGAGAAGGGCACGGGTGGCACCTTGCCGAATGAGGAGGAAGTGACCCCCCGAGGGGGGGGGTGTTAGGCCTTTGCAAGAACAGGGCCACCGGTCCTTCCGGTTGCTGACAATCTCTCTCTCTCTCTCTCTCTCTCTCTCTCTCTCTCGCAAACATATAAAGTAGTTTCTTGAGGTAGTCTCTTATATGTTGCGCATTTCGACTGTCCAAAAATCACACAAGATGATATTGAAGTGATTCAGCAAATTGCCTACGTCCACTGGAGCCTCTTTTATAGAATTTGTACGAGATTTACAAAAACTCTACAAATTTCTATCTCTATCTAACGTACCCTCTTTCTCTCTTGTTTCTTCTCCCACTGCATTTTCTGCACATTTAAGTTCTCTTATTTATAGGAAAGCAGGCCACTTACGGTGTAGTAATCTACTGCAGAAATTATGGAGTGGGTGCCTAATAAAACAAAGCACCGAACGGTGCATGTGCAGCAGGCCACTTGGGTTGATTCAACAATCACCCCATCCACCCAATTGTGCCATATCAGGCTGCTTACAAACTGATTCATTCTCCAAATAAATGCACATCTTTCTTTGACATGAGAGACTTCTACTATCGAATACGCTCCAATGCACCCAAGGGTGCTTAACAATGTACAATACTGATCAAGTCCAAACAGTGTTAGAACTTGATCCCTATGACGACTTTCGTCAACATATCTGCTGGATTATCTTCAGTGCCAATCTTCTGAAATTTGATGTCATCTTCTTTTAATATTTCACGTACAAAGTAAAATCAGATATTTATATATTTTGTTCGAGAGTGATACACTTGATTCTTAACCAAATGAATTGCACTCTAACTGTCACAATAAACGGTAACCTCTTGATGCTTAAAGCCCAAATCTGTTACCAATCCTTGTAACCAAATAGGTTCTTTCACGGCTTCTGTTACAACCATGTATTTAGTCTCAGTTGATGATAGTGCAATTGTCGACTGCAAAATTGATCGCCAACTAACTGGTCCTCCAGCCATAGTGAACACATATCCAGTTGTCGATCGACGTTTGTCAAGATCACCTGTATAGTCTAAGTCAACATATCCAGTTACTAGACTATCTTCACTCTTCTCAAACTTCAAACCAACATCTACGGTCCCTGAAATATACCGTAAAGTCTACTTAGCCGAATGCCAATGAATCTTTCCAGGATTATGCATATAGCGACTAACTAAGCTAACGGCCTGGGAGATATCAGGTCGTGTACACACCATGACATACATTAAGCTTCCAACAATACTTGCATATGGGACATTCCTCATGTAGTCCCACTCTTCATCAGTTTTAGGAGACTGCAATGCACTGAGCTTGAAATATGGGACCATAGGAGTACTCACCGGCTTCGTCTTTGAGTCGATGTTGAAGCGTTGCAGTATTCTCTTTAGATATTGCATCTGAGTAAGGTGAATTGTACCTTTCACCCTATCTCTGCTAATCTCCATCCACAGTATTCTTCGTGTTTCTCCCAAATCTTTCATTTCAAACTCATTACTTAACTGAGTTTTTAAACGATTTATCTCCCCCTTACTTTTACATGCAATTAACATATCATCTACATATAAAAGCAAATAAATGAAAGATCCATTTGCAAGTTTTCTGAAATATACACAATGATCGTATTGGCAACGAGTGTATTTCAGATCTATCATAAAGCGGTCGAAATGCTTGCACCATTGCCGAGGTGACTGCACCATTGCCGAGGTGACTGCTTCAAGCCATAGAGAGACTTCTTCAAACTGCATACCCAATTTTCTTTTCTTGCTTCTTTAAAATCTTCTGATTGAGACAGATAAATCTCTTCTTCCAGATCACCATGTAAGAAAGTTGTCTTTACATCAAACTGTGCTAACTCAAGATCATATTGTGCAACCAAAGCTAGCAATATTCGAATGAATGAATGCTTCACAACAGGAGAGAATACGTCACTGTAGTTAATTCCCTCTATCTGAGCGTAGCTCTTGGCTGCCAACCTAGCTTTGTATCGCACTCCATTTTTAGCAGCTTAATCATCTTTCTGATTAAATATCCACTTACAGTCAATTGTCTTCTTTCCTTTTGGAAGCGGCACAAGCTCCCAAGTCTGGTTCTGGTGAAGAGACTACATCTCTTCATTCATCGCTTTTGTCTATTCAACTTGTTCACTGGACTGTATAGCTTCTCTGTAAGTGGTTGGGATCTCACCTCCTTCAAGTGGTAATGCATATGTCACATAGTCTGCAAAATGTGTCGGTACACGTTTCTCTCGTCTTGGTCTATTGTTTGCTATTGATTCGAGTTGACATGGAGGTACTGTGACTGGATTATCAACCTCATCTTGTCCATGCTTTCCCAACTTTTTTGAAGTAATAAACTTCACACTCTGCGAATCATCTGATGTTTCGCCATCACTGCTACCTTCACTGGAATCTTTTGCTTATGTGAGTTAAGCATCTCAAACTCATTGAATGTTACATCTCTACTAATGATCACCTTTTTGGACTCTATGCACCAGAGTCTATACCCTTTTACACCAGTACTAAATTTCAAGAATTTTGCTTTCTTGGCTCTAAGATCAAACTTACTTTCTTTAGCATGATAGTAAGCAGGACATCCGAAAACGTGTAAAGAGTTATAATCAGTAGCATGTGTACCTCTCCACATTTCAGTGGGTGTCTTCCCATCATTGGTAGCTGTGGGTAGTCGGTTGATGAGGTGGCAAGCATATGTCATAGTTTCAGCCCAAAATTGTTTATAGAATCTAGCATTCAGCAACATACATCGCACTTTCTCTAGTAAAGTATGATTCATTCATTCTGGCACACCGTTCTGCTACGGTGTACCTCGTACTGTGAAGTGTTTGACAATTCTCTCTCTCCGGCATACTTCCATGAAGGGGTCTGAAGTGTACTCACCTCCATTATCAGATTTGAGCCGCTTGATCTTCCTGCCGGTCTGAGTCTCAACCATTTTCTTCCAATCAAGGAAGCTTTTCAGCACTTCATCTTTATTCTTCATCGTATACACCCACACACGACGAGAATAATCATCAACAAAAGTTACAAACCAATGTTTACCTCTCAAAGATGCATTTTGGGTAAGTCCCCAAACATCAGAGTGCACATAGTCAAGTATTCCCTGTGTATTGTGTACAACGGTTCCAAACTTGATCCGCCTCTGCTTCCCCAATACACAGTGCTCACAGAAAGACAGTTTACCAGTCTTGGCATCTTTCCCATTAGTACTTTGAGAGTTCTGTCTTTAATGGTGATTCTGAATCCCTTTGAACCAGAGATCCCAATGAGATGAGATTCTTCCACAAGTCCAGAACGTACCAAACTTTTGTCAGAGTCTTGACGCTGCCATCGTGTAGTTTTAACCGAATGCTACCTATTCCCTGAGTCTTACAAGTACTGTAATTGCCCATAAGTACTACTCCACCTTTGTGAAGTCAGTAAACCAGCCCCGATTGGGACACATATGATAGGTACATCCAGAATCCATAATCCATTCATCGGAATGACAAATGGATGATAAATTTGTCAATGCAAAATCTGAATCATCATCTCTGTCTACGACATTGGCTGTGGTGGGTTGATTCTGCTGTTGTCCCTTCAGCTTGGGACAATCCTTCTTCCAGTGTCCGTTGTTGCGATAAAATGAACACTCGTCTTTGGCGAGCTTTCTTTCGACTGATGAATCACGTGATGTGGTTCGGATTTTCGATTGAAAACCGTTCTTCTTTCTGGGATACCTTGACTGTGGTCTCCCTCTTGCTGTTAGAGCTTCACTTGATGTATCTTGTTGTACCTGCTTATCCTTTTTGTGGTACTCATTACTAATTAAAGAGCTAGATACAACTTCAAAACTAATCTTTTCCTTCTCATACAATAGAGTAGTAATTAAATGCTTATATGTATCAAGCAAGGAATTTAACAAAAGTAAAGCTTTATCTTCATCTTCAATTTCAATATCCAAGTTTATCAAATCAGCAAGAATTTGGTTGTAACTATTCAGATGTTCAGACATAGAAATACCTTCACGAAATTGGAATCTGAAGAGCTTTTTCTTTAAGTGTAAACGGCTCTCAATGCTCTTCTTCATGAACTTATCCTCCAATTTCTACCAAAGTTTCTTAGCATTTGTCTCTCTCATGACAAAATACTCATGTTTTTTGGTAAGGCATAACTGGATTGTACTACTACAAGCTTGGGTATTAAGTTTCCTCAATCATGATCAGTCATATCATCTGGCTTATCGTTCAACGCAATATCCAACTCTTGTTGGATCAAAACGTCCATGACTTCACATTGCCACAAGCCAAAGTTACTTGTTCCATCGAACTTCTCAACTTCAAACTTCGCATTTGACACTGTAGACCGACATCCAGAGCTGCTGGCATTTTCAGAGCTCCTATCTCTTCCAGATCTTTCTATTTGAATTTAAAAAATTTAGACACAAAATTTCAAAATTCTAACCATACGGATGAGTCCGGAATGATCCAAATAGTTGAAAAACACTATTTGATCGTTAAAATCGGACTCCAAATGGCTTAGATCAAGCCTGATAAGAATTTGGAAAAAACGGGCGGACCTAATCGTTTGGCGCGTGAGATGCACGCGTGGCAACGGTGTTTGTAGCGCGTGTGGTACACGCTATTGCTGTTGGCGCGTGGGTGCGCATCTAGCACGTGAAGGACACACTCAGAGTACCTATAGGGCGCGTGGGGGTGTGTGGGGTACGTAAGAGTCACGCGTCTTCAACCTTCGGGCACGTGGCAGCGCGTGTGTGCGTGTGGTGGCGCGTGATTGGCACTCGTCTTCAACCTCCAGATGCGCATGGGCGCGTGGGTTCAAGCTCCTATTGTCTTTCGGCGCGTGCGGCTTCGTCTGACCTCCATTTTTTATTCCATTTGCGGCAATGGATTCGTCTCAACTCGAGGAACACCCTGGAGTTGTCAAAAATTGATTTTGACCAACTTGAATTTTCGGACAGCTCGAACTAGAGCTTTGATACCAATTGTTGCACACTCCGGCTATCCAAAAATCACACAAGACGATATTTAAGTAGTTCAGCAAATTGCCTACATCCACTAGAGCCTCTTTTATAGAATTTGTACGAGATTTACAAAAACTTTACAAATTTCTATCTCTCTCTCACGTACCTTCTTTCTCTCTTGTTTCTTCTCCCACTGCATTTTCTGCACATTTAAGCTCTCCTATTTATAGGAGAGCAGGTTACTTACGGCGCAACAATCTGCTGCAAAAATTATGGAGTAGGTGCCTAATAAAACAAAGCACTGAACGATGCATGTGCAACAGGCCACTTGGGTTGATTCAACATTATATTCATCTCTCTGTTTCTCTGTCGTTCCTACTGCTAGTTTCCTTGAGGAGACATCTTGTGACGTCCTCAAATTCTGTTTGGGATCAGACGGACATTTGAAGCGTCGAGACATACAACACAAAGTTACCTGCCCCCGTTCATGACATATAAGATGCAATGTTCCTAACATGCATCTAACATTATGCAATATTCGCAGAGAATAATTTTTTTCTTTAGCAATACTATGTACCAAATTGAAAATATCCCAAATGCTTAAAACATACTTCATACATAAAGACCCATTGAACAGATCACAACACTAGTCCAAAATGGTTATGATCCAAAAAGTACTAGAGATGCAACTTCATCGTACAAGTAGTAATTTACGTTAACTACTATATTAACATTGACGTCGCACCGTCGTTTAGTCAACTGTGTCTAGTTGATCAGCTCCTGATTCTCCTTCAGGTCCTGTAACAAGATCTATCATTTGGGGGGAATGGTATTTGGGACTACCAAAATAAGATTTGATTACAAATCTCGGTAAGCTAACAAAAAACTTCCACACAAGCTAATGATGCATGGATGACAGTAAAAGCATAAATGCATAATCAAATCCATAAGTAATTAAAGCATAACTTGGCGTACAACATAACATAATTGACATATCTTAAATTGAAACATGAACTGAACTTGACTTGACATGAACTTGATCTGAAACTTAACTTATCATGAACTTGTTCTGAAACTTGACTTAACATGAAAAATACATACTCCACAGTTGTTGTGGCCCCATGTATTCTACACAAACTTGACTTAACATGAAAAATACATACTCCACAGTTGTTGTGGCCCTATGTATTCTACGTGTAAATACATACTCCACAGTTGTTGTGGCCCCATGTATTCTACACAAACTTGACTTAACATGAAAAATACATATTCCACAGTTGTTGTGGCCTCATGTATTATACACATCATAATGCAGTTAAATACATACTCCACAGTTATTGTGGCCCCATGTATTCTACACATCACAATGCAGTTAAATACATACTCTACAGTTGTTGTAGCCCCATGTATTCTACGTGTAAATACATACTCCACAGTTGTTGTGGCCCCATGTATTTTACACGTCACAATTGCTGTGTCTCATATAGTGTATGCGTCACAATTGCTGTAACCTCATATTTCGTGTGCCACAGATGTTGTGGACCCCACAAAACTGAATGTAGTCAAGATAAAAGCTGACTGGAATACGAAAGGACTGAAGCCCTGACGTAACAAAACGTGACTTGAACATAACTTGAAATACATGACCAACTTGAGATAAAAACATTTCGTAACATGACATAACATATAATAGACAACATATTTAACATGACATACTTGCAACAGTGAATATTACATGACTTGACATACATGTAATAGATGGCATACTTAGCATGACGTACTTGTAAGATATAGTAATATATGACATAATATATTATGTAACAAATAAAAATTGATGACGGAATAAATTCTGTATAATAGACAATTACGTGATAACTTCGCATGGCATGACATATATGATAACACACATACATACACTGTAGTTTCTTTACTTAGCACACATACACAGTAAACTACTAGTAAGTTAAAACTTTGATCTCCGCGTTTTTTATAAAACCTCAAGCACGATCACGAGAAACTGTAATTAGTGATTCTAAAAGTTAGCATTGAATCACTAATAACTTGAAATATGAAAAATACTAACTTAAAGAGTAAAATTTCTATTTTACTCTCTACATGTAGGAAAATGACCGTTTTACTCATAACTTAAGGATTTTGCATACTAACTCCAAAAGTCACCAAAATTTACATCCCTCATATAAATTTTATCCTTAACTCAAATATCAATTTAGAAAAATTTAAAACTAATCACAACTATTTAAAACTCCATAGGGCCGAAATTCCCATATGCTATTTTCATTGATTTTTGTTTCTAACTTGTTTTTATTAACCTTTTGATCTATGACTTATAAAAATGTGATCTTCAAACCAAACCATCACATGGTTTAAAAAGATATTCTAAAATATATATAAGCTTCTAATTCAAGATCACATGGCTAAAAATTAACCAAAACATAAATTTAGCCAAGAACATCCACACTTTGGCTTATCTGAATATCTCTTTGTATAAAATTTCATATCTTTGAAACTAATATCAAATATTTTCAAAATAATAATATAACATGTATATAAGATGCTTATGATCCTTCAATAAAATTATCAAAGTCATTGGAATAGGTTTAGACCACCAAAGAGTTAAACTTTCTCAAAACAGAAACTGTTTTTCCTCTTCCAGTTTCTAAGTTTCTAAATCTAAGAAAATATTTCATCAAAACCTTTAATCATGCAAAAATCCTCAACCAATAGTCATATATACATGTTAACAATACTCCATAAAAATTTTGACCAATATCTATCCATTAGCTTGGTCAAAAACTCCAAACTATAACATATTCTCCAGTTTATCTTCCAGAATGACCTTTCTATAGTTTACATAATATTTGACTAACAAAATGATTTTCAAATGGGATAAATAAGATATCCACATAAACTAGACTAAAAAAGGAACAACTTATATGAATGAGACTTTATGATAAAATACTTACAAAAGCTTCGAAATGGGCGTGCAAAAGAACTCCTAAAAGCTGTCCGAGAGAGAGTGTTTGATATTCTTTTAATGGAAAGTATAAATTAAGATAATTTCATGGGGAGGGGTGGCTGGAGATACTTATGGATGAGATATGGAAGAGATGAGACTGGAGTGAGAGTTAAGTGTAGGACTCTCTTACCCGAAGTGAGAGTTAAGTATAGGACTCTCTTACCCAGAGTGAGAGTAAGAGTGGAGTGTAGGACTCTCTTACCTAACAATATCTATAAAAATCAATTCAAGATATTTTTACCCAATAATATCCACGAAATTAGCTTAAAATATTTTTATCCAATAATATCCATAAAATTAGTTTAAGATATTTTTATCTAATAATATCTACAGTTTTGAACAGACGTTTTGTCCGAAAATATGAAAAAATGTTATTGCGCCATAAGACCTTAAATAACCCTCCGAGTCTAATGGCACAAACCATAATACATTTTGATACTTCTAACTATCTCCAATAATCAAAAACACACTTCTGATACCATAGTAAATAATAACACTAATTATGTAGTTAGAACAAAACCTATACGATTAATGGATTCGTGAAAATTTATGGGATCTTCACGAGGTTCTTAAAGTTAATAGAAATTTCACAATTGAATTTCTAGCGGGCTGTTACACATCTCTCTTGTCCATTATAATTTTAATGCTTTTGAAAGCTTGATAACTCTAATTCTGATTTTTTGTTTTCTATTTCTCGATGTTAAGATTTTGCAGTTCCAACGTCTACTTTCAGAACCGGAACCCCTGCGGTTATGAACCCTAATCCCAATAAATCCTTTGAGGTAGGCAATGTGATTCTTGAATTCAATTACATGTTAAAAAGATCAAGTTTGTACGGCCAAATTGTTTGGCCTTGACTATTTCATCTGAATTTTGTCTTGAATTGCTGCATTTCAACGATTCTTGAGCTTGAAATGACTAGTAACAGAATATACTAATCACTCCTTTTCTTTTTCCCTTCGTGTTTAAACAATTTTCGTAGATAAAGTTTGATAGTAAGTTTTTTTTTTTTGTTTTTTATTCCTCGAGAAATGATAGTTATTATTCTCGTTATTGGAAAGATAGATATCATTGTTTTTTTTAGCATTGCTAGGTACAAGCAGATTTTGTGCACTAATTCGCATACTGATCATTTTTTTATGTAAAAAAATTATAAAAAAATTTTTTGAGAGAAGAAGAAAATTTTATATTTCATGAAAATTATTTTCGCTTTCAATTCACATCATTTTATTAAATATATACTGGACAAATTAATATTAATGTGCAAATTGGTGCGCAAAGTATGCTTGCAAGAAGACTTTTCCTTGTTTTTTAGTGTCTGAATTAATGAACCTCATTCCATATCGATTTTAATTATAGTGACATTTTGACATATCGAGTTATTGTCTAATTTGTACGAAAATAGCATTTTATCAGTCAGAAATTCATGCTCAGATTGCTTTGTGGTGGTTGCACATATCTAAGTATAGCTGACTAGTCCTAGATATTTATGAAATCTAAAATTTTATAATATCTTTGTGTTCTGCCAATTGTGAATTGAGTTCTCTCTCTCTCTCTCTCTCTCTCTCTCTCTCTCTCTCTCTCTCTCTCGCAATTATGTATTTTGTTTAAAAAATAAAATGGATGATTGGGCTGAAATGACTTTGAAATATAATTTTAGGTGGCCACATCCTTGTGGAATGAGATCTTTGAAGGGTTGGCATTTTTTGGGTGATGCATGTGGTGGATTTCTTTGCATGCTGGCAAGGTATCGAGGAGAGAAGTAACAACATTGGCAAAGAGCAGTGTTGAAGATGATCCCTCTGTGGTTACTTTGACGTTTATGGTTAGAGAGGAATGTGAGGTGATTTGATAATTGTCAACATTCTATAGGGAAATTTAGGGAGTCTTTCCTTAGTACTTTAAGCTTTTGAGTGAAGAATCTTGCAAGGAATGGTCTGATTTTAATGTTTTGCTTTAGTTGTATTTTGTTTTGGCTTGTAAGTAGGTGTTCTCATTTGTATACATCCTATATAGTACTTAGGCTATGCCTATTTACTTGGAATAAAATTTCTCTTATTAATTATAATATATATATATATATATATATATAATTTTAAGTTGCTCAACCTCCCAGTGATTCAGTTTTAAGCCAATTAGGTTTGGGATATGTGATGAGACTTAAAATTCTCATTTAATTATTATAATTTTTTCAAATTTCTATACAAAATATAATAAACAATTCAACTTTTTTAAATTCTAATTTTACTTTTTCATATCCCAAAACAATAATAATATTAAAATATAATATTTTAAACTTTCATCTAAAATAAAAAGTGCTCATCTCACTCCCCAAACCTAACCGGTTGTGGCTACTTCATGGGATAACCAGGTAATGTTCTCAATGAAATGAGCGGAAATATGTCTTGGACATGATTTTGTAATCTTTCCAACTACGTGGTGCTTCAATATCACAGAACAATATTCTGTAATAGTCTGGTAGTGATGTTTCAAAGTTTTTCCATAAATATTTTCATTACTCATAATGTCAGATTTTGCTATTAATGGCATAATCTATGCTTCTAGCATTTGATCATAAAAGGCTATCTGCAAAATTAATATACATACATACATACATACATACATACATATATATAGTTATATATGGCAATATCAACATCTATCTTTAGTGGATTGGATAAACTTGGTGGGTATTTACTAAACCTTGCAATAATGGGTTCTTGTGAGCCCTTCAGAAGAAAAGATCATCCATTGTTAGGTTAAGTGTTTTTCTTTGTTTGCTTCAATGATGTTGAGAAATGGGGACTTAATCTGTGCACGTGCTTGATTGTGAAAACCTGATTATATGTTGTTGGTATAAAGGAGTTAAACTTAACAATAACCTGTAATGCCTCTTCCTGGGAATTAAGAGAGGCTTGTTCTGCACTATTGTCAATTTAGACTACATGTTTACTCATAAAAAAATTAAATTGCATATTACATAATAATGAACAAATGCTTGAAATGCCTTGACGCTTGAAATGTAAATTGAATTGAGTATTCTGATATTCATACATTTCTTTTATTTTCGCTTTAAAACTTGGAAGTCTGATTATGGTCCGAATGCCAACACACTCAGTTCAAGAGAATCACTTCGCCTTTAAAGTATCAAAAGAGATGTGTCACTACCTTTTCTGATCTGCAAGGTTGGTATGCATCTGCTTTTTGAATGTTCTTTCCTATCTTTATCTACTATTATCCACTAGATTTTGGCATTGCTTCTCCTGACCCATCTTTTTTGGTTGTCTCAAATGGTTGATGAACAAAGCATTTGTCTATTTCTATGTGTATGTGATCCATTTCCATAATCGAAGAGTTTTATTTGACATCTTACCTTCATGTCTTATACATAGCTTTATTGTCTGTAAAGTTTAGATCCTCATTTCCACTATGATCTGTCAGCTGATCAGACTGAATATAAGGATCAAAAGAAAGCAAATTTTAAATATTTATATTGATAGAATCACCATTGCATAAAATCAGAACAATCATCAATTACTTCCAAATCAACATTATCTTGATTTTAGGAAATTAGTCAATTAGTCATAAAATTGTATTTGTAATTTATTTCCATATTTGATTAGTTTCCATAGATAGCCTAAACTTTGTATCTATTTATTTGATTATTCTTCCATTGTAAAATCTAAATTCGGAGAAATACAAACAGATTCATTTCTTAACATGGTATCAGCCTAAGCTGGTCCTTTTTCTTACGCCCCAATGGCCTCTCCTTCAAACCCCTCTTCCTCTCCCTATCTTCTTCACCCCTCAGACTCCCCAAGCCTCATTCTTGTCTCTTGCCTACTTACAGGGGATAATTTTCCAAAATGGCAAAAAGCTATGACCCGTGCCCCTAACGCCAAAAACAAACTCAGTTTTATTGATGGTACTCTCAAACCACCTGAACCCACCTTTACCGATTATACCCAATGGAATCAAACCAAAGATATGGTTCTTACCTGGCTTCTAAATTCCATTAGTCCCTCAATTGCTAATTCTCTTGAATTCCATACTGACCCCCGAGAAGTATGGCTTGATCTCCAGTCACGTTTTTGCCATGGCAACAACGCCCGTATTTATCATCTCAAACGAGAATTAGCTTCCCTGCAACAACAAACCCACTCTATCCATAACTATTACAACCAAATAAAACAACTTTGGGATGAACTCAGTCATCTACAGAAAAGCAACGATCTCAAAGAGTTGCAAAAACAAGCTGAAGATGAAAGAGTTTACCAATTTTTGCTTAGCCTCAATGATTCTTTTTCCCAACTCAGAACCCAAATCCTAGCCATGGAAACTCTACCCCCCATCACCAAAATTTTTTCTATTCTTTTTCAGGAAAAGCAACAACGCCTTCTCCATGCTCGGCCACCACCATCGGAAGCTCCAATCCTTGCTGCCCAGTCCGCTGGATCCACCAAAAATCCTTTGAGATGCACCGAGTGTGGCAAAAATGGACATTCCCGCAACCGATGTTGGCGCATCATCGGCTACCCTGTAGGCCGTGATCCTCGCAATCGCCCACAGCCCTCTCTTCTTGGCAAACCTCCCACTGGGTTGCCACCGATGGCTCACCAAGCCTCCTCATCCGATCTCTCGTCCCCTGTCCTTAGCCTCTCACCCGATCTCTATCAAAAGTTGCTTGATCTGCTCAATCCGAAAACCCCTTCAGCTAACTTTGTGGGTAATGTTTCTTCACCTTTTTCCTCTGCAAGTTGCCGAGTATGGGTAGTTGACAGTGGGGCCAGTCATCACATGTGTTATAATCAGACTTTGTTTACCCAGCTCATCTCACCCTCTCATCCACAGCATGTTACTTTACCCACCGATCAGACCCTCCAAATAGAAGGAATCGACACTTGTCATTTGACCGAATCCTTAATTTTACACAATGTCTATTTTGTCCCTGAATTTACTTTTAATCTCATTTCTGTCCCTCAACTTACCACTAACAATTCTTGTCTTGTTTCTTTTTCCTCTACTAAATGTATTTTTCAGGACCCACACTCGAAGAGGATGATTGGAGCGGGTGAGCTTTGCAATGGACTTTATGTGTACCAGACCGACCCCATTACAGCTCTTTCTACACAAACCACTGCCAATAAGATCCTATGGCACCAACGCCTAGGTCATCCTTCCCGTCTAAATATTCCTATTATTTTTAATAATAATTCTTGTATTATTTCTAATTGTGATGTCTGTGCTCGTTCTAAACACACTCGACTTCCTTTTCCTTCACATGCTAATAAAAGTACTTTTGTTTTTAATCGCATTTTTTGTGATATATGGGGTGGTTATCATATTGCATCAATTTGTGGTGCTCATTATTTTCTTACCATCATTGATGATTTTTCTCCTATCACTTGGATCTATCTCATGCGACATAAATCTGAAACTTATACTCATCTCATGCATTTTTTTGCACTTATCCAAAATCAGTTCAACACCATGATTAAAATAATCAGAACTGATAATAGACAAGAATTTCTTTCTCATAAATTTCAAAATTATCTTCATGATCACGGTATCATTTATGAACGTACTTGTGTTGAAACTCCACAACAAAATGGTGTTGCGGAGCGTAAACATCGGCACCTCTTGAATGTCACTAGTAGCCTCTGATTTCAACCACACTTACCTCTAAAATTTTGGGGTGATTGTATTCTCACTGTTGCTTATCTCATTAATCGTACCCCGAGTTGCATTCTCCAAAATAAATCTCCTTTTGAATTTTTTTTTAACACTCCACCACACTACGCTCACTTACGTGTATTTGGGTGTCTTTGTTATACTCAAACTCTCCATGCTTACCGCGACAAATTTTCTCCATGTGCCTCTAAATGTGTCTTTCTTAATTATCCCGCTACTCGTAAGGCATACAAGCTCTACAATCTTGACACCCAAGTCGTCTTCTATTCTCGTGATGTCACATTTCATGAACACATATTTTCTTTCCAGGATACCCTTGATCTCACCGATACCTCTCTTCCTATTATTCCTCTTCCCGTCCCTGAACCCATATTTCCATCATCTCCTCCTCCTATCTCCACCACAATTGCCAACCCCACCCCTCCACCATCTCCTCCCTCTATTCGTCCTCGTCGCACCACTACTCGCCCTGCATATATTTAGGATTATGTTTGCTCGACCATGCACATGGAGCCCAATGCATCCTCACCAGCTGCTTCAACCTCAGGTACTGCTCACCCTTTATCTGATTTTCTCTCTTATTCTTGTTTTTCACCCTCTCATCTTGCTTTTTTAACTGCCCTCACCACTTCTATTGAACCCTCATGTTATTTCACTGATGTTCGCCATCCTCATTGGCGTGAAGCTATGTCTGCTGAACTTCGTGCCCTTGAAGAAAATTCTACTTGGACACTTGAGTCTCTTCCTCCTGGTAAGACACCTATCGGTTGTAAATGGATTTTCAAAACTAAATTCCAAGCCGATGGTTCTATCGCGAGGTACAAAGCTCGGCTAGTTGCCAAGGGCTACACTCAGGTTGAAGGCTTGGATTATCATGAGACTTTTTCTCCTGTTGCCAAAATAACCACAGTCCGCTGCTTATTGGCTGTTGCTGCTACCAAAAATTGGTTTATTCACCAACTCGACTTCAACAATGCTTTCTTGCATGGTGACCTTGACGAAGAAGTCTACATGACTCCACCACTCGGATACTGTCCTAAAGGGGAGACTCGTGTCTGTCGGCTCCGAAAATCCCTCTATGGCCTTAAACAAGCCTCCCGCAACTGGTTTTTCAAACTAACCACTGTACTTCTTGATGCAGGTTTCTATCAATCTTAGGCAGATCATTCTTTATTTACTCTTGTTACCCAGACCAGCATTACCATTGTTCTTGTTTATGTTGATGACATCTTAGTTGCTGGCAATGATATCTCTCAGATTGACATTTTCAAAAGCATTCTATCCACCCATTTCAAAACAAAAGATCTCGATCCTCTCAAATATTTCCTTGGCCTCGAAGTTGCTCGTTCCCAGACAGGCATCTTTCTCAATCACCACAAAATATACCCTTGATATTCTCTCTAATAGTGGCCAACTTGGTGCTCAGATTGCTCGTTTTCCGATGGAACAAAATTTGAAGCTCACTGATCGTGACGGCACTTTTCTCACTGATCCTTGCGCCTATCGTTGACTCGTTGGGCGCCTCATTTATCTGACTATCACTCGTCTTGATATCGTCTTCGCAGTGAATATTCTCAGTCAGTTCATGCATGCTCCTCGTGTTCCTCACAGGCAAGCCACCACCCGTGTTCTTCGCTACATCAAAGGCAGCCTAGGACAAGGCATCTTTTTCTCTTCATCTAGCAATTTGCATGTTACTACTTACACGGATTCAGATTGGGCCAGTTGCCCCACCACTCGTCGATCCACTACAGGCTACTTCATTCAGCTCGGTACCAGTCCTATCTCTTGGCGCACAAATAAATAAACCACAGTGACTCGTTCTTCTGCTGAAGCTGAATATTGCGCCATGGCTGTCACCACTTGTGAACTCACATGGTTAAAACAACTCCTCACTGATCTTCAGGTTCCCCATTCTGAGCCCATTAGCCTATATTGTGACAATCAATCTGCACTCCACATCACTCACAATCCTGTATTTCATGAGCGTACCAAACACATTGAGATTGACTGTCACATTGTTCATGATAAAATTCGTTCAGGGCTCCTTACAGCCGTGCACACTCCGTCACATGAGCAAATTGCCGACATTTTCACTAAAGCATTAGGACATGAGCTCTTTCATCATTTTCTGCACAAGTTGGGCATTACAGATCTCCACACACCAACTTGAGGGGGAGTATTGACAGAATCACCATTGCACAAAATCAGAACAATCATCAATTACTTCCAAATCAGCATTATCTTGATTTTAGGAAATTAGTCAATTAGTCATAAAATTGTATTTGTAATTTATTTCCATATTTGATTAGTTTCCATAGATAGCCCAAACTTTGTATCTATTTATTTGATTATTCTTCCATTGTAAAATCTAAATTCGGAGAAATACAAACAGATTGATTTCTTAACATAGATCAAGTAGGCATTAATCTGTGATAATTTTCTAGCATCTACTGCAGATTAAGACCTAAATTAAGGCCCAAATAACCGAGCGCTAGTGCTCTCACATATCACCTGCAAATTCGAAATCCATTAAAATAAGCTATATCAGTCATTTGTCTGTCTGTATGGAGAACAAAATTAAGTTTAGGGTGCTTGCATATAACATTATGTTTTTTTGGTCTTGTTTTACCACTTCTAATACTTTGGTCAACTGTTTTTATTATAGTTTCCAGGTCACTCCATGTTTTTTATTTTTGACATTAATGGATTGTTTTGATTGTTGATATTTTTTTTTTTTTCTAATTTTAGTCCAAGTTGGCTCGATGGAGGTAGGGTTGGTATACACCACCATAATGATTCAGACAAAGTAAAAGCTCTACTTTTAAATGCCACAGGGACGACAATGAGATATACTCTTATCAATTCTCTAAATTTTCATTCTGCAAGATTCTGTATTGTCATTAGATTTCTCTGTAAGTAATTTAATTGATAGCTTATTCTTTTACTGAAAACTCGCATCTTCACAAGTGGAACTCATTTTGAACCAATTGGTAGTTTCTATCAATAAATCTCTTGCTGCTTAGGATCTTAGAGCATTCACATTCCATTCCCCATCCTCATCCCTATAATTTAACTTAAAATCACATTTCCTCAAATTTTTCCCTAAATTTTATTCATCTTCTAAAAACCTCCCACATCTCATTCCCCATCCATATCTCTATTCTATTAAATAATATTTCTCTATTCTTTTTTTTATCACTTTTTTTTCTCTCTTCCATTTACAATCTTAACTACTAACTCTTTTGTCTTATTATTATTATTTTTTTCAAATATCAATTTCTATTAAATTTTTTTACGGTTTTGACTATCAAGTATAATATTTTTTTAACCGAAATTCGTATTATAAAAATAGTAATTTTTTTATTTAATTAGTGCATTTTCTAACGTGATGTCCATATTTTATTATTTAGTATTCTTTATCCGTTTTTTTTCTCGGTAACAGTGACCTCGTATTTCTTTCATGTAATATGGATTAAATTTGGCATAATTTATAATTGTTTCTGAAATTATGGCATCCAATTTACTTGCACAAAAGTATAACAGGAAACTATCATCAAAAGTACAATAAAAAAATTACATTACAATCAATCCAAATCTCGGGCATTACTGCCTCTCATCATGATTTCCATCTGGAGTTGCTGGAAATATAGCCGCTGCATTTCTGGCATGACACTTACATCCATCATCATAATGCGCTGATCTGATTCTTTCTTCGCAAGCTCCACTTTCTCAGTTTCCAACCTCAGTCTTTCGTCCTCTTGACGGATTTTACTTTGCTCTTTTTCAACTTCAATCCTCATCTTCTCTGCCTCCAACCTCAGTCTTTCATCTTCAAGATGTAATTCTTTTTCCACTTTCTCCTTGTCATACTCCATCTTTTCGGCCTTAAGGTGATAAAACTCTTTCTCCTGAGCACGTGACTCCTCTAAAAGAGTATACTTCATCTTTCTAAGTTGGAAATTTTCCTCTGCTTGCTTGCCTTGGGCCTTTCGTTTCCCTTTTTCAGCTTTCCTACCCATTGGTCGGTCCAATTCAGCAACTTCATTTTCTATCACATTCTCCGACTCGAGATCAAAAACCGAATCCTCCATAGCGGCGGAACATCGAGTTGAGGTCGGGGTCAAGGACGGGGACATCGTCTTCCTTCGCGGCGGAACATCCTTTGTGGCGCACCAAATCCACTTAGCTTAGTCCTTCAATAGGTGCCAACAATGCTCAAACTAGAAATTGCATTTTTCTAGCGATTGATACACAATCTTCGCCTTCTCAAACTTGTATTTAAACAAATAAAATCCATGTTAAACCACTGAAAATGAAAAAATATTTTACTTGTAAAATAAGTAAGCGTATGGTATTTTTACCTTATCTTGCTCGGTCATGCCACTTTGATTTAACCCTTCAACTTGAACTAGTTTCGCACAAAATTTATTTGTGGCCTTTTGAATAACCGACCACCGATGTATTAAAGACTTTATTGTCCGCTCATTTGTGGTTTCTTTATATTGCTGAAAGTACTCAAATTTTTTTTTCCAAAGTTAGGAGTGTTTCTGATCTGTTCCCTGAACGGCATCAAGGCTACAATTTAGTCATGCAGAGACAAGTAACTTGTCTTTTTCGGGGGTGAAGTTTGCACCCCTCACTGATTTTCTAACACCGTTAGGCTCGTTAGGGGGTAAGGGTGGAGAGGCATCGATGATCATAGGAGAGTTCCCACTTTGCCCACCGTAAGTGGGATCGAGTTGAGGATCTTGGTTAAGAAGATTGGTGAAGTACATATGTCCAGAGTGTTGAGAATCCATCTCTAAAAAAATATAGAAAAGGTGGATCAAATTCATCTTACTTTGAAGTTTGGGTTTCAGTCGGGGCTCAAGAACCAAATGGTGACATTATGGAAATTTGGCCACCCACTCATGGCTGCAACGACCGGTTGCCAGGACTTGTTGGCCGTCTGGGTTACCTAACCATTGAGGAGATGGCCATAAATCTTCCTAATCCTAACATGCGGTTGTCATCATCACAACTGAGGGGGTTTAATTTACACATTACACATCTATCGCAACAGAATACAAATAACAACAAACAGCATGCAAATCACAAAACACAAAATAAGAGCATTCTCATCCGGTTCCCCATATTGAATAAGACAATAAATGTGGCTCAGAATGGTGTAAATATGGACAACATGCGTAATCAAGGAGTCCAACATCAAATGGCTGCAAAATCTCACCCGAATCCCGATTGCAGTTTATGGAGAGTACCACAAACTGCAACTTGGCCTATTCGAGTAATGATTATCCCGCCATATCGATGGGGCCCCAATTACACTTCTGAATTAACCCCATCATCACAGCCTAATTATATTCCCCCTCCCCCGAATGACACGAAACACTGCAAATGACCAAACAATAACGAAGAAATTACTCAATGACCAACAAAAAAATATATTCATAGTCTGTGTTCCACATGAAAGAGATAAAAACAAAAAAAAAATATACATATAAAAATAAAATAAAAAATAAAATAACAACCACTAATAAACGAATGTAAAAAATTTTAGATAGAACTATTTGTTAATATTTGAGGAAAAAAGAGAAAAATGAAGAACCAGAACATATTTAGAAAAGAACATATAGATATATATATATATATAATATCATCTAAATTAACAGCATAAAAGAGATGTGTGTAAGACCTGATTCATACCATTTTCCCCCCTCCATACCTCATAAATGTAATTCATTAATGTTAAGGCCAATGTATTTTCTATATGTGTGTGTACATATTTATATATATGTCCGTGTGCATGTGTATAAAGATATAGATGAACTCAAATATATTCATCCACAAAAATATAAAATGGTATCTGGCCAGTACAGCCACGGTCAAAGGTCTATCCACTCATATTCACATAATATTATGTACTGAGGCATATAAAAATGTAACAACCTATCAAGATCAATATGACATGATAATTAGCAGTATTTCATCCCTTATGACAAATGCCAAGCTGAGATATCATTAGACAGCCATATTCATACCAAAACCTCATCACAGAGCTACCATGATTGTAAACTTGAATAAAAATAAACTGCTGCCATATAGGAACGTATCACCAGTGATAAAACAACATGTTATAGCATCACTATAACTCATAACACATGCATGAAATCTAGAAAAAAATATATTACTTGAGAAATACAAATTGTTCAACTGCAAACCAAAATGGGTTGCATAAAAACTTAAAATAGAAAATAGAGAGAGAGAGAGAGAGAGAGAGAGAGAGAGAGAGAGAGAGAGAGAGAGAGAGAGAGAGAGAGAGAGAGAGAGAGAGAGAGAGAGAGAGAGAGAGAGTCATGCTGACAATAGAGAAGTGATAGTCACAAGTACCTTAAAGATGAAACTAAAAAAAAAAGAAACAAATTCAATAGCATAAGCATAGTTTGTAGTAGCATAAGCATAGTTTGCATTATCTCCTCAAAGCCACAAAGTGGCAGATTGATACCACTGTTGAAAATTGTCTACAATGGAGAAATCCCCAAATCCCCAAATCGGCAGTTACCCAAAATGACAGTTTATAGCATCCTCAAATCCACACATCCCAACATCAGCACAGACCCAAAATCACAGCAATAATATGATAAATTTATAGCAATAAAACTCACAGCAAAATCACAGCATTTTGCCCCCAAAATGCTCGGTTACAAAGACAAGAAACACTCACATGGTATGCCGATAGAAACATTCCCATCAGAAAACCACAACATTCCCTCACCGATAGAAACACAGGAGGCACAAAACCATAACCAACGTTGAAATCAACACAAGAACCAGCCGAGAGGCAAGAAAAAATTTCCTTCACATGCAACAATGGGAAACCAAAGATCCAAATGCAAAAACCATGCCGACCCAAAATTACAGCAATAATATGATAAATTCACAGCAAAATCACAGCATTTTGCCCCCAAAATGCTCGGTTACAGAGACAGGAAACACTCACATGGTATGCCGATAGAAACATTCCCATCAGAAAACCACAACATTCCCTCGCCGATAGAAACATAGGAGGCACAAAACCATAACCAATGCCGAAATCAACACAGGAACAAACCGAGAGGCAAGAAAAAATTTCCTTCACATGCAACAATGGGAAACCAAAGATCCAAATGCAAAAACCACAAATCGGGGCAATATAATCGAAGATTCACCTTCGATTGGACCAAGGAGGGGTGCAGGTGCTGCGTTCCGGGGACGGGAGGGAGAAGAAGTCGCGGGTCGAGCTCTAAAACCGTTGGGGCGAATATGGGATGCGGATGTACAGTGAATCCCCATATATGGGGATTTACTGTAGTGCCCCTTAAATTGGACGCCATTTTGGGGATCCGGATGGAGATGGGTTTTATGTAAAAACCCTAAAAATTATCTCAAAATATAGAGATGCGGGAGGGATGCGGGGCCGGATGGGGATGCTCTTACCTGCCTATGCTTTGTTTTAGGTGCATCACACTTTTCCAATTGTGGGGTAAGATGGTGCTTTTAATTTCTAGGACAAAGACAGTAAACAGAGACTCCAGGTGTGTACAGATCTCTCATAAAAGTTCAAAACATATTTCAACCATTTTTGTTACTTTTACTGCATATCAATGAAGTATAGGTTTTATTTAAGTGACTAATTCAATACAAGCTTGTTTTGTTGATGCTCGGCAATAAAATGTCATGGTTTGGAACAGATGCACCTACCCATTCTTGCCAACCTATAATATAATCCTCCTGCATCTATTGTGCAATTTCAGGCCAAAAAATGGAACTCTAATGCACGGGATATCTTTTCTATAGTTGTTAGCGATCTTTTCTAGCTGAAGTATTTATGTAACAAAAGCTTTTAGTCAGGCCATGGTTGGGTGCGGTCAGCCCATACCCTGCAGTACCTTCAACAACGATCGTACAATATTTGCATACTCGGTATGACTTGCTCCATTTTTCTTACCACCGTTGATTATTCATTTCTTATATCCAATATTTGTTCAACAAAAGGATGTAACATTTTCATTGTCGTAAAACCTGTTTCATTTGGAATTGGATTGCACCCACATGATATTTTTGTTCCTTTTATTGTTTTTTCACGAGAGCACTGAAATCTGTACTTTTAACTGGCTGTACGTAGCCCGTAGGTGTGCCATGACTGGAGTAATCAAGCGACTGCAAAGACATATATTTTCCTGCATTCGCCACGGGTACATTCATGTGTATGGTTTAGAGTACAGGAAAATTATGAAATATATTACCCTTTGGAACACCTGGTGAAAAGTGATACATTTTTTTTAATCCTGGATTCAGAAGTCTGAGGTCAAAAGCAAGCTGCGAGTCGGAACTGGTAGAAAGTGAATTGAAGGTGCTCGTTACTTGAATTACTACAGATAACAAGAGATTTGGTCTTCATCTTTTTCTGGGTTAGTACAATTGACCGGATCTTTTTGTTGGCCACAATTAATTATTGCTGTATCAAGGCACCTTGGAGCACTTGTTCTTTGAGTCGCATAGGTTGGAAATGAGGTTCCCCAGCTGGTGCTTTTCTGTATCATGAAATGAGCGGATGCAATGCTTTCCGCACAGTTTTTCTGTTTCCTTGCTGGTCGTGTGAGTAGAGAATCCTTTCCTAAATGTTATTTAAATAGTAGTTCAGCGATTCAGAATCTTCTTCCTGTTGATCCGAGTAGTATTTTGTTGACTAACCTTAGCGTTCCAGATCCTCGTGAGATCGCTTTTGGATGGTAATGATTATCTGAGTCTAACCACAAGATCAGTGTGATACTGATTCAATACTTCAGATGATATTTGCTAGCATTCCGTGAACTGATCTTGGTCAGCAGTTTGCTATGAATTAAGACCTTGGACCCATTCATTATTTTTGGGAATTTAGATCACTTGCAACTCTGACGGTATTATCTTGTCTAAAGCTAAATAAGGCAATGGGATTTTGGATCGAGCTCAACTGCAAGATTGTAAACCTATGGATACCTGCGTGATGGCCAAAACCAAAGATCTCACTAGTGATGTCCCACTAGTCCCTTTTTTTTATCCGGCCCACTATTGCAGTATTGTTGGTGCACTTCAATATATCTCACCTTTACTTATCCTGATTTAATCTAAAATGTTGATTTTGTGTCTCAATTTATGCATTGCACTACTCTGGCTCAATACAAAATGGTGAAACATATTTTTCATTATTTATGTGATACAATTGATACTAATATATATATATTTTTTAATTCTCGCTCTACACTTGATTTTTATTTGCGTTTTTTTTTATTTTTATGTAAATTGATGTTCTACCCCGGATACTGCATTTTCTTGGAAAGCAATGGCATTTTGTGGTCCGCGAAGAAGCAAAATAATATTTCTCAATCTAGCTCTGAAGCAAATTAAATATCATGCCATGGCACGTACTATTGCAAAAAACACCTGGATTTCGTTTCTTTTATGTGAACTTGGTGTTATCCTTCCCTTGGTTCAAATTCCCTTTTGTGACAATCTCGCAAAATAATATATCTCAATCTAGCTCTGAAGCAAATTAAATATCATGCCATGGCACGTACTATTGCAGAAAACACCTGGATTTCGTTTCTTTTATGTGAACTTGGTGTTATCCTTCCCTTGGTTCAAATTCCCTTTTGTGACAATCTCGCAAAATAATATATCTCAATCTAGCTCTGAAGCAAATTAAATATCATGCCATGGCACGTACTATTGCAGAAAACACCTGGATTTCGTTTCTTTTATGTGAACTTGGTGTTATCCTTCCCTTGGTTCAAATTCCCTTTTGTGACAATCTCAGTGCTTTGCATATGACTGCCAATCCGGTTTTTTATGTGTTGAAAAATAAATCTTACATTATCTGTGGACATATTTATTAGTAATGAATAATCATCTCTTGTTGAATCAGTTTTATGAAATAAGTTGGCCCATGAATAGCCCATAAATCTTACATTATCTATGGATATATTTTTTGTGTATGTTTATCAGGAGGAAAATTCTTCTTGTCATCCTCACACTTCACACACCACACTTATTTTAATTTTTTTTCATTTTTTCTATAATAAATATGTAGTGTGTAGATGATAAATAGAATAATTCAATTAGTTTAATAAGAATAAAATGAAACAAAAAAAATAAAAAATAATATTTTAATATATAAAGTGTGTGATGTGGGATGATGTGTAGCATTTCTCTTATCAGGAATGAACAATCCTATTTTATTGAACCGATTTTATGAGATGAGTTAAACCCATAAATTTCTTCTTCATGCACGTAACAACAAGCACATTAAAATTGATTAACACAACTTGCGTGAATGTGTTGATATCGGCCTACTCCATACCCTGCAAATTCTTGCATCTTTCCAACTTCTAACATTTTCACAAGACTTCTTGGACTTTCCACACATCAATAATCATTACACACCGAAACTGGACCTTCGATGTCGGCACAGCTTGTGGGAGACCATTGAAAATACCCATACACTCAACAAAGAGCCAAACCCAATGGCTACAAGCACAAAAATGGAAACTACATAATCAAGCACAAATATGACCAGCACACAAATCAAGCACCGAATCCTCTTCCTATTACCAAAAAAAAGGGCGCAGAATCCTCTTAATATATTTCTCAATAATTTGTAACGTTATTCTGCAATCTGTACAATACACATCCTCTGTAAACATTTATAGAATACAAGGCTATATATATATATATATGCTCTTGTGGTGTGTGAGATTTTTTCGCAAACACGTGCTTTACAATTCTCTTTAGCAATGACTAGAATAAACTTCACGTAAAAAGGAAAAAGAAGACACATAATAAGATCATTAAATCATGATTTTTTAGGTTTTTAAAATGCCCAAGACGTTATGATTATTGGGGTTTTCTGTTCTTCACCATCGTGATATATATTTTAATATAACGAAAAAATGGTGTTGATTTTACTCTCTCTTTTTCAGAAGGCTAAGGTTTTTAATTCCGCAACATAAAAACAAATTAGTGGCTGCGAAACGTAGAAAACCAACTCTGCTGGTTCGAGTCATGATCTGCATGAGTAAACACGTAAGAAATTAAGAGATCATTATCACGAAGAAGATCAAGCAGTGCCGGCGCCGCGAATGCATGCAAGAACAATTTGCCAGTCATATTGCAGTAAGCAAGCTTAGACATGATGTGATTTGAAAATGGATCTTCCCCAGTACTTCAATTGACATATTTTGGACTCTAACGAGATTTTCAGCTTTGTAGGTGTCTTGTCAAATTACCATGCTCATCATGGTACTACTATTATTCCTACTCATATTTCACCCTAAGAGTGTTAGGAGTTTAGTCGCAGACATGAGATGTATCAAGTTTTTATCTTCTTCTTCTTCTTCCTTTTTTTTTTTTTTCCTCATATCGAAATATTTAAAAAGTCTCTAGTATTAGCGACAAAGAGAGCTAAAAACAAGAAATGAGGTAGAACCGAGACTAATCCAATAAGGATTACAACTCAAGAAGATCAAAACCAATCTCATGTAGAGGACCACGCGTGGCCTTTGACTAATTCACAGAATTAACAAATCAAGAAATTATGAAATATTTGAAGCCCAAACTAAAGTTTTCCATGATTTATAGATCGTGATCAGGATCTACTACTTATCTCACATTGAAGTCAAGCATCATGCATGCCTGCATGGCTGATCTCTGATGGAAAATGTAGAAGCTAAAGTTAGTACTAGACATGATATATATAAAATAAATAAGTCTGTGATTCTTGAGTAAATGTCAAAAAAACGAACGTGTAATCGACACAAGATTAACTTGGGAATTCGATGAAGAAATAAAGAGACAAATAGCCTTTTTGTTTTGTTGACTTGAATGGGGTTCGGCAAAGCACGCGTAATCTTGGCTAGCTAGCTTTATTTATTTTCCAAGTCGCTGAAGTGTGAATCCCTAGCTATCTTTTTCCAGTCTGGCTTATAGCGGCCTTCATGTAAATATATATTGTACGTTGTCTTTGTCTAATATATATCATGTCCATATCCACTTTCGGAACGAACGATCGAGTTGAACAAAAATGTTTGGGACCATCGATGTTTTTGGCAATTCAGCCGTCCATATGGAATCTCCTTCCCTTTTTTTAATTTTTCCAAGTACAGGAAGTCATGCAGAAATTTACCTTGTGGGCCAGCCAATGGACAAGTGACAAGTCGTCGATTGTCAACAGTACTTTTCTTAACTGGCAACATGAATTATTCCCGTGTGGTCTTAAATAAGACAATTGTTTTACTTAGAAAAAAACAAAGACAAAAACTCGTAAAAGAAAATTTATAAATTAGTATGATTTAATATAGTAGGTAAAATTATTTTTATTATAAAATAAATTTAAGGTGAAATTATATTAATTTATAAATTTACTTGATAAACTTCATTAAAACTACAACAAAAATTAATTTTTTTTATCAATTTATTGTAATAAAAAGACTATTCGTAATTAAAATTAGTTGTAAATAATATTTTCGTTGTAATAAATTAATCACAATAACTCATTTTTCTTGTAGTATATATTGAAATTACGATATATATGAATTGAATTACAATTACAAACTTTGTTTCAATCCGTAAATAGGATACCTACGATTAAATTAGTTATATTTGCATGTCTTTATTCTTTTGGCTTATCTGCCACGTCCCAGCTTCACTCTTCTAAAAAACCACTCGTACGTCTTTTGTCTAAAGAGGCTGATCTACCGATTACGATAATTTGAACCGTCCCTTCGCAACAATTTCTTTAAAATTCTTTTGGAAAACGATTGATGATCTCATGGCCTCCACGCTGCCTTGAAGAGACATATGTACTTAGTCCTAAAAAGTATAATGAGTGAATGCTGCTCCAGGATATAGCTAGCGAAGGGGCGCCTATATATATGACTAATATTTGTCAGGATTCCAATCGAGTTTGCAAAACCTGATCATGATCGGCACTGAGATTCACATATGAATTACATGATGTATGCATTCTTAGATAAGCATATATATATATGCATTAGATTCATGACTTGAAGCGCTAGTTACAGTACTATGTACCAAAATGCAGGAAAAGCAATGTTAGGTGACCTAAACGTAGGCTGAATGGAGGAAACAAACATGCCGTGGTGTGGATGTCACTACAAGAAAAATGATCTTTTGCGACCAATTAATAGCAACGAAAAGACTATTAGCAACTAAAAATTTTTGGTTGCTAATAGTCTTTTTGTTGCTATTAATTGATCGCAAAATGTCATATTTCTTATAGTGTGTATAGTCATGATCTATTTATTTTGCACGTATCATGTATAAACGAATTCCCCGATCGATATTGCAACAAAGACATATGTGCACGGTCAAATATGGCAGCTCCTACCATAATACAAACCCACGAGAGATAGGGCTAGCGTGAAGATTACATGATGAAAGTTGAAACGTGGCCCACGTGGGTGTGTCCTCAGATTGCGCGCAGTGTGGCATATGTTTAGAGAGTTTTTCTACGTACGAGCACAGTCGCATATTAATCTGTACATCAATATTAATTTATTCATACTTAAAATTTAAATTAACATTATTTTTAATAAAATCTACTTTTTAACCAATCACATCACATTAATGCATAAATTAATGCATAATTATACTTGTAACTATATTTTTTCATGTTTAAAAACAGTATGATGTGACCCACGACGTACCGTTGTCAGCTAATTACTTATACGAACTATACCTACAACAAATTAATACCAACGTCACTTATTTCTGTCGACGTGCACGATCATACATAGAATAATAATAATAAAAAACCTACCACTTCAAAATTTTCTTTATCCACATGATATAAAATATATAATTAATTAATATAGATCGAAGAAGTAGTTTGTCATATTCCATACCATATAAAAAGAATTCATTAGTATTTTGAAACTGCTTTTATTACTACGTATTTTTTATCACAAAGTAATTAGTAATGTGATTGCAATATATATATATATATGTTCCAATCGATCCGACCCAATCCACGTATATAGAAAAATAAAAATAAATACTAGCACATTTTGATCATATGATAGAATCTTTGTGCTTATAAATAAATTCTTGCACTTGACATGCATGTCTTTTAATTAACAATTAATACTTGTGGTATTAGATCAAGATCAATCTATTAGATATAACTCACCTCACTAGCTATGCATGCATCAACAGAGCCATACGTACGTGAGTGAGTATTTTTGGCCGCAGCTGATGACTCAAACCGCCACCCGCCACTAATAGTCTAGATCATCAATAAATGTTTTTCGATCCTCACATGTAAGATCAGAAACGAGTATCTCATTTGACGCTTTTCAACTTGCAGTTGCATGCGAGGTGCAACGATTTTCATTAATCGTGACACCAGCCCACATGGAGTCCAGTCTAGACTTTGGACTTTACCAAAATGATCGACGGAATTAGTGGTTCTTAGCATAACCAGACTGCCACACTCATTTTTATAAAATTTTTCATCTTATCTCATTTTATTTCATCTAATTATTTCAAATTTTTTTAATTTTTACTTAAAATAAACACTTTAACCTTTTCAAATCTCAAAATAAAAATAATATTAAAAAAATATATTCTAATTCTAATATTTTATTTAATTTTTTACTTTTATTTTAACTTATCTCATTTCATCTACAAATACAAACGAGGCATTTATTAGTTTTGGATCCTATTTTTTTATTTATATATATTGCGTATTTTTAAATTAATTAAGGTCTCACTTGAAATGACCTAATTTTAAATTGAATCTAACGTCCAAACATTCAATTATCAAATCACTAAATTCATTTCAACTCAAAATCTCTTTACACCTGAGACTCATATTATTTTTAAATTTTCTATAAATATATCTAAACTCATCTTAACATTCAAATACATCTAAACTCATTTTAGATAGCCCTATAAAATTCATTCTATCATCTTAATTCATTACTATTCTCAACTTTTTGGCAACTTTCAATTTAGTTTGTGAGAAAAAAAGGAAAAAAGAAAAATATTTACAATTATAAATTATGCAATTGTCTCTTAATTATTTTGAAAAAAATAAATAAAATATGAAACCTATATATAAAAGATTAATTTTTTAATAATAAATTTCATTTTTTTGTCAAAACCATTACATTGAGTTTATATAATTTACAGCTATATGTAAAATTATTTCAAAAAAATAAAAAGGGGCTAGAATTCTTTGTGGACCCCCCTGTCCAATTTATTGATAGAAGGCCGCAAAAGAGGCGTGTATATAAGCCCGCTTTGCTCCACTACTTCACTCGACTCTTTCTTGTGGCCTCTAGCATCGCTTTTAAGAAGAAACAAAACCGATTCAGCTCTCGCAGCCTTTTGAAACGTTTTTCTACTAATCGCCATGGCTAGGCCTCAAAAACGATATCGAGGTGTCCGCCAGAGGCATTGGGGTTCTTGGGTCTCGGAAATTCGCCACCCTCTACTGTAATTCCCTTTCCTAAGCATCTCTCATACATGCACATTTCTATCTTTTTCTTAGACCTCAAATGAAACGTTTCTATGCTTTCAGCTTTCCTCTGTACTAAAATAGACGTCCTGATTTTTCTAGAAAAGACTTTTTTTGGGGTGTCGTTTGTACGAGATACATTTGCAACCATTCCCACTGTTGAATCTTGTGGAGTTACTCTGTCAGTGTTTTTCTTTTTCTTTTCTTTTTTTTCACTGAAGAAACGTTCTGATGTATGTAATTGTAAAGCGCAGGAAGACCAGAATATGGCTAGGCACATTTGAAACTGCAGAGGATGCAGCTCGAGCATATGATGAAGCAGCAAGACTCATGTGCGGGCCAAAAGCACGAACCAATTTCTCTTACAATCCCAATGAGTCTCAATCCAATTCCTCCAAGCTTCTATCTGAAACTTTGACAGCCAAGCTAAACAAATGTCACCTGGCATCCCTCCAAATGGCCAAGAATTCTGCAGAAAAAGAGCCCCAAGCTCCACAGCACACCCATTTCTCCCCAAGTAATGGCATTGCAGGAAAAAGTGGCGAGAAGGGCCAAGCGGAGAGTGCTGATCATCATCAACAGTTTAAACCTCTTGAAGATGACCATATAGAGCAAATGATTGAGGAGTTGCTGTATTATGGATCCATTGAGCTCTGCAACATTGTTGTTCCACCGTAGGATATAAAATGTAGCATCATCTTCGATTCGCCAAGGCAATTTTTGCTTTTAGATACGATATCATAACTATGTAATAATGCTATATGATTTTCTCTAACAAGTATTTGATCGAGCACGCCAACCAAGCAGCAATGAAATCTAAGATGCACATGTATCTCATGAAACATGATTTTGTTAGAATGTCATATTAAGCAGCCGACATTTAAAGCATTGTATCATTAAAGACACATTTCCATATTTTCTTTTGCTTTTGTTTTTTTCTTTCCTTTCTTTTTGTTAGCAAGCGAAATGAAATTGGCCAGACTTTGAAGGTACGGACATGGGGGAATCAGAAGGTTCAATACTTAGGACCCAGATGTACAGTGACCCCCCCCCCCCCCCCTTTTTTTGGTGTGTGAAATAAGATATACAGAAACTTGGATGTGGATCTTTTTGTCGAAATGAAATGACAACTGCTGCTTTTACCAACTGTTAATCCTCACTGGTGCAAAATAACTCTGCACTACTCCTTCCGATTCGAGTAAGTACTACTCGTTATTTGGAAGTTACAAAAAAAGAAAAACACAGGACCTCCAATTTTGGAGTATACCGAGATAAAGGTGAAAGAGTGGGAGAAGAAAAGAGATCGGAAAATGATTATGTCGGTGGTTTTCTACAGTAAATCTTGTTCAAAACTGTTAACGTGCATGCATCCAGATCCAGCCCCCCGGCCCTGTGATGTCGCTGTTTTTAGACAAGGATCACATTGAGGTAGATTGATACAAAAGAAACATCTGGTACGAATTAAGCCTACAACTCGAGCAATTATAGCACCCATTTTGGCAATGTTTCGAAGTCACTTTAATGGTTCAAAAGTCCTCTGTATTTTTATGACCCCATTATTAATTGTAGCAGAGGCAATTTGGCTATGAACGCAATATTGGTGCTTTTGTTTGAATGGAATTTCTTGGACAATTGAATGGGAGCACACGAATTCTTGGTTTAGCTGGATAATTGGGCTGTTGATGCCACTCCCTTTCAGTTTGCGGTATATGGAATGTTCGGAATTTGTGTTATTAACTCACCGAGCCTTTTGTCATTCCTTCGTTAGAGCAGCACTTGATCATAATTTTAAGTATGAGAGAGATAGACACGCGACATGAACCCGACAATATTTATTGTTACCCAAATAACAATAAGAGGCGCGTTAATTTGGACTTGGAATACAAGGAGCTAGTCAAATATTGCATTCAGATGCAGATGCTGCCAAATACGTGGTTAACGTTTGCACAGTATGGAGCTCATGATGGTCCATTTTCTTCTCTAAATAGACATTTCTTATTGTTTTCCCACTTGCTTTTTCCGGCTGATAATAGACTAGACACCTTTGTTATCCTTCCAGCTTAGATCCGTTGATTTCTTGAACAGCATCAGAACTTTTGACCCACACACTCTTTTTAATCCCCTTTCTTTTAACAACCTAATCTCTTAGTAATCTAATTAATGAGTCTCAAATCCACCCTAAGTGAGTGTTCTTAGCTCTCTAAGGTGGTTAAGATTCTTAAAAAATTATATATATCATCCAACTCCATATAAAACACGGTCCTCAAGTCTAAAGATCTTCAGTGTGCATAGTCCAAACTCAAAAGAAACGCTATTAATTAATTCTTAGGTAGATTTCAAGAACTAAAAAGCAATTTCTCATTTACTAATCCCAAACTTACTAAAAGACATGTTCTGAGTATATATCAGCAACTTATCTTATTGTTTTCTTGTCCCCTTCTTTTTTGAACACAGAGTAGAGCCAAATATGACTAAAATCCTGTTTATATTTTTATATAAAATATAAAAATGTATATAATTTAATGTGAAACTTATTGATACCACGCCATTAGCCAGAGCAATTGTTTAACATTTATTTATAGCCGAAATTTTCACTCCGATTACAAACTTCAACACTTGTCCTCGAGTTCATGACAAGTAATTTGAAAAAGATTTTTTTTTGATACATGGGAAGGGAGATTTGGATTCTTGGTTCTCTTGGTGAGAAAGCAAGGTGTTATCAATTGATCTAAAGGATCTTTACACCACACACGGAATTGTTGCTATCCTAAGAATTCTTCTGATATATTGGGAGTATAATTCTTTCGTAAGTAAAGCATTTTGCTTTCTGGAGGCTACACTACTATTCATATGATATAGAAATGCACTTTCGTTGTCACTTTTGTTGAAGTGTGAAGGCTGATCTGCTACTTTAGTTTTTTGTATGGTAGATATGTTCCCATGCTTACATAAAGCCCTAGTAGGACCCAACACTTTGGACCCACATGTTTATGTGTTGGAACTTTTATCTTGTCAAAGTCACACAAATTAAATAGATCCGCTTACTGCATCAACGTACGTGAATAAGGTTTTTTTATTACAAAGATCCATTCTCTCAAACCTTGGAACTGCTGAGTATATATCATTATCAATCAAGCTGATCTAATTGGGGGGAAAAAAGAGAGAGAAAAAACAGCACATACCATTAAATTTTGATGGTCTCCATCTAACACATAAACATGATCGTGTTGATAAAAGATGTCAAGTGGGTGATGCAATACTACTTGGCTAGAAGAGTGATACAGCTTATTGCTTTCTTTTCTCACTTCTTATTGATCAGAAAAAAACTGCTGCTGCATATTATATATGCCCTTTTGGTGTTGTGGCCTAGCTTTTGGGCATGCCTGCCAAGTATTTGGATATATGCGGGGAAAAGAATGATTACTCCTGAGAGACCAGAAGTTCTACCTCTTGTTTTTCTTGTACCCCTTGAATTATTTAAGTACTATATATTAGTAATACTTGAAAAGATGGTGGGGGTACATTCCTCTATTCTAAAACCATGCCTCATGATTATTTATCTGAATGGGAATTGATTGATATTGTCCCCCATGACCGTTCAAGATTAAAATTCATAAGCTTATGACATGTATTGCTGTTAAACATAATTCAAATGTGCATAGATGGGAAAAAGTTATTGCTGTTGAATGAGGGATTTAGCCTTAAATGATCATAATACAAGGAATGTTATATATGTCCAAATCATGGAGAGGGGGGCCGTCATATATATGGCATTTAGCATTATGTTGGCCTTTAATGAAAATTAAGCATTTCAATCTAATATATACAAATCAATGGATATTTCAGATGCAAGCTAGTCAAGAATTCTGGTTTTGAAACACTCGTGACATATATACTTGTGGGCATGTGGCTGGCATTTCTGTCCGTAGAATGAGCTTCTAGAAAAGACTTGAATCTCTCTCTCTCTCTCTCTCTCTCTCTCTCTCTCTCTCTCTCTCTCTCTCTCACACACACACATACTTATAGAGAGACATATTACATGTACGTACGCACGCACACATGCACAGACATGTACGCGCAAGACATGGGTTTGTAACCTAATTATGTTTTCCTTTTTGTTCTTCTCCTTGCCCATCCCTTCGTGACATGGACAACGATGTTACCCCCAAATAGAGTAGCCGAGGCCCCACATATGTGTGTGTGTTCGCCGCATGCATGCACATGGTTAGCTAGCTATTGCTATATACCTTCTAGCACGTACCTGATCATCATGTATATAATGAAAACAAGAGGGGGTTCCTGCTCTTTTGGCTACACCTTTTCGCTCCTTCATATGCGCTCTTGTTCTATTCCCCTCCTCCATTAATATTCCTTCACGTGGACATCCACCATTACCATGTGACTCCTACCTAGCATGCACAATTCAGCAAGACAGTATCGGCCCCTTATGAGAATAATTATTAGAAGATGAGACAATCATCTCTTGATATCTTCTGTATTTGTGGCATTAACAGTAAAAAGTTCTATTCAAGTCGATGTAGAGAACACACCTACATTGCTAACATATCAAATTGAAAAACAAAAGAAAAAACGAAAATTTATAGTTTTAAACTCCTCTTACAAATCAACGAATACTTTCCTTGCTTATATAGATTCTAATCCATACAAATACAATTATGAGTTTGAGTTTCATCAGCACTGCTACTATGTTTACAAGGCTCCTGCTTAATTTATAATGTCGAGCATAAATTACAATGCATCTTGTTTGTCTTTTAAGTTCTCTAATTGTACTCTCTCTCTCTCTCTTCCTTCTTGGGTAGTTGGGTCGAAGAACACGCCCGCCCAAGAAAGGAAAAGGTGTAGTTCATGACTTGGATCTTGGATGTGTAGGGACGAACTGCGTACACGGCCCGACCCACAGAAGAACGATTGAATTCAGTGAAGAGGGACTAGATATCAGCCCATCATCTCAACGTTTTAAGCACAAACTTGAAGAGATCCTGTTGGACTCGATCGGCCTAGGTTTTGTTTGGCAGAAATTAGGAAAGTGATAAACTTTTTTACTTTAAAAATGATCAATAGAGCAAGATTATAACTTGTTGGATAGGTTGATATCCAATTACTATTTTCACTACAAGAGTTTAGTCCTGACTATAGTTTGTGTTTCAACTAATTACGACCCATTATGATTATCAAATCCAGCCATCGAAAATTGTTTTTAAATGAATAATAATTTATGAGAAATGATATTAGTTACAGTCTTGAGTGTTTAAGTGTCGCGTAATCATTTTTAAAAAAATAAATAAATATGAAATCTACATAATTTTTTTTTAAATGGACTTCACTCACTACAACAAATATGGCTTTTAGTGACAGATTATAAATAGTGACGGTTTCTAAACTGTGACTAAAAGGTATTTATTGTGACGGTTTGTGAGAACTGTCACTAAATGTTGGGCAAGAATTTCAAAACGTTCGGACGTTTTACATAATACGTTCGCACGTCACAGTAACGTTCGAATGTTATGTATATTTACGTGCGAACGTAAAAAAATTTAGCGCGAACGTTCGAACGTTTTAACTTATTACGTGCGAACGTGAATATATTAGCGCTAATGTTCGAACGTTAATGTGATAAAGTTCGAACGTTATATGTTAAATTACATAAATTAACCATAATATATATTTTTTTAATAGTAAGGTTGAGTAACGTTATATTAAAAAAAATTAAGAGTAGAAATTAAGCTACACAATACATACATTAAATATTTGTGTCCATTACATATGTCGAAAATAAAAAACGTTCGAATGATAAATTTTTACAAATCACTTTCAGAACTGCTGGTTTACAAAAGATCGAAACTCCTCAGTCAATGTCTCAACCTTATTGTTTAGCACATCTACATGATGTGCAAGATGTGCGACAGCCTGATCTATATGTGCAATCTGTCTATCGATCTGTCGGTCTATATGCGCCTTCATATCTGTCATCATTGTATCAACCCAAGCAGGTCGCACATCCCCAGCAGATGTAACTCCCGGCTGCTGACTAGTACTCGCCGACGGGCGAGCAACATCGGCCCCAGACTCAGTCGGGGGAACAAGATCTGGCGTAGGACCAGACTGACGCCGAGCTGAGCCTCTCCCCTGTGCAATGCTCCGGCGGTGTGTGGTTATGTCGATAGGGCTCATCTGGTTTATCACCATCTCCTCCGCCTGGAGTGGCACTCCCCGGGCTAGTAATAAGCGGCTGATGATGACTCCGTACGGGAGATTATCCGTGGTAACGATGCTGGCCTCGTAACGGATCCGCTCAAATATAACAAGGGGCAAGTCAATGGGCTCACCACGTGCCAAGCCAATCAGGAACTGTGCACGAGCCCGACTGAATGTGCTCTTATGTGCCACCGGGTCTACATTTGTTGCAACAAAAATGTGCAACATGCGAAAGAAAGGCAGCAGCTGATTCTGGCTGAAGGAGTTCGGCCTATCGAGCTTTGTGCGGTCCGTGCCAGTGAGGATGTAGAAATCCTGGTCCCGCTCATCGTCACCAACCTCAGCAGCAATAGGATCGCCCTCGGGTCGATCTTCTTCATGACTGGGCATAAACTCAACAGGGCCCGAAGATGAAGCAGAAGCGGCTGGATCTGCCTCGAATATGCCCGGGGAAAATGCAGCTGCTATGTCATCAGCCTGAGCAGCTGTCGACTCAGGTAGTATACGCGGAATCTGGAGTAAGTCAGCGAGAACATCTGCCGAGAACTGAAACTGTACACCGCGTACACTGAGAGTATGGGATGATGCATCGTTAGGCATGGTGGCCATCCCAATGTAAAACTCTCGAACCATTGTGGGGTAAATCTTTCCCCTCAATGTGCATATGGGGCCCCAGCCTCTGGTGACGAAGACGTCTCTCAGCGTCTTCTGCTCCCAGCTGAGCTCATCAAACTCATTAATGAGAATTTCTCGTTCCCCCATAACAGTTCGTGCCCCCAGTCGAGCAATGTCCGGATTGCCTCCATCCCTCCCTCGCTTCCTTGTCGTCATATACTGAGCCATATCCTGAAAATTAAAAAAAATATATAAATTGTAACATTTAAAAAAAATGATTATAATCACAGATACATACGTATTATGACATATATGGATTATACAGAAAATTAAAATATCATCTATTATAAATTTATATAATTTCGCCAGTAAAACTTTGAAATAATTTCACTTTTTCAATATATAAAATAATAATACTTAAAAGGAACAATATAAAAATATTTTAACAGGAAACGTTCGAACGTTATTGAAGGAACGTTCGCACGTTAGTCAGGATACGTTCGACAAAAAGATGATACGTACAGGACGTTTTTATCGAACGTTTCATTCAAACGTTCGATAAAAACGTGCGAATGAGTTCATTACGTCCGGACGTATTATCTAAACGTTCGGACGTAATGAATTTGAACCGTCATACGTTCGGACATTCTTACTAGCCGAAGAATACCAACGGTTTACGTTCGAACGTTTTTATCCAACGTTCTGTTAAAGCGTTGGATAAAAACGTTCGCACGTGAAACTAATACGTTCGCACGTTACAATATAACGTGCGAACGTAAAGAATACCAAAGGTCGCACGTTCGGACGTTGTGTCGTGACGTCCGAACGTTACGACACGTAATCGCTGAGTCGACTCAGCCATTACCGAAAGCTTCGAAACGCATGTTTCGAAGCCACAAACAACCAAAATAAGCATTTATATACAGTGGGGAATGTTTCTACGGTCCTATTTTATCAATTTACTGCGAATGGTGGCCGAAAATGCAAGTTTTATAACCGGGTACGGTGGGTTTCGAATTTTTGAAACCCACCGATTAAAAGCAAGGAAATAGAAGAGGGAGAGGGCACATTACCTTTTAGTGACGGTTGCGGTGGAGGATGGCGACGGTTGCGGCGGCTTGCGTGGCGGAGAGGAAGAGAGAGTTTGAGTTCGGTGGCCGGTTTCGTACAAGTTACGGCCTGGAAACCGTCGTGCCTGGCCTTATATACAGTTAACGTTCGAACGTTAATTAATTAACGTTCGAACGTTAAATGTACATGCGAACGTTATGTAGATTACGTTCGGACGTTGAATCAAACGTGCGAACGTATAACTTTTACGTTCGGACGTTGTGTTAACATGCGAACGTATAACGTATATGTTCGGACGTCAATCGAAACGTCCGAACGTTTTAGTTATAACATTCGAACGTTTTTATACTATATATTATATTATATATATTATATAATATATTATTATAATATATATTATATTACCTATATATTACTATATAATATGATAGGTAATATTATATATCATATAATGTATAATATTATATACGTATAATATACGTATATTATATAGTATATAGTGTTAATAGTGTATATAGCGTATACTATATACTGTTGTACGTGTATATAGTGTATACTATATAGTATATAGTATATTACACTATATACTATATAGTGTATACTATATACTGTTATATAGTATGTAGTTTTAATACGTATATAGTGTTATATACGTATTATTGAAACCTATATTATATAGTATATAGTAATATAGTATACTATATTATATACGTATATAGATATAGTATATATACGTATGTTATGATATATTATATTATATATACTAATATATTATATTATATATACTAATATATTATATTATATCTAGTGTATACTTATATAATATTATTGTATATATTATTGTAATAATATTAATATATATATATTTAATACTATTTAATATGTTTATATATATAGTATATATTATATAGTAGTATATAATGTTAATATTATATAGTATATATTATATAGTAGTATTATATAGTTATTTATTTATCCAATACTATAGTTAATATACTATAGTATCTATATAATAACTATAGTATGTACTATATATATTAACATTATATACTACTATATAATATATAGTAATATATTAACTATAGTAATATATAGTATATAATATATATAGTATATATATATGTATAGTAATGTATAGTATACTATATATTACGATATTTGTAGTATATATACTATATTATATACAAGTAGTATATATAACATAGTACTAGTACTATATTATATCTATTATATATTTACTATATATAATATTATACGATATTATATAGTTATTACGTATGTTTAACATACTATATACTACTTATACTATATTATAGACTACAATATAGATAATATATTATATAAATAATAATACTATATTATAGACTATAATATAGATAATATATTATATAATATTTATACTATATTATCTAATAACTATATTACTTTAATATAGTTATTAGATATACTATATTAAAGTATACTATACTAATTACTAGGATAATATACAATTTTTGTACTATATAATATATTATAATATACTTGTTATAACTATAATATATAATATACTTATTATATTATAGTTATAATATAATATATATTTTATATTATTAGTTAATATAAGGTTATAATATATATGTAGTACGTTCTTATATTATACTTATGTTATATATATTATAATTGGTACAAATTATTTATTAATTAATATTTTATAATTTATAATTTAATATATAAATATATTATGAGGAATATACTAAATTTTAATATGTAAATAATAATTTTTACGTTCGAACGTTCATGTGAAACGTTCGGACGTTATAATAAATTCGGAGGGAAATTTCCCGCTTAAACCAAATTTCCACAGTACGTTCGAACGTACTATATAAACGTTCGAATGTTACTGACGAATACGTAGGAATGACAATAATACGTGCGAACGTATTATATATTTTGTGGGCGGGACTATTGTACGTTCGGACGTTTATGCTTAAACGTTCGCACGTAAAATGAAACGTTCGAACGTACTTTAATGAACGTCCGAACGTTAATTGCATAACAAGCAGAAAATAAAACTTTCACGCACGGGAAAGCAGATTCATTTCTGCTTTCCTCCGTGCGTGTTAGAGTGAGAGACTGAGAGAGTTTTAGAGAGAGGGAGCTGGGAAGAGAAGAGAAGAAGTGAAGAAGAAGTGGAGGGTTATAGTGAGAGAGAGTTTTCTAGAAATATTGTTTTAAGCATTAAGGTAAATAATATTTCTCATTTTTTATTTGTAATATACATGATAATTTCAATGTTTTATTTCATATATATTTAACTAACTAGTATTGTGTATTTTTTGAAGGATCATTTGTTGTGAATTGTTGAGAAGTTGTGATTTTTGAAGAAGAATTTATTTAAAGCACAAGGTATATATACTAAACTATATTGTTACATTTTATTGTGGATTTAATTTGTGATATAGATTGTGTTGTTTGGATGAATTAAAAAGAAAAATTATTGTTATTGAATATGTTTATTCTTAATGTGATAATGTTTTAGTATAGTGTATGTTTTTGAATAATAATTATTTGTTAGTTTATGTGTCTATTTTAGTAATTTGTTGTGATAAAAGAATATATATAACAATTTATTTGTTAGATAAATAGTGTGATTATTTGTGTAAGAATAAAAATTATGGAGATGAATTATTAATAACCATAATTATAAATTATAATATTACAATTAAAACTATTATATATATAATTAGTTAAATAACTAATATAATAAATTATCATATATTACTAAGTGTCAATTATAAGGCATAACTATATAGTATATAGCAGAAAAATCGAATTACTAAAATTATAATATAAATAAGTATTATAAAATAATAATTCCTAAAAATCTAATAGCTTGATGATCCTAAATATTTTATCTAATAATATATAGTATAGGGTATATTAGTATTAATCCATAATAATAATTATCATGTAATGTATAGTATTAAAAAATGATTACTAAGAAATAGATAAGTAATTATAATAATAATTACTTATTTAATTATAAAAATTATTATAAAAATTATAATAATTTTGGCAATAATTGGTACATATTATATAATAACTTATAACAATTAAGTGTTATCAATATATAGTATAACTAGTAATTATAATCTAATTTGCTATATATTATATTAAATATGAAATAAATAAGTAAAATTTGTTATTTTATGCTATATAATAACAAATAAAATATAAGTGTTATCAGTAACTTATAATAGTAATTATAAGATATTTTATAGTAGTGTTATATATTATATAGCTGATAAATGACATATAATATAATAACTTAGGAATTACATAAGTTTATAAATAATTTCTAAGTGTTATCAATCAAATCTATTACTTGATTGATCCAATGAAAAGTGCTGATGAAGATAGTGGAGAGATAACTTGGCGAGTTGTACAAAAATTTGTCCCTCGAAATATATATGAAGTAGGAACGAGTGCAGATTACGATAATAGTGGAGATGAAGATGACACTCTAAATGTAGAGGCCTACCAGGAAGATGGAGGAGGGGGTATTAACTTATTTGTTGACCTCGGTGCACTCGAGTTGCTCCCCTTATGTAGAGATGACGTCCCACTCATCCATCTCGACCCGTCTTCATTAAATTATCACTCAATTGAAGAAAGTGAGAAAAGTACAGAAGAAGAGTCAGAAGAAGAAGACGAACAAGAATCCGGGGGGGAAGTGGATAAGGATGACGAACAAGAGCTTGATGATGATGACGAAGATGTTATACAAAGAGATTCTGAAACAAACATGGAAAATACATCCGAAGATGAAGACTAAAAGTACTAAAAAGTTTATTCATATACAGCCATTATAGAATTTTATAATAAATATAAATTTATTCTAATAATATTTTTTTGTTATATATAATCATTTCCAAGTATGCCGCCAAAAAGACAAAGGAGAAATGTGCCTCCTCCACCGAGTCCAAGTCCTGAACCCATTGAGGACTCCCCACCTGAGGAGTCCGTTCCCGAAGATGAAGTTAACATTACAGAGAACGATGCACAATCGACACCTACCGGTAAGGAATGTTTACGTTAATACTATATATAATCAAGATGTTTGTTTCAATAAATAATATATATAACCTTCAAAATTATACTATTATCTATTAGTTGATGAACAATTGGCTCGTCGTGGTCGTGGCTATACACGCGGCATCTCACTTGAGAAAAATCGAAGGCATGGTAAACTGAAAATCACAATTCCTGATAATTCCACTGGAGGAGTGAATGATAGTGCAGCAGCGCTTTCCTCCTATATTGGCACAGTAATTCGAGCTTACGCTCCATTTTATGTGCGCTCCTGGAGAGATGTGCCGAATGAGATTAAGGAACACATTCGAAGTCGTGTGCTGGTGAGTTTACTTATTATATCATTTTTTTCACCTACATTAGTTTATTTTATTTTTAACGTAATTAATTTATAATTAGGATGAATTTGACCTCGACTTTGGTCGTAGCGAGGATTTGAGAACTGTGAATGAGTTAATGGCTACACTATTCCGACGTCACAAGGGACGATGTCACGACCATTTCAAGAAATTTGAGACGTTTGAAGAGGCTGCACAGTCCCCTTTCCAGCAGATGAAATTAGACGACTGGATAAAGTGTTGTGATCTTTTTGCCTCTCCAGAATATCAGGTATTCTAGATTTATTTTCTATAATTATTTACATTTATATTTGTTGTTTATATTATATGTATGTACATATATTACAATTAACGGTGAGAATTATTTTTGTAGCACTTAAGTTCTACAAATGCAAATAATAGATCTGCTCTGACTATTCACCATCGTGCTGGTTCAAGATCATTCCATCGTCTTGCTGAAAAAATGGTAATTAATAAACACAATAATTCATATTTTTTCTTATTATTCTTTTATATAAGTACTAATACTGTCTTTTTCAAATTGCTAATGATGTCGTTTTCTTAGAAACGTGATGATCCTGAAAACTTTTCCCTCATTCATGTCTATGCTGCTGCTCACACTAATGAGCATAGTGAGTGGATGGATCCTGCAGCTGCAATTAATTATGTAAGCGGTATTCCTTTTGTTGAATTATATTATGTAACATGTGATTAAATTATTTTTTATTTGTATTTCTTTTAATATGTTACTTATTGTGTGTTTTGATCTTTCAAACTGCAGGGGAAAATGATGGAGATGCAGTCAGTTTCTGGGGATTCCTCTCCTAGTGATTTGGACATTTTTTCACAGGTGCTTGGGCCCAACTCTAGTATGGCAAGAGGTTTGGGACGATCTTTCAAGCATTCCGGTTCATCTTCCTCAACCTCATCGACATCACAAATTAATAATCTTACCAAAGATTTAGAAGCTGCACGACGCGAGAATGAGTATATGAGGTCTAGACAGCAAGAGTTGGAGTCCCTCTTAGAGCGACAGTCTCATTTAGAGACGCGTTTGCAGGACCAACAAAGAGACCAGGAGGAAAGAATCCGTAGTGAGGTCCAACAGCAAGTGCAGCGGGAGATGATGCTGCAAATGGAGCGTGTTATGTCATTGCAACAGAATCGTGCTGGGCGAGGAAAGAAAAAGAAATGAATTTTATTTCTGTATTACGTTTTTAACATCTAATTTGAAAACAGTTTCAAACAATATTGGTTGTGAAATATGTACTGTAATATGAAACAATTGGTTTGTTTATTAAGTGGATGAGTTTAGCATTTCTGATATGTACGTTCGAATGTAAATAAAATACGTTTCAACAGTATTAAACGTTCGAAAATACGTTCGAACGTAACCATACAAAATAGTAACAAAACGTTCGAACGTTTAAAAAAAACGTTCGAATGTAAAAAAAGTTTAACGTTCCAAACATCCGAACGTACATTTTACGTTCGAACACTACTCTCTTAACATTCGAATTAACGTCCGAACGTCATGATACAAACGTTCGGACATTATTTCATTTTCGTTGGAATCGAGATTCGAACGTAACGTTCGCACGTATAAACGTTCGAACGTTTACATTATACGTCCGAACTATAATCAACAAACGTTACCTTTTCTCGTTCGGATGTCAGCTCGTCTTTTTTACGTTCGAACGTGTAATTTTAAGTTCGAACGTTATATTCTGTGACAGATTCTAACCGTCACAGAAAATAATACGTTCGAACGTTACTTCAAACGGCACATCCCCAACCGTCACTAAAAATATTTTTAGTGACGCTTGTACAGTAAACTGTCACCAAATGTAATCCGTGACGCACATTACGTGACAGTGGTGGTGACGGTCTAAAACCGTCACCAAATATATTTCGTGACGTTTTTTCCATTTCTTGTGACAGTTTCATCTGTCACTAAAACCTATTTTTGTTGTAGTGACTATTTTTTAAAGCGACTGTACGGCGTTTGCAAATTTCACGGCCATATATAGTATTACTCATAATAAATTATAAGAGTTTTGTTCTTCATTATCCTCACACAACACACACCATATTTTTTTTTTTATTTTTTTTTTGTTTTATTCTTCTTAGACTAATTAAATTATTCTATTTATCATCCATACACTACATATTTAATAAGAAAAAAAATAAAAAATAAAAATAAGTAATGTGTGAAAATGATAAATATAATTTTTCTTTATATAAATTCCAACTACACAAGTAGTCTAGTAAGCTTTTTATAAAAAGAATAAAAATAGATCTCATTCTAAAAAAATAATAATAATAATAATATTTTTTTTTTTGTGGGATTCGCTATTTTTTTACGAACCTACCTAAAACTTGTACCTCGCATTAAATTTTCCATTAAAATTAAATATACACGCTTACTTAATTATATTTTGCTTGCTTCCCATATTCGTAAGTGCAGGAACGTCGTCGTTCCTTTTTTTAAAAAAAATACATTTTGCATTTCAAATTATCATCACTTCACATATTCATACTCTCAAGTTGCGTACGTACTAACAATTTATATATTTTATTAACACGTGGCCATCGAGATCGATCCAAAGTGCAAAATTATTATATATAAATTGTATTTTTCTTCCTTTTTTTTCAATATTTTTTTTTCTGCTCTAAGAATTATCTTATAGGAAAATTTTTTATGTTCCGACAAAGCATCTTGGTCTCCGGTACATCTTTTTTTTTTTTTTTTTTTTTTTTTTTTTTTTATAACTTAATGATTAAGTAAATATATTTTTAATAAATGATAGTGTGAATTTTCTTTTAATTAATATTTAAGGGGACTAAAAAAATGTGCGCATCAAAACAAAAAATAAATGACGGCCTTCTCAGTGATTTCTCTCGGGCTACACCCTCTCACGTGGTTGTAGCAATGTCTATCTTATATGAAAAATTTTAGTTGTAAATATAATTATGTATTAATATGTGTACTAATTTAATATGATTATTTAAAAAGTAAATTTTATTAAAAATAATATTAATTTAAATTTTAAATATGAAGGAATCAGTATTAGTATGTAGATTAGTACATAATTTTATTTATATATAGCAAAAGTCATATTTGATGTATTAAATTATTAATGGGTATTATATATTAACTATTAATGACAAGTAACACGCAGTTAATCGAAAACAATTTTCGATTTGTACAACCTCGAGTAGAAGTACTTACATCACAAATGAAAATTTGCACTAATAATTAACATACAAGTTGTAATATTTGTTTGCCCAATCATACATATATATATATATATATATATATATATATCCTACTTATCATGGAAGTAATACCCTGACATCCTGTCATCTCTGATTCTCAAAGTGCATTTGTTCTTGGTAGACAGATTTTAGATAATGTGCTTATTGCTTATGAGTTGCTACATTTTCTTCGTACTAAGCGAAATGGTCGGAAGGGGTTTATGTCCCTCAAACTTGATATGAGTAAAACATATGATAGGGTAGAATGGATGTTTTTAGAAAAAATTATGGAGTCCCTTGGCGTTGATAAGAAACTGATTTCTTTAGTTACGCACTGTGTTAGAACAGTTTCTTTTTCTATTTTAGTCAATGGAAATCCTAAAGGCTCTATTATTCCTTCTCGGGGTCTTAGGCAAGGGGATCCGTTATCACCATATTTGTTTCTCTTGTGCACGAAAGGTCTTGTTTCATTGCTGAAAAGGAATGTGGGTAGGGAAAGGGTGGATGGGATAAGGATTTGTAGAGGTGCTCCTAGAATTAATCACTTGTTGTTTGCGGATGATAGTGTCATTTTTTTTAAAGCCGATGTGAGTACAAATATGAAGATCCAATGTTTGTTGAATAAGTACGAGAGAGCTTCGAGTCAATGTATCAATAAGGAAAAAACTTCTATGGTCTTCAGCAAAAATGTGAAAGATGATCTGAAAAGAGATATTATGCAGTTGTGGGGAGGTAGTTTTACATAGCAATATGAGAAGTACTTAGGGCTGCCACCAATGGTTAGGAGGTCAAAAAAACAAGCTTTTTCCGATATAAAAAAGAGAGTGTGGCAGAAGTTACAGGTATGGAAGGGGAATTTGTTATCTCAAGGGGGTAGGGAGGTGCTTATAAAAGCTGTAGCTATGTCTATCCCTACTTATGCCATGAGTTGCTTTTTGTTTCCTAAAACGTTGTGTCATGAGTTAGAGATGATGATGGCAAAATTTTGGTGGAGTAATCAATCTCTTTTTTCCGATATAAAAAAGAGAGTGTGGCAGAAGTTACAGGTATGGAAGGGGAATTTGTTATCTCAAGGGGGTAGGGAGGTGCTTATAAAAGCTGTAGCTATGTCTATCCCTACTTATGCCATGAGTTGCTTTTTGTTTCCTAAAACGTTGTGTCATGAGTTAGAGATGATGATGGCAAAATTTTGGTGGAGTAATCAATCTCAGGAAAACAAAATACATTGGTGTAGTTGGGAGAAGTTGTGTGTTTCAAAATTCCAATGAGGGATGGGTTTTCAAGACCTTCATCTTTTTAATTTAGCCCTTTTGGCAAAGCAAGGGTGGAGGCTTTTAAGAAATGATGATTCTCTTCTTTACAAAGTTTATAAAGCCAAGTATTTTCCGAATTCAAGCTTGTTTGAAGCCAAAGCTGGAGCTAGTTCATCTTATGTTTGGAACGGAATTTGGGAAGCTCTTGATTGTTTGAGAAAAGTGTGTAGGTGGCGTGTGGGGAATGGGCAAACTATTCGTATCTTTAAGGATCCATGGTTACCGGATGGTGTAAGTGTTTCATCTTTGATTGAGGTTGATGAGAACCTAAAAGTTCATTCTTTGATAGATGCAAGTACAGGTTGGTGGAATGTTCATATGATGAGAGCTCTATTCAATCCAAATCTAATTCAACAGATTTTAAAACTACAAATTTCTGTAAATTCTGAAGACTCTTTGTATTGGAGTCATGAGAAGACTGGTAGTTTTTCTGTCAAGAGTGCTTATTGTTTTCTTCAACAGAATCAACATCTTTCATATTGGCAGTCTTCTAGTGGCAATTCTGAAGCTGTGTTTTGGAAATCTTTATGGCATCTGAAACTTCCTAAAAAGATGAAGATTTTTGCATGGAAGGCGTGTCAGGAGAAGCTTCCAACCTATCTGAATCTGAAAAAGAAATATGTATTGGATGATGCAGCCTGTGTATTATGCAATCAAGGTATGGAAGATGCTGCTCATGCTTTGTATTTTTGTTCGGAAGTAAGAAATGTGTGGGGGGTTTTTTGTACTCAAATGGATAACTTGCAATCTGAGTTGTCTTTTTGGGATCTGGCACATTTGGCCCAAGTTAGAGGTTCCGATTCTTTGCTGGCCAGATTTGTGGCTATAACGTGGGGCCTTTGGTATAGAAGGAACAAAAGGTTTTATGAGAATATTTCTATGCATTTTAATGTGACTGTCAATAATGCACTTGCTTTACAACAAGAATATGAACAGGTGCACCTGTTTGATGTTTCAAATCCGAAGATTAGCAAGGTGGTAAGATGGCATCCTCCTCCGTCTGATTTTCTGAAATTGAACATTGATGGGGCCACTTTTCCTTAACATTTTGTAGCTGGGGTTGGAGTGGTCTTGAGGAATCATAATGGGGAGGTTGTCGTGGCTTGTTCTAAGGTAGAGAAAGAGGTCTCCTTTGCTGAGTTCATTGAGGCAATTGCGCTTCTTAGAGGTTTACAGTTGTGTGTTCAATGGGGTGTACCAAAGCTTATGCTTAAAACCGACTGTTTGATTTTGGTTAATGCTTTGAATGAAAATTCTGAATGTTTAACAGATTTTGCTTTTATTCTTCAAGACATAAGAAGACTAATGGCGGCCTTCCAAGAAGTTAAAGTGGTGCATGTCAACCGTTTAGGCAATTTGGTGGCTCATCTGCTAGCAAGACATGTTTGGTTGATTAATGATATTTGTATGTGGTGGGATTTTTGTCCTTCTTTTATTAGTCAAGCTATATGGCTTGATCAACTTGCTATTTGTAAGGATCTTTGAGTTTATGAAAGGAAAGTCTGATTATCAAAAAAACAAAAAAAATACCCTGACATCCTCCATAAAAATGATCGTTGTTCCTGTACTATTTCCAAAAATATCTTAAGAGCGGGGTAGCATCCCTCCATTTGACAGTTAATATATTTTAAGATTTTTATTTTTTGAGTTTTTAAATATTTTTTTAATATATTTAAATATTTTTAAAAAATAAAAAAATATATCAATGCACTAAAAATCATTTCTTTAATGATTAAGGAAAAAAAAAAATATGATCAGCAGTTGCATGAAACGGTCACAGCGGCACGGTAGGTTTATTTATATCTTATTCATCATGATATATATTATGAAAAATGCTATGGACAACCGAGGCGAGTCCCCGTTGTGGCCTCGCGTCCGATGTGGCAAAAATTAAAAATGGCATCGTTTCTAACATTGCATTTCTCTTCAGGTTCTCTCCTCTCCCCATTTTGCCTTACATTTTCTCTCTCTTTCTTCCATCTTCTTCTTCTTCTCCCTTCTGTCACGAGAAAGCCGCAGATCCAACCCCAACCCAAAGCAGTCCATCTTCATCTTCGAGAAAGCCGCAGTGATACCCACAATGACTTGGCATCTTCTTCTTCTCCCTTCGTCTTCAAAAGCCATAGATCCACCCACGAACTCGACCTTCGTCTTCGAGAAAGCCACAAATCCACCCAAGAACACATGACACTTTCATCGCTTTGTCTTCGAGAATGTTGCAGACCCAGTGCTTTGAATGGAAGCAAATGTGTATTTGGTTTGGTTTCATAGATATCAAAGAGTAAGCAGCCCAGATGGCGTTGCTTTGAGCAATGGAAAGATGCCCAACATCAATGGCTGAATTCTCAACCAGACTACCAATACCACCAGAACAAATGTGAATGGCACTAGCTGTTCTACTTTGGAAGCCAAAGGCTTCAGGTTCAAATCCCCATCTAGAACAACCCAAGACCCATATCAACACTTTTGAAGCTACACCCACTTCTCCGCAGTCTGATAACCACCACCCCCATCAGCAACTCCATGATCCCTCATCAGCAGCGAAGAACCACTAGACCTAGAACCCGAAGTGTGACAGGAGTCCAAGTCCCTGCCTGGGCTTGTGCGCGTCCTTGCCTAAACCAGATTCACCCATGAACTTTGCAGTGCTTGTGTCAAAGTACCCACCAACCTGTTCAATACAAAAGCCACTCATTGACAAAAATTTTAAAATGAAATTTGATCAATGTCTGAAGAAATTTTTGCTGAAGAAATTCAACTCTCAGTTTTGATCTCGCTCTCCGGTTTTCCTCTCTAGTTTCGCTTTACAACATCCAACCCAAAATAGCTCTTGATTTGATTTCCATCCAACGCACGACGGCGACGAGAGATGCATCCAACTTCTCCCTCTCTGGTTTCGAACTAAGATGAATTTTTCATTTTTCATTTTTTGTTGATCTCCAACAACCTGCATACAGTTTTCATTTTTCATTGATCTCGAACAACCTACATTCGATTACCCAACAACCTGCATATAGCTTTTATTTTTCATTGATCTCCCTCTCTACTCTCTGCTATTGGCACAAACGAAAAATGCTATGTAATTTCCCTCCTTTCTCTCTCTCTCTCTCTCTCTCTCTCTCTCTCTCTCTCTCTCTCTCTCTCTCTCTCTCTCTCTCTCTCTCTCTCTCTCTCTCTCTCTCTCTCTCTCTCTCTCTCTCTCTAAATATTAACAGCTGACATGGCAGCTGCGAGGCCGCAACGGGGATCTGGGATGGTTGTCCCTAGCAGCTCTGATATATTACTGCATGCGCGTACTGTACTTTCGACCCATTATTTGCAAATTTTCATGTCACGCGCTAGCTGAATAATGATGTGGTTAGATCAGAAATAGCCTCATCTTAACAAGTTTCCGAAGCCTTTTAATTGCATGCAGAATTGAAATATTGTGGAGATGATCTATGAATAATTGTGCCACTTTGACCATCTTTACATCATGTTAAAATTAAAAATGGTTGCTAATTATAATGATTCTTCCATGATGCTTTCCAGACTTGGTTGCCAAGGATCAAGAGATGCCCTTAGCAAGCAGATAAAGCAATTACCATCAGAAAAGCAACCCCGCTTGGCTGTATTAGGTTTCATATTGCTAGCAGCAGCATGTGTTGGTTTTGGACGAGTAGAACCCACACTGCTATTATCTTGATCTTCCTCTCCTTTGCTAGATTGAGTGCTTGGGGTTTGCAGACCTAAAGAGGAGGAATTTTTCAAAGCGTTCAGCTGCTGAAGCTTCCGTATGGTTTTAAGGGGTACGACGTAGAAATTCTTCCTAGGCATTAGAGTTGTCTCTGTTGAGGATTCTCCATAATCACCTCCAGATTCTTAGCCATCCTCCCTTACTTGTAGTAGTTGACCCTTAATCATAGCAATGTAATCTTTTACATTTATGTTGTGATTCTTTCCTTTTTATATGTACAGCTATACTAGTATACGATTTCTATATAAATGAAATATGGTATCCACCTCAAATGTGGTGGTTTTGCATAACGTTCACATGGTATCAGTAGACCAATAGGTTGAATTCTGAATTTTTTTCTTCTATCTTTCTCATGGCCGAGCCTCTTTCCTTCAATACCATGGTTCACATGGTCACCATTAAGCTCTCAGCCACAAACTTCTTGCTATGGAAAAGCCAGCTCGTGCCTCTTTTTGAATGCCAAGGCTGTCTTGGTTTCGTTGATGGTTCCCTTTAAAAGCCATCTGAAACTTTACCCAACCCGAGCAACGGCACTTCCACTCCCAACCCAAAATTCCTTGAATGGAAACTCAAAGATCAAAAGATCCTGAGCCTGTTATTGTCGTCCCTTTCGGAAAAAGCTATGGTTGCTGCTGTTGGCCATTTAACATCTCGGGCTGTCTGGGTTGCACTTGAACGTGCGTTCAGCCACAGTTCAAAAACTCAGGAGCTACATCTAAAGGACGAACTGCAACTCATGAAGAAAGGCAACCGTTCAATTGCTGGCTTTGCCCGTGCATTCAAAGGCCTCTGTGATCAGTTAATGGCCATCGGACGACCCGTTGATGAAGTTGACAAATCTCACTGGTTTCTCCGTGCACTCGGCATTGAGTTTGCTGGGTTCTCCTCAACGCAGATGGCTCTTACACCCCTGCCATCCTTTCACGATCTGGTCCCTCTGGCCGAAAGTTTTGATTTGTTTCAGAAATCACTTGAAACTCACACTCTCTCTTATGCAGCTTTTACAGCAACTAGAGCTCCTGGTCGTGGTGGACAATCACGTTTTGCAAGAAATCGTCGCTCCAGGGGAGGTTCCAATGGCAGCACAGATGGCTCTTCTTCTAGCCACTCAGGTGGTCATTCCTCTGGGAATAATTGCTCTCGTCGTCCATACAACCCCCGCTGTCAAATCTATAAAACAAAGGGACACACTACCGATCGATGCAGGAGCCGATATGATCGTGCGGAGCCATCGGTGCAACTCGCTGAAGCCTTTGAGATTTTACATGGTAAAGCTCCTCTTTATACCAATTTTCATCCCTTTGGCTGTAGAGTTTATCCATGTTTACGTGATTATGCCGCTAACAAATTTTCTCCACACAACATTCCTTGCATATTCTTGGGCTACAATCCTTCTTATAAAGGCTTTCGCTGTCTGGACCCTCTCACCTCCAAGATCTATATCACGCACCATGCCAAATTTGATGAACACAATTTTCCCTTAATACCCACCTCTACCGCACAGCCTCCCGCATCCTTAGATTTCTCCCGTTTCACTGAATCCATGCCCACCCATGACCCACCATTGCCTAAAGTTCCACTGCCTTCAATTCCACTATCTAAGACTCATTCTCGGTCTGGGTCGCATGCATGTCGTCTTTGTCCTGACTCTTTACTTGAGCCTATGCAAGTCACTCCCGAGCATCTTCCTGCCTCTCTTGTACCGACTCAGTTACCTTCCGAAGCTCTAGCTCCTCCTGCTCAGCCTATTGTTTCATCCTCTCACCCAATGGTTACTCGGGCTAAAGCGGGCATTTTTCAGCCAGTACCCTGCTTATCTCAGCCATCATGTCTCGAGTCTCTTATATGCTCTTATCACTACATTTGAGCCTCGCGGTTTCAAGTCCACTGCCAAAAATCATGCATGGCTCGCTGCTATGGATGATGAAATTAAAGCTCTTCATGACAACTGCACCTGGGATCTTGTTCCTCGGCCTCCCAACACAAACATGTGGGTTCCAAATGGATTTTTCGCACAAAGTATCTATCCGACGGATCCATTGACTGACTCAAAACCCGTCTTGTTGCCAAGGGATACACTAACTACACTACCACTTTCAGTCCAGTCGTCAAAGCCTCCACTGTTCGTGTGGTGCTCTTTCTGGCAGTCACTCATGGTTGGCCTCTTCGCCAACTTGATGTTAAAAATGCTTTTCTTAATTGCATTTTGTAGGAACAAGTCTATATGGAGCAACCTCCTGGTTAGATCGATCCTCGCTTTCCTCATCATGTCTGCAAACTCAAAAAGGCTCTTTATGGTCTAAAGTAGGCCCTGCGTGCTTGGTTCCAGCGGTTCAGCTCATTTCTTTTCAAACTTGGTTTTACTTGCAATCGTGCTGACACCTCCTTATTTGTTCTTCATCGCCAGCAGCACATCATTTATCTCTTACTCTATGTTGATGATATTATACTCACCGGCAACAATACCTCTCTTCTCAACAGCTTCATTCGACAGCTTAACTCAGAATTTGCCACCAATGATTTAGGCTCTCTCAGCTACTTTCTTGGTCTTGAAGTCACCTCTACCCCGATAGGTCTCTTTCTCAGTCAAACCAAGTATGCTCGTGACATTCTTGCGTGCGCCCAGCTTCTTGATTGCAAACCAGTATCCACTCCTATGGTTGTTGCCCAATGCCTTTCCTCTGATGGTTCCTCATTTGCGGATGTCACCCTTTACCGCTCTCTTGTTGGTGCCTTGCAATATTTGACTATCACTCGTCTTGACCTTGCTCATTCAATCAACTCTGTCAGTCAATATTTGCATGCTCCCATTGATGCCCATTTTCAAGCTGTGAAGCGCATTCTTTGGTATGTTAAGGGTACTCTTCACTTTGGCTTATCCTTCACTGCCTTCTCTTCCGTTGGCATTACTGCCTACTCTGATGCTGATTGGGCCAGTTGCCCTGATACTCGACGTTTCACTTTAGGCTATTTCATCTATCTCGGTGACAATCTTGTCTCCTGGAGTGCCAAAAAGCAACCCACAATCTCATGTTCTAGCAGTGAATCTGAGTATCGCGCTCTTGCTTCCACTACTGCTGAGGTTTTATGGTTAGAACATCTCTTGCGTGATCTGTACATTCCTACTACTGTTCGACCTCTACTTCTATGTGACAACAAGAGTGCTATCTTTTTAAGCTCTAATCCTGTCTCTCATAAGCGCTCCAAGCACATTGACCTTGATTATCATTTTCTTCGCAAACTTGTGGTCGCTGGTCGTATTCGCATTCAGCATGTTGATTATGCGCTTCAAGTTGCTGATGTCTTTACCAAGAGTGTTTCCAGGCCCCTCTTCACATTCTTTCGATCCAAGCTACGCGTGTGCTCTAATCCCACGCTTAGCTTGCAGGGGGTTGTTGAGGATTCTCCAAAATCACCTCCAGATTCTTAGCCATCCTCCCTTACTTGTAGTAGTTGACCCTTAATCGTAGTAATGTAATCTTTTACATTTATGTTGTGATTCTTTTCTTTTTATATGTATAGCTATACGTGTATACGATTTCTATATAAATGAAATACGATATCCACCTCAAGTGTGGTGGTTTTGCATAACGTTCACAGTCTCAGGTTCGACAATTACCCATGGCTGCCAGAAGACATTTGGATGGGTGACGCAACATCTTGGGTTCCGATGCATGACCTCTGTTGCAAGGATGGGCCTATCATGGAGCTCAACATGGCCACCAGGATGAACAATCTTAACTAGCATGTTCCACTACAAGAATCTGGACTTTTCATAGCAATTTTAGTGCTGCTGCAAAAAAATTCGCCGTAATATAGATCATATAGCGGCGACTTATTAATCGCTGGGTAAAATCCACTGAATAGTGGCGATAAGTGTCATTCTGCTTATCCCAGCAATTATAATTCTTTTCGCGGCGACAATTTTCGCTGCAATACCATGAATAAAATCCAGGCGCCAAAACACCAATTTTATTTTCTATTTCCCTCCCCGCGGCCTCGAGTTAGTCACAGTGCCTCTCCTCCCTCCGTTTGTGTTTCAGTCGATTTCTTACTAAATCCCTTCCGGCGAATCGATACGACGGCGGTGACGATAATCCCCCTTTCCCAATCGCTCCCAAAGCTCCCTCTCTGGCCTCCACTACATTTTCGCTGTCAAATAGAAGCTTGGTCATCGTTTCCAACCAAAACCAAAGCTGTGCCGGGGACTCTCGGCTTACCCATTAGGTTGTATGTTACCCCCTTCAAATCTTAAACTTTCTAAACCTTGCACTGCGTCTACCAAAAATTAAATCCCCCTTCTATTGAATGCATATGTACAAACGGCGATCAAAGCCAAAATCGACCTCTGTCCTGATCTAGAGCGGGGTAATTTCTTCCATTTTGCTGTTAGCCAGAAACAAAGGCCGAGAGAGTCTCAGTTCTTACTGTGTGCGAGGCTTGCCAGTCCATGGAAAGGGGTAATTTCTTCCATATGTTAATTTTTTTTTTCCAAACATGCATGAACATAGCGCCATGGAAATGGGTGACTTGGATTGTTGGATTACATGCACAAATTGGATTTTTTTGGCTTTGTGCATGTTTTTTAATTTTTAATTTTATTTTTTTGATATATGTCGATGCTTTGCATGTTCAATTCATTGGTTGATTATCATATAATGGTAGTTGGTATTTTCTTATGTTCAACCTCAAATATATTTAAGTCTGATCTCTAGTACTTGTTGCTGCAAACCCCATTCATAGAATCTGTGCATTTGAGGTTAGTTTTAGGGCTAGATTCGAAGGAAATAATTTTGGGAAAAACAAACCTGCGATTCCAACATTGTCCATGCAAGCTTTAAACAATGGCATATCCTACCAACACTTTGTTTTTGTTCTTTCCAAAAATCTGGATGCTTGTTAATATCTGTGTTAGTATGGTTGGTTGCTTGAAACTAGGTGTTCTTTTCAATGACATCATGCTTATGTTTATTTATTCAAAAGGCTGTCTTTCTAAGCTTGCTTATATTCATTCAGTTTTGATAAATATGCTAATATGTATCAACACCCACTATTAGTTTTGCATCTACAACTTGATCCCATGTTGTTACTTAGCATGACAAAACCGGGACAAATCAATGCTATGTAATTTATTATGTTATAAATAGAACAGGTTAAGATGTAAATTTTTCCATTAATTAATCTAAACAATAAAATTTAGGCTGAGTTGAAAATTAAACTGTAGGCAATAAGTTAAACACTGTGAATAGACCAATAGGAGCAAATAAGAGAGTAATGAAATGAGGTTTCTGCAAAGTTCTAGCAGACTAGCACTAAATCATATGGAGGGTGCTCATAAATAATATCATCAGATGTCACTAATAAAATCTTCATGATAGTCAAGAGCTGTTCCTTTCTAGTTTCTTCAAAGTGTGTTGGATGTGAAGTGTTCAAGAGGTTCACAGTACAGCTAGAGAAGTCAAACATGATTCTATAGGCCGATTCTTACTTGTTTTCTAATAACAAGTAAGACTGGAATGTGGATTTCTCTAGAGACTTACAGGACTGGGAAGTGAGTGAAGCTGCTGATTTCAATACTATCATTTATGCTTCTAAGATTGATCAGACCAGGGATGATATGTTGCATTGGACTCATGATTCTAAAAGCAGATTTTCTTTGGAGTTTTCTTACAAGATCTTAACTAGTCTTGGTAATATAACATTTCCCTAGAAATGTATTTGGAAAGCTAAAGTGCCCAGTAAAGTTACTTTTTTTGGCTGGTTGGTGTCGCTTGAGAAAGTTTTAACTACCGATAATGGAAGGAAAATGGGCTTTTATGTGATGGACTGGTGCACCATGTGTAAAAATGATGGTGAATCTGTCAACCATTTGTTTCTTCATTGTGAAATGGCAACGGCTTTGTGGAAAGAGTTATTCGACAAGGTAGGTATCGTTTGGGTCATGCCTTTTCAAGTGGTGGATTTTTTGGTTTGCTGGCAAGGAGCAGCTGGAAGTAGGCAAAGTATAGAGGAGTGGAGAATGATCCCCCTATGCTTATTCTGGTGTCAATGGCTTGAGAGAAATGGGAGGTATTTTGAAGATCGTGAACGCACAAGGATGGAACTTAGGGACTTTTCCCTCAACACTTTAAACTTTTGGGTGAATTATCTTTTAAGGGATATCAACATTTGTAATGTTTTTCTTTAGTTCTGTTTCTGCTTTAGATTGTACTTAGGTTTATTCTCTTGTATACTACCCGTGTACTTGGGCTATGCCTATTTACTATAAATAAACATCCATATTATCTATCAAAAAAAAAAAAAGAAATTAGTTAGTTAGCTGGAAAATGTTCAATAGAGTTTTTTCCAGCTTGTTGAACATTTTCCAGCTAGACATTTTTGGATGCCATATGAGTTTTGGAAAAGGGATGACAAATTACCCTTTTGATTGCTCTATGTTCATGATCACTAATATGATGTAGAAGAGTCTTTGAATCATTTATAAGAACTTAGATCAGCAAAAGAGTATTCACTTTTGCATCATGCATTTAGAAGCCGACAGTTTAGTTTTTATCAAATAGGCGAATATAGCATAGCATTTTTTGAGTTTTTTTTTTTAAGAGTAGGTTACACATTTATTACTTGCAAATATTGCATGCTTTAAGTACTCTATGGCAGTTTCTAATACTGTAAATAGTTACATTGGCAACATTTCACGAGTTTTGAGTAAAAAACTACCTGGCTAAAGTAAATCTCTTTGCTAAAATTTAATGCACATGTATTAAATATGTATTAACTATAAATAAAAAAAAGTAAATTTTTATTCTCTTATATAATTATTATAAACTAAAGTAAAGTGCAAAACTGACAACTCCATTTTTGGATCAAGATGTATGGGGGTTCTTCCTTTAACTTGTTTAATTGAGCATCCGACTGATTGTTAAATCTATTCTTCCCAAACATTTTTAACCCACACCAAAAGAATAGATCATACATCAAAGCTATTTATGTCGAGCAACTTTGTCTCAAACTTTATATAGCAAAGATGTGATGCATATCGCTAACATATGATTTGGCCCTAATAAAGGAACTTCCTTGATTTGCAGTTCCACTAAGATAGGTCTCCACAAGCAACCATTGCCTGCAAAGTCAAGAAAACTAGTTCTGTTGCATTAGGAAGGATGATATTGATTGAAGATCACAAAAAGATTCTTTCAGATCAATAATATGTTTCCTCCTATCAAAATTAAAAAAAAAAAAAAAAAAGATTTGTCAAAAAGATTGCTAATTTACAAACAGTGAGTACAAGCATGTTATTTTTATGGTTTCTTTTTTTTTTTTGCTGGGGGGGGGGGGGGGTGTGATGACCATATAAATGATATTGCTATCTATGCTATTATAAAAAATTCTGGCCATAAATTATGTCCTGATTTTTTTTGTACTTATATAATCATTAGTTTGATATGTTCGAGATCAACATTTCTCACCTCTAATATGGCATGATATATGCAGATCAGAGCCATAAGGGCATGCCCCTTGGGTAGCAATATACCAAGCATGCATGCTACTCATGTCAGCCTTTGAGCCTAAAAAACATCCTGTCCTGAATCGCATCGATCCTACTAGAAATTATTATGGCATGAACTTAAAAAATAATTGGCTAAGGTACATAACTAATTTTAATTTTTTGCTTTCTGTTAATGTGATCCAAAACAAAAACTAGAGAAACTTGTAGGGGTACATGCAGAATTACGACCAATACAGCCGAGTAAATATATATATTAGCATTCAATAGAAACCCCCATATCAATTAGTAATTGCATGCTACAGCTAGCTATCGGAAAGAACAACATGAAAATAGGGTTTTTTTTGGTCATCCAAATGCTAGGATCATTTACTTTTTTGGCCGAGATTCTTCCTCAAACCGCTTATTATAGGATGAGATGAAGGGCACTCACTGGCTTCTGACTTTTTAGCCACTTTCTGTCCAAGTCTTGAATCACCCAAAGTATCATTTATATGTACAAATGTTAGTAAGTTATTAGTCTCACCATTAACAACAAATAAATCTCATCTCTGCAAGACTTAATATACTTTCAACAGCATGCCATAATTGAGAATATTTACCTTGTGCCTCTATGATTAATACTGGAACACTGCTCGTTACAAATCCACTGCATTTATATTTTCTTAAACTAAGTGGGGTGAAGTTTTGAAAAAAAAAAAAAAAAACAACTGTGGACTCAATTTCTGAACCCTTGTGGATATCTCATGTTATTTTCAGGTGATATGGCCAACCACCGATTGGGCTGACAGTTGTGGGAGCGGCGTTATCTTTGTGTTCACCACCTTTCTTTGTAAAAGTCATATGTAGAACTATTGGATGGGACTGTTGGTGAAAAGTCCTAAACTAATATGAGATGTTTTACTAGTAGTTGTTGGTTTTAGTGAGAGTAGAGTCATCTAGAAATAACTTATACTAGTGATATTTATCTTTTATATAATTAGTAGCTCAGTTTGTAATGGAAAATGATTCGTATAATGCACCACCCAATGTAAAAAGATATTATATGATTGTTGGTCAATTCATTTGATGCATACAAGAAAATTTTGAATTGAATAGAAATGGTTAGCGATATTTTTGTTGAAGTATGGAAAATTAAATGATCATGTCTATCAGGTGCATTTGGATGAATGGAGAAAGTATAAATGAGACCTAGTAACCCATTAAGAATATTGGGTTACTAGGTTATATAAAATTCGATTTTCAGGTTTCTCCAGTGATTTTTTAATCACCGTCAATAATTTTAAAAAACCATTTACAATACAAGAAAATCCTATTGCATCGATTAGTTACTCGCTGCCATATCATTTTTTAACAGTAAATTATTTGGCAGCGATTTTTAGTCGCTGCCAAATCATATAGCAGCGAGTTTTATATCGCTGCCATATGATTTTGATACAGAAAATGATATCTCGGCGATTATAAAGTCACTGCTAATTCCTATGGCAGCGATCTTAGTATCGCTGCCATATGCTTTTGAAATAGCTATATCATATGGCAGCGATACTAAAATCGCTGCCATATAATTTTGTAAAATAAAAACTATATGGCAGCGATTAAGAAACCGCTGCCAAATAATATCGCAGCGACTTTTGTATCGCTGCCATATAGTTTCGCAACAGGAAAACTATATGACAGCAATTAAGAAACCGCTGCCAAATCATATGGCAGCGAGTTTAGTATCGCTGCCATATAGTTTCCATATTACAAAATCATATGGTAGCGATTTTTGTATCGCTGCCATATGATATTCCTATTTCAAAAGCATAGGGCAGCGATAGAAAAACCGTTGCCAAATAATATGGCAGCGATTAGAAAAGCGCTGCAAAATCATTTGCCAGCGATTTCTGCATTGCTGCCATATGTTTTGGAACCATTGACAGTATATCGCAACGACTTTTGTATCGCTGCCATATAGTTTCGCAACAGGAAAACTATATGACAGCGATTAAGAAACCGCTGCCAAATCATATGGCAGCGAGTTTAGTATCGCTGCCATATAGTTTCCGTATTACAAAATCATATGGTAGCGATTTTTGTATCGCTACCATATGATATTCCTATTTCAAAAGCATATGTCAGCAATAGAAAAACCGCTGCCAAATAATATGACAGCGATTAGAAAAGCGCTGCAAAATCATTTGTCAGCGATTTCTGCATCGCTGCCATATGTTTTGGAACCATTGACAGTATATGGCAGTGACTACTGAATCGCTGGCAAATCATTTTGCAGCGATTTTGTAATCGCTGCTATATCATTTGGACATCAGGCCTTGATATTCCAGTGATTACAAAACCGATTTTTTAATCGCTGGAATAGAACGTTACGGTTTTTAAACTATATGGCAGCGATACAAAAATCACTACAAAATATTGACTTTTTCACAGCGATTTTTTTGTTTCGCCGTGATATATCTAAAGTGGAAGAATAGTACCGGCAAAGCTCCGGTGATTAGATAATCGCTAGCATAGGTATATAGCGGGGATTTATATGGTTTTTGCAGCGATTTTACGTTGCGGGAAAAAGCTCAATCTGTTGTAGTGTTCTGCGTGCTGCTAGTCATGCATAGCCAGCTGCTTGAAATGGCCATCGATTCTTTGTCATAGATAAAGAGAGAGATCGAATAATTGGCATTTGTAGTTGTGGTGATCGTTATTATAAGTAGTATTTCTTTTATTGGAATGATCGACAGAATATCCTTAATTAAAAAAGTGTAGCACTGCCGCTAATGATCAGGAATTTGGAGTTGTAGCCTCCTTCATGGCTTCTTTATTAATTTGTTTGATGCATTGATGTTATCGATCGTCTCGACAAGGTCACCTGAAATTATTATATATGTAACTCAGTTAGCCGAACATCTAACATCAAGTTTTCGTGTCGTGTTCCATTTTCAAAGTGGGAAACATTTTGTACGTATTACCTTGCACGTTTCGTGATTAATATACTTCTATGGCTATGATTCGGCAGTACTGGGTCCTAGAATCAGCCACAACCGAAGATCAAACATTGGTCCAAGCTGAACTGGCCTAAGCTGATATCCTATATATATATATATATATTTACTATTATATATGTTGATTATATATAGGGTTGTGACACGCAAAGAAGGATGTAGGACCTAGGGCTATTGCATGCATGCATTCAAGGGCGCTCTACTTTGTCCAAAGCGGCACGTAGAACAAGGCTAAACCATAAATACCCATTCTAGCTTGCACAAAGCATGAGGACCGTTGCAGAAAAAAGCTGTGAGTGAGGGAGAAAGCCAGGCTGCAGGGTAAAGTTCCCCATTCCACGTACCAATCCATATATTGGAAGGCGTAAACATTAGCTGGCCGAAGTTAATTAAGTCTTATCGTTTTAGTATTTACTGCATGCATTTATTAACATCAACTGTACGTGCATTTAAGCATTATTATACATGTGGGAAGTGTATTCTTTCTGCGTCAGGGTATTCCTTGCACGTTATTCTGAACCTTTTTTTTTTGGTTCTTTTCTATCAATGGAGGTCAATAACTTCTCCTTCCATTATGAACGTTTAGTCTTTCATCGGAGGTTAGGTACGGTCAAAGGTCCACGATCAGGTCCGGCACCGTGAAATTAAGCACCTCTGATCAACATATTAAAGCCTAATTGATAAGATATTTTCCATTTTTTTTTTTTACTTCCTATTTTTATAATTAAGTATTATTTTAGTTTAAAGTCCATGATACTCATTAGAAGAGCTAGAAATAGGAGAACCATGTGTAAATAACATGTTCTATAATTAAAAAGTTCTAATATTGCTAATTTATTTCAAGAAACAGCTATAAAATGATACGTGAAAAGTGCATGGGATTCCCATGATGGGAAGGATGAAACTCTTGTTCAAAATTTTCTTGGTAAGAACTAAATCTTTATGGTTCAAGTAGGAAAAAATAAAATTAGATATATATTTTTAAAGTAATATTTAAGAAATTACAATTTATCTTAAAAACTTAAGTTAGTAAGAAGAGATATATTTTATTATTTATTTTATAACTTAAACTCTCGTCTAAATGAGATAAAGTTATGATATTATATTAATATAAGATATCGTTATAATTTTTATCACTTAATTTCTAAGAATCTTAATAAAAAAAAAAATTTATATGCAGTTATTTTTACGTATTTCTTACTTATTTCATTAATGTGATTGACTACATTCAATTTATTTTAATATAAAATAACTATTTTAATCAATTACATCAATAGAATGTATAAAAAGTATACAAAAATATTGATTGTATGTAACAAAACTAAAAAAAAAAAAAACAATATTAAATTAGAGAAATGATATGTAACAAAACTAAATTAGAGATAAAGTTATGATATTATATTAATATAAGATATCGTTATAATTTTTATCACTTAATTTCTAAGAATCTTAATAAAAAAAAAAATTTATATGCAGTTATTTTTACGTATTTCTTACGCATTCCATTAATGTAATTGGCTACATTTAATTTATTTTAATATAAAATAATTATTTTAATCAATTACATCAATAGAATGTATAAAAAGTATACAAAAATATTGATTGTATGTAACAAAACTAAAAAAAAAAAACAATATTAAATTAGAGAAATGATACTTACAGTCGTAAATGTATAAAAACCGTACAGTTATTTTAAAAAAAGTGAATAAATACAAGACCTACATAAAAAAAATTAATTTTTTAATAATAAATCATATCTTTTTTTTAATATTTTATTTTTTTTAAGTGATTATATAACATTTTCATATTTTATAATTATACGTAACATTTTTTATTAAATTAATACCACAAGCTATTTTACGTACTAATTATACAGTCACATATATATATATAACTGTGCACACCTGTCAGGGGCTTCCTTTACTCACATATATAATCCATTCAATCTGTCCGCGTTGTGAGTGCAGATGCATATGTTATAACCAAGAGAAAGGTAATTCCGTGCAGTCGAGATGAAAGCAAACCTGGTAGGCCTGACTCTAGTGGCTCTTCTTCTGCTAAACCACTCCATCGCAGAAGACAGATCACATCCCAAACACAAGCACCAAATTAGCAAAGAAGAAGAAGAAAAGAGAACCAGAAATAAAAGCAGAACACGAAGAAGTAGCCGAAGCAGAAGCAGCAGTAGTACTGGAAGGAGAACAAGATCAGGAAGCTGTGATCCTTTATACGAATATCTCTTTGGAACTTGTGGCCAATGGCCTTTTCCAACCTCTCCTTCCCCAGACAACCCCTTCCGACCGACTCCCCGTCGTAATCCGCCGCCACTTCCGCCATTTGTGTCTTCTCCTCCCCCAATTCCCCTCCCACCTCCGCCACCAATAGCGCAACCGCCTCCTTTCCTACCTTCCCCACCACCCTTACAATCTTCTCCACCACCACCAATTATAATTCCTTCTCCTTCACCTCCACCACCGCCAATTATAATTCCTTCTCCTTCACCTCCACCGCCTTCTCCGCCACCGCGACCACCGCTGCTCCTGCCCCCACCCATACCTATTATGTTTCCACCACCACTTGTTCCTTCCCCTCCACCTCCTGATTCAGATATACAACCACCAGCATTTCCATGGCTATCACCTCCAGATATAGTAACTGAAAATCCTCCCCTTCCAATACTTTCCCCACCATCACCAGCGTTACTTCTTCCACCTCCCTTTCCGGATTTGCCACCAGACGAATTCACACCAGCTCCACCACTTGGCCCGCTTTTTTCCTCACCGCCTGAGTTTCCACTGTTCCCACCACAGGAGCCAATTTCGTTTTATCCACCTTTCATATCGGCCCCAACTGCACCAGACGCCGATGTGATTCAGCCACCAGCTTTTCCTATTCCACAGACGCCGGACACCTTACTATTGCCGCCTCCATTTCCTGAAGTTCCCGATATTCCGCAAGACCCACTTCTGTTTTCGTCAACACCATCAGCACCAGATACGGTTTTTGATGAGCCAGTGCAGCCATTGTCACCACCACTTCCTTTGTTGCCCCCTTTTTAGTTTCCACGACCATCTGATTCGCCGTGATCGAAGAACTAAATTCCGGTCTGTGTGTCATTGAGCTTAAGCCTACTTGATCAATGGTGTTAGCATATATGCCGAAAGCTATGTTTTGTGGGTTGTGTTTGTTCTGTGAAGTGTTGTTACTGTCTGTTTTCGTCGTTGAGGATGACATCAGAACAAAGTTTTTTTTGGTTCAATAGTGATATCATCTCCGCCATATAATATGCCCAAACGAGTTCGTATGGAATGTAAGTCCCCAAACTAGTATCTAACCTAAACACTCGTGATCTGTTGTTTTATCTGTTTGGACGTCTACTTGGAATTCGGTTACTGTAAGGTAGCATAATGCTCTTTTTTTTGTTTTTTTTTTTAGGAAGAACTCCCACCGCCGAGCCCATCGTGGCGGGAGATTAGCACAGCAATCCACCCCCATACCTCTTTAAATTGCAGTATATAAGGTAGCATAATGTAAGGGTGCTGGACTAAAAGACACGAGAATAGCTGGTTAATGACTCGATCTAGGAATCCAATATCTTTGAATGGGACTTTAGCAAGGATTTGATAATAAAGAGTTAGAGAGTTCTATTGAGCTGAAGCAGTCTCTCTTTATTATTACTAGGAAATTCACCTGTTGGAATTTGACCTGTGAATTTTACTAAAAATGATTTCTTTTTTTGGAGTATCAAATTTTAGAAAACCGTGGCTTTTAAGCTATAAACAAAAGTTACTGACACATTGATCTTCTTGTAGATTCTGATGAAGAAGATATCGCAAAAGAGGCATCATGCATGAAATCATTTTGAGAGAGTTTATTCTAACTATATATGAACAGAACTACATCAATGTATGCTTGAGTGTTCTCAACACTTCTCACTACCCAAACTCAACTACCTAATGACAAGCCTAGGATTGTACCGGAGACCAAGTTTAGAGAGAACAAAGCAGTAGGAATCCCATTCGGTTCTTCGGAGATACTTCAATAATCTCTTCCTTCTTTGCACCATTCCTAAAAGACCATTTCGAGAATGTTTATTCTACAGGCTACATCCTTACGATAAAACAAACATAATTAGGAATAAATATCGTAGTAATAACACCTCTTCAACTAGTAAGCAGACTTGTTCCCACTTCAGTCTTTACATTAAAGTAGCGGGCACCAGAAGAAAGCTAACCCAACGATCAGATTACAATTTGATATCGAGAGGTGCTACTAGCCGGACGGGTGAGAGATCTTGTTTTACACCAGCAAATAAGGAGCTGACACATATGATTTGTAGCAAATTAAACAATAGACTAAATGCAGGGAATCATTTTTTTTCTTGAAAATACGTCCCAGCCCCCCCCCCCCCCCCCCCCCTCTCTCTCTCTCTCTCTCTCTCTCTCTCCTCACACCCCCCGTCGGCCTACTCCCCCCACCCCTCTCTCCGCAAAATCTATCATTCACAACGCAATATCACACCTCCAAAAATTTACAACAGAGATCGGAAATTAATAACTGAAAATTTACAACCGAAAATCCAATATTGCAACTCTAAAATTCATCCTCTGCAGCATCCTTATGAGATTAAAACAATGTTTAAATGAACTCAGATTTCATAACTTTTCTAGACAAATACATTTCAATTTCCAGTCCAATAATATTCAACTTGGTTAATCTGAATGACTCTTTGTACTTGTTTCCAATTTCTTCATTTTTAAGTGAAAGGATATGCGCCCATCTCTTCATATAGATCTCTTGCTGGTGACCAATTACTTTTTCACTCCTATTTGCAAATCACTCTTCATTCGCTCCCATTTCAAGCATCAGAGTTATTGTCCTATTTCAACTTCACGTTCATTGGGACAGATTTCAGTGCCACTCAAAATAACAACCACAACCCAGTTTAATATATATAATAAATGAATATAAAAAACTTACAGTTGTTTTGTTAAAATTGAGCGGAATCGATCGAGTTGAGGGAGGGAAATCAGTTCATTCTAAATCACCCTCCACAGAATCTCTGAGATGGGACGAAAGGAGAAAGGGAAAAGGGAATGGGAAATAGAAGAGAGGGAGAAGAGGAGAAAGAGGAGAAAAAAGCTAGGTTGTGGAGAGGAAAGGAGAGGAGACAAAGGGAAGAGGAGATGGTACAAAGGGAGAAATAAAAAATCCACTGAACTCGCACGCACTGTAACACACATAAGTCCTATATATGTTAAAGTTCTATTGGCCGGTGTAAAAGGAAAACAAACACCCGTCCTGTTTGAAGTATTTCTCTTTGATGTTAACAAAGGTATTTGACGTGCATGGTGGCCAGGCACTGTTCAGACATCATGTCACAAGTGAAAATTCCACTTGAAGATGCCTAGATGTACATTTCATGGAGCTTCCGAACACAGGTGACAAACACTGACATGTTGAAACAACAATGGCCTTCATTAAGTGACAAATGCTATGAACCGGTTTTAAGAGAAGTGACAATTGCTATCTATATTGTGTATCGGTATAGATTTAACAACATAACGAACACTTAAAACAGAGTGCAACTGTCAAAAGTCCCGTAGCCTGATGGGCATAACCCCCAAGCTTTCAAAATGGAGGTCTTGGGTTTGAAAACAGCCTCCCCAAATGTATCCCAAATAAATAAATAAAATAATTTAAAAAAAAAAAAAAAAAGAAGAAGAAGAAGAAGAGTAAAAACAGAGTGCAACTAGACGTGCCCAGAATTTCTAGGCCTCAATGTTAAAAAATACGGCTAGAATCAAGAACGAAACCAGGATTATAACTTTGGAGGGGTCAAATATTTTAGATTGGAATAAATAGTTCAATTAGAATTTCTTAGAAACACCACTAAAAAAATGATAATAAACAAACAAAAGTGATTAAAATGTAAAAAATAAAAAATATATTCAAAACCTAAAGAAAATAGGCATTTCACAAAAATCATAACAGCAAAAAAGTTTATCTAATGTTTTAATTAAAAAGTGTATACATAAAGTTTAAGCAAAATTAAAAATTAAAATTATGATTTAAAATCTTCACAAAGTTTTTAGAGAATATTAATGACTACAAATAAAAATACTTTATTTATCTTCTCCTATGTTTTAAATGTGTTATTTTCTAATAAATCTCCCTAAGAATTTAAATTTTCTCTATCAAAATATTATATGAAATAAAATTAAATTGGAAATAATATACTTAAAATTACAATTGATATTAAAGTAACTTGTAGAGATTGACCTCTTTATAAGGAGAAGTCAATCTCTCGTTCAAGTAACAGGATTAGTATTTTTTTTTTTTTTTCCTGTTACATCACTTATTAAAAGAACCACTCCTGCGAATTGATCAAGGAATTGACATATTGGTAATTGGTATAACTCCAAGTAAAACCATAAAATTCACAACTGTATTCTAAACTTAAAAGTGGAGAATTGAGCAGTAACACAACAAACACCATGTGACATAATAGATTAAATTAAAGAGATTATTGGTTTGATCGTCACCATCTTGTGTAACACTGAAGATCAATGCTTGAACATGGTTTTGAGTTGTGCCACTGCAGAGAAATCAGAGAAAAGACGTGAGCAATCCATGGCCGGGAAAAGACAAAAAAAAAATCCACCACCGGTTGCAAACATGACTTATGGAAAGAGTTTAAAGTGTAACCATCATACGATCAAAAAGATTAGTACCACACACACAAACAAAGGTATAGAACAACAACTTTTTTTTATCAGAAAAATATATATATATATATATATCATTTTCTAATAATCTAAAAACCTCTCCTTCCCTTTCTCAACTCAGCCATTAACACCATGCAAGGGCAAACCCTGAAAAGATCTAATTAGATTAAGTTTTTATTCACAAGATATGAGATATCCTTGCATGTATCTAAATAATAAAGAAAAAACACAAAAAGGGGAACTAGCAGCTAGCCAATATTCCACACCATAGGGATTTTGATAAAATTAAAAATTGTGAGGAGCCTCCAACAATTGTACAAAAATAACACATTTGGCCCACCACATACCAATTAGATATATAATATAAATAAAAGAAAAGAAGGAAAAGTCTTCAAAAGTAGCCTTCTCGCTTTATGAGACGACCCAAGGAAAAGGCCAAGTCACATTTAGGCTTCTAATTTAAAAGAAATACTCAATGTAACAATTGGAACTCTTTAGAATATATATATAGATCTTTTACAAGTAAGAAAGCCAATTTTATTAAAATAAGTGAAATAGGAGAAGCCCGTCTACACAGGACGTATCCAAAATAAAACACCTAAATACATTCTAGGAGGTAGAAAACGACAACAAAAAGTCATAGCTGAAGCTCCATTAATCACTAAAACAAAAAACCATTGCAATAAATAAAGAGTACACATAAAAATTCCGAATTTCCTCCAAGGTGCGCTCCTTTCCAACCAAATGCACCACATTAGACACAAAGGAACCATCTTCCACACCGCAGCCACTTGAGAGCAACCATATAACCCGTTCCAACACACAAGAAGATCCACCACTCTCAGAGGTATCACCCAAGCCAACTCATTTCTATTAAAAACTCCATCCCACAAAGTCTGCCACCTCACAATGCAAAAGTGAATGATCCACAGATTCCCCATGCTTCTTGCACATGAAACACCATTCCATAACAAATTATTCGTCAAAGGCAATGTGAGATCTCATTTACCACTATTCCTATAATCAGTCCAAGGAATTACAATCTCACCCACTCAAACTCCAGACATCCTCGTTAGGTCATTCCTATCTCGTCTCTACACTCTTCAGATTTAATACCTTTTTTTTTTTATAAGTAAAAGGGTAGTATTAATTATAATAGGCATAGTCCAAGTACACAAGATGGTATACAAGAGATAAGACCTATCTAGGTCGCTATAGAAGATGCAAGGAACTCATGTACATTTAGTCCATTAAAGTCTATAGCTAGAGTCCACAGGAACAAAGTACTGAAAAAAATAGAACGAAGCTCCTCGTTTGTCCGCTCCTTATCTTCGAATGTTCTCTCATTGCACTCTTGCCAAATACACCACATAATACAAATATGGATCATCTTCCACACCGCTTTGATTCATGAATTTCCACCCGGCATCGCCCAACTGGCCAATAATTCTACCACTGACTCCGGCATTACCCAACTTAACCCTACTCGACTGAAAACCTCACACCACAAAGCTCTAGCTATCTCACAATGTAGCAAGAGATGGTTCACTGTCTCGCCAGTTTTCTTACACATACAACACCAATCTGTGATGATGATCCGACGCTTTCGCAAATTATTGGTAGTCAAGATCTTTCCCAACATTGTTGTCCAGTTGAAGAAAAGTGACTTGGAAGGTGCCTTATTCCTCCACAAGCTTTTCCATGGGAAAGGAGGATTTGGAAAAGTTGTAAGGGCCTTATAAAAAGAGCGGACCGAGAAAATACCCTTACCCACCGGTTTCCACCACAGCTTATCTTCATGTCTTCCATTCATCTTCATAGAGTACACTAGGCTGAAAAACTCCGTGAAGCTATTTCCTTCCCAATCCTGTGTTGTTCTACAAAAAGTGATGTTCCAATGGACTTGGTCCCTTGAACGAACCAGAAGATCCGCCACCGAAGCTTCTGGATCACAAGCCACTCGAAAAACCGACGGGAAGGAATCCTTCAAAGCCTCCTCCCCACACCAGATATCTCCCCAAAATTTTATGCGTGTGCCCTCCCCCACCAAAAGTTTCGTATGGTTGGCAAACACCCCCCACCCTCTTCTTATATGCTTCCAAATCCCCATCCCATAAGGCTCAGGCCCCTCTCTAGTACATCATCCCCCCCCCATAAGCTGCCATGTTTGCTCTCAACTACTATTTTCCATATTGCTTCCGGTTCCCTATTGTATCTCCATAACCACTTCCCGAGCAGTGCCCGATTGAATTTTCTTAAGTTCTTTATCCCCAACCCACCTGAAGAAATTGGTCTGCATACTTTATCCCAACTGATTAAGTGAAACTTGAATTCATATCCCATCCCGCTCCAAAGGAAATCACGGTACAATCTTTCTATCCGTGCTGCCACTGAAACTGGAATAGGGAATAGAGATAGAAAGTAAGTAGGTAAGTTCAAAAGAGTACTCTTTATCAGGGTCACATGGCCTCCTTTCGACAAATACAATCTCTTCCACCCAACCAATCTTCGCTTTATCTGCTCAATCACTGGATCCCAGATAGAAACAGCTCGTGAAGCAGCCCCCAACGGTAGTCCCAGATAGGTCATAGGGAGAGCAACGACCTTACAACCCAAAATACTAGCCAACTGACTCGTGCTACTGACATTCCCAACAAGAACTAACTCTGATTTATCAAAGTACACTCTCAAACCTGATGCTTCGAAGCATAACAGAAGTGCTTTCAGTGTCCTAAGTTGTTCTTGTTCAGCCTCACAGAAGATTAAAGTGTCATCTGCAAAAAGTAAGTGGGATATCGAGATTTGGCCCCTGTTCAGATCACCCACTGAAAATCCAGCCCGCAGCCAATTGGTAACTAACGCCATTAGCATCCTACTCAAAGCCTCCTTGATGATGACAAAGAGAAATGAGGATAGTGAATCTCCCTGTCTTAAACCCCTCGAACTGTTAAAGAAACCTTCTGGACTGCCATTGATCAATACTGAAAATCTTGCCGTTGAGATACACCATCTAATCCACCTACACCAACGTTCCCCAAAGCCACACCTCTTCATTAAATAAATGAGGAAGTCCCAATTTACGTGGTCATATGCCTTTTCCATATATAGTTTACAAATGATCCCTGCAATACCAAACTTTAATCTACTATCTAGGCATTCATTGGCTATTAAGACCGAATCTAGAATTTGACGACCCCTAACAAAGGCATTTTGTGGCTTTGAAATTATCTTGCCGATGGCTACACCCAACCTGTTTGCTAGCACCTTTGAGATAATTTTATAAATCCCATTAGTGAGACTAACAGGCCTAAAGTCCTTCACTTCCGAAGCCTCGGTCTTCTTCAGAATTAAGGCGATAAAAGTCACATTCAGGCTTTTCTTAAATTTTCCAAACAAGAATAGTTCCTGAAAGACATTCAAAATATCCCTTTTTACCACCTCCCAACAAGTTTGGAAGAAACCCATCGAAAATCCGTCTGGTCCTAGTGTTTTATCTTTCCCCATTCGTCTGATCACTTCATACACCTCTTCCTCAAAAGCTCTTTCCAACCATGATGCAATCTGTGGCTCAATCGAATCAAATTTAAGTCCATCCACTTTTGGCCTCCATCCCTCTCTTTCTGTAAAAAGCTGTTCAAAAAAATTTAGCACGTGTTCCCGGATCACAGGAAGCTCCATACATTCACTACCATTGATTTTCAGCATTTCAATGGTATTAATCCTCCTATGAGAATTTGCCACTCTATGGAAGAATTTTGTATTTCGGTCCCCTTCTTTCAGCCACAAATCTCTTGATTTCTGTCTCCAAGAGATCTGATGGGCCCCAAGGTGGACCAAGTTGTACAGATCCTTTACAAGTTTTAGAATGGGCAATTACAAGATCAAGAGCTAGGAAGATGAAGAAAGCTATGCAAGGATGGGTGAAATCCACTTGAGACGTGTTTAGCAAGAGCCCAACATTCAAGATGGGCTTGAAAGGAGGAGATCTAGTTTTCATCCACGTGATACACTACAAAAGACACAACTTGGGCTTATTGTTATTGAAGGCTTTGGACTTATTTATTTCATTAAAAGAGTCTATTTTATTAGTTTAGAATAAGTGGGCTTGAGGATGTCAGCCCACACATGTCTTATTTCTAATGAACTATGGCTTTTGGGAAGGCCTTGTATTTTAGCCAAGGGCATATTTGGAAAGTTATTATTTAAAGTAAACTAGGATTTTAGAAGTATTGTAGCCCGGGTACTGTTCACGCTACAGTACCCGCGGCTCACTTAGGGTTTTGGGGATTGTTATTTAAACCACTTGTAACCTCATTTGAGAGGGTAAGACATTTTTTATTGAATATTCATTGTGAGTGAGTTTTCTCCTCTTGTTCTTAATTGAACTCTTGAACTTATCAAAGGTAAATCACAACCTTTGTGGCGTTCCTCCTTGTAATTTGGGTTCTTGAGACGGGATTTCATTAGGTCTAGATTTTAATATAATCTAGGTTCTTGAAACAAGATCTCAACGGGTTTAAATTCTCCATCCATAGACTTGAGTTTGGCGTTCTTGGGTTTGTTTTTCCAATATTGTTGTTAGGTCTCAAAGCAAATCGATTAGGGTTCACATCAACATCTCTTCAAGTGATAATACCCTTTCCAGTTCGGCAATCAACATTGCCTTTCTAGAAACTTCCTCTGCGGTAAGCAATCTATCTTCATTAAGCCTTTCTAGAACCTGTAACTCCTCCATCTTATTTTTCTTTTGTTCCCCTACATCTCCAAAACTTTGTGTTACAAAGTTTTAAATCCTCCTTAAGCGCCTTAAGTTTGCCTGCAAGAATATGAGAGGGAGTACCGTTAAACTGATAAGAAGACCACCAATTCCTTACCCTGTCCACAAAGCCCCCACTTTTCAGCCACATGCTTTCAAACTTGAAATAACTACGCCCACTATGAATGCCTCCTCCATCCAACAAAATTGGAAAATGATCTGAGCATAGGCGCGGTAATATCCTCTGACATACCTCCTGATAATGGCATTCCCAATACGGCGATATTAAAAATCTATCTAGCCTGGACCACATCTGACTATTAGACCAAGTAAAACGACCCCCCATGAGTGGGAGATCCACCATATTCAAGTCAAAAATGCAGTCGGAAAACTTTGTCATGGCTGGTCGTAGGAGACTATACCCAGATCTTTCACTAGGGAACCTTATAATGTTAAAATCCCCTCCTATGCACATAGGAAGGTCCCACCAGCTATGTACACCAGCAAGTTCTTCCCATAAAAGATGTCTGCTGTTGTCTACATTCGGTCCATAAATTCCTGCAAAAGCCTACAAAAAATTATCTTCTACCATCTTAAGAGAACATGCCACCGTGTAATCCCCAACGAACTCCTCCATCTTCACCACTACCCTTTTGTCCCACATCACAAGAATACCACCCGAAGCCCCATTCGAGGCCAGATACACCCAATCTACATAAGGACAATGCCAAACACTTCTCACTATTTTTCTAGTCACCAATTTCAACTTGGTTTCTTGTAAACAAACAATATCCGCCCGCCAATCTCAAAGCAAGTTTTTTATTCTCACTCGCTTATTACTCTCGTTCAGCCCCCCGAACATTCCAAGACACAATTTTTGGCTTCATAAAGAAATACACGTACCCTTCCCTTTGGCCCTTTCACGGCTTGAACTTCCCTCTTTCAATGACCAATCCAGTCTCTTGAGCTCCCTGCATTTCTTAGCACCCTTATTCTTAGAATGCGAGTGACCCACCTCAATGGCTGTGAGGAGAGCCATAAACTGTTCTTCATACCCACAATATGTTGAATATCCTTAACCTTTTTAAACACCCAGTCCGACATCTCACATTCATTGGGTAACAAACAGTCTAGAGGAAACGGATTCCTTTCACCATACCCCTCCAACTGATTTGTACCTTCCCATTCCAGCACTGTCTCCATTATCTCCATCCCATTCGAGAGGTGATTTTCTTCTTGAGAGTCAGGGACCATCACCAGATCAATGCTACCAGACCCCAATACCTCTACTTGTCTGGTTGATGGGTTCTGTGTGTATACAACAGGTAAGGATGCTCCCGAAACAATGTTTTCTTCATTAAGCATCACGGGCTCCTGAAACCTTTCCGTCCCAAACTCTGAAAATGAATCCAAATGTTCATTAACTACACCAGGGACCTCGACTTGGGATGATAACATCTCCCCATATATTTTCGGTTGGTTCTGTGCGACAAAATCTGGAAAAAAAAGCCATCGGAGGCTGTAACTCGATGTTTTCCTCCATCCGCGACGGCAAAATCTGCTCCTCTGCCGTCGCCGGCGTAGTCTGTGCCACCGGGGAAGGCTTCGCCATCGATATCTGCTCAACCTGGACCTGGGTCATCGTCAGCTTCTTGGGTTCCGACGTCGCAGGGTCAACATGCTTACTTCGGATCCTCCAAGCCTTTGGATTCGGCCCATGGGAAGGCCCCGGTTCCTTCTCTTTGTTGGATAAGGCCTCAACAACAGGCCTCTCTTTGCAAGCCCCCTCTTTCCCCCCTTCCAGGCCCACTCCCGATCCATTATAGGCCCGCCCCCATTCCTTCCTTATTAAATGCTCTATTTTCAATTGCAGTTCACTTATCTGCGTCTTAGCTTCCCAAAGGAGTTTCAGCGTCTCCCCGTCAGTCACGTCTCCTACTTGTCTGTTGCCCAACTGCCCCTAAACAGGGCATGCTTCTCTGACAGGGACCTGTCCCGTAGCCTCACCAACTTGTATGAGCCTACCCTCACCTTCAGACCGAGCCACCTGCGGCTGTACCACCATCAAAGCCTCCCTGTAAGACTGTGGGTTTGCATTGGATAACTTCCCCATCAGCCTACCATCCTTCCTCTTTTCATCGCAGAGTTCCCACAGTGCCTCCCCCATCTTACTCCAACCATAACCCACTTCCTCAGGGACGAAGATGAACTTCCTCTTCCCTCCAGCTCCATATTCCACCACTGCCAGATATCGGCCTCTCGCATTTGAACACCGTTGAGCAATAAAGCTATTGTTGCCTTCCCTTATGGTGGTGTAAAAATTGTTTTTATCTTTTTTTGTGCACCCATCCATGGCCTTAGCCAGCCATTTTACTGCTGAAGGTCCCAGGACTACCTTATCCATCATCTTCCATGTCCTTTCTGTGATCACCACTCTGCCCCCCTCCTTAACTAGAGTGAAACATTTAGAATCTATAACTAACTCCTTACACGAATACATAATGTTCACAGAAAACCAATACAACCGTCGTGAGGACCGTCGCTAACCACCCAAACTAACGCAAGCAAACTGACTACAAACTAACCATCATCAAGAGAAAAGTGTACGGAGAGAAAAGAGTACGAGAGAGAGAAAAAAACGAGCAAGGGTTCCTCAACTGAAATAATATATAGGAAGCAACTAATTAATGTTAATCTACAGAATAAGCATTTCATAGAGAAGCCAAATATAGATTTAATACCTAATGCATCTCAATCTCATACTTTTCGGCCCCACATTCTATAATATACCATGGCTAACCCAATAGCTTGTATTTACTTCATCATTTGCAGTGTATTTATATCAACAATTCTCTCAAGTCAAAGCCATTTATGGATATGCCAGAACTAAGGTGTCTCTTGTTGGAAGAAAGAGGGAAAGAAAGGAAATGACACAACAAATAACAGAGGGAGAAGCACCATTATGTTTGACTTCTATTCATTATGGACTCACCGTTACATAATGATAGAAGTGGGAAAAACCTAGTCTACATTTTAGTGGAATTAGTTCTTCAATAGGTAAAATAGGTTTTATCAAAAAGAATGAGGGTGTTAACCCAGTACACAGGAAGTAGTTATGCGTGTGCATCTAAGGTTAAACATGTATCATAAACCAGAAAATCAGAAGCAAGAAATCTTAGTGTATGACTACTTTGTACATGTATCATAAACATGTATCACCATGGAACAAAAATCTTGACTTAATCAAGCAAAGTCCCAAATTGTCACCTAAGTAAGGCTGTGACTACTTTGGAAAAACAGAACAGCACGATAGTGTAAACTCAAAGTATCTAAAGATCCGTTGTAGTTCTTTTATCAGTATATATCCGTTGTACTTTCTAGGAACTTACAGCAATCAGAGTTCATTTTTTCCAGCAACCGGGGCAACAGATTGTACATTGTTGTCATAAAGCCAAAAATGGAGCCTAATGTACCATCTATCAATTAAATTCAACAAATATCACACGGAACCACATTACTTACTCGCGCTTTTCTCAGCCTTCATATTGTCTGACGCCCTCAAACTCAACCTCAACCACAACATCAACAAGCTCTCCCTCAAATTCTTAAACGAGACCCTGCCAATCCTCGACTCAGTCTCCTTCTCCTCCATCTCTCTCAGTGTCACCAACCTCTCTTTCAACTCCGCGAATGAAAACAACGCCTTCCCTTCCTTATTTCCCTCCGGCCTCAGCCTCTCCCTTAACTCCCCAAAGTTATACATCTTCGCAAACTCCGTCTTCATTGTCAGTGTCTCCCTCTCCGTTTCCTTCCGCTCCATCTCCTTCCCAAACACCGAAACCGGCAGGATACCACTCCCGCCAATCACTGGACCTGAATCCGTCGATGGCTTCAATTTCAAGCTATTCTTAAAATCCGATAACGACACAGGGTCCGCACCCCTCCTCTCATTCTGTACCATCCCGGACGAGGATCGTAGCTGCCGCAAACGCTCGCGAATTACTTCGAAAGTAGGCTTGCCACTACCGCCGATTTTTCCAGGTCCTGATGCCGTATTGGTGCCGTTCTCATGGGCCTTGTCAATCACATACCGTTTGTAAAGCTCTTGAAAAGGGATGTGCTGTGATGATGATGAGAGATGAGGTGAGGTTGAGTTGGGTCCAGTGGGGGTCGGCACAGAGGATCGAAGGCGGAACTCGGAGTCGTTCTTGCGGATTTCTTTGAGGGAAGCAACTTGGGAAGGCTTAGAGAAAGATGGGTTGAAAGGTTTTGATGGGCTTGTGGGGTTCCTAGGTGAAAATGGGGAGGTGGGTCTTTGATGCGGCTGTTGTTTGAGGCTGCCTTTGACATCAGAGAAACAGGATGATTGGGATTGGGATGAGGTGGAGGACGGGGACTTGTCGGCAGTGGTGGGATCCGGACGGGTTGAAAAGGTGGAGAAGAGGTTGACGAGGGCGGTATTGTGGAGGGTCCTGTGTTTGGGTCTGAGTTGGAGAGTAGCCATGGGAGCTGAGAAGGAAGAGGAATGAGATGGCTTGGTCCAGTCGAAGAAGACGACGAGGAGCAGGGATGGTTGGGGTCAGGCTTGGGTCTGGGGCTAGGTTAGGGTTGGACCACCCCACCAACCATCGGCATCAGAAAATTTCTCCCACATTTTTTTCGTGTCACAAGTAGGTTATACCATGGTGGTGAATTTCGGAAATTATTTTTTATTTTTATTATTTTTTATTTTATTTTATTTTTATTAAACTAATTAAATTATTTTATTTATAATCCTTACATTACATATTTATTATATTTATTATAAAATAAATAAATATGAGATACCACATACTTGTTATATAAAAAATAAATAATATAAATATGATATATAGTGTTACTTGCGTGTGTGATGGTGATAAATATAATTATTTATTTGATAATATGTGTTGAATATGTGAAATAAGTTTAAGGTTCAGTACGGCATTTCAAATTTTTATTTTAAATTTAAAATTTTCATCTTATCATTATAACTTTTTCAAATTTTTATATAAAATATAATAAATAATTCAACTTTTTCTTAACTTTTTTAAATTTTAAAATAATAATAATAATATTAAAATATAATATAATATTTTAATATTTCATCTTAAAACTCAAAATTCTCATCTTACTACCAAACCGAACCAAGGAAAAGGAAAATTCTTTTTGTAAGCACACTTTGTGTACCAATTGGCGCACCGATATTGATATGTAAGGCATATGTTTAACAAAATAATGTGAATTAAAAACGAAAATAATTTTCATAAGGTAAAAGATTTTATTCTTCTTTCAAAAAAATTTTTATATATTTTTTTAAATAAAAAAGGTCATCAATACACGAATTGGTACACTAAATATTTTTGTACCTAAAATTGAATGAGTTAAGATAAACATTAAAAATTAAATAAAATATTATTTATTAATAATCTTATTATTTTAGAAATTAAAATGAATAAATTATTTATTATATTTATATAATAAAATTTAAAAAATTATGATAATGAGTTAAAATAAAATAAAATGAGATTAAACCTTTACCTAAACAAGAAAATCAATAGGGGATGTTTGGAGCATGGGGATGTGACATAAAATTCTTATCTCATTATTTCAATTTTTTCAAACTCTCATGCAAAATATCATAAACAATTTAATTTTTTTAAATTCTAATTCATTTTTTTAAAATCTCAAAACAGTAAAAATATTAAAAAATAATATTTTAAACTTTTATTTAAAATTAAAAATTCTCATTATAGCAAGCCATAAAAGACGGCCTATGTCATGCGCGTTTAATATGCGTAGCAGCATTTTGGAGTGGCTTTTGAGGCCACACGCGGTCTCTATGACTTCACCAACCATAGATCCATCGGATCAGCTCATCCGCTCTCCTCTTAAGGTGGCGTGTGTTCTACACGGGCCGCCGCAGACAATGTTGTTCCGTCGGCAACTCAGCCTTGACTTAGGTTGCTATCCTATGTTAGCGTTTTTCCTAACTCGTGATCAGGACAATGTGATCGTGATAGTCTTTTACGATTGGATTAGATCAATAAAATGCAGCGCATCATTCTCAACTGCGACTTTTAGTTATAGGTTTATAGTTTGTTTATCAGACTATGTAAAAATCGTTTTAAAGCGACATCCCCACGTGGGATTGGATTGGAGCCAATCTTTTGGCGAGATAACCCGTTTTTATTCTTATTTTAGTGCTACTTTTATTTGTTTTGAGAAGAATGTTGGAGACTTCCACCTAAAAAATTTTGTAACATTGTAACCCTTAAGTTTCTCCGCGAAATTTTTGCTTGTTGAGGAAAAAAAAAGCCATAAAAGAGAGAGAACTGCCAACTTTCGAGTGTGATAAGAAGCATCAAAATGGCGAAGATTGCAGCTGCACAGAATTTTTGTACACCGCACCGTACATAACCACAGCTTCTACCCTACTTCCTCAACCCACAGCTTGGCACTGTCTCAGTCAAACTAATAACCGCATCATGATCCATCACAATACGTGTATACATACATGCATGCATATGCCTCCAACTTCACATCCCGAACGTTTCCACTCAATCCCTATCAAGGCGAACAAGACGGAGAGCACAGCACAGGGATATGGGAGGATCATCGCCACGTGTACTAATGGTGGACCCGGACACGATCAACAAAAGATAAAGAGAGTCAGAGAGAGACCGAAGAAAAAGGAAACAGAGGTTGAAAACAACAAAACTACGACCACAACAAGTAGAAAAGGGTTTGTCCACAAAGCTAAACTCTCCTACAAAAAACTAAAAGCCTCCATAGTCCATAGTCTTTTTCAAAGTTCAACCTCTGTTATTAACGCGTACACACTGATAACCAGAAAACACCGAGAAGATTTTCCTCCACGACCGCCTGCTCGACATCCTTTTTTCTTTCTTTAAGAGGAACCACGCAGTGACGGGAATATGAGCGACGACGAAGACGAGTGGGTTGAGAACGCCATGACCAACGACTCGTTGGTGGCACACTTGTTGCTACGGCTGAAGCTTCCGCGACGTCCGCCGCGGGTTCCAGACAGGCCACCTCTCAATATTGACTGGATGGTACGCCAGCGGCGTTCGAAATCGGTACCGACTCAAGAAGAAGACTGCAATAACAAGACCGCGACGGAGAGGGCTAGTCCGACCACTCCACTCTCCTGGAGCGGCGCCACCTGCGCCAGTGGCGGCGCACCCGATGGCTTCGAGGAGTCCAGCCGGCCCGCCAAAACGACGAACGGTTCGAGATCTAAGGTTTGTTGCTCTTCACTTTTCTCTTTTCCATCTTCCGAGTCTGACTGGGGGTGGGCTGGTGTCAGTTCGGTGCGGCGAAGAATGACTAGATTTAAAGTCTGGCATGATATAAAAGCTTTATTGAATTGACGGTAATATTCATTATCAAAGCCGGATGTTAACTCGGATTGGTTTAGCACAATAGCGTATGGAATTTAGCATCATCAATATCATCTGTCAGATTTTCCTTCATATTCAGCTCTTTAGGAGCTTCCATTATTCCTTTTATACCCGGTGTTTTTGCCGGTCCGTGGTCGGACCGGTCACTTTTCAAATTCCCTTGACCAAACTGCCCTCCTTATTTAAGAGTAAGGACTTTCTATTTCTATATTTGCACCTGGTGACTTTCATTCAACGCATTGGAGTCTGATAGACATTTGACTCTCCTTATCATATTTTTTTGCCTTTCCGTCGAATGGACCGAAAACCCCCTTTCCCTGCCACGGCCCCAAAAATTCCATGTCGGAGTCAATACTCCATTGGCTTTTTCCCAACATGACGAAATTCTCCTCACTCAGCCAAAGAGTGAAAAACGCACCTCCCTTGTCAACTTGCAAGGGGATTTTGGTAAATACGCGGCAGTGTGTTCATGATTTTGTATTGAATTTGAAATCGGGGTGGCGTGTTATCGTGGCGAAATAGGTCCGCGGATAGTTTGGCGCAGCTAGTGTTGGGACTTTATGTTTGTTGCGAGGGGCAATGATTCCCTGCGGTCGCCACAGTTTGATCAAACTAGAATCTTGATCCATGACCCTATCACATCCATCTTTTTATTCCCCGCTCTAGTCTTTTTACGGGACAAAACCTCTCAAGGCAATCTGCGTGACAGCTGGGTCCAAAAAGTTGGTTCTGATCGCTACAGTGAAAAAGCAGGCGGGAAGGTTTTTCGGTTGGGTAGTTCTGGTGGGGTCCGCAAAGAATATAGTTCGAATAGTTGTTACATAACTTCTGTGGGTAATAAAATAAGATTTTCCGTAATTATCAAAAAAAATAGTTTTGCTGTAATTATAATTTCTTTAATAGATTTTATAATTAAAATATTAATTAATATATAGTGTGGGGTCTACACATTCTGAACAGGTCAGCGTGTTATTAATATGCGCGCGTTCATTCACGAGCAAGTTATGTGACCCTCCTCCTCCTTCTTCTTTGTTAAGTAATGAAATATACAGTTGTATATTATAATTGAGTGTAAATATCGTATAATTAATTTTAAAAAGAAGAAAACATTATTATTAAAAATTAAATTTTAATATAAACATTATATATATATCTGATTATAATTTTTTTAATTTTATTTTTTATATCCTTTGGGTCTTTTGAATAGTAAAATGATGAGTTTAAAAATGGCCTTTGCTTCTGGCCAACTGAAAAATAGTAAGATAAAAGATAAAAAATGACGGACCATGCAGATTATATTTTGTCATTCTGGATGACATATACTACGAATAATGACAATTCTGACCAAAATGTGTGAGAAATTTGATGATAATTAGATGGGTATTTCGCTATTAGCAGAAAAGGTTACTAAAAGCGGTCTAGCATTTTTGTACGCACAAGAAAATTTTCAACTATATCAAAATCATGTAAATTCATAACCCTTGTTTTTTCTCTTAGTTATTGGAGTGTGATGTATATTTTCTGATTAAATGATTGTGTTTAATGTTGGGCGTGTACAGGTAGCTGCTGGGGGTGAAACTACCAACACCAAGAGGCCAAGGAAGAAAAAGGTTACCCTAACTTTTATCATCCCATCATTGAAGATTTTCCTGGAACAATTTTAGGTGCCAATGTTAAAATCATTATGGCATCGCGAATGAATCGTTGATAAAAGAAAAATCTTTGAGATATTTAAATCATTGGGTATTAATTACTCTTCCAATGGATCATTCGCATGACCATGTGTCGCAAGTATATATAGTTGACTTTATTTTAGCAATCGTATTGCTGCCTCCTTGATTTAGCCCTTTATTTATTAAGCTTTTGGTGATTGGTAGAATAATAGTTGCCCTCAAATCTCAAATATTTCCTCTTTTTTGGCAGTCGATAGCTGAACTTAGAGAGGAGGAAAGTTCTCTCATGAAGGAAAGGATAAATTTGAAAAATGTAGGTTTCATTGATTTCTTTTGTTGCTTTGTTCACGCATCATTTTCTCTAAGGGGATGTTTAGGGAATTAATGAGATGAGATGAGAAATTTATAAATAGTAGTTAAATGATTTGTGAATTGTAGTAGTGAAATGGTTTGAATTAAAATATTTTATTAGATTTTGAAAAATGAGAGATAGAAAATTAAACAAAAGTATTATAAAGTTAAAATATTGTTATAAAATAATTTTTTAATATTATTTTTGTTTTGAAATTTTAAAAAAGTTGTATTGTTTTTATGTTTTGTCTGAAAGTTTAGAAAAATTGTAATGATTAGGTAGATTAGATAAAAAAAGTTAAAAATCTCAAAGTGAAAAGTATTTGTATTTGAGTGATGTTTGAAAAAGATATTATAAGAAATTTTGAGATAAAATGAGATAGCTTGTGTTCTCAAACAATTCTTAAATCAAAATGTCTTATTGGTGATATCTAAATTGAGAAATATCAAACCCACCAAATGTGTGTGCCGATTCTCTCTCTTTTTTTTTATTATTTTTTTTAATTTAGTGATTAAGGAAGTGTTTTTTTTTTTAGTGATGTTGTGAATTTTTTTTATTTTAAAAAAAATATTTAAGAATATAAAAAAATAAAAATAAAAAATATTCTTCTCGGGACCGAGCTCGAGCTACATCCTCAGTGGATGTAGCACTGCTCATCTAAATTTGAAAATTAATGTATTAGCTGATTGATTTTGCAGCAACTGGCAGCCATGCGCCTCACTTTTGAGAAACAAAGAGCTGCAAACAAAAGCTTGAAGAAAATAAAGGTTAGTTTGCTTTTCTATTTTGTCTCATTATTTTCTTTTGCGCCTAAATCTTTTATCAAATCTCGAGTACTTGAGTTAAATCATGGCAGTTAACAATTGAATCATTTTACTAATGCTAAATTATAATATGTGGCTATGTATATATAGGCATGCACATATTTACTGCATAAAATGGGTTTTTACCTATGCTGATCTCTGTCTTTTTCCATTAGCCTGCTGATTCTAGGACAACAATCTTTGATTTTCTGGATATTTGTAGACACTAATTATGGAAGATTAAGGCCTGGTTTGGTTAGCCTTTTATCTCATCTGGAGCTGTACGGTACAGAGGTTTTGCCTATCCAAATGGTGTATTTCATCTTTAAGTTTTGAAAACATTCACTGAAATAAACAGTAAGTAAAACAGTGCTAAACAGTGCAAAATTGACAGTGAACAGTGTAAAACATATAATGAACAGTGCAAAATCTCAATTGAACGGGTACTCTCCAAACCGTGGGATCCACACATTTTTCAAATTCTAAAAAGTAAAATCCATTTCATCTCATTTCACTATCTAAACATACTTTTTTTACAAATTATTTCATCTCATCTTAGCTAAAAAATCTCATTACTATTCAAAATATATCATCTCATCTCATCTGAACTACGTAACCAAACCTCACTATCCAAACACATACTTTTTTTACAAACTATTTCATCTCATCTTAACTCAAAAATCTTATTATTATTCAAAATATTCCATATCATCTTATCTGAACTGCATAACCAAACGAGGTCTAAAGTATTGTACTAAGTTTATATCTGGTTTGAAATTCTAAAAACTATGTTAAACATCATTAAGCTCATAACAGTTTGCATGAAAATATGTCTTTGATGCAATCTAGCATACAACTATTTTTTTTCCTATCGGTTTACTGAATTGTTGACCTGATAATTAAGCAACGAGTAGTCAATGATGTCTCGAGCTTTGCAAGTTTCAGCACCATCATGAGTTAAATATATCTGCCTCGCAAGATGGCAACCTAAATATATCTGTACTTTTTGTTTCAGGGTGATTTGCAGTCGTCGCCCGAGACAATAAAAGCTATAACCACTATGGCATCCTCGGAAGCTGTCACTGACCGACCCCAGAAAATGGAAGAAGATTGTGGTGAGCCTGCTGCAATTTCTCCATCAGGTTTGGCACTCACTGATCTTGATGCTTTACGACACCCAAGTCAACCAAATAGTGCTTCAACAATACAGGAGGGCAGAGAGCGTGATACTTCATTCGTGTTGCCTGATCTAAATTTGACATTTGAGGAGGCTTCCGGCTCTTAGGTTTTATGTGGAATGAGCTAAGGAGAACCATTATATTTCTGCTGATTCACGTTTCCTAATTAGGCGGGATGAAGATGCAGCAACTACAGAAGTCTAACCATAATGTAGGGTACAAAACCAATTATCTTCACTGAAGGGTGCGGATTCGGCATGTTCATCACGAGATAGGGAGAGTAGTTTAGAGATCCTAACTCATTAGTTAAGATTACATTCTTTCATGGCAGTTTTTTATATATAATGGTACAAAATCATTTGGGGCCAAGCCTCATTCCTTCTAGTTTCTTTTTTAGGAGACAAGGTGTAATTACTCTTCAGACATTAAATGTTTGTGTTCCCTTGGTAGAACGATCAATGTGGCTCTGTTTTGATAGTATTTGTCCTTGCATTTTTCTTCTAACCTGCAAATTTTGGAGCTTGGTGCGTACCACCGCCTCTATCTTGAGGTCTAGTTCCCTGAAAAAGGCGTTATGATTCTTGCGTCCTGGTCTTGACTCTTGTTTACATTTGTGCAGGTTTCGATCACTCGCTGGCTCGTTGCAAGTTCCATTGCTTTGTGGGACACGTGAAATTGCCCAAATACTCGAAGAACAGGAAAGAAAACTCTCATATGTGTCCATGCGTGTCAAAGTCAGGCTTTTAGTTTGGAGTTGTCGTCGGTGCATGATAGAATTAAAATTTTCCAATATATTATGGCATCACTTAAACTCAACATGAATTACTAGCAGAATTTCTAACGTGGATGAACTCAAATACCTTAGCTTGAGCAACAGTCGACTTGGTGCTGTAAGGCTCATCAAATAGTTTAGGCCGGCATGCAGGCTGCAACTGTAACAGATTTTTTGAAGAAAACTGAAGCAAAAGGGGAATTCATAGGCCAGGCTTGCCCAAAGTTGTTTGAACATACATAATTAATCCACTAAGCTTAGTTCATTCCTCAAGATATATTTGTGATACCCCATATAATAAGGATAATGATAGGTGGTATATAAAATCCCACATCACTTAGAAAAGAGAAGTTCCTATCGCTTTATAAGGTTCCAATGAAGCTTCAATTGTATCATTGACTAGTCTTTTTTAGAGTATAGGTCACATAGTTTGGATCTTTCATTGGAGCGTTATAACATTATTCAAAGGATTGATAATATATGTTCATATTACAAATCTCACTTCCAACTAGACAACTGATATTAATTTTCTAATTTCAGTTATCCTTATCAAGTGCTGGCAAACATCCAAGTAGAATCTCAGCAGCATGCTCCAATTCCTGCTCTGAGATGATCAATGGTGGCAGAAGCCTAATAACATTTCCTTTTCCCGCAGTTAGTATTAGAAGGCCTGAGTTTCGAGAAGCATCTACAATCGGTGAAGCAGATACATCCAGTTCTATCCCAATGATAAGACCTAGACCTCGTACATCTCTCACATGAGAGTTCCCTCCTAGCTTTTTAATCAGCAGTTCTTTAAAATGGTGACCTTTCTTTGAGACGCTTGCCAAAAAATCAGGTCTTGATATTTTCTCCAAAACAGTAAGGGCAGCTTTGCAGACAAGTGGTCCACCTGCAAAAGTACTTCCATGATCTCCAAAACTTATGGCAGAGGCAACTCTTTCAGTCATTAGAGCAGCTCCTATCGGAAGGCCGCCAGCAAGAGGCTTGGCAAGTGTCATTATATCTGGGACTATACCATATGCTTCATGTGCCCAAAGATAACCAGTACGACCCAAGCCACATTGGACCTGTGATATAAACATTTAATAAAATTCAGAAGAACAGTGGCCTAGCTAAAAACGAACCCCAAGGAAAAAATTGGTCAGAGAAAAATCTATCAACATCTATGTCCCAATATGCATATAGGATTGATCGATTAAACAAAGCTATACTACTGTTTCTCCAATCGACAAGATGTATGGATCACAGGGATGAGGAAAACAAAGCAAAACTCTCCATCCCCTCAGAAAAATCTGTCGCTCATAGTCGCATAAGAATCTGCTTTCATCTATCTTTGGGTTTCTGGCCCTTCATAAGAAAAATCTTTTATTTGAAAACAACAGAAAGTAACTTCAGTGATGATGATAACCCAAGAACATAAGTTTCACACACGTGGACACTGACAACAGATCACCCAAACAGCCGACTATGCAAGAGTTTTACACAGAATATATTCTCTCTTCACAGCTAGCCCATCAACATCAAATTTACTTTCTAAGGAATGCTATTGAAGTTTGAATTTCACAAAAAGGTAAACATTTAATCTCAAATAAAAAGACAGACATGCAAAGAAATGCATCCACATAAAGCTTATTTTACAGTCTGGTGGCTGTCCGATGTTTCATAAATTCAAATAAAGGATATCAGCTAATTGTACTTCACAAAAATGAAAGGAAGATAAAATCGATGACAAAGCACATATCCAATATTTTCTCTTTAATAAGATTTTTTCTTCAAGACACTATGCTAAACAGAAGAATTAACTAATTTCAATACGAGCATGATAGTAACATCCAGGCTACAGATTTTGACCACATAAACGAGAACTCTGTAGAGTATCCATCCGAAATGAACAGCTGCCTACATACCTCGTCAAAAATCAGTAGAGAACCGGAATCATCACAAGCTCTACGCAAGGAATACAAAAATTCCTTTGTCGCACTATATATGCCACCTTCACCCTGGATAGGTTCCACAAAAACAGCAGCAATGTTTCTGCCCTGAATCAGTTGTGTTGCAGATTCTATATTCCCGTACTCCAAGAAAGTAACTCCGGGCATGACGGGCTCAAAGGGTGATCGGTAATTCTCTTTGCTTGTCAATGCAAGGGCCCCCATAGTTCTCCCATGGAAGCAGTTACTGAAAGAAATGAACTCTGCTGCCGGCTGATTCTCATCTGGGTGCGTAAATCTTTGAAACTTTCTCGCGAATTTTATAGCAGCTTCGTTAGCTTCGGTTCCAGAGTTGGTGAAGAAGACACGATCGGCAAACGAAGAAGCCACGAGGCTTTTCGCAAGCTCCACCTTCAGCAACAGCAACAATATTTGCCTATAAAGTTAGCAAATTTTTGCAAATCAGGAAAGAAGAAAGACCAAACATTAGCCATATAGCTTTTACCTGAGGGATTGAGTAGTAGACATTGCTGACATGGGTGAGCATATTAGCCTGCTCTGTGACGGCGCGCACCCAATCGGGGTCGCCGTGCCCTAGCGCGTTGACGGCGATCCCAGACGACAAGTCCAGATACTCTCTCCCATCGGGATCGTACAGTTTACAACCTTTGCCTCTGGAGAACACCACGGGCGCTCTGGCATAGGTGCCCACCAGAAACCTCCCCTCGGCCTCCATCACCTCCTTGCTCACCCCTGTCTGCAGAGTACCCGGCGCTTGGACCTGCACGTTTGCGCATGCGGTCACTCGCAGGCGTCGGATATCGGTACCGAAAGAGCGGCGGAGGTTAATCGCCGGGGGAGTGGGGCGATTGATAGAAAACTGAAGGGAACTCATTGTAGTGCGCGGTAGGTGGGTGTTGAAAATGAAGCGAAAGTGTTGGGTCGAATATCAATTTTTGATTGATAATAGTGTTTATAATACAAACTAACTGTATTTAATAAAGGAGGAATGGACTGATCCAACGATTTGGGTTGAAAGTTGCAAAATGATCGAATGGATTTGCACATCAGTTAAATAATATTGAATATCATGTTAGGATCAATTAAATCTGTTATATTGAAGGAAATAATTTGTGTAGTATTTTCGTATTCTATTTAAAATATGATTTTTTTAATAATAGACTTTAACTGAAGTGAGTATGTAAAACTTTAACATGAAAAAACCTTACTTGGCCTTACTTTTAAATTTATTTATTTTTAAATTATAAAAAAATAGCTAAGGCTCGTTTTAATATTAAATTGAGTTGAAATGAGTTGAATTTTTTATGAATAATAATGAGTTGAAATGGTTAAGTGAGTTTTGCAAAAAATACTTAAGATGAGTTTAGATATATTTATAAAAAATTAAAAAAAGTTGTGAGTCTCGTATATAAAGAGATGTTAAGTTACAAAAAGATTGTGGGTCTCCCGTGTAAAGAGATTTTCATTTTTTTTTTCTATAGATAAGATGAGATGAGATAAGGTGAGATTAAAGTTAAAAGTTAAATAAAATTTTGTTAAAATATATATTTTTTAATATTATTTTTATTTTAATATTTTAAAAAGTTGAATTATTTAATTTATTTTGTGAATAAATTTTAAAAAATTGTAATGATTAAATAAGATAAGTTGAGATGAGTTATAAAAATAAACGAGATTAATTAAGATAAATTTAATAAAAATAAATTCATGATCTGAATTTAGTCTAAGTTGTAACCTAAATCACAAAACTGTTGAATATTGAGTCCTTAATTTAATCACTCATGAGCGAAATATTTTGTTAAATAAATTAACGGATAACGTACCCTATCATGGGATCTGACACGGTAACTTTACACAACACAATTCCTTGTCTTTTTTTTGTTCTTTATGTTATGTTACGGGGCAATATGTCAGAAATCCCACTAAGCTTTCTGCAGTTCGTTTTGTTTGTGTTATTTCAATTCTTCGAAAAAACAAATGATGTGGCCTTTCCGGTCGATTGGTTCAATGTAATGCCGTCAAGCTTCCTTTCCTTTTATTTTATTTTATTAAAAAATAATATTTATAATCGTAATTGTGCAAGACATGCAGTCACTTTGAAAAAAATAAATTAATATGAGATCCACATAAAAAAAATTAACTTTTTAATTATAGACCATACTCTTTTCTAAAATAATTATACAGCGTTTATAATTTTACGACTGTATGTATCATTACTTATTATTTATTATTTTTATTTATCAATCAATCACTTAATGTCATGTTCGTAAATGACAAAAATATTATAATCGTAAAAACTTATTTGTAAATCTTTTAATCATTATCAGCACTATACAAACGAAAAATTATCGGAATGGTAAAAAGATTAGGAGAATGCTTCTTGAACCGAAAAAATGGATCACAATTTTGTTTGATTGTATTATTTATTTATTTTTATTTAATAATTAAAAAATGATTATTAGTGAATTAATATTTTTCTTAATTTTTAAAAATATTTAAAAATGAATAAAAAATGATTGAAAATAAAATTAAAAAAAAAAAGATTTACATGATTCGGTCTACTCTACCGTCCATTTCTTCGGTCCCAGTAGCACTACTCAAAAAATTATCGTTGAGATGTTTACAAATATCAAATTTGAATAAAGACCCCCCCAAATAAAATTGCCTTCCACGATATATTTCAAAAAATTATGATTGAGATGTTTACAAATATCATATTTGAATAAAGACCCCCCCAAATAAAATTGTCTTCCACGATATATTTCTTTAACAACATGTCTCGAATACCTAATCGTTCTAGCAAAGAACAATTGACATAATTCTTTGGCTATAGAGAGCTGTAGACTGTAGTGAATGGCCAGGCCATACTAGTGTCCGTTTCTATCTACAATAGGATTGAAGAGGATAAAATATCTTAAATCTAAAGTGGCTTTACAAGTCATCCTAAAGTTAGGATCTCATCAAGAGGAAAGAAAAATATAAGAAATTAGGGTACAAAAGGCCTTTCAGCATGCCAGGAGGGAAAAAAAATAATAAGATATAAAGAAGAGAAGATATGACATAAATAAAGGATGGACAGAGGATAAAAGAAAGGGACCGGATGACTTCTTAGGACTTCCAGGATTCGACTTCTCTTCCAGCTTCTTTATCTAACAAAGAAAGCTTTAGAGAGAAGATCTCCACTAAAAAATATATCTTTGATCTTGATTATACATAGAAGATGAGAGATTATGAGAAATTATAAAACAATTATTTTATGGTAAATTTTTTTCTAATGACTATTAGACGTAGGCATTATGTTGAACCACGTAAATTTATGTGTCTCAATCTTTTATTTTTCTTGCATTTATTTCATATTTACTATCACAAATATACTTACAAACGCCATATAGCCGCATTAGACCACCATCAGGAATCCCAAACCACACTAATTGAAACTCGAATCGTCACACAGGTTGAAATTAATTTTTTTTCTCCTTCCGATTTGTTATGCGATCTTTTGACATTAACAAGAATATTGATATATATTTTTTTTAATAAGAAAAAAGAATATACAATTAATTTGTACAGCAGATATGAGAAAACGTAACACTCCATGTAAACTCATCCATTCATCTTTGTGATCGGATCAACCCAAACCACGCTTCCTCTTTTTTCTGACCAAAATTTAAGCAAAGATACGTAATCCTAGTGGTTAACAAAAGGAAAAAATTTAGTTGTAAGTATAACTGTATATTATTATGTATATTAATTTAATATAATTGATTAAAAAGTAGATTTTATTAAAAATAATATTAATTTAAATTTTAAATATAAATAAATTAATATTAATATACAAATGAGTAGGCTAGTTTATTTATACGTACCAACTTGCCAACACAATAAATCATACGGCAAACATAAGCTGATTGGCACCAACCTGAAACGGAACGATCAGAACACAGCCTGCATGTAGTTTCCATACAAGAGGAACCATCCTCAGCTCTGTCCACTGTTAGTAACCTTGTTTCCCTCGTATCCGCTGCTGGAAGGAGAGACTATTGTTATTGGCAAAACCGTTCCATCCTTTATTTCATTTGGCAATGAGTTTCCTTCAGTTTTCTAGCAGCCTCCACAGTCCTCCGGCGATTCACCTCCGCCGCTCTTTCGGTACGGATATCCGACACCTTCGAGTGACCGCGTGCGCAAACTTGGGGGTTCAAGCGCCGGGTAATCTGCAGACAGGGGTGAGCAAGGAGGTGATGGAGGCCGAGGGGAGGGTTCTGGTGGGCACCTATGCCAGAGCGCCCGTGGTGTTCTCCAGAGGCAAAGGTTGTAAACTGTACGATCCCGATGGGAGAGAGTATCTGGACTTGTCGTCTGGGATCGGCGTCAACGCCCTAGGGCACGGAGACCCCGATTGGGTGCGCGCCGTCACAGAGCAGGCTGGTACGCTCACCCATGTCAGCCATTTCTACTACTCAATCCCTGAGGTAAAAGCTATGTGGCAAATGTATGGTCTTTCTTCTTTCCTGATTTGCGAAAATTTTCTAGCTTTATAGGCAAATATTGTTGCTGTTGCTGAAGGTGGAGCTTGCGAAAAGACTCGTGGCTTCTTCGTTTGCCGATCGTGTCTTCTTCACCAACTCTGGAACCGAAGCTAACGAAGCTGCTATAAAATTCGCGAGAAAGTTTCAAAGATTTACGCACCCAGATGAGAATCAGCCGGCAGCAGAGTTCATTTCATTCAGTAACTGCTTCCATGGGAGAACTATGGGGGCCCTTGCATTGACAAGCAAAGAGAATTACCGATCACCCTTTGAGCCCGTCATGCCCGGAGTTACTTTCTTGGAGTACGGAAATATAGAATCTGCAACACAACTGATTCAGGGCAGAAACATTGCTGCTGTTTTTGTGGAACCTATCCAGGGTGAAGGTGGCATATATAGTGCGACAAAGGAATTTTTGTATTCCTTGCGTAGAGCTTGTGATGATTCCGGTTCTCTACTGATTTTTGACGAGGTATGTAGGCAGCTGTTCATTTCGGATGGATACTCGACAGAGTTCTTGTTTATGTGGTCAAAATCTGTAGCCTGGATGTTACTATCATGCTCGTATTGAAATTAGTTAATTCTTCTGTTTAGCATAGTGCCTTGAAGAAAAAATCTTATTAACGAGAAAATATTGGATACGTGCTTTAGACGTCATCGATTTTATCTTCCTTTCATTTTTGTGAAGTACAATTAGCTGATATCCTTTATTTGAATTTATGAAACATCGGACAGCCACCAGACTGTAAAATAAGCTTTATGTGGATGCATTTCTTTGCATGTCTGTCTCTTTATTTGAGATTAAATGTTTACCTTTCTGTGAAATTCAAACTTCAATAGCATTCCTTAGAAAGTAAATTTGATGTTGATGGGCTAGCCGTGAAGAGAGAATATATTCTGTGTAAAACTCTTGCATAGTCGGCTGTTTGGGTGATCTGTTGTCAGTGTCCACGTGTGTGAAACTTATGTTCTTGGGTTATCATCATCACTGAAGTTACTTTCTGTTGTTTTCAAATAAAAGATTTTTCTTATGAAGGGCCAGAAACCCAAAGATAGATGAAAGCAGATTCTTATGCGACTATGAGCGACAGATTTTTCTGAGGGGATGGAGAGTTTTGCTTTGTTTTCCTCATCCCTGTGATCCATACATCTTGTCGATTGGAGAAACAGTAGTATAGCTTTGTTTAATCGATCAATCCTATATGCATATTGGGACATAGATGTTGATAGATTTTTATCTGACCAATTTTTTCCTTGGGTTCGTTTTTAGCTAGGCCACAGTTCTTCTGAATTTTATTAAATGTTTATATCACAGGTCCAATGTGGCTTGGGTCGTACTGGTTATCTTTGGGCACATGAAGCATATGGTATAGTCCCGGATATAATGACACTTGCCAAGCCTCTTGCTGGCGGCCTTCCGATAGGAGCTGCTCTAATGACTGAAAGAGTTGCCTCTGCCATAAGTTATGGAGATCATGGAAGCACTTTTGCAGGTGGACTACTTGTCTGCAAAGCTGCCCTTACTGTTTTGGAGAAAATATCAAGACCTGATTTTTTGGCAAGCGTCTCAAAGAAAGGTCAGCATTTTAAAGAACTGCTGATTAAAAAGCTAGGAGGGAACTCTCATGTGCGAGATGTACGAGGTCTAGGTCTTATCATTGGGATAGAACTGGATGTATCTGCTTCACCGATTGTAGATGCTTCTCGAAACTCAGGCCTTCTAGTATTAACTGCGGGAAAAGGAAATGTTATTAGGCTTCTCCCACCATTGATCATCTCAGAGGAGGAATTGGAGCATGCAGCTGAGATTCTGCTTGGATGTTTGCCAGCACTTGATAAGGATAACTGAAATTAGAAAATGAATATCAGTTGCCTAGTTGGAAGTGAGATTTGTAATATGAACATATATTATCGATCCTTTGAATAATGTTATAACGCTCCAATGGAAGACCCAAACCATGTGACCTATATTTCAAAAAAGACTAGTCAATAATATAATTGAAGCTTCATTGGAACCTTATAAAGCGATAAGAACTTCTCTTTTCCAAGTGATGTGGAATTCCATATACCACCTATCATTATCCTTATTATATGGGGTATCACAAATATATTTTGAGGAATGAAGCTTAGTTGATTAATTATGTATGTTCAAACAACTTTGGGCAAGCCTGGCCTATGAATTCCCCTTTTGCTTCAGTTTTCTTCAAAAATTTGTTACAGCTGCAGCCTGCATGCCGGCCTAAACTATTTGATGAGCCTTACAGCCCCAAGTCGGCTGCTGCTCAAGCTAAGGTATTTGAGTTCATCCACATCAGAAGTTCTGCCAGTAATTCTGGTTGAATTTAAGTGATGCCATGATATATGGGAAAATTTTATTCTGTTATGCACCGACGACAACTTCAAAGTAAAAGCCTGACTTTGACACGCATAGATACATATGAGAGTTTTCTTTCTTGTTCTTCGAGTATTTGGGCAATTTCACGTTTCCCACAAAGCAATGGAACTTGGAACGAGCCAACGAGTGATAGAAACCTGCACAAATGTAAACAAGAGTCAAGAACAAGAGTCAAGACCAGGACTCAAGAATCATAACGCCTTTTTCAGGGAACTATACCTCAGGATAGAGGCGGAGGTACGGACCAAGCTCCAAAATTTTCAGGTTAGAAGAAAAATGCAAGAACAAATACTATCAAAACAGAGCCCATTGATAGTTCTACCAAGGGAATGCAAACATTTAATGTCTGAAGAGTAATTACACCTTGTCTCCTAAAAAAGTAACTAGAAGGAATGAGGCTTGGCCCCAAAGAATTTTTTACCATTATATATAAAAACCTGCCATGAAAGAATGTAATCTTAACTAATGAGTTAGGATCTCTAAACTACTCTCCCTATGTCGTGATGAACATGCGGATTCTTCAGTGAAGATAATTGGTTTTGTACCCTACATTATGGTTAGACTTCTGTAGTTGCTGCATCTTCATCCCGCTTAATTAGGAAACGTGAATTAACAGAAATATAATGGTTCTCCTTTGCTCATTCCACATAAAACTTAAGAGCCGGAAGCCTCCTCAAATGTCAAATTTAGATCAGGCAACATGAATGAAGTATCACGCTCTTCGACCTCTTGTATCGTTGGAGGCTTGAAGCACCATTTGGTTGACTTGGGTGTTGTGAAGCATCAAGATCAGTGAGTGCCAAATCTGATGGAGAAATTGCAGCCGAGGAAGATAAAAGTAGTCCTTATTTTACCGTGCTATGTAATGGATAAAATGACCCTCATCATTTTAACATAACGACAACTTTTCTCATTAATATTTTTAATTCTTCTCGAATCATCTTCTCTTCAGTACTGTGAGAAGTCCTTTTCTTTTCACTTGTGTGTTATTGAAGAGATTTTCTTTTTTATTATAATTATTGAAAAATTTATTAGACTATTATCGTTATTATTTTATTATAATATTTGATTTCTATTAAGAATATATCTTTTTATGTTATTTTTATCTCAAAAAGTATTTTTTTAATTTATTTTTAAATAAATCTAATATATTTAAAAGAATTTTAGATATACATATTCTAAATAATAAATAACTTTTTTTTTTTTTTTAACAGTGGAACCTATTCCTTTAAGCTCTACTATTCGAGGATTGTTTGGCAGGGACCACTCACACCCACTACACCTAAAACTCTTGGAGGATTGCCCATGTCGTATCACTTTGATACTTCACAATCTTGGCCCTAGCTCCATCTTCCAATAATGGCTATTATCTTCACATTATCGTGGCTATTAGTGTGGATTTTATTTATTGCAAAAGAGAAAGGGATCACCTTGTTTATAGACTTTGTTGATATAAAATTGATTTATGATATTTTAACAATATTATATAAAAGCTGTCACAACAACTTTTATCTTCCTCGACTTTACGTGTTTTAGCTCATGATGATGCTGAAACTTGCAGAGCTCGAGACCTCATTGACTAGTCGTTGCTTAATTATCAGGTCAACAATTCAGTAAACCGATAGGGAAATAAAAAGGTTGTACGCTAGATTGCATCAAAGACATATATTTGCATGCAAACTGTCATGAGCTTAATGATGTTTAACAATTAACAGTAAATTTCATTTACTGTGAGGACTTGTTTAAGTATGGGAAGTTCCCATTTCTTATCCATTTCATTAATATCTTTCATTTCATCTATAATGAAATGGGAATTGCTAGCTCAGGATAGTGGCCTATTTTTTTTTGTTTACATCTGCATTTGTGAGTGGATTCCTCTTGTTTGTGTATCATTTTGCAGAGAGATTAGACCCAGGCAAAAGCGGCATTCTCACAACTCTCTGCAATCATTCTTTTCATTGCTCTTGTATCTCACTGTGGACAGATTCTTCTTGTCCAGTAAATTTCTCATTTGTTGTTGCACATTCTCAGGGTGTGGGTGTTGTATATATATATCCTAGCACAATCTCTGGAATTACAAGAACAGGAAGGTTATTTCGCTCTTAATTTATTGAAGTTTAGGGCTTATATGTTGATCTTGCTAGTGAAATTCAGATTAGGGAAGGTTAATTTCCTCCCTCTCAGCAAGTAATTAGTTTAGTTTCAAGGGAAAATGTTTAGGCTTCTTCTATAATTTTGCAACTGGAGAAAGGAGCCCTGCAAGCTTTCCATTGGCACAATCATCATCTAACTTTGTCCAAACTAGTGGCGGCGGCGTTGAGGAGAAGATGGGTTTCGTGCGATATATCATTCAGGCTAAATTGTTTTGAAACGTCTCTTTTCTATAAAAATGGCATCTAAGGGGGGCCATGGCTCCCCCAAATTTAAAAAAAAAAAAAAATTATTAATATAAAAATGGCACCCCTAAAAAAATTTATAATTTCTATATATTTTATAAAATTTTAATATGCTGAGAAATGTCTTTTCAATTTTTTTCTATAGTTTTAAAATTTTGTTTAATTCCTATATATTATTTATTTTCAAGAGTGTAATCTCACCAAAATTAAATCAAAACTGAGTTTAGGAGAAATAATAAACTTATTAATATAGATTCCAAAATTTTTTGTTATATAATATTAGGCTTCTTAATTTACAATCTAAAGTAAAAATATAAGAAAAATTATTTAAATTGATAATCTATATGAAAAATAGTTGAGAGATTTTATCATTTAGACTTCATTGTGCAAGAAAAATCTTATTTAAGGTCTCTATTATAGTATTATATACTTAATGTGACATGAAAATATCTAAAATTTATATAAAACTTAATAAACTAGCTTACATATATACAAGAATGAAAAATGACATTCGAAAAATCACTTGATAATTTATACGAAATAAATAAATTCTAAATATTTTATTATAAAAATAATAATAGATGAATATTATTTCATAAAACATTATCGTCAAAACTCTAAAACATATATTAAAATATTTTATGTTTAGAATCTTATTTTTACGTATATATTGTAAATTATCAAGATCTAATTTTATATATATTTATATTTTTATAATTTTTAAATTTCAATATGTCATACTATAAAATTTGGCTCTTTAAAAAAATTCCTGATTGTGGTGGTCCCAACAACGCGTGTTCGACCACGCCACCTTGGTTACGTAAATGTCACAAAACGAAGTCCATTCTATTGACTCATAGTATATAATCGAAATGCATTGCACGTTTATTCCATTAATAAATCCATCCCCATCCTTGGTTTTAGAGATAGAGATCAACCCGAGAAAAACGAAAAAAGGAATAAGATATCTATTCGGGAATGTAAAGGTAATATAAAAGTGTTAATGATACAAATAAATTTATTAAAAATAAATTTACAAATTAACATAATTTCATATGATAATTTAAATATATATTATAATAAAAATATCTTTATAATATAATATATTATATCAAATTATGTTGATTTATAAATTTATTTTTATAAAATTTATTTATAGTTCAAATATTTTTCAAAATAATATAAAGCGTATTTATATAAAAATAATAATACAAAGCGTTAGAAACTCAGTTGATTTGTTTATAGCAAAGCATTTTCATTAAAAACTCATTAAAATATATTAATGCATGTGGATTTATGCGACTAAAAAATATGCATCCTTCTTCCGACTCCTATCATCTTCACTAAATGCATCAAAAACTGCCTCCACACCAAACCAAAACCTTCGTCGATCTCTTCGAGAAATACAAACATGTCTTTTCCCAAATCCAACATGCCATCACAATTGATTCAAATTCATTAGTCTGTTTATTTGACTAGCTTAATTCGGAACTCAGATAATAAGGTTTTAGTTATAGATTTTGATCCAAAATAAATCTAAGCCGATAACTATATGATAAAACCCGGTTGTACCAAGTCTCAAGTTTAAAACTCGATACCCGAATTTTTTAAAAAAAATTCTTTAGTATCAAAATGATGCCATTTTAATAATTGCATCATTTTTACAATGAGACTCAAAACCATGGAAACCCTTCCTTTCTTGAATCACTATTCACTCATATAGATCATGAGCTCTCTCGTTGCACTAAAGTGTTCTCTCTCTGTTGCGTTTTTATAACTCTCGATAAATCATTAAAATGGTATGCATCTTCGTATTTTTGTCTGTGTTATGAGTTTTTAAATGGGGTTATGAGGGTTATTTGACTTCTTTCACTTCCTAACTTTACTGATATGTATGTGAAATAAATGTAGATATAGAAAAATAATTAGTAACACAATCAGTTCTTGTTATTATCCAATTATTTTAAAATGATTCTTAGGTTTTTAATTTGTGAAAATCTACAAATAGATTTTGCAATTAACCCAATTAAAAAAAAATGATAAATAGCATCACATTTAACAACCAATGGATAAATATTAAAAACTTGGTTTATAACTTAATTAACTTGGAACACAAAGTTCTGAAATTAACTTGTTCCCCTTTTTACATTTTCACAATTTACCAAAAGCAGAAGCTTCTGTTCCCCTTTTTACAGTGTAGAGTAAAAAAAAAAAAAACAAATTAAATCAAGGAAAGGTTAGAAATTAGAACCACCACTCCCTTAAGAAAAGTTTTAACTTTTATAAGCATAATGCGTTTTAAAAAATAATACGACCATAGAAAAGGATATGTAGTGGAGTTCAGGTTTGTAAAGATACTTAAAAAAAAAAACTTAGCCAATCAGATTTTTTTTATACATTTTTTTTTTTACTTTTAAATATTTTTTAAAAAATAGAAATTTATTTAAAAACATTTATTTTAAAAATTAAGTAAAAAAATATAATAAAAATAAATAAAACATCAATAGGTAACTTTTGTAATACCTCAGCATTTTCCCCAATATAAAAGTTTCTCTCTTTGTATTTTTTTAATGTATGCCCAAAACCACTTAAACTCTTTATCCACAGCAACAAAATCAACAACAGAACAATAATAGTAATACAAACAAAAATCATATCTTCATGAATTACAAATAAATTAAGCAGTTTTGCCGCCAATAATACATGTCGAACCAAACCTCCAAAAAGTCAAAACTGTAGATATTAATACTCGATTTCTTAAATTAATTACATTCTCTGAGTCCAAATTAATGAACCGTTGGAAAGAATTATTTAAATTTAAGAAATTATGAAATTTTCTGATAATCATATTTTATAAGAATAATATTACTTATCATTTTAATTATCATCATTTTATCATCTTTTTATTATGTGTTATTAGCTAATTATAGACTATTTATTATATTTATTTATAAATATATTATCTAATGTCACGTTATAAAATAATGAAAAGATTACGAAAATTGAGATGATGAATAGATTTTTTGATTTTATAAAAATTCCTGACTTGTTGCAAAACGCGTCTTTGGACCACGCCATTTTGGTTAGATAAATGTCACAAAACGATGTCCATTCTTTTGACTCCTCAGTATATGATCGAAATGCAATGCACGTTTATTCCGTTAATAAATCTATCCCCATCCTTGGTTTTAGAGATAGTGATCATCAACCCGAGAAAAAGGTAAAAAATGAAAAAGATATATATTCGGAAACGTAAAAGTATATATAAGTAGTGTTTGGATATAAAGAAATTTATTAAATTTATGAACTAACATAATTTTATATAATAATTTTAGATGTATTTTATTATAAAAATAACTCTACATTATAACTTATTAAATAAATAAAAAATATATATAACTTATAACTTATTAAATAAATAAAAATATATGTATAACTTATTAAATTGAACTATGTAAATTTATAAATTTAAAATATATATATATATATATGTATACACACACGTGAGAAACGCATTTCATTTGTTTCTACCCAAAGATGCACTTTCATTAAAAACTCATTAAAATATAATATATTAATGCGTGTGGATTTATGCAACTTTAAAAGCTGCCTCCTTCTCCCAACCCCCCATATTCACTAAATGCATGATCAAAAACTGCCCTCGCACCAAACCAAAACCTTCTTCGATCTCTCCGAGAAAAACAAACATGTATTCTCCCAAATCCAACATTCCATCACAATCTGATTCCAAATTCGATGAGCTTCGATGGGTTATTCAGATCCGTCGAAGCCTCGAAGAAGAGCTTGATCAGGATGATGCTGAAGTTCCCGTATGCATTTTCAATGTCCCCAAAGCTCTTCTGGTTAGCTCTCCAGATTCTTTTTTTCCACAGCAAGTTGCTCTCGGTCCTTACCATTATTGGCGTCCGGAGCTCTATGAAATGCAGAGATATAAGCTAGCGGCAGCTAGAAGAATTCAAAAGCAGCTCCAAAGTCGCAAGTACCAAAATCTTGTCGACCAACTTACACAGCTTGATCAGACGATCCGAGCATGCTATCACCAGTACTTGGATTTCAATGGAGAGACTTTGGCGTGGATGATGGCCGTTGACGCTTCATTCCTGCTTGAGTTCCTTCAAACTTACGCCATCCAAGAAGGAAAGGTGCTGACAAGAGTTTCCTCTAGCATGTCACACTTGGTGGACTATGCAGGAAGGAAATCAGCGCATAACGTAATTCTTAGAGATGTTGTAATGCTTGAGAATCAGATTCCTTTGTTAGTGCTGAGGAAGATGTTGGAATTCCAGTTATTATCCCTCGATTCTTCTGATGATATGTTGTTTTCAATGCTAATGGGGTTCTGCAAAGAACTTTCACCTTTTAAACGGATGGAAGATTTGCCAAAGATTCAGGTCTCACAGGCCTCACACCTGTTAGACTTTTTGTACCAAATGATCGTGCCCAAAGTGGAAGAACCATCCGAAATCACCGAAGCTGGGGATCGTGATGAAGGCATCGAAGGGAAGGAAAACTCTCCTGCAGATTCAAGTTACGTGAAACAAGCCCTCAATGAGATTTGGAAGCTGCTATCGAAAATAATTGGCGGCCCAATACGCCATATCAAGAAGTTGCTGCTGTCTAGAGCCGTAAAGGTCATCATAAAATTGCCTTTGACAATCCTCTCTAACTTTCCTGTATTCAAGATCATAAAACAACCTGTGGAGTCCTTCTTTTCGAAAGGAGTCAAGCCAGAAGACGAAACTTTAAGCTCAAACAACAACATTAGCAAACCACCATCGGTAGAGGAAATCTCAATCCCATCTGTGACTGAACTTTCAGCATCCGGGATCCGTTTCTTATCCACAAAAGGTAACATCTCAACCATTGCTTTTTGACGCAAAGGCGAGCACGTTTTACCTCCCCACCATTAGTTTAGATGTCAACACGGAGGTGGTTTTGAGGAACTTAGTAGCATATGAAGCTTCGAATGCATCAGGGCCATTGGTATTTACGCGATACACTGAATTAATGAATGGAATTATTGACACTGAGGAGGATGTGAAAGCACTCAGAGAAAGAGGGATCCTCCTGAACTGTTTGAAGAGCGATGTAGAGGCGGCAAACCTATGGAATGGAATGAGCAAGTCTATCAGGTTGACAAAAGTACCATTTTTAGACAAGGTGATTGAAGATGTGAACAAGCATTACAGTGGCAGATGGAGTGTTAGAGTTGGCAATGCCTTCAAGCGTTACGTTGTTGGTTCTTGGCAGTTTCTCGCATTGCTGGCTGCAATTTTCCTCTTGGTCTTGATGATATTGCAAGCGTTTTGCTCGGTTTATGGCTGCAATCGCATTAAACTTCCAGTCAATACCAATACAATATAGTGGCTTACCTCAATCTGCGCCTCTGTATACTCCATCATAAGAATCGATATGGATTACTGTTTTTTTCCAATTTTGTTCTTTCTTCTTTTCTGGGTTTAGATATCTAAGTCTCATACGAAAGATCAGTTTCTATGATCTGATCTCTAGGACCAAAAGAATAGAATTTTTTTAAAAGCAAAGTTGGCTTTAATTTTTTTTGGGTACGAGAATGTCATGATGATCATGACAAGATTGTATTGGTAGCAAAGTTTTAAAATCCATTCTGGAGATCATTCCGGTTAAGATACTGGAATAGAATATTTTGATACCGGTACATTTTGGTGTACCGTTTCAGGATTAATTATATATTATATATAAATATTTATATATATAAACTAACAATTAATAAAATAAATATATATATATATATGTAAGTGTATATTATGTATATATATATCGAATAATTAAAGATTTATAAAATGAATATATATTAAAAAAAATCACAAATTTGAGTTAAAACACAAAAATAAAGAAAAAAATTAAAGAATAGACAAATTATTAAAAGTAACAATATTTCTAGTGTACGGAAGTGGGTATTTGAATTCTAAAAGTATAATTTTATCAATTATTTTTCAACTTATTTATAAGAAAGTTATTTTTTATTTTTTTAATTTGAATTTTAATTTAGGACTGGAATTACTATTCCGGCCGAAATTGATCGGAACGGTCGGAATTTAACCTGAAACGGAATAGATACCTATCCCATTCAGGTCACTGTTCCAACACGAAAAATTCCGATCATTACGTTCAGAACGGAACGATTTTTAAAATATTGATTGGTAGTTTGTAGTTTACACTTCATTTATTAGTATTTTACTATCTAATTATTTTTTTCTTTTTTGTTATTTAAATCTGAATTAAAAATTTGAAAATATGAATTTTTTTATATAATTTTAGAAAAAATAAATTTAATCAATTAACATAATCATATCAATTTAAATAATGAAAAAAAGTTAAAACCTCTTAACTTAGTGAATATCTGATAGGGCTGTACACCGATGGGTTCGGCGTCAGTTTCAGCGCCGAACCGAGACACCACCGAACTCTTCAATGTCCCTATTAAATCGGCCGAAACTGAGTGTTTGGGGAGGGAGAACCGATCATATCGGTCTCGATTAGCATCAGCGCGGTGATCGGTCTACTGTCGACGTCTTATGTGAAGGAGGAGGAGCTGAGGAAGAAGAATAAACACTGGTGCCATCGTCTGCCATGGGTGATGAACGAGTTGCAGACTCGCAGAGAGGAAAAATAGGTGCGGGGAAGAAGAAGAGGGGTTGGGGGGGTTATGAAATCATTTTGAAACGGCGCCATTTGGATTAAAAGCCAAACGGTGCCGTTCTATTATATTTTTTTTTAAAACATATATACTCTAAACGACGTCGTTTCATTACTTAAGTGAAACGGTGCCGTTTTATATCCATATATTTGACAAAAAAAATAAATAGACTGGATTGGTCGGCTCAACAGTTTTCCAGGGGGCCAAACCAGTGCCAAACCGTCGATGTCAGTTTTTCTTCAATTTATCTCGCCCGCCAACCGGTTCTTTGCCGGTTCCGTACTCCAGCCGTCGGTCTGATCGGTTCATGGCCGGTTTAGTCGGTTCCTGTACAACCCTACTAGCTTATATGTGAGCTGAGAACTTCTTTCTCTTTTTTAAAGGGAAAAATATAGTTGCAAGCATAGTTGTGCATTAATCTGTGCACCAATGTGATGTGATTGGTCAAAAAGTAAATTTTATTGAAAACAATGTTAATTTAAATTTTAAGTATGAATAAATCAGTATTAATACACAGATTAGTACATAACTATACTTGTATGTAGTAAAAGTAACGAGACCCTCCCCTTATTTTTTGTCTTTGTCGGTTCATACCCTTTATTTCCAGATTCCCCCGAAAGCCTATGACATAGTTGGTCGGATTTTCCAATGCCTCTTTACTTTTAAGAGAAGCCATTGAAATGTTCAATCTTATTAATGACTGTCGTTGCTATAATATATTATTATTATTATTGCAAGAGTGACGAGAGGAATAAAAGAAGGGTCGTTCGATTATCTTCAAAATGTTTTTTTTCCTTAAATAATAAGAAAAATATTTCTTAACAGTTAAGAAAAAAATAAAAATAAAAAAAATCATTTAATATATATCTTAACAATTAAGGAAAAAAAAAAAAAAAATATATATATATATAAAATAAAAAAGAACCCCTCGGTGCAAATGCCTAGTCTACCTAGCATTTCTCGTAAAAAAAGCATCGCCCTGTCACTTTCTCCCAAGCCAAACAGGCTCTTAGACTCTTAAGAGCATAATTTGTAGAAACAAAAAACCAACCATTAAGAAAACCTCTTTTTAAGCAATCCAATAGATAATTGATAGGTTATAGATACATAAGTATTCGGTCAAGCCAAATATATTCCTGTTCCAATTTACCACAGCCCTAGTCCGTCTTCCTCTCATCCTTCCTCCCTCGTGTACCTTTACCTCCTCCTCAGCTGCAATCAGCCGCTTCTCCCACAAAGCTACATCGTCGCATCTCTCTCTCTCGCTCTCTCTCTCAGCAAATCGGTGTTCATTTTCTATAACATCTTTCTAATTGAGCGATTTGAATATGAACAATTAAATCGTTGAAAAAGTTGGTGTTCGATTTGGTTGTAAACTATTAGAGAAGTTTGATGGATACCAATAATTGGAGGCCCACCACAGGCCAAGGCCCTGTAGGAGGAGGGATAGGAGGTGGAAGAGGAGCAGGAGAACCCACCATGGACACCGGCGATTGGAGGACCGGATTGCCGCCCGATTCTCGGCAAAGAATTGTCAGCAAAATGTATATCTCTATATCCTTTTTCTTTTTAAAAAAAATAGATGAATAAATTGCTGATCTTTTCTATTCTCTCTCTCTTTTTTTTTTCTTCATTTTTTTGACGGGTGTGTTTCATTTGAAAGTTCCATTTTTTTTCTTCGATCCATTTTCGGTTTTAAATATTACTGCAAATTAAAAGAAAAAGTGAAGGGTATCACTGAAAACAAATAAACAATGATAGGGTCAAAAGACGCGTGGGGAGGTTGAGATTAATAATTACAACCCAAAATGCAGAACCAAGGTTGTTTGATTTACAAATATTGGAACGTGCTTAAAATACAAAAGTGTAGATTTCACTATTGTCCTGCAAATAAAGGAAAATTCTACTGATAACACCTAAGGCTCCGTTTGGCAACACGATTGTTCTCAAGTATTTTAAGATATTTTCTTTTAAAATATCACTCAAATGCAAAATAATTTCAGTTTCAAATCTTCAATCTTCTTATCTAATAATTATCTAATTATTACAATTTTTCTAAACTCTCAAGGAAGACATAACAAACAATACTAATTTTTCAAATATTTTTTAAAAAATTATATTCAAATAATTTTTAATTTTATAATATTTTTATTCAAATTTTTATATAATGTTCTAAAACCCAATAAAGCATTTTAAGTCAAATCATTTTATTACTATTTACAGATAGAGTAAGATATTCTAAATAGAAAAATACTTCTCATCAGTCACTATTCACTATTCCACATCACACATCTTATAAAAAATACCTTTAGTCACTATTTATCACTCTACACCACACACCCTAAGCTATATGTGTGTGGTGTGAAAATGAACAGTAGCTGATGCATAGTAAATCCCTTCTAAATATCCAAATGGGCCTAAGTGTAACCCTGTTTATGGGGTAGATAGCCAGGGCAATCAATTTTTTATGATTGATGTGATGGCATCAATGGTGTAAGCAGGGTTACAATTGAAGTCTATAAATAGCAGGGCTCAAATAAATGCACAAATACACATGCTTCACAATGCGTGTGCATATGTAAAGCTTGATTTATGTATCACCATTACAACTGTGAAATGTATTTATGACTGACCTTACGTGTGTTCTTTTACATGGGTATATATTTTCTTAGCTTTGGTTTATAGGAGTTGGATTACCATGGCAAATACTATATTATAAGTTAGAAATGAAGACTTTTAACACGACTTCCTAATAAGCTATTGGGAATAGAATCTGCTCAGGAACACTTGGTGGTCTATCATGTGAAAGAAAGGTGTGCTATCATGTGTCTAATGAGTGGTTCACTGTACTCTTCGTAATATTGGTTGGAACATTATGTGTATTATCTCTTGGACATTTTTCTGGCTTTTGTTCTGCCTTATCAGCATGGTATACTAAATTGGAATTCTGTTCTGTTAATAGCTTCCTTGTGCCTGTATGGCTGGTTACTTATTAAGGATATCTCTTATGTTGGTAGACTGGATGCATTGAAGAGGCATCTACCAGTTTCTGGTCAAGAAGGTTTACATGAACTCAGGAAGATAGCTGTCAGGTTTGAGGAAAAGATTTTTACTGCTGCCACAAGTCAGGTATATCCATCATGCTGGGTCGCTTCATTTCATGATTAATGTACATGTAGAGTATCTATACATGTAGAATACAAAATACCTCCAAAGATAGTTTTCTATTTGCATTATGCAGTGCCGTGCTATTTATCTTTTTAGTAATTTCTTCAGGGAGACTACCTACGAAAAATATCTCTAAGGATGCCTACAATGGAAACGAAGTCTCAGAATCCTCTAGCCAATTCTTTGCCGTCCAACTCTGCTGGCAATGGCAATAGGCCCCCAGATCTGGGTAAAACCATTAAAGATGATTTCCATGATTTTAGTTACACACACACACACATATATATATATATATATAAGTCCATCCAATTGGTCTCTAGTTTGATATGCATACATACCTTTCTTCTATGTGTTCACGTGTGTTTTGTATTTAGGTATACTTGCCTTTCTAATTGTGGACATAATGTTTGATATACATACATACCTTACTTCTATGTGTACGTGTGTGTTTTGTATTTAGGTTTGTTGACTTGCCTTTCTCATTGTGGACATGGATGTGTAGTCCTGTTGAATGGTCTACGGATGGTCCCTTTTAATATCCTCAAATGTAGCGTTGCCAACATTTTATTTGTGGTGGTTTGGGAGAAGTTGGATACCATATGGAATTGTCGCATCTTTCAGAATACTTTACCTTTTAAACAGCTCACAAAAAATAAATGAGTTGTTGAATATGAAGGATATAAATGATATCTCTTTCTGTTCATTTTAAACAGTTCATCAACAAGAAATGATTTGTTGAATGCCTTTGTCCATTAGGTTAGAAATTGCTGGTGTGCATTCTCTGCTACTTGTTTTCTTTCTTCTTTCATTTTTCTTCCACACTTCCTATAACTTTGTGTTTTTGTTCTTTCACAAATTGGGATTGTCTACATCTTCTTCTCACCGTTAACATTCACATGAAGAAGGGCATCATCCCAGTGATGAAGACAATGACTCTGAGGATGACCAGTTTTATTACCACTCACAAGATGAAGTTTCAGAAGCAGATGGTCCTCCACCAACATCATCACCTGACAACTCAACCGGAAACTATGGACAATAGTCCTTTGGGTAAGTTTAAGAATTGAAATTGTTTAATCCATTATTATTATTATTATTATTTTATAAGTAAGGGATAAATTATATTAATGGAAATGAAATAGGCAAAGCCTATGTACACGGGAAGTATACAGAAGAAAAGCCTAAATATATTCTAGAGGCACTGAATAAAAGAAAAGAAGTCATGGACATTGGTTCCATTAAGCACAATGGCTGAAAACCATATCAATAACGTGTGTAAAAAGAGATTCTGAAACTCCGCCACAGTGCACGCCCTATCTTCAAAGCACTGTACATTCCTTTCCGACCAAGTACACCACATAATGCATAAGGGTATGCACCATTATTAAAGGGGAGGCCGATGTGATACCCAAAAGAATATTTAGATCAAAATGATTCTTAATAATCTTGGACCATTGATCTAATAAGAAACATAAGAATGTTATGGATTAAACTAGTCAAAATTTTCCAGGGAACCAGGAGGCACCATAAGCAAGACCAAAAGATTATGCATGATGTTTTATAAAAGAAAGTATGTCACGATGATTTATGAAAGATGATGAGGAATCTAGATAGGAGAAAAATACAATTTTGTAAAGTGAACTAATGTTTATACATGCATATGCATGTTGATGATTAGACATGTTTATATTATTTATGTGTATGTTTGTGGCATAACTTATTGAGATTTCAATAAATCTTACCATGGAATGATAGATGCGTAGCAGGTTGTGTTGAAGCAAGTTCCGAGAGTGGTGAAGAGATTGGACTTGACGAAGTGGACTGATGCTACCATATTGATGAAGATGTTATGGTTATGCTTTGTTATATGATTATTCTGTTTAGGTTTGAAGTATGGAGACTATTTGAAGGACAAGTTTGTAATTTCAGGACTATGATACTCCAATACAATATGTTATGTTTTTGGTTTTGTTTTTATTTATAGACCACGAACGATAATGTTATGCTTGAAGATTATGATGAAATTGGGATATTAGTTTATTTTGGTACAAATTATTAATTTAATTGTTTTACGTTATGATTTATTCATACTGTTAGAATCATGCAACGTGCATTGCACGTTATTTCTCATGTACTGAGATATGTAAGTCAGTGTTGAATGTCCCATGATTCGATTTCTGTCAAAATCCCAAACGGGTTTGGGTTTGGGTTTGTGGGCCGTCAAGGTTCACGAAATAGGGATGCCTGGTATGTAATGCCAACTACTTCCTATCCCACTGTCAGCCAATCCGTCACGATCACGGCAACTGTTGTCCCTGAACATTCAGAATAATGTTTCATTTGCTGGAGTTCAAGCCACTCCAACTTTACCATCTGCATTGCTTCCAATAACAGTGCAGTTGGCTCAATTTTTTCGTTTGATTTCTAGCCTCCTTGAATTACTTTATAAAATCAATTTAACAGATTATATAAATATATATAACTTTATAAATTCATTTTTATATAATATTTTTCACGACTCTGTCACTAGAGTTCACTGGAATTGTTGACAATTGCATAACAAGGAGGTTGTACCTCTAATTTTCCATTTGGTTAGCGAGCATCTTTTCGTACCACGATTTCGGATAATAATGATAAACACAAAATGATAATTGAAAAACAACACAAATTCAAAATCGAAGCCCGAATATAACTACAAAAATAATCAAACCAAACATGACAGGAGTACTGTATTAGAATTTATTCAGGCCACGCCCAGTTATGATTTGAAGACTGTAATATAAGTATAGATAATTTTATTTTTTAAAATTATTAAAATATTTATTTTTAAATAATTTTTTTCTCTTTTAATAAAAAGTCTATACATACAATCTTTACTTGATATTGTAAATAGAATTCCTTATTAAAATTTGAAGGCCGCTGTTACGTAATTCAATGGGAACATATCCATGGATGAGCTGTGCCAGTTTGGTCACTTCTCTTTCATTTAGGAAACTTGCATTTCAAAAGAGCCAATCATGATCAATATAATAGGCTAGAAAAGAAAAGATATTTATAACAATAAATTATGCAACTATCATATAATTATTTTAAAAAGTAAATAAAACATAAAATTTACATTAAAAAATTATTTTTTTTATAATAGATCTTGTTTTTTTTATAAGCGATTACACGATATTTACGTACTTCACAATTATAGATAAAATTACTCAAGCCAAAAACTCTCTCTGTTTTTTTTTTTTTTAAATGCATGCCCAAAACCAATTAAACTCTTTATCCACAACAACACAATAATAATAATAATACAAATAAAAATCATATCTTCATGAATCATAAATAAATTAAGCAGTTTTGTCACCAAAATTACAAGTTGAACCAAAACCTCCCAAAAGTCAAAAACTGTAGACATTAATACTCACGTAGGATTTCTTAAATTAATTACATTCTCTGAGACCAAATTAATGAACCGTTGGAAATAATTATTTAAATTTAAGACTTTATGTAATTTTCTAATAATCATATTTTATAAAAGTCATTTTTTAAATGAGTTATACTACACAATCACTTACTGTTTACTCAACTTCCGCACTCCAGCATACGTGGCTTTTTTTTTTTTTTTTTTGGTTTTTAAACCGCTCGTTTCATTTCGTTAGCCCAGGACCCATTTTTGAAATCAAACCCCCCCCCCCCCCCCCCCCCCGCGTTGTTCTCCCCCCTATTTTCTCTTCAGCATTTTCTCCCCTCACCGCCCAACTCATTGTCTCTTTTGTCCAGCTGGTTGATCTTGCTGCCGATACCCACCATCTGTCGCCTGGTGCTCTGCCGACAAGGGTAAAAAATGAAAGAAAGGATTTTTATTTTTCTATTTGAAATGAGATCTCTCCATTTCTTGTATATTGAGTGTTTATGTATTTAATGGATCTATGAGTTTGTTTTTGTTTTTTGATTTGTGTTTTGTGTGGTACTAAAGTGTGTTGTGGGATTTTTGGTTGATCTGTGAGTTAGCATAAATAACCGAAAAGCTTGCAGATTTTTCCGCACTTTTTGTGAGGTTTTTTGTTGATCTGTGATTTGTGTTTATTATATATTTGTCTATAACGTTAAAGATTGCAACTAGACATAGCATTGTTGTGCCAGTCTAGAAATCATGGCATTGGTTGATCTGTGAATTTGTGGGGTTTTGTGTTCTGTTTTGTGGAGGCTTTTGTGAGTTTGTGGAGTTTTGGTGGCCTCAGTGTTGCTTCAAAACCTTAACAATTCACTTCAAACTTGGCCCATTTATTTTTATTTTTGTCAATTTAATTAGCAGAAGCAGCCCCCCCTCCCCCCCACACACACACAAGGAAAAGAGAGAAGGGACTGTGGTAAATGATATGCTGGATGCCACTATATTAGCCTTTGCTTAGGCACAAAAGGAAGTCTCTATTATTTCTGTCTTGTGGGGTTTGGTTTCCCGAGCTTGCTGCTACATCAATATGCAAACTCTAAATTATAGGTTTGTCTTTTGTAATGAAAAAGACTTTTTCGTCTTATTTGTAGTATACTTTGCAATTGATCTAACAATGTTTCTAGTAACTAAATTCAAGATGTATCAAAAACTTTAGAATGTGGGTGACTTTTGAATTGTAAAATCTGCATGAAAATTCTTTGGACTGTTTGATGGGCAATTGGCAAATTTTGGACAAGTTCAGATGCGAGGGATCCATGCCATGGGAAAAAATAAATAAAAATAAAAAAACAATGTTTATGGTAACTAAGTTCAGATGTAATGAATCCATATCGTCATGATGAAAAATTATCAAAACAGGACTGGACCTACTTTGGAATCAAAGCTAATCATCTTTGAATATTTATCGTTGGACTGTTTAAGAAGAGTGTAGTTGAAGTGAAGTCTTCAACTCCAAATGAGCTGAATGATATACTAGTTAATTTCTAAATCATCAGTTGGACTAGTTGCTGATTTTGTTTTCATTCATTTTTTTTATACACTGTGATTGAGATCTAATTTGAGCCTTTTGTTGAATGCGACATTAACTATATACTCCTGCATGTATGAGTTGGTTTGGTTGTTGATATTAATTGTTGTTCTCAAAGAAATGGTTAGTTAGTTTTATGTATTAAATGATTCAAATATTAAAGCAACATGCATTTACATAGCTGTTAGTTAGTTAGACTTATGTTCAGTTAGCATTTTATTTTTAATTTGTTTGTACAGTTATAAATACCAACATTTTATTTGATTTTTTCAAGCTGTTAGTTAGTGCTATGTTTAGTTATTTGAAGTTTGAATTGTTGGTGCAGGTATAAACCACATAATGGGCATGCATTATGCGTATGCTTCTGTTAAATTAGATATTGGCGTGCTGAAGATTGGTGCTTTCAGCATACAGAAAGGAAGATTGAGCATGCTTTATGTGTATATGTGTTTGTGAAATCAGCTGACTTGGTGTTCCTGTGACTTATGTTTGTTTTTTAATGTAATTTCAGCATTGAGTTTGTAAAGGGGAGATAAACCAGATAATAGAATGGATGTGTAATATTTTCTTCAAGTGTAATACATTCAAGAAGTGTAAGATGATATGTAAAGGGGTTAATATTTTCTTGATGTGTAAAAGGGGTAATATTTTCTTAAAGGTGGTCTGTTTCTGTACAGCCAACTCGCATGTATAGCCCCAAACAAATAATTGATATTGTCACGCGGGGTTGAAATTGTATTTGTGTAAAGAGGTTTGGATTGAAAATTTTAAAAAACCAACGCATTCAGAATTTAGACTTGTGGGTTTTATCACATGAGGACTTTATCATTTTATTAACATAGATGAATAATCCATCTAATTACAACATGCACCATAATTGCATTAAACACAGAGTGATAAAATCTGTTTGGAGTTTAAAAAACATGAAGGGATACAAAACAACGGATCTTTTGCAGTCCATAAAATCTCAAGTTTGTGTCACGCTCAATGCTTCTTCCTTCCGGTCACTCCTCATTTTTCCATTTAACAACCCGCAGTTGTAACTTCAAGATTTGCAGAAGTAGCATGAAGTTGGGGTAGTTGTTTAGACTGTTCAATCACCGGATACACTTTGCCCCCTACTTCTAACTCATCCAGCATCATCTGTAAAAGCAAAAGTAATTAACAGAAGCATAACACTGCTGCACATGTTCAAGTAGAATCCATTAAAAACTGACCTTCATTCCAGAATAATAAACCTTTAAAATCTGAGACACGTATATATCGAAATACTTGAAAAAAAATAAACACAAAAACATATATATCAAGTATTTTACTATTATTCCCTCAACAACTACAATTTAAGTCCAATACAAAATACCTTCTTGTTTGTATTCGTGGCTTTCTCATGTTTCAAAATAAACAATCACTCTTAAACAAAAAACTACTACAGGTCAGAGAAATGATATTACAGAGAATAGCAGGTTGTTTACAACAAGAAATACAATTACCTGCAAGAAAAATCACCAATCCAACAATTTACTAGTGAGGAGTTCCTGCAAGTGCAAGTCACTGTAATCTGATGCTCACGATCCAAACAGAGAGGATGTAACAATTTAACACATCCATTACCATTCTCACAAACACGAAATTTAACATCCATAATAGGTTGTTTGGTTCAGTCTTTCGGCAAGAACAAAGATCAAAAATAAATAAAAAACTACGGAAAACAACCTCCAAACAGTGTTCAAATTGAAGCTATTTCTGGACACAAGGGGATTTGAAATCAAAAACTTATTTCTCTTCTGTTTTCACCGTTATTCTTCTTCCACTCTCTTTTTCTGCTTTTTAAACACTACAATAAGAAAGCACAAGAACTTCATTGTAGCTGTATTTTTCGTAGTATTGCTTCTGAATAGTGGAGCTAAAGTAGAGAGACGCATTGTATATGAGATATGAAGAGTGCTTCGTCAAATCCAGCACCACGAAATCGAAGCTCAACCCCACCACAGTAGGTTCACACCCACCAAAAGAAAAAAGAAAGAAAGCAACAAGAAGATTGAAAAACCATGGAAATGATATCCGTACTGATTGAGGAAAAAAAAAAAAGAGGGGTTCATGTTATATATTTTTTACAGTACTACTACTACCTCTTCCGATGGAAATTGGAGATGACTTGAGGATAGGCAGCCGTAGTCCATGATAGGCAAGCGGTCCATCCTAGAACCTGGTACATCACTTCGGAATCGAATTCCACGAAGCCATTTCTCTCTCTATCTGTGACCATCCAAGAACCTCGTACATAATTTTCAACGGCATTCAATTCCACGTTTATTTTTCTAGGGTTCGGGATTGAAGGGGGTGAGGGCGTCGGGGTGAGAAAGAAGACGTCAGAGAGATAGGTCTAAGGCTTATAGTCATATCAGAAGCTTTGAGTGAGAGGTTCAAGAGGGAGGAGGGAGAGTCGAGAGGTCTGAGGGGGAGAATGAAGATTGGCGTCGAGTTTGAGGGAGAGAATAGGTCTGAGGGAGAAGAGGGAGAATGAAGCAGTAGCTCGGGATGAATGACTCAATCGTGATGTGACGACTAACCGGGTTCTCCACGTCAGGAGTGTGGCATGCGGTTAGAGAACCGGGGGCTGAGTAGATTTATTCTTTTCAAATTTATCTTACTACTGACTCGTCGCAACAATGCGTGTTCGGACCACGCCACCTTGGTTAGGTAAATGTCACAAAACGATGTCCATTCTATTGACTCATAGTATATAATCGAAATGCATTGTAAGTTTTTACCGTTAATAAATCCATCCCCATCCTTGGTTTTAGAGACACAGATCAACCCGAGAAAATTGAAAAAATGAATAAAATATCAATTCGGGAAATGTAAAGATAATATAGAACTATTACGGAGACAGAAATTTATTAAAAGTAAATTTAAGAATAGATATGATTTCATATAATAATTTAGATATATTTTACGAGAAAAATATTTTTATAATCTAACGTATTATATTAAATTACGTTAATCTATAAATTTATTTTTATAGAATCTATTTATAGTTTAAGTATTTTTCAAAATAATATAAAGTGTATTTATATAAAAATAATAATATAAAGCGTTAGAAACTCATTTCAATTGTTTATAGCAAAGCACTTTCATTAAAAACTCATTAAAGTATATTAATGCATGTGGATTTGTGCGACTTAAAAATATGCCTCCTTCTTCCAACTTCCATCTTCACTAAATGCATCAAAAACTGCCTCCACACCAAACCAAAATCTTCTTCGATCACTCCGAAAAAAAGAAACATATATTTTCCCAAATCCAACATGCCATCACAATCTGATTCCAAATTTGTAGGTCTATTTATCTAACCGACCCAATTGGAAATCCAGATAATCGAATTCTAGTTACAGGTTCTGACATGGAATAAATCTAAGCTGGTAACTGTATGACAAAGCCCGATTATACCCAATCTCAAGTTTATAACCCGATACCTGAGTAAAAATTCTTCAGTATCAAAACGATACCGTTTTAATAATTACATTGTCTTTATGTTGAGACTCATAAATCCTTCTTTTCTTGAATCACTATTCACTCATTTAGATCATGAGCTCTTTTGTTGCGCTAAAGTATTCTCTCTTTGTTGAGCTTTTATAACTCTCGATGAATCATTAAAGCGGTATGCATCCTCATGTTTTTGTTTGTGTTATGAATTTTTAGATTGGGCTAAGAGGGTCACTTGACTTCTTTCACTAGTTAACTTTACTGATAAGTATGTGAAATATACGTAGATATAGGAATGAAAAAATCTAGTTACAAGCACAATTGTTCACTAATATGTGTACCAATCTATTGTGATTGGTCAAAAAGTAGATTTTATTGAAAACAATACTAATTTAAATTTTAAGTACGAAAGAATCAGTATTGGTACACAGATTAGTACGCGACTTTATTTGTATGTAGCAAAATTCTAGAAAAATAATTAGTAACACAATCAGTTTGTATTATTATCCGATTATTTTAAAAAGACTTTTAGGTTTTTAATTTGTGAAAATCTACAAATAGATTTTACAAAATGATAAATGTTGAAACTTTGAAGGAAAATAAAATGAGATTCACAACAGTTTGCTGAAGTAAGTGAAAACTGCTTTTCATTCAAATTGTGATACGGATTAGTGTCTTTACATGAGCTCCTTCTATATACAACTTAACAAAGTACAAAAGCTAGAGAGTAAGGAAAAGACAAGTGCTTTTTTGTTATTGCTATACAAGGTTGCTTTTACACTTTACACTAATGCACTGAAACACATAATCATCTTCACACTAAGGAGAAGTTAAAGGTGCCTGCTGCCTTGCTATGCTTTCTGCTATGCAAACATTGCAGTGTGCATGCTACAGTATCTTTTGCTTTGATGCTGCAACTGTGCTTCATCAAAGTTGTAACAGCCCGCTAGAAATTCAATTGTGGAATTTCTATTGACTTTAGGAACCTCGTGAATAGTCTATAAGTTTTCACGAATCCATTAATCATATAGGTTTTAGGCTAACTACATAGTTAGTGTTATTACTCATTATGATATCAGAAGTGTTTTTGATTATTTGAGATAGTTAGAAGTGTCAAAATGTATTATGGTTTGTGCCATTAGACTCGGAGGGTTATTTAAGGTCTTATGGCGCAATAACATTTTTTCATAATTTCGGGCGAAACGTCTGTTCAAAATTGTAGATATTAATGGATAAAAATATCTTAAGATAATTTTGTAGATATTATTGGATAAAAATATTTTAAGCTAATTTCGTGGATATTATTGGGTAAAAATATCTTGAGTTGATTTTTGTAGATATTATTAGGTAAGAGAGTCCTACACTTAACTCTCACTTCGGGTAAGAGAGTCCTACACTTAACTCTCACTCCAGCCTCATCTCTTCCATATCTTATCCACAAGTATCTCCAGCCACCCCTCCCCACGAAATTATCTTCATTTATGCTTTCCATTGAAAGAATACCAAACACTCTCTCTCGGACAGCTTTTAGGAGGTATTTTGCACGCCAATTTCGAAGCTGTTGTAAGTGTTTTATCATAAAGTTTCCTTCATATAAGTTGTTCCTTTTTGAGTCTAGTTTACATGGATATCTTATTTGCCCCATTTGAAGATCATTTGGTCAGTAAAATATTGTATAAACTATAGAAAGGTCATTCTGGGAGGTAAACTGGAGAATATGTTATAGTTTGGAGTTTTTGACCAAGCTAATGGATAGATATTGGTCCGAAATTTTTATGGAGTATTGTTAACATGTATATATGACTATTGGTTGAGGATTTTTGCATGATTAAAGGTTTTGATGAAAGATTTTCTTAGATTTAGAAACTTAGAAACTGGAAGAGGAAAAACAGTTTCTGTTTTGAGAAAGTTTAACTCTTTGGTGGTCTAAACCTATTCTAATGACTTTAATAATTTTATTGGAGGATCCTAAACATCTTATATACATGTTATATTATTATTTTGAAGATATTTGATGTTAGTTTCAAAGATATGAAATTTTATGCAAAGAGATATTCAGATAAGCCAAAGTGTGGATATTCTTGGCTAAATTTATGTTTTGGTTAATTTCTAACCATGTGATCTTGAATTAGAAGCTTGTATATGTTTTAGGACATCTTTTTAAACCATGTAATGGTTTGGTTTGAAGATCATATATTTATAAGTCATAGATCAAGAGATTTATCAAAACTAGTTGAGGAAAAAGTTTCTGTTTTTGGACTAAGTGTAAAACCAAAAACTCCAAATTTTATTTTGTGATTTTGGTGACTTTAGTTTGATGATTTAAAGCATGGTTGATGTTAGGATGATATTATGAATATGTTAGAAGTAAGATTTGATTTTTGAAATTCTTGGAGATGTTTTGATTTAAGGTCAAAACTTGTGATTCAAGTGCTTGGATCTTTTTACAAAAAAGTTTGGTGTTGATTATTAGCTTTTTCTAAATGGATGTTTTAAATATGGTTTTGAACTTAGGATTGGAAGATGTTTGTTGCAAAATTTTGGTTTAAGCATGAGTTTTGAAGTTGGAAGGAATTGCAACAAAAATAAAGGGAAATGGCCTATGGATGTTTCGACCATAGTGTGTTCTTCATAGTTGTGTTTTGTTTTAAATTTTTCTGAGTTGATATTTAAATTTAGGACAAAATTTACATGAGAAATGTAAATTTTGGAAACTTTTGGAGTTAGTATGCAAAATCCTTAAGTTATGGGTAAAACGGTCATTTTCCCACATGTAGAGAGTAAAATAAAAATTTTACTCTTTAAGTTAGTATTTTTCATATTTCAAATTTTTAGTGATTTAGTTCTAACTTTTAGAATCACTAATTACAGTTCCTCGTGATCGCACTTGAAGTTTTATAAGAAACGCGGAGATCGAGGTAAGTTAGCTTTTAACTTACTAGCAGTCTACTGTGTATGTGTGCTAAGTAAAAGAACTACAGTGTATGTATGTATGTTATCATATGTGTCATGCCATGTCAAGTTATCATGTAATTGTCTATTATACAGAATTTATTCTGTCATCAATTTTTATCTGTTACATAATATATTCTGTTATATATTACTGTACATTACAAGTACGTCATGCTAAGTATGTCATCCATTACATGTAAGTCAAGTCATGTAATATTCACTGTTGCAAGTATGTCATGTTAAATATGTTGTCTATTATATGTTATGCCATGTTACGAAATGTTTCTATCTCAAGTTGGTCATGTATTCTAAGTTATGTTCAAGTCACGTTATGTTACGTCAGGACTTCAGTCCTTTCGTATTCCAGTCACATTTCATCTTGAGTACATTATGATGTGTAGAATACATGGGGCCACAACAACTGTGGAGTATGTATTTTTAATGTTAAGTCAAGTTTGTGTAGAATACATGGGGCCACAACAACTGTGGAGTATGTATTTTTAATGTTAAGTAAAGTTTGTGTAGAATACATGGGGCCACAACAACTGTGGAGTATGTATTTAACTACAATTGTGATGCGTAAAATACATAGGGCCACAACAACTGTGGAGTATGTATTTTTCATGTTAAGTCAAGTTTGTGTAGAATACATGGGGCCACAACAACTGTGGAGTATGTATTTTTAATGTTAAGTCAAGTTTGTGTAGAATACATGGGGCCACAACAACTGTGGAGTATGTATTTACACGTAGAATACATAGGGCCAGAACAACTGTGGAGTATGTATTTTTCATGTTAATTCAAGTTTCAGAGCAAGTTCATGCTAAGTCAAGTTCAGTTCATGTTTCAATTTAAGTTATGTCAATTATGCTATGTTGTACGCTAAGTTATTCTTTAATTACTTATGAATTTGATTATGCATTTATGCTTTTACTGTCATCCATGCATCATTAGTTTGTGTGGAAGTTTTTTTGTTAACTTGCTGAGATTTGTAATCAAATCTCACTGTGGTAGTCCCAACTACCATTCCTCCCGAATGGTAGATCTTGTTACAGGACCTGAAGGAGGACCAGGAGCTGACCAACTAGACACAGTCGACTGAACGACGGTGTGTCGTTAATGTTAATATAGTAGTTAAATTACTACTTGTACGATGGAGTTGCATCTCTAGTACTTTTGGATCATAACTATTTTGGAATAGTGCTGTGATCTTAGTTATTCAATGGATCTTTATGTATGAAGTATGTTTTAAGTATTGGGATATTTTCAGTTTGGTGCATAGTATTGCTAAAGAAAAAAATTATCCGCTGCGAATATTGCATAATGTTAGATGCATGTTAGGATTATTGTATCTTATATGTCATGAACAGGGGCAGGTAACCTTGTGTTGCATGTCTCGACGCTTCAAATGTCCGTCCGATCCCAAACGGAATTTGGTGGCGTCACAAAAGTGGTTGCAGGATCTTCAGTGTGCTTTCTTAACTTTGAGACACCCCCTCAAGATGGGCATAGATGTTTAAAATGCTTATCTTAGACAGTAAAAATTTGAATGGTGCACTTCCTAATATCTTAGCTTTATGTCTCTCTATGGATCCATCAGATTTAAGCTTGATTTTATACACATATTTGCACCCCACTGCCTTCTTTCCTTCAGGCAGCCTAGTCAAAGTCCAAGTTCCATTGTCCTCTAAGGCTTTCTACTCAGCATTCATGGCATCTTGCCAATACTTTGACTTGACAGCTTCTTGATAGGATTGAGGTTCTTGAAGAAGAGAGATTGAGAAAGCAAAGGATTTGTATTTGGGAGATAGATTGGAATAGGTGAGATATTTGTATAAAGGGTGTGAGATGGACTTGGTATGAGCTAATTGGCAGTGATAGTCATGAAGGTAAGCAGGTGGGTTTCGTGATCTGTTAGATCTTCTAAGGTGTACAGGTAAGGTGCTTGGAGAGGAAGGTGAGGAAGGTATATCTAGGTGCTATTCAATGTTTGGTAAATTGGGATCAGTGTTGAGAGTTAGAGTTGAGGGATCAAGGCTTTGGTGTGTGAAGGTTGAGTGTGTTGGTTCTGGTATGGGAACTGAGAGGACCAGATTTTGGGTTGGAGCTATGGGTTCAGCAACTTGTTTTTGAAATGGAAAAACTGATTCATAGAAGACTACATCCCTTGAGACAAGGCATGTATGATCCTGAAGGTCATAGACTTTATAGCCTTTAATTCCAGGAGGGTAGCCTATGAATATACATTTTCTGGCTCAAAGGTCTAGTTTTCCTCTGTTGTTCTTCACAGTAGAGACAAAGCATAGGCATCCAAGGACTTTTAGGTGGGAATATGATGGAATGGATGAGAAAAAGGTCTCACATGGGGATTTGTTGTTAAGTACAGGGGTTGGGATTCTATTAATGACATGTGCTGCTGTTAATACAGCATCTCCCCAAAACTTTAATGGAAGGGATGATTGAAAAAGAAGGGATCTAGCAGTAGAGAGAAGGTGTTGATGCTTTCTTTCTACCACCCCATTCTGTTAAGGGGTGTATATGCAAGTCTTTTGGTGTATGATGCCATGTGAGTTATAAAAATCTATCATTTGAAATTCAAACCCGTTATCAGATCTCACTTGTTTGATTTTAACATTAAATTGAGTTTCACACATGTGAATGAAGTTTTGTAGAATGGTTCTGGTTTCTGATTTGAACTTCATTAGGTAGATCCAAGTTACTCGAGTTTTGTCATCCACTATGGTTAGAAAATATTGATGACCTTGAATGGATGGTTGGGAATAGGGTCCCCGTATGTCACAATGAATTAACTCAAGAGGAAAAAAATGTAGAAATGGTGCTCAATGGGAATGACTTTCTTTTCTGTTTTGCTAAATAACAGATTGTGCATTGTATGTTGCCATTGCATTTTACATTTGAGTCATGAGAGTGAATGATATTCATCCTCTGGTGAGATACATGTCCTAATCTAAAATGCCACAAATCAAATTCTGGTAATTGGCTACAGCTCAAGTTTTCATTGTGAGGGGGTTGGATGTCTTATCTGGAATTGCTTTGGTTTGTTGAGGTGCTTTGAACAACATGGCATGAAGGGGTTTGAGGCTTGAGAAAATAGAGGTCGTTTGAGACTTCAGCAAGACCAATCGTCATCCATGAAGATAGGCCCTGCATGAAGCAAAATTTTTGAAGAAAAATGAGACATATATGGGAATCCTAGGTCAGCTTGCTAGCAGATATGAGGCTAAATCTAAAACTAGGCACATACAGAACATCATTCAAAATGAGTTTGTTTAAGACTTTGCAGGTACCAATGTGTGTGACTTCAGCATAGGTTTTGTTTGGGAGGTGAACTCGAGTTGGTTTTTTAGAGGTGATATTAGTGAGTAATGAAATGGAGCAAACCATGTGGTCTGTAGCCCCAGTGTCCAGGATCCAATGTGTGTGTGAATTTTGATTGTGATTTGTAGAAGAATCAAGACATGTTTGTGTAGAAATTTCATTACTAGTTTGAGGGATTGTACCTGCCATGTTGGAAGAGTGGTGAGTGTGAGTCTAGTCATTTGTGGAGGTTGAAAAGTCATTGCTGGGTGGATTGATTGGTGAGTTCCTTTCCTTCAAGTTGAGCTGAGAAGTTTGAGCATTGGCAAGAGTTGCAATTTGCTAAATCTGTGCTTCAGTCAGGGGAAGCTGTGGAGTCATTGAGGTGCTGCTCTCATGTTCCTGAGCAGTAACTTGATTTACTGAGTGACTTCCAGGTGTATATCCTTGCTGAGACTTGGTGAACTTGAAGTTAGGTGGGAATCCAACTAGTCGATAACATTTCTCCTTTGTGTGGCCCATCTTTCCACAATCGTAACAAGTGACTTCTAACCTTTCTTTCTTCTTGTTCTGGCCATGATAAATAGCCAATATAGAGGACTCATTTAGAGGTAATACAAAAGTCCTAACTTGCCTTTGCCTTTCTTCCTGCAAAACCAACGAAAAAACTCTGTCTAGTGAGGGTATAGGACTCATGAGGATGATTTGTCCTCGGATGGCATCATAGGTATCATTGAGTCCCATTAGGAACTTGAAAACTGAGTCTGTTTGTTGAATTTCACCAACGGTATCCAATGTTTTGCAGGTGCACAGACCACATGAGCAGTGTGGCAAGGGCCTGTAGTTGTGTAGTTCTTCCCACATTGCATTGAGTTGTGTGAAATAGTCACTTACAGGCTGTGTTACTTGAGTAATGGATCCCAGTTGCTGCTGTAGCTGTTATATGCACACATTATCAGGTTGTGTAAATCTAGCCTTAAGTTTTTCCCAAACTTCTTTGGCTGAGCTGACATAAAGTACATTTGATACAATCTCTTTTGAGATGGAATTCAAAATCCATGAAAGGATCAAGTTATTACATCGAAGCCATGGCACATAAAGGGTGCTGTTGAGTTAAGGGGTCTCAATGGTCCCATCTAGAAAATCGAGTTTATTTTTGATTGAAATAGTTAGGGTGAAAGATCGGTTCTAAGAAAGATAATTCAGTCCTGTGAGATGAGGTGTGACCACCACAGTGTTTGCATTGTCACTGTGGTGTAAGAAAAATGGGCTATTGGGATCTTCTGATGGAGAATTGTGATGTGGTGTTGCCTCATCCATAGAAGTAATGAATTACAGATGAAGTGAACAAAAAAAAAGAAAGGGAAGATGCGTGAATGATAGGATGATGAGGGTAGTAGGTTTAGACCTGCTCTGATACCATGTTGAAACTTTGAAGGAAAAGAAAATGAGATTCACAACAATTTGCTTAAGCAAGTGAAAACTGCTTTCATTCAAATTGTGATACGGATTAGTGTGTTTACATGAGCTCCTTTTATATATAACTTAACAAATTACAAAAGCTAGAAAGTAAGGAAAAGATAAGTGCTTTTCTGTTACTACTATACAAGGTTGCTTTTACACTTTACACTAATGCACTGAAACACATAATCATCTTCACACTAAGGAGAAGTTAAAGGTGCCTACTGCCTTGGTGTGCTTTCTGCTATGCAGACATTGCAGTGTGCATGCTGCAGTATCTTTTGCCGCCAAAATTACAAGTCGAACCAAAACCTCCAAAAAGTCAAAACTGTAGATATTAATACTCGATTTCTTATATTAATTACATTCTGAGTCCAAATTAATGAACTGTTGGAAAGAATTATTTAAATTTAAGAAATTATGAAAATTTTCTAATAGTCATATTTTATAAGAGTAATATTATTTATTATCTCAATTTTTATTATTTTTTTATCATCTTATGATATATTATTAAATGATTATAGATTATTTATTATATTTTATTTAAAAATATATTATTTGATATAGAAATTATGAAAATTAAGATGATGAATAGATTTTTTAATTTTATAAAAACCACTTTTCAAATTTCCAAGTCAGCAAAACGCGTGTTTGGACCACGCCATTTTAGCTAGGTAAATGTCACGGAACGATGTCCATTCTATTGACTCCTCGGTATAAAATCGAAATGCAATGCACGTTTATTCCGTTAATAAATCTATCCCTATCCTTGGTTTTAGAGATAGTGATCATCAACCCGAGAAAAATGTAAAAAATGAAAAAGATATATATTCGGAAACGTAAAAGTATATATAAGTACTGTTTGGATATAAAGAAATTTATTAAATTTACGAACTAACATAATTTTATATAATAATTTTAGATGTATTTTACTATAAAAATAACTCTACACTATAACTTATTAAATGAATAAAAATATATATAACTTATTAAATTGAACTATGTAAATTTATAAATTTAAAAAATATATATATATATGTATACACACGTGAGAAACGCATTTCATTTGTTTCTACCCAAAGACGCACTTTCATTAAAAACTCATTAAAATATAATATATTAATGCCTGTGGATTTATGCAACTTTAAAAGCTGCCTCCTTCTCCCAACCCCCCCATATTCACTCAATGCATGATCAAAAACTGCCCTCGCACCAAACCAAAACCTTCTTCGATCTCTCCGAGAAAAACAAACATGTATTCTCCCAAATCCAACATTCCATCACAATCTGATTCCAAATTCGATGAGCTTCGATGGGTTATTCAGATCCGTCGAAGCCTCGAAGAAGAGCTTGATCAGGATGATGCTGAAGTTCCCGTATGCATTTTCAATGTCCCCAAAGCTCTTCTGGTTAGCTCTCCAGATTCTTTTTTTCCACAGCAAGTTGCTCTCGGTCCTTACCATTATTGGCGTCCGGAGCTCTATGAAATGCAGAGATATAAGCTAGCGGCAGCTAGAAGAATTCAAAAGCAGCTCCAAAGTCGCAAGTACCAAAATCTTGTCGACCAACTTACACAGCTTGATCAGACGATCCGAGCATGCTATCACCAGTACTTGGATTTCAATGGAGAGACTTTGGCGTGGATGATGGCCGTTGACGCTTCATTCCTGCTTGAGTTCCTTCAAACTTACGCCATCCAAGAAGGAAAGGTGCTGACAAGAGTTTCCTCTAGCATGTCACACTTGGTGGACTATGCAGGAAGGAAATCAGCGCATAACGTAATTCTTAGAGATGTTGTAATGCTTGAGAATCAGATTCCTTTGTTAGTGCTGAGGAAGATGTTGGAATTCCAGTTATTATCCCTCGATTCTTCCGATGATATGTTGTTTTCAATGCTAATGGGGTTCTGCAAAGAACTTTCACCTTTTAAACGGATGGAAGATCTGCCAAAGATTCAGGTCTCACAGGCCTCACACCTGTTAGACTTTTTGTACCAAATGATCGTGCCCAAAGTGGAAGAACCATCCTAAATCACCGAAGCTGGGGATCGTGATGAAGGCATCGAAGGGAAGGAAAACTCTCCTGCAGATTCAAGTTACGTGAAACAAGCCCTCAATGAGATTTGGAAGCTGCTATCGAAACTAATTGGTGGCCCAATACGCCATATCAAGAAGTTGCTGCTGTCTAGAGCCGTAAAAGTCATCATAAAATTGCCTTTGACAATCCTCTCTAACTTTCCTGTATTCAAGATCATAAAACAACCTGTGGAGTCCTTCTTTTCGAAAGGAGTCAAGCCAGAAGACGAGACTTTAAGCTCAAACAACAACATTAGCAAGCCACCATCGTTAGAGGAAATCTCAATCCCATCTGTGACTGAGCTTTCAGCATCCGGGATCCGTTTCTTATCCACAAATGGTAACATCTCAACCATTGCTTTTGACGCAAAGACGAGCACGTTTTACCTCCCCACCATTAGTTTAGATGTCAACACGGAGGTGGTTTTGAGGAACTTAGTAGCATATGAAGCTTCGAATGCATCAAGGCCATTGGTATTTACGCGATACACTGAATTAATGAATGAAATTCTTGACACTGAGGAGGATGTGAAAGCACTCAGAGAAAGAGGGATCCTCCTGAACTGTTTGAAGAGCGATGCAGAGGTGGCAAACTTATGGAATGGAATGAGCAAGTCTATCAGGTTGACAAAAGTACCATTTTTAGACACGGTGATTGAAGATGTGAACAAGCATTACAGTGGCAGATGGAGTGTTAAAGTTGGCAATGCTTCAAGCTTTACGTTATTGGTTCATGGCAGTTTCTTGCATTGCTGGCTGCAATTTTCTTCTTGGTCTTGATGATATTGCAAGCGTTTTGCTCGGTTTATGGCTGCAATCGCATTAAACTTCCAGTCAATACCAATACAATATAGTGGCTTACAACCTCGATCTGCGCCTCTGTATACTCCATCATAAGAATCGATATGGATTACTGTTTTTTTCTAATTTTGTTATTTCTTCTTTTCTGGGTTTAGATATATAATTCTCATACGAAAGATCAGTTTCTATGATCTGATCTCTCGGACCAAAAAAATAGAATTTTTTTAAAAGCAAAGTTGGCTTTAATTTTTTTTGGGTACGAGAATATATGCCATGATGATCATGACAAGATTGTATTTGGAGTTTGTAGTTTACACTGCATTTATTAGTATTTTACTATCTAATTATTTTTTCCTTTTTTGTTATTTAAATCTGAATTAAAAATTTTAAAATATAAATTTTTTATATAATTTTAAAAAAAAACTTAATCAATTAACACAATCATATCAATTTAAATAATGAAGAAAGTTAGAACCTCGTAACTCAGCTGATCTGTGAGCTGCGAACTTTAGAGTACTAGCATTGAACTTATTAAATTTATCTTCAAATTTGATAAAAAGTATATATTTTTTATAAATCCAAATCCTTCATATCTATAATTTCACATTGGATTAGTCATTAGATTCATTAAAATAATAATATAATATTAGTTTTTTAATAAGAATATTTTTAATTTTTTTTTTCATATTTTGTAATTATACTAACCATATACACATTAATAATTTAATTTAGTACTTAAATAATTGATTCTCATCTAATTTAGAATAAAATAAAATAAAATTATTGTTGATTAAAATTAAAATAAAATATTAATTTGAATGTAAAATAAGAGATCTTTAAATTTGAAAAAAGAATAATAATTACTATAACTCAAAATTTTATAAATATTTTTTTAATAAATTTAATATAAATTTATTTTAAATAAATTTATTAAAATTTAAAAATATATTAATTTTTGATGAAACTAATACAAGTGCTCTGAAAAATAACTAAGTAAGAGAATGCGATTGCATACGGCCCACCCCCTTTCTTTTGCTTTTTTTAAAGTAATGGGACCCTAATTTTTTGTCTTTGTTGGTTCATATCCTTTATTCCCAGATTCCCCCCGAAAGCCTATGACATAGCTGGTCGGATTTTCCAATGTCTCTTTTTTTTTTGAAAAGAAGAATTTGTATTTATACTCATCTCAAAGCATTGAAACTTGGATACAAGAAGGGATTCCTTCCATCACAAATTTACAATGCTCTCTTAAGAGAGTTTGAGTGCATCCTTAACTAGTAAATGAACTATTGTGTTAATGTTCTTTGGTATATACTGCACAGACCACTCCTCCATCAAGTTGAGCTTGTGCTTGATGTCTTGGATGATCATACCACCCGAGTTCCACTTGACTACATCACAGTTTACATCATCTACCACTACTTTAGCATTCCCTCTAGAATGACTTTATCTAGAAGTAATTGTTGGCACAAAGAAACTGCTTTTAAAGCCCCTAACGCCTCTGCCATAACCGGGTTTGGTTGTTCAATCTTATTAATTAATGTCGTTGCTATAATATATTATTATTATTATTATTATTGCAAGAGTGAAAAGAGGTATAAAAGAAGGGTCGTTCGATTGTCTTCAAAATGTTTTTTTTTTCCTTAAAAATATTAAGAAATGTTCGATTGTCTTCAAAATGTTTTTTTTTTCCTTAAAAATATTAAGAAAAATATTTCTTAACAGTTAAGAAAAAAAAATCATTTAATATATATCTTAACAATTAAGGAAAAAAAAAACAAAAAATATAAAAAATAAAAAAGAACCCCTCGGTGCAAATAGATAATTGATAGATTATAGATATGCAAGTATTTGATCAAGCCAAATATATTCCTTTTCCAATTTACCACAGCCCTAGTCCGTCTTCCCCTCATCCTTCCTCCCTCGTGTACCTTTACCTCCTCCTGAGCTGGAATCAGCCGCTTCTCCCACAAAGCTACATCGTCGCATCTCTCTCTCTCTCTCTCTCTCTCTCTCTCTCTCTCTCTCTCTCTCTCAGCAAATCGGTGTTCATTTTCTATAACATCTTTCTAGTTGAGCGATTTGAATATGAACGATTAAATCGTTGTAAAAGTTGGTGTTCGATTTGGTTGTTAACTATTAGAGAAGTTTGGTGGATACCAATAATTGGAGGCCCACCACAGGCCAAGGCCTTGTAGGAGGAGGGATAGGAGGTGGAAGAAGAGCAGGAGAACCCACCATGGACGCCGGCGATTGGAGGACCGAATTGCAGCCCGATTCTCGGCAAAGAATTGTCAGCAAAATGTATATCTCTATATCCTTTTTTTGTTTTTTAAATAGATGAATAAATTGCTGATCTTTTCTATTCTTTCTTTTCTTTTTCGTTTTTTAATTTTTTTTGACGGGTGTGTTTGATTTGAAAGTTCCATTTTTTTTTTCATTTTTTTTTCAAGTTGGCATTTTTTTCCCTAATAGAGTCTAATGGTTGGTTTCTCATTTTCTTTCTTTTGACTTATTCTACATGCATCGATTTCAATACTGTGTGACCGAATAAGATCCATTTTCGGTTTTAAATATGACTGCAAATTAAAAGAAAAAGTGAAGGGTATCACTGAAAACAAATAAACAACGATAGGGTCAAAAGACGTGCGGGGAGGTTGAGATTAATAATTACAACCCAAAATGCAGAACCAAGGTTGTTTGATTTACAAATATTGGAAGATGCTTAAAATACAAAAGTGTAGATTTCACTATTGTCCTTCAAAAAAAGGAAAATTCTACTGATAACACCCTAAGGCTCCGTTTGGCAACACGATTGTTCTCAAGTATTTTAAGATATTTTCTTTCAAAATATCACTCAAATACAAAATAGTTTCAGTTTCAAATCTTCAATTTTTTTATTTAATAATTACTTAATTATTACAACTTTTCTAAACTCTCAAGGAAGACAAAAAACAACACTAATTTTTCAAATTTTTTTAAAAAATTATATTCAAATAATTTTTAATTTTATAATATTTTTATTCAAATTTTTCTATAATATTCTAAAACCCAATAAAACATTTTAAGTCAAACTATTTTATTACTATTTACAGATAGACTGAGAAATTCTAAATTGAAAAATTCTTCTAATCAGTCACTATTCATCACTTCACACCACACATTCTATAAAAAATATCTATAGCCACTATTCACCACCCTACACCACACACCCTAAGCTATATGTGTGTGGTGTGAAAATGAACAGTGGCTGATACATAGTAAATCCCTTCTAAATATCCAAATGGGCGCAAGTGTAACCCTGTTTATGCGGTAGATAGCCAAGGCAATCAATTTTTTATGATTGATGTGATGGCATCAATGGTGTAAGCCGGGTTACAATTGAAGTCTATAAATAGCAGGGCTCAAATAAATGCACAAATACACATGCTTCACAATGCATGTGCATATGTGAAGCTTGATTTATGTATCACCATTACAACTGTGAAATGTATTTATGACTGACCTTACGTGTGTTCTTTAACATGGGTATATATTTTCTTAGCTTTGGTTTATAGGAGTTGGATTACCATGGCAAATACTATATTATAAATTAGAAATGAAGACTTTTAACACATCTTCCTAATAAGCTATTGGGAATAGAATCTGCTCAGGAACACTTGGTGGTCTATCATGTGAAAGAAAGGTGTGCTATCATGTGTCTAATGAGTGGTTCACTGTACTCTTCGTAATATTGGTTGGAACATTATGTGTATTATCTCTTGGACATTTTTCTGGCTTTAGTTCTGCCTTATCAGCATGGTATACTAAATTGGAATTCTGTTCTGTTAATAGCTTCCTTGTGCCTGTATGGCTGGTTACTTATTAAGGATATCTCTTATGTTGGTAGAATGGATACATTGAAGAGGCATATACCCGTTTCTAGTCAAGAAGGTTTACAGGAACTCAGGGAAATGACTATCAGGTTTGAGGAAAAGATTTTTACTGCTGCCACAAGTCAGGTATATCCATCATGCTGGGTCCCTTCATTTCATGATTAATGTATATGTAGAGTATCTATACATGTAGAATACAAAATACCTCCAAAGATAGTTTTCTATTTGCATTATGCAGTGCCGTGCTATTTATCTTTTTAGTAATTTCTTCAGGGAGACTACGTACGAAAAATATCTCTAAAGATGCTTTCAATGGAAACGAAGTCTTGGAATCCTCCAGCCAATTCTTTGCCATCCAACACTGCTGTCAATGGCAATAGGCCCCCAGATCTGGGTAAAACCATTAAAGATTGATTTGCATGATGTTAGTTACATATATATATAAGTCCATCCAATTGGTCTCTCTAGTTTGATATGCATACATACCTTTCTTCTATGTGTTCGCGTGTGTTTTGTATTTAGGTATACTTGCCTTTCTCATTGTGGACATGATGTTTGATATACATACATACCTTACTTCTATGTGTACGTGTGTGTTTTGTATTTAGGTTTTGTTGACTTGCCTTTCTCATTGTGGACATGGATGTGTAGTCCTGTTGAATGGTCTACAGATAATCCCTTTTAATATCCTCAAATGTAGCGTCGCCAACATTTTATTGGTGGTGGTTTGGGAGAAGGTGGATACCATATGGAATTGTTGCATCTTTCAGAATACTTTACCTTTTAAACAGTTTACAAAAAATAAATGAGTTGTTGAATATGAAGGATATAAATGATATCTCTTTCTGTTCATTTTAAACAGTTCTTCAACAAGAAATGATTTGTTGAATGCCTTTGTCCATTAGGTTAGAAATTGCTTGTGTGCATTCTCTGCTACTTGTTTTCTTTCTTCTTTCATTTTTCTTCCGCACTTCCTATAACTTTGTGTTTTTGTTCTTTCACAAATTGGGATTGTCTACATCTTCTTCTCAACGTTAACATTCAGATGAAGAAGGGCATCATGCCAGTGATGAAGACAATGACTCTGAGGATGACGAGTTTTATTACCACTCACAAGACGAAGTTTCAGAAGAAGCAGATGGTCCTCCACCAACTTCATCACCTGACAACTCAACCGGAAACTATGGACAATAGTCCTTATGGTAAGTTTAAGAATTGAAATTGTTTAATCCATTATTATTATTATTATTATTATTTTATAAGTAAGAGATAAATTATATTAATGGGTATGAAATAGGCAAAGTCTATGTACACGGGAAGTGTACAAAAGAAAAGCCTAAATATATTTTAAAGGCACTGGATAAAAGAAAAGAAGTCATGGACATTGGTTCCATTAAGCACAATGGCTGAAAACCATATCAATAACTTGTGTAAAAAGAGATTCTGCAACTCCGCCAGAGTGCGCTCACTATCTTCAAAGTACTGTGCATTCCTTTCTGTCCAAGTACACCACATAATGCACAAGGGTATGCACCATTATTAAAGGGAGGAGGCCGATGTGATATCCCAAAAGAATATTTAGATCAAAATGATTCTTAATAATCTTGGACCAGTGATCTAATAAGAAACATAAGAATGTTACGGATTAAACTAGTCAAAATTTTTTAGGGAACCGTGAGGCACCATAAGCAAGACCAAAAGATGATGCATGATGTTTTATAAAAGAAAGCATGTCACGATGATTTATGTAAGATGATGAGGAATCTAGATAGGAGAAAAATACAATTTTGTAAAGTGAACTAATGTTTATACATGCATATGCATGTTGATGATTAGTCATGTTTATATTATTTATGTGTATGTTTGTGGCATAACTTATTGAGATTTCAATAAATCTTACCATGGAATGATAGATGCGCAGCAGGTTTGTTGAAGCAAGTTCCGAGAGTGGTGAAGAGACTGGACTTGACGAAGTGGACTGATGCTACCATATTGATGAAGATGTTAAGGTTGTGCTTTGTTATATGATTATTCTGTTTAGGTTTGAAGTATGGAGACTATTTGAAGGACAAGTTTGTAATTTCAGGACTATGATACTCCAATACAATATGTTATGTTTTTGGTTTTGTTTTTATTTATAGACCACGAACGATAATGTTATGCTTGAAGATTATGATGAAATTGGGATATTAGTTTATTTTGGTACAAATTATTAATTTAATTGTTTTACGTTGGGATTTATTCATACTGTCAGAATCATGCAATGTGCATTGCACGTTATTTCTCATGTACTGAGATATGTAACCCAGTGTTGTGTTATGAGAGGAGACAAAACGGTGAACAGTGAGTCATGCACCGTTTCTTTCATTGGCATGTTAGGCGTCACTTACAGACACGCACAGTGTTTGCAACAAGTGACACCTCAGTTTCTTCCGTAAATCACTGCACCGAAAAAAATTGTAGGCTGCTCTCTTCTATAAATAGGAGAGAGTTTAGTTGAGGTGTGTGCAGACCAATGTAGAGAGAAAAAGATAGTGTGTGCTGCGTGTAGCACTGTGCAGAGAAGATAGAAAGAGAGTGGGTGAGCAGAGAGAGTTTACAAGAGAGTTTTTTTGTAAAAATTATTTCATAATAAAATTACAGCAGCTGTGGACATAGACAATTGTTGAACTACGTTAAATTTTGTCTCTCCTTTATTTAGAATCATTTCTGTCTCTGACCAGCTCACAACAACTGGTATCAGAGCTCTGGTTCGAGTTTCCTGAAAATTCAAGTTGGTCAAAATTAATTTTTGATAACTCCAGAGTGTTCCTCGCGTCGAGGCGAATCCATTGCCGCAAATGGAATCGAAAACGAAGGTTGGATGAGCCCACATGCGCCCCGAGAAGATCAGCGCGTGCATCTACTGCAACTCACGTGCCCCACACGCACCCGAGGTTGAAGACGACTAAACCTCACACGCTCACACGCTCCCACGCGCCCTAGAGGAGGAAGACGTGTGAAATCCACGCTCCCACACGCCCTAGAGGAACCCGCGCGTGTACTGCACTCTCTGAGCCGAGCCGCGTTCTTGAGCCGAGCCGTGTTCCTGAGCTGAGTCGTGCTTCTGAGCCGAGTCGAGTCGTGTTCCTGGGCCGAGCCGTGACTGAGCCGTGCCGACGTCATCCTGCCATTTGTCGCACTCTGGTTGGCCGAAACTATTTTGGCCTGTTTAAACTCAATTTTGATCCAATTTTGACGATTCTGGACTTGTTTCCAGCTAATTTGAGTGTTTCGGACGCAACGGTGATCTTTGTTTGTTCAAATTTGAACTCATTTGTAAAGTTATGGCTGGAGAAGAAGCTAAAGGTGCTGGTATCGAGAAATTTGACGATACAGACTTTGCCTACTGGAGAATGCAGATAGAGGATTATCTCTATGGGAAGAAACTACATCTTCCACTCCTAAGAAAAAAGTCAGATGACATGAACAATGAAGATTGGAGTTTCCTTGATAGACAAGTGTTGGGAGTCATTCGACTAACACTGTCAAGATCAGTTGCACACAATGTGGGAAATGAGAAGACCACAGCAGATTTGATGAAGGCTCTATCAGACATGTACGAGCAACCATCAGCCAATAACAAAGTGCATTTGATGTACAAGCTATTCTACTTGAAAATGGCAGAAGGAACTCCAGTTATTCAGCATCTAAATGAGTTCAACACCATCATCAATCAATTAGCTTCAGTAGGGATTGAATTTGATGATGAAGTACGTGCACTAATTGCTCTGGCTCAATTGCCAAAAAGCTGGGAGGCCATGAGAACAGCTGTTAACAATTCTTATGGAAAAACAAAGATAAAATATCAAGATATCCGAGACCATATTCTCATCAAGGAAGTTCGTAGAAGAGATACAGACCATTAACTTCCAGTTCTGCCTTAAACCTCGAGACGAGAGGTAGAGGAGCTAGTAAAAGTTCAAATCGAGGCAGGTCAAAGTCCCGAAAAGGCATAAGTAAATCTAGGTCTGGAAAACAAGTACAGTACTGAAATTTGTGGCAAGATTAGCCACTTCAGAAATAATTGCAAGTAAGCAAAGAAGAAAAATGAGCATGACTCTGCTAATGCCACAACAGAAGATCTCCAAGATGCCTTACTCCTTTCAGTCGACAACCAAATTGAATCTTAGGTGTTAGATTCAGGATCTTCATTCCACACTACAGCACACCAAGAAATCATGCAGAATTATGTCACTGGTGATTTCGGGAAGGTGTACTTAGCAAATGGTGAAGCGTTAGAAATCGAAGACATGGGAGATGTACGAATCAATCTGCCCAATGGAAGTGCATGTTTGCTACAGAAAGTACAACATGTTCCCAAACTCATGAGGAACCTGATTTTTGTAGGACAACTTGATGCTGATGGGCATTCGGTACTATTTACCGGTGGCACATGGAAGATAACAAGAGGAGCTATGGTAGTAGCTCGAGGCACAAAAATAGGTACTTTATACATGACTTCAAGCATTAGAGATACTGTTGCAATTGCTGACACAAATGCCAACCTATGGCATCAAAGGCTTGGTCACATGAGTGAGAAAGGAATGAAAGTACTATTATCCAATGAGAAGTTACCAAAGTTGGAATCAACTGATTTCGACATGTGTGAAGGTTGCATTTTTGGGAAGCAGAAAAATGTTAGTTTCTTAAAAAATGTCAGAACTTCAAAGTCTACAAAGTTGGAGTTGGTACACACAGATTTGTGGGGGCCATCCCCAGTCGCTTCTCTTGGAGGATCGTTGTACTATGTTTCCTTTATTGATGACTCAAGCAGGAAAGTATGAGTTTATTTTTTGAAAAATAAATCTAACACATTTGACACTTTCAAGAAGTGGAGAGCCATAGTTGAAAATGAAACAGATTTGAAGTTGAAATGTCTGAGATCAAACAATGCCGGAGAGTACAATGACGGAGGGTTCAAAGAATTCTATGCTGCAAATGAGATTAGATTTCAGAAGACTATTCCCAGGACACCACAGCAGAATGGCGTAGCTGAACGCATGAACAGAACTCTCAACGAACGTGCCAGAAGCATGAGGCTGAATTCAGGATTGCTTGAATGTTTTTGGACTGATGCAGTTAACACTGCAGCCTATTTGATTAATCGGGGACCTTCAGTTCCCTTAAAGTTTGATCTACCAGAGGAAGTCTGGAGCGGAAAGAAGGTAAATATTTCCCATTTGAAAGTTTTTTGCTGTGTATTATATGTTCACATAGATTCTACTGATCGTAACAAGTTAGAAGCCAAATCTAGAAAATGTTTTTTCATTAGTTATGGTGATGAAGAATTTGGCTATCGATTTTGGGATGATAAAAATCACAAAATCATCAGAAGTATAAATGTGATATTCAATGAGCAAATTTTGTACAAAGCTAAGTCATAATCTGAATCTGAAAAGCAGCCAAAGAAACCTGAGGTCGTTGACTTTGATGTTACTCGAGTCAACACTAATCAGAACGAGGATCAAGAGAATGTTAATACACAGATCGAACAAAGTACACCATTCACTGTTATTCGAAGATCTTCAAGGACGATCAGGCCATCACAGCGGTTCTCACCATCTCTACACTACATTCTGCTAACAGATAGTGGTGAACCAGAAAGTTATGATGAACCTCTACGAATTGAAGATTCGATCAAGTGGGAGAAAATCATGCAAGATGAGATAGAGTCATTGATGTCAAATCATACATGGGAGCTAACTAAGCTTCCAAAAGGTAAGAAGGCTTTGCATAACAAATGGATGTACAGAATTAAGGAAGAGCACAATGGTAGCAAGCGCTACAAAGCCAGAATGGTCGTGAAAGGGTTTCAACAAAAGGAAGGTGTCGACTACACAGACATTTTCTCCCCAGTTGTAAAGTTGACCACGATCAGGCCAGTGTTGGCAATTGTGGCTACAAAGAATCTACATCTTGAGCAGTTAGATGTGAAGACTGCATTCCTTCATGGTGATTTGGAGGAAAACATCTATATGCACCAACCACAAGGATTCTCAGTGATGGGAAAAGAAAATCTAGTTTGCAAACTGAAGAAGAGCTTGTATGGCCTAAAATAAGCTCCACAACAATGGTACCGAAAGTTTGACAACTTCATATGCAGTAATAGATTTACAAGATTACAGGCTGACATTGTTGCTATATGAAGAACTTTGACAACTTTTATATTATCCTACTGTTGTATGTGGATGATATGCTCGTTGCAGGGTCAAGTATCGAGGAGATCAATAAATTGAAAAAGCAGTTGTCAAAGCGGTTTGAGATGAAGGATTTGGGTGCTGCAAAACAAATCCTTGGTATGAGAATTATTAGAGACAGGACTAATGATTCTTTTAAGCTCTCGCAGGAGGAGTATGTAAGGAAAGTGCTCAGAAGGTTTAACATGGACAAGACAAAACCAGTGAGCACACCCTTAGCTAGTCACTTTCGACTAACTAAGGATCAGTCGCCAAAGACAGAGGAAGAGCAAGAATGCATGAACAGAATACCCTATTCATCTGCTATTGATAGTCTTATGTACGCCATAGTCTGTACAAGGCCAGATATTGCACAAGCAGTGGGAGCTGTGAGCAAGTACATGAGTAATATAGGAAAGCAGCATTGGGAAGCAATCAAGTGGATTTTAAGATATCTACAAGGCTCTTTAGATACGTCACTATGCTTTACAAAAGCAAGTTTAAAGCTACAGGGATATGTAGATGCTGATTTAGCAAGTGATGTTGACAGCAGAAAAAGTACTACTAGATTTGTGTATACGTTGGGTGGTACATCTGTGTCGTGGGCTTCTAAGTTACAGAAGATTGTTGCTCTCTCAACTACAGAAGCGGAATACGTTGCTATAACTGAAGCGGGGAAGGAAATTGTTTGGTTGCAGTCATTTTTGGAAGAATTGGGAAAGAAAAATGAAAAATGTATTCTGCACAATGATAGTCAGAGTGCTATTTTTCTTGTAAAGAATCCAGCCTTTCATTCCAAAACAAAACATATACAGTTGCGATACTATTTTATCCGATCTCTTCTCTATAGTGGACAACTGATACTTGAGAAGATTCGAGAAACAGAGAACTCAGCAGACATGTTCACAAAAGTAGTTACTGCTGACAAATTGAAGCTGTGTATAGCTTCAGTTGGCCTCCGTACTTAAAGGCATGACTTGAAGTTGCTGTAATGGTCGCTATGAAGATATGTAAACTCATTTGTCTCCAAGTAAGAGATTGTTATGAGTGGAGATAAAACCGTGAACAGTGAGTCATGCACCGTTTCTTTCCTTGGCATGGTAGGCGCTACTCACAGACATGCACAGTGTCTGCAACAAGTGACGCCTCAGTTTCTTCTGTAAATCACTGCACCGGAAAAAATTGTAGGCAGCTCTAGGAGAGAGCTTAGTTGAGGTGTGTGCAGACAAGTGTAGAGAGAAAACGGATAGTATGTGCTGCGTGTAGCACTGTGCAGAAAAGATAGAAAGAGAGTGGGTGAGCAGAGAGAGTTTACAAGAGAGGTTTTTTGTAAAAATTATTTCATAGTGAAATTACAGCAGCTGTGGACGTAAGCAATTGTCGAACTACGTTAAATTTTGTCTCTCCTTTATTTAGAATCATCTCTGTCTCCGACCAGCTCACAACATGTTGAATGTCCCATGATTCGATTTCTGTCAAAATCCTAAACAAGTTTGGGTTTGGGGGCTGTCCAGGGGTGGCATCATCAAATAGGGATGCCTGGTATGTAATGCCAACTAGTGCCTAACTTCCTATCCCACTGTCTGCCAATCTATCACGATCACGGCGACTGTTGTTCCTGAACATTCAGAATGATGTTTCATTTGTTGGAGTTCAAGCCACTCCAACTTTTCCATCTGCATTGCCTCCTGCCTCTAGTTTAAACCAGACTTCTATCTCAAGTGTTGTCGGCCAGAATACCAATGTGCAGTTGAGTGATTTGAGTTTCATATTTAACTACAAAAATAATATGTGTACAGAACCATACGAGACATGATCGAGTAGATTAGAATTATCTGAATAACAAGTTCCTGGAAGCTACGTAATTCAATGGGAACATATTCTTAGGATGAGCTGTATGTGCCAATTTGGTCTACTTCTCTTCTATTTAGGAAACTTGCATTTCTAAAGAGAGATATTCAACATCTATTAATACAAAGCTGGACCCATTTTACTTTGAATGGTTAATCTGTGAGCTGAGAACGTAAAAGAAGAGAATGGGATTGCCCATGATAGGACCCTCCCCTTATATGTTTTTTGTGTTTGTTGGTTTCTGATCCTTTATTCTCATATAGATTCTCCCGAAAACTTATGACATAGGTGGTCGGATTTTCGAATGCCTCTTTACTTTTCTGAGAAGCCATGTTGACCCTCCCCTTATTTTTTTGTTTTTGTTGGTTTCTAATCCTTTCTTCTCAAATAGATTCCCCCGAAAACCTATGACATAGGTGGCCGGATTTTCGAATGCCTCTTTACTTTTCTGAGAGGCCATGTTCAATCTTATTAATTAATGTCGTTGATATATTTTAATAAAAAAAATTTAGTTATAAGTATAATTAATATTAATCTAATATGATTAGTTAAAAATTAAATTTTATAAAAAATAATATTAATTTAAATTTTAAATATAAAAAAATTAATATTAATACATAAATTAATACAATTTTATTTATATATAATTAGTATTAATTATAATTGATTAAAAAATAAATTTTATAAAAAATAATATTAATTTAAATTTTAAATATAAAAAAATTAATATTAATATATAAATTAATATACGATTTTATTTATATATAAAAAGACTCATTTTATTATTATTATTATTATTATTGCAAGAGTCACACGAGGAATGCCACTTTGGAAAAGTAAGCATCTGCCTTTCACTTTCTCCCAAGCCAAACAGGCCCTTAAGAGCATAATTTAAAGAAAATGTTGGTGGTAACGGAGGTCTAAAATTACTAGCCAACGGCATCTCAAGTCATTTTAGAGTGAACCTGACGAGTAGAATTTCTCTCTCCACCTGTCTGTGTGTGTACTCAGAAGACAGAAACCTCAATTGATCGATCAGATCCGTCATGGATTTTTCAAATCTGTATTCGCTGAAGACCCACCAAATCTCAAGGTCCCTTGCAGAATGTCGGGCAAGTCATTGACGAGGTCGGCAGCACTGTACTGAAAGGAACCGCCCAGATCATCTCCCAAGTTAAGAACGCGATCCTTTCCGTTGATCTCTAATCCGATTCTGATAACAACAGTGGTAGCAATCCTAATTATTATAGTACCCTACAGAGCTTAAATTCTAAGCCGTACAGTAGGTTTGGGACTCTTTCCTAAGGCTGAGCAGAAATCCAAAAATCTGACTTCGACTTCGACTCCGCTCCGGCTCCGCTCCGACTCCGCTCCGACTCCGACAGTCGGAGTCGGAGTCGGAGGTAGAGGTGTCCCGACTCCGATCCGATCCGACTCCGACACACCAACTCCGACTCCGACTCCGACTCCGACTTACAATCCGACTCCGACTCCGACTTCCAATCCGACTCCGACTCCGACTCCGACTTCTACTCCAACTCCGACTCCGATATTGTGCATATTTTATAAAAATATTTGTTATCAATATATTAACATCTAATAAATAATAATCTATAAACATTATAATGAATAATATAAGTTAATATAGTTACTATAAGTTAATTTACATTACTAATTTACTATAAGTTAATAAGTTACTATAAGTTAATATAGTTATTAGTTACACTATAAGTTACTAATTACTATACCTTATATAGTTAATTTACATTACTAATTTACTATAAGTTACTATAAGTTAATATAGTTATTATATAAGTTACCATACCTTATATAGTTAATTTACATTACTAATTTACTATAAGTTACTATATAAGTTACTATACCTTAACTATACTTATATAATATATATAGTTATACTTATATAATATAATATATATAGTTATATATTAACTTACTAATTAACTATATTTATATAATATATATAGTTATACTTATATACTATAATATATATAGTTATATATTAACTTACTAATTAACTATACTTATATAATATATATAGTTATACTTATATAATATAATATATATAGTTATATATTAACTTAGTAATTAACTATACTTATATAATATATTGGAGGAGTACTTATATACTATAATATATATAGTTATATATTAACTTAGTAATTAACTATATTTATATAATATATTGGAGGAGTACTTATATAATATAATATATATAGTTATATATTAACTTACTAATTAACTATATTTATATAATATATATAGTTATACTTATATACTATAATATATATAGTTATATATTAACTTACTAATTAACTATACTTATATAATATATATAGTTATACTTATATACTATAATATATATAGTTATATATTAACTTACTAATTAACTATATTTATATAATATATAATAGTATACTATTAGTTAATATATATTAAATTAATATCACAATATAATTACATAATTATTAAATATATTCCCTTGGATATAACAACAATAAAAAAAAATTTGTCAAATTTCTAATATATAACTCTCTAAGTTAGTAATAATTAATAAAGTAATAATTAACTAGTGATTTTTTTAGTGAGTTAATTAAATAATACACATTAAATTGTTACTTAATTTTATTTTTACTAACTTAAAATATATTTTTACTCACTTATTATTTATTAATTTATTTTTATTGTTTAGAAGTAGAATTTAAAAGTAGAAAGTCTTAAACGGCGCCGTTATTGGAAACTGGGTTGCGTGAAACGGCGCCGTTTCACGCAACCCTTTATTTTTTTCAGATTTCTGTCACTGAAACGGCGCCGTTTGGGGTGAAAATAGCCCCAAACGGAGCCGTTTCAGTGTTTGTTATTAGGTCTTTTTGCCCCCCCTTTCTCTTCTTCCCCCCTGATTCCCTCCCGAAGGCTTCGAGTCCCCCTGCGCCGAATGCGAATCCCTCTCTGCCTCTCTCACCTCTCATCTCAGATTCTCTCTCCCCCCCGATTCCCTCCCCTCCCCGATTCTCTGCCTCTCTCACCACTCACCTCTCATCCCGATCTCTCTCACCTCTCATCTCAAAACCTTATTATTAGGTTTCCCGGCCCCCCCCCTCTTCCCCCCCCCCCCCCGATTCCCTCCCCTCCCCCTGCGCCGAATCACTCTCTCTCATTCTTTGATTTCTCTTTTCTGTTATGGATTTGGTTTTGGTTTTGATTTGTTTTTTCATTTTTTGGTTTTGATTCCCTCCCCTCCCCCTGCGCCGAATCCGTCGTTTGGGGTTTTTTGAGGATTTCTCACCGACTCCGTCCCGACTCCGCTCCGACAAGTCGGAGCCGGAGCCGGAGCGGAGCATATACCCTTCAGAGCCGGAGTCGGAGGTCGGACTCGGCCTCCGACAAAGTCGGAGTCGGAGTCGGACGACCCAGATACCGACTCCGGTTGTGTCGGTGCTCAGCCAGTCTTTCCTGTGAAATCTCTCTCTTTTCTCGCCCTTTCTCATCTGCATTCTTTGACTTGTTTGGGGCTTTTTCCTTCATCAAATCAAGACCACATCTTCCAATTTCCACCATTTTTGGCGTCTCTCAATCTCATCGGGAGGAACTTTCATGTGCTGCTATTTTCCAGGTTTCCACCATTTTCTCTTCGGATTGAGTTTCTTTCTAAAGTTTTTGGGCTCGGATTTTTTTAGAATTTTCTTTCTGGAACAAGCCTTTCCGAGGGTTTTGTGGCTACGATGATTGTGAAAAGTGTAATATTATATTCATTTACGTTTACGTATTTTTTATACATTTTATTAATATAATTTGTTGAATTAATTATTTTTAACGCATAATTTTTTATTACTGAAATGTACAGAGAAATCTATAAAAATAACTGGATAAAGGATTTTTGTTGGGGAAAAGCAGAACCATAATATGTTTTTCGTTTTCATTAAAATGACTTGAGATGCCCTTGACTACATTTTTGACATCCGTAACCACCACCATTAAATGGCGTCTTTCTGCAGGTAAAGAAAAATAAAAAAGAATAAAAGAAACACATGTAGGCTGACGAGTAGAATTTCTCCACAAAAACAAAATACCAGCCACGGGAAATTTGAGTCAAGAAAACCTCTTTCGAAGCAATCCAATAGATTATAGATACATAAGTATTTGATCAAGTCAAATATATTTCTGTTCCAATTTACCACAGCCATAGTCCGTCTTCCTCTCAGCCTTCCTCCCTCGTGTACCTTTACCTCCTCCTGAGCTGCAATCAGCCGCTCCTCCCACAAAGCTTCATCGTTGCCTCTCTTTCTCTCTCAACAAATCGGTGTACATTTTTTATAACCTCTTTCTAGTTGAGCGATTTGAATATGAACATGATTAAATCGTTGTAAAAGTTGGTGTTAGATTTGGTTGTAAACTATTAAAAGAATTTTGATGGATACCAATAATTGGAGGCCCACCTCAGGCCAAGGCCCTGTAGGAGGGATAGGAGGTGGAGGAGGAGTAGGAGAACCCACCATGGACGCCGGCGATTGGAGGACCGAATTGCAGCCCGATGCTCGGCAAAGAATTGTCAGCAAAATGTATATATCTGTCCTTTTTTTTTTTTTAATAGATGAATAAATTGGTGATCTTTTCTATTTTCTCTTTTTTTTTTCTTCATTTTTTTTGACGGGTGTGTTTGATTTGAAGGTTCCGTTTTTTTTTTTCAATTTATCGTTAAAGTTGGCATTTTTTTCTTATCAAATCAAATAAAGAACGAGAAAAAAAAAAGAAAAAAAAAAAACTGGCAATGGTTAATAATTATTCTCAGGTGTCGTAAATGACGACAAAAATCAGCTTAAGGAACAGAGTATCCTAAATTCATGGTTACCACTCTTGGGAATGTGATAACCTCATTAGCCTAACCCACGAATTACTCTGTCCCCTTGAGGTAATACCGACTCCTAGACACGACTAATGGGTCGTACCACCCTTGCTTTATGTGAAAATAGGGAATGTTACTTCCATGATCGGAATTGTTGTTAAATTGACTATATGTCTTCTTTAGTTTGTGGTATCAGAAGTGAAGGGTGTGGTGCACACACCAGTGGCCATTAGACCGTGCACGTGTTGTTACAAATACAGAACTTCAGCTCCCGAAACTAATTGGAGGTGGTTCTAATGGTTGGTTTCTCATTTTCTTTCTTTTGACTTACTCTTCATGCATCGATTTCAATACTGTGTGACTTAGTAAGATCCATTTTTGGTTTTAAATATTACTGCAAATTAAAAGAAAAGTGAAGGGCATCACTGAAAACAAATAAACAATGCTGGAAAGAAATGTGGGGAGCTTGAGATTAATAGTTTACAACCCAAAGTGCAGAACCAAGGTTCTTTGATTTACAAATATTGGAAGATGTTTAAAATGAAAAAAAAAAAAAGTGTAGATTTCACTATTGTAGTTCAAATAAAAGGAAAATTCTTCCCATACCACCCTAACTGCAACCCTGTTGATGTGGTAGACAGCCAAGGCAATCAATTTTTTATGGTTGATATGATGGCATCAATGGATGGTGTAAGTGAGGTTACACTTGAAGTGTCATAAATCGCAGGGCTCAAATAAATGCACAAATACACATGCTTCACAGTGCGTGTGCATATTTAAAGCTTGATTTATGTATCACCATTTTACAACTGTGAAATGAATTTATGGCAGACATTACGTGTGTTCTTTTACATGGGTATATATTTTCTTAGCTTTGGTTTATAGGAGTTGGATTACAATGGCAAATACTACTTATAAAAAAAAAAAAAAAACAATGGCAAATACTATATTATAAGTTAGAAATGAAGACTTTTAACACATCTTCCTAATAAGCTATTGGGAATAGAATCTGCTCAGGAACACTTGGTGGTCTATCATGTGAAAGAAAGGTGTGCCATAATGTGTCTAATGAGTGCTTCACTGTACTCTTCGTAATATTGGTTGGAACATTATGTGTATTATCTATTGGACATTTTTCTGGCTTTAGTTCTGCATTACCAGCATGGTATACTAAATTGGAATTCTGTTCTGTTAATAGCTTCCTTGTGCCTGTATGCCTGGTTACTTATTAAGGATATCTCTTATGTTGGTAGAATGGAGACATTGAAGAGGAATCTACCCGTTTCTAGTCAAGAAGGTTTACAGGAACTCAGGAAAATGGCTATCAGGTTTGAGGAAAAGACTTTTACTGCTGCCACAAGTCAGGTATATCCATCATGCTGGGTCCCTTCATTTCATGATTAATGTACATGTAGAATACAAAATACCTCCAAAGATAGTTTTCTATTTGCATTATGCAGTGCCGTGCTATTTATCTTTTTAGTAATTTCTTCAGGGAGACTACCTACGAAAAATATCTCTAAAGCTGCTTCCAATGGAAACGAAGTCTCAGAATCCTCCAGCCAATTCTTTGCCGTCCAACTCTGCTGGCAATGGCAATAGGCCCCCAGATCTGGGTAAAACCATTAAAGATTGATTTGCATGATATTAGTTACACATATATATATAAGTCCATCCAATTGCCTCTCTAGATCAATGCATACATACCTTTCTTCTGTGTTTGGGTGTGTTTTGCATTTAGGTATAGTTGCCTTTCTCATTGTGGACATTATGTTTGATATACATACATACCTTACTTCCGTCGTGGATTTTCTCAAATCTGTATTCACTGAAGACCCACCAAATCTCAAGGCTCCTTGCAGAATGTCGGGCAAGTCATTGATGAGTTCGGCAGCACATGTACTGAAAGGAACCACCCAGATCATCTCCCTAGTTAAGAATGCGATCCTTTCCGTTGATCTCTAATCCGATTCTGATAAAAACAGTGGCAGCAGTCCTAATTATTATAGTACCCTACAGAGCTTAAATTCTAAGCCGTAGATTAGGTTTGGGACCCTTTCCTGTGAAATCTCTCTCTTTTCTCGCCCTTTCTCATCTGCATTCTTTGACTTGTTTGGGGCTTTTTCCTTCATCAAATCAAGACCACAGCTTCCAATTTCCACCATTTTTGGCATCTCTCAATCTTGTCGGGAGGAACTTTCATGTGCTGCTATTTTCCAGGTTTCCACCATTTTCTCTTTGGATTGAGTTTCTTTCTAAAGTTTTTGGGCGCTCGGATTTTTTTAGAATTTTCTTTCTGGTACAAGTCTTTCCGAGGGGTTTGTGGCCATGATGATTGCGCAAAAGCAGAGCCATACTATGTTTTTCGTTTTCATTAAAATGACTTGAGATGCCCTTGACTACTTAATTTTTGACATCCGTAACCACCACCATTAAATGGCGTCTTTCTGCAGGTAAATAAAAAGAATAAAAGAATAAAAGAAAGACATGTAAGGTGTGCAGTGTCAGCATGAACAGTAGGCTGACGAGTAGAATTTCTCATATATTTCTGTTCCAATTTAGCACAGCCCTAGTCCGTCTTCCTCTCATCCTTCCTCCCTTGTGTACCTTTACCTCCTCCTGAGCTTCAATCAGCCGCTTCTCCCACAAAGCTTCATCGTCACCCCTCTCTCTCTCTCTCTCAACAAATCGGTGTTCATTTTCTATAACCTCTTTCTAGTTGAGCGATTTGAATATGAACATGATTAAATCGTTGTAAAAGTTGGTGTTCGATTTGCTTGTAAACTATTAAGAGAATTTTGATGGATTCCAATAATTGGAGGCCCACCTCAGGCCAAGGCCCTGTAGGAGCGATAGGAGGTGGAGGAGGAGTAGGAGAACCCACCATGGACGCCCGCGATTGGAGGACCGAATTGCAGCCCGATGCTCGGCAAAGAATTGTCAGCAAAATGTATATCTCTATCCTTTTTTTTTTTTTTTTAAATAGATGAATAAATTGCTGATCTTTTCTATTCTCTCTTTTTTTTTCTTCATTTTTTTTGACGGGTGTGTTTGATTTGAAGGTTCCTTTTTTTTTTTTTTTTTTTTTTTGTTTATTGTTAAAGTTAGCATTTTTTTTCTTATCAAATCAAATAAAGAACGTGAAAAAAAAAAAAAAAATCAGCTTAAGGAACAGAGTATCCTAAATTCATGGTTACCACTCTTGGGAATGTGATAGCCTCATTAGCCTAACCCACGAATTACTCTATCCCCTGGAGGTAATATCCACTCCTAGAAACATGACTAATGGGTCGTACCACCCTTGCTTTATGTGAAAATAGGGAACGTTACTTCCATGATCGGAATTGTTGTTAGATTGACTATATGTCTTCTTTAGTTTGTGGTATCAGAAGTGAAGAGTGTGGTGCACACACCAGTGGCTATAAGACTGTGCATGTGTTGTTACAAATACAGAACTTCAGCTCCCGAAACTAATTGGAGGTGGTTCTAATGGTTGGTTTCTCATTTTCTTTCTTTTGACTTACTCTTCATGCATCGATTTCAATACTGTGTGACTTAGTAAGATCCATTTTTGGTTTTTAATATTACTGCAAATTAAAAGAAAAGTGAAGGGCATCACTGAAAACAAATAAACAATGCTGGAAAGACGTGGGGAGCTTGAGATTAATAATTTACAACCCAAAATGCAGAACCAAGGTTGTTTGATTTGCAAATATTGGAAGATGTTTAAGATGAAAAAAAAGTGTAGATTTCACTATTGTAGTTCAAATAAAGGAAAATTCTACCCATAACACCCTAACTGCAACCCTGTTGATGTGGTAGACAGCCAAGGCAATCAATTTTTTATGGTTGATATGAGGGCATCAATGGATGGTGTAAGTGAGGTTACACTTGAAGTGTCATAAATCGCAGGGCTCAAATAAATGCACAAATACACATGCTTCACAGTGCGTGTGCATAGTGGAAGCTTGATTTATTTATCACCATTTTACAACTGTGAAATGAATTTATGGCTGACATTACGTGTGTTCTTTTACATGGGTATATATTTTCTTAGCTTTGGTTTATAGGAGTTGGATTACAATGGCAAACACTATATTATAAGTTAGAAATGAAGACTTTTAACACATCTTCGTAATAAGCTATTGGGAATAGAATCTGCTTAGGAACACTTGGTGGTCTATCATGTGAAAGAAAGGTTTGCTATCATGTGTCTAATGAGTGGTTCACTGTACTCTTCGAAATATTGGTTGGAACATTATGTGTATTATCTCTTGTACATTTTTCTGGCTTTAGTTCTGCCTTATCAGCATGGTATACTAAATTGGAATTCTGTTCTGTTAATAGTTTCCTTGTGCCTGTATGGCTGGTTACTTATTAAGGATATCTCTTATGTTGGTAGAATGGATACACTGAAGAGGCATCTACCCTTTTCTACTCAAGAAGGTTTACAGGAACTCAGGGAAATGGCTATCAGTTTTGAGGAAAAGACTTTTACTGCTGCCACAAGTCAGGTATATCCATCATGCTGGTCCCTTCATTTCATGATTAATGTACATGTAGAGTATCATGTAGAATACAAAATACCTCCAAAGATAGTTTTCTATTTGCATTATGCAGTCCCGTGCTATTTATCTTTTTAGTAATTTCTTCAGGGAGACTACCTACGAAAAATATCTCTAAAGATGCTTCCAATGGAAACGAAGTCTCAGAATCCTCCAGCCAATTCTTTGCCGTCCAACTCTGCTGGCAATGGCAATAGGCCCCCAGATCTGGGTAAAACCATTAAAGATTGATTTGCATGATGTTAGTTACATATATATATAAGTCCATCCACTTGGTCTCTCTAGATCAATGCACACATACGTTTCTTCTATGTGTTCGCGTGTGTTTTGTATTTACGTATACTTGCCTTTCTCATTGTGGACATGATTTTTGATATACATACATACCTTACTTCCGTCATGGATTTTTTCAAATCTGTATTCGCTGAAGACCCACCAAATCTCGAGGCTCCTTGCAGAATGTCGGGCAAGTCATTGAGGAGTTCGGCAGCGCATGGACTGAGATATGTAACCCAGTGGTGAATGTCCCATGATTCGATTTCTGTCAAAATCCCAAACGGGTTTGGGTTTGGGGGCCGTCGAGGGTCATGAAATAGGGATGCCTGGTATGTAATGCCAACTACTTCCTGTCCCACTGTCAGCCAATCCGTCACGATCACGGCAACTGTTGTCTCTGAACATTCAGAATAATGTTTCATTTGCTGGAGTTCAAGCCACTCCAACTTTACCATCTGCATTGCCTCCTGCCTCTAGTTTAAACCAGACTTCTATCTAAGTGTTGTCGGCCAGAATACCAATGTGCAGTCGAGTGATTTGAGTTTCATATTTAACTACAAAAATAATATGTGTGCAGAACCATACGAGACATGATCGAGTAGATTAGAATTATCTGAATAACAAGTTCCCGGAAGCTACGTAATTCAATGGGAACATATTCTTAGGATGAGCTGTATGTGCCAATTTGGTCTACTTCTCTTCTATTTAGGAAACTTGCATTTCTAAAGAGAGATATTCAACATCTATTAATACAGCTTGCAAGTATCAATATGATACAAAGAAAAAATCATCTCTTCATGAATTATATATGAATGAAAAAGTATACTTGTAGTTGCGAGGTATGTAAGTACTATGTAATCATTTAGAAAAAAGTGAATAAATATGAGATTCATATGAAAAAAATATATTAATTTTTTAATAATAGACTCTATATTTTTTTTAAAAATTTATGCGGTGATTACAACTCCACAACAATAAATGGCATTACTCTATATAAATTAAGCATGTTTGTGAACAAAATCACAAGTTGAACCAAAAGTACCTCCCAAAGTCAAAACTGTAAACTTATACAGTTATACTCGTCAGGTAGGATTTCTTAAATTAATTACATTGTCTGAGACCAAATTAATGAACTGTTGGAAAGAATTATTTAAGTTTAAAACTTGTTCAACCTTTATGTGATTTTCCAAGCATCATATTTTCATAAAAATAAATATTTTAATCATAAAAGATTTTATAAAAATAAATTTATAAATTAACATAATTTGATGTAATAAGTTATATTGTAAATCTATTTTTATTATAAAATAAATTAATATATCATATTAAATCACGTCAATTTATAAATTTATATTTATAAAATTTTTTTACGACGATAGCACTTCTTTATTATAAAAGCTATTTTTCAAAATTATCTTAGTTTTGTTGAGCCTCTAACCTGTCCGAAAATCACACAAAACAATTTTAAAGTGGTTCAGCAAATTGCTTACGTCCACTGGAGCCTCTTTTATAGAATTTGTACAAGATTTTCAGAAAATCTACAAAATTCTATTTCTCTCTCTCACGTCCCTCTTCCTTTCCTCACCCACTGCCCTTGATCTCTCACCGCAGTGAGGATAGGTTTCTCTTCAGAATTCATCTCCTTTTATAGGAGAAATTATGGGGGACAAAGCTCCCACGTTTCTTGACCAAGAGGGAGGTGTATTTCGGTGCAGCTTGATCAAGAGCTCTCTTGGTCCACATTTGCTGCAGAATTACGGTGCCTAATACAACAAAGGAAGAAACGGTGCACATGTGCAGCCCTTCATACTTGGGTTGATTCAACAATCACCCCCTCCACCCAAGTATGCCATACCAGGCTGCTTGTAAACTGATTCATTCTTCAAATGAATTCACCTCTTTCTTTGAATGCTTGTCAGCCATGAGAGATCCGCTATCACATGCATCTTCAGGTACGTCTTCAAATGGATATCCAGATGCCTCTCCAAATGCATCTTCAAATGCATCAGCATAGTCTACATCCACGGAGCTTACAAGAGATTTTCTTCAGAGGAGATTTACCAGTGCTCAATTGCACAATCTCAACTTTCTAGGATTCTTCTTTTGCTTGAGTCCATGAGTCCGCACTCATGTACACCTTGAGCAAACTGAGCTTCGCTCTAGGCTCATCCGAGCGAACAATCTGCTTCGCTCTAGCCACATCCGAGCAAATAATCTGCTTGGTGCCTTTACAGCTTTCAAACCAGGCTCCATAATCCTACAATCACACCAATCTCCAACTTGGAGACTGGTTCTCAACATGCCGAGTTCTATCTCCAGCATGATCCCTTATACAATTTTACAGCTCATGTCTTCAACTTAGAAGACTAACTAAAGTGATGCATAACTTTAGTTCATCACGTACAATGCCCTTAATCAACACATCTACATAGGGCAACACATCTCCCACTGCACTGGGAATCAATGGTCTCGCACAGACCTTGACACATATCAGAGAACCTGTTGCTGAGGTCTCATCTCTGATCTGGGTGACTGACCCTTCATCCTGCTGCTATCTTTAGTCGCATGTGTCCATCTTGTGTGCAGTCTCCGACTTACATAATCTCCCTTCTTGCAAGATTTTTCTTCATACCGTAGTTCACTACCTTCATTCAGCAGGATACATTTTAAGGTAGTAACCATCATGGAGGTCTGATCGTCTTGGCAATTCTTTAGGTGTAGATATCCCTGGAACATCTGACGTTTTGTTCCCATCTCTCACACCTGTACTTCATGTCGTGGTCTAGGGAGATTTCTTTAGAAAAGTAAAACTGGGTTCCTTTTACTTTCTCTAATTCACACGACAATTAACCCGAGCCAAGACCAATTAATCCTTCGTGACCTTCCAACACCAAATGCTATTGGCAACAAGAGCAACAATCTCCACCTTGTGACTTTGACTGGTCCCACAGCCAAGCTCCACCTCAATGAAGATCTTCATAGCTCCCGCTATCATGCTTCACCATAAAAGCATATCCACTCAGAATAAACTAATTCCAAGCATTTCACTTCGGCCCATGTCGAAAATAATCTTGCTGAAAACTATGGTGTAACTTTCACGTTTGGCTCTCCTGGAAGTTCATCAGCTATCGACATGAATTTCCACCACACACCCTGCATTAATGCCAAACCAATGCCTGTGTGTAAACTTGTGGATCTGCTAACATTAACACATCCTCTATCATGGCAACTCATGCCATGAGGATATACATGTCTCTTTTTTCATGGAGAGAGACACAACATTAGCATCAATACCAGTATCTCCATTTACTGACTTGGAGCCACTTGCCGAAACTGCTCCTTGTACTAGCCGTTTCACCAGTCGCTAGTATCACTGTTGACTTCAGGGATTGATTTGCCCTTCAACGCCTTTGAGAAAACACTACTGAATGACTGCTGCCTTCAGGCTGTCTTTAACAGCATTGTGCACTGCAAGAAATGCAACGCCATGTATTTCTTCAGTCACCATATTCACAGCATCATTCTCAATTTTCTCCTGATTTTAGCAGTCTCTTGTGGCCTGACTTGCCACAATTTCTAGCGAGTCATCTGTTGTCAGATCTTGACTTGCCTCTGTCCTTACAATCAACATTCAGGACCAACAACTCGAAATCTTGCCAGAATCTCTTCTGCGCACTTCCTCATCCAGGATAAGATCTCTTACATTGAGAAACTTCAATTTTGACTTCTTTGCAGAATTACTCATAGCCATTCTCATGACCTCCCAACCTTTTGACCACAACACCAAATGCTATTGGGCAACAATAGTACCTTCTGCCTTATCTGAAATTGAACCGTTTCTCCACCTCAAATCTGACAAGATTTGAAACCTTACTTCCTGACATTGCTTTAATGAATTTACCGTAGAAATGAATAGTACCTCACTAAGTCAGTTCCCAGGAAAGATTGGAGGGTCACAATGGACACACTTAAAATTTCCAATCTCCTAGACAGAACCTCCTTAGACTGTACGTATCCACACTACCACATCAAAGCTTCATCTGCACTTTGTTATTTGTAACTGACTTTTCAAAGAAAGCCACAACAAGATCCGATGCGGTTCTCCTCTTAATAACAATATGCTCCATGAGTTGTATGACTGCCAAAACCTGCTGATATAACAAGTTAATCAGCATTATCCAATGATCTGAAATTTGCTCCATCAAATTTCACGATCCCAACTGGCTTAAATTAAGCCCAAAACCAATGAGTCCATCATGACTCCAACTGGCTACGATCAAGCCCACAACTGATCTGCAACACGTGGACGGTTCAGATCAAATGTACCGATGGCGAATCTCAACATTTCCACCGTACCGATGAGTCCGGAATGATCCAAATAGTTTGCCACCACTATTTGATCATCGCGATGGAATTCCAACTGGCTACGATCAAGCCCACAAATGATCTGCAACACCTCGACAGTTCAGATCGACAGTACCGATGGCGAATCTCCACATTCCCACCGTACGGATGAGTCCGGAATGATCCAAATAGTTTGCCACCACTATTTGATCATCGCGATGGAACTCCAACTGGCTATGATCAAGCCCAAAATGATCTGCAACACCTCGACAGTTCAGATCGACTGTACCGATGGCGAATCTCAACATTCCCACCGTACAGATGAGTCCGGAATGATCCAAATTGTTTGCCACCACTATTTGATCATCGCAATTGAACTCCAACCGGCGTAGATCTAGCCCAAAATGATCTGCAACACATCGACAGTTCAGATCGACAGTACCGATGGCGAATCTCCACATTCCCACCGTACAAATGAGTTCGGAATGATCCAAATAGTTTGTCAACACTATTTGATCATCACAATTGAACTCCAACCGGCGTAGATCTAGCCCAAAATGATCTGCAACACATCGACAGTTCAGATCAACATTACTGATGGCGAATCTCGACATTCCTACCGTACGGATGAGTCCGGAATGATCCAAATAGTTGGAAAGCACTATTTGATCGTTGAAATCGGACTCCGGATGGCTTAGATCTAGCCCAACAAAGATCTGAAAATCGGACGGTCCAGATCTCTCTGGCGCGTGTACACACGCGCCGCAGTAGGGCGTCTGAGGTGCGTCTTAATCATCTGCCGCGCGTGGGGGCGCGTGAGGCAGTGTCTTCCACGCGTCTTCTTCCTCCAGCCGCGCGTGGGGGCGCGTGGCGCGTGTATCCCACTTCGTCTTCTTCCTCCAGTGCGACTGAGGCGCGTGCATCGCACTCTCCGACTTCCAGGGGCGCGTACGGGCACCTCCGACATCCGTTTTCGACGCCGTTTGCGGCTACGGATTCGTCTTGATGAGAGGAACATTGTGGTATGATCAAAAATTGATTTTGAGCAACTTGAATTTTCGGACAGATCGAACCAGAGCTCTGATACCACTTGTTGAGCCTCTAACCTGTCCGAAAATCACACAAAACAATTTTAAAGTGGTTCAGCAAATTGCTTACGTCCACTGGAGCCTCTTTTATAGAATTTGTACAAGATTTTCAGAAAATCTACAAAATTCTATTTCTCTCTCTCACGTCCCTCTTCCTTTCCTCACCCACTGCCCTTGATCTCTCACCGCAGTGAGGATAGGTTTCTCTTCAGAATTCATCTCCTTTTATAGGAGAAATTATGGGGGACAAAGCTCCCACGTTTCTTGACCAAGAGGGAGGTGTATTTCGGTGCAGCTTGATCAAGAGCTCTCTTGGTCCACATTTGCTGCAGAATTACGGTGCCTAATACAACAAAGGAAGAAACGGTGCACATGTGCAGCCCTTCATACTTGGGTTGATTCAACAAGTTTGACTTGCAACAACGCGTGTTCAGATCACACCATCTTGATTAGGTACAATGTCACAAAATGATGCCCAATTCTATTGATTCATAGTTGTATTTATGTAATAAGGTGGTATCAGATATTCTATCAATAATAATGAAAAAATAATAATAAAAAATAGTAACAAAATAATGTTAAAATAATAAATAATGACGAAGGTTCTCACAACACCCTACTGTCCAAACGAGTATGTACTCGAAATGCATTAATGCACGTTGATTCCATTAATAAATCTATCCCCATCGATAAAGTTGAGAAAAAGTAAAAATAATATAAAGCGTGAGAAACGCATTTCATTTGTTTATAACAAAGCAGTTTCATTAAAATATATTAATGCATGTGGATTTATGCGACTTAAAAATATGCATCCTTCCTCCAACTCCCCCATCTTCACTAAATGCATCAAAAACTGCTCCCACACCGTACCAAAACCTTCGTCGATCTCTCCGAGAAAAACAAACATGTTTTTTCCCAAACCCAACATGCCTTCACAATCTGATTCCAAATTCGATGAGCTTCGATGGGTTATTCAGATCCGTCGAACCCTCGAAGAAGAGCTTGATCAGGATGATGCTGAAGTTCCCGTATGCATTTTCAATGTCCCCAAAGCTCTTTTGGCTAGCGCTCCAGATTCTTATATTCCACAGCAAGTTGCTCTCGGTCCTTACCATTATTGGCGTCCGGAGCTCTATGAAATGCAGAGATATAAGCTAGCGGCAGCCAGAAGAATTCAAAAGCAGCTCCTAAGCCGCAAGTACCAAAATCTTGTCGACCAACTTACACAACTTGATCAGAGGATCCGAGCATGCTATCACAAGTACTTGGATTTCAATGGAGAGACTTTGGCGTGGATGATGGCCATTGACGCTTCATTCCTGCTTGAGTTCCTTCAAACTTACGCCATCCAAGAAGGAAAGGTGCTGACAAGAGTCTCCTCTAGCATGTCACACTTGGTGGACTATGCAGGAAGGAAATCAGCGCATAACGTTATTCTTAGAGATGTGGTAATGCTTGAGAATCAGATTCCTTTGTTAGTGCTGAGGAAGATTTTGGAATTCCAGTTATCATCCGTGGATTCTTCCAATGATATGTTGTTTTCAATGCTAATGGGGTTCTGCAAAGAAATTTCACCTTTTAAGCGGATGGAAGATCTGCCAAAGATTCAGGTCTCCCAGGGCTCACACCTGCTAGACTTTCTGTACCAAATGATCGTGCCCAAAGTGAAGGAACCATCCGAAATCACCGAAGCTGGGGATCGTGATAAAGGCATCGAAGGGAAGGAAAACTCTCATACAGATTCAAGTTACGTGAAACAAGCCCTCGATGGGATTTGGAAGCTACTATCGAAAATAAATGGCGGCCCAATACGTCTTATCAAGATGGTGCTGCAGTCTAGAGCCGTAAAAGTCATCCTAAGATTGCCTTGGACAATCCTCTCTAACCTTCCTGTATTCAAGATTATAAAACAACCTGTGGAGTACTTCTTTTCGAATAAAGAAGTCAAGCCAAAAGACGAGGCTTCAAGCTCAAACGACAGCATTAGCAAACCACCATCAGTAGAGGAAATCTCAATCCCATCTGTGATTGAGCTTTCAACATCTGGGATCCGTTTCTTGCCCACAAATGGCAGCATCTCTACCATTGCTTTTGACGCAAAGACAGGCACGTTTTACCTCCCCACCATTAGTTTAGATGTCAACACGGAGGTGGTTTTGAGGAACTTAGTAGCATATGAAGCTTCGAATGCATCTGGGCCATTGGTTTTTACGCGATACACTGAATTAATGAATGGAATTATTGACACTGAGGAGGATGTGAAAGCACTTAGAGAAAGCGGGATCCTCCTTAATTGTTTGAAGAGCGATGCAGAGGTGACAAACCTATGGAATGGAATGAGCAAGTCTATCAGGTTAACAAAAGTACCATTTTTAGACAAGGTGATTGAAGATGTGAACAAGCATCACAGTGGCAGATGGAGTGTTAAAGTCGGCGATGCCTTCAAGCTTTACGTTGTTGGTTCTTGGCAGTTTCTCGCATTGCTAGCTGTAATTTTCCTCTTGCTCTTGATGATATTGCAAGCGTTTTGCTCGGTTTATAGCTGCACTCGCAATAATCTTCCAATCAATACCACTACATAGTGGCTAATTACCTCGATCTATGCCTCTCATGTATACTCCAAGCATCATCATAAGAATCGATATTGATTACTGTTTTTTCAATTTTTTTCTTTTTTCTTTTCTGGGTTTAGATTTCTCACATGAAAGATCAGTTTCTGTGACCTTTCTAGGATAAGAAAATACAATTTTTTAAAAGCAAAGTTGGCTTTATTTTTATTTTTTCTGGAGTATGAAATTGCCATGGCGACAAGATTGTATTGGTAGTTTGTAGTTCCCGATTGTAATGATGCGGGCCCCCAAATTCTTTTGCACCCTCTCTCTCTCTCTCTCTCTCTCTCTCTCTCTTAAATGATGTATTTTTGGCTATTAATTTTTTTAATTATGAATATGTAACGCTCTTTTTCTTTATACATACACCTGATCAATTAAGAGAATGTTTCATAGCTTTAGAGCACTAGTAGTACCGGGCTAAGTAAAGTTTAGTAAAAGTTTAATTAGAAAATTTATTTCTATAAATTTAGCTAGTCAATTCTTAATAACAGACTTAACAAATTTATTATCATTATATTAAAATATTGATTTTGATATTTTTATTTATTTTAATTCTAATTATAATTCAGATATTTATTTATTATTAAATAAATTACACATTAATTTTTTAACGTTCATATTATTCTAACTGATAAAATCTTCTAACGTCTCTTTTTATAACGATCATATTTTTTCTACTGATATATTTTTTTAACAGTCATTTTTTTCAAATATAATATAGATGCAAATTAAAGTAAAAAGCTGCGTAAATGATTAAATATGTTTAATAAACAAAAAATAGGAAATACAGTAGGTAAGAATCAAAAAGTAAGAGGGAGAGAGAATTTTTTATGCACAAATAATATTTGGCAAGCAGATAGGACTCAACAGATTTGGCTAATAAAATTGATGAAAGCTAAAATTACTGTAACTTTATTGAGTCCACTGCAGTTCTTCTTTTTGCTTTCTAGTTAAATATTGACCAAATTTTAATTTTGTTGAGCCCATTACCAATGTTCTAACATTGTGTAACTTCTTCATGATGGCTGGCTATTGCGCGCTTGCAAGATCAATAACCTAAGATATACTGTTATATGGCAAAGCAACTAAGAATAATGGTAGGGAGAGCATGCAGTGACTTAAAAAGGAAAATGGGTAAATGGCATAGAGAGGCCAGGGAAGGGAGGCAAAACTCGAAATTAAGCGTTAATTCTCCTGAATGTTAAAGAGAGTAAAATATTCCAAATGACTAGATAGATTTAGATAGTGAGATAAGAATTTTTTATTTTTGATAAAAATATTATTTTTTAATATTATTATTATTTTGAGATTTAAAAAAGTTAAATTGTTTATTATATTTTATGTAAAAATTTTAAAAAATTATAATGATAAGATAAGATGAGATGTAAATTTTATATCTCATTCCACTTGTCTAACCTGCCCTAAGCTCGGTCATAGCTGAGGTTGTATGCATGCCAGTGCTCCAGCTTCCTTTGCCAAACTCTTAATACATGAACATTGTTTTAAAAAACCTTGATCAGCATGATGATTATGAAAAAACAAGAACTAATTAAAGGTGCTAGTATTCGGCTATTCGCCGTAAAAAGCATATAAAAAACTTCTAATATACGTACTATCATTAATGCATTCTAAATTATTTATTTTGATGATCACTGGCATTTTTTTATGGTAAATGGGATGGTTGAATATGGGCTAGTTAGCTAGCATGTTCATCATGTTGAATCTAACACAATTTTATCTCCTTCTTCTTTGTTTTTTGAAAAAAAAAAAAAAAAAAGAAATTTCTATTATATTTTTTTTAGAAATGTTTTAGCCATAAAAAAGATTTTATAAAAATAAACTTACAAATCAATATGACTTGATTGTATGATACATTAGATTGTAAAATTATTTTTATTGTAAAATAGATCTAATGTATCATATAAAATTATATCAATTTATATATTTACTTTTATAAAATTTCTTTATATATAACGGTAACAGTTGTCTTTTATTTTTTTAACGTTGGGCAATACAAAGAAGAGTATAAGATGAAGAGAACTTAACGTTGGCTTGTGAGACCAATAGGACTATGATATCGTTGAGGAGGAAGAAAATGTAGAGAATGGGCATCAAAGTTGGTCATGTTTTGAAGGATCTTCTTTGCCGACCAACGTACCCTGAATTTTTGCAAAGAGATTGCTGGCATTGGTCGGGATTTTGAAGTGCATTAGATATAAAATTGTGGAAGATTCTCCGGCCATGCATCCACAAAGGGCTTTCTTTCTTGAATCCTCAGAGAGAGAGAGAGAGAGAGAGAGAGAGAGAGAGAGAGTGGGGGGGGGGGGGGGGGGGGGGGGGGGGGAGCATATGTAATACATCGTTTGTGACTGACCGCGAGGTTGAGGTCGTAACATTTGAATAATGATAGTCTTATTATTCTATTACTATACTATTTTATTACTTTTTTTAATTTTTTAAATTTTAAATTTTTACTTAATAATTAAGGAAGTGACTATTAATGAACTTGTATATTTTTTTAATTTTTTCTTAAAAATTAAGAATGTTAAAAAAATATTTAAAATAAAATGATAAAAAAATAAAAATTTCAAATAGACTAAAGAGTAGTAAAAATGTAGTAAGAGAATAGTAAGTCTTTCACCATCCATAACATTTATGGATATCTTTGACTTTGTTTAAGAATTTTTATTCGAAAGCTGGAATTTTTTTAACAGTTTTGCTACAAGTACACGCAATTAGGTACCTTTGGAAAAATTGAGTGCCTTTGCAATATATTAAATAAATAAATAAAAATAAAATGAGAGGGAAACGAAATGAAACCCATCAATTTCCCATCACTCTCTCAAATAGTACTCAGCTAGCAACCTATAAACTTCTCCTCCACCCCATACGATTTCTCACCAACACTTTCATTTTGATTTTTAGTTTTGCCTACACCCAAGAACCTCTCTTCCACGATCCAGTGGTTTTTCTCTCTACATTGCAATTTATTTATTTTTTCTCTTACTATCTTTCAAACTCACAGTAGACGCCACTTACCCTCTCTCTTGTTCTTCCTACGATTTTTGGCCAAACCCGTGAGTCCTCACTGGTGCTGTCTTCAAGCTCGACGATGAGCACTACCCCATGCCGTCCCATTCTCCCTGCCCAGCAACCACAACCACATGCTCCTCCCTTATTCACCAACCCAACGATGAAGCCATTGCACCCCCCCACGACCCAGCTCCTTTGTGTCCTCAAACGATGAGTATCCCCACGTACACGTCAACCTTCGTTGGAGGAGAACCAGACAAGACCACCCAGTACTGCCCAAGCTCCTCCTTGCTGTTACCACCCTCCACCAAGAACCACCAATTAACGCCTAAGGCCTCCCCTTCACGCCATTACTCTACACCGCAGTCAAGTGAAACATACTTTGTTTTTCTACTTTGAAACAGAGCACTCCACCAACCACCACGGAAGCCCAGTACTCCACCACCCTCTCAGCTGCTCCATGTCGTGTTGTGCCACCGCGTATCCTCCATCCTGCAATCTCTATCCCTGACGACTTCTACTCTAACCATTGGCTCTTTGCCTAGAGAAAGACTCCCGAATTGCCACCTATCCTCATTTTCTCTCCACCGTTAGTCAATATCACGAAACCTAACCTTTCCCCCCACTATACAAAATTCGTGCCTATGTGAGACACCATCACAGGGTATCTCCATCCTTCTAAGCAGTTCTTTTGGTAAAACTCTCCCTCTCTTTCTCTAAGTCTCGATCCTTCCCTTAAGTTAGCTTTCTCTCACCGTTTTGGGGCTGTTTCGTCTCTGGGGGTATTTGTTTCGTATTTCGTCTATAAGGTGTTTCAACGCACCATTTTATTATTGTACATGTTGAGGGATGGGTACACGGGGGTTCCCAACCCAGGGTGCAAGTAGAGTTTTTCTTTTTTTAATACGGGATAGACCCTACGTACATGCACTCACTCATGTCTCTTCAAGTGAAAGAGGTTTGCCGCAAAAGTAACAGTTTTTTGTCATTGCAAATTTTATTCGAAGTGCATATATAGGTATAGAATAAGAGTAATGATATACATCATATTTTTATCTTACTTTTATCCCACTATATAAGATGTAACACATTTGTTATCATTTGAGAGTAATACTATACACCACACCATCATTCTACTTGCATCATACTATATATGATGTAGTGCATTTATCACTATTTAATGATAAATAAACATGAAATAAATTATCATTCAATGGTTGTAAATGTACCACATCTTCTTTAGTGGGATGCATGTAGGATGGTAGTATGGTTAATAAAAGTTTTCTATTGATAAAAAATCATCTAATAAATAATCATCTAATGGTGATAAATATGTCACATATTACATAATATGATGAAAATAAGATAATAATAAGGTGTGTAGAATTTTTCATAGAATAATAATAGGCTTACTACCCTTCTACCACTATTTTACTACTTTTTATTTATTTATTTTTTAATGATTAAGGATGTTAAAATTTAAACTTAAAAGAAAATAAAAATAAAAATAAAAATTTTAAATATACTAGAGTAATAAATGAGTGATAAGTGTATAATAAGTATATCATCGTCCATAATAACCATATCTCACAAAGGGTCGAGTGCCGTTTTCTCATTATGGAATGATTTAAATTTTTTTCTTTTCTAGTTCATCAATTCGAGGGTGCATTTTGAAAATCAATGCGTTAAGTAAGAAAAATGCTTTAGTTATTAAAAAAAAAATTATATATAAATAAACTTACAAATAACTTAAGGTAATATTTTAAATTATAAAATTATTTTTATTATAAATTAAAATTAAAATATAAAATTACGTCAATCTATAAATTGATTATTGTAAAATTTATTTGTATATATAACACTTATAGTAAAAAAATAGAAACGTGTTTTTTTTAGAACGTCGAAAATCCAACGACATAAGGGTGGGATTCTCCGAAATCCAACACTCGAGTAATAACTGATTCTTCCAAGAATAGATATCGTTATTAATCATGGATTCTAATTAATATCATATTAATATGCTTTCCATGGAAAAAATCATTGAAGAAATCCCAAGATAGACTCTACAACCGCACCGATAAGTTCAATTCCCTTAATTAGTTGTTTTCATGGTTCTAGAGAACATGGACTTCTATTAAAATATGAGAAAATAATATTTACAGTTCTAAAAAATTATGTAAATTCTACGGATTTTCTTTAAAAATAAAAAATAAATATAAAATTTATATGAAAAAATTAATTTTATAATAATAAATCTTATTTTAAAAAAAATATATATAAAACTTACATAAAATAAGACTATATATAATATTACCATAGAAAAATTTCCAAACTTATATTTTGAATATCTATAAATCATGGAAAAAGTTAAATCCTTTTGAGTTTTGATTTATCGAAATCCTGTTTGGTTACATAAATGAGATGAGATGTTTTAAATAATAATTAATAAAATATTATTATAATATAATTTTTTAATATTAATTTTATATTAAGAATTGAAAAAATTAAATTATTATTATATTTTGTATAAAGATTTTAAAATATAATAATAATAAATTAAAATAAAATAAAATTTTTGACTTTATATAACCTACCCAAGCCTCAATGGCTGATCTGTGAGCTGAGAACATGGCTCACATAAAATAAGAGGATGGGATTGCTCATGATAGGACCTCCCCTTATTTTTTTGTTTTTGTTGGTTTCTGATCCTTTATTCTCAGATAGATGCCCCCGAAAAACAATGACATGGGTGGTCGGATTTTTCATAAAAAAAAAAGTGGTCGGATTTTCGAATGCCTCTTTACTTTTCTGAGAAGCCATGTTCAATCTTATTCATTAATGTCGTCGATATATTTCATTATTATTATTGTTATCATTGCAAGAGTCACACGAGGAATGCCACTAGGTAGAAGAAAGCATCGGCCTTTCACTTTCTCCCAAGCCAAGCAGGCTCTTAAGAGCATAATTTAAAGAAAATGGTGGTGGTTACGGATGTCTAAAATTAATAGCCAAGGGCATCTCAAGTCATTTTAGAGTGAACCTGACGTGTAGAATTTCTCTCTCCACCTCTGTGTGTGTGTACTCAGAAGACAGAAACCTCAATTGATCGATCAGATCCGTCATGCATTTTTTCAAATCTGTATTCGCTGACAACCCACCAAATCTCAAGGCTCCTTGCAGAAGGTCGGGCAAGTCATTGACGAGTTCGGCAGCACTGTACTGAAAGGAACCGCCCAGATCATCTCCCAAGGTAAGAACGCGATCCTTTCCGTTGATCTCGAATCCGATTCCGATAACAACAGTGGTAGCAATCCTAATTGTTATAGTACCCAACAGAGCTTAAATTCTAAGCCGTACAGTAGGTTTGGGACTCTTCCCTGTGAAATCTCTCTTTTCTCGCCTTTTCCCATCTGCTTTCTTTGACTTGTTTGGGGCTTTTTCCTTCATTAAATCAAGACCACAGCTTCCAATTTCCACCATTTTTGGCGTCTCTCAATCTCGTCGGGAGGAAATTTCATCTGCTGCTATTTTCCAGGTTTCCACCATTTTCTCTTCGGATTGGGTTTCTTTCTAAAGTTTTTGGGCGCTCGGATTTTTTCAGAATTTTCTTTCTGGTACAAGACTTTCCGAGGGGTTTGTGGCCATGATGATGGTGCAAAAGCAGAGCCATACTTTGTTTTTCGTTTTCATAAAAATGACTACTTAATTTTAGACATCCGTAACCACCACCATTAAATGGCGTCTTTCTGCAGGTAAAGAAAAAAAGAAACACACGTAAGGTGTGCGGTGTCAGCATGAACAGTAGGCTGACGAGTAGAATTTCTCCAAAAGAAAATACCAACCACGGGAAATTTGAGTCAAGAAAACCTCTTTCGAAGCAATCCAATAGATTATAGATACATAAGTGTAACATAACTATTTGATCAAGTCGAATATATTTCTGTTCCAATTTACCACAGCCCTAGTCCGTCTTCCTCTCATCCTACCTCCCTCGTGTACCTTTACCTCCTCCTGACCTGCAATCAGCCGCTTCTCCCACAAAGCTTCATCGTCGCATCTCTCTCTCTCTCCAATTCGGTGTTCAATTTCTATAACTTCTTCTAGTTGAGCGATTTGAATATGAACATGATTAAATCGTTGTAAAAGTTGGTGTTCGATTTGCTTGTAAACTATTAAGAGAATTTTGATGGATACCAATAATTGAAGGCCCACCTCAGGCCAAGGCCCTGTAGGTGGGATAGGAGGTGGAGGAGGAGTAGGAGAACCCACCATGGACGCCGGCGATTGGAGGACCGAATTGCAGCCCGAAGCTCGGCAAAGAATTGTCAGCAAAATGTATATCTCTATCCTTTTTTTTTTTTTTAATAGATGAATAAATTGCTGATCTTTTCTATTCTCTCTCTTTTTTTTTTCCTTCTTTTTTTTTCGACGGGTGTGTTTGATTTGAAAGTTCCGTTTTTTTTTTTTTCATTTATTGTTAAAGTTGGCATTTTTTTCTTACGAATCAAATGAAGAACGCGCAAAAAAAAAAAAAAACTGGCAATGGTTAATAATTATTCTCAGGTGTCGTAAATGACGACAAAAATCAGCTTAAGGAACAGAGTATCCTAAGTTCATGGTTACCACTCTTGGGAATGTTACTTCCATGATCGGAATTGTTGTTAGATTGACTATATGTCTTCCTTAGTTTGTGGTATCAGAAGAGAAGGGTGTGGTGCACACACCAGTGGCTATAAGACCGTGCATGTGTTGTTACATATACAGAACTTCAGCTCCCGAACTAATTGGAGGTGGTTCTAATGCTTGGTTTCTCATTTTCTTTTTTACTTACTCTTCATGCATCGATCTCAATACTGTGTGACTTAGTAAGATCCATTTTTGGTTTTAAAGATTACTGCAAATTAAAAGAAAAGTGAAGGACATCACTGGAAACAAATAAACAACCCAAAATGCAGAACCAAGGTTGTTTGATTTACAAATATTGGAAGATGTTTAAAATGAAAAAAAAAGTGTAGATTTCACTATTGTAGTTCAAATAAAGGAAAATTCTACCCATAACACCCTAACTGCAACCCTGTTGATGTGGTAGACAGCCAAGGCAATCAATTTTTTATGGATGATATGATGGCATCAATGGATGGCGTAAGTGAGGTTACACTTGAAGTGTCATAAATCGCAGGGCTCAAATAAATGCACAAATATACATGCTTCACAGTGCGTGTGCATATGTGAAGCTTGATTTATGTATCACCATTTTACAACTGTGAAATGAATTTATGGCTGACATTACGTGTGTTCTTTTACATGGGTATATATTTTCTTAGCTTTGGTTTATAGGAGTTGGATTACAATGGCAAATACAATATTATAAGTTAGAAACGAAGACTTCTAACACACCTTTCAAATAAGCTATTGGGAATAGAATCTTCTCAGGAACACTTGGTAGTCTATCCCACTATCATGTGACTATTGAGTGGGACACTCTGCTCTTCGTAATATTGGTTGGAACATTATGTATATCATCTCTTGGACATTTTTGTGCTATCATGGTTTACCAATTTGGAATTCTGTTCTGTTAATAGCTTCTTTGTGCCTGTATGGCTGGTAACTTATTAAGGATATCCTTATGTTGGTAGAAGGGATACATTGAAGAGGCATCTACCCGTTTCTGGTCAAGAAGGTTTACAGGAACTCAGGAAAATAGCTATCAGGTTTGAGGAAAAGATTTTTACTGCTGCCACAAGTCAGGTACATCCATCAAGCTGGGTCCCTTCATTTCATGACTAATGTACATGTAGAGAGTATCTACACATGCAGAATACAAAATACCTCGGAAGATATTTTTCTATTTGCATTAAGCAGTGCCGTGCGATTTTTTTTTTTTTTTTTTTTTTTTGTAATTGCTTTTTTCAGGGAGACTACCTACGGAAAATATCTCTAAAGATGCTTACAATGGAAACAAAGTCTCAGAATCCTCCAGTCAATTCTTTGCCGCCCAACTCTACTGGCAATGGCAATAAGCCCCCAGATCCGGGTAAAACCATTAAAGATTCATTTGCATGATTTAGTTACATATAAGTCCATCAAGTTGGTCTCTCTAGTTTGATATACATATATACCTTCCTTCTCTGCGTATATGTGTATTTTGTATTTAGGTATGTTGACTTGCCTTTCTCATTGTGGACATGGATGTATAGTCCTGTTGAATGGTCTGAAGATGGTCCCTTTTAATATCTCAAATGTAGCATTGCCAACATTTTATTGATGGTGGTATTGGAGAAGTTGGATACTATATGGAATTGTTTCATCTTTCAATATTTTACCCTTTAAATAGGTTACAAGAAATAAATGAGTTGTTGAATATGATGGATATAAATGATATCTCCTTCTGTTCATTTTAAACAGTTCATAAAAAAGAAATGAGTTATTGAATGCCTTTGTCCATTAGGTTAGAAATTGCTTGTGTGTATTCTCTACTACTTGTTTTCTTTCTCCTTTCATTTTTCTTCCACACTTGTTCCTATAACTTTGTGTTTTTGTCCTTTCACATCGAATAGGGATGTCTGGTATGCAATCCCAACTTCACAATCAAGGGCAACCACTTCCTATCCCACTTTCAGCTAATCCGTCACAATCACAGCAACTGCTATCGCAGAACATTCAGAATAGTGTTTCGTCTGCTGGAGTTCAAGCCACTCCAACTTTACCATCTGCGCTGACTCCTGCCTCTAGTATAAACCAGACTTCTATCCCAAATGCTGTCGGCCAGAATACCAATGTGCAGAATATATCTGGAACTTCACAGAACTCAGTGGGAAATTCAATGGGTCAGGGGATTCCCTCCAACATGTTTGCAAATAATCCGCGGCAAATGCAAGGAAGACAACAAGTTGTTTCCCAGCAGCAGCAGCAGCAACAGCAACAGTCACAGAATCCGCAGCAGTATATGTACCAGCAGCAGTTACAACAACATTTCTTGAAGCAGAAGTTCCAGCAGGTAAACATCCCACATTCACTTGTGCAATCTCACATTCAGCAACAGCAAAATCTATTGCAAACCAATCAGATGCAATCTCCTCAGCAATCGGTCATGCAAACATCATCTGTCATGCAGCCTTCTCTCTCTGGTCTTCAGCAGAATCAGCAGCCATCTATTCAACAGGCGACACATTCCATGCTTCAGCAACATCCGCCTTCAGTTCTTAGGCAGCAGCCGCAACAGGCAGCTGTTATTCATCCACAGCAAGCACCAATGCAGCATCGGTCAATATTGCCTCCACAGCAGCCAAATGCTGCAATTATGCAACAGAACCAATTAATTGCACAACAGAGTGTGGTTGGGGACATGCAACAGCAACAGAGGCTGCTTGGCCAGGAGAATAATCTTCAGACTATGCAGCAGCAACAGCACCAACAACAATTAATGGCTCAGAAAAACAACTTCTCTAGTATGAATCAGCAACAGTTGGGCTCTCAAAGTAATGTTTCTGGATTACAACAGCAGTTGCTTGGAGCTCAGTCTGTTAACTCAAGTATGCAAACTACTCAGCACGCAGTACACATGCTACAACAGTCCAAAATTCCAGTGCAGCAACCACCGCATCAAAGCACATCTAGTTTGTTAGCAACTCAAGTACAGCCATCGCAATCACAACCACAGCCTCCACAGCAACAATTGATGTCTCAGATTCAGTCACAACCTTCACAGTTGCAACAACAGTTGGGTATGCAACAGCAGTCAAATTCATTACAAAGGGATATGCAGCAAAGGCTTCAAGCATCAGGTCAACCATCGAGTACCTTACTTCAACCACAGAATGCACTTGATCAGCAGAAGCAGTTATATGAAAGAGCTGTTCCAGATACATCGTCGAGTAAGCCATTGAATTTCTTCATTTTTTTTTGTTGTTCTTTAATCCCTTTTGATGGTGCTTTCATTTTATTAGATTGTCTTCATTCATCTTTCTAGTCTATCAGCCTCGATTTTGCAAGTCTTTCTTCCTCTCTCTGTTCTCTTTTGTTTCTGTACAAGTTCGAACCATGGGTACATTCTCAAGATGCATTGTGGTCGATAATGCCTTTCTATTTGTTTTATTTTTTCATATGTAAATCTGTTTTACTTGTAAAAAAAAAAACGGTTTTACTTATCAAAAAAAATTTCTTGTTTTCTAGTACATTTGAAGATTATTAATATTAGCCGAGGATTCTTTTCCCATGAAAAACGTATGTGTAACAGACATTGTCTTTTTCCCTACATTCATTCCAATATTGAGCAATTGATTAACATTGGCACATATATATTTGATCCTCATCAGGCCATCAATTTTATGATTCTAGTGTATACACTGGCTCCATATATGACCATCTTGTTTTGAAATTTTATCTGGGCCTAATGGCTCCATAGATTCTGGAAGCCAAATTAGATTATTAGAGTGTGTTCCCCCCTTTTTGGAGGTTTTGGTATAACTGATGTTTATTGAAAAACAAAAAAAAAATGGAACTACTCTGGAAAATAAACTTTGCCCACACTTATTAAGGGTGCCTCAGTTCTCTGACAGCACAACCCTCCAACTACCTTGATGCTTGCTTGTTTTGGTCCATCTAGGTTGTGTTGGGAAATGCCGATTATGCATATCCATGCTTGTTCCAACCTGGTTTCCTCACTTTAGTTTGGTATATAGGTGAAATTGAGAGGTCAAATCTCTAGTTTTGTAAATTGTACTGTGGCCAAAACTGGTTCTGGCACCATGCCTAATACTGTTGAATCTCATTTTTTTTAAAGGATTTACTGGTATCCCACGAACTCTGAAATATTTAGCAATCTCATATGGAATCCTCAAAGAAATTTTATGGTGGATGAGGGATGCACAGTCAATCAATGCAGAGGGGTTGAAAATAATTCACTTTTAGTGTGAGGATGTCCTATATGTTTATGCTAGAGTTAGTTGTATGGGAAACAAGTGGCTGGAGTTTGGTGTATTTTGGGTAGTTTTCAAGGGCTTTTGGGTCATTCGGAGCTCTCTAGTATGTGCTAGGTGTTTTCTTGTATATGTGCAGTGTACTTGGTTACTCCTATTGATATATATATATATAATATTTTCACTTATAAATATATATATGTTTATGCTAGATTTCTTTACGTAGACATTTTATGTCATTTGGAATGAAGACTCTTTGACATCAATGATATTTCTTGTCACGGATAATTTCTGTGCCATTGATATTATCTTGATTATTTCCCTATAAACAGATATTTATTTGACTTCCATGTGCTCACATTTAGATATGTTTATATTTTTGTAGCATCTCTTGATTCGACGTCTCAGACAGGGAATGCAAATGGGGGTGATTGGCAAGAGGTCTATCAAAAGGTAACTTGCCATGACCTATAATTGCTCACTGGATAGAGTACACTTATGATATATGTTTTAAGGAAAAATTCCCTGTAGGGGTCTTTGAATTTGGTTGGAGCCTTGGAGGTGAAATTGTGGCTTAATTGCAATAACCATAGTTGCTGAAACAACGGGAAATAACAATTGTAGGCTACATACATATTGGAAAGAGAACAAAGCATTATCCTTGCACTGGAGAATATGGTCTTCATTTTTTCCCCTGGAAAGAAAGATTGGTTCCCCCATATGGAGCCACTGTTGCAGCATAGTGTGGCGTGCTGTTCTGAGCTTAGTGTTGCTGTCAGACCTACACAACAGTCTCTTTCCTGCAGGAACTTCATTATGATGTTTGGATGGGATATTTGAGTTGTTGCAACAAATTTATTTTGTAGATATGGAACCTGAAGAAATTAGGTAGAAATGTCTGGCATGCTGTACTTGAGTCGAAATGAAGAGTTTGTTGCAACAAATGTTTTTTATCCGCTTCACAAAAAAGTATAGTATCATCTGCAAATAAAAGATGAGAGATTATAGTTGAGCCACCAGTGCCATTACCTACCTGGAAACCAGATAAGAAACCTCCACCAATAGCGGCCTACACCATCCGGCTAAGAGCCTCCATAACTATAACAAACAATAGGGGAGATAGAGGATCTCCTTGCCGCAAACCCCGAGAACTATTGAAAAAAAACAGCAGGTGTACCATTAACTAGAACTGAAAACCGGGCGGTAGAAATACACTGACGTATCCAGGCAATCCACCTACCACCAAAACCACACCTCCTAAGCAGGTATAAGAGGAATTCCCAATTCACGTGATCATAGGCCTTCTCCATATCAAGCTTACACAGAATACATGATCCTCCCTCCCTCAGTCTATGGTCCAAGCAGTCATTTGCAATGAGCACCGAGTCAAGAATTTGTCTCCCACGAATAAATGCATTCTAAGGCTTGGAAATAATATGTTCCAACACCGGGCTTAACCGGTTAGCAAGTACCTTCAAAATGATCTTATATACACCACTAACCAGGCTTATAGGACGAAAATCCTCAATAATCGAAGCCCCATGTTTCTTTGGAATGAGAGCAATGAACGTCGCATTGAAAGATTTTTCAAACTTTTGAAAAGAATGAAATTCACTAAAGACCTGCAAAACATCACATTTTACAATGTCCCAACAAGTTTAAAAGAAACCCATTGAAAAACCATCCGGCCCCGGTGCTTTATCCTTAGCCATACTAGTGATAACCTTGTAGATCTCATCTTCATCAAAAGGTCTCTCCAAAAAACTCACGCTCTGAGAGTCAATTGCCTCATAGGATAAGGCATCAAGCTTCAGCCTCCAATAAGCTGGTTCTGATAGAAGGGTCTCATAATAATCCATAATATGGTTTTCTAGATCGAGAGGGGAAGATAGCACCTGAATACCTGAATGTAGCGACTCAATAGTGTTACTGCACCGATGTGAATTAGCCACTTTGTCAAAGTACTTTGTACACTTATCACATTCTTTCAACCAAAGGGCCCTAAATTTTTTACGCCAAGAAATCTCCACAACAAAACCCTTTCTAGATTTGCAAAAACCGTGCTCTTCCTCAAAAGCAACTCCTCTGAGGTATCTCCCAATAATTCATTTTCCTCTAACTCCTGCAATTCCTCCAAAAGGGTAGTCTTCTGATTGTCAATGTAGTCAAAAACTTCCAAATTCCACTTATTCAAGTCTTGTTTCAAAGCCTTCAGTTTGCCTGCAAGAATAAAACTTGGGGTGCTAGTAAATTGATACGAAAACCACCAAGCACGCACCATCTCTACAAACCCATCCACTGAAAGCCACATGTTTTCAAACTTAAAATACCGGCGCCCACTGTGAATGCCCCTACAATCTAGTAGAATAGGATAATGATTTGAGCTAACTCGAGCTAGCCGTTTCTGGCATACCTCTAGATAGTGGGCTTCCCACAAAGGAGATACGGGGAATCTATCCAATTTCGACCAAACCCTACCATAGACCAAGTGTACTCGCCCCCTACCAGGGGGAGATCCATGAGGTCTAGATAAAAAAAGAACTCGAAGAACTCCTCCATGGCCACATAATTCTGATAATGCCTTGAACGCTCACTAGGAAAACGAGTAATGCCCTGGAGCTGGTTGGGGTGGTTGGTGCTCCAATGAAGTGAGAGGGGGGTATGGTGTGGGTTTATGGAAGTTTATAAGGAGGGGGTGCTCATGTTTTGAAAACCATATTCGATTTGTAGTTGGAGAAGGCAATCAAATTAGTTTCTGGCGGGACGTGGTGTGGAGATCATGCATTAGAAAGAGCTTTTCCGGCTCTTTATCGTATTGCTGTTAATAGGGAGGCTTCAGTGACGGATATGCGGTTATTCTTTCATGGTTCTTATCAATGGAATATTCTTTTTAATAGGGATTTTCAAGATTGGGAATGATCTATTGTATCAGATTTTCTCAACCTCCTATACTCCATGGGAACTCCTATGGCACAATGTGATCGTTTGAAGTGGAGGGCTAATAATCACAAGAAATGTATTGTTAAGGCATACTATAAAATTTTGTCAACACAAGATCATCCTCCGTTTCCTTGGAAGAACATTTGAAGGTCTCGTGTGCCTTCCAAAGTAGCCTTCTTTGTATGGAACGCCGCCCTTGGGAAGATCTTGACCACGGATAATCTGAGAAAGATGGGGTGTATAGTGATGTATTGGTGTTATATGTGTAAAAAGAATGGAAAATCTATGGATCACCTCCTACTACACTGTGAGGTTACAAGGGAGTTGTGAGATGAGATTTTTCAAAGGGTTGATGTTGCTTGGGTTATGCCTTCGAGAGTGGTGGAATTGTTTGGTTGTTGGAGGAAGATGCAAGGCTGTCATCAAGTGGCAGCAGTGTGGAAGATGATCCTGCTGTGTATAATGTGGTGTATTTGGTCGGAAAGGAATGCGCGCTGCTTTGAAGACCAGGAATGTACTTTGACGGAGTTGAATAACTTTTTTCTTCACACTTTACTGCTTTGGTTTTCCGCTATTGTACTAAACGGGGACAATGTTCATGATTTCCTGTCTTTAATCTATCGCTCCTAGAATGTGTTTAGGTCTTCTTATGTATACTTCATGTGTACACGGGTTATGTCTATTGCATTCAAATCAATAATATTTATCTCTTACTTATCAATAAATAAATAAAAGTGTTTTTTATAACATGGAACCTGAAGTACTGGAGTTTGATAATCTGTCTTGTTATTATTATGTTGCAGATCAAAGCTTTGAAGGAGACGTACCTGCCTGAATTAAATGAAATGTACCAGAAAATCGCTACAAAATTGCAGCAGGTATGTTTATCTTCAAAATGTTCCTTGTGCAATTCATTGACTGAGCTTACTCATGATTCAGCCTTGCCAATTATACTTAAAGGTCGAAATGGTACCCAACAAGTATGTTAATATTAATAACCAGTTTGGAGTGGACGAGTGCTTAAATTAAAAAGCAGTTGGTTAATCAGCTCAGAACCTCCCCCTCCCCCTAAAGCAAAGAAGAAAAAGGAAATCGGAAATCACTTTGTTATGATTCTAACTTGATCTGTGTACATTGCTAGTGTTTGTCTTTATTGTGTTTAGTATTCTTTTGTTCTCCAGCATGATTCTCTCCCACAACAACCAAAGTCAGAGCAGCTTGAGCGGTTTAAAATGTTTAAGGCTATGTTGGAGCGTATTATTGCATTCTTACAGGTTTCCCAAAGCAATACATTACCCAATTGTAAGGAGAAGTTGGCATTCTATGAGAAGCAGATATTAAATGTTGTAAACACAAACAGGCCCAGGAAGCCTGTTTCCTCACTGCAGCAAGGACAGCTTCCCCCGTCTCACATGCACTCCATGCAGCAATCACAACCTCAAATTACTCAAATTCAGCCCCATGAAAGTCAAATGAACCCTCAGTTGCAATCAATGAGCTTACAAGGTTCTGTGGCGACAATGCAGCAGAACAATATGACAAGCTTGCAGCATAATTCTCTGTCTTCTTTATCTGGGGTTTCGACCACACAGCAAAACATGATGAACTCATTGCAGCCTGGTACCAATTTGGACTCAGGACAGGGCAATACAATGAGCCAAGTACAGCCGGTGGCTATGGGGTCTCTACAACAAAACCCTGTGACTTCTTCCCAACAGGCAAACGTCAGCACCTTGTCCTCGCAGAGTGGATTAAAAGGGCTACAACCAAACATCAATCCTCTTCAGTCAAATTCCAATATCCTTCAACAACAGCATCTGAAACAACAGCAGGAACAGCAAATGCTGCAGACACAACAATTCAAACAACAAATTCATCAGCGTCAGATGCAGCATCAATTGATGCAGAAGCAGCAAATAATGCAACACCAACAACAGCAACAGCAGCAGCAGCATCAGCAGCAGCATCAGCAGCAGCAGCAGCAGCAGCAACAGTTACACCAACAACCAAAGCAGCAGCTGTCAGCACAGTTGCATACACACCAGATTTCCCAGATTCATCAAATCAATGATGTAAGTGACCTTAAAATGAGACAGGGGTTGGGTGTTAAGCCAGGGGTCTTTCAGCAACATCTATCTGCAGGCCAGCGTGCTGCTTATTCCCACCAACAGTTAAAATTAGGAGGTTCATTTCCTATATCTTCACCTCAACTCCAGGTTGCGTCCCCACAGATTCTGCAACACTCTTCTCCACAGATTGATCAGCAAAATGTCTTATCATCCCTCACTAAAGTTGGAACACCTCTGCAATCAGCAAGCTCACCTTTTGTTGTCCCATCTCCTTCTACTCCTTTGGCTCCTTCTCCTATGCCTGGGGATGCTGAGAAACCTATTTCAAGTGTTTCTTCACACTCAAATGCTGGAAATATTGGGCATCAACAGACAAGTGGTGTGGGAGCACCAGTTCCATCCCTTGCCATTGGCACCCCTGGGATATCGGCCTCACCTTTGCTCGCTGAGTTTACTGGTCAAGATGGCACTCTGGGCAATGCTTTGATGAATGTTTCTGGAAAGTCAAGCATTACAGAACAACCTCTTGAACGTTTAATTAAAGCGGTTAGTTAATATTTGTTTCTCCCACCATGATCTTTTATGGCAGTTGATGATATTTCTAGCACAAAACTTGAAAATTTTATCTGCTGTTTTTCTTTGCTCATTAATTACATTTTTCTAACTACCACCTTTTTGCAATACGAAGCATAAACTACAAAAAACTGCATTGCGCACCCTAAACTATCAATATTTTCAAGGTGCTCCATCCATTAGGGATTGTTAAAATTATACCTTGTGATCTATTTATTGTTCATCTTAAGGATCAGATCTTAACTCAAGTGCATGTTGAAGCCTATTTGGTGGTTTGGGGTGCACATCCCTTTCTCTTTTCTTATTCTATTCTCATTGATTATAAACGATATAATTCTATTTGTAATTGTAATTCAGGTAAAATCAATGTCACCTAAAGCATTGAGTGCCTCTGTTAGTGACATTGGTTCAGATGTGAGCATGATTGATAGGATAGCAAGTTCAGCACCAGGTAATGGATCCAGGGCTACTGTTGGTGAGGATTTGGTTGCCATGACAAAGTGCCGCCTCCAAGCAAGAAATTTCATCACACAAGATGGAACCAATGGGCCATTGGTTTTTACGCAATACACTGAATTAATGAATGGAATTATTGACACTGAGGAGGATGTGAAAGCACTTAGAGAAAGCGGGATCCTCCTTAACTGTTTGAAGAGCGATGCAGAGGTGACAAACCTATGGAATGGAATGAGCGAGTCTATCAGGTTGACGAAAGTGCCATTTTTAGACAAGGTGATTGAAGATGTGAACAAGCATCACAGTGGCAGATGGAGTGTTAAAGTTGGCAATGCCTTCAAGCTTTACGTTGTTGGTTCTTGGCAGTTTCTCGCATTGCTAGCTGTAATTTTCCTCTTGCTCTTGATGATATTGCAGGCGTTTTGATCGGTTTATAGCTGCACTCGCATTAATCTTCCAATCAATACCACTACATAGTGGCTAATTTCCTCGATATGTGCCTCTCATGTATGCTCCAAGCATCATTATAAGAATCGATATTGATTACTGTTTTTTCAATTTTGTTCTTTTTCTTTTTTGGGTTTAGATTTCTGACATCAAAGATTAGTTTCTATGATCTTTCTAGGATAAGAAAATACAATTTTTTAAAAGCAAAGTTGGCTTTATTTTTATTTCTTTTTGGAGTATGAGAATGCCATGATGACAAGATCGTATTGGTAGTTTAATTTGTAGTTCACGATTGTAATGATGCGAGCCCCCCAAATTTTTTTGCTCTCTCTCTCTTAAATGATGTATTTTTGGCTATTAATTTTTTTAATTATGAATATGTAACGCTCTTTTTCTTTCTTTTTATACATACACCTGATCAATTAAGAGAATGTTTCATAGCTTTAGAGCACTAGTAGTACTGGACTCAATAAAGTTGAGTCAAAGTTTGATTAGAAAATTCACTTTTATAAATTTAGTTAATTATTTTTTAACAACACCAAACAACAGACTTAACAAATTTATCATCATTCTATTAAAATATTAATTTTGACATTTTTCATTTATTTTAATTCTAATTATAATTTGAATCTTTATTTGTTATTAAAAAAATTACATATTAATTTGTTAACGTTCATATTATTTTAATGAATAAAATTTTTTAACGGTCTTTTTTTATAACAGTCATATTCTACTGATATATTTTTTTAACGGTCATATTATTTCAAGTATAGTTAAATGCAAAATAAAGTTAAAAGCTACGGAACGATAAAATATGTTTAACAAACAAAAATTAGGAAATGCAGCAGGTAATAATTGAAAAGCAAGAGGGAGAGTGAATTTTTTATGTAAAAATAATATTTGGCTAGCAGGTAGGACCCAACAGATTTGGCTAGTAGAACTGTAGTTTTGTTGAATCCACTACAACCATTTTTATGCTTTTCTAGTCAAATGTTGGCTAAATTTTAACTTTATTGAACTCACTACTAATGCTCTTACATTGTGTAACTTCTTCATGATGGCTGACTATTGCGAGCTTGCAAGATCAATAACCTAAGATATATATATACTGTTATATGGCAAACAGTGACAGAGCCAAAAATTTATTTTAGGGAGGCCAAATAAAACTAGAACAATATATGTAAAAAAAAATTTGTTCTACTTTTATACAATTTTTTTTTACGATATATAATAATCTGATATGAAGATTTACAATTAAAAAAATGTTTAATGCAACTTATATATTAAAAAAATATTTAATATGTCAAGAACAATATATTATTGAAAATAAAGACATTGATACAAATATATTAAACAAAAAAATATAGAGTGTCTAAAATTGTAACTTGTATTCTTTTAAACAAACAAAATTAAGTATTGAATTTAAATCAAAATTCTTAACTATTTCTCTTTTAATATAGACAATGAAAAGATATTAGAAATACTACTAGTTATAGTTAGAATTTTTTTTATTTATAATAAAAATTATATATTTTATTTCATATGAGATGTGTTTTATTTATTTCATTTTTATATCAGATTAAATTTTATGGAGGGTTAAAATAATCTTTAGAGGAGTGCCAATACATGATAAATTAATATTATTTTATTAAATCAAAAAAATTAACACTTATATATTTTTTTTTCAAATTTGCAGGCTCTGTCCCAACGTGGCTCCGCCACTGATGGCAAAGCAACTAAGAATAATGGTTGGAAGAGCATACAGTGACTAAAAAACGAAAATGGGTCAATGGCATAGAGCTACCTAGGCCAGCGGAGGGAGGCAAAACTCGAAATTAAGCGTTTCTACTGCATGTTAAAGAAAGTAAAATATTCCAAATGACTAGATAGGTTTAGACAGTGGGATAAGAATTTTTTATTTTTTATAAAAGTTTAAAATATTATTTTTTAATATTATTCTTATTTTGAGATTTAAAAAGGTTAAATTATTTATTATATTTTATGTAAAAATTTAAAATAAGTATAATGATGAGATGAGACGTAAGTTTTGTATCTCATCCCACTTACCAAACTTGCCCTAACGTCGCTCACAGCTGAGGTTGCATGCATGCCAGTGCTCCAGCTTCCTTTGCCAACCTCTTATATTAATATATTAATACATTAACCTTGTTTTAAAAAACCTTGATCAGTATGATGAGTATGAAAAAACAATAATTAATTAAAGGTGCTAGTATTCGGCTATTCGCCATAAAAAGCATATAAAAAACTTCTAATATACGAGCGTACTATCATTAATGCATTCTAAATTATTTATTTTGATCACTGGCATTTTTTGCTGGTAAATGGGATGGTTGAATATGGGCTAGCTAGCTAGCATGTTCATCATGTTGAAACTAACACAATTTTATCTTCTTCTTCTTCTTTAAAAAAAAAAAAAAAAATTCCATTATGTTTTTTTTTATAAATATTTTAGGCATAAAAAGATTTTATAAAAATATACCCTCAAACCAACGTGACTTGATCATGTGATACGTTTGATTATAAAATTAATTTTATTGTAAAAAAGATCTAACGTATCATATAAAATTATATTAATTTATAAATTTAACACTTGTCTTTTATTTTTTTAACGTTGGACAATACAAAGAATAGGGTAAGATGAAGAGAACTTAACGTTGGCTTGTGAGACCAATAGGACTATGATATCGTTGAGAAGGAAGAAAATGAGGAGAATGGGCATCAAAGTTGGTCACATGTTTTGAAGGATCTTATTTGCCGACCAACGTACCCTGAATTTTTGCTAAGAGATTGCTAGCATTGGTCTGGATTTTGAAGTGAATTAGACATAAAACTGTGGAAGATTCTCCGGCCATGCATCCACAAGGGCCTTTCTTTCTTGAATCCTCAGCGGGGTGAGCATATGTCATACACTGTTTGTGACTGACCGCGAGGTCCTAATAATGATAGCCTTATTATTCTATTATTATTATTTTATTATTTTTTTAAAATTTTTAAATTTTATATTTTTACTTAATGATTAAGAAAATAACTATTAGTGAACTTGTTTAATAGTTAAAAATGTTAAAAAAATATTTAAAAGAAAACGATAAAAAAATAAAAATTTCAAATACAGTAAAAAGTAGAAAAATAATAGTAAGAAAATAGTAAACCTTTCACTATCCATAACATTTATGGATATCTTTGACTTTGTTTAAGAGTTTTTTATTCGAATGTTGAAATTTTTTTTGTCTATGAGGTGTTTTAACGCACCGTTTTATTATTGTATACGTGGAGGGACAGGTACGCGGGGGTTCCCAACCTCAGGTGCAAGTAAGGTTTTTCTTTTTTTAATATGGCACAGACCCTACGTGCATGCATTCACTCGTGTCTCTTCAAGTGAAAAAGGTTTGCCACAAAAGTAGCAGCTTTTTCAATGTAAATTTTATTCAAAGTGAGTATATAGGTATGGAATAAGAGTAATGTTATACATCATATTTTTATCTTATTTTTATTCCATTATATAAGATGTGACACATTTATTATCATTTGAGAGTAATACTATACATCACATCATCATTCTACTTGCATTATACTATATATGATGTGGCGTATTTATCACAATTTAATGATAAATAAACACGAAATAAATTATCATTCAATAGTTATAAATATGCCACATTTTTTTTAATAGGATGTAAGTAGGATAGTAGTATGGTTAATAGAATTTTCTTATAATTGGATGATAAACAATCATCTAATAGTGATAAATGTACCATATATTACATAGTATGATGAAAATAAGATAATAATAAGGTGTATAGAGTTTTTCATAGAATAATAATAGGCTTACTACCACCCTCTACCACTATTTTATTATTTTTTAATGATTAAGGATGTTAAAAAAAACTTAAAATAAAATAAAAATAAAAATAAAAATTTTAAATATACTAGAATAATAAATAAGTGATAAGTGTATCATCATTCATAGGCATGACATATCTCACAATGGGTCGACTGCCATTTTCTCATTATGGAATGATTTAAATTTTTTTCTTTTCGAGTTCACCAATTCGAGGGTCCATTTTGAAAATCAATGCGTTTTTGAAAATCAATGCGTTAAGTAAGAAAAATGTTTTAGTTAAAAAAAAAAATTATATAAAAATAAACTTACAAATAACTTGATATAATATTTTAAATTATAAAATTATTTTTGTTATAAAACAGATTTAAAATATAAAATTACGTCAATTTATGAATTGATTATTGTAAAATTTATTTGTTTATGTAATATTACTTCTAATTAAAAAAATAGAAACGTGTTTTTTTAGAACGGCAAAAATCCAACGACATAAGGGTAGGATTCTCCGGAATCCAACACTCGAGTAATAGCTGATTCTTCCAAGAATAGATATCGTTATTAATCATGGATTCTAATTAGTATCATATTAATATGCTTTCTATGGAAAAAATCATTGAAGAAATCCCAAGATAGACTTTACAACCGTACCGATAAGTTTTTTTTTTTTTGATAATAACCGTACCGATAAGTTCAATTCCCTTAATTAGTTGTTTTCATGGTTCTAGAGAACGTGGACTTCCATTAAAATATGAGAAAATAATATTTACATTCTTAAATTATGTAAACTCTACGAATTTTCTTTAATAATAAAAAATAAATATAAAATTTATAAGAAAAAAATTAATTTTTTAATAATAAATCTTATTTTTTTTAAAAAAAATATACAAAATTTATATATCATAAGACTGTGTATAATATTACCATAGAAAAATTTCCAAACTTATATTTTGAACATCTATAAATCATGAAAAAAGTTAGACCCTTTTGAATTTTGACTTACTAAGACTCCGTTTGATTATATAAATGAAATGAGATGTTTTAAATAATAATTAATAAAATATTATTGTAATAAAATTTTTAATATTAATTTCATATTAAAAATTAAAAAATTAAATTATTATTATATTTTATATAAAAATTTAAAAAAATTATAATAATAAAATAAAATAAAATTTTTGATTTTATATAACCAGTGACATAAAAGAAGAGAGTGGGATTGCCTATGATAGGACCCGCCCCTTATTTTTTTGTATTTGTTGGTTTCTGATTTTTGAATGCCTCTTTACTTTTCTGAGAAGCCATCTTCAATCTTATTAATTAATGTCGTCATTACATTTCATTATTATTATTATTATTATTATTATTATTATTGCAAGAGTCACACGAGGAATGCCACTAGGTAGAAGGAAGCATCGGCCTTACTTTCTCCCAAGCCAAACAGGCTCTTAAGAGCATAATTTAAAGAAAGAAAATGGTGGTGGTTACGGGTGTCTAAAATTAATAGCCAAGGGCATCTCAAGTCATTTTGGAGTGAACCTGACGTGTAGAATTTCTCTCTCCACCTCTATGTGTGTGTACTCAGAAGACAGAAAACCTCAATTGATCGATCAGATCCGTCATGGATTTTTTCAAATCTGTATTCGCTGACGGCCCACCAAATCTCGAGGCTCCTTGCAGAATGTCGGGCAAGTCATTGACGAGTTCGGCAGCACTGTACTGAAAGGAACCGCCCAGATCATCTCCCAAGGTAAGAACGCGACCCTTTCCGTTGATCTCGAATCCGATTCCGATAACAACAGTGGTAGCAATCCTAATTATTATAGTACCCAACAGAGCTTAAATTCAAAGCCGTACAGTAGGTTTGGGACTCTTCCCTGTGAAATCTCTTTTCTCTCCTTTTCCCATCTGCTTTCTTTGACTTGTTTGGGGCTTTTTCCTTCATTAAATCAAGACCACAGCTTCCAATTTCCACCATTTTTGGCGTCTCTCAATCTCGTCGGGAGGAAATTTCATGTGCTGCTATTTTCCAGGTTTCCACCATTTTCTCTTCGGATTGGGTTTCTTTCTAAAGTTTTTGGGCGCTCGGATTTTTTTAGAATTTTCTTTCTGGTACAAGTCTTTCCGAGGGGTTTGTGGCCATGATGATGGTGCAAAAGCAGAGCCATACTATGTTTTTCGTTTTCATAAATATGACTAATTTTAGACATCCGTAACCACCACGATTAAATGGCGTCTTTCTGCAGGTAAAGAAAAAAAGAAACACACGTAAGGTGTGCGGTGTCAGCATGAACAGTAGGCTGACGAGTAGAATTTCTCATAAGTATTTGATCAAGTCGAATATATTTCTGTTCCAATTTACCACAGCCCTAGTCCGTCTTCCTCTCATCCTACCTCCCTCGTGTACCTTTACCTCCTCCTGACCTGCAATCAGCCGCTTCTCCCACAAAGCTTTATCGTCGCATCTCTCTCTCTCTCTCTCTCTCTCTCTCTCTCTCTCTCTCTCTCTCTCTCTCTCTCTCTCTCCAAATCGGTGTTCATTTTCTATAACCTCTTTCTAGTTGAGCGATTTGAATATGAACATGATTAAATCGTTGTAAAAGTTGGTGTTCGATTTGGTTGTAAACTATTAACAGAATTTTGATGGATACCAATAATTGGAGGCCCACCTCAGGCCAAGGCCCTGTAGGAGGGATAGGAGGTGGAGGAGGAGTAGGAGAACCCACCATGGACGCCGGCGATTGGAGGACCGAATTGCAGCCCGAAGCTCGGCAAAGAATTGTCAGCAAAATGTATATCTCTATCCTTTTTTTTTTTAATAGATGAATAAATTGCTGATCTTTCCTATTCTCTCTTTTTTTTTTTTCTTCATTTTTTTTCGACGGGTGTGTTTGATTTGAAAGTTCCGTTTTTTTTTTTTTTTTTTTTTCATTTATTGTTAAAGTTGGCATTTTTTTCTTATCGAATCAAATGAAGAACGCGCAAAAAAAAAAAAAAAACTGGCAATGGTTAATAATTATTCTCAGGTGTCGTAAATGACGACAAAAATCAGCTTAAGGAACAGAGTATCCTAAGTTCATGGTTACCACTCTTGTGAATGTTACTTCCATGATCGGAATTGTTGTTAGATTGACTATATGTCTTCCTTAGTTTGTGGTATCAGAAGAGAAGGGTGTGGTGCACACACCAGTGGCTATAAGACCGTGCATGTGTTGTTACATATACAGAACTTCAGCTCCCGAACTAATTGGAGGTGGTTCTAATGCTTGGTATCTCATTTTCTTTTTGACTTACTCTTCATGCATCGATCTCAATACTGTGTGACTTAGTAAGATCCATTTTTGGTTTTAAATATTACTGCAAATTAAAAGAAAAGTGGAGGGCATCACTGGAAACAAATAAATCTACCCATAACACCCTAACTGCAACCCTGTTGATGTGGTGGACAGCCAAGGCAATCAATTTTTTATGGATGATATGATGGCATCAATGGATGGTGTAAGTGAGGTTACACTTGAAGTGTCATAAATCGCAGGGCTCAAATAAATGCACAAATATACATGCTTCACAGTGCGTGTGCATATGTGAAGCTTGATTTATGATCACCATTTTACAACTGTGAAATGAATTTATGGCTGACATTACGTGTGTTCTTTTACATGGGTATATATTTTCTTAGCTTTGGTTTATAGGAGTTGGATTACAATGGCAAATACAATATTATAAGTTAGAAACGAAGACTTCTAACACATCTTCCAAATAAGCTATTGGGAATAGAATCTTCTCAGGAACACTTGGTAGTCTATCCCGCTATCATGTGACTATTGAGTGGGACACTGTGCTCTTCGTAATATTGGTTGGAACATTATGTATATCATCTCTTGGACATTTTTGTGCTATCATGGTTTACCAATTTGGAATTCTGTTCTGTTAATAGCTTCTTTGTGCCTGTGTGGCTGGTAACTTATTAAGGATGTCTCTTATGTTGGTAGAATGGATACATTGAAGAGGCATCTACCCGTTTCTGGTCAAGAAGGTTTACAGGAACTCAGGAAAATAGCTATCAGGTTTGAGGAAAAGATTTTTACTGCTGCCACAAGTCAGGTACATCCATCAAGCTGGGTCCCTTCATTTCATGACTAATGTACATGTAGAGAGTATCTACACATGCAGAATACAAAATACCTCGGAAGATATTTTTCTATTTGCATTAAGCAGTGCCGTGCGATTTATTTTTTTCTGTAATTGCTTTTTTCAGGGAGACTACCTACGGAAAATATCTCTAAAGATGCTTACAATGGAAACAAAGTCTCAGAATCCTCCAGCCAATTCTTTGCCGCCCAACTCTACTGGCAATGGCAATAAGCCCCCAGATCCGGGTAAAACCATTAAAGATTCATTTGCATGATTTAGTTACATATAAGTCCATCAAGTTGGTCTCTCTAGTTTGATATACATATATACCTTACTTCTCCGCGTATATGTGTATTTTGTATTTAGGTATGTTGACTTGCCTTTCTCATTGTGAAGATGGATGTATAGTCCTGTTGAATGGTCTGAAGATGGTCCCTTTTAATATCTCAAATGTAGCATTGCCAACATTTTATTGATGGTGGTATTGGAGAAGTTGGATACTATATGGAATTGTTTCATCTTTCAGAATGTTTTACCCTTTAAGCAGGTTACAAGAAATAAATGAGTTGTTGAATATGATGGATATAAATGATATCTCCTTCTGTTCATTTTAAACAGTTCATCAAAAAGAAATGAGTTATCGAATGCCTTTGTCCATTAGGTTAGAAATTGCTTGTGTGTATTCTCTACGACTTGTTTTCTTTCTCCTTTCATTTTTCTTCCACACTTGTTCCTATAACTTTGTGTTTTTGTCCTTTCACATTGGATAGGGATGTCTGGTATGCAATCCCAACTTCACAATCAAGGGCAACCACTTCCTATCCCACTTTCAGCTAATCCGTCACAATCACGGCAACTGTTATCGCAGAACATTCAGAATAGCGTTTCGTCTGCTGGAGTTCAAGCCACTCCAACTTTACCATCTGCACTGCCTCCTGCCTCTAGCATAAACCAGACTTCTATCCCAAATGCTGTCAGCCAGAATACCAATGTGCAGAATATATCTGGAACTTCACAGAACTCAGTGGGGAATTCAATGGGTCAGGGGATTCCCTCCAACATGTTTGCAAATAATCCGCGGCAAATGCAAGGAAGACAACAAGTTGTTTCCCAGCAGCAGCAGCAGCAACAGCAACAGTCACAGAATCCACAGCAGTATATGTACCAACAGCAGTTACAACAACATTTCTTGAAGCAGAAGTTCCAGCAGGCAAACATCCCACATTCACTTGTGCAATCTCACATTCAGCAACAGCAAAATCTATTGCAAACCAATCAGATGCAATCTCCTCAGCAATCGGTCATGCAAACATCATCTGTCATGCAGCCTTCTCTCTCTGGTCTTCAGCAGAATCAGCAGCCATCTATTCAACAGGCGACACATTCCATGCTTCAGCAACATCCGCCTTCAGTTCTTAGGCAGCAGCCGCAACAGGCAGCTGTTATTCATCCACAGCAAGCACCAATGCAGCATCAGTCAATATTGCCTCCACAGCAGCCAAATGCTGCAAATATGCAACAGAACCAATTAATTGCACAACAGAGTGTGGTTGGGGACATGCAACAGCAACAGAGGTTGCTTGGCCAGCAGAATAATCTTCAGACTATGCAGCAGCAACAGCACCAACAACAATTAATGGCTCAGCAAAACAACTTCTCTAGTATGAATCAGCAACAGTTGGGCTCTCAAAGTACTGTTTCTGGATTACAACAGCAGTTACTTGGAGCTCAGTCTGTTAACTCAAGTATGCAAACTACTCAGCATGCAGTACACATGCTACCGCAGTCCAAAATTCCAGTGCAGCAACCACCACAACAAAGCACATCTAGTTTGTTAGCAACTCAAGTACAGCCATCGCAATCACAACCACAGCCTCCACAGCAGCAATTGATGTCTCAGATTCAGTCACAACCTTCACAATTGCAACAACAGTTGGGTATGCAACAGCAGTCAAATTCATTACAAAGGGATATGCAGCAAAGGCTTCAAGCATCAGGTCAACCATCGAGTACCTTACTTCAACCACAGAATGCACTTGATCAGCAGAAGCAGTTATATCAAAGAGCCGTTCCAGATACATCGTCGAGTAAGCCATTGCATTTCTGCATTTTTTTTTCTTGTTCTTTAATCCCTTTTGATGGTGCTTTCATTTTATTAGATTGTCTTAATTCATCTTTCTAGTCTATCAGCCTCGATTTTGCAAGTCTTTCTTTCTCTCTCTGTTCTCTTTTGTTTCTGTACAAGTTTGAACCATGGGTACATTCTCGAGATGCATTGTGGTTGATAATGCCTTTCTATTTGTTTTATTTTTTCATATGTAAATCTGTTTTACTTATAAAAAAAAAAGGGGGTTTTACTTATAAAAAAAAAAAATTATTGTTTTCTAGTACATTTGAAGATTATTAATATTAGCTGAGGATTCTTTTCCATGAAAAACGTATGTGTAACAGACATTGTCTTTTTCCCAACATTGATTCCAATATTGAGCAATTGATTAACATTGGCACATATATATTTGATCCTCATCAGGCCATCAATTTTATGATTCTAGTGTACACACTGGCTCCATATATGACCATCTTGTTTTGAAATTTTATCTGGGCCTAATGGCTCCAGAGATTCTGGAAGGCAAATTAGATTATTAGAGTGTTTTCCCCCCTTTTTGGAGGTTTTGGTATAACTGATGTTTATTTAAAAACAAAAGGCAGATTGACGGTACAGCAAAAATAAAAAATAAAAAAAAATGGAACTACTCTGGAAAATAAACTTTGCCCACAGTTATTAAGGGTGCCTCAGTTCTCTGACGGCACAACCCTCCAACTACCTTGATACTTGCTTGTTTTGGTCCATCTAGGTTGTGTTGGGAAATGCCAATTATGCATATCCATTCTTGTTCCACCCTGGTTTCCTCACTTTAGTTCGGTATATAGGTGAAAGTGAGAGGTCAAATCTCTAGTTTTGTAAATTGTACTGTGGCCAAAACTGGTTCTGGCACCATGCCTAATACTGTTGAATCTCATTTTTTTTTAAAGGATTTACTGGTATCCCACGAACTCTGAAATATTTAGCAATCTCATATGGAATCCTCAAAGAAATTTTATGGTGGATGAGGGATGCACAGTCAATCAATGCAGAGGGGTTGAAAATAATTCACTTTTAGTGCGAGGATGTCCTATATGTTTATGCTAGAGTTAGTTGTACGGGAAACAAGGGGCTGGGGTTTGGTGTATTTTGGGTAGTTTTCAAGGGGTTTTGGGTCATTCGGAGCTCTCTAGTATGGGCTAGGTGTTTTCTTATATATGTCCAGTGTACTTGGTTACTCCTATTGATATATATATATAATATTTTTACTTATAAAAATATATATATATATGTTTATGCTAGAGTTGTTTACGTAGACATTTTATGTCATTTGGAATGAAGAGTCTTTGACATCAATGATATTTCTTGTCACAGATAATTTCTGTGCCATTGATATTATCTTGATTATTTCCCTATAAGCAGATATTTATTTGACTTCCATGTGCTCATATTTAGATATGTTTATATTTTTGTAGCATCTCTTGATTCGACATCTCAGACAGGGAATGCAAATGGGGGTGATTGGCAAGAGGTCTATCAAAAGGTAACTTGCCATGACCTATAATTGCTTACTGGATAGAGTACACTTATGATTATATGTTTTAAGGAAAAAATCCCTGTAGGGGTCTTTGAATTTGGTTGGAGCCTTGGAGGTGAAATTGTGGCTTAATTGCAATAACCATAGTTGCTGAAACAACAGGAAATAACAATTGTAGGCTACATACATATTGGAAAGAGAACAAAGCATTATCCTTGCACTGGAGAACATGCTCTTTATTTTTTCCCCTGGAAAGAAAGATTGGTTCCCCCATATGGAGCCACTGTTGCAGCATAGTGTGGCGTGCTGTTCTGAGCTTAGTGTTGCTGTCAGACCTACACAACAGTCTCTTTCCTGCAGGAACTTCATTATGATGTTTGGATGGGATATTTGAGTTGTTGCAACAAATTTATTTTGTAGATATGGAACCTGAAGAAATTAGGTAGAAATGTCTGGCATGCTGTACCTGAGTCAAAATGAAGAGTTTGTTGCAACAAATGTTTTTTATCCGCTTCACAAAAAAGTAAAGTATCATCTGCAAATAAAAGATGAGAGATTATAGTTGAGCCACTAGTGCCATTACCCACCTGGAAACCAGATAAGAAACCTCCACCAATAGCGGCCTACACCATCCGGCTAAGAGCCTCCATAACTATAACAAACAATAGGGGAGATAGAGGACCTCCTTGCCGCAAACCCCAAGAACTATTAAAAAAAAAAGTAGGTGTACCATTAACTAGAACTGAAAACCGGGCGGTAGAAATACATTGACGTATCCAGGCAATCCACCTGCCACCAAAACCACACCTCCTAAGCAAGTATAAGAGGAATTCTCAATTCACGTGATCATAGGCCTTCTCCCTATCAAGCTTACACAGAATACATGATCCTCCCTCCCTCAGTCTATAGTCCAAGCAGTCATTTGCAATGAGCACTGAGTCAAGAATTTGTCACCTATGAATAAATGCATTCTAAGGCTTGGAAATAATATGTTCCAAAACCGGGCTTAACCGGTTAGCAAGTACCTTCAAAATGATCTTAAATACACCACTAACTAGGCTTATAGGGCGAAAATCCTCAATAATTGAAGCCCCATGTTTCTTAGGAATGAGAGCAATGAACGTCGCATTGAGAGATTTTTCAAACTTTTGAAAAGAATGAAATTCACTAAAGACCTGCAAAACATCACCTTTTACAATGTCCCAACAAGTTTAAAAGAAACCCATTGAAAAACCATCCGGCCTCGATGCTTTATCCTTAGCCATACCAGTGATGACCTTGTAGATCTCATCTTCATCAAAAGGTCTCTCCAAAACACGCACGCTCTGAGAGTCAATTGCCTCAAAGGCTAAGGCATCAAGCTTCAGCCTCCAATAAGTTCTGATAGAAGGGTCTCATAATAATCCATAATATGGTTTTCTAGATCGAGAGGGAAAGATAGCACCTGAATACCTGAATGTGGCGACTCAATAGCGTTATTGCACCGATGTGAATTAGCCACTTTGTGAAAGTACTTCGTACACTTATCACATTCTTTCAACCAAAGGACCCTAAATTTTTTATGCCAAGAAATCTCCTCCAACAACAAAACTCTTTCTAGATTTGCAAAAACCGTGCTCTTCCTCAAAAGCAACTCCTCTGAGGTATCTCCCAATAATTCATTTCCCTCTAACTCCTGCAATTCCTCCAAAAGGGTAGTCTTTTGATCGTCAATGTAGTAAAAAACTTCCAAGTTTCACTTCTTCAAGTCTTGTTTCAAAACCTTCAGTTTGCCTACAAGAATAAAACTTGGGGTGCCAGTGAACTGATACGAAGACCACCAAGCACGCACCATCTCTACAAACCCATCCATTGAAAGCCACATGTTTTCAAACTTAAAGTACTGGCGACAGCTGTGAATGCCCCTACAATCTAGTAGAATAGGATAATGATTTGAGCTAACTCGAGCTAGCCGTTTCTGGCATACCTCTAGATAGTGGGCTTCCCACAAAGGAGATACGAGGAATCTATCCAATTTCGACCAAACCCTACCATTAGACCAAGTGTACTCACCCCCTACCAGGGGGAGATCCACGAGGTCTAGATAAAAAATGAACTCGAAGAACTCCTCCATGGCCACATAATTATGATAATGCCCTGAACGCTCACTAGGAAAACAGGTAATGCCCTGGGGCTGGTTGGGGTGGTTGGTGCTCCAACGAAGTGAGAGGGGGGTATGGTGTGGGTTTATGGAAGTTTATAAGGAGGGGGTGGTCATGTTTGAAAACCATATTCGATTTGTAGTTGGGGAAGGCAATCGAATCAGTTTTTGGCGGGAGATGTGGTGTGGAGATCATGCATTGGAAAAAGCTTTTCCGGCTCTTTATCGTACTGCTATTAATAGGGAGGCTTCAGTGTCGGATATGCGGTTATTCTTTCATGGTTCTCATCAGTGGAATATTCTTTTTAATAGGGATTTTCAAGATTGGGAATTATCTGTTTTATCAGATTTTCTCAACCTCCTATACTCCATGGGGACTCCTATGGCACAGTGTGATCGTTTGAAGTGGAGGGCTAATAATCACAAGAAATGTACTGTTGAGACATACTATAAAATTTTGCCAATACAAGATCATCCTCTGTTTCCTTGGAAGAACATTTGAAGGTCTCGTATGCCTTCCAAAGTAGCCTTCTTTGTATGGAATGCCGCCCTTGAGAAGATCTTGACCACGGATAATCTGAGAAAGATGGGGTGTGTAGTGATGGATTGGTGTTATATGTGTAAAAAGAATGAAAAATCTGTGGATCACCTCCTACTACATTGTGAGGTTACAAGGGAGTTGTGAGATGAGATTTTTCAAAGGGTTGATGTTGCTTGGGTTATGCCTTCGAGAGTGGTGGAATTGTTTGGTTGTTGGACGAAGATGCAAGGCTGTCATCAAGTGGCAGCAGTGTGGAAGATGATCCTACTATGTATCATGTGGTGTATTTGGTCGGAAAGGAATGCGCGCTGCTTTGAAGACCAGGAACGTACTTTGACGGTGTTGAAGAACTTTTTTCTCCACACTTCACTGCTTTGGTTTTCCGCTATTGTACTAAACGGGGACAGTGTTCATGATTTCCTGTCTTTAATCTATCACTTCTAGAATGTGTTTAGGTGTTCTTATGTATACTTCATGTGTACACGGGATATGTCTATTGCATTCAAATCAATAATATTTATCTCTTACTTATCAATAAATAAATAAAAGTGTTTTTTATAATATGGAACCTGAAGGACTGGAGTTTGATAATCTGTCTTGTTATTATTATGTTGCAGATCAAAGCTTTGAAGGAGACGTACTTGCCTGAATTAAATGAAATGTACCAGAAAATCGCTATAAAATTGCAGCAGGTATGTTTATCTTCAAAATGTTCCTTGTGCAATTCATTGACTGAGCTTACTCATGATTCAGCCTTGCCGATTATACTTAAAGGTCGCAATGGTACCCAACAAGTATGTTAATATTAATAACCACTTTGGAGTGGACGAGTGCTTGAAATTAAAAAGCAGTTGGTTAATCAGCTCAGAACTTCCCCCTCCCCCTAAAGCAAAGAAGAAAAAGGAAATCGGAAATCACTTTGTTATGATTCTAACTTGATCTGTGTACATTGCTAGTGTTTGTCTTTATTATGTTTAGTATTCTTTTGTTCTCCAGCATGATTCTCTCCCACAACAACCAAAGTCAGAGCAGCTTGAGCGGTTTAAAATGTTTAAGGCTATGTTGGAGCGTATTATTGCATTCTTACAGGTTTCCCAAAGCAATACATTACCCAATTGTAAGGAGAAGTTGGTATTCTATGAGAAGCAGATATTAAATGTTGTAAACACAAACAGGCCCAGGAAGCCTGTTTCCTCACTGCAGCAAGGACAGCTTCCCCCGTCTCACATGCACTCCATGCAGCAATCACAATCTCAAATTACTCAAATTCAGCCCCATGAAAGTCAAATGAACCCTCAGTTGCAATCAATGAGCTTACAAGGTTCTGTGGCGACAATGCAGCAGAACAGTATGACAAGCTTGCAGCATAATTCTATGTCTTCTTTATCTGGGGTTTCGACCACACAGCAAAACATGATGAACTCATTGCAGCCTGGTACCAATTTGGACTCAGGACAGGGCAATACAATGAGCCAAGTACAGCCGGTGGCTATGGGGTCTCTACAACAAAACCCTGTGACTTCTTCCCAACAGGCAAACGTCAGCACCTTGTCCTCGCAGAGTGGATTAAAAGGGCTACAGCCAAACATCAATCCTCTTCAGTCAAATTCCAATATCCTTCAACAACAGCATCTGAAACAACAGCAGGAACAGCAAATGCTGCAGGCACAACAAATTCATCAGCGTCAGATGCAGCATCAATTGATGCAGAAGCAGCAAATAATGCAACACCAACAACAGCAGCAGCATCAACAGCAGCAGCAGCAGCAGCAGCATCAACAGCAGCAGCAGCAGCATCAGCAACAGCAGCATCAGCAACAGTTACACCAACAACCAAAGCAGCAGCTGGCAGCACAGTTGCATACACACCAAATTTCCCAGATTCATCAAATCAATGATGTAAGTGACCTTAAAATGAGACAGGGGTTGGGTGTTAAGCCAGGGGTCTTTCAGCAACATCTATCTGCAGGCCAGCGTGCTGCTTATTCCCACCAACAGTTAAAATCAGGAGGTTCATTTCCTATATCTTCACCCCAACTCCAGGTTGCGTCCCCACAGATACTGCAACACTCTTCTCCACAGATTGATCAGCAAAATGTCTTATCATCCCTCACTAAAGTTGGAACACCTCTGCAATCAGCAAGCTCACCTTTTGTTGTCCCATCTCCTTCTACTCCTTTGGCTCCTTCTCCTATGCCTGGGGATGCTGAGAAACCTATTTCTGGTGTTTCTTCACACTCAAATGCTGGAAATATTGGGCACCAACAGACAAGTGGTGTGGGAGCACCAGTTCCATCCCTTGCCATTGGCACCCCTGGGATATCGGCCTCACCTTTGCTCGCTGAGTTTACTGGTCAAGATGGCACTCTGGGCAATGCTTTGATGAATGTTTCTGGAAAGTCAAGCATTACAGAACAACCTCTTGAACGTTTAATTAAAGCGGTTAGTTAATATTTGTTTCTCCCACCATGATCTTTTATGGCAGTTGATGATATTTCTAGCACAAAACTTGAAAATTTTATCTGCTGTTTTTCTTTGCTCATTAATTACAATTTTCTAACTACCGCCTTTTTGCAATGCGAACCATAAACTACAAAAAACTGCATTGCGCACCCTAAACTATCAATATTTTCAAGGTGCTCCATCCATTAGGGATTGTTAAAATTATACCTTGTGATCTATTCATCTTAAGGATCAGATCTTAACTCAAGTGCATATTGAAGCCTATTTGGTAGTTTAGGGTGCACATCCCTTTCTCTTTTCTTATTCTATTCTCATTGATTATAAACGATATAATTCTATTTGTAATTGTAATTCAGGTAAAATCAATGTCACCTAAAGCATTGAGTGCCTCTGTTAGTGACATTGGTTCAGTTGTGAGCATGATTGATAGGATAGCAAGTTCAGCACCAGGTAATGGATCCAGGGCTGCTGTTGGTGAGGATTTGGTTGCCATGACAAAGTGCCGCCTCCAAGCAAGAAATTTCATCACACAAGATGGAACCAATGGGACAAGGAAAATGAGGCGCTACACAAGTGCCATGCCCTTAAGTGTTGTTTCGTCAGCTGGCAGTATGAATGATAATTTCAAGCAGCTGATGGGTTCAGAGACGTCTGACCTGGAGTCAACTGCAACTTCTAGTGTCAAGAGGCCTAGGATCGAGGTATAAAACTCAGCTTGTTTCACACAATTCTAAAAGAATGGTAGAATTTTTTTATTAGAGACTTAAAAAGGCGCACCTTGAATGCCAATGTAGTAATTTCTCAGGCTGTAGAAAAATATGGCATGAGTCTCATGGTCCCTAATTTCCCATGCCTTGAACTCTTAACACAATAAAGGATGACGCACATGCACCTCCTTGGAGCCCTTGTGGGTACATGCAATACAGTTTTGTATTGATGAATGTTGACTAGATGCAGTTGTAGCATAGAATCTACAAACTTATGTTGTTTTGTGGCAATTTTTTTCTGCTTCAAATTTGCTGCTGCAAGTAAGTTCTGTTGTAACCGTCATGTTTCTCTCGGTTAGTTCTTCTCATCATGAGAAAAGAAACCAAGTCCCCCCATCTTGTTAAGTTTTTATTTTATGGTAATCATGCCCATATTGGCTTCTTCAGTATAAATAAATCATGTGGTACCTGTTACAGGCTAATCCCGCCCTTTTAGAAGAAATAAGGGAGATAAACCAGGGACTTATTGACACAGTTGTTGATATCAGTGATGAAGATGTCGATCTTACTGCCACAGCTGCTGCTGCTGACGAGGGTGAAGGAACCATTGTCAAGTGCTCTTTCATTGCCGTGGCTCTCAGTCCAAACTTGAAATCTCAGTACACTTCTGCACAAATGGTGGGCTTTCAGACCTTCAAACATGAAGTAAATTTGTTCATGTAAAGTATCTTCTGTGTTTATATGTACTTCACTGTTTTGCAGTCACCGATTCAGCCATTAAGATTGCTTGTTCCCTCAAATTATCCAAATTGCTCCCCGATTCTCTTGGACAAATTTCCAGTTGAAGTCAGGTAACGGAATTTCTTGCTATGCCTTTCTTTTATACGTTGCTTTTGGCATAAATTCAAGATATGAAGTTTATTTCCCCGGACTTAATGAGGATAACAATTTCTTTTGATCCTTGTAAGAAAATGAACATGATATGAAATAGAGCCTCTATATTTCATTTGTAGGTTCCTAAAAAGTTTTCAGAAAAAGAAAAAGGTCATTCATATTTTGTTGGTTTACCATGAAAGGAATAATTTCATCCATTTATCACCTAGTTTTGGTGGATTGGTTTCCTTGTCTCTTCTGTGGAAACACGGGCCTTGTGTTTCTGTACCTTTCTTTATGGCAGGATATCGTAATGCTGTAAGTGACTTCAAAGTTCAAACCTTTCCTCAATATGATTATTTATGAATTCCTCAACCCCAATTTTTGATCCGTACTTCCCGTCCTTATCCTCAAAGTCAAAGTATTTATCTGAGAAATCCTTCATCTCTAACATGCAAAATTGGGTTTGATATTCTGCTTTGACAGTAAGAAGTATGAAGATCTTTCGGTGAAGGCAAAGTCGAGGTTTAGCATATCTTTACGAACCCTTTCACAACCCATGTCGCTTGGCCAGATAGCAAGGACTTGGGATGTTTGTGCTCGAGCGGTTATTTCCGAGCATGCACAGCAGAGTGGCGGGGGTACTTTCAGCTCAAAATATGGGACTTGGGAGAACTGCTTGAGCGCTGCATGACCATCTTTGTGGGTTGTAGACCCACACAAAGTTACCATTGCTAGAGTTTGCTACAATCAACCTTTGATGCAGAGTTTGCTGCAGCTGCGACTGGCAAACAGTTTTTGAAAATAAGACTTACATTAGCTGCCATGCTTATCAAGGGATATAGACGTAGGTAGTTGTTTGTAGAGAAGTTTGTCAATTGTCAACTTCAATCTTCCTGGATTGAAGACGAGACTTGGTTTAATAATGTATATTGTAGAACACAGAATTAATACCGCATTATAGAAATGTATTCTGGCTTGTTTCGTGTTGTAAGCACGCAGCAGTCTGTAATTTTTGCCAGTTCTAAGGATATTTCAAGTATATTATATATTTTATATTTGTCCTAGCGAACAAATGCAGTTGAAGTGTCATATGAACGCAACTGGGATTATGAAAATTAAAGAAATATAAAAAAGAAATCTTAAGGATACATAAAAGGTTGTAAAGTTATTTTTATTGTAAAGTATATAAGACGTATTATGTGAAATCTTTTGTGGGTTTAATCTCTATATATATTCTTTCTAATTTATAAAGAATATATTCTATAACGTCATTTGTGGGTTTAATCATTTGGCTTGCCATCACGTGAGATTAGGAGAAGACAAAAATCAGGATGAAGAAAACCATTTACTCTTAAAATGATTGAAGACTACTTTTTACATTTTATTTTTAAGCTAATAATTAAATGTCAATATAAATGAGTAAGGATACCGACACAACATATTTCATAATATATATATATAATTTAAAATGAAAATATTTTCATAAAATAATATTAAAAAATAGAAGTTCTAGAATTCGAAACTCCCTCGTCTCAAAATAAAAATGAAATATCATTTTGAAACATGATTGTATAATGGAAAATGCTAGATCCCCCGCTAGGGGATCTCGCTCCCAGTTTTTTTTTTTTTTTTCTTAGTGATTAAGTAAAAATTGTTTAATATTATTGTGAATTTTTTATATTTTTTTTAATATTTAAAAACATTAAAAAAATGATGTGAAAAAAAAATACAAAAATAGAAAAAAAAAATTTGGCCTAACGGGAGCCCCAATAGCCGTAACACTATCCTTGTATAATATGCTGTAAAAAGCTAACATCTTTTTATTATTGAGAATTTGAGTGATGCGTTCCTAGGTAAAATTCTCTTTTATAATTTTTTTATTTATATTTTTTAATATTTTTAAAAAATAGGAAAATATATTAATAGTTATTTCTTTAATTATTAAATAAAATTAAAATTTTAAAAAATAAATATAGAACTGTCAAAATGAGAGTGCAAAATAGAGCCGCGTAGTACCACTATTCTTTTATCATTTTTCATCTGACTAAACCCCCTAAACCAACGGCATTCAACGAGGGATTCGGCAGCTTCAAATGTTAAAGAAATACCCTTCAATCAGCTCGTAAATTACAATTATACCGATCCCCCGTCCAAGTATTTCATTTGCACTGTCTCTCACCCTCGCTCGCTCGCTCGCTCGCTCGCTGACGCTAAGAGTGGCGTTAGAACTTAGAATGGCTTCATCTTCAAGAAACAAATCGAACGTTCAAGATTCTCATGCGTTTCAGAGATCGTTGCCGTCGAGGTGCCCATCCTCCTCGGCATTCGCTTCCTCGAGCTCGACCTTCGCCTCCCGATCTTCGACCATCTTCACGCGATCCCCCAAGCCCGCCGACATGTACGGACGCCGCTACTCCTTTGCCTCGTCGTCTTGTTCCGTACGTTTTTCCATCGAGCAGCCAACCTCTCCGGGACGTTCTTTGATCTTTATGAGGAAGCAAGCCAACACTGCGGTGTCGTTCAGCAAGAAGAACGCGTGCGCCTGTTCTCCTACGACGCACCCCGGCTCTTTTCGATGCTCTATGCACAAGGCTTCTGCTGCAAATGGCGTCAAGCATGGCCATCAACAGAGAACGGAGTCGCATCGACTGATTCTTCGGAGGTCGGCGATGAAGAATTCACTGGTGAGGTTCGGAGGAGTACTGGAGGGTGGCGACTTGATCATGAGGAGAGCCTTGTCGGCTCTGATTAGGCCCTCATCGCACCAGCAGCGGCGTAGAGCCGTGTTTAAGCCTATGCCGAGTCTTCTCTCGGTAATGTCCAAAGCCGATGACTCTTGAATTCACTCGGGAGCGGTTTAATTTGTTTTTCGGGTTTGGGAAGTGGCGGCTGGGTAGGATATATCGGTGATGAACTTTCTATAAAGAATTGCGAGTAGGTACATACGTAGTTGGTGCCATGAAAATCTTGCCAGAAAAGTTTTTTAAAGAAAGGCAAAAATTAGTCTGGTATTTACGAGAAGAGTAATGTTATACACTACACTATCATCTTACTTGCATCTCACTATATATAATATGACGCATTTATCATTATTTAATTATAAAGAAGCATATAATAAATGATCATTCAATAGTAACAAATGCGTCAGATCTTATTTAATAGAATATAAGTAGGATGTGTAGTATGCTATATAGAATTTTCTTTATGAGAATGTAATTCTTCTGTGAAGTGTAATTCTGAACCTTATAACGTGAATGGATTTGGAATTTTCTCTTGCAAAATTAATATTAAAAAATTATATTATAATAATAATATTTTATTTAATTTTTAATAAAATATCTTTTAATACAAAATATTGTATTATGCATATCGGTAGAAGTGAAACATGTTACCTTATTACTTAATTATATTTCACAACCCAGAATAAGAAAACGGGAAAAAAAAATTTATTCTAATTTTTCTTCTTTTCCTATATATAAATGGAAAATATAGTGATTGGAGTTACTATTCATAATATAATTTTTGCATTATTAAGGTGCATAAGTCTTAGTATATTTTAATTATTCATATAAAAAAAACTCGCTTTCCCTTTATAATAAACTTTAGACTACTATATTTGGATTACAACAATGCTACGGACAGTCGGGTAAAGCAGTTGCCCCGCAGTCGCCAACTCAGCAATCACGTGTTTAGATTGCTCCGAAATTGAAAACCCTATATTGCCCCCGAAATAGAAACAATATCCCGAATTAGACAACACCACCTGAAATAGAAAGAAAAGCTAAAAAAAAAAAGGTTCCGCTTCGCCTTTTCGTTCTGCAACTGAGCTCGTCACGCTCACAGAAATTATGCTACGGACGTGTGTGCTGGAGACGATCTGTGTGAGAAAGATTTCGTGTAGTTTGGTCTGATAGTTGGAAGTGGTCTGAGATCTGAAAAATTCGTGCTCGTGGTCTGAAGCTTGGGTTTCGTGGTGCTCTGGTGTGGGTGTCGTGTGGGTCATCTTTTGAAAAGGTAAGTTTTGGTCTGTGATTGTTATACTCGTTTACTAAATATAAACATGCATTTTTTATAAGTTTGTGATTTTTATTACGGCCTTTTAGACAAAGCATTGTTACTGGTTTCAGTTTTGCTGTGTTGGAAATTAAACAACACAGGTTTCACCATTACAAGGGATACTATTAATGGAGAAAGGATGTGTACCCAACATATTTTTTGTTTTAAAATGTTCTGCCCATCACTGGTCAGTAATTCAGATTAAATACTGCATATTTATTATATTAAAATGTTCTGGCCATCCTATGTAATTATTTCAGATCAAATACATCTCAATCCAATGGGGAATAAGACCTTGTCAAGAGAGCAATAACAACAGACCCAAAATGCATAATATGAAAATTGGATAGGTAATAACAGAAAATTAGTAGCCCCTGCTGCAATCTCTTACATTAACCTCATAGCTTTTACAAGAACAAGATCTTGCATGAAATAAGACCATTTACATGTTTTCTGGAGCTTCCCCAGATTTCAAAATAAAGTTCCACAAGGGGCAGTTTCCCTAGAACTAAAAAAATAAATAAAAAATAAGGGAAGTGCTGAAAGAAACCAAGGCTTCGGGCTGCTGAGGAGATTCAGTCTCCAATGGAGATGGATGGACAGAGGCACAAGAGAATGCGAAGAGATATGGGTGGGAAATCTATAACCTAAGGATATGCGAAGGGATATGGGTGGGAGCTCTGTAACGTTTCTCCTATTAATGAAACGATGCCGTGTTGTTTAAAGGGTACCATGTCAGCGGCTTGACTGAGCCTACTGTGCGCCGTTTGAGATCCCCGACTGCATTTAGACTTATTCTTTGGATTATATATATCGACTAGTATTTTGGGGGATTGGGCTCAAGAGGTCGTGTGACGTGGAGAGGTTGGAAAGCACAAAGTTTTTGTCTGTTTTTATTTTTATTTTTTTTTTGAACTTGAAGAATCAAGACTGCAAGAAATGATGCAAAAAAAAAAAAAGACTGCAAGAAAGTGGTGTTTTGAAGACCGTTTCTTTAGGCATGAATTTACAGCATCCCTATTTTTTTAATCCAAAATTCCTTGTTATATCTTTTCCAAAAAAAATAATTATAATGTCACCAAAAAAATAACAGTATCCCAATAATAATGATATTCTTGTTCCCTGCGCCCCGAAAAAGGTGGGGGAGTGCATGAACAAAAATGATGGCCAATAACTAACATGATTGCATGCATGTTTTTGGGAGAGGAGACATCCATGTCCACATGGATACGTTGAAATTGTCTTGGCTTTCTGGGACTTACTGGTAGTGTCCTGCTTTGCTGTCAGTCGACATGTGATGTAGCTTCCCATGTGTAATTTACTGTACAAATTATTTAAATATAATAACGGAAATTTCTTTTTGAACGTATAACAAAAAACTAAAAAATTGATTACTCCCCATATAGAGCTAGTATTGCCTTTAACAAAACAGTAATAAAACTTGTTTCGGGCTATAATAGCATTGGGCTTGGGCCTAAAGAACAGTGAGAAACCCAACTATGGAACAAAAAACGCCCTTCACAATTGAAATGGGTCTGGGACCCCTTTTTCCATCGTAAATTGCATAGTTGGAATTACCCAAAATAAGAAATAAAAAAAAAAAGAAAAAAGATTGAAATACAAATTATGGTTATAATAATATATAGCATTACGCGATGCAAATATCGATAAAATTAAAGATGCTTTTTTAATCTTTTTGTGCAAATACGGCACGACCAACTGTATGACCCTTTTGTTGGAAGACATGTTTGTTTTTAGGATAATATATCTTTAGCTTATGGCCAAGTACTCAATTATGAGCTTTTTTTTTTTTTTTTTTTTTAAAATTTATTTTAACCGTTGAGTTGGCCTACGTCAAATCTAGTATCAACCTCAGACGACATAAAATCAATCTCATATCTTATTATAAAATAGTTAATTACATTGTCACATAATTTTAAACTTTTATTGTGTGGTGGCGCCAGACGATATTGTGATCAGATCTAACTATGGAAATGGCGGCCCACCCATGAGAATAAGATAGGTGTCTGCGGAGTGGCTGGGCGCCACACCACGACCAAAAACAATATTATAATTTATAACCCAATATTATAGAGAGCAATATGCAAAAACTAATGCATAGTCTAAGGCAATTTTGAAAAGCGTGTAATGTATGTAGATAATGTGTGGTGGAGTTTCAATGAATGAATTCGAATCAAGGTCTGCTTCACACCGTACTGAATGAATCGATGGCGGAAATGTGGGTGGCCTAGAGGACAAAGCTCTTCTTCTGTCTGTCGTTATCATTGTCGGCTTAGCACATCACAGCCCCCATGAAGGCCCTGTCCCTATTTAAATATACTAAACAAAAGCGTTATTAGGCACGACAAATATACTGGACAAAGTCGGAGTGGTTTACGTGTTCCAAGTTGATTGATAGTTCCACTGATTTTCAAATTAGGGTGCTGCTACTTCCAGATTGGGAGCCCACCGAAAGAGTCGTTAGGTAAAAAATGTCTTCTTAATTTTTTTAATATTTTTTAAACTCATTAAATATTTCTTTTAAAATATAAAAATTCCAAATTCATTAAGAAATATTTACATAACTATTAATTAAAAAATAAATATAAAAAACTCAACTGGTACATCGCCTTCTATGGGAGAAGCATTTCCGGCATTTGGCCCTCCCTCCTCTTTCACTTTTGAGTAACATATGCACGTAATATATTTTATGATATAATCATATTTTTATATAAAAATATCTATTCTTTTAAAATATTATTTTGTCAAATATTGTAAAGTGTGACGTATATTTATGGTTTTCTAAACATTGTACTTCCTCTACAGTTTGAGGAAAAACAAAGACTCGCAAGGAATGAATCTTCCGCTATATTTTATTAACATGTATATCACCGTAAAATATATAAATATTGTATAATTATTTTTAAAAAAAGTATAATTTATTATTAAAAAGTTAATTTTTTATATAAATTTTATATTTTATTTATTTTTTAAAAATAATTATGTAGTGATTTCACAATTCAGATATTTTTTTTTTCCATTTTATTATAATTGATGGTATCAAGTAACAGTAATACAGTTAGATGAGATGAAACCAGCGAGTCCAAAAATCCAAGACTACAATCACGAGGCAAATGAGAGGGTATTAAGATTCCCTTAACATTCCAATTTCTCGATGCGTCTATACTTATAATTTTTTTACGATTTTTTTTTAATTTATAATTAATCGATTGTAGCTTGAAGCCTTGACTAAACTTCATAGTTACCACGGTAATAACCTGTTCTCGCCACGTGATCTTTCCGATCCCGACCCTATAAAATTCTCTCCCTTTTCGTTGCGATTCATTTTGATGTGTTTCCTTTTCATAACCCATTAAGGTGTATAATAAATTGTGCTTCCGAATCTCCGATGCCAAAAATAGCTCTGAAAGCAGGAAGCAGACCGCCATGGGTGGGTTTGGCAGCCGCAGTTTGGGTCGAAATTGCTTCCGGCAATTCCTACAACTTCCCGCTCTATTCCGCAACACTCAAATCCGTACTGGGCTACAACCAGCAGCAGGTGACGATTCTTGGAGTGGCTAACGATATTGGAGAGAGCGTGGGTATTCTTCCTGGTATTGCCTGCAATAAGTTCCCTCCTTGGGCTGTGCTTTTGGTTGGCACCGTGCTGTGTTTCTTAGGATATGGTGTTCTCTGGCTTGCTGCTAGCCAGACTGTTCAGAACTTGCCTTACTGGCTGGTAAGCGAGCAATTGATCACCCTTTACCAATCCAGTTTATTCTTATTTTGTTTATAAAAAGAAGCAATTTTTTCTAAAAACTGTCTCGTAAATTATTTTAATTAAAAACCTTTATTAAAATTACTGCAGGAATACTTCAATTATTTACTGTTTAGGATTTGGTTTTTCTGCAATATCTATATTCTGGTTGAAAAAAAAAAAAAAAAACATAAATCTTTAAATGCCCATTTGGAGACTTTATTGTGCAATGGATTATAATTAATTTCTTGAACTGGGTGCGTCTGAGATAGAGTTTTGGTGGTTAATTATGAAATTTGGGTGAAGAATGCCTGCTCGTAGCAGTTCATGTGTCTGTGGCTCTAAGCAACTTTGGAAGCCTACTGTTGAATTTCCGCATGGTCAGATTTTCCCTTGTCGAGAGTATAGAACCAAATCTTAGCACCTTCTGTTTGATTCTTGGATATTACAAAACCTCAAGGTCGAGTTTGTGCATCAACGTTAGTTCTGTGCAGGTTGTGTTCGTGGATACACATATAATAAATGCAAGATGTTGATCCTGTAAGGGAAAGACGGTAGTAGTTTTAAAAGCTTCTTGTTGTATTAGAAATACATTAGTTTTCCTTTATATTACAATTCTGATGAACAAGCAGAGCTAGGATTTGAGAACAGAGAGAGAGATTTGGGCAAAATTCACTCGTATTGTATTATATTTTCGGTAATTCATTTACAATTAAAAAGAAGTATTTACATGTACTAAAATACAAGGGCAGAAATGTAATTGTACATATAAAGGAAAACTAATGTAGTTCTAATATGTTGTTTTTGCCAAGTACTAGTTAAATTTATTGCAGATGAATTCAAGGCTCCCTTAAAGAAACCAACTATGGACTATAGAGAATTTATTTATGCTTCCTTGATGGAGATAATCTCCGTAGGCAAGATATTTTAAATTTTCAGGCCTATATTCTTCCAAAATGCATCCTTTGAATTTGTTCATAGAATTTTACGTCCAAACATATGTGTACGGCCAGCCATCGCCATTACTGTACCCCTTATGATGCTCTTTTTTTTTTTTCATTCTATGAAGATGGCTATTTACTTATCCGTTAGACTGGATTTTGGAGAGTATAGACTATTGATAACTATTATATGAGATTTCGAGAATAGCCTTTTGAGCCAGCCTAGAGTTTGTAAGCTATGTAAGCTCATAGTCTCCAATCTGTCAAAAATTAACGAGTTGTCACTTTTACTCATGAAAAAAAGTGTCATTTTCCATTACGGAGTGAAAAATGTGTTGACAGAGCAACCTGAACATGGGAGCTAAAGTTTTCTGTTTAAAATCACTGTACTTAACATAAGGGCAACAGAGTGGGCATGCAGACTTGTTTTGCACACTAATACAAATCAACATTACACTGTTTAGCTTTCACGTTGTTGTACAAGGCTGTTTCCAATTGCACTCTAGGTTGCAGTTTTTGTAGCGTTATTAAAGGAGTTCGTGTGTTTCTCTTTAGACGAACTTTGTTTCTTCTTCCTCTTCATCATCTTCTCTTCCTTCTTTACCGTAAATAATGAATTCTGTGGCTTCCATCCACTGGCACAGATTGGATGGATTCAGATGCTTTTATGAAGTAAAGTCAAGTTGGTTTCTAACTTCATTTGATATGTTAAATCTTTTGTGGACTTGATACGTTCATTTTCAGCTTGATACTTTTGGTTGCTTCTTTTCAAATTTTCTATATATGTGGGTTTTAGTTGTTTTGTTAATTCTGTTTTCTGTATCTCCAACGGCAGTTATGGCTTGCACTATGCATCGGTAGCAATAGCTGTGCATGGTTTGGCACACCTGTGCTTGTAACCAACATGAGAAACTTCCCTCTCAGTAGGGGCACAGTTGCTGGAATTCTCAAAGGTTATATCGGGCTCAGTGCTGCAGTGTATACAGTAATATGTAGTCTGGTGCTTAATGATTCAGCTGCAGAACTATTGTTGTTCCTTGCAGTTGGGATTCCTGTTTTATGTTTAGCCATGATGTACTTTATTCGGGCTTGTACTCCAGCATCCGGTGAAGACTCTTCAGAGCATGTTCATTTTATTATCACGCAAGCTGCTAGCATTTTTCTTGCTATATATCTTCTCTCAATCACAGTGATAAGCACCACAGTTTCTCTAAGTGGCACTGTGTCCTGCATTTTAGTTGCCATAATGGTTATCCTTCTGATGTCCCCCCTTGCAATTCCTGTGAAAATGACACTTAATCCTTCTAAGAAACTTGGTCCCCCAGTTGGTTCTTCAGAAAATTTAGTTGGTTCAACCCAAATAGATCCTTTGTTAACACCATCTTCATCAGCTACATATCTTGGAAGTTTCCATGAGGGTGAGGATGCCTCGGATGTGGAAACACTTCTTGCTGTTGGTGAGGGGGCCGTGAAGAAGAGAAGGAGACCTCGTAGGGGGGAGGATTTCAAATTTCGTGAAGCTCTAATCAAGGCTGATTTCTGGCTTCTTTGGTTTTCATACTTTTTTGCAGCTGGTTCTGGAGTAACGGTGCTCAATAATCTGGCTCAGATTGGGGTTGCATTAGGCGTTGATAATACGACAATGCTGTTGGCTCTCTTCAGCTTTTTCAATTTTGTGGGTCGTCTTGGCTCGGGTGCTATTTCTGAACACTTTGTCAGGTGATTACTTGTTGCCTATGCTTTAACTGGTCATAGACTAGGTTGAATATCATCTCTCTCTCTCTCTCTGAAGAATGCTAAAAAGTTGTCTCAAATTTCTATTTTGAATTGGTTACTTATTTTTCTTGATAGAACTTATATTGCCCCTTGCACAAGTAAATTTTTAATTTTGTGTTTTCCTAGGTGTTATTTTCTTCCTACTTCATCAGGCCATAATTTTCACTCGATTTGATATTATGTTTATTGCAGGTCAAGAACAATTCCTCGCACTTTTTGGATGATATGTGCACATATATTAATGATTGTATCATTCCTCCTATATGCATCGTCCCTCAGTGGTTCTCTCTATATTGCTACTGCTCTGCTTGGAATCTGCTACGGTGTTCAGTATTCTACGATGGTCCCAACTGTCTCTGAAATTTTTGGCTTAAAGCATTTTGGTATTATTTACAACTCCATGGGATTGGGAAATCCTATTGGTGCAATCCTTTTCTCATCTCTGCTTGCTGGTTATGTATATGATGCTGAAGCGGCCATTCAAGGAGGGTCTACCTGCTTAGGTCCGAATTGCTACAGGCTCACTTTCCTGGTTCTTGCCGGCATTTGTGGGCTGGGCACCATTTTTAGCATAATTCTGACCATTAGAGTACGACCAGTTTACCAACTTCTTTATGCCGGCGGTTCTTTTCGACTTCCTCAAAGCTCAAACCACTCATAATTTGGGTTATTAATATCTGATTGGATGGAAGCATTCCAGTTTTATGGAGGTATGCTTCGATAAGTTAACTACCAAGAGTGTGCCTTTGCAACGTCATCCTCTGTCTGCAAATCTGCTAGGCTTAGTCACCCCAGGTTGAAGATTTGTTGCTAAAGGCAATTTGTTTGGGGAAGCTTCAATGAAAGTCGTTTTTAGTTATTATAAAATAAATATGGCGAGCTTAGAGTAAAGGTAGCATTCCTATTGTTATATTGGCCTTTGAGTAACTGTAGTAGTTTTGTATCGTCACAAATCAACCTGCTTTTATCTTTATTGGTGCCTATCAGCTCATTTTATGATACACATACCCCGTTTTTTACCAATCTTTTTTCAGAGTTCTGCTTCAAATGAAAGGCAGTTATGTAAAATCTGAATTCAAATAAAAAAATCCTATTAATCTTCATGAAGTGGCATTATCCCATTGGATGGTTGTAAAACGAGTTACTCCAATATTTATACAAAAACAAACTACATTTAAAGTTGTACAGAGTTTCCTTAATTTTTTTGCCTACTAATATGGATGATTTGTGTCTGCCATCATCACTGAAAATAAAAATTGATGCCGTAAACCATATTTGAATCTCAGCAGAATGGGGTGGAATTGGACATCGAATCTAACTTTTCATTGTGCTCACAAAGACATCAGCTTTCTTTTTCTATCTTCCATTAAAGTCATTCCAAAAACAGGCGGGGGAGGTTAGACAATCTCATTACTGAAGCAGACCTTTCGTGCTAAAGTCTTGTTGTCTGCAGCACCCACCGCTAATGAAAAATATAAAAAACAATTCTTATATGAAACACACCCAAAACCCTCTGGTGGAGAACCCAAAAAACCCTTCTCTCACCATTGAATTAACTCCACAAAAACCAAAAAATATGACAAAATGAGAGAGAGAGAGAGAGAGAGAGAGAGAGAGAGAGAGCAAAACAGAGGAAGAATTCATGTGGGTTTCAAATCCTGAAACATGGTATCCCACCTGATCTCTTCAACACCGGTCAACCAGTACCTGTCATCGCTGCCGTTCATCTTTTCCTCCTTGCGGAGATCACACACCAGAGGGCTCGAAAAACTGTCAACACGCGGAGGCCCGGAAGCCGCCATAGGACTCGGACTCCCATTTGTGAGCAGCAACCTCCCCTGCTTTGCCATCGTCAATCTTTTGTTCCTCTTCAACATGGCTCCCTTCCATCTTGTCCCATAACTAGGCCTCGGTACAATCGCCAGAGCTGACTCCTCGCGATGAATCCATGTATGGATGTATTTAGCTAAGCACCTCTTTGTCCTCCTCATGGCAACAAGAAGCCTTGATATGGGGCGTGGGCTTGCACCCTTTTCCTTTCTAGCAAGCTTGAGGATTTCTAGCCTATGTTTGGCTATGGAAATCCCCATGCTTTGCAAAAACTCGTGGTTGAAGTAAATTATATCTTCTTCTTCAAGCTCATTGTGAGCAAAAGCGAGGCCATACTCGTAAACTAGAGACGGCTCAAGGCCGGTTTTGGATAGCCATGAAAACCAATCCATAACTAACAAGGATTATATGGATATATCTGTTTTTCTGTGATAATTAGGGAGATGAGAGACATATATATATAAAGTTGGAGGATAGAGGTGGAGATATTGTAAAGAGAAGGCAATGGAAGTTGTAGGTGAGTTGGACATTTTTTTGGGGGAGGGGCGGTCTGGTTTTCTTTTGTAAATTGGATGTCAGTTGAAACTTGAGAGTGACTAAAGCAAAAAGAAAGTGGTGTGGGGTCTGCATGGCCATGTTCCCCCCATAAAACTGGGCAAAGTGTGATTGAGGAGTGAGACCTAAGGATTCCCTTGCGCGCGGAAATGCTTGCCATCAATCACGGTTTGCCTAAAGAGCAGTAAGTAGCGTGTGGGACACTCACTGCTTACTTGTTTTTGAGTGTGAAATTGGGAGGAAAGCGCACTCCACTTTCAAACTCGACAACCCTTTGCCAATTCCAGAGATTGTTTGGTTAAATAAAAACAATCATTACTTCTGTTCATCGCTACCAAACTCTATGAATTACACATGATTAATATTTAATGCAACTCCCTCCACCCAATTATTCTGCCTAATTCTAAATTACTAGGCCAGTAACCGATGCTAATGAACCTCTATGACTTCAGCATTGCTTGCATATATCGAATGATTGTTTATGGTAGCTTTTTTTTCAAGAGAAATGTTTTTTTCTGGACATTTATAAAATCAAATAGAATTTAAAAAGAGAAAAACTTTCACTTTCAAACAGATAAAAAGTGGTAACAATACAATGTAATCGATCATTGTTTATTGCTATTGTATTGATAATGTAGAAAGCCCTCCCTTGTTCGAGAATCAGCTGCCTCCTTTAGACTACTGAAAAAGTGAGAACCTTGAGGAATATATACCATATCCAAGAACATAAAGTTTTGTCTGCCATCACTAACTAATTCTGGGCATCTCGTGTCTAATAGACCAATTAGAACATAATATGCATGATCTCAGATTAAGTTGAACTTGTGGAACTCATCTGATTGTCATCCATGGCCTTAAAAATATAGTCTTGACACTGTTTATCCACAAGATGACGATTACAAATCACCCACCAAAATAACTATTTCAAACACATAATCCAATAAAATGTCGGCAGTCCTTATGAGGGAGTGATCAAGCACATGGTATCTTAAGTTGTTGCATGGATCAGAATCAGAAATTATCTAGCCATAATTTTGTATATCTATTGCGGGATCGAGCACTAGCAATTGTCCCCAAAGGCACTACTGCATGTCACTTTAGTTTGCGTCCCAGCTTTGCTTCCATTCACATGTCCCTATGGATTACATTTTGAAGTTAGAGAGGTTCAGGGGCCCAATTAAATTTAGACTATATACCATTCCTTGTGAATGCATGCATGAGACGTACTGCTCCCTTGTGCTTGTGGGTGGACTTTTTGGTATAAACAAAGAGTAGTAATACTAGAGTGCTTCATTTCATATCACGTGAATCAAGTCTAATATATACCGTATGATCTGGTCACGTTGCAAGTTTATGAAGGCACTTTCCGCACACATGATTTGAACATTTTTTTGTCTTTGCTGCCCGCGATTTACATTTTATTTTATATGTGTATATATATATAAGAGAAGTGATACAGTTGTCTATAGGTCTAATAAAAGTAAATATACAAAATGACATAATTTCATATGAAACGTTAAATCTACTTCACAATAAAATTAATTTACTAGTTTCCTATTTAACATACCACATCAAGTCACATCAGTTTATAGATTTACTTTTGATTAAATTTTTTTTGTGACTAAAACATTTCTTATATATAAATATATGGTAAGGTGTGGATGTAATCAATAATCCAACAAGCTAGCAACTACAACATGAAGGGTTCCAAAAACACACGGCAATAGACAGAAAACATGAGTAGCAAGACTAAGTTGACTAACATTGTTTAAAGTAATTTGTAAGAGTAAGAGAATTGATTAATTAGTGATGATCATCCTAACGGCATTAGGTTTGGTTGCTCCAAGTGAACATCATTATTGAATCCAAGGAGTTGACTAGTGCGAGGTTTCATCTTTTTTGTTAACACAAAACCAAATTAATTAATTAAGGTGGTTAAACGTAGTTATGATGTGACACATGCATTATTTCATGTATGCACATGCAAATTGTTGACAAAAATTTGAAATATAAAAGAAATTAAAATGAAAAAAGAGAAGAGGGAGAATGAGAGGAAGATAAATTTGAAGACTATGCCGTTTGTATAGTGAATTAAAATAAGATAAGTTTATATGAAAGTTGAAAGTTAAAAAAAATTATTTTTAGAGTATTATTTTTGTTTATTATTATTGTTTTATAATTTAAAATTTTTAAATTATTTATTATATTTTATGTGAAAATTTAAAAAACTTATAATGATGAAATGAGATGAAATGCTTCTTGTTTCCAAACGGGGCCTAAATTACATAAGTGTAAAAAAGAAATTATATTTGCAATCCATTTTTATGGTGTGTAAATTTTATATATTCACTTTAAAAAAGGTTAATATATATAAAACTCATATAAAAGAATTGTTTTTTTTTTAATGTAGTCTATTATTTTACAATTAAATTGCAGCAAACTTGCAGAGTCTAGGAATAAATCTATTCTCACCGATAGTTGGGTCTCGATAAATTTTTTTTTTTTAATGATTAAGAAAGTATATTTTAATGAAGTGTGATTTATTTATTTTTTAAATGATTAAGAATATAAAAAAATAAAAAAATATATTACCCTAGTCGGGACCCATCTCGTGCTCGTGGTGTATGTAACATTGCTTATGTGCCCAATCTACAGCCTACAGGATCCATTACTGCTTTATGGGCCTTAAAGGTTTATAGTAATAACTCGTAATGGGGAAGGTTTTGCCATGGCAAAAATACAAACCAGACAAATTTTGTAAACACCAAACAGTAGACATAGAATCAGAAAACCGAGCTCGCGGGCTCTCTCCGACCAGACCCCAGAAAGCATACTACCGAATCAAGTTTTGGGTTATACCGTTACCTATCCTCCATCTCTCTCTTCCCCTCGACTGTCTCGCCTGCAAACAACACCCTTTTCGCAAAGTGAGGTGTTGATTAAACGTCTCTCACTATGTTCAATGATAATGCATCGTCTCTTCCAGATCCGCTTCCTCTCCTCATACTGTCCTGTCCCACAGACCCATCTGTTCCGCTGCAACAAAACCATCCAGGACCTCTCCAAACTCGGCAGAGTCGTCGAGGCACGGGAGTTGTTCGACTCGATGTGTCGAAGAGACCCGGGATCTTGGAACTCCATGATTTCTGGTTACACCCAGAACGGTCTTTTACACGAAGCACAAACGCTCTTCAATGAGTTTCATGGAAAGAATGTCAGAACTTGGACAATTTTATTAACCGGGTATACGAAATTCGGGCGTGTCAATGAGGCTCGGGTTCTCTTTGATGCAATGCCGGAGCGTAATGTGATTTCTTGGAACGGTATCATAAGTGGATATGTGGACAACGGTGATTTGATTAGTGCCAGAGATTTGTTTGATGAAATGCCTGAGAGAAATGTCGTGTCATGGAACTCCATGATTACTGGGTATTGCCACTACGGTATGATGAGCCAGGCAGGTGAGTTATTTGAGAAAATGGGGGAGAGGAATTTGGTGTCTTGGCTGATTATGATATCCGGGTTTTCTAAGATAAGTAAGCATAGAGAAGCATGGTCTGTTTTTTTGATGATGGTGAGAAGTGGGGTGAGGCCAGACCAGGCAGTATTGGTCGTAGCGTTATCAGCTATAAATGGGCTGAATGATTTAGAAATGCTCGAGAGTTTGAGGACTGTGGCCATCAAGACGGGGTACGAGAGAGATGTGGTTGTGGGGACGTCAATTTTGGATGCCTATACCAGGAATGGGAGTTTGGATAATGCGCTTAAGTTTTTTGAGACGATGCCAAAACGAAATGAGTACTCATGGACCACGATGATTGCAGCATTTGCACACTGTCATAGATTTGAGAATGCGATTGCTTTTTATGAGAGGGATCCAATTAAGAGCGTTGCCACACGGGCGACAATTATAACTGCATATGCTCAAGAAGGAAGGATGTATGAAGCTAGACGTATATTTGATGAGATTTCTAACCCCAGTGTTGTCATGTGGAACGCTATGGTTGCTGGGTATGCCCAGAATGGAATGCTTGAAGAAGCTAAAGATGTATTTTTGCGTATTCCTGAGCGTAGTGCTGCTTCTTGGGCTGCCATGATTTCTGGGTTTGTACAGAATGGACAAAGCAGAGACGCTTTAGAGTTGTTTGCTGAGCTTCATAGGTCAGGAAATGTTCCAAATCATTCAAGCTTTACTACTGCTCTTTTTGCTTGCACTAACATTGGAGATTTTGAGATGGGAAAACAGATACACTCGCTTACCATTAAGACAAGGTGCCAATTCAATTCATTTGTTGGGAATGGGCTGATTTCCATGTATGGAAAGTACAAGAACATTGAGGATGTTTCTCAGGTTTTTAGCACGATGAGAGTAAGAGACATTGTATCTTGGAACTCCCTCATTTCTAGGCTTTCAGAGAATTTCATGTTGGATGATGCTCGCAAAACTTTCGAAAAGATGCCAAAACGTGATGTGGTGTCTTGGACTGCCATTATTTCAGCCTATGAGCAAGCAGGGCATGGGGATGTTGCCTTTGCATTGTTGCTTGACATGTTAACCAGAGGAATAAGTCCAAACCAATTAACCATTACAAGCCTCCTGAGTGCTTGTGCAAGCCTTGGTGTAATCAAGCCAGGGCAACAGATCCATGCTTTGACACAAAAACTTGGAATTAATTCTAGTTTGTCTGTTTCCAATGCTCTTATAACAATGTACTTTAAGTGTGGGAGTCTGGATGGCCTTTGCGTCTTTGAAGAGATGCCTGACCAAGACATAGTCACATGGAATTCGATTTTAGGAGGCAGTGCACAGATCGGACTCAGTACAGAAGTGGTCCAAATTTTTAAACAAATGGAAGCCACTGGGGTCTCCCCCAATGAAATCAGCTTTCTGGGGGTTTTATGCGCTTGTGGCAATGCTGGGCTAGTGGATAAAGGGTGGGCTTATTTTACTTCCATGAGCCAAGATTATGGGATTACCCCTTTGGTTTATCACTATACTTGTATGGTTGATCTCCTTGGGAGGGCTGGACAGCTCTCTGAAGCTGAAGCTCTCATCCAAAACATGCCTGCAAAACCAGATGTTGTGATTTGGGAAGTACTTCTCCATGCTTGCAGGATCCATGAAAACATGGAACTTGGCCAGAAAATTGCTGAAAGGCTTTTCCAGATGGGAACAAATAGATTAGGAACTTATATTTTATTATCTAATATATATGCGTCTCAAGGTTTGTGGGACAAAGTATGGGAAATAAGGCAATCAATGAAAGACGGGGGAGTGAGCAAAGAACAAGGAATCAGCTGGATTGAGATCAATAACAAGTTACACTACTTCCTTATGGGGGAAAAGACACACGATGAGATTGATGAGATTCACTTGACATTGAAGAACTTGTATGGACGGTTTAGAGAAGGAGATTATTTACTAGATACAAACTTTGTTCTACATGACATGGAAGAGGAGCAAAAACAGGATGAACTTCTCTACCATAGTGAAAAACTTGCCATTGCCTATGGGATCTTGCGCATGCCAAATGGATCACCAATTCAGATCATGAAAAATATCCGAATTTGTGGTGATTGTCACTCCTTTATGAAATTTGTTTCGAACGTTACGCAGCGTAAAGTTGTTATTCGAGATGCAAGTAGATTCCATCATTTTTGTGACGGCTTGTGTTCTTGTGGGGATTATTGGTGAGCTTGGATTAGGTGTCATTTAGATAGAAGCTCGATGGTCATGCATTTATGGATTCTAGATGGACTGAGGACTTCAAAGTTTTCATATTTGATACTTCATGACTTAACTAGGAAATGAAGGTTTTACTGCATTCCGTTGTTCAGAGGATGGTTCCACTAACTGTAGAAATAGAGTACACATACGAATTTTTACATTAAAATATAGAGTTTTTGAGAATCTGGCCTTCCCTTAGATGGAGAACAGTTTCTACTTACTGGGTTCCAAGTGTACCTCAATTCTTGCTTGTATAACTATTCATTAATCTTTATCACCGTGATATAATAAGATTGATTATTTTCCCTTCTTCTTTATTTTTTTGCAAAGAGGAGAACGGTACCTCTATTTAGTAATAAAAAACCCTCACTCCGGTGGAGGAATAATCATAATTACATCAAAAATTCCAAACTAAGTCTTACATCAAAAATTCCAAACTAAGTCTCATCATAAATTAACTTTTAACATAAGGAATATCCAACCTATCCATTCTAATAAGACCCCTAGGCCTTGATAGCCCACACTCACCCAAGAAATCCTAATTTCCACCTTTCGCACCATATTTTACCAAAAATCTACTATCATATTTGCTTCTCTAAACGCATATGCAAACTTAATGTTGAGAGTAGAAATAAAAGACTGAGCTTCTCCTCAAAAATCTCACAAATACCAATAATTACAAGACCCCGAAATAAACCAACCAATCACAATACTGGAATCCGACTCAATCACTAAATCCCTCGACCCCAAATGTTGACAAAGACGTAAACCATCTAAAAAGACACGGCATTCATCGCATTCATCAATGGTGTTGGTAGTGTGATCATAGCATTTCTACTGAGCTTCTTCTAAAAAATCTCACAAATACCAATAATTACAAGACCTCGAAATAAACCAACCAATCACAATACTGGAATCCGACTCAATCACTAAATCCCTCAACCCCAAATGTTGACAAAGACGTAAACCATCTAAAAAGACACGGCATTCATCGCATTCATCAATGGTGTTGGTAGTGTGATCATAGCAATGAGCAAATCCCCCAAGAACCTGACCATTTAGCATTTACATTCCAAACAATACCTCCACCACTAGACATACCCAGGTTCCCAAATGAACCCCCATCCACGTTACGCTTGGCCATACCCACTTCCAACGGAGACCAAGCAATCAGCCTTGGCCTACACTCAACAAACGGCACCAATGGACAATCAAGATCACAAAAAACCCGTCTGTCATATAAACCCAAAGTCTTGAATTTTCTCATCGACATAGACAAATCAATAACCAACCCTTTAACCGTCTGAATAATTCCCCTCCAATCATATTCCACATCCTCCATACGAGACGAGCTCTCCAAAGAGTCCAAGAAATAAGGATAGGAATAATACCACGAAGCCAGCCGACTTGTGAGCAATAAGAAGCACGACTCCACCAAATATTAACAACCCCAATGCAAACCCTGAGTAAAAGGTAAATGAGCACCAAAAGTAGCAGCAAAAAAAAATCCCAAACCTTCCTTGGAGCTTCCCCATCACAAAGAACATGATTGAAGGACTCAACCTTATCTGAAAAACAACGACATTTAGAGGCAAGAGAAATACCAAGCTGTTGAATAGAATCATCCACCAGGATGGCATTTTGACGTGCTCGCCAACATAAAAAAGACATCTTCTTTGGCACGTGATCTTGCCATAGCCACTTACGCCAATGAAAAACAGTACCATGAGACCTAATAAGGTTGATTCTTTTATGCTTGCGCACTTTTCTCTTTCGTTGAACATTATTAAATACCTTCTATGCCTTAGGGTTAAAAAATGGGCATTGCACCGTTTGAAAAGATGGAAAGGGATTTTAATATTTGGATTGATTTTTTTTTTTTTAATTAACCTTCTTATCTAGTAAAAGATTGTGAGTTTATTCGATGAACATAAATAGTAAAACTTGAACCAAGTAGAAAGATAGAAAAGAGAATAGAAGTAGTCCGGGCGTCATTTTTCAATTTCAGAAACAAGGAGTGCTGGATAATGTTCAAAACCAGGGAGAGATATTTTGCGCGCCCTCTCCATACACGGATGGTTCAACAGCATAGCAACGATGGAGAAGGATTACTATGGTTGATGACATGATAACTAAAACACTTGAAGAACAAACCTTTGCCCAAGAACGGAAAATCATGCTTGCTAATGTAAACGTGTTCATTAAAACGGCAGTATTGTTTCTGAACTATACAGTTACAAAACAACTTACAACGGGCTCTCCAGTTAAGAAATAAACGTGGGAGGGACTAAGGCAAAGCATGACATGTCAATCCATGTGAAAAGTTTACAACTCAACTTACATGTGGAGGTTACATCCAAGAAGATTCTCCTCGTAGCATTCCTGACATGTTATCTGAACCTGCACGGATCTTCGGCAGTGTCAAAATACATAGTATCTGGAATATAACGACCACTCTGATCTTTCAATCACCACGTGCTGAAGTAATGTACTTTGTTAAACCTCCCTGGTCAAAGATCCATCAGTCTCACAATTTCATTTAATTTCTCATATCAGATAGGAAATAAAGGAACGCTAAACAAAGAAGCCTTGCCCCATCAATGGGCAGAAAATTTCCAAATCAATACCCAGTAAAACTAATCCCAACATTCCTATCGAAAGAATCATTCGGAGTGGCTTTCCATGCTATAAATATTTCCTATCACTCCAACAATCCCAACTACTATGGCTAATATTAACATCAACCAGGACAAGAACTTTTCGCCCGAGCTCAAACCACCCCCTTGCTTACTTAACCTTAATGCTATAAGAGACGGAAATATAAAGCCTAATGATACTGCCGTTGTTGCACCCGTAAACTTGAAAGCTGTCCATATGTTGGGAATCATAGTGGAACCGAAGTAAACAATTACCAATGAAACTGCAGTCAAACCTAAAGATCTCTTCCTACTCTCTAACAGTGGAGCAGATCCTTCAAACACCAAGGCGTCTACTGTTTGTCGTAGGGAGAAATGAACAACTGGGAAAACAAGAATTAAATGAAGAATGTATCCCACCCGGACAATATAGTTCAATGCCGAACTGAAACGAATCCCAAGGTCCTTATCAAAATTGGTCAGCACATCAGACTCGGTACCCTGCCCAAATAAAAGGTAGCCTGATATGGCTGTAAAGGCGTAGACCACAATGCAAACTGCAGTAGTGATCCTCCCCACCCGGTTCATCTTCTGAGGAGACCGCCCTTCAAGTTCGTTATATATAGGCTGAACATTGAAATGACAAACATAAGCGTTTGTCATGATAGGAATCACCACAAGTAAATCCAGAATAGCCTTCTTTGACCCAAAATCCGGACCCAACCTCGGAGCCTCGATTTGCCCTTCAACAAGCTTAATAAATGCAATAACAAAGGCAACCACAACAAACACAATGGCTAGAGCCACAGAAGCAGCTGAAGTCAAGCTCAACGAATCAATCCTCTCTAAAACACAAAGTGGTGCAAGAAACACCACCACCACAACCAAAATCACCAGCTTCCTCTGATCCCAGATCCCATTCCCCAGCCACTGATCAAAAACTCCCACATGATGAACTGACCCCGACATCACATCCCCCATAATAATCAAATACACCACCAACACGCCCGCATTGTTCACAATTATACAAATCTCCAAGAATACCCTTGCCGGCCTCCCCATCGCGTATTGCACGACCTCACCGTAGGACGAGGCCTTACACAACACCGAAAACCTTACCAACAACTCGACGCTAATTTCCGATAAAATGCCCATCAGGATTATCAACACAAATCCAGGAATCAATCCAAGCACTTTCATTGCCGCCGGTAGGGCCATAATCCCAGCCCCAATAATTGAAGTAGTTAGATTGAAGACGGCCCCAGAAATTCCAGACCCAGATTGAGACCCGCCATCGATAAGAGGATAATTATCAAAATCAAGATCAGGATCATTATCAATACCATCATCACTATCATTCACATTCTTGGAAGAACGTAGAAAACCTCCTTCTTCATCAAAAGGGTGTAATTTGGCATGGGTTTTGGGAGGGGATCCAGGGCTGTGGGAATCATTGTGGGATTGTAATTCTACGTATGAGTTTTTGGGCACAGTGGAATAAGCGCTATCCATCTATATAATAACAAAACTAGTTCAATAAAAACTTGAAATCGTAGATCAAAGGGGAAGAGGAAGCTTACTAAAGAATGGAGATGGCGGAAAAGTTGCAGCTTGGGATTGGAAAATTGGTTGGTTGGAGAAATGCTAGATCCGAGGGTCAACCCGAAGGGAAAGAAACAGAGGCTTTGATTTCTTATTAGGAGGAGAAATAGGTTTTGCTAAAATATATATATATATATATATATATATATATATATTGTGATTAGTGCCACATCACGCATGATAATGCCATGTCAGCCAGCTGGGTCATGTTCTTCTTCCCCTTTTCCTAGAAGCAAGCTTGCATAATATAAAAAGGAATATTACAAACCTTTAAGGAGTTTCTTTTCCAGTGTATATATACAAAATACTAGTAAGAATAATATTTAACAGAATGCTACAAAACAAAAGATTTGTAGCTGTTAAATGTGCAACTAAATGTTAGAGTCAAGTTGATACACGGGTGGTGAGATAATTTTAAACAAATAATATTAGATATAGTTATGAGTTGTGTATATATCGTACATTTTTATTGAAAGAGAAAGAATTTACTATTTAAAAATTAATTTTTTATATAAATTATATATTTATTCATTTTTCTTACAAATAATGCATGACACACCAACTGTGAAATCAAGGATAAGATTATTTATTTGATAAATTAATGAGATTTTTAAAAGATCTTCAAAATTTTAGAAGATTTTAATTCATAACTAATCTATTTTAAATGAGTAATGCTGGATATAATTTTAGAATGTGTAAATTTCATGCACTCCTTTTAAAAAATTAGGATTCATGAATATCTTATTTATATATTTTTTAAAAAATAATTGCATAAAACTTACGCATCCTATAAATATAAATATCATTTTTCATTTTAAGTTAATTAATTTCTAATAGTCCCTTTTATTTGAAGTCAGAAGCGTCATTGACACTCGTTAGTGTTAAGACTCTATACTCTTTATTTAGACCTTATTTGGAGAGTGAGATGAGATGTGAATAGTAATAAAATAGTTTAAGTTAATATAATTTTAAGGAATTTTTGAAAAAGAGAGAAAAATTTTAATAAAAATATTATTATAATATAATTTTTTAATATTATTTTATTTTGAGATTTAAAAGAATTAAATTATTTTTTATATTTTGTTTGAAGTTTGAAAATATTGTAATGGTTAAGTATTGATTAGATTAAAAATTAAAAAATATATATATTTATGATATTTAAATATTAAAATGAAATGAGTCGAAAAAAATTTAATATCCAAACCGGTCTTAATCTCTTGTACACGAGTTTCTCACAAAATAAAGTCAATACGTTTTTTTTTTTTTTTTTTTATTTTATATAATCTAAATAATCCCACTGTAAAATAAATTTTTATTAGATACTGATATTGGCAATATTTGAATTTAAATTACAGCCCAAGAGATTTAGGGGTGGGTTGGGTCACTCGCACGTAAGCTGGCGGGCAGGGCTCTTGCTATAATAAATTTTTGGGTTAGTTTTGTAGCTTTAGTCCGGCCAGCCCATAACTTCAAAAAAGCCCATCAGCTAAAACTAATGGGCCATCGCGTTATAGTAGGAGCTTCCTTATTTTATGTTTGACCTCATAATTATCAAATCTCTATATAATTATTTTATGTCGCATATAATTATTTTTATATATTTATTATGCATTTTGTTAATATGATTAATTAAAATAATTATTTTATATTAAAAAAATGATACAATCAATTATATTAATAGAGTATGCAAAGAATACGTAAGAATGACTTCTCGTAAAGTTTTTGTAATATAGATAATAATAATAATAAAAGTTTTGCTACATATAAGTACAGTCACACACTAATCTGTGTACCAATACTGATTTATTCCTACTTAAAATTTAAATTAACATTGTTTTTAATAAAATCTACTTTTTAACTAATCACATCACATTAGTATATAGATTAGTGTACAATTATGCTTGCAATTATATTTTTCTTAATAATAAAGGGCAATTTTTCGTGGAGCACTTGATGTAACACGATAAACCGAAGCCTTAGGTGTGTACTTTTTTTTTTGTTGTTGGTCCAATAAATGACTAAAATTCGAGCACAAGCCATCTCATGTCTCTTTAATGATAATAACAAACATATATTAGTCATGAAAGTAGTTTTCCTTCTATCCAGGATAGTGACATTAACTCTCATTAAATTATTCAATTTTATCGTGATATTTCACGCATGCCGATATATATTGTTATCACGTCCACCTTAACCTTAATAATTTTAGTATTATGATCATATCCGTCCAGTTTGATTTTATAATGAGATTCATACGATTTTTTTTGTTTATTTTCTTGAAATGATTTATATGGGAGAACTTACACATTCTATAATGGGAAATACTCTAACTACAAAGTGATTACATAAAAATAATTTCACAAACTGATATAGTTTAATTTGATTTGTCAGATTGTAGAGTTATTTTTCTTATAAAATAGATTTAACAGATCATTTGTATGATTGTTTTTATATAATTCATTTATGGATGTAGTAGTTCTATTTTATAATTACATATAACACTATTCTTTCTTGAAATACTTTATTAAAATCTAAAACTATATATGAATAATTTAAAACTAAAAAAATATTTTAATTGTGATATTTAATTGGTGGATACAACTCTGTGAGTCAGAATGAATTATTCAATTTTTAAATTGGTGTGTAGAGAACACCATAAATATCACTAAAATAATAAGATTTAATTTGTAAGATTCAAAATTTAATATTTATATTTTAAATCAAATTATATAATAATATTTTTTTATAAATAAAAATTTTCTACACCGACGTATAAATATGATTTTTCTACGTAGAAATATATGTGAAGTAGCTCATGGATAAAAAATTAAGACTTATAAAATCACTTAAAAATATTACATTAGATATTAGTGTAATTAATGATGATAAAACTCAAGACAAAAAATAACGTCGTTGTTTAAATGGGTAGATAATTATTTTCTGCGTACAAACGCATCTATAAATAAGTAATTTAATTAGCGGACTTTGCTGTCAAATATCCTTACCTAATCTGAGTTAATTGACTATGATTGAAATTGTCTAACTAACATGACATGTCTCAAACAGCCAATATGCCTCTCTCAAGTTTGGTTAAATTACCCTAACCTTTCTTGAAAAAATCAAATTTAATTAATGGGTCATGGCGCGGCAGCATGAAATTAAAAAGGTTGGCCAACACTAAGACTAATTTGTTTTCTCGTGATATCTCATCTTATCCCGTGATCTAATTATTATAATTATTTTTAATTTTTAATTAAAATATAAAAAATAATAATAATATAATAATATTTTATTTTACTTTTAATTCTTATTTTATCTCATCTGTTTAATCAAACGAATCTTAAAAGACACTCGATATGGATGACCCGTCAAAGTTTATATTTTTATATTTATATTTATTGTTTGGAAGATATGGGCCTCATGTCAAAGTTGAATGCTGGGTGAAGGACCTGTTGAATATGCTAAGAAACATTAAAAGTTTGATAAAGACAATCACCCACCACAAGAGAGGAGATATATGTGTCCTGTCGGCAAATATCGTACGTTTTGTTTGATCATCTCTTGTATGCTTGTTATTTACAAAGAATATCATTAATATTTGATTTGGAGTTATCCATAATACAATTAAGCATCACATCCAACCAATTATTTATATTCGAATTCAACCTGTACATGAAACTTTGAATTCAATAATTCGTGAATAACAAATTTGGGAGTCTAGCCCAGAAAAAGACTGGGAATATCGTGCACAACAAGATCACGATCATGACGATCAGTAAATACCTTAGAGATAAAGCCAGAATATTCTTATACGTATTCAGAGTTACAATTAATATATATAATTTAGCCTTCTGTGTTGAATAATATATTTGAGACGTTGGGTTTTACCCATTCAAAAACAAAAATATTAGGTGATCTAATATTTGGACGGTCCCCCTTGACATATATATCTTTCATGCATAGTGGCCAACAATTCTCTCTCTCTCTCTCTCTCTCTCTCTCTCTCTCTCTCTCTCTCTCTCTCTCTCTCTCTCTCTCTCTCTCTCTCTCCATTGGAATCCTGATCTACTCACAATGTCAACATATATATGGTCACGTACGTCAATATTTCGCAAAACTAAATTTGAGAAAGAAAGAAAGAAACTTCGAATATATTAATGTAAGTTGAACATCTCGGGAAGAAAGGGCGAAAGTGGCCGGTTTTATTTGCAATATTCAAGTCATGCATGCCTTGCTGAAAGTTACACCAAAGTCCAAAAAAAATATTATTACAAGCCCTTATATGGCAAATGAATGGACGTACTTGGAAAAGAAAGGGACAGGAACGTTTAAGATAGAGATTGGGGGGTAATGGGGGTGGGGTTGGGGCTGGGGTGGGAGCATCAGATTCCAAAAAAAAAAAAGACCTCAGCTGCTGCATGGTATGGTCGACGCTATCAAACCCAGGATGGGTGACATTTTGTACACTTTTAGCCTGTGGTCCTAAAACCTCCAGAGACTTGAGGCCTTTTATTTATTATCTCTAGACTCTTTTTAACTCTGGATCGAATGCCATAGATTTCCGACTTAGTAGGCAGAATAATGCGTACGTCACCGACTGCATGCTTTTTATTAGATTAGAAAAAGTAAAGAATGAGGAATATCTGCTCACACTCCAAAACAGGATTAAACGTACGAGATTTATATATATCATCATGTACTGTAGCTAAAGCATATATATATATATGCAGCTTTATCTCGATCGTTTCTCATCCATTTGGTTTAATTAGTTTCCCTTCATTTTCCCTTTTAATTTTTCTCATCCTCAAACGTGGTCCCTGCATGAACAGTCTATAAATTGAATGGTATTGAGGGCTGTTTTAGGGTTTGGTTCACAACTGCAGCCCATCCTTCATCAAATAGGGTTAGTATATTTCCCTGAACCTTACGTGATCGGGACACTTAAGGCCTGGTTTAAATAGTGAGTTTTTATTATATAAATTAAGATAATTTATGAATAATAGTAAAATAATTTAAATTAAATTGTTTTATTGAATTTGAAAAAATGAGAGAGAAAAATTAAATAAAAATATTATAAAGTTTAAACATTGTTAGAATATAATTTTTATTTTGAAATTTGAAAATATTGAATTATTAAAATTAAAAATTTTTTGTGTTTATGATATTTATATATTGAAATGAGATGAAATTGACGTATTGCTCTATCCAAACCAAGCCTTTAAGCTCCGTTTAAATACTAAGAGTATATCTGATGATTTGTAAGTAATAGTGAAGTAACAAAAATATCTAAAAACAACTAATTTATTCCCAATCAGACCCTAAAACTATTACGGGATAGCCTTTGGATTTATGCATATTTGAGGCCTCCGGTACACGAACACAAAAAGTTCACATCACGGCCGGTCGGAACAAATGTTCAAACAACCAAAGCTAGCTGAAGTACTATCCAGTTAGGTAGGGTGTCTTGCATGCCCAAGACCAGCTTTGTTGTTGTTGTTGGAACACATGGTATCTGAAGCACTTATTGGTTTAACTAACTGGTGGGTTCCCATTTTGTTAGGTTTAAATTGTCACATATCAGCTGGCCTGTACGTCTTGGATAGGGCACTCTCACCATGATTCTGGAATGGAACACATGCACTCCGGCAGACTCACGTATTGTTTTAAAATAGATAAATGATATTTACAGTAATAAAGTGTACAAAAACTATATAGTTATTTTGAAAAAATAAATAAATACATTATCTATATAAAAATAATATTAATAATAATAATTTTTTAATAATAAACTATATTTCTTTTCAAAACGATTGCTCGACTCTTACACACTCCACAAATATTGTATGTAGCATTACTTTTCAAATATTCTAACTACTACGTACAAATATATAACTTATATTTTTTGGGGGACTTCGAACATATATAAGAATGAAGCGTATTATATATGATTAATCAAAGAGATGACCATGCAGGCAAGTAGTTATGACACAATTAGAAGTGATGGACTGAATGCACTCATTAAATGTGTTACTGGACCCAATTACAATGATCATGTGTAGATTTTTCCACAAGTAAAATTATACTGCAACGAAATATTTTTTTTTCTTACGAAATCTCAAAAAATTCATTTAATACGTAGCAAAAAATAATTTCGTCGGATATATAGTTTATTTTATTTTTGTGTCATTGATTTAGCAGATGGACCTGAAAGAAAATTCTAAGTTAATAAAAGCTCGTCATGTTGTAGGTAGGTCGAGGTTCAAGAGTGAACAGAGTTTCGCTAGGTATGAGACAACTCATTGGTGTCTGAGTTCATGAACCGTTAAGAGTCGGCATTGCATTTAAAATGGATATATAATATTGGCCCCATGCTGCTTGTAAAGGGTTTATTTTCTTCGAGTGCCTAAAAAAGGTCGATTTTGTCTAAGCCTTTTCACCTTCCTAGCTAGCTACTTGACATTAATCATGATTGTTTCATGTGAGATGGTTTTTCGTATGTTTGAACCTAGCTCGCTCCTTCATCAATATCTTAGAACAGTTGTGTAACAAACAGGACCTCATTAGAACGTAAAAGGTTGACATATATCACCGGTTGGATCACATCTTCAAACAAGCCAAGCTAGCTAGCTAGCTGACATATCCAGTTAGGTAAGGTGTCTTGCCCAAGACCAGCTTTTTGAAAGGCGCTTCTTCCTCTGCTGTTGTACGTTGTTGTTGGATCAACACAAGCATGGTATATGAATCAATTATTGGTTTAACAAACCGGTGAGTTCCCATTTTGTTAGATTTATGTGACAATTTTAATTCTCGGGTGCGGCTGCCCAGCTCTTACTCACTGTCTTTTTTTTAATTATTAAATAAAAAAATACACTAATATATTTAAAATTACTTCCTTAATTACTAAATAAAAAATAATAAAAAAAGAACAAGCGATCAAGTGGAGTGGCGTACTAGTGTTTTTTTTAACTACACAGTAGCCTCACACCCAATACACCAGTATAAAATAGAAGAAGGTAAAATAATAAATTTACATTTTTTAATAGTGTAAAAAAATGTGAGGCTGCTATGTAGATTTTTTATTTTCTTAATTGTCACATATCACCCAGCCCTCATGTACTGTTGGATAAGGTACTCTCATCGTGATCGATTCTGCATTAACGGAACACATGATGCACCTGGCAGCCTCACGTATTGCTTTAAAATATCCCAACTACGTACTACAAATATACTTATATTTTTTGGGGGACTTTCAAACATAAGAATGAGGCGTATTATGATTAATCAAGATCAGATCATGATCATGGCATGTTCGTAGTTATGCCACGATTAATGGAAGTGATCATGACTGCATTAAATGTGGTACTGGACCCAATTACATAAATGATGTGGACTTTTTTTAAAAAAATAAAATAAAAATCGTCTTAAGATCAAATTCATTGACGTAGCAAAAGATCATTTCTTCGGAGATATTATTTTATTTTTATATCATTAAGTTAGTAGATGGACCTGAAATAATTTCGTCGGCCATGTTGTAGGTAGGTCGAGGCACTTCAATAGTGAACAGATGTTTAGGTATGAGACAATTCATTGGTGTCTGAGTTCATCCGTAAGTCGGCATTGCATTAAAATGGTATATACATTGGCCCCATGCTGCTTGTAAAGGGTTTCTTTTCTTCGGGTGCCTACAAAAAATGTCATTCTTGGCTCCTTTTTTGGCTGTGCCCAATTCATATTATTGATCAGCCACAAAGTAGAAGAAACTAACTTATATATAATGTACAATGTTACGGTGATTGTCAAATGTGTACAGTACTACAAATGAGTTTTTTTTAATCATTTTTTAAATATTCTTAATTATTAAGAAAAAATTAAAACTATATATAATTTTACTAAATAAAATTCTATATATCATATTATCATTTTACTAAGTAAGATGTGACATATTTATCATAATTGAATAATTATTTATTGCATGATTATTTATCATCAAACGATAATAAATACACCACATCATATATAATAAAATGTAAGTGAAAGGATAATTTAGTGTATAGAATTACTCACTTTGTAAATAGAATAATATTGCAAAAGAGGAAACAATATATATTACTGAAAAGGCCAATTATAATGTCTTTAAATTTTAAATCTTTCGTACGTAGGCATTTTGAGAACTCGCACATGCATTTAGATTGTATTTAGATAGTGAGGTGATCACATATACTTTATAAATAATAGTGAAAATTTTTTAAATAGTAGTGAATAGCAATACAAAATAATAAGTGAAAATTTATTAAATAGTAGTGAATAGTAGTATAAAATAATAAAAAGTATATGAAAAGTAATGATAAAATAATGAATAGTAGTGAAGTACCAAACCAGCCTAATTGTCACGTAAAATGGAGATCTGCTACATTCAATCATTTTTGTATATTATTTATGCACTCTACTGATGTGATTGACCAAAACAGTTATTTTATATTAAAAAAAATCACACAGTCTACTACATTAATGGAGTGCACAAGAAAGTGCGCAAAAGTAACTACACATACAATTTTTGTTATATATACTAATTAATTTTGACAAGTGTACTATATATATATATATATATATATATCAGAACCGCTTTGGAGTGGTACCTTCTATTTTTATGGTGAAACCAGCCTCAAATTTGAAACTACCACGTCACTAATATGGTAAAAGCTTACGTGAGTACCACCCCATCAGAATTTTTCTCAAAAATCTCTAAACATTTTTTCCCTCAGAATTTCACCTCACCACATGTTCCCAACCCCATCCAGTCGTTGCTGCCACTAGATGCTACCACTAGCCAACCCGCAACCACCACCAGCCAAACGCAACCACCAACTCGAAGCAGCCACCAGGTTGATGCAGTCAACCATCAGACACCGACCACCAACGTTGTCCTCCATGGTTGAGCTTTTGAAACATACGTTTTCGATGAGTGAGAGAGAGAGAGAGAGAGAGGAAAAAAAAGAGCTTCGATGCCCCCACTCTTGGGCTAGTTAGCATTGATGAGAGAGAGAGACGACTAAGAGAGAGAACTCGGTGAGGTGGATTTGCGATAGGAGAGGTAGACGAGAAAGAGGTAGAGTTTGTAATGGGTATTTGATGAGATAAGAGACGAGTTATTCGGTGTGATTGGGAGAGACAGACGAGAGAGAGGCAAAGTTGAGCTTCGTGCTGGACGTTTTCGAAGAGAAAGAGAGCTTGGGTGCAGTGACAACCATTCCTTTTGTAATTGGTGTGCTACGTGGCTTTATTTTATTAGAAGTTGCTTTTAAGCCTACTTCAGATGTACTGACTAGATAGTTTTCTCTATATATATGCAGAGAAAACTCAAGGTAATTAAAGGGGTACGTACATGCAATTCTTGAATTGGAATATCATAAAGATCATCGAATACTGAACAAAGTGGCTTGGTTTGATTATATAAATGAAATAAGATAAGATAAAAAATAAAATTTGAATAAAATATTATTATAAGATTATTTTTAAGATTCTTTTTATTTTAAAATTTTAAAAAATAAATTTTTATTATATTTTATGTAAAAAATTTTTAAAAAATAATAATAATAATATAAAATGAGATGAAATAGTTTCGTCTCTATCACCAAACCAAACTTAATTACATTGAAAATCATGCACGTACATACTCATCTTTGTCTGCGACATAGAAACGGGGCGGCTTTGAATAGAGTTTTGTTATGTATAATTAAAGTCGCATATTAATCTGCATATCAATACCAATTCTTTCATATTCAAAATTTAAATTAGTACTATTTTGAAAAAAAATCTAAATTTTGATCAATTATATTAAATAGATACACATATTAGTACATAATTATACTTAAAACTATACTTTTTTTTTTTTTTTTTTTAATATTGGTAGGAATCTAACATAATGTGGATTGACTTTTGTGGCCTCGAGCACTAAAATTAAGGCTGCACAGAAAATTAACAACAAGCTGAGAAAATAAACCATTGATCATGTCACATGTTTATATATTATTTGTCTCGTAGTCATGTTTTTTCATAGAATCTTTTTATTTCCTGCCCCTCCCACTCCTGTTAAGGCGTCCTTAATTGACAACCTTTTTCTCTAATTGATTTGAAAAATATATTTTGGGTCAAATTTTGCATATAGGCATGGAGTTTACGTTCTTTGCAAGTTAAGTTTCTCAGAATTTTGATATTTTCATGGATTGATTAATTAAAAAAATATGCACCATTTCATGACTAGATCAAGGAAAACCTGATCTTTATCTTGAAGAAGTTATAAGCTGTCGTTTCCCGCATCCGTCCTCCCAATATAAATACCATTCTCTCTCTCTCTCTCTCTCTCTCTCTCTCTCTCTCTCTCAATCACTTGCTTGGAATATGCAAAATTAAAGATCCAAATTAAAACTCAAACCGATACGACACGGCAGCATCGAATTTTGTCTTAATCGATATCGATAAATTAAGACCGATTTAGTTGACCAAAGACAACAAAGAAGGTTCCTTGTGTTCATTCAGGCCGGTTCTCTTTTAAATAAAAAATAAAAAATAGTCATGGATATACATAATTATGGTACCGCCCGTATATATCATGATGTACAACCAATACCCATTTCATGCATTAAAGTTGCATTCATGGCAGTGTTGAATTACAAGTATAAGCTGATGGGCTTGGCTAATACATTAATCATATCACATGTAAATTATATAGGAAAATATTCCCTCCGCTTCAGCTCTCATTAGATCGAGGCTAGGGTCTCGTCTCGAGTGAAAGAGACGTAAACACGTAAAAGTAATCATCATCCTATAATATTTATCTCATTTTACGCTTTTATCTCTCTCAAACTTAAGATCGATCGTTAAGTTTTGATAAAAACTTAGAAAAATATTGTAAAAATCAATTTCATGTATGCTTTTGCGTTTACGTAAAATTTGCTTGAAATAATATTGATTAATAAACATGCGGAATATGACAGTTGGAAATTCATGTTTTTGTTTTTACTTTTCTTTTCTTCTATCAATATTAGATTATTCAAACCAAAATGATTTGGGTCCTGAAAAAGTGTCCCAAATTGATTTTTTTTTCTTAGTGATTAAGTAAATTTTTTTAATGATGTTGTGAATTTTTTTATTTTTAAAAAAATATAAAAAAATCAAAAATCACAAAAAATTATATATAAACTGATTCGGTGGGTATTCGGGAGAAAAGCTTTGGTAACTGTAGCAGCAGTCTCGTTCAAACCTTCGTTTTTCAATTTTGTTGGCTTGGACGGAAACTCACTCTCAAACATGAGTAGTCAAGAGGATGTCCCTCTCAAGCATCAAACTCGTCACCTACTATGTATATTAACCCATTAAATCCAGTCCCGTGGGAGTAACCCTTGAAAATCGATCATTGAACGTCCACACACGTGACCATGATCTCAAAAGATTTTCGTTCATCTTTATCTCAATAGCCTTTAATTAACTCACGTGGAGGCGGCTACAACCAATCAAACTGTATTATATATCTATCAAGAAATAATATTTATCGTCGTGGTTGTGTAAGCGGTGTACAGTTGTTTTAAAAAAAATAAATTAATATGAGAATCATATAAAAAAAACTAATTTTTTAATCGTGAACCCCACACTTTTTCAAAGCAATTACGTGACGTTTGCAATTTTACGACTGTATGTAGCATTACTCTACCTGGATGACCAGATGATCGTCATTTCTTGTACGGTCCGTTTATTAAATGACATAAAATATTTCGAATAATAATAAATAAAATATTGTAATAATTTAATTTTTTAATATTAATTTTATATTAAAATTTAAAAAGATTAAATTATTTATTATATTTTATATCAAAATTTGAAAATATTATAATAATAAATTGAAATGAGATGAAAATTTTAATTTTAGTTAATCCAACGGAACCTTATCTCTCTCATATATATTTTGAATTTTATAATTTATAAAGTTCTATAAAAATTTTGTTACATATAAGTCGTATATTAACATTGCTTAAAATACAAATCATTTTTAAACTTAATTGATGAAAAAAATTTCAATATCAGTAATGTGTTAAAATGTATAAAAAAATAAAACTTATAAATAGAATTTTTTTTTATATTTGCAAATATATTATTTTGTTATTTTGGTATAAGGAATGTATTAATTAAATATATCATATTTTTTAAATAAATTTTTTTAATTTCTTATTTTTCACATATTTTGACCTCTAGTTGGAATAAAAAAAAAAAACAAACCAAAACAAATATAGTTTTATGGAATACTGACATTTCATTAAAGTTGAATTGAAAATCTCGTGAAAGACAGTATGCAGAGGGGTCGCACGTACGCAATTAATCGTAATTTCAACGTGCTGAAGTCTGCACACAATTTTCTTAGAGCGTGCCGACACGCGTATACCAAGGGCGGAAAAAATTTAATTTTCACATGTATGCATTAATTAGGAGGCTAATTGGTAGAAGTGACATTTATTAATATTATGATGAAGGGCTTTGCTACACGCAGTCGGGAAACGCAGTCGGCGTGCAGTCGGCTGTACGGAATGAATAAAAAAAAATTATAAAAAAATTATTTTATATTCAGGGGAACCTGCATGAATTATAAAAAGCTATAAAAATAATTTTTTTTTTTCATATAGGTCCTGTATTAATTTTTTTTTTACAGCCGACTGCACGCCGACTGCATTTCCCGACTGCATAAATCATTTCTCTATGATGAATGGAGGCAGGCCATCTTCATTAATCATTCCTCTTTTTTTTTTTTTTTTTTTTTTTTTTTTTTTTTTTTTTTTCTTTAATCCCTACAAGCTTTTTCACGCCACACGGAACACCAGGATCCCACTTTAGTAACCACCAATTAAAATTTTTATTATTATTATTATTTTAATATAATTTTAATTATTTATATCAATAAAATACATAAAAATAATTATATATAAAATCGAGCATAACATTTAAATTATAAATTGTATTAATATGAAATCATGCAGTATAAAAATAATTATTTAACAAATACATTATAAGTTTGTCACTCATAAAGCGCATATTGATTGGTACCAAGCATTAAATTTGGTACTATTAAAAATAATCATAGAGTATAACTTTATAATACGGCACTAATAAAAACTATAGTATATTTAACATCACTTTAATTAACTTTAGTACTACTATACATGATTATGACTTCATTAGGATATATCCGGGACGTGCTATAAATTTTGATCCAGCTGTATCGTGAACTAACTTATACGGCTGTGCTTGTCACCAAATCCATCTTGATTGAGATTACTATGATGCCACTTGTCTACTACAACGCGATTAATTGTCAAATTTTAAAATTGGGAGTAAAAATAATAATAAATATTAAAAAATATTTTAATTTTAAATAAATTATATAAAAATAAATTCACAAATTAACGTGACTAAACACAGTACGTTAAATAATTTTTTTTTTAATTCAAGTATACCTATCTTAGTATATGCTTTTTATCACCGTATCATTTTCCTAAATATTATATGTATCATGCAACTATGTTTGAGAGTATAATTGTTCCAATGTATTATCAGATTATTCAATATTATTCATTATTATTTCACTATTATTCATAAACTTTTAATTACTATTAACAAATAATCTGAGATACTTTTAATTAAACTACATTTGAATACTGAGGTGATCTCAAATGATATATAAAAAATAGTAAAAAAATAATAAATAATAATTAACTGTTTGTAAATAGTAATAAAATAATTTGAGATAATTCCTGTTAGATACAATTTTTAAATAAACAAGTCAACCATTTGCAAAAGGGTTGATTCAACTTAAAAAATAATCATTTTTTTACACTTTTTTAAGGTAATATTTATTTTTTGAGCTACACATTTTTTTAAGTAAATATACTATATCTTACTTAATGAGATACAAATAAGATGAAAATATGACATACAAAATTTTTCTTACTTTTTTAATAAAAGCTTGTGCTTAATTTGTCTATTTAAGATATACATATGATTTATCTATGATAAAATATATTTATTATTTATTTCTTATTATTTTATAATATAGTATTAGATGATAAATTTATGAGTAAAGTATAATAAATAATATTTAATAATTTAATATTACGGCATAAAAAAATATTAAAAAAGAGATGATAAAGATCGTTACTCTTTCTCTATTTTTGAAGAAATATGGTAAAGAGACGTTACCTTTTACATAACAATATTTAAAAGGAATGATATTTTATATACTAACTTATAAAATTAACATCGTTTTATAAAAAATCCTTATTTATTACCTATGTTGCGTAAATTATTGTGAAATATGTTATCTATATATCATTTCTGATTTTTAAAACGTGGGCTCCACTTTAGTTGTCTGGTTTAAGTTTCACATCTGTCTGTCACTTCACCGCGAGTGATGGTACGGAGGATCCGTAATTTCAGTGAAAATATTGGTCCTTTTCATTTTTTTTTTTGAAAAAATAATATTAAACTTGAAACCGACTTTTCTGACGCGTGGAAAGATGACGTGTTTATCTGGTATTGGCTAGTTCAACATCTCGACGCATCGGAGGTGGAAGATAGATTAACTGTGGTAATAACTACTGTCTACTACTAGTAGCGGGGGTCAAGACTGGACCCCACCAAGATCACTACCTCTGATCCACCATCCCAACGAATATGTCAAGCTCATTCCTTCCCGTCCTTGTCTTTTTTTGGTTCTCCAGTTTCTTCTCACGAACCGTTCTTGTTTCATATATCTGATCTTTTTTATAACTGTTTAATCTGGTGAAAATTGAGTTGAGTTAAACTAAATTAAAAATTAAAAATTAAATAAAATATTATTAAAATATTATTTTTTAATATTATTATTATTTTAATATTTAAAAAGTTAAATTATTTATTATATTTTAAATTAAAAATTAATAAAATTATAATGATTAAATGAAAAGAATTGAATTGAGTTAAACTTAACCTGGTTACGATACAATGTTTAAAAATTTTTGGGTATAAATTCTCGTTTTTTTTTTTTTTAAAGAAAAATGAGGGTAATTTTTATAAAAAAAAAAATCTATATTTTCATATAAATAAGAGATTTTTTCATCTTTTATATATAAAAAAAATGCATAAAATTTACTCGTTTTACAAAATATTTTCTATATTATAAATTTAAAAATTGAATTCAAATAATTGTATGATATAAAGAAAAATAATGATGGGTTTGAACTTTTTTCTAAATGACTTTTTATACTACAATGGTGAATATATAAACTTATTGAAAAACACTTTATAAATTAAAAAAAATACAATTTGGTGGAAAATTTAAAATAATGTTTCTCGTATTAAATGGCCAAGAAAACACACAATGAATTTCAACCATACAACTTCACCTTTCACTTAGGTGAAAAGTTTCAAAAAATATGTTGTCTGCAATGAAGCCAATAAATTGGTCGCTCCAATTTATACTTGCACCTATTTTTTCTGCCATTAACAAAATCTCACGTTCATATATTATTTGTTTTTTTTTTTTTTTTTTTTTGCATCTCATAATGGGCCAAAAGATTCCTCGAAAGGAACATATATCTCATGACCATTCCTATCTATATAATAAAGACCTTAATACATTTAGTTTTCGATTCAACAATGAAGTTTATTTTTTGTTTTCTTAGTTTTTATCATTTATTTGTTTATTTAATTGATTTTGAGCAGCTATAATATTGATTTTTTACTTAAAAGTCTTTCGATAGATCTTTAATAATGCACGTATACTCAAATGAAATGAGACTATAACAACTTACATGCTTTTATATCTATGTCGGTTTGCCCCAATAAAAAATTCCTAGTTACACCCCTGATCAATGGGCAACACACAGTACTGATCGTGCCGTTGGTTTAGCATGACATGGTACTGTATAGGTGATTCAGCCACTGACCAACCCGATAAAAGCGCATCATATGTCGATTATAAGTGGACAAAGGGGAAACAAACATTCGAATATATGCTATTGACCAACCAAAACAAGGAAAAACCACAATAAGGAGGTGGAAAAAGTAAAGTGGATGAATGAGAAATTATAAGGCTAGAATAAGAAGATTTTATTATAAATTTTGATGGATAAAATTGTTTTCCGATTGAATATTTCAAAGAAATAAACAATTAAATCCAAATATTTGATTGATCCAACAACCACTTAGAGAATAATATAAACTAACTATATAGAATTCTGTTGCATATAGTTATTTTTATGTATTCTTTAAATATTAAATTAATATAATTATTTTATATTAAAAAAATAACGCAACTAATTATATTAATAAAAAATAAAAAAAAATAACTACACGTAAACTTTTTGAACTTTACAAGCCCATGTCGAAAGTATTGCTCTGAGAATCAAAGAATTCACCTCTTCATCATTGTTTTTGAGTTTTACGTTCAGTTGTTTCAAATTAAATGGCACGCAACATTAAATATATGCATAATATCTGAATTATTGAAAAATATTATACCAATAATATTAAACAGTATAGAATTTACATGACTGCTCTCTTCTTACAAAATTCAATCATACAATTTAATTTAAGTAGATAATCCAAGAATACATGTACGTGCGTACGTGTATACATTGATCATGACAAGGAGGATTGGATTATGTTTATGTGGCATTAATTTACAAGTCTTTAATCAGGGCAGTGAAGCCTTGATTGTTTTATTTGGAATGTGATTAGTAATATTAAATACAGTTTTAAAATATATAAGCATTTTTAAAAAATAAAATTTATCATTAAAAATTTAATATTTTAGTAGGTTGAAAATTTACATATTTTTTTACAAACTGAAAATATCATTTTTTAAAAGAAAATTGAAAGTATTATTTAATATTTTTTTATGAAAAATTAATTTCATTTATTTATAAGATAAAAGTTTCAATCAATAACAGAATACATAAAAGAAAATTTTAATTATTACGTTTATAATTCTATTAATATATAAATTTTTTTATGATTAATATGATCTTAATTATTATTATAATTCCCTATATATATATCGTTTTTATTTATATAAAACACTCTGCCTAAAATTTAATTTAATATTAAAAGTCAATACATACTTTTAATAGGCAGCTTCTGAAATATTTTTCTTTTAAAAAGAAAGAAAATAAACAAAAAATAAAAGCATAGAAAGAGGGCATCCACTACACTTTCCTAATAAATAAACAACGGAAAACCCACTGTCTGACAATTGACAGGTTTCTTTTTTGGCCGAATGACCACAAAGACAACTTTATTCAATGCCTCGAAAGTGCGATTGTTATGTCGTGGGAACCCTATTTTTGTCACCAACTTATTTATTCTCTTAAAAATCTTAAAAAAATCAACCCATCTTGTTTGTAGTCTTCGGTTATCTTCTCGCGATATTTTCATCCGTGATAAATGATATATTCAATGTCTCGGATCTGGTGATCCAACTCCCACCTCCCCCTTTTTTTTTTTGTCATTTAATATTTGTTTTTCCCAAAGTTAAAAAAAAAATAAAGTGGGAAAGCGACATATCATGAATATTATTTACGAAACCCTTTAGCAGAATGCTATGCTATGCACAACTCTACATTGAGGAGCGTTGCAGACACTCGCCGTACAAGTTTTATTTATTTATTATTTATTATTTTGCAGCCTGTAATTTCTTTTCCATTTTTGCTGAGTGTGCGTGGAAACTGGGAAGGCAGTGTCAGACTGTTTTGTTTCACACTTTTCAGGAGTAGCAGGGAAGGCTCTTTTTTCTTTTGTGGTACTGAAATATTGTACATGCTGTGAAAGTACAGATCCTAAATTCTAGGCTGAAAATTACTATATTTAACTTAAAAAAATATAATTACAAGTATAATTATGTATTAATTTATATATTAATGTAATGTGATTAATCAAAAAATAAATTTTATTAAAAACAGCGTTAATTTAAATTTTAAGTATGAATAAATCAGTATTGGTACACAGATTAGTGCGCGATTGTACTTGTATGTAGCAAAACTCATTTGCCTTTACCTGTTTCTCAATTTAAACATTTCATTAAACACGAGCGAAAATCTTGTCAATAAATTTGACATTTTTTTTAAAAATAAATTTATAATTTTACGTAATTTTATATAATATATTATATCTATTTTATAATTTAAAATATTACATTAAGATATTTAAATTTTTAAATTTATTTTTCAAACAAAATAAAAATACAAAAAAGTATCAAAACTTTCAAACAAAATATAAAAAATAAATTATTTTTTGATATTTTAAAATAAAAATAATATTTTAATTTTATAATATTTTTACTTAATTTGTTCTTTCTCAATTTTTAAAATTTCTTAAAAAATATAACTCAAATTATTTATAACTCATCACATCTTAATTTAAATATTTTATTATTATTTATAAATCATTTTAATTCATTTCATTTCAATTCACTCTCAGACACATGGCCTAAAACTTTTATGTGGTTTCAACAGGAGCTCTCTAGTGGACAAGTTGGGGTTTGATAAATGATAATGCCAAATAAAGCAATTCCTGGGTGATGTTTCCCATCAAAAAAGAAAAATGAAAATGACGTATGAGATCATTTATGAAAATTATTATTAAAAGGAAGAGAGGGGGGAATTGGCAAGTTATATTTAGAAGCATAATTGATGTTTAGATTCATTTGGGAGTCGATAACAATGACCTGAAGCAACCAATGAAAAGTTCCCTTTTTATGATCAGTTGCTTCACTCGAAATTATGCTGATATTACCTAAAAAACATGGAGCAGTAAACAATACCTGAAGATAAATGGTCCTTTTCAGGATGAGTTTCCATGAAAGTTCTATGATCTGTCAATACTTGGCATTATCAACACCTTTCTTTTTCTTTATTTAATGTGTCTCAATCAATCCACCCATCCCATAAATATATATCATGTATCTCTCTCTCTCTCTCTCTCTCTCTCTCTCTCTCTCTCTCTCTCTCTCTCTCTCTCTCTCTCTCTCTCTATGTCTATATTAGCATGAAAGCAACCAATAATTAAATTAAAGGGAGAGTTCTTGTCCTATATATCTACTCACACGCATGACACATGCATTTGCAGGTCGATCGCACGTACGTACAATATTACTAATCTTAATCTTTGCAAAAATATATACTATAAACAGGATGGCCGATTTATGTTTACTTTGTTTGTATGCACATGATTAATTACTTTATATACATATATATGATATTCAATATATACTAATAATATTACTCATTTTTCTATAATCTTGACATGATTTGAATAATGAAAACAGTACTGCATGCCAGTCCATCATGGGCGTTTGCTTTTATGGAGTTCTCGAATATGACAGATACATACATGATCAATACAATGAATGGGTCAATGTACAAAAGATATATTAATATTTTTGCACAAAACTATAAATCTGAATATAACAAAGGAGGGTGCTGATCTTGTATTGTCGTGAAGTTATATTTTGTAATGATTAACGAACTATATCAATCTTCAAAAATAAAAAAATATATATAGTAATATTCATTTTTTAGAACGTGTGAAGTTTAATATTAATATTATAAGCACGTCCATTTGAAATCATGCAAAGCTATTTTTCTTGAGCAATATATATAGATAATATATTCTTTTGAGTAATATTATATATAGTTGTGGAATGCGCAAGTATCGTACAGTCGTTTTGAAAAAAAATAGAATTTATTATTAAAAAATTATTTTCTTTTTATGTAGATCTCGTATTTATTTATTTTTTTAAAAATAATTATATGACATTTACATACTAACGATTGTAACTATCATTTCTCAAAATTATATATATAATAATATTAGATACAATCTTAATCGTAATAAATAAATTCCGTACAATCCCATTAAAAAGAATAGATACCATAATTAATTTATTTTAATATAAATCTGAAATTGATCTAATTTTAAAAGAAATGCTCGTGAGAAATTAGGGTATAGATTATTTTCTATTATATAAGAATAATAATAATAATAAAAAGAAAAAATTGACTTTGATTTCAACGTATGAGTTATGATCACGACCTGTACCACTAATAATTTCAACCCTTACTCACTTGGTTGGGAAAAAAGATAAATATTCGGGGGACAAAAGTGGTCCACGTCTTTAATTATCCCACCCATCAATTATTTTGGTCTTCCATTTCAGCTGCACATAACATTACTAAAAAAGGGTACGTAAGTGAAAGAAGTAATAACAAAAGGCTGGGGAGTACTTTTACGTGGAACCTTTCATTATCTCTATTCATTCATTGCGCGTTTGCTTTTCGTAAAGGGCTGCTCTCAAGTCTTTTAACTGTTGGGTCTGCTAATTCATTGTATTCTTCCAAGTGGTCTATGCATGAGCTATAACTACAAGTTTGGATCATAAAGAAGAATTCTTCTTCATTTTGGCTTTTGTTATCAGCCGCTAATACAACAAATCTTATGTAATTATTCATTTCAATTGATCACATTGATTGATACATATGATTGGATATAACATTTTAAGGAAAGTCTACACCACATGATCTAAGTTTATATCCAAAACCATTCAAATTTTACATTTTTAATGGGAACAGGTTCGAGACTGATATAATTTGCACTGTCTTTAAGAAGTAACAAGCTACAATTACTTTAATAGAACTCATGAATGATATAACCGAAATCTTGTTACAACCATTTTAAATAAGAAAAATTTAGTTATAAGTACAACTGCATATTACTATATGCATTATTTTAATGTGATTGATCAAAAAATAGATTTTATTGAAAATATTATTAATTTAAATTTTAAATATGAATGAATTAGAATTGATACGCAGATCAGTACGTGACTTTATTTATATATAATAAAATCTTTTTAAATAATGTACGACGTTATCTATTTTTATTATTGAATATAGGGTATTACTTGGGAGATTTGATACATGAAAAAATATACACAACCTCTCAACATCCCAACATCATACTCTTTTTCAAATTTTTAATATTTTTTTAATATATTTTTTTTGAATTTATTCTTTTTAAATTAATTTAATTATTTTATTTATTATTTATATATTAAATATTTAATAAAAAATAAAATAATAAAAATTAAAAAAAATATAAGATGTTAAAGTGTTGGAAGATTATATAGCAAAATCCTTTATACATTACTTGATGGTCTCTTTTTTTAAAGAATAATTTAGTTTATCTTTATTAACAACCTTAAAGAAAAAGCATAAAAACAAAATACTTTATAATTCTCCACCTTGTTACAAAATCACGTACCCGGGAATTGGATGGAATTATGTAAAGGAAAATGTTTGTGTGCCGCCTCTCCGTGTCTCTTCAAAGTGACTGTTGATTACAAAATTTTTTTTTTTAATTTTTTTTTACTTAGTGATTAAGAAAATGATTTTAAGTGTATTGATATTTTTTTTATATTTTTTAAAAATGTTTAAATATATTAAAAAAATCTGAAACGAAAAATGAAAAAAAAAAAAAAAATTGACCATGCGGTCAAATGGAGCGGTGCACTCTGGGCGGCAGAGTAGCACCGTCCTTATGTAGATCGATGTACGGTCGATACCAAAGATGGCCCCACCATTTTAATTTCCACCACCTAGATCTCATAAAGCGTACAGCTGTGACCCCCGCGCGCTTACTGACAGAACCAAAAATATTTGTAAGGACAGTGACTAGATGGAATGGAGAAAACAGCAGTGTGGGACCCAGGTGCCCTCCTCGTTACATCCCAACAAGCTCAACCTCAGCCTCACAAACATGTGTGGGGCCCATTTACCCAGACACAAGTCACACGGTCAGTTTGTTCCCTTGTCAGTGGCTCGTACTCTCCACTCCCCGCTCATCGAGCGTGTACACTTTGTTTTGTACCAAAACTAATCGTCCTTCTTTCGCACTAGAATCTTATGCCTCGACCTTGAATGGAGTTTAGATAATTGAATTTTTATGAAAAAAAATAATTAAGATAATAGAATAAATTTTATAAAATCTATTTAAGATAAATTTAGATATATTTAAATATTAAGATAAATTTAAATATATTTATTAAAAATTTAAAAAAATTGTGAAACTTATGTATAGAAAGATGATGAATTGAAAAAAATTTAAAATTTTGTTTTAAATTCAAATTAATAATTTAAAAATTGAGTGTTGAATATTTAAAATTAATTTAAACTAAGTTGCAAAATGGCCGTACCTTTTCTCTTAAACCAAAAAATAAAAAACCGCCTTTTCTTATTCTTTCCGATCAGGTTTCTCAAAAACATTTTCCAGTTTTAGTTTGAAATGTCCACGTGTCGAGCTATAGAGTAATGATCAACGCTTGGTGTCACCGAAGGATGCAGTATAGAAAATTAATAGTTTTATAATGTTATTACTAAAATCATATTTTAATAATATATAGGAGTCTCAACTATATATAATGCTCAAGACTCGTGTTTTTATATTCATTTGTATCTCCATGCACGTGAGTTATACCATTCTTTAATTTATAGGTTATTATTGCGATTCATAAGATGAAAAAATTGACATAAATCGATGATTCTATATATTTTTTTTTCCAAATAATTATCCTAAGGAAACCTACTTCGGTTATTTTCTACTTTAATTATTGTGTATATTAACATCATTGTCAATGATCTCCGTCGTGCCAATATTTAAAAAGTCACTATTTATAACGAAGTTGCATATAACTTTGGGCATTTAGCCGTGTTTGGCTTTCCACGTTACATCTATGTAATATGTTTTCCTTAAATTTTAGAATAAAAATATTGGCAGTATATGGGTACAATGAACATATGCCATAGAAAAAACAAAGGTCACACACTCATCATGTGCAATATCCGTGAATTATTGCTAGTAGGTCTTTGTTTATGTTTAAAACAAAAGCACAGTCGCATTTATGTTACAAAGTGGCCAGTGGGGTCTCCACTTGAATCCATTACGTGAAAGGAAACTCAAACAGCTCTAAAAAAAAAAGAGCTATTATTATATGAGTATAAACCAACTAAGCTATATATATATATATCAAAAATTATATGTGCAGTCATTTTTGTACATTTTAATGATGTGTTTAGTTGTGTATTAAAAAAATTTGATCAAACCAATCATACTAGTAAAGTGTATAAAAAATACGTAAAATTGACTGTATGTAATATATATATATATATATATATATGTAGGAATAACTCAAATTCGATTAAGTTTCTATTTATTTAATAAAAATGTAATGTTATTAAAATCTAACTTGTTATAAATTTGGTTCTATGTGTATATATTAGTTCATGTTTTTTTTTTTAAAAAAAAAAAAAAAGAGAGAGTAATACTTCTGCTACAATAGTACATATAGTATAAATTCTTATAAATATAAGTCTTGATACGGTATTCATGGATATAGAACAAAGTCAAAGAGATTTTCTAAAGAAACCAAAAATATTGATGTAAGGATTATTGCCACGTTTGGCTTTGGAGGTAATGCTAATTTTATGCCAAGTATGATTTTTTATTTTTCTTTTACAAAAACATAGGTATAGTGAATGAGTAGGGTGGGATGTTTTGAGAGCTAGTTGGGAATTTATTATTATTATTATTATTATTTATATTGGAAACAATTTTGAGTAAAGAATTTCATCTTATTTTGTGAAAAACGCAATTATTCAATGGCTGAATTTTAATATTGGATTTTCATATTTTTAGTGACATAAAAAAACTCAAACTCATTTAGAAAATAAATACTATATTTATATAAACAAATTTAATTTTTTTAATAATAAGTTACATTATTTTAAAAATAAATATACTACACTCACGTAATTTATAATTATATATAACATTATTAAATAATTAATACGACCCGATTTGATTCTGTATCCCTAACTCTTGTGCTTGATACGAGAGGATGACATCACGATAAATAAAAGTCTGACCGGACGGGCCCTCTTTTAGAAAATATTATTATCGCGGAGTAGTTTCATTAACGTTAACTTCCTATTATTGAATATTAATATTGTTATCCCCGAGAAATTCTCGAATTGTCCGTATAAAAAATTTATCGCCCGCGATAAAGTATTTTCTCCTTTATCTCGTTTTGTATCGCAATCATAGACGGTATTACTGTATCACGTGATATATAATAAGTATAGTTGTACAACTACCAGCAGTGGATGAATGGCAACGGCAGTAATATTTAGCTTATTCCAGGGGTCAAAGTTTATGGGACCCGTCTTAGAAACCTTGTCGTTTCATGAGGGATCCGAGCCAGAGTAAAAGTCGCTTTCTCGGATATTTCGATATTGTTCTCGAGTGTTGCTCTTTCTTCCTTATCTACCGTTGGATGGACTTCGAAAACTAGAACAGATCTTTTGATTGAAATCTACGGGAATAAGTAAAGAACAGTCGCATGTACTTTGTGTATCCTATGATTTCTCTAACTCTCGGTCCAACCCAAGCTGAAGGACAGCTGTCAGCTGGAGATTCCGAGCCGATGACCTCGATAGAGTCTAGCCGGCTAAGTGGGACCCAACTTCAATTGGACATATAAATACGCAGAAGTGCTTATCACAATAACTTATCTATCTTATTGACGTATAGTTGATACGTGCACTTAATTATCATCTCTTTATCTGTCTGCCTCCTATAAAATACCCCCGTTTCTACAAGTTCAATGTCTCATTATATAAATTTTCACAGAGAGAGAGAGAGAGAGAGAGGGAGAGTAATACAATTCCATTTCTTGAGAGGAAAAAACTCGTCTTAGCTTCCCTTCTGTGTAACGTGTTCTTTGGTTTTCAAGGTAAGAGCTTCCTTTAATTCTCTCAACCTCTCTCTCTGAAATTTAGAATCTTTTACTTTAAAGTTTATGGCTTTTTAAGCTGTTTTATTTATCTTTTCTTCTTCGTCTTCTTTGGGGATGCTTATGCGTCTTTGATACCCACATGGTCTAAAAGCTGCTTTCTTTGTTTCCGTGATCCTCAAAAAAAAAAAAAAAAAAAAAAACGCCCTTTATTTTTATTTTTTGGATTTTGACCCGATTTCTAAGCTTTACTCATGTTGTTGAGTGCTGAGTACTTGTAGTATTTTTGTTTGCAAAATGGGTTGCTTTTGCGTGGGATGGATGGTGGTTGAGTGATCTGGTTCAGGGTATAGATTTGAATCTATGTGCTGTTTGTTTTGCGTTTTTCAACAATTAAGCTAGGAAGAGAGCCCCTTTTTCAGATTTATGTGTAACGTATGATATTTTTTCAGATCTAGCGCTGCTTTTGGTGATTTCGTGTTTTTTGAATCGAAGACGACGGGGCGACTACCATGTCGTCGCTTAGTAGAGAGCTTGTGTTCTTGATCTTACAGTTTCTTGACGAGGAGAAGTTTAAAGAGACCGTTCACAAGTAAGCTACTAAGAATTAAGTTTTACTTCTCTGTTGTTTTTCTGCTGTTTTAGTTTTCTATTGATAGGTCATTCCGAACGATTGATTATGCACTTTTGCCTCATTAATGGCTTTGTTTATTAAATAGGCTTGAACAGGAATCTGGATTTTTCTTCAATATGAAATACTTTGAGGATGAGGTGCATAATGGGAATTGGGATGAGGTTGAGAAGTACCTTTCCGGGTTCACAAAAGTGGATGACAATCGGTATTCAATGAAAATATTTTTTGAGATAAGGAAGCAGAAGTATCTCGAGGCATTGGATAAGTAAGCTTACAAGTTTTAAGTACTAATTTTCTAATCTTTGGTTTTATAATAACAGATTCTTCGTCTTCGGATATTATGTGTATATTGCCTGTGAATGAGATTGTTCAAATTTTTTATAGGCATGATCGTTCCAAGGCTGTGGATATATTAGTTAAAGATTTGAAAGTTTTTGCCACATTTAATGAAGAGCTTTTCAAGGAAATCACCCAGCTCTTGACATTGGAGAATTTTAGGTATGATGAGTTTGTGTTGAACGCATCCAGGTTACAGTTTTTTTTGGGAAACGAAGTCAAAATGGGTTTGTTGTATACAGGGAAAACGAACAACTTTCCAAATACGGAGATACCAAATCTGCCAGAGCAATCATGTTGGTAGAGCTTAAGAAGCTAATTGAAGCAAATCCTTTATTCCGCGACAAATTGCAATTCCCAAACCTTAAAAATTCACGTTTACGGACTCTAATCAACCAGAGGTAATTTATTTAGAAATCCTGCAAGGTTCAGTTTAAATGGATTACTGTATTCTAGCGTCAAATGGACTTCAAGGTGTTTTTACTCGGTACCTTGTTCCCTGTGATTTCTTATTGAATTATTTGCATGAGTGCATTTGTCTTTCATGACATCTAGACTGAGTGTTGTGTTATGCATCATAGGTTATTCTATGATTACGATCTTTTAGCCATCTCTACTATGATTGCCCCTGCTCTTAAGGTTGGGGCCGTGCCTTAAATGTTTGGGTAAACAATGCAGGAATGATCTAATTTTCCGGTGATGCCAAGAGTAATCTTTCTGTGAATGTTTGCATGAAATATATGCTTCAGAGTCTATAGCATAAAATATATGCTTCACAGGCTATAGGGGTTGTGCTTGTATCAGTTTTGGAGAACAGCAGTAACATTAATGCTTGTCATCAGCATACACTCATGTTAGTTCAGTATGCAATCTGACTACCTATTGTAAATTACAGCTTGAATTGGCAGCACCAACTATGTAAAAACCCTAGGCCAAATCCAGATATAAAAACTCTATTTGTGGATCACACTTGTGGACAACCAAATGGTGCACGAGCTCCATCACCTGCAAACAATCCGCTGCTTGGATCCTTACCAAAAGCTGGGGGTTTCCCTAACCTAGGTGCACATGGGGTAGGTTTCAACTTAATTGGGTGCAAAGTAAACTTAGTTGGATGTTTATAGCCTTTCATTAATTTGCTTGAATTTATGTTTTCAGCCTTTTCAACCTACACCAGCACCAGTTCCGACACCCCTTGCAGGTTGGATGTCCAATCCTGCCACTGTAAATCATCCGGCAGTTTCGGGAGGGGCTATTGGTCTTGGTGCTCCATCAATCCCTGGTACTAGATTAATCTGTTTTGGTATTGGGTATTGATTTCATTTGCTTTTTTACGGGGATCGGATGTTCTATATAGTTCCAATTATGACCATGGAAGTGTTTCTTTATCTCAAATAGCTGCTCTGAAGCATCCAAGGACTCCTCCAACCAACGCTACTGTAGAGTACCCATCTGGGGAGTCTGACCATGTTTCTAAAAGAACAAGACCAATGGGAATTTCTGATGAGGTATTGTACTCAACAAAGAAAATATGTTTTGTGACATCCATGATTACGAGTAAAAAAAGTAACTTTTTACACATTAAGTTTCTCATTCTACTAATACCTCGATGAGACAATTATGATTTCTCAAATAAAAAGTACAATGAGGACAAGTTTATAATGCAAGAATCAATAGGTGTGCATGCATCTAATGTGCTTTAGCAAACTATTCTGCTTTTTCATAGTAGCATTTAATTATTGGATGGCGGGATCAGAAGCAATATTATTCTTTCTAAGGTTCTTTATTTGAGATTTTGAAGATAAGTTGGTTGAACCTGATTAGCATTTGTTTGGTGCAGGTAAATTTGCCTGTCAATGTGTTGCCAGTAACATTTCCTGGTCATAGTCATGGTCAGCCTTTCAACGCACCCGATGACTTGCCAAAGACTGTCTCAAGGACCTTAAATCAAGGATCGTCTCCCATGAGCATGGATTTTCATCCTGTTCAACAGACCATACTTCTTGGTCTGCCTCTGTTTAAAACCTCTTGTTTAATTATAAATATCTGAGTACTACTATGTGTTTTAATTGGTATATTTCCTTACTCTGAAGTGTTTACTATTCTATCAAGGAATTGAACCTTGAATATTTTGAATGTTGTGTTTCAGTTGGCACCAATGTTGGGGACATAGGTTTATGGGAAGTTGGTTCAAGGGAGCGGTTGGTTTTGAAGAACTTCAAAGTTTGGGATCTTAGTGTATGTTCAATGCCACTGCAGGTGTGTCCCATCTTATCTTCTTTAATCAATGATCCACTTTAAGTTTAATGTTTTTTCCTTAAAGCTTTTAAATCCATGATGGATTTCAGGCAGCTTTAGTTAAAGATCCAGGCGTATCTGTTAATCGTGTGATTTGGAGCCCTGACGGTTCTTTATTTGGTAAGGCTTTACGATATTGGTTCTTCGGCCCATGTAATATAATTGAATATATTGCATGTGTATTAAAGGTGAATTGGACAATCAGATGATATGTTTATTCTACTCTAATTACAGGAGTTGCATACTCCAGGCACATTGTTCAAATATATTCTTATCATGGGAATGATGATGTACGGCAGCACCTGGAGGTATGTCTTATATGAAGCTTGCCATTTCAGATTTCTTACTCTATTGCATATGGTATTTGCGTTGCCATACTAAATGTTGTTCTGTACTTGCTGGTTTAGATTGATGCGCACGTTGGTGGAGTAAATGACATAGCATTCTCCCATCCCAATAAGCAACCTTGTGTAATAACCTGTGGTGATGATAAGAGCATCAAGGTCGGTTGGTCCTATTACATGTTTGATTGTTTAAATGTTTTGAGTGGAGGTTAAGTTTGCCATGCCTTGTTAATTTTGGTTGGTAATTGTAGGTGTGGGATGCTGCTACTGGTGCTAAGCAGTATACTTTTGAAGGTCATGAGGCTCCTGTTTATTCTGTCTGTCCCCACTATAAGGAAAACATACAGGTATGATTTCCATTTTCTCTGACTGTTTTAATTGAATACTTTAGACTTGTCAGGCTTATTAGTTTTTCCTTTCCTCTCCTTTCATAGATCCTTCCCAAATCCTAGTATTTTTGTTCCTAACATATTGTTTTGTGTGTTTGTATGCTTAGTTTATCTTTTCAACAGCACTGGATGGAAAGATCAAAGCATGGCTGTACGACAACTTGGGATCTCGAGTTGATTATGATGCTCCTGGTCGCTGGTGCACAACAATGGCTTACAGTGCTGATGGTACTAGGTAATTATGTTGCTACTGCTTGTCCTTTGCCTGTTGTTCGGGGTATTGTCAACAACTAGACAAGGTCTTACCTATTTTGACTTCTTTTTTTGGGTGTGGGGGGTTGTGGATATTGCAGGCTCTTTTCGTGTGGGACAAGTAAAGAAGGGGAATCATTTATTGTTGAATGGAATGAAAGCGAAGGGGCAGTTAAAAGGACCTATCAAGGATTCCGCAAACGTTCTCTGGGTGTTGTGCAATTTGATACAACCAAAAACCGGTTTTTGGCTGCTGGTGATGATTTCTCAATCAAATTCTGGGATATGGACAATGTTCAACTTTTGACAACTGTTGATGCTGATGGAGGCCTCCCAGTAAGTTCATCAAGTTAAAATAATTAGAAGCTCGTCCTTTCGGAAAAATTGTTGCTCAATTTCATCTTCACAACTTCCTTGTATACTCCCAGTGTTTCTGACTAACGCCTTTTGGCTTATCAAAAAAAGTTGCGCTCTAAAGAAATTGTCTTTCATACTTCCTAGGCAAGCCCACGTATCCGCTTTAACAAGGATGGGACTCTGTTGGCTGTTTCTTCCAATGAGAATGGAATCAAGGTTTTAGCAAATACAGATGGTATTAGGTTGCTACGGACATTTGAAACTCTTTCTTATGATGCATCGAGAACGTCTGAAGCTGTAGCGAAGGTAGCTTTGTCAGATCATTAGCTTTTGTGACACCCTGACCTCAGCATGAGCTAATCTTGTGTTAATTTGTTACATCTCTTTCAGCCGACAATAAACCCAATTTCAGCTGCTGCAGCAGCTGCTACTAGTGCTGGACTTGCAGACAGAGGTGTCTCTGTGGTTGCTATTGCTGGAATGGTTTGTGGCACATGCCCTTTTCCCTTTATTTTGTTTTATTCATATCACTTGGGCCATCTTAAGTTTCTGCTGATCATAGATTAAATAGAAGTTACTATCCAAGCACACCTTATATTGTTGCTATATTTTCTTTTTTTGGTTCTTTGTTTTAAATGCATTTTGCTTATGATTTTTTTTTTTTCCTTTTAATGTTCATTAAATTGACATTAATCTAACCAGAATGGGGATGTCCGGAACTTGGGGGATGTGAAACCTAGAATCACAGAAGAATCCAATGACAAATCCAAGATCTGGAAGCTCACTGAAATCAATGAACCATCTCAATGCCGATCCTTGAGGCTTCCCGAAAACTTGAGAGTAACCAAGGTGTGATATGTGCTAACTGGCTTTATTCTTGGATGGTTCTCTAACATGATATAGTTTGACTATGTTTGTGATCCTGCTCTGTTTTAGTCTCTAGCCACTTTGGCAGCATTGTGTTTCTCTCCTAAGATTTACTTGTACTTTCATGTGCTGTACACCCACTACATTTTTTTCATGCGCACAAATTGGGTTGTCTCTTCCCACCTACGTTGCTCTTTTCATAGACCAAACATTCAAAGGACATAAATACCAGTAGGATAGCAAGGGTATCTTCCCTTTTCCTCTCTCTCTCTCTCTCTCTCTCTCTCTCTCTCTCTCTCTCTCTCATGTATTGGATTATTCTGTATCATGAAGTTCACTCAAGATTTTATCTGATCATGAGTTCACCCAAGATTTTATCTGATTCCATCCTGTCTCCAACAAAATACCTTCATTAGCTTCCTCTATTTTTTCGTTCAAGGGTAGGCTTGGATAGTGATATGAGAATTTTTTGTTTTAGATGAAAGTTTAAAATATTATTTTTTAATATTATTATTGTTTTGGGATTTAAAAAAGTTGAATTGTTTATTATATTTTGTGTGAGAATTTGTAATGATGAGATGAAATAAGATGAGAATTTTGTATCTCATCCCACTTGCCAAACCTGCCGTTTAAGTATTTCCTCCCTGATTGTCACAGATATCAAGGTTAATCTATACGAATTCAGGAAATGCTGTTCTAGCATTAGCATCAAATGCCATTCATCTGCTCTGGAAATGGCAGCGCAGTGATCGTAATTCTTCTGGAAAGGTATGAGGACATGTCAAAGTAGCTTGTATCAAGCCTAAGTATTTATTTAATCATATCTGGAAAAATGAGTTCTGGTTTGTCTAAGAAAATTGTCATTTATCTTGCAGGCAACTGCCAGTGTGTCACCTCAATTATGGCAACCACCAAGTGGAATTCTAATGACCAATGATGTTTCTGAAACTAGTCCTGAAGAGGCTGTGCCCTGCTTTGCTTTGTCCAAGAATGATTCATATGTTATGTCAGCATCTGGAGGAAAGATCTCCTTATTCAATATGATGACATTTAAGGTAACCCATGAGTCCTGTGTAACTTTGAATTCATGGACTAGTTTCATTTTTGACCAATCTCAATTTCTTTCTTGAAACTGCAGACAATGACAACTTTCATGCCACCACCACCGGCGGCTACATTTCTTGCTTTCCATCCTCAAGATAATAACATTATTGCCATTGGCATGGATGATTCCACAATTCAGATATACAACGTTCGCGTAGATGAAGTATGATGCAGTATATGGCCACCACAATCAATCATGGTTGGAAATGTTATTTACTTAGTGTTTTCTTGATGCAGGTTAAGAGCAAGTTAAAAGGACACTCTAAAAGAATAACTGGCCTTGCCTTTTCTCATGCACTGAATGTGCTAGTTTCATCTGGAGCAGACGCTCAGGTAATAATTTTCCTATTAAAATGTGATTTGCAGATTGGTGTTGCTTTTCTGATTAGTTGTTGTGAACTCGACCTAATCAACTTCCTCGATCTCGTTATTTAATGAATCAGCAAACATCAGTCAGCAAGGCTGAGCTAAGGATTAATTCTGCCTATTCAACGTTGATATGTTTAAAGGATTAATCAATGTTTCAACTTATTTGTCTGACATCTTTAAATAATCCCATAATAATGATCAATGCTTATTTTTTTCTTTGACATGGAATGCAATTCCTAACTCGCGCTCATGTTGATTTCTTTGGAATTTGATTATTCATCAATTTTATTAACAGTGATAAAAGTTCAAAACGCTATCATCAGCATATTATTCCTGAATTCTAAATCAGTCGTAATCAATAATTCTTAATTTTCAAAGGAATTTTGTGTTGGTTCACTTACAATAGTACAAATTTTTTCCTCCAGCTGTGTGTATGGAACTCTGATGGATGGGAAAAGCAGAAGGCTAGATACTTGCAGCTTCCAGCTGGAAGGGCTCCAGCACAATCAGACACACGTGTACAGTTCCATCAGGACCAGGCACATTTTCTGGTCGTACATGAAACTCAGCTTGCAATATATGAAACAACAAAACTAGATTGTGTAAAGCAGGTACTTTCCGCATCCATGTGCTTTATATTTTTGCAAGGAACAATTTACGTTCTTTTGTTTTTGGTTCTGACATGTATTCTTCATCTGTAGTGGGTCCCACGTGAATCTGCCCCCATATCTCATGCAACATTCTCATGTGATAGCCAGTTGGTATATGCCAGCTTCTTAGATGCAACAGTCTGTGTGTTTAGTGCTGCAAATCTGAGACTACGATGTCGGATCAATCCTTCGGCTTATCTTCCTGCCAGCGTCAGGTACTTTACCAAGCTCCATATCCATGTTAGAAACTTTTCTCCATACCACACTGTCCAACCTATCTTAATCACGTGAGATGATTTGGGTTCTATTTTTGCCAGAGCCAAAAATAATGCTAAAAAAACTTCTTTGAGCCCTATGCACAAAGAATTGTTTGGGTTGAAACTTAAGACTAAATGTTTCTTTTCTTAAAGAAAAAACTCGCTTAGTATATTAAAAATTATGAACGTGACAAGTTATTCATAAACATTGGAAAACATCATCTAAACTTAACATTGGTTCTTGTCAAAACATTTTTGACCCTAGAGAATTTATTGGATTGCCCAAATTTAGGCTCCAAAAGATGCTGAATTTTTGGCAATCACATCTAAACTTTGATCGAGCCTATCTTTTAACCTGGTAATAGCTTGTCCAATAACAGATAATTTTTCAATTGTGTGCATCATGTTCTGCAATTACTTCTTGTATCGGTACAATTGCTAGTTTTTCATGGGAAACTTGACAGCACTCTGCCTACCTATATGCGTGATAGCTATTGTAGATTCCAACCCTTTGTTTCCTGAATGCCAGCAGTTCTAATGTACAACCACTTGTGATTGCGGCTCACCCACAAGAACCGCATCAATTTGCAATGGGACTGTCAGATGGGGGGGTTCATGTGTTTGAGCCTCTTGAATCTGAAGGCAAATGGGGTGTGCCACCACCTGTTGAGAATGGGTCAGCAAGCAGTGTGCCAGCTACTCCGGTTGGAGCTTCAGGTTCGGATCAAGCCCAGAGATGATGAAGTAGCTGCCAGTGAGGAGTTCTTTTACATGCTTGCTTGCTGGCCCATCTCGAATTTAGGTATGCTGTACATGACTTCTTGGTCTATTTGTTCAGAACCTCCAGAAGTTCAATTTTAACATATTGTCTACTTGTTTTTCTTGTCTCTTCCTCATTCATATTTGATATTTGTTGTGCAGTTTGCGGGTCATGACACATGTAATTTACTCAAGGGGGCTGCAAAATATGTAGATTTGACATGTTTAATCAAATTCTAAGGTAAATGCTGTAGGAGTATAAATAGTTTTGGGAAGGAAATTCTTCGTAAAAGAATTTATGTTCTTCCTCAGAATCACTGCATGGAATCATCGAAGTATCAGTTACGCGATCTGTATGAAATTTCAGTGTAGTCTAATCAGCCATTACTATGTCTTGAACGGCGCTTTGCTCTTCCCTTCCCAAGTGCACTAAAATTTATTTATAATCAATTATAGTAAATCCCTTCTGAACCCTTTTAGCAAGCAATAGCGGCCAGCAATCGGAATCTCTTGTTTTTCACCGTATTTTTGTTCGTCTTTATCCTATGACTGGTTTCCTCGAGATCAATGGGTCTAGGAAAGATTTATTCGGAGCAAATGTTGAAAAATTCTTGACGGGAAACCATAGTAAGCCCCGCAACTATCCGCCATTTTCATTCTCGCGTAACATCTGAAAATGTTGAAGAGGAACCGAGTTAATGAATGACCCTGCACTCTCAGGTGTAGCTTTGGTTAAGACTTCATGGATAGATTCAGATTGCCACTGCTTATTGAATGATCACCGTGTGAGGATCGGAGGTTGGTTTATTGTATATGTATTTCCATCACTTCAAAAAATCACCAAGGGATCCATGTATAATGATTTTCATTTCCAGTTGCAATGAACTCCACGTGAAAAGGCTCCAAACGCACACAACCTAGGCCAGCAAAGGTGGTGGAGAAGCCCCTTGGGGCCTTGTCCGAATGACGAATATAGTTTTTTTATTTTTTATTTTAACAAGAGCAAGACTTTCCATGGTGCTTTCACGGCTGCTTAGATTGGTGGTCGGAAGCCAAAACTATAGTGTTGGGCGTGAGTGAAACAAAAGAAGATGGGTTTAGCACGTTTCTAACGACAAAAGAACATTCAAACATGCAAACCGAGAGGAGAGGGAGGACGAACAATGTCTGCAAGGGGGGCGAGAATGCGTCCTCCAAGTACCGAATAAAGGCAACACCCGATCGAGAACCTGATGTCATGTGGTAGGAGGTAGGTGGAAAAATGTCACAGTTCACAAGGGCGATGGGCCTTGTGCCAGTTTAATTTCATTACCAACTTTCTTTATTTTGATTCAGCATGTTTTTTTTTTTTTAACCATAGGATAGCTAGTGGGCCTGGACCCTTAGCTATCCTATAGCTGATGGGGCATCCTGTTTATGTACGAGCGAGCCCAGAGCTCTAGTGTTGATCATCCGGAAGCTTAATATAATTGATTTTTCAGTCTCTCCTCTCTTGAAGGCAAGTTCATCCAAACGCCTTCCATCAAGTGTGTGAAAGAAAACAGCACGACCCAACCTCCACAAAGTCGCCTAGGGTACACACTGGCCAAGGCACCAGATCAAGGCACTGGAGACAAGCACTCATGGGAGGCACCGACATACTATCGAAAGAGAACAAAAAACTTAGATCATTCAGAATGATGCTTAAAGATTAATAATGTTACAAATTTAACATTGAAGGCTTAATGATGTGGGTAATCTTTTCTTCGACAAGAGCAAACTTTTGCTTCATAAGTTGGTCATCTGCCGCAAAATCTTGCTGAGCCAAATGCTGTTAAAAACTTAACCATGAATCCAAAGGAAAATAATACTGTCGCCTAACTTTGCCCCCTCCCTTCAATTTGATTGTTCATGTATTTTATTTTATTTTCAATTTATTCTTATTTAATGGTTAAAAAAGTGACTCAGTATATTGATTTTTTTTAATGTTTAAAAGATATTTAAAACAAAAAACAAAAAAAAACAAAAAATGCAATTTACATTAGGGGCACTCCAAGTGGACAAACTTGGATGGCATAGCAGCACTACCCTAATCCAAAAGGCAGGACTACGTGTACTAATTTGGTTTGACTTTTATCCCTCGAAATCATAAAATTCTAACACGCTTCCAAACTCGACATACACGACGCCTACTTTATCGACATTGATTCGATGGTAGCCCTTTTCCTTTGAGCGGATTCACTCATCTATCAATATTCAATGACTTAACACTATATTCATAGTACCAAGACATATAAATCCAAACTACAGGTCTCTTTGACTTGAACCTGTGACCTGATTCCTACTCTAATACCAATTGTTAAAGACCCAACCATTAATCCAAAAATCCTAAGGCTGTTGAATACTAATTTGACTACACTTTTAACCCTCATATCATAGCAAATGCCCTTTGGAGCTGAGACCTGATACATTACTATGAGTTTGAATGGAACTGTGTTCTAAGCGGAATGAACCGATTAACTCCAGCAGCAGAGGGAGGCGGGGTGATCAGAGCAGATAAAGGTGATAAATAAAGGCCGAAGAACGCTAGTCACTTTCTTGATCTTCTCGCCTTGTAAAGCTCACTAATTTACAGAGATTTACATAAGCCATCAATCAAGAACCAAGGGCGTTAATGCACAACCCAACTACATGGGAACTGCAGTACATAATCATATGTCAATATATACAAGCATAACCACAGCTGAAATGTCTCCGAACCATGCCCAAGGAAACTTTTATCTACATTTTCTTCTGCACCATATGAAATGACACAAAAGAAAGCTTCGCAGAAAGCATTGGGAAAATGTCCTAGAATGTCCCCTCAAGCCCCATTTTGAAATACCCTTCAGGTTTAATCATATGTACAGAACATCGAACTCCACCTTAATCTTTATTTTATATACATAGCTTCCCCTAACGCCAACTGTAGCTTTTCACATAAATCTTATCTCCATGACTACTCAGGGCGGAAGCTTACCAGATTAGGAAGACCAGTTGACTGAAGCTTCTTGATGTCATTTGCTTTCACCTTGCAGCCCTCCAACGTCAGTGATTTCAAATTCTTCAGAGTTTTCAAATGATGCAGTCCTGTACTGGTGATGCGAGAATTTGACACATTTAAAGATACCAATCCTGTCAAGCCTGCATTGACATGGAAGGATGAGAGAATAAACTGCATGAATCCTTTGATTCGGAAACAATATCTCACATGTCAACTGCAACGGCTATACAAGTAAACTCTGGTACCTTTGAGTCCCATATATAACACTATTCTTTTATAAGTCCCATATAACGAACTAATTTTATGAAGATAAGCATGCATTCATTTAAAGAAAAAAAGGGTTCAAAGAGCTACCAGAAACCAACTCCAAGGTTTTATCTGTCAGGTTAGAGTTTTGTGAAAGATTTAGCAGCATCAGGGAAGAAAGATCTTTGATATTCTTCACACCGGTATCTGTCAGTCCACCACCGCATATTTCCACTGACCTCAGGTTCTTAAAGTCTGACTCATCAAACACGGGAGGAAAATGAGAGAATTTAAATCAGAACCGGTCAATCCACAAAACAAAGTTCAAATGATTTCAAGAATGTTATTTACGGAGTTAGATAAGGCCTCTAATCATTCATAGTTATCAACTCTCTCTCTCTCAGATTCAGTCATCATCAGAGAACCAATCTTTATATCCAATTAATTACAGAAGGAACTTGGAAGACTATCAGTCGCTAGATATTATAAAACATTCTCTGCAACTATATGAATCTGGTTAAATGACAGTACTCTGCATTGTTCTCTAGCACCTAATCCAGTACGTACATGAATCCTCTAGCTCTGTGTTTAGAGGCCGCATCATGTTAACTAAACAAATTTGTTAGCACAGGCAACTAGATTAGTGTCATCTAACATACTTCGCAGATGGTTTGTTCCAGCATCTGTAATACGAGCTCCAAAAAGATCAAGGTGAGTTAGTCCAGTCAAACCTGCATCAGAAAAACATGAACATTGCATCCTTTTTTTTCTTGTTAAAACGAATTTATATTGATTAAAAAAAAAAAAATAGGCAAGAGCCCAAGTATATGGGACATATACCAATTGCATCCTGAAATTGAAGCATTCAAATAATTATGAAAAACTAATAACGTAATAAGAATTTTGGGAAGAATAAGATGCTCTTGCAGTGTAACAGTAGCGCTCATCAGTCTATTGATAAGAGAAGCAGGAAGGCAATGAAAGTGAATGCAGAAACTAATTTTGAGGCTATGACACAAAGAACTGAATGTTAAAGAGGATCGGGGGCTCACACAGTCATTTGATGACTTGGTTTGGACTTTTGAGAGGCTCAGTGGCCCAGATATTTTGCAATTAAAAATAAAAACACATTAACAAAATCTTGTACCTGGTTATTAAAACAAACTTATAATAAGAATGGAAAGTAAAGAATGGCTCAATATTTAAATATTATAAAGAGATACTAGTTTAGGAAAATGATTCAAATTGGAAAAATAGAAAAAGAAAAGAAAGAAAGATCACTTCCACTACAGGTATTCTTGCTAATGTTGATCCTTTGTACTTCCATTCTGTTCACATCTAAACACAACTTTAATCTAAATCCCTTACTTGTAATTGCTGCAAGCCCAGTATCCGTAATATGGCGAACATCCAAATTGAGTGATTTAAGAGATGAGAGTCCAGACAATTTTCTTAAACCGTCATCAGTAACCTCAGTGAATGATAAATTTAAACTCTCCATGTTTGTCAAACCTACAGGAAACAAACCAACATATCATGTTATGAGAAAATAAGATCTAAATGGCAATTTGCTAAACAACTTTGTTAGCTCATTAGCCTATTCCTTTCAATTCCGACTGTGAACTCCTCTCTACACACACAAACAGAATGAAATAAACTTTGGATCATACAGGGGGTAGATCTTTTTCTTTTTTCCACTCAACTTGAGGGCTAATATGCAATCTCATTCATAAAGGACAAAAGAATTTACCAAACACGTGCAGACTTTCATTATAGGTAACTTCCAACTCCTGTTCTAGATGTACATACTAGATATACTCGCACAAATGAAATAATACCATAAAATCAAGCTTCTTTTGATCAATAAAAATTTTCACCAATTAAAAGAAAAAAAAAACCATAAAATCAAGCAGATCTTATCATTAAAGTGCCACTTCACAAACAAACCACTTTTTAAATGCATGTGAACCTGATTATATGCTACAATGAATTGCTTGAAAAGCATTTTTTATATAAGAAAGAAATTTCTTGAAAAATAGAGGGTGAATGTCTAACCAGATAGATGACGGAGTCCATTGCTTCCAACTTCAGTATCAGACAACTCCAAGCATTTCAGATGCTGATGGCCTAAAATCAAAGCATTATGTATTCAAATTTCAGCATTATTTACAAATGAGTTGGGGACAAGGAAAGTTCCTAGCATGTGTTGGGCCACTCCGAGCATATGTTATTCTCATCATTCTATAATCAATTTTTACTATCATGAATCATGTATAGAAGTAAATCCTCAATATTTACTCCAAAAAAACAACTCAGTAAAACATTTCTTTCTACTAGACCACTTTGGTTGGAAGCAGAAGCTTTGCCAAAATCAAGGCGGACAGAATTTAACATTATAGAAAATAAGGGAAATCATAAACACCAACCTGTCAAATTAACCAGCCCTTCATCCCCAATCCTACATGAATCCAGGTTCAAGCTTTCCAAATTTGTCAGACCTGCTTGAACCATGATTATGTATAAAAACTATTATTCAAAATGTATAGCAAATAAATGAAGAAAAGACCGAGATATGTGATAATTCAAGACATCACACGCACAAACATGCTCAAACTTCTTTCATGAGAGATTTAGTTTTATGGAAAATTCTAACGAATATAATCCGTGAGATACCCATGACCTACACTCAAAGCAGTTGCAGATATAAACATTGAATAAATAATGCAGTAATTTGTCCACAAAAATCATATTGCAGAAGCTTAACTGTCAACAAGAACATTAATGTATGATTGGCACAAACAAAGGAAATCAAGATTTCATATCTTGTGCTCAAAAGGAGGAAGAAGATCTCACATCCTAAGGGTTAAAAGCTTAACCAAATTAATATCCAACAGTCCTAGGGCTTTTGGTTCAATAGTTGGGCCTTTAACACCAACTAACTATAATAAATCTTTTTTTTTTTATAAGTAACTATAATAAATGCTTGAAATTAGCTGTACATTTTAGCAGGCGTAGATACAAACTCTTTACCCTCAAACCTGTTCTTCCATTCATGGAAACTACGAAAAAGGAATCACAGATCAAAGTTTTTGAACTTGTATAGATATGAGGAAAGACACAACTAACCTTTCAAGTGGACCAAGCATGCATTTGTGATGTCATTGAAGCCCAAGTTTAGTACTTTTAAGTTCCCAAGTCCTACAGATAACAAGGTATGCTATAAGTTCAAGGCAAGGTTCTTGTAAAAAGTAAAGCAGCACAGTATAAATGATTTTTATGATTATTAAAGCAGACCAAGAAATGGCATGTGTCAGTCTTAATGGTACTTACTTGAAAACTTCTCACATCCAACATCAGACAGATTACATCTGTTAAGATTCAAATATAACAGGGCAGAAAGAGCTGGCACAAAAACAAGGTAAGATAGGTATCAGACCAAACCAAATATTGAACAGAATTGAGTACAGATAATTTGCAAAAGAAATATTTATTTGTTAAATTTGCATCACATACTAGTAGAACCCAATCAGCCATAGATACCCAGTAAAAATAACTGCCAGGGGTCAATAAATTAAAGAAATTCACAATCAGAAGCATGGTAAACCTTCATTCTTCCTTTAGAGCCTGTAAGCATTTCCACAAATTAAACTACCAATTTCACAAGTACGCCCTCATAGAGAAGACACTCCGTGAACAAAAGCATAATAAAAGCATTTATGAAAAAAATTAAATATAGTTTATACTATTTTCTCTAAAGAATTAGGGGAAAAGACCAAGCACCAACAGAGTAAATACCTGAAAGAGAGTCCAGGCATGCAGCAGTAACTGGGCATCCCTCCAAGTTCAATAGAGAAAGCTTGTGCAGACCTGCAACACAGATAAACAATCTCCACAAATATTAATGCAAACAAAAACACGATACAATAATAATAAGAGATGAAATCCAAAAGCAAAAATAGAAAACCTATGCCACTTATTTAAAAAAATAAAGTACCTTTCAAGAAATTAATGCCGATATCTGTAACCTTGCTGCATGAAATCTGCAGTCCTTTCAAATTGATAAGCCCTGAAATTTTATTGAATGAGTGATCCGCACAATTTTCTGCTTGACCATCTTGATTACATTGCTCATGCACATGCCAACACATATAGATGTTTGAAATGAACTAATCAAAATCTATTTGCAGTATGTGACAACAAATTCCTTGGGCTCTGCAACATTTTAGTCCATGCACAATACCCAACGAAACAAATAATTCTTTTTAGTTTTCTATCAAAACCTACGCCTGTTGAGGGAAACACACAGGAAAAACCTCTTGGAGGCTAAACTGAAACGCAAGTTCCATACTTAACAGCACTGCTGTAGTTGTCCATAACTAATCCTAGATACACATCAGCATTAACAGTTGTAGCGACCGGAGGAATGGTTTTTCCTTTTTCATATATATATATATATATATATATATTATATTGCATCAATGTATCCTATCTATAGAATCTCCTAACAAGCAATTCAGAGAGGGGGAGGGACAGAGATGATAGGCATACAATTTCAATAGAAGGCTGACTATAAAACTATGGGCGTGCCATCATTTGGAGAAGAAACAATGAAGGATAGAGAGCATAAGTTACCAGAGAGAGGCTTCATATCATCATCTGTTATGCAACTGCAGCATTTGAGATTGAGAGACTCCAATTTCGTTAAACCTGTAAATATATATATATATATATATATATATATATTATAAGTAAACGATTATATTGATATGAATAGGCATCACCCAAGTACACAAGATGGTATACAAGAGGTAACACCTATTTAAGAAGAGGAAATGGAAAAAAGAAATTCATGAAAATCGAGGCCACAAAAATAAATTATATATATATATACCACATCAACTGCGAGAAAGCTAACTAGACTATTCAATGCAATGTTCCCGTTATCGAGAGAAAACTAAGTAATAAAACTTCACTAAAAAACACAAAATGCATAACCCAAGAACGTAGGATGTATACAAGAGAGACCTATCTAGAAGAAGAAAAACATGTAAGAAAATCATGAAAGTTAAGCCCATTAAAGTCGAAGCTTTCCAATTTAACCTTTTTTTTATTGTCACCAAGTGTCCGAGAACAAAGTCCCAACTAAACACAGGGGTGCACGTCCTCGGAAATGAGTTTTCTGCTAGTGCACATCTAGTAATTGAAGGGGAAGTTTCCCCAAACTGATGGGCCCTAAAAATTGTTTGCACCCAAGAAGATTTGAACCTTAGACCAGGAGGGAGCATACCACCAAGACCAAGCAAGGCCTTTACCACTTGAGACAACCCCTAGGGGTTAATCTTTATAACCTATCCATTCTATGTGGGTTATTCATATTCACAATGTGGGATTGGGGTGTTACGAGGTAGGCAATCCACATTACATAGCCTCCAATAACCATTCGATTTAAAAAAGAATTAATCAACCTAATCGCTTATTTAATCAATCATCTTACTCAACAAACTCATGAAACCCATTTTGTTCCTCTTGCGGAAGGGAGAGAATGAAACTATGCTCAGAGAATAAATACCTTCAATGTGGACAAGCCCACCATGAATCGCAAGGCATCTCTCCAAGTCTAACTTGACCAGGTTAGCTAAACTGGCAAAGGCACTCATTCCCTCGGCAGTAATTGCATTGTTTCTTCTAAAACTCAAACTTGTCAAGTTTGAGAGACCTGAAACATTTAATAAAGGTCATACATGGCATACATTGACCTAATTCGAGTTCCAAGTAGGCCCAATGCCAATTCACATTTATCTCAATTCAAGAAAAGATCAAGAGCACAAAAGAAAATAAATTTAAAGTAGAATTATGCACCAAAATAAAAGCTTTCAAAGGGAAAAAAAAATTGCTGACTCAAGAAATGGTGAAAAAGGATTTAGTCTTGCATCAACATATAGTAGACATGCATGTCATACAAACATGAATTTCACGTCCAACCCTACACTAGAATTCAGCACGCCAAAGAGAGCAAAACCATAGCATGAAACCAATCTTATATGATTAGGAGCATCTGGCTTCCTCTCTTCTCCTCCATTCTAGAGTTTGAGCATATAACTAAGAAAGCCATTATGAATACGAAGGTCTTAGACAATTCTGTCTGAGTTTAATTTCAGGTACACCATGTCTCTTCTAGTATGGGATCATGATTACTTTGATTCTCTTTTTCTACCCTCTGCACCAGTACTTCCCCTTTATCTTGCATCCAAACTCCCCTTCTCCCAATTCTTTCACTTTTTCATCTTTCTATTAATCTATTAAAAGAATTAAATAACTAATTGAAAATATCAAATGCCCAGAACCAACACAGTAAATGAGAAAGCACATAAAAGACTACCACTTAGGCATTCCAGCCCGCGGTCAGAAATTTGGTCACAACAATTAAAATACAAGGCTTCAAGATTTGTGCAATCTTTGAGATGAAGCAACCCAGTATCGGTAACTTCAGAACCAGAGAGATCAACAGAAAGCAAAGATGATCCCTGTGAAGAAATTACATCCATCCAACTATCATTCACCCCAGGGTAATCTCCCAAGTACAGATCCTGTAAAAAATAGACAGGAACATTAAAAAAAAAAGAAGCATGGCAGACTGAACACTAATGGGAAATATAACACCGGTAAATATATTAAAACCAACTTTCCAAATAATCACTATGAGCTACCTGGAGAGCGCAATCTCGAAAAGCTTCAAGAGAAACATCAGTTAAACGTTGAGAATAGACCAACTCATCAAAGATCTGCTGACTAATATCCCTTGGGAGCATAGAAAAGGTTCTATATCTATCAATGTCCTGCAAGGGAAAGGAGAAAAAGAGATAAGACTAGAAGCAGGTATCCTGCCCAAACATAATACATATTACACGTACCTCACATGTTTTACGTATACACAAATCCAAAAGCGATGGACGGTTCCCTCTTCCCAGTTGCATATCTATAGCAGGTCGCGAAAATGAAGTTGCCAACCACTTAGAGCTTCCACTCTTACGATATCTTCCAAAAAACCCTCTGAGTAAACTGTCTTCATTGTCTCGCCGGTCTCTCTTCCTAGAACAAGCTCCCCCCATCGAGAAAATTTCCCCTAATAAAAAAAAAAAATCACAAAAACTGAGGCAGAACACTACTTAAGCCACTGAATTATAGGAACGAAAATATGCATTCAACTTCCTGTAAAATAAACAGAGAGAATAGCAGAGTATTTATTCAGCATAAGTGATGGTAATTTAACACGCGCATACACCAGATTCGTGTGAAATTAGGACTATCGAGGATAGAGATCAGAAAATGCAGTTATTTCGCTAGTGGTTACATGCTGTCAAGGATAATATCACAACAGGCAATGGTAACTGCGATTCCTCAGCACCTCTGGAAGATAAGGATCAGTTGGAGAAGAATACGGATCAGATAGATAAGCCTCTGGAGTCAGTGGTTAAGAAGTTCACATTTATCTGTACTGCTATGGTTACCTTCTTGTGTACTATACTTTTAGTCAATCTCTGTGATCAGTAAAGAATTTCAGCCAAATTATCCAGTCAATTAGTTTCTCAACTTGTTCTCAAGAGCCTCGTGTTTTCTTCTCCTTTCTTCCCCAGAAGAACAGTATCTCTCACTAAAATCCAAAACTTTGGATTCTGTCTTTCCTGAACTCTCTCCGCGACCAACCACAGACTCGTCGTCGACAAAACAAAACTAAAATAACACAGACAAACAAAGTCACCACTGCCCCTTTAACAGAGAATTCACCAAAAGGAAAACAACCATAGACATAACAACATCGTACCGAGTCAAACGAAAAGGGAGGACACTACAATCGTACAGCACGCAACCCCTTAAGCCGTTCGATTCCCTAGAGCGCGCTTCCACCGAAACTTCCCCGTTATTTTTTTATTAAAAAAAAAAAAACAAATTCAACCATAGAGATGAACTTTCTGGACCCCGAACTTGATAACCAGTATCAATAAATTCACACGATATACCCATTAACATGAATAGACCGTCAGACGAGAGAACAAAGAAAAGGTCATCATCTCCAAACCAAAAACTTTCCCGGAAAACAACTTCCACGGAAAGAATAAAACTTTACCTGGTCACGATCACCAACCGAAAACCAAAAGGACTGTCGTTGAGTCACTGGAGAGAGAGAGAGAGAGAGAGAGAGAGAGAGAGAGAGCAGAGGAAGAGTGAGGAGGGAGGGGAGTGAAAAAGTGCCAGATTGCGTAAGCCGAGACTGGGTCCAAACCAACGGGTGAAGAACACGTGGAAATTACTGGTCAGATATTCGATGGTTTGGAGTTTGGTTTGCTGCCTTGGGACGATGAGATAAGAAAGGAGCGGAAAGTGTGGGTCCCCCTTTCGGGCCTTTGCTTTTGTTTTTGGGTTTTTCCATCTCAGAAAATGGGCCCACTCGGCGGATTTGGACAATCCACCGTTCGACGCATTTTTATTTTTCATCTTTTTCTCTTTTACTTCTATAGATCATTATCTTAAATTCAGTCTGATTCCTATATTATTTATAGTAGTCAATAAGTTATTACTCAATTTTAAAAAATATCCCCGATATTAGCTCTGAAATTCCATCATCATCATTTATCGGTGTTGCTCTAAAACCCCATGATCCTCATTCCCAAGCATTAACTCTACAACCCCATCATCATCGTCCTTCCACAACATTGGCTCTAAAACTTCATCATCATCAATTATTTTCTTATCATTTCTTACATTTGAGGTACTCATATAATTACTGCTTTCAGAAAAGACAGGCAATCGCCTAGTAAATGTGCTTTCTTCTCCTTTTTCCATCAAGAATAATCTTCCAATATTAAAACACAACATGAAATTAAAAAATAAAATAAATAAGTATAAAATTTTGGTACAAGAAAGACAACATTTATTCCAAACAAAACACCACACTTGCTAATTCTAATATCACAAAGCACAAGCAAGGGAATTGAAACTACAAGTATATTTTCAGTGTATAAAATTGATACTACAAACTGTTTTTTAGTGTATAAAATTAGATTTGGATTTGCTTTTTTATTTCTTTTCCTGAAAGGTTTAACTCATTGGAAATTGGGAGACCAGCCCACTCTTTTTATTCCAGTTTTTTTTCCTCAACAAAAGATATCGTACAAATAAAAAATCATGACAGTAGAAATTTATTTGCCTAAAGTTTTATATTCATAAAAATAGATTTCACATAGTGGTTGTAATTTTCCGATGGAAAAGGACAACTACTTGCTTTTTGGTTGTTTGTTTCGCATAGAAACATAAAAAAATAAAAATAAAAAAAAAATTCTTATTTGTTTGTTTATGCAACTATTGCTTGGATGTATGGCCCGTAACTATTGATGAATAGGTTCCTTGATTTTGTGAGCATTTTGAATCAAAGTTAAATGCATGCACCCAGAATGATTAAAAAAAATTACTTTTTTGTTATTTGTTTAGCATAGAAACATGAAAAAATAGAATTTTTCTTAGTTGTTTGTTTATGCAGCTATTGCTTGGATGTATGGCCTATAACTTCTGCCTGAACATGTTCCTTGGTTTTGTGAGGATTGTGAATCAAAGTAGTCAAATGCACGCACCCAGAATGATTAAAAAAAAAAAGCACCCAGAACAACTTCCTAATACAAGCACCGAGAACAACCTATGGACCATAACCAAACTGTGGAGGAGAAGAATCTGGTGGAGGAGGAGGCTGCCGATTGTTCTTACTTCTTCCTTGAGGAGAAAATGCAGGAGGTCTGGTTTCTACCAAAGCAATACGCTTGAGGTGAAAATGCAGGAGGTGGTCTGATTTCTACCAAAGCAATACACTTGAGGAGAATATGCAATAGGTGGTCTGGTTTCTATCAAAGCAATACGCATTCATTTCATTTAAGTGAGGTATGCATATGCAGTCCCAATTTGGGACTGTACATAGCAGCTCCCAGTGAAAAAATGCCAGATTGCGTAAGTCGAGACTGGGTCCAAACCAACGGGTGAAGAACACTTGGAAATGATTGGTCAGATATTCGATAGTTTGGAGTTTTGGTTTGCTGCCTTGGGACGATTAGATAAGAAAGGAGCGGAAAGTGTGGGTCCCCCTTTCGGGCCTTTGCTTTTGTTTTTGGGTTTTTCTATCTCAGAAAATGGGCCCACTCGGCAGATTTGGACAATCAACCGTTCGACGCATTTTTATTTTTCATCATTTGGGCAGAGGGATTTGAAATCCATACATCTACAAGTTATGCCAATCAGGCCGTAAGCTATGATCGAAAAAAAGCTCCGAACTAGTTACGATATAAATCAGAAGTTCGCATCATCCGACAACACGTAAGAAATTCATTTTGTTTACCGTGGGTGCGACCAGAGAATATTACCCTCTGTTCCATTCTCCTCAATCATCTCTTCATCCGTTCATCTTCTTCTTTTCTGGTTTCCTTTTCCTTTCAGTCTCTGTCTCATCTCTAGCCCATCTGATGAATCTTCGTTCTCTCTCTCTCTCTCTCTCTCTCTCTCTCTCTCTCTCTCTCTCTCTCTCTCTCTCTCTCTCACATTTCGTGAATCTTCATTCCCTCCGGCCCATCTGATCTTCGTCTATGGCCAGCGCAAGAAATCGATTTTTCTTTCCATCTCTCTAATCTCTGTAAGTAGTTTTAATTTCATAATGCACTACATTATTTTTTAAAAACTGAAAGGCATGCTATTGAATTTTCGCTTAAGCTCACTGCATCAAACCTAACTAGAGTTTCTTGCTCTTGCAGGTTGTTCATCTTGTTGCTTCCAATGCATTTCCAAAGAGATCTCATTGATGGTGAATCCTGCTTTTCATCTTTGTGTTTGGGAAAATCTGTAGTGTTTTAATTGTTGACACAGAGAGATTTCAATAGAGGAGAGAGAGAGAGAGAGAGAGAGAGAGAGAGAGAGAGAGAGAGAGAGAGAGAGAGAGAGAGAGAATACACGAGTGAGGGGAGGGAAGGGGAGGGGAGGCGAGAACAAAGGAATCAGGGAAGGGGGAGAAATGGTAGTTCTACAGATAGTCGTCAAATATTGACGCCACGGCCATGCAGTCGGCTGATATCATGCCAAATCATTTGCTATTTATTAAAAAATAAAATAAAAAGATGAAAACACATAATGGTTGAAAGTCATTTCACTTTTCAATTTCCCGCCTCTGCTTAGAGGGTGCGAGATAGATCCAAAAAGGGGAACGCTTCTAAACAGCCCATCTGATTTTATAGGCAAACCAGCCCTCCAATTCAAGTGCGACACGTAAGTAATTGTGGAATTAACATTATAGACCAAAACACAGGAGATAGAAAATAAAAAAGAGAAGAAATCGTGCCCTTCAATCCGAGTGCTTCATACCGAAACCAAAGGAGCTCCAAGTCAAAGCTGCACTCTGAAACCATCACGCTGAAACCAGCTAGCAAACGGAAATATTAGAGAAATCACTCCGAAACCAACAAGCAAACCCACTACGGTTGCCATTGTTGCCCAATGGTTTGATTTTTTTCACTTTTGAATTTGATTTTTTTCCCTGCTTGTTGCCTCTTTCATTCACATAGTTGCAAGTGTTTGTGAAAATTTCATTGGAGAAAGTATTAGAGAAATCTCGATCAAACCTGTGCAACCACATTATTTGGAGTGGGGTGCCGTCGACCTTCAGTTAGGTTGAATGCAAGCCGTTGGGTGTGGGTTTGAATAGAATCGGGTGTGTGTTTGAATATGAAGAAAGGCGTTTAGGCATAAAAAAGTGTTGTGTTCAGGTGTAGTGAGATGCATAGTTATTATGCAAATATGATGACGTGTCGTGTTTGGATTGGAGGGCTGATTTTCTGAGATAACCAGGTGGGGTGGTTATAAGATTTTCTCATCCAAAAAACTCCAACACTCTCGATTCTTCCCACAGGTTGGAGTGAGAAATATACCAAAAAGAGAGTTTTAGAGTGAAAAATACCAGAGAGAGAATAAAAAGGGTAGGTTCTAGAGAAAGAAACTGTCGCTAATTGCTTCACACTCTGGCCAGTCTTTCCCTTCTAGATATAGAATCACAGTGAAACTCACAAATGCAGTGAGCACTTATAAATAGTTCGCATATCGGGGATTAAAAGAAGGGGGAGAAAGAGCTTGACTTTCATGAATGACTCGAAAATGCATGAAGTATCGGCACTACTCTTTGATGAGTTCAACGACATCGTTTCCAGCAGTAAGAAGAATAGATCAGAGATAGACAAGCTAGGTAGGGAGACCCAGAAACCATCTTAACTAGTTGGTGGCCGTAGACGATACAAAACTGCTACACAGAGGGTAATGCCAACCACGTTGACGACCTCGCCTGCCTTGACTGCCAGTGTGGCGTCCCCTTCCACCTCCAAAGTCGAGAAGGCCCTCCCGAACGGAAATCTCTACATGGAAAGTTTCATTGGAAGTGCTCCACATAGATCCAGAAAGTACCTATGATCTGGCAGGTGAATGTACGAGGGGGAGTGGCGGAGAGGGAAGGCCTTGGGGAAAGGCAAATTCTCATGGCCCTTTGGGGCCACCTATGAGGGTGACTTCAAGTCTCATCGTATGGAGGGTTTCGGGACCTTCATCGAATATGACGACAACACCTTCATCGGGGATGGTGATTGAAAATGGTAGAGGGAAGAAGGAAAAGAATCGAAATGTAAAACACGAGGAAAGAAAGATTGAAATCGAGATGGGCTACGATTGAATGAAATGAACCGTTTCATTAGAATGCTTTCAATTGGACCATTTTATTTATGCCACATTGGAGCTGACTAAGCCGCCGCTCCCCAACTCGATTGAAAAAAGCATTTTCGGGGGAGAAAACCCTATTGCCAATTCGATTTTTTTTTTTTTTTTTCTATAACCAATTCTATTTTACATTTCTTAAAATTCATACGTGTCAAATTATGGCTGGATGGTGTAAAACTCTATTTCTCACCTAAACTGCTTCTCAGGTGCTCCCTAATAGAAAATGTTCAAGCGGCTGAGAGCAAGTGTTTCTACGGATTTGATTTTTTATTTATTTAATAGTCAAAGAAATATTTTTTTTAATAAATTTATGGTTTTATTTTAAACGATATTTAAAATGGTTTAAAAAATACTTTTAAAAAACATTTGAAAAAATATATTTTCTACTAATTAGGGATAACCCTTGGGTGTCCTAGCAATTCCCCTCCTTAATACTCGCTGATTATGGAGGATTTATTGCAGTCCTTTTTTATTCTAAATATTATCACTATGACAAAAGATAAAAATTCGACTATCTCTAACAAAAAAAATAATAATAGTTGTTGTGTTTACCTGGAAATAGAAGGGATTAACTGGAGCTGCTCTTCCTGTAGGCAATTATAATGATTTCATATATTTGTTACAAAAAATTATTTATAACTCGTTGCGAATATCTAATAAAGTATTTAGATGATATTTTAAATTTGATTTGAAATATAAATTTTAAAATTTAAATCTTATTAATCAAAACTTAATATTAAGTAATATGAATGATATAATCTATACACTTATTGAGAGTAGAATAACTCATTTTAATTTACATGAAAAATCTCGATCATAAAAAATTGCAATGAGCCTACCAAAATTAGGAACATAATCGTTGAATTAGATCAAAACTTTCGGTCCACCTATTTTTCATTTTGAGATCGGACAGTGGTACCTCTAGACTGGATTGTTAGCTATCAGTCAATTTGGTTCTAACTTGTTCAAAGTATGTCACTTTTTTTATGTTAAAGGCTAAATTTACTAAATAGAAAATGAGTTGGGAAAAAACAATTAAATGGATTCTTTAACGTGGATTATCTGATTAACTCGTTAATAATATAATTAATTATGATTATATGAATAATGTTAATAGTTACTAACTCATTACTCACTAACTCATTACTCAATAACATGAACATGAATTATGATAATTAATACATAATGACCTATATTAAAATTTTAATGTTTTATATATGGTTAATAAATAGTTAGTCCATAGATACTTCATACTTGTAACTTAGGTATCTTATAAAAAAGGTGCCTAACTATTTTAATTAGGTGTAAATACTAGAGTATGTATCGTTGCATATCATATTAAAGAAATTATATTTGTAGTCATAAAATATGCAAGTGCCACATAATTTATTTGAAAAAAGTGAGTAAATATGAGACTCACATAACAAAAATAATTAATTTTTAATAGTAGATTATATTATTTTTCAAAACGATTGCACAGTACTTACGTACTTCACGACTGTATGTAGCATTACTCATAATATTATAGTTTATGATATAATATATTAGTTAATTGTCAATAGCATATTAGTTAATATTTAATAGTATATTTAATATTTTATATGGTCAATAATCGTAGGTTCGATGAAAATATAAAAATTATATAATTAAGTTATACAACTACTATTTAAAAAAAAAAAGTTATACAATTACTATATAAAATGCTATATAAAGAATTATTAAAAAAAACTACATATGTAATTCGGTTAGTATAGTTCGTGATGAAAAAACCATATTCCAAAACTGAATAAAAAATCAAAAAATTTAAAAACTAGGAGATCAAAACCGTAAGGTAGGGGTGTCAATATGTGACATGGCTTGTTAACTCAACATGAACAAAATATGAAATTAACGAGTTTGTGTTTGATGCTAATGGATTCAGGTCAAAACGAGTTGATCCGTTAAGACACGATTTATAATTAGGACAATTAAGTCAATCTGATTAATTCCAAATCAACTTGTTTTGACTTATTTAAATTTTATTATTATTATTGAATTATAATATTGATATTTCTCAATATGCTTATGTTTTTATTATTGAGATTGTAATTTGAGACCTATACTCATTTTTGTTATTGTAAGGTTTGTAGTATTAGTTTTATTATATGCTAAAATTTGAAAAATATTGATATTATTTTCTTAGTAGACAGTTTTTTTTAAGACATTGTGCTTACTAATAAATATAGATCTTAATTTTGATGTGAAATTAATATAATAAGATCAAATAGGTTATGTGTATTAGTTCAACCTATTTACATGAAACGTGTTTAAATTAGTTATGTCGTGTTGACATATTTATAATTAATTATTAAATGAGTCAAAATAGACGACACGACATGATATGTTATCTAAATGAGTTAAGTTAGGATTTAAAAGTTTGACCCGCTTAACTTACGTGTTGGGTTCGGATGAATCTATATAATTAAATATTAATGACTTGACACGACATGAATATAATCCGAGAACACGATTTACCACCTCTATCGTAAGGTTATCAATTTGGTCTAAAGCAACCGAAAACCATTCAACTCAATTGGGTTTTCTAGTCCAACTCGATGACTTGGACACTTACTCAAAATTGAACAATATTCACTTGTGCATTGATCTAATGATATGATTTTGGTTTTCACAATACTATACTATGTTTGTGTGTCAAATATATCTCTATATATTTTAAATTAATTATTGACTAGACTTGTTATTTTTTAAAATTTTTATAAAAAGTTAAACATATTTTAATCTATTTCATATATTTAAACAAATTTTAATAGAATTTATAAAATATTATTATTTATAAATTAATTCAAATGATATGAAATCCGTCACTACCCAAACGAAAGCTTATATTAATTTGACAAATTGACAGGTCTCAAAAATAAAAATACAAAAATGAAAAATGAAAAGATGTTGGACGTTACACCGTCCACAGGTACACCTTCAATATCATTTCACCAGCGGATAGACGGATAAACCCTCCTCGCTCTCTCTCACTCTCTCTCCCCAAATCTTAAACCCAAAAGCCCAACCTTACCGTCTCGAGCGAGCATGGCTTCAGTAACGGCGGACCTAGCCACCACCTTCCTCACCCTAACCTATCGCCACCGGACCCCACTCTCCCAGGTCCGAGCCACGGTCCTCCCCTTCCTACCATCAGCCAGGACCTCCCAGTTCCGGCCCTCGCGCCTCATCCCCACGTCTTCGTTTCACTCCAGAATCATCGCCGTCGATTCCCCTAAGCCTAAAGTTATCTCGCGCCGGCTCTCGGTTGCCGCAACCGCCACCACGACTCCCCACAGCGAAGGCTCCGATGTCTCCACCAAGATTCCGCCCGACGATAGGGTTCCCGCCACTATAATTACCGGATTCCTGGGTTCTGGAAAGGTGTGTTTGTGCGTGCGTGCGAGTCCTTATTTCAAGGAACTTGAATAGGTTGAAATGATTAGTCTGAAAAAAATGAATGAATTTAATTTGTTTAGATTTTGTTAAAATTTAAATATTACTCAAGAAAGTGGCTTTGTAAGTGACGATTGAAATTGCAAATAGCGTAAGATTTTAAAAGGTAGTGTTCTTTTGGTGCATTTAAAATGGACGTTGGTGTGAAATATTGTTATCAAATATAAGAAACCTAGTATCTTGGAAATGAAAACGATTTGTTCGTTGATTTATGCAAGCCTCGTTAGGTTGAATTCCAATTATGGAGTCACCATTGGATGCCTTGTTCATGACTTCTCTTGGTTGCTAGCGATGTTAATATGCGATGAAATATGCCAATGAGCTCCACCTCAAATGACACGTCCCATCCTCTTTCCCCTTGAGAACATGATGGAGAGAAATAGAATAAGGCAATGGGTCCTAGACCCGGGGATGCGTTTATAAAGTTTGAGTTGACATGGTGGCCATGCAGATGAGACTTAATTTTTTTCTTCTGTTATCTGAGTGGCTGCAAGTACTTATGTTGCTATGCTTTAATGTGAACTGAACAGACAACATTGCTTAATCATATCTTGACTGCGGAGCATGGGAAGCGAATTGCAGTCATAGAGAATGAGGTATGAGGTTAATTTTTATTGATAAATAGGTATGAGGTTAGTTCTTCCTCTGTTTAATGTGTTCACGTGTTTAATTTTGCAGCCTATGTTACTAATAAATGGTTAAAGGTGAATTTATTTTTATGTATTCTTTCTTATTTTCTCAAATTTGCAGTATGGGGAAGTAGACATTGATGGTTCTTTAGTAGCTGCAAAAACTACTGGGGCTGAAGATATTGTCATGTTGAATAATGGCTGTCTTTGCTGCACTGTGAGGGGTGATCTTGTGAGGATGATCGCTGAATTGGTGAATAAGAAGAAAGGAAAATTCGATCATATAGTAATAGAGACTACAGGTAACAAGATTGCTTATGCTCAAGATAATGTTTTATTAGCTGCAATGTGAATTGCACGGATACCTTTGACTTTTTTCTTAATCCTTTGTAGTGCTTGATGAGATTTGGCTGCAACTTTGCAGGATTGGCAAATCCGGCACCTATCATCCAAACATTTTATGCTGAGGATGATGTTTTTAATGACGTCAAGTTGGATGGCGTTGTCACATTGGTTGATGCTAAACATGTTGGCTTTCACCTGGATGAAATAAAGCCGAAAGGAGTGGTCAATGAGGCCATAGAACAAATTGCTTACGCTGATCGTATCATTGTGAATAAGGCATGTGTGATAACCACATCCTTTTTCGCATGTTGGACATGAAATTTTGTAATCTCAAATATTTTGTTGATAAGTAATAATAGAATCTAATTAGATGAAAGAAGAGACCTTAAGTATATGGGGATGTATACCAAAGTTTCACCTAATGAATGCATACACAACTCAGCTAGTCTATGAACTTTAAGAAAGAGAAAACTGGTTACTGTGAAAATAAGCATCCACATATACAGTGATCGCAAAATTGAACACTTGAGCTGATGCATGGAAAACTCAGCAACATAATTATTGCTCTCCATCCAAATAGTCCGCTTCAAAATAATTCTATGATTAATGATTGAATATGATCATGATGAAAGTTTATTTGATGATATAATTTATTTGCTCATGCTGATTTGCTTATCCATTTGTTGATGATAGACTGATCTTGTCGGCGAGCCAGAAATTGCATCTTTGGTCCAGAGAATAAGGGTTAGTATCATGCTGCTCCTTATATTATATCCTAATGATTATCACTGTTGCTGCTGCTGTTGTTTGTCGATGCTGATGATGTTGATGCTGATGTTGTCTCTGAGAATAGAAAATAAATCACATGGCTGATTTAAAGCGGACGGAGTTTGGAAAAGTTGGCTTGGATTATGTTCTTGGGATTGGAGGATTTGATTTGGAGAGGTAATCTTTCATTCACTTGTTTAAATGGTTCAAAATTTTCACAAAAGATCTGAACTTAGGTTGCTGCATATTTCGGGCATTCCCTGATCTTCTTTAAAACGAGTCTCTCTCTCTCTCTCTCTCTCTCTCTACATATATATATATGTGTGTATATATATAGATCCATCATTCTAGCCTCACCATCCCAAGTTGTCCACCACGACTTGTAGAATTTGAGTTTTATGTGTTTTGTTTATGTTGCACCATTTTTGAAGCTTACCTGGTCTTTATCATTTAATGTCTGTTCATTTTACACGTAAAATTTTAGCTTTTTAGTGTATCCCAAGTAATTATTCGTTCCCCCTTTACTCTTTCCAATGTTGTTCTTTGAGCACCTCCTGCTTGAGCCCACATCGGTAATTTTGGTTTTGGATTGTAGGCTAATATTGTTGGCATCTTGCCAGGATTGAGAGTGTTGTCAATGCTGAAGGTGCAAAGGAAGATCATGACCATGATCATAACCATGACCATGGCCACCACAACCATGATAATCATGATCACAACCATAAGCACGGTAATTTTTTTGTGTCGTACATAAAATGCTTTTTTCTTTTTTAGTATTGAGGTGTGTGTATCTACAATGGATATATGTTGTTCAACATTTGGTTAATATTTATCATATGTCATTCCTCTTTAAAAATCTCCCGCTTCAATCTGTGGACCTGTGTCTAATTACTTGTTTTTAGCATCATGGTCATCAATTAATATAAAAAGTTATCGTTACTCGTAAAAAAAAATTATTGTTACTCTTTTAGGTTTTACAACTATATAAACCTATAAGTTATAACAGTTATATTGGTATTCATATGCAGAACATCATGATCATCACCACTCTCATGATCACAGTCATGATCCTGGCGTTTCTTCTGTCAGCATAGTTTGTGAAGGGAGCTTAGACCTTGAAAAGGTTGGATCTCTCTCTCTCTCTCTCTCTCTCTCTATATATATATATATATATGCATGCATGTATAGAAACTTGAATTTAATGAGGCTAATTAATTTACAAATGACAGCTGTATTTTTGTACTATTTCATCGACCCGTTCTTTAGTTTCAGATGGTTTACCAGACAGGAGATGGTCAATAACTGCCGATTTGATGAGCAATCACTCTTTTTTGCAGGCTAACCTTTGGCTCGGTACATTGTTATTGGAACGCAGTGAGGACATATACCGGATGAAAGGTCTTCTATCTGTTGAGGGCATGGACGAGAGATTCGTTTTTCAGGCGAGTTAAAGAGTTCTAAAGGCGCCACCTATGTTTATCTCTTTTATTTTCAGGATTTCTAGTTAATTTTGTTTGCCGTATATACTTGTTCAAAGTTATCATTCTTCAGGTAAGTTCTTGGAGGTTTATACCCGTATAAAAAAAAAGGGATTTATTCGAGCTTTTATTGCATAATTAGCTCAACGTATGGCTTAAGATTTTATATTCAATGTATTTCTTTATTTTTCACTTGTTGAGTGGTTGGTCATAAAATTTGGAAGTAGAAATACAAGTAGTTTTCAACTTTTGCAGCAACTAGGTAAAGCATATACTCCTATTGGCTTTTTCATTGATTGTTGTTTCTTGTGTTTCAGGGAGTCCATGACATATTCCAAGGTTCACCTGATCGGTTGTGGGGCCCAGACGAACCAAGGATCAACAAGATTGTGTTCATAGGGAAGAAACTGGATGCACAGGAATTAGAAAAGGGTTTTAAAGCCTGTTTACTGTAATACGAAGGAAGATTTTATCCATTTTGTGTCTCTCCCACACAAGACTGACAATGGTATCAAACATTATGAAAGTGGCCTAATGTTGCGTATGGAAATTATGTGACTGTCACCGATAATTATCATAGAGAAATTTAGTATTTGACCCGCCGAGATTTTGGGTGCTATAAGCAACAGGATAGGATTTTCTCTTGTGATTGTGAGCAGTACAGGACTTTGTGCTGCTACTGCCAACTGCAAAGGTGTATATTTGGCCCTTGTTCCCTCAGGAATTGAGCAGCACATACGTGCATATTTGAGAAGCAGGGTTGTTATCTCTTGCGTAGTGAGAAAACCCGAGTGCGAACCTTGTTCTCTCGAGAGGAATGTAATGGCCGCCGCTTAGGAAAAAAACAAAAACAAATAATCTTAAATTTTTGCCTGAACTCAAGGATTTCAGGATGAAACAAAACTGCATTAGTTTCTTATAGGCCTGTGCAGGAAACCGTTTGATCCGACCCGTCCGTGAACCATAACCCGACCCGACCTGAAAAAACACGGTTTGAATTGATTCACGGATTCGACCCGTATGACCCGTACAACCCGCTGATAACCCGTCTCTTAAAAACAATCCCACGTTTTATGCCTTGCAGATGAAACCTAGCCATTGCCTCTGTTGAGTCCGTTCCCCTTCATGAAAGCTTAGATTTGGGACACTACCAAAGCAAAGACTTGAAAGTCTTTCACGGATTCAGGATGCTTGATTCCCCCAAAGCAAAGACTTGAAAGTCTTAAAAGGAGCAGATCCTTCTAGCTGATATTTCTCTCTTCTTCTACCCATTTCTCGATTCCCCCATTTCTCGATTCAGGAGGTTTGAAAGGTATAGGTACTCGTAATGCTCTTATTTTTCTTTATGGGATGCTTTTATTTTCCTTTGTTTTCTCTTACATGGGTGCTTAATGCTAGAACCGGCTTATCTCAAACCTCATCGGGATCCTAGCTGCAATTAATTTTGTTAATCCAGAAAACTTCTTTCCAATCCCATCCTTCTCTCTCAAATATCTATGCGAGTCTTAATTTCTTTTCACTCTTGTTTGGTTCTGTAGCGCTTTTGAGAGAGAATGATGTGAAGCCTGGAGAACAGTGAATGCAAAAGGTGAAACGAAGCTGAGGCTTGGTCAATTTCTTTTTGACGCTGTGATTTTTCCGTTGGCTTGTTCTTTTGTTTCAGTCGTGGCATCAAACAGACATAAAAAATAATTGATTCGATGTTCAATTGGCTTGTTATTTTCTTTCACGCTGTGATTTTTCACGCTAGTTTATGTTTGGTTGCCGAGAAATGGGCGCTCAGGTACAGAAGATTACGGGTTGACCCGACTCATGTCGGATCGGATCAGTTTTTGCTATAATGGAAGCCGGGTCATTGCGGATCGGGCCCAAGCACAGGCCGGGTTGGTCGGTGTGCACCCCTAGTTTCTTAGTCAAAGACGATGAACCGTGTAGTTCACATCATGCAAAATCTAAAAAACACAAACACCATCAGAAAGTTGGGTAATCTACGTTTTAAGTGAAAGCAACAGAAAGAAGATGATGTTTCTTCCTGCAAAGTAAATGCACGAATATAAAGAGAGTACCAAGAGTCGCAGAAATTACAAGAAGCTTTTAGCCTCATCTCTCGCTTCTCGTAGCCAAATTCGGTCGATTAGAAATAGACATTTAAGTGATAAGACGGCTTACAATTGGCTTACGATGGCAACTTCCCGGAGCGGAAAACCGTGAACTTGGAAGTCTCCGAATACGAAAACCCAATCCCATTCTCCTCCAACAACTTCTCAATCAACCTCTTGTCCCTCTCCGGATCGTCGCTCTCGCATTCCACCTCGTAACACGTCCCGAAATCGTAGTTCGTCTCGTCCACCTCGAGCTTCAACCCTTGCCATTCGTACACCGCCCTCACGTTCCTGAACCCGCCCAAGCACACCAGCCCTTTCCCTCTCCCTCCAAGCCCGAACTCTTCCTTCACTCGACGAATTATCGCCGAGGAATCCACGGATAAGAGGCGCCAAGGCTCGGCGATGCAAGCGCGGGCGAGGGTGGGGTCCAGGGGCTCTTCTACCTCTTCCATGCGGGATATTCCGTCCGAAATTACGGGTTTGGCCTTGAGGGAGAGGATAGTCTGAGGATTGTGGCCGTTGGCTCTGGAGAAGCGGACGCGTAGAATGGCGAGATTGGAGGAGAGCTCGGAGTTGGAGCCGTCGAAAAAAATGTTCTCTTGGATTAGGGTTTTGGTGTGAAAAGGGGAGAGGAAGGAGCAGAGCTTTTCGTGGGAGACAGAATCAAGGAGACGGAGCTTGACCTCGACTTCCATGGCTTTGCGGGGGTGGGGTTTGGTTGCTGAGAAAAAAACAAAACCGAGCTAAAGGCTCATTTAGGCGTCGTTTTCCTGCGTTTTCTCCTTTTCTCAGCAACTAAACCAAGGGAGAGATGGGAATCCAAGAGACGAGCGGAGGTCTCAAATCTGAAGTCCCAAAGGTGCGGGAAAACTAATCGCTGGAAATGATCAAGATAATGGAGCCAACTGCTAGCATCTCTGACAGAGCCACGTCGGCTCTTATATATTAAAAAAACAAAAATTGTTTCAATAAACCCCCAACGATAGCACGTACACCCTGCATATCCTACACGTCAGCCTTGTGAAATGTTTATTTTACCCTCACTAACAACACGCCTTTCACCCACGACGGAAAGAACACCCCCTTTCTCCCATCTCCTGTCTCCGGAATCCGGACCGCAGCTCCTTTCTCCCATCTCAAGCAGCCGTCCGTTCGACGTAGAATCACTCGGAAAGAGGGAATCTAGGGATAGACGCAGCTCCGATTTGCGAACAGTTAGGTTATTTCTTTGGTCTGCGATTTTTTGCCCATTAATCTCCGATTTGGTCTGCGATTGTTCAATGCTCATGAACTGAGTTTACTCTGTATTCTAGTGCTCCTAATCTGTCTTATTATCATAGTAGAACGGTTACCCACTGTGTGTATTTTCTAATCTTTAGATGAATATACTCTATCATGAATGGACTTCAAAATTGCAGACAGATCACTTTGTGTATTTTCAAATCTTTATTTCCTACTCGTGACAGATATATTGTTTGGTTTTCAAAATCATTATATCACGAATGGACTTCTGGGAATGGAAAATGAATTTCGACAGATATAATGAATGTTGGGTGATGACGAATTTTTTGGTGAATATTTTGATCTGTGATTTGATGTGGGCGCACTGTGATTAGTCCCATTTTTTGGTCTGTGATTTGTTTGGACTTCTGTTTCAGACGTGGTACAGGGAGAACGCTTCTGTTCCGCACAGGGGGAGAACTCAGAACACCTCTCTTTCTTCGACCTCGTGGACACTTGCACTTGCTGTGAGTTTTGTTTTTTTATTAATTTAATTAGTCCACCTCAGCTGTGCGGTGTGGTTTATATTAAGGATAATGATTGATTTATTACTCTTTTATTATTATCTTATTATTTATAATATATTTATTATTTTATTATTATTTTTTAAATATTTTTTTAACATCTTTAATTATTAAAAAAGTTTTTAAAATTATAAAATATATAATTTTAGTATAATCATTTACTTAATATAAAAAATTTTTTTTAAAAAAAATAAAGAAAAGTGATAAAAAAATAATAGTAAGATTATCATTATTTTTATATTAAAGCTTCTCTGTAGCACGATTAAAAAAAATAAAAATAAAAAATTCTGAAACCAATTCGACTGACCGACTCACGTAATTTCAAACCCTAAAAAGCTCGGAGGATCCCCCTTGCCCCTCTCTGCCCAACGGTGCCCCCGACTTCCACGCCCCAGCCAAGCACTTCGCCCCACACGCCGCAGTCGCCGTCGCCATCGCTACCTTTAGTGCCAGGTTCTGCTTACGCCGCCTCTGCCACGACCACCACCACTGCGATTTTTTTTTTTTGGTTTAATTCCCCGATATTATGCCATCTGGTTCCCATACAATTTATTACCTTTATTTTTCAATAATTAATTAATATTGAGTACATTTGGTTAGCTGTTTGGTTTCTGGGAAAATTGAGGAGAAAAGAAATTAGATGAACAAAGTACTGGAAACTATGATTCTTTGTCTTTCGGTATATATGAAAATTTCACCTTAATAGCATGCCCCACACATGAGCGTACGCACAGAAACCAGTTTTATGTTTTGGATTTAGGTCTTTTGCTTTGAGATTCATTGAATTGGAGATTCTTAGCACTCTGGATATGTCGGTGGTAGTATGCTGATTGGTTTCCGAGGAAACTGAAGAACGGACTACAAACTAGAAATTTTGAATCTTTATGTTGTCGGGTTTTTTCTGAAAACAGTATAAAAAATCACAATTGAGTTGACCGAAAAAATGATTTTCAGTTAATGCAGCAAATTCCCGGTACTTGCTGATGTCAAAATATGTGCTTTTTTTCTTATCCGTAATTTAACCGAAATTAAAACGTGAGAATATGAACTTTGATTCTGCAAGAGTTTCCAAATATAAGTTTGGCTCAGCTCTGCAAATTCTATTGCACTCATTTGATCTGCCTGTTCTTTTGCTAAAATTTTTAATCTCAATTGCCTTTGCTGAGAGCATTTACCGTACAATAACAAATTAATAGGAGTACACTCTGTTTGTCATTCACTTATAAAACTGATTTACAAATATTGCACTAATTTTACTTATTTTAGATAACTGACTGTGTAATCATTTTGTTGTTTATGATCATAGGCGCTGAATATTCTGTAATTCCTTGAGAATAGTTGGTTCTACAAGAACTGAAAACATGGAAGAAGCTGATGATTATGCTGAATACATTCCTGTGGCAAAGCGAAGAGCCATGGAAGCACAGAAGATTCTTCAGCGGAAGGGCAAGTCCTCTGCACTTGAAGAAGAGTTGGAGAAAGCAAAACTTGCCGAGGCCAAACCAAGCCTTCTTGTAAAAGCATCACAGCTGAAGCGAGACCAACCCGAGATAAGTCCAACCCAGCAGATTGTGCAACAAGAAAAGGAAATGATTGAGCACTTATCAGATCGGAAAACGTTAATGTCTGTTCGTGAACTGGCAAAAGGGATTACTTATACGGAGCCTCTGTTGACGGGATGGAAGCCACCATTGCCAATCAGAAGGATGTCAAAAAAGGAATGTGATGCAATTCGGAAGCAGTGGCACATAATAGTTGATGGGGAAGACATTCTCCCTCCAATTAAGGATTTTAAGGATATGAGGTTTCCGGAACCAATTTTGAAGAAGCTAAAGGCAAAGGGAATTGTACGACCAACTCCTATTCAGGTGCAAGGTCTTCCTGTGATTTTATCTGGGAGGGACATGATTGGGATTGCGTTTACAGGCTCAGGCAAGACATTGGTTTTTGTGCTTCCAATGATAATGGTGGCGCTGCAGGAGGAGATTATGATGCCTATCGTTCCAGGAGAGGGGCCATTTGGTTTGATTATATGCCCATCAAGAGAACTCGCAAGGCAGACTTATGAAGTAGTGGAAGAGTTCTTGGCTCCCATGAGGGAGGCTGGTTATCCAGAAGTGAGGCCTTTGCTCTGTATAGGTGGAGTGGATATGAGAACGCAGTTGGATGTTGTGAAGAAGGGTGTTCATATTGTGGTTGCTACTCCTGGGAGGCTGAAGGATATGTTAGCAAAGAAAAAAATGAATCTTGACAATTGCAGGTATATAACTGGCCTTTATTGATATTGATGGTATTATTCGCTCCTCGGCATTAGCCGAAAACTATTTAAATCATTAGCTGTTATTTTTTGTCACTCATATTACTGTTCCTCAATTTTTATTTATTATTTTTTTTCCCACTTCCCCTTCTCTTGCATCAATGCATCTCTCGCTCTATCTTGTTATCATTATAGTCACTTTTTGTTTGGGAACTACTTTTAAAAAATAAAAAATTGACCAAGTTGCTTTCTAAAATATTTTGTCTGCAGTTAAATAAATGCCAATCTTGATTACTGAATTATAATATATTAGTGCCACTACTTTCTATGCAGGTATCTTACTTTAGACGAGGCAGATAGATTGGTGGATTTGGGCTTTGAAGATGATATAAGAGAAGTTTTTGACCACTTTAAAGCTCAACGGCAAACTCTCTTATTTTCTGCCACCATGCCTACCAAGATTCAGAACTTTGCCAGAAGTGCTCTAGTAAAACCTGTGACTGTTAATGTGGGAAGAGCTGGAGCAGCGAATCTCGATGTGATTCAGGAGGTCGAGTATGTAAAGCAAGAGGCCAAGATTGTTTACCTTCTTGAATGTCTGCAGAAAACCCCACCACCTGTTTTAATTTTCTGTGAGAACAAGGCTGATGTGGATGACATTCATGAATATCTCCTCTTGAAAGGAGTCGAAGCTGTAGCCATCCATGGAGGCAAGGACCAGGAAGAGAGAGAGTATGCCATTTCATCCTTTAAGGCAGGAAAGAAAGATGTCTTGGTTGCTACTGATGTTGCCTCAAAGGGGTTGGATTTTCCTGACATTCAACACGTCATTAATTATGACATGCCTGCAGAGATCGAAAACTATGTTCACAGGATTGGACGAACTGGAAGATGTGGCAAGACAGGAATAGCTACAACATTTATAAACAAGAATCAGAGTGAGACAACACTTCTTGATTTGAAACACCTCTTGCAAGAAGCAAAACAGAGAATTCCACCTGTGCTGGCTGAGCTAAATGATCCGATGGAAGATGTAGAAGCAATTGCCAGTGCAAGTGGGGTTAAGGGCTGTGTATATTGTGGTGGGCTTGGTCACCGTATTCGGGACTGCCCGAAATTGGAACATCAAAAAAGCATGGCTATTTCCAGCTCCAGAAGGGATTACTTTGGATCTGGTGGTTACCGAGGGGAGATATGATATTGACCGAGCTTATATATGTAGAGACGTTCTTCACTTAGTTGAAAATATGGTATGCACTCTTTTGCATCTTGTAATTGCGCAACTGAAACAACTTATAAAAAAAAAAAAAAAATTGCGCAACTGAAACAGAATTGGATTAGATGCTTGTATGTTCATGCATGATGCATTTGGGGCTAAGGCCTCTAGAAATGGTCCCGATAACTTTGGTTCAGTTGAATATCTGAATGTGTTGTACTTCAGCTAGAACCGTTCACGGTAACTTTGATGAAGTGGAATCTTCGAGCATATTATGGGATGCCTGTCTTAACATGTTGCACCAAATAAAGTTCGCACGCTAAGCAGTCTTGTTTTTCTTTTGTGCATACTTTACTTAGATTTCGTAGGAAAGCTGGCGCATGACAGGCGTGAAGATCCAGTACGCTTCTCTTGTCATTGTCATTACTAGTTCTAGCCTCGGTTCTCTTTTCTTCAGTGTAGCTTCATTTTTTTTAATAATCAACTTGAAGGGTGCAGATTTCATCATCACCAACTTATGTTCATCTAGAGCAGCCAACTGCCGTGGTCGAGTTGCAACATCCATGATCTGCATCATGGTTTGCAACAAGAATGGAGCTAGGTTTGGGTTGAATGAATTTGGCAGGACTTTTTTACATGATTATTTATGTAAAGGTTGAGATAATGCCAAGCGAAGAAAGAACGAAAATAAACAGTTGGATGGTTCTTCACCCCAACCTCCAATGAGGAGAATTTTCCCCATTCGGTAAAATCTCATGGTGAGATATATAGGGTCAATTTCTGACCATAGTATTACATATTTCATTTGAATACAAATTACAGTGTAATTCCAGATGGATGTGCAAATGGCACTAGAAAGTTGATTCTTTAATCTTTGGTACATTTTCTCAAAAAAAAAAAAAAAATCTTTGGTACATATTCTTATGAGAAATAGTAAATCATCGTATTGAAATTTATAATGGACTCGAGAGCAGAAAATACAGTATCGTATTATATCTGAAAGGAATCAAAACAAGGCGGTTGCACAACTTCCATGAAATCTCAGACGAGACGAATCGACTATTCGAGAGCTCGTGCAGTACTTGAAGCAAGGTCATCGAATTCAATCATGTTAGATCTAAGATCTCTGGTGATTAGAGACAGATTTGGTTCAGGGAAAATAATATCTGATAGACCAGCCCCCATTCTTCCATCCTGTTCATAAACAACGTGCGTTAGGATAAAAGCCTTCAATGCATATAATTATAATAGCTGTTAAAGGTAAGCATATGAGCATTGAAAATCATATAACAATGCCCATGCAAACCAATATCCTTTCGTTTCATTTAACGCTGATGCCGAGAAAATTTAGAAACTTTGGAAGAAGGATTAACTCATTGTTATAAAGGCTAAGAATTTCTCACTCTCAAACAACGTGATATTTTATTCGCCACCCTCCCTTAACCTAGAGAAAACTTATCATTTCCAAGAACAATAAGTAAAGACAAAATAATGAGTTCCAAGTGACACTATAAACTTCTATGAATTAATAGACGGGAGGATTTCAAAGCGGGAAGAGTTACCTTTGGTGAGTTTGCAGCCAAAGTATCATCAACACATGTTTGTCCTGTTGCTGGATTTTGAAGGCAAATGCAACGCTGTATAATCAGAAACTGCTTGCATATCTCATTCAACAGCTCTCTGCTCTCTTGCAGAGCCCCAAATATATCTTTCTTCATAGTTTCAGTTTCTTCTTCGAGGATCTTCAGTCGTCCGTTAAGCTGTTGGACTATCTCAGCCTGCAACACTCCCTTCCCTTTGCAAGCACTGATGCAAGCCTTACTTGAACAACACTGAGGGTTCACAATTTTCTTTGGAGCTGAAGCCATTGAATCTGTTAACATTTTTGTACCACTTGAACTTCTCTTTTCCAGATTGCATTGGCTTGTTTGCTTATCCTTTCCTGTCATTGCAACTGCCTTGAGACACAGCTTGTCGAACTCACTGATGAAGTCTCGCAAAATCTCATTCCAGAATCTGTATCCATCATAAGTAGCATGCTTACTAATGCTTGCAGTCATAAAGTTCTTGAATCTTGAAAGCTCCTTCAGAGACGCATGAATTTCTAACTCGAAAGAGATGGCACCCATTTCCCTCCTGCTCAAAGTATGTCTGCAATAACATCAGCATACCAGTGTTGATCAGATTTGAAAAGGAGGGCCCAAACCTATCTTAAACAATCAGGCACATATATCATAAATGCAAACCAAGAATACCAAATACTACCTGAACAAATGCTAATGCAAAGAATAGAAAACTGCTTTGATAATTCTTAAGAGTGGGAAAGTAGAAAAATTGGGTATAGAACAAATTAGTGATAGGGAATGATGGTTGCTTGCCTGACAAAAGTTGCAGCGTTAAAAAACAGACTGAACTGAGCTCCCTTAAAGCTCATTCCAGTACTGCTTGCTTTACTTGTAAGAAAGAGGAAGGGTTGTTGGCAAAGCATGTGTTGCAGAGTCCAGAGGCGGGAAAATTTGAGAAGTTTCTATGTTGCGTGTGTTCAGGTGCATGTACAAGTCATACTGTGACATCAATAAGCGAGCGAGCGCCAGGAAATTGCTGAGCAGTTGAAAAAAAACGTTATATATTTGTCGCATTGTGATTAAGCTACTTGCTACTTCAACATTCTTTTATTTGGGATACAAGCTACCTTCCATTACAAGCTGCTCCAGAGTTTGAGCTAGGGTGAGCATCGGCCGGTCCGGACCAGCAAAACCGACCGGACTGACACTGTTTGGATCGGACCGAACCGGACTGAATTGGATCCAGTCCAGTCCTGTCCCATTTTTAAGGGACCGAAAAGATTCGGTCCGGGAGTTTTTCACCCCGGACCGGACCGAATAGAAATAAAAAAATAATAAATATTATTTATATATATTATTTATATAATAGTTGTATATAATTAAATTATTAATTATATAATTATATATGGTATAAAAAAATATTAATAGTCTAATATAGACTATAGTTATACTAATATAGTTATACTAAATCACTATAACTAATACTTCAACAATAGCTATAGTGACCTATACTAATAGTCTACTATTAATACTAATATACTATTATATAATTTATATAGTTATACTAATCACTATAATTAATACTATGTATAGCTATATAGTATATTTATCACTTTAATTAATATAATTTAAATATCACTATACTTATATTTAATGAATATATAAAAATCATTATAGTTAATACTTATATAGTTATACTAAAGCATTGATTTACCATAACTAATATTACTAATATATAGCTATATTAATGGTCTAATACTATTATAATTTGGGTAGTTATACTAATCATAATAAGTTAATAACTAAATCACTAGAAATATAACTATATATATTTAGTATGAATGTATTATTATATTATTTAATATATAACTATAATATATAGTACTAGTATATATTAATATATTATAAGAGTTATAGTATAAATATAATATATAAATTATAATATACTAAATCACCATAATAGTAACTAATACTAATATATAGTTATACTAATAGTCTACTATTATATAATTATACTAATCACTATAATTAAAACTAATATATAGCTATACAATATACTTATATAGTTGTACTAATACTATTAGTCTATTATATACTCTAAAACTCAATTCTAATATAGGCTATATAGTTATAACTAATACTAATATTTATATTAATACTAATGATGTAGAATATAGTTATACTAACTAATTGATTCAACATAACTAATATTACTAATATAATATAGCCAAATTGAATTATTAATAGTCTAATACTAATACAATTATATAGTTATACTAATCATAAATTCATAATAACTAAATCATTATAAGTCTATAACTATATATATTTAGTATCAATGTATTACTATATTCTTTAATGTATAACTATTAACTATAATATATAGTACTAGTATAACTGATCAAAAATATATATATATATATATAATACTAGTATATATATTAATGTATTAACATATTATAAAAGTTATAGAATAAATTATAATATATCATATATTTGTAAATTTATAATAGTATTAGTATAGTTAGCTTAATATATAATATGTTAGTATTAAATCACTATAACTACATAGAGTATTAGTAATAAGAGTATTACTATTATTTAATATAGTATTACATATAGTATTACTATCATTACATATAGTTATTAGTTATAGTATTAGTACTAGTATAGTTATTAATACTAGTATAGTTATTAGTACTAATAGACTAATAGTATTAGTTATTAGTATTACATATAGTTACATATATAGTTATCACTATTACTATTATTATATATAGTTATTAGTTATAGTATAGTTATTATTACATATAGACTAATAGTATTAGCATATTACTAATATATATATAATAGTATACTATATGTATATATATTAAATATATTACAATATAATTACATAAATATTAAAAAAAATGTCATTAAATATTAGCATATTACATAAATATATAGTTATCACTATTACTATTATTAATTTATTACATATAGTTATTAGTTATAGTATAGTTATTATTACATATATTTATTAGTTATAGTATTATCACTAATAGACTAATAGTATTAGCATATTACTAATATATATATAATACTATATGTATATATATTAAATATATTACAATATAATTATATAAATATTAAAAAAAATGTCATTAGATAAAAAAAGAAAAAAGAAAAAGTCAACCTTGGACCGAATGGACCGGACCGGACCGGTCCTGATGGAGTTCGGTCTGGTCCAGGGTGGGAAAACCCTGGACCGAATAGGTCCAGTCCGGTCCACAAAACCTCCCCGGATTGGACCGGACCGAACTAACCCCTAGTTTGAGCATTGGAGCAAGCTTGAAAGCTTTTTCCCAATCAACTTTTCATAAAATAATTTGAAAAGGCAGACGCAAAACACATCACGAACCTTCCCCTCCTTTCTAACTGGAAAAATATCCTTTTCCCATTTCGCATTATATGCAAATCATAGAAAATATATTCCTTTTGCTTGAATCTTTCCGTCAACTTGCTCCACAAATGATACCAAAAAAGAGCTAATCACTTGCAGAATCATGGGAAAATGGTACAAGCTACGAATGGACTCAAAGCCAAAGCACATTAGTTGCAGCAAAGCTAAAAACTAACAAAAATGGCATCTGCAATGGCAAAAATTGGAATGATGACAGATTTGTATCCCAAAGCAAGACCAAATATGAGTTAGAAAGAACATTGGTGGCAGCTCCAGTTCTGCATTTTAACCAAGTTGGTCGCTTCAGGAAGAAAAGGGAAGGTTTTTGGGGATCGGATATCACTTTGTAGATCTATGGCCCGAAGGAAACAAGAAAACGATGTTACCTATAATTATTTTTATGTATTTTTTACGCATTTTATTGAAGTAATTAGTCAAATAAATTATTTTATATTAAAAAAATAATATAATCAATCGTATTAATTGAGTGTATAAAGAGTGAGTTAGATAGAGATTTTGTTATTATTTATTTATTTCTGTTGATAGTAATTAGAAAGTGATAAACCGTGAACATCCCGCAGGGTACCGAAACCCATGAAAGCTACTTGTGGCGGGGGCAAAAACGGAAATACAAAAAATACCCAGCTTCATCTCACTGAAAATGGAAAACAGACGCAGAGAAACTTCTGACTCCTATCAGAGTCCGCGAGTTCTCGGGCCGGCGGATAATCCTCAACGGATCCGACTCCCGAAACATAACTCTCATACTGTAAGCACCTCGAACACATGATTTGCCCTAATTGTTATTTTCTTACTAATTGAATTTTTTTCGCTCGCACTTTCGCAGGATCATTCTTTCTTTCTTTTCTTGATGTATTTTGAACATTTATTTAAATTTCTTTTTTTTTTTTTTTTTGGTTCACGAGAAAGTGAAGGAAAGGAAAAATAAAACCTCATGAAAAGTTGAGACTCTTGGCTTAAACTTATGTAATGTTATAAATTTCCTTTGTTTTCTTGTATTTGCTCCGGTTTTTCTCAGCTGCCAAGTGGAGATTAGTGCAATATGAAATGAAAACAATACCCGTGACTTGGCAAAGTTTGAACCTTCAACATGGTCTTGATTGTTTAATTTTGTTGCGTACATAGAGACTAATTAGTGTCTCAATCAACAGTTGAGTTCTAATATAATTTGAGCATACACTACTGGAGACCTGTTGCATCTCAATCTAGGTCGATGATGTTCTTCATTGAATTTGCACTTGAACACGATTGGAATTCATTTAGTCTTAAAGGAAGGCAAGTTTGTGAGTTTCTCTGGAGCGTAGCCCTGTATGTCATGGATTTTGATCGCGTGAATTATTTTTTATGGTCATTGTTGGGATTAGAGTGTAACTTTGAAAGACCTGCGTTATGCATGAAGCTTCCACCCACAAGCTCATTTCATCCCCGGTCAAATCTCCAGCACGCCTTGGCTCCAGATTCCTCTTACCAGAATAATCAGTATTTAGTTTAAACACTGGAAACATTGTGGCCCCGGGATGATGATTGACCCTGTATTTATACCTCTTTTTTTAGATCAGAAATTTTTCTTTTATTTTTTCTAGTGTTTGTCTACCCTATTTGCCCCAAATAACCACGTGCTTGGATTTTTCCCATCTTTCAGATTTACCTTATCCCAAACGGCCATTTCAAATCTTCTGACCTGTACTTCCTAGCCCAAACAGCCATTCCATTAAATAAATTGAGGCATTGGACTGATTATTATTATCATCGCAATATTCATGCATAGGTGTTGCTCTTGTATATGTCCCACATGCTTGGCTTTGCCTATTTTAATAAAATTCTCATTTACTCATAAAAAAATTGATTTACTAGTGCGATGAGATTGATATATTACTAATATCTGAATAGGTACTTTGCACCTTACATAATTAAGTGTGTCAGGAATCACCTGTAAATTACGGTGATATATCATTTCTGTTTTATTCTTAGGCCTTGTATGGATTCAGAAAATTTCAGAAAACATCCCAACTCATCTCATCTCATCTAATCATTACAACTTTCCCAAATTTCCAAACAAAATACAATGAAAAATTCAATTTTTTCAAATTCTTAAACAAAAATAATATTCTAATAATATTTTATTCAACTGTCATCTTTCATCTCATTTCAACTCACTATCCAAACCTCCCCTTAGTCTGCTTTTCAGATAGTATGTTATAATAATTAAGAATTTGATTATGTATTGTAGATGGAAGATGCCTCCCTTGGAAATGAGCAAGTGCCTGGTGGTGAATGCAATGAGATTCACAAAGAAGAAGATGGTGTAATGACAGGATTAGACTATCAAAATGGTATATCTGAAGGAAGGAAGGAATTTGTTCCACCTGCTGTAGGAATGGAGTTTGAGTCATATGATGATGGTTACAATTATTACAATTGTTATGCTAAGGAAGTGGGATTTCGTGTTAGAGTGAAAAATTCATGGTTCAAACGTAATAGTAGAGAGAAGTATGGTGCAGTACTTTGTTGCAGCAGCCAGGGTTTCAAAAGAGTTAAAGATGTAAATCGTTTAAGAAAGGAAACGAGAACTGGTTGTCCTGCAATGATAAGAATGAGGTTAGTGGACTCCAAAAGGTGGAGGGTACTCGAAGTTACACATGAGCACAACCACTTATTGGGCAATAAGACCTACAAATCAATTAAGAAGACGAGCAGTGGCGCTAAAAGGAAGTCAGAGTCAAATGTTGATGCAGAAGTCCGTACAATCAAGTTGTATCGAGCACTTGTGATAGACGCTGGAGGCAATGGCGACTCCAATTCTAATGCAAAAGCAGTTGGGAATTTTACTGATCAACCCAATCAGCTGAGCCTAAAAAAGGGGGACACACAGGCCATTTATAACTATCTCTGCCGTATGCAACTGGCTAATCCAAACTTCTTTTACTTGATGGATATCAATGATGAAGGGCGTTTGAGGAATGTGTTCTGGGTTGATGCTAGGTCCAGGGCTGCATGTGGTTATTTTGGTGACGTTATTTATTTTGACAATACATATTTGTCAAACAAATATGAGATCCCTCTTGTTGCATTTGTTGGAATGAATCACCATGGCCAATTAGCGTTGCTTGGTTGTGGTTTGCTTGCAGGTGAGACAAAAGAGTCTTATATTTGGTTGTTTAGAGCTTGGCTTACATGTATGTCAGGACACCCTCCACAAACTGTTATTACTGATAGGTGCAAGGCTTTACAGGGTGCAATTGTGGAGGTATTTCCAAGATCTCACCATCGTTTTGGTTTGTCGCACATCATGAAAAGAGTTCCAGAAAAACTGGGAGGATTGCGTAACTATGATGCAATCAGGAAATCAATGATTAAAGCAGTTTATGAAACTTTGAAGGTGAGCGAATTTGAAGCTGCATGGGGATTCATGATCCAACATTTTGGAGTTGGTGATCATGAGTGGCTTCGATCTTTGTATGAAGATCGTGGTATGTGGTCACCCGTTTATCTGAAAGACACATTTTTTGCTGGAATGTCTGCTTCACATCCAGGTGAGACCCTGCATCCATTTTTCGATAGATACGTGCATAAACAAACTCCTTTGAAAGAATTTCTTGATAAGTATGAATTAGCCCTTCATAAGAAGCACAGAGAAGAAGTCCTTGCAGATATTGAGTCAAGAAGCTCAAGTCCCTCACTGAAAACAAGATGTTCGTTTGAGTTGCAGCTCTCCAAAGTGTACACAAGAGAAGTATTTAAGAAGTTCCAATATGAAGTGGAAGAGATGTATTCTTGTTTCAGCACAACCCAGATACATGTTGATGGGCCAATCATAATATTCTTGGTCAAGGAGCGTGTCTTGGGTGAGGGGAATAGGAGGGAGATTAGGGATTTTGAAGTTCTGTATAATAGAACAGCAGGCGAGGTTCGATGTATATGCAGTTGCTTTAACCTCTATGGGTACCTGTGCCGGCATGCGTTGTGTGTGCTTAATTTTAATGGGGTGGAGGAGGTCCCTCCTAAGTACATTCTGTCACGATGGAAGAAGGATTATAAGCGCTTATACATTCCAGATCTTGGCTCTGGTAATGCCGGTGACCGTGTGCAGTGGTTTAATCAATTATACAGAAGTGCCTTGCAAGTTGTGGAGGAAGGGGTGATTTCTCTAGACCATTACAAGGTGGCATTGCAAACTTTTGAGGAGTCATTGAATAGGGTTCACGATGTAGAAGGTGGGCAGGCATTACAAGCTTTTGAGGACACGTTGAATTTGGTTCCTACTGTAGAAAACAGACAGGATAAAATTGCCTTGTGACGATGTCCTTGATCCTTCTTTAACTAAACTTGTAGCCTTATTTTGATCCTCCCCCCCCCCCCCCCCCCCCCCCCCCCTTTTCTTAACGGCTGCTTCACTCTGTTCGTGCAGATGTCACTTTAACTTTCATAGAATACGGATAGGCTCTATGGGGTCAACTTGCATACTTATTCTTTGTCTTAGTTTACTTAGTTCTATGTTTTATCAAGTGTTGGAGTATATGTTCTGTTTCTACTTGTCTAGGCAAATGTCATAATGTATAGTATTTTTCTGGGATAATGTAATGCAGGCTTCTCCTTTACCAAACTTCTTTATGGCATTTGATGTATATATACTGGTCCTTTTGTAATTTGCTTCTGTTAATACAATCCTCCTGTTTCGAAACTTACGATTAGTAGATAGGAAAAATAGAAGCAGTTCTATGTGACCCACCCAAGTGCTTTAAATCATGTTGCTGCACAGTCTGCACTTGCAATTTGGTCTGGATAATTTTGATTGCAGAGAATCCATGTCGGTTGAGCATTCGCAATGGCTCATGTATAATACAAAAAATGTAAATTATTTGAAGACTTAAATCATAAAATGAGTTTCATCCAATTATGTAAAAGAACATGTAAAATATAAATTGCTATAGTACCCACTACATGTAAATTATAGTATCCGTTAAATGTAAATTATTTTTAATCATGTAGCGGGTACTATTCATCATTCAAACAATTTTTTTTTTTAATTATTTATACTTCATTTACTCTCTAATTTCCTTTTACTTTTACATTTCAATACAAATTCTTTTTATTGATCATCATTTAAAACACCTCTATTTTATTTTTTTTCTAAAAAATATCTTGGAAATATTATTTATCTAATTTTTTCATTTTTTTTAATTTTTATTTGCCTTAGATATTTTTATATTTGTGTACAGGAATGAATTATATTACATTGTATGTAATAATATATTGCAAATATTAAAAAAAAAGGATATTACAAATTTATTGGTAGAAAGGAAATGTTTAAAAAGAATAAAAAATGTTATTTAAGTGATATGAAAAAAAATAGATATATTGTAAAAATCAGTAAGTTAAATAAAAAAAAATAAATTTTAATTATGTATTTTAAAAAATAAGAAAAGGAACCATTGTGAATACTATAAACCAGTGAATATACGTGAGATTTGAAGGTCCCTTGCTATTGCTGTATACTTCATATTTTTTTTGTTACTTAGATAATATGTCAAAACAACTTATCTATTAAGAATAATAATTTATATGCTTTTATAAATTAGGAGTATGTTTAAAATGTTGAAAACAATTAATAAGACTACATTACATCATTAAATGGCTTAAATGAATGTTGTAATCGCTAGAATGATGATTATAATAATGATTAGATAAATATTTTAGTTTTTAGCCATGAAAATATTTTTTAAATTAATATGACTAGATATAATATTTTTAAAATTAATTTTATTATAAAATAAATTTAACGTATCATACGAAATTACGTCAGTTGTGAATTTATTTTTATAAAATTTTCATGGTAATTCCAATTAGATTATGGTGGAAAAAATTGGAAGGAAATGTCCGATTAACCGAACGGATAGCTTTTTATTACATCCAAGTTCTAAATACTAAAAACTATTGGGAATTTGGGAGTGCTTTGAGATATTACCAGAGATTATTTTTCTAAAATCCAGGTCAGGGGGCATTTCCGAAATTTAACTCAAAGACGCATTGGCACAATCACACACTTCGTACTTCGTGGTAGCGGACTTCGAGAGCACTTGGCACCTGTGACCTACGCGCGTGACGCTCCCTGCGAGGAAGCCGGTGACTTCCCAGCGAGATACCTGATCAGGTTAGTCCAGTTACCATTTAAAAATCCATCAAGTCGATCGTATTTTCTTCCCTTCACTTCGTTTCCCTAGAAAATTTCGAGTCATAGTGGAGAAGGTGGAGGAATGAGTGAATAGCTATTGTTGCTTCGGGGAATTAGTGATGTAAGATGGTTCCTAATAATTCAAGCAATACATATATATATATATATATATATATTTACTTTCAATCTTGGGTCTTGAAACGAACACTAGAGACTAGAGAATTAAATTAGGAAGAATTCGTTCTTATCAAAACAATCAATTTTAGGACGATTTAGAAGGAATAGTTCTTTGTGACGAGCTACAGGCTAGGCCTGTGCTGGATATGGTCTATGGACAAAATACAATAATGTTGAGTAATTTGGAGAAAACAATCGGTGAGCTTGCTTTTTCAGCTGGTTTTTGCGCTGTTTCTATTTCCATTAAGTTTCCGCTTGGTAATAAAATATGTTTGGTTCGAATGGAGAAAATTGAAAAAAGAAATATCCACACTTCATCACTGATTCTAGTTTTGAGATCAATGGTAGCCAAAGTTTGTCGAGGGCGTCTTAACTTTACGGGGATTTGCGAAGGAATGCGTTCTTTTCATATTTTCTCTCCTGCGCGGCAAATGCATGCTGTATATTACATCTATCTGCCAAACAAGTAGGGTCTGATCACGGTAATTGCTGTGTGTATGGGCGTGCATGCATAAATGACCTGTGAGATGGGTCATCCAGTTTTGGATCTGCCAAGGTGAAAATTTTTCCTGAGAAAAGTGTCATTTGGATGGACATCTAGATAATATATATTAGTCATATTTTGAATTTTTTTGGGGTAAGCTAGATTGCTTGGCCTCGGACATGCTTGGACTTGTTTGTCTCAAGGTGTAATCCACGATATTTCTTTGAGGATCTACCAGTGGACCATATTTTTTGTAATGTTGTTTTACACTGAGAGAGAGTCTTGAGAGTCCCGGATTTAATGACAGTTTAGAAGGTAAAGTATGATCCCTCTATATTTTTAATGAACTCACCAAGTACTAGTTATATTTTTACTAGAAACCAGACTGCTAGTTTGAAGTCGAGTAATTTTTACACTATTGTTCCTTTTGTTGTTGTTGTTGTCAGGACAACTACTACATATCTGTGTACGCTTCTTTGATTTCTTTCCTCTTTGAGATGGATGAAGTTTCTCTCAACAGTGAGCCAGTCGGTGATGATGATGCTGATGAATTTGAGATAGAAGGAGATTCTTCAATGATGGAATATGTGGGTCAAACTGGCATAATTCAAGGAGAGAACCCCCTTCCTCCTGTTGTTGGAATGGAGTTTGAGTCTTATGAGGATGTATATTATTTTTACAATTGTTATGCCAAGGAACAGGGATTTGGGGTTAGAGTAAGCAATACATGGTATAGAAAGAGTAAGGAAAGATACAGAGGAAAACTTAGCTGTAGTAGTGCAGGTTTTAAAAAGAAAAGTGAAGCAAACCGACCAAGACCAGAAACAAGAACTGGCTGTCCAGCGATGATGAAGTTCAGATTGATGGACTCCAAAAGGTGGAGAATTATTGAAGTGGAGCTTGAGCACAATCACTTGATTAGCTCAAAAAGTGGAAAATTCTATAAATCCCATAAGCACCTGGGTGTTGGAACCAAAAGAACATTGCAGTTAGATGGTACTGAGGAAGTACCAAAAGTTAGGCTGTTTCGGACAGTGGTTATCAATGCAGAGGATAATGGAAGTATAGATGTTGATGAAGGAGAATTTGGGAATAATGTCGACTATGGCAATCAATTGAAACTTAAAGAAGGAGATGCCCAGGCACTTCTTAATTATTTCTGCTGCTCACAATTAATGGATCCAAACTTCTTTTATGTGATAGATCTAAATGATAAAGGATGTTTGAAGAATTTGTTTTGGACAGATGCAAGAGCAAGGGTTGCGTATGGCTATTTTGGTGATGTAGTTGCTTTTGACACTACATGCATGACAAATAAATATGAAGTTCCCCTGGTTTCTTTTGTTGGAGTGAATCATCATGGACAATCTCTGCTATTGGGTTGTGGTTTACTTGCAGGTGAGACTATTGAATCATATACATGGTTGTTTAGGGCATGGCTTACGTGTATGTTAGGACGCCCTCCACAAGCCATTATTACTGACCAATGTCCAACCTTACAGACAGCTGTTTCTGATGTTTTCCCAAGAGCTTCTCATTGTCTGTGCTTATCACATATCATGCAGAAAGTTCCAGAGAAACTGGGAGGATTATTCCAATATGAATCAATTCAAGCACTATTGAGTACAGCAGTTTATTACTCAGTGAGGTCTGAGGAATTCGAGGCAGCTTGGGAGGATATGATGCAACATCATGGACTTAGAGATCATAAATGGCTTCAAGCTTTATACGAAGATCGAAAACGCTGGGTTCCAGTTTATTTGAAGGAGACATTTTTGGCTGGAATGTTTCCCATCCAGCCAAGTGATGGTGTATCTTCATTCTTTGAAGAATATATTGACAAACAAACTCCTTTGAAAGAATTTTTAGATAAGTATGATCAAATTCTGCAGACAAAACATCAGCTTGAATCCCTGGCAGATATGGATTCAAGAAATTCAAGTTATATGCTGAAATCAAGAAGCTATTTTGAATTGCAACTCTCAAAATTGTACACGAATGACATATTAATGATGTTCAAGAGGGAGGTGGAGGGAATGTACTCTTGTTTTAGCACTAGACAGTTAAATGTTGATGGGCCGATCTTTACGTACATTTTCAAGGAACAAGTTGAAGTTGAGGGAAACAGGAGGGAAACAATGTATGAAGTTCTGTATAATGCACCTGAAATGGAGGTCCTTTGTGCTTGTGGTTTGTTCAACTTTAAAGGTTATTTATGCAGGCATGCGCTGTCTGTCCTTGATCAAAATGGCATAGAGGAGATTCCACCTCAGTACATTCTTTCACGGTGGAGGAAGGACATTAAACGCAGTTACATTCTTGACCACAGCTCCAGTGGTATTGACAGCAATAACCCAGTTCATAGGCATGATCATCTGTACAAATGTGTGGTGCAGGTTGTGGAGGAAGGGAGGAAATCACAAGATCGTTACAAGTTTGCATTGCAAGCGATGGAGGAGTTATTAAACAAGCTTCATCTTGTGGGGGACCAGCCAATGTAGCATATAAGATGGAGGATCCAGATTTATCAATTATGTAACTTGAAGTTTGTACATATTGTTGCTTGATCTCTTTCAGCATCTGAGGAAAGTTGTAAAGAAGTCCAAATTCTGATGTACAATTTCCCAGAACCTACAGCATCTGCTTTATACTTCTTGTGGAGAAAACAGAAACAGAGAAACCACCTAGCCAGAGAGTATTTTAAGGCATGCAAAACACTGACCTAATAGGTGAAATCCATAACAATGGAGGTTGATTGTGATGCACAGTGACACTTGTAACTAATTTAAAGCCTATCCCAGTACTGACTTGGCGTTGGCAAAGAGCTAGAGTAAAAAAAAGTCATTTTCTTTTTGTTTATTTCTTCCAAATCTCCACCATCATCATTTTGGATCTGGAGTGTGTTTTTCTTTGTCAATATCACTTTCTTTGCATGCTGGTTCATACAAGTCTTAATTCATAAGACAGCAGAATGAAAAGAAAAAGCCAATGTGAGTTGATGTAAACTTTAAACTATATCTTAATAGTAGCAGGTTTTGACCATACATTCAGTTTCTTTCTCCCGTCGCGAAGAATGGGTTTGATGGTATAGGATTTAGGTTGTCTGGGATTTCATAGAATTTGTTTGCATAAAATGGGTTTGATTCCAAACTCGTTGGCAAGCAATTCCTTGGTAGGCAAAGCAACAGATTAAAGTTTTTTGGATTTAAGTGGTGTAGAACAGAGCTTTAGGTAGAGTTTCTTTTATGATACTAGTTCTTTAATTTCACATCCGAGGCACTCTAGCCCCCACTGAATAGACAGACGGCTTTAAAATAAAACTAGGCACGAATAGACAGTGAATATGCTTGTATCCGACTACGAAATAAATAGGCTTTTCTACTAAAAAAAACACTCAATTGTAGTCCTTTACAAATGCCAGCTTATAATATTGTAATTTGTCTCCTCATGTTACAGAATCCCCTGAAAGTATTGATGCTCTGTTGCTCTTCAAAGCCAGATGATATACAGAACAAGAAGACTACTCAACGCTTCAGTCTGCCCATTCCTCAAACTCACCAATAATCTTTACATGAACATGAACCGTTCCTGAAATGATGGAATCGAGTTTTATCCCTAACAATTACTTCTCTGTTGTACAAATTTGACACCAGCTTTGCCACACGGTGACAATCCACGCACATTCTAAGGTTCTTCACGATTCTAATTGTGACCCCAGGTCCTGAACTAATAAGGCCAAAGGCGATAGCCAACTTTTCACTATGCCGGTATAGTGCACTCTCTTTATCTTCTTCCCCTACATCAAGGGAAATCTCTGATGTATCAGGGGAATACCCTGCAATTTTCAAGTCTCTTGTCATCTCATCTAACTTTGAATAGATGTCTGTAGTTTTAGGATGTGACTGGTCTCCAGCCACAAATTCATTGACAATACCGTTCATCTCTATCAAACTGCAACCTGGGGTTTTCTTGATTCCTCTATCCTTCATTGTTTGTCTTACTTCACGCAAATCTTCCCATCTATTGCAAGCTGCATATATATTACATAATAGAACGTAAACAGCCCCATTTTCAGGCTCTAACTCAAGAATCTGTTTGGCTGCCATTTCAGCCATTTCTGCGTCTTTATGTACTCTACATGCACCAAGAAGTGCCCCCCAGACGATTGAATTTGGTTTCATTGGCATATTCTTTATAACTTCATGAGCTTCTTTTAGATGTCCAGCTCGGCCAAGAAGATCAACCATGCACCCATAATGCGCGACATTGGGCTTAATCCCATGTTGGGTGGTCATGCTAGCAAAAAACCTTTTTCCACTGTCTACCATGCCCGTGTGAGTACAAGCACATAGAACACCAATGTAAGTTATCTCGTCTGGTGCTATTCTAGCTTTTAGCATTTCAAAGAACATATCCAGAGCTTCTTCACCACGCCCATTAATGGCAAGACCAACAATCATCGCCGTCCATGTAAACTTATCAATCCGAGGCATCTCCTTAAAAATCCCTTGCGCTTTTTCCACGTTTCCACATTTAAAGTACATGTCTATTAAAGCATTTCCTACATACACGTCATTCTTGATCTTGTGTTTTTCAATATACGTCTTTATCCATTCTCCTAATTCAAGTGCCCCAAGATGTGCACAAGCAGTTAGAACACTAACTATGGTGAACTCATCCGGTCTTATATTTGAAGTTTGCATCTGACGAAAAAGTGTCAAAGCCTCTTTGAACCGGTTCATCCGAAGGTACCCATCAATCATGGCAGTCCATGAAACATAATCTCTTTCGGACATCTGGTCAAAATACCTCCGAGCTAAATCAACTTCTCCAGCATTGGCAAACCCTGCAACAATGGCAGTCCAAGAAATCACATCCCTGGTCTTCATGTTCCGGAAAATCCCAAGCGCAAGATCCATTTCTCCACAAGCTGCATACATATCAATCAAAGCATTTTCCAATATCAAATTGGGTTCAACCTTGCATTCTTTGACATACTCATGAGCCCGCTTGCCAATATCTAAGTCCTTGGATTTGGAACAAGCTGATAGCACTAGAACAAGGGTAACTGAAGTGGGAGAGACTCCCTTTTTGTCCATCTCGTAAAAAAGCCTCCGTACTTCATCAAATTGTTTAATTCTGTTGTATGCAGATAACATTACATTCCAAGTAACCACATCCCTTATCTGACTCGAATCAAAAACACCACGAGCCATATCAATCAGACCACACAAAGAGTACATATGTACAAAAGAATTTTGAACAAACATATTAGAATCAAACCCATTTTTCACTACATGACCATGCAACTGTTTCCCACATGCCAATGCAATATCATGTGTAAAACCCTTTAACAAGAACGGGAAAGTGTAATGGTCAGGCTTGACATTCCTTCTCAACATTTCCAAGTACATAGAAATCCCATTTTCAGGCAGATGAATCCTAGAATAGCCTTTTATCATGGTGTTACAAATGAACACACTTGGTTCAGGAATGGTGTCAAACATGTAACGGGCATAGGTCATATCGCCGGATTCATGCGTACAACAGAAGGCTACAATTTTATTTTGTACGGCCGGATTTGATGTCAACCCTGTTTTGATTGTTTGGGAATGGATTTGCGTGAGTTGGTCCATGGACTTGCAGTTTTCGAAGAGTGTTAGTGATGGGTTTTCAAGGGAGCGAGGATGGGAGTGTGGAGAGATGCGTGTTGGGGAAACGGATGCCATGGAGATCATTTTCACGAGAGATGAGGAATGTGAAGTTGAGAAGGCCAAAGGAGAACAGAGCGAGTGGATTTTGAGAACAAAAGAAGGCGGCATACAATGAGCCGGAGAGAGGCAAACAAATTGCGCGACTTCCCTGCCTTTTCATGAACCTCAAGTACCGTTGGAAGACCTAAAAGGCAAAAGGACAACTACCTACCTACAAGATGAAAATACACGAAATGATTTGCACGAGCTTGGAGTAAGCCTCAATCTGTTTTCGCAACATATAATTATTCATCTTATTATTATAATTTTTTTAAATTTTTATTTAAAATAAAATAAATAATTTAACTTTTTTAAATTTCAAAATAAAAATAAAATAAACAATTTAACTTTTTTAAATTTTAAAATAAAAATAATATTAAAAAAATATATTCTAACAATATCTTATTCAATTTAAACTTTAATCTTAATTCATTTCATATCTTGTGTGAAAACAAACGAGACATAAATAAGCTCTCATTTGGTTACACTATTTACATAAAATGAGATGTTTTATTAAAAATTAAATAAAATTTTGATATAATAAATTTTTTTAATATTATTTTATTTTAAAATTTTAAAAAATTTAATTATTTATTATATTTTATGTAATAGTTTGAAAAATTATAATGATAATATGAGATGAGATGAAATAGTTTAACTTTGTGTAATAAATCGATCCTAAATTTTGCACAAGTCTTTTATAAAAATAAATTTAAAAGTATAAAAAAATTGAATTTTGTCTATTTAAATTTTTTTTAAAAAAATTATTCAAAACATTATTCTATCTAAAATCTCATTACAGTAACATTTAGAGGAAAAATCTCAAAATTAGGGTATATAATCAATTTATTTAAAAACAAAAACATGAACTATTTTAATATTTATTTATTTATTTAACGTAGCGACAAGAATGTGTCCTTTCGGGGACAAATGGTTGAGAAAGTTTCCAATCCCGTTGAAAGAAGATACCAGAGCCAGCAGGCAGGCAACTCCGACGTTAGAAAAGAAAAGAAATAATCATTTGGCGCCGACGTACGCGCACACAATCTCTCTCTCTCTCTCTCTCTCTCACTGAGTCACTCTCTCTGTTTTAGGAACTCTGTAAAGAGGAGAAGAAAAGAAATACAATCACAACTGAGATATCGAAATGAATCTGTACGCGCACGACCGCTCTCTCTTGGACGACTATAACCTCGACTTCTTCGATGCCATTCTTCAACCGTTCTCTCATCGCCGGGATTCTTCCTCTTCGAATTCCACGATTGACACTGACGACGACGACGACGATCTTCTGGACAGCTACAAGCCCAATTCTGCTTACCGCGTGTTGCCCAATCGCAGCCCTCCCAAGCACCGCCACGACGGAAAGTCGCCGCTCCCTTTGGGTATGGATTGGAGCCCCCCTCCTCGCAAATGGGTACCCTTCTTTTTCATGTTTGATCAACCTTTATCGTTTTATGGGATTGAATTTTAACTATAATTGGTGGGTTATGAGTATTTGGTAAGAATTTTTGGTTGAGCTGATGGAGCTGTTGTTAATTTCTCTCAAAGGATTGAATTTGATTTATGTCGCTGATTTCCGGGGTTGCTTTAGATCACCAGGTTTGGAGGGTGGTGGTTTTTCTCTGTGTCGTATTAATTTAATCTCTATTGGCACTTGCACGTATCGAGAGCTTGGAATTTTAGGTTGATATAAATCTTTTCGTTTGTGATAATCTGCCCTGCTCTTTGAATGTAGGATGGACGTGAAACTGTCTGGCCGCATGATTTCCACACTGGTTGGAGTTACTGCATCTCAATTCCTTCTTGGGTTTTCCTTTCCAAATCAAGAGGCTCAGATCCTGTGGTGGTATCCATACGTATTTCTTAATACATACTTTTTTGTGATTTATTATTTCCAATCTACCCATCAAAAAAACTTATTTCAAATTGAACCACTTTGCTCTTTTCAAGTTCGACTAGTATTGGTAGCTACCTTCTAAAGTTGTTGCATGTTTCTGAGCGTCGTATTCTAGGGAGTATATGTGTGTACTCATCTATGTAAAGCGATTAAAAATTTAATCCTTAAAAAATAACGTTTATCGATATTCTTCTTTCATACATGATGAAGAGTTGATTTGAAGCTGTTTAGTTTTACCCATTTCTTTAATTGGGCCGGATAGAACTGCCATGCTGTTATATGTATGTATCGTATGTTTTCTCCACTCCCTTGTCTTCTTTAGTGCAAACAGTTTCGTGAGGTACAGTTTGGAATGTTAAATGATTTTGAATCGTGCTTGTTTTTCTAGTTACTGGTAGCTGGATTATGTAATTTGTTGAATAAAATGGGTTTATATTATCAGCAAAGCTTCTGTTATTGGAGTTGTCTTGGTAGTATTTTGTTCTGATTCTATTTTAATTCAACACCACTTTACTTCTTTTCTATTTTAACATTCATAGAAAACAGTTTTACAGGGTTCAAGTTGGTTTACAATCACCAGAAGGAATCACCACAATTCGAGGGATATTACGCAGATTTAACGATTTTTTAAAGCTTTTTTCTGAAGTAAGTAGCATTTCCTGTGTCGTGTGTATCACCATACTAGGGAATTGTCTGCTTTTTAAACCATTGCATGCATTTTTCTTTTTTTAGAAAAACTATGTATTTTGCAAAGTTTGCTTTTAACCTTTTCTTATCCTCTACCATGGTGAACACATGCATTTGCATATTGTGGTTGGAGGACATAATCATTCTTTTTAGCTTTGTAGGTCAGGCAGGTTTTTCCTAAGAAGAATCTGCCTCCAGCTCCTCCAAAGGGGATTTTGAAAATAAAAAGCCAGACTCTGTTGGAAGAGGTAGATTGCACATTTTTCTTGTTTGTCTATCTTACTCTCTGTGGCAATGTTTAAATTTTCTTTAGTTATTTTGTGCGATTCAAAAATAATTGATAGAGTAGATATTATGATATACATTTTGAGAAATATTATGATGACAATTCATTATATGGATTTTGAAAGTTATTCTTGTAACCTATAATGTTGGATCTACTGATAGAGAAATTTTGAGCTGTCCCATGTTTTTTTTTTTTTTATAAGTGAGTTGTCCCCTCTCTTGCTTTAACCCTGGTAAGAGGAGTTAATGGGTTCCTGGAGTTGAGTTTTTCCCCCGAAGTGCATGGATGTTTATGGAAGTATATCCAAGACCTGAAACTGTAGAAGGAAAGAAGAAAATTGTGTCCAAGTACGTGGTGATAATACATGTATTTGGTGACAATACTTTAAGTTTTTGGTTTATGTGTTCAATCACCATATGCAATTTGAGGACAATGGCCCACTTGTATAATATTTGGCTGCAGTCACTGATTGTGCACTTCCACTATTTATACTATCAAGTTAATACTCTTTTGGTTAACTACTTAAAAGATTCATAAATCTAGCATATTTCCCCCTGTAACAAGTTAAAAATCAGGGCTATTTCCCCTCAAAATAACAGTTATAATATTCCCAACATGGTTATTTTGTTGCAGCGGAGGTATTCTTTGGAGGATTGGATGGGAAAACTATTGTCAGACATTGATGTATCAAGAAGTGCTCCTGTGGCAACCTTTCTTGAGCTAGAAGCCGCTGTGAGGTCTTGTAGGTGTTTCCTTGATGTATCTTGGAATGAGCATTACATTGTTTCCTAATTCCTAAGTTCAGCAAGTGTGATACTAAAAAGTAGAATATACGTACTCTACAGATAATACTCCAAACTAATTTGGGTTCTTGTTTTATTACTTTTCAGCATTCTGTGATGAGAATCAGCAAATTCCAGATGCTAATTCTTCAACTGGTGGTGTGGTTCTATCATCTCTGCTCCGTTCCAACTCAGATGTGTCTGGGCTTGCTGGTGGTTTGTTTGCATCAGATCATGGTAATGATACTCCTTATGAGATATCTGAGGTTGGAACACCAAGGTGTCAGAATGATAATTCTACTGATCCTGGCTTGGAGAAATCTGTATCCGAACAATACTTAATTGATCCATATAAAAGGACTGTCAAACATGGCTTGTTTAACAGAAAATTTATTCAGGAGAGCCTACAAAGCTTTTCGAGGCATAGAATGAATATGGGAAGTCAGGTCAATAATATAGGCAGGGATGAGGTAATTGGGAATAATTCTGGTGCTAAACCTCTCCGTGTAGATGGAACGAAGTTTTTTCCTGAACTAGGGGATTGCGAGGTGGATGGCCATGTTCGTAGACTCTCGACAGAGAGTGTTGGAAGTGACTTAAGTTCTGTAAGAGGAAGTGAAATGTCAAATACAGGGGAAGCCAATATTTTTGGTGGTTACCCTCATCATTCCAGAGGTTCTGAAGCTCCAAAAAACACGGATTCTTTTGTAAATCCATATTCACAGCTTCCAAGGGACTTTCTGGTTGCTCTTCCATCTGATGAACGATATAGACTGAACAGAGTACTTGTTACCATGCAGCAGAGACTAGCCACAGCAAAAACAGACTTGGAGGACCTTATAGCAAGATTGAATCAAGAAGTTTTGGTGAGACAATTTCTCACAACAAAGGTATATTCGGTAGCAGTTATATGGTTTTTTTGGTTCTTGTAATTATTTTATTTCTTCGATGTCTGTTTCCCAGTCACTTTTTTCTTTCTAGTTCACATAAGCCGCATTGGGCTATTCAATAGTTTCAGGGTGTTTCTAGATGGTGAATTGGTATTATGTAAGTTTCATTTCATTTTTCTAACTATGATTAAATTTCAAATTTTGTGGTTCTATTTTGATTTCAGTGGAGAAAAGTAGCAGATAGATTTATTGTTCTTCTGTTGCGCCACATCTATGTTTTGGACATATATTTTCATGGCCTAGATTTTCATGGCCTAGATTTTCATGATTTTCTTATCTCTATTGCTCCTACTTAGCTAGGGCAACCTACGCATTGTATCAAGCTTTGCCTATTCTTTGATTAATATAATTTATTTACTTATAAAAAAAAATGTTTTTTTTAATAAGTAAAAATATTTTATATATCAAAAGGAGTAACCAAGTACACTGAACATACACAAGAAAACACCTAGCCCATAATGACCCAAAAAAGCCCGTGGAAAACAACCCAAAATACACTAATCCCAAAACTACCCAAAATACCCAAAAAATTACATTGAATCTCAACCCCTTGTTTCCCATAGAACTAATACCCAAGCCAAACCCCAACCCCTTGTGTTTCCCGTCTTCACATTGCCCTCCCTTTAGACTTCCCTCTACTTGAGCTACCTCCCTTAGCGTCATTGTTAATTGCCCAAGAAAGATGCTATAACTCCCTGTTTTTCTTGAAACTTTTGGTTTCAAGCGCGGGGCTTGCCTCGATCGCGGTGATGCTGGCCATATATTGCTTTCCATTTCATTTGTTTTTCCTGTTTGGAAGGCATCAAATTAAGATGGAAGTTTTCCATCTAATTGGTGCCTTTTGACTCTATTGATGCTGGTGAATTAAGATCTTTTCATGTATTTTTTAGGAGTTTTCAACATATCAACTTCAACTTCTGAATGCTTTTTGGCCTTAAAAAGGAAGAGTGTTGTACAATATTGCTGTCTTAACCTGTTTGTGATAGCAGAGACATCATTAGGTTAGACGCCCATGAGAATCTAGGCTAAAATTTATTTGATCAGGGGAAATGAGCGTACTGGTTTTTAACATGTTCTTTTAGTCTTATCTTGTACATGGGTAGAAATTTTAGGTGAGCCTAATGGAAATATTTGAGAAAACTGTGGATGTGGCTTTTTATGCTTAAAATACATTCTGTGCACGCAGAATTAGAATACGTGCACATCGATCCAAACCATGTTAATGGAGAGTGTCAAACATGAAAGAAATGAAAAGAAAGTCACGAGGGCCCTGACATGCTTAAATTTTTTTCAAGGTCAATTTAAGACCATACTATCCATTATCGTTTATGGTGATGTTCTGTTGTAGGTCAAAGATTTGGAAGTGGAATCTGAGATTACTAGACAGAATTGTAAAGAAAACATGCAGCAGGCTGTTTTAACTGAAAAGGAGAAATTGACACAAATGCAGTGGGATATGGAGGAGCTTCATGCAAAGTGCTTGGAGATGGAATTAAAATTGAAGCTGGAACAGGTATGGAATTTTGTAACACTATCATGTATCTCTATCTCCTTGTTATTCAATTTTTAGGGGCTTTGGTGAATGATGTGCAAGAATATTCCAGGATGAAAAGGTGCGTGCAGAGTCAACCAAAATAGCAATCGTTCAGGAGAACAAAATGTTGCTGCATGAGTTAGATGTTGCCAGAGAACAGCTTGAAAACTTGCAGAAACAACATGAAGAGTTTGAGGTAAAATCAAAGGCAGACATTAAGTTGCTTGTTAAAGAGGTCAAATCTCTTCGAAGTTCTCAGTTAGAATTGAAGCAGGAGCTCAGCCGACTAATGAAAGAAAAATTAGAAGCAGAGGTACTCAGTTTCTTTTATGTACTTTCTTACTTGTCAATTGAAGTTTCTGGTTCTTCCTTCTAGTCATCTTGAAGTAAAATTTTCCCTTTTGATTTTTCTGGTTCTTTCTTTATGTACAGTTACTTTTTAGTGAATATCTTAGGGCTTTGTTTGCTTTATATATATAACCAACAAGAGGAAGAATACTCTGTTAGACGCAAAAAGAAAAGAGAAGTAAGGCTAGATTCCTGGTCTGAAATATATGGCCATATTTCCCTGAGACCATGCACATAAACGGTTTTAATGACTGCTGGTTTTACCTTAAGTGACTTTTGGTAAAAGTGTGTGAAATAAGAATTAGTTAAGAGTATTTGTTGAAGGTCCATAATTATCCATCTGGAGCATATGGTTAGGTTAATTGCTTTAATTTTATAAACTTGTATGTCTCAAAGCATTAGATTGGGAGAAATTCCAGTTTCCTGGGAATGGGAGACAACCAATCTAATGGGTTAGACATGTTGGGCTCTGACAAAGATTACATTGAAGACCAAACAACCAAGTCTAATGATATTCTAGCGCCTTGGCTCTCTCATTGTACGTATTTTTTCTAACCTTCTTTTCTTTCCTAGGCAAATTATGGCACCAGTTGTGGGGGGATGGAACCCCCATCCAAGACCCTAGCATCACTTCCTATGGGGGATGGAGGTGCCAACATGCCAGAGTCCTGCTCGCTGCCTATTTTTCTAACTAATTCCCAATCAGAACTATTTTCTTTCTAATAATTTCTCCTTGCCGATGGGGTTGCATCTAGCGTTACCATGCTATTTTAGGTCATTTGCAAAACCCTTCTATTTCATGCCATTGTTCCTTGTGTCTTCCAGAGGAGTCTTCAAAAGGAAAGGCAAAGAATGGAACGTGCAAATACTGCTAATACAAAGTTTCTGCATGAATGTGGAATTCTTCGTGGTAGGCTTCAAGAATGTAGTCTTAATTTTCTCGTTGAAGAGGAAGATGAATTAACTTTGGACACTTCATCACCATCTGATGCCATAGATCTGTTGATAACATCTGATAATAGAATTGGCCTTCTACTTGCAGAGGTATCTTAACAGCTTTAGTAACTTCTCTCTTTTGTTTGTTGTAACATATCCTTGCAGTCTCTCTCAATTTTGAATACTGTTCTAAAGAGTAACTCTTTGGTGTGTGAAAGTTCAGTTGTCTAGATATAAGTTCACATGCTTTAACGATTGCTTGTGCGCTATGTTTTGTACCATTTATCAGTGTTCAAATCTTATTAAGCCTTAAAGAAAGAAACCGTATAAAAGCAATGTCGTGTTAACTCTCTGTTCATAGTGAAAGTACCACTAAGTGCCACATTTGGAATGAAGTCTTTGAGGGACTACAGTGAATTTATATTCAGAAGAATTCAAAGAAAGTGCATTGTTAACACCTTAAGAAATATGTTTAAACCAGTTTACATTTTTTTTTTATAAGTAATCAAAATTGTATTAATTAAAGAAAAGGCCTAGCCCAGTATGTACAAACCAGTTTACATTTTAACTGGGTTCTATTCGATAAGATTCTGGGGCACCAGGCCATTCTCTCGATTTCCTCATTTTGCTAGGTTTCTGATGTCACTATCTTCATATTAACTCCTTGTGAAAATTGGGAAGGGGCTAGTTTTGATTCAAAGAAAGTGCATTGTTAACATCTTAAGAAATATGTATAAACCAAGATGTGTCAGTATATGTATGTCTGGTTCAATCTAGGTTTAATATGCCCATAGTTACTTGGGTAAAGGCTACGGGTTACATGTTAACTGGTTTCTATTCAATAAGATTCTGGGGCACCAGGCCATTCTCTCAATTTCCTGATTTTGCTAGGTTTCTGATGTCACTATCTTCACATTAACTCCTTGTGGAAATTGGGAAGGGGCTAGTTTTAAGTTGTGCTTACAATGTTTGTTTGTCCATATAGTCAGTATACCGTAGCTATTGCCTCTTATCTGCATTTTGTTCGTCCACGTGATGTCATGAATGAGTGTAATGGCTGTTTTTGGACCATGATAGTACTTCGGTATTAGTCAGTGACATATTTTTTTTTTCTTTTGCCCAAAAGTAGGAAAACACCAACCTGTTATTTATTTTTTATGTTCTTTATTTTCCTCGTTGAGCAAATCCAAATGGTGTGCATTCAGTGCACTTGTGTTCTGTGGGCATGAAAAAAAGAAGGTTGAGATCTTCTATAGATTTCGCACAAGTCAGAACAGCCCCACAATTGTGGATTCTATTCACAGTTCTAGCATCAAATTTCTAAATGTACTGGATCCGTTTTAAATGCTGGGGCGCATTTCAGGCTGATTAGAAATGAGAAAGTTATTCATGTACAAAAAAAGCCTGCCCTTTTCCTCTCTCCTTCACGTCTAACAAGTGCAGATTATCATTGTATATTTGGGTTTAGACTTCATAATATAATTTATTTTTAGGGTGCTTTTTTTTTTTCTGTCTTTCTTTCTATTAACATCTGTGCATCTGAATCTTTGACTTAATTACATATGGTATGTAAAATTGGAACAGGCACAGCTTCTTGCACAGGATGTAGAAAATGCTGTTGCAGTAGTGGACGAATCTCGCAATGTAAATGGCAGTAATAAAAGAACAACAGATGATGAGTTGAGGAAGATGTTGACAGATGTATTCGTTGAAAATGCTGGATTAAGGAAACAGGTTAACTCAGTAATCCGTTGTGCTTTAAACACAAATGGCACACCTGAGCGAGATGATGAGGACGAGGAAGTTCCATTGAGAAAAACTGTTCTAAGCAAGTTTTTAGAACGATAACATGGTTGATCTTCTATATGAATATATGGTTTTCTGAAACATTCTATTTTGTCATCCCAGTAAATGCAGTAGAAACGCAGAGTTTTGTAGTTCTGTATAGTATCAGGTCTGCTACTAAATGACATTGTTGTATCATATCGTTCCTTGAAAAAATTAATTTGAGAAGCTCGCGGGCATTTGCAGTGATGGTCTTTTTTCAAATTTCAACAGCTCTTGCACAAATAAATGCTCAAAAGTCATCACCTTTTGGGTTGCCATGTTAACAAGAAAGATGATATTATCGAGTTCTTGCATCTATCACATTTGCTCGAGACTTTCATGTTATGTTCGTATATAAATACTTACAAAAACCTTCATACCCTAGCATGGGCATGTTTTATATGTGCAGGTTCTTTTTCTTGCTGGGTCCTTTTCCCCTCCATTTTTGGGGTCTAGAATGCGGGAAAAAGGGTAATGATTTCATTTATTTTGTTAATCGCACAAGTGTCTAATAACCTCAAAATCATTTCCTATTCAATACCGTGACCAACCTTTCCAAGTAATTAATTACATACAGATTCAAGGCTAACTCTTCGTATTACAACAACGTCCCACGAGCTCGAAACAAATTGCTAAACCGAATGCGACCCCGTCAGAAGTGAATAAACATCTGTGAGAGGCGAACAGAATGGTCAGGGGCATCATTACGCATGCATGCCTGCCTCTTGTCCGACAAGGCAATGTTGTAGCTGTACGAAACCGGTCCGAAATCATCATGGTTGGAGTTGTGGGCGGAAAAATCGATTAGTCTCCTCCTCCAAACATCCCCATCATATCTTTTGTAGATCCCATTTGCTTCATCAAGCTTTGTAAGCCACCCATGCCACCAATCTGCTTCAGCATCTGTGGGGGGAGGACTTTGCTCATGTGCTGTGCATTCATATTCCGAGATAACGCATTCATATCACCCTTCTTAGGAATCTTAAGCCCTTTCATTTTGCTCCATACTTTGGCAAGGCGCTTGTACTCTTCCAACATATCCATTACTTCTCTAACAAGACGACCAGAACCTCGTGCTATCCGCATCATTCGAGACTCATTCATAAGCTTTGGATTCGTACTATCCAACTCTGCAACATTTTAGCAGTTAATTATTAGGATCAGGGCATGAGTTCTGTTCTGTCAATATAAACGCAATCCAATAACGATGTGGCCAGAAAATTTAGCAGACCGTTACCACATAAAAATTGACTAGACCTACCTTCATTTGTCATTGAGTCCATCATGGTCATGTACCTCTTGATCTTTGCCGAACTTTCCTTTTCATGACCTTTTGGCATTAGCTCGGCCCTAAATCCTGGAAGCATTGAAAAAACCTACACAAACCAGGTCAGTCAAACCAGCCTCTCCGATAATGAATCAGAAGTAGAAATTTAATAGCTTCAGTTAAAAAAATCAAAACAACAAAGTTGAAACTTCCCAATGGTCATTTGGTGATGTGTAAAAATTTTGTTAATCAATTGTTGATATTTCCCTATTTATTTGCTTTCACACATGCCATCATCAATTATTTCTCACTCTAAACAACTGATGCAGAATAAATGTGAAAGACACATATTATCAACAAAGCTTCAATACATAATATGAGTAACAACCTGGCTAATTGGACCCATTTTAAGTATGCTCTGAAATTGCTCATACATAATCCTTAATGTAAAGTGCCCATCTGAAAGCTTTTGAAGAAGCTCAGGCTGCTGATCCATGGGAACAACTTCATGAATTTTGTCCATAAAGGCAGACAAGTCGCCCATGCCTAGATGGAAAGATAATTGATGTGTAAATACTCAAAATATTCACAGGAATAGGTAAAGCCACAAAAGTCAAGCATCAAGACTAAAAAAAATTACGTGCACACCTAAGAGGCGGCTGACAAATGGTTTCACATCAAAAACTTCGAACTCATCCATATGCTCTCCAGTTCCAATAAATATGACAGGGCTCTTTGTTGCTGCAACACTACATAGAAAAAGTGGAACATGATTTAGTTATCAAAGCAAACAAAAGACAGGCTATAATTGCTTTCTATCAGAAGGAGAGTTTCCATTTCAAAACTAGTTCTTTGATTAGTAATTTTAAGCACAAGGTCAAGAAGCACTTTTGGGAAAACTGTACTAAAATACTAAGTGTCAAAGCTTATATTGCTCAAAATGCAATCGTGTTATCTTCCCTAAAAAACATTGAAGGATGAAGTGTCAACGCATATATTGCTCCCCTTCAAAATTGGGTCGTTTTCGGGAAGGACTCCCAATATGGAATGGAATTTAGGATCTACTCAATAAATACTAACCCTAATAACTTTGAGAAGCACTTGCACAGCCTCAACAAACAAATGCATTGAAGCATTATTAGATTAAATCCAAAAACATAAAAGTGTAGGCTGCAGTTGCTTGCAATAGAACTTACGCACTAAGAGCACCACCTCCCTTTGCATGTCCATCCATTTTGGTAACAATTACAGCTCCAACTGAAACGCTTTGCTTAAAAGCTTGAGCTTGATCAAATGCAGCCTGACCAATACTGCTATCCATAACAAATATTACAAGATCTGGTTTCTGGAGGATGCAAGGAATATATATCAGCAATCATAGGCAATTAAATACAATTTGAGAGGAAAAAAAAAAAGCAATATCAGGAAAATACCGTTGCTTCCGAAACTTGACGCATTTCTTCAAAAAGAGCAGCTTCTTGTTTGTGGCGCCCACTGGTATCAACAATTATTAGATCATAATTTTCTTCCTTGAACCTTTCAACACCTTCCGCTGCAATTTTCACAGGATCTGATTCTGTATAGCTGCAGGGTCAAAAATCCCAGTTACCACTTAATTCTGTTTTTTTTTTTATAAGAGATAAATATTATTGAAATGAATGAGATAGGCATAAGCCATGTACACTGGGAGTATACAGAAGAACAATTAAAATTCTGTAGAATACTATCTGAATAGATTTGATTGATAAAGAATCAATAAGAGTAATAACAATAACAAAAATAAAACGAAGAAAATAATTCAGATAGATAAAAAAACAGAAGCTACTATCTCAAGGGAAGAAAAACTCTCTCTCTCTCTGCCCTCTTGAGAGAAGAAAAAAACGAAATTCTCAAAGGTCATAGGCAAATATTTCAAAGAAAATCTAATGCTTCATCTCTAGAATGAAAATGCATTTCAAAGCCCATTATTATTAACCATGCATGTCACCATTTGGCAGTTAAAAAGAATATTGTAGGAGCTTTATTGTTGTTTATCCTCTCGTCATTGTAGTCTCTGCAGTTATCTTCTTTTACATGAATTGTGTTTCTCCTCACATTTACTTCGTCTGATCATTGTAACACAAATCTTTGCTCACAACAGTAAAAAGTAAAAATACCTTCCATAAAATGGAATTTTAGCTTTAGTAGCATTCTGTTTTAGTTGATCAAAAGCACCAGCTCTGAATGTATCTGCACACACGAGGGCAGGTCTCCAGCCCTTTTTCTGATGATAATATGCATATTTTGTACATGTTGTGGTTTTACCCGATCCTGAATTTGTTGGAAACGCAAATAATAAGAGGTGAAGATCAGAAAAAAGATACGTCCAACTTAAAATTAAAATAGTACAAACTACTTTTAGACCCATGAATCAACAGATAAATATCACCTGGATGACAAGTTCACATCCTAACTTCCCAAAAGAACAATCTCATAGGTTATTATGATCTCTACCATATGAAAAATTCTGAATGACCCAGATAGAAATAAATCTGATAAACATTGTACCTTGTAAACCTACAAACATAACCACACTTGTCTTTCCTTTCTTTGGAATGAAAGAAGGCTTCCCAGGGTCCAGCATTTTGCAGAGTTCGTTAAATATAGCCTGCAGTGAATGCAACCCACTGATAAAAGCACAACAGATACAAAAGATTTTTATTTTGATCGGTAACAGATACAGGAGATAATATACAATGAAGACTAATCTTCTGCAGCCCCAACATACGCAACTAGGTTAATTGCACAATCTAATTCCTAAACAATAAGGGCAAACTAGTAACATGAGGATGGAATTATTTGACTTAAAAGAGACGTACATGTGACTCAAATAGCACAAGAATAAACACATTATTTTAGTGATCAGAGCATGAGGATGCAATCGATCATGATAGATTTAAATTAACTGTCATCACCAGCTTCCACTATCAGCAATCTCTTTCAAACTTTGTCATAATGAATCCAGAATTCTAAAAACTAAATCTATATAGCCCTACTCTAGAGCCTCTAAGCATTGAGGTTCTAATTGGCAAAAAACAACCTCACTAATAGAACTATTTCTAGACACTAGAAAAAAGCTATCTTTCAAATTGGGCACTCTATAATTTTCCCATTTTAAATGCTCATCTATTAATCACATAGGAGAAGTTTGAAAGGAGATCATTGAAAACTATGTCTACAGCACTATATAATATGCAATTCCTACACCAACCCGATTTAAGTCGGGGAAATTACCAACCTTTCCAAAGCAAATCCATTTAATCATAATGACTTACAAAGCACAATTATTAAATCTATAGATGATATAATTGACCGCAAGTATAGAAAAAAAGATAGAAATTGATATCACGTACTTGCTGGATGATCTTGCGTTTGTTGTGACCGGCGGCGAGATCGTCGAGGTTTACGATCTTCTTGATGTTGGTCTGCATGTCTCGTACAAGCTTGAATTGAACATCGGACTGAAGAAGAGCCCGCGTTATCTCGTTCAGGCACTCGTTGAGGACCTTCTCGTCGATTACGGTCGCATTGCTCATCTGCTGGAGAGCACGGGATATGCTCCCCCCTAACTCGGCCAACACCATTCTCGCTGCCTTAAAAACGACAAGTAACTAAGAAATTGGGATCCGATACGAAAGAACAGGGGATTTAGGGTTTTAAGGTTTGGGTAGTTTTGGGGATCAAAAGGAAGACCAAGATTGAAGACGAAGTTGCGGAAGAATAACAGATACCTGATATAAATATTAAATATACCTTTGCTAGTATGGGCTTTGATACGCCACGGCCTAAACCAGAGCCCATAAATGAAACCATTCAAAGTTGGCCTAGTAATGGTTACAAAATATTTTCTATACTAACAAAATTGAAATTAATAGATTAATATTCCCACTTATTTAATTCGAAAATAGTAATTATAAAATGCAGTCAAGGTTAATTAATATTTAATAATATTATCATGGCATATATAAAAATCTGATAATTATTGTAAATAAAAAAAAATATTAAAATAGTTATAGATGTAAAAATAAAATTTTTTATATTTAAGAGTATGTGCACATTGTGCCAAAATGCTTACGTAGCTAAACTTTCTCCAAAGTTTTTTTTTTTTTTTTTTTTTTTTTTTTTTTTTTTTTTTTTTAAATTATGCATTCAAACTAAACATCTTCGCATAAAAAAGTTAATCATTAAAATGATCTCACCTCGATTTGTAAGCTTCAATAAAAATATTTATAAAAATATACTTAGGTTCGGTTTGGCAGTTGTAAATTTTTATGTTAAATTTAAATTTCTCATCTCATCATTATATTTTTTTCAAATCTTCATATAAAAGATAATAAATAATTTAACTTTTTCTTAAATTTTTCAAATCTCAAAATAATAATAATTCATCTTAAAATTTAAAATTCTCATCTTACTACCGAACCGAACCTTAATGTACAGATAAATTTTATCAAAATAAATTTATAAATTAACATATTTTAATATAATATATTAGGTTATAAAGTAATTTTTATTATAAAATTATTAAAATATGTATAATATCCTTTTCGATATATGCTGTCAATTAGAATGCATATAATCCGATTCTCTAAGTAAAAAATTTAACTTGGAATTCTCAATTCCTCCACCCTCTTATCGAAAAAAAATTAGAGTGCCATTAGCTCCTGACAAATTGACATGATCCAATAGAAAGAAGGAGTATAAACTATAAAGAGTTGACCACGACTTGGTACGTGGCTATTAGAAGTCAATTCCATCCACAAATCCCATCTAATACGTTTCTAAATGGTGTAAGAAAATATAATGAAAATAAGATAATTACGAATACAGAAAATAAAATTTTAAATTATAAAGTTCGATAAATTATTTTCAGGACACAATACAGTCATTTGCTTCGTTGTTTAAAAGTAGAAACTTTTTATGTTCATAATTATAACATTCAATGTTGTCTGCACTTTATCTCATCAACATAGGATTTACATTTCCTTCTCCATACTTCAAAGAGTTCACATTCTTCATAATGCACAAGATAATATATATATAAAAGAAAATAAGTATATTTATTTAAAATATCAAAAATATATTTTATTTAAGTAATAAAAACCAACACTTTTAAAATCGACCTACTTTTGTCCAACTATGGCTATTTATTCCCCATGGTGTTAAAAGAAACAAAATTATTCTATATTTTGCAACAGAGATAGGACTTTCTTAAAAAGAAAATTAAGATGATGAAAGGAAAATGAGAAAATAGATGATGATTGTAGAGTATTTATTTGATTATTAGAAACTTTTCTCATCTCTCATTATTCTATAATGTGATATTAGATGATGAGTTAGGCTACTAGGCCCGCTTAGGCAAAAAAACAGAAAAAATCATTTTTTCTTTTCATATTTTTTAATATATTTAAATATTTTAAAAAAATACACTAATACACTTAAAATCACTTTCTTAATAACTAATTTAAAAAATAAAATAAAATACTAGCAGTCAAACATAAAGGGCATAGAAGCTTTTCCTTTAGATGGTTAGAGGCTATTTATTATATTTTAATTTTAAACCAATCACCTAATCTCATATTATGAGATGATAAGATGATGAGAAAAATAGATAATGTATATATTTTTGCTTATATATTTTTTCATATGCATAACATCTTCATTAACGGTGCATTCGAAAACATGATCATGATTATTTCTGAATAGGTGGGCTCAATACCGGAAGAGACGAAATTTTGGATGATCACCCAAGAGTAAGAGTACAAAGACACTCAATTTAATACGAAATACAAAATATCCATTTAATATATTTTTTTCTCGCGAACATAAAGAATCTAAATACATTATGGTTTGTTTCATTTGAAATGGAGAGGATCTTATTCCATATCAGAATACTAGATAGCCCCCCATCTTACATAAAGCTTCACTCAGACCTTTTAACATATTAATCTAAAATATGTTGAAGATACATACATCTTTTGCAGCCCTATTATCAAATGCAAACTTCCATCTCGTTCCTAGAAGACATCGGGATGGAATCGCCCAGGAATGGAGCTGCTTTGGTTGGCATGCTTCAAATGCATTGTCAATGCATAGTTGCTCATCTGGATCCAAACCCATGAAATTAAACAGATCAGTCTACTATAAATCAAATTTCTATTTAACATTACAACATGAGGATGGTTAAACTCTCGACTATAAACAATCACATGGTTTTCTGCCTCTTCCATTGCAGGTTGAAGGGTGGGACCCCTTGCTCCTACACCAAAATGTGTCCTAGGGAAGGGGATTCCACCCTTGACTAGGGGAGGAGGATGGGAATCCTCCATGGGTTTACTTTAATTTTCATTTGTTTAGCTTTTCCCCCTTCTTTGGGCTTTTTTCTTTTCTCAATTCATTTATAATATATTTATTTAACAGATATATACACAGCGTATGATTGCTCGACATACGCAGATACCATCACATCCTAAATTGCCCCCCAAAAAACCACCCAAGTCAAGATTCCGCAAAAGGGCAAAACCTTTTTTTGATAGGTAAAAGGGGCAAAACCCCATGGACAAAACTGGTCAATATGCCAAAAAAAAAAAAAAAAAAAATTATGAACCATTATTTCTTACCTCAAGTGTTCTCAACTGCTCTTGATATTGAGTTACCAATTGCTTAAAATGTTGCAACTCTAGATTCCTATCATCATACTCTTTCTGACGTTCATGTTGGATAGCCACAGCACGCTTGAGAATGGAATTCTCCCGCATGAGTCCTTCAATTTGTTCCTTCAGCACAAGATTTTCCTGATATTTGAAAACATTCTAATATTAAAATTATACAAGCCCGAGAGAGAGAGAGAGAGAGAGAGAGAGAGAGAGAGAGAGAGAGAGAGAGAGAGAGAGAGAGAGAGAGAGAGAGAGAGAGAAGAAGGATCCTCAGCACGTTTTCAGGATGAGGCAGTGTTCAGTTCCTCCTTGAAGTGTAGGTACTCTCAATCAACAATTCTTATTAAACTTCTATCGCATTTAAAGACAACATCACATCAACCTTTCCTTATTTAATCTTGCCTTTTTTATGAGTCAATCTTTTTGATAATTAATAAACTTTATTGATCATCTTAATTAGGCATAGCCCAAGTACACAGGTAATATACAAGAGAGAAATACCTAATTACAACCTACAGACAACAAAAAAGGCACACAAGTCATTAAAACTATCCCCCTCAAATACTTTATGAATCAATCTTAGACCTGTGCATCCAGAACCATTTTTTCCCCCGTCTGGTCGAACCCAGATGCAGATCTGGGTATATCTGGATACCCAGATGCACAGCCTTGGTCAATCTAAACAGTTGGATCTTAGAGAAGGGGCAAACTGTAAAGAAGTGATAGTTTGTGAGTGAAGTAAAAACTTTGATAGTTTGTTGGTAATATGGCAAAATGAGTTTAGGGGAGCCAAAAACATTCAACCTTATAACACTTCTGGGTAAATGGCATGCCAAACAATGGCTCAGATGGTTACACCACTAAACATTTGTTTTCAAGTGCTTCACAATCAGCACATGATTTTTGATGAGGACAAGAGTTGTTGAAAGGTCATAAAACTGGCAAGCTCCACTCCACATAAACACTGAATTCAGATCATATGTTCATGTAATGGTTACAAGGGTGTCCATCATTAAATAATTCCACACAAAGTAGCTTCTCAACACCACTAGGACCTACCACTAGCCTCATACCGGAAAACTAAAAAGGCATTGGCATGAGAATTAAATATACTTACCCAGTGAAGATATTTTGTTGCCTCACTAGCACGTGAACTGATGAACTTCTCAACTCCACTACGACCTATCTCTAGTCTCATATAAAAAATAGAAGCTGATACCGGAATTATAGGTACTCACCTTGTGAAGAGTTTTTGTTGCCTCACCAGCACGTGAACTGATGGACTCCTCTAAAATCTCTAACAATCTTGCAGCACGGGCTTTGGCATCATCCATACTGGAAGCACACATCATCTCCCTCACAAACAAGTCAACCCATTCTTGACCTCCTACAGGAAGGTGGTTTGAAGTCGATAGATTGTCAAGAGAACCAACATTTCCATCATTTGTCAACCTACCTGTCATGCCAGCAACTGTGAGATACTTCCCCCATAAAAGAAACTGATGTTGCAAAGAATGCAACTTAAAGCAAACAAATCATAGAGAACCATCCATAACGCAAAATCCCAGAATTAAGAATGATTCAACAAAGAACTTTCATGTTGAAAACAACATCTTAAAGGTGAGAGCTCATTAAGAGTTCAAATCATAATAATAGACTCCTCGAAGGAAGAGGTTGAAAGCAAGCTAATAGGATTGACAATGTACCCAATAGGACATACAAGGCAATGTTCACAAATAACAATAAACATGATATTTAAAGTTGAAATTTTATTTCTAATGTAAAGTCCCAAAGGTAGCATGAGATTCAAGGCATTAAAAAAAGTTGTCCTAAAAACTTAAGCTTATAAAAAAGGGAATTTAATTAAATTAAAACTGCAATGCAATGTTCACAAATAACAATAAACATGGTATTTAGAGCTGAAATTTTATTTCTAAAGTAATGTCCCAAAGTTGTTGTCCTAAAAACTTAAGCTTATGAGAAAGGGGGATTTAATTAAAATAAAACTTCGATACTCTCTCACATGTGGGGTTAGACTCCCCTCTACTAAGTAAAACCCAACATGTAAGATAATTAACTTATATATGAGATATCAGATAGTAAAGGTTAAAACTCAATATCTTTGCTCTAATGCTCTGTCAAAACACTTGCTAGCAAGGGTTTTCCTGCTTTTGCAGGTCCTTCCCCTTGATCCCTATTCCTGCTATTGGATAGTCAACCTTCCTTTCCATGGCTATTGGAATGAAAAGAACCAGACTATCAAATACAGCCTTCATTGTATATCAATGATCATTTAAAAACAAAAGGAAACAGATGCCATCTATAGTTCTTCCTTCTTTTCAATTCATCTATAAAAGTTTCTGGATTCACTTGCATCCCTGGAGCATGACAACCTAATTCAGCCAAGGCAAGAAATTCTTGTAGAAATTATTTTCTCAAAGATTTAGCTATTAATGTCGCTGGTTCAAATTCTGCATGGCCAAAGGCAAATAGGTAGCATGGCAACTGAAACCTACTTTGAGCTGTCAATTTCAATGAAAAACTGCAGATAAGACAGCACATTGCATACCATTCTCCACATTTACAACTGATTCTTCCACACAACCTGAATTTCCCTCCGTAGATTCTAGGCAAAGCTCATCCAGGCTCTTGATGGCAGCATCCAAATCATTACCATGTTCTTGCAGTGCCCTCTCAAGAATCTGAAAGGTCAAATCATCACAATGTCAACAATATGCTAAAAAGGATTATGCTGACGATAGTATAAGGTATACCATAATCCTGCAATCAAAGGAGAAAAAATAATCCTAGCATTATGCATAAACCCAGTAATGACAAGGTTGAGCCAGCACCACTCATATTTGAGTACACTTGTGAAAACTTAAGTTAAATGTCTAAACCACCATGATTGTGAAAACATTTAACAAAACTCTTAGACAGGGAGAATAGGAAGGGAGGAGAACCCAAATTGGCACAAGTAACAAAGATTATAAGCCCATGTGACGAGAACGTTACAAAAATTTGTCTTCCAAAGTGATAGCGGACAATTAATTCAATTGGAATATTTAGAAATTGCTATAAATCCCATATTTAGATTTAACTGATCCATCAGAGTTTATCTTGGCTTACTAAAGAAATCGTAAACATCCTATTAATAATGTTGGAACCACAATAACGAAGTCTATATCTGACTCAATCCATTATATAAAAGTAAAAAATACACGCGCAAACTCTCCGTTTGGCTAAGAAGAAAAATTATATTAAAACACGAAAAAATCTTAACTTTCAAGTTAGAACTTCCCCAGTATATTCGGTAATCATCCCTATTCCTTTGCAAATAATAAAATAAATAAAATAAAATCAACCCAACGAATTACACAAAATTTATCAGCAATTTTTTCCCTCAGCAAGCAAACAGGCAACAAGAATTGGCAATCAAACACATCACCATCATGATACCCATATATATATAATAATAATAATTGATTAGAGAGAGGGGTGGATACATGGAGTTCCATGTGAGGAAACAAGGAGCGAAGCTGATCTAGGAGTGTTGGCGCAGAAAATCGAATCGGCGAAGAAGAGGAGGAGCAACGAACCCTCTTGGAGACCGGAGGCGACGGCGGTAGCTCTTCGAAAAAAGATCTCTTGCTCCCACACACGGCAGCAGACATCGTCTTCTTCAATAACAACAACAACAAAAACAAATTCTATTCCAGTTCCTCTATATCTCCGATGCTACGCTCCGGTTTATGATACAGAAAAAATAAACCAGGAATTCCAATCAAAGCTTTTATGTTTAAGGGTTGCTTGTCCTGGGGTTTCGGTTTGGCATTATGGAAACGAGGGTTTCTTCTCTTCCCTTTTATAGCGGGCGGTGGATGAGCCGATGCGAGGCATCACCGTTTACTTTAATGTGAAACGTTGCTTTTCATTGTATTCAAGCATTTCGCCGTCAAAAGATGGACAAAGCTTTCCATATTTGTATTGTCGTAGGCAGATAGAAGGGTAACGATATTATTTTGAGTTATTTTTACGTATTTTTTATACACTTCACTGATATGATTGGTTAGATTAATTTTTTTTTTAATATATAACCAATCATATTACTAGAATGCACAAAAAAATCCGTAAAAATGACTGCACATAGAATTTTTCTTATTAGAATTTCTGTCTCACCTTAAAAAAATAATTTTAATTTTAATTTTATATAGCTATTATTCATTTTAAATTGTGTGATAAAATAATCATAATTTTTTATTTTCAGCCGCAACATAAATAATAAAAAGAAACATCCGATCTAATAAAAATAAATTTATAAATTTAACTAACTTAATATAATATATTAACTTAATTTTATAATAAAAATAAATTTAAAATTGAACGTTTAATCCATATTTATTGGTTATTTTATCTTAATAAAAATCAATTGTGAATGAAAGATCTCAGTAATAAATTCATGTTTACTTTTTCTTAAATCAAATAATAGTTCCATATTTTACTGAATGGATACATTAGAATTGATTAATATTGTACCATAATCTCCCCCACTTGTCACTTCCATTCTGCTGTATAAAATATGAAAAAGTCTATTTGAAGGCGTGAAGTGGAAGGCTTCGTGCACGCCAGCTATGGTGACAAAATGCGAAGATGTTGTTTTTAAAAAAAAAAGGATAATACTTAGGGTACTGCTGGCCTTTTTTTATTTTTTAATAATTAAGAAAAATTGTTTAATATTATTATAATTTTTTATATTTTTTAAAATATTAAAAAATAAATTGAAAAGGCAAAAACAAAAAATAAAAAAAAAAAATTCTAGAACTTAATGGTGACTTCAGCGGGAAAATGACTCTAAAGAAAAATGATTGATGCGTGTATTTTGGTACAAGAATTGCACACGAAAGGAGACATGAAAAATGAAGCAGGGGGAGGTGTGCGCAATTCCTGCACCAACTTTCCTGTATGTAACATTTCTCTTTTTTAAATTAGAATAAATGATTTTGAATATTGGGTCCTCTATCAGATTTTTTCCTCCTCTCAAGATCGGCATTTCCTTTCCTTTTCCAATCAACGAAATGCTTCTTTGGCCCTTACTCTAAATATTCAATTTTTATTTTTATTTTTTTTATTTTGAAAACAATTCATCTGCTTCGTGAAAAAACTTGGTCTATTTTCTTCTTATTTTAGATTTCATTTTTTTTCCTGTTGGTCTAGGTGTTTATTGATGAGAGTTTTGATACCATGTATATTTTACATCGAAATCCATCTCACTTTCTTTTTTGAGTGTGTCGAGATTGGAAATCATAAAGTGTACCTATTGAAACTTTGGAACTAATTTTCATTTTTTTCCTGATTTTTCTTGACAGCCAAACGTAGTATCAACCATGGAGACATGTCCTCAAAGAAATATCGTCATGATAAGCGTGTCTATCTTGGAGCCCTTAAATTTATTCCACATGCAGTTTACAAGCTCCTTGAGAATATGCCCATGCCATGGGAGCAGGTACTTATTCTTTGCCTCGTTTGACCACATTTTTTTCATCTTTTACACTTGAAGTGCTTCATATATGTTCTTATTGCTTTTCTGTATGTCATCATAAATTATCTTAATGCGTGTATGTGGTTTTAGGTCCGAGATGTGAAGGTGTTGTACCATATTTCTGGGGCAATTACATTTGTGAATGAAATACCATGGGTTGTTGAGCCTATATATATATCTGGCTCAGGTTGGTTTCTCTAGCATGATGTTTCCTTCTTCTTCTTTTTTTCTTTTTTTTTTTTTATTTTTTGTATTTGGTTTTTATTTATGTGGAGCTCATGTGAGTTCAATGAAAGTATGGGTAGCCGTGCATTGCGCTCTCTTGTGTGATATAATTTATTTGCAAATTGCCAATGACAGATTGAATCTTAAAATGTTACGGTGGGGTACGATGTGGATCATGATGCAAAGGCAGAAGAGAGATCGTCGGCATTTCAAGAGAATGCGTTTTCCACCATTTGATGATGAAGAACCTCCATTAGACTATGCTGCTAATCTTTTAGATGTTGATCCTCTTCAACCTATCCAATTAGAATAGGATGAAGAAGAGGATTCTGCTGTATGTACTTGGTTTTATGACCATAAGCCTCTTGTGAAAACAAAGCTGATAAATGGTCCAAGTTACCGGAAATGGCATCTCTCCCTTCCGATCATGGCGACACTGCATCGGCTTGCAGGACAGCTACTTTCTGATTTGATTGATCGCAATTATTTCTACTTGTTTGACATGGAGTCATTTTTTACAGCCAAAGCATTGAACATGTGTATCCCTGGTATGTCTCCTACTTTCCCTTCTCTTATTTCATTTTTTTTTTCCACGGAGTTGTTTGGTGCTCTGAAAGAAATTTTTGGACATTCTGGTGGTTTTATTTATGATTAGTTTACAGTTCTTCCTTTGGTTCGATTAATTTCATTCTTAAATCTCAGATTGGCTCTTCAGGGGAACTTCTTGGTGCCATGTTTTTATCCTTACATGGTGGGGGAGGAGAACTTGAGATATATGGTGTGATGTGATACCAATTACCAGCACACTGGCACATAATGGTTCAGTTTAGGTTGGGCTTTTTGCAAAAATTCTCATATTTTTGGTGGCTGTTGAATGGCGTCACTTATAACAAAATTGTTTTGAGTGTTTTGTGTAATTTGATCAGGTTTATGTCTAACTTATATTACACGGATTTTCTTTTCATGATTTTCTTGTATCTCTAAACTAGCACGCCTAGGCATTCCTCTTATATATGTCCCGTTTACTTGGGCATTTTGTCTCTCTTTTGATCGATAAAATTTTGTTTACCGATAAAAAAAAAGAAAAAAAGAAAAAAAAAAGACTTATATATGTCTGGTCCTGTTGTTATGCTGTGCTGTTGGTCCTATTACTTTTTCAGTTTTCAGAAGTTGCCAGTATTCAATACAGTTATGGTGAAGTTTGGATGTGCTTTTAATGCTCTGCTAACTTGTTTTCCGTTGGCCTCTTAACTTGCCAGTGGATCTTAAAATTCCAAGTATGTCCACTAGTATCATCTGAGTAAGTATTTATTTTGTTGTTTATGCAGGCGGCCCTAAATTCGAGCCTTTATACCGTGACATGGAGAAAGGGGATGAGGATTGGAATGAGTTCAATGATATTAACAAGTTAATAATTTGGTCACCTCTCAGGACAGAATACAGAATTACATTCCCTCATCTCTATAATAACAGGCACAGGAAAGTAAAGCTGTGTGTGTATCACACTCCCATGATCATGTACATAAAAACCGAGGATCCTGATTTCCCTGCATTTTATTATGATCCTTTGATACACCCAATAACTAGCACTAACAAGGAGCAGCATGAAAAGAAAAGACTTGATGAGGATGATGATGATGATTTGTCTTGGCAGAAGGGGTAGAACCTTTTCTGAATGACACACACCTTTATATCGATACCACAGCTGCTGGTGTTTCTTTATTGTTTGCTTCACGCCCTTTTAACATGAGATCTGGTCGGATCAGATGGGCAGAAGATATACCTCATGTCAGAGTGGTATAAAGAGCATTGGTGAGTTCTCTGTGTCTTTTTATTTGTTCTTTTCTTTATTAGTTTTTTAAATGCTGCTCAGATGGATATGATGCAAATGAGGCATCTAATAGATATTAGATATTATCTGACTTTAGATTTTTTTTTTCAGTCCTCCATCCTATCCAGTATTTATGCGCTGAAGAGGCAGGAAGCTCAGGCCCAAAATAGGCTTCTGGCCCTTGAAGATGTGGAAGTGAGTGGCCATTTTTTTACAGTATTTTTAGGACTTCTGAAAAAATTCTTTCATCCTAATATCTTACTCCATTTATTTGTCAGGATTCATGGGACGGGGGAATTCCACGTATAAATACTTTGTTTCAGAAGGATCGGCACACTCTTGCATGACAGAGGATGGAGGGTGCGCACCGACTTCAAGCAATACCAAGTTTTAAAGCAGAACCCTTTCTGGTGGACGCACCAGAGGCATGACTGAAAACTTTGGAACTTGAACAATTATCGAACTGATGTAATCCAAGCTTTGGGAGGTGTCGAGGGAATTCTTGAGCATACCTTATTCAAAGGAACATAATAAGTGTTATCTGTGGCAAGTTTCTTCAAAGTGCAACTATGGAGTCTTTGAACTTGGGGACAGAAGAGTCTAGAAACTATTTTTTTTTTTTGTGTAATAATCAGTATCTTGAGATGGTTCAGCTTGTGGTTATAAGCATTTTGTAGCAGTTGTAGTGTAGTAGGAGTAGGCTTTGTACATATATGATTATGTTATTTAAGTCTGCACATCCGTGCTGAAGCTAAAGCATTCCGCTCTGCACAATTTTTTTTTTTTTTTTGAAGAAACAACATTTCATTGATCAACTGTTATACAAGAAAAAGTGAATACAGAGGAGGATCCTCCATATCCACTATACAAGAAAGAGTTAAACATTTTGTATCTATTGATACTGGGAATGAAAAATACAAATTTGTATTTATTTGGTGGTCCAAAAGACAAGGCTCTCTCCCGTACCCTGTACCCATATTTAGAATGTCACCAACGTCAATATTTATATCAAAACCTCTATGTGGAGTCTCTTTACGTACTCTTTACATACTCCATTAATATGATCAGTTACGTCATTTTTTTAATATAAAATGATTACTTTTACTAATCATATCAGTGGAGTGTGTAATGAATATATAAAAATGACTCTACGTGACATAACTCATGAAGTATATAGAAGTTCTCAAGCCAAAAATCCGACCATCCAATAGAAAATCCAACACAGTTACCATGTCATTCGTTCCAATACAAAGAAAGAAAAGATGACGAGCAACCCAACCACAAACAAAGCCCACTGCACTCGCAAAATACATGCTTTCTTGATACACCTAAACACGAGAAATCCAAATATTGTACATACCTCCACAGCAAATTTATACTGCAGTAAGTGGTTTCAGTGATCTTGCTCATTTCTAACCCCGATCTTCATTCTTTTCAGGCTTAAAATCTTTCTCCTCCGAAATGAAGTCTGAGCTGTCTTCCGCAAATGATGCCCCATCATTGTAATCTGCAGCTTGAGGGGACTTGAATAGTTCATGATTTTCCAGTTCAGCTAATTTCTCCTTTGAAATTCCCTTCAGAAGATCCACCACCTCAAGCATCGTGGGTCTCTTCTCAGGACGACTGCTAGCACATACGAGTGCAACCAAGACAAGTCTTTTCAACTCTTCCTCTACATACTTACCATTAAGCTTCGGATCTGCTAGTTCACCAAACTTTCTCTCACAAACCAATGGCAGCGCCCAATCAGTAATGGAGCGTTTCACTGTTCCACTCAGTTTTTCAAGGGGTTTCCTGCCGCTGGCAAGCTCTAGAAGAAGTATCCCAAAGCTGTAGACATCACAACTCTCATTTGCTTTACCTAACATAGCGTATTCAGGTGCAAGGTAGCCAAGGGTGCCCTTAACTCTAGTAGTCACATGTGTTGCACCATCAGGGATTAACTTTGCGAATCCAAAATCAGCAACCCGAGCCTGAAAATCGGAATCTAGCAACACATTGCTAGCTTTGATGTCTCTATGGATTACATGAGGGGTGGATTGGTGGTGAAGATAGCTGGATAAAAAAATTAGGGGTTTAAGTACACCTCATCACAAATCATAAAGAACAAAGTACAGTTCAGTACTTACGCAATTCCATCAGCAGCCCCAACTGCAATACTCATCCGTCGGTTCCAATCGAGAAGGCATTCTGCTGAGTGCTGCCCGTGAAGATGAGATAGCAAGCTTAAATTTGGCATGTAGCCGTATACAATCAGACGCTCTTGCCCCTCGGCACAATAGCCACGTAAACTTAGCAGATTCTTGTGCCGTACTCGTGCCAGTATTTCAACCTCAACAGCGAATTCCAAATCTGCTTTGTTGTCCCAATTCTTCAACCTTTTGACCGCAATCTGCATATTGTCACCTTTCAGAAAGATATCCAGTTTATAAGAAGGAAAAGTGGAACTACAGTGGCAGACAAACAGCCATTAGAATTCCAATATTGAGTCTTCCTACCATGTCACTTAGGACGTAAGTTCTCCGTGTCTTGACATGGACTGTAAACCTATTAATATTCATCGGTAAGATCGATTACAAAGAAGGGTGCACTATTAGCAATTGCCTAACTAGAAGGGGCTTCAAGATAGGTTAATGATAGCAAAAGCTCTTCAACCTATTGGAAGAAACTTAAAATTTAATAAGCAAATAAAACATGTTAGCTTAGGCACTGATTGAGTATCACTTTTGCTTGGATACAGGACAAGCCTAGAAAAATGGAACTGGCAATTTATTTTTCCATTTACGAGAAACGTCTTATATAAACTATACGATCAATACTTGGCCTTACAACACTGTACCCCTACAATATCACTTAAGTGCATAGTGCATACAAATAGTTTAAGCAATCAGCTAACCATCTGTCCTCCATACCATGACTTCCCAATGCTATGTCCTTGTTTGACTTGCATATCTACGCCATGATTTATCATTCCATTTTACAATGCCAAGATTAAAAGAGTTGGCACCATTCTGTGCATGAGAGTTTTGTGGTATGCACTGCAAGGATGGGTGGATATGACACCACTTGCCGTCAAACATGGCACAAAGGGGAATTTTGTAATGATAACCGATGCATGTTGAAGTATGATGCCAGTTTTGTAGTCTTCAATGATAACAGATGCATGAGAAAAGAAGGGAAAGAACAACAAAAAGGAAACCAAACTCCTTTCAGAAACTATACAATGGCCCCATTACCGTTTAGTTTTGTTGGCATTGTCTGACAGACTTCAATATTCAACACAGCAATAAAGGGGGTGAGAAACTACCAAAAACGTTGATAGAAACACAATAAATCTATTGAAACCAACAGTTCAAGATACCGGTTTTCTATATGAATTCTTTTCTATCGACAACGATAGCCATCAATGTTGTCCGCACCAAAAAAAAGATTCATTTTGCACAAACAGCAAACAATAGAGAGGCCAAATTACTTATATACTGAGCAGGATATAAATTTGAGTCGAAACATGTAAATGTAATCATTACTTGTGATCCATCCCAAAGCTGACCCCAGTAAACGCTGCCAAATCCTCCTTCTCCAAGCTTGTTATCATAATTAAAATTGTTTGTAGCCGAATGCAACTCCTTCAATGAAAACACCCTCCATGTTTGCTGCTTCTTCCCTCGTTCCCTCCTGTACACTTGCGCACTCCACTAATTAAATATCATTCAGGAGGACCTCATAATGGAAAAAGAATACAACAGAGTCTAAGAGAATATAAAAGATATAACTTTCGTTTACATACAAAACTGGAGTACAAATCCTTATTCCGGAAAAACTGATCAAATAGTACAGTTAACGGATGCCTGAGTCTGTTGGTTTTAGTCATCAAGATTCCATTTTTATCTTTTTGCTCTTTATTTTACTTCTCCCATCATTTCTTAACAACCAAACAAACCATTCAGAGATTCCCCTCACCCACACCCAAAATTCGGAATTCAAACCCTCTGCTTCGGCTCCCCCATATCTCACCAGAACACAGCACATTACAACTTCTCAAACTTAAATCACACCAACAATTCAGTAACGCTAGGAAAAGAAAAAAAAAATTAATAAAGCAAGAAAATAATCATACCGATCCGAAACCCGTCCGCAACAAAACATTGAGTAAAGATCCATGTCTCCTCTCCTATCAAACCCACAAAAAGTTCAAAAATTGAACCCCTCCGAAATTCTGGGTTTTCAAATTTAGGTCCCTCTCCTTCTTCTAATTTCCAAACCCTTCAACTTCTTGTCTTGTGCTGCTATCTGTTTGCAGAGTGGAGGACAGAGAAAAGCAGAAGCTGAAGAAGACAATCAGATGCGAAACGTAACGCTTTGGAAGGAGGTGTAGGCATATCTTTCCTCGATTCTTTGTTCAACTTTTTGTGCTTTTTTTGTTTTTGAACTGTCCGGATCAAAAACTAAAGATTAGATTTAGGCACACACTGCGGTATGAGAAGAAGGAAGTGGGAACAAACATTAAGAATGGTAGTTTGGTTTATTTGCAGAGGGAAGCGTGTAGTGGACCTGCTTGCGAATGGTGGGTATGCACTTGAAGTTGGTGTTCCTTCATCAAGGCTAGTTTCTTTTTCTTCATGCGGCTTGGTCTAGCTGTTTCCAATTTTCAAAACACACAGATGGGGACCCTTTTTCATTTTTAATAATACACAATTATTATATTAATCATTACTGTACACAATGAAAGATATAAAACAATTTATTTGGAGGTTTCTGGATTTGAAGTAAACGACAAAGTTGTTTAATTTGCCACCGCAAGGTATGCAATTTTTTATAGTAGACTTGTGCGAGATTTGTGTATTTAAAATTTATATATATCATTCCTCTAATTTTTATATTATAAGACACAATCCAACTATTAAATATTTATCATTTTAACTTTTAATTTCATCAATTTTATATAATTTTGACAGCCATGTTCTTTTTCTTTCCTTCTTTTTTTCATTCGCTAAGTACTGCAATCTCGAATTTCACCATGTAAGCAAAAATTTATAGCCTTTAATCCATTGGAAAGGGACGTTAGAAGCTCATAATTCAATCCAAACCAGTTTTTGTCACATTTAATTCATAAAATGAAATCCAGCCAATTGTTTGTGGTTAGTCGTGTGGTTACGATGGGATTTTGGTGCATTATTCGGGAGGTTGTGAATATATATATATATAGTAAAAAACAGAAATTATAGTACATGCAGCCACATTGTTAGGTATTTTGATCTGTCTGGATTTCTATAAAGTTAAATGCAAACAGAAGCCAAGAAGACAGTTGCTCAAACGTGGTATCATTTGGGATCCAGGGATTGAAAGCTTGGCAACTCATTTTGGCCATTGAGTTCTGACTCTTATCTATTATGTGATGCCGACCAATCGTGGGGACGTTATTTCAATGAACGAATCCCCACAAACAATAAAGAATAAATAACTATATATATATATACACATATAAAGATTCATAGTCAAGAAATAAAAGAAGATATTTTAATTATAAATAAATAACATAAAAGTAAATTTATAAATTGATGTGATTTAATATAATATATTAGATTGTAAAATTATGTTTATTATAAAATAGATCTAATGGATTCTATAAAATCACGTCAATTTATATATTTTTTTTATGTAATTTTTTCGTATCTGTAACAATTCTAAAAAATAAATAAACAGGATATTAAAACTTTGACGGAAATATTATATATAGAGTACTTTGATTAAACTTTCAGATCGAATATTATATAAATACAAATATGAGTATCAAATTATAAATAATATTCTTCATTTCTAATATTATATATCATTTAACTACGCGTGATATATTGATCATCTTACATATTCTAAATGATTATTATTTAAATAAATGATAAATAAATTCATTTATAATATGTTATATCCGTAAAATATAATTAAAAATAACAAAATTTCCAATAAATTATAGCATTTAACGTACTTAATTATTGCCCGTAGATCGTCCTAGCATGGCCTCTACCAATATTACATTATGACCCAAAATTAAGTCCGTAGGCCTTCTAAACATTGAAGTCAGAGGAGATGCCAATAGTTTTTGTGAGCCCTACGCGACGAAACTGTCAATGTGGCTGCTGTTCTTAATTCCCTGTGACAATTGCATGTTACTTAGGGTTGTTTGGGAGTAGATCGAGAGAGAGATGGTTTTATTTTATTAATTCATCTTAAAATTTGTTTTTATTTTCTTTTCAGATATTATAAAAATTTTTTAAATTTTTTTCATATAATCATTACCTTACAAGTTTCCTAAAATTTCCAAGTAAAATACATAAAAACAACTCAAATTTAAAAATAAAAATACTATTAAAAGATAAGAAATATTTTACTTTTATTATATTTTTATTTAAATTTTTTTCTCATTTTCTAAAACTCAATAAAACATCTTAACTCAAAATCTTATATTATAAACTATTTTAATTATTCACTCATTTCATTATCCAACTCAAAAGAATTTTTATAAGTGAACATTTAACTCCCAATATTACTAAACATTATTCAACTCAAAACCTTTTTATAAGTGACAAAATTTTTCAACTAAACATTTTTTTACACGTAGAATCTAAATTTTTTTTTAACTTTTTATAAATATATAAAAACTCATCTTAACATCCAAACATATTTTCTTCTATATACGCTATAAAACTTATTTCCATAATCTCAACATATTACTATTTATAAATAACTAAATTCAGCTCAAAATCTAAACTAGTTATTCTTCACTGATCAGGTTTATATATATTGGCAAAACCATCAAGATTCAGGGCATCACAAGATCAAATATAATGGGTAAATTTTCTATCACTATTTTATTTTATGTTCAACTGATTAGAACGGATCGACGTGCCTATATAGGTCTCACATATGAATCTATGATTCTATGAAACAAAACCAACCAACCTACATGAGAGACATAAAACATGTTATAGACGAGTTTACGGATTAAAAACACGGCCAAAATATTTTACTGTAATAAGGATATCTCTCGTGACAGCGTACGTGTGCAACGTAACTCTCGGCCTTAACCACTGCTGTGACAACTGCTACAATTGTATTTCTAGCACCCCTATAAATCTGCACTACTTGTATATGTTCCGTGCATGATCTTAGGCTAGACAACTTTTCATATTTATACTGACAGCTATAATGTAAATGGCCTATATATCATGTGTAATATCTTGATATGCAGTACACGAGAGTTTCCTTCCATAAGTTGTACTGTTTTATACTGTTTGTACTGTTGAAACTGCAACGTGCTAAAAGAAACGTAGCCATGCAAACATGCAAATCCTGCTCTTGACACGTGCTGCCGCGTATGCACAGTACCTCATGTTGATAATGATGGTAGGACGGTACCTAGTCATGAAGCTCTCAACTATAAATTGCGTATATATATAACAGACCACTTCGATTCTAAGGATAGACGCTCTGTATGTTATGTCTTATAAGCGACGGCTGCAAACTATGCAGCAAACGAAGGAGCACGACAGCACAACAAAGCAAGGCACTGAAAATCAGTGGGCAAGTGACAAGCATGTGGGGGATCTGATGGTGGGCAAGAGGAGACTAGTGGAGGTGCCCTACACGGCCTCGCTTGCCCACACCATGAACGCGCTGGTGGCTAACAAGGTCGTTGCAGTGCCGGTGGCTGCGCCGCCAGGTCACTGGATTGGAGCCGGCGGGTCTATGATCATGGAGTCCGATAAGCAGACGGGGGCTGTACGGAAGCATTATATAGGGATGGTCACCATGCCAGATATCCTGTCCTATATCGCTGGAGATGATGATGATCAGATGATCGGCACCGGCGATGTGTCTGATATTGATGTGAAGATGGCGGTCCCAGTTTCGTCCATCATAGGGCACTGCCTTGAAGGTCTTAGTCTATGGACCTTAAACCCTAATACTAGGTGATTTTTCTGTTACACACACATATATATACACACTACTGTATAATCCCGAGATATATAATTTTCTTTCTATTATATGTTAATACGTAACTTTTAGCTAGCGTTGGTACTGTTGCGAATCAGACCGGCCATATATAGATCAACGAGTGGATTCAACCCATATTTTGACGACATTTTTATGTTTTCTTTCTTTGAGACTCGCACCCGAAGTGTAAATTGGAACTTAGAACGTACCCTGTTTGTTTGGGAACTTGGATAAATTAGCTGTTTTCTGTTTCCTAGCTAGCTAGGTAGGAAAGTTTTGAGGTCGCATATATAAGCTGGGCCCCTGGGGAGTGAACCCCTGTCAGAGCTGTGGAGACTTGTGGTTAAGTCTGGCAATATTATAGTGCTCATGATGTATTCATATTGTAAAATAACGTTTATTCAAATTGTTAATTGATGGGGCCGCCCACGTGGGCAGACCCACATTTTTCCTGTTTCACCTAACGCAAGCCATGCGTTAAATGACTTGCATGCAGAGGCTGGCCTCAAAGGCCAGCCATGTAGGGGCTATAAAAAGCCCCTCCCTCTGGTGATTATAGCATCGATCAGAAAAAAAAAAAACTCTCTCTCTCTTTTATTCTTTCTTAAGTAGTATTTAGGCTGTGGAGTGTTAAAGCGTTACTCTGGTTTTATACTACGTAGTACGCTTTACCACCAAGTCAAAACTCTTGTCAATCTGGAGAAACTTGTGGAGCAACTTTACAAGCTGGGCTTGAGGTACTTTCCGCTGTGCTTTCTAACAATTGATATCAGAGCCATTTAATAATTGCTTCCAGTTTCTTTAATGTAAACTGTGTTTTTTTATTTGCGCATATGTGATGCTGCAGTATTTTTTTTATAAAATATATATATATATATATATATGGCCGAAGCCGCTGCTGTGGTGCAGTGCTCACCACCCACACACGGTGGTGCAGCGTGCACCAACCCCACGCATGGTGGTGCGGCGCGCACCACCTGAGCATGGTGGTGCAGCGCGCACCGTAGGGTGCTGCGCGGCACCCCTGCAATGGTGCTGCGTGCACCACGGTGCAGCAAACACCGGTGGGAGCCCACGGTGCACGGAGCATCGTGGGGGCACCACGACGGTGCTGCAAGCACCGCCTCGGTGCTGCGCGCACCAGGATGGTGCTGCGCGCACCTGAGGGGTACTGCCAGCACCAGAACCGCGACGGCTCGGTGCTGCGCGCACCAGAGCAGCGCCGGCTCGGTGCTGCACGCACCAGAGCAGCGCTGGCTCGGTGCTGCGCGCACCGTGAGGTGCTGCCAGCACCACCTGCGAGCACCGTGCGCGCACCACGGTGTCGCGCGCACCAGCAGGTGCCCACGGTGCTCCGTACACCGTGGGGGCACCATGCAGCACCACCTCGGTGCTGGGCGCACCAGAGGGGTGCTGCCAGCACCGGCTCGGTGCTGCGCCAGAGCAGCACCGGCTCGGTGCAGCGCGCACCGTGGGGTGCTGCGCGCACCGTGAGGTGCTGCCAGCACCACCTAGGTGCTGCGGCAGCACCCAGCTTCCTCAGGAAGCGATTTCCGGCGATCGGAGGAGCCGGAGATGTCCATAAACGGTTTCTGGAAATTTTTTTTTTCGAAGTTACTGTTCACGTGAACAGTAACTCGCGGGAGGAAGAAGATGACTTTAGTCATCTATCCTCTGTGGGCCGGGCTGGGCTTGGGCCCTTTGGGCCATTTTTTGTTTTGGGTTTAAGTAGAACAAAAAGAAGGGGGCTGGGCTTTTTAAGCCCAGTATTTTTTTTGCATTTTTTTTTAAAACCCGAAAATTAAAAAAAAAAAAAAAAATTTGGCATGATTCAATATATGTTTAGATATATTGTTATATTACATGTGATCTTTTATTTAATTATGAGATTAAATATGATAACATGTGAATATTTGTTTTCATGCTATATTTTTTTTCCATTATGTTATATTACATGTGATCTTTTATTTAATTTTGAGATTAAATGTGATAACATGTATATGTGTATTGAACATGTGGAAATATGATTATTTTATCATCTATGAAAGCTGGGTTTGAGACTTGAATGTTTAGACATTAGTCTCTATTTCTTTCAGTGATAAAATTGAAAATCCCATTAAGTGGTCTTAGCTAGAATTGTCAGTGTGAATGATAGGCTGAAAGAATTGCAGTGACCCCAGTAAGAACTGTAAATGCACTGAATAGCCAAAAGACCATGGTGACCCCAGTAAGAACTGTAAATGCACTGATGGAACAAGAAAAATTGACTGTAATGGTCTCATATGAACCATCTTTGTAGACTGGCCCAACAGGTTGCCATGGTCTGGGTAGTTGTCCTTGTAGACTGGCCCAAAAGGTTACTGCGGATTTTAGTAGGTTATGTCTTTACATATGATTAGGTCTAGATGACTACTTAAAATAGTGGGAGTATGGTTGAGATTTATGATGATAAATTCTCCCATATTCGTTTTTTTTTAAATTTGCGCGGGAATTGAGTTAGAAATCTAATAATTGGATATTATGGCGCAAGAGATGATTCTGAAGCCTAGCGATTTTTCGATCTTGCGACATGTCTAAATTATTTTTTTTCTAACTTGAAAGGACGCGGCAGATTTCTAAGGTGTGTGAATAATATCCCGTCTTTGCGTATTGTAGTGAAATGGCATCCAAGAGTATTGTTGCCGACTTAAACAAAGGGGAGAAATTAGATGGGGAAAACTATGACATATGGCATCGCAAGATCCAGTATGTCTTAGATGAGCAAGAGGTCTTGGAGGCCTTATCTCACACTCTTACTAAGCCCGAGGAAGGGAACTCGGAACAACACAAGATAGATCAACAAGCCTATACCCAATGGGCTAAGAAAAATCGGTGCGCGCGCATAATTATGTTAAGCAGCATGCACAATGATCTGATGTGTGAGTTCGAGGTCTATGACACTGCCCAAAGCATGTGGAATGCTTTAAAATTGAAGTTTGGTGGAACTTCAGCCACTAGGTTGCGTGGATTAACCATGAGGTTTGACTCCTATAAGATGTGCTCTGACCACACGATGAAGCAGCATCTTAGGGCTATGTCAACTATGATCCGCGAACTTAGGTCGGCAGGAAACAACCTGACAAATGAACAGCAAGTGCAGGCAGTGATAAGATCACTACCGAATTCTTGGGACAATATGAGCCAGAACCTGACGCATAACGAGAATATCAAAGACTTTGATGATGTCTCGCGTCACTTGGAATTGGAGGCTGAGCGCCTAGAGGCTGCTAAGCCCAATCATACGGCCTATGTGGCTAATGCTGGTTCGCGCAAGGCATCAAGGCCTAAGCGCAAGAAGTCCAAGAATGGAGTAGCTGCTGGACATATTAAAAAAGTGTCAGGAACTTCTCAGCGCACCAAGAGGGGCAAGCGCGGGAAAAACAAGTCAAAATTAGAGTGTTTCAACTGCGGAAAGATTGGCCACTTCGCTCGTGACTGCACTGAGCCGAATAAGGTACACTCTGACTTTTCTCGCATTGTTTTTGTAACTAGCCATGTGATGGTTGCTGAATCCTATCCTTTGTGGACTGTTGATTCAGGAGCGACTGAGCACATAGCGCGAGATAGAGTCGGATTTGTGGAGTATCGCCGGATTCCAACTGGGAGCCGTGATATCAAGGTGGGGAATGGAGCTAGCGTGGAGGTACTGGGATTTGGTACCTACAAGCTGGACTTGCGGGGTGGCCGCACTCTTTTCCTCCACAATGTGCTTTATGCTCCCGAGATCCGACGAAACTTACTTTCAGTTGTTACTCTATTGAAACTTGGTTTTCGAATTGTATTTGAAAACAATTATGTTTCCTTGCTTTTGGGGCATGTGTTTTATGGCAAAGCTTTTCTTCAAGACGGTTTTATGATATTGGATTTGGTTTATTCTAATATAAATGAATCCATTGCTTTTCTTTCTTCATCAATTGATAATTTGGATTCATACACATGGCATGCTAGGCTTGGCCATATAGGGCAAGATAGAATGACTCGATTAGCTAGAGAAGGCCTGATAGGCAATCTCGCTAAGGTCATCTTGCCCACGTGTGAACATTGTCTAATGGGAAAAGCTAAGAGAAAACCATTTGGAAAAGCCACAAGGGCATCTTTTCCACTGCAATTAGTCCACTCAGACATCTGTGGTCCAATGAGTGTGAGGGCAAGACACGGAGGTGTCTACTTCATCACCTTTATAGATGATTTTTCACGTTACGGTCATGTCTACTTAATCTCCCATAAGTCTGAAGCATTGGAATGTTTTAGGCGATATCTAAGAATGGTTGAGAATCAGTTAGATAAGAGTTTAAAGACTCTAAGAACTGACCGAGGACGTGAATATCTCTCTGAGCAATTTAAAAGGCTCTGTGATGAAAAAGGAATCAAAAGACAGTTCACGATGCCAAGTACGCCACAGCAAAATGGCGTGGCGGAAAGGAGAAATCGAACACTGCTTGAGATGGTTAGGTCAATGATGGCGCAAGCAAACCTACCAATTTCTTTTTGGGGGGATGCACTTTTGACTGCTGCCTACATTCTTAACCGAGTGCCCTCCAAATCAGTAACTTCCACCCCATATGAACTATGGACCGGCGAGAAACCCAATTTGAGTAGCTTGCGGCCATGGGGTTCAACGGGTTTTGTTCATGATCTTTCTCATAAGTATGGGAAATTAGGCCCTAGAGGGAAGAAGTGTATCTTTATAAGGTACTCGGAACACTCTAAAGGGTATGTGTTAATAGGTGAACAAACTGATGGAAGTGTAACTGAGATTGAATCACGAGATGTGGACTTCATTGAAAATGAATTTCCAAGTAGAGGTGAGGTTGATAGGAGTTTGGAACTTCATGAGATTGTGGAACAAGAGGAAAGTGCTCCAAGGAATTTAGTTGAGAATGAGGAAGAAATTCTTCGAGCTCCTACAAATGATAAAAGAAACTTAAATCCGAGTGGGAGCACACCGCTTGTCAACCAATCACAACAACCTCAGCCGCGTAGAAGCACACGTGAAAGTATTCCCCGTCGTCGTTTTGAGATTGAAGGGGAAGCTTTTATGGTAGCTCCGCATGATGATGATGAGCCTAGGACAATCCATGAGGCTCTCTCATCTTCTACTAAAGATGAGTGGATGAAAGCTCTTAATGATGAAATTGAGTCTATGAAGACAAACCAGGTCTGGGATCTGGTTGATCTACCGAGAGGGCGTAAGACTATTGGGAACAAATGGGTTCTAAAAGTCAAACGCAAGTCGGATGGATTAATAGATAAGTACAAAGCTCGCTTAGTGGCGAAAGGATATACCCAGCAAGAGGGTATAGACTATGAGGAAACTTTTTCACCAGTGGTGAGGTTTGCTTCAATTCGCCTGATTCTAGCTATAGTAGCAAACATGGATTTGGAACTCTACCAAATGGATGTTAAGACAGCATTTCTCAATGGAGAACTAGATGAGGAGATCTATATGGATCAACCAACGGGTTTTGTGGTCAAAGATCAAGAGCGCAAAGTGTGCAAGCTCAAACGATCTATATATGGCCTAAAACAATCATCTAGGCAATGGTACCTCAGATTCCATCGAGCCGTTCTTTCGAATGGGTTTACGATGATCACAGAGGACCATTGTGTCTATGTCAAAAGGTCCAAGAAGAGTTTCATTATGTTATCATTATATGTTGACGACATACTACTAGCTGGAAATGATAAAGGGTTGATAGTCGCCACAAAAGAGTGGTTATCCTTTAATTTTGAGATGAAGGATATGGGTAAAGCAGAATACATTCTGGGAGTTAAGATCTACAGAGATCGCTCAAGGAGACTTTTGTGTTTGTCTCAACAGACTTATATAAAGAAAGTCCTCGAGCGTTTCCTAATGAATGAATGTAAACCCATTGACACCCCTGTTGCAAAAAGCGAGAACTTATCTAAAGAGTTATGTCCTAAGACTCAAATAGAAAAGGAAAAGATGGCTCGTGTCCCTTATGCTAATGCTGTGGGTAGTCTGATGTACGCAATGATGTGTACTCGACCTGACATATGCTATGCAGTTGGCTTAGTGAGTAGATTCCAATCTAACCCCGGACTGGCTCACTGGAAAGCAGTCAAAAGGATTATGCGATATCTCAAGGGAACTGCAGACTATGTGCTGTGCTATCAAGGTTTAGATTTGCAGCTAAAAGGTTACAGCGATGCCGACTGGGGCAGTGACCTAGATGAGCGCAAATCAACCACTGGGTATGTCTTTCTGCTCAATAATGGCGCCATTACATGGAGCAGCAAGAAACAACCTTGTATAGCTTTATTCACTATGGAGGCAGAATACATAGCTTGTTCTGCAGCAGTTCAAGAAGCTGTTTGGTTACGAAGATTCCTCAAGCATTTAGACATTGGCACGGATTATTCGGATCCGGTGACAATATTCTGCGATAGCACGGCTGCTCTCGCATATGCTAAGGACTCTAAGTACCATGGAAGAACCAAACACATAGATATCAGATATCACTACATCAGAGACATGGTAGCGCAAAAGGAAGTGGTTCTGAAACATCTCTCTACGAGTCGCATGGTTGCTGATCCCTTAACGAAGCCTATAGCAAGAGATGTCTTTGAGGCTCATGTTAGGGATCTAGGACTGCGTAGATTGTAAATGTTTTTTGTGACATTGAGATGTAACATTTCCTACAATATGATTCAGTAATTGTCTTTATCGTATTGTCTTCACACACAAGATATGTCAACAGGCTTAGATCGGCTCACTCACACGAGCGATCGCCTCTAGCGCTTGAGAAGCGAGTAGAGATGAGATATTGTGTTCTAAGATACTTATCCAAATGGATAAGTTAGTTGACACAAAGATATGTCGTTTTAGTGGGAGCTAAAATAAGATCCAATGAGTGGACTATGCATGGGTTACCCCACAACCTATGTAGCCTGTGGTTAGCCAGATGTGAGATCCTCTTTGACGCCTTGGAGGCGGGCAAATGGAGGAACTCAGGTTAGACGCTTGAGAAGCGACTAGACTAAGATCTGTACGGTGTTGATATAGACATATGCTCTTTGAGAAAGAGAAATCCACCATAGCATGTACTTCATACTACATGTGCTTATGCGACCAAATGAGTAAGTGAGTAAATGGTTCCCCTCTTTCTCACTGTGTGAGTCTCATTTTTTTGTGTCCTTTACTTTTGACTATGTCACAAGATGGAGGTTATGATGTCTGCTACTTTGGCATGTTGTCTATGGCCATGATCAATACGGTCTAAAGAGGCATTGCTGGGAAAGCGGTTTGACCAAAGTTGAATGATATGAGTGCAAAAGGAAGATTCTTTGATATCGCATCTTCAATAGTGTTTGCTGACGTTAACTATGACGCTACATATTGGTAGCGACTAAGGTTGTGAACATATTGAAATGATTTAGAGATAGTCGAGCATTGTTCTGAGTTTTTTCTAAAACTCAAGAGGGTTTCGAAAATGCTTGAACTGATGCGATCAAATGAGTCTAGGACATAACCAAACTTTTTGGGGATGTTACTATGCTAGTCTTCTCTGGGAGAGATTTAGTGTATGTACTCCCACATTTCTATAGATATGCTTGGTGGTCGCACAGCCTACTTACTTGTATGAATAAGATTGAGAATATTAGAGAGATGCTGACCTGGGGTCATGCCCACTGTGTGCGAGTGGGAGATGTTAATTGATGGGGCCGCCCACGTGGGCAGACCCACCTTTTTCCTGTTTCACCTAACGCATGGCTTTAAGCCATGCGTTAAATGACTTGCATGCATTGCATGCAGAGGCTGGCCTTTGAGGCCAGCCATGTAGGGGGCTATAAAAAGCCCCCCCCCCTCTGGTGATTATAGCATCGATCAGAAGAAGAAAAAACTCTCTCTCTCTTTTATTCTTTCTTAAGTAGTATTTAGGCTGTAGAGTGTTAAAGCGTTACTCTAGTTTTATACTACGTAGTACGCTTTACCACCAAGTCAAAACTCTTGTCAATCTGGAGAAACTTGTGGAGCAACTTTACAAGCTGGGCTTGAGGTACTTTCCGCTGTGCTTTCTAACACAAATTAAATTATATGTCATGTCAATTTATAATGCTTATCATCGTGACACGTACGCAGTTTGTTAGATTGTATGGAACTGTTTAGCAAAGGAATCCACCGGGCTTTGGTACCACTGGACAGCCACATGGAAAACATATCGGGAGTGGAACTTGTAGAGTCAGCATCTAGCTATCGAATGCTTACACAAATGGACTTGTTAAGGTTCTTGAAGGAACATGCATTTGACATACAAGGTATCATTTCGCGCACAGTGAGAGAATCGGGAGCTGTTACTGCGAATGTTTTTGCCATCACTGACCGCACAACAGTCATTGAAGCCATCAAGTGCATGAGGGCTGCTATGCTTAATGCTGTTCCTATAGTCAGAGCCTCCACCGATGCTCCTGCTCAAGAAGATCATAAGCAGCTTAAAAATGTTAAGTCTCTTAAAACAGCGCCCAGTTGGTTTGTCTTCAATTTTCAAGTTCTCCCTAGCTAGTACTCTCTCTTAATTAAATGATACAACTTCAACTCACATAACAGATAATAGATATCTATCATCTCTGTTTCGGCACTCATGCATAGTAATGATTAATTCATTCTCATGTAGACCTTTCAAGTTTGGTGACAATACATGTAAGTAGAACAATTTGACAGATTAAAACTTTTCATGATGTACTCAGATTTCAGATGTGGCCGCAAGCATTTTCTATATAAACTTAGTCGTTATGCTAGGCTGGCCTATGCTGAAAAGGAAACTGATTTCAAGAATAAGGCTGGGTTCCCATCATTTCTCTCAATTTTTTTCCTTTTGATTCTTCAAAACCAAAAGGGTACTAATTGAAGAATCTAGATGGATTCCTCTTTGTATGTAAATGGAGTTTCTCATGGATGATATACCCGATTTCCTTAAAAAATAATAGCCATGCATGCTTGCAACAGTCGGTTTTTATTTATTTTTTGCGTATTGCAGTTACACTCTGATACGTCCAGTGTCATTGACCAATTTCTTACTAAAAACTCGCATATGTTTTCTGAGACTATGTAATGCAGGGCAGGGGTAGGAAGCTAATAGGTACATTTTCCGCAACAGATTTGAGGGGTCGCCTTCTCGCCACGCTGCAGTCATGGTTGCCTTTGAGCGCACTAGACTTTACCGAGAGCGTCTCAAAAAGCCCTTTATATGCAGCTTCAGATTCACCAAGGGAACTTGTTACTTGCGTAGCCGAATCATCCCTCGCAGAGGTGATTGACAAAGCAGTGACCAGACATGTGCACCGAGTTTGGGTCGTGGACCAACAGGGTTTTTACTTGTCGGACTTGTTTCACTCACAGACATGATTAGAGTGCTAAGGTTTTCTCTGCTCTCACATTCCCAGGCGATGTGAGAGGCTTTCGTGGTTTGTATTTTGGACTCTTCATGTTAAGTTATTGTTAACTACCTTTGGCAAACTGGATGTTGTACTCCCACGTCGATTAGTGTGAAAATCAAGGACCGAGAATCTTGAGAGTTATACTAGCTCGACAAATCGGCAGTGATGACAGTATTATATTTGTTTTCTAGCTAACCAAACAAGCTTTTTCTGTTTCTCAGTGTAATGTTATGTTCGAAAACTTATTTATAGATTAATCCATTATGACATGTATGTGTGTTGTAAGAGAGGATGGACTGGATGATTCTACTCCAAATCGACTGGACAGGAGCCATCATCTACGTTGGCAAGTGGGTCGTAAAAGGAGGAGCTAGGATCTGTGCATCCTGGTATGAGATTGAGATCGCAACGATCCCCCTGCATCGGTGTTATTCCATTCCATCCATTAAAGTTTATAAACTAGAGAAACAACGAAATGATTGCTAAGATTCACCTGAATAATTCACTTACCCCTTCAACGGTCAAATTTCCGATCATAGCACATCTTTTGACCACAAGTTCTGTGTCCGGAAAGATAGCTCTGTCACAGGCACCTTCTTTACTCAGATCTCCTGCTAGACCCTGTGATACGGTACTCAAAACTCCATTTTCAGTATCTACCCTGTTATGAAAAATGTTATGAAATAAATAGCTAGATGTGATTTTGTTTTGAGTTCGTTTGATAATTCAAAAAGCGTTCATTTAGGTCACAATAAATCCCCCCTACTGTCCTGCAAAGATAATTTTTTGTGATGTCTGAATTTGATTTCACCAAAAGAGTCCAACTATAGGGGAGTCCAACTATAGGACATGATATGTGCCAGTTTACTACATATTTGACATTAATTTATTAAAAAATGATTTTTGTTTTCAATTTCGTATCTTCTTTTCAACAAGAACTTCGCAGCATATGGTAACTGTTTTGAACGTTGCAGCACTATATTCAAGCTGCTAACTGATGTGTCATATTATACCTCGTTGAAAAAGTCTACTGGCTTGTTTCGCAAAGCCTTTGGAACTTGAAATTGCAGTTTGTAAGGACCATCCCAATCAACTCCATTCGTGAATGAGAAGATCAAAGCCAGAGCTGTGGAGAGATGGTAAATTAGTAAGGAGAAGACAACTAACAGAAGGAAAGATACATTAGTTGAAAGCAAAATACTTAGGAGAATGATTACTAACCATGCTTAGGAATGCATATCTGGATGGTATATATTGGGGGATCAGCTTTGCCTCTGTTTTTCCTAAGCATTGCCCTGGGCTCACCACACATCATGGCCTGATTAAAACCCCCTGGAGAGAATACAACTCGAGAAGTCAATTGGATTGAACTCTTAACTGATTAATTTCAAAAGCAGAGACACCTAAAACTGCATTTTTAGCCATACAATGTCATGCTTGCTGTGAGGTTGCGACAATAGGGCTTGCATTTGAACCTCGCGACAACCAGATTAATTATATAATATGAACAATCTATCGAAATTGTAGAATCATTCATGAATTTTGGTATCCATCAGAATAATATCATTCATTTGTATTTTCAATTTCTATAATAAGATATTACAATTCACTTTTCTCAATCGCTAAAGCTAGCTTCCTTCTCTTGTTTTTAAAAGATTCAATAAATTGACGCATATGTTACACGATAAAATGAAAATTCTGTTTCCTGTCAGTGATAAACATGATAAACCTTCTGTTTTCATGATTAACTTCATATTTGTGCCTGCTTTAATTGGTGTATAAAAATGACTAATGTACAAAACATTATGAAGCATATGGCGTATAGAAAAGTACCATTAAAAGCAATCCCAAATTCTTCATTTGGAACAAGTTTGTTCGCAGCCGGATTATAGAAAAGCTTTAGCTTTTCTCCCTGTCAAATATCGTAGGCACGTTGTCATCAGAAGAGGATAACCAAGAAAAGCCCATTGCAGTTCTAATTCAGCAGCAATTCATGGCTTACAGAAGTTGGAGGAAGACCATTCATCGTTTTCCAGTATACAGGGGCCATGCCAAGTTCAAACGTAGCCCATGTAGGAAGTGTAAACCTGAAAGGACAGAATTTGCAGATAACACCATAATAACAATTCAGTTTCTCACACTAAGGCATTGAAATTTGTTTTTTATTTTTTCTTGTGTATTGCACATATGCTTCCATGAATCTGAAAAACGAAGGCGGCACTTTATTAATCATAAAATGTTCATATGATAGCAAACATATGTGATACAAGTTTAGCACTGATCATATGAGAAAATAGTAGGCAGTGGAATTCATACTCCTTGATTTCCTCAACAGGAGTAGTTGCAACAGTTACCACAGCTCCACTAATCTTGACAATTATCTTCTTCTTAGGGGAACACCTTGGCAAACGAGAGCCGGTAAAACTGCTAGCTGCACAAAATAAATATATAAAGCTGTTGTGCATTTGAAGTCTTAGGATATTAACCTGTATCTAATTTCATTTGAGTTTAAGGTGGAGCAATGCTGATTGCGTCTAGTAAACAAATTTCAAAGTAGATACAATGACGCATTGACGAAATCGGTAATACAAAACGAAACATATCGTATTAACTAGCGTAGGATTTGTAAATCAAATGTGTTTAACATTGAACTTCTTTTTCTCAAGAAAACAAATTAGCACAGGATTCGATTTAATTAGCCGCGTTTAACATTGAACTTCTACTTATAAAAAACATTGAACTTCTTTTTCACAAGGGGGGAAAAATAACTTTTCAAAGTTTTGCGTTTTTAGTACAGTTTGTGAGAAAATCATGGACTTATTACTGTCTATTAGTTTTTCAAGGGTAAGAGAGGAATGTCGTGAACAGAAATTGGAATTCGGTTATAATTAAAAGAAGTATGATTGTAAATTCCAAGCGAGGAGAAAACAATCTATTCTAAGAATCATACACACCAATCTTCTGTTGGAATCTTAGATCCATACTCAAAGATTCTAAAACAGTATCATTTATTGAATGAAAATCTCCGAAATTTTTTTGCAGATGAATTGAAATCACTCACCAAGAATGTTCGAAACATGCGGAGTTATATTACTGTAAGAAACGGATTGCATGGCTAGAAAAGGTTGGGAGGAAGATGCACCCATCGACGCATTTACTGCCGCCATTTCTCGCGCTTTCAGTGCCTTCTCCAAACTACGACAGCCAGAGAGAGAGAGGGATTAGAAGATCGTAAGTTCTAACTTCTAAGATAATCCATTCTGACACCGATGGACGTATATTCGACACGAGAGAGAGAGAGAGAACCGCAGAGACACGCGGCCGTCCACAAATATGCCTAAATATCTATTGCTAATTATTTAAATCCATCATTTTTTTATTAAAAAATAAATCCTCCATTTCTATTCTAATATTTTAAGTTGGGAGGTAAATCATTTCCTTCATAAATCTGTTAAAGTGAAAAAGTTATTTTTGAAAAATAAATTTTATTTTAAAGAAAAAATACGAGACTTGATACAATCTAAACTTACCTGTTTGGAATTACGATAGAAGGTTTAAAAAGTGCGATAAAATAGTATAAAGTGTTTATATAACAAAATTTATCTGTTTAGTAATTTTATATTAAAGTACTTCTAAATTAAGAAAAAGTAAAAAATTACTTTTTAACAAAAGCACCAAAGTGATACTTTTTGTCAAAAGCACTTTAAAAAAAATAATCCATATTTTACCGTGTTATGTACATTACGAAATGACCCTCATCATTTTAACACAATGACAATTTTGCTAATCTATATTTTTTATTATTCTCGTATAATCTACTCAAGACTTTGCCCATCAATATTTTTCATTCTTCTCATATCACTTATGCATCGTTGAAGAAATTTTCTTTTTTATTATAATTATTGAAAAATCTATTAGATTATTTTTGTTATTATTTTATTATAATATTTTATTTTTATCAAGTATATGCCTTTTTATGTATTTTTTATGTCAAAAAGTACTTTTTAAATTTGTTTCCAAACAAATTAACATGTTTAAAAGTGCTATAGACATACAGATTCTAAACAATAAATAACTTTTTAATAATAGAACTTATTGTATTAAGTTCTAAGTTATAAGCTTTAAATTAAAAATAATATTTTTTACCGTAATCCCAAACATGTACTTAATATTACTCAAGCTTCCAGTATCACCCGCACAGTGATGCTAGTATTATCGCCATTCCCCGCTTGTAATTGGATAAATGGGCCGATCGGCGTGAGAGGCCCAGGCCTTCCTCCTCAAAGGAATAATCAAGGTTGGGTTACTTTGGCGAGCCCATCGGGAGAGTGGCGAGAACTGTGATGAGTGATGACCTCTGAACGGGCCTGACAACATTAGTACTACAAACGGACAAATCGAATTTGATCATTTAAGGGTTGATATGGTTGGATTATTTTAGCCTGCATGGTGGGTCAATTTGCTAATTCTCCAAACTGAAAGTGGTCGGTACCAAGTTCCAACCCGTATAATAACCCTTTGTCCATAAATTAAATATTCTCTGAGGATGGCTGTCCACAAAAGACGTAATAAATGCCATTTTTTAATACGTTGCAAGTACAAGCATGAAGCCAACCTACCTTGAAATCCGTCCTCTATATATAAATGAATATTATTAGATATAGTTATAGGTTGTATAAGAAAAAGGAGTATGCGATGTCTTTATATTTTATGACTATAAATTATATCATTTTTCTATATAAATATATACTCAAGACTGGATATATATATACACACATGTACGTATGTATGTATGTATGTATGGAGTATTGATCAATCATATATTGAATCAAAACCCAGCTTGGATTTCAACATATTAGGCACTTTTAGCCATCCTAGCTAGCTACAAATTAACCAATCTAAGAGGTACATGAAAATCATGCATGTGACTCATGTCTCGAGCAATGAGTAGTAGTCCTCTCCTCTAATATTATTTTATAACAAGCATCACCTAAGCTGTATATATATATATATACATATGGCTTATTTGCCATGCATCGGCTTGAAAACAGAGCACTAGACTAATTATATATATGCGACATTCATCAACTTAGGGTTCCAATTAAGGGAGAGGGGGCTGGAAGGAAACTCGTCTCTACCCCAACGTAAATTTGGAATTTCGAAGCCAAAAGTGTGAAATTTATAATAAGACTGATGCATATATAGGACAAAAAGAATAGTTTGTACTGCTGCATGGACAATATATTAATGCAGTTTTCAGCAAGCATGCACGGGAGGGAGCAGAAAAGCAAGCATGACCATGATTATGATGCACTTAAAGATAAACCCTTTTTTATTGGTCTGTTTTAGTACTTGTAGGGACGTACGTAATTAATTCAAAATGGAAGCTGTTTTCTTTTCTTACATGGGTATGATCGCCTAATTCAGAAGTTCTACCTAAATTAAAACAAAGAAATTATTATTCTAGTTCCTTGCCCGACATTCTGCTTACGTCAATGCAGAGAGAGCATGCATGCTTTTGTACTTTCTCCCAGCTTACCCATTTTCAAATAAATTAAGCTTGAGGCATCTGCATATTCAGCCTTCAGGGCTAAGCTCTGCTATATATGAAATTAATAATGTAACTGATCTCTCCACTAATAGTATAGGACGAGTCGAATTGATCATGAGTGGTCCAATAATACAATGCAATATCTTAGTTATTACTGAAAAGACTCATCATTCATTCCTCGCTTGTTCTAGTACCCCATTTTTCAAGTATTCTCCACACACAAAAGTCACAAAAGGACAAAGATAAAGCCATTACTCATTTAGCCACGTGTCGAGCCCACCAATTGACGTGTTTGTCACCGCCACCTGTTACCCACAGCCTTGTTTACCGGGCGCTCTTTTTCCTCCCCCATACTTTTCCATGCAGGCTGATCACGCTCACAAAGCTGTGCCAAAACAGTAACATTCCTTCCCACTAAAAGGTTGAGACTAGACAGCCAGATATATAGGAAAAAAAAAAAAAATGAAGGCAGAAAAGTTACTAAATGAAGATCAGGATGTGATTGGCAGCTTGGAAAAGAATGGAAGGGGAAATATAGTTTATAATATTTTAAAGAGAAATATAGTTGTAAGTAATTTGTGTATTAATGTGATGTAATTAATTAAAAAGTAAATTTTATTAAAAATAGTGTTAATTTAAATTTTAAGTATGAATAAATTAATATTGATATACAGATTAGTGCGCGACCGTGTTTATACCTAGCAAAACTCATATTTTAAAGAATATATAGGGCGGGTGAAGTGACTGACTAACAATCACCGGCAGGTTGCAGGGTCTTCAGGCAGTTGTCGGATGGGAATGAAAGTACAACGCCGGACCGCTCTGCCACAAACAGACAGCACGCGAGGTGACTGGTTCCGCGGACAGTAGGTCACCATGCACTTCCCAATCCCAGCTCACGTCTCACTCTCCCTGCAGCTTACAAGAGTAGTATGCTGACGAGCAGCTGAGAACTGGGTTTGCAGGATGGTTCGGTGGATACCCGGCATTCACCTCGATAAGTTAAGTTGCAGATTGCACGCCCCATGCATTGCCTCTTCTCTTCACAGAATATAATATATACCATTCCATCCTCATTCTCGTTCTGTAGCGAGTTCAGAACATAAATTATGAGGGCACTGTGTATATTGCGAGGGGATCGAACTTCTTGTCATGCCTGTTTTTACGTCTCTTAAAAACTAAGAAAGCAACAAACTCGGAAAAAATATCATGCGTCCTATACCGATCTCTTATCCAAAATGAACTCATACTCCACATTACAGTCATAAGATTAGAATTAATTATAAACGGAGTACTAATAGTCTACTATTAATACTAATATACTATTATATAATTTATATAGTTATACTAATCACTATAATTAATACCATGTATAACTATATAGTATACTTGTCATTATAATTAATATAATTTAATTATCACTATACTTATATTTAATCAATAGAATTATCACTATACTATAATTTATATAGTTATACTAATAACTATAATTAATACTTATATAATTATACTAAATCATTGAATCACCAGAATTAATATTACTAATATATAACTATATTAATAGTCTAATACTATTATAATTTATATAGTTATACTAATCATAATAAGTTAATAACTAAATCACTAATATTACTAATATATAGCTATACTAATTAATAGTCTACTATTAATACTATTATATAGTTATACTAATCACTATTATTAATACTAATATATAGCTATATATACAATATACTTATACAGTTGTACTAATACTATTAGTTTATTATATAGTCTAAGACTCTCAATTTTAATATAGGCTATATAGTTATAACTAATACTATTATTTATATTAATACTAATAATGTAGAATGTAGTTATTCTAATTGACTGATTCAACATAACTAATATAATATAGTTATACTAAATTACTAATAGTCTAATACCAATATTATTATATAGTTATACTAATCATAAATTCATAATAACTAAATCATTATAAGTCTATAACTATATGTATTTAGTATCAATGTATTATTATATTCTTTAATGTATAACTATTAACTATAATATATAGTATTAGTATATATCAACATATTATAAGAGTTATGGTATAAATGATAATATATCATATGTATAAATTTATAATAGTATTAGTATAGTTAACTTAATATGTAATATGTTAGTATTAAATCACTATAACTATATAGAGTATTAGTAATATAGTATTTAATATAGCTACATAGAGTATTAGTATAACTACATAGAATATTAGTAATAAGAGTATTACTATTATTTAATATAGTATTACATAGAATATTAATAAATGTGTGGAGTTTGAAGAGATATAATAATACTAGTATATTACATATAGTATTATTATTATTATCACATATAGTTATTAGTTCAAGTATTAGTATTAGTGTATTATTAGTTATAGTAAATAAGTTAATAACTATTACTAATTTACTATATACTAATAGACTAATAGAATTAGTATATTACTAATATATATATATATATATATATATATTAATATATATAACAGTATACCATATGTATATATATTAAATATATCACAATATAATCATATAAATATTAAACAAAATATCTTTAGATTAAAAAAAAGGGAATCCATGGTGCCGAATGGAATTAAACCAACCCCGTCTTTAAAGAGTTTGGTCCAATCTAATCCTGAATTCGATTCAGTCCACAAAATCTCCCGGTACCATATGCACCAAACTCCCCTATACTACGTTACTAATAAACCAGTACGTCAGAAGTGCCGAAACTTTTGGTGCGTGAAAAATTGCAGTCTTTAGTAACCCCGTGTAGGACTGTTGGAGCAGTGGGGTCCAAGCCACTGCTTGGCTTTAAATAGTTATGACATCCAGGTTGTTTCTCCTAAATTACACAAAACCTTCAAACTACGAACCTACTGATAAAGGAAAAAAGAGAAATCTTTAGTTTTTTCTCTTTTTGCTGTTTATTTTTTTGGTCAGCCAAGACGGGTCTTCCTCTGTGGATGCTTGGGTTGGGTGCGGATCGGTTGTGGGCTGACATGAATCGTTTGCTCGCCCTACTCTTCCACCAGGTAATCACCTTTTTTATTTCTTGGAGGAGTCGTTTCGTTTGATATTATTGTTCAAAGCTAGTGTTCTACAGAAATCTTCATTAATACTAGCTTGTTGTTACAGAAATATTTTTCCGATTAACATGCATGTTGTTACAAGTTTGTTGTTGGTTTTTCTTTACTAGCTATCCCGCGTATTCACAGTACTTTTATCTTGGAAGTTGGATTCAGTGATTTTGGTTTGATGTTTAGGGTGTACTGGATGAGCAATTCGTGCAGCTTCAGCAGCTTCAAGATGAGAGCTCCCCAAACTTTGTCTGCGAGGTTGTTACCATCTACTTTCATGAGTCGGAGAAGCTCTTAAAAAACCTCAGAGGATTGTTGTGAGCCCCTCTCTCTCTCTCTCTCAAAAAAACCTTAATTTTGGTGACGGACCTGTATATGAAATTTTACGTTAATTTTTATGGTTTTGAATGATGGTGTTAATTTGGTTTATCTTTTGTACGTGATGTGACAGGATGGAGAGGGAGTTCTCTGACTACAAGAAAATGGGAATCCATTTGAATCAGTTTATGGGAAGCAGCTCGAGCATAGGTGCCAAGCGAGTCAGAAACGTTTGCGTTGCCTTTCGCGCCGCTTCTGAACAGAATAACCGTGCTGGGTGGGTGCGACCTTTCCTCCTCTATACTCGGGCTTCCATGCATACCTTTCACTTTTTCACCACGTCTCTCTCTCTCTCTCTCTCTCTGTGAAGTGAGAATGAGTAAACGACAAAGCATTGCATTTTTTAGCTATTTTATCATCTGGGATCTTTGGTCTTCAGGTGTTTGAGAGCTTTGGAGCTGCTAGAGCATGAGTATTGCTACCTTAAAAATAAATTGCACGAACTGTTTCATGTATGATCATCTGCACAATTTTTTTTTTCCTTTTTTTCTTTTTGTCTTTCAACTTTCTGCATGCAGTACTACTTTCGATTTTTCCCCATGATACCTCATCCATTAAAGACAAAAATCTAATGATATGATGCAGATAGAACAGCAACGACTTTTGGCAGCTGGAGTTAGGTACCCAATGCAAAACTAAAAGCAACCTAGCCATGATAACCCGGGGCGGGCGGGGCGGGGTATTTGGGTGACAGACACCACCTTAATGTTTCAGGTTCTTAATTTGCTAGCGGCTCTAGCTAAAAACCAAGCTATCCTCTCCAAACAACGTAGCACGTAGTACTTGTAAAAGGAAAACGAGAAGTTTGAGATGGAGCCTTTATGCCGTCGCCAACTGCTCACCTGTATGATCTAATATTATAGAGTAGTAGCTCTTCGTTTTAAACATAATGCGTGGCCGTTACTGTAGCATTCAATGCGAATGAATTCCGATACTTAATTTCTGTTTCCGATGTCAAATTATCTCATAGTCTTTATATATATATATATATATATATATATATATATAAATATGCTCGATCGTGGGACCCATGGAGTAACTGGCTTTTCCTAACGTCCAGCATAAAACATCCAAGACCAAACATCAGCATAAAAAAGCTAAGAACTTAGCATACATACCATACACCATATATATATATATATATCATTTTTCCATGATAAGTATATAGTGTATAGATGATGAGTATGTAGAAAAATTTAATAAAAATAAAATTAAAAAAATTAAAAATTTTAAAATATATATGATGTGTGATATGGGAAACTGAATAGTATAACTCGTATAATTTCAAACTTATCTTCAAGCTAGGCCACTAAAAGTAGAGTAAGTAGTGCTTGCTGTCAAATGTATGAGAAATAATATTTGCATTAGTTTTAGGATAAGCAAGCTCTTGGCACTCATTTTAAAAAAATTAGGTTAGTGCACTGTCTTTGAAAAGTGGGGCGTGCGAACCTTTTTTTTCTTTAAAAAAGAATACACAAGACTTACAAACCTAAAACTGTATTTAGCTATCAGTATTACTCAAATGCTCGTATCATTTATATCAAAATAAGTTAAATGGCATCCTTTCTTTTCAAGCCTAAAACCATGGTGCTGGACCGGCTAGTAAAGGAGATATAGGACATATAGATACTGTAGACAGCACCTGATCTCATTGCCTTAATATTTCAAGAATAATAATGGGGAGGAGCAGTACTCCCGCTATGCACCCGGCCCATAAGCTCCAAATTAATGGATACCAAAGTGTCAATTGAACCTAGAGTGAAGGTGTATTTAATTGTGATGGGCCTAGCCCAATGGTCCATTCCAATTCTGATGTTATTATAACTTACATTTTCTTTCAAGTTATGATAAGTAATTTCCCAGGTAAGTAACATTGGAGCAGTATGAATATCTTTAGGATTATTATGTACAGTACTTTTTAAAATTTTAAGACTTTATTGAAGATCTTTTGCTCGTATAACATTATGAGTTTTGTTATTCATCATCCTTACGCATCACATTTATTTTTATTTACTTTAATTTTATTATTTCTAAACTAATTGAGTTTCTCAATTCATTATTCATATATTACATATTTGATAAAAGAAAAAAAAAATATTACATATTTATAATGTGAGTACGATGAGTAGAAGTTTTCATACATTATATATAGAGTTCTAATACAAACTTCAATCACTCGGCAAACGATGGCACAGCACAAAAGAGAAGAGCGCTCAAGACAGTAATGGTTAACTTTTGGCCGAACTGACAGTGCATGCTAAAGTCGCAGATATAGTAATGATTTCCAGAGTTGGAGAGAGTTATGTTGATCGGACCAGTGGTGATTGGGTCTCCAATGGGGTTTGAGGCGCTGCAAGAGTCGTAAGATTCTTTTGATACTTGAAGCACACCATGCGCCCCTGTGACGAAGTTGAACGCTGAAATTGATATATATAGTCAAGTTTTCATGGAGTTCATGATCAGGCAAAAGATAAAAAAGGTATTGTCAGGATCGAAAAACAAAGTCTCAGCCAGATTAGACCTTCAACTTGCATTATAATCGATGTCACATATTATACTGTAAAAGAAAAATAATTTATGCAAGATGTACGAGTTTGATGGAAGCTATGAAAAAATAAATAGTGAGACTAGTTGAAAAAATCCACTTTTTAACGAGAGTAAATGGGAATCTTACTCAGAATATCACCAACCATGAACTTCTTACTGGCAGCCCAGTTCTCATATGCAGAGGCATCAACTGGAACCGTCCATCCCATGCTATCTCCCACAACGTGTACTGTCTTTGCTGCCGCTGATTGTAAAAGCACCGCAGCAACAACAGTACCGAAAACAAACACGACACTCGTAAACTTCACCATTCTGATCTCTCTCTCTCTCTTCCACAATTTCAATATCTATATATGTTCTATGCCTTTGGTGGGAATATTTGGACAGATTTAGACGCGGCCTTGACGGGGAAGCTGCTGGGAAGACACGATCGACGACCAGGCTCGATTGAGTTGAAGAAGAAGTACTAGGTAGTTTCGCACAGGTTTCTTGTGAATGACTTCCACAATACGTGAGAGTGAGTCTCTTGTCTTTATGTATAAACTTGTGTATACATTTACATATAAGAGTCTGCTTCTTCATGGTCTTCGTCCATAGGAGCTAAATCATGCAGCATAGTGAACACTAATACCGCGTGGAACCGTTCTACTCTTCTTTTTGGACCACCAAACATTAATTCAACGTAAGGGCTTGGCTGGCAATTAATTAATTTAATTGGTACTGGAAAAACATAATGCAATTAGAACGGTGTGGTGCTGATCTATCTTGATCAGTGCTTGACATGAATACTCTATTAATTGTGATTTTTGTCGAGAGCTTTATGATATATAATTTACTAGGATTAATATTTTTTCCTTTTTGATACTTTTTAGGTTAATTTCATCTTTTTGATCAGGAGATTATTAGGGGTCTGTTGCAATTTATTTATTTATGTTTTGGTAGTTTGGGAGAGTGATTGCAAATACAGTGATAGTGTGAGGAGGATTATGCAATAAGAATCAAGGTTTCTTTGTCATCATTTCCTGCTGTCTTACAATTGGGAGAGTTTCCGCTAAGAGGTTAGATGCGGGGCGGGTGGCGCGCATCTGGCAAACTGCACCCTGCTGCCCCGCCCCTAATTATAAGGAAAGTGCGTCCTCTAAACCAATTTGCAAGCAGAATTTAGATTGTTTTTTAAATAATAGCAGCCTAATTAAATAATTAACGTGAGCTTGAACCCTATTTTTAATAGGAAATGCTAGTGTACCTCTTGGATTTGAACATTAATATATTTTATTTTTAGATATTTAAAAAAGGTACTTCTAATAAATTTATGTATTTTTTTAAATGTAAAAAAAAAATCAAAATGAACTAACGGTATAAGGGTCCTCTCTCCTTCTCTCTCTAGAGAACAAAACCCGATAGACCCCCCAAGAGGGAGGTGGGAGCCTCGGCCTCCCCCTCCCTCCCATCTCTCCGATTACTTTAGGTTGTTTTAAGTACTAAAAATAAGGCTTGAGGTGGCTGTTTAAGGTGGTTTAAGGGCTATTTTGTATGTCTCTCGCGTAGTGGATCTAGAGACCACCTCTGCTCCGAGGTGGTGGTTTTTGTGCTAGCGTTTGGTAGGCATTTGAAACCGGGTTTCGGCGTGAACTTACGAGCTCTGCTTTCATCTAGAAAGAACAGAGGGCTGAAACATGTCCGAGACGGAGGGGTGGCGGCACGAACAGATCGTCCAGCTAAATCGAAACATGCTACCAGCCTTTCCGAGATTCCCTAGTTTGTGTGATGGAGTTTGGTTAGCCTCTGAAGCCGAGTTTCGGCATGAGCTCACGAACTCGGTTCATCTAGAAAAACAGAGGGCTATTCCAAAGCACGCTACTAGCCATTCCGAAGCATGCTATCGGTCATCCGAAGCCATATGCGAGTGGTCCATGAAGCACAACAGCGCGAGAGACGGCAGCATGCTCAAGTGGTGATGGAGGGGCACTCTGCAACTGGGAAGATGCAAAGGAAAAACCAGAAGAGGACGGGTGGTGGTGGCAGAAGAAAGTTGGAAACCCTAACGGGCTGGGCCCCACGTGCACACTAGCTGGGCCTTTTTGGCTTAGTTTGGGCCCACTTGTTTTTACAACCCATTGCCATTTTATTTGTTTTTATGTATTTGCAGTTTTTATTTTTGTTTCGGTTGTTAAAAATAAAAAAGAAATAGGCTAGTGTCCCACTCCTCTTTTGGAGGAATGTGGATGTTTGTCCTACGCCTTTTTGGCGTATTCAAAATTTGGAGGAGGGTAGGTGTTTGTACTCTTCCTCATTGGGAGGAAAGAGTGTGGTTGTACTCCTCCTCCTTGGGAGGGTGGAGCGTGGTTGTACCTTTCTTCTTTAGAAGAAAGGTCGTTTAGCTCTGTTTTAACAGAGCATTTTTTCTACTGATTGTTATCAGGAGAGAAGGTATAGAAGTTTTAGACAATATCCGTCACAAAAAAATTTATTAGCAGGAGAGCCCCTAACAGATGAGCAGTTTGACTGATAATCTAGATTTTCCTGTATTGATTAGTCACAGATGTAATTTCAATTTCAGTGAATGAAATTAAGTCTATTTCAAAAAAAAAAAAAAAATGAATTAACGGTATGGTCTAGCAGTCACCCACATGCAGCAAAGTAGACCGGCCAAACCATTCTCATACATATGTTATATGTAAAGGGGACAGGTGGTCGAAAAAAAAAGGACAAATACTATGTAGTATGTATTGTGGTAAAAAAAAAAATCTTCAATTCTTATATACTACTGTTCCATGAATGAGTGTCTGTACAAGATAAAGTGGCTATACGAGGAGGGGATGTTAGAACTATCGGTATGAATTAATTCAAAGAACCTGAACTCAATTCCCTGAGCTGATAAAAGAAAGCTAGCATCGAACAGATCAAGCAATCGGTATGATTTTTTTGAAGTAATTAATTAATTAATTAATTATGATGTCAAAAAATCAGTAGAAGGATTGCAGCACAGCTTGCAAAAACCAGCGTGTATGATGATCCAGTTTCCTGAAAGCCGAAATATATATTAGAAAATGAATTAAGAAACATGACAAATATTGATTGCAGCTTTCACAGATAATGCTTAAAAATGTCCAAATGTTTTAAGCCAAAGCACCTTTTTTCGAATTTTTCAAACTCAAAGAATGAATTGGATCGGAGCTAAAATGCACCCAATAATCTATAATGATCATTTAAGAAAAGGAAATGTGTAAATCCATTAATCATTACTTATACCAAAAGTTTAAGGGGACGAAAAAGAGATAAGATTTATATCTTAACTAAATAGGGTTGGGATGTTCTGTGTCCAATCAATGACAAGAGTTTCCATGCCTGAAAGAAATATGAGCATCTAGAACTAGAAGATGGCAAAAGAAGAATATGCATAATGAAAATTTTGCATCTATGTGGCCTAGGTGACCGTCCAAACATGAAATTAAAATGTAGGAAGTAGTTAGGAATCCATACCTTGAAAGAGAGCAGAGGCGATGCTGCTGAAGAAGGCTTTAGCCCAGTGAATCCAATATCATATGCAATGCTTCCATCTGCTTTAAACAATCCAAAGTTCCTCTCAGAGGTTCCTCCAGGTTTCAAATTCTCATTGAATAAAGCAAAAACATAAGCCTTCACCGGAATCTTTGGCCTATATGGGGTCCCCTTCTTTTTGGCTAGCCGTTTGCGCAAATTATTGTTGTAAGTTCTTGCATTTTTCACTGAGGCACCTGCTTCACTCTCATCTCCACGAGAAGGCCAACCAGTTTCAGAAACTATGACCTCCATGTTGCCAAACCCAGCTTTTTCTAAAGCAGCATAAGCCGCATCAATCTGGGCATCGAACATGTTATCATAATGTAACTTAGTCTTTGCATCATAAATTCCACGATTTGATTGGAAGAGAGCATATTTGAGGTCAATATGCTCAGGATCACTCATATATGCTAAGAATGGATACGCATTTATGAAAAATGGAGAACCAATCTGCGAGAAGAATTGCAAAAGTGGCTTCATGTATGGAACAGTATCTTCCTTGAAAGTACACGAAGATGGAGGGAAGGAATTAGCAAACACGCCCTGCGAATGTGGGCTTTGTACTTGAACAACCTTGGTCAAGTCCAACCTATCAAGGGCATTGTAAACATTTTTTGCTGCAGGCAGCAACACCTCCCAGAGATCTTGCCGATCTTTACTCGCTAAGATCTCATTCCCGACTGCAATTCCACGTATAGAAGTACCAGGAAGGAAAGGCTGCACATTTTCTTTTATCCAACTCATTGCACGATCCTCGTTTACACTCATCTCTGTCAGAAAATCGTCGCCGAGTCCAACCACTATCTCTATACCAGATCCATTGAAGGCCGTGAGGACTTCATGATTAACGTCATAGATTCTTATGTTTTTAATCTTTGCAGCTTTGAGAAGTGTCACCGCACTTTTCGGTGAAGGTAAATTGTCTGCTACTCTGCCATAGTTTATTCCATACGTCCCCGTGAATGCTTGTGCTGTCAAAGCTGCTAAACAGAAGATACATACAGAGTGCCATTAGCCAATGATTGATCGCCATGATAAGAGAAGAAAGTCTAGATTTTTTTTGTTTTAAATTTATAACAGTCTCAAATATGGGATTTTTACGACATGTGGGGTTCGAATCCCCTAATTAATCCCGCATGCCCAAAAAAAAGTAAATTTATATGATTGTTTTTCAAAATTTAACTTAAGGCTAGATAATAATAATCATTGTCACATTGATGGGCATAAAGAACCCTATTTTTTTATTAAAAAAAATAAAAAATCAATGACAATTTAAACATGTCAAATGCTCTTCATTGAGCTAATTAACCATAGCAGACCTAATCAAATTATAGAGTTTTACCTATGCTCAGGGGAAATGTTTTTAGAGAATTCAGCCTGTAGCTCAGTGGTCATACTACGCAATTCAAACAAGTCATAGTATTCACCATAAAGCTGAAAGCTGACACAGAATGATACGTACCATTCACAGTTGCGATAGAGAAGACAAGAAAAAACGAAAGCCAGAAAGGAGAGAGCGCCATGGTTTGTGTTTGGTGGGCATATTAACAATGAACGAAGAGTCCATTTATAGAAGGGAATTGAGTACGCCGCACTAATTTGTAATCCCAAAAAAGGTAACGTCAACGGAAACGACACCATAAACGATGCTGTGGATGATGCAATGCTTTTCCTTCAGGCATGCCATAGGCTCAAGATTCCAAAGGTGAAGAAAGAAAACAGAAGGAAGAAGATTCTTAGCCTTGTCTGTAGATGATGAATATATATATGTATGTATGTATGTGGTAATTCTCGAAGGGGGCTTAGAATAGATTCTTCCTTTACTCTCACTTTTTCATCTCCCTCTTATAGTGTATACTGATCAGAGTCTTCCTCTCTTATCTCTGCTAAGGTTTTGGAGGGATAGTTAACATACCTTTCGTGGCTAAAGAGGTGTAATTTGAAACTTGGGAGGTGGTGGAACCTTTGGGGTTAGCAGATGGAAACAGAGGTGTCTGGGGGGTTACGACTTTGTGGGGTGTTGGTGTTTAGTGTTCAAACCCCAAAAAAGAAAACTTGATTTCAATTATCGTTTCCTGTTTGGTAGTGCATCTGAAATCGTGTTCTAAAAACACCATTTCAATCGTTTCCTGTTTGGTAGTGCATCTGAAATCGTGTTCTAAAAACACCATTTCACCTAAAATTTATAAGCTCAAATCGAAATTAAGTTCTGGTTGACCACTAAGATTTCTCGAATAAGAATTTTGAGTTTTAAGATTAAATATTAAAATATTATATTTTAATATTATTATTATTTTAGAATTTGAAAAAAAAAAAAAGTTAAATTGTTTATTATATTTTGTATGGAAATTTTAAAAAGTTATAATGATAAAATAAAAATTTTGTGTTTGAGATGAAAATCCTTTGTGGCCAAACAGTACTTAATGTGCTGCGTGAGTTCAAATCAAACAATGGCAAGTTCTCGAACAGTTCTAGAATTTTGTTATCTTTTACGTAAGTTAATGAAAACATCTGTCTAAGGCCAACATACAATTGCCCTTATCCTTGTGAGAGAGAGAGTTTGTGTCAGACAACAACACTAACGTTTTTCTGTCACAATAGTCTCCGCTCTGTTCCACCTGGTCCATGTTCATTCTTGTGTTAGTAATGTTCTGTTCAACCCGATCAGACGTAATGCAAAGTGAATCCCAACCACACACACAAGTAACGGGGCCATCTTATCAGAGGAGAAAACAGGCAGCCCGAGCAAGTAAAATATAAATCACTAACCATGAAGTCACGGAACATGTCTTACAGTCTACAGTCTTGGGTTCCTCCAGATTGTAACAAAAGCTGCAGAATCTAAACCCCCTATTCTATCGTCTACAGCTTCATTCCCCCACATTCAATTAATTCTAGCATCACCAATACTTAAATTACAGTCATCTGAGGAATCCCCAAGTTACAAAGACAAAAATGAAAAGATGGAAGGGGTGTTAACATAAGGGCTAATTGCTAAGGCAGGCAGTACGGTGAATTCAGCAGTTAACCGGGGAGGGTGATGGTCGTTGGAGCACATCAGCAGGCCCCACTTGGTTAACCTTACCATTTTCGATCGCCTCCCCATCATTTTCCTTCGCTTTCTCCTCGGCCTCCACATTGTTCTTGGACAAAGCTTGGTTCTCTTTGATCTCTAACTTGGATGCAGATTCGATTCCATGGGGATTATCTTGCTTTGCTCCCCTATTCGCTTCTACAGTCACAGTATCTGTGTTGTCCTGTTTCTTGTCACTTGTACCATTTGCTTTCTCCACATCATTTTCTCCCTTCACATTTTTAGTATTTTTAGTTGCCCCAGTAGCCATAGTTTCTCCAGCAAAGTTTTCATTGGCTGCTATTGCTGCAACATCTTGCTGTTTAACATTAGCCTCAGCTTGGGTTTTATCCGCACTGGGAGCTTGGGCAGAAGCGTGCCCATCCTTGCCTTCCTCAGCATCAATTTGGAGTTTATCTCCATTCTCTTTTTGCATTTTATCTCCATCCTCAACTGAAGTTTCCTTGGAAACATCTTTCTCCTTCCCAGCTTCTGCATCTTCTTTCTCATCTACCTCCACATCTTGCATATGAATTCCCTTTGAGCCTTCAGTTTCTTCAGGAGCAGCTTCCACTTCTTTGCTGTCCTTCTTTATCCCCAATGATTTTCGGCCACGTTTCCTCAGGGACTCACCCTCTGATGGTGGAGTTGCCTTGACCTTTTCACTGATTCTTGCAGATCTCCTAGGGGTCTCACCAGTACCCCAATCAAACTCTGATATTGCAGGATTACCAGTGTGTGATTTTAGGTACTGCTCCAGTTGTTTTTTGTTATTGATCTCTTCTCCAGTAGGGGCAATGAACATGATTTCATTCTTCCTTGGTGTACCTCCTTTCTTGGGGAAGAACTGAAGGAACAATGAAAGCAGGGGGGTGTAAGTCAAAGTGCCACACGATAAGAATTCCAACCTAAGCACCAAATCAACTGAAATCATGCCTGAATGCTCCCCATCATAAATACGGCATGGTATCATTAAATTTTTTTTATAGGTGGCAATGTATCATTAAATTCAAAAGCATCTTGAAAGAAAGCCCATCTGTACTAACTACTTAAATCGAACATCCTAATCACATAAATCAGAATGTTTCTAACATACCAACCAGTCCCTTCATCAATTGGTTGGAGCAGACAACAATACATGTGGATAAAGACAAAGTTAATTCTGTCTTTGTAAAAGCTAATTCTTTTGAATTTCCACTCCAATGAATTATCAACCAACTGCCCATTTTGCCAAACCTCAACTAAATATTTCAACAAACATCCTAGAGACATCACAGAAACTAATGAAGGGACAGTGAACATTCAGTTTTGAATACTTGGCGAAAAAAGAATTGGAACAAGGAATTGAATATTTAATACCGATAGTCAAACGACACAATTAGTAAGATTTATAACTATAATACATGGCTAGATTGACTAAATCATTCACTGAAACGAAAAAAAGGTAAAAAAGTTAATGAAGCAAATACCAGAGCAAGCAATCATAAAAATAAAAATAAAAAAGAAAAAAGAAAAGAAATACAAACCTTCTGAAGGGAATGACTAGTCAATGATAAATTAGCAGGGTTGGGTGGTGGGTGTATGTATCTCTATATGCATGTGGCACTCGATACAATGACGTTGGTATAGGGGTCCATGAAACTCTCAATCTTCATAATTTAAGTTATTTAAAGAGAACAACTTTGATGTTTGTACACCAATTACTGCATTGTAAGAAGTATACCACAGTCAATCGTTCCAAACAGCAACAACTAACCAAATTCAAGTTTCAATTTTCCTCCCAAAGGTGGTAAAAAAAATCCCCTCAAGGCTTAATTCCTACATAGAAACACGAGTGTCATAAAATACAAAAGCGGTAGAGTTCACAAAGGCTTTAAGCCAAAAGAAAAAATACAAGGATTAGACCAAGAAAGGCATCGCTTGGCCAAAAGGGTGCGACTCTTGGAAAACAAAGCCAGGCACATCATAGTTAATGCAATTTCTGGAGGACAGAGGCAGAAATTCTACAAACCAAGAAACCTCCTTGTCAAGGGAACAAAACTTTCGCATGAATTTTCAACCATCTTCTTCTCCTCTCAAACCAATTTTTCAGAGTGCAAAGTAGTTTATTATAAAATTAGTAACCGAATAAATTATTAGTGAGCTGGTGAAAGGAGTAAACACTTATGCCTTGCTACTAAAAGAAAAGGAGAAGAAAACCCTAAACACAAAATCACTCCCCCGACACAAAATTCAAGCGCAATCCCTAGTCGAAAGAGACAAAAAGAAAAGAAAGCCATATTATCAACCATATTCCACCACATGGTACAGAACACTGACACAAAACAAGCAAAAACCAGATACCAAATTTTACCTACGAGTATAATAGAACAGAAATTTCGAGAAAGCTGAAATCTACGACAGCAAAGTACAAGAATTTATTCTGGGGATAGAGAAAAAGGCTAATTTCTTCCAAGGAGGTGCTGGAAGAGAAAGCTGAAAATTACAATAACAAAGTTGAAGAATTTATTCAGGTAAGAGAGAGAGAAGAGAGAGAGAGAGACCAATTTCTTCCAAGAAGGAGGGGCTGGGAGCTCCACCGAAAGAACATCATCTTGCGCTCCAGCTCCAACTTGTGCTTCCTTCTCCATGTTCACCTGCAAAACAAAGCAAAGCCAAACCCAACTAACCTGCAACGGAGCGTTTGTGGGTGGGTGCGTGCGTGCGTGTGGTGAGAGAGGAGGGTCGGGAAAACCGTTGGGACTCGGGAGTGTGTTAGATAAATCGATTGTCACGTAGTGGAAGGAGGCGTGATAACGTGACCACCAGGAATGAAGTACGCAGTAGGTTATTGGCTACCTTAAAAGCTGACTTTTGCCTCCTCTTCTCTCTCTTTTTTAAAATGCGCTCAAAATTAATATTCAACAGACATATACATTTATTTATTTATATAGAGTTTATATTTTACGGAAATTTATTTTAAATTAACAACATCAATTTTAAATATATATTTATATTATATTATTTAATTTAATTTCTATTCAAATAAATCACACATTTGAAACTGATTACCAAGCTCATTATTTATCATTTCTCCTTTTAATTGCTCTAATTATTTATTTATATATTATATAATAAACAAATATGGGAAATTTGAAATGTGGACCACCGTTGAAGGCGCTGCCGGCTCACGTGGATAATGAGGGCCACCTGTCCCATTTACGTGAAAGGTTTGGGATAACGCGTTTTCTAGTCTTAACAGTTAACAGAATTGGAACAAGCGGGTTCGGTTCCGACCGAACGACCCCACTCTTTTCTTATTTACATTTTTAACCCCCTCCTTCTTTCATAGGAGTCTAGGATGTCACGTTGAACTGTGATAGTACCGTGTGATGTCAAAAATTGACAACTTAGCGGAGCCATGTTGGGCTCTGAACTTGGGCCGGAGTACCAAGGCCCTGCTCAGGTAATCCTAGTGGATCTGGACTATTTACATGGCACAATGGGCCCACCACAACATACTCGCAAATTTCCAATGACCGATCGAAGAGGACTTTTGGGTGCACGTGTTCGATCTTTTCTTGTTTTCAAATAGGAATATAATGGAAGCAGTTGGGGTTTTTCTTAAATCCAATAAAAAGAGATTTGGAGGGATGGCTTTAGTCAACCAAAAAAGAGAAAAAAGCTAGCAAATAATTCAAGTGACTTTCTATATATGTGGGTATGATTAATTACAAATATGTAGTGGGAATCTGGGATCACCTTTTTATATATATTTGCTTTGCTTTCATGAAGGTGGGAACAATGGTTCAAAGTGTTTCAACCAACACGCAGCTTGCTCCTACCTAATCCACTTAATGATTTCCAATTTTTCTTGAAGGTGGGGGCTTTAGTTATCACAATGATTAAGATCTTATCAAAATAAACCTATAAACTTATATGGCTTCACGTGATACGTTAGATTATAAATATTTATAGATTTATTTTTGTAAATTTTGTTGTGGCTTTAGTTATTCTAATATTTTCTACAAAATTATCCTATATAACAAGTTAAAAAATCAAATATTCAATTTATTAACGATGAGAAAATACCAAATGGGTTGTCAAGATTCGTGGATTTCAGTCACAATTAATCTCGCAATTTCACATAACACAATATTAAGGTTCCGTTTAATTACATAATTTAGATGAGATGAAATAAAATGTTTTGAATAGTAATAAATAAAATATTGTTATAATATAATTTTTTAATACTAATTTTATATTGAGATTTTAAAAAATTAAATTATTTATTATATTTTATATGAAGATTTAAAAAAATTATAATGATCAGATAAAATAAAATAAGATAAAATTAAACAATTCAAAATTAGTTGCTTGCTAGATCAAGAGAAGTGTGGATGCATGCGTAGCAATGATCATTGATCGGTGTGATCATGACATCTGCATGATGCATGCCTTCGTATATTTGCATCTTTTTAATTAAAACATATATATTATGTATATTTTAATTTTAAAAAAAAAATCATAAACTAATACAGTTTATTGCCATTCAACAGCATCACCGTCAAAAATAAGAAGGCAACAGATCATGATAAGAAAAAAACGATTCCTAGTCAGCGACAAGACGCTTTGATTGGTTGTGCAAAATTGACTCTTGCAGCTAATTCACGTGTTTTGAAAGTTTTCTCTATCTCATTAAGAGAAAAACCATCCAAGACTGCGACATTTTAGTCCCCAAATCCATGTAATAATACACAAGCATCTCTGTTTGGGTTTGCGTTTCTACTTTCTACCAATTTTAGTCATCTTGTCATGATTGATGTACAACTTAGATGTAGTTTAGATAGCAGGATGAGTCGAAGGCCAGTGGGTTGATTAGCATAATCTGTAGTTTCTAAAATGTTAATTTTAGAACAAATGTCTCGTGCCTCTATACTTTATTGTATTTAATTTAATATTTTATAATATTTATGAAATATATGTAATAAATCCTTTGATGGTACCTTTAATATTACTACTCTATAACTAGGTTAGAAAAGAGCAAAGAAAATAAAAGCAGAGGAGAGAAAAAATAGCTGTATCATTAATGGCAGTGTCAATGAAAAGGGAAAAGAGGGTAGAAAAAAGGCACGAGAGAGAGAGAGGATAGGTAGACAAATACAAGTTAATTTTAGAAAAAATTCTACTATCATTTCTATTCCAAATATTTATTTTTATTTGTTATCTTTTTATTTTTATTTTAATAAATATGCTATGTAAGATTCATAAATAAAACAACTCAATTAATTTAATAAAAATAATAATAATAAATAAAATGTGCGGCAGTGACAGCTGAATATCAAAGCTCTTTAATTCAACAAGGATAATGATAGAAATTACAAGGAATGCAGCACTTTCTCAAGCAAACAGCCAAACACACCACAAGGTTGCAAATTGCATTGCAGCCACCACTAAAAAAATCAACAAGGCAGTTGAAAACATTTAAGTTGTAGACTTGTCTCAACGATTTCCATAGCTGCCAGCCACTGTCTCTCTCGATCTCTAGTTTGCAGATTTAAAAGAAGCTCACTCATCCAGTCATCTTATTCCATCTGTTACAAGTTGAGAAGCTCAGATTTCTGCAACAGACTCAGGTCAGTCATTTCTATGCGCTCTTTTTTCATGTCCGTCTGCGGAGATTTTTCTCCTCATCTGCATCTTTATCTTTTAGTTCTTTTGAATGAATAATTCTATTCTACCTATCAAAAAGGAATGTATAGTTCGATTCTTTAAACTGGGTATAAATTTTTCTCCTTTTGCAATGGCATTTGATGTAGGCGAACTCGAAGAGATATCGTGCGTATCAGTTTCTTTTTTTCTTTTCGTTGCTTTCAAACTTTCTTTTAAACTCTAGGCTGCACTGATCTCTTGTTATGGATATCAGATTTTGGACGGAAATTTCGGCTTGATCTAGCCAAACTCAGAGGATTGATGCAGTTCCAGAAATTTATGGGTTTTTCCCAATTCATAACTTCGTGTCTCTGTTTCCTCCTTGTGTTTGAGAACTGCGCCGCCAGCAATCAACATGTTGGTCAGATTCATCCTGGATTCCAAGCATCTCATAGCCAATGGGAAGAAAATAATGGGCTATTTCTGTCATCCAACAATTCGGCATTCGCTTTGGGCTTTTACACTGCCGTGGATATCGAATTGTTTGTGCTAGTAATCATTCACCTGGGTAGTTCCAAAGTAATTTGGACTGCTAATAGAGGCTTACTGGTTAACAATTTTGACAAGTTTGTCTTCAACGAAAATGGAAATGTGTTTTTGGAAATGGGGGACCGTGTGGTTTGGTCTACAAACACAACAGGGGTAAAGGTTGGAGCCATGGAATTGCGGGACTCAGGAAACTTGGTATTGCTTGCCGAGAATGGAAGTATTCTTTGGCAGAGTTTTAGCCATCCCACTGATACCCTTTTACCTGGACAGGTGTTCCAGGAAGGAATGAAACTTAAAAGCTTTCCCAAACGCACTAACTTGTCTCATTATCTTGAAATCAAGTCAGGTGATATGGTCTTGTATGCCGGTTATGAAACTCCACAACTATATTGGTCCATAACAAAGGATAGCCGGAAAAACAATCAAAATGTCACCAGCGCGGGCGGCGTCCATTCTGCCTCTCTGGTGTTCAATTCATGGAACTTCTATGATCAGAATGGGGTTTTGCTTTGGCAACTTGTCTTCTCTGATAATAATGGTACCAATGCCTTGTGGGCTGCTGTTTTAGGCTCTGATGGCTCAATGTCATTCTATAACCTTCACAAGGGAAAGAGTGTCACTCCCGAGGCAACTAAGATACCTGAAAATTCCTGCAGTGTTCCAGAGCCTTGTGATCCCTATTATGTATGCTACTTTGACAACTGGTGCCAGTGCCCTTCGCTTCTCAAGTCCGAATTTCAATGCAAACCCCCGACTGTCTCAACCTGTAATAGCTCCAAAAGTTCAGTGGAGCTTTTATATGTTGGTGAGAGGCTTACTTATTTTGCACTTGGATTTGTTCAACCCCTTCTGAAATCCAATCTAAATGCATGCCGAGAAGCTTGCCTTTCAAGTTGCTCTTGCCTTGTGCTGTTCTTCGAAAGAACTTCTGGGAGATGCTTTCTTTTTGACCAGATAGGGAGTTTGCAACGCTCTGGTGAAGTTTCTCCTGGTTATATTTCATACATGAAGGTCCCAGGTCGTGGCAATGGTGGACCGAGTCCTGCAAGCAGAGAGGAAAGGAAGCACATTTTATCAGTCATAGTAATTGCTCTTGCAACCATAGTTGCTATTCTTGGTCTACTTTATGTGGGATACTGGTATCACCGCAAAAAGAAGGGATTGTTGGAACATCCTCTAGACAACCTGGACGATGACAATTTCTTGGATAGTCTTTCCGGGGCACCGGTTCGTTTCACTTACAGTGATCTGAGTCGAGCAACCAAGAACTTCACTACAAAGGTTGGTTCAGGCGGGTTTGGCTCAGTCTACCTCGGTGTGCTGCCAGATGGTATCCGCTTGGCAGTGAAAAAATTGGAGGGCATTGGACAGGGGAAGAAAGAATTCAGAGCTGAAGTCTCAATTATAGGGAGTATCCATCATGTCCATCTGGTGAGGCTTAGAGGATTCTGTGCTGAGGGCTCTCACCGGCTTCTTGTCTACGAATACATGGGTAACGGATCCTTAGATAAATGGATCTTTGAGAACAATGTAGGCAATCCCTTGTTGGATTGGGATACGAGATTCAACATTGCAGTGGGTACTGCAAAGGGATTAGCTTATCTCCACGAGGAGTGTGAAGTGAAGATTGTTCATTGCGATATAAAACCTGAAAATGTTCTTCTCGATGACAATTACAATGCCAAAGTATCTGACTTTGGTTTGGCCAAGCTAATGAACCGGGAACAGAGCCATGTTTACACAACGCTAAGGGGTACAAGAGGTTACCTTGCACCCGAATGGATAACAAATTATGCCATATCCGAGAAGAGTGATGTTTACAGCTATGGCATGGTCTTGCTCGAGATCATTGGAGGGAGGAAGAATTACAATACAGGATATTGTTCGGAGAAAGCCTATTTTCCCACTTATGCCTCCAAGATGTTAGAAGAAGGAAAACTGAAAGATATCTTTGATTCTAAGCTGGAGATTGATGAGCAGGATGAAAGGGTTTCCACAGCAATCAAAGTGGCATTGTGGTGTATACAGGAGGAAATGCATTTGAGGCCACCGATGACTAAAGTAGTCCAAATGCTTGAAGGCCTTTGTACCGTGCCTTTGCCTCCAATCTCCTCCCAAGTCAGTTCTTGCTCAAGTTTCCTCAAATGGAGCAGTGACGGGGCTACTTCATCAGGACTGGTCGATTCGAACAGTGAGTTAGCCATGTCAGATATTCGGCTATCAGGCCCAAGATAACGAAAGCTCTTTTCTTTTCCTTTATTTATTTTTTCTAATGGAAATCTAAACATGGCATTTTTGCACTTAGAAGAGTGAGAAGTTTTGTTTTAAGCCTTTCATCTTGTTTCCATTATATGCTCTACAAATTCTCTCTGCTGAACTGATATCAAGATGAATGGCCATGCCACGATGCCATGCCTAGAATTTGTTGCCTTAGGAGATGCTTGACTATCCCCTCACACCCGTGACTAAGCATTCCTATTGCCATACCTAAACTCCTAAACAAAAGCTTCAGAACCATCAAAGTATTTAATGTTGGGGATTCTTAACATGTCTTGGTAACTTATGTTTGGAATACAGACTCACCTCAACACATCTTAAATAAATTATTAATAAAATTCACTATTTTTTTAATTTTTTATAAAAAAATTAAACTCATTTCAACTTATTTTATAGATCATACATTTAAACATATCTTTTAACTTATTTATATTCAAATACATCTTAATAGAATTTATAAAATATTAATATTTATTCATTAATTCAAATTATGTAAATTTATCTCAACATTCAAACTTAATTTAATACGAAGAAGAATATCTGATGAAAGATATATATATATATATATATTAACTATTAATGGTGAAAACCCTAATCACTCTTTTTTACGCACGATCTTTCCTCTGTTCGCATATCTTTAGGTTTCCCCGAAGCCTGTTGTAGCTAGCTAGCAACGTATCACTTTATAAAGTAAAACGTTCTTGTCACTTTTCATTAAATAAAAGAAAATTTCATATACTATATTACCATCATACTTACATTCCACTAAGTAAGATGTAGCACATTTATCACTATTAATTGATCATTTATTGCATACTTCTTTATAATTAAATGGTGATAAATATGTCACATTATTTATAGTGGGATGTAAGTAAGATGGTAGTATAATATATAACATTATTAAGAAAGAAGGGTATTGCAGAATGAAGATACACGATTTCGTATTGAAACCTCCGTATAGTATTTCTCTTTGCAGAACTGCTAGGTACAGTCGAGATATACAATCGGCATGTAATCGGATGTACGAAAAGAATAAAATAAAAATAAAATGGACAAGACAAAAACATCTCTCTCTTTCTTATTTTTCTTCTTTCTCATTTCTCTGTTTTTTTTTTTCTTCTAATCTCTTTCTTGTCTCTATGTCGTAGATGACTAGTAGTTCTGAAATGAAAATTAGGATTTGAAGCTTCGAGCTCCAACCCTTGTCAAAAGTTGGGGGGGGGGGGGGGGGGGGGGGGGGGGGGGGGTACATATGCATCGCCATCCATAATCCCCCACTTTGCCCCTTCACCCATCTTTCTTAGACTCTCAACACCCAAGCCAAGTGTATCTACCCAAATGCTAATAACCTCTCAACCAACTACAAAGCTCTCACTCTGTCTTTCACTTTCTATCTATAAATTTCAGTAGAACTATTGCAGAAAATATTCCAAGACTTCCAGTCTAGATTCCAAGCCGTGTGGCTTTTCGTGTTTTGTTCTTTTTATATTCATCTGCTATCCACATTTACTTCTTAAATTTAAATCAAGAATATTTTTCTCTTTTCTTTTTTTCTTAACTGAATAAATTAATCTTGTGTATATCCCAATACTTCGCAGAGCACAAAAACTGGGCAGGGATTGAGAGGTTTTGTGACTGGGTCGTCTTCGAATTTTATTTGCAATGAAAACATCATTTCTTCAATTTGTGCAACTCATCTTTGATCTCTAAAGAGTTGTATTTTTTTTTTGGCCGACGTGAAGCACGGTCTGTTAAAGAGTTTATACATAAATAAACACTTAGAACGGATTACAAAAAAGAAAAGAGACAACTGAGAAAGATAAAGCGAGGACGACAGAGAGAGAAAATAATAATAATAAATGGAGCCGATTGAGCGCCATTTGCATCAGGCGATTGCAAAAAGCATTTTCCTTCTCTTTGATATTTCCTTAGGGTTTTCTTTGTACGAAAAGTGGTACGTAATTCTTTGATCTTTATAGACAGTACCTACGAATTGCTTGTTTTCAATTTGCAAAAGAAGGTACAAAATAGATAGAAATGGCCACTTACATCAGTTAACGTACTGGAAAAAGAGTGCATGCAAGAGCTTTTGAACACCTTAAAAAATAAAAACTACGTGAGAGTTCACAATTGAAAGCTCGTTAACCTATTACTAATTACGAGTAATGTTAAAAATAATCTTAGAATATATAAGTTTTGTATATTTTATTTAAAAAATAAATTTATTATTAAATTAATAATTTTTTACGTAATTCTACACTATCCGTTTATTTTAAAATGAGTGTACGAGACTTATATTTTAAAACTGTAAATTTATTTTTTTTAATTTTAATATTTTTGATATGATAGTTTATATTAGGCCTGTGCAAAAATTCCGATAGGCCGATCAACCCGTGCAACCCGATTAGATTCTACCCGAAAAAGTCGGTTCACATCAAAATTCGGTTTTGACTGTATCGGACCCGATGAGCGTAGGGCCATCACTTGGAACCCGATATTTTTCTTCGCTTTCCCTTCAACATCAATCCCTAGCCCCTGCCCCCTTCTTTTCCTTGTGGTTAATGGTTCCTGGAGATGCGAAAATCATGGATCTGAATACGAGAACAACGAAAATCAAATTTAGCAAATCTTCGCATGCCTTGGCTCTTCAAGTCTTTCCAATTTGACGAACCTGATCTTCCTACTCCCAATCCCACCTCTCTTCCTCTCTGGAGCACTCCCCCTCACCTCTCCACCTGCTCTCACACTCAACCCTGATTCACATTCCAATAATTGGTAAAAGACACAGTGTTCATGGCGATGATGAACAAAATCTAGCCGAGCCTGGTCTTACGAGAGCCAAATCCTAACAAAGACTTTTGGAGGCATGACCGGCAAAACTTAACATGGATTTTTTTTTTTTTTTTTCTGGTGTTCTTCTATAAAAGACATTACTCCTGGAGATCAAACCTAGCGCTCTAAGGTAATTTAAAATGGGTCTATTTCTGTAATGGTGCTATTGTGAAATAGCTTGTAACAGAGATTGTAACGATCATAGATCGGTATAATTATTCTACTTTTTTATCATTCTAGCTATTTCTGGCTTCGATGGTTTTCCTTTTGATTCTACAAGGCAGAGGATTGGAACCAATCAATTGGTTATAAATTGGTAGGAGAGTAAGAAGGCGAAGGATCTAAAGCTTTTAAGTTTCCTACGCTTCTGCAAACAACAATCAGTTGGTCATAGATTATTAGATACCAGGCAAAGGATCTAAAGCTTATGAGTTTCCTATGCATGGATCTGTTCTAGAATGGCTCGAGTTTAACGAGTTCGACCCGATTCAAAATTTTCGGGTCGGATCGAATCGAGTTATGGTGGCCTTTCTGTAACAGCCCGCTAGAAATTCAATTAAGGAATTTCTATTGACTTTAGGAATCTCGTGAAAATTCCGTAAGTTTACACGAATCGACTAATTGCATAGGTTTTAGCCTGTCAACATAGTTAGTGTTATCACTCACTATGGTGCCAGAAATGCGATTTTAATTATTTGAGATAGTTAGAAGTGTCAGAATACATTATAGTCTACACCACTAGGCTTAATTGAATATTTAGGATTTTTCAGTACTAAGTTTATTACGTTTATTTTTGGAGTGAATAGTAATCTTGGTAAACGTACTAAACGTTGTGTTTTCAAAATCACAGTGTGAAATGTCCAAATTACGTTGTGTTTTCAAAATCATTATGTGAAATGTCCAAGTTTATGTCGAATACATGGGGCCACAACAATTGTGGAGTATGTATTTTTAATGTTAAGTCAAGTTTGTGTAGAATACATGGGGCCACAACAACTGTGGAGTATGTATTTTTCATGTTAATTCAAGTTTCAGAGCAAGTTCATGCTAAGTCAAGTTTCAGATCAAGTTCATGTCAAGTCAAGTTCAGTTCATCATTCAATTTAAGCTATGTCAATTATGCTATGTTGTACGCTAAGTTATGCTTTAATTACTTATGAATTTGATTATGCATTTATGCTTTTACTGTCATACATGTATCATTAGTCTGTATGGAAGTTTTTTGTTAACTTGCTGAGATTTGTAATCAAATCTCACTTTGGTAGTCCCAACTACCATTCCCCCCGAATGGTAGATCTTGTTACAGGACCTGAAGGAGAATCAGGAGCTGATCAACTAGACACAGTTGACTAAGTGACGGTGCGACATAAATGTTGATATAGTAATTAACGTAAATTACTACTTGTACGATTGAGTTGCATCTCTACTACTTTTTGGATCATAACCATTTTGGACTAGTGTTGTGATCTTAGTTGTTCAATGGATTTTTATTAATGAAGTATGTTTTAAGCATTTGGGATATTTTCAATTTGGTGCATAGTATTGCTAAAGAAAAAATTTATCCGCTGCGAATATTGCATATTGTTAGATGCATGTTAGGAATATTACATCTTATATGTCATGAACGGGGGCAGGTAACCTTGTGTTGCATGTCTCGACGCTTCAAATGTCCGTCCGATCCCAAACGGAATTTGGGGGCGTCACAGGGTGGTATCAGAGCAATACGTCTCTGGGCAGTAAATCCACATGTCCTTAGGAAATGCACCAAACATTAGGCTTGAATTTCTTAAGGTATGAAAGGTAGCATGTGGTTTTTATACATATACTCGTGTGTTTCAAGAAGGGACACATGACTCGTGATAGAATACCTCGGAATCCTAATGGAGATAATAATCAAGAGGATCAGAATTTCCCGATGGATGAAGGATTAGTTGAGGTAAACATAGTTAACGTTGATCTGATTGCAATTGATGGTAGTATTGCATTATTGTTATTTTGGAGTAGATCAAGTCATTGGGGTTGGTAAATTGTACATTGTTTGATTCAAACGAGTCATTGTTTCTATTAATTGTGGTGCTTGAGAATTCAGCTTGGAAGTTGAATTGTTACTCTAGTGGTAAGAGTAAAAAATTTTCATTAGAAGTATTATTGTTCATACCAATGTAGATATAGAATACATTTTAGTAATATGAGAAAGGATATGTAGGATTGATGAATGGTATTCCACATATTTGGAGAATTGTTTTGATTCTAAAAATACGATAGAAATTGTGTTTGGAAGAGTAATTTGATTAGGAGAAGCTTTAGCCTTAGTAGGATTCATTTATGATAATAGTATTACCATGCTGCCAGTAAATGATTTCTGGCAAAACACTATCTTTATGGATACATAGATCGATCTTCTTTTGAAGACTATTATATGGAGAGTAAAATCTTGGTCTTGAGGATTTATGTGAACATTAGGAACAAATCATTTAGAGTTAGAATAATTGATAATTTATGATGGATAGAAGAGTTATGACAATCATAAGAGAGAAAGTTTCAAGTTTAAGTTATTAACTGGTCAGTTATCAAAGTACCACCTAGGAAGATGACTGATTGTTGCGATTATAAAGAAGTAAGTTAGTCCTAGACCAGTAGAACTCCTTGAGGTTTTTATTAACTTGAAGATTACTGAAAGTTTGGATATGCATGATTAAATGCATATTTATATGAGTCATTGGATCATGTCATATATATGAAAATCCCTGAAAGAAATAAAATGGAGTACATAAAACGTATACCAGAAGATAGAAACACAAATATGAATATTTGTGAAGTATTATTTTATTATCATAAAGCAAAATTACAGAAATTTGAGGCTCTTTACCTCAATCTTTAAACGTTCTTGCTCTTCAAAAATCTGCATGCCTCTCCTATCTAAAGGAGTAGCAACTCGAAAAGAAGAGTTAAGCAAAGATTTTAAATCTCTGTTCTCTCGCTTTACTGCTTCTATCTTCATGTTGGATTCCATAAGAAGCCTCTGAAGCAGAGAAATACTCTCGTGGAGTTTGTCAACCCCACCAGTCCTGGATTGCAGTCTCTGAGAATATGCGACAATGGCTGATGAGTATCGAGTACCGAGACTCACAAGCTCGTAGATAAGTTCATTTTCTGACTTATTAGTCAGATCATTATTTGATTGCATAATAGCACCTATGGAAGAAGCAGAAACAACTGGGGAATGAGGTGCAGAATACCTCATGTTTTGGCAATGAGAAGATTGCTGAGCCATTGCAAAGTGAGTAAGCAGAAAGAGATTGCAGAGTAAGAATGCAGATTAATTTCAGAAAAGTGAAGAAGATGAGATGAGAAAGAAGATGAACTGAATAATTCTTTTATAGAGAAAATTATGACGAATCACCTCTCGTGAATCATTTCTCTACAAGAGACAAGAGCAATGTAGTATCATCGCTGCGGTGCCTGACAATTACAGAAGAACAAAGTAGTGTCGTAGCTATGCGGCGCCTGACAACTACAGAAGACCTATAAAAATCACGCGGATCAGAGTTGTCTGGTCTAAAACAGAGTGCCACCGATTTTGTTAAAAAGAGAGAGGTTAACGGTTTAATTTTGATGAATTCTTTACTAACTATGGTATTTACAAGAACATTTAAAGTATATCACCTATGCTTTTCTAAAGAAGAGTTTCGGAAGATTAATTACTTAAAGTTTTAGGTTTGGAGAGTATGTCGTTACAACTTGGCCAACCTTGTGCAAAGAAGTATAATCTAATTGTTGATTAAAGTAAGAGAGTTAAGGAATGACATAATCTCAAAGGCATAAATATATATATATATATATATATATATATATATATATATATATATATACGGGATAGACAATAGGTTGGTAAGCAACACCTCCTCATTAAATTGCTACTTCTTATTTAATTCGATTTCGAGGACGAAATTTTTTTTTTAGGAGGGGAGATTGTAACAGCCCGCTAGAAATTCAATTAAGGAATTTCTATTGACTTTAGGAATCTCGTGAAAATTCCGTAAGTTTACACGAATCGACTAATCGCATAGGTTTTAGCCTGTCAACATAGTTAGTGTTATCACTCACTATGGTGCCAGAAATGCGATTTTAATTATTTGAGATAGTTAGAAGTGTCAGAATACATTATAGTCTACACCACTAGGCTTAATTGAATATTTAGGATTTTTCAGTACTAAGTTTATTACGTTTATTTTTGGAGTGAATAGTAATCTCGGTAAACGTACTAAACGTTGTGTTTTCAAAATCACAGTGTGAAATGTCCAAATTAGGTTAGCGAAATTTTATTTGGATACTTGGCAAGATCTTAACCACACATAATAAATAGTATTAGATACTTAGTACAAAGAGAAACCATTAGATGGAATTGTGAAGGAAATCAAGGTGTGAGATCATGACACCTAAGCAAAATACACATTTGGAAAATATCTTAAGAACATAGATTTAAAATACACATGGAAAGATTTTAACCACATTACTCTTCCAAGTCTACTCCACATTTAGAAAATATTTTAAACTAATTTCGTGGATATTATTGGGTAAAAATATCTTGAGTTGATTTTTATAGATATTATTAGGTAAGAGAGTCCTACACTCCACTCTCACTCCGGTAAGAGAGTCCTACACTTAACTCTCACTTTGGGTAAGAGAGTCCTACACTTAACTCTCACTCCAGCCTCATCTCTTCCATATCTTATCCACAAGTATCTCCAGCCACCCCTCCCCACGAAATTATCTTCATTTATGATTTCCATTGAAAGAATACCAAACACTCTCTCTCCGACAACTTTTAGGAGTTCTTTTGCACACCCATTTCGAAGCTTTTGTAAGTATTTTATCATAAAGTCTCCTTCATATAAGTTGTTCCTCTTTGAGTCTAGTTTCTGTAGATGTATTTTTCGTATCATTCCATGGTCATTTGGTCGGTCAAAAGTATTTTTAACCATGGAAAGGTCATTCTGGGCGTGAATCTGGAGAGTATGTTATAGTTTGGAGTTTTTGACCAAGCTAATGGATAGATATTGGTCCGAAATTTTTATGGAGTATTGTTAACATGTATATATGACTATTGGTTGAGGATTTTTGCATGATTAAAGGTTTTGATGAAAGATTTTCTTAGATTTAGAAACTTAGAAACTGGAAGAGGAAAAACAGTTTCTGTTTTGAGAAAGTTTAACTCTTTGGTGGTCTAAACCTATTCTAATGACTTTAATAATTTTATTGGAGGATACTAAGTATCTTATATACATGTTATATTATTATTTTGAAGATATTTGATGTTAGTTTCAAAGATATGAAATTTTATGCAAAGAGATATTCAAATAAGCCAAAGTGTGGATATTCTTTGCTAAATTTATGTTTTGGTTAATTTCTAACCATGTGATCTTGAATTAGAAGCTTATATATGTTTTAAGACATATTTTTAAACCATGTGATGGTTTGGTTTGAAGATCATATAATTATAAGTCATAAACCAAGAGATTTATCAAAACTAGTTGAGGAAAAAGTTTATGTTTTTGGACTAAGTGTAAAACCAAAAACTCCAAATGTTATTTTGTGATTTTGGTGACTTTAGTTCGATGATTTAAAGCATGGTTGATGTTAGGATGATATTATGAATATGTTAGAAGTAAGATTTGATTTTTTGAAATTCTTGGAGATGTTTTGATTTAAGGTCAAAACTTGTGATTCAAGTGCTTGGATCTTTTTACAAAAAATTTTGGTGTTAATTATTAGCTTTTTCTAAATGGATGTTTTAAGTATGGTTTTGAACTTAGAATTGGAAGATGTTTGTTGCAAAATTTTGGTTTAAGCATGAGTTTTGAAGTTGGAAGGAATTGCAACAAAAATCAAGGGAAATGGCCTATGGATGTTTCGGCCATAGTGTGTTTTCCATAGTTGTGTTTTGTTTTAAATTTTTCTGAGTTGATATTTAAGTTTAGAACAAAATTTACATGAGGAATGTAAATTTTGGAAACTTTTGGAATTAGTATACAAAATCCTTAAGTTATGGGTAAAACGGTCATTCTCCCACATGTAGAGAGTAAAATGAAAATTTTACTCTTTAAGTTAGTATTTTCCATATTTCAAATTATTAGTGATTTAGTTCTAACTTTTAGAATCACTAATTACAGTTCCTCGTGATCGCACTTGAAGTTTTATAAGAAACGCGGAGGTCGAGGTAAATTAGCTTTTAACTTACTAGCAGTCTACTGTGTATGTGTGCTAAGTAAAAGAGCTATAGTGTATGTATGTGTGTTATCATATATGTCATGCCACGCCAAGTTATCACGTAATTGTTTATTATACAGAATTTATTCTGTCATCAATTTTTATCTGTTACATAATATATTCTGTTATGTATTACTGTACATTACAAGTACGTCATGCTAAGTATGCCATCTATTACATGTATGTCAAGTCATGTAATATTCACTGTTGCAAGTATGTCATGTTAAATATGTTGTCTATTATATGTTATGCCATGTTACGAAATGTTTCTATCTCAAGTTGGTCATGTATTTCAAGTTATGTTCAAATCACGTTTCATCTTGAGTACATTATGTTTGTGGAGAATACATGGGGCCACAACAACTGTGGAGTATGTATTTTACTACAATTGTGATGCGTAGAATACATGGGGCCACAACAACTGTGGAGTATGTATTTACATGTAGAATACATGGGGCCACAACAACTGTGGAGTATGTATTTTTCATGTTAAGTCAAGTTTGTGTAGAATACATGGAGCCACAACAACTGTGGAGTATGTATTTTTCATGTTAAGTCAAGTTTGTGTAGAATACATGGGGCCACAACAACTGTGGAGTATGTATTTACACGTAGAATATATGGGGCCACAACAACTGTGGAATATGTATTTTTCATGTTAAGTCAAGTTTATGTCGAATACATGGGGCCACAACAATTGTGGAGTATGTATTTTTAATGTTAAGTCAAGTTTGTGTAGAATACATGGGGCCACAACAACTGTGGAGTATGTATTTTTCATGTTAATTCAAGTTTCAGAGCAAGTTCATGCTAAGTCAAGTTTCAGATCAAGTTCATGTCAAGTCAAGTTCAGTTCATGATTCAATTTAAGCTATGTCAATTATGCTATGTTGTACGCTAAGTTATGCTTTAATTATTTATGAATTTGATTATGCATTTATGCTTTTACTGTCATACATGTATCATTAGTCTGTATGGAAGTTTTTTGTTAACTTGCTGAGATTTGTAATCAAATCTCACTTTGGTAGTCCCAACTACCATTCCCCCCGAATGGTAGATCTTGTTACAGGACCTGAAGGAGAATCAGGAGCTGATCAACTAGACACAGTTGACTAAGTGACGGTGCGACATAAATGTTGATATAGTAATTAACGTAAATTACTACTTGTACGATTGAGTTGCATCTCTACAACTTTTTGGATCATAACCATTTTGGACTAGTGTTGTGATCTTAGTTGTTCAATGGATTTTTATTAATGAAGTATGTTTTAAGCATTTGGGATATTTTCAATTTGGTGCATAGTATTGCTAAAGAAAAAATTTATCCGCTGCGAATATTGCATATTGTTAGATGCATGTTAGGAATATTGCATCTTATATGTCATGAACGGGGGCAGGTAACCTTGTGTTGCATGTCTCGACGCTTCAAATGTCCGTCCGATCCCAAACGGAATTTGGGGGCGTCACAGGGTGGTATCAGAGCAATACGTCTCTGGGCAGTAAATCCACATGTCCTTAGGAAATGCACCAAACATTAGGCTTGAATTTCTTAAGGTATGAAAGGTAGTATGTGGTTTTTATACATATACTCGTGTGTTTCAAGAAGGGACACATGACTCGTGATAGAATACCTCGGAATCCTAATGGAGATAATAATCAAGAGGATCAGAATTTCCCGATGGATGAAGGATTAGTTGAGGTAAACATAGTTAACGTTGATCTGATTGCAATTGATGGTAGTATTGCATTATTGTTATTTTGGAGTAGGTCAAGTCATTGGGGTTGGTAAATTGTACATTGTTTGATTCAAACGAGTCATTGTTTCTATTAATTGTGGTGCTTGAGAATTCAGCTTGGAAGTTGAATTGTTACTCTAGTGGTAAGAGTAAAAAATTTTCATTAGAAGTATTATTGTTCATACCAATGTAGATATAGAATACATTTTAGTAATATGAGAAAGGATATGTAGGATTGATGAATGGTATTCCACATATTTGGAGAATTGTTTTGATTCTAAAAATACGATAGAAATTGTGTTTGGAAGAGTAATTTGATTAGGAGAAGCTTTAGCCTTAGTAGGATTCATTTATGATAATAGTATTACCATGCTGCCAGTAAATGATTTCTGGCAAAACACTATCTTTATGGATACATAGATCGATCTTCTTTTGAAGACTATTATATGGAGAGTAAAATCTTGGTCTTGAAGATTTATGTGAACATTAGGAACAAATCATTTAGAGTTAGAATAATTGATAATTTATGATGGATAGAAGAGTTATGACAATCATAAGAGAGAAAGTTTCAAGTTTAAGTTATTAACTGGTCAGTTATCAAAGTACCACCTAGGAAGATGACTGATTGTTGCGATTATAAAGAAGTAAGTTAGTCCTAGACCAGTAGAACTCCTTGAGGTTTTTATTAACTTGAAGATTACTGAAAGTTTGGATATGCATGATTAAATGCATATTTATATGAGTCATTGGATCATGTCATATATATGAAAATCCCTGAAAGAAATAAAATGGAGTACATAAAACGTATACCAGAAGATAGAAACACAAATATGAATATTTGTGAAGTATTATTTTATTATCATAAAGCAAAATTACAGAAATTTGAGGCTCTTTACCTCAATCTTTAAACGTTCTTGCTCTTCAAAAATCTGCATGCCTCTCCTATCTAAAGGAGTAGCCACTCGAAAAGAAGAGTTAAGCAAAGATTTTAAATCTCTGTTCTCTCGCTTTACTGCTTCTATCTTCATGTTGGATTCCATAAGAAGCCTCTGAAGCAGAGAAATACTCTCGTGGAGTTTGTCAACCCCACCAGTCCTGGATTGCAGTCTCTGAGAATATGCGACAATGGCTGATGAGTATCGAGTACCGAGACTCACAAGCTCGTAGATAAGTTCATTTTCTGACTTATTAGTCAGATCATTATTTGATTGCATAATAGCACCTATGGAAGAAGCAGAAACAACTGGGGAATGAGGTGCAGAATACCTCATGTTTTGGCAATGAGAAGATTGCTGAGCCATTGCAAAGTGAGTAAGGAGAAAGAGATTGCAGAGTAAGAATGCAGATTAATTTCAGAAAAGTGAAGAAGATGAGATGAGAAAGAAGATGAACTGAATAATTCTTTTATAGAGAAAATTATGACGAATCACCTCTCGTGAATCATTTCTCTACAAGAGACAAGAGCAATGTAGTATCATCGCTGCGGTGCCTGACAATTACAGAAGAATAAAGTAGTGTCGTAGCTATGCGGCGCCTGACAACTACAGAAGACCTATAAAAATCACGCGGATCAGAGTTGTCTGGTCTAAAACAGAGTGCCACCGATTTTGTTAAAAAGAGAGAGGTTAACGGTTTAATTTTGATGAATTCTTTACTAACTATGGTATTTACAAGAACATTTAAAATATATCACCTATGCTTTTCTAAAGAAGAGTTTCGGAAGATTAATTACTTAAAGTTTTAGGTTTGGAGAGTATGTCGTTACAACTTGGCCAACCTTGTGCAAAGAAGTATAATCTAATTGTTGATTAAAGTAAGAGAGTTAAGGAATGACATAATCTCAAAGGCATATATATATATATATATATATATATACGGGATAGACAATAGGTTGGTAAGCAACACCTCCTCATTAAATTGCTACTTCTTATTTAATTCGATTTCGAGGACGAAATTTTTTTTTTAGGAGGGGAGATTGTAACAGCCCGCTAGAAATTCAATTAAGGAATTTCTATTGACTTTAGGAATCTCGTGAAAATTCCGTAAGTTTACACGAATCGACTAATCGCATAGGTTTTAGCCTGTCAACATAGTTAGTGTTATCACTCACTATGGTGCCAGAAATGCGATTTTAATTATTTGAGATAGTTAGAAGTGTCAGAATACATTATAGTCTACACCACTAGGCTTAATTGAATATTTAGGATTTTTCAGTACTAAGTTTATTACGTTTATTTTTGGAGTGAATAGTAATCTCGATAAACGTACTAAACGCTGTGTTTTCAAAATCACAGTGTGAAATGTCCAAATTAGGTTAGCGAAATTTTATTTAGATACTTGGCAAGATCTTAACCACACATAATAAATAGTATTAGATACTTAGTACAAAGAGAAACCATTAGATGGAATTGTGAAGGAAATCAAGGTGTGAGATCATGACACCTAAGCAAAATACACATTTGGAAAATATCTTAAGAACATAGATTTAAAATACACATGGAAAGATTTTAACCACATTACTCTTCCAAGTCTACTCCACATTTAGAAAATATTTTAAACTAATTTCGTGGATATTATTGGGTAAAAATATCTTGAGTTGATTTTTGTAGATATTATTAGGTAAGAGAGTCCTACACTTAACTCTCACTTTGGGTAAGAGAGTCCTACACTTAACTCTCACTCCAGCCTCATCTCTTCCATATCTTATCCACAAGTATCTCCAGCCACCCCTCCCCACGAAATTATCTTCATTTATGATTTCCATTGAAAGAATACCAAACACTCTCTCTCCGACAACTTTTAGGAGTTCTTTTGCACACCCATTTCGAAGCTTTTGTAAGTGTTTTATCATAAAGTCTCCTTCATATAAGTTGTTCCTCTTTGAGTCTAGTTTCTGTAGATGTATTTTTCGTATCATTCCATGGTCATTTGGTCGGTCAAAAGTATTTTTAACCATGGAAAGGTCATTCTGGGCGTGAATTTGGAGAGTATGTTATAGTTTGGAGTTTTTGACCAAGCTAATGGATAGATATTGGTCCGAAATTTTTATGGAGTATTGTTAACATGTATATATGACTATTGGTTGAGGATTTTTGCATGATTAAAGGTTTTGATGAAAGATTTTCTTAGATTTAGAAACTTAGAAACTGGAAGAGGAAAAACAGTTTCTGTTTTGAGAAAGTTTAACTCTTTGGTGGTCTAAACCTATTCTAATGACTTTAATAATTTTATTGGAGGATACTAAGTATCTTATATACATGTTATATTATTATTTTGAAGATATTTGATGTTAGTTTCAAAGATATGAAATTTTATGCAAAGAGATATTCAAATAAGCCAAAGTGTGGATATTCTTGGCTAAATTTATGTTTTGGTTAATTTCTAACCATGTGATCTTGAATTAGAAGCTTATATATGTTTTAAGACATATTTTTAAACCATGTGATGGTTTGGTTTGAAGATCATATAATTATAAGTCATAAACCAAGAGATTTATCAAAACTAGTTGAGGAAAAAGTTTATGTTTTTGGACTAAGTGTAAAACCAAAAACTCCAAATGTTATTTTGTGATTTTGGTGACTTTAGTTCGATGATTTAAAGCATGGTTGATGTTAGGATGATATTATGAATATGTTAGAAGTAAGATTTGATTTTTTGAAATTCTTGGAGATGTTTTGATTTAAGGTCAAAACTTGTGATTCAAGTGCTTGGATCTTTTTACAAAAAATTTTGGTGTTAATTATTAGCTTTTTCTAAATGGATGTTTTAAGTATGGTTTTGAACTTAGAATTGGAAGATGTTTGTTGCAAAATTTTGGTTTAAGCATGAGTTTTGAAGTTGGAAGGAATTGCAACAAAAATCAAGGGAAATGGCCTATGGATGTTTCGGCCATAGTGTGTTTTCCATAGTTGTGTTTTGTTTTAAATTTTTCTGAGTTGATATTTAAGTTTAGAACAAAATTTACATGAGGAATGTAAATTTTGGAAACTTTTGGAATTAGTATACAAAATCCTTAAGTTATGGGTAAAACGGTCATTCTCCCACATGTAGAGAGTAAAATGAAAATTTTACTCTTTAAGTTAGTATTTTCCATATTTCAAATTATTAGTGATTTAGTTCTAACTTTTAGAATCACTAATTACAGTTCCTCGTGATCGCACTTGAAGTTTTATAAGAAACGCGGAGGTCGAGGTAAATTAGCTTTTAACTTACTAGCAGTCTACTGTGTATGTGTGCTAAGTAAAAGAGCTATAGTGTATGTATGTGTGTTATCATATATGTCATGCCACGCCAAGTTATCACGTAATTGTTTATTATACAGAATTTATTCTGTCATCAATTTTTATCTGTTACATAATATATTCTGTTATGTATTACTGTACATTACAAGTACGTCATGCTAAGTATGCCATCTATTACATGTATGTCAAGTCATGTAATATTCACTGTTGCAAGTATGTCATGTTAAATATGTTGTCTATTATATGTTATGCCATGTTACGAAATGTTTCTATCTCAAGTTGGTCATGTATTTCAAGTTATGTTCAAATCACGTTTCATCTTGAGTACATTATGTTTGTGGAGAATACATGGGGCCACAACAACTGTGGAGTATGTATTTTACTACAATTGTGATGCGTAGAATACATGAGGCCACAACAACTGTGGAGTATGTATTTACATGTAGAATACATGGGGCCACAACAACTGTGGAGTATGTATTTTTCATGTTAAGTCAAGTTTGTGTAGAATACATGGGGCCACAACAACTGTGGAGTATGTATTTACACGTAGAATACATGGGGCCACAACAACTGTGGAGTATGTATTTTTCATGTTAAATCAAGTTTGTGTAGAATACATGGGGCCACAACAACTGTGGAGTATGTATTTACACGTAGAATATATGGAGCCACAACAACTGTGGAGTATGTATTTTTCATGTTAAGTCAAGTTTATGTCGAATACATGGGGCCACAACAATTGTGGAGTATGTATTTTTAATGTTAAGTCAAGTTTGTGTAGAATACTTGGGGCCACAACAACTGTGGAGTATGTATTTTTCATGTTAATTCAAGTTTCAGAGCAAGTTCATGCTAAGTCAAGTTTCAGATCAAGTTCATGTCAAGTCAAGTTCAGTTCATGATTCAATTTAAGCTATGTCAATTATGCTATGTTGTACGCTAAGTTATGCTTTAATTACTTATGAATTTGATTATGCATTTATGCTTTTACTGTCATACATGTATCATTAGTCTGTATGGAAGTTTTTTGTTAACTTGCTGAGATTTGTAATCAAATCTCACTTTGGTAGTCCCAACTACCATTCCCCCCGAATGGTAGATCTTGTTACAGGACCTGAAGGAGAATCAGGAGCTGATCAACTAGACACAGTTGACTAAGTGACGGTGCGACATAAATGTTGATATAGTAATTAACGTAAATTACTACTTGTACGATTGAGTTGCATCTCTACTACTTTTTGGATCATAACCATTTTGGACTAGTGTTGTGATCTTAGTTGTTCAATGGATTTTTATTAATGAAGTATATTTTAAGCATTTGGGATATTTTCAATTTGGTGCATAGTATTGCTAAAGAAAAAATTTATCCGCTGCGAATATTGCATATTGTTAGATGCATGTTAGGAATATTGCATCTTATATGTCATGAACGGGGGCAGGTAATCTTGTGTTGCATGTCTCGACGCTTCAAATGTCCGTCCGATCCCAAACGGAATTTGGGGGCGTCACACTTTCCCTACAGGTCATTCTGGATCCGGCCAACATATGATTTGAGCGGGTCGATGTGCTCTTCGTGGCCCAACTTCTTGAACGCCTTTCTAATTTTCTACGTCTCGTGTTTAGTATTGGTATAAATTGAATATAAAAATGCCAACAATAGCTCTCAAGTAGTACTACAGTGTGATGAGTGGCATGCAACAATATTCTAGGACGCACAGCTTGATTACTTGATTTTCTCGGAGAATCTGACGCATCAAGAGGAGGTCGTACTACTAGAATCTATGAAAAAACAAACCCAATGGTTCACATGATTCACAAGGAAGTCAAAATTGTGTGCATTGTTTATCAAATTACGAGCTGGAGGTAACAAATTAATGATAATCAAATAGTTTGCATTATTGCCAAAGTTGATTTTGTTGTGGGACGATTTTCCATTTCCTCCGATGTGGCCACGACTTTTGACCAACTTCTTTCCTTTTATTAAAAATGAATAATGTTATATATAGTTATAAATTATGTTATTATATAAATTTTGTATATTTTTTTAAATAAAATTTATTATTAACAAATTATTTTTTATATAAATTTCATATGTACTTATTTAAAAAAATAAATAAATAATATATCTATACTTTATAACTGTAAATATAGTTTTTATATTAAAAATGATCTCTTTAGAAACAAACGACAAACTCCCATCAAAAACAAACTTTTGACTTTGAATAAACAACGAAAAATTGCATATTATGTCGGTTGACTATGGCGTATCGTGAGTCGTGATCGAATGGTACATTGAGGGTTGCCATCTAGGGCTACAGGTGTTACATGAAGTGGGTTAGTGAAAATATATATATATATATATATTAAACTTTTTTAGTGTGCAGAATATATTATTTAAATAATAAAATTTGATTTATAAGATTTAAATTTTAAAATATATATATTTTAAACTAAATTAGGTCATATAATACTTTATTATATCTATTCTACTATATCTACTTTACGTGTTCACTTGATAATAGAATTTTTATAAAAAAAAAAAAAATGACAGTCTAAATAATTATTGAGAGTTTCAAAACTTTGAAAGTTTTTATAAAGAAAAAGAATGAAGTAGGACGAATAAAGGGCACGCATGTTCGGTGAGACATTTGACTTTGAAAAGAAAAAGAAAAAGAAAAATATGAATGTTGTACCAATCGCAGCAGCAAAAATAAAAATGAGAAAGGAAAGGTTAAAAGGGAAATATGACAAATTTAATGCAAAATCACCCTTATGACATTTTTTTTTTAATTATTATTATTATTATTTCAAAAAGCAGCTGATTCTTCAGTATAACGGCATCTTCACCGTTTCCTTTGTATGGACAGCTCAAAGCATGTTCGTCCTTAATGAATGAATACTGCTTTCTTTCGATAAATGGCTCAAAGCATGTTCCTTCTTAATAAAGAAACACTGCTTTGGAATCTGACGATCTATTTCCACAACCTCTCTGTACGAGCGTCTCTATCTGTACCTGCACTTAAATTTAATTAGAGACAGACAGACGGTGATGGTTCGCGTTATTCATATCCACAAAATAAGAAAACACGGTCTTTGCAAACCCATTTGTTTCTGTAACTGAATCAAGAAATGAGGTTAGCATCTCTGCAAGTATCTCGACTTTTATAAAATTCTCATTTTGGGTGTCGGGCAATATCGATCATGAGTGTTAGAGACTGTAAAGTCAAATTCGAAGTTCTTCTTTGACGTTCGTTTTTCAGCATAAATTTGTCCGAAGCCCTGAGATTTTTAGCCGGTATCCATATTGATAAGATTTTTGTTCACTAATTTAGCCAAGCTCCATCAATTGACTCGGTTACTGGAATTATGGGTTTGTTCCCATTCATAATCTTGCATCTTTGTCTACTCGTTATGTTTGAGACCTGCATTGCCAGCATTCAACAGTTTGGAAAAATATATCCTGGGTACCAAGCTTCTCAGATGGTATATATCGATAACAAAGGTATATTTCTACTGTCGAACAATGTGAAATTCGCTTTTGGATTCTATACCAGTTTGGATGTTACACTGTTTCTTCTAGTTATCATTCACATACCTAGTTCCAAGGTGGTCTGGACTGCCAATAGAGACTTATTGGTTCAAAGGACAGATAACTTTGTGTTCGGAAAGAATGGAAATGTTTACTTGGAACGTGGGAATGGTGTTGTTTGGTCGACAAACACTACAGGGGAAACAACCACATCCATGGAATTGCGCGATTCAGGGAATTTGGTGTTGGTTGGGGTTGGTGGAAGAATTCTATGGCAGAGTTTTAGGCATCCTACTGATACCCTTTTGCCTGGTCAGGAATTCTTGGAAGGCATGCAGCTCAAAAGTTTTCCCAACCGTAATAACTTGTCTCAACATCTTGAATTCAGGTCTGGTGATTTGGTCTTGTCGGCAGGGTTTGAAACTCCACAAGTTTATTGGTCCATAACAAATGACAGCCGGAAAACCAATAACGGCATCAGCGGCAAGGTTCATTCTGTGACTCTGGCGTCCAGTTCCTGGAATTTCTATGATCAAAATAAAACCATACTTTGGCAATTTGTCTTCTCCAAGAATCCTGGATGGAATGCCTTCTGGGCTGCTGTTTTAGGCTCTGATGGGTCGATCTCATTTTATAATCTTCAAAAAGGGGCATCAAATTGTACTCCTGAGGCAATCAAAATACCACAAAGTTCTTGTGCCACTCCTCAGCCTTGTGGCCCGTACTATATCTGCTATTTTGAGAACAGATGCCAATGCCCTTCACTTCTCAGCTCACACTCTGATCTTTGCATGCCTCACATGAATTTAACCTGCGATGGCTCCAAGAGTTCAGTAAAGCTTCTACATATTGGCGATGATCTTAACTATTTTGCACTGAACTTTGTTACACCCTTGATGACATCTGATCTAAATGCTTGCAAAGAAGCATGCCTAGGAAATTGTTCCTGCCTTGTGCTGTTCTTTGAAAGCAGTTCTGGGAGTTGCTTTCTGTTTGACCAGGTAGGAAGTTTCCAACGGTCTAATGCGGGTTCTACTGGTTATATTTCGTATGTGAAGGTTTCAGGTGGGCCAAGTCCTGTCATCGGAAATGGAAGGAAGCACATCTTTTTAATCATGGTCGTGGCTTTTGCAACTGTGATGGTTATTTTTGGACTGCTTTATGCTGGATACTGGTGCCACCATAAAAAGAAGATATTAATACAATATCCTCTGGATGATTCTGAAGAGGATAATTTCTTGGACAATCTTCCTGAGATGCCTCTTCGTTTCAGCTACAATTATCTTTCTAGAGCAACCAAAAACTTCTCTACAAAGGTTGGCCATGGAGGGTTTGGCTCAGTCTACATAGGTGTGCTCCCAGATGGTACTCAAGTGGCTGTGAAACAGTTGGAGAGCACTGGGCAGGGGACAAAAGAGTTTAAAGCTGAAGTTACTACCATTGGGAATATCCATCATGTACACCTGGTCAACCTCAAAGGCTTCTGCGCTGAAGGACCCCACCGGCTTCTTGTCTACGAGTACATGAGCAAAGGGTCATTAGATAAATGGATCTTCAGCAAGAATGGGGACGGTCACTTGTTGGATTGGGATACAAGATTTAACATTGCTTTGGGAACAGCAAAGGGGTTGGCTTATCTCCACGAGGAATGTGAAGTGAAGATTGTCCACTGTGATATCAAACCTGAAAATGTTCTTCTGGATGATAATTACGTTGCAAAAGTTTCAGACTTTGGTTTAGCTAAGCTAATGAACCGAGAACAGAGCATTGTATATACAACACTACGGGGTACAAGAGGGTACCTTGCGCCAGAATGGATTACCAACTTTGCCATCTCAGAGAAGAGTGATGTATACAGTTACGGCATGGTCTTGCTTGAGATCATAGGAGGAAGAAAGAATTACAATTCGAGGGCTAATTCTGAGAAATCGCATTTTCCTTCTTATGCCTCCAAGATGTGGGAAGAAGGAAAATTGAGAGAAATCCTTGATACAGAGCTAAAGATTGATGAAAACGAAGAAAGGGTTGTCACTGCTATCAAAGTTGCATTGTGGTGTATACAAGAGGATATGCATTTAAGGCCACCAATGACTAAAGTAGTGCATATGCTTGAAGGTTCTTGTGCTGTGCCTCCGCCTCCAACATACTCTCAGTTGGGTTCTCTGTCAGGTTTCTCTAAATGGGGCAGTCAAGGACCTGCTTCATCTGGAGTACTTAATGGTTACTTCAGTGATGAGGCCTTGTCAGATGTTCGCTTATCAGGACCAAGATGATAGGACCAGATCTTATGGTAGAATATTTCATCTTAACTTCTCTATTGTTGTGATAAGTTTTGTAAATTTATCATTTATGTTAGATCTCAAGATTTGCTCATCTTGGTTTCTGACAACTTGTTAACGTTTTTTCACATGCACATTGAGCTTTGATTCTTCTAGTCCTGCTACGAATATTCCTGGAAAACTCACTGGTTTGGTTGATGCTTTCTGAATTGTTCAGTCTAGTCGACATGCATGTTGTCAATTTCTCCTCATAAAAAGTACAGGAGCGATCCAGAACCAGAAACAGAGACAGATCAGCAATATAATTATAAACTACAGGAGAGGAACAACATACGGGGTAGAAGACACATCGTGCATTATGATGCACGTTTGCAATCATACGCAAAGTAGAAAGGGTCAACTTGGGGACTCACTCAAGTGTCGAGATTCGCTCCCCTACTAGAGGAGCACTCGGCTCTATCAACGGGGTCAAATGGCGGGATTGAGAAAATTTACATGGGCTTTTCCGGTTTTGTTCTTAACAGTCTCGCACATACTTGGGCCATGCCTCGGCGAAACTCATCCAGCTCGGACTTTGGATTTTCATTTGCCATATTTAAACATAAAAAGAGAATTGCTTTTCATTTTCAAAGAAAATACTTACCAATTGCCATTAAATTTTAGATATTTATTTATTATAAAGTAGAATTAACGTATTATATTAAAGCTAATTGTATACTATGCACTCCACTAATATAACATTCTCATAATATTAATTATTAATCATATGGGAAACATGTTTTGGAATTTATTGATGAATTTTTTTTTTTTAACTTTTTAAAAAACAATTAATATTGTATACAATATTACATTGAGAATGTTTACAACTAGTATAACTCCTTTTATTTATAGGAGCGTGTTATAAAAGTATATTTACCTGCAAATAGATTTATCATCATAACGCACTCAAGTTACTGTATGAATTTAACGATCTCAAGTGAAAGATAGATAGATACATAAACTGAATCTTAGAATATTTATTATTTATATAAATATTTCGACCAATATTAAATGATCAATAACTATGATATGACACATTTTAGGTATCTGTCTTGTTATCATTTAAGATCTAAATTTAAACCAAACTCGAGAGAATCTTAATTTTAAAGGCATGGTTAGAGTGACCATACCGCATGACAAAAATATCATTGAGTTGCTTTTGAAACTTTAGACGCCAAATGCTAAAACGACATTAAAATACAACAAAATTCAGATACCATCATCATGGTTTGACAAAAATCTCCAGGGATACCTAGTGACTCAAAAAATAATCACTCTAATGAAAGCCGGCTTAAATATCTGTGCCTACACAGAGATCCCTATGCATATGCTCGCCAACCACAAGCAAGGTAGGTACCAATTGCCACTCAGCGGTTGAGATGTTTCACTTGGCATTTAGCACCACCACCATTGCACCATGAGTTTTAATAGTATCCTTTTTCAATATTTCGATATTCCAAGGTGATAATAGGAATGAGTTCTATTACATGTAATTATTTTTATTTTGTGTATTCTTTATACATTTTATTGATATGATTAATTATAATAGTTATTTTATATTAAAAAAATATCATAATTAATCATATTAATAAAATACACAAAGAGTATGTAAAAATAATTGTACATAAACTTTTTTAATAAAAAATTTGGTGAAAGTTTCAAGATGAAAAACTGATCTTACAATTAAAAAATCTCAATAAAAAGTACTACGAGCATTGCCAAGTCTAAAATTTAGCTAGAATCTCACATTTTGACTATAACATCAAGTTTTAATTAAACGAGTTCATGTTGAACTAGTCATCTTAAAGGTAAAATAATAATATAATATTATATATATTAATAACATTTGATAATTTTTTTTATTTTACAAATACAATTCATATATTAATTAATAATTAAATATAATATTAATTTATTTATAAAAAAATATTAATTAATAATTTTTAGTACTTTTATTACTGTTTAAAAAATCTATTTCATGAAACTAAGTAATAACATGAACCAAAAAAGCATGATCATGTGTGGATGCATAAAACAGATATATTGGACAAATGATAAAATGCAATAGACGGAAGTAATTACTTAGAAAATAATATAATGTAAAATTTTATAAAATAATCTTTTGACATGTAAACAGTAACTCAAAAATTACTATAGTTGTTGAATTTTAGACTATTCTAGTGTAAAGACTTTTTCTCGTTTAGATTTACATTGATATTTGGCTAAGTCATTGCTTTGAGTGTAAAACGAGAACAGTTATTTTTAATGACAGACTTTTACGTCACTAATATGCCGACTAATATGTGAAGTGTGCTTACTAATCAAACTTTTTCGGGTAAAATGCAAGTGAATGTGGTTCAAAGATTGTAGGCTTCGTAAAATCCATTTTCATGGGTCCAGACTCCATAGGTTCGAAGCATTCCATCCATGCAACAGGAAAAACAACTGGAGGTGCTGACCGATGATATTTAATTACGACTAAGAAGGCTGGAGCTCCACTCCTTATAATAATAACTACAGACAAAACAGACAGATTAAAGTAAGAGGGAGCATGATATTGAGATATCAGCTTATCTCTGATTGTAAGTAAGAAACAGAGGTTGATGGGATGCAAAATGATTTGAGGCCGCAAATAACAATAACATCTATTTTGCAGAGATTATTATATAGGGATTGTACTGCAGACGAACTTGCAATTTGCAAGCCGCCCTGGCCTCTCCCCTTATTCTCCTCCGTCCATTTTTCACGCTGGATATTTTTATCAATTTATGTTGATGTTCATCTGGTGTGACTGGTATTTTTCGGAAGTTAACCTTCCTGGAATTTGTTGGCTCCCACTGTTTTGCAGAAAAGTTTAAAGAGATGTGAACCTTAAAACAAAAATCTAGAACCTACTTTTTGGAATGATCTGAACCCACTAGGAATACTAGTGAAAATGCACCCGAACCAAAACAAGTTGAAAGGAAAAAAAAATAGAAACAACGTTAGATTCTAAGTTGAAAACACTTGACGTTGAGTTAAGTTTAAAATAAGATAATAGAATGTTATAAAACCCATTTAAGATTAATTTAGGTGTTAAGATAAATTTAAAAATATTTATGAAAAATAAAAAAAAAGAATAAATTTCACATATAAAATAATATTGGGTTAAAAAAAATTATATATATCAAAAATTTTGAATTTGGATGAAATTTAAACTAAATAATTTTAAAATTAAATATTTAGATGTTAGATTAGATTAAATTACAATCAACCAATTGAGCCTGTTTGGCATGCAAATCTTGGAACTCGCAGTTTCAACTTTCAACGCAGCATCTTTCCCTACTCACCTTATAACAAATTACAAGCTGAATGCTTTTTGCCCTTTTTTTTTCCCCCTCTTTTTTGGAAGCAGCCTAATGGGTCTAGTAAATATTTTTCTAGCTTATCTTCTTGTTCTTTCAGGCTGTGCAATTCATCGGCTAGATATACATACCAATTAATAAGTTGCATCAGTTTGAAAGCTCAGGGAAAAATGGAGGATTACATCAGTTGAAAATGACGTGGTTTATTGCATTGCATTGCACTGCAGCTTCATTCATCATTTTCCATTGTATAATAATTTAGACTACGGCGTTAACAATTAGGGGACTTGTCTTTCTTTTCTTGATACCGAGCAAACACAAGTCAAACATAAGTACATATTTCCTCATTTCACACATTCAAAATGTTCCTGCTTAACTGATATTGGGGTGGGGGACGGCTAATGAGAACTTATTGTCAGAAAAACAGTTCTTACCCATATTTACAGAAAAGGAGGTACGTTATTTCTTAACTACTATGTTACTTGAGCTTATCCCGCAGGGAGGAGAGTTTTCAAGATTTGAGATTTAAGCTGCAGTTAAATGAGAATGGTGAGAGGCTCCATGGAAGACACTCGTTGGAGAAGCAAGACTGTGATCAGTTTTGCGTTGTTCTTCCTCATCCTCTTCTTCTTCAGCATCCCATAGAAATCGAGCATACGAGGCTAAGACATAACTGCAACAGAAGTTTACATCGAACTTTAGCAACAACTTTGCTAAAGCGTTTTTTACAACGCATCTACGGTAAGAAAAGTGAAGACATAAAAATATCTTCTTTTTTTAGCAGTACAAAGTACAGTCCAACAAAATATCTTTGGATGAGACAAATTATTAGAAGGGTAGGGGTACTGTATCCACAATTTGCCAGCCTGTGTGGTGGCCTAATAATTGTACTTTTCTTTTTATTTTTTTATTTTAAATATTTTTAAGAAATGTTTTTTCATCAGCTCATATAGGAAAAACTAACCCTTGAAAGAATCAATCTAAAACAAATTAAGATTTTATTTACACGCACATAATATTGGTATTGGGATTAAAATCTAAAAATAGTCAAAACCCAAGCTTGATGAGCTGAAATATGACCAGGAGAGTTCGAGTAACAAGGAGATAGCTTTCTTACCAATCTTCTGGGGCGGTTTTAACCGCTTGATGAAAATATGTCTCGGCTCGATCAGCATCCTTATTGATTTTCCATATCAAATCAGCATAGAGAGAGAGAGCATTTCCATCGCTTGGATTAGCCAAAATTGCTCGTCCACAATACTCTTCTGCTTTATTGAGATCTCCACGAACCTTCATGCAAATAAAATCACCAAACAAAAGTTTACCATATAAGTGAATTAGCTAGGCCGGATCGTTTCTTTTGTGTAGCAACGTAACAAAGAAAGGGATCAATAACGTTATAATTTCAAATGACTTCTTGATTACCTCCTTTAAAAACTTTGCATAGTTTCCAAGCAAAAGTGCATTCCCTGGGTTTGCTTCAATCATCTTCTGGTAATAAACATCAGTATTCTCACTTCCATGATTATTGCTTTCAAAAGACCCTGACCAGCCATCATCACTTCCATCTCCACCATTTGATCCTCGCCTACCACCACCACCACAAATCCGACCACCATCACTCCCAACTCCACCGCCCGCCACCAGAGTCTGCATAACGCTATCTTTCTTCCCCACAGCACACACTTCATTATCCACAACACTCTCACCCAACCCAGAGCTTGAAAAAAGCCTCTGAACTGAAGATACCGATGATACCAAATATGGCTTTAGCTCCTGTTCCTCCTCTTCTTCACCTTCTTTGACAGTGAATTTTGGTTGTTTTTTATGGGAGTGAGATATGGAATTCCTCTTTCTGGGCTTCGGTGGGGATTGAAAGTCGGTTTCTGTCAAGGCTTGGGTTAGCTTCTTGGTCGAGTCCTCTGTGGGAAAATGATGAAAAGATGTTGTCAAGGAAACTGATCTGGTTCTCTGAAGATGAAGAACTGGTTCGGGCTCTGGGGAAGAATCCTTGGTGTGAGGTATCCATGAGTTTAAGATCGGTGCGGAGGAGCTCCTCAGAAGCATGGCTTTTGATTTCAGAGGGAGAGAGAGACAACGTTGAACGATGCAGAGAATGAGAACGCAGCTCGTTAATAAAAAAGAATCTGGCTTTTGAGAGGTGGTAACAGAGTAGAGAGAGAGAGCTCTCGGGGAAGTGGAGCGAGTCAAAGTCTCGAAGCCAAAGGGGATTTTCTCTGAGAGACGAAGCAATGCCTCCTCTTGTTGAACACCGAACTGTAGATCCGAAGTGGTACTTTGAAATAAAAGAAAGGGTAGGGTGTGTGAAGGAACAAGAGATGAGTCAATCTGGGCCGTACGATTGTTGTTATCTTGCTATGTGGCACAGCACATTGCTCAGTGTAAGCGGCTCGGATTAAGTACTGTTCAATCATACTGTCTCTGAGGGACTGACACGTGGGTTTATATCACGTGACGTGTGAGCCCACCATAGTTGATTGACTCTATTTTTTAATCATCCGCTGGCATCAGGATTGCACGGTCATGAATCGGTTTTGGAAGTAACGAAAGTGGCATCCGCTGCCTGCTTAGCTTTCCCCATGGACTTTGACACGTTCTTCCTTGAATCAGAAAGAGAATGTGGCTCTATGTCACCCGACTGTCACAAAATGTTCACCAATGACCAATGAGTGCCCGGATATGATTATGAGAACGAACATAATTGAGGATGTGATACATTGAGATTATTTTATAATCCAATGAATATTATAAGCTAATTATCCTAATGCATTAGGAGACGTGGATGCGGCAGTTCTTTCTAGTCAGTTTAGATCAATACATTACAGCATAACTCTCTTTACTGCAACTTTCAACTGCAGTTTTATAGTCTGTTTATCAGACTAATTAAAAATCATCATCAAACAATTTTTCTCTTGTGTGAATTGGATGAGAGCCATTTGTTTGGTTCCGATCACTCCTTTTATTTTTTCTTTTTGTGTTATAATGTGTGTTAGCTTTAGGAAGACTGTAGGGGACTCACACCCCATCAAATTTGTATCTTGTTTTTGTTAGTTTATCTATAAATGTTCTACTTTCTAGGGGGGAAAAAAAAACCTAATGCATTACAAGAATGACCTTAAAAATCTACTCATCATTCCTACGAGTGTAAAAAAAAAAAAATCAGAAAACTGGTTAAATCGGATCAGACTAAATTGAACTGGTAGATTCAAACCAGTTTCTAAATAATCCAGTGCAATACCAATTCTTAAAAATCAAAACTAGTCCTAAACAGTTAGACCGATGCGGTACCGATTCCTAAATTTTGAAAATCGATTTAAACCGAATTGAAACAGTATATATTTATAATTTTTTATATTTTATTATATATTATATGTTAAATTGCTAATTAATATGACATAAAATTCTAATCTTATTATTCAAGTCAAATAATTTTATAACATAAAATTAATATAACATGTGATATAGCATAAAATTAATCTTATAATTTTTACAACATTTGATAAATTTTGGTCTATTTATTAATATCAAGTTATTAATATAAATTTACTTTTGATATATATAAAGAATAAATACATTTTTACAGATTTGATCATATATGCTCATATAAAAAGTCTAGAACTTATATAAATTATATTTAAATTCAATATTATACTAGTATGTGTTAATTGTTATAAAATAATGTACTTGTACTATAATATAAATAGATTTACAGTTTAGTATATATAAATATCATATTATTACTAACATTGATAATTCGTAAAACTAGAAAAATTAGACCAAAATCGAAAAAACCAGAAGTTTCGATTTAGGTAGTGAATCGGCCTGATATCAATTCTTAAATTTTTAAAACTGATATATACTAATTTGATTAAAAAAAATGTATAAAACCGAACCCTTTACACCTCTAATCATTTATACATTACACTCCACAAATAATTTTTAAATTTTTTTTCCTTACCAAATATGTGATGTATAAATAATGAATAGAAAAATTCCTTTAATTTAATAAGAATAAAAATAAAAACCCTAGTGTAATGTGCGGATGATAAGTAAAAATACTCTTTATAAAATAAGTTTTATGTATTTTATCTTACAAAAGGCCATTCCATTTTGATCTCGTTTGGATATAAGTAATGTTTTATCTCATCGTATCTCATATTATCATTACAATTTTTTTAAATTTTCACACAAAATATAATAAAAAATTAAACTTTTTCAAACTTTAAAACAATAATAATAATATTTTAATAATATTTTATTCAAATTATAATTTTCATGTCGTCTCATCTCATCTCAATCCACTATCTAAACAGTACCTTAAATACAACCTATAGACACAAAATGTAGGTTTGGTTTGCTTGTCACGTACATAAACCATACTCTACTATACGAGTATCAATGTTTTGAATTTTGTACCGTATTGGCCAGTATTTCTCGTACCAGAATAGTGACCGGTATAGAAAATGCATGTATTTCATATCGAATTAAATAGTGGCCGTATTGGTATGTTTCAATCAATACCGGTTGTACTAGTACCTGTCGAAATTAATAAATTTTTGTAATTAATGTAAATATTCTAATTTTTTCATAATTTTCATTCTAATTTTCACATCTAAAGACTATTTTCTTAACTTAAAAATATTATTAAATTTTTTAAATATGTTTTAACTTTTTAAAACTTGCATTGATATTATTTTAAAATATAATTTATACATATATAATTAATTTATTATATATAGATTATTACAAAATATTACCTGAAACGATACCAGTACCGAAATATTTCTTCCAATTTTTTAACTGAAATGATATTAAAAACATTACCCCGAATACATCTCATCTTGTGGGTGGGTTCCCATGCACCCAAATAGTGGGTATAACAGTCCTACTTATTTTCTGCAAGTTTTATGGTCTTTTCTTCTGCTAAATAAAAATGGGAGACCTGATCATGGTAACATCATAACTACTGAGAACAGAACGGGAAGGATCTAGACGGTAGAAAGGCAAAGACACTCTCAAAAAATTAATGGACGTTTGATACTCCAAATTGCCAATAGCCCAGAGTCAGTGCCAAATCCAAATTCATATCATATTGACTTTGATAAACCAGTACGTTTTTTCATTTCCCGAATGCCTGATGCCTGATGTATTATCCTAATGCAATTCCCCCAATCCCATGCAGAAGCCCAGAAGAGGAAATAGTGAAATACATCCAGGAAAGAACAGTAAAGAAGATCTGTTCTCTATCTCGAAATTTGAACAAAGATGCTGCAAACTTCAGGCACTTCAGCACTAGTGTATTTTATATAATGCACACGAGAAAAAATAATAATAATAATAAATAAATAAATAAATAAGGGTATTGGGCATAAGAGGCAAAAACAGGGTGGGGCATGAGAGACAACCATCTATTCCCTGGTCAATTTTCCATTGGCATGCATCGATTCTAAAGAAATCATGGACATGCCACCAACAGATGATATGGCTTTTTACAGTCATCCTTATTTTGTTTTGCAAACCACATCCAATCTCACAATATTCATACAATTGAGATCCTCGTTTTTTTCAGTAATTGAAAATGAATCATGTCAGTAGTACGAGGCTATTAACCAATCTTGAAAATTAGAAGAAGGAATGTGTCAAGTCGTGTTTTTGTTGTAATATTGACATCATGTAAATTATATATGTTCCTCAACCACACTCATATTAAGTTTGAATTAAATTTAAAAAATAAATCATCAAGTGATTTGCAAGAATAGATAAATGGGTTGAAAAGGCATAACTTTTCTTACAATCAAAAGAAAAAATAATATCATGCAACCAAAAAAAATACTCAATATGCATTTTCAGCAGATAATTACTTGTCTTCAGAATCGGAAATCGAACGCATGTCAGCCAAAAAAACTACGTAAATGCAAAAGAAAACCAAAACAAAAAATCAACGAACTCAACGTGGAACCCGAACCTGTGAGAGAAAGCGGGTTAGAATTCCGGGTGTGGTGGCTTGGCAAGGAAGAAGGAGCGGCGGCGCGCGAGGACAGGAGGGAAGGAGATGATTGGCGGAGACAGGGAAGAAGTTGTGGGAACGGGTGCATGGTATTATAGGGAATTAAAGGAGGAAGAAAGAGAGGGAAGGGTTTTGGAAGTGGTTTATGGAAGACGGTGGTGGAGGGAGAGACGCTGGAACCGAGTCTCAGATGGTCGGGCCATTTTGAAGGAAAACCGAACGAGCTTCGATTATGGAATTTGGTTAGATGCTCTAGTTATAGCCTATAGGGCTGGTTGATGGGCTTGGTGCTTGGGCTCGTGTCAATGTGGGCTTGGCTAATTGGACTTCAAATTTCGACTCTTACTGTTCTCTGACCCAAATCTAAAAAAAATTACAAAAGCATACTTATTACTACTGTTCATACAAGCTGCCAAGCTGGCAGAGAAATGCTAAATCAACAGATGGTGGGTCCCAATCAAAGTTTTGAAATCCGTTTCGGAGACCATTCCGGTCAAGGTATTGGAACGAAATATTTCGGTACCGGTACGTTTCGGTGTACCGTTTCGAGATTAATTATATATTATATATAAATATTTATATGTATATATAAACTAATAATTAATAAAATAAATACATATATATGTAAGTGTGTGATATGTATATGTGTATATATATAGAAGAATTAAAGATTTATAAAATGAATATATATTGAAAAAAATCATAAACTTGAGTTACGACACAAAAATAAAGGAAAAAAATTAAAGAATAGACAGATTATTAAAAGTAACAATACTTCTAGTGCACGGAAAGAGGTATTTGAATTCTAAAAGTACAATTTTATTCATTATTTTTCAACTTATTTACAAGAGAGTTTTTTTTTTTTTTTTTAGACCGGAATTACTATTCCGGCCGGAATTGACCGGAACGGCCGGAATTTGACCCGGAACGGAATAGACACCTATCCGGTTCCGGTCACTGTTCCGGCCGGAACGGAACGGTTTTTAAAACCTTGGTCCCAATAGTGTCGATTTTTTTTTCTTTTTTTATTTAGTGATATTTTTTTAATGATGTTGTGAAATTTTTTTTTAAAATATAATATTTAAAGGTGTTAAAAAAATATATGAAAAAATAAAATAAAAAGATGAAATACAACCAATTTTGGTGGTTGTAGCCCAAGTAGCTAACGTATAGAATTATTTAAAATAAACTGCATAGGTTATGATCAAAGCTTAATCTCGCCTATTACCCCAAGTTGAATGTCCAAGTTTTTTGCTTTTCAAATTTGAAATATTCAGAGTGTTTAGATAGTGAGATGATTTTAGATATTTTATAAATAGTAATAAAAAAGTAATATTAAAATATTAAATAATAATGAATAGTGATAAAAAATAATGAAAATTAAAAAAAAAATTATTATAAAAGATAGATATATAAAATAAGTACTACAATATGTTCGTAATATTTGACAACAAATAAAAAAAAATGTTATAATATATTCTTTATAGATGTAGCGATCTCTGAACAATCGTTTTCTCATTAGTCAAACAATCTTGCAATGCGCAAACATTGATCAAGTAATTAAATACAACACATCCAAGGCTTGTTTAAAGAAAGCCTATATATGATGGTTTTCGAATTCCAAAGGCAATCCCCGAGACAAAGCAATTAATTAAAGTCCTTTTGACGGGTCTCTATCCGTCCGAACCCTCAGGTTGTACGTGGAAGGTGGCCGTGATGATGATCTTCATCTATTGCTACGTACGTACGTACGTGCTTGTTTCTGAAAAGCTTTTGACCTGTCGCATCGTATTAGTCTTTGCTCAATCATCATGAGGGTACTGGGTCACGAAGGGATCGAAGGGAAGAATGATTAATTCTGTTTCATGTTAGATCGATGTCGTATAAATGCAATGCAAGAAAGGCAGTAGCTGAAACTAGAGGAATTTATGGGTATCGTCAAACCAAACACTACGTTAACATTAGCGTAAAAAGTCTGATCATTATGATCAGCAAGCGCATCAAGCATTCAATGCGACTAAAAAGCAACCCAAAAGAATCTATCTCAAAATAATATTTTCTTAGACAAGATGAAGTAAAGGAGTGCAGGGCCGCATGAGATCGAAATCACTTAAATCTAATGATATCATACAGCAAACTACAAGTGATAAGAGAGACGAGAGGCGCCTTGAAATGAGCATTTTTCTGGTCTTTAATTTGTAACAGTTTTCTACAAACAGAATGGTGAGTGATTGAGATATTCATGGTTGATAGAACTTATTCCCACATCTGCATTTCCATGTGAGGAGATAGTAGCTGTCATCTTCATTAAGAGACCATGCAGCGAAACTCCCTTTGCTTTGGTGAGAAGGAATGACTAGAGTAGCAATGCAAGGCCTGCAATTCAAGCACTTGTTCACACAAGCAGGTGGCTTTGATCCCAGCACCAGTTCCTTCCGCGCTAAACTCTCGCCGTATCCTGAAGATCATAGCGATCCAATTAACATGGCAGTAAAATGCATGTAACTTTACTTAGTGCAGTACTTAAACGTCATATATAGTGTCGACCCCATTCTGGCACTGCATGGTATTAGAGACCTCACAGTTCAGAACCCCGTTAAACAGGGATGGGGGAAGATAATTTATCAAGTACACGCGTATAATAGTGAATGATGAAAAACTTAAAACAGTAAAATTAATTTAATATCCTGGAGAATAGATCAGACTCAAACACCCCGAGGAGAGAAAGTAAGATGCACTTGGGATTTTTGCACCATGTTTGAGAAAGCTCTGAACAGTTTCTACCGAATGGATTGGACTTTGTTTTACCTGATTTCGGAGGTATAAACGTGAGAAAAAAGACGAAAGCCACAGTGACTGCTACTTTCAGGCCGCGTAGACAGGTTCTTGGGGCCATCAGTTAGTCACAGCCTATGAAGATATTGGCGATTGTGAGGTAAATTACAGTTAAGAAGGGGATTCAGAGAAAGAAGAACAGAAAGAACTATAGAAGGATCGGGTGTTTGATTGAGATAGAATGGAGGGAGGGAGGGAGGGATTTAAGCACAGAGAAAGTATCTTAAGACTTAAATAATGTATGACCAGGTTGAGGGCTGTTTCCTGTGGAAGAGACAGTCCCCTGGAGCCGTGGCTCGCTCACCAATTACAACAATTCTGTGAGTAGGAAAATGTGCTTTTTTTTCTTTTTTCTTGCTCTTTTTGGGGAACTGTTGCACTGACTTTAGGTTGTTAGTAAATGACTGAGGACTGAAGTCCATATATCAAAGCTGACTTGATTGTCATGGTGTAGACTGTGTAGTGGACAGCTCATAACCCCAGTTAATCCTTGCTTTGAAATTAACTGAGATCCCGACGTGACCAAAAATTTTGAGAGTTTTAAGAAGATAGTATGAACTGTAGACTGTAGTACTTGTTTTATATTTTTGCTTGTGAAAAATTCTCAGGTGTATTTAAAAAGATATTTAGAAGGAAACAATTATTGAAATGTATACATAGAATACTCCGATGCTGATCAGATTTGATTTCTACAACCTCTATTACTATTCAGGACAGGCATTTGTACATGTTGTAGTTGTAACAATTAAATACGTCTCCCATTGATGATATTAATTAAAGCAGCATACGTACGTGTCCTTCACTGTAAACTACGATCTTCTCCCATAATGAGTTTTCCAGCAACCTATATAGTCTTCGTCCAAGCAATTCCCTCAAATATTGCTGCTCTCACTACAAGAAATTAGGCTTTTTTCAACGATTTTAGTATTGTTACAAATATAATTGCTGCAATTGCAGATTAATTCCAACGAATTTGATGTCGATGCAGACTTTTAACATCAAGTTTTAAAATTGATTTTTTGCAGCGATTTTTTTACTTTTTACAATGTGAGCCGACCCCATGTGAGCGAATGGTGGACGGGGATCAAGCATGCATGTCCATGATTCTTTTGACCTGCTTTATAAAAAAGCTCATAAAAAGAACAAACAAACAAAGATCATGAGAATGTTCTCATCATGATCGAAGCTACATTAAAAAAATATTTACATAAAATAGTTGAGCTTTTCGTATTGTTTTTTAGTACTGTTATATTTATAAATAAATTATATAAAAATAATCTCATAAATTAATATAATTTTATCTGATTTATTACATTTATTTTATAATAAAAATAATTTTATAATTAAAAAATTATAATAAAATATATTAATTTATAAAATTATTTTTATATAATTTATTTGTGATTAAAATAATTATTTTTTGCGAGTGGCGCTGGGAAATGGCGGTTCAATAAAAACGTACGAAAGGTCGATGAATGGGGGCAAAAGTATTGTCCCAATACGCAATCGTACATGAATATAAAAGAAATGTCGACGAGTACACGAATTTCGAAACCCAACAACAGGGACAAGCACCCCCAATCTAACGGTTGCTAGTAGGGGTGTCTTCACTGATCTGTCTTTGTACGGAAAGAGTGTGAAGGAATGGATTGGACGTAGCATTGGCAAAACTGTTGAAATGATAAGTACAACGTCATTCGAAAGCAGCAAAAATGCCAGATGCTACCGAAAGGTAAGGGCTTTGATCGAGTTTATCTTTTGGTGGGTCCAGATTCTGAACCTGATCGATCGAGGCTAAAAAGGAAGAGAAAACCAACCCTTGATCTGGGCAAAATGTAAAGCTCCACCCGTTTTTCCTTTTCTGTAAAAGGATATCCATGATGCTAGTCCTTTTTTCAGCACAGAAGGGTTATAGTTATATTTACTAATGAGTAAAGACTAGAGAGAGTAGTGTCGTTTGAGGCCTTCGAACCATTTTTCCTATTTCATAGTCATAATTTGATTTATAAAATTTAAATTTTAAATCCGTTTGTTATAGGGAAACTTTTCCATTGGCGACAAGCAGGATATGAAGTGATCAAATAAGAGTTCGGTTTCAATTGGAAGGGACAGGCTTGGTCCGGGATTGTCGAATTAAAAGCCAGATAAACAACATCCAAAATTCAATATCGTGGGAGATTATGATTCACCTGCATTGTTCTATTAGGATGGTCAGGAAAAAGCTAATGGAGAAAGAATGAATTAGAACCCATCTGGATGTTAGCTACGCAAACCATGAAAACTCTGGTGAGGGCTGGTGGTAATTAAGGCAGTGTAGACAACCTTTAAGAGATTCTGCAAAACTTGCCCCCATGAACGGCACCAGCTGCCGGTGCCTTATCCTGAATTAAATGTAATACAAGCGTGTCAAAAAGCCTGGATTATAAAAGCCACAACATGCCGGATGATGTTACAATTGGTAGGCAAGCCCTAGTTTGCTCAAATCACCCTCTTGCTATGGAAGCAACTTGAATGCAGCAATGGCTGATTTTTTATATCTAAAAAACTTAATGCATACTTCTGCTGCTCAATCATATAATCCCTCCTGCTCCCAGATGTCGACAAGAAAATCTACCATTTCCTGTGTCCAGGATCAACAAAGAATTACATATCGCACGGTATGGGGATCAGATCAGCTTTTGAGAGCATACACTTACAGCAAGCGGTAAAGGATGTGAGAAGGGCTTGTTGCTCCCAAGCAAACTTTCATATGATGCATTCCAACTGCAAAGCCAAAATTTTTTACCAATGCATAGACAATGAGTGCCGACAATATATAATAAATGAATTCATGAATACACCGATACCTACTTTTACAAACAAAGGGGTATATATTCCAGAAACTTTTCTGCAAACATTTCCAGCATCTTTCACCCATTGCTGTTTTTAATACAAAACAAAAAAAGGTGCCCGTTTATGAATAAGCCAAACAATTTATATGCTTAAGACCACTCATCCACGACAGTCACACGAAACAAATGGGATGTAGAACAAATCTTCCAACTTTTTCATCCTTTTGTTTTGAAGTGCCAATAATCTTTTAAGGCCAGATGGCACAACATGAAATGAATTTGTTCCACAAGATAGAATGCCGCATGTTCATATAATACAATGAACACGTTGATCAAATAAATCCAAGGAAAAGAAAGCGTTTGCCAAAAGACGATGTCCATTTTATTTTGGCAGGGTAGGGGAAGGGAGGTGGGGAGTGAGTTTGGCCCCAAGGGGAGGGAGATGGGAATAATTGAACTAGCAACCTCCGTTGCATGAGGCAAGATCCCCAACCAATTGAGCTACCCCTTAGAGCTTCTCGGGTCGATGCTATTTCCTACAATCCTGATACAAAATCATAACTTAGATTCAGATTGCACAGGAGAAAAAAAGGAACTTGCTCCGAACTTCTATATAGAAGAAATATGAAAAATATCCATTCCAATGCCCAAGGGGAAATAATAAACAAAATAAAAATCCCACCCCTTTTCCCTTCACTGGCTTTAACGGGGAAAAAAGACCAAAAGTCTTACAAATAATTGAAAAAATCTTGCTGACCAACTAATGAATTTTTTTATAGGGAAACAAAAGTTTTATTGATAAAAATAAGTGGGCCTAGCTCAAGTACACAGGACATATACAACATGCTGACCAACTAATGATTCATTACTTCAACAAGAAAAGGAGAGAGGTCAAAACAAGCACAAACTCAAACGAGAATCGAGCTTTCTTTTTTCCAATATGGAAGATGATACCTTTATGCCTAATGTGGTGCACATGGAACGAAAGAAATGGCCGCTGTTTTGAGGATAAGGAGCATTCCCCGGACAGCTTTAGGGACTTTTTCTTTCATGCTTTGTTACTTTGGGCCCACTCTATTGCATGGAATGGCACGGGACTTAATGACTTGTATGCTACTATCCATAGCACGTAGTTTTGGTAACTAGGCTTTTCTTGTATACTCCCTGTGTACTCGGGCTTTGTCTATTTACAAGGATCAATAAAATTTCTTTTACCTATCAAAAAAAAAAAAATTAAATCATCTACCAACCAAAACTAGGTTAACCCACCAAATCTGAATATAGGTTAACCCACCAAAACTACATTTTTTTTAGGTAAACATGCCAGAACTATCATTTGAGGTTGCTACTTTTATTATGCTGATCCCGAAGAAGATTGGAGCATTAGAGGTTAAGGATTTTAGGCCCATTAGCCTCGTTAATGGGGTGTACAAAGTTATCTCCAAGGTGCTCGCAAACAGATTAGGGGAGGTTTGGGGTAAGATAATTATGAAGCCACAAAATGCGTTTGTTCGGGGTTGACAAATCCTAGATTCAGTCCTTAAAGCGAATGAAGGCCTGGATAGCATATTAAAGTCTAGTTCCCTAGGGGTTATTTGTAAATTAGACATGGAGAAGGCATACGATCATGTAAACTAAGACTTCTTTCTATATTTGTTAGGGAGATGCGGTTTTGGGGATAGATGGCAAAACGTAGATCAGTTGGTGCATCTCAGCGGCAAGGTTCTTAGTCTTGATTAATGGCAGCCCTACTGGTTTCTTCAGTAATTCTCAAGGATTAAGGCAAGGAAACTCGTTGTCCCCACTTCTCTTTGTTATCATCATGGAGGCCCTTAGTAGGATGCTATCGGCCGTGGTTATGAATGGGTTTATGGCTGGATTTTCGGTGGATAACCCCAATCGGGGCCTTATTACTTTATCTCATTTATTATTTGCAAATGACACACTATTATTCTGTGAGGCAGATCAAAATCAATTGAGGGCACTGAAGGCACCATTACCATGCTTCGAAGCAGAATTAGGCTTGAAAGTAAATTTTGATAAATCAAAATTAGTGCCAGTGGGCAACGTCAGCAACACTCGGTAGTTAGCCAGCATACTTGGGTGTAAGGTGGCCACTCTTCCGATGACATATTTGGGACTGCCATTGGGGGCTGCCTCATGGGCTCTATCCATTTGTGACACAGTTATCAAGAAGATAGGAAAAGGATTGGCAGAGTGGAAGAGATTGCACTTGTCAAAAGGTGGCCGATTGACTCTCATTAAGAGTATTCTCTCTAACTTACCAACATATTTCTTGTCTTTGTTTCCAATTCCAACTAGTGTGGCGGCTTGGATTGAAAAACTATACTGCAATTTTTTATAGAGTGGGACGGGGGATGAATTCAAATTCCATCTAGTCAATTGGGATAAGGTGTGCAGGCCAATCTCATCAGGTGGGTTGGATATAAAAAATTTGAGACCATTCAATTGGGCCCTACTTGGGAATTGGCTATGGAGGTATAACTTAGACCAAAATCCCTATAGAAATTGGTGGTTGATTGCAAATATAGAAGCTTGTGGGGCGGTTGGTGTACTAGAGAGGTAAATGGGGCTTATGGAGTGGGGGTTTGGAAGCACATTAAGCGAGGGTGAGGGGTGTTTAATCGCCATTCTAAATTAGTGCTAGGTGAGGGTTCTCAAATAAAGTTTTGGAATGACAAATGGTGCAGGGATGAGGCTCTAAAGGATTCTTTTCCATCTGTTTTCCAAGTAGCACGTGATCAAGAAGCTTCAGTAGCGAACCTTATGATTCGATCAGGGGACCAAGTTTAGTGGAATGTCATTTTCAGTAAAGCGGCGTAAGATTGGGAAGTAGACAACTTTGAGGCTTTTTTCAACCTACTATATTTTGTGGAGCCAAATGGTCAACAAGTTGATAGGTTGGGGTGTACACCTGCAGGTAAGGGTGCTTTCTCAATACAATCCTTCTATAAGTGCCTCACACAATTACCAAATACTCAGTTCCCTTGGAGGAAAATTTGGAGGAATAAGGCGCCTCCTAAAGCAGTCTTCTTCACTTGGATGGTAGCCCTAGGGAAGATTTTGACAACTGATAATTTAAGGAAGCGCCAAGTCGTTATTCTAGAATGGTGTTGTATGTGCAAGAAATCCAACGAGACAGTGGAGCATCTCTTGTTAAATTGTGAGGCAGCTAGAACCTTGTGGATTGAAGTGTTCAGCCGAGTAGAGTAAACTTATGTAATGCCTGCCACAGTGGTTGAGCTACTGGCTAGCTGGACACTTCCGAGAGGTGTCCCACAAATCAAGGTCGTGTGGAAGATGATCCCAATCTGCATTATGTGGTGCATATGGCAAGAGCGTCATGATCGCACTTTTGAAAACAAGGAGAGGTCACCAGAGGAACTTCGATCTTTATTTTTCCATACCTTATTTCTATGGGCCATAGCTTTAGATTTTAATGGCCTAAACTTTCATTATTTTCTTGTGGAAACTTCGACCTAGATAGGTCTTATCTCTTGTATACCATTTTGTGTATTTGGGATATGCCTATCTCTATTAATAATATCGTTTACTTATATATATATAAAACTATCATTTGAGGTTCAAAGGCTATGCCCTCAGATCTCCAATTATAATGCCCTTGTTTATTTGAAAATTTCCAAAAACAGAAAATAGAGCAGCTCACCTTAATTTGGGTTCTCGTGCCTGTTGACCCCTGATCTCAGATCTTTTATTTCCTACCCAACGCTGCCTAGTCTGATTCCAGAGAAGAAGACCTATAGCCATTTAAGATAAATGTTAAAAGTCCAACATAAGCAAAAACATAAAACAGCCACATGCATACGCACACAAAGTGAACGCGTGACAAATGGAAGAGCAACATGCAGTAATGTTTACAATGTCAAATAACTGAGGACACCCAATCAAAAAGCATATGCAAAGTTACAGCATGAAGGGTGGTGAGGGGACATTCTCTGAAATATTAATTGGTGTCCTAATGATGCACACAGACTCTCCTCCACGCACCCGGCAAAAAAGGAAACAAAAAACAGAGTGAAGATCCACAGCAATGCCAGATATATGGATTCATAAGTTCTATAAAGTTACTGACCATCCAAGGAGAATTGAAAACTTACCATGATTTACATATTCAGAAGGGGTGTTAGCACTGCCAGCAACCCCATGCAGATCCAGAACTTGGTTGTTTGTACTAATTGATGAGATGCTTCCTTGTGACTGAATGGCGCTGTTGTCCATATCCCAGGTGCTGGTGGTCCAGAAATCCTCTAATATGCTAGGTTTCTTCACCTTCTGATCTTGAATCTGCAATCCTTTTGATGGCGCATCAACTGATTTTGTTAGTGGGGACTTGGTATAGCATCCAAGACAACCACTGCTCTGTTACAAATCACATCTTATTCTGTTACAAATCACATGTAATAATATAGCCAATAAATAGCAGCCACCACAAACTAAAAAACCCCAGAGAACCTGCTCTCTCAATGTGGAAAGAATATACTGTCATTTTATAATCAAATATAAAGAGGATCACACATGCATAAATCAGCTGACACAGAGTGAAACTAGCCAGCTCAGATGATACATTAAATTTTGTTGAAAGGGTTGCACCCCAACAAATAGAAACTGCAAGGGAAAATAGAAGAGTTCAAAGAACAATTATTAAAGATATAGCAAGAATCCATTGCATACTGGTGATAATGAACTCGGTATTTAAAAGACAGCATGAAAATAAAGCATCAGTGCCCCAAACCTCATCCAGATGCAAGTTCAAGCCGAAATTATTGCAACATGAAAAATATGTGACTATTGGAAGGACTCAAAGCTTGATAAACCACAAGGGCAATACACATGCTAAATGTGCACCAGCTGTACTAATGCACAAAGGCTCCATGGAGCCTAGGGAAAAGCTTCGAATACATATCAAGTCATTTTGTTCTTTGGGTCTATTAGATAGACATACTACTATGCAAGATCTTTGATTTTCAATCCTCGATGATAATACAATATAACTAACTTGCAAAATAATGATAAGTATCTTTAACTTAAAAAATATGACTAAATTGCTAAGCTACTAAATGCGAGTTCTGTAGTTTGTATACAGGAGAATCAAAGAGCATTGGAAATCAATCCTTTGTTCAAAATGGTAAGTCATTCCATTTAAATGGGCATGTTCTTCTTGTTCATATAAAATTAAAAATTGTTCTAAACTTCAAGTCAGTTTTGTCTGTTTTTGCCAAAAAAAAAAAAAATTTAAAAAGTTCAAGCCAAGAAGAAAAGGGGGAGGGCACATACTTGTAAGTAGTGTGCTAGACTATTCGGAACATCAACAATAGAGTTTGTACAACTAATCAATGGTAATTTCTAACCAGTTCAGACCTAATCATTTTTCTTTTTATAGGCTTCCAAATCATATTTTCTAACAAATTGAATATTTGCAAAATAAATAATCAAAAGCGCATTCTTTTTTAGTGCTTATTGCTTCACGAAAAAATGTGCACTTTTTATGCTTTGGGTGCACTTAATTACATGCTTGACAACGCTGTGCATGGAATTGGCAGAAAACTATACAAACTCCAAAAGCATATCCAATACAATTGACAAAACAAGAGAGGTAGAGTTATTGTATCACGAAATATAGCCAAAGACTCTCAATCCATTTGATTGCCAAAAAATGTTGAACTTTCTTTGCATATTTCATTGAACAGCATTGATTAAACCGTAATTGCAAGGGACATGGAAACAATGGATTTAACGGAGGCTCATCAAGGTGTTTCAGTTAGTTTAATTAAAATTTTCAAACTCTATTACCAAGATTAATATAGAACCTCCTGCCCACGAAATAATAAAAAATGAATATAAGAGAGACGCCATTTTAGGCTTTTAGTTTTAGTGGCGAATCATAGATGATGGGATTGCCGAGTTCAATTGAGTTTGTCACTTCTCAATGAACCAAATTACATGATATACTACGGGTCAGCGGTGCCCATTTAATTTCCTTCATTCAAATCTCGACTCTTTCTTTTCCCTGGAATCAAACAGCTAAATCCACAACAGATTCTAATTCAAACATAGAAAACATATCCTAAACCCACAAAATCTAGAAGCTTGAAAATTCATTCAACCAAAAAACCCGCTGGAGAACTCCAAATCCGTAATGGGAATCACAAAAAACTTACCCCATGTCATGCAATACAAGAAAGACACGCAAAAGCCTTATCAGATCTGCTTCGAAGCTACAATGGGAAACCGATTCTGGGAAAGAAATATCAGAGAGCCCTCCTGGGTGCCAGAAAAATACAAATAATGGGTATCAGAGATTTCTTTTATGGTGAATCAGAGGAAAAAATCAGAACAAAAATGAATAAGGAAAAAAAAAAAAGATTGTTTTCTTCAATCAAGGAGAAGAAAATGACCGCCCAAAATAACAAAGGAGCAGAAAAAGACCTGTGAGATTGCGTAAAAGAAGACTCACCCTCTTTCTCTTTCCCGAACCCGAAAGCCCAGTCGAAAGGGTTGGCCTTTCGGATTGCTGCTTGCCTGTCTCTGACAATAATTGGGAATAAAGAAGAATACAGGTTGAATAGGAAATACAATTATATATGGAGACTGCTAGCTCCCCTACAATTTGCCACCGTCAGGGTATTCCTTTTGGGTTGCCCTTTTTAGCCACATCGACACTCCGATGCAGAATCTACCACCACCTGGTCCTACACAACATCATCCATGATACTCACTTTTAGTTCCTCCCTCCCCCCCTCCTTCACCGACCAGCTCATACTCAAAATGCAAGTTCCGTCTTTTGTAGAGATTTACATCTCTCTATTTTACTGAAAAGACAAACAAACTTTGTTCGCTTGGGGCACGTGATTGGGCATCGAAGAAAAAACGGAAAAAGAATCCGAATTTTTCAATAGCTAGCACGCGTGATCCATACTCAGGAATATCTGTACTGATTTGTTTATCTTTGGATGTGCCTCTCCTCTCCTCTCCTTTTAGAGCAACAAAAACCTTCCTTTGCTAAATTCATCTCGCTCTTACATTTTGCTTGCTTACATGTTCGTATTTGCTTCTGACTTGCAAAGAACGTTTTGGGATTCTTGGTGCTTCTTCATGTCATAGAAAACTCCATTTCCGTCAATCAAAATTGCTTGCTTGTAGATACCGAATATGCTCGCCACAATTTAACCTTTCACGAAAGCGTAAGCGTGAATGCACCTACTTCTTTTTTAATATTAATTAAAACTTCCGAGAAAATCACTGGTTTTGCAAGCATGGCTTTTTCTTTCTGAAAGTGTCACTTTTTGTATTCTTTAACCAGATCGCACGTATATATGCAGGGTTACCTTTTTCTTTCACGTCTCCTTGCGTCAACCTCGACGAATCATCGGAGCCCAATCAATTATTGAGAAAATCTGACTGTTCCGAAAGAAAAATTCTATTAACAAGCCTCGTGCATTACAAACAATTATTTTTATTATTTTTTTAATTTTTTTTCTTATTAAATATATAATATATAAATAATTAGTACAAGAATTCAATTATTTTAAAAATAATAAAATTAAATAAAATTTTAAAAATAAAAAATTATATAATATGTAATGTAAGAACTTATAAATAGCAAAACTCGTTCCAAAATAATGAGGAGGGATGTTTTCATGTTTGATCATTCCATTCCAAAATATGAAAAGTTATTTTCAAGCAAGCGTGTAAAATAAATTTTTAATATTATTAAAATAGTAAAATTTGATTTATATATTTTAAATTTTAAATTTTATTTTTTGTTTAAATCGAATTTAATAAAGATTTGACCTGATGTTTCTTTTTTAGGCCTAGCTTGAATATAAAAAGTATTTCATCTCATCTCATTATTATAATATTCTTAAATTTTTATATAAAATATAATAAATAATTTATTTTTTTAATTTTAAAATAATAATAATATTAAAAATTATTTTAAAATTAAAAAATAATATTTTATTTAATTTTTATTTTAACTCACTATCTAAACTCCACGTATTAATATGTTATGTTGCAATACTTGAGGTTTACTTTCAAGAACAAACTTGAAATAATTGACTTTCCGAAATTCCTTGTCTTAAATAACCCAAATTTTGTTAGAAAATGACCCGCTTTAATAAATTTTTACTACTTGCGAAATTATTTCCACCACAATTCGAGTAAACTAACATAAGAACAAAATTGACTATTATGAAAGGGTTGGATACTGAAAATGATACACATTTGAAAGTTAAATAAATTATTATTTTAAATATTATTTTTATTTTAAAATTAAAAAAATTTAATTATTTTATTTTATTTTATATGAGAATTGAGAAATATTATAACAATAAATGAGATGAATTGAAAAGTTTCTTCTATCCAAACAACCCCTAAAATTCAACCAATTGAAATACATAGAAATACATAGAATTCACGTTCCCTTAAATGGAAACAAAGCATTGCCAAATAAATTTCTTATTTAAAAAAAAAAAAAAAAAAAAAAAAGAGTAAGACGGGGCAAGTATTTCCAACCACAGAAATGAGAAGTACAAGATTTTTCTTCTACTGAGCCAACCCAGAAAAGCGAAGAATATTACAACTCCTCAACATGAGCACTGCATTTTTTGCACGCGCTCCTTGAGAATTCCATTGTACAATGCAACCCGATTCTCCGGCATTCCACTCATTCTCCGGAGCTCGCTTCTGCAACCCATTTCAACTTTGCTCCGTTTCATGTGCTCCTTCCTGCATTCCTCGCCATTCCCCCTCGGATCCTTCGCATTCTCAGCAAATTGCACTTTCTTCATCTTTTTGTCTACGGTAACAAAGAGAAAACACAGTCATTTACCAACAAAAATGATTGGATGTGTTATATATAGAGCTGCACAACCCAAGCACCCCGGAACAAGTAAAAAGATAATTAAGGAACCCACACGTACCTGAATATAAGCAAGAGCGTAGAACTATTTGCTTGTCCGGCTGTTGGGAATTTTGAGTCTCCGAAAGTTGGGTTGGTGTGAAAGATTTTTGCCTGCAATAAGCCAGAAAGAGAGCGGTGCTAGAGATAAACATGGCTGTGGCCAAGACCAAACCCTGTGATATGGAAGACATGGCGAAACAAAACCTCAAAGAAGATCGAGAAAGAAAGATCAGAGCCCAAGGAAGTTCCTGTTTTTGGGTTCGAAGAGAAGTGAACAAGGAGGACTACTATATAGAGAGGGGGCGGGGAGTTCAGCAGATAATTAAAGAAAATGGGAAGAAAAAGGGATGTGGGAGTTGTTAAATTAAATGGTAAGAACATCCGGATTTCTCTGGTGCTCTTTGGCATCAGAGAGGAAGGAAATGGGAAAGAGGAAGAATTTGGTGGTTTTGGTAGGGGTTTTGTTCTGGGGCAGTGCATGTGCAGGCCAAAGCTGGGGAATCTGTTATGGGGAGACTGAGCTCAGCAGTCAACTTGGTTTGGGGGGGGGGGGGCCTCTAGAGAGAGGATGGGTGGGAGGGGACCTCTCCTGGTCAAGGTTTTTTTGAGTTTAGAAAACGAGTGGGAACGGGACTCTGGCAGGTCCCCCCGCCCGACGAACAGAGAGTCGTTTGCTCGACGCGTATTTTGAATGAAATAGGATGGCATCTTCGTCGGAGAGGGTACAACCATTCAACGAACTAGCAAGTCGCGAAGTTCCTACTTCTTTTTGTGTTCCTTTTTTTTTAATATAAGGAACTGAAAAGGTTTTATCCTTTTGATTACCGTGTAGCGGTTCGGTCAGTAATACTAGAAGAAAAAAGAGCGTGAAACCTAGCCATCTTGTGGGTCATCTGCTAATGTGACAATAAGATTTGAACTAATAATCTATCACGGTCCACGGATCGTTTTGCTTGATGATTATTGTTGGCGCATCTCTACTTTTTTTTAACTAATATATTTGCAGTATCCATAGTTTGATTGAAGTTGCACATTAAAGTTTAGGAAAATACTATCTATATTTATATTTGTACTTGAAAAATCATATAGGTTGATGTGATAAAACGAGGCTATCATTCAATACCTAAAAGAATATTTTCTATTCCATTAAATATCAGATCTGGCTAATGTGTCTCTATCATACATAGGGTAAATTCATCATCTTTTCAGCGAGTACAGAGGGAGCAACGTATTGATGAATTTTATCTTCAAGTAATCGGTAAGAAATATTCAATATTAACACTTAGGACAATATTGATTAAAAGAAAAATGGGAAGGGGGGCAGCATTTATGGGCTAAACAAACAATACTCGAAAGCTATTATACTCGTCAGCATCAAAAGCACACAGCATTACCACATCTCTAAAAATCCTGACAGAAAAATAATCTCCTCAGATTATCACAGATTAAAAAAAGAAAACAAAAGAAGAGTTTATTGCACAACTAACATAACGGTAAAGACTGGTGCAGAAGGTTATTACTTTGATTAACCAAGAAGGAAATACCACTAAGTAGTAAGGATTGGAGGCATGTAGTCAGATTTCGCACCCAGAATACGAGCCTTGGTGTCTGGGAAGAACTCAAATCCAGGTAGCTCTGTGATTCCTCCTTCACTGGCTACCCCAATGGGATAACGCAGCAGGTGACCAGGCAGGTCATGCTCAAGTGTCTCGCTTGAATACAGATCCCAATATTTGTCAGCAACCTGGTTCACCTTCCTGATACACTCCTCGCTTTCTGGCTGAAGGAAGGAATCATCGAGCATGCCAAGGTGCTCGTACCACAGTGCCATACGGAAACCGTGGACCTGGCCACGTGCTGGCTGCCTGGTGGCCAGATGATATGGTTGGTAGGCTCCCATTGCAATCTCAGAGTCCTTAGCACCATCCATAGATCTCTGGTTGATGTTGGCAGATCCAACAATTATATATTCATCATCGACTGCCAAAACACATAGGTCATTTCAATGAAATAATTTATATCGAGGCAAAAGAAACATCACCGAAGTTGAATAAATCCTTTTTGAGTTCAAACTTTGAGTGGAAAATTAGTTTTTTTTAACTAGGGTTCAATTGTGGTGGCATATCTTACCAATCATCATCTTGGAATGTACATAGATCATGAAACGCCTGGCCTCCTGGGCTCTGATGTAATCTGAATCAGGTTCTGGTTTTTCTGAAGGCTCGTATTCTCCATGCTTTTTTACCTCCCGATTTCCAAGGCAGAAAAATGTTAAATAGTTCCGAGGATCCTCCTCAATGCCCTTGCCTTTCAGAGCCTGAACAATATCTTTATACATCATCTCCATTGTCCTCTTCTGCCAATCTAATATTGCTTGAACTGATCCACTCTCTGGGATACCCTCCGGCCACATTGGGACAACGATATAGACTCTGAACCTTTCCCCTGCTTCAATCTTACTAACAATCTTAAGTGAAAGCTCCTTTGGAATCAGATGCAGGGCACCAATATCCTCAGGCTTAATACCATCAGCACTCCAGGCAAAGGAGCTTCCAAGGAAATACTGATTTTCAATATAAATGAAATCCTTTGCACGTCTAATAGCATTAATATAAGCATCCTGAATGCTTCGGTCAATGATGTTATCCTTCCCGCTAACAAGCCCAGCTCTGGCTGCATCTTCAGGTGTCTCTGGGAAGCCAAAAGCAGCCCCACCATCAATGGATCTAAACAACTGCACATTCCATGTCTCATGGTCATCCGGGAATGTAACTGGCGATGGGGTAATAAGAATATCATCAAGCTCTCTGAGCTGAATAAGTAAATCCTTACCACCCTGCTTTCTCCACCTCTGCTCAAAATTAAATAAGACATCCCAAGCAATGGGTCCTTCAAGTTGGGAATGTATATCATGCCATGGTTCCCTTGGACCACCTTTTGTGATTGAAGCACCAGTAAAATTGGGCTGATGAAAATCATCATGATGCACAGTGTCCAATGTCCTGAAAACTGAATGAAAGGCAGTGTCATATCTCCCATCACAAAGATCAATACCCCCGACAAAGCTCACAATTCTCCTCTTCTGTGATCCTCCAGCAGGCAGCTCGCTGTCCACCACCACAATCTTCTGGTGATGGGTGAACATGGTAGAGATCTGTAAATCCTGAATAATGCTCCCACCATCATCAGGATTTCGAGGACATAAGACACAGTGCACATCAGTGTTCTGAAAATATTGTTCAGTTTCTTCATCATGGGTGGCCATCAATCCATCCTTTTTCAGTAAACCGACAGAAGTCCTGTCATCCCAAACAAGCATAAGAACCCTAACACCTTCACTTGCCTTTTTCTTAAGCAGCTCACCAAGCATGATGTCTCCTCCAGGCTTTGGCCTTCTTGAGTCCCTTACCAAGGCAATTTCAGTATACACAGACCATCCAGTAATGTAGATCAAGTGCTTTGCATTAGAGATTGCATCAAAAATATCTTCCCAACATCTGTGGGGCTCATAATATGTCCCACCAGCAAGAGGGATTTTAGGAACAAAGTTATCTGGTACGTGAGCATCTTGGTACAGAGAAACCCTACATCCTTTTCTCTGAGAGAAGAATGTGTATGGTACTCCAGGAAATTTAGGACTTCTGATACCCCGAGACCAATTACGGTCTTTTGTAACGTCGAAATATTGTAGCTTGACATGAATCTTAGAACCTCCATGTACAGGGTTTTTTTCCTCATCCAATATTTCAACCCATTTATCCACTTCTTCTCCATCCAATATTTCTTCAACAGGTACATATGCTCTTCCGATTAAGGTTGCCCCAATTGGATTATCATCTTTGACGGTGAATATAACATCTGAAGCCATATGGGTGCAGTAAATATGAAAAGACTCGTACCACCTGGGGTTCTTATGCTCGTTTTCTATAATTCTTGTCCTACCAACTCTAGCTTTTCCTAGATCGATAGTTGCATAGAGTTTAGTAACCCCTTTGCCAAAACCAACAGTCTCTTCAATACCTTCCATAAGCTACAAAGTGTAATTTCACTAATAAATTACAAAAATGAAAGGAAGAAATAATAATATTGATACTGTTAGTAATAGCCAAAAAAATAAATGATAAATAATAAACCAATGCTTTTAAAATTGAAAATGAAATGCCAGTCTGTGAATGAGGAAAACAACCTTCCAAATTGGAAAACCTATAGTCCAGAAACAAGCATCATATTCCAGAGATGAAATAAATTGACGATAGACACAAATGATCAAATTGGTTACAGTGTAGTATATTAAATGCTGATGGGATCTTCATATAGTGCAGATGCTGATAAAAATTGCAACGAAAAGACCCTTGATAAGAGAACGAACAAATGAAAGGAAAATAAGAACCACAATCTTTAACAAAATCTGGGTGCCACAACAAAATCTATAAAGAAGAAAACAAAAGGAAATCTGAGTTTATGAAAAGAAGTATTGAAGCAGATAGTCATAGACTAGAAGCTACAAAATCAGTTTCTCGTTCTCAAACAATGAAATTACCATCTGCATCTAGCATCAACCATTTGTTTCCACAATTTTTCCCTTTTTCAAGTGCATGCTTGGCATACATGTCCAATTCAAGTGAGATTTACGAGTCAGAAGTCAGAACACAAATATTCGAAGTGTACTTGGACTGCACCCTTCAGAAGATGATTAAAAAACTTATTCACTCATCTTAAAAAGGTTTCTTTTAATATTCTCTACATCCTATGTTTATGTGTTTTTTTCAATTGACTCATGTCGTTGCATCGCCGATCATCGCGATTATAAATTTTTTCCCCAAAGACATATCTACATTAAACCATAACAAATAACTCTGAATACCAAATAAGTATCAAAATAACTTAAATAACTAAACAAAACAAAAACATAGCTCGTCGGAAAAAAAAAAAAATCAATAATACAAATCACAATGATTGACTCAGATCCTAGCTGACATCTACAAATTTTGTAGAAAAGGAAGTAAAAAGAAAAATAAACATATACCTTGCGGAAGATCCTAGGGCCACCGCCACTGCGGAGCTCGTCCACCTCAAAGATCGTAGCGTGAAGCGTGCCATGTAGCGGAGTGTTCTCCATTTCTCACCTGTGTTCGCCAGAACCCAAAATTAAGAGAAAGATAAGCAAAAATAACAAAGAAGAAAATATCAGGTATAAGGGCCAGAACAGAAGGAATGGTCGGATCAGAGTGCAGAGGGACCTAAAAGTGTTGAATCCAAAAGGATACTGGAATTGGAGTGTAATATTAGTCGTTGACGGTAGATCAATCAAAGACGATGATCAATTAATTACTACTATTATCAGTTTATAAATGAGAGAGATTAACCAACCTTGGGTTTGCGATTTGCGAGAGAGAGAGAGAGAGAGAGAGAGAGAGAGATCTGAAAATGGAGAGGACGCGATCCGCTTTTGGTTCACTCGATGAATGCAGCACACTGAGACGACGGGAACATAGAGAAAGATCCACTAAAACAGGGAAATTTGCTATTAAAATAGTTCCCCGTGGAGCTTCGGGGATGGAATACGATATGATGGCAATGCCATGCAATGATGATAATGGCCTTCGAAAAAAAATTATAAAATAAAATAAAAAAATGGAATTGTTTTTTAATCACGTTCAATGTCCTAAAGATGGAGGTTAATGAACAACATTATTCGATTAACTGTTTGGGATAAGATTGGTGCACTCGTTGTCGTTATCTTAATTCATTTATTAATAGGAATTATTTATAAATATAAAATTATGATCTACTATTAAAACATGTAACTCTAACAAAAATTCAGCTCGATTTATATAAGATGGTATAAATCTAATAACCTTGCGTTCATGCTTTTACAATATTATTTTTAACTTTATAATAAAGATATTTTAAGTATTTAAAACTAAAAATGAAATCATGTTTATGATATAATACAATATTTTTCATATAAAAGTACTATATATACAAATGAATATTAAATTTATAAAATAACGTGACTTTATATTATTCGTTAGATCTATTTTACAATCTAACGTACTGTATTAAATCACGTCAATTTATAAATTTATTTTTATATAATTAATTTATAGTTAATAAATTAAATGAAATGAATTGACTTATAAAATTAATAATGAGATGTTTTGGTGTAGTTATAGAGTTGGTTAATATTTATTGTTTGAACAATTCAACGTCCTAATGGCAAACTCTTGCCAAATGAAGAATATTTCATATATTTTACAAAAATATTCTTTGATCGAATCACATAGTGTTTTGACTCGTTTAGAGGTAGAGAGATAGAAAAAGGAAGACCATGATTACTTTACCTGTTTACCACCAAATCATGGACTAAAGTTACAAACTTTAAATTCATTATTCAGACATGACATAACTCTTTAATAAAATAACATTTTTTCACAAAGACGTGTCCCTCCCACGTGGTAGTTGGCTGGAGTGGCTCAGTGGGAAAGCAAAGCTCCTTTTTCTTTATCGTTGATTGAGAGTGAGAAAGATTTCATCCGTGAATGAAGGCGAGATGTCCGACCATCTAGATGACAACCAGGGAACCCCACTTCCTTTTGTTTGACAAACTCTTTAGAAGTTAAAAGGACAAGAAGGCTAAGCAAATTTTGAAATAAAAAACAATTAAAAATAACTTATTTCTTAAAAAAAAAGATTTATTATTAAAAAATAATTTATTTTTATTCGTTTAAAGTCTAACTTGGTCTAGATTTTAATAATTACTTTGTCTCTGTTTAATTTATTTGTTGTAAATGAGTTTTAAGTGCGTTCAGATAAAGAATTGAAATGAGATAAATTTAGATAAAAATAAATATTAAATAAATTTTTATTTTTTAATATTATTTTATATAAAATTTTAAAAAAATTATAAAAATTAAATAAGATAATTTGAGACGAGTTATCACTTTTTTATCCCAACCGGCCTCAATTCTCATTCTGTATTTTCTTGGACTCTTGTTTATGTCTAATCAGCATTTTGATATCTGATATTTTGGCTGATCAAATAAATATGTTTTTTAGGTTAATCTCGGCAAGGCACGTTATAAATACATATCATTCAAAAAATATGAAAAAATTAAAAAATAAATAATTATAAAATTACATTAAATAAAATTTTAAATCTATATATCCACTTTTATAAATTTCAATACAAAACATATCTTACAATTTAATCACAAAAAAAAAAAAAAAAGGAATGAAACTATACTAAAGTTTGAATTTTACCTCTCTTTTTTTAATAACTATTGGTGACAAAAATCGGAGTTGAGTCGCCGCAACATGTGGAGTTAAATTTTAATTAATAGCAGATCCACCGACTATTTAATCGCGAAAAACGTAATAAAGAATGAAGTGACAAAAATAAAGTTGAGCCGCCGCAGTACGTCTCCGAGTCGTGTCAGGATTGGATCAGACCCGACTTACGAGGTTGCCGACGGGAGGATCCAACGGCTACCATTGGGAGAGAAACAATCATCTAGGCCATTAAAAGTGATATATTTTTTATAATATTATTCTTTTTTAGTTTTTTTTTTCAAGTAGTGATGTCAAAAGATGGGCACGTAGTTTTTGAAAAAAATCGTTCCTGACACGCTATCCCTTGTTGGACTTCTGAGTTCTGACACGTATGCTTCAAGTAGAGAACGTGACCAGGCTCGGCAGAATAATTTATTTTAATATTATTAAAAAAATAATAATATTGATCACATTCTTGTTCAAATGCATCGGAATTCGGACTTACTATCATTTTTTTAATAATTAAAAGCCACCGAACATTCTATTCAGATAGGTTTTAACTATTTTTAATAATAAATAAAGAAATAAACAACGGTGAAAAACCACCGAATATTCTATTCAGATATAGGTTTTAACTATTTTTAATAATAAATAAAGAAATAAACAACGGTGGAAAACCACCGAACATTCTATTCAGATATAGGTTTTCAAGTTAAAATTTAAAATTAAATAAAATATTATTAAAATATAATTTTTTTAATAATATAATTATTTTATATTTAAAAAAATTAAATTATTTATTATATTTTATATATAAATTTTAAAAAGTGATACGTAATGTTATAATAGAAATATAAATATTAAAAAGTGATATTTTTATTATTTTTCTATAAGAATGGTTGAAAACTTAGAGAAAACCTGTTTAAATGTTAAGGTAATTTTAGATCATTTAAATTAGTTTCGTATCTATATATACTCTCCATCCAAAGACGCACCACTTATTTCATATGAGATGATCTTATTTTTTTCATCTTAATTAAATACTGTTTATTTATGAAAATTTTATTATTATTCAATTACAACATGTCAACAACAATAAAAAATAAGCACGCCTTTGTTTCTTACTTTGGTTAATTAAAACTAAAAATCTCATCTCATCTCATCTCAACTCATCATTACACATTTTTCAAATCCTCATACAAAATATAATAAACAATCTAACTTTTTTAAATCCCAATACAAAATTAATATTCAAAAATTATATTATAACAATATTTTATTCATTATTATTTAAAACATCTCATTTCATCTCATCTATGTAATCAAACGGGGCCTAAGAGAATCAATGATCGAATCCCTTCTTTTTATGTAAATAAAAAAATATAATTAATAAGATTTATTATTTTTTTAAATTTTCATAAAAAGTTAAAATATATCTCAATCTTCTATGTAGATACAAACACAACTCAATGGGATTCACAAAATCCACTTAAACATTTTTACTTTTTACTATTCACATATAGATTTAGATCATCTAATATATTCTTGACGTACAAACAAAATCGGACTCGTTTGGACACTTAAAATATCTCAGGATTATTTAAATAACAGTGAAATGATTTAAGTTAAGATAATTTTGGAGTTGTTTAAATTGAGAGAGTCTCTCAGTCTCAACTTATCTCATCTCATTTTATCAAATTATTATAACTTTTCAAAACTCTTACACAAATTATAATAAATAATTTAATTTTTTCAAATTTTAAAATAAAAATAAGATTATAATAATATTTTATTCAACTTTCATCTCATTTCATCTTATCTTAACTCACTATCTATGTGTTTTGAGAAATGATAAATAAAAGATTGAATATAAATTTTATAAAATTAAAATATTGTTACAATATAAATTTTGTTACGTAATTTGAAAAATTTTAATGGTTTTGTGTGTTTTATTTTAAAATTTAAAATTAAAAAATATTTTATATTTAAATCACATTTGAAAAATAAAATGATCATGATAATAGTTGAGAACGCTTGTATCTCCAAAGTAGCTTTAATTTTGAGATAATTATAATGAAAAATTAGACGAGTGTCATGGGTAAGATTATTGATATAATTAATGTTATTATTAAGAAATAGCTTAACCGCACCCATTTTATGAGATTTTATTTAATATTTAGTTTTAAAAAAAATAAGCAATGTGTATAACTGTAAAAATAGAAAATTTAAATCACATTATTTATATTTTAAAATGACTAATTAATGATGTAATCGAAACTCATTTAAAATTTTATAAAAAATAAAAATTTCTTATTTTTTAATAACATAAAGGCTCATATACTATCTATTATTATCTTTTATCTTATAAGATATTCCAATAACAGTGATATGGATTCAACAGATAAATTGGAAATAAATTTTGATAGGAAAATTACACTCAGGCTTATTGCAAGTACGAGTCTGGGAGTTATTATTATCGCGGGTCTTAAGGCAGGCCGAGTACAGCCACGTGAGTTGGGCCAGGGGCTTTGTCACGACTATTTAGTGCATTTTTGGGGTTGTAGTATAAAATATTGTTTTTAATTGAAGGTTTATAACTTAAAGTTTAATATGTTAAGTTTTATTATTTAAAAATTATTTATTATTTATTATCTATTTTTGAACATATTATATTTATTTAGAAACAAATTAAAAAATTATTTTTTGTGATATAAATGATATAAAAGGTTATATACTTGATAAAAATAAAATATTATAATAAAATAATAACAAAAATAATGTAATAAATTTTTTAGTAATTAATAAGCAAAGTCTTGAAAAGATTATATAAGAATTGTAAAAAGTATAGATGGACAAAGTTGTTATTGTGTTAAAATAACGAGGATCATTTTGTAATGTACATAGCATGATAAAATATGGATTACTTTTTATGAAGTGCTTTTGACAAAAAGCATTACTTTGATACTTTTGTTGAAACGTAATTTTTTGTTTTTTTTTAAAATACTTTGATGTAAAACTAATGAACATATAAATTTTGTTGTTTAAACACTTTATACCGTTCTACTGTATTTTTTAGATCTCTCACCATAATTCCAAATAGACCCTTAATCTGTGAGCTTAAACTTTACCATTTAAAAGGTTAGGCATAGTCGTGAAATGTATAAATATTATATAATTATTTTCAAAAATAATAAAATTTGATTACTATTAAAAAACTGCCATTTACATTTTAATAAATAAGCATATTAATTGGATCTCACATTGTATGTACTTCATGAGCAGCTTCGCAAATTGTTAAATTAGAAAAATGGAAAGAGAAAAAAAAAAAAAAAAGTATTTAGCCACTTTGAGGCCAGCGAGAAGCCCCCAACAAATTGACAAGGACATTATTGACTGAAATTTCAATTCTAGAATAAAGAAGATTCAATACAAAAAGAAATAAAATCATGCATAGCAACCAAGAAAAATTTTTAATAATAGATTTGATTTGGTCCGGTTGTTATTAAAATTAGTTAAAATCGTTGGATAATGAACACATATTCCATGAGTTTTGTCATGGGACACATATCCCTCGTCTAAAGTCTCCAGTTTCAATAAGAATTCAACCCAAACGTTAACCATGTTAATATTGCTACACATATTGATAATGTTAGCTAGCGATCATAGAAGAAGATGTTGAAACAGTATACACTAACAAAAGAAATGATACGTACAAATTTCAAATATACAAGTCTTGATCATATAAGCTCGTTATAAAAAAGGTAGACTTTACTATGAAAAAAATGTGAAATTTTCTTCTTCTTCTTCTTCTTTTTTTAAATGGAATTCACATTTTTACAAATAATTTGTATATTTGAAATTGAGACAAAGATATTTTAGATTTTATTTTATATCTTAACATTCTTTTTCATATATAGTTCAGACTTTTATTTAATAATTAGGTTCAACACATAAAATATTTAATTAAATAAAATAAAGCTGTAGAGTACTCAATATTTAAATTCAAGACAATTGCTATGATATTATGTAAAATTATAAGTATTTAATCTAAAAATTTAAATTGATAAAAAGAGTTAAACTATATTTTATATCTTTGACAATATTGATTGATTAGCTGTGTGACCAGCACGGTACCGGAGTTCTTCTAATGGTTTGATTCAATCCTAAAAAGGTGAGAGAGCTCTCTTCGCTAGCTAGCATGCACTTGCCTTATAAACTAGAGTTTGTTCCTCAAAAGGGTAAAAAAGGGGCTTTGAAATAATAATCAAGACGACTTGATTAATTAGTTGTGAAATAATTAGTTAGTTCCATTGCGCAGGAAATGAGTGAGACAACTTCGCCGTGTGAATGAGTTTTCCTACTCATAATTTCTATACACCATATATATTTTTTATTTTATATATATATATATTTTTGTTTTATTTTTTATAAATTAATTTAGTTATTTTACTCATCATTCATACATCATATATTTGATAAGAGAAAAAAATTAAAAATTAAAAAATTATATATAATATGTGATGTGTAAGAATGATGAATAGAATTTTTTATTTTGAATATATAAATATTACTTGTTTTTGTATATATGTATTGTATGTACATTTGGGTTTTTTAGTAGAAATATTTTAGATATAAAAATAAATTTATAAAGTGACATGACTTAATATAGTATGTTAAAATATAAAATTATTTTTATTATAAAGTATATATAACGAATCATCATATAAATCTACGTTATTTTGTAGATGTATTTTTGTATAATTATTTTGTGCATCTAACACTATACTTATTAAGAAACCTAACTAGCTAGCAAAAATATTAATACAAGTACCTCATAGGCATCCAGAAAAATGAGAAAAAGAAGGCTATATTATATATATATATAGTAAGTTGTAGCTTAGCTAGGATGCAATATTGTGGTTTTAATTAGAAGTTGTGCAAGCATGCGTGGTCCGTCTACAGCAGCAGTTCTGGTAGCAGCTTAATTAGAAGATTCAATTCAAGTAGACTAAAAATGGCTGCTGCAATATTGTACGTTCTTGAAATACTGCACCGTTTTCAATTCACGAACCTATAGAATTGCAAAAATAATTAGCTATATTTATCCAGAAGTTCCGTACCAAATTCCGCTACAATAACTTTTTTTTTCTCTAATCCGCTACAATAACTTATTGCAGCGTGATTTCCCTTCTTTTACCGGCATGCGTGCGACTGAACAAATTTTCCTTCATAAAGCTGCAATATTTTGTGATTATAAAACTTGAATCTCGTGGTATCCTTGGTCCATTGCTTTCGATGCTCACGGATTATGATATAAATGTTCAATAAATTCCATATATATATACTCTAATTAATTCCAGTGTCTATTCGGTTTCTTAAATTCAGACAAAAACTAATTAATTAAACAGATCATTTTAAATATTATTCAAAAATCATTTAACTTTTCTTATCTTCTCAACTTGAGAATGGGTAATTTTTCCATTTTACTACAAAATAAAAAATAATATTAAAAAAATTAGAGGAATTCATAATTCTTATTTATTTAAGAGAATTGATATTTGCAGTCGTGAATATGTCAGCGTCGCATAATCATTTTAAAAAAATAAATAAATACATGACCCATGCGAAAAGAAAATTATTTTTTTAACAATAATGTATCTTACTAATATTTTTTTTAAAATAATTATACTATATTTATACACTTTATGACTATATGTAATATTATTCTTTTTTTTAAACACTTATCTCATAAAACACAGAAAAAGTTGCTTGACTTCTATCCAGAACGATATTTTTATAATATATATTTATACACTTCACGACTATATATAATATTACTCATTCTTTTAAGCACTTATCTAGTAAAACACAGAAAAAGTTGCTTGACTTCTATCCGGAAGGATATATTTATAATATATGATATTCGGTATTTAACTTATTAACATATGAATTATTGATTTCCATTTTCAGTACTGTACAGTGTAAAGCATCGATCGACCTTTCAAAAGATCATGATCAGAACTGACTAATAACGCTGCCATCGTCATGAAATTGATGATTGCTCGTACAGAATACTGACGTGATCTGCCTTTCAATTATTGAGCATGTAATTATCTTCATTATAAGATTGTGAGCTTTTTTAAACAAGTGAGACAGCAAGAATTCAGATCGACATGAGCCACACTTTTGGCATTGGTTCTGTAACACGTAAGGCCGTCACTCATGAAACTCAATATTGATCTTTCGAGTATGCATACAGATATGATAATTAATAGGCGCAGCATATATATATATATATGATTAATTAATTATGTTGATTCAAGATTTTCATTGTTATAGTATTAATAGTGACAAGCTGGGGGTGATGGTACAGAAAAGCAGCCCCACATAAAATTATGTCAATATTGACATATGCCATGCAGTTGAGAAACTTTATGGCCGGCGTACTACTGCCATGTATGTAGGTGGTGCACGCACGTACCTCGTGGCTATTATTATTTAGAATTTTGTTAGGTAAGATAAGTTTGTGCGCCAATTCATATATTCAGTAGCGGAACCAGCAATTTCTTTGAGAAGGGGTTAATTTTTTTTTACCATGTGACACATTTATATAAAATAAATAGAAATTAAAAAATTATAAAAATACTAGTACATATAAAATAGGATCTTAATAATTTACGACATACACTTAAAAATAAGATTCTATAAATATAACTTAATATATGTTTCAGATTTATGACGATAATGTTTTATAAGATAATATATATCCATTATTATTTGTGTAATGAAATATTTTGAATTTAATTTAATTTTTCATAAAAACTATCAAGTGATATTGTAGAAGGTCATGATCTTTTATTCTAGTATATAAGTTATTTTATTATATTTTAGGTAAAACCTAGATATTTTTGTGTCCCATTAAATATATAATGTTATAATTGAGACATCGAATAAATTCTTTTCTTACTTAATGAAGTATAGATGATAAAATCTCTCAACTATTTTTCATATAGACTATCAAATTTAAATGATTTTTCTTGCATTAATTTCAATTTAGACTCCATACATCTAAGAAGCCTATTATTGTATAACAAAAAACTTTAGGGTCCATACTAATAAGTTTATTATTTTTCTTATTAATTTTAATTTAATTTTTGTAAGACCACATCTTTGAAAATAGAAATTATACAAAATTTATGAACTATAAGAAAAAACATTAGAGAGAGACATTTTTAAGTATATTGAAATTTTAGAAAATTTTAAAAAGTATATGGAGATTATAAATATTTTGGGGGGGCCATTTTCTATATTTATAAAACTATATTGAATAAAATCTTAGAATATTGGGGCTATTTTGAAGTTAAAATAAATTTTTTTATTTTGAAAAAATAAAAAAATCTTTTATCTTGTAAAATTTATTTTTATTTTTAATCATATCTTTTAGTTAAATATATACTTACATATTTAATATAGGTCCAGACCACAAAGCTGGATGTGCGCAGGCCGCCTCATGAAGCATGCTATATATATATATATATATATATATGAGTTTTGCTACATATAAGCACAGTCGCGCATTAATCTGTGTACTAATACTGATTTATTCATACTTAAAATTTAAATTAACATTATTTTCAATAAAATTTACTTTTTGACCAATCACATCATATTAGTATACAGATTAGTACACAATTGTGCTTGCAACTATATTTTTTCTATATATATAGATATATGTATATGCATTTAGTTAAGGAAGTCATGCTGTCAAGTAGTGTTACAGGCCGGTTATCACTTATTTAGCTTTGGTTATAAATTTTCTAAGCTCTGTAATTGTTTGTTTAACACCCTCTACCCGCATTATTATAGTACGTACGTACGTACACGTTATTAAATATATATGTACACGTCTTCTTCATTTTACGACAATTCTACATCTCTCTCTCTCTCTCTCTCAGCCATATGCATTGGCTTTGACAAACATGGTACAGACAAGGAAGTTCAGAGGTGTCAGGCAGCGCCACTGGGGCTCTTGGGTCTCTGAGATCCGACATCCATTGCTGTATTCTCTCGACTTATAATTCTCTAGTACTTGCTATGTATTTTCTCTCATAATTTTTATAATTTCCACATCACATGCTTAATTGCTAGCTTCACATGAGTTCTTAATTCACTTTTCTTTTCTCTTTTTCCTTTTCTTTCTTCGTAGTAATCGGAATCGGAGAATCCTTGGATCGATATACTGTGAACAAGTACTAGTACTACGTATACATACAAAATATTATAGGGTTTGATTCATGATTTCTGCGACTTAATTACATGTTGACTGGATCGATTCTATAGCAAACGCGGCCGTGTCTCTGGCCTTTTGTAATTTGGGCTATAGAATTCAGAGGGGTACTTGCGCTAAGAAGAACTCGGCCAACTGCATATTCACTCTCAAACTGATCTAAGTTGATTTTGTTTAACCTAAAACTTATTCCATCATTATTCATGCATTATTAGTTCTATGTGACAAAATGCATATCGATTATCGAATCAGCTTCTTTCTGCATGTGATGTAGGAAAAGAAGGGTGTGGCTTGGGACATTTGAGACTGCAGAAGAGGCAGCACGAGCCTACGACGAGGCAGCCATTTTGATGAGTGGCCCTAATGCCAAAACAAATTTCCCAATCGTCGCAAATCAGCCAAACATTAATCACAACTCTACATCCTCTTCAACTGCAGTTTCTGCAATCCTAAGTGCAAAGCTACGCAAGTGCTGCAAATCCCCGTCTCCTTCACTCACTTGCCTAAGGCTTGACACAGAGAATTCCCACATTGGAGTCTGGCAAAAACGTGCAGGGTCTTGTTCTGATGCGAATTGGGTGATGATGTTTGAGCTTGGAGATAAACATGGACAGGTGACCGAGAAAAACATACCCGCAGCAAGGACATCTGAAGTGGATCGTGAGGAGGAGCCGGATCAAGGTGGAGATGGGATGGATGAGGAGAAGAGAGTTGCATTGCAGATGATCGAGGAGCTCCTGAACAGAAATTGACCAACTTGGTAGTACTGTCAACTTCACATGGGCTGACCAAAGCACGATGTTGCTTCCATGTGCTCGGGTCATTGTCGCCATTGCTGCTTGTGTAATTCCTTTGTTCAAACTAGAGATTTGTTGAATTGAGCCCACCAAGAGGGTATGTCTATCTTCCCACATATGTTGTACTGGGGTTTTATTCAGCAATAATTAATTTAACAAGTGCGTGATGAAAATAAATTGTTTTTTCCCTTCATGATGCTGTGTTCGATCCATTAATGGTCGGTTTTTATTTATTTTTTATTATTATTTTTATTTTTATTTTTAAACAAATTCAAAATCCTTTGGCTATATATCTTCTCGTGTTTTGTTTGTACGTAGGAACTTGTATGTGAAATTACTTCGGTCTACACACACGCGCACATCACGTACAACTACTCACAAGATGAATCTCTATGAATTAGGACTTTGGTTTCTAAAATCAAAAAAGGTTTTATAAGGATATTGGATTCTAATTTGCTTAATTCCCACGACATTTGGAACAAAACTCATTTTCCTGATCATCATGACATCCAGAATAAAGGATATTTTATGGAAGCATGCATGCACTGCCAATGTGTCTTCAATTAGAGTAATTTTACATATAACCGTGAAGTGCGTAAACGCCGCATAATCATTTTAAAAAAGAATGAGATATATTATTAAAAATTAATTTTTTCATATAAATTTCATGTTTTATTCACTTTTTTCAAAACGATTACTTAGTGATTACATAATTCACGGTTGTAAATATCTTTATATATATATATAATTCCAAACATCAAATCGTGGATCCCAATTTGTTCAAGATCGAGACCCTATACTAGTACTTAATATATAAATGTGAGTAGTACTGTGTGATGGCGCTAATGGTATTTGTAATGGATGATCTTAAATCTTAATGACTCGATCCTTATAACTAGAAATCATGCATTATGGATGCGAGACACTTATGATCATCTAAATCTCGCTAGATTGTGATCAGCGAATACTTAAATTAATCTTGATATTTAAGACATGCTTGATCATGAATTTCTTAATATTAATATATAACGCCAGCTAACATTCACTGCAAAAAATAGTACTTTTTCCTGCAAGTGATTTCATTGCAATTAGCATCTATTTATGCCGGAATTTATTTTTTCCCATAAAATCTTGCCGTAGCTGACTCTCTATAATTATTTGGCAATAGAAAATACTTTCAACACGAGCATACTTATAGTGAGAATTACTACTATTTCTGACAGTAAGTAATCGTGAGAAACATATATATTTTTCATAGGAAAAAGTATTGATTCAATGCACCTTTCGCCCCACAAAAAAAGTATTTTCTAACTAAGCTATTAGCTAGAACTAGTTATTTTTGACGTGTACTGTTGGTAGGAAATTCTCTTCCCTTAGGTACCAGAAAAGCTTTTATAACAAACTAAAACTAATGGAGAAGGGAAAAAAAAGTATAAAGTACTATATATACACGCTCATATATATATATGCTCACGTTTGTAATGTATAATACGAACATGAATATTTATACTCATGCTTAAGTAGTGTCATTGAAAAGAGTAATTAATTAGTTGCGGCCTTCAAGTTAGAGTAAGTACTATTTCCTCCTACACATGAATGATCTGCTGATCTTAATAAAAAAAAAAAAAAAGAAGAAAACTAACGGCCTCGATCGTTTCTATTGAAATAGTAGTTAGAATTAATGGTTATTTATTTCATTGATGCCACAACCATTAATGATTGAAGAGCACTCGAATTGATGGTGCAGTATATATGCTAGCAAATATATATATACTGATTTCATGAATGAATGGCTTAATTAGGGTAACGTATGCGGAAAAATCGCTTTGGTTTGATCTCAAATATTAGTACATCACTTATACGTTCGTAGTCTAACCATGCATGACTTTGTACTTGAAAATAATATATCATAAATGCACTGTGACAAATAGTACTGAAATATTCCTGATCATCCTGTGTTCATTATCATACGCCCCCGGCCCGGCCCCCATCATCATTATAGGTATGAATTGGACCTTTCAAGCCTTCGCACGGTAATGGAAATTAATCGCAGATTTTGAAGTATCAGAACCCCTACGTACGTGACATTTGTCTCTTATAAAAAGATGATCATGAAAGTTCCATGGATCACTTGAAGTGGTTCAGGTAGTTGGTTGATCACCGAATCGCCGATCCTTCATTTCCAGTGCATGATCAGCTCTTTCATTTGCAGATTTACAGAGTACTTACGTACGTACATAGTACTACAACAATCTATAGTCAATTTTAGGGAAAAAAATTGTCTAAATCATATTTTTTCCAAGATGTAAGCCATCGCGCCTAGCCGAGGCTGCATGCGCATGCCTGCTGGCTGCTGGATCGAGTTAAACAAACTCAAAACCTGCCTCGATCTCATCCCATATAATTAGTGCTGCATCTTAATTTTCATGAGATGGAAATGGCCGTAGATCAAGTACTATTAAATCGTGTAAAATCTCAAGATTTCATGTAGACCAACTTCCTATATATATATAAAACGACTTCACGCGGTAATTTGGCTGCGCACACAGGCCAGCGCGCGCGCGCAGTATGCCAGTATGGCTTAAATTTGTGCAGTTCCGCAACCATAAATACATATATATGTTAGTAAGAAAAATGGAACTTTGCATTATGAATCTGGTTCTTCGCATGCAGGACTGGGTGCAGTGCAGAACAAGTACATAATATTTCGCCTAGCTTCGATCAGGTACTAGGTTGGCTCGATGGTGTCCCAAAATTAGTCACATTTATGTTGTCCTAGCTATCTAGGTTGGCTAGATAATGACTCATTATTGGCTTTATGGTAAGTAGGAGCTGCTAGCCTTCGGGTTTGATTCAAGATGATCATGATGAGATTTATAATTAGCCAATATTGACAATTCTTAATTTGTACGTACGTATTATTAATTAATTAGAGTACTAGCTGCTAGCTAGATAGTGATGCACGTGTTTAATTATTATTAGATCAAGTTGTATACGCGGAAGTATTAAGATGAGTAGAATTATTATCTATAATGAACAGTGGTTAGTTGCTGTACCAGCACTAGTTCATTTGTATAATTCTATATATTAATTAGGGCTAAGTACTATAATTATGTCCATTTATTATTATTAATTATTTAATTAGTTATCATGTATGCAAGTGGGTTTTGGATTAAGGAATTGGTCCGTCTCCTGGATCGTGCATACATGCAGTAGATCGTCAGAGTCCTAGCTAGCTAGTACGTACTGCACGCATGGATTTTGACATACTCAAATCGAATGATCAGTTCGTGGAACTGAACGATCTTATGACCGATCCATGCATGCAGTCTATAATTAATTGGGTCCGGTTAACCTACCGTCCAGCTCTTGCGCAGTTCTAATTGCTGAGAACACCGAGGCTTTTTTTTTTTAAAAAAAAAATTCATATTTTTAAAATTTTTTTAAATATTTTTAAAAAATAAAAAAAATACATTAATATACTTAAAATTACTTTTTTAATTACTAAATAAATAAAAAATTACCAAACGTCACACTTGAACGGTACCACTACCACCGATGCAGCATAGTAGCATCATGCTAATTAGGGCTGTAAAACGGTCGGTCCGGACCGAAAAAACCGACCAGATCGATCGATTTAGTCCGGTTCAGACCGGACCGAAAAATATAGGATTAGGGTTTGGTCCATGATTCCTTGGACCGAACTAGTTCGGTCCGGTCCACGGTCCATGATTCTATGGACCGAAGTGGACCGGACCGACTAAATTAAAAATATATATTTTTATTATATATATATTATTTTATATAATTAATTATGTAATTTTCATCTAACCTATTCTTATTTATAATATAAAATTTTAAATATGTAATTACAAGATAATATTCTATTAATTAAGTAGTGTATATTATCAATTAATTATAACTAATTCACCATTAACTAATTACTAACATCTACATTTATATCTAATTAAAGTTATTAGATAAATGTTTTGTAAAATACTTAAATTGTAAGTAAATATAAAACAATTGGTAAATTATAAATTAACTAACCTAATGAATTCCCCGTTATGTATATATGTATATAGTATATATATATTATAATTTATATATAAATATAATTTATAATTTAGAATATGTATTATGTATGTATATATAATTTATAATATGTATCATTGATCATATAAAATTTCTTTTTAATGAGTTAATTGCATAATCTATATTAATAATTTACTTAATTTTAATTTAGTAATTTAAATAAAATGTTTAATTGATTTATTTAGAAAAAATGAATAAAAAAGAATAATTGGATCGGACCGAATGGACCGATCGAATGGAACCGGACTGAACGGACCAACTAGATATTTGGTCTGGTCCGATCCAAAAAAATGATAAACCGAAAAAATGATGGACCGAATCGGATCGGACCGAACCCAACCAGACCGTACCGTTTTCACCCCTAATGCTAATTAATTAAGTACTTTTTAGGTAATTAGTAGTCGTAGGGCCACCCGATGAATACGAATATTATATAATTAAGATTATTAAATAAAAAATTGTATATAAGATCAGCAGTACCCGTAGTCCTCAAGTTAATTAGCTTATTCATAATGCCCAGAATTTAATTAGTTGAGCATTTTAAATATTATCAAAGTGTTTAATTTTATTATTATAATTTTTTAAAATTTTTACACAAAATATAAGAAATAATATTTTAATTTTTTCTAATTTCAAAATAATAATAATATTATAATGTATAATATTTTATTTAATTTTCAACTTTTATCTTAATTTATCTCATCTTAACTCATTATCTAAACACTACCTTAGTCTCCTTTTTCTTTTGCAAGTACTTCACCTTGTGCTTGTATGTTAGTGATAAAAAAAACAAAAAATCCACTATAAAAGAAATTGATTTTTCTAACCAAAATGATTATTTTCGACGACAACGAGTAGTGACCGTGTGATTTTGTTTGGGTGGAGAGAGGAACCAAGCTAGCTACCTAATACATTTCTTGTTTGGAAAACTAAAATACTTTATCTGTGGTTTGGATCATGAGATGTGTTAATAGAACTACAAATAAACATAATAAAAATAAACTTACTGCATCACGTGTTAATTATTATATTTATATTCATTATTATATGTAACGAGTAATGCTAAACATATTGTCTTCGTTAGGCAGGTTATCCAATTGGCTAGATGTCACATTATATTAAAAAAAATTATAAGAAAATAACAAAATGACAATTAAAAACAAAAAAAAGTAGGGTGGTTGGTTAGCTAATTAATTAGTACGTACGTAGAACAAACAACTCAAAGGTGGATTGCGCCATTTGTGTGATGGTTTTGTCAACAATATATAAATCCTCGCGAGATGGCCATCTAATGTGACATCTATAACCATGGTTAGATTTGCCTTGCGAAAATGAATGTACGTCCGCGTGGGGGCCAAATGGCCTATCTCCTATGGCGTGGTCACAACCAGTACTCCAATAAGCATATGCGCGCGGGTGGTCGCGACAACTTAGCTATATGGCCCATCAAGCGGGGTTGGCTGCGAGCTAGTACTTTTACACGGATCATGACTGTGCTCATGAGTTATGATCAAGTGTGGTGCCAGGTGTCTAGCTAACAAACTCTAGATCAATTAATCATAAATCAGTTTAGCTATATGGCCCATCAAGGGAGGTTGATACGTACGTACCTTCTTGTATTATTACAAAAACACTACTTATTTACAGTTAATTATTTTCAGTTTAATGATTATTTTTAGTTAAAATGTGTTTGTTTTAGTCACAAATAATCTATTTCGTTGCAAAAAATTAATCACAAATTTCCATTTTTTTAAGTGTATTTTAAACTTAAATATATCAATTAAGTTTATGTTGAGAACTAATGTAGTTAACTTCAAAAACCAATTGACTTATAAACGTAATTATGTTTATATGCCATACTCAAATGGAAAGTGATGGGTCTACACGTTATCATATATATGTAAGTTTATAATAAACTGGTGTGACTTAGGCTTAGTTTGGATTATAAGTCATTTCAATCAACCTCATCTCATAATTAAAATTTTTACAAATTTTTAAATAAAATATAACAAACAATGTAATTTTTTCAAGTTTAAAAATAATAATAATTTAAAAAAATAATATTTTATTCAATTTTTAACTTTCATTCAAAACTATCTCATCTTATCTTACTATCCAAACCCTACCTTAATGTGATACGTACGTCATATCTATTTTATAATAGTACTAATAAAAATATATATACTTTATAACAAAAGTTATTTTATAATTTAATACACTTTATCATATCATATCAGTTTATAAATTGATCTTTATAATATATATATGTAGATTACTGAATATTCATTCTTTGTTAAAATTATAAAATGCCAATTAAATGTGATAATCTGAAAAATAATTTGTACTAATTTCAAATAGACAATGTAAAAAATAAAATAAACCCCACGTAAAAAAAAAAAAAAAAAGTAAAATAAACTACTTTTTATTAATAAAATCTCATTTTTATTAAAATCACGTCAGAGTCCAACTGATCTTCTTTGAATGAAAAACTTCCCAATTCCATGAAATAAACTTGACATGTCATCTCTCGGCATTTAACAATTAAATTGGCAAGAAAGATAAGCTAGCGACGCAGTATAATGTTAATGCAGGTTGGATCTTAACGGTGGTTATAATACTTACCAATTCATTGTGGTTTGAACATTCAATGACTAAATAATGTTGGTAATTTAACATGCTATCATCAAAACATAGTTTATTAACGTTGCCCCCCCTCTCTGTGTTACTGTAGTCAGTAATTACTCATGAAATTATGTCAATTAGTAATTGTTCCATTTACTTGTAAAGAAACCTTTGGGGTGCTGTTACATTTATTTATTAAGATTACATTTGAATATTGAAATAATCTAAAATGATCTATAAATAATAAAAAAATAATAATAAATAACTTGTAAATAAGAATGAACAGTCATAATGTAGTATGAGGTGATCTCACTAATCATAGCCTAAAAATAAAAATTTAAAAAAATTATATATAAAATGTATGATATAATTTTTCTCTTATTTGTGAACATACTCTCTTTCCTTGGTGAATCTTAGATTTATTAACTGAATCTGATTTGAATGGAATAGATGTTAGTATTTAAAATTAATAATTTTTATTATCAATTGTGGACACATGACCAAAATTAAGGAATTCAATTTTTAGAGATTTGATCCGAGTCGGAAATCATGCATGACACGAATCCTAGTTAACGGTCGAAATTTTGATTTCCCCGCTCTCCGGTCTTCTTCACCAATTGACAACCCTAATTCTCTCTCTCTCTCTCTCTCTCTCTCTCTCTCTCTCTCTAATTTTCAGTCTCTTTCTTGGTTTAATTTTATAGACAGCTCAGTTACTCTGCAAAACCCTAAAACACACACTATCTCGCTGATAGAGCGAAAAGGTTGGCAAAGACAAACTATCAAGACTTCTTCAAAATTTTTTTTTTCGGTAGTGCTCAAGAAAACCATAGCCTAAACTCTATAATAATTCAGTTAGTGTCTTTTCCCTTTTGTTTGTAGTGTAAGATGGGTGAAGTGAAGGACAACGACTACGAGGAAGAGCTCGTCGACTTTGAAGAAGATGACCCTAAGGCCTTCGACTCCGCCTCAGCCAGACCCCAAGCTGATTCCGCCAAGAAGTTAGTGTCTCTCTTTCTCTCTCCCTCTTCTTTTTGATATTCGATTTCCCATTTGTGATGTGTTTGACTACCGAGAAAATCCTCGTATAGAAGAGAAAAAATGAAATTAAGAGAAAAATAAAATAAAATAAAATACGAGGCTCGCGTCTTGATTTGTGTTGTAGTGTTTATTATTATTATTATTATTATTATCATAAATGGCTTTATCTGTTTGGTGCTTAGTACTTGCTTGTTCCCTGCTTGGCTAATGATAAAACCAAGAAAAGTACGACTGTACCTGTAGGAGACAGTAAAAGCATTGTATCTGTTGTGTTCGGTTTTCAAGTCTAGTAATTAAAAGGTAGGATTTTCAAGATTTGGGTATGTTTGAAATAATTTGGTGAGGTATGTTGACAAAATTGCCCTAAAAATGCTTTAAGAATTTTGATCTAATGTGGTATTACCTTAATCACTCATTTGGCATTGGTTCGGTGAAGTGTTTAGCAAGGTCCGTCTGGCTACAACAGCATTTTGTCCAGAAAACTTTTTCAGAGGGTTTGCATGTGTGTTTTCTGGTTACACGTTGATTTTGTGATTGTAGGTGCTTGATGGTCCAATTTTGGTGTGAAACCTCCTATTACATTGAGACAATTTTTTACTTTCCGCATCTCGTATTTTTTTAACAAATATATTGAACTAATGTGTCAACTTAGTTTTCTAATCTGCTAATTATATTTTCTTTGCTGGTGTAGGGGCTATGTTGGGATTCACGGTTCGGGATTCAGAGACTTCCTGTTGAAACCAGAGCTTCTTCGAGCCATTGTGGATTCAGGATTTGAACATCCATCGGAAGGCAAAGTTCTAATCTATATTTTCATAATATCTCAACGGGGAGCCTTAATATCATGCCAAATTGCTGAAATTTGAGCGAACATTTAATTGCTGTTAATTTATCTTCTTGGGTGCATTTTGCCTGCTTGTTTTTTGGGTGGTTTTTTTTTTTTGTTTCCCCAATGATCCTTACTATTGCTCGTAATTTATCTGTGATATATGATATCTGTGATGGCATCCAGGCTTATTATTTTGTTGATATTGGTGACTGTGTTTGTACTGGTTATCTGACTGAAGAATTGAGATGTTCTGTTTACTTACATGCTTGCTGCATCTTGTCTTATCTTGCATATTATGTGTGCTGACATGGGTTATTTTATTTTATTTTTATATATATATATTTATCTACTTGATGTCTTGCAGGTAATTACTACTACCATATTCATGATTTGGGCCAGAAAACTGGTTTGCTAAAGCTTTCCATTAAAAGAACCTGGACGGTCATTAATACTTACCGAGGATTCGTCTGGTGCAATTTTATTTGGTTCTTCAATAGTGCAACATGAGTGCATCCCCCAAGCTATCCTAGGAATGGATGTCATCTGTCAAGCAAAATCTGGGATGGGGAAAACTGCTGTCTTTGTTCTTTCCACTCTTCAGCAGATCGAACCTGTTGCTGGTCAAGTTGCAGCTCTTGCTCTTTGCCACACAAGAGAACTAGCTTACCAGGTAGGTCAACTGATTCTTATAGTTGATAAGTGCCCCTTGGTGGTGCTACAGAATCCTAAAAATGATTTTTCCATGTGCATGTATCTCAATGTTGGAATTTTTAGAGAGATTTTCAGTGTTGTAGTTTTACATGGTAATAATATCTTCTCTTTTTCTTATAACTTCTTCAGATTTGTCATGAATTTGAGAGGTTCAGTACCTATTTGCCCGACATCAGGGTTGCTGTCTTCTATGGTGGTGTGAATATTAAGATTCACAAGGATATGTTGAAAAATGAATGCCCTCATGTTGTTGTTGGAACACCTGGAAGAATCTTGGCTCTAGCCAGGGATAAAAATCTTGGGTTAAAGAATGTGAGGCATTTCATTCTTGATGAGTGTGATAAGATGCTAGAATCACTTGGTATGATCATCTTCTTATTCTTCTTCATCTCTTAGCCCCTTGTTTATGTATTCTGAAATCTGAATCTTTTTGCAATTATCTTGTTTCAGTTACTCTTATCTATTATTTAGTTAACTGTAAATGGTTTTCTTATGTGATTTTTTTTTTTTTGTTCCCCACATGCTTGTATCTTTTACAGACATGAGGAGAGATGTGCAGGAAATCTTCAAGATGACTCCTCATGACAAGCAAGTAATGATGTTTTCAGCAACTCTGAGTAAGGAGATTCGTCCTGTGTGCAAAAAATTTATGCAAGAGGTAGTACCATCATCTTTTCTTTGGTGGTAATAAAAATACGAAGTTTTGATATCTTTTCCCTGTAATGTGTTTGCTTTGCTGGTTATGTATCGATTGTACTGTTGTGGCTTGGTTCTTATTTTTCCCTGCCATTGGCAAGGCAATCATGCCCAGAACTTGCAGTATGTGGAATGATTTTAGTACTTTATTTCTCCTTGTTTTCACTTCTTTCTGTGGGTGCAATCCTATCCTTGACACTTTTGGCTATTTAATTTAGCGATAGTGTTTGTGGGCCTAAGTGAGGATATTGGTTCATTTTAATGTTACAGCCAATGGAGATTTATGTTGATGATGAGACCAAGTTGACTCTTCATGGTCTTGTACAGGTATCTTCAACACATTATTGCAAGATTTCTTTCATCAGTTGACTGCTTGTTGCTCATCAACTAATGCCTGTCCTCTCTCTCTCTGCAGCACTACATTTTATTGAAAGAAGCAGAGAAAAACCGCAAATTGAATGATCTTCTTGATGCATTGGACTTCAATCAAGTTGTCATTTTTGTCAAAAGTGTCCACAGAGCAGCTGAGCTGAACAAGTTGCTTGAGGAGTGTAACTTCCCCTCTATCTGCATTCATTCAGGAATGGCTCAGGAGGAAAGGTTTGTAAAACCTTCCTTTGGCCCCACCATATTGATGGGAAAAGAAAGGGGGTGGGAGGGAGGCTAATGGGCACATTGGGTTTTGCCAATGTGATTACTTCTATGAAAGCCGGCAGATCACTAGTGCTAACTCGTGAGAAGTAGCTAATCTGGTGGCTGGACAACGTGTGGGTTAGGGACTTGTGGGAGAGAGATGCCTGATCTGTTGGCTGGTTGATGTAACTTATGAGAAGTAGCTAATCTTGTGGACACGTGGGACAGGTTTCCAAATGGGAGCAGTGAAGAGAGAGGGTGTTTTGGGTTTTGTTTTGGTTCAGGTTAGAATCGGTGCAAGTGTAGGAGTTGAGGAGGGAAAGAGACAGTACTTATCAGGAGGGTGTTGGTCAAAACTGTATTTGGTTAGATTTTACATCCACCATTGATCCCCAACCTTATGTTGTCAGTATTCTCGGTCCCATCTAATGTATTCCTTCATAAATATTTTATTTCCTTGTTTATTATACTCCTTTTCAATCATAATTTTATCTAGCATTTTTTAATGATCAGATTGCTAGCATCAAAATTTTAGATAATGAAAGAGACTTGTATCTTTTTACTTGGCAGAGAGTAGTTTTCTTGGTGGTTGATAGAATTGACAGTAAGGAATATTGAAATGCACTCTATCTTTTTAGCCCAGTGGAGTGAGTGGTTTAGTTGGTGGTTGATTCTGTATTGATTTTCTTCAGGTTGAAACGTTATAAGAATTTCAAGGAGGGGCAATCAAGAATTCTCGTTGCAACAGACTTAGTTGGGAGGGGGATTGATATTGAGCGTGTTAACATTGTTATCAACTATGACATGCCAGATTCTGCTGATACATACCTACACAGGGTACTTTCTTACTTCCAATGATCTGTGTTTTTTTATTGGTATTGTCACTAGTTTGTCACTGAATTTGCTTCCTTCTGTCACCCGGGGTTGCCATAACTTCATCTCCACAGGTGGGAAGGGCTGGTAGGTTTGGGACCAAGGGGCTTGCAATTACTTTTGTCTCGTCTGCTGGCGACTCAGATGTCCTTAATCAGGCAATTTAGTCATTTCAAATTATTATCCTTTTGTTTTCCTTCCAGTTACGCTTTCATGTTGATTTCAGAGTTTAGCATTTTGTTTTCCAGGTTCAATCAAGGTTTGAGGTGGACATAAAGGAGCTTCCCGAGCAAATTGATACTTCAACTTATAGTAAGATAATCTTTAGCACTCAACCAAAAATACTGTTAAGATTGGATTCAAAAGAAAAATTTATGTTGAATAAGCTAGTTAGATTGGATGCATGTCACAAGACCATCTACAGCTGTTATTTTGATCCCTTATGTTTTGGTTTCTGAATTTTCAACTTCTTTTGTATGCAGTGCCATCGTGAAGGATTGGTTTTTGGGGCGAGAACAAGCCTTTATGCAATAATTAAGATAATGACCGTGGCGATGGTCTTTAGTGGCCAGTTGTGTTTTAGTCATTTATAAAATGTAGACCATTGATATTCAGCGAATAATCCATTATTCGGATTATATTTTCTCAGTACTGATTTATTAGATCTTCAACTTCTTTTTTTTTTTTTTTTTTTTTTGTATTTTTGTTTTTATACCTCGTGTTTGAGTATATACAGTGGTTGTATAATTGTATTATTGTTGTCACTTTTTTGTTGAACGAAAAAAATTGTAATATTGTTCTATTTGTGGTGTTATTCTATTTTTATTTTGTCAGTCATCTATATATTTATGAATACAAGACTATGAAGTATCTCAAAGCATGATGAAGATTATCACTTACTAGTATGTAAACTAATAATGTCAACTCGTATTTGCATCATCATTTGATCTTCGTTTCTGTTCCAGATGCATGCAAGTAATTAAACCCTTCTTACCGTTTATAGGTTTTCCTTTTGAGCATATTTATTGAAGAGAAGTGACAACTTTATTTTCCAATAGTCGTCTAAAATTGTTTGTGGCTACACTTAGATGTTGCGATAAGTTTAATTAATTTATAAATAATAATATTTTATAGATTTTATTGAGATGAATTTAAATTTTTTATATTAAAATAATAGATAAGTTTAACTTTTTTAAAAGAAATTAAAAAAATAAAAGATCTTATTAATAATTGAGTTGAGATAAATTTAATTTAATTTCTAAACATTACCTAAAATTCTAAACATAAGTTTATATATCATATACTATACACTTTTTTTTTTTTAATTTTTTTAATTTTTTCTTTTACCAAATATTTAGCATACAGATAATAAGTAAAATACTAAAAAATTTTAAAAAATAAAAAAAGTGAGATATATGGTGTGTGGGATTTATAAGGAATAAAACTCTTTTATATTTTATTGTATTTTTAAAAAAATTGGCTGACTCGGCAGTTTCGTGACGTGGCAGCTGCTGATAGGTCTGCCACATCATCGGATTAACATGCTCAGAATCAGCAATCTTGGACAATAAAAGAGGACGAAGAAGCAAGAAACAGCCACTCGAAGAAGCAGCGGTAACTATACGGGCTAAAGAAAAGAAAGAAGAGGAGTCAAGACGTGAGAGAGTCGTTGTGGTGTAAGTGATCACACACATAGAGAACGGAAATGGGGTGGATAGGTGAGACGATGGACTCTATCAAATCCCTTCAGATCCGCCAGGTCCTCACCCAGGCCATCAGTCTCGGTTCTCTACTTTCTCTCCTTTTCTCCCCCTCTACACCCATATCTATACTTATTTCTGTAGCTATACGTCCTTCTATACCTTTATTTAAAAAAAAAATATGTGCTTCAAATCGTCTTGCATGAGGAACTTATTTGACTATGCTCTGTTCTGGTGCTAAGAAAATGTGGGAATAAATCAAAAATTGAAGCTTTGAATGATGTATACTGTGTCTATACATTAATTTATTGAGTTTCTTTAGCCGTGAATGAATGTTTGTCTATACATTAACTTGATGGGTGCCGATCGAGTTAGTGTTTTGAACTATGTGCAAAGGCAATATAAAATGATTTCCTCGCTCAATTTTTGATAAATTGTTATGCTTTTGCACCAGGCATGATCGTTACTTCTGCTTTAATAATTTGGAAGGCATTGATGTGTATCACTGGCAGTGAGTCCCCTGTTGTTGTTGTACTTTCTGAAAGCATGGAACCTGGCTTCAAGAGGGTAAGTGAATCGAATGTGTGGAGGTTTCAATTATTTTTATCGAAGTATGGTGTTTATCGAGTAGTTTTGGTGTGGCTTGGAATCTAGAACGTACTCTTTTTTCGTAAAACTACTTCGGCAAGAATTGCGTAAGACCCTATACTATTATTAAAGAAGGAAGAGAAGAAAAATCTCTTCTATTCTCATTTCTTATTTCTTTTTTCAAAATTTACAAGGGGTAGTGATTGGTTCTTTCTTAAGCAAAGTATATTCACATAAAATTGTTTTCTACGATGAGAAGGCAATGGGGGAGAAAGCCATTGCATATATGCATGCAATGTACCATATTAAATGTATCTATTAACATGGTCAATCCTGTTCTTGGCTTCTTGCATTGCTTAACAAACTATAACCTCATGCAGGGAGACATCTTGTTCTTACACATGAGCAAAGATCCTGTTCGTGCAGGGGAGATTGTTGTTTTCAATGTTGATGTAAGTTTGTTTTAAAATTTTTGCCTCTTTTTTGCATACTTTAGTGCATTATGATTTTTGATTTGTTTGTACAATGTTGATAGGGTTCTAGTAGTGAACACACTGGGTTGGAACCGTCTCCATTTTTTTTTATTAGTAAATAAGGATTTTATTGATAATAGGCGAAGCCAAGTACATGGGAAATATACAAGAGTCACACCTAGGCATGACTGTCTAAAAATACAAGAAAATCATGTACATTCATGCCATTAAAGTCTATTACAATCGAGCAATGGAATAAAGTGTGTAGAAAACAAGTTTAAAGCTCATCCATTATTCGTTCAAGATCCTCAAAGCTTTGACCGTCCCTCTCCATCTGTATGCACCACCATAGGTAGGCCGGTATCATCTTCCATGTAGCTGCAACTTGAGAATTACCCCGAATTCCTTGCCAACTAGCAAAAAAATTCAACAAACCTTCTTGGAATTACCCAAATGAGTCCCACTCTTGCCAATATATCGGTAGCACTAACCCAATACAATGAAGCAGCATTTCCTTAGATTATCTAAGGTGAGAATCTTTCCTAAGGAAGCTTTTAAGGGGGACTTAGTCTTCCATATGTTCTTCCATGAGAATGTTCTTGTAGAGTGTCATAAACGACTTATAGTATAATTGTACAATAAATCTCCCCTTCTTGGAAGCTGACCATATCATCTTATCCGCTCCTCCAAACATTCTACAAGTGTGTAAAAGATTGAAGAAATTTGTAAATGTGTCAATTTCCCAACTCTAAGGAAAATGATGTTCCATTGGGGTGAGCCACTAGAGAGATCCATAAGCTTTGCTACTGAGGCCTCCTTTCTTTGTGCAATGTTGTATGGTATTGGGTTGGCTTCTTTGAGGATTTGATCTCCACACCACATGTCATTCCAAAATTTAATTCTAGAACAATCCCCAACTACAAAACGTGTTGATCGATGGAGATTGGTCCAGCCTCTTTCCAAAGCCCCACCCCATGTGATCCATTCACTTCATTCGAGCACCATCTTCCTAACAATCCACCATATTTGAAATCTATGATCACCCTCCATAAAACTCCCATTTCTTTGTGATATCTCCATAACCATTTACCCAACAAAGTTTTGTTGAAGACCAACAAATTCTGAATTCCCAACCCGCCTTCACATATAGGGTTACAAACTGTAGTCCAATTCACCAAATGATGCTTGAATTCTTCGTCTATTCCCCCCATAGGAAATCTCTTTGCAATTTCTCTAACCGGTGAGCCACCTTGCATGGTATTGGAAATAAGGATAAGAAGTAAGTAGGCAGGTTGGAGAGAGTACTTTTGATCAATGTAACTCTACCACCTTTGGACAGGTAAAGCCTCTTCAAACTCACTATTTGCGCTCCATTTTTTCCAACACCCCATCCCAAATAGATTGTGACTTAAAGGAGGCACCCAATTTTAATCCAACACCCTGTCTTCATTTTTAATCCATAGAACATGGTGGACTAGCATAATTGCTTCATTTAGGAAATGAATAGTTATGGTGCTGTTGGGTTATCATTTGGTGTCTGCCTAGTCATGTTGATTGTAGTATAGGCATCCAATAAATAAAAGGATTAGATAGAGCAGCAGAAGGGGTATGCCTTTTCTCCAACTGAGAAGAAATCATGTAACTGATGATATTACTATAAAATGAAGCTAACTTTAAAGAATCCCCTGGGCAATTTTTTATAACATAAAAGCTGAGAAATAAAAGAAATGACGTAAGCTAGTTTTATGTGAAACCAACACTGCTTAAATGTCTAGATAATTCACTAAGTCTGTGGAAATTTATTCTAATCTTGGCACTCCTGCTCTGTATCTACAAAATCATCATCTTGGACATTAAAACATGAAAATAGAGAAACAAACAAATGAGTCGAAGACTCAGTAATTGCAGATCATACTGTAAACTTAACTTAGTTTTAACATTAGGCTTAATTTTGAAAACTGACATATATCGTCACACATTGACATAACATATATATCATTCATTAGTAACATGAGCGGAATCATACATAATCATGACAATAAATGTAACGTGGATGCATGAATGATTGACTCCATGCATTTCCTAACAATCATACACGACTTGTTCATCTTGTCTCTCACTTATTTAGTGACCATCATTACATGTGTACATCGGTCCAATTGTCGTTGACTGTATATAACATATCATAACATGTAGTGAAACATGCGTGAGTCCTTGTTATCACTTAACATCTGGTGTACCATACTTGAGTCCATGGCACCACATAACGTATCATAAAATGGAGTGAAACACACATGAGTTCATATTATCACATATCATATGATGAACTATGCGAGTCCATGATACTTCATAACGTATTATAACATGTAGTGAAACACACATGAGTGTGTTATCGCATATCATATGGTGAACCACGCTTGAGTTTGTGGCACCCCATAATATATCATAACATGTTGTGAAACACGCTTGGGTTTGTGGCTTGCACATCCACCCATCACATAAGACCAATTTTAAAGTTCACTCGTCATTCATGTGTTTTCTTACTAACTTTCATAATGCATGTGAACATGTTTGACTTCATGAATTTACCTGGCATGACATACTCTTGTTTATGGCATAACATTATGCATGACATATTAATATGAGTCTTACACCACATAGCATAACATGGCATAACATGATCTAAACATTACATGGCATACATGTGATTTTCATAACATCTCATCCCTCTAACAATCTATACCAGTATAGCATCACAAGCATATCATCGTAATTCATTGAGATTCGTGAAAAGTGGCCTAACCTTGACTTGGCTTGTAGTGTAGCGTAGGTAAACATCGCATTTTTCATGCACAATCAGAATAATTATAGGACACATATAATTATGATCATGCTACTTACCTCTTAGCGTTGCTTCCACAATCTCATGTCGTAGCTTGTGATCTATACGAGGCACTAATTGTCACTAACGTTTCTTAAAAAAACGTGTCATATCATTCTAATTGCTTGAAATCATACCATAGAGATAATTTAATAAATATTCACTTATGCTAAGATTAATAGATAGTAATATTATTTAAATAACATATTCATTGATTTTCTATTTAAAATATAACATAATAATTTTATTAAAAATCCAATTAAATAGGCAATTGGAATATTAACTAAAATAATAGGCTCAATAGTATACTTTAAAATATACTTTAAATTCCTTAAATATTTTTTTTATAAGTAAAAATATTATACATATCAATAGGAGTAACCAAGTACACTAGATGTATACAAGAAAACATCTAGCCCATACTAGCTAGCCCCAAATGATCCAAAAAGCCCATGAAAATTGGAAAATCTATCCAAACTACATCAAGCTCGAATTGGAATTGAACACACCTCCCTAACCCCAACCCCTGTAAGACTAATACTCTACCTGAAACTCCCTCTACGAGGACGTCTTCATAATGCCCTCCCTTTTGTCTTCCCTCGACTTGAGCTACATCCCTTAGCATTGTAGTTGATTGCCCAAGAAAGACACTTTAACTCTCTTCTTTTCTTAAAACTTGATTTGGTTTCAAGCGAGTTGCCCACCTCTATCGTAGTGAGAAGTGCTTTAAATTGCTCTTCAAATCCTCCACATGAAAGCCTCACAAGATGCTGAATCTTGTTAACCTTATGCAAAACTCAATCTGATGGTGAACCCGCTATGTTGTTTGTCGGAGGAAGAGAAACCAGGGGAACAACATTATCCCCAGACACAGTTCCCAATTGCTCTCTCGACCCTAGACATTCCTCCTCACAAGGCACCAACGATAAACATGTAATTTCCTCCTCGCAGTATCCTGCATTCAAATCCCAAAGCTCCTTAAAAGCTTTGTTGCTGTCCACTGTTGCTGTCATTAGAGGTTCCTTCACCTCCAACATAGGTTTCGTCATTCCATCAATGAGAACATTGATTGTAGGTGCTCCACCCTTCGAAGATCCTTTTTGTGCCACTTTGTTAGCCCTAATACTACCTTAGGAGGCATAGAACAGGTAGGGGGAGCACTACCTTCTGTTACCCTATTTTCATCTTTTGAAAGAAGCTCGTTTGCTTCTTTGAAAGTACACAAAACCCTAGAAGGACCCCCATCTTCAACTGAAAGTGAACCTTGGAAAAAGGTACCAACCCCAATTGCAACTAGTGACTGAGGGCAGTCAGACGGCCAACCAGCTTGAACAGTGGTGTTGGCGTCTGACGACCCTATATGTGACAGTGTCGAAGTGCCCTTTGCTGGCACACTTGAGGCCTTCAAACCCATAGGATCTACCCCAACCCCCCTTGTCTGTTTTCAACCCACCACCCAAACCCATGACTAGGTCTTACCCCTTATCCACATTAATGGTAAAATCTCTCACATACTCCATAACTCTCGTCAATTGAGCTTTAACAGTCCACAAAGACCCCCTCCACTTCTCTCACACTCAAATACTCGACCGGGGCAGCCATTCCACCCTGCACCACATGGTGCTTACCCCCAATTTCTCCCAATTTCACCCGACAACCTTTGTCTCCTACAAGTGTCTTACCCTTTCTTTATGCCGTGGAGCTATTCTCGACTGGACTACCCGCCAATGACTTCAACATAGATGAGGCACCTTCGACCGAAGGAAGGCCTTCCTATTGTCTTTCAATCAACGAACTCCCATCTTTTTGCATGCTTTAGAACAACGGCTTTGGACCCAGTGACACTTCGAATGGAATTTAGAAAACCTTTCCATCTGATGCCATTTTCCCCTTTATGGATCATCAACAAACATTTCCTCATCCCATTTCAGAATTCTGAAAGTTGCAGAAAACTTCCCCTTGAGTTGATATGATGTCAAATGATGAGAACTCCATTACCCATCCTTAACTCCCTGAAGAATCCATCATGACAGATGAGTTCTAAATAATGCTCTATCCCCTCACCAACCCATGAAGCTATCATCCCACATAGGCACATGAACTTAGCTATCCTTTTATTATGTTTAGAGAAGCGAAAGCTATTCCCTCCCTTTTTCGTTAAAACGGAAGTTTTTTATTCCACCTTTAACCACATCTCACCTTCCATCTGAAACGAATCAGCGCTGCGCGTCATCATCCTTTGGTCCCAACTCATAGCATCATCTCCCAAAACATCAAAGCTTCATCTCACATTGTCATCTCAGGCATCATCTCCCAAAACATGTAGATCTGATTTGGGAGTGGTTTCCTGAGAAAATCCGATCGCCGGAGGGAGGACTGATGTCGGAGTGTCCTTAGGGGAGTCACCTAAGCCCGACAATATTGTCTGTGGTGGTGGAGGCATAGATCCGATGGACGACAGTCTGAGAGATCTCCTTGACGATTCTGAATCTCATTGTCGGAGGGAGGACCGATGTCGAAGTGCCCTCAGAGGAGTCGCCGTAGCCCGTCAATCCTAGAAGTGCCCTCAACAAAGACGATGGAGTCTGTTGGCCTTGTTTGTGGTGGTGGTGGGGTGTCTTAGGTGAAAGGTGACACCGGTCAGTGCCTTAGGTGAAGGGTGACGACGGGGTTAGCCTTAGGGTTTTCTCTCTCTTTCTTCTAAATTTTGCAGGATCTGTTAGAACCAACTCAGCTCCTTCCTTAAATATTTCTAGTAAAAATAAGTCTATGACTAATATATATATTCAATTAAAAGCTAAGCCTATTTAAAACAACATACAAGGGATTTTCTGAAAAATACAACCAGCCCATCCCACTATAAAACATAAAACACATCCAACAAGACTTAGCTTAATAAAAGGCATTTTGGGAAGGTTTTTTTTTTTTTTTGAAGATAAAGGAAATAAAAGAAAACACATAGGCTTACGGGGAAGGCAGCACGTCATGCAACAAAGAGGGAACTGGGACTCACTGAGAGAGGAGGTTGATGCGATGGAGGCTCTAGGTGGCTGGAAGTCACGGTGGCGCAACGGGAGGTCCCTCTGAACGTGTGGTGAGACACAAGGGAGAGAAGAGAAATCAATCTGGTGCTTCGCATCGAGAAACGGCAAGGCAGAGGGAGGGAGGGAGGGGTCGATGTGGCTTATTGAGGGAGGAGGGATGCGTGACTGAGTTCAGGTGGCTAGGTCGGTAGTTTTTGGGCAGTGTAGGTGGTGCTCCGACATCCTTTGTGGTCTATGATGGTTGGGCAAAACATAGGGCCATTTTATTATTTATAGTGGAGAGGAGAACAACAGGGGGGGTTTAAGGGGTCGACACACGTCGTGAGTGGAGGGAAGACTTAGAGAAAGTGCTACGGTAGCTTCTGTTTTCGACGTGGGGCTTGCTGTGAGAATGGGTTTGGCTGTGAGTATGGGTAGTGGCTAATGGGAAGGTTTTGGCCACAAGGGAGCTGCTGGTTTGATGGTTAGGAAAAAGAGAGGATTTATGGGATTTTGAGGTGAGAGTTGGTTTCCAATTAGGAAACTATTCAATTAGGAAATCAAACAGAGAGATAAAAGGGGTGTACCATCTACCGAGTAGAGGAATTCTATTAAAATCAAATTACTATCTCAAAACATATAATAATAATAATAATAATAGTGATTATAAAAGTAATAATTATAAGCCCTAATTTAGGACCCGTATGTTACATATATGGTTGGGACTGGGTGCTAGCAGAAGAACTTCTTAAGTTTTGATCAAATTTTAGTTGTATTGCTTTTTATCAAGCATGTCTTACCTGAGTTATGGACATCTTTTGAGTATATATTAAAGATGAACTGATTCTTGTTGAACCATATGCCCTGCTCAAAGAATAAATTGTATATTTTTGCACAGGAGCTGGGAGATTCCCTTTGACGGGCTGAGTGGGATTTGCTTTTATATTCTTTCTTGGCCAGATAAAGCACGATTTAGTTTTCATGCATTATAGTTGGTTCATTATGTAAAAACCAAATTCGACCTGCAAAAGTTCAGGTTTGCAAGCCAATTGAATCTTTATTTATATGAAGATATTATTGCTCTCCAATTTTGCAGTGTTTTAGCATGCATGGATGTCTATTTAAGTTGTTTTTGTTCTTGAGATGTGATGCTCTCTCTCTCCTTCTCTCCCTCTTTCGTCTCTGTGATAATATATAATTTTCCTCTTTCATTTATATAATTTTTCAGGGTCGCGACATTCCAATTGTCCATCGTGTAATTAAGGTAAATACTTTATGCAGACCTTATCAAAAAATTAAATGTTATTGTAATGCTCACTGAGATCTCCATCTTAGTGTACTCTTACTGAGTATAAGTAGACTTTAAGTTGGTCTCTAACGTGTTCAACTATTGACTTGTAAGTATAGTAGATCCTGTGTATTCGAAATTAGCCAACAGAAGTGCGCAATTGGATGCTTTAATTCATCTGTTGACACCTGACCCATATAGATGATGATGCTTAGCGGCATGTAATGTTCTGCTTAATTACTCATAAAAAAAAATGTTCTGCATAATTTGGCACAAATATTGGGCCAGATCAATGTATGAAAACATGAGATGTTTTGATCTGCATTCTTGGTATAGAGTAACACATAGAATGTTTGCTGTTGCTCATAGGGTTGACTCTATAGTTCTTGTTCCCTGTAAAATGTTTTTTGTTACCACCACTAGCCCTCAGTTCAAATGAAGATAATCCCATTTTTTTGCTCCTGTTAATTTTGGCTTACTTGGTAATTTCTCTCGGTTAGTGAAAAACTCCCCTCATCCCAGCCCCTTTTTTTCTTGATTAGCAGATGCTCAATTCAACTTAACTAAGCCTTAATTCCAATTTACTTGGGTTGGTATATGGGTTCATTTTTTTTTGGTAAGTAACCATATTTTCCTAACTGAACCTAATTTTCTTAAATAATTGGAGTTGGGAGATACCTGGAAGAAAGCCAAATTGACTGGGGTTGGTATGTGGAGCAGTTTATGGTAAGTCAACTCTGTCCTTGTATAGCACAGTCACTTAAGTACAGTGCTGTTTGTTCTGAAGACCCAGTCTTCTCTTTGTGCAGCTGCATGCCTGTCGTTTGTTACTCCAGTATGGCTGATACCCATTATCTATAAATGGCTTGGGGATCTCTAGAAATTGATCATTGACAGTATTAAAAACATCCAAAGTTTAATTATTGTAACTATAATGCTCCAAACATACCTATAAAAAAAAAGGTCACAATGCACCAAACAAATGATACATAGTCTGTGGCATTATAATTGCTTATGAAAATAGTTTTAAAAAGATTTATTGCCAGGAGATTTTGGGATTGTGAAACAAGATATGTTACATGACAGGAGAAATCTGGACTGCAATTAATTTCTAAGAGTGCAATTGAGACAATTTTTTTGGCATTTAGGCAAGAATTGTTGGGAGTTAACTGAAAGTGACATTTTGCACATTCCATTGTTACTGAGCTTTTGCCTTTTCTTTAGTGAGATGAATGAGTTATGATCAGTGTTGTTTAGTGAGTCTAAATCGTTGATTTTTCTTACAGGTCCATGAAAGGCAAGATACTGGCGAGGTTGACGTCCTTACAAAAGGTGCCAGATTTTGGAAAATTAAACAATTTTGTTTGGAATTTAGTGAGCTGGTCCATATAATCTCCCAGGGTCTTAGATGGGGGTTACATGTGGAGGTGGTCTTGTGTCATTGTTCATGGGTTTTTGATAACACATAATTCATTCTCTCTCTCTCTCTCTCTCTCTCTCTCTCTCTCTCTGTGTGCACATGAACACGTTAATTGTATTATAACATTGCCTGGTGTATTTTGTGAATCATCTGCCATAATGCTAATGTTTTTCCATTGTTATGAATTATTGTCCATCTCAGGAGATAATAATAATAAGGACGACCGGGTTTTGTATGCTCATCGCCAGCTCTGGCTTCAACAGCACCATATAATGGGCAGAGCTGCAGGGTAAAAACTTTCGGCGATACTCTTCATCTCTTGAATGTTTTGGCTTATACTTGCAACATGTTAGCATAGCGCCATGTGATGCATGAAGTCATTGTAATGCACCAGCATACATATACACACCACCATCCTCCCCAGACGGGGTATATTTCTAGGGCAATTTGGATGTATCATGGTTCTGAAATTATCATTAATTATGCCTCGTTTGGGAACTTATCTCAACTTATCTTATCTCATCTCCTTTCCAGATATCACTTAAACACAATCACTTCAACTTCAAATTTTCAACTTTTTCATCTAATCATATTACCTAACTATTACAATTTTCCCAAACTTCCAAATAAAATACAAAAAACAATTCAATCTTTTCAAATTCCAAAACAAAAATAATATGAAAAATATTATATTCTAACAATATTTTAACTTTATAATGTTTTTGTTCAACTTTTTCTCTCTTCTTTTCGAAAACCCAATAAAATATCTTGATAAAATAGAATGCTGAAAGGGTGAATCTGAAATAAAATAAATAAAAAGAGCAGGCACCTTTTTTCCCCTCAAATTTGAAAAATTGATCTTCCTACTGCTTAGATTACATTTATGTTGCTGGCAGGTTCCTACCTTATGTTGGCTGGGTGACGATTATCATGACTGAAAAGCCAATTATCAAGGTTTGATTTAAACCCTTGTTGCTTAGTTTTGATAATTTCCATTGGTCTGTAACTGTTGATTTAAACTTATTAGAAAGACACGACAGGCAATCAGAAATGTCACGAAATCCCCCCCCGCCCTTGGGGGATGCCCTCAGCGATGAGGAACATCTACTAGAGTGTATGTGTGGCTTGTTCAGAGCATGGACTGGGACAAAAGAAAAGAACCCATTTTTCCAGTATCAATGATCAGTACCAATAAATAGGATAAAATGGAAAAAATCCATTCACTATATAAAAAGAATCTATCATATTTTTCTATTGTTTATCAAATTTTATGGTTTCTATTGGTGTAAATCGTAAATCCAAGCATCTCAATTTTCAATTTAAGATGAAAAAGCATTTCCCATTGGTAGCAAATGGTTATCCATTAAGCAGGGAAAATATTATTTAAATTAAAAGGCAAAAAGATTATGCCCTTACTCTTGCAACATCGGACTAACAGAGTCAGCTGCACAGCTAATCTTCTTTTCCTCTTTTTGGTCAGTATCTGATCAATATATATATTTTTGGTTGAAAATAGCATCTGAGCAAATTTGGTTGGTAGCTGTTTGTCCTTAGTATCGATAAAATAGTAGAGTTCAACCTTAGAATCCCAAAACTGACAGTCTAAAGTTTTGATTTTTATTCTTCGCATGAAGTTTCTTGATCGGTTAAATCTTTAGAATCCCAAAACCGTGAAGCTATTGAGTTTTGCATGGGAAGTCATATGTGCAATTTCTCTCTTGCAGTATATTCTTATTGGTGCATTGGGGTTGCTCGTTATAACATCGAAAGATTGAAGAATGAAGCAATTTCAAGTCGTGGTTGATCTCCAATCAAAACCGTTTAGCGGCTGCTGTGCTCTTCTTGAATGTCCCTTGTATCATTGTATGTTGGGAGTTTTAATTAATGATAGTAAACCAGAATAGTTGTTTAAGAGCGAGTGTTTTGCTTTTTCTCTCAAATCTTTACCCAAAATGTTGCACCTGTGATAATCTGTTTAGGGAGGCCGGATAAAGGATACAATGCCTTGCTACTTTGAAGGGAAAGGTACTGTAGAAAGCCTTAAGGATATGATAATTTAGGAAAATTATTTGTTAATCTCGAACCATAATACTTTCTTTCATTCTATCAAAAAATGTTATGCCATTAAACTTGCATGTATGAACACCAATTTTTAACGACACACGACATAATCTAAAATCTCGAACTACATAATTACTCAACAATTTAACAGGAGAAAGGGCAGAGATGAGAATGAAAAATCAAATTGGGTTGAGCCTAAATGAGAGTGGCAGGCAGACAGGAAGATGTTACTAATATTGAAGATTCTGCATTTGATGGATGATCCGATGGTATGATATGTGAAGCTCATATATGATATATGGCCGTCCTCTTTTAAGAAGTGACAACTGCTTCAAGGAAAATTAATAATATATATATTAATAATAGCAATTTAAACTTATGATTTTACATCAATCATATTATAATTCCTTATCTTATTTGTTTTGCTCTACACCTAAAATTATTTTCATTCAAGTTTTAAAATATGGATGTCTCAATAAAATTAATATTTTGCAAGTAAATAAGTAGCACGAACAGCAATTTAAAATCTTTTAATTGTTTTATTTTGAGGAAACTTCACTTTTGCAAGAAGCAAAACAATTTGAAGTGATCTTATGGCAGGGCAAACTATTATTATTCTTGTTGTTCTTAACTTATTATTATTATTATTATTATTATTGGTAATTCGGAAAGGATGAGTTTACGGCAAAAAAATAAAATAAATAAATAATAAAAAATAAAAAGATAATTATTTGATAAAGAATATTGTTAATATGTTTTCTTATTTTGACTGCTCATGTATTTAATTTTGTTTATTTATTCATTAAAAAAATAGATTTTACCTAGGGGCTGCGCTCAGCAGTCACTGCTAGGCGGCTCCTTAACAATACTCTTTGAGAAATGTTTGAGACCAAAATTTGTTATGACTAATCACTTTTAACCATTCTAGCACTCCACTTCCTTATTGTGAAACCAAAAACCTAACCCCAAAGAGAAATTCTTTTCTTAAGCCTATTTTTTAATACACTGGCCACGCCTCCATGTTGGTAGGAGAGGAAATGACCAAAAGGACCAAACCCAACATCTTGCCTTCTTGTCCCGTCGTCGAAAGTCCGTGACCTAGCGTTCCTCAAATCCAGTTCTCCTCATGTTACATTCCCGTGATCTAGCCTTCCTCAATCCAAGTTCTCCTCAACATTTGGTCTTCCGATTCGAACATTTGTAGGATTTATTTTCCCATTCGCTTTTGTAATTCTTTATGAGACAATAATAGCAAAGAAAAATTTTTTCTGTATTACAAGAATAGCAAAGAGAAGCTTCTCTGTATGACAGCTGCTTTGCTGCTCTTAACAGGATCTTTACTAATCTAGAGTGAGTTAAGAGGGTCATTTGGAGGTTGTTGTTGTTTGCTAAATGCCACCGATAGATGACTTGACAATGTATCCTCAACTGAAGCAATTTTATAGGGAGTGTAACCACTTCTAAGCTGTATTGTTGTTTAAAGATGTTAGCTTTGAGTTAGATTGTATATATTGTTGCTCCTTCAAGAAAGTCTATCAGATTCCACTTATTAACTAAAACTTGTCAAAAGCTCAACCATTAATAATAACTTTTCCATTCTTCTGCAATTAGTCAAATTGAAGAACGCAAAATGATGGAAAAGTGAAAAACAGAGATGAACAGAAAGAACCATAAAAACAAGTCAAGAATTTCAACACGGAGGCGTGGCAAAGTCATTTTGAGAAAAGACATGAAAAAACCGGAAGAAGAGTTAGAATTTCTCTCCAGACTTCGTCGCTTGGAGAAAATATAAATTTATGAGCAATGCTATATATAGTCGTGGAATTACAAACGCCGTGCAATCGTTTTGAAAAAGAGTGGGATCTACGATTAAAAAGTTAGTTTTTTTTTTCATGTGGATCCCATATTAATTCATTTTTTTCAAAACAACTGCATGTCACTTGCACAACCACGATTATAAATATCATTTCTCTAAATCTATTGTGCTGCTCCATTGATAACGTTCTAGTTTTTATTTATTTATTTTTATTTTTAAATTTAATGAATAGGGAAGTAATTTTTAGTATATTAATGTATTTTGTTTTAATTTTTAAAAATATTAAAAAAATTAAAAAAAAAAAAATTGAAAAGTGAACTAACGGTAAAGTTTAGCTGGCGCGAAAAATTCTTGCTAGAAGGCTAGAAGCTCCTCTTAATGAATCAGCTTGTGAAATATCTATTTTACCCCCATTTAAATCACAACCTTCCTCTCCCTTGCTGCTCACCCACGACGGATTACATTCCCCTTTCTCCCCCCATCTTCTTTTTCCGGTTTGGCCTCCTCGTCCACCTCCCAAGTCTTTCTCCCGATGAACCGCTTCACGGAGTAGAAATTGTTCTCCGGATTCACCAACGCCTGCCTCTTAGCGATCTTCCCTACCAGCCCGTCCCCGTTCTTTGTGTAGGCCACCACGGACGGCGTCGTTCTCTGCCCCTCCGCGTTGGTAACGATCGTCGGCTTTCCGCCCTCCATCACCGACACAGCTGGTGTTGTGGCAGAAACAGCCCCCAACTCTCTCATGTCTAAAACCCTTCTCTCTCGCATCAAACCCCTTCACAGACCCAAACCCAAACCCATTTCTTCTTCTTCTTCGTCTTCTTCTCCATTTCCCTTCAGGCCCTACGTCAAACTAGTTCAAGACTGTGTCCAAATCCTCAAAAACCATGAAAAATGGGAGAATTCCCTCGAAATCCACTTCGCCGAATCCCAAGTCCTTGTTTCGGACATTGCCCATCACGTTTTAGACAGAATACACGATGTAGAACTGGGTTTGAAGTTTTTCGATTGGGCCTCGAAGCGACCGTATAGTTGTTCGCTCGATGGATATGCATATTCTTCGCTTTTGAGGCTTTTAGCGAGGTTTAAAGTGTTTTCGGAAATTGAATTGGTGTTGAAGAGTATGAACCTTAATGAACTAAAGCCGACCCCTGAAGCATTAAGCGCTGTTATTCGTGCGTATGCGGATTCGGGATTGGTAGATAAGGCTCTTGAGTTTTATTTTATGGCGGGTGAAATGCATGCATGTGTTCCGAGTGTTTATGCATGTAATTCGTTGCTTGATGTTCTTGTGAAGCATCGGAGAACTGAAATCGCGTGTCGGGTGTATGATGAAATGCGTAAGAACTCTTGTGTGGATAATTATAGCACTTGTATCATGGTTAGGTGTTTGTGTAAGGAAGGGAAGGCCAATGAAGGCAAGAAGTTGATTGAAAATATGTGGGGGGAGGATTGTGTCCCGAATGTAGTGTTTTACAATACACTCATCGACGGGTATTGCAAGACAGGTGATGTTGAGAGTGCTAGCAGGCTTTTCAAGGAGTTGAAATTGAAGGGATTTTTACCTACATCGGAGACTTATGGGGCTATGATATATGGGTTTTGCAAAGAAGGGAACTTTGAGATGATTGATCGACTTCTGGTGGAAATGAAAGACAGGGGTTTGAACGTTAATGTTCAAGTTTATAATAATATAATCGATGCCCAAAATAAGCATCACCATACAGTTGAAGCAGTGACGGTGATGGGGAGAATGATTGAGAGTGGTTATGAGCCGGATATTATAACCTACAATACGCTGATAAATGGTTCTTGTAGGCAGGGGAAGGTTAAGGAAGCTGAAAAACTTCTGGAGCAGGCATTGCAAAGGGGATTAAAGCCGAACAAGTTTACTTATACTCCTCTTATACATGGCTATTGTAGACAAGGAGAATACTTAAGGGCTTCAGATTTGCTTATTAAGATGATGGAAGAAGGGGACAAACCCGATTTGGTGTCTTATGGAGCTCTCATGCACGGACTTGTTGTTACAGGGCAAGTTGATGCTGCATTGACAATGCGAGACAATATGATGGAAAGGGGAGTATTGCCCGATGCTGGCATTTACAATGTTTTGATGAGTGGACTCTGCAGGAAAGGAAGGCTTCCTGCTGCAAAGCGGCTACTTGCTGAGATGCTTGACCAAAACATACAACCTGATGAATTCGTTTATACCACTTTGGTGGATGGATTAATCCGAAATGGTGACATTGAGGAAGCAAAGCAACTATTTGAGCTCGCCATTAAAAAAGGAATAGACCCTGGTGTTGTGGGATACAATGCCATGATAAAAGGTTTCTGCAAATTTGGAATGATAAAGGATGCATTCTCATGCATCAGTAGAATGAGGAAAGGGCATCATGCTCCAGATGTCTTTACTTATACCACACTTATTGACGGATACATAAAGCAGAATGACTTGGATGGTGCACTGAGGATGTTTGGGCTGATGCTGAAACAGAGATGGAAGCCAAATGTGGTCACATACACCTCTCTCATTAAGGGGTTTTGCAGTACCGGAGATTCCAATAGAGCTGAAAAAACTTTTCGAGAGATGCAATCTTGTGGTTTGGAACCTAATGTTGTCACATACAGCATACTTATTGGGAGGTTTTGCAAGGAGTGTAAACTTGCAAAAGCAGCCTCCTTTTTTGAACTGATGCTGATGAACAAGTGCGTTCCCAATGACGTTACGTTTCATTATCTTGTAAATGGGTTTGCAAATACTCCACCCGGTTTAATTTCCAAGGAATGCAATGAGCTTCAGGAGAGTAGTAAGTCTATGTTTCTAGACTTTTTCGGAATGATGATGTCTGATGGATGGATGCAAATGATTGCGGCATATAATTCTATTATTGTTTGCCTTTGCCAACATGGAATGGTTAAAACTGCTTTACAGTTACGAGATAAGATGATCAGTAAGGGCTTCCTTGTAGATTCTGTTTCTTTTACTGCCCTGCTGCATGGTATTTGCTTGGAAGGAAGATCAGAGGAATGGAAGGAGATTATCGCCTGCAATTTGAACGAAAAGGAGATCCAAACCGCTGCCAAATACTCAGTTAAATTAAACCAATACGCAAGTCAAGGAAGGACGTCTGAGGCTCCACTTATTGTACAGACATTGATTGAAGACAAGAAGTCTAATGATCCACGATTGGAAGATCCAGAGCCTCAGTGAGGTGGTAAAAACTGAAAGACCTCATCGTGGTCTGTGAAAATCTGTGGACCATGCATCACAATTGTCTGTAACTACATTTAGATATTAATGAGCCACTTATGTGATAGTCTCGAAATCTTTACTCTCTCCTTCATCAGTGTGAGTTTCAAACACACCTTCTGCTGTACTGTGATGGACAAACATGTAGTATGAAGAGACTCTTTGGGTTCCACGACTACATGGTAAAATCTTGGTAGGCAATTTCTTATTGGTCCGTTGCATTTATTTGTTGATTAATTTATTTTGAAGTTTAGAGATAGCTTCTTTTGATATTGAATTAATCTCAGTTTATGGTTCTTGTGCAGGCTGTTTGCTGCCATTCTAGGAGAAGTGAAATCAAATAGCTGCTCATACTCCATTTCAGTTCTGTTTTACTGTACGTTAACTGTCTTGTTTTACAAAGGCAACTTCATGATATCGGAGCAAATCTTTAGATTAACATGATAGTGAAGCAGACTTCGACTTTCAAATTTTGTGGTTTTTTTTTAAGTTCTTTTTAATTTATTTTTAATTAAGTCGCAAGTTCACTTAACTGGTTTTGAGAAGTCTCTCCCACACTGAATATAGCTGGGTTCATTGTTGTAATGCTCTTTTTGACGTGGTATTCAGAAGAAGTTACGAGTTAGCGGGTTTGAAGGTTAAAGTTTTGCATGCTTAATCATTGTTCTGAGTCCTTGTGCCTGGGATCCTTGAGATATTCTGCGCTTGGATAGTGAGACCAATGGTGTCTGATTGCCTAGTAATTCTATAGTTTTGTTACACAGTGCATGCTCCTGTTCAAAGTGTAACGTACCAGTTTCTTCACATTATGTGTTTAGAGTGGCATTGAACAGCTGAGTCCAATATGTTGTGTTATCAGAAAGGCAGTGCCAGTTAGCTCCTATGGCGCGCAGATAATGTTGTATTTTATGCTAAACAGCATGCATTGAATATGGTATCTGTTATTTAGTGTCGTTGAGGTTTCTGTGATCACATTTATTTCTAATGTATGTATTCAGATGACAGCTTCTTTGATCACATATGTTTCTAATGGATATGTTCAGATGAAAATTTTGCTCTCTTTAAAACTATGTTTTATCAGCAAACTATTTGTAGCCTTCCGTGGTGAACTGAGTAGTTATTGTGACAGTATGATATTAGGGGGCGTTATGAGGAGATCAGGCCTCTCCGTTTCTGTACTTGTCTGACGGTTTTAAAAATTTTGGTACTCTGTGAAATTAACTTGAAAATAACATCCTTAACAAGCCCTTCTGTTTACTTTTTTTTTTAAAGCTATTAATACTGTTAATGGATTAATTATGGACTTCTGAATGCATAGAGATTATCATCATAGTTGATCAGTGCGATATATGTAATAAAGCATTATAACAATGTTTAATTGCTCTGTTGTTATAAGCCATACCATTTTTTATAAGCATAAAATGTGACCAAAATGTATAAAGTACAATACAAAATTACTTTTGGCCACATACGTTTTTTGTTCTCTTTCTCAGTTTTGGCGGGGACATGAGTGTAATGATGGCTGGATCATTCTTCAAGTTCAAATTAGGAGATATAATTAATCTGTATTAATTACTGAATGGGTGGTACATTTTTCCCCTGCAGAAATTGGCAGACTACATAGGTTTGCCATGCCACATAGCTCGAGGTTGCAAGTACTGTGCAGCTGATCATCGCTCTTCTTGCCTTGTCAAAGTAGAGGACAACAAACAGTCCTCAAGGTTTGACACATTATCTGCTCTTCCATGTCTTGTTTCTTGCGAATAAAATTTGAAGGTTCTTCAAAATCCAAAATGGCTGCAAGATGATTAGGCATTTTAATTTCTTCCAAATATGGCAATCGGAAATTCAATTCATTCCTTGAGCCATATTGTTTTGTTTGGCTAAACAATTCTGACCTCAACATTGGTCATTTTCAAGTTTGTGCACTTATGTTTGCCATCTTCAATCCAATGATGGTGTACAATTGATAGATGCGTACTCATTATTAAGGTGTATCATGTTTGATGCTCTGCCAGCTTGAACTTTGTTATTTAGCTATTATTTTTTGCATGTATTAGGTTGCATTACGTTTGGACTCCAATAAATGCTTGATATGAGGGCAGTTTGTATGGCTTTTCCTATACTATTCCATGCCTTGTTGTTTTATGTTGGATTTTTTGACAGGGAGTATGTAGTTGATCTAGTTGGGCAACCAGGAAATGTTCATGGTCCAGATTCCTCAATCAATGGAGGATCACTTTCTTCAATGCCTTCACCATTTCAAAGTTCTCATCTAAAAGAATCCAGATCACATGCGTGCTCCTCCCATAAATCCTCTATTTTCAGGTGTGATACATTTGGCATACCTTGGACGGTTTTTTTCCTATTGATATTTATTATTTTTATATTAAGGGCCAAAGGATAACTCATTGAATTGAGGTGGAGGCCTCAATGTAACTATATCGATTCATTGAGATGTCTTGGTCCAGATAAATCCAACCAGGGAAAGATTTTGATAACTTAGTTTGCAATACAATACAAATCCTGTAGACAAAACCTTCATTAAAATGATTATGAAATGTAACTTAAAATAACTGAGATTGTGAGGCATGCAAACAACATGTACGTACAGTAAGTGTGCATGTATCTTGAACTCTATTCTTCTCAGGTTAAATCCTATGCTAAAAACTTGCTGTTTTGAAGTCTGGATCTGATGTTGTTTCTCTTGTTTGTTTATTTTAAAATCGGATTTTGATGTTTTGCCCTCTGAAAGTGGTTCGGCTGAAATGGTTTCAAACACGTGAACATTGTGCACAATCTGTGTGCATGTACCTTGAACTATATTCTTCTCTGGTTAAACCCTGGGCTAAAATCTTTCTGCTGTATATAAATCTGGATTTGTTGTTGTTCCCGTTGTTTTCTACTTGAGTTTTTACACTCTGAAAGAGGTGGCTGCAATTTCAATTTTCTTTTTGTTGGCGTCATCGGAACCTGTCTGTGGTATGAAATCTCCTCCAGTTGTCTTTTGGCTGGACTAACGTATTATATCCTTCACATTTTCATCACTCCGTTCTTAGTTAGTTATAACTATAAATGGTTGTATTGCAATCATGAAATGACTGAAAGAATGGATTCTTTGTTCATTGTTTTTGAGATTTTTCTGCTACGTCAAAACAAGACAGCCTGCTTCATTTATTTTACATCAATGTAATATGAGATGTCTGAGTATGTATCCAATAATATGGCAAGCCTACATGGCAAATGTTGTCCGTCGAAATCGATGATCAATTCCTTGCATCTCGCTTCTATGCCAAATAAATTGAATGTCTAGACATTCAAGGAATAGGTTTATTGAATAGATTAATTGATTTCAGGTACTCAATTCTTCAAGAAACCCTAAATCATAATTATGTGGCATACAATGCAGATTGACAAAGAGAGAGTTCTTTAATGGCCGTCAGTATGTTTATATCTTCTTCAAAATGTTTCTTTTTTGAGATGAAATAAAAGGTGAAGCAGTTGGTGCTTTTGAAAAAAAAAAATGCATTTAAATAGATAGTGTTCTTGAATTATTATTATTATTATTATTATTTTTATAAGCAGATAATGTTCGTGAAAATGATATCACTTGGTACTTTAAAACGTGACGTCGTTGGAAACGGGAATGTACTTAGATGTCGTTCTTCACCTATGGACGATATTTTCATTTGGTTTCATGTTTGTTTGTTTGAAACCCCAAGGGGTTGGCTCAAGTGGAAAAAACCTTGGGCTTAAGGGCATGCTCTCCCGGGTCTAAGGTTCAAATCCTCTTGAGTGTAAATAATTTGTAGGAGTAATCGGACTAAGAGATTTTCCTCTTGAATTACCCAAGGTGCACTTGCGGGAAACTCTTTGTCGAGAGCTTGTGCATCCCTGTGATTAGTCGGGATGTTATTCCTGGACATCCAGTGCCAATAAAAAAAAAAGTTTGTTTGTTTGTTGTTGGTTTTTTCTTTCTGATTATTTTCCTTGGGCAAAAAGATAGGAGGGAGCAACCAAAGCGGTACTCGACATGCTAGAAATTGGACAAGAGGAGTCTAAACAAGTGGATTTAGGCGTTTTTTGAAGTGTGATAATGCCACTACTTGTGTTACTAGGCTAGAAGAAGCGAGAATTTGCGTCAAAATGGACATATCTAAACCTCTATGTCATCACTTATGGTTGGGCCTCTCGGGGCCTGAGTCAAGTCATTATCAAGAGATCGTCTACGAATCAATTTTGGCGTTTTGTGGATGGTGTCAGAAACAAGACCACCTTGAATTGAAGTGTGGATTTAAAGAAAAACCTATGGAGAAAGGCAGGGAGAAGGTGGTACAAGAGGATGTTGGAAAGGGTATTTTGAAACAGGCCTAGAAGGTGATTGGGTCAAAAAAAGTTCTTGAGGTAGAGAATGATCTTGCAAAGGTGGATGAGCGTAAATCCAGATGAGAGGCGATTCTAGTAGGCATTCGCGATCGAAAAGGTGATGGGATTCAACATTTACGTTCTTTTCGCAAGTCTAAATGGTGAAGTGTTCTATCAGAAACAATTGCATCTTGAACCAGATTCAGGTTCTATTTTGCATATGAGGGAGGAGCTAATGGTAACTACAAGTGGTTTGCTCTCAAATGCTAGAAATATTAATTTGCATTGGGATGTCTCTCCTTTGAAGACAAACAAACCAAATGAAAGTTGGTTTGATCAGTCTGAAAAGGAAGCAACTATGGCAGATTTTGATGATCTTAATGATGGCTTTTTGTTGCCCAGATGCTTATTGAAAGTTATAGATGAAGGATTGGAGTATGAATTATGTCGAGAAGAGGATAGGGTTGTGGAGGAGGAGGAAGGTATGGTTGAGTTGGAGAGGATGTCTGGAAATTCTGTGTCGGATAAGGAGGATGATGATATGGAAGAATTGGCTATGAAATGTTATGAGTCGGATATTGATATTAATGTGCCGATTAAGCATCTTTGGGGTTTAAAAAAAAAGAAAGATACTGTAGTGCTGGAAAGGACTACACGTTCTAATAAACCTTATTAATTGATGAATATTCTTGCATGGAATATTAGGGGTATTTTTTCGTCGAATGCTAGAATGCGGTGTATTATGAATAAATATAGGCCATCGGTGGTGGCCTTACTAGAACCTTTTCTTTCTATTAATAAGTGCAAGTGTTGGGCTAGGTGGTTGCATCTTACAAATTATTGTCATAACATTGAAGCTGGAGGTAAAGCATGCTTGTTTTAGGATGATGGGATTGAATTTGATTTGATCTATGTTATGGATCAGGCACTATCTGGCTGGTTTTCTTGCGGATCTACTTGTATTTTAGCTACTTTTGTGTGTGCTAGCTGCTTCTAACAGCAACATCGTTCTCTTTAGTGCTATCTTTGTGATATTAACGTGAATGGTTCTCCTTGGTTTCTTGGAGGAGATTTTAACATAATCTGGGCAGAAAATGAGAAACTTGGTGGTATCTTTCGGTCTTCTCTAGCCATTATGGAGTTCAATAATTGAATACAAACATGTTGTTTACATAATATTCCTTCGACTGGTCAGCGGTTTTCATGGTGTAATGGGAGGTTAGGGGGTGGTAGAATTTGGACTCGGCTTAATAGTGTTAATGAATATTGAGTTTTTGGCCTCTTTCGCAGAGGGAGGATGGAATATTTATCTAGAACATCATTGGATCACTGCCCAATGATTATTTAATTGCTTCGTGATCGACAAAGTAGGCCTCGACCGTTCCAGTGCCAATGCATGTGGTGCACTCATTCTAATTTCTTGGAAGTTGTACGTGAATGTTGGGAGCATGAAGTCTCTACTTGTGCTATGGTGAGGGTGAGTTTGAAGCTAGAAAAATTGAAACGGGCATTGGGGAAGTGGAATGTTGAAGTTTTTGGTAGGATTAAGTTGGATCTTAAAGCTATTGAAGAGGATTTGGTTGCTTTAGAACATAATGTGATTGATAATTTCTTGCAAGAGGCTGAGGCCAAGTTATTGTTATGTAAGCAAAAACATATTCATTTTTTTCATCACCAAGAAATTATGGGATGTCAAAAATCGAGAATTAAGTGGCTTTAAGAAGGTGATTCGAATACGGCGTTCTTTCACGCGTTGTTAAAATGTAAAAGGAAGAATAATTTATTGATCACATGATGCTCGAAGATGGTCGGATTCTTAATACAGCAGATGATGTTCATAATGGTGTGGAAAATTACTTTCAAAATTTATTTTCGACTTCTATGGTTTCTGGGGATGAGGAAGCTATAAGGTTATTAATTCCTTCAATTTCAGATGAGGAAAATTTTCTTTTGTGCAGGTCTCCTTTGATGGAGGAGATAAAGGAGGCTCTTTGGTCGATTCCTCAAGATAGCAGCCTAGGTCCTGATGGCTTTTTGGCAAAGCTTTTTCCAACATGCTTGGGATATTATTAAAGAAGATTTGTTGATCATGGCAACTTAATTTTTTGATGGAAAGCCGCTCTCTACTTTTTTGGGTGCTACAAATATAGTGTTGTTTTCAAAAGTTGATGCTTCATATAGTTTTACTAAATTCCGGCCCTTAAGTTTGTGCTCAGTGGTGTACAAAGTGTTGACAAAAATAATGGTAAGAAGTTTGGCACCGTTAATGGGGAAATTTATTTCTAAGGAGCAATCAGAATTCCTTAAAGGGTGTAGTATTTTTTTTAATATTGCCATTGCAAAGGAGTTGGTCCGCAGTATAAATTGCAAGCTTGAGGGGGAAATATCATGATCAAGATTGATATGGCCAAAGCATATGATAGGGTTAATAGGAAATTTTTTATGGAAGTTATGAAGCGATTGGGTTTTTCAGCGAAATGGAGGGACCTTGTTTCAATTGTATCTCTTCTCCTATGTATTCTATAATGTTGAATGAGATGATTAAGGGTTTTTTTAAGCCTTCTCGGTGTCTTTGACAGGGTGATCTTTTATTGCTGTACTTTTATATTTTATCTAAAGAGATTCTCTCTCGCATGATTCGAGAAGAATTTAACAAAGGTATTAAGCCATTCAATCCTCTTGGAGGAGTGCTGATTAGTCACTTGTTTTATGCGGACTACCTCCTCATTTTTGTTGATGGTGGGAAGCGATCAGTTCGGAAGATTATGAACACGTTACATTCCTATGAAGCTATCTCAGGCCAACTTGTAAGTCCTACCTAATCCTCTATTTGCTTCTCAAATAATTTTCCTCTTAGTAGGAAAGTGGAAATGCTTCAGACTACAGGATTTGTGGAGGGGAAGTGGCTTTGTTTTTATCTTGGAGTTCCGTTACATGTTGGGAGGCTTACAAGCCAATTGTTTGATCCATTGCTTCTCAAAGTGCAGAAAAAACTTGCGGGATGGAAGAATAAAATTTTGTCATTCAGGGAAAAAATTACTCTCATCAAACATGTCCTAAGTAGTATGCCCATTCATATTTTATCAGTGTTGAATCTTCCAAAAGCTGTGTATAAAGCGTTAACTTCCATTTTCTCCAATTTCCTTTGGAGTGCGGGGGAGGATTCAAAAAAAAAAAAAGAAAAAAAGAAAAGAAAATGGGTAGCTTGGCGTAAAATTTGTTTGCTGGTGGAAGATAGTGGTTTGGGTATCCCGGATCTCTCATAAGTGCAATCCTCATTATCTATGAAATTTGCATGGAAATTGCTCGTTGGAAATTCCTTATGGGCTGAATTTTTTAGAAAGAATTATGTTGGTGAAGCACACTCGACGTCGGCGTTGTGTAACCAATGGGGTACTAGATTTTGGAAGGGTATTTTGTCTGTGCTTCCTTTGGTGATTAGTAATACAAAATATTTGGTTTGCCGTGGGGATATCAACATCTAGTATGGTAATTGGTTGGGAGATGGAGCTTTGGCAGCGTCTTTTGAGATGAGGGGAGATCCTTCTCTGAAAATTAATTTGGTTCTTGCTAATACTATTTGGGATGCACCCAGGTTACTTGAACTTTTACATGAGGAAATTGTAAATAAAATTGTGGCATCACAGGTGCAGTTGAGAGCTGGTAGTGATATACTTATTTGGACATCGAAGGCTGAAGGTATTTTTAGCACTAAATCGGTTTGGGAGATTATTCGTGAGAAATGAACTTCTTGTCCTTGGAGGAAGTGGCTTTGGCATGAGTATGTTCCTAAAAAGATGTCATTTGTTTATTGGAGAGTTCGGAAGGAAGCATTACATGGGAATGATTTGATTATAAAGCTTGATATTCCAATAGTTTCCAAATGATTTGTTGCAATTCTACTCAGATTGAAATTATTGATCATGTATTGTGCGAAGGTGAGGTGGTGCAAAAAGTGTGGGAATATTTTGTTGCTATTTTCGGCACAAGGCTTCCTCAGCTACGTCCTTGGAAGGGAGTTGTAAATGTCTAGTGGTTTCATGCGTCAAAATTGTCTCAAGCTGGTTTGTGCAAAGGCATTACTCCCATTTTAATTACTTGGGCTCTTTGGCATTCAAGGTGTGTGGCTCGTATGGAGGATGTGGCGTCAAATTGGGAGGGTTGTGGTCTGTATTGTGAAAGGTCTTTTACTGGATATTTCTTCTTAATTCCAGCTCTACACGGCTATCTAGTAGAGATGAAAGCTTCCTGAAGGAGCTTAATTGTCGTATTGTGCCTATTTCTGTCAAACCTTCCAAGGTAGTAGCTTGACCAAGACCAAGGAGTGAATGTTTCGAGCTTAATGTAGATGGTGGTTCAATGGTAATCCAGGATTTGCAAGTGGTGCTAGCATTATTCGAGATGATCGTGGTCGTGCCTTGGCGGGTTTTGTGCACTCATATGGTGTCTCGACTAATATGATTGCAGAGGGTCGTGCTTTATTGGAAGAGTTGAGAATGGCGCATCAACTTTGCATTACAAACTTAGTGGTTGAGTCGGATTCTAAAGTAATGGTGGGTTGGCTGAAGTCTAGTGCTTGTAATTTTTGGTACCTACGGGATTTTTTGGAAGAAATTCAATCCTTACTCCGGCTTTTAAACAATCGCATTTGTTGCATTTATGGAGAAGCCAACATGGTAGCAGATTTTTTTAGCAAAGGAATGTACTAAAAGTAAGATTATGGATTTTGACGAAAACGAGATTGAAACTGGATGTTTGTGTGGTCTTTTGCAGTCGGACTTTTTGGAATTGCTTTATTTACGTAAATAAGTCCAAGCGTCTTGTTTGGATGTATATGGTTATTCTTCCGCCTCAGTGAGAGTTTCTAATAAAGGTTTTATTTAAAAAAAAAAAAAACCAAGTTTGAAGTTGAACCCAGACAATTTAATGATTAATAGTAACAATCTAAGATGAATCCTTAGGTGAAAAAGGCCAAATAGTCTCAAGTAAATTCATATCTAATTTCGAACTCAAAATCTAGTAAATGTCAAACCATTTGAGAGCAATCCAAAACTATTGAGCCACAACCCTTTTGTAGCTCATTTTTGTTTTTCGATATGGTTAAAGACGGGACATTTTAGGAGCCGGAATTAAAACAAGTGGCACTGCATTATTTGTCGTTTTGAAGACAGTTCATTTCATGTTGTTTCGAATGGGTCAAACGGCTTTTACGATTTTAGAGAAGCACAATGCTTTGAATTTCTTGCGGTCTCCAAACTTCCACTACATTACATAATCAAAGTTCTCAAATGAGATCATAACTTGAAAAAACAAGTCTTTCGGGGAACAGCTTGACGCAAACTTCTTTTCTCTTTTCTAATTTTAATCTTTTTTTCCCTCAAGTTATCCACAAAACCGAAATTATAAAGAAAATCTTGCAAATAGTTCTTTTTGCAAAATTTATGACGGCTAAATGTGGTCATACAATACAAGTTAGTTTATAATAATAAAGAACGGAAAAAACATTAAAAAGATGGAAAGAAAGATTTGAAATGTACAAATCACAATGTTAATTCACAAAAACAGTCGGGCAAAGCAGACCCTATTCCCATGACATAATTATCTCTGTGAGACTTCCATAGGGCTCGCATCAAATCTTTTCCGCTAAAACCCTGTGAAGTGAACTCTGCAAAAGCTCGCCTGCTTAAAAAGAGAGTTTTGTACAACCCCTTCAAAGCTCTCATTGCCGCAACCATCTTATCCATATTTCCAAAATATGTTGCCACATAAGAATCACTGTTAATAGACACGTGATAATCCAATGCGGCTTTTGTGTTTCCATGCATGCTTGTGAAATCCTCACCGGTAAGGAGGCTAGACTTGGTAACTACATTGGTGTAAACAGATGTTAAACCTTCAAGTTCCATCAGACCATCTCCAGCTGCCAGATATATATTTGTGTTTGTGGGAATGGAAAGTGCTTGAAGTATGAAGGCCGTTTCATTAGGGGTAAGAGGACACCTCCCTCGTTTTCTCCAAATGCGAGCCAGCTCTCCAGTCCATGGTTTTCTATCTCCTCGTGCAGCCTCAATGGCGTTGATGGAGGCAGAAGAAAGGCCGGAGTATTCGCATTGGCTGTATGCTACCATGTCAGGTTCGAAACGAAGGTGAAGTGAGAGAAAGGGTTTGGGTATTGCTTCTAGAAGCTTAGAGGCTTTCTTCTTCAAGGATCTTGCGAGGCGCAATGCACTGTAACAAGCTTGACAAAGGGCAGCTTTAGCATATAGTGGATACCTACAAGATGTAAAAAGTAGAGTTTTAGGAATAAAAGTGAATGTATTTCTCATTCATGGCAGTAGGCTTCTAACGGCATCATTGAGAAAAAAAAAATACGGCACCATAAGGAAATACCTATCTCTTCTTTGGCTCATTGCTGGCGTAATTGAAATATAATTATGTTCCAACAATGATGGAAGAACACTTTCAATGTAATCAAATTGGCCTCGGCGTTTGCTACAGTCTACTCGAAAAGGCTCTTTTGATGCAATCTCTGATGGCAACTCTTTCACAACCTTAACAAAGCCATTCATCTGGCGAATAAAGTATTCGACATCAAATACATCTGCAAAGCCGCTGAGATCAAGATAATTGGTCATACAAGGATAGTACCTAAAAATAAACCATAAAATAATTATACAAGATTTGCACAAATGTAAAACCAAAGGAAAACTACGAATAACCTCCATTCATTACTTCACCATTGTCTAAGATGGGATGCAACACTCATATACTGCTAGTTGCTTCTAAACTGCAAACAAATTCTTGCAAGCATAACAACACAATCTTATAGAGCTCACTGCTCAGAACAATCCCAATGTCAAAGATAAAGGCGTATTGCTATTACCTTGATTCATTCCAATATGCAGCCACTTCAAACTTTGGTAAAACCAGGGTTGCATTTAACAGACGTGCAATACCAACACCATCGCACAACTGCACTCAACATGAAGTATCATTCCATTGTTACAAAGCAGCAAGTCAAAGTGACATTTTTCCTCAGATCTGAAAGTTGTAATAACAAAGCTCATCTGAGCACTCACATCTCTTCGCATCTGATTGAGGCCACCATAGCAATCCACTCGGATATATCCATTAGTCTCTACTGGCAGAGCTGCAGCATTTCAACAAAAAACCAATGCAATAATCTGCAATGAACGCCAATTAACGTTTCCCCAGAATTATTGAAAAAATGAAAACCCTACTACCCCAACCAAATTTCTTGCTCCAACCCAAATAGAGTACAAAGTCTTAGAACTCTTAAAAATTCCACAAAATTTTCAGAAATCAAATATGTATAATCATTGCTCGGTAATTCTCAAAACTTATAAACAGAACAATTATAGACTATCAAAGAACCCTCATTAAATTCTTTATGTAAGTTCTTTGATTCCCTCTTGGATCTTAACAAATAATGCTCCATACTTGGTAAAAGAATCTAATATTCCACAAAATCTATTTGCAAGCTACCCAACAAATCCAATAAAGGTGACAAAGATCCAGGATACATTGTAACAATAAATAAAAGATAAGTTAAAGCACCACTTACCAGTGGGATCTCCTTGTAGCCACCACTTGCAAGGTCTCCATTCAACGATTCTCCGAACAGTCCATATGTCTAATTTTCTGCATGAAAAAGAAAAGCTCATATATAAAAAACAAGACCCACAGAACCAAATTTCAACCTCCAACAAAAATAATAATAATAATAATAACAATAACAATAACAAGATAATGGAAATTTTGACTCTTATGCCCTACCCTAGTTTATTTTTCCATCCATCGAAAACCAACCTCAACTAACAGGGAATAACTTACCGTTTCAATCTCCTCTTTTCTTCTCTCAAACTTTCTTAAAAACAAACACAAAATTCCAAGGAAAGAAAAAGCTATCAATATTTTGTCTCTGAGAAACAACAGAAAAATACATCCAATTATTTGAGTTGGGTACAAAAACGTCTGGGAATTATAGTCACTTCTATCAAAATTTAATTCTACCCTGAAAAATCTCGTTTTCTTCCATTTTCCTACATTTTCCAGTTGCCAAAAACAGCAAGAACTAGAATACAATACCAAAAAAGGAAAAGAAAAGGAATTGAACGCTTACAGAGGTGAATTGAAAGGAAGTGAGCTCTGGGAGAACGGAGAAGAAGGGGAAAGCAAAATAATAGCGAGAAGGAGAGCAAGAGAGACCACTAGAATGGTAAACAAGGGTTTCACTGACAAAGCCACCATTTTTGGCGTTCGAAATAAAACCTATACATACAGATACAGAGTTTGTGCTGCTAAGGCGAGATTGGATGTGAAGGAGGCGAGTTTATTTGTAGAGTTTTTTTTGGTGCAAGAAGAGTTCGTGGTCAATTCGCGCATTGATAATTATTTTATTATTATTATTATTTTTTAAAAAAATTTTCTCTCATAAAATTTATTTTTAATTTTAATCCATATCATTTTATTAAATATATTTCTTATATATTAATATATGAGCGAGATGATATCCAAACTCTATTTACAAGAAAATTTTTTTTAATTGTATATTAAGTTTTATTATGTATAAATAAAATCACACGGCGTTACGTTAAATTAAAATTTATTTTTTTAAATTTTAAAATTTAAATTAATATTATTTTTAATAAAATTTACTTTTTATTTATCAAATTAAATTAAAACACGTATTAATACGTAATTTTATTTACGATTAGATTTTTCGTTGTATAATATATCGGCTCTTCTAGCGATGGACGATTTCACGGTTGAATTTACGGACTCTGCTGACATGGCGTTACGTCAGCAATTGTTTTATATATATATATATATATATATTTATTTTTTTGAGAAAAAACGAGGAACAACCCAGGCCAAATTTTCGCGTCCTCTCCCGCTCAGATCCCCATTGTTACGTTCCTCTCCCTCTGGGTTTTTCCCCAGCAATAAGACGCTCCTCCGTTTTCTCCTCCGCCAAGCAGTCCCAACGCCGTCGTCAGATCGGCCATAAGCTCCCCCACTTCTCGGGCGTCGAATCCTGCAGTTTCTGGTAGGTAAGCGCATTTCCCCCGCTGCATTGGAGCAAAAATAATTTTCATCTACCAGATAATCTGCATCAGCCGAAACACTCATGAACAGCTCCCCTCCCCCGATTTCTAAGCACTAGTATCTACAATCTTCATCTTTTCTCTGTTGTTGAAGTTATGTGGATGGAGGGAAGGGTTGAGCGTCTGGTGGTTTCTTTTGATTTCAGGTGTTGTTGATGTTGTTCATATCTTGCACTCTCGTTACCTGGGGATTCTTGTGAACTTTCTTGTATTCCTGCAATCGTTTTGATGAGTAACATCCATTTGTGTTCAGTCAAGAAGTTTTCTTGCTGTGCCCTTTAAATTTTGAAGAATTTTAGATTTATGAGGCTATTGTTATTGATTATTTTGAAAGAGAGAGAAAGCACCCGCTAGAGTCTAGACCCGAAGAATTATTTTTGTTAAGGTTACATCGTATATACAATGTTCAGATTCATTTTGCTGTTCTTTTTCCTTCATTTTATTTTTTTGTTGTACCCGCACACCCACATGTAATTTGCTTCATTGTATACAATTGTTTCAGATGTCTGTTACTCTGTACACGCACACCACACCCACATGTAATTTGTTGTTCTTTTCCCTTCATTGTATTTTTTTTTTTTAAATTTCAAAGCCTATTGGGGATTTCAAGCTTGTTATTTATTACCTTATTTTTGGCTCTTTCTGTTTGCATCTTTGTTCCAAATGGTCAGCTAAACAACATCAATCACTATGATTCATCTAACTACTTATTTCTTGTATAGCTAATAACTTTTTCCGGTCATCAGCATCCAAAGATGCCTTTGGTACACAGAATATGCTGTTGTATTCATTGGATCATATGATATAACCTGATTTAGAACCCACCCACCCCAATAGAAAAAGGCATCGGTGTGCTTGGTTGGGCTAGCTTTTTCCAACGTCTCACCACAATCTTATCTTTTTTTTCTATAAGTTTTATTTAGCCGTTGATTTTTTATTTTTCTTTAGCAGTTGGTATGTTCTTTGTACGGAGGATTTGTTAGCATACTATGTACAAAGAACCAGCATGTTTGAACTTTCACCTTTCACAAAAGCTGTAATTAATTACTTTGAACTTGGTTTTGCATGTTTGGGTATCAGTGTGACCATTAAGGGAAGAGCAGATGGCCAAAGGCAGCTCCTAACTCTGGCTTTATTTCACAATTAAGGGACTTCGAAAAATCTCTTCAAGGTGTGTTGTTTTTCACAAGTATTATTTTATTTACATTTTATTTTACAGTCTCATCTTTCTTAGCATCCATGTGGAACTTTCTGAGAATTTTAACACTTCTAAATTTTAGAAGTTCACCATTAACCCAATGAATCTTTTAAAACCAAGCATAGATTATTGTTTCATCATCCCAAAATACTTGGGAAATTTTTGCAGTAAGGTAATTGTTCTATTTTGGTAATTGTTCTATTTTGCTCACAGGTGCAAGTTAGGGCGGATGAAACACAAGTGGAGAGCTTATTGTAGGAAGCTGAAGATTCAAACTTCTTATATTAAAATCAAGAGTCTGTTGCTACTGTTGCTTGGTACCAACTTCTTTCCATCCCACCAAAGAGTAAAGAGACTACTACTAAAGGTCAAATAAGCATGGGTGTCTGGATATGGGTGTCAAATCGTGTTAACGGGTCGTATTAAAATATGTATATTATACTATATAGCTCAACTCTAACCCAACCCGTTAAATTTATCATGTCAAAATCTCAAATCCTAATACGACCTATTAACATAACTAGTCGTGTCGTGTCAACCCGTTTTGACCCATTAGTGAATATTACGAAATAGGTTAACATGATACAATACGATCCGTTTCAAACTGTTTATGTAAATAGATTAAATAGGCTCGAAATTAACTAGTTTGACCTAATTAAATTTAGCATAATTTTATATAAATTTAAAAATCACAATATTTATCAAAATTATAAAACTAAATACAAGTCCAAATTTACAATCCAAATAATAAAAATATCGATATTAAAATTCTAATAATTTTACTTTTAGGTATAAGGGTATAATTGTAATTTTAACTTTATTTAACGTGTTATAATGGGTTGACTCGTTATCAACTCGTTAAGCAATTATGTCTTAACGGGTCAACCTGTTTTGACCCGAACTCATTAAGACTAAACCCTAACTCGCTATTTTCGTGTTGTGTTCATGTTAGGTTAACGGATCGTGTAACATATTGTCACCTCTACATCTGCGTGAGCATTCTCCCGACAACAGAATAACACCGTAGAAACAACCCCCAACTCTCTCATGTCTAAAACCCTTCTTTCTTGCATCAAAACCCCTTCACAGACCCAAACCCAAACCCATTTCTTCTTCTTCGTCTTCTTCTCCATTTCCCTTTAGGCCCTACATCAAACTAGTTCAAGATTGTGTCCAAATCCTCAAAAACCATGAACAATGGGAGAAGTCCCTTGAAATCCACTTCGCCAAATCCCAAGTCCTTGTTTCGGACATTGCCCATCACATGTACTAGAGTGTATGTGTGGCTCATTCAGAGCATGGACTGGGACAAAAGAAAAGAACCAATTTTTCAAGTATCATTGATCAGTACCAATAAATAGGATAAAATGGAAGAAATCCATTCACTATATAAAAAGAATCTATTATATTTTTCTATTGTTTATCAAATTTTATGGTTTCTATTGGTGTATATCGTAAATCCAAGCATCTCAATTTTCAATTTAAGATGACAAAGTATTTCCCATTAGTAGCAAATGGTTATCCATTAAGCAGGGAAAATATTATTTAAATTAAAATGCAAAAAGATTATGCCCTTACTCTTGTAACATCGGACTAACAGAGTCAGCTACACATATAATCCTAATAGAGTTAGAGCATTGGCATTGGCTTCATCAAAAGCCAATGCAAATGTATAAAATGATGAATATGTGTAAAAAGCCACTGCATTGGATTAGTCAAACTGGTAAATGGCAAGTTTTGACCTACAATGAATTTATGGTTTCCTTCAAATATGAAGGGCTACTGCACATTCATCTTCTTATTATTTTACTCGATTTTAATTCATTACCGAACTCCCCGCATTTTCTCTTCCCCTCTCTTTTTCATTTCTCGCATAAAATAACACTCGGATTCTTCAATCCACCGAAACAGCACTTGGATTCTTCATAAGAATCACTCTGATCTGAAGCAACACAAACAGCACTCGCATCCGCTGCTTCAAGTCGTCGAAGCTGCACACATCTTTCAAAGAACAACGTAAATTTGAAAACATCGAATCCTAAAACTCGGCCACGAACTTCTCCTCGGCCCGCCACAGCAAATCCCTCTGCCTCTTGGGGCTCCGCCATGTGTCATTGATGCCAACCTCGATTCCAGGCCCACTATCGCTCTTACCCTTTGCGGCCGCACGATCCCCATCGCCTCAGATGGATAAATCATAGTCGCAGGAGCCGGGGTTCTCAAACAGGAAGTTGAGCCAGACAGTGAGCAAAAACTCGGCCACAGACTTCTCCCCGGCCCGCCATAGCAAATCCCTCTGCCTCTTGGGGCTCCGCCATGCGGCATCGACGCCAACCTCGATTCCAGGCCCACTGTCCCTCTTACCCTTCGCGGCCGCACGATCCCCATCGCCTCGGATGGATAAATCACAGCCGCAGGAGCCGAGGTTCTCGAACAGGAAGTTGAGCCAGACAGTGAGCGAAAACTTGGCCACGGACTCTAGCGCCGTCAACGAGAACCTCCTGTATTTCATCTCACCTGTGCACATCGGCCCTCATTTTGACCAGCACAAGATTTGTTCTAAGTAAATTGATTTTGTTTTTCGTTTCCCCTGTATCGGCCATTCTCTACTTTTTTTTTTTTTTTTGTTTCTCTGGGATTTACTTGGTCTTTGTTCTTCTCTTTGATTTTGCCCCTATATCTTTGGTCTTTGCTTGGAATTTGTGTGTCTGTTTTGAGCACCAAGTGCTCGACAGAACATAAATTACTACTTTGTGTGCTCATCATATTCCAATTGTTTAATCATCGTTACGTCAAATTAAATTATTAATGTACATATAGTAGGTTTAATTGTAAAATATGAAAAAAAAATATATTATTAAAAAAAATAATATTATATTATTATTTTGATGAATTCAATGGCTAATCCAATGTGGAATTATGGATATGAAGATTTTATAATTATGAAAAACTTGTACTTTTATCAAAATTTGAATATGACTTTGATGAAGCCAATGCCAATACTCTTAGCTACACAGCTAACCTTCTTTTCCTCTTTTTGGTCAGTATCTGATCAATATATATATTTTTGGTTGAAAATAGCATCTGAGCAAATTTGGTTGGTAGCTGTTTGTCCTTAGTATCGATAAGATAGTAGAGTTCAACCTTAGAATCCAAAAACTGACAGTCTAAAGTTTTGATTTTTATTCTTCGCATGAAGTGTCTGGATTGGTTAAATGTTTAGAATCCCAAAACCGTGAAGCTATTGATTTTTGTATGGGAAGTCATATGTGCCATTTCTCTCTTGCAGTATATTCTTATCGGTGCATTGGGGTTGCTCGTTATAACATCGAAAGATTGAAGAATGAAGCAATTTCTAGTCGTGATTGATCTCCAATCAAAACTGTTTAGCAGCAGCTATCCTCTTCTTGAATGTCCCTTGTATGTTGGACGAGTTTTAATTAATGATAAAGTAAGCCAGAATGGTTGTTTATAGGGGTGTGCAAAATTTCGAATTGCTCGATTTCGGCTGAATTCCTCTCCGATTCCGACTCCGACGGAATCGGAGGGTTCGGAAGTCGGATTCGGAATCGGAGGGTTCCAACTCCGTAACGGAATTCGGAATCAGAATCGGTAAATTGAATGGTTCCGAATTCCGATTCCGATTCCGACTTAAAAAAAAAAAAAAAAAAAAAAAAAAAAACCAAATGCAAAACGACGTCGTTTTGCATCTGGTTTTTGTTGACCTGTAACTTTGAACGGCGTCGTTCCATTTAAATGAGAACGACACCGTTTGAACTTTGAGTCACGGCTTAATGGCCTCCGGCCCTGCGCGAGGGTCATAACCCATTTCTCACTCAGTCACTCGGAGTCCTCGACCATAAGCTCAGACTCAACCATTTCTCCCACTCTCCCCTCACGCTCACGGCTCACGGACCTCAGCCGCCATAGCCCCCCATCGTACACCAGTCCGCCGTAAATTGGCGTCAGGTCATCGTCGCCGAGTCGCCGCAGTACCACCACTTGGAACCAAGATAATACAAGAGGTAAATATATATATTTGCATTGTGTTTACTCCAAATTTTTGAGCCGGATGTATTTGAGAATTGGAAATTGGAAATTGGGCAATCTGTTTTCTACGTTGGCCGTGAATGTATTGAGGAGGATGATGGTCTTTTTCAACCGGTGTGTTAGTTGGATGGAGTTTGAAGGCTACGGCCTACGTGTTTGTGGAAATGTCACAAAGAAATGTCACGGCCAACCCTCACTAATAACCCTTACGATCACCTCCCAGCTGAATCAAAGGATGCAAATACTTGATGCATGTTATGTCGTTTCATCACTTTGTCATCTTTAATTCTATTATATTTTTGGTTCAAAACTTTCTTCATTTTGGGTGAATTCATATATTCAGAATTATTGTGTTTCATTAGTTTATTAGCATGTTTAAATAAGGTGTATTCAGCCTACAACCTGATATCTTTTGTGGCATTTAAGATTGTCAACGGATGCTTTGCATGTTAGAATTCTCGTGTCATACAATTTATTAAAACTGGTAATAGGCTAGACAAGTCAGCATCATTGGCAATTAGAGAAGTAAAAATGTTTCCAAACTCCAAAGCGTAGCTTGTTACAAAATAAAATAGGAATTTCTATGAAATTGCTTTCACTTGAAATGTCATACAATATATTAAAACTGGTAATGGGCTAAAGTTTTGCTTGGCATCAGGATAGAACTTAACACAGGGCTAATGCACAAGCCAATAGTGCGAACATAACTGCCTGTGTTGTTACTGAGCTTGGCATCCTGCCATTGTCTTTCCTGAGGAAAAGACCTTGGTAAACAGGCAGGTTGATTAGAATCAAGAGAGCACATAGAAGAATTTGCAATGAAAATGGGTCTGAAACCCAAGTTTTCATATCCATAATCAACCTCTTCATTCTTCCAATGAAACAGAATGCATTTAGCAGCGCAAGTGTAGCTAAAATGGTAAACATTGGGGAAGAAGTGCCAAACTCCATGACCTCCTGCTCATATCTCTGCGACACATCATCTTCAACCACCTTTGCCGTGATGACAAAGGCTGACTTTGTATGTCCTAGTAGTTTTAGGATACTGTCAAAGAAGCCAAAGAAGTAGGAACTAGTTCTTTTGAATAGCCACATCCTTTGATCATTCCACCATCCTTGGAATGTGCCCCCACACCAAACAAATTCTCCCAGACTGTATGCTCGGTGGACAAAGATGACTAGTGCAAATGGTAGCACCCATGGGTTTGAAACCTGTTAGTGCAAGATGATTCTATTCTTAGAACACAGATTAGCAATAGCCATAGACAAGTTTGATTCAAACAAGGGAAGTTCCGTACCTCTGGAAACAAGGAGATACCTCTAAGCAGGAACAGCAATGGCACTATAACATAGTACAGCGTAGGCAAGCAGTTTGCAGCCCATAGTAGATAGAGAGAGTATGAAAGTTGAAGTTTAAGGGGAATCTTTTTATACCCATGGACAAAGGGACAGTATTGTCTAATCTTTTTTTTAAATATTGTTTTTTCTTTTTCTCCTCCAAATATAAAATATTTTTATATTGGTGGCTTTAATGTTCTTCTTCTTGTGTGCTTTTGTTCTGCTCTCCTCATCTCCCTTAATTGCTTCTTAACTGAAACTTAAGATCTTATTCATATTCAGTCCCTTGTTTTTACTCTTTCTTATAATGTTGATTCTTGATTTTATTTAATAAACTACTTTAATTTTTGGAACTAAATGTGTCAGATTTCAAGTTATGGAGGAAGAACTATATGGGATGCCAGAACAAGATCAGAATGCCACAACTCCGTCCCCAGCACCGAGATCCAGACCCACTTCCAGAGCACAAACTTCATGTGCAAGTAGTCGATTCCCACTCCCGGTAAACATAGAAGATGAGGATACATTTAATGAGGATGAGGAGATGGGGCTTGGGGATGAGCCGGATGTACCACCACCTTCATCCACAAGGACCAGACCACCACGTCCACGATCAAATAAAAAAAGATCGTGGACGTGGGAACATTTCACAAAGGTTGACGGTGATCCCTCGGAGCCGCACGCAGCTTGCAACCATTGTGCCACAGAAGTTGCATGTCATTCAAAGAAACAAGGCACTGCTGGTTTGATATCACATCTAAATAGTTGCCAGATGTATAAGATAGCGAAAGGATTGGCGGCCCGATATCAGACAACGCTAAGTTATGAAACTTCTACTGCAACTGATGGTACGCAATCCAAGAAAATGGTCATCCATCAATATAGTGAGAAGATGTTGAGAGATGCGCTTGTCGAGATGATCATCAAAGATGAGCTGCCTTTTACTACAGTTGAGAAACCAGGGTTCCGATCGTTTATCAAGCTTATTGAGCCACGATTCCCAATGCTGTCACGGTATACAGTGATGCGAGATTGTATGAAAAGGCACTTGAAAGAGAAGGCTGAGATGAGAAAAATGTTTGTGACGACTGGCCAGAGAGTCTCATTTACGACTGACATATGGACGTCTATACAGAATGTTTCATACATGTGTATTACAGCACACTAAATAGACTGTTCATGGACTTTAAAAAAACGGATTATTGGATTCAAAGAAATAATTGATCATAAAGGTGCATCAATTGGGGCAGCGATGGATGATTGCTTGAAAGATTGGGGAATACAGAAGGTTTTATGCATTACAGTTGACAATACCAGTGCTAATGATACTGCAATTGAATGGTTCAAGCGGAATACGAGAGTGAGAGATGATGTCATCCGGGACCATGAGTTTATCCATATTCGTTGTTGTGCTCACATAATCAACCTGATTGTGACTGAGGGGTTAAAAGAGGTTGACGATTCCATTACAAAAGTCCGCAACATTGTGCGGTATGTGAGGGCTTCCCTGCAAAGGCTGAAAAAATTCAGGGCAATAGAAGAACAACTTGGGATAAAACATTCTCGGACGCTGTGCTTGGACGTTCCCACTCGATGGAACTCTACATACATGATGTTGTATGTGGCATAGAGGTACCAAAAAGTGTTTGAGTGGATGGAGGTGGAAGATGGGGGTCTGCGGTATGCTTTGCTGGAGCTTGCAGGAAAGGGGCTCGGTCCGCCGGACACACATGATTGGACGAGTGTAGGATTCTTTGTCACATTTTTGCAGATTTTTTATGATATTACAATGAAAATATCTGGATCCGCATACACGACTGCAAACTTGTGGTTCAGTCAGATCTCGACACTACACCACCACTTGGAAGATGGTTGCGATGACCCTAGCGGACTGTTATCTGGTATGGCTCAGAGGATGTTGTCCAAATTGAGAAGATAAATAGATTACTCTTTGTAGCTGTGATCCTTGACCCCCAAATCAAGTTGGCCGTGATAGAATATTGGGCAAATTCCGTCCTCGGGGCAATGAAGGCTGCATCGTTTATTACAGCGCTGAAAACTGATCTCGATGACTTGTACAACCACTACAAAAATAGTGGATAGCCTTCATCTTCAGCGGGTACCTCACACGTGAGTTCGACACCTCTCTTTGATGACTTTAGCCCAACTGACACATTGCCTCGACGCCGTAGGAATTACGACATCATGAACGAGTATCATCAGCTCGTTGCATCGAAGAATATTATGGGGTGTACTTCAGAGGTTGAACGGTATTTTATGGAAGAGGTCGAGGCACCTAGTCCTGCTTTTGAGATATGCATTTGGTGGAAGGCTAATTCCATCAAGTATCCAATCCTTTCCCGTATTGCCTGAGATGTGCTAGCCATTCCTATTACGATGGTTGCATCTGAGTCGGCGTTTAGCACTGGAGGTCGAGTCTTGGATGCTTTCCGGAATTCTTTGTCACCGTCAACCGTGGAGGCCCTCGTTTGCACACAGAACTGGATCAGTGATACACCCCTTGGACTAGATAGCATTGGCATTGATGATGAGAGCTATAGGCTTGAAGATGGTAACCTTATTTTACTTGATTTTTTATTATTGATTATTTTAATTGTTTTTATGATTTCGGAAATTTATTTAATTTATATTTTTTCATCATTTCACAGATCTAATTGTGAACCCCAGTATAGTTGCCGATGAATGATGGGGTATGGATAAAGATAAGTTGATGTCAGAATTAACTTAATCTTTATTGGTATTAATGGTAATTACATTTTACTTTTATTGTGTTCAATTTTCTGTATCAATATTTAGTTATATTTATTGATTGAATACTTTTTTATCTTAATTTCAGGTACTTCAAATGACCAAGTACGATGCTGCAAAGTGCAAATGATGTATTGTCCATTGTCCATAATATTGTCCATTTTTTATCTTAACGTGATTGAAAATATTGTCCATTGTCCATAATACTCGTTATACCAGAAAAATTAATTAATTCATTAATTAATTATACGCTTTAACGTGATTGAAAATATTGTCCATAATACTCGTTATACCAGGAAAATTAATTAATTCATTAATTAATTATACGCTTTAACGTGATTGAAAATATTGTCTATAATACTCATTATACCAGGAAAATTATATAATTTTCAAGTCATTATACTCGTCATAACACGCTTTAACGTGTTCAAGTCATTATATAATTTTCAAGCTTTGAAAATAGGGATAAAATAAATTTTTTTAAAAAAAAAAAATATAAAACGTATCAAAGTTGAAAGTCGGAATTCCGAATTTCGAACGGAAATCCGACTACCGACAGTAATCGGAATTCCGAATTTCGAACGGAATGGAATTCCGAATTTCGAACGGAATGGAATTCCGAATTCCGAACGGAATCGAACTCCGATTCCTCTTGGAATCGGAATCGGAGCTCGATTTCGACTCAGACAAAAGTCGGAGTCGGAAGTCGAAATTTCGATTCCGACTCCGTCGGAATCGGAGCACAGCCCTAGTTGTTTAAGAGCGAGTGATTTGTCCTTTCTCTCAATTCTTTACCCAAAACGTTGCACTTGGGAAAATCTATTTATGGAGGTCGGATAAGGATACGATGCCTTTGCTACTTTGAAGGGAAAGGTACTGAAGAAAGCCTTATGGATATGACAATTTAGGAAAAATATTTGTTAATCTCGAACCATAATACTTTTATTATTCTATAAAAAAAAATGTTATGCCATTAAACTTGTGTGTATAAACACTAATTTTTAACGACGCACGACATAATCTGAAATCTCTGGGAACTATATAATTTCTCAACAATTTAAGAGGAGAAAGGGCAGAGATGAGAATGAAAAATCAAATTGGGTTGAGTCTAAATGAGAGTGGCAGGCAGACGAGAAGATGTTACTGATATTGAGGATTCTGCATTTGATGGATGATCTGATGATACGATACGTGAAGCTCATATATGGCCGCCCTCTTTTAAGAAGTGATGACTGCTTGAAGGAAGATTAATAATAATATATATCTATGTATTAATGACAGCAATTTAAACTTGTGATTTTACATCAATCGTATTATAATTCCTTAGCTTTTTTGTATTGCTCTACACCTAAAATTATTTTCATTCAAGTTTTAAAACATGGATGTCTCAATAAAATTAATATTTTGCAAGTAAATAAGTAGCACGAACAGCAATTTAAAATCTTTTAATTATTTTATTTTGAGGAAACTTCGCTTTTGCAAGAAGCAAAACAATTTGAAGTGATCTTATGGCATGGCAAAAAAATAAAATAAATAAATAACAAAAAATAAAGGGAAAATGTCTCCTCATTTTGACTACTCATGTATTTAAATTTTTTTTACTTGTTGCTTATAAATTTTGACTACTCAAGAAGGTCTATCAGATTCCACTTATAACTAAAACTAGTCAAAAGCTCAACCATTAATAATAACTTTTCCATTCTTCTGCAATTACTTAAATTAAAGAATGTTAAATGATGGAAAAAGAAAAAACAGAGATGAAGAGAAAAGAACCATAAAAAGGATCGAGAACTTCTACATGGAGGCGTGGCAAATTCATTCTGAGAAAAGACAAAGAAGACAAAAAGGGAAAAAAAAAAAAAAAAAAAATCCACTGATGGAATTTCTCTCCATCCCACTAAATACTAAATAGTAAAGCAAAAATTTCTAATAAATTCTTCATCTTATTTTTTAAAATACCTCATCAAAATTCATTTATTCTATTTTATATATTTATTTTTATAATATGCCATATATCAGTTTATTTATTTTTTCTTCATATTATTTAGACATGAGAGAGTTGGGGGCTGTTTCGGCGGTGTTGTTCTGTTGTCGGGAGAATGCTCACGCAGACACCCAAGCTTATTTGACCTTTAGTAGTAGTCTCTTCACTACTTGGTGGGATGGAAAGAAGTTGGAACCACCAGCGACGAAGTCCGGATGCCCCTTTTCTCTCACCTATTCACCCCACGCTAACATGGTGCAAGTAACAAGGGCTTTATCTACTTATTTTGCATGCTTGAAAGTTCCAATTAGATATCCTAGAAAAAATCATTGACCTAACATATACAAGCAGACCCAAAGATATGTGTAAATATACTAAATACGTAAACCGTACTTGAAAAAAAAAATTGGAAAGAGATACAAATAAGAATAGGGAACTACCTCTGAGACTTCACCCACAGAGTACTCCTAGAAAAGATATCACCACTTTCATGTAAACAATCCAAGATGCTCATGGCCCATAAATCTTTACTCGCTTTCAAGATCTGTCTCTTCAATTCTTGAGGTCTTACAAGCCTTATTACCTCTCATCATGCCTGCCTGCTCCTGTATTGAACAGGAAGTGCTACGGTCCATTTTATCTGCAAGTATCTCAATACGGTCCAAGAAACCTAATCCCAACAGACGGTTCCTCAACAAATCGATGGTAGAAGTATACGGTGGTATTCCTTCATCAATCATCCTCTCAATATACTTACATGCCTCCTCTAGTTTACCTTTCTTCTGGCATAAGCCATGAACCATGACAGCATATGTTGAAACTGAAGGATAAAACCCTCTCTCCCCCATACTTTCCCAAACTTCAGTTGCCCTATCAAATCTTCCTACCCTGATTAGTAATTTGAGCGTCATGTTATAGGTATGCCGGTCTGGCATGCAATTGTATTTCTCCATCTTAGAAATCAACCTAAGAGCCATATTCACCTCACAGTGATCACAATGGTAAGCTAGAATGGTATTGTAACTCCAACCATCCGGTCTAGCTCCCCTCTCAATCATTTCATCTAAAAGTTGGTAAGCCTCATCCACCATTTCATTCTTACAAAGTTTCTTGATAATGCAATTGTAAGTATAAACATTAGGTGAAATATTATATCTCTTCATTCTATCAAGAACCCTAAAAGCCGAATGTATATCATTAGCTACACAATACGCTCGGATGAAAACCGAGTAAGTACAAGCATCAGGGTCAATTCCTTGAGACCCCATCTCCCGAAACATCTTGCACGCTTCATCCACATGCCCACCTTTGCATAAAGCCTCCAACAAACTATTATATGCTGAAACATCCACCTTACATCCTCGTTCGAGCATTTCATCGAACAACTTACGCGCCTCATTTGGCTCGCAGATATCCCCCCATCCTCTCATCAAAATGGTATAAGTTTTCGCATTCAGCACGAACCCACTCTTTACTTTATCAAAAAATTGTTGGGCCTGCCTCACGTGCTTCCTTTTGCATAACACATACAAAAGCTGGTCAAGATCATCAACTCCCGGCTTGATATCAAAATCAACCATTCTATTGAAAGCTCGAATCGCATCTTCCGGAAGATTAGCTCTACTATAAACTTTAAAAACAACCCAGAAAATTTTTGGATTAATCTCACAACAACGAGCCTCTCTCATTTCTATAAGAAAATCCCATAATATAGCAAACTGCTTACTACTTCCCAGGATATCAACCAAGATCTGATAGTTCTCAAAATTAGGCTCAAAGCCCGGAATTGTTTTAGCCCAAAGAAAGAACCGGTGAGCAGAGAACCCAAGATTCTTGCACCTCTTCAAGACCTGCTCCACCAAGTTTGTAGACATTTGAGTTGAAAATGTGGCGAGGGAGAGTTCTAAGTCGTCATGAGGGTTCCGATGGTCACTGACTATTCGAGAGATCTCGTTGACAAGGTGTGGTAATGGTTGGATTGAGACTGGTGGATTGTGCGAAGAGAAAGGCCGGAGACGTTGGTATTGGGGTTTGTGAAGAAAGTGGAGGACAGAATACAGGGTTTTTGGTTTACAGGAGACGTACCTTGTGGCCATTTTTGACTCGGTTTTTGTGCACAGAAAATAGATTCAGACTGATCAAAGAGCAACCACGTTGATTTATGCATCAGAAATGATTTCTATAGTTGGAAAATGCAGTCGGCGTGCAGTCGGTTATAAAAAAAATATTAATATGGAATCTATATGAAAAAAAAAAAATTATTTTTATAACTTTTTATAATTCATGTAGGTCTCCCTGAACATAAAATAATTTTTTTATAATTTTTTTTTATTCATTCTGTACAGCCGACTACACGCCGACTGCATTTCCCGACTGTATGTAACAAAGCCCGATAAACATATACACACGTAAAATCACCTCTTTATATATCTATTTTGCCATTTGTTGCTTTCAAGCAAAACTTCAGGACAAAATGATAAGAAAATATTATGATTTTATTATTATTTTTTTCTTAAATTATTTTATTTTATAGAGTTTGCAATTTTTATGTATTGGGTCAATAAGTGTATTGTTTTAATACATGCAATTAGTATTTAAAGAAATTCTATCATTACCCTATACATGTACTTAAAACATGTGAGAGAGAGGTAAAAGGATTTGATCTTCAAATATTTAAAATATTTGAATAAAATATTTTTTAAGAAGTGAATGAATAAAATATGTAAGATAAAATATGTAGAAAGAGAGTGAGAGAATAGAGAAAGAATGAGTAAAATATGCTTTGAAGAGTGAATAGTAAATCTTCAAGAATATAAATGTACTGTTTATAATTATGTAAATATTTGAAGATATATAATTCAATATATATAAATTTAGGCTCATATTATGCAAATATAACTTTGCATATGGATTTGCGTAGACCAATATAGATGCTCTGTGAAATCTAATTAACGCAAAATATCAAAGAAAAAGAAAAAAAATATATTATTTTTTTTAATTCTTGAAGAATTTATTTATAAACTTTTAAGTTCATTATTTCAAGGTATTATACAATACACACTTAACTTATTTTTATCGAATAACATTATATACAATTATATAAGAAAAATCCTAGGCCTCGTGGCTCTTATTGGGATTTTTTTTTCGTGATTAAAAAAGAATATTTTAATGATATTACAATTTTATTTTTAAAAAATTAAAAGTATTAAAAAAACACAAAAGAAGTAAAAAAAAATATTTGAAATTGTATTAGTAGAAGCACCCGTGGTGAGAGTAGCATCAGTCATTATATAATATACAAATTTTACGTATTTTTTTTTTTAAAAAAAAAGTCTGCCATTACAAAAATGGAGTTCCAAATTTATCTATTTTTAAAATATATATTTATATATATATATATATATATATATATATTAATATGAGATTTGCACGCCTTAAATAACATTTTTAAATCTCATCATGCATAATCCATGTAATTGAAGTAATGATAGAGGCACTAGCTTTTTTTATAACATTTTTATAAAGTAACTTATGAATCCAATTCTTTTGCTTTTGCTTTTGCTTTTGCTTGTAGGAGAATCGATCTAAATCATCCGATTACTCAAGTATTCCAAGAAATCAAAGAAAGCTCAAGAACACGAATAGAAAGGAAAAACTGATCTTCTGTGAAAGTAAGAATTCATAACTGTGCAGTGTACAGAGTAGTTCAGCTATATATACAAGAGATGAAATACATGTGCAGTACACGTGCAATAAAGTAAATTGACAATTAAGGGTATTGTAAAACTAACTATTTACAATAATTGTTTATACTTCAATACTCCCCCTCAAGATGGAGTGTGAATATTGAGAACACCCATCTTGGAAAGAAGATATAGAAACTGATTAAGAGGCAAGGCTTTGGTGAATGCATCTGCTAGTTGATGTTGAGAGCTGACATGTAGAGTTCTAAGCACACCAGATTGTATCTTTTCTCGAACCAAGTGACAGTCAATTTCTATGTGCTTAGTTCTCTCGTGAAAAATAGGGTTTGCTGCTATGTGAATTGCAGCTTTACTATCACAAAATAGCAAAGCTGGAAAATCATGAGTAATCCCAAAATCTTGAAGTAAAGCAATTAGCCAAGTTAGTTCACAAGCAGTGGAAGCCAAGGCCCTATATTCAGCTTCAGCTGAAGATCTGGAAATAGTATTTTGCTTCTTGGATTTCCAAGAAATCAAAGAGTCACCCAAGAACACACAAAATCCAGTCACTGATTTTCTGGTGTCTGGACAAGTCGCCCAGTCAGAATCTGAAAAAGCTTTCAGTTGTAACGAAGAAGAAGATGGCAGAAAAATTCCCTGACCAGGTGTAGCTTTGAGATACCGTAAAACATGAAACGCTGCATCCAAGTGTGTTTGAGCAGGTTTATCCATGAATTGACTTAAAGTTTGAACAGAATAAGCCAAATCAGGTCTTGTTATTGTCAAGTAGAGCAACCTCCCCACCAATCTTCTATAAACTGTGGGATCTTCCAAGAATGATGAATCAGTTTTTGTCAAACGCAGGTTAGAACTCATTGGAACTTTGGCTGGTTTACAGCCAAGAAAACCAGAATCAGCCAATATTTCTAAAGCATAATGCCTTTGACATAGTGAAATTCCTTTAGAAGTTCTGGCCACTTCTAAACCAAGGAAAAATTTAAGATCTCCAAGATCTTTAATCTGAAAAGCACTATGAAGAATGGATTTTATGTCTTGGACAGCTTGAAGATCATTGCTAGCCACAATCACATCATCAACATATACCAAAAGTGCAAGAAAAACTGAACCAGAAATTTTAGTGAATAACGAATAGTCACATTTGGACTGTTTAAATCCATGCTGTAAAAGGCAATTAGTGAGCTTGCAATACCATTGCCTTGATGCTTGTTTTAAGCCATATAATGACTTAGTTAACTTGCATACCCGAGTCTCCCCCTTATTTCCATATCCTTGAGGTAGGGTCATATACACCTCCTCATCCAAATCTCCATGCAAAAATGCATTATTTACATCCAACTGATGTAAATACCAATTCTGAGAAGAAGCAACAGCTAGTAAACAACGTACGCTTGTAAGCTTGGCCACAGGAGAAAAAGTGTCAATAAAATCCAACCCCTCTTGTTGAGTGTACCCCTTTGCTACTAGCCTAGCTTTATAACGTTCAATGGTCCCATCTGATTTATATTTAATTTTGTACACCCATTTACAGCCAATGGGATGTTTATCAGGAGGCAAGTCAGTAAGTACCCATGTATTATTTTTCTCAAGAGCAAATAATTCTGCTTTCATGGCCTCTTGCCAATGAGGAATTTTAATTGCTTGATGATAGAATTTAGGTTCAAACTGAGATGAGATATTAATGGTGAAAGCACGATGTGTAGAGGAAAGTTTGTTATAAGAAAGATAAGTAGACAAAGAATGAGGAGTACTTACCTTGAGAGAAGCTGCTGCAATGGAAGAATCAAAGTTTGATGAAGAAGAAGTGATTAAATCACAATGATATTGCTGCAAATATTGTGGTGGATGTTTAATTCTAGTAGACCTTCGAATAGATAGATCATTGGTAGAAGGATGAGAATCTGAAATTTGTTGAAACTGATCAATGGATACAGAATCTGAATTTTGATGTGAGACAGTAGGCATATCAATCACAGCAGGTGAGTCAGAAATAATAGGAATGTTAGAATCTTTTGGATTATTAATGGGATAGCAAAAATCAGGTGTATTAGAAGGAGGAATGGGAATGACAAAAGAATCTAAAGGAACTGATTTGGGATCCAAAGAGAGAGTGTTTCTGTTTTTATAAGGGAAGAGATGTTCATAGAAGATGACATCCCTGGATAGAAAAACAGATTTGGAGTGTAAATCATACAATTTGTAACCTTTGACACCAAAAGGATAGCCCAGAAAAATACATTTCCTAGCTCTAGAATCAAATTTTGATCTTTGAGAAGCAAGAGTGCTAGCATAGCATAAACAACCAAACACTTTTAAACTGGAATAATTGGGTTTTTGAGAAAAAATGAGCTCATAAGGAGATTTGTTAGACAAAATAGGAGTTGGTAACCTATTTATTATGAAAGCTGCTGTTAAAACACAGTCACCCCAGAAACAAAGTGGTAAATAGGCTTGAAACCTCAGGGCACGTGCAACTTCTAGTAAATGCCTATGTTTTCTTTCTACTACCCCATTCTGTTGAGGAGTGGCTACACAACTCTTTTGATGAATGATGCCTTTAGCAGAAAAATATGAAGACATATCAAACTCTAAACCATTATCACTTCTAAGAATTTTAACCTTAGAACTAAATTGTGTTTCTACAAGAGCAATGTAAGAAATGAGTTTGGTTCTAGTTTCAGATTTGGTTTTCATTAGATACACCCAAGTGGCTCTTGTAAAATCATCAACAATGGTAAGAAAATATTGAAAACCATCTAGAGTAGGAGTAGAGAATGGGCCCCATATATCACAATGGATTATTTCAAAGGAACAAGAAGTACGAGATTTACTCTGTGGAAAAACCAATCTTGATTGTTTTGAATAATGACATACATCACAATTTGTATGTCTAGAAGGAGTTACATCAGAAAAAGATCTATGTATCAGACTTTGTTTCAGAAAAGAAGGATGACCTAGGCGATAATGCCATAGGTCCATACCAACAGAATTAGAATTACAACTTGATGTTGAAACAAAAGATTTACTAGAATCAAGTACATCAGATAGAGATGCTTTATTGTGCAGCAAATAGTAAAGACCACTTCTTTCTTCACCCAGACCAATCGTCTTCCATGCATACAGGTCCTGAATGAAGCAAAATTTGTTTAAGAAGATTAGACAACAATTAGAAGAGTGGGTAAGTTTACTAGCTGAGAGGAGATTAAAGGAAAATGAGGGAACACACAGGACATTGTTAAGAACCAAAGAATCTGAAATTTTAACAACTCCTGTGTGTGTAATTGGTGCTTTGTAACCATTTGGTAATGTAACAAAAGCTGATTGAACAATTGTGTAAGAGGAAAGAAGTGACACTGAGCTAACCATATGGTCAGTAGCTCCAGTGTCAATAATCCATGGAATATCAAGATATGAATTATATTTCTTAGCAGAAAATAAGCAAGGATTGAAAGTCAGATTGGAAAGTGATTTACCTGACTGATTGAAAAAGGACTGGGGATTTTGCCGAGATGTGGTATCTACTAAATGAACTGAAGCAGATTTGTCAGTGGAGTTATGCATTTCAAGCAAAGAAAGTAACTGTTGACATTGTTCTTGAGTAAATGGTAAGGAAGGTATCTCACTAACTTGTCTGTCCTGTGAAATATTACCAGACAAATGACCATCGACAGAATTGAGTCTAGGTTTATTGTTCTTGTAGCCAGGAGGATACCCATGTAGTTTGTAACACTTTTCTTTTGTGTGTCCTGTCAGTCCACAATGACTACAAATGGGCTTCGATTTTTGAAAAGACTTGAATCTTGTACCAGACTTCTGAGAATCATGTGTTGTAGATGCCAAAACAGTGGAGTCCAGATTTGAAGATTTTGGAACATGAAGACTACGATGACGTTCCTCTTGTAAAACTAAAGAGAAAACTCTGTTTATGGGTGGCAAAGGGTCTAGCAATAGGATTTGGGCTCTAACATTAGAATATGTATCATTAAGCCCCATCAAAAAACGCATCACAGATTCTTGTTGTTGATATTCTAATACTGCTTTCAATATACCACAGTTGCAATTAGGACCACAACCACAATTCAGCAATGGTCTAAAATTGGACAATTCATCCCATAAAGTTTTCAACTGAGTATAATAGTCACTTACAGACATGTCCTCTTGAAGCAAAGAGGAAATTTCTTTCTGAAGTTGAAAGATCCGTGGCCCATTCGACTGTGAGAACCTTTCTTTGAGATCAGCCCATAATGCAGCAGCCGTATCAATGTAGATGCAACTTGCTGCAATATTCTTGGAAACAGAATTCAGAATCCAAGAAAACACCATATCATTGCAGCGGAGCCAAGCATCACACGTAGGGTTAGACGAATTCGGAGCCAAATTCAAGCTACCGTCTATAAACCCTAACTTGTTCTTGGCCCTAAGAGCAATTCGCATAGATCTGCTCCAAGAATTGTAATTATCACCAGTGAGCATTTGAGAAACAAGAAGAAGGCCTGGATTGTCACCATGATGAAGAAAATACGGACTAGCAGAGTTGTCCGTGAGATTTACACTCGGAGGAGAAACAGAGGACTCAGCCATTAAGAGAAAAAAATAGAACTTAAGAGAAAAATTCTTCTGATACCATGTAGGAGAATCGATCTAAATCATCCGATTACTCAAGTATTCCAAGAAATCAAAGAAAGCTCAAGAACACGAATAGAAAGGAAAAACTGATCTTCTGTGAAAGTAAGAATTCATAACTGTGCAGTGTACAGAGTAGTTCAGCTATATATACAAGAGATGAAATACATGTGCAGTACACGTGCAATAAAGTAAATTGACAATTAAGGGTATTGTAAAACTAACTATTTACAATAATTGTTTATACTTCAATATTGCTTCTCATATTTGCCACGTTATCCTTGGTTATTATATCATGTTATAATGACTGCCCAATTCCTCCCCCCAACCGAATATTAATACACACATTATTTGCTATATATGTCTTAAGTCTCCTAGTGGAAGCTGCCTTGTTACCTCCAATTAAATTTAATGTTCGGTTTAAATAGTAAAAATGTTTCATTTCATTATTATAATTTTTTTAAATTCTGACTCAAAATATAATAAACAATTCAACATTTTCAAATCTTAAAAAAATAATAATATTAAAAAATAATATTCTAATAATATTTTATTCAACTTTTAACTTATATTTAAAACTATCTCATCTCATTATCTAAACTGCACCTTAATAAATACAATTACTTATGGAGCACACGACCTACACCGCCCTGTAGTATGCAGGAATCAAGTCTCGTGGTTGCGTTTGACGTATATATGTTACAAAAGAGAAATGCTACACCATACACTAATATGTATCAATTTATCATTTTTAATTTTATATTTAAACCCATATATTAATGTGTAAATATAATAGCAAAAATAACAAATTAAACATTTATGTGTAGTGTAAGAAATGATAAGCAGAAATTTTTATTACAAATTTGCTAGAACTACCTAAACTGGCCATACAGTGAGCTTAGGTGAAGGAGAAGGTGCAAAGACCGTATGTCCTCAATTCACGGATAAGGCCGTAGCTGTCTCAAACTAGCTCAAAACTTACAAATTAGGCTATGTTTGGTTAGTGTCTCAAATCATCTCATTATTATTTATTATTTTTTACTATTTATTATTACTATTCACAAATAATCTAAAACCATCTCAACTTACAAACGTAAACCTAAGCTTGCTTGATTGCAATTAGAGGTTTTGTTGGTGGGCGATCGGGAATATACGAGTCATCGTTCCTTTTAGTATTGCATTTTCAAACAAGTTTTCTTTATTCTTTAAGGCGATGGATGGAAAGTTACGGTGGTTGATTGTACCGGTTGAGCGGATTTGATGAATGGACCAAGTTGTGGGCTTTCGTTGCCCGATCCATTGTTAGAGAAATTGAAGTTTCGTACAACTTCAATTGATCCGCTTCGAACATGCATGCATAATAAGAGAAGAAAGCGCGCAACGCAAACAATACACTAAAATTTACGTCGAAAACCCTAGCTCCAGTGTAGATGGAAAAACCACACGGGACAAATTCCGATCAAATTCACTATGATCATGAAAATATGTTTCATTGACTCAAGTCTCTGCTTAAAACTTGAGTGCTGATCATATACAAATTGGGATATAAATAATAACATCAACAATATATAATATTCCACTCTTTGAGGAGCCGCCCGATCGACCGCTGTCATCGCCATTACAATATCATCCCAATTTGTTTTTCTGCCGTAACGAACTCTTCCAATACTGATCATATGCCTCATGATGCTCCACATGAACGTGGTTTCTTGGCTAGCCTTCTAGAAGACAATTTACTCCGATCAGGTTTCTCTCGACACTCCTCTGGCTTTGGTGCAGTTCGGAAGTTAATCACTTGCATTTTCCTTTTCTTATTTTCAACGTCTTTGTAGGATTGACGGAGCTTTCTTGTCTTTGATGACTCAAGCTTCAACTCCAAATCCACGTCATCCAACGTGCTCGATCTTTGACTCATCGGTGGACGCTTGGGTACAACTTCTGAAATAAATATTCTCCCCTTTCGAAGCATTTTCCTCCAAAACTACTTCTTTGTGCAGTCGAGGTTTCTGATGATCTGGACATGACTTATCAGGCTTAGGTGCGGTTTGGAAGTCAGTGCTCTGAAATGGCCTTCATGACTTTCTTCGCATCTTCAATGTTTTTATTATCATCGTCGGCTTGAGTTAATATATTTGAATAGATTGAGATGAGTTGAGATGAGTCAATATATTTTAATATTTTTATTCAAGTATTTTCTCGTTTAGTTTTACAGATAAGATAAGATAAGTTGAGATAAAAATTAAAAGTTAAATAAAAAGTTATTAGAATATATTTTTTTAATATTATTTTTATTTTAAAATTTGAAAATATTGAATTGTTTATTTTATTTTATATAAAAAATTAGAAAATTGTAATAATTAAATTAAATGAGATGAAATAAGATAAAAATTGAATAAAAATAAATAATTAATTTTAATAAAACTATAATTGAGGACCCACAGAGTAGGTGGGTTTATCATCTGAGTCAGCACTGAAACCTCGTATCAGAAACACGTTGTTTGTATCCGAAGTATTGCATGGATAGGACACGTGGCCTGCATGAAGAAGGTCCATGGCGGCTATGTAGAGCTGCTTGTATGAAGTTGGATACAGTATACAGGGTAGTTCTGTTCTTCCGGGACGGACTCATCAGGAGGTTTTCCATTCTTTTCAAACTCTCTGCTCTTAAATTCGGCTATGATTCCTTGTTTACATCTCTTGCTTTGATCTCTTTGTTGGAATTTAGTTCGAGATAGTACATATCTTTTGGTCAGTCTGACATTGTTTTCTTGAACCTGCGGATTTTTCTAGGGAAATATGAAAGAAAGCATGGGAAACCCTTTGCATCTCAAATCTTTGAACCACATCTCACTCGTGTGCAGATCAGTAAAGGAGTCCATCCATTTCTATCAGAACGTTCTTGGGTTTATCCCTATCAGGAGGCCAGGTTCTTTCGATTTTGATGGGGCATGGTAATTTCTCATCTCGATAAGAATAATACAAATAAAGATAAACAAACGGATCAAGAACGGACCCAATTCTTTTCTTTTTTACTCGATTCTTGGAGAGACTTTCTTTATATATAGTTGTCTCTAATGGGGTTTTGGTTCCTGGATGTCATTATATATATACAGGCTATTCGGGTACGGAATCGGAATACATTTATTGCAAACAGAGGATCCAGAGAACATACCAAAGAAGACTGAAATCAACCCGAAAGACAATCACACATCTTTCCAGTGCGAGAGCATGGGTGCTGTGGAGAAGAAGCTGAAGGAGATGGGGATTGCGTACGTGCGGACGATGGCGGAGGAAGGCGGGATCCATGTCGACCAAATCTTCTTTCACGACCCTGATGGCTTCATGATGGAGATATGCAACTGTGACAACCTGCCCGTCGTCCCTTTGGCCGGCGAGATGGCCCGGTCGTGCTCTCGGGTAAACCTTCAGATGATGCAGCAGCAGAAAATCCGGGTTGTCAATCAATAGAAGGAGACTTTGTTAGGTCGAGTGCCAATAATAATAAGACTATCGGATCAGTATTTTGTTCTTAATTTTTCCAGTGTCTTGTGAAATATTGCTTCTTGTAATGAGAGAACTTTGTGAACTCTCACAATTATACAAATGGGAAATCTTTGCTTTCCAACCTAATGAAAAAGTTGTATTTTAGATTCATTATTTTCAAATTATGCAGATTGAGATTTGACAAAACTTGCATGTTCATCTTTTTCTGATTGGTTCGGATTTATGAAGTTTCACTTTTTTTTAATGAGTGCGGATCGAGAACTTGCATGTATCTAAGATCGTATCTACGGAAATTATTCTTCAAAGAATGCAGCATATCAGGGTCCTGTACTGCAACTTGAAAGGCACGGGGAAGAGAATCTTTTGCTTTTCTGCCGGGGAATGACCCGAATTGACAATGAACTATTAGGAAAATGGGAAATATATAGCGAAAATAGAAAATAAATATTTCAGACTCAAAGAATTTATTAAAAACATATTTTAATAACACTTAATTTGAATGTGCTAGCTAGCAGCCTTAAATCAGATTAATGATGACAATTGAGTGTGTTATATATGGTAACTCAAATTAATGGCCGTGATCATTAAGTGCAAACTATATATATGTGGTCATCATCAAGTCTCATTTAATGGTGCCACCAGTACGTATTAATGTGTATCATAATCTCTAGTTTTAAATTTCTTCCATTTAATTTCATTTTAAATCAGCGATACTGTTGTTGCTGTTAGACAGCTTATAAAGTTTTCTCCTTCATGACAATATTATATTGACGATGATTTTATATATAGAGTTTTTTCTATGCTTTAAGATAATATTATATTTCGAATACCGCAAAATAAAAGCTTTTTATAGAAAAATAAAATAAAATAAAAACATGACAATAAGTAACTGCAGATTATAACTCTGTTTTGCCGTGCAACTGGAATTTGCACAGACGTGTAAGCTGTATCATTCTTTTTTTTTTAACTTACAGAATAGAAGGAATTTGATCTTTTGATGCAATACTTTCCCTTCGGCCAGATAATCCCATTGTATTCAAAAGCGAGACAATATCATGCGCAACCACTCTAAAACACGCATCATGCGCGCAGGCTCATTAAAGAGTAGAAATTAAGATCAAAGAAGCTCTACTGACAAATGAAAGTACGTACAATACATAACTTCACTTATTAATAGTCTCATGAAGATCAAACATATATAAAGCTGGATATGTTACAGCCCCCTCGCCAGCATTTGCTCGTTATTCTCTATGGATTCCAGCCTTCGGATCAGCACTTGTTGCCGAAACTTCTTGACGAATGCCTCAGCACTCTCATTAATGTCTGGCATCTTTGCACTGCCTGATCTTTCCTCTCCGTTGCAGGAGACTTCAAATCTCCCTTCTCTCTGAAATCATTGGCACCCACTCTTTCACTTCGTTGTAGAGTTTTCTGGGTGTCGGATATTGGATGCGATTCTTCATTTTAAAACGCATGTAAGTGTTTTTCATATCAATTGATGTGACATACTTTCACATCTATAACTCGAAAGTAAATTTTATCTAGCTAGTAATGTTAAGGATTAACGTAAATGCAGAACTGGGTGTAAACCCATCATATATATATATATAACGCGTCACATGTAATTACTTTGAATTATTATTAGATTGAAGAAATTAAGAAAGAGTAATAAATAGCAAGGGGCCTTCATAGCCAACTGCCTAAATATATATTGCATATCTATTGCAGATCAATTGCATTCGCATGCAGCTTAATTAATTGTTCTTAATTTCCAAGAAACATAATAAAAGGGTACATTGCACATATATGCCATGTGTGGCCTATATTGATGATCAGTATTGCAAATTAATGGTCGCCTGCATCATGGGAGCCTTAAAATCATAGATGTCAGAGTTGGGATCGAGTATGGGTCAAGTACTTAAAAAATATATAGAAACGCATATAATTTGAATGGGCTTGCCTAAGTTGCAATGGAGCATACGATTCATACATATATATATATATATATATATATATATATATATATATTTATTTATTTTGTTTCAATTTGCTTTTCATGGGGTTTCCTGGCCTGATCTTATATATCAAAGTCTCCTTATGATAAAAAAAAATTGTCATTATTCATTGTTATAGTTTCCATCAGTACCGGCCGTGGGGTGGTCATGGCTGGCTAGCTGCTACGTACTTTGGACTTTGGTGAAAAAAAAAAGGGATCCTTAATCTCTTTTCTGGCCTCTGGATGCCATGCACCCTGAAAGGTATTTTCTTTAAGCTGCACATTAATTTGGTATCACAAACAGTACTATAGAATGCTCCTGATGATCCCATTCTACAACTTTGCAGATCGATCGATCGATCGAATAGGGTACTGCCATTGCATCCATGCATGCATATATATATATATATATATCGATCAAGCTGTTCCAAGTTTGAGATCAACCTTTTCATTCAATTAAACGAATGCTATCCATCATGAAATTATAATTTCTCTTCATATAAATATATTAATTAAACTCTCAAAACTAACCATTTTGGTGGACTATATAACTTTTCTTTTTTTGTTTGTCGGTTTTTTTTTTTTTGGTTTTTTGTCCCGGGGTTCGGCCCGACCTAGAAAGTTGGTCTCTTCCCAACTTGACATTTCTCTACGTGACTGATTACGTTGTTGAAAACTTGGCGGTGATCATCATGTCTTGCCGTGACCTCCATCATTGAAGATGTAACACCTTTTCAACTAGCTTAAAGGTCGTGCGGGTCCACCCACCGAACGGGACCTTACGATTTTTCCAACCGGTGATATATATAATATTAATTAGTGTGGTTAAAAATTTTGACCAAGATTCATAATTTCTATGCGCATGATCAAGGAATGGTCATGAATTTCGAACAGATTGCTTTCATATATGTAGACAGAAAAGAACATTTACATCAGTTTTCGCAAATATGCGCTGATGGTGTTATGGGTAGGAATTGACCAACTTTTTACAACAGTGCGCATGCAAGCAAAAAGTTAATGAATTCCCGTCGGTAAATATTTCATTTTCGTTCAAATATTCTATTAGTTAAGGTTTGGATTGGATTACATGTTGACTTTTTTATTTCTTGATCTCTATCCCGTATTATAAATCAAACAAAAATGCTACACTCACCGACACACGGGTCTCGATTGGGTTCCGATCAATTTTATTTATTTATTTAATGATTAAGAAAGCATTTTTAAATGGTGTTATGAATTTTTTTTAAAAAGATATTTAAGAATATAAAAAAAATAAATGAAAATTTTAAAAAAATTTGTTCTTTCTCGAGGCCGAGCTCGTTGGATGTATCACTGCTCTAAATCAAAATTAGTTTGAAATCTTATTGATGTTTAAAACACTGTTGCTACAAAGAGATCAGATATGCATGTCACAAAGAGATTCCATTTAATTTGTAAATTTAGCTAATAACTGTCAAAGTGTTAGGGAAATTAAATTCAGAGTAGCTAGGGGAAAATAATTAAAAAGAAATAAAAGAAAATGGAAGAAATCAGTATAGTTGTGATGAGAATTGGTGCATGCATTGAATGGTGGCTTTGAATGATCATTAATTCCAACACAAAAGCCAACGTGGGAACAGAAGAAAGACAACACTGACCGGGGAAGGAAGGAAGGTGGGTGGATATATGCAGGATGCAAGATCACGGCCTCCATAGTTGTATGGAGACAGTCGTACCCCACCATATATGACTTTTTTGGTCATGATCCCAACAACACCGACTTTGCTGCCAATGGAATTAAGTAGCTTCGAGGACATGATTCGATCGATCTCCTGTGTTCTCACTTTTCACCATCTCTGATACTGAGAGACGTACGCAGATCAGAGAGATACATGGCCAATTCATAACATGAGCTCTCTGATGATCCTGTACCTTATGAAATGAGTCGACATAGGAGAAGGGATAAGAAGAACAAATTTATAAAGAATCACGCGTTGAAACCGATTTCAGTTGGGGATAAGAAGAACAAATTTATAAAGAATCACGCGTTGAAACCAATTTAAGTTGCAGAACTGAAATTCCCGCAGATCTAATCCGCTTTTGAGTAATCGTAAATCAAAAAGAGAGAGAGATAGATAACCATCATAAAGGAGGATCAGGTCCCTATCGAGAATTGATTTGTACAAGAATATTAATCAAGAGAAAGAAACAGAAGCAACAGTATACACATAATTACATCGATCCATCAAAACCACAACCACAGATCATGAAGAAGTTTTTCCAAAACTCTTAGTACATCATCTCACTTCATATTGTGATGAGCTTTTACTCCTACCAAGCTAAAGACAAAAGGCTTATACCATGCGAATACCACGAACGAACCATCGGAAAATCCCACATCCGATCACCCTAGAACACCAAATTACGTGTACCGTGGTCTATGCTTAGCAGCTGGCTTCCGCGTTATCCTTTCCCTTTTCCCTGCCTGTCCGAAAGCGGCGCAAAACCCGCACGCCGAGAGCTTCGGCGAAGGTGGCTCGATCGCCGGAGCTACCTTCCCGGTACGGTAGCCGCGTGCTCCACCGTTGGATTGGCTGCGCTCGATGGTAATGGTCGGTCCAACTTCGGTTCTTGATGTCTTGTCCATCTCTTTGGTATCTAGGCGCTTTTCTAGCTCTTGTTGATCAGGGTCTTCCTTCTGGTTAACTTGGTTGAGCTGCCCTGACAAGAATCTGTCATCAAATACAAATCCCGACGAGCCTTGTCTCCTAAACGAAACAGCAGATCGTTGCAAACCAGCCATAACCTTAAATTTCCTCGCTCTGGGATCTTTCTATAAGCAATAGGCCGAAACCTTCTTAGTTGTTCTAAAAGACGACTTTTTATCCTATTTGGCGTGTACAAGTAGGGTTCAAATACAGAGAGATGAAGACTAGTTAGGAGGATTCACACGTCATGATTTGGCTCCATCACTCAATAACTCAGTTCATACTGCAAGTGGAATATCCGGTTTCATCCTTTTTAATCATTATTTTTTATTACTTTTAACATAAAATTATTTATTATAATAAGTATTTAATAATTTAATATGACATAAATGATACAAATATAATAGCTAATAAATAAATAAATTTTTTCCAAGCACTTAAACAAGAGCAATTGATAGTATGAAAATTATCAACTGCATGCATCAATAACTCAATATTTTTTGTTTTTAATTATTCTTTATTATTATTATTATTATTCTATTCTCAAGTCTTTATAGTTTATACTTTATATCAAATACTAAACTGTTTATATAATATAATTTGAATTAAAATTTAAATTCTACAAATCAAATATTGTCATTTATGGTTAAAAAAATCTTGAAAAATAACAATACTCTTACTATTATTAGTATTATTATAAAGTGCAATAATTAATTTGTTTTTTTTTTTTTTTTTTTGTTAAGTAGCTAAAATTAAATATGTGCTGACAAATATGACCAACGTGTATATATGTTGGAATAATGTGGCAGTGGCTAGAATTCATCGTCTTGTTGTTGATAAGGTTTTACGCAGCACAGGCGTACTGATAATGAGGTTTTTGTTTTGAGCGGCTCTATTACAGCCACACATTTTAGCATTTTTGTTTTGTTTTGTTTTTGGGTCCACCGAAGCTGATCTGGCAGCCGGCCTTTTTTTCATTAATCTCTGAATCTCATCTTTAAAATAAAATAATGAAACTTCGAAAGCAGGTTTCGACTGCCCGGCTCCGTTTAATGAATGATATCTATAAATTTGTCACGTATAAGAATTACATTATCTTTTTAGAAAAATAATATTTACAATCAGTTGTATAAGCACGACATAATTTTTTTTAAAAAAATAAATTAATACAAAATTTATATAAAAAAAAATTAATTTTTAATTATAAACCTCATTCCTTTTCAAAACGATTACGCGACGTTTACACACTCCACGACTGTACTTCTCAATAATTCTACTATGTTTTTTTTTATAATGTACTTCTCAATAATTAATAAGTATTGCTACTCATTATTTTAATTTGTATCATTTTCTCATCATTTTATAATGTGGCATTAGATGATTAGAGACTATTAATTATATTTTATTTATAGACTTATCATCTAATGTCATATCAAAGAATGATGAGAAAATAAATAATGAATATATTTTTTTTATGTTTAATATATGATAAATTTTAGACTAATATTAGATACAATCACAACATATGACAGTTTTGCATATTCTTTAAAAAAAAAACAGAAAAAAGAATTCATCTATTTTTATACAAATATCATATTTTCAAGAACGTAGAAAACTTACACATTCAATAAATCGGCTTTTAGGAAGATATAAGAAGTCTTTCCTTTCTAACTTGTAGAGAGATTTCAATACAATTATTTTAATTAATAAACTATTCCTTCAAACGTGGCAACTCCATCCTCCAATTGTTTACTAATGGAAGTAAACAATTTAATTTATTGCTCATAATGGGGGCGTGGCTTGAAATCTGTAAAGCCACATTATCAAGACGAGACAAGTCTAAACCACCGATTCAAACCCCAATTTAAAACTGTCTTCTTCATCCTCATCATCAACTCTATTTGTGATGATTGATCAAATAATAGAAAGAACTAACGTCGTGGGCCTTCAACAAATTAAATAAAATTTAACATAAAAAATCACACGTATGGTATCATTATGAATTAAGAAATTTGAATTAAGCGCATTGCATTTTGAGTAGGAAAAAAAAAAAATGTTGATAGGTGGTGGGGAGGATGACCAGAATCCAGATACTTCAAAATACTGTCTAAAAGGAAAGAACAAATCAACATAATCAATACAAACGTAGTTATATCATGGAGATAGCATAAAATCCGTGATGTGTTTTGTATTTGGGTTATGTCTTTTTTCTTTTATGAATAAAACTTCTTGATTACTTATAAAAAAAATAATGATAAAAAAAAAAAAAAAATCTGTGATGTCTTTTGATTAATCTTTATTCTAAGAGTGTGCATGCTTAATGTTTGGTGGCATTATTCTCCTCTCTCATAAAAAATGTTTTGAGATCGAGTCTTCGTACCTTCAATCCTTTATATGTATATGTTAAGTCAAAATTAGTAAAGCACCACAAAATACAGCAACAGGGCCTGATTGTGGAGTCTGCCATCTGGGTGCAGTTTAGGCCTTCCAGGTTGAGGTAAATATTAAAAAACAATCTGGTTTTGAGTGGTGCGGAAGGGGAAAGGCAAAGGGTATTGATCTGGAAATCTTAAGAGTCACTAGTCTCTTGTCGAACTCCTGCTAGTGGCTTAAAAAAGGTAAATTTGATGGTAGATAAACTGGGTTGGCAGCGCGCGCAGGTTATCTTTGGTCCATAAAGATAGTATTATAATGAGTATGATCTAAATAATGTTCCTTGACTTGTTTAGCTCTGGCTTTCGTATGGCCAATGAGACATTGGTAAAGCCATATGTATGACACCATTTGCAAACAAAAATTATTGAGAATTGAATTAGCAGCTGGTTGAAATATACCTTAACTAGCAGTATACTGAGAGCCCAAGCTACGACTTTCTGTTTCTACCACTACTAGTGGCTCCCCTCATTGATCCTTCAGATACACAGGCATCTACAGCTGCCAAAATCCGCACTTCAAATTTATGGCCCCTTCAAGGTAGCCCTTACCTTCCTAACCACCTGTTGCTTCATAACCTTGCGCTCAGCAGTAGAAAGAAGTTTACATTTATCCATTCCCTTGAGAAATCCAACCACAGTTTCCCCTGAGCCCCCACTGACACTTTCTAACTTTGTAAGCTTCTCCACCACTTGCAAAGAAAACATCAGCTCCAAGAAATGTTTGTTTCCCAACTCGACAACATCCAGAAGACAGTGGACATTCACTTCCCTTGCTTTCGCTGATTTGCTGTCAATTGAGTGAACCAACTTCTCTATGAGACCCAACTGAAATATATGCTTCAAAACCAGGAACCCGCCAGTTCCAAACAGCATCTGGTGTAGTGCTGTATAGGCTGCATCCTGCAACTCTGGAATGGTGCACTGCATCATCTTGACTAGCTCGGGAATAATATCATACTCCAGATATTTCTTAATGCAGGATTCTCCACCAGAGAAAGCTAGCTTCGTTAATAGAAAGGCAGACTCGGATTTCATTGACTTCTGTTGTGTTTGTAAAAGTTCAAAGAGTCTTTTGATGAGGGGGCTTTTTAAAATCATGTCTGTGATTTTTGGGTCCCCTGCTTTCTCAATAATTGGTATGAGGTTTTGCATTGCTTCCAATACCTGCTTGTAATTGCTATCAAGTAACTTGTGGAGCAGATCTTCAAAAGTTTGCGGCCTTGGTGAAGAGGAAACATTCTGGTCTGACAACACAAATCTTTCCAAACGAAGCCTCACTTGCCAGGGCAAAAGTTTTAGATTAGCATGTTGAAGACGCCCATTTGTAGGATGGCCCCCTAACTCATAAAATGCTTTCAATATGACAATGGCACCATGTTGTGCCACTTCAGTTCCATTCTCAAGAAGTTTAATTAGATTTTTCTCGATTTCAGAAGCAATCATTCTCTCAACAGCTTTTGACTTTCCTGCTTTGGCCAATGACATCAATATTGTAAACATGCTCTCATGCCATTCCTCAGCTTCAGGAGAGAGCAAATCAGCCAGTTGGTTGAAGGGGATACCCTGAAGCACCTTATCGACTGTATCTGTGCTTCCAAATTCTGCGAGCTTTGCAAGGAATGCTGAAATGTTTGTTTGGACCATGGGGTCCTCACAGTTTTCTAGTATAACTGCCAGTTTATCAATTGCACCAGTACTTTCAAGTGATGGAATGTAATTGTAATAGTCATTTCTATTGAATATATTTGTGATGGCTTCTGTAGACACTACAACCAGACCCTGTAAACCAGATGATATAAGGCCTTCAATTCTAGGTCCCAACATGCAAACAAAGCTTGCTCTGCTAACTTCATATTCAGATATGGATTTGCTAGCCATTAGAGCCTGGACAATTGCTTCTAAGGTGATAACTGCTTGCTTTTCTTCCAAAACACTGAGGAATATCTCTATCTTTTGTCCAACAATTCTTTTGATGCTTTCTTTCCCAAAAACAAAAAGCCAAGGGCAAATAAATGCTGTTTCTTCAACTCTAGCTTCATCTACTAAAAGCGCAACTGCATCATTTTTCTTGCTATCAAGGTACAGCGAAACCATATCATGTACTTGATATAAGGGATCTGTATCAGTTCTCATCAGCAAGGAGCCCTCAACAAGCTTGCCGACTATGAGAGGGAATAGGCTCTCCTGCCCAAGAACTGACCAAATAGCCTCCAAACCAGCTTCAGGTACATGTTCAACCCATGAAAGAGCAGCAAGAGCTGTGAAGAGCTTCCTAGAGTCTCCAGGCATTGCTTCTAGACTGAACTCAAATGACCCAAAAATGGTTAGCGTGTTTTCAGCTTCTTTCTCATTTACGTAAGAGACAGGACCAGGTGCACATGTGGCAAAGGTGGATAAATTGGTGATGGCTTTCTCCCATTTTTCAGATCTTGTTTCTTTCCTGAGAGCCTTACCCATGACAGCAACTGTAAGAGGGTGGTGGCCACAACTCTCAAGCAAGCTTTCTGAGATAATCTATGAAACAACAAAATCTATCATAAAGCAAACCAACCAATTGTGAAAAAATAAACAGTAAAGGCACTACATATGAAGACTTTTGGGGGAAAGGGGGGGGTGTTTACAAACAAGATCTATATTGAATCTAATGAGAGCATTACAAAACAAAATGAATATAAGAACATCCACTAGAAGCTTAAGTTTTCAGATAACAAACTTTAATAGGGTGGTCACTTTACCATTTGACTTGCAGGATCTACAATGACAACTAAGTTTGAAGCCATTGTCAAATTATCAAGTTCATCCTTCTGATCCATTTCGTTTGAGGGTGGTTCTTATTTTATATTTTTTTGGGTCAAAAAGTGTTTCAGATAGTTCATAGAATACCTGATAGCATCCCAGAAAGTGAGCCATAACAAAATGTGGCTTTTATAGGTCATGCTTGTTGAGTGAGTTAGACTATGGACCAATCGGATTGGCAACAGAGTATGCTACATGCCTGAAGACCAAAGGCATCTAATCAACACGTTTTTGTTACGCACGTATCTTTATCATCAACAGAATGAAATGATGGGCATAGTCACATCTTTCCACATGCTAATGAAAAAACAAAAAAAGGAGAGATTCAGTTCATACCGGCAACTCTTCCTCGCTAAGGAGGCTATGGTACACAAGGATTTCCTTGCTTATTTCCCTCATGTCATCTTTGCCTAACTCAACTTTCTCAGCTTCTGTAATTTCATAGACAGCTTCATTTCTCGTTGTCACTAAGTATTTGCAATCATTATCATACAGTTTTGTAAATCGTTCAATTATGTCCTGCTCCCACACGTCATCAAGAAGGATCAAAATGCTCTTCCTGTACAAGGCTTCTTGAAGCAAGCAACATATGTATTCAAGATCTCTAGCGTTATCCTTAATCTTCTTCCAAAATCCAATCTGCACAAGAAATTTACAAAATTTTCGAGCTAATCGGCTCTGATATTCGGCCTTGTTTCCATTACAGGCAGCTCTGCTGCACCATTGCCCAAAGCAAAGCTCAACTGCACCACCCACAAATTTAGCTGGCGGATCACAAATCACTTGACGAGCCATACATGACTTCCCAATACCAGATAACCCAACAATAAGAATGACCCGATGAGAACCCTCCTGCTCTAGTAAATTGCTTATGAAGTTACACTTACTAGATATCGGGTAACCTTGTTCATTATTTATCTTTAACCGAACTGGGATGTCTTGTGCAGTGGATTCTATCACCTTCTCAACATTTTGCACCAATATTTGAGAGTCAAGCCACCAGTTTAAGTCACCCTTGATTGTATGTACTACTTTCCCGAGTGGGTCCCCAGCCATAGAATTCCACACTATCTTAGCCAAGTTCTTGAACTTGCTTCTTGACACAATCCTTCTTGCCTTCATGATGTTTGGATGAAGCCTTTCCACCAGGGCATTTAAGCTTTGAATTTGCTTATCTAATCGAGGGTCATGAAGCTTGGAGACATGCTTTTGCTTGATTCTGCGAGTCAAATTCTCGAGATCATACACAAACTCCTCTAGTCTTTTGATTTTCTTCGGAGCTTCTTCAAGATCCCTAGAGGCTTGCTCCAACGCAGCAACAGCCCCCACCATACTCGACACTAATTGTGTTGCTGACGAAACAACTTGTAACGCATCCATTGCTGCATGAGCTAGCATGCCACCCATGTTTCCATATTTTCGCCTATCAAACAAATGTCCTCAAAACAAGGATCGAAGTAATCCCAAAAACCTAGATGACACCCTAATAATGATCCAACGTGAAACGAATGACACAGATTTCCTTAACATCACTCATGACGAGTAATCATGGGTTCTAACGTTCTAACAAAATTGAAAACAAACGGTGCTCACCCAGATATGGAGTTGAACCAGTAACAGTGATACAATGATTTGTATAAGTCGGATGATGAATAGGAAATTATTCTCTTAAGTTCTCCGTAGCATTCGAATCACCTCTTCTAGGAAACTCCAATTTCTCCATTACTGTCTCTTGCGGAGTTAACTACGAATCCACACAACAAGAAAAAATCAACCATAGAAAAAAGGTGTGCGGCTGACTTAGGAACTTAAATCTGGATTATCAAGAAAACCACAAAAAATGTTTCCAACTGACTAAGCCTGCCACCACGATCCACCAAGTTCCACCAAATTTCAACCAGAATTCATTTCAACCTAACAAATAAACTTGAAATCTCCAACGAATTGTGCCCATTCTGCAAAGATCACCACCATTAGCAAAGATAACATTTCAGATCAGAATCCGTAACAATCAGAGCCCAAGTCTCTTAAGACCCAGTTTCCTTGAAGGGAGTTCGTCGAACTTATAAAAGACAACCCAGTCTTTTAATCGAAACCCAGTTCTTTGAAACAGTTTGTTTATATCATAATTTAAAAAACTTACCCAATCCAATAACCATAGCAGGAAAGTGAAGAACTTTCAGTATTAAAAAAGGTTTGAGAACTAAATATGCATTAAATTCACAGTCAAAGGCCAGAAAGATTGCCTTACCCTGAAGGCCTGGAGTGAAACCCATAAAGCTCTGTAAAGAAAACAACAATTAAGAAAAGTCGGTAATTTATAATTCTGTGTGTATATGAGAAAGGAAAATGACCGAGTTACTACTCCACTATAATTTATCTATTATTTTTTTTTATATTTAATTTTTTTAATTTTTAATTTTACTTAATAATTAAAAAAATTAAATATTAATAAAGTTATATTTTTTTAATTATTTTTTAATGATTAAGAATGTTAAAAAAATACTTAAAATAAAATAAAATAAAATAAAAATAATAAATTTAAAATAATAAATGAGTAATAAACCTATCACTACTTTATAAAAAAATACCAAATAGTATTCCGAACGTGTGTCTTGAAATTTTTTTTTTTCTTGTTTTTTAACTTAATCATAAGGAAATTTTTTTAAATAATGTTGTAATTTTTTTAAAAATTTTTATGGTGATTAAAAAAATATATAAAAATAAAAAGTAAAAAAATGAAATGCAGGATTGAGATGTATTTTTGAGAGATGTTTTCGATGCTCTAATACCCTCGTGTGTGTGTATATACACACATAGAATTAAGGTTGAAAATTGATGCAAAGGTTTTAACAGGTCAAAATTTAACAATTACCTCGCTTGGAAACGGGGTGGTTGATAGCTTGACTTGTTATACTTGGAATTTAGTGGAATTATGTACTTGCTTGCGCTGATCAAGTTCTTTGGTTTATCTTTAATGAAATGTTTGGTTAAAAAGAAAAAAGAATTAAGGTTGAAAATGAAAGAAATATCCAAGTGCAGAAACTTTGAAAGAGAAAGGACATCTGGCTACTCAGCCGAAGAGGTCATAATGTCAACGGAGCTAATTATAAGCCATCAACAACATCCGCGCGTGACAAGCACAATCAAGCATCTTTCTTTGCTAGAACAGTGAGCAAAGAAATATTTAAAAGTATTTTTTTTACATTATTTTTAACACTTTTAAATATTTAAAAAAAATTCATAATATTATTAAACAAAACTTTCTTAATCACCATATAAAAAGACTATATATATATATATAAAAAAAAAAGGAGCGGAATGCTCCAACAAGATCCCCATGGGATCCATATCATTTTCCTTTAAAATTTTACGTAGTTATAAACATTTCAACATCTTTAAAAATATACTATTTACTCGTCAAATATTTTTTTAATCTTTCCTCTCACTCTCTCTCACAACCCTTTCATCTTTTCTCTCCCTCAACAACATGAGAATTTTGCCTTCACCTTCATCTTCATTTCATTATTATAATATATTATATTTTTAATCATTTTTTATATTTTTTATTATTATATTTGTATTATTAATGTCAAATATGTATATAATGGGTGCTAATTGCAAAAAATATATATATAATTAATAATAATAAAAATAATATTTTATTATTATTTTGACTCAAAGATACATAATTTAATGTGAGAATTTTTTTAAAATGGCAAAAACAATCTTCAAAATGAGAGAGTTACAAATATAAAAAAATTGGATGGTGTTACAGGCACCGTTGGTGGCTCCTGCCAATGTTAGGCAAAAAAAAAAATTTTGTTTTTTTGTTTTTTTAAATCATTTTTTAATAGTTTTAAAAATTTTAAAAAAATATAAAAAAATTATAATAATATTAAAAAAATATTTCTTAATCATTAAGAAAAAAAATTGGGCCAACGGTGGCCTTAGTGTTTTCCAAAAAAATTATACAAAATAAATTAATAAACTGATGTGGTTTTATAGAATTTATCAAATTTATTTTATAATAAAAATTACTTTACAATCTGACGTAGCACATCAATCTACATCAATTTATAAATTTATTTTTATGGACTAAAATATTTTTCTAACCTAGATAGTATCGTCCGTGCATAATGAGATAATAGGAGGTACACATTTTAAAAAGAAAAAAATAAACTTCCAATAAAGTATGAAGCTTTGTTGAGATGTAGATGCTTTCCTCAACTCTCTTCCTTTGAGGATCCCAAATTGCCTACAAAATTTGTCAGCTATTTGGAGGAACTGTCAGAACACATAATTTGTGAACTGGGCTTGTAACTTGGATTTATTACAATTATAAGAAAGATCGAGACAATTGTTGAGGGTTGGGCTGTGAGCACAGCAACTACATATGGCCTGTGGTTTCAAAAAAATTAATTAGAAATGGGAAAAATAATTTAGAAAAAAATTAATTAGAAATGGGAAATTACTTAAGAAAAACTTATTAATCCACATGTCAGTTAATAATATATTAAAAATCATGAAATTTAAAATTTAAAATTTCAATTAATAAAAAACTAATAAAATGAATTTTATAAATTAAAGTAGAAGTAAAAGTGTAAATACATTTAACACTATTTTTTGGAAATTACTAAACTACCATTTAATCACTCTTCGGTTTCTTGAGGTGCTTGCAGGAGCTTTTTTGTTTTGTGGATAATTTCGTTCATTTATAAAATAGGAGTGCTACAATCATAAAGTGATTATATAAAAATAATCTCACAAACTAATGAGACTTCACGTGATTTGTTGGATCTATTTTATAATAAAAATAATTTTATAATTTGACAAATCATGTCAATTAAATCATATTAGTTTATAGAATTACTTTTATATAATCACTTTATAACTAAAATATTTTTCTTTATAAAAATAGATCGATCCATCTGGTCTGAGAATCAAGATAGACATCATGAGAAGGCTGGGGGTGGATAGATTAATGCCTCAAGTACAAAATTCTTGTTACCCAAGCCTTAGATTATGTTTCTCATCGAAAGTTGATTCCTCTTAATTCCTTCATAAAGGCTGAAAATATTTGGATTGTGATTTGAATCAAACAGGGATCTTTTGGGTTAGAAGGGGCCGAAGGGGTCAATTAGAGTCGGCCCTTCAAATTATTGTTCGAATTTGATGGTTGAAGTGGAAGTGGGATAAATGCATCAAGTGAGCTTTAAAATATTTATTAATGATCTAGAGAGTATTATTCATTATTTTATTCATTATACGAAAGTTTCTTAAATATCATGAGTTGGTACGTAATTACTTGGTAATATTTTATTCACTAATCTATTATTTCTTTGCCCATGACAACCTCCCTACATGTTCCCGCCTAATCTTGATTTTGACAAGTAAAACTTTCTCTACGATAGACACCAAAGGAAAATAGTAGTTATGATCAAGATTTATATATATATATATATATATATATATATGTATATGTATGTATATATGTAGTAAAGCCTAATTAATCCTAAGTTGTCAAGGGGGAATAATATGAAATCATCACTTATTTCAAAATGTTAACCTGATGGGAAAATATAGATTTTATTATATATTTTATATCTTAACACTTTCTTTCACACGTGAGTCAAATTTTTTCTCAATGGATGGCTCAACATGTGAAATATTTAATTAAATAGAAAATAGTGTAAAGTCTGGATTCGAACTCAAGACTTATGCTTTAATACTATGTGAAATCATCACTTATATCAAAAGTTTAAGTAGATAAGAAGAGATAGATTTTATTATTTATTTTATATCTTGACAAATCTAGCGTGATGATCCTCTTAATTGGCCCATGACCCTGGAAATTTAGTTTCTAAATTCTAAGTATAGGCATTGATGGTTGTAAGAATAGTTGGCCTCCAAGCATGCACGCACCCAAAGTAACAAGAGCAATCTCTATTTATAATCACGAAAACCAGAAAACAGATAAACAAGGAGCAAGAAACGGGTAGCTGCCCAAAATTGCGTTAAATCACAGAAAACATAGCCCCAAAATCAAAACTCACCCTTCCCATTCCGAGAACTCTTCCTCTTTTATTCCGTTAACCTTACAACCCTACCACCTTTAATTTGTTTGCATCTATATCCTCGTCCCTCCCTCTCCTCTTACAGGAAGGGCAGTGACCGGGCATAAATTGCCTATAGCAGCCCCCCCCCCTCTCTCTTTCTCTCTCTCCCCCATAGCTAAAAGCTCACGAGTTTGACCATATCTTTTGCTACAAAGTAAGTATCTGAGAATGGAATATAAGCCTTGGCTGATATTCCTCGTCCTTGCCTTGGCCGTGGTGGCCGAGTCATCTTCACTCCATGATGCCACCCGCTGGGGTCTCACAAAAGTTGGCACTGCGGGCTCCTGCAATAGTGAAGTGGGGGTCTGCATTGGAGAGGAAAATGAATCGTTGATGGCTTCTCTTCATGCCCGGCATCTTGCCCAGCGGAAGTACATTAGCTATGGAGCTCTCAGGGCCAACGCCGTTCCCTGTGGCCGCCGCGGCCAATCCTACTACAACTGTCAAAACAGGCAAAAGGCTAATCCTTACAGACGTGGTTGCAGCGCCATTACTCACTGTGCCAGGATCACTGATTGAAGAACTTCAACTGCATGCGCGGAAGAGAGAGAAAAAAAGGTGATCACGATATAATATGGTGATTGATTACTATATGCTATTGACAGAACATGCATGGGATTGTTGAATAATCAGGGCTTGCAAGATTTCCTCCGTTTAAAACTTGACTTTAATTAATATGTATGGTGGGTTTTCCTTCTATATTGGTTTTGGTTTATATATATATATATATATATATATATGTGTGTGTGTGTGCGTGTGTGCGCGCGCGCGCGTGCGTGTTATTATAAGCATGTCTTATCTATCTCTATGTGAGGTGGTTGCAAAAGGTTTTCTTTCCTTTGTTTATGTAATCTCCTCTTCGTCTTCTTCGTCGTTTTCTTCTTCTGTTTTCTTATCATGTGTATCATTGTATGGAGGAAATGAAAAGGCTAGAACGTTTGGTGTTATTTAACTATAATATAGCTAATTGGAGTAGGTTTTTGTCTGCAATTTTTCTAGCTGGCTTGTCCCCCCCGTTCATGCATGCTGCAGATTTTATGACGTTCTGTCTTTACTGTTAAATTTCCCATCTTTTGTAGCACTTCCTGTAATTCAAACAGATCTTCTTGGTGTAGTGGCAAGAAAAAAAAAAAAAAACTTTTATTAGTATATGGTTTGTTATTTTATGATCACATTGTTAATCTATACACAAATCCCTCGATGTTGTTGATAATTGAGAAGGGGGAAGGAATCCAAATGAAATCGACATTAGCGAACCATATATAATTAATTGACCACGACGTTGCACCCAATGATCAGCTGTTCAAAGCAGACAACCCGTACGTGTGTTTTTGGGGTCCTATAACTGAAATAACTGTTCAGAATTAATCTTCATATAGTCAACTTTAAAGTACAGACTACAGAGCCATCTCCAAAAAGAAAACAGAAAGGAAATTAACAGAGGCCGGGTTTATCGCTAATTACATAACATCCACTCATCATCATCATCATGTGTTTCTTAGACATAATATCGATATCTTTTCTGGTTTTTCCGGAGACGTAATATCAAAATCTTGACGCTTCAGAGATCAAATATATAGAAATATATACTTTCTACCAAATATATAATATTATAAAAAACGCTAACTTTGTGCAAATCCATTATGTCATTCCAATGTAAATTCACCTTCGACGTTCACAATATATATTGTTATTTCAACGTACAGAGATCTGTTTTTCAATTCAATTATGATTTGTTATTTCAACGATGATGTTAAAGATAACATCATTCATTTTTTTAAAAAAATTCAAATAAAATGTTCTTCTTTTTCAATTGTCAAAGACAACATCGTTCATTTTTCAAAAATCTCAAACCTAATATTTTACTTTTGACATATGACAAAAGGAGCACACTTTTCTTTTCAAACAAATCAAACCTAATCTTTTACTTTTGGCATATGACAAAAGGAGCACACTTTTCTTTTCAAATAAATCAAACCTAATATTTTACTTTTTGCATATGACAAAAGGAGCACACTTTACTTTTCAAAAAATTCAAACAAAATCATCTACCTTTTGCATAAGTCAAAAAAAGTATCAATCACTTTTGAAAATATTCAAATAAAACATGCACATATGAAAGATGACAATCAATCATCTTTAATATTTTCAAAGTTCAACCATTTAATCAAGGCATGCACATGTAAAAGATGACAATCAATCATCTTTCAAAATTTTCAAATTTAATTTTTAAAAATATTCATGCACATGTGGAAAATGTATTTTAATGCTTTATGATAAAATATTAATTTTGAGCCTTAATCCTAATTTCGAATTTTTAAGAGATTTACAACATTACTCTATAATTTTAATGTGAACTTGTTCCCTTCTTGCTTATACTCGTTTCCTTGATGTGCTTGACTCAATTGTGTAGACAACTTGAGTTTGAGACTTCTTTATTCTTTGAATTCATTTGTTATCATCAAAATCCATGTGTAAATATATAATTACACAAATCTTGAAACCTTGGGTTCAACAGAGAGGCATTGAGATTTTTATGTCCTGATTCAAAATTTTTTTACAGTATGATGTACTATTTATTGGGTATTCAAATTTTTATTTTATTTTATTTTATTCTTTTTATCAAATTTCCAATGCGAAGAAGACGAGGATGAGCCAGTAAGCCAGAACCAATGGTAGATACCAAACCTTAGGCTTTTGGGCGATGATGATGTATTGACATCAAAGATATTGTTTAACTTCAGTTTATTGAACTTTGTAACATTCCTCGCTATGGTTTAATAATAGTTAAGTTATGGTTTTAAGGTTTTAATGTTTATGGATCTCTAATACATGGTGCTATGTAATTTTATAATGTAGCATTCCCAATCCAACGAGAAGGGGGTGTTACATTATTATTATCATCTTTGGAGACTGAAAGATGACCAAGCCTTCATCTGCAGCTTTTTCTAGGAATGTCTGAATACCCTCTGAAGAAGGTACTGGCTTGGAGATAGCTAACGCTGGTGTCGATCGAAAAAGATCCATTTGCAGGAGCTTCAGCCATTGCAATTACATTGAGAGGAGTAGGACCTGGGGGAGGTGGAGGTTTATGGAAAAAGGTGTATTAGGAGTGTCACATTATGCAATATAAAATAATACTACCACATTAATTCTACAGCAATCCTTGGAATGAACTAGACTGAAAAAAATGTTGTATACAGGTGAATAAACGGAACAGTTTCAGATTTTAATTAGTTCACAAAGTCTAGGTAATTAACTTATGTGCCAAAAGAAGGTAAGCAAGATACTATCAGTTTACAAACAGAAGGAAAACTGACGTAGAAATTTATGTATGTTTGAATGCATGTATATGATTTCGTCCATGGGAGGGAAAATTTCTCAAAAGCATTGCATCCACTATAGATGTCAAACATGGACTGTATCAAGAACCTTGTGCCTATAGGTATGCATGATCTGTTTATGTTTGGAGATAATTTCATGTGCAGGATGGCAAAGTGAATAATTAACTAATAAAATAAAGAAAATAATTAGTTGACTAAAAGGACTTATACTTGATTTCTAAAGATGGACCACATTGCACAGTTTGTGCTTTCACCGACTGTTGTGAAATTAGTAGTGTTGACCCTGCAAATTGCGGTGTTTTCTTCCCTGTCCAAGTTCTTATGCCAAACTGTTTTAAAATGCCACCCGTCGCTTTACCCAAGTCCAAGAGTGAAATTTTAAGATTTGAAGTTCCCAAGCTACCTTAAATATTATACATTTTTCTAAGCATTGTCCCTGGATTGATCCATGCATACAAATGAGTGCAATCATATATATTTTGCCAAAGGAATAGAGTAGATGACTTGAGAAACAGTATGAATTGCAAGTGATGCACTCATTCTATCCAAATTATGGCAAGCATAAGTACCACATGAAGGTTGAAAAAACAAAGACATGAGAAATGGCAATGGTTCTGAGGTTTTCATGCTCTAACAAAATTGATGTTTCACCAAGTAAAACAAAGGTCTTAACAAAGTGTGTATTTAAAAGAATATAGACTAATCTATTCAGGAATGTTACTTCTACCACTCAAGGTTAAGTCACGCATTGGCTAGAAACTAGTGGCAAAAGCAAATGGCTGCCAAATATAGGACTGAAAGCAGAAAAAAACAAAAGAGCCTTCGGAGTATATAGGGCTACAAACTAGTCATGCTCTCACAACAACTAGCCTCTTCAGTCCAAGGGAAACTGTTTGTGGTAGCTTTCAGAGTATGTTTAGGTCAATTATTCATAGCTCTTGTATCCAAAGGAGGGAAATATTCAAGCTACAGAAGAATCATTTTTCTTGTTTTTGGATAACTATATTATGAATTAAAAAGATTATTGAAGTTTCAATAATAAAATGATTATTGCTAGCACTACAGTACTGCTCACACTACTTTATCAACTTCCTATTAACACTTCTTTACACTAATATTCATAAAAACTAGTTTTTTATGCCACTATATTGCATGATACCAATATAGTTTCCACACTAGAGAAAAACTATATTGGTTTCATTCAGAAACTCATGCATTTTAACCATAGATTGGGTTGAGCCAATGAAGTTTGTTTTGCTGCTGTTTACTTTATTCTTCCATATGGCATTGTTCTTGCTATTTTATTAATGAAAATCTCACTCCTACCAAAAATGGTGAAAAAGTTCAATCTCCGCATCCAATATTTTTTACAAAAAATCGAAAGAGCGGGAAAAGGAAATTCAGCGGGTGATGACCATGATACAACTTCGGAATAAAAAATTCAAATGTACATTAATTTACTTGTGCCTTGTTATTTTACTGAGTCCACTGCTCACAATTTTAATAAAACAACTCACAGAAACTCAACAATACAATCTTCAAATATAATACAAATTTGATAGAATAAATACCCATTTTCCCACATGCAAAGAATCAAAGATGATGAAATAAAAAGTAGAAAGATACCAAGTGAAACAAAATATGCATGGTCCAATAGTACTGTCCTTTGGGATTTCAAATAGAGATATAGAGGGAGAGACTCACAGGAAGCCATCAGAACCTTCCAGTCTTCGGAAACTAAAAAATCCAGAAAAAGAGTTGGAAGTTTCAGAAAATCAGAAGCCAATTCGAACTTTCTTAAACCCCATATATAAACGCTGGGTGAAAAGCTAATAGCATTCACATCCTATTCCCCATAAAATTTCTTGTAATTTAGTTAAAAAGTACATTTTCTAAAATTTTTTCTTAAATTTACTATCTTTCAAAAACTTCCTACATCTCATTTCCTATCATTTCTCTATTATATTAAAATAATATTTCTCTATTATTTTTTTATTACTTTTTTCTCTCACTTCCATTTACAAATTTTACTACTTAATATTTTTTTCCTATGTTTTGAACTATTAATCTAGTGAATATTTTAAATAAAAATTTAAATTATTTTTTTGTGGATATGATAATATTTTTAAAATTAATTTTTTAATATTTTCATAATTAATTAAATTATTTTTAAATTATTATTTAAAACTATAATAAATATAAGTACGAGAAAAAGTGTAGATGATTGAAAAAATTTTTATTTTTATATATTAGAATAAAATATTAATAAAAATATAATTTAAAAAATTATGTAGAAAGTATTTTGATCAAAACTTTATAATAAATCTCGAATTATAAAAAATCTGGTCTTTCGAGCAGAAGGGCCGTTAATCCCAAAGGGCCAATATACCAATTCAATTTGCCACAAACAGACGTTCCAGCTGGAGCTTCAAATTTTTTGGGCCCGGCAGTATGCCTGTGGCCCAGTGCCCTCTTTTGTTTTGTTTTTATTTTTTGTTCTGTTGCATTTTATAAACAGTTAGGTTAAATGGTAAACTCAATCTTGTTTATTTTTTGCATAATAAATGTTTGGGTTTAAAAATAGAGTTATTATATTATCAAGATGGCGTGTAGAACATATTTAATAAAATACTTACATGTGATTTAAAATATAAATTTTAAAATTTGAATATTATAAATTATATCTCACCAATACTTAAGTGACGTCGATGATGCGTTATACCCTCTAACTTGTTAATAGAATAATTCATAAAATATTTTCGTTCAACATCAGTTAATCTTTTAATGTGGCACGATCGGTTCATGCGAGAACTACGACATGTATCTAATTTCATGTTTTTATAATTGAAAGCTAATCGTCCGCGCGCGGAACTTTTTTCAAAATGACAAAAACTCAAATTATAAATGGTTTATAATTTAAATAATCAGTAACTTATACAATTAAGACTCCAATGCTCGGTTGTCCAAATTAAAAGACTCAAAAAGGAAGAACCCAATGTTTCCCATTCAAACTCCTTGATTTCAACATTTCAACATTGGCGGCATTTAATTACCCTTAAATTCCAGACAATGAAACATTAATATTTCCAAGTAGTTTTGTTGTCGGTTTTGGCAAGCCATGATATCGGAAAAAAAACAAAAAAAAAAAAGTCTCTTTATAATGTTCTAAAAAGATCAGCTAGCGCCTGTTGAGCACCATGATTAATGTTCATCATGATGATTGCCATCTTGCTGCACGCATGCAACTGGGCACGTAGGAGGACATCCTGGGTCTCAGTTGACATGCCACGTAACTGGTTTACCGGCTAGAATTAATGGGACAGCGCTTGATAGATAACATCGATCAAGGAAATCTGAACTAGCTTGCCTAAAAAGGAAGATCGACAAGAAATAATATATTTGCTTAAAGCCTGGCATGCATGCATGGAGCTAGCGATGGGGGATCAGACGTACACCAGTTGTGCATATGATGCTTTTGATAGCTATATATACTTTCTAAAGATCTGCAGTACACATGATAAATTGACGATCATGATCATGTCAATGATCAATTAATAAAGGAATCCAAGATACATATATGTGTGTGTGTGTGTGTGTGATTTGCGTTTTGGATATAAAGTAATTAAATCATGCATCTCGTTGATAATGTGGGCCGGACTCTTTTATCAATGCTCAGTGGAATGATCGATCAATCATAATAGTACCGTTTCGATGATCCTTACAATTAAGTAGCTAGTACTGCTCGATCCTTTTAAAACTAAAGTACTCAACTTTAATTAATTAATATATTATATTGACCTTCAATTAATTATTATTCTATAGTTTATAAATTCATGCATGTGTACTTAAATATAAATAATATAAATTAGCTGTAGGTACGGTGGAGGTCAGGTATATGGTAAGTTTGAATCAATTGCACAGTGGAATGTCGATCAATCTATTTAACTTTGTTCATGCTCATCAAATTAAGAATGCTTAAATTTATTAAGAGTGTCAAAAATCTTGGACCACTTCATGATTAAAAGATATTTTCAGATTGGTCCCATCACATTTTTTTGGTGGAGGCAGATCAGATTGATTATATACATTAATTACGAAGTGCATGCATGCAGTGTTACTTCATTATAAATGAATTTCCGGGATCTGAAAAAAGATGAGAGATTGATCAAATCAATTCCAATAATATTATAAAGAAAACCACGATCGAACCATGTATCCATACATTAATAAACAAACTAAAGCCTCACTTACGTACTACAAAAGATTATCACACGCGCGCATGCATGATATATAGCTAGATAGATAGCTCAATTTAGCACTCGAACTACATTTTAATACTTTTTATATAAGCTCATCAAATCCATTAATGAAAGCTAATTTGTGAATATATATATATATATATATATATAGGTCTAGCTAGTCCGCCCATGTTCATGATCACCACGTACAAGGATCTCGATCGATCTTAGCTTGTTTTAATTTGCTGCATTGCCTGCAAATAAATAAAACCAATGAATATTAATTGTGTACGTACGTACGTAGTAGTACTATTTAGCAAATAATTAGTTAATTAAAGCAGAATATATATATATATATATATTATTATACGTACGTACGTACTCACCCAAAAAATATTGGAAACATCATGTCTAGTATGTGTCCCTGGGGGCATTGCACCTGAAGCATTCCATTCTGCTAGCAAAGTTGTGTTCATTGCATCCTGACCTGTCCCCCAATAATAGTATTTTTTTTTTTTTTGTCATTTATATTATCTATATATAAACCCGATGCTAGCTGTATGCATGGTTTAAGCATGCAGCATGATTACTTTTAATTAACCCTCAATCACTAAGTAAGTACGGACGTACGTATATAAATTGGAAAAGCAGCTATATATATATAGTGGAATAATTCAGTACGTAAATTAAAGTAATCATCATGTGTCTCTGAGATGACTGATCATATATATAATTAATTATATGTTATTGATCACATACCTCCTCCAAAGAAGAAAAGCAAATATAAAATTGGTACATAAAAAATCCCACTATTTTCGCATTGAATATATATATGTTATGCATGCCAAATTAATATAGTGCTTAATTGCCAATCATGTGGACGGATCATGCATCATTAATTATTAGTATTTCTGATCCACTATTAATTCATTTATAAATAATGATCAAAAGCTAGCACGATTTCATTTCTGCTAGCTCCACTACATAAAGAAAAAAAAATCCTAAGCAATGTATAATGTATATAGGATATACATATATATATATATGATCATGAGTAGAATATTATTCACCTGCTGCAAATCCAATCACCAGATTTCCATCCACGTCTGCCGCCGGAGATACCAAAACCTGATCTAGAGTAGTGTGAATTAATGTCGCATGAGACGTCGAAGGTACTGGCCCCAGCTGAGTCATGATATTGCTGATCATGATCCTTAAATACACCACACTTGAAGCAGCTCGACCGGTTAGCGAAGTTGTGGGCCCCACAGTTGCCGGCGGTGCAGTACCAGTCACCTGGCCGGACATCCGACCCTGTGCTGAACCCCACAAAGGAAGACCCAGTACCCGATCTCCCACCAAAGCCCCCAAAGTCAGCACCGGACCTAGGATCCCCGCAGCGTTGGCACGAGTCGCGCCTCTGGAAGTTGAGGTGCTGGCATGCCCTGCAGTTCCAATCTCCTGGCCGGCTCATATTGTTTTCTGCGTCATAAGTGCTACTCTTGGATTAATTCAGAGGTTTTGAATTATTCAAAAGCAAATTAACATAACTTTCTAATCATAATGTTGCTCTGCAATTAATAAAAAAAAAATGAGAATTATGCTCTGCAATTAAACAAAAATAATAATCGTGGAATGCATGCCAGTACGTACTACTAGTTTCACCTCTCCTATATATATATAGCATTGACACTAGCAGCTCTACTAACTACGTACGCAAATGTATTGAAAGCAGTAAATATATAGCATTATATGGTACTGGAGAGATCATCACACTGAAGATCGAATGAGAGCTTTAAAAAAAAAAAAAAACAATGACGAAGAAAAAAGAGTGGAAGCTGCATGCTAAAGATATTAATTAAAGAACGAACCTGAAGAAAACGTAAAGACTCAAAAATGATCAGAAGGTGAAGAAGGGGTTGCAGGGATTGGTGATCAAGGAATGTGTGAGATGGATGGGTATTTATATTCGAGCTCACGACCTCAGGCCAGTGGTATGTAAAGGGAATGATTAACAAGTGGAGCTATAGGGCCGTGTAGTTCGTGCTTTTTCTTTCGCGCTTTCAACCATGGCAACCTTGATATATGGAATATTCTAGAAAATCTATAATTAATTCAAATAGATCGATAAAGAAAAGATCGAGAAATGTTACCCACCACGAATCACCATTTAATTTGTTATTTTTATTCTTTTATTTAAATACATATATTTACATATTAATATATATACGTGTTTAAATAAAATGATAAAAATAAAAAAATACATGTTGCAAGGTGTGCAGTGTAAGGAATGATAACTAGAATATATATATATATTTAATTTTAAATTAAGTAATTTAATTGGCTACAGCTAGCTTCTCTAAAAATACCGTGTGCTCGCCGTGGATAGCGGCATACGCTTATATCTGGAGGGGTTTTTCCTTAATGGAAGAGCTCCTAAAAAAAAAAAAAAAAATTCGATCTCTAAGCTGGTTGATTTGATTAATTCGCGACAAGTTCAAGTAAATTAACCTCATAAATTTAATCAAGACGTATGCATCATGATCAAGAGCCCATAACCCAATATATATATTATATATATATACACGAGGTTCACAGCCGAATAACGTTGGCTAATCTCAGTGGTTTAACTGATCTGTGTCTGAGAGAGAGAAAGAGAAGCGCGCACGTGAGTTATATATAACAACATGCATCAGAGTGGGTGTTATCTATCTAAACGTGAGGTATAAAATGCATTGCATGTTATATGCATGCATGCAGATACGTCCTCCAAGTAAGTTGAAATGAATCGCATCAGTACCAGTACGTACAATCATCAGATGGGTTTTATATATGGGAGTATTGTTTTCCTGGTCATTCATGTTACTGATCAATTACACAAAAAAAAAATTGCTTCGCGATCACTTATATAATACTGCTCTGACCATTTAGAATATGTACTTGGTAAATAATTCTAAAATCCTTTTCTTGATTAATCTTCCTTGGTCGTAGAATAACACAAGCGATCACATGATTCAAATACTTGCATCTCCTTTAATTTAATTGTCTTAGCTAGAAGAAAATTTCAAAAAGTAAAATGGAACAAAAAGAAAAAGGAAGGCTAGGCCAAATGGCCGGGAGTTTCAATAAAGATAGTTGAAGCTTATGATGGAGTAGCAAGTCTTCGAGGTTTCATTTGACCATCTTTTTCTTTTCTTAATTATTTCCTTCTCCCACTAGTACTACTACTGCTGCGGCGGCTGCTCTCTCTCTCTCTCTCTCTCTCTCTCTCTCTCTCTCTCTCTCTCTCTCTCTCTCTCTCTCTCTCTCTCTCTCTCTCTCTCTCCCCTTGTCCAAAGCAAGAAATGAGGAAGATCTGGCTTCCATTCTCTTGGAGAATGGTAAAGGATGGCCGAGGCAAACTGTAAAGAATGAACAAAGAGAATTGGGCTGATCTGATTCGCCTCGTGAATCGTTTCAATTCCATGCATGACCACGACCAACTCAATTTGTCGCTCTCAATCTACTTTGTGTGCGTGCATGTGCGTGTGTTGCAATATTTGTTTTTGTTTTCTTTTTCAAGAGATCATAGAATGATGCTTTGTGTTTATGGAAAAGAGAAAAATTGCTGTCTGTAAACAGTAAACAGTACTGTACCATTCCTTCTTTGTTTTGAATAAGATACTAATTATTATATATTCTTAAAAATAAATCTACAATAATTAATCACCGGCAATGATTACAACTTAATAAAATAAAGTAATACTACGTATAGTCATAAAGTGTACAAGTACCATGCAATATTTGCTTTAGAAAAGAGTGAGTTCTACAATTAAAAAATTACTTTCATTTCAAGTGGGTCCCATATTTATTTATTTATTTTAAAATAATTGCAAGACACTTGCATATCCACAACTGCAACTATCATTTCTCTTGAAGTTTATATATACTAGGTAACCATGTTTGTATTCCAACGTATTGAACCCTTTTTCTCATTTAATTTTATTTAATTTTTTCTGTTTTTTTTGCAATTAAACATTTATTTTAAAATACTTTGTTTTTTACGAAGGATAAACAATACTTTGAGCCAAAAGGGTTAATTTTTTTATTTTTTTTATTAATTTAGTTTTCAACTTGTGGGATAAGATGGGTGGAGCTATGGGGGTGGGCAAAGTAACGTGATTAAAGCATAAAAAAATAGCTTTGCCAATCAGAGCCAAAATTTCCTTGTCAAAAAAGTAGGCTGCATTTATAATATATGGGTTGTCACTAAGGTCTAATCATTCCTCCATAAACTATCATGGATGCATTTTTCACCCCGACTCTTGAAAGTTGAAAGCATCATATCTTTAAATTTTACCTATTCAAACCCCTTTCCAACATGCTATCTTCGTACATACATGCATTTGAATAATAATAATAATAATAATAAAAGAATTAGAGATCACAGTTGAAAATAATAAAGGATCAAAGTGAATAGTGGAAGTTGAAAATGTTGTATAATACAACATATTGTTGAAATTATGCTACAAGCTCCATCCTCGTCTGTTACTTGCATCACATTTTATTGATGACACGATTAATAAATCATTATTATTACAGATATTGTTTTTCAAAATAATTAATTCAAGAGTTAATAAATACCACGATTTTAAGATTCCACAAAGAGAGTAATGATAAATGTTTTATTGAGCATTCATTTTGAAAAAAAAAAAAAAGTATAATCTATTATTAAAAAAAGAAAATTATTTTTTAATAATAGATTTCACTTAATTTTTTTTTTTTAAATGAGTAAACAATTAGATTTATACACCTAAACAATCAGTTTGACCGTGTAGGCTTCAACTTCACCCTAGACTATACATGCAAACATCACAGAATGCTTCCCCCCATGATCAATCGGTGCAATAGGTGCATTTTGAATCCTGAATGCTCAAGTGGAAAAAAGAAAAGAAAAGGTCCACATTCCATAAACTATTCAGTTTTGCAAATCTCGTACATCTGCTTTGAAGTTCATAATATAAATTAAACACTCCAATACAACATGCATTGAGAAGACTCCTTGTTTTTGGAATTTCACCGAGACCCTTTCCGCCTCTGGCTACCAGGACTACCAACAGTCCTCGTGCTAATCGGTTCGGCTGAACTATATGAGTTTGTGTGACCAAACACAGCATTTCCTCGAAGGCCATGATATGGAACTTGGCGAGATGATCCTGAACTTGAATCACCTCCTCTGATACACTCGGCTGCTAACCTCTTGGCTTCATTGATGAGCATTTCTAACTGTTTAAGCAAGCCAAGTATTTTGGTAAACAGACTTGAAATAGGAACTATAACACTAGGGTAATAAGTAAACAGAAGGATATGTTAACATGATTCCTTGTGCCCTGAAGCACCAAAAGGATGGGAACCACCGTACTTTGTGTCATCAAATATATGCAACTTGCAAACACCCGAACCATATGTCAGATAAGCAAGGGAACTAGTCTTGGTAGAATGGATAATTAAGGATCACGGCTTGAAATAGGATTTGCATAGCGATGAAGATTGAAAATTTCAAATGCTTCAAGCTCAAAACAAGTATTTCATTTCAATTCTAATTCCCCTTTTATATATATATATATATATAAGGAATCCTAATTCCTTTGAAATTAAAAAACTTCATGAGATCAACAAAGCATCCTTACTGTCTATAGAAAGCATCGATTTTAGTTCTGTTATGTACCCGAATTTCATTCTCTTTCAAGCGGTCCTGGAGAGTATTTATGGCAGGACTTAAACTGCAACAGACTCAAAAGGGTGAGTATCAAACATAAGCCGAGAACTAACAGTAGCAAATGAGGTGGGAATTTAATTCTGACCAATATTCCATTAATTTGCACATGGAAGCCTGATAAGTTGAGGTGTGATGTATGAAAGTAAGAGGATGAACTTTCCCATCCCTACGTAAAAATTAAGCAAATTTGAACGCATGGCAAATGATTAGCAAAAACATGAAGAAATTGCAGGTCATGATAATAAGTTGAAGCATATCACTTGATCACCTTATATTTTGCAATATGGCTTGGTTATATGCAGCCCGCTCCTCTTCATACAGCACATGTTGCAAGTCCGTAAATGACATTAAAGGTGAATCAAGCTTGATAAGGGATGACGTTGGCAAGACATGAAGAGGAATTTCTTTCCTGGCATACTCTGCACCACTGCCAAAAGAAAAAAGAAAAAAAGCATTTCAGGATTTAAGGCGCCCTTTACGCCAACAAGCAAATGAAAAAGAAATAAAACACACGTTTTCCAAGGTAAGAAAGATGATGAAACTCGAGTAGAATAAAACAAGTGAAGGAAGGTTAGAATGGTGTCAGAACAGACCAATCCACAATTTGTAATAGAGCATACACTTACTTTAACAACCCCCCCCCCCCCCCCCCCCCCCCCCCCGGCGCCCCTTTCTCTTCCTCTCTCCAGAAAAAGAAAAAGAAAAAAAAAAATAGAACAAACGTATTCTTAAAAAAATAAAAACAAGAAAAACATTAAGAGCCCTCCATGTTCAACTTTACATCTCAACTGCCCTCAACGGATGATGATGCGCATCCAAATTTTTTCTGATTACAGACATTTGTAACTTATCAAGGAGACATTTGTAGAAACCTTAAGAATTCATGATAGGAAAAAGTACTAATAAAGCATCAGAAACAAAGAAAGACCAGTGCCAAGAAGGACAAACACTTGCATGATAGAAGAATGGGAAGCTAGAACTTATCGTTATTGCAAAAAGCATTGGTCAAGGCATTACCTGAGAGCATTGAAATCTTTGGTGTTTCAGCCATTTCATTTTCCAGTAATGCAGTAAATTAAAATCATCAATATTATTGATGTATTCCTGATGGCATCTATTTATAGTTAATATAGTCAGCTAGTATCTTATGCCTTTAATACTCTATGAAAATTCAAAACACTGTTTTTACAGCGACATTTCTTGTGCCATTTGCCATTGCAGCTGTTGGTAACTTCAATTGGTTTTATGTCCTAATAATTCTAAGTTCAATTTCCAAAAGCATTCAAGGGAATGAATCAGCAGAAACCTGGAGTTGAACTATACATTAAACCACGGGATAATGGACTAGGATGCCTGATTTTTCATAGAAGGAAATTCAGGCCCCCAAACCAGGCTAATGTGGGCCGTCAATGGTTTATTCACTTGGTGCAAAGAGTGTGGCTATAACAGATTCAAAAATATGAAAACCACCAGCAATGCAAGGATAAGTAGCACAATATAATAATGATTGGGAAAAAGCATACTTCTCCTCTAACATGGGTAAATATAGTACATCACAAGGATGAGTTTCCAAATAGACAAATTGTAATTCTCTATGAAGTTAAAAAAATTCTCCCATTTGAATTAAGAAGACCAGTATCTTGTTTGTGATGATAGCAGATGTAAACACGAGTACTTGATGAGAAAATAGAAAGATACTAAGTGATCCAAGTACATAGTCATTTATACCTCATGTCCAAATTTGAACGGTGCATTGCTTCTTGCATACTTTCCGACATATCCATGGGGTCTATATCAACAATGATTTTGTCTGAACTATCAGCACGGTAGTTTCCTCCCATCCTTTCCCTCCCTATATAGTTGGCATCTGAATTAGGAAAGAAAACCCCCAAGTCCGTGGACCTTCCACCACCCTAGCCAATAAAAAATAATTACACATTTCATACAATGGCAATTGTAGAAACTGTTTTGTCCACCAACCTATCCAATCATACATCATTATACAATGCATCTTGCATATAATGACAATTGAAAAAGCCATTATCCTTACACGTAAAACACAAACACTAGATACATTCTGCACACACTCACTCAAATTTCACCCTAGTACAACAAACCAAGACCATCATCTGGTTGGTCCCAACGTAAATGAATTCAGTCTAATCGAAAATGTATTTTCTAATATATTTCTGTCATTTTCCTAGATGGAGTAAAATCACTTTTGACCTAAAAGTAATCAAATCATACAGAACAGTAAAACATTCTTACAGCGAATAATACTGCATGGTATAGGACAGTAACTGAATTAGGTGGCAAAGATCATGAAAGGAATGGAAACATTTCCAAACTTTGTTATTTTCATATAATAGTTCATATGGTAAGTGGTTAAAACTTCTCAAATATGTGCTGGGATTCTTTTGTTCACTAGTCAACTAGCACACAAGTGGACGACATTTGTATGGAAGCAATCTCTTGCAAAAATATATTTTTTAAAGATTATTTATGTTCCAATTTTGTTTATAGGTGATAGAAGGGAAGGGGAACATGGATGGTCATCCATTAAAAGCAGGTTCAAATCACCATAAGAGACAACAGTAACTTTCAGTGTAGGTGAAATTTTTGTTCTATGAACTGTGATTCATATCAATATTCCAAATGAGACTGTGATTCATATCAACATAATGTAGAAATATAAATAGACTGTGATTCATATCAATACTCCAAAAACCACACAAAGAAATCATAACTCAACCATTATTCAGAACTTACCTGAAGTGGATATGTGCATCCCTGTTTGTTTAGGAACCCATTTTTGCCTTCTTAGGAAAAATAAAAAATAACCCAGCTCTCCCATCCATCAGTTAAGCACGCTTAGGTCAATTGTAATAGATTTTGGTGGGTTGAATATTCACGACTTCCTTGTAACAGCTGTTAATCATGCCTAAGTGTTGCTCTTGTATATGTCCCGTGTACTTGGGCTATGCCTACCTTTTTCATCAATAAAATTATTGTTTATCGATTCAAAAAACAGTTAAACATATAGATTGAGCATTAGGAATTTACTTGATAAGTAGGCCATCAGGTGTCTGCACAAGGGCATAAAACTCAGTTTTAAATTTCAAACTAACAGACAACAACATTTCAGAAATTGAGGAAAGTACATATTATCCACATGATATACAACCGTCACACATAAAGATTAAAACTCTGACCAAGAACCCCTTTTTTCTCCAAATACTCATCCACACGGCACAATGTAAGCATGAAGCAACGCCTAGTGTTTTCCCATATTTTCTGCCATATTTAAAGCTTCACTGGCCAGATCAAGAAATATGTAAAATTTCACTTTGATTAAAAGGTGTGTATACCTTATTAGCTCTAGCAGTTATTGAATCGCCACAGTCTTGTTCAGAGCTCTCTATCACTGAAGATCCAGATCTTGTAGATGCATCTTCTGACGAACTTAAAGATGATTCAACATCTATAATTGAACTTTTATTTACCAAAGATAGAGATATAGGTCTTGACGCATGATTCTGCTTCCAATCTGAGGATTGGAAAGCAATTACTTGGATTCTTCCAACCTAAAATCACCCCAAGTAAGAATAGCAAAAGAGCAAGTTTACAAGGCGACTTCCCAAATACCCTTGCATTTAACACATACCTTGTGTACATCTTCACTAAAACAGGAAAATATCAGCCCGATAAACCCAGAATCTAAAAGTTGATACATTGCCTGAGTTCGCACATCTGAAAAAAGTACAAAGCAATTTTTTAATCGAACTTTCCTTGAATATATATCATCCTTTATCACTTTCACTTTTTATGATAATTGCATATGGAACCAAAAGATCATCTTTATGTACATATTAAAAGGACAGATAAGCCTAAAGCACTATATCAATTAGTAAAATGAGATTCAAAGGTAAAAAAATCATATCGAATACAACAAGATTGGAATATATAACAGAAAATAAACCAAGAAAAATAGTAGATGGTCAATGCATACCAACGTGGGAAGGAAGAACTGTAATATGAGGATGAGAATGATACCACCCAATTACTCTTGTTATTCTTCCAGTAAACGTGGTCATTCTGTTTTCTCAAGTTAATTTCACAACATCACATGAAAGATGGAACGTCATTCCCTTAGCTTAAATAGAAACGATATTCTAAAAAAAATCCATTCTAGAAAATTATATTTGTTTGATTAACCAGGAAAATTTAATTTAGCAAAAGGGCACATCATGAATTTAATGTCATAATCTTGTGATCATGGTAAAAGCAATAGCTACTTTCATTGATCAACAATATCCCCAGTGAAAACAACAAATAGTATAAAGAAGAATCAAGGATATCTCAGCCTGAGCTGATGCAGCAGCCAACTGCTCAGGATTAGTCTCCACACGGTCCTTTCGGCGGTCGGATCGTGTTTGAGGTGATGCTCCCCAAATCAGTGCAGTTACACACCCATCCTTAGAGTACTGAAATCCCCAACATCAGAATTCAAATCATCACAACTATAAAAACTAAACAAAACAAAAAAATAAAAAATAAAGAAAGAAAGAAAAAAAAAAAAGCTTAACAAACCCATAGTATGAGAAATACATCTCTAACAAATAACAGTCTCAGTTCCTTCCCAGTAAAAATTCCAAACAACCAGATTTATCAACCAAGTGTCAGACTTTCTCTAAAAGATACACTTCTCATATTTTAACATAGGCATTGTGCCAGATGCAAAACTCAAGAGTAAGATTTGATTAATGGTAATGCAGACAGTAATCAACTATCTGGCATAGTTTTTTTTTTTTTTTTTTTTTTTTTTTTAAATCTGTGGCATATTTCAAGATCTAGAAATATTTGGGGATCCATCCAAGTCAATAGGCCCAAGCATCGAAGAAGTTCCACTAAAATTTTCTCCAAACTTGGGGCAAACCATGCAACAGAAAATCTAACATGTGAGGCAGGTTATTGCTAGAGCTTGATATTCATAATCTTGATATTGAGCTGGCAGGGCAAGCAGAGTCTGGCAGCACAGGAAGGCACCACCAATGCCCCACTATGGATTGCAAAGTGTACACAAATCTTAGGGTCCTAACCCATTATCTTAAAGGAAACATTTAAGTGCAAAAACAGATTCTTTATCAAAGAGACCTGGGAATTTGGCATCTAAATATAGAGTTGGGATTGAGATCCAGGATCTCAAATTTTGACTAGCCCAAATATGAATCGCAGTATCCTATCTAATATTCAATCATAGATCCAAAGTGCTTCAAAATTGGAGCAACCACATTATGCATATTTCATGAGTATAGAAGAGCGACCCAAATACTCAGCCGCCTAGCAAGAAAGTATCAGCAACAATTGGTTTAATTAGGGAACAGCTCATGATGTTCATACTTCATATAGACCTACTATATGCCTCTCATCTAGCTACCATATAGCTTGGTAAGTTCAAGAGATAAAATTTGACAGCAAACTGTATTCACCTTCTATCATATGCGATGCTTGTTCTCGTAGATAGGAACATCAATGTATGGATGTTTCTGGAGCAAATATCCACGTTCTTCAAAGGCTTTCGCCAAGATTTTTTTTTTTTTTGATAGGTTCTTAGTTATCAAAGAAATCTCTTACCCATAAAAAAAATATTGGCCAAAGTAAAAAGCAACCAACCAAAAAATTTAAACACAAATAATCATTCACATTGCCAGTCAAGAACTGATCATTTAGAACAGCAAAATCAACTCTATGCAAGCCCCAACTTTAAATTCTCAATCCTGTACATCATTTCTAATTACGGCCAAAGTTCCAAAACCACATTTTTCATGCAGACACATAAAACCAGCATGTACTAGGCGTCTAAATCCCAGTGCAACAATAACCCAGAGAGAAGATAACGAATGACTAAAATTACAAAAAACCATATAGAAACAACCCAAATCCGACATATTCCAACTATTCAAGCTCCACTCCAAGAACAAGCACCAAACCCACCAAGCAATCTTAAGTCTTGCTGAAGCTAAAACCAAAACGTAAAAAGAAAAAGAAACAAAATTAAAAATTGGAAATGAGCAACAAAGACTGAACCTCAATATCACCGAGAAGAAGCCCCATGATCTCTTCGGTCTCTGTGGACAATGCATGCGTCATACATGTTAACCACACATCTTCCGACATTTTCACACATGTTAGAGACATTTCCTCTCTGTCTCTCGCTAAATCTTGGAGGAAGGTAGAGAGATGGGAAGGACTCGCAGGATCTTCCTTCGAGACCTAAGGCACGCCTACTACTTGCACTGTGGTACTATTGGAGGGGAGCTTTGGGGGCAAAAGGATCACCACGGCGTGAATTTTTGGTGCAGTCAGCCAAATAACTTTACCATCATTATGTTATTGGTGCCAACTTTTATCAACTCCGTAAATTCTGCCGAGATACTGATCTAATAATCGAATAGTTCTCTCACACGTGCGAACTTTCTACACGGAAACACAAAGCCAGGGGACTCCCAACGACTTCCATATCCTAGTGCAACAGCCAACAGATACGATAAGAAAAATTCTATCATTATTTTTATATATTATTTTTTTTTCTCTTATCAGATATATAATATATGAATGATAAATAAAAAATTTTAATTAATTTTAAAAAAATAAAACAAAATAAAATAAAATTAGTGGTTTGTAACGCAAGACACTAATTGACAATTTATTATAAGATCCCTTGTAATTATAAAAAAGTTAAAATGTTATTTATTAATTAATGTAACTTTTTTATAAGAGTAATGTTAAGATTAACAAACTCCCGACATTCATTTAAACAAAAAAAAAAAAAATCAAACTCACTATTAAAAACCAAGTTTTTATGTGAATTTTAGAATTCTCTATTTTTTTCTATTTACCTTTATAAGTACTATGATTTTATAAATATATATATATATATATATATATATATATATAATTATAATGGATGACAGTAAATATTGTGTTATCCACAAATTTTCTAAATTGCATAAATCTTTTAGGGAACTTTCAAGCTTGATTCATCTCTTGTCGAGGTAGTCTCAAAACTCCCATATCGTGTGATTTCTTTGTCTTGCATGTGCTCCACTGCTATTAGTCTTGGTTCTGCGGGCTGATTTCAAACGGGAGTAGTGTCTCCTTTCAAATTCCATTAACACAGGGATGTTTGCTCGTCAAACTGATAACATTCACTAGAAATTATAGTCATGAAACTTCAAGAGTGGAGACCGTGAAGACAGTACGCAGTTTTCGATTGTTTGATCTAATAAACACGTGAGAGGATCACACAATGCCCCCCGTGTACTGAAGTTAATAAATTATATCACTTCCATTTCTAAAACAATATTGCAATCCGAATGCACAATGGACCCAACTTCGTAAATACAACAAATTAGCCTTAAATCTGCATCAATCAGTCATGCCATCAATTACTTCAATGTCACTAACACTATCAAATGCTTCATCTGATGCTTCCTCATCTTTGCTGTCTCGATCGGTTTCCATGGCTTCCTCAGATTCCTCTTCATCACTTTCATCCTCATCCTCATAAACTACCGGCACTGTTGTGCCATTCTCCTGTACTTCCTCATCCATAACCTGCTCAAGAGGTTTGCATAAGGTGTATACTAGAAACACACAAACTCCTTATCACAAATTTTTACCAGGAAGATACTCACCCCCGTATAAAGGATGTCCAAGCAACTGTGTAGTTGAATAGCTGATTCGAAAGTTGAGAACCTCGACTCAATGAGCTGCACATATACAAGCCAACATAAGATTATCAAAATTAAACACTACAGAACCTTGCATTGACTTCAAATGGGACCATTAGCATTTCTTATGATTTTTTTTTTTCTTTATCTTTTGTTCAATAAAGTGCTTTCGTATGATATTCAACAATACAATCCATTATTTAGTTTGTTTGTTTGTTTGTCCTTTTTTTTTTTTTTAATTTGGAGTAGATTCCTATTCTAACTACCGGAAAAGGGTTATTTAAGATGTATTTGATCAATATCCCAAACGTCAAGGAAATAAAGGCCACATTTCCAAAGTCAAGAAAAATGTTGATTTTAAATTACAGATATGCTTTTGAAATCTCGCATCAGAAATAATTTAGGTGAAGATATGCAACATGCAAGGAATCGAGGTGTTGTATGCATTTTGTAGTATGTTCATTGAAAATGTTTCCATAATGAAATAATCATTTACTATTACCTGAAACAGAAAATTCAGTGCGAGTAAAGAAGATTCCTGGGACATTATACTACTTGAATGTTGAAGTAGCACACCTTTTAGCCATGGAAGTGCACATGCCAAAATTGCACCCCTGTAGTGGAAATACAACATAAAAGTTCATTACGCACACTAATGATAGAGATTTAAACACAAGCATGGACAGGAATTCCTAAACACCAGCAACAAAAAAAAGCAGAAACGAGCATAAAAAGACTCATGTCATGTAGAGATCTACACGGTTTTAATCAATTAGATTCAGGATGTAGGTAAGACCTCAGACTTGCATATTCTCACAAAAGAACTGGCATAGTTGACACTACCCATACAGGAACTAGTTGAACTTTTGTTTAACTCAAGAAGTTGGAAAAATAAATTGAAGTAGACGGTTGATAATTCAATCAGGGTATGGTTTTACGTGCCTAAAGCTGAATTAGTAACACTTGGTCATTGCGTAGCATTTTGCCAACAGAGAAAACCAGAAAACCCAATATAAGGAATAATAGGGAAATTTACATCAACGACTGGGTTTGGTTTCCAACAACAACGCCTGGTTTGAAACCAACCGGGTCTTGTAACTTACCAATCAAAATAGTCGGTTCTCCATTATTTCCTCATTCACAACATCAGCACCTTAAACAAACAGTTCACAAGAGAGAGAGAGAGAGAGAGAGAGAGAGAAAGAGAGAGAAGAACACCAATTTCGAAAAATAAAAGCACTGAGAACATTACATTATTTCTGACGAGATTTAGCTTCTCTACATCCACTCACATTCTCAACAATGCAATAAGATTCGAAACCAAAGAAAAAGGTAACCATAATTCAATTCAGTGTCACTCATAGCAGACTTCGTTAATAAATTCCATCTACTTAAATTGGCCAAACACATATGACATATGTACCCGGAACTATACCAAAAAAATAATAATAAAAGAGTTACCTTGACTGAATAATCGATACAAGAGACTGCAAAAGCTTGAGAACATCCGCCGGATTCAGCAACGAAACTGACTTCGCAATAACCTACACAAACACCAAACATTTTGAAATCCGAGCTCTTGCTTACTTGAGCAAACAAAAAGCTGCAGAGAAATAGCAACACCGACCTTCTCGTCTCGGTTGTACAAGCAACCCAACAAAAGCTCACGGTCGTCGGCGCGTAATGCCTGCTTAAGCAGCACTTGAACCGAGTCTGCACTTGGAGGCTGTGCGAGCAGAGAAGAAGAGGGCTCAGACCGTTTCTCTCCGCTCCCGTGATCATCGGTCTCTGAACCATCACACTTGGATTGATCATTCTCTATCGTATTCAAACTCGCGAGCTTCTCACCCATGGTGGGCTCATTAGGGTCCTCGTCAACAAGCACTCCACCCACCGCCTCTCCACGAACTGACATAGAATCAGATAATCCCAATGAAACTACGAGGTTTTGGTGTTAACGCGTGAAAAATAAAAAAAATAAAAAATAAAAAATAAAACTGTTTTTCAATGAATTACAAGGTATATTATGGAGTAGATTTAGCGGAGAGATAAAGCGAGTTCTTACTGCTCTTATTCTTTTTCATTGCTGGCATAGGTAGGATTTGTGTGCGGGGGATCACTCCTCATCTGTTATCGTTACTTGTGTAAGGAAATTTTGCTACGTCCAAGTCCAAGCATAGTTATAAATTAATTTATATATTAATATTAATTTATTTATATTTAAAATTTAAATTAATATTATTTTTAATTAAATTTACTTTTTAATCAATTACATCACATTAATATATAATTACACTTATAACTATATTTTTCGAATTCAGACGTTCCGAAGGGTTTTAGATTTCGGGAGGGTTTTTTAATTTTTCAACTTTATATGTTTTTTTACTTGTGTATATATAACGTGGCCCGTAGAAGAGGCAATAAATCGTGGGCCTGAACAAACGATCCACAATCACTGTTCATGATCTACTGGACTTCTCCGCCAAGTTCTCTATAAAAATAAAAATAAATAAATAAGTTATTTTTTCTTCTATTTTGACTTTAATTTCTTTAGAGAGAAATTTGAAAGAACATTTTTACCCTTTATTGATTTAAAGAGTTGTTACTCGTACTACTCCGGACATAATGCTCACATAACATAAATTATTTTTCATAAATCTACAGTAATTAACACAGTACACAAATTACTTAAGTCACTTTTGGATACTCTTTATATACTCTACTGATATAATAATCGGTCAAAATAGTTATTTTATATTAAAAAAAAGTGACATTCAATAACATTAAACTACGCAAAAGTAACTGAGTTTATTTTTACTTTTGAATTATTGAGAAGATGGTGAAACAAATACAATTATATAAAGGAGAGAGCCCTTGATCTTCTTCTGTTCATTTATAGAGAGAAACAAATACTGTCTGTCATCTTGTTCCCTTAGCAAACGTTGTACTGACATCTAGCTCGCTACGTACATTGGAAACGATCACCCAGCAATAAAAACAGAATGTTGGAAAAGCTCATCCCATACCACCGAGTCAATCAAAGGACAGAAATAAGGGCAAGAACATGTGTCCCAAAACAGGATACAAAAAACACATCCCTCATCAAACGGGTAAATTGAACCCAAACCAAGTTCATGTAGTCCAAAATCTTTTGTGCCTGGCACTTTGCGCAGTTGACATTCGCTACGTTGGTCATAAGAGAATTCCATTCATTCTGAATGTCTCTGCGGCCAACTCAGATTTAAGAACAATTAATAATAGACTAAAAAGAGAAATACCTGAAAGAATCGATTCCATCAAAGTTCCTATCTACTCCACAACAAAAATCTTTTCTATAATGCCATATTGTGTTGCCTACCCTATACAATCAGATCGACAACATGAACTGATGCCGCCACTCATTCATCCATAAAGAACAGCAGATTTAGGTACCTGAATGACTTTACAATGAACGCACTGGATTGCTTGCAGACTCCAGCTTCTTGAGGGCTGCAGCGTGAAATTCCATGCCTGGCGGGAAGGTTTGTGCTGAAGGGTGTAGAACTTTTATACAGTGCTGAAGAGTGCCCACAATGATAACGTGCCTATTCATTTCGTGGTGCTTGTGGAGCATAAATATCGAAGCATATATTCGTTGGAAGAACATGTATCTGCCAAATCCTGATGTATTCTGGTGATTGCTTTCTGCAAGGACTTTAAAGCAGGAAGCAGATTTCTAGAATTCTGTTGAATAGAGTTGCCATGGGCTTTGCATAGCTCCTGCCACACAAATCAATCACAATCATCAAATGAGATCTAGAAACCCATCTACTGTGAACAGAAAAAGTTTGAAATATTGAAGTTAAGAGGAATGTACCTGACACCATCGAAGTATGAACTCCAAATGTGGGCAGCTTTCTACTAGATCCGCAATTGCTTCTATTAGCCTCTGCAAGTATCTGTAAGGGATTGATGAGGCAACAGCTGGTATATCTACTGGACTAACAGCAAAAATGCACTTTTTTATTAGAGCATCCTCATTTAGACGAAGGCTAAGAATTAAAGCTGTGTTTGGATTATCTTCATTTAGTGCTGCATCAACTGCCTGTATAACAACGTAACAACACAAAAGGAAGAAACAGAAGAAGAATATAAATCAGCACTCAGCAGACAAAAAGTAATGTTACTAAACAGACATGGGGCAATAGTTCCATCAAACAGAAAAGGAAAACCCTGCCATTAAAAGGAGAAGGAAAAATAATGCTACTTCCAAATGATATAGACATGTTAATAGCTAGTGTGCCTTGTGATTTAAATTCTGCTTCAAAGAATATTTGAAAAACAGAAAGAAAATTCTGGCATCAAGAACTCATTTTCTCTTGATCTTCATATCTTTATTAGAAGCATAAGTTACAGGTTTAAAAAGGTGATACCTCCGGTGTAACATCTATGTCAAGGTCTGCAGGATCAAAGATGAAGGATTCGTCAATTGAATAAATTAACACACCCTCTGTCGTTGCTGCAGCAAAGCTCCGCCCAGTGGGTGCAATTCTCAGGCATTTTGTACGAACAACAGGCCTTCCACGGTTAGCCCCAGTTCCAGGTAAATTATAATCTAACTTTGCTCGTATTTGTTTGTCAACACCTTCTTCTGTGTCACTCACATCATCATCTATTAGTTCTAGAGGACCATCTGCTGTCATATTCTTTGAGTTTAAGAGGTCGAGAACTCCATCCAGAGAGAGATTACAGGTTGTTTGAAATCGTCGCAGCAACACCTGTGCAGTTTAGATGCAACAGCATGTAAAAATATTCAATTCAATATACCTAGATCTTGGACACTGACAGACCCAAGAAATTATCTCAAAGTCAAGACATATCTTAAAATATATATTCCATCATACGTTTCTATTTTTGGGAGTAAACTATATGTTTATAATTATGTATAAAACATTGAATGCTCATCTTTCCTGTCTTCTCAAGAAAACTGTATTTTGCCAAAATTATTTCATATGTTAATGTTGATCCTGTTTGACATTATAGTTGAGAGTCAGGCCCACTTAACAAAAAGATTAAGAACCTAATAAGGAGGCATAGAAATAAATTATTGCGAATAATGCACAATATCAAAATTGGTATTATCATTCTACTATATATAACGTTTTCTTCTCCAAAAAATACTGGTATCAGAACATGTATTTGAAGTTTTTTTTTTCTAAAATAAAGATTTAAGAACATACTCCATGATTTATAAGCAATTAAGCATGGCCTTCAAAAGCACTTGGTGGGAAAAAAGCATCGTCTTCAAAATCCCTTGTAAGGGAGAAAAGGTATGTGTACAATAGAATTGAATGTTATGAAGCAGTGAGATCAGGACCACATAGTATAATTTCTTTCACACTATTTTTTTGTCATTTTCAATATACTTGACCTTTGAAAACTTGATCAGTTATTAGAAAATGAAATCTCTTGCACACAGCTATGCGTCTAGTTTTCTATTCACACCACAAATGATAAGAGGTGGTGAAAACTCTTTATCATATGCACAGAAGGCAATTTTCAGATTCTAAAATCAATGAAAATATGAAAACAGGCAAGAAAAATTACCGGACAAAATGAATAAAAAAACTAGGAAACAAAAGAATAGATTCACTATAAAGATAATTCTTCATGTGTGTACAAAAAAACGTATAGAAACTAACCTGATCAGCAATGTCATACATACAGATGAATTTGCTACGCCCAGCAGCTAAGATATAACTCCCATCAGCAGAGTAGCATAACGTTGTGAAGTACTTTCCTGAAGTTGAATTAGCTGCAGATCTACGATCCGTCTGAAGACGTCCACTAGAAATATCTCTACGGCCTTCAATGGTGTACATTAACAAGCCATCGATTGGGTCCCAGAAATGAATCTGTCCATCTAATGTGCTGCAAGCCAATTGCCTTCCATCTGGACGATAAACCAACGTAAGAACATCGTGTGTATGAGGAAATGTCTCAACAGCACCTTTCCCTTCGAAAACATCCCACAACCGAACAGTTCTGTCCCATGATGAAGAAGCTAAGATTTCCTATATGTGAAAACCAAACACCTCATAAAGTGCCCTATTAAGGTCAGACGAAAACCAAAATCTGCAACTAACAAACCAAAGTGTTATACTACACTTTGGTTAAATATATTCTCGAAAACTCCTCAAATTTATTTTTACTTATCAAAAAATAAATTCTCCAAAATGAAAATAAGAGAGGGGAATTTTGTTGGTAAATAACATTCCTGTACAAACCAACTTTAAAACAACAATAATCAATTTATGATCAAACGGAAAAGTGCAGAAAAATGGTCAAGAGGCAGGTCAACTCACATTTGTAGGAGAAAACATCAGTCCATGAACAGGTCCTTCATGACCACTAAGAATATCCAACAAACGACCCGTCTTCATTGACCAAACAAAGATCTAACATTGCATTGAAACAATTTCAGGAAAAATGAGGTGGAAAAAAAAGGGAGAGTGTTGATTAACAATCTATCAGGAATGGGAGAAAAATACCTCAAATGAATCTAGAGTTCCAGCACAAATAAATTCACCACTTTGATCAGCCACAAGGGAAACAAATTGCCGAGATGAAGGGGTAGTGAATGTCCTAAAATTTCGATAACGGAACAGATCCCATGCACGAACAGTCCCATCCAGAGATGCACTTAAGAGGCAATGATTACTGGCCATAAAATGGAGAGCAGTGACAGCATTAGTGTGCTCTGAGAATGTTATAAAGCAAAAGCCTGATGAAACAGTCCACACCTGTACAAAGCAGACACTAAATATTTTACACGAGTTCAACTACAAACTTCATAGGATAAAACGAATCTAAAAAACTAACACTCAACAAATAATCATTTTGTTTAGGGGTCATTTACCATTAGTATACAAAATCTTCTCTTGGGATTTTTAATAGAAAATATGCAAAATCATAGAATACAAACTGCATTTGAGCAAAAACTTTACATCACCCACGTAACCGTTTGTTTGAAAAAAGACAAAAGTAACATTTCACGTATTGATTTACCTTGACTTTGTTATCATCCGCTCCGGTAGCCAAAAGCTGGGAATCAGGAGAATAAGCCACGCAAGTCACATCAAAGTAATGCCCCTGCTGCTTCAACACATAACTCTCCGACCGCCACTCCCACACCAGCAACTGCCCTAGCTTCGCACATCCGAACGTCAACCAATTCCCTGCCTCGTTAAACACTGCCGTCGTGATCTTCTCCCTAGATATCGACAGCAAGTGAATACAAACGAAATCCGGCAACCGATACAGCCCGAAAACCCCATTTGAGAAACCCACCACCATCATATCAAGGCCCCGGTGATAATCACAGGCCGTTACCTTCGCTGGGGCCTGGTTAAAACAGTCCTTCCTCAATAAACCCCACTTCCCTCCACTCAAATACGCACCATTCTCCTCCAAATTACCATCCTTAGCATCGTCAGAACCCTTCCTCTTCTTCGTCTTCACCACACTCTCCATTTCCCTCTCCGGCGTCCCCGGCGAGTGCGGCTCCCAACTCCCACCTGCCGATTCGTGTAATGTACCCTCAACGCCACTCCACTCCCAGCTGAACATGTAACAATCCCTCGTAATCGTATAAACCATATTAACTCTGTTGGTCTTCTTATCGATTCCCAAAAATGTACCGACTACCGTGTCTCTATGACCCAGAAACAAAAACGGCTTCATTTTGAGAACACCGATTTTGTTGACCGAAAACAGCCTCGCCGTTAAGTCTTTCGACCCGGCGAGTAAATACATCGAGTCAGGGCTCCAATTCAACGCCGTGACCTTGTCGTCAAAATCGGCAAATGTTCGGATCAGCTCGAAGGGGAAGAACTCCCTCTTGAAGCCCGGGGAGCGCCAGATCTGGAGGAGTTTACCGGTAGCGACTGCGATGCGGGACCCGCAGGGACTGAAGGCGAGGGCATTCACTGGATGCTTGAAGGAGATGCGGTGGAGGACAACGTGCCGATGGAGGTTGATGAGAAGGCAGCGGTTGTTGCCGTCGACGGTGAGGAGGAAAACGCCATCTGGGGAGACGGCAAGGCGGCAGATGTCGGAGGAAGATTGGACGGGGAGGGTTACCGTTTGGGACTTTACGAGGTCAGTGACACTGACTCGGTTACCCACCGGTGAGATGAGCAGGTTGTTGCTTGTGATCACCACGTTGCCTCCTCGGTAGGGGGCTCCCAGGAGGTTATGGAACCGGTAGTTCATTGCTCGCTAAAAAAAAAGTTTCCGTGGGGTTGCCAAGAAAATTAAAGAGCTATAGAAACATGAAAGAGAATTAAAGCTGTTGAAGATATTTCGTAGCCAAAAGCCTTTACTAGAGTTTCTCCAGCAAACTTACGCAAGACGAACCTCTGAAGCAGGTGTCGGAGGTCGGGGTTTATCTAGGGTTTTGCCCAGGGAAGATCATGGGCCGACTGACCCAGTAATAAAACCGGATTCGGCTCCACACACGGGCCAGCTGCTTTGGCCCACGAGAAAATAGAAAAATTATATACGTGATGGGAATTGGGATGCGTGGGCCGTGGTGCTTTTACTACAATATTTTTACTAAATATTTTCATAAAACAATTTCAATTATATAGAATTTTATGAAAGTGTAAAAATCATTTCATTTATATTATAAAAGAATTTAATAATTTTTTAATATAATTCACTACCATGAATGCATTTGGCTATTCTAATCTAAGATGATACTACTTTATAGCATTTAGGAAAATTATAGATATACTGATACATGAATAATCTTTTTTAATATCATTTTATACGGTAGTATTTTTTTTATAAAATAACTTATTAAATTAAAATCATTTTATATAAATATCTCAATTTTAAAATGAAGTTGTATAAATGATTGTAAAAAAAAAATTATGCATATATCATTACTTGTTTATACAAGCATAAGAGAAAGAGCTTGAAATGGAAAGCACCAAAAAAGTATAACAAAAATATTTTTTTTTTATTGACACCAGCTATTTAGGAACAACGTCCTAACTAATTCTAGAGGTACACATGCCCTCGGCAAGGATAGAACAAAAATATAAAATACATTAAAAACTTTTATTTAAGAGAGAAGAATACATAAGAAATAAGAGGTAGTCGTAGATATATATGAATATTAAGATATATACCTCACGCATACACCATTCTATTGTATGTACTACCAGCTCGATCGCCTTACAAAATTACTAATTTTATTATTATTGTTATTATTTGTTCCATAATGCCTCATACTCACTGCTATCTCAATTCTCAAACTAGAAACTAGTTCCGAGTGGGGCGAGACCCCTCGAGCGCCAGTTTTGGAGTCAGCCAATGGCACATTTCCTCCATCTCTGCAGGTACTGTGTAATGACCAAGCCTGCCAAAAAAAAAAAACCCATAGCCACACATGATATTTCTTTTCAATTTCTTTTATTATTTTTTTAGATGTTTCTCACTACTATGAACAGATTCAACACCTACCCTTCGTAGGATTTGAATGTAAGGTGTCGAAATCCTGCTGAAGTTGAGGACTGGGCTGCTGTTTCCCCGTATTTGTAGAGGACAACATCATCGCCTTCAGAAAGACACATATATATAGTCAGAATTTATCCAATTTTATCTTCTTCTTCTTCTTCTTCTTCTTTTTTTTTTTTATGTGTGTTTGTGCAGATCAGATTGAATGGAATGACAGCCCAAAAGAAAGAAGACTTCTAAAACTAATGATATATCAAGGAGCATAAACTGCAATATTGGCCTGTGGATTTATATAGATTCGTACTTGTTCCATGACAAAGCAAAATGGGTAAGGCAGCAGCACGCCTTGCAGCCTCATGTGAACTTTGTATTTTGCTTTTTAAGCTCCTGCATGGTTGAAATCTCATTAGAACGTATGGCTAAATGGATGCCTACTAAGATGCATTCAGAACATGCATAAATGTTAAGGCCATAATTCACTAGTTAGACAAGGTCCATCCAGCTGATAAAGATGGTTGTTCAGATGGTAATTCAGATTATAGAAACTGCTGGAAAGACATGAATATAAGATGCATTTGGAGTCTTGTAATTTTCTCATACAGACAATCTCCCTAATTGGAACATGTTTTAGTACACAACTGCAGTGATAGTCATTCTGAACATAGATAAAGAGGGTGCTCAAAAAAAAAAAAAAAAAAAAAAGATCAAGAGATCAAAGAGGTTGATTGTCTGGATTTGTAAGATAGAGAAGCCTCGAAATGAAGTGTACCTTCCCCCTGGAAGCCATCCACTCAGTCCAACGATTGCCCTTAGATTGACAGGATATGGGTTACCATTTCCATATCTACCCAGAGTATAACAAGTTGCAGAGTAAAGGGCCATTGCAGCACCCATGCTAAAGCCTCCAATACCAACTTTAACTGTCAAACAAGTAGTGTGATCAGGAAATTGTCAATAATTGAATCAGTTATTGCAAGACATGATTCTACACATGGCCTGCAAACGAATTTTCTTTTGAAATACGAATGATAAACATAACTTCGAAAGTTAAACCTGTAAAATAAATCAGGCGTAGAAATTGTGGAGATTTATAACAAAGATAAATAAAGAAATTATTTATCATGTTTAGGTGGCTATTTTAAAAATTCTTTGGCCTCAATTACCATCAGCTGGCTCTGTCGACAACAAGTTTGCAATATGTGCTGCAGAAGCATCTAAAGACTCCCAATCATTTGAACCATCTTCAGAAAGCTCGCCTGCATCAAACCCTGAGATCAATGGCATAAACAAGTCAGATGGTCGAAAGATGATAATATATGTAGTATTATTCATCCTTGAAGATATTCACTGAATACCCATTTTGTCATCCCAAAAGAGAGATAAAGTTGATCGATCCTTACATGCAGTGCAAGGAAAACCACCAAGTAAGGTAACAGGACGTGTGGGTGCAGTTGGGCAGATCCATTTAATCTGTCAAAAATTTTAGCAGAAGCCCATGATACTTGTGGATAAGAAAATCAAGCTTAGTAAATGTTGGAAATAATTAAATCGACTTGTGTCCTTACATTTGGAAGAGGAAGTGAGTCTAAGAGCTGGGAAGAGCTGCAACAAAATAGAGCATGGAATGAGAAAACGTGTCTTTCTTCAACTTATAATTCTTTGGTTTTTCATTAGGGTAACAAACAGATATTTCAACCTGATAAAACCACACATGCAACATGGACCTCCTGTGTGTGTGTGTGTGTGTGTAGGCACGTCCAACGTACACAACAATGAAAAATTTTACTCTTCACTGCACATTTAGTATTTAAAAAATTGCCAATATCGAAAGATCTGTCCAATTGTATTTCCTTATATACGTATGGAATATCCTTTGTCAAAGCTCATCTCTAGTTGTTTAGGTGGGGGAAGAACCGGAGGAGTACTGCATGGTCCCATTCAAGAATATGGCACATACTCTTTTCTAAATTATGGCTTCTCAAGTTAAGCTTATAACAAAATCAGACAGGCTATTAAAAGGACAAATAAACAAAGTATACTCATTCACGGTGCTTCTCCTCTCTCCCATCAGTCTTATTCATGGGAATCTCAAAATAATAATAAGAACAAAAAAGAACTCCACATCAAAGAATCTGACATGATAGGGCACGTCAGGATGCTGACATCCTTGAACTCTTCTTTTTTGGTGTCTCTGGAACCAAAAAGTACATCTTTTCACTGTCGGGTATGCACTTTAAATATATTGGAAAGAAATAGCATCGACCCTTGATGGAAAGATAGAATAAAAATTTAGTAAAAATAGTTACTAGTTATCTCCTGTTATAAACTGCGATGATCCATGAACTTACAATTGACAGTATAATTACTGACATCCCAGTATTCAATCTCCCTCAAAATTATCAAGCTCCCCTCATACATAAAACTTTCAAGCACCAGTACTTTTCTTATCCTTCCATGTTAAAGGAGTTAAAAATCTGCGATAAATAAATAAATAATATTTTTTGTAGATGACCACTATAATGCATAAGAGAAATGCATAAAACAACAACAATGAAGAAAGCATGGCAGACAACGAAAGGTAACATCACCTTGAGCCATTATCACCGAGTCCATGAAGCCAGACTATGGTGGCCTGGTGTTTTCCTTTGGGCCGCACTACATGTGTCCTTCCAAAATCCAATGTCCTTGCACTTCGACTACCTGAATTTTTGTCACCAGAATGTCACTACTCAAAGAGCAAAACAAGTTTAAAAATCAAAGAATATAACAGAAGACTCTGAAAGTGGACCAAGAAATTCTGCATCCATTTATAGAGAAAGAGTTCCTACAGCTAATAGCAGCCCACACTACGTGCAAATTGAGATGAAAAAGGTCATGAGGAAGAGGAAAAGAAACAAACTGGAGCCTATATTGGAATGTGTATTGTAGCTCATGTTCACGGTTCTGTAATCTGCACGAATCAGTCCACCTGTAGCAATGACTGAGAAGAGGTGCTGCTATGGAGAAAACCCAGAATGCTAATGTGTATTTATAACCAAATGTGTGGAATAAAACGTGCAATCACGCATCGGTATGTACGTCTATTGTGTGCTCCAGCCACACTTGCACCTATAGCCGTGAAACTCAGAAAGGTAGAGGCATCTGCGAAAAGGAGGGCTATAAAGGCAAGGACAAAAAAGTAGGAAATCTTTTGCGGGCAGAGAATCCATGCAGAGGCAGAGCACATTCGTCCACTCCTAAGCCACCCAGCTAGGAGAGGGGGTTCTGGTTCTGCGACATAGAGAGAATCTATGCTTGCAGGCAGTGGGCAGGAAGAGGAAAAAATATATATTACTGAAAACAAGAAAGAATATTTCAGTTTTGTTAAAGAAACCGTCTTTTCACAATCATTTTTTAGACGTTTTTGATGATTTATGGATACCCACTACCAGTAACCTAAAGTTGCCAGAGCCCAATTTATCTATGAGGAACACCGCCTTAAAAATATCTGCAAAATGGAAATGATCAATCAATGAGTACTCGATAAGAATAAGTGGGGTATGAGTATATCATTTTTCAGTTTTTCTATATGTAATAAGTGAGGTATGAGTACATCATTTTTCAGTTTTTCCGTATGTATTTCAAGGACAACAACCTGGATTTCTTACGCCGACGAGACACAAGACAAAGAATTGAGCTTTTCCTCTCCCTCCCTACTTTTATTTTTCTCTCGTATTAATGCGTTTTTTGGTTGCGATTATATTCTTTTGGTTGCTCAAAGAGACTAACCCACCATAAAAGTAATAGGAAAATCGCACTTTATCCTAAGCTAATGCTTCCTTTCGCAATATCGATCACCATTAAGCCATCAAACTTGTTAATTTTGCCCAAATTTTGATGCTTAAATTACAATTGACCTTCTCACTAAAATCTCACCTGAAAAGTAGGTGAAATAGTAGCATTTTAATGAATGAACCTTAAAGGAAGAGACACTAAAAAAATTATCATTGATCTGTGGATTTTTCCCCCCAAATGTCTTGATGCAACGAGTTCTACTTCTCTATAGTCTCTACTTGTTGAATTTTGTGACTTATGTAATCCCACACCGGTGGGAAATAAGTGAGAGGAAGAATTTTGAGGTTATAAATAAGAGGCTAAGCCTCTTAGTTTAAGTGCACCAGTTGAAAGCTTATCTAGTAACTTTTGACTTTAGTTAAATTCCTCTATTAACCTTTTGTAAAAGGGGAAGAGGTGTAGAGTTAAAGATTTACTAGTGGGGTAGCTTTGTGGGTGTGGTGAGAAGAAAAATTGTGTGATTGTAACAATTTTTCACATAGTGAATTTTCTTCTTTGGGTCTGGTGGTTTTTCTCCTGTTTTGGAGTTTCCACGTAAATTTCTTGTGTTGTTATTATTTCTCTATTTTTCTTGTTATTCCTGCAAAGGGTAGATCCTAGGGGGGTGAATTTGGGAGGTCCAAATTTCCAACAATTGGTATCAGAGCCACTAGGTTCTTTTTGTGGGGTGGAGTTTTGGTGTGGTAGTGTGGATACGTACAGTCTAAGGAGGTTCTGTCTAGAGATTGGAAATTTTAAGTGTGTCCATTGTGACCTCCAATCTTTCCTGGGAACTGACTTAGTGAGGTACTATTCATTTCTATAGTAAATTCATCAAAGCAATGTCAGGAAGTAGGCCTTCAAATCTTGTCAAATTTGAGGTGGAGAAATTTGATGGGAGAATCAATTTTGGCTTGTGGCCAGTACAAGTCAAGGATGTCTTGATTCAATCAGGATTACACAAGGCATTGAAGGACAGACCAACACCTGAAGTCAGCACTGGTACTAGTGTGACTGGTGAAAGGAGCAAATCTAAAATGAGCGATGAAGATTGGGAGGATCTGGATTTGAGAACAGCAAGTGCGATACGTTTGTGCCTGGCCAAAAATGTTCTTGCAAATGTGCATGGAATATCTACGGCAAATGAATTCTGGGAAAAACTTGAAGAGTTGTATCAGACGAAGGGCGTCTCAAATCGTGTGTACCTGAAGGAGCAGTTTCATACACTGCGGATGAGTGAAGGTACAACTATTTCAGATCATTTAAGTGTTCTCAATGGCATTGTCGCTGAGCTAGAAGCTATTGGAGTTAAAATTGATGATGAGGATCAAGCCTTGAGATTCATCTGGTCTCTTCCACCTTCTTATAAGCACATGAAGCCTATTTTGATACATGGGAAGGAGAAAATAATTTTTTCAGAGGTTACCAGTAAAATATTTTCTGAAGAGAGAAGACTAAGTAGTGGAAGTAATGTTCCACTTGAGAACTTAGCGATGGTAGCAACTGGAAATGGGAAGATGAAGAACTCCATGAAGAAGAAAGTAGTCTGCTGGGAGTGTGGACAATCTGGACATGTCAAGAAATATTGTTTAAGGGCTGGAGCAGGTTCGGCAAGTGGCTCCAAATCAGTAAATGGAGATACTGATATTGATGCTAATATTGTGTCTCTCTCCATGGAAGATTTTGCTCTTTAAAAAGAGACATGTACATCCTCATGGCATGCCACTAATTCCCAAAGTTGCCATGATAGAGGATGTGTTAATATTAGCGGGTCCACAAGTTTGCACACAGGCATTGGTTTGGCATTGATGCAGGGTGTGTGGTGGAAATTCATGTCGATGGCTGATGAACTTCCAGGAGAGCCAAACGTGGAAGTTACACCATAGTTTTCAGCAAGGTTATTTTCGACATGGGCCAAAGTGAAATGCTTGGAATTGGTTTATTCTGAGTGGATATGCTTTTATGGTGAAGCATGATAGCGAAAGCTATGAAGATCTTCATTGAGGTGAAGTTTGGCTGTGGGACCAGTCAAAGTCACAAGGTGGAGATTGTTGAATTTTGTGACTTATGTAATCCCACACCGGTGGGAAATAAGTGAGAGGCAGAATTTTGAGGTTATAAATAAGAGGCTTAGCCTCTTAGTTTAAGTGCACCAGTTGAAAGCTTATCTAGTAACTTTTGACTTTAGTTAAATTCCTCTATTAACCTTTTGTAAAAGGGGAAGAGGTGTAGAGTTAAAGATTTACTAGTGGGGTAGCTTTGTGGGTGTGGTGAGGAGAAAAATTGTGTGATTGTAACAATTTTTCACATAGTGAATTTTCTTCTTTGGGTCTGGTGGTTTTTCTCCTGTTTTGGAGTTTCCACGTAAATTTCTTGTGTTGTTATTATTTCTCTATTTTTCTTGTTATTCCTGCAAAGGGTAGATCCTAGGGGGGTGAATTTGGGAGGTCCAAATTCCCAACACTACTTAAAAGCAAAGCAGAATTTTTCCAGTTTTTGTCGTATGCCTTAATTACATCACTAGAATATATAACATCCACTGGCTTTGTTTTCCAAACGGCCAGAGAGAGACACACACAGACAGAGAGTCCACTACACCTGCAATTTTCTTAACACAAGCTAAATCATTGAGTTTTTTAAACTTTCCAGCTGGGAACATAATATCAAATGCATATGGCTCTGAGCCTTGTCTGCATTTCAAATTGAGATACTCTGGTCACTAAATATGTAAAGTTGTAAACTAGATCAAAGTGCCATTGGCATATATACTGTCCTCAACTACATAATTTTGATACGCAGACCAAAGAATAAGAAACACTATAGACCATAGACGAGGCAAAAAAATAGCTCTAAGTCATTATGCAGCACTATATCCGGTCTGACCTATTATATGGAGTTTTCATGCAAGTAGGCATTAGTGAGAAAAACAAAAAAACTCTGCTAGTTAAGCATAAATCCCAGATTTTCTTTTCAGTTGTGAAGAAAGAAGCTTTTATACTGAATAATCTTCTTCTTCATGTGTTTGTTCAGTGGTTATTTATAATCTTTATGTCAACTTCTGCCGAATTGTTATTTGTTGTTTGATGGCAGGAATGGAGCAATATCTCTTCATTCATGCTGGACAGGGATGCTTGGGTGCTCTTTGAGGTGTGCCGTGATGGATTTTCCAGTGTTTATGATAATTTGTTCTACACACCGACTAGCATATATAATTAAATCGATACAATTACAAAGTAGCAAAAGTAAGCTCAATATTTTACCAGTTGACTAAACACTTGGGGAAATGAAAGGGGATTTTTGTTAGTCAACTCCTTCCTTACCCCACAGACTACCAAAAAAGAATCAATGTCACTTAGAAAATAGGGTTAGATATTAGTTGGTGGGTTTGCTAGAAAGATGACAACATATGCTGTTGGCACTTGCTGTTATTGAAGGACTAAAATACTTCCAACGCTGGATCTTTCCATCTGTTCCATGGAATAATTGAGTACTTGTGCAAAATGCCAAAAAGTCTCAAACTTTTTTTCCAATTCTAAAAATACCATTTGTTTTGTTAATCATTATTGTTAATGTGCAAAGCTGGAGAGCACAGGAAAAAATACCATCTGGAGTAGACGTCAAGGTTTCTAATTTAAAGATGATGCCCAACGCGCAAGCATTATACCATATCCCCCAAAACAGGAGGCTGGTGCTCATCTATTGACTTAGCATTTGAGAACCATGCCAAGAAAACTAGGTATCTTTATGCTCTTCATTTCAGGATCTATTATCAATTTGGATTAAATTAGTTAGTGAATGTGGGTTGAGAATCTAGATATAAAAAAAGTGTTGGGCGCTTTTTGGTTTCTTTCCAAGTGTCAATTTGCTCATGGACCAACCCGATGAACCCAGATTCTGCTTCTAGACAAAAAGACCCGGCAAATTTGAAAACCAGACTGATTCGGGTGAAAATAACAAAAATTAAATGAGAAATTTAATTCAAATGTAACGATTCAAGAAGGTCCAAGTTATATTTGTGCATATACACTAAAATGATTAGATAATATCATAATTAAAACTCCATAAAATCAGATAAAAACTTTTCATTTCAAAAAATAAATAATTAAAAAATAATAATATCAAATACAATCGTAGATTGTGCAAGAGTCGTAAATTATATAAGTACTTTGTATTCAATTTAAAAAAAAAAAAAGTTGAGTCCACTATCATAAAATTAATTTTATTTCATACAAACTTCGTATTTATTCATTTTTTTCAAAATGATTACGTGACGTTTACACACTCACAACTGCAACTATCATTTCTCATTAAAAAAATTTATTCACCACCCTCCCGTACTAAGCCGGAACATTAAAAGCAACCTCCAACATTTATTCCTTATCAACAAATATGCTACTAAAACGAAACATGGAAATGGCTAACAATGTGGTTAGTTCAGTGAGGCCGTTGGGTAGTCATTAGCCTTAAGCTTGATGGTTTGTTGATAGGTTTAGCTACGAAGATAAAACACAAAATTACAAAATTCTCGTTTTATCTAATCTCATCATTATAATTTTTTTAAATTTTTACATAAAATATAATAAACAGTTTAACTTTTTCAAATTACAAAATAATAATAATATTAAAAAATAATATTTTAAACATTTCTGTAAAACCAAAACTTCTTATCCCATTTACCAAACCTAAATCCATGAGCTTCATAAAACATGGGTCCTACCCAAGTAGGTAATATAGGCTTTGATATGGACGAAGGTCCCATCTACGTAGATCAAGGGCTTGAACCATAGGCCTACAGAAAATGAGTCAAGCGCAGCTGAATACATTTATATGTTTAGTAGATAAAAATTTTCATCTCAAACTCAAAATTCACATCTCATCATTATAACTTTCCTAAATCTTCATACAAAATATAATAAATAATTTAACTTTTTCTTAACTTTTTCAAATCTCAAAACAATAATAATATTAAAATATAATATTTTAATATTTTATCTTAATCTCAAAATTTTCATCTCACTTACCGCATGAAAATAATTACTGGCTGATTCCGCATGAAAAGAATTACTCAAAATTTTATCTTAAACTGAAACCGCATGAAAAGAATTACTGGCTGATTCTCCAAAATGCTTTGACCAAATAAAAACAGCAATAATAATGAGGTGAAACCAAAATCCAGCATTTTGTACTGTTTTAAATACTACAGACCTTGAAACCATGAATGATAAAATATAAAAATAAATGGAGTTGATGTGTGAAGACAGGATTGTACAAGATTTTTATTCGACGACGCATGCCTTTTGCTGGCAAGACCAAAGGGAAAACACAAATTCGTTCTACTTGTTCATCTGAAGGGAATTTTTTTTTTTAAAAATAGTAGCCACCAATTATTTGGCAATTCATGACAGAAGACCAGCCTGTGTCTACATTACCCACAGTAAATAGTCTATCTCAAACGTTGCAAGAACGAAAACCACGTGAACTAAGAACCAATCAAAACAACCAAAACTCTTTTCAAGGCTTTTGAATTCTGAAAGTTGTCTACGTTGGAAATTGCCTCCTCACCCTCCCCAATATTTTATTCCAGCAGGAAAAATTGAAAGCTGCAATTAGTGATGATGATCATCGTCACCGTGTCCATCTGGAGGTCCTCCAGGTCCAACCACTTCCAGCTGTGAAACATTAAATGAAATAGTTAGGGACACTCTACAACGCTGCTGAAACCAGCTAGGTATTTTTACTGTACAGAGTAACAAAGGCAGAACATGAGAAAAACTAATTGCTTATTCAACCCAGGGCCATTCTAGAACTGATGCACGAAAATTTAGTAACTAGTTTCTGTAAATTTGATTCTCCTCAAGTTCATCCAAGTCACAGCTTATAAGCATAGAAGTTGAAGCACAAACAAAAAGGGGTATAATCATCCAAAACGATCCATACAGGATAATATGTCTTTTTCTGAAACCCCAAGATAGAATCTGTATGGAATATAAACAGGTTAGGTGATGATCATGTTATAACCATGAAGCAATGTAAATCACTGCTCAAACATGAATCCTACGTTTATCATGAAGCAACATGGGCCATATAATCATATAGTTTATATTGAGCATTCCCTAAATCTGTTCAGTATGTACAGGGTGAAGCTAACAGCACCATAGTCATATTGGATCCATGGGGTGGTCAATCCAAATTTGACAATCCCACTTACCTCAAAATACTGTGAGCACACCGGGCATTCATGTGGCTTGCCTTTCTCCAGCCAAAACCAGACAACATCATGTTCATCCTCTGCAATTCAAAAGCAAGAAAGTCAAACACAAGGGAAATCAATTAAACAAATTATTTCTTTCATGTACTAGGACAAGTATATGCACACACAAATGTAACAGAGAAATAGAGAAAATAAAGAGGCACTCACCTCCTTCACCTCCAGGGCATCCAACTATTCTCTTGTCATAGTAGGACTTGATAATTGCAGGAGAATCCTACAGCCATACAACAGAAAGAGAAACAAATTAAACAAAAAAAGAAAAAAAAAAGTCCCGCATCAAAAATCATTTTATCCTTTAGGCAAAAACCAAATATAAACTAAAGAAAAAGACATCAACGGGGAAATGAAAATACGCCTCACAAGAAAGGCCTAGGAATAACAACTTCATAAAGTCATTAAATTTTACAAGTGTCTATGTCTACTAATCTAGTAAAGCAACTTCAAGAAAAAAGTCTTCAAGTTAAGGAAGGAATGCTCGATGCCACCAAATGTCCTTACATTTCTTTCTATACAAAGGCACCGCGAGAAAAAAAAATGAATAGAGAGATGTCATTGAGGCCCCATTTAGATACAAAGTGTTTGATCTTATCTAATCATTACAACTTTCCCAATTTTCTACACAAAATATAATAAACAATTCAACTTTTTCAAATTCCAAAACAATAATAATATTAAAAAATAATATTCTAACAATATTTTATTCAACTTTCAACTTTTATCTCAACTCACTATCCAAACAGCACCTAAGGCCTGGTTTGGTTACACAGACCAAACTATTTCATCTCATCTCATATAATCATTACAATTTTCCAAAACTCTACACAAAATATAATAAACAATTCAATTTTTTCAAATCTCAAAACAAGAATAATATTAAAAAATTATATTCTATCAATATTTTTTTCAACTTTCAACTTTTATCTCATCTCATCTCATTTGTATAACCAAACGAGGCCTAAGAGTGTTCAAAAATTAAGAAATGCGGGCTTGAAGAAGCATGACACCCTATTTTTTATACGGGAATCAAACTTTACCCCCAATACAACCAAGTATTGGCAATATGGTACCAAACCACCATCAAATGGCTCCCAATTTAAAATAGATTTTTGTTATATAAAAGCAAAGTCACGTATTAATCTGCGTACCAATACTGATTTCTTCATATTCAAAATTTAAATTAACACTGTTTTCAATCAAATATATTTTTTGACCAATCACATTAGATTGGCGCACATATTAGTGCACAGTTATGCTTGCAACTAGATTTTTCCTTTAAAATATGACAACAAATTAAGGTCTCATTTGGTTACACAAATGAGATAAGATGAAAAATCTGTGAGTTGTAGTGAGATAATTTGTGATAGTAGTGAAATAGTTTAAGTTAAGATTTTTATGGGTTTTTGAGTAAGAAGAGAGAAAAAGTTGAATAAAAAAATTATAAAATTGAAAGAGGTAACGAATATAATTTTTAATATAATTTTTGTTTTGGGATTTGAAAAGTTGAAAATTTGAAATTGGTGTTTGGATGTTGAGATGAGATGAGATGGTTTCAAATGTTTGTGAAACCAAACCAAGACTAAGAGCATTGACAATGGTCTAGCCATTGCCAAGTCTAAAATAGAACTCAAATATGGTCTTTTAGCTATAATATGGACTTCTAGATAGATTAGTCCACATTGGACTAGCTATTTTAAAGTCTAAATAATAATATAATATTATTTATTTTAATAATATTTGTTTTTTTAATATTTTACAAATACACCTCATATATTAATTAATAACTTTATTAAAAAATAAAATTATTAAAAATTTATATTAAAAATTTACTACAGAAGGGCAGATGTGGGTAACTTTACCAAGACAAAGGAACAAAAGATGAAGGCCAAAAACGAGGGAAAGAGAGAGGGAAGGAGATGAAATAATAAAATATACTTTTGGACTCAGAATAGTGGCTCGCCAGGTTTGGAAATGTTCTAAGATTTACTGTAGCACAAATGTCAAGCTTTACAAGTATAGCTAGGCCAATGTGGATGTATTTTTTCACATTTAGTTAAAAACTAGACTTAGCAATGGCTATTGCCAGTGCTCTAACAAGTTTATAACTTTATTCATCTGATAAACCATGTCACGTGATTAAAAATGAAATTCATTTAAAGCAACTGGATCTTTTTACTTGTGAACTTCTTTCTCCCCCCCCCCGCCCCCGGGGGCCGGGTTTTATATATTCTTAGATTTTAATAGTGAAGCAAGCAACAAGTGATCTTACAATTGCCCTATTATACTGGTTTTTACATAAAATATCCTATTTACACTGAGCTTTACCAACAAATTGCTTTCAAATAAAGACATCTATTTGTTCAAACAGAGGCATCAACACTGAAATTTAAGTCAGTACAATTGAATACATCAGTACAATGTAATTCTTTGGTAATTTTTCTTTGATGAGTATAATTATTGGATAAGTTTTAAATAAACAAAAAACAAATCAAAGAGGCAAAAATTCTCAAACAAGCAGCCTTCAATGAAGTGACAATCGTATGTAAGCCTGTAAGACTGCATGCTTCACAACAACAACATAATCAATTGCCATAGGATTAATTTTTTAAAGCTTTTGTCTCCATCATATATTTTCAAATAATAATTAAATCTACACTTTAAACCGCTAGTATTGACCCATAAGCTCTAAATTATTGATTTATTTGTATGAAGTGGTTGAGGCCACATGTTCTTACCCAAAAGGGATAAGGGGCATAACACAGGAAAAGAAGGAAATAAAATTGGTAAAAAAACTGAAACTAACCTTTGTACCGAAAGGACCATCTGGATGATCAATATCAAGTACTTTTCTTCCCTGCGCAAGCGAAACCGATCGAAATAAGAATCTTCTCTCAAACCCAAAGAATACACAACATATCATTTGGTTACCTAAATTAAAATTTTATAAATATTAAAAGTGTAATAAATAACATTTAGGTTACTCCTTCCTTGAGCTTGATATAAAAACACATTAGCTCTATCTAAATTTTTTATTCATTTCTTTCAGATTTTCCCAGAAACCAAACAAGTCGAGAAATAGAACCAATACTAAATAATTAATCGAATAATTGGATAAAACCAAAGAAATTAAAACCTCAAGTTCAGCTTGAAGCTCCTCACGCTCGTGCCCGGTTGCTATTGGCATTACATCTTCAACCCGCTTCTTCACTGCGCCCTCCGCTACAAAACCAAAAAAAATAAATCACATAAATCGACAATATGCACAAATGAAAACAGATGGGGATGTGAGGGGATCCAAGGGAGGGGGATAAGGGTCGAGGGAACACCGGAGCTGAAGCTGGAGTAGCGGAGATAAAAGTGAGAGGCGGATGGAGGAACGAGGGATCGGGTAGGTAAAGAAGCGGATCGAGGAGGGGTGGCGGCGGCGGCAGCTAGGGTTTTGAGTTGGGTAGAGAAAAGTCTCCGCCACATGCTGGTGAGACGGTGTTAGGCACTGTTGGGAGAATGAGATCTCAGGTCACAGCCCTCCTTTCAGAGTTGTAATTTCCTCTCTCTTCTCGACAGTGCGAAAGACTAGTTTCTACCTTTCTCTCTCTCTCTAAAGCGACGAAAAATGGCGAGAGCGTGAGAGGGTCCAGGGAGGCGGGGATGGTGGTGGGCACGAACTCGACACGTGTGGAGCGAAATCGCACGTGCGAAAGGGCAAGGGAGAGGGGCCCATATTTGAATCTTTTGGATGACTCCGAATGGGCCTCTGCGCTGGGTTTCCAACTCATTTCCCGAGTGGCTAACACAGCCCAAAAAAATTATTATTTTTCGACTTAAATTTTATTATTTTTAAAAATACTTAAATTTTTAAGAGAAATGTTACACATCATCCCATACCATATATTTTATATATTAAAATATTATTTTTTATTTTTTATTTTATTTTATTCTTATAAAACTAATTAAATTATTCTATTTATCATCAACACACTACATATTTATAATAGAAAAAATGAAAAAAAAAATTAAAATAAGTGTGGTGTGTGAAGTGTGGGAATGATAAGAAGATTTTTCCTATCAAAAAAAGTAAAAAAATTGACTTGAATAACCTGATTCTTAAATCGAAATCGTCGTTAAAGATAGGAAATCTGATCGTAAGTTCTTTCTTCGAAATGTCAATACAAGATGCCTACTAACTGTTTTCTGCATCTTGTTGAGTTCATCATCCAAGGGTTTGCGCCCCATTTGGGATGAACCAGGGATTTCACGCTCAAAACGGAAGAAAAAATGACAGTACAGTATCGAGATCCTACGTCTGTAGAATATCAATTCTTGCGTCAACTTCATTTTCTGTGCTGAAAACAACAGGAAAAAATAAAAAAATAAAAAAATAAAAAAGGAAAAAACCTGTGGGAAGAAGAAGAAAGAAAGAGAGTTGGGCAGCGCGGACCGGAAGCACGCTGCACGTGGAAATGAAGAGTTTGGATGGAAGGCCATCATCTTCCAATTGGGCTCTAAACTCTTTATACTGATAGTTGCTACTTGCCAAAAAAAGAAGAAGGAAAAATATAGTTATAAGCATAATTATGTATTAATCTGTGTATCAATATGATGTGATTGGTCAAAAAGTAAATTTTATTAAAAATAGTATTAATTTAAATTTTAAGTATGAATAAATCAATATTGATACACAGATTAGTGGATGACTATGCTTGTACGTAGCAAAACTCATTAAGAAAATAATAGCCAGTGGCAGCACATGCAAGTACAATATGTATAGAGAGAGAGAGAGAGAGAGAGAGTAGTACATGACTGATCTAAATAAAACGTTACTAGCGTACTAGCGATAACACAAACCAAAATGTGGTACGAACGAAAAACACAGGTCTAGGTCATGGCATGAAGTTTTCCATGTCTTACAATGTCAAGGGAAAGTTCGCACAAGCTTTGAAAATGCCATCTATCACCGGAAGAATCATACTTGATTTTGCATGCAAAAGTCAAAATCCAGCAACTCCTTTCGTTCCATAATCCGGCAATGCCAACCAAAGAAAACAGCGACGATTTTGCTCTCCACTAACTATCTTTATCTTATCCTTTTATTTTTAGCTTCCTGTTCTGGATCTTCCTTCAATTTTCTTCTTAAGTTTCTAATATCTTCTTCACTCACCATGCCATTCAAGTCTTTGTTCAATGCATATGCTTCAGCCATCTTCCTCCTGCACTCTTTGCTTGCAGAATCATGAAGAACCACTGACAAGAGAATAAGGTTACAGTAAGCAAATAAGATGCTCGTTGCCAAAAATAAATATATATGTTCAAGGAAGAATACTCGAGTATAAAACAGGCTGCAATCAGCAAGCTTTCTCTAACCAGCTCAACCCTCCTCAGCATTATAAACAGCAGTACAAGACAATTTAGCGAAACAACTATTCATTTTGTCCTCCAAATCTAGACCAAAAGAGGTTCTCAAGAGTCCTTCAGCTTCTTTTCAAGCTCGCTATGGCTTCACAAATTTCTACTCAGACAAGGGAACCACTTAAGTAACTATATTTTATTCTCCCAGAAAAGGCATCTCCGGTAATGGAGCTCTGGAGTCTGGACCAAGGACAAATAAGTGGAACTGGTCATACACCAAACATCATAGGTGAGTTAATTTTTCTGACAGCAAGCTTGGAATCACACCTTAGTACTGGGCCTCTACAAATCTTCTAAAAAATAAGAAAAAATTTCATCACAGTATAAATTGTATCCAACGGCAAGGGACATGGCAAAAGCTTCGAAACCAATTAGGAAATCGTATAATTCCACGAACCTCCTAGACAACCAATTAGGAAACCAGATGATAACGTAAACACAGTATTCCTCCCCCTTAAGAGATGGTTATCAATAAAATTTGGAATCTCATCTTCTTTTGTAAAAAATAAACTAAAAAAAGGTCTCATATTTAATTACTGATTCACATAGATTCCAGAATGAAAGAAATCAATGTATATAAATCAGTCAGAAGCTTGTCACTAACAGGGGGGAAAAAGAAAATAAAAGCCTTATCAGCCCCCAGAACAAGCCAATCTCAAGCCATTCAAATCTGTTTCTTCAGACAGGCAACAAGCAAGACAGACTTAAAGATGCAATTATATTCTTAGGGTCGATACAATGATCCCATGGGGCAGCAACAAGTTCCAAATCTCTAGTCTCATATCTGACAAAATATACAGGATTTGTATATTTAACACTTTCTCCGAATTGCACCTCCCCAAAAAACTGAAGTCACCATTACTATAAAATTTTCACTCCCTAAAGCAGCTCAACAGAATAGTAATTGTATATGCGGGTCCCTTAAGAAAAAGGCTTAAGTGTTTGTCATCTCATCAGTGATTCCATGGTTCATCATGGACAAACATGTGATAATGTGAATTACAGTCCGAGAACTAACAGAATGTAGTGCAAACAACCAAAAAAATACACAGGGCTGACCTGGCTTTGGATAATCTCTTCCAATTATGCATTTAGCTTTAGTCTGAATGCTTAGAGGAGCTGTCCATGGCTCATATATGTATTCCCTTGGCATATCTAGTCATTTTCATTTAATTGAAAAACTTTAAAAAGAGAATACAGCAACCAAAAAGAATATGGTGAAAGTGAGAGGAACCTGAACATACCTTTCAATATGGGAAGAAAATGTCTGATATAATCACCATTTGGGTCATACTTCTTTCCAAATGAGATTGGGGAGTAGATACGATTATACTGGTCACCATTGAAAATATCAATACGTGAAAGAACCTTCAGCTAGCGGTCAATCAATTAAGGTTCCTTATGAAGCTACAAGTTAAAAGTACTCATTCCTAAATTCAAGCACTCAGGATCTCTCCAACCGACTCATTCATTCCAGCAGTGAAATACCAAGCTGAGCCATAAACAACATTGGCCTTACAAATGATTGAGGAATAATATAATTTGAACCAATTTATTCCAGAAGATAACATAATTCACCGGAAAATATCCACATGAAGCAATAGAAGGACCTAGATAAGATGATCCAGTTATCCAAAGCAATCACCATGTTTTCTGGAATTCATAGGCTCGTAATAATAGGTCAATTTTGCAGTTGACCAGCAATGTTAGCATGAATCACTCATACAGTAATGATTTTAAAGGTCCTATTCATGGATTGATGCTGAGATTCTAGTCAACTCCCCCTGATAGGCAATACCATTATGAGCTTGCAAATCATGGAAGTGACAAATGCTCCATACCTGGTAAAAAAATGATGAACACGAAAGCCATAGCCAGTTTCCATTGTTGATTGCCCAATCTGAATCAATCAGAAGCCTTTCAAAGACATCACGTCCCTTTTCCCAATGAACAAACTATCAGCAAAAATTATTAATGTCAGGGGAGGGGAAAAAAAAGAAAAATAATGCAGGAAATTGATTTTCTAGGAACATCAAAGTCATGTACCAGATCTCCACGAGTCAAAAAACACGCAACAGAATGCCGTGCTAGATGATGCATCCAACCCCACTTGCGGAGCTACAATAGCAAATATGTATGGATTTCAAATATACTGCCTCAACATGATGATGGAAATATAGAGAAAGCATATGGTTTGGTTGGAGAAGCAATGCAGCATTTTGATTGGTATTAATATGCATATGCAGAAGAAGGATGCAACAGATCTGACCTGAACCATAATAGCATCAATCCAAGGGTATCCTGTCCTAGCATCCCTCCAAGCCGTCAGCAGTTCATCATCGTCATTCCAAGGTATCTGCACCATCATGTTGACTACATTAATCTTAGGAAATGTCAATTTCCTTCCTTTTCCACGAAAAATAAAAAGAATAAAAAACCAGCTTGATGAATGGATTTAAAAGAACACACAAGAAACTGAAATTTGGACTTCAAAAGCCAAAAAGGGAAAGATGACATATATGCACTGCATCTATGCACGTGCATTTGCGTGCACATATAAAGTTGGCTATAAACTGAAGAATAACAAAAGCTGATATCTTGGCTCATGCTACTCATCCATTGGATTCAACTTGTTAGCAAGGTTCAGGTTACCGCTACTACTGATCAAGAAAAAGTTCCACAAAGACTGGTTTATGAAACAGATTTTGAACCCTTCTATGTGTACCTTCTATCCTCTTTTTAGAAATTAGGGAGGCAGGCGTTATTTATAAGTTATAATTAAAAAGTGCCTAACATCATAGATTAGGCACCACTTATTCCAATATAAACATTTCCGAGCGAGTATATAATTAATTGAAACATTTTCATCAAAATGCTTTTTGGTGTTGTAGTTATTCTTGTTGTTGGTTTCTGTTTGAGACATTGAAATATTTTTTATCAAACTGATTGAACAAATTAAACCAATAAAAGCAAGCCCATAGAAAGTAGGTAATGGCATGGTGATAGTGCTGGGAGGATTGAAGGAGAGGAAAGGAGATGGTGGCGGTGGTAGCAGTGGCATGGAAGATACAAATACACACACACACACAATGCTGTTGCGTAGAGGGAGGTGGGGAAGAGGCACAAGGCTGGTACAAAAAATAACTTGTGCTTCAGCAAAGCACACCTTTTTTTCTTCAAAATAGTTGAGCATAAACTTACATTAAACAGTCGAACTAAATCCAGAAAAATACGGAAAAGCATATTCTACTAGGTATGCTAAAATATTATTAATCAAAGGAAAAAGGAAGTTGAAAGCAAAATAAAATACTTGTCTGAAAAACTCTAACAGTAGCCTATCAGTGCAAGTTACCTGCTTGCATATTCTATTACCCCTCATCTGATCAAAATTAGGAGTGCCAAAAGCCACAGTGTAGAAAAAGTCTCGCCATAATAACTACACAGGTCAAAAGCAAATCTCAGTTTGCTGAGTATACCAAAAATACAACCGCCAGATGCAAAATGACCTGTCCAAGAAGAGAAACTGGAGGTGATGTATGCCTTTTGACATTTTTATATACATCTTGAAGGCATTGGTAGAAAAACCTGCAAGAAAGACATCCAAACTGCAAGGAGATTAAATGGGATGAAAATATTTGAAGAAACACAGGCTTAAGCATAATCAACAAAATGGAGCTCAAGAGTTTCTTTTTCAATACTCTCCTCCTTTGGACAGCTTTTATAAACTTTAATAGGTTTAATATCCATGATTTTCTTGTATTTTTTTTTTCTAGTTCAAGATAGGTGGTTTGTACACATCCTGTGTACATAAACAGCATCTTTTACACTACTTATGAAATTGATAATATTCATAAAAAAACACATACACACAAGTATAAGTTTCTCTCAAATTCTTAAAGGTTTGTAAATTAAGCTCAAGCAACAGTAATTGAAACGATAAACAATATAGCTCTTCCTGTTCATTACTCACTTTCAAATAAGGTGATAGAACAGTTGTTGCTGGCTTTAGAAATGCAGAGGGATTACCCTTAGGCTTCTCAAAGGTTGCAACCCACTCCTACAACACAAATAGAAAGAACAAGTGACAAATGCTAATAGCAACAGATAATGGATTCTCAATCAAATCATTAGAGGGAACCATATCTAAGGAAAACTATGTAACAGCCCTAAGTTATGTTCTCTATTGGGCAGCATAAGAACTGAATAAATCATCACCACACAACACAGTGAACATACACAAGCTAAGTTAAACCTTCTTGTTTACAAACAAACTTCAAGATTCCTTCAGCTGGCTGCTGGACCATGGCTGAGGCAGGAAGGAAGCCATGGTCCAGCTGTAGTAAAGGTAATTCTTTAATCCAGATGCATATACAAAGGATCTGATTGAAAAATATGGTAAACTGAGGTCAAAGGCTTGGCCTAGCAAATAGGAGTTAGAAAATTGTAGCCAGTAGTGATGCGAGGGAAAAGATATATTGTATCAGTAAAAGGTTCCTCATCACTGTTACCCTGCAAATTCTTATCATTGAGCGCCACTACAAGGAGCTTTAAATTTATCTTACAATGATATGCATCAACACACATAATTATTTCGCAAATAAACACAACTCATACAACAATACTGTAATTTTTTACATATGTAAGCAATGATCTTTAGCTCAAATCTTGGATAAAGATAAACAAGCAGAACCTTTTGACAGAGGATTTTAGCATTTCAGAAGGAAAGTAAGAATCTTTTTTTTCAAGCACAAGGACAAAGTCAAAATTCACATAAGTGCCCAAGCGGTACAACACACCTTGTCATTTATTATTTCATTCAACCTCTTCAATGCTTCCGATTCACCACCTCTGAAAGGAGAACTTTCATCCTGCATAAAACGTCTTCTTACAAATTATGCTAAAATTCTTTTTTTTTTTTTTTTTTTTTTTTTGTAAAATGATATTTGTTCCAAACCTGTCCGATATCTACATAACCAAGTTCTTTGATTGTCGGAACTTCCGAGATCACACAACTTCCAACATCCCCAACAAGTGGAAGAGAAGAAAGTGTATGTGAGAGTGGGGATGAGGGTTGTCCAGCAAGCTTCACAAATGATTGATAGCTCAAAGGTGGCCTTCCCCCATTCTTTTCCAGACATGAGTCATCAGATTAGCCAGCAGTTAATAGAGAGGAATTGATATTCGAAAAAGAAATAACAACGATCTAAAGTACTGAAGAGCCCATACTCAATTGAAAACGAATTCCAAATTTTGGACATACCTTTTGTATGATATCAGTGGGATTGAAGAGCGTATGACTCACAGGAGAGAAAACCTCAATTCCAGCAGTTGATGCATAATTCTGTCAGAACATACAAATTGACTCTCCATTCTACCATAATTAAGCAACGGGGAACACAACTACAATACTAGCTAAGGAACTGAAATATATCAAGCAGAATCTCACCGAAAATGCCACCAACCATTATATCCGGGAATCAAAACTGGCAAATAAAAAAATGCCTGCTTTAACCTTTCTGGACAATTAAAGAAGAATTAATACTCACCTTAACTTTAAAATCTAAAGCTTGATAATAAGGCTCTGTGTCATATTCAAAGCAAAGTTTCTCTACTTCCCACTGCAAATAACAAAAACGAGAAGATACATAAATTAACCAGACCATTTGCAAATATTATATGAGAGTACGAAATCTTTGTGATTTTTGCAACATCCACTTGTTCTTCCTAAGTGGGTAAAAAATTAAATAAAAACTATGTAACCGTGAAGATGAGCTTAAGCGACTAACCAGAAATGCTTAATGAAACATACTTTTTTCTTTTTTTTAGAAAGAGAGACAGACTGACTGACTGAGATACCTCCTTCAAGCAACGAATCAAAACCTCGCTCGGCTCGCCCTTCAACACCAACAACCTTGACCCGAGCTTCTTCAGGCTCGAGTCAAGATCCGCAAGGCTCTCGAGCAGGAAATTAATCCGGTTAAGGCCTGCCCGCGCCGACCCGAGAGAGAAAGCGTTCTTCTCGGGCTCCATGTAATGCGGATCGATCACGAACACAGGGTAGAGAAATTTGGTGCCCTCGGCGGCGTACTGGAGCGCCGGATTGTCGTGGATCCTAAGACCCTTCCGAAACCACATGAGTGAGGCCGACCCTGAAGCCATTAACAGGTTCAATTCTCAGGCAGACAGAGCGAGAGAGGGAGGCAAAGCCGCAAAACCCCCAGTTTATCGAGTGAGCTTAAATGGTTCGCGCCTTTGAATGAGCGAGTTGGAAACTGAAGGAGACAATGACTAACGTACGCCGTGGGGTTAGATAGGGACGGAGCTGGTAGTCCGGCGATATTTATTGAAGGGAAGGCTAAAGTGTACTGTGCGCAAATGGCGTAGGATAGAGTTGGCTTGGAAGCCAAGAAAAGTAGTGTCTATAACTCGCGCCACGTAGTCAGTTTAAAAGTGGGAGACGTTAGGTTCGCTGCGTATGGCCTAAACTCGAAATATATGATTTTGGTCATAGAAACGACGGCGTCCTGAGGACCCGATCCCGATTGGTCAGAATTTACCTACCACCTGTCAATGCGCATATAGAGTTGGGGTGATTTTGAGTTGAAATAAATTTTAAAGGAAAAATTTTCTTGTCATTCTCACACTTTACACATCATATTTATTTTAATTTTTTTTTATTTTTGTATAATAAATATGTAGTGTGTGGGTGATAAAAAGAATAATTTAATTAGTTTAATAAGAATAAAATAAAATAAAAAATAAAAAATAATATTTTAATATATAAAGCGTGTGGTGTGGGATGATGTGTACCATTTCTCAATTATAAATAGTTTGAGTTAAATATTTTATAAATTTTAAAAAATTAAAAATTAAAAATTAAATAAAAATATTATAAATTTAAAATATTGTTAATTTATAATTTTTTTATATTTAAAAAAATTAAATTATTTTTTATATTTTATTTGCAAGTTTTGAAAAGTTGAAATAATTATATAATAACTAAATAAAAAAATTAAATATTTGAAATTATAAAATATTTATATTTATGATGTTTGGATATTAAAATGATATGGATGTCTATCCAAACCAAGTAGCATGGATTTCATAAGGTCAGTAGTATATATAATAGTCACGCTATAAGGTCTCTTTGCATGTAAAATAATAAACCTCTAATATATTTTTATGTTTATTGTAAGAATGATGTTACATAGGTGTGTAAATTTCCCGGACTTCAATTGAAAAATTATACAAAACGGATAGACAATGATTAAGGTTGTGATACAACCATATGAAAAATGAACCATAGTTTTAGAGAAAGTCAAGGTAAGTAGCACCAAAACCAAAAGGTACTAGATTCATGTAGAAATATATCTCAGCGCAAGCAAGGAAATTAACAAACCAAGCCTACCCGTTTTACCTAATTACTCCTAATTAATTCTACATTAATTATATAAAAGACCTTATCTCCTTTTATATCTCATTATTCTCCTCACACTACGTATCATTTTTTAATTATTTTTAATTTTATTTTTTTAAAACTAATTAAATTATTTTATTTATCATTTATATATCACAAAATATATATATATATATATATATAATGTGTGAAGATGTATCACAGATATGTTTCGAGTTAGTTTCGTTCATAATTAACCTTGGAGGGGTTTTTTTTTTTTTTTTGTTCCCCCTAATTTCTTTATCCACAGTTTCCCTAAGGCAAACGAACGAAAAAACAAAACCCTCAATTAACGATCCAGTGTTGTCCGAAACTTTTATAGAAAAAGAAAATACACGCGATTTGCAAACTAACCATTGATTCAGATTGTCCATGACCTCACAACACACATGATACAAACGTTAATAATATCAAACGGAAAATTAATGAAAGGCTTTTTTTTTCTACTTATCATTTCGAGTCCGACACATTGCAAGCCCATTTAACCTGGATCTTGACCAGAACCGTAGGTGGGAGCGCTGGGAGGGAACTTACTGGATCTCCAGGGAGACCTACTTCTCGGACCAATCCGATATATCGGAGGCGAGACGAGACGCGATCGACGAATGGTACATTACATCGTGAAAGGCAGAGCTCTCCACGGTCTTCCTTCGAAGCTGCCTCGCCTTCTCTTCGGTGAAGCATCCGAGCGCGAACCTGGACCTCAGTCTGCCCGTTTCTGACTCCGGATCCGAGACGGCTGGCTCCATACTTGATGGCCCGGCGGTGGGAGCGAGGTAGTCCGGATCGGAGGACCAGCCAAAGAGCGGGGCCCACCAGTTGGCCGATGCGGGTTTTCGAATATTCTGCTCAGGTTTCTTAGTAGAAGAATCGGAGACCCGGACCGTCCCGGGTCGAAAAGAAGGGAGAGGCGTAGCCATTGAAGAGAGCGAAATCCAGAAAACAAGAAAAAAAGAGTACCGAGAGATAGCTAGGGAAACGAAAAGGCTATGAAGATGGCGAGAGGCGAGGGGTATTATCCAATACGGTCAAGAACGCCAAGAATCCAAGGAGGACTTGGATAACAATTCTCAGGGTGCCGACCGTTACCGTTGGGACATTGATAAGAGTTAGATTGGAAACAAAAAGGGGTAGTATAAGGCTTTAAGTACAAATAGTAGAAGGGCAATGAGACTGATCACAAGGAAAGGGTGCGCAGGGGATAATAATACCATTAGGGGAGACGAAACGGATAAGGTAAAGGTAGCACACGTGGAAAAGCGTGCTGAGTTGGGGGCGTTGAGGGGTCTAATTCCTCATCAAGGTGGGCCTTTCCTAGGTGCTTTTTGGTTTCCTTTTCTTGTGCCTCGTTAAGTTTTATAAATATGATAAAGTAGGGAGAATTTTAAGTTAAAAGTTATAAAAATTTTATTAAAATATATATTTTTAATAAGTAAGTAAAATTATATATTAATCTATATTTTAATACTGATTTATTTATATTTAAAATTTAAATTAATATTATTTTTAATAAAAATTATTTTTTAATCAATCACATATTAGTACATAATTATATTTATAAATAGATTTTTCTATTTTTAATATTATTTTTGTTTAATATTTGTAAAAATAGAAGTATTTATTTTATTTTTATTTTAAAATTTTAAAATATTGAATTATTTATTTTATTTTATATAAGATTTTAAAAAATTATAAGAATGAGATAAATTGAATTAAAATAATTTGTGATAATAAACGAGGCCTTAAGCTCTAGTGCCTAGGTTTAATAATTAATTTTATAAAATTAAATTTATAAATTGACTTAAAGGTAGTATTACTATACTCTTCAATTTATTCATTTGGTATGCTTCTAAGTATAAATTATACCTTTTTATTTCAAATATTTTTTAAATATTTTTAAAAAATAAAAAAATCATTACTAGTCACTTTTTTAATCAATAAAAAAAATAAGTGCATGAAAATTCAAAATGACAAAGTAAAATGAGAGACATACTAGCATTATTCTTAACTTAATTTTTTGATATCATTTGTATATATCCCATCAAGTTAAATTAATTTATAAAATTTTTTTAGACAAACATTTATTTTCCTCTTTTATAGCTTAAGATGGCTATTTCGATATCTTTCAGTACTTAATTGTTAAATACTTCCTTTTTTTTTGTTTTAATCTATTCGACAATGGATCATGCTACATTTATCGAGGTTGCATTTGGATGTTAGGCTGAATTGAAATAAATTAAGTTCTTTATAAACAGTAATAAGTTGAGATGGTAGATTGAGTTTTGTGAGGCTCACTTAAAATGAGTTTAGACGTGTTTAGATGTTAAGATAAATTTAGAAATATTTATGGAAAGTTAAAAAATATCCTAGGTCCTATGTATAAAGAGGTGTTTAATTAAAAAATATTATGAGTCTCATGTGTAAAGATGTTTTACGTTAAGATGAATTTAATAATATGAGAATTGGATATTAGACTCAAATTAAAATTAGACTGAATTGAGAGTATAGTTTGAGAGATTCTCTCGATAAGGTCATTTGGCCTTTTTTTCCCTACATTCCTTTTATATCCTTAAACATTAAAAAAAAAGAATCATAACATTATTAAAAAAATATTTGTTTATCACTAAACAAATAAAAAAATTGAATCGGAATCCATTGTCGATAGCATTCATAGGGACACAGCATTATTCCTTCACAATATAGACTGTATATATAGTTAATAATTTTTTTAAAATATTAATAAATATTATCAACGTATAAGTTATATTTCTATAAAGGTAATAGGAAATATTGTTAATTGTAATATTATGATTAGCTTTCTTAATTAAGGCCTTAAAACTTGCAATACAGATAATTAAAAAGATGGGCCTCTATCATCCCATCTACGAAGTCTCTCAAAGCTAGGGCTGAAGACTGACTGTAGCGCAGCGCTCAGGTTTCTTGTGAGTTTCAACCATACCTCCATTGTTCCCCACTCTTTAAGAGTCATCAAAAGCTTTTCAACGAACAAATTAATTAAACTCTTGAGGCAGGAAAAGGATATATAGTATTGTTGTTCTTCCTCAACATCTATATATATATATAGACTGAACCATGCTTATCTGTTCTACCATATTTCCATTATATATAATTTGCAGACCGAGATGCACTAATTAAGTTGCACATATTATCGGATACAAATACCAATAATTGTCCAGGTCTTTCGGCCTGTTTGGAGAAAGATTTCAAGACTTAGTTGATAAAGTAGTGGCAGTTTCATATAGTGGCGGCAATTCTGATGAAGATTACTACAATGATGGTATATATAATGCATGTAGGTGCACCCCATTTGAATGCCTGAATTATGCAAGTGATCAATCAAGCTGAACCCAAGTAACCGGAATGAAGAGCATTAGGGTATCTTGCAGCAGGTGGGGGTATTTCTGCCGAAGGAGTTGCGCTGATCGCTACCAACATTAATCCCGCCAACGATGATTTCATAGAGTTCCGGCATTTCGGGTGCCAATATTGCATTTTCAGAATCCGGTTCAGTGATTAATCTTGGGTTGATAACAAGGCTACTATCATGCAGAGTTGCTGCTCTCATGATGAAGTTTTGATCTTGTTGATTGGGACCAAGTTGATCGTGTGTTTGATGATCATGCCTCGGTGACCAAGTTTTAATAGAACAATTTGGGAGTGGTGGGATTAGAGGTGGAAAATGGACCCAACTAGGACTACAACTGCTCTGTTCCAATATTCTACGATCACTAAGATCTAAAGATTGTAGCATCCTGATTGAAGGGGGTTGGTGTAGCTCATCTTGTTGGGATTTTCTGTTCAAGTTGGTATCCCGATTTAGAACATGAGGTGAGACACCAGCTTCCTCTGAACCACTAAGATACTCAGTTACAGAAAATGTTGCTAAAGCATGAGGAATGGCATGATCTTGGGACCGGAGCTTCTTCTTTATGCTTGTGTTCCAAAAATTCTTCACCTCGTTATCTGTTCTTCCAGGTAGGTGCTTGGCTATACGAGACCACCTGGCCCAAAAAAAGTTACCCTCTTGAATGAAAAACTCATGATCACAACTACGTTGCCGACGATGATGATGATGGGCCAAAGCAATAATATTAGAAGAAGGCGTTGGAGAAAAATTTACTTGTTACCAATATTTCTGTGGAGTTCAATGACTAGGGCTTCTTCTTGGGGAGAGAAGCTCCCACGTTTTAAGTCTGGTCTGAGATAGTTTACCCATCTCAGTCTGCAGCTCTTTCCGCATCTCTGGAGGCCTGCATCAAATATACATCCAATCCAAAAAGAAAACCCAAGAAATTAGAAAGAAAATAAGAATAAAGAAAACAAGAGTATCATCATGTATATATAGTGCTAACCAACAAGTTAATCAAGGTCTAAAGGGAAAAAACTTATAGACGAAAGTTTTTAAAAGCTTAATTTGTTGCTTATGGGTATAAATTAATAGGAGTGAAACTTGGATGATCATCAAAGAAAATAGAAGTGAGAAGGTCACCAGCAAGTCTAGGCACTGAGTTCCAACTACCATAGCCATTGGCTGAAATGTATTTGATGAGTTTCTCATCCTCCTCTGGTGACCATAGCCCTTTCTTCACTTTTTGGTTAATGCAACACGAGTGATGTGCCATCCTCCTTTCTCCAGAAAATCAGTAGTAGTACCGCAGTACTGCGGCCAGTGCTTGAACTTGAACTGGAACAAGTTCAAACGTTGAGTATTAGCTACAAAAGCGAAAAGGGAGAGAAAAAATCAGAGAATAAAACAAAAGAAGGCTCCAGCTCTAGCCCCAGATCGAGTACTGCAAATTAAAAGAGCGTGCAAACTGAATTAAAGGACGTGGTATGAACGGATCAAGGCATGCAGGAGAGAAATATTAGCCCTATTAGCGTTTGTGGCGAAGATCAGCTAAACGTTTCATGTGTACATGACGTGATCTCCCCGTGAGAGCTACCTAGCTAGCGCTAACTGCATGGGTTATAGATCGATGGACGTACGGGAGCTACGCATCTCACATATAAAGCTAGCTAGGGCGGTGGGCCGTCCATGTCTGTAACAGGTAACGCAGCAAAACGCCAATATTTCAAGCAGACATTTTTGGATGAAGTAATTATTATGAGTTTTACCAACTTCAACTTGCCTAGGCTTTTCAAGGATGTCAATGATGAATTTTCGGATGTATTGCGATAGTGAGCCATTTTCTCGGCTGATGCCTCTTCCCCTAGATGGCGATAACGAATTGGGTATGAGCTTACCTCATCAGCTGCCTCTTTTTGCATGAAATTGGTAATGTATTGCATGTGGCTCGTTTGGATATGCAAGGGATTGGGTTGATTAACTTCCCAAACCCCTATCAAAAAAAAAAAAAAAACTTCCCAAACCCTTTTAATTAAGTTGTATAGTGACACGTGCATATATATATACACATCGATGATGAACACAATTTTTAATTTTTTCTACGTAGACTTGTACATGGAATCCATTAACCTTAGAAGATTATATATAAACGACTGAATCAGTTGCTAATCAATGCCCATCATGTGGTCTTTTTATTTACTTGCTATTAAGCTGGTATAATTAAATAGAGAGTAGAAATAGATCAGGTAAAAAATCAATCCATTTCATTACTATATATTCACCTTCTTTTTTACCATAATCATTAATCGATATAATCGTTAGATCGGTTATTAAATGAATGACAAACCAGTAAAAATGAATTAATAGTTTTTCAGTCATTTGATATCAAATAAGAAGATAATGAAATTATTGAGTAATTTTAGACCTCTCTCAACCTGCTCAAAAGTTAGCTCCAGAGGTTATAAGGTTGTCCCTCACATTTATAAACTAACTACCATCCTCTTCTACAACCAATATAAGACAACCTCAACAATCTCTCTCACACATCGGGTACTTCTGAGTCAGAGTAACGACAATTCGTTTCTTCTCTGGATTGTTGGATTTAAAACTATTGGTAAATACATAAAAAATAATATTACATACAGTCACTTTTGCGTATTTTATGTGCATTTCATTGATATGATTGGCTAGATCAATTTTTTTTTTAATGCATAACTAATCAAATCAATAGATTATATAAAAATAACTGCAGAAAAAATTTTTGATACATAAAAAGTCGTCATGAGCTCAAATGGATGAGAAAATGTTCGAGTAATTAGCTCTTCGATTCAATCGTATTACTGGTAACGTTCTAGTGCTGATGCAGTACGTACGTATGGTATGGGCCTCCATGCATTTTTTGTTTTTTGTTTTTTGTCTTTTACCCACAAAGTATATATAATCTAAATTATCACGTACAGATTGCTACAACTCAACGAAAATGAAAGATCGAGTGGCTATTATCTTTATCCACCCATCCGTATGATGTAACCAACACGAATTTTCCTCGATCGATCGGTACGTAGGTAATTAATTACAAATTAAAGGATCATATCTAGAATTAAGTGCATGCAAGCAAGCAAGGCCAGAACCTTTGGCCAATTGATCCCTTCCGCCCTTGCGTACGTACGTACATGATTAACAAAAAGATTGCCTCAACTCATGAACGAAAATGCACGTAAGCTGAGTACCGATCATCACTTTTGTCCATCATCTTCATCATGATTTTCTCCGGTAGGTAATTCAATATTACCATGCTAAATCAGTGTCCCGGAACTTTGATCCCAGAGCTCCCTTGATTTATATAATAAAATATTAAAGAGCTTAAGATCTAGTACTTTCAACATCCATCTAAACGATTATTTGTAACGAATTATTTACAATAAAAATAATTACTTGTAATGAGAATTGATTCATTTTAATATAAACTAATCATTTTTCTCGTCAATAACTAACTACATATATATATATATGTACATGTGTGTGTGTTTTTTACGTAATGCGTTTAATTATGTATAATACAAGTCTAAATTTGCCCTTTAAATCTAGAGCAAGATATATTATAACTAAATTGTTGATTATGTCATTTCATCTGAATTTGTAAGCAATTACGTTGGCCATAATTCTTGATGGAGGATCCCGGCCCATAGCCTATTGACTCGAGCAAAGTACTTCTAATTGTAAGAGTTTTATTTTATAAAGTTAATAATAATGTTATATTCAGTTATAGAACATACGAGTATCGAGTAGTTATTTTAAAAAATAGTAAAATTTATTATTAAAAAATTAATTTTATTTTTACATAAATTTCATATTTATTATTATTTTTAAATAATCTCTTCTCTGTAAATGGAAGCATTACTATAGGGTGAGCCACCGCCCACGTACTATAAAATATATTAAAAAATTTAAAATAACAAGTAATAATATTTATAAATAGATAATATTTGCTTTTTTAGAGGTTTTTTTTTTCTTCCTTTTATCGATTATAAATTGAAATAAATGGGGGTTAACAAGCAGGCCAATGTGAGAGAGGGCACTAGTAATGGTTTATGCATTTTCATCTTTAAAATCACATCTTTTGAATATTGATTTTGAAAATAAAGAAAATTTTTTATATCTTGAATTATGTATTTTTTTACTAAATAATAATAAAATATTATTATATTTTTTTCCTAAAATTTGGATAGTCCAATAAATTTAAGTCAAATTCAATATCTAAGTTTAATAAATTCAATCTACCATATATATATTCAACAACATAAAAAAAATCTATACATACTTTATGTGTGGTATAATTTCATACAAATTCATAATTTAGATAAAGAAAAATAATAAAAATAATGTTTGAAGAAAGAAAATAATATGTTTAAAGATAAATAATGATTGTTCATAATTATTCAAAATTATAAATATAGATAAGTCAATATAAATAATTTTTTTTTTTAAAAAATTTAAATTTAAAAATAAAAATAAAAATAAATAAGTCATTACAGGTTCTACTAAGTTACTGAGATTTTTGATATGAGAATTTTAAATTTTAAGATTAAATATTAAAATATTATATTTTAATATTATTATTATTTTAAAATTTAAAAAAATAAAAAAAATTAAATTATTTATAATATTTTATATAAAAATTTAAAAAAATTATAATAATAAAATAAAAATTTTATATTTAAGATAAAAATTCTTTACGGTCAAACTCTACCTAATACTCTAAGTTGATTGCGTCCAAGTGTACTTGGGATGGGAGGTTCTGCCTGAGCTTTCGTGCTTTCAAATCTCGAGGTGATGTGGGTGACGACGTGACGTTATTCTTTATACTTCTTAACACTTGGATACGTATCTGCCGTTCATGGCTTTGTCCACGGTGAGATCACCATGTGGACTAATTACAATATTAGCAACCTATAATCGCGCCTTTTGAGTTGTTTACTTGTTTTGGACCCTTCACTTCTTCCTCGGCAGCAGGCTCTTGGCGTCATCCGCATCACTGATTACGGGCTGATTAATTTATTTTAAAAAATCTATTAATCATTTATTTTTTAATCATCTTTTCATCATTTCAATATTAAATTATAAATTTATAAATAAAATATAATAAATAATTTTTAATTATTTAATATCACATCATAAAATTATAAAATAATTATAAAAATTAAGATGATAAATAGTATTATTTTATTTATTTTTATCTCTCAATCTCGTTTTTTATTTTCTATATCTTCATTTTCTGATCAGAAAATAGAATATTTTTATTCAAATATTATATATAAATTTAAGATCTAGTATGATTTAATAGTATATAGAACACTACTATCATATTTTTTTTATACCTTATAGAAATAAATTATATGTACAAATCAGGGTAGATAATGCATATTTCATATCATTGACAAGATATAATTGATTTTTAAGACCTCGTTTAGTTACATATATCAAATGAAATGAGGTAAGATGAGATGTTTTATTAAAAATTAAATAAAATATTATTATGATATAATTTTTAATATTAATTTTATTTTAAGATTTGAAAAAATTGATTTATTTATTATATTTTGTGTATAAATTTTAAAAAATTATAATTATGAGATAAGACAATATGAGATATTTTAAGTTTGGGTAAATAAACTATTCATAGTTGATGATAGAACTAAAATAGATATTTTTTGTTTCTAGCCTGTAGCTCAAAGAATTAGAGCACGTGGCTATGAGCTCCGATTCGAATTGTTTGGGATTATGAAGTGGAATAAATAGGTATTTTGATAATGAGAAATGATATTTGCAATCGTGGTTGTATAAGCGTCATGTAGTCTTTTTGAAAAAAATAAATTAATACAGACCCACGTAAAAAAAAAAAAACTAACTTTTTTAATTGTGGTCTACTATTTTTCAAAATAATTGTGCAGCGTTTGCATACTTTATAATTGTATGTAATATTACTCTTTGATAATAGGCCTACAAATTTGAATTTTGTAAATTAAATATTTTTATACAAATTATATAGATGATGCTTTTCCACAAGACTTACAAATATAATGATTTTTATAAATATCACTCTAAATTATTATTAGATGATATATTATTATTATTTTTTAAATAAAAATTAAAAATAATATAATCACATCATAATAAAAAAATATCAATAATATATAACTATATTATATATTACAATTCTATACTCTATAATTTTATGTATTGATGTGATTTTGTCTATTAATAATTGAGTTTTTTAATTGAATTTAATGGTTAGAAACAATGACACGTGCATAAATAAATCTGAAAAATTTTGAATCCATATAAAGACGAGGAGTGTTTCATAAAAATATTACTATTTACTTTATAATTATAATAATTTAATCAATTATATCAAATTCTTATAAAAGTACTTTTATATAATTTTTTTTTATAGTTAAAATATTTGTCTATAAAAACTGAAGCTTCGTGACAAGTGTCCGGTGAAAAAAAAAAAAAAAAAAAAACAAGTGTCCGGTGAGGGATTCCTTCTTAGAGGAGAGGGAGCACAGAGCCGTGCATTGTGCAAACTTCGTTGCAATGGCACAGCAAGTCTTGAGACCCCAAGAATTGCCCAAACAGGAGTAAAGAATTGCAACTTTGACAAATGGGCGCCAATGTGTACGATTTCTACACTGCCACGCCCACAGTTACCAAAGCCACTCTCGTTGGACTTGTATGCCTTGAAGCTGTTTGAAAATATTAGGACTGTGTTTGGTTGTTATATCCATTTTAATTTATTTTAAATTAATTATTAATGAAACTTATTATTTTGTTTAGTTTTTTACAAAAAAAAAATAGTTTAACATATCTTAATCTATTTCATATATCAAAAATTATATATGCAGTCATTTTTACGTATTTTTTTACACATTCTCTTGATACGATTGGTTTCGTATTAAAAAAAATTATTGCTGTTAATCATATTAATAGAGTAAATAGAAATACAAAAAAATGATTAAATATAGCATTATCCCTCATATATTTCAATTTACAAAATTAAACTCATTTAAATGAAATTTATAAAATATTACTATTTACAACTCAACTCACCATCTAATTGCAACCTAACTTTTTTAAATGTTTTTATATTATTTTATTATTATTTACAAATAATTTTTTTTATCATTATTAAACTATTAATTATTATTTATAAATTAACTTATTATTATTTACCAATCATTCGACATACTCTAGTCAATAGCAGATAAAGATTTGGTCATTATCAAAAGAGAAGGCAGATACCATCTCTTATATTTAACAGGCAAATACTGTTTTCTATTTAGTTTTTCTTAATCAAATTCAAACCATATATTTTTAAATAAATTATAATTAAAAAAGTAACACATTTCAAAAAATATTTTATAAAAATAAATTCATAATATGATATGTTAAATATATTTTATAATAAAAATAATTTTATAATTTAACGAATTACGTCAATTTATAAATTTATTATTAATTATTAATTTTACTTTTATGAAATTTCTGTATATAGTTATATCATTTATCTTCCTTATATATTTCTTTAGAAAAAATAAATAAACACACACAACTTGAAAAAGCCATGGTAGGGAGGTAGGAAGTTAATGAGCTCACATTAGAGATGTTGTATGATTGCATCTCAGTCCTCAATTGTAACTTTCACTGATATGAGTCTCACGGGTCACATGCCTACTAAAGTGAAGCATACCCCATTGGATAAAAAAAGTGTCGAAATATCTTAACGGTACTTTTGGTAATTTTGGACATTCCACTTGTGATACTTTTGCCCACTTGTGAACATCCCTTTTATATTTTTAAAATATAGACATGACAACTTGCAAATTAAAAATTTATAAATTATTTTGTCTTTTATTTAAACTTATGAAATGCTTTTTGTAATTTTATTTTATAATTGGGCAGTGCTACTCCAACTCGGAGTTCCAGTAGGGGCTCCCGCTAATATATTTTTGAGATTTTTTCTTTATTTTTTATATATATTTTTTAATATATTTAAATATTTTTTAAAAAAATTAAAAAATTTATAATATTATTAAAAAATACTTACTTAATCATTAAATAAAATAATAATAATAATAATAAAAGAGTCAAAGCGAGCGTATAAACTATTAGTAAGAGTAACATTTTCTTATAAATCTAGTTTTTATTTATTTTTTGTTTGATGTTTCGCATTTGTATATATTGAGAATAAATGATGTTTTAAATTTTAAATTTTATCATTTTTATCATATCTATTATCTAAATATTTCAAGCGGATATTATTTGCCTGATTCACAAGTAAAATTATTAAAAATATGACAAATAATCAGATATAATTAAAAATGACAATTTATATTGAAAATATTATTAGTCTATATTGAAATGAAAATAGGAGAGTATTGTCTTTTTGAGTATGAGATTAGAAATCAAACCAACTGGTCTGGCATTAATCTCCTTCTACTGAAACTGAAAAACAAAATGTCCTTTTTCAAAAACAGCTTGGAAAATAAACCAACTGCTCTGGCAGACTGGCACCATAATGTCATTCCGCTGAAACTGATAAGATAAGATTTAAAAAAAAAAAAAAAAAAAACCACCCAACTATTCTCAAGAGTTATAAGAATCTTTTATTGCTTTAATTTTTGGATTTTTTTGTTATGGTTTTCCTTTTGAGTTTTGTCCTTCTTGACGCCTGAGGGTTTTGGTGGTTTTGTTTCTTCACTGCTATAAAATGATCTTTGTGTCTACCCCAACACATTCCCGAGAAGAAATAATCTTCTTCCAGCCACCTTATCCCTCCTTCCCCCATCCTCTTATCTGTGTCTCTCTTTATGTTCTCCTCTTGAAAAAACCAAGTTCTTGGTTTTTCTGAAGGGGCCTAAGGGAGACATGGAGGCTGTTCTAAAGACCAAAGGACTTCTTTCTCTTACCCCGAACCCAAAAGCCAGGGTTTTACCCCCGTCACAGGGCTTAAAGCATAGATTTTTCACCCCAAATCCTAAATCTTTTAGTGGGTTTTGTCTATCTTCAAATGGGTTCCAGAAATTCAATGGTTTTGTCTCAAAAACTCATGGGTTTGGTCAAAAAGAGAGAAACTTGTTTATCTGTAGGGCTGAGGCTGCAGCAGCAGCTGATGGGCAGCCACTATTTGGTGAAGCCGAAATTGAGAAGCCAAAGATTTTGGGTATGGAGGTTACGACGATAAAGAAGATTATACCACTCGGGTTGATGTTCTTTTGTATTCTTTTCAACTATACGATACTCAGAGACACAAAGGATGTATTGGTTGTGACAGCCAAAGGGAGTAGTGCGGAGATTATTCCCTTTCTAAAAACTTGGGTGAACTTGCCTATGGCTATTGGGTTCATGTTGTTGTACACCAAACTGGCTAATGTGTTGTCTAAGCAGGCTCTCTTCTATACCGTTATTTTGCCTTTCATAGGCTTCTTCGGGGCATTCGGATTTTTCATGTATCCTCTTAGCAATTATATCCACCCTGAGGCGTTTGCGGACAAGCTTCTCAACACACTTGGCCCCAGGTTCCTTGGCCCCCTTGCCATAATGAGGATCTGGAGCTTCTGTTTGTTCTATGTCATGGCTGAACTTTGGGGTAGTGTGGTGATTTCAGTTTTGTTTTGGGGGTTTGCCAATCAGGTACTTAAGATTATCTCGTGAAGCATACTTGTGTAGATAATCTGTCTGCTTGATTGTTTGGATATTATGCTTTTAGATATTCATGTCAACTCTTTTTGGTATAGCATATATTTATTTTATTGACAATGAAGTTTTACGGTGTTACAATTCCCCCATTTAATTCTTTCCTATGGCTGATCAAAGTTTCAAATAATAGAGCAGATCTGCTTCTAGCGTGACGTGGACTTTTATATTGGTTACCTATGTTCTTCTTACCTGCTCCCATGGGCGCTAGTTTGTGGGTCTGCGGATATCAGTGTCGTTACATGGATGTGTTACAAATTAGGGATTTTCCTGGTAGAATACTTTAGTTTTCATCACAGATTATGCTCAGAGGTTGAAAGTGAAGGTCGGTTTATGGTCATAGTCAAACCTTGTTATTCTTCCGGCTTTTAAAAAACAAAACAAAGCAAAAAGTCCCATTCACTCTTTTATTTTGCCTTGGCCCTGGATGGGTCTTTTTTTTTTAGAGATGTCTAGTTTACATGTTACTTCATAAACAGGTTAATTTGATCCATTTTGAGTAGTGCCTGATTCTGCCTTTAAGATTAGTGTGGTATAATTATGCGTTCCTTATGTTATGGTGTCCTCTAGTACAGATTGTAGCTGAACTGGATATGAACTTACTTTTTCTGGTCTGCGTCAGTGATTTGATTAATTCCTGTTAACTACAGTTAATAGGCATCTGAGGGATAGGCTATCTCCCTATGGTGTAAAGGGACCTGCTACTTCATTCAGTAAATGATTAGCATTTATTTCTCACTGTAAATGCCTTTTCTAGATATTCTTATTTTCTCGATTATTTAAATCACAGTCTTCCTTCTTCAACTGTGTTTTCCTTTCCCAATATTAATATGCGTGGTTTTAAACATAATATTAACTAGCTGATGGACATTGGAAACTTTGGATGTTGACTCAAATATTCGATAGTACTCTTACAGTTAGTGATAGGGTGGCTGCTGATAGGCAGCTTTTCTATTATTGAAAAATCCAAATAAAAGTTAAAAATTAAAATAAATATGTTCTCTCTCTCTCTCTCTCTCTCTCTCTCTCTCTCTCTTAATGTCGGGGAACCTCTCCAAGGCAGAGCGCTTTGGATCCACTCCTACAAAGTAAACCTCAGTCCCGTGCACCGCACCCTTAGAAGTTTCCCTACACGGAACTGATTAAATTACTGGTTTTTCACTGGGGGTGTGGCCCCAAAGGATTGTTTGCACTTATGAGGTGTTGAACCTTGGACCTTGAAGGGAGTGAGACCCTAAAACCAAGGCCTTCATCACTTGGGCCAACCCCTTGGGGTTTATGTTCAATCTTATTACAGTGAAATCATATTAAAGTTAAAAATCCCACCAAGGCTGAAACAGGAAGAAAGGTTCAATCTTATAACTATGTTCAGTTATAATAAATCTTATTATTTTGGTTGCTGCTGATATAATTGGTCTTTGAAAATTTTATGTGAATTCACAGCATTTTACATATTTGTTTCTTTACATTGGTTATAACACTTGTCAAAAAAGCATTGGTTATAACTGTTTCTGTCTTCCTCTAGTCATCCTCTAATCTACTGTAGGCTCTTTGTGCAGATAACTACTGTTGACGAAGCCAAAAGATTTTATCCCCTGTTTGGTCTTGGGGCAAACGTTGCCCTTATATTCTCAGGTCGAACAGTGAAGTACTTCTCAAATTTGAGGAAAAACTTGGGTCCTGGTGTTGATGGTTGGGCCATTTCCCTTAAAGGAATGATGAGCATTGTGGTGTTGATGGGGCTTGCCATTTGTTTCCTGTATTGGTGGGTGAATAATTATGTTCCTCTTCCTACCCGTAGTAAGAAGAAGAAGGTAATCTAATGCAAAGTAACATGTTGATCCCTAATCTGTCTAAATTTGTTTAGTTGATGTTAGACATTAAAATTGGCTAGAATTTTCATTTGTTCCTTTACCTTTGCTTAATATGGCACTCTTTCCTGAGAAACTGGCTAGAAAGCTACTGAGATATGATGGATTACCATCTTGTAGGTTAAATCGAGGTTGTTTCTTATAGCTAGCTGGGTCTGCTAATTCAATGCCTCATAGTTTGTTCAACATTGCATATTATATCAATTAAGATGAAGCCATAGTTGTTGTTTCATTTTCATTGACCACAACTCTCCTGCATGTGAATGTCTTGTCTAGATGCACGCACACAGCTAAAAATAAGGCTTTTGTAGACTTGACAGATCCCCCCCCATCATTGATGTAGTTGTTAAAAATTTGTTGATATGTAGTTTTTCGCTGTTGCAGGAGAAGCCCAAGATGGGGACAATGGAGAGCTTGAAATTCTTGGTTTCTTCAAGATACATTAGGGATCTTGCCACTTTGGTGGTTGCATATGGTATTAGCATCAATCTTGTTGAGGTTACATGGAAATCTAAGCTCAAAGCTCAGGTGAACTTATGATGGATTTTTCCAATTGTGTTTCTGAATTGCCTTATTGCATAAAGGGTTTTGACACTCTAAAATGTGCAGTTTCCAAGCCCAAATGAGTATTCTTCCTTTATGGGTGACTTCTCAACTGCCACTGGAATAGCAACTTTCACGATGATGCTGCTGAGCCAATTCATATTTGACAAATACGGTTGGGGGGCTGCTGCCAAGATCACACCCACGGTCCTGCTTCTGACAGGAGTTGGTTTCTTTTCTCTGATATTATTTGGGGATCCTCTTGGACCTTCTCTTGCAAAGTTCGGGATTACTCCTCTTCTTGCAGCTGTATATGTTGGTGCCATGCAAAACATATTCAGCAAGAGTGCCAAGTACAGCTTATTTGACCCTTGCAAGGAGATGGCCTATATTCCCTTGGATGAGGAAACTAAGGTCTGAACACTGACATTACTATCCAGGTTTCTTAGTATTGGCGTAGATTTGTTTCAGTAATGTTCAAAACCAAAATTAATCTGGAAGTTGAAGTTGTCTTAATAATTTAGGTCTATGAATTTTGTAAAAGAGTAAAACTCTGGGAATCTTCATGGCCTAAAGCCTAAAATTAAGGAGACGCCACACTCCAGAGATTTTATTAGAAACTAACAAGTTCTATATTTATATATGTGTGTGTGTCACTGTGTGTGCCCTTCTGCTCACTTTGCCTCTTTATTGCTTGCTTTAGGTTAAAGGGAAGGCAGCCATTGATGTTGTCTGCAACCCATTGGGGAAGTCTGGCGGTGCTCTGATTCAGCAGTTTATGATCTTGTCCTTTGGGTCACTTGCAAATTCAACTCCTTACCTTGGAGGAATACTCTTGGTGATTGTTCTTACGTGGTTAGCAGCAGCCAAATCTCTGGATACCCAGTTTACTGCATTGCGAAGGGAGGAAGAGCTTGAGAAGGAGATGGAGAGAGCAGCTGTCAAGATTCCAGTTGTGGCTGAAAATGCAACTGGGAATGGCTCTCTTGCTAGTGGCTCAGCGCTGAATCCAATTGCCGGTGACACCACAAACAGCTCATCTGAAACCTCAACTCCCCAAAATATTTAATAATTTTCTGCCGTCATGTTGCTTAATAGGAAGAATAGTGGAGCAGATGAGCAGTAGTGGGTGAGATATTTGGTTATAGAATTTTATCTACCTTTAAAATAAGTATGCTACTTGCTGTTTTCGAAGTCCAGTTTTCGATATATAATTAGCTTACATTCTGTTTAGTCTTTAAGTTTCTGTAGTTTCTTTGGAACCATACTGATGAGGGTTCCTTTCTTTTTACTTTTGTACTTCTACAATAATTTCTTGGTGCAAATATTGCATGTATGATAGCTTGCACCGAGTTTACTTTCATTCGATAGGAACTACTGCTTGATCTTACGATGTTATTGATCTTCCATCTTTTGATTCGTAAAGAGTTTTCATTCACTCATCATTCTGGCTGACAAACTGAAGGCTACTTACAATGAGTTCGTTGTCAACTGAATCATCTTCTGCTCCACGAATTCAGTCTGGTTGCTAGGCTCTAAAATTCTCAATCCTTTCATATCATGAGCTTCTTATCCCATGGGTTGAAGCGTGAAACCTCACCTACCCCTCCACAACACTACAGTTCCATACAGGAAATCTTTCCGACTTTGCATAAATATGTGCTGGTTTTGGAGTTCTCTCCAACAAAAGTCGGTTTTAATTAATGAGAAATAATATTTTTAGTTATGGTTACTAAGTGTCGTATAGACTTTTTAAAAAAAAGTAAATTAATATAGAATTTATATTTTTTTTTTTGTGAATTTTATACATTCTATAATTGTATGTCATATTATTCCTGATTAATTGCATAAATGTGTGCGCTATATATCGGTGGTATCAACCGGTCCCGATTAGGACAGGATTTTAATAAGGGTGGGCCACGTCCACGCAGACTACAAAAACCGACGAATCAAAGTTTACGTGGTAGTTGTAGCTTGCAAATTAATGGGCGAACCGTCCGCGTATGCATGTCCCATCATATAAAAAATATATATATATATCGAATAATGACAGACTTTTTACCCTCCTATTAATATTTTATTATTTTTTAAATTTTTTTTTATTTATTTAATAATTAAAAAAGTAACTATTAATAAAATTATATATTTTTTTAATTTTTTTAATAATTAAAGATGTTAAAAAAAAAAACTTAAAAGAAAATAATATAAAAAATAAAAAATTTAAATACACTAAAGTAATAAAAAGGTGATAAGAAAGTAGTGAATATATCATCATCCATATATCTCCTCCATGAGTAATACCATTTGAAAAAACAAGAAAGGGTAAAAAGAGAAGTTTTATTTAGATGAGAATCACAAATATTAGAGTGAAATACTCTTATATAAGATTGTGTTTAGTTGTTGAATTACTTATTTCAAATTAATTATTGATAAGATTTACTATTTTTTTAACTTATTATAAAAAGTTAAATTCATATCAATTTACTTTATACATAAAAAAAATTAAGAGGAGTGCTACAACTACAAAGTAATTACACAAAATTAATATTACAAATTGACATGGATTCATGTGATCAATCATATCTAATTTACAATAAAAGTAACTTTATAATCTGACAAACCATATCAAACCACATTAATTTATGTAATCACTTTATTACTAGAGTATTTCTCAAAAGTTAAACACATTTCAATGTTAAAAATTTAAACTCTTTGTTTACGAAATATTATTATTTATAATTTAACTAAACTCTAACTCATTTCAAACATCTAGTTAATCGAATAACAGGTAATTCATTTAAATCTAAGGTTAGGCTAGTGTGCTTATAGCTTATCGCTATAAGTAACCGTTAGTCCAAAATTTCTCTATTATTTTTATCTCATTTTATTATTCACATTTATTTCTTATTTTTAAATATTTTTAAAAAATATAAAATATTAATCAACACACTAAAATCACTTTTTTTATTATTAAATTAAAATATATATATATATATATATATTCAGTGGGCAAATGGAGCGTTGAACTACGGACGGCATACTAGTTTCTCTCTTAAATTCTATATTCAACCTTGTGAATGTGAGCTAGCAATGCATGTCCACATTGCAGTTATTGGAAACACGCGACGTACGTGTCAGATTCACGAGTAACTTGAAGAACACGTGTGTACTTAACTCGCCTATTTTGACACAATTTGTCATGCCTTGTATATTGGTGATTTTTTATTGAAAAATATTTTAATATATAAAAAAATTACATAAAAACAATTTAAAAATTGATTTATATTATATTATAAAATTATTTTTATTCTAAAATAAAAATTATTTTTATTCTAAATCAGATCTGATATATCGCATAAAATCGTGTAAATTTACAATATTAATTTTTTATAATCACTTTATTACTAGATTATTTTTCAAAAGTTAAAACATATTTCGATTTTAAAAATTTAAACTCATAAGATTTACGAAATACTATTATTTACAATTCAACTCAATTCATTTTAAACACCTAATTGATCGAATAACATGTAATTCTTTTAAATCTAAGATCGAGCTAATGTTCTGCTTGCTGCTTACCGATCAAAGCTGCAAGTGATCGTTAGTCTAACATTTTTCTTTTATTTTTATCTCATTTTTTTATTCACATTTTTTTTATTTTTAAATATTTAAAAAGATATACATCAACACACTAAAATTATTTTTTTAATCATTAAAATTAAAAATAAATAAATAAATAAATCAGTGGGCAAATGTAGCGTTGAACTACGGACGGTTAAATCTATATTCAACCTTGTGAATGTGAGCTAGCGATGCATGTCCACATTGCAGTTATTGGAAACGCGCGACGTACGTGTCAGATTCACGTGTAACTCGAAGAACACGTGGATACTTAACTAGCCTATTTTGACACAATTTATCATGCCTTATTTATGATTTTTTATTGAAAAATATAAAAAAATTATATAAAAATAAATTTAAAAATTAACATCACTATATTATATTACAAAATTATTTTTATTTTAAAATATATCTAACAAATCGAGTAAAGTTACATTAATTTATAAATTTATTTTTATGTCATTGTTTTTTTACATATGAAATAATTTTTATTTTTTATTTTTTTGAGCAGACGTCCACGTTCAAATTGAAGATGATCTAGCTAGCCAGGCTCCGTAGATCTAGATGGTATTTCATCATCACTTTGCTTGAAAATCTATGAACAGAAATTAAAAAAGAAAAACGAATTGAATCATATGGGACAAGCAGATCAGAAAGGAAGGGGTGGAAGGAAGTTAATTCCTCCTTATCTCACGAGCGAGTAGCATTCTGTTAAGCTATATACGTGGACGCGATGATGCTTGGAAAATATGCTGTTATGAAATTATCTTGTCCTAATTACTGCCAATGCTGTCCTGAAACCAAATAACAAAATATAGTAAATAATAATAACATAATATATCCGATGAGACATATTATTAAGAGAAATTATATTGTAATTTTTGCAATGCTCTAATAAAATATCTAAATCACATGACAGATATTTTAAAAGGATTAATCAAAGATGTGATTGAAGTCTAATTAAAATTTGATAAAGAGTAAGAACTTCTCATTTTCAAATAATGTAATATCTCATATATTAACTACCATTATCTTTATTATATAGAGTATCATAATTTTGGATCCTATTGTATCATTAACTGGGTTTTTTGGAAGATAGTAGAATACATCATGTGATTTGAGCGTTTTATTGGAATGTTACAGTTTTAAATAGGGGTACTAAAAACACTAAAAACCAACCTAATGAGTTTTGGTCCGGATCTAAATGGATTTGATTCAATATCAGTTTCAATTTTTTCCAAAATTGGTCAAAATTGATCTGGTATCAATTTTCCCTTTTCTAACACTAGTTCATATAAATATATATTTTAATTTTTAATATTATATAAAATACTTTTTATATGATTTTTTATATTATATATAATTTGTATATCTAATATATATATAAATAATCTCGTATATACTAAATTACTGATTAAAATAATATTAAAATTTAAAATCTTATATAAATAACTATATATTATCACTATCGTCTATAATATTAATAGTTATACTAATACAATATCTATATATATATTATAATATATCACTATAGTATATATTATAATATATATAGCATATATAATATGCTATATATAATATAATGGAAAAAATAGATTGGAATGGGTAAAATTAAAAGTATTGGTTTAGGGTTGTAACTGGTATGGTATCGGTTGTTCGAATCTCAAAACTGATATATATCGATTTGATTCTAAAATATATTTAAAATTAAACAGAACTGGACAGGTTACCTCCTAAATTTAGAACGTGGAAGTTTTGTACACCACTTAAAAAAATATATATGATATTTATATGAATTTTTTTTTTTAATAAGAGGTCTCACTTTTTTCAAAAGGAGTGTGTAAAATTTGCATTTCTTAAAACATATTATTATCATTAATAAAATATTTTTATTTTTTTTATATTATTGCGTGGTTGACAAGATCTACCATGTTAAGCTAAGAACGTTACCGTACCAATTATATATACACAATATATACAGATATATAATATACACAGAAAGATTGAGAAACCACTCCATACTATGAACAGTGTGCGGGCCTTTTTTTCCTGCCTCTTTTTTCGGAGAGATTACGCACACGATTATTATAGAACGTTTGAAACATTACAATAATCCTGTATGGGGACAGAATCAGAAACTTTAATTTGGATGGCAAAGTTCTAATACTAAAACTTTTTAGGAGAAAATTAATGTATAGAGAGTCTAAAATATATATAAAAAAAGGCACCATAAAAAGGTCAAAAAAATAAAAAAATACATTTTATGAAATTTTTACACCCATAAACTTTGTGAATATAATTGCGTAAAATATTATGAAAAGTATTGTGTGTTGATAATTATTATTGGAACATTTTTTTAGGTCACTGTCAATTTCTAATTTTGTCCAAAGTACTTATATTAATTTTTTGAGAAATGATACTTATAATCGTTAATGTGTAAATACTGTATAATTATTTTGAAAAAAATAAATAAATACGCTATTTATGTGAAAAAGAAATTAGTCCGTTAATGGTAAACCAAACTCATTTTTAAAATGACAATATGACGTTTCCATATTTTACGACTATATGTAGTATTATTCTAATTTTTAATACTATTTTGAATAGGATTTTGTTTGTGATATCGTCACGTTAAAGTTGATGTCGCTTGGAATGGAGATCACTTACCAAGAGGACGTCTTCACTTCAAAAATAGTTGTCGACAACGACAATAGAGCCACCATGCATGAAGGCATCGCATCAGATTATCACGGGTGGATAACGTGCTAACTACCACAATGAAGCTAAAAGATTTTGATCACATTTTAAGGTTAAAAGTCTTTACAATATGGTATTATTTATAAGTTATAATTTGCCTATTTCAATCAAAGGTTCTGAACTTCTTTGTATGGAGAATCTCTTTTACGATAATTAGATTCACTGCAACAAAAAAGCTTTTAATTGACCAAATTTATGTTATAAAAAAGTCAGTTTGGTCGAAAATGACTCATTTGCTACGAAGATCGACAATGACATTTATATGACCCAAAAGTCTAGTGAAAACATTTATGTCGCAGCGAACACAACTAATTTTATACCAAATTTCTGTCCGTTTGACAATCTTTTTTTTGTCAACCACACAATAATATAACAAAAAAGAAAATAATTAATTGAAATATTCAACGAATAATACCGGTGAAGAATGATACCCATAATACATTTCATATCAATATTATAAGATGAGGATATCTGTATAAAATAATATTATTTTTATAAAATATTGTGTGCAAATCGTTTTCCTTACCGAAATCTCTGACGGGTCCATTTCTCCATTTTACACACCAAATATACTTACGTACAGCCAAGACAATATTCGTGGCAAATTGGCAATCCGATCTTGGAAATTTCCTATTTTAAGTGCACTAGTTCTTGAAAATTTCCCAAAAGAAAGTAAACATTTTATTAGCTGTAATATCGTGATGGAATTTTCGTCCACGAAATTGAATACCGTCCTTCTAGAAGCACAAAAGTCCAACAATTTAGGGCCGGGGGGGCGCGCAAATCAAGAGAAAAAGACATCCCAGGAGCCGGAAGGAAAGCTACAGTGTTTAAATTAAATTAAATATTTTGGGCTTTTGAAAGGATGAATTTCTTGACCACATTAAAATTCAAGTACTATGTCCTCTGTCTCTCTAGAAGCCCATAAGACAACCAACTTTACGCAACCTTTTCTCTTTTTTTATTTTCTCCATATTTTTATTTTAAATTGCAAGTAAATTTAGTTTCCATTTAGTTTTTTTGGTAATGGAAATTTGCATTTGGTCAGTGCTGATATCATGGGTTGATGATCTCTTTTGTTTTTCTGAATTATTGCCGATATCATTCATATGATTCCTTCATAAATAATATGACGTAGGAATGGATATGGGAAATCCGATCCCCCCTGCATTTGCATATATTCAATTCAAGAAAATTTCAGCACTGATTTTCTCAGTTGAAACGGCTGATTCTTTTTAAATATAATTTGACGTACCATATCAAATCATATCATTTATTTTTATGTAAACACTTTATGGTTAATATATTTTTAAAAAAAATTATTTATAATTTTAACTTTTGTAAATTTGATGAAAATATTGCTAGTGAATAATGTAGAGTTTAATATTAAATAAATTCTGTTATATACAGTTATTTTTATGTATTATTTATATATTTTATTGATGTGATTGATTAAAATAATTATTTTATATTAAATTTTTTTAATTATATTAATAGAGTGAGGATACGTAAAAGTACATAAAGTTATTGATATTAAATACTAAATATAACGAATTTACATACTGTATTTCCAGTTTTACTCGTTTATGATTAGTTTTTAAACTTGGGTGCCAAGACGAACGCTGGTTCTCTCGGGAAGTGGAATTTGCGAACTGTGAGACTGCATGATTTTTATCCAATTTTAAATTATTAAATTTGTATATAAGTTGTCTACTTATCGTTATGAAATGAAAATAATTAATGTGGGAGATGTGGGTCTGAACACGGAGCAGAGGAACCATCGACGAACAGCCACCTTTTTTAATTTTAGTTTTTGTTACATTTAATATATTTTCCGCGTCAGTCGGGTTTCACGAAGAGGATGGATGCATCATGCAGCCGCCCTTTTATTACACCGTCTTTGCTACCATCCTGTGTCCTATCTATGCATATATAGGTGTGATGATCTTTACTCATTTCCCACATAGCCAGAACGAGAACACAGGGCTGAACCAACCCTATAGAAAGACAACACTTCTGGGTTTTGGTGGGTTTTTGCATTTGTTGCAGAATCGTTCTTTGGTACTTCTGTCCACAAATCGTACATATAGTAAATTTCCGCAAAAGATACAAATATTTCTGGGTTTTGGCAGCAGCATTAATCTTTTGTTGGGGGTCTTATAATGGACGCCTCCGGTGATATCTACAAGGCCACTGGTAGTTTACGTGGTAGTTTACGAGGTAGTTTACGATTGCACAGTTCGTCGGGATGGAGGAATAATGCTATGGATGTTTTCTCGAAGTCTTCACGAGAAGAAGACGACGAAGAAGCTCTTAAATGGGCTGCCCTCGAAAAACTTCCAACGTTTGATCGCCTAAGAAAAGGTATACTAACTACTTCGAAAGGTGAGGCCACTGAAGTTAATATACAGAATCTTGGATTTGAAGAAAGGAAGAAATTGCTCGAGAGGTTGGTGAATTTGGCCCAAGAGGATAATGAAAAGTTCCTGTTGAAGATCAGGAATCGGATAGATAGGTAAGAGCTCTGCCAATTTCTTTTTTCCCAAGTTTTCTTGGAAGCGAACTGGGTTTTTTTTTCTTTACTCAACTGGAGTTAACTTGTTTCCTTGAATATATGTACTTACTTTTTCGTATATCATTTAAAGGAATTTCTTTGTTTCTTGGAAATTTTTCAGAGTTGGGATCGATCTTCCAGCAATCGAAGTCCGATTTGAGCACGTTAATATCGATGCAGAAGTTTATGTAGGAAGCAGAGCTTTGCCTTCATTCTTTAACTTCTGCATCAGTATCGTAGAGGTAACTATATATTTTCTTCATATATACCATAATCTAAGTTAAAAAAGTTTTATTCCTAATGAGTGTTTTTTTTAATTTGTTCTCGAATTTACACTTGCAGGGGTTTTTGAATTTTGCCCATATTCTATCAAATCAGAAGAAACACTTGTCTATCCTTAAAGATGCTAGTGGAGTGATCAAGCCAAGGAGGTGAGAGAACAGGCTTATCCATAATCATGAGATTCTGATATTTGGAATGAACTTCTGGGAACCCACGTTTCATGTTGTGCATATCTATTTGACAGAATGACTTTGCTATTGGGTCCTCCAAGTTCCGGGAAGACCACACTGTTATTGGCTTTGGCTGGAAAGCTTGACCCAGATCTGAAGGTGAACATAAATTCATTTCAGCTTCAATCCTTTATTTTTTCTATTATTCGTAAACTATTATCATTTTATTCTAATCAATATTTGAATAATATAGCTTCAAAATTTATTTTTTGTTAAAAAATTAATATCATCTAATAACATAATAATAATAATAATTAACTCTATTATTCTCTATTTTGGATTTTTAATATCATATTTAATTCGGAAACTGTAACTTCTAATTTCAGTTCTCTGGGAGGGTGACTTATAATGGCCATGACATGAAGGAGTTTGTGCCTCAAAGAACTGCAGCCTATATCAGTCAATATGATCTCCATATTGGAGAAATGACTGTAAGGGAAACCTTGGCCTTCTCAGCAAGGTGCCAAGGGATCGGGTCACGCTATGGTTAGATTATTACTTTTTGGCATCACTCTGTCCATTTTCTTCTTTCCTTCAATTAAACTTTTCCGAGGAGTAATCTGTAATCGAAAGAATGACTACTATTTTTAAAATGTGCAGATATGCTAGCAGAGTTGTCTAGAAGAGAAAAAGAGGCAAATATCAAACCTGATCAAGATGTTGATATCTACATGAAGGTGAGACAGAAATTATTGGCCAGTAATTATCATCATTGGGAGGTCTCTATCATTTAACTTAGTGTGAGGGATTTTTATGTAACTAGTTTTTAACTTGTTCTGGACCTCACAAGAAAATTAAGATTCCAGTACTATTAAGACTAACAATCCTTGCAACTATAATCTTTAGCATGATTCATAGTATGAGCAAAAATTACGGTCAAAGTTGGATTTAATAGAGTCATTAATCTTGGTATTTTTTAAACATGATATAGTTTTACAGTTTGTGATGATGGCTTTCTTCTCCTTATTGGCTTCTGATATATTAGGCAGCAACAACTGAAGGCCAAGAGGCTGATGTGGTGACAGATTATATATTGAAGGTAATTTTCTTATTTCCAATAGAGTTCTGCATGTGGATGACCATTAGGATTTTGGAAGCATTTGCATCATATCCTTAAGTTTTTTTTTTTTTTTTTAATTTGCTTCTCCCTGAACTCACAGGTTTTGGGTTTAGAAGTGTGTGCTGATACCATGGTTGGAGATGAAATGTTGAGGGGTATTTCTGGAGGACAAAGAAAGCGTGTCACAACAGGTAACACGAGTTACATGGAAAATAAACTCACTTTTCGTGATACGAGTTTCCTATCTGATAATCTATGTAACCCAAATTACAGGGGAAATGATGGTCGGACCTGCAAAGGCATTGTTTATGGACGAAATATCTACAGGATTGGACAGCTCGACAACTTTCCAAATTGTGAATTCGCTCAGGCAATATGTTCATATTCTCGATGGAACAGCAGTCATTTCTCTACTGCAGCCTGCACCAGAGACATACAATCTTTTCGATGATATCATTCTCCTCTCAGATGGCTACATCGTGTACCAGGGACCCCGTGAAAAAGTTCTTGAGTTTTTTGAATCCATGGGCTTTAAATGTCCTGACAGGAAAGGCGTGGCTGACTTTCTGCAAGAGGTTAGTGTAAATCTAGACTTCGTTGACCTTCATACTAATAATGGCCATGCAAATATTTTGGCAAGCCAAAAAGTGCGGTGCTGGCAGAATAGCCTCGACATGTAGATAAAGGAGATGGGCCTTAAATGTGGAGTCTCACGTTAATTATTTTCTTTATGATAAACTGGTCACAGGTGACGTCAAGGAAAGATCAAGAGCAGTATTGGGCACGCAAAGATGAGCCTTACAGTTTTGTCACGACCAAGGAATTTGCCGAGGCATTCCAATCATTCCATGTGGGAAGAAGAATAGGAGATGAACTTTCAACACCATATGACAAGACAAAAAGTCACCCAGCTGCATTGACCACCCAAAAGTACGGTGTGAGTAAGAAGGAGCTATTAAAAGCTTCCTTTTCAAGAGAGTACTTGCTGATGAAAAGGAATTCGTTTGTTTATGTCTTCAAGTTAACACAAGTAAGATTAAGTTTGTGTTTTTTTTTCCAAATTGCTTTCATTTTCTGCAAACAAGATCTTGACTAGGTTTTCTTCTCTGCTTTTAGCTTTTCATTATGGGACTGATTGCAATGACAATTTTCCTACGGACGAAAATGCCACGTGATGATGCAACTGATGGAGGAATTTACACTGGTGCTTTGTTCTTCACTGTGATTATGATTTTGTTTAATGGAATGGCAGAGATTTCTATGACCATTATAAAGCTTCCTGTCTTTTACAAGCAAAGGGACCTCTTCTTCTATCCCTCATGGGTGTATGCTATTCCTCAATGGATCCTCAAAATCCCGATAACACTTTTAGAAGTTTCTGTTTGGGTATTCATGACCTACTATGTCATTGGATACGATCCAAACGTCGGAAGGTACTATTTGCTGCACATTTAGCTAATTTATCAGCCGTGTGTGCTTCCTAATATTTTGCTAATGTCCATATTACAGGTTGTTTAAGCAATACCTGTTGCTAGTACTTGTGAACCAAATGGCCTCTGCACTATTCCGATTCATTGCAGCAATGGGGAGGAACATGATTGTTGCTAATACCTTTGGGTCATTTGCATTGCTCTTGCTTTTTGCCTTGGGTGGCTTTATCCTCGCCAGAGGTAACAACGCATTAAACTGAGAAACTGGTTTACTCATTTTTCTTTCCCCATTAACTACAATATACATTAAATAATGCTCCTTTGCTCTGTTTGCTTGCTTCTACAGAGGATATAAAGAAATGGTGGATATGGGGTTACTGGATATCACCTTTGATGTATGGGCAAAATGCAATAGTAGTTAACGAGTTCCTGGGAAACAATTGGAAAAAGGTAATTTCTCGAACTATACTTTTGAATTTATGATGTTTGCCTCTTATTAAAAAGCTAATGCATGATTATATTTAACAATAAAGGTTCTCCCAAACAAATCTGAACCACTGGGAGTTACAGTGCTGAAGAGTCGTGGGTTCTTCACCCACGCCTATTGGTATTGGATTGGTGTAGGTGCAAGTGTTGGATTCATCTTCCTTTTCAACATTGGTTTCACCATCGCTCTCTCTTATCTTAACCGTGGGTATCTCCTCCTTTTTTCACTTTAATTGTTCTAAACAAATCAGATTTGTTGAAAATAATGGAAATTTTGTGCAGCATTTGGGAAGTCACAGTCTACAAAATCAGACGAACCGGAAAGCAATGAACAAGGCAAGAGGACAGGGGGAGGCATACAGTTAACACAGAGAGAAAACAGCTCAAGTCAGAGGGGAAGTACCTCATCAGCAATTGAGGCTAGTCGTAATGGGAAAAGAGGAATGGTTCTTCCATTTGAGCAACATTCCATCACTTTTGATGAGATTATATATTCTGTTGACATGCCACAGGTAACTTAAACGATAGATTCTGGAATAAACGAATTTTTCTATATTGATTTTCAAAATAAGGATTGCCTAGAATCTTCGGACCTGAATTTTTTCAATTGAACTTGCAGGAAATGAAGGAGCAGGGTGTCCTTGAGGATAAACTGGTGCTTCTAAAGGGTGTGAGCGGTGCTTTCAGGCCCGGTGTTCTCACAGCTTTGATGGGTGTTAGTGGTGCTGGTAAAACAACACTGATGGATGTGCTGGCTGGTAGGAAAACTGGTGGATATATAGAGGGGAACATCACAATTTCGGGTTACCCAAAGAAGCAAGAAACATTTGCTCGAATTTCTGGGTACTGTGAGCAAAATGACATTCATTCTCCTCATGTTACTGTGTACGAGTCCTTGCTCTATTCAGCATGGCTCCGCTTATCCTCTGGGGTTGATTCCGAAACAAGAAAGGTCAGTATTTAAAAGACAACTCTCTCACTTTTATGTTCCTATTTCTCATATTGAATTGGCAATCTAGCTTGTGCTCACGCCTGGAGTCTGGAAAATCTTGCTTATGTTTAGCTTACTTGAATGTTGTGAAATCTGAGCTTGTCTTCTCTTGGTGTGGCAGCGGACTATGACAACAAAACTGCAATGAATTTTATACACTGCCATGTGTGTGTGTACTTTGATTACAAAACTGCATGGCATTGTCAAGTAATGAGTCCCACATTAGGCTGTACCTGGGTTATCTGGCTATTTAAGCGATTACAAGGAGCCTAACTGTGATTAATGCTTTTGGGTTTTTGCAACCCTGGGTCGTGAAAAATAATCTCAATAAATCCACTTATATGCTGTAATTTGTCGTTCTTCAGATTGAGTTTACTGAGTTTACAGAGCATGTTCTCAATACTCAAGCATGATATGATGATGAAAGATGGTTGAATTGCCATGATGAGTTTGAATACCACTACCAGAAATCCTGATTCATGATTCTATCTAATTGTTGCAGATGTTCATTGAGGAAGTCATGGAGCTTGTGGAGCTGAACCCATTGAGGAATGCACTTGTTGGGTTGCCTGGTGTAAATGGTCTCTCTACCGAGCAGCGCAAGAGGCTCACTATTGCAGTCGAGCTTGTGGCAAACCCCTCCATAATATTCATGGATGAACCAACTTCAGGTCTAGATGCAAGAGCTGCTGCAATTGTCATGAGAACAGTTAGGAACACAGTGGACACTGGAAGAACGGTTGTGTGCACAATCCATCAGCCAAGCATTGACATATTTGAAGCTTTTGATGAGGTGAGAACTCTTAATTATCTACATACCAGGTGAAAATTTGTTGGTTCTCTTGTAGATTTGAACATGACATATAAAACATGTATTGCAGCTTTTCCTAATGAAGCGTGGAGGACAAGAGATATATGTTGGGCCATTGGGTCACCACTCTTGCCATCTTATTGAGTATTTTGAGGTAGGATGCTATAGAAATCAGAAATACTGTCTTCCAATCATCAATAAATCATTTTCTCTGTTGAAAATTTCTAATACCTATACATTTTCCTGGCTTCTAGAGCACCGAAGGAGTAAAAAAAATTACAGATGGTTATAATCCAGCAACTTGGATGTTGGAAGTTACAAGTCAAGGGGAAGAAATTGCTTTGGGTGTAGATTTTACTGATGTGTATAAAAACTCAGAACTATACAGGTTTGTTCATGTTAAATGACTCACTTTATCACATGATTGGAAAAAAGGAAAATCTAGAATATCTATGATGTACTTATAGATCCTTGACATTATTAAGAACTTCAATTTTTTTTGGCTGAAATGCTGAAATTTCCACTCCCTATTGGCATGCGCATCAGGAGGAACAAAGCATTGATTAAGGAGTTGAGCAAACCTGCTCCTGGTTCAAAGGATCTCTATTTCCCGACACAATTTTCGCAGTCATTTTGGACTCAGTGCATGGCTTGCCTATGGAAACAACGCTGGTCCTATTGGCGCAACCCACCATATACTGCTGTCAGATTTCTCTTCACGGTGTTCATAGCCTTGACATTTGGGACAATGTTCTGGGACCTTGGCTCCAAGACGTAAGTAACTACCAGAAAACTCACAACATATGTGTGTATATATGCATATGTATATAGACTTTCATGGTTTACTGCTACATTTTAATTATTCCTTAAATTTTCTATTGCAGGAAGAGGATGCAAGATTTATCTAATGCCATGGGTTCGATGTATGCTGCTGTTCTCTTCCTTGGTGTTCAAAATTCTTCGTCTGTGCAACCTGTTGTGGCTATTGAACGAACAGTCTTCTACAGAGAAAGAGCTGCTGGAATGTATTCTGCTTTGCCATATGCATTTGGACAGGTAACTAGGTTCACATATTGTACATTTAATATATATATATATATATATAGTTCAATAGCTGGGTATGCTAATGCAATTTTTGTCTATTGTATCAGGTTGCGATTGAGATCCCATACGTTTTCATGCAATCTGCAGTCTATGGCATTATAGTTTACGCAATGATTGGATTTGAATGGACTGCAGCCAAATTCTTTTGGTACCTATTTTTCATGTTTTTCACATTGCTGTACTTCACCTTCTACGGCATGATGAGTGTGGCTTTTACACCAAACCACCATATTGCTTCCATCGTATCCGCCTCGTTTTATGGTATCTGGAACTTGTTTTCAGGATTCATAGTCCCTCGAACTGTAAGTATTTGCCAATTTAGACGTGCAGGTTTTTAATTGTATAGGTACTCATAACATTAGCTAACTCTCTTGTTTTCCTTTCCTTTCATTTATCTACTTGGTCGACAACAGAGGATTCCCATTTGGTGGAGATGGTACTACTGGGCATGCCCTGTTGCCTGGACATTGTATGGACTAGTGGTTTCACAATTTGGAGATATTAAGGATGAACTTGTGGACAGTGAGATTCTTGGTGAAACCGTGGAACAATACTTGAAAAGGTACTTTGGATTCAAGCATGATTTTCTGGGAGTTGTGGCAGTTGTAGTTGCTGGGTTTGCCGTGCTCTTTGCATTTATCTTTGCGTTTTCGATCAAGGTCTTTAATTTCCAAAGGCGGTAGACAGATTGTATGTATTATTATTTTGTATCGGATCATGTTTCAGGATTAATGCCAACAACTAGCATTGTCCAAATTCTTTTTTTCATATATTTTTTTCCTCTTTGACGACCTACATATGGTACATGAGCCCCTGCATTATTGTCATTATTATTATTAATATTATCTTCTGAGCATAATGTAATTGATTTGATATAAAGAAAGAGTTGGTGGCATTCTTAACTTTTACTACCACTACATGTGGTTGTGCTTCTTCTTAGCTCCATCCGCTAACTAATAGAATACTAAAAGTAAAAGCAATGGATAGACTTACATTTAAGTGAGAGTGGTGGGTAAGGAGACAAGCAGGCCAAAGTTGAATAAAAAAGAAAATGACGTCTCATTATTGGCAAAACAAGACAAAGGTAAACTGGCCCCCCATTCCCTCCCAGCCATTGACGACATTAACGGGGAATGAGCTGTGTGTGTCACGTGGAGTAGTTTATTTTCTCAATCTTATTATGTATGTCGAAATCCAATACATCAAAGACCCAAGAGCAAGGTGGAAATGGATCTACCAAGACAATCGGAATCAGCATGCATGCATGCCAGTGAGGAAGTTCCAAAACAATTTAACAATAGAAGTCGAGGCATGATTCAATTACAAAGAGATTTGGAGATACATCTCATGCTGGGATAAGTTTAAGTTCTACCATTGTAATTATTGCATTACAAAAGTTATTAAGTTACATGTTTCATGAACAAAACGACATCCCTGATGCTTATGAATTATATGAAACTACTCTTTTTTTTTTTTTTTTTTTTTTTTAAGAAGAGCCGGAAGCCACACACATAGTAGCCCCGTCCCAAATTTATTAAAAAAACCCTCACTTATGGTGGAGGAAAACTGTGGTTACAATCCAAAGCCTGGAGGCTACAAAAAACACCAAAACCCAGACCTAAAAACCAATAAAAAACTCAAATACAAGACATAGGAAAACAAAACAAAAACCTCAAAACTGAACCTGCAAAAGACAAACTTGCACAAACAAAGATTAAGAAAGAAAATAGCGGGGTGCAAAGAGGGACATACCTGGAGATAAAGACAAAGCCAGTAATATCTAGCAACATCTTCGAATTTTTCGAAAGTAAGGGAAACCTCCTTTATCCAGCCGGATATTACCTCTAATGTGAGCAGGCAGCTCTGATAAGGAAGACCAGAACACGGTTTGACCATTGGCACCTAGTTTGGCAAAGCCATTCGCGACCGAATTACATTCTCTAAAGCAGTGATCAAGAGAGACATGAAGCCCAGCTAGACGACTTTAAATTTCATCCCAATAATCTTCCATGTACCAAAGGCCACAACGTTTGTTCTTCAACCAGTTAAAGACTAACATGGAATCAAGTTCAATCTCCACTAATACAAAACCCATTAAACCAATGTGACGAAGTCCATGAAGTAAACCCATCAACTCTGCACGATTATTAGAGTTATGCCCTGTTTCAACTGCAAACCCACAAAGCATGTTTCCTTTATCATTCCGAATAATGCCACCTGTACCTGAAGGACCTGGATTACCAAGAGAACACCCATCCACATTCAATTTAACCCAACCCTGCTTAGGAGATTTCCATTTAACCGGAATAACTATCTCATGTCTCATCATATTAATAGGCATATTGAACCAATGTAGAACTCCTTCATCTTGCTTAGTGAGCGAATTAACATCCTTAATCTTTAATGCAATCCAGGATACCCAATATTTGATAGAACACTATACCTGTTGAACCGATTCCATCAAACCTTCCATCCTGGCCTTACAACGCTGACCCCATAAACGCCAAGTTATGATGGCTGGAAGAAGACCCAACAATTGACCAAATCAAGTAGAATTTTTTGCCCGCCTATACCAACACTCCACCCGCTGTCTCCAACTCCAACCTTCCCTCCAAGGAATACTAATAACCACCGAACAAATACGCCAAATTTTTTCCACAAAATCACCTCTCGCAAGACTATGATTAAGATCTTCATACTCAGATTCTGAACAACAATCGCAATGGGAGACAATAGGAATACCTATTCTGCGGATTCTGTCATCCACCGGGAGACAGTTATGAATGGCTTTCCACATAGTAATAGACATCTTCTTGGGAAGGGCAGGCTGCCAGACCCATTTTGCCCAAGGGAAATCTGGGCCCCTTGTTCGAATACAATTCCAAACACTTTTGGTAAAGAAAAGCCCATCAGCATTAAGGAGCCAAATCAGAACATCCTTCTCATTATTAACCCGACCCAATTGCAAAACAAGATCCTCAGCTTTTTGATGACCAACCAACCGAGTAAACAGTTCCATATTTCAGCCCAACCCAGATTTGCAATCTTTCAATTTAAGGTTCGGCATATCTGAAATCCGAATATTAGTACAAAGAGGGCCATCATCAGCCCACTTATCAAGCCAAAAATGGATTTTACCCTCCCGCACTTTCCATTTAGAGTTAGCTTGCACTAAAGGAATATTCTGCGAAATCATCTTCCAAAAAATAGAACCTTTCGTAGAGTCCACCATAGAGATATGTTTGTCACCAACATATTTAGCATGAAAAAAATTGGACCAAAGAGAAGTACCTTACAAAAAGTTCCAAGCTAACTTCATGTGGAGAGAATATTGCACATCTTGGAGACTATGAATGCCCAACCCTCCTTCCGAGACAGGCTTACAAATGTCCATCCAAGAACGCCATTTTTTCTTAGCTTTTCCATCTCTGACACCCCTGAAAAAGGTGCTAATGATTCTTTGCAGTTTCTCAATCACGGCTTTAGGAGTCCTTAAGATAGAAAGACTGTGTACGGGTATGCTTTGGAGAACATGTTTAATAAGAATCAACAGCGCCCCGCTAGATAACAATCTGGTTTGCCAACCCTCCAATCTGGTCTGAACTTTAGCAATCAAATCATCAAAGTGAGCAATCTTCAATCTTCCAGAAATAATAGGAACTCCCAAATATTTAAAAGGAAAAATTCCTTCAGTAAAACCACTGAACCGAAGAAGAGCCCGACGTCTGGAAGCAGAAATCTGAGAAGAGAAATAAATAAAAGATTTGTTTTTGCTAACTGCTTGCCCCGACCACTGTTCGTACTTCCTCAACACATCAGTAATAGCTTTCAAGGATGCCTTGCCCCCATTACAGAAAAGAATTATATCATCTGCATAAAGAAGGTGAGAAATAATAGGAGTACCCCTTGGATGATAAAACGGAACAATCTTACCCATATGTATATGATTTTTTATCATCCTCGAGAGGATTTCCTCCACAAGAATGAATAAATAAGGAGAAATGGGGTCACCTTGTTGCAACCCACGACCACCTTTGAAAAAACCTTTGGGAACCCCGTTCATGACTACAGAGAACCAAGGATTAGTGATACAGTGATGAATCATCAGGCAAAAAAAATCAGAGAAACCAAAAGCTTTAAGAACATGCATAAGAAAAGACCAGTCCACCGTATCATTAGCCTTAGCCATGTCAATCTTCAAAGCAACATTCCCACCATGAGCTGGTTTATTAATAGCGTGAATCATCTCTTGAGTCAAACTGATATTTTCAAAAATGCTACAGCCGAAAAGGAAGGCTTCTTGTTTAGGAGAAATAATTTTTTCAAGCAAGGAAGAAAGACGATTAACCATGATTTTGGTGCAAATTTTATAGAACACATTGCACAAGCTGATCAGTCTAAACTTATCAAAACTCGTCGGATTATCCACCTTCGGTATTAAAACCAAGAAAGTTGCATTAAAAAACCGAGGAAGAGCCTTACCACGAAAAAATTCTGCCACCGCATCAACTAAATCGGCACCTACAATATGCCAACAAGAACGATAGAAACCCGACCCAAACCCGTCAGGCCCCGGGCTACTATCTTCCGGAATGGAGCAAAGAGCATCATATACTTCCTGAGAAGACGGAACACAAGTAATAATATCATTATCACTCTGAGATATAATAGGTTGGACAAAATCCCCCAGGTTAGGCTCTTGACAACCGTTACCAGCATGCAAGAATTGAGAAAAATAGGATATGGCCCTTTCGTGAATCTGCTCTGGAGAGGAGAGAATAGTACCATCCTCTAGTTTCATCTCTAAAACCTCTTTATGATTCCGACGACTAATAGCACGGAAAAAAATAGAATTAGCTTCACCCTTCTGAATCCAACCTTGTTTAGCAATTTGGGCTAAGCGCTTTTCTTCCCTGTCCAACCATGCTGAGAGATCCAACTGTGTAGCAACCAGATCATCCTCCACCGCGTTCGAATAATCAGATTGTAATCTAACTTCCAAGCCCTTTATCCGATCCTCAAGGTCCGCTATATGAATATCAGTTCTACAAAAAATATGCTTGTTCCAAGCTCTCAAAACAATTTTAAGTCTTTTAAGTTTAGTGACAAGAGTATATAAATGAGACCCCTCAACAACATCGCCATTCCAGGAATTCAAGACACAATCAAAAAAATTAGCATGAGAAACCCACATTTGTTGAAATTTAAAAGAAGGATATCCATACTTGACAGGCTGAGATTCAAGCGCAACCGCCATAGGTGCATGATCAGAGGAGGTGCGCGCCAAGTATTCCATATTAACATTGGGAAAAACAGCTAAAGCAACTGTATTAAGGAAACACTGATCAAGACGAGCCCAATGTCTAGAAATTCCTGAATGACTGTTACACCAAGAAAGAGAATTGCCATGGAAAGGCATATCAAGGATCCCACAAGAATCCACCCAACCATTAAACTCCTCCATGGCCAAAGCCAGCCGTGGCCTACCGCCTCTTCTTTCCGAGTCATTTATGATAATATTAAAATCTCCCAGCACCATCCAAGGTAAATTATGAGTATTAGCATCCATCAAAGAACCCCACAAACGCCTTCGCTCCAAGTAGGAGCATTTCGCATAAACAAAAGTAATGCGAAGGTCATTCCAACTATTGATACGAACAGTCAAAAATTGGTCTCCCATAGAATCAACAACTAAATTTAAATCCTGAGACCAAAACAACCATAGCTTACCGCCATCTTCAAAATTAGAGCAACATCTATCAAAACCCAATCTATCACGCCACATATCTAAACGAGAATTACTAACCATAGGCTCAGCAATAGCAAGGAGTTTAGGATGTAGTTTCATTACCAATTTTTAAGCCGCTTCCTCGACGTACCAACACCCCGAGCATTCCAATACAAGTAAGATATCTTCATAAATTAAGGCGAGAGGGTTTGCTTACAACCCTAGATGAGCCCCTTAATTTAATACCTTTCCTGTGACGTTCTTTTTTTGATTGAATATCTGAGTCTAATGTCGCAAGTTTTTTCTTAGCAATATGTTCTGTAACCTCTTCTGAATCCGTATTTGAATAAACGTGCCCATCAGAAACATCATGGTCTTGTTCCATATCTACATAGGCTGGGTCACTTCCGTCTTGGGCACTAATCCCATCTATGTTCGGTATTTCTTGGTTCAACGTGAGTGCTTCCTCCACAAGAGTTACATCCGTATTAGTATCGCCCATATGCGAGTTGATTCCCGTTTCCAACTCTTCATGGATAGCTATCTGCCGTGAGCCTTCAATGATCGGAGCATCATGTAACCCCTCCATATGAGAGACCATCTCGTTAATTGCTGCAGCATCAACTGTAGAATTTTCAGGATTGATCTGTTTTACATCTGAAACTTTGTTTGCCTCTACAGTTGTATCTTCAACCTCTCCATCTTCAACCTGTTTCGTATGACCCTCCCTTTCCGAGTTTTCTAGATGAAGCTCATTAGACTGGGTTCCAATCTCTTGCACGACTTTTTCTCCCATCTTACTAGACTCGCCTTTTTGCACTATAATGGTAGGTTGCTCATCTTTCTTTTCCTTAATCACCCAAGTCAGATTCGGTTTTTCATTCTCATAGTTTTCCTTCAACTTAACATTCTGTTTTTTTCCTTGCCATTTGCAAATTTTATCATAATGGCCTTGGATGTGACATCTTAGACAATAAGCAGGAAGAGTCTCGAATTCTATGGTCTGATAAAAACTTTGAGGAATTCTAGGTGTACCTATCCACAAGGCTTTGATCGGTTCTTTTGTAACATCCATCTCTACACATAGTCTGGCTCCATCCATGCGGGTAGCGCATCTAGTAGGATTATCCCTCTTAAGAAATTTGCCAATCGGAGCCATAATGTTGCACAAAAAAGACTCGTGGTAGAAGTTTGGAGGAAGACCCGGCAGAGTAATCCACACCGGGACGCGAACAGGTTCTTGATCTTCATGAAAATCGGTGGGCCAGTGAAAAATTCTATATGGGACTCCATTAATCTCACAGTTTTCACGTGCAAAGGCCTTCACAAAATCATCCTCCAGCTATAGATGTACGAAAACATTCCGTGGCTTCCGCATCGATGAGACGATCGGTTGGTTCGACAATCCCCATCTGGCTTTGATGAATGATCTGATGGAGTCCAGGGATGGTATTTGTCGTATAAACTTTAAAACCAGAGAGAATTGAAAAGGAATAGTAGATCTATCCAGTTTATCCTTTGAAAATAACACACATACCTCACCGTCAACCGTTTTATGAGATCTAAAGGGAACCACAACCTCAGGAATGGGCTGAGGAGATTTTAAAACCATATCTGCAAAAGTTCTGAGGCGTGTAACAATGGCCGAATTGGCCTAGAGGCCATCGGCGGCAGCCATGCATGAAGAAACCCTACACGCTCACGTTGAGAGGAAAAGGGTAAAAATGTAATATGTGTAACGTTGAGTAAAATGGTTTCATAAGAATGATACGTATGCTATGCAACCATATGAAACTACTCATATAAGGCAGATTAGTTGAGATTTTTCTCATGATTCTTAACTAATGGATAAAGACAAAGCAATTCAGAGACCGGCAATCAAACTAATTTCCAATACTAAAAGTTCAAATCATATAGACACTACAGTTAGGAAAAATCGAGAAAATTTAGTTGCAAGTATAATTGTACACTAATATGTGTACTAATATAATGTGATTGGTCAAAAAGTAAATTATCTAAAAATCTAGTTGCAAGCACAACTGCGCATTAATATGTGTACCAATCTAATGTGATTGGTCAAAAAGTCGATTTTATTGAAAATAATGTTAATTTAAATTTTAAATATGAATGAATCAGTATTGGTATGCAGATTAGTACGCAACTTTACTTGTACGTAGCAAAACTCTTATTGAAAATAGTGTTAATTTAAATTTTAAATATGAAAAAATCAGTATTAATACGCAGATTAATATGTAATTTCAACTTATATATAGCAAAACTCGGAAAAACCACCTTGTTTGTTCATCACTATAAACTGGTTCATTGGAAACACAGGTCTTATCCTGTGCAAAACAAAATATAATATTATAAGCAAATGTTTGATATGATACATGTTGACTTCATAAGAGAACATCTTCCCAAAAAAACGCACTTTTAAGAAAACAAGTTCTTCTTCAAGTTGACACCCATCCCATTACAACAAATATGGATTTCAAGCCATGGATTGTGGTTGCTATCATCACGTTTTAGTATTAAAACTAGGAATAACTGGGGGTAAGCTGTTAAATTAATATGAGTTTTGTTATATATAAGCATGGTCGCGTACTAATCTGTGTATTAATACTGATTCATTCATACTTAAAATTTAAATTAATACTATTTTCAATAAAATTTACTTTTTGACCAATCACATCACATTAGTGCACAGATTAGTACACAATTATACTTGCAATTATATTTTTTCTTTCTAGATTTATCGTTTGTTTTTACAGATGAGATGAGATGAAGGTTAAAAATTAGATAAAATATATTTAAAATATATATTTTTAATATTATTTTTATTTTGAGATTTGAAAAAATTAAATTGTTTATTTTATTTTATGTAAAAATTTAAAATAATTATAATGATTAAATAAGTTAAAAAATTTTGTGAAAACAAACGGGGAAGCTCGTAACTTATGAATCCAAAAGATATTGATACAAGTTTTGTGTAGCCAAAAAGTTATTTTTGTTGTATAAATATATATATATATATATATATATATATATAAATATTTGGCGACAAAAATTAATTCTGTTGTAATGTATTTTCTTTAAAATTAAGGAAAATATAAGGATTAATGGTGGAGACTCGTGACGAAGAAGAGCACAACAGTATCAACATGTGAACCACACAAAGACACAAGCCTTTAACACATATTCAACATGTGAACCACAGAATATCAAGGAAAACGTTTCTTGGATACGGCTTTCTAGCTCAGACACACATGAAGCCTTTAACAAACAAATTACGAAGTTCAAGGTGATTTCTGTTGAATTGTGCTCCTTTATTAATCCCACATCGGTTGCGTTAAAGGAAAGGGCAGGTTTTTAAGATTATAAATAAGGAGCTTAGTCTCTTAGTTTAAGTGCATCAGTTGAAAGCTTATCTAGTAATTTTTGACTTTAGTTAAATTTCTCTATTAACTTTTTGTAAAAAGGAAAGAGGTGTAAAGTTAAAGTTTTACTAGTGGGGTAGCTTTATAGGTGTGGTGAGAAGAAAAATTGTGTGATTGTAACAATTTTTCACATAGTGAATTTTCTTCTCTGGGTCTAGTGGTTTTTTCTCCTGTTTTGGAGTTTCCACGTTAATTTCTTGTGTTGTTATTATTTCTCTATTTTTCTTGTTATTCCTGCAAATGGTAGATCCTAGGGGGGGTGAATTTGGAGGTACAAATTCCCAACAATTTCAAGTCCTAGAAAATAAATTACTTGTGGAAAGAACTAATTGGAGAGTTTGAGATGCCAGTTCTGAGATTTAAATTATAAAATTAAAAAGAGGGAAACGTTCATGACACATCGAAAACTTTCAAAAATATGAGAATTTTCGTCATCTATGTTCCAGCAGTGCTACATGAGCATGAGCTCAGTCCCGAGAAGAACAAATTTTTTAATTTTTTTATTCATTTTTTATATTCTTAAATATTTAAAAAAAACACAACATCATTAAAAAAACACTTCATTAATCACTAGGTAAAAATAAAATAAAATAAAAAATTTATCGAAACCCATATCTCGGTAAGCCTAGCATTTTTCTACAAATAATTGGTACAAACAATTCTTATTCTAAAATAAAAAGTGGGCTCAACACCAAAGAAACAGGGTGAATTAAATATGGTGCAATACGCCATGTATGCTCAGGAAATAATTAGAAACATGATGAATCAGCTCGAACAACAATCTTAGCAAACAGAACCTAGAGACAATGAGCCGACTGGTTTGGAGGGAGCTCTTCCGGCAACAGCAGGAGCAACTGCATGCCCACCGGGGGTGCTCTGCTGCTCATTTGTTGGCAATGGATTCGATGGCATGCCACTTGGAGAAGCAAGGGGCATTCTATACCATCATGCAAATTGGGTTAGTTCTCATCAACAGAGACAAAGCAACACGGCAGAGTTGCAGTTTCATTTCCTGGTTTCAACACATTGGATAAGGGCATCCACTCACAAGCGACATTCAACTTGGAAAGGATGGAGCAGTCTTAAAATATATCGAAAGACAAGTTTTGAGCGTGATCAAACTGACTTCAAACTTTCCCCATCAAATATTATCCGGTACCCCGTCATGAAGTTCTCTGCATTAGAAAGATTTTCCTTTTACATGAAGACAAAACGAGGAAAATTTGTGTTGTGGGATGTTGCATAAATAAATAAAACGACACAGTTGCATACTTACATGCATAACCACCTCCTTCGTTTATTTTTTCATAGACTTCCTCTGGAAGAAATGTAAACGTTGTTCCACTATCAATCAGTGCACTGAAGTTTTGTCTGCTTAAGGCAAGAGTTTCCAATACAACAAGCCTCCACCCAAACAATGTAGGTTTTACTGAATGAAAACATTGAGTTAATCATGATTATTACAATAAAGGAGTCAGAATATGAATACATAGATTCACTAATGTGTATATATCTATATATATATATGTATATATTAATTGCTATTGTACAAAACATGAAAACATTAAAAAACAGAACGATGGTCCCTACCATATTCCATCTAAAGGTAAGAACGAAGTAAACTTTTGTGTGGCTGGTCCCAGATCCCTAATATATAACGGCATGAGAAAAACTTCAAGGTATTGATTAAATCAATGGTGGATACCACATAAAACAAAGCTACTTGAGTATATGTCCAGGAAACTATGAAAATTACATATTAGCTTAATAGGCTTGTACAGAAGAGTTAACAGAAGAGTTAGAAGAGCACCCTGTGGAAGTGGTGCATACCTTACCAGACTGGAGGCTACCTACATGGCTACCACCACCAGAGCAACTATGCTGCTGCTGCTGCTTCCTATATCCAATCAGGAACAAAACTCAAAATCCAACCTCAATGCAATCCTAATTCGCATGCGTCAGTATCATATATTAAACATGTGCATATTTACCCAGCCCTTCCAGTTAGGATTAGGATGAAGGACTTACCTTAACCTCCCTGAATGACCAACTATGATCCCTCTATCAACTGATCTAGGTACTTATATTCATTACAAAACACCATACGATTAGATATAACTATGATCCCAATATTAATGTTAAGGTATACAATACTTGACCGCACCTTCCTCAGCATAGAAACTTGTAAAATCAAGAGCTATAACAACTTAATTCACTGCCAGAAACAACACTTTGCAAAAACTGGGAACCAATGTAAATTGCTCTTATAACACTTTCATGGTCCTGAAATAGAAAATAAAAAAGAATATAACATGAATGCAAAATGTGGTAATCTAAAACGATCCTCTCGTAAGGTATCTTGGCCCTTGGGAAAAAATCTAGAGATAGAGTTGTTAGGTCCCTTTCTGTGTTGGGCTGTATAATAGGTTAATCTTGTACTGAATGTCAGGGGATGGGACATTTTTCTATTTAATATATTTGTCCTAGATTCTTCGGTTCCAAACGGTCACTGAGAACAAAAATGACATGTTTTCCTTTTTCCCATACGTCTGTAAGCCCGCGTAATGAAGATACGAAATATACTCTTATCCTGTGTTTACCCAGCAGGTCGTCTATCTAACACGAACTCCCGCAAAAAGCCACCGGCCACAAGTTTTGCACCAAGAATGGAGAAGCTATCCTTGCCGGAAACTGTCACTTCCCCTGCCAAACCATCTCAGTTCGCGGCTGAATGCTGGTTCGACGATGCATGTATCCTTGACATGGACTACTTTGTCAAAACCCTCTCCGGCATCAAGGCCAAGGGTGTCCGGCATGACCTCATCGGTTCCATAATCACCCACTACGCCTCCAAGTGGCTACCAGACCTCTCCTGCGGGGACGTCACTCAAAAGGGCCAAACAAATTACTTGGAAGAATCTCCGGGAAGCGTCACGGCCTCATGGATGAAGAAAAGGTTCTTCGTGGAAACCATAGTAGGAGTTCTCCCTCCTGAAAAGGACTCCATCCCATGCAACTTCCTTCTTTGCCTTCTCCGGACAGCCAATATGGTTGGGGTCGAGCCCACGTATATAGCCGAGCTTGAGAGACGGATTTCATGGCAGCTTGACCATGCTTCACTGAAAGAGCTAATGATACCATCGTTCAGCCATACTTGTGGGACTTTGCTGGATGTGGAGCTCGTTATTCGGCTGGTGAAGAGGTTTGTGAATTTGGATGAAACTGCTAAGACGGGGGCTTCTTTGATTAAGGTAGCAAAGCTCGTGGATTGTTATCTCGCTGAGGCTGCCCTTGATTCAAATATGAGCTTGTCGGAGTTGGTTGCGCTAGCAGGAGCTCTCCCTGGCCATGCTCGTGCCTCAGATGATGGGTTATACCGAGCCATTGATACTTATCTCAAAGTAGGTTGCATTTTATGATTAATCATTCTGATTTTCAGTTTTTTTTTGTAAGAATATCCCTCTGCTGGTAGATGATCAAGTATATAATTTTCTCGTTAATTTAGTTTCAGATTACTCTTTTTGGGTTCAGAAATGAACAATTTATGCTTTACTTGGGCGAAACGATTTCATTTATAAGAGTATTGCCTAATCCAGCTAGTATGATTCTCTAATGATGCTTCAGTAATAAGTAAATGACAAGTTCTAATCCAGAAGTAGAAAAGATACGTAGTAAGAAATATTTATACAAAAAAAAAAAGGTTAAAAAAAGAATACAAGAACCTCATCTGGGATTTATTAAAGTTTTGAGTGTTTTTTTCCTCCCCTCGGAAGGAAAAAAAAAATGTCCCAAGGGGTTAGTTCTTGTGTTGTCACCAGCACGAGATTCTTCATCTGAGGATGCCTGAAGGATTGGTTAGGTGGCCGGGTTCTAGCAGCTTGCAGGGCATGCAGAAATTTAATTGACATCAATGCCCTTGTCTATTAGTGATTAAAGTAGCCTAGATTTTTCTAAATTTGGCTTTTGGATTGGAAAAAAATCTAGTTATAAGCATAACTATGTACTAATATGTGCACTAATTTAATTTGATTGGTCAAAAAGTATATTTTATTAAAAAAATACTAATTTAAATTTTAAATATAAAGGAATCAATATTGTTATACAGATTAGTACACAATTTTGCTTGTATGTAGCAAAACTCTTTACATTGTCTTCATGATCTCATAGATCAGAATGTAAAAGCTGGTCATGTAAGGTGTGGGTGCCTTATTCTTCATTTAGATAACAGAAATATTTTAGTCATAAATATGTTATATAAAAGTAAATTCATAAAATCATATTGCTTGATATAATATGTCAAATTGTAAAATTCTTTTTTATCATAAAGTATATATAATAAATTATCACATGAAGCTATGCCACTTTGTAGATTTACTTTATTGTAATTTCTTTATGTGTATAGCACTTATCTTTACACAAATCAATATTTTGGGAAAAGACAAGAATAAATTATATAATTAGAATGTTTTTGTGCCCACGAATTAGTAATATATAGTTTGTGATCTGCATATAGTTATATAATTGATTTGCATACAAATGTAAATACTCATTTTGTGTTATTCTTATTCATCCATTGTTACTTCATCGCTTCCATGCATGCCTATATATGCATTGTGGAATCCTAAATTGCATGGTGCATGCATGGCCCGTTTTCTGGCAGGCACATCCCGCGACATCAAAGGAAGAAAGAAAGAGTCTTTGCAGACTAATTGATAGTCGAAAATTGTCACCAGAAGCATCTCTCCATGCTGCCCAAAACGAACGTTTGCCCGTCCGAGCTGTTATCCAAGTACTCTTCTCTGAGCAAAACAAGCTCAATCGCTATATTGATTGGAGTGGCTCCTTCAGTACTAGCACCTGGAGCCCGAACCCAGGGTTTGAACCTTCGGCTCGGTGCTACTCAAAGCGTGAAATGACAACTCAACAAATGGAGATAAGGAAGTTGAAGGAGGATGTATTTTGGCTTCAAAGCCAATGCAAGTCCATGCAAGCTCAAATTGAGAGGCTTACAGAGAAGAAGGGGTTTTTCAATTGGAAGAAATTTGGAATGCCTTCACTCAAGAGTGTTAATGTAATCGAAAAACTCGAACAAGTTGAAGTGGAGGAGAGTTTAGGGCGGGAAACACCATTGGACATGAAAACCAAGTTGATGAGAGGTCGGACTCCTCCCAGGCGGAGGAAATCTATGTCTTGAACTTGAAGGCGGGTTAGGAACCAACAAGCTTTAATTATGTTCTTGTATTGATGATGTTGTTTGTTATGTCTACACACTACAAAAAACTGTTTAGTTATATCAATTATTTCATGTCAAAATGATTATTTATTGTCAAAATAAGTCTATTTTTATTGTTTTTTCTTGTAGTAACAGAAAAACTTGGTCCAAAAAGTGTTTTACATATTGATTAGTACATCATATTTATTTTGAAAATTTCTACTTATAAGCCCCATACACCACACAACTCACTTCTTTCATTTTTTAAAATTTTTTTAATTTTTTTTAGATTTATTCTTTTTAAACTAATTCAATTTTCCTATTTATTATTCATATACCAAATATTTGATAAAATAAAAAAATAAAAAAAAATAGATGGTGTGTGGTATATGGGTTTATGTTTAGAAATTTGCATTTATTTTACATTAAATATGGTATAATAGGGATAATGAGTAGAAGTTAGAAGGGCTCTATAAAAAAAAGTCAGCTGATATGATAATCTATTTTTTTTAATCATCTATTGATTTTTAAACTTAAAATAAAATAATATATCTAATTATAGAAATTATTAATAGAAATAATATATATAGTTATGTGATGAGTAAGTCTCATATCCTCTATTTGAAAAAAATAGATAAATGTGAGATCTACATAAAAAAATATTTCTTTAATAATAAACATTATTTTTTTTAATAGAAGCGTGTAGAATTTTATACACACTTTAAAACTGTATCCTAACATTACTATATCATTAATAACATATTTTAATTTCTTTTATATTATTGTATGGTTGACAAGATATGGAAAGAAGTTTACTATATCAAAAGCATAAAGATTCTGGACCGTCCAGTATATATACAAATATTAATGTTAGATATAAATTTTAAATAAATAAATCTCATAAAAATCTAATTTCGTCCCAATTAGTATTCACTGGCATTGATGAAGTGGCCCTTTGGAATAGACCGTACTACTTCTCTTATTGCCAAGAGGATATCTTGTGGACTACAAACATGATGTAAACGAGTGTAATCAGCATCCATATCCATACCCCCCACCCCCAATGTTTATAAGCCACCTACTCCAAAATAATTATAAATTGAATTAATCTACAGAGGTAGATCACATTATTAACGTTGATAATTTTATTATTAATATAATAATACCGTCGGTCCGTCCTTCCAGAAGCACGATAGTCCAAGAAGTTGGTGCAGATTCTCAGATCCTAGAGGTCAGGAGGAAAGTTCTTTCGTAGAGAGTTTGACAACGCACGGCCCCTCCCGGCCCCCCCAACGTGGATATTTTCGTGACTCCTACCTCACGGGATGCTGAAATTAGCATGAACATCTTGACCACGTTAATTGAACTACTATTTTTATTATTATTATTATTATTATTTTCTCCATCTGGAAGCCCATCAGACAATTAACAACCGTGTCTCTCTATATCTCCTTTCCTTTTTTTTTTTTTTTTTCAGCATTCTTTTAAAAATTGCAAGTACTAAATTAATGTAATTTCCATTTTTAAAAATTGAGATTAATGAGTTTATTTTTCAATAGTAATATAATAATTTGAGTTAAATTGTTTATGAAATTTTGAAAAATAAAAGAGAAAAAGTTAAATAAAATATTATAAAATTAAAATATTATTATAATATAATTTTTTAATATTATTCTTGTTTTAAAATTTAAAAAAATTGAATTATTTTTATATATTTTTTTTAAATTTAAAAAAATTATAATAATTAACTAATAATGAGATAAAAATATTAAAGATTTAAATTTAAAAAAAATATTAAAATAAGATAAATGGAAATTATCTTATTATCGACACCAGCCATTTGCGCATTTCGTCACTGCTGGATGCCATCATTGATCTCTCTTTTGTCTTTTGCTTTTATGAATACTGCCGATATGATTCAAGGAAAATTTCAGCAGTATTGTTTTTCTCCCCATTGAAACGCTTGATTCTTTTCAAATACGTACATTTTGGGTTTATGTCAAAGTCAGACCATATTACTTTTTGTTTATGACTCGAAATCGAGAACGTGCGTTTTTTGTTTTTCCCTTAAAAAAAGATAAATAATTAGATATTTAAAAAAAAAAAAGTATTTTTTGTCATATAAGCGCCTTATCTTATTTTTTAAAAATTATCTAATATTATTCTTGTTTGTGAAAACTGATTCGGAAAATAAATTAAATGGAACAAAAAATAAAATTAAAAAAAGGTTGAAACGTTGTTCGTCATTGGCTGCTCGGTCGTTTGACTGGAACTCAAGACGCCGCCGGCCCTAGACAAGACATGATTTCCCACATTTGCGTCAATAGTCAAAATCATGTTTTTCGGCAATTCCACTTCCCGACCGCACCAACGACCGAACCAAAAGTTTAAACTATTTTAATCTCGGCACCCAAGCTTGAACTATTTTCAGTTTTTCAAAAGTTTGAATTTTTTCAATCGAAAAATTAAATTAAACAAAAATAATAATAATCTGATAAAATTGGAAATGCATTATTTACTAACAATATTTTAATATTATAAAATTTATAAATTATATTGAATAATTCTATTTAAAAATTTTTACAGCCATAATTTACATTACATAATTTAATTTAAAAGATAGATTTTAAATTTTATAAATCAAATTATATTATTTATATGATGTGTAATGTAAAAATTTTCAAATAATACTGCTAATAGAAAGAGCACAGGAGAGGGGAGGGGATGCATGGTTGATTAATTGAATACAAAAAATTTTAGAGTAATATTACATACAATCGTAGAGTGTGTAAATATCGCGCAATCGTTTTGAAAAAGAGTGAGAACCACGATTAAAAAGTTAATTTTTTTTTTATGTGGATTCTGTATTAATTCATTTTTTTTAAAGAGACTACGCGATGCTTACATAACTATGACTGTAAATATCATATATTAAAATTTTATATATATTAACTTTTATATATTCTTTATATATTTATCTGATATGATTAATTATATATTATTATCTTTGATATTAATAATTAATTTGATTAATTAAATTTATAAAATATATAAAAAATACGTAAAAATAATTTTAGGTAATAAAATTTAGACAATATACGGACGCATTGGAAAAATGTGGTTACAGTTAATTTATTGGATATTAAATAAATATTATTAAGCAATTTGTTTATATTTCTTCTAGAATCAGATGTATTTACTATTTTATATTATAGTCACCGCATTTGTCAATCCATGCTCTAATTACTTTTCAACAGTTTGGTGGATGGAATATGTATAGAGACTGACAATATATATGTATATATATATAAATAAATAAACAAAATTAATTACTTTTCTAATTCTGCTGCAGTCGTGTACGAGCAGTTGTGGGGGGTTAAAATGACGTGGCACCCGCCACATCAGCGTTAATATAAAGAAAACTCTATTTGCTGTCACGTGACCGCGGTGACATTACAAAGAGCAATGGCGGAACCGACGAAGGCGGCATAGGACGAAACGGTGCGCTTAACCGGTTCATCAAAATAGACCGTTGTCAACTTTTCTTGACCGTTCTCTGATTCTCTCCCTTCCACCCCTACTCCTATATAGGTGTGATGATCTTTTCTCATTTTCGACATTGCTAGAACGAGAACATAAAGCTGAACCAACCCTACAGAAAGACACAACACGTTGGGTTTTGGCGGGTTTTTGCAGTTGTTGCAGCATCGTTCTTTGGTACTTCTGTCCACAAGGATTGCAAATCGTACATATAGTAAATTTCTGAAAAAAATACAAATATTTCTGGGTTTTGGCACAGCATTAATCTTTTGTTGGGGGTCTAATAATGGATGCCTCCACTGATATCTACAAGGCCACTGCTAGTTTACGAGGTAGTTTACGATTACGCAATTCGTCGGGATGGAGGAATAATGCTATGGATGTTTTCTCGAAGTCTTCACGAGAAGAAGACGACGAAGAAGCTCTTAAATGGGCTGCCCTCGAAAAACTTCCAACGTTTGATCGCCTAAGAAAAGGTATACTAACTACTTCGAAAGGTGAGGCCAGTGAAGTTAATATACAGAATTTTGGATTTGAAGAAAGGAAGAAATTGCTCGAGAGGTTGATAAAATTGGCCGAAGAGGATAATGAAAGGTTTTTGTTGAAGGTCAGGAATCGGATAGATAGGTAAGAGCTCAGCCAATTGACGTTTTATTCTTTTTCCCAAGTTTTCTTGGGAGAGAACTGGAGTTAACTTGTTTCCTTTCCTTGAATATATGTACTTATTTTCCTTTCCTTGAATATATGTTCTTATTTTTTCGCATATCATTTAAAAGAATTTCTTCGTTTCTTGGAATTTTCTCAGAGTTGGGATCGATCTTCCAGCAATCGAAGTCCGATTTGAGCACGTTAATATCGATGCAGAAGTTTTTGTAGGAAGCAGAGCTTTGCCTTCATGCTTTAACTTCTGTGTCGGTATCGTAGAGGTAACTATATATCTGCATCATATACACCATAAGTTTAGTTAAAAAAGTTTTGTTCTTTATGAGTGTTTTGTTAAGTCGTTCTCGAATTTACACATCGCAGGGGTTGTTGAGTTTTGCCCATATTCTACCAAATAAGAAGAAACACTTGTCTATCCTTAAAGATGCCAGTGGAGTGATCAAGCCAAAGAGGTGAGATAACAGGCTTATCTATAATCATGAGATTCCGATATTTGGAATGAACTTCTGGGAACCCACGTTTCATGTTGTGCCTATCTATTTGACAGAATGACTTTGCTATTGGGCCCTCCAAGTTCTGGGAAGACAACACTGTTATTGGCTTTGGCTGGAAAGCTTGACCCAGATCTGAAGGTGAATATAAATTCATTTCAGTTACAATCCTTTCTTTTCTCTATTATTCATTAACTATTATCATTTTATTCTAACCAATATTTGAAAAATATAGATTCAAAAATTTATTCTTTGTTAAAAATTAATATCATCTAATAACATAATAATAATAATTAAATCTATTATACTCTATTTTTGATTTTTAATATCATATCTAATTCGGAAACTGTAACTTCTAATTTCAGTTCTCTGGGAGGGTAACTTATAATGGCCATGACATGAATGAGTTTGTGCCTCAAAGAACTGCAGCCTATATCAGTCAATATGATCTCCATATTGGAGAAATGACTGTAAGGGAAACCTTGGCCTTCTCAGCAAGGTGCCAAGGGATCGGGTCACGCTATGGTTAGATTATTACTTTTTGGCATCACTCTGGCCATTTTCTCCTTTCCTTCAATTGAACTTTTCCAAGGAGTAATCTGTAATCGAAAGAATGACTAATATTTTTAAAACGTGCAGATATGCTAGCAGAGTTGTCTAGAAGAGAAAAAGAGGCAAATATCAAACCTGATCAAGATGTTGATATCTACATGAAGGTGAGACAGAAATTATTGGCCAGTAATTATCATCATTGGGAGGTCTCTATCATTTAACTTAGTGTGAGGGATTTTTATTAACTAGTTTTTAACTTGTTCTGGACCTCACAAGAAAATTAAGATTCCAGTACTATTAAGACTAACAATGGTTGCAACTATAATCTTTAGCATGATTCATAGTATGAGCAAAAATTACGGTCACAGTTGGATTGAATAGAGTCATTAATCTTGGTATTTTTTAAACATGATATAGTTTTACAGTTTGTGATGATGGCTTTCTTCTGTTTATTGGCTTCTGATATATTAGGCAGCAACAACTGAAGGCCAAGAGGCTGATGTGGTGACAGATTATATATTGAAGGTAATTTTCTTATTTCCAATAGAGTTCTGCACGTGGATGACCATTAGGATTTTGGAAGCATTTGCATCATATCCTTAAGTTTTTTTTTTTAATTTGCTTCTCCCTGAACTTACAGGTTTTGGGTTTAGAAGTGTGTGCTGATACCATGGTTGGAGATGAAATGTTGAGGGGTATTTCTGGAGGACAAAGAAAGCGTGTCACAACAGGTACACGAGTTACATGGAAAATAAACTCACCTTTCCTGATACGAGTTTCCTATCTGATAATCTATGTAACCCAAATTACAGGGGAAATGATGGTCGGACCAGCAAAGGCATTGTTTATGGACGAAATATCTACAGGATTGGACAGCTCTACAACTTTCCAAATTGTGAATTCGCTCAAGCAATATGTTCATATTCTCGATGGAACAGCAGTCATTTCTCTACTGCAGCCTGCACCAGAGACATACAATCTTTTCGATGATATCATTCTCCTCTCAGATGGCTACATTGTGTACCAGGGACCCCGTGAAAACGTTCTCGAGTTTTTTGAATCCATGGGCTTTAAATGTCCTGACAGGAAAGGCGTGGCTGACTTTCTGCAAGAGGTTAGTGTAAATCTAGACTTCGTTGACCTCATTCATACTAATTAATGGCTTTGCAAATATTTTGGCAAGCCAAAAAGTGCGGTGCTGGCAGAATTGGCTCGACATGTAGATAAAGGAGATGAACCTTAAATGTGGAGTCTCACGTTTATTATTTTCTTTGTGATAAACTGGTCACAGGTGACGTCAAGGAAAGATCAAGAGCAGTATTGGGCCCGCAAAGATGAACCTTACAGTTTTGTCACGGCTAAGGAATTCGCCGAGGCATTCCAGTCATTCCATGTGGGAAGAAGAATAGGAGATGAACTTGCAACTCCCTATGACAAGACAAAAAGTCACCCAGCTGCATTGACCACCGAAAAGTATGGTGTTAGTAAGAAGGAGCTATTAAAAGCTTCCTTTTCAAGAGAGTACTTGCTGATGAAAAGGAATTCGTTTGTTTATGTCTTCAAGTTATCACAAGTAAGTTTAAAGTTTGTGTTATTTTTTTTTTCCTGTTACTTTCATTTTCTACAAACGGGATCTTGACTAGGTTTTCTTCTCTGCTTTTAGCTTTTCTTTATGGCACTGATTGCAATGACCATCTTCCTACGGACGAAAATGCCACGTGATGATACAACTGATGGAGCAATTTACACCAGTGCTTTGTTCTTCAGTATTATTATGATTATGTTTAATGGAATGGCAGAGATTTCTATGACCATTATAAAGCTTCCGGTCTTTTACAAGCAAAGGGACCTCCTATTCTATCCCCCATGGGTGTATGCTATTCCTCAATGGATCCTCAAAATCCCGATAACATTTTTAGAAGTTGCTGTTTGGGTATTCATGACCTACTATGTCATTGGATTTGATCCGAATGTCGGAAGGTACTTACAATGAATTTGCTGCACATTTAGCCAATGTTTTAGCCGTGTGTGCTTCCTAATATTTTGCCAATGTCCATCTTACAGGTTGTTTAAGCAATACCTGTTGCTAGTCCTTGTGAACCAAATGGCCTCTGGACTATTCCGATTTATTGCAGGATTGGGAAGGAGCATGATTGTTGCAAATACCTTTGGGACATTTGGATTCCTCTTGCTTTTTGCCTTGGGTGGCTTTATCCTCGCCAAAGGTAACAACACTTTAAACTGAGAAATTGGTTTACCATTTTTCTTTCCCCATTAACTACAATATACATTAAATAACGCTCCTTTGGTCTGTTCGCTTGCTTCTACAGAGGATATAAAGAAATGGTGGATATGGGGTTACTGGATATCACCTTTGATGTATGGGCAAAATGCACTAGTAGTTAACGAGTTCCTTGGAAACAATTGGAAAAAAGTAATTTCTTGAACTATACTTTTGAAAATTTATGATGTCTGCCTCTTATTAAAAAGCTAACGCATGATTATATTTAACAATAAAGGTTCTCCCAAACACAAACGAAACACTGGGAGTTACAGTGCTGAAGAATAGTGATTTCGCCACCCACGCCTATTGGTATTGGATTGGTTTAGGTGCAACTGTTGGATTCGTCTTCCTTTTCAACATTGGTTTCCCCATCGCTCTCACTTATCTTAATCGTGGGTATCTCCTCCTTTTTTCACTTTAATCGTTCTAAGCAAATCATATTTGTTTAAAATAATGAAAATTTTGTGCAGCATTTGGGAAGTCACAGTCTACAAAATCAGACGAACCAGAAAGCAATGAACAGGGCAAGCAGACAGGGGGAGGCATACAGTTAACACAGAGAGAAAACAGCTCGAGTCATAGGGGAAGTACCTCATCAGCAATTGAGTCCAGTCGTAATGGCAAAAGAGGAATGGTCCTTCCATTTGAACAACATTCCATCACTTTTGATGAGATTATATATTCTGTTGACATGCCACAGGTAACTTAAACAAAAGATTCTAGAACAGAAGAATTTCCTTGTATTGATTTTTAAAATAAGTATTGCCCAGAAACTCGGACCTGAATTTTTTCAATTGAACTTGTAGGAAATGAAGGAGCAGGGTGTCCTTGAGGATAAACTTGTGCTTCTGAAGGGTGTGAGCGGTGCTTTCAGGCCCGGTGTTCTCACTGCTTTGATGGGTGTTAGTGGTGCTGGTAAAACAACACTGATGGATGTGCTGGCTGGTAGGAAAACTGGCGGATATATAGAGGGGAACATCACAATTTCGGGTTACCCAAAGAAGCAAGAAACATTTGCTCGAATTTCTGGGTACTGTGAGCAAAATGACATTCATTCTCCTCATGTTACCGTGTACGAGTCCTTGGTCTATTCAGCATGGCTCCGCTTATCCTCTGGGGTTGATTCCGAAACAAGAAAGGTCGGTATTTAAAACACAATTCCTTCACTTTGCTGTTCCTATTTCTCTTATTGAATTGGCAATCTGGCTTGAGCTGACGCCTGGAGTCTGGAAATTCTTGCCCAAGTTTAGCTTGCTTGAATGTTGTCAAATATGAGCTTGTCTTCACTCGGCATGGAAGCGGACTATGACAACAAAACTGCAATGAATTTTATACACTGTCATGTGTGTGTGTACTTTGATTACAAAACTGCATGGCATTGTCAAGCATTGAGTCCCACGTTAGGCTGTACCTGGGTTATCTGGGCTATTTAAGTGATTACAAGGAGCCTAATTGTGATTAATGCTTTTGGGTTTTTGCAAACCTGAACCATGAAAATTAATCTCAATAATTCCACTTACAAGCTGTAATTTGTTCGTTCTTCAGATTGAGTTTACAAAGCATGTTCTCAATACTCAAGCATGATATGATGATGAAAGATGGTTGAATTGCCATGATGAGTTTGAATACCACTAGCAGAAATCCTGATTCATGAGTCTATCTAATTGTTGCAGATGTTCATTGAGGAAGTCATGGAGCTTGTGGAGCTGAACCCATTGAGGAATGCGCTTGTTGGGTTGCCTGGTGTAGATGGTCTTTCTACCGAGCAACGCAAGAGGCTCACTATTGCAGTCGAGCTTGTGGCAAACCCCTCCATAATATTCATGGATGAACCAACTTCAGGTCTAGATGCAAGAGCTGCCGCAATTGTCATGAGAACAGTTAGGAACACAGTGGACACTGGAAGAACGGTTGTGTGCACAATCCATCAGCCAAGCATTGACATATTTGAAGCTTTTGATGAGGTGAGAACTCTTAATTATCTACAAACCAGGTGAAAATTTGTCGATTCTCTTGTAGATTTGAACATGACATATAAAACATGTATTGCAGCTTTTTCTAATGAAGCGTGGAGGACAAGAGATATATGTTGGGCCATTGGGTCACCACTCTTGCCATCTTATCCAGTATTTTGAGGTAGGATGCTATAGAAATCAGAAACACCGACTGCCAAAGATCAATAAATTATTTTCTATGTTGAAAATGTCCTAATACCTTTACCTTTTCCCTGGCTTCTAGAGCACCGAAGGAGTAAAAAAAATTACAGATGGTTATAATCCAGCAACTTGGATGTTGGAAGTTACAAGTCAAGGGGAAGAAATTGCTTTGGGTGTAGATTTTACTGATGTGTATAAAAACTCAGAACTATACAGGTATGTTCATGTTAAATGACTGACTACATCACATTATTGAAAAAAAGGAAAATCTACAATCTTGACGATGTACGTAGACATCCTTGTCATTGTTAAGAACTTTGATTTTTTTTATGGCTGAGTTTTCTACTATCGTGTGGCATGTGCATCAGGAGGAACAAAGCATTGATTAAGGAGTTGAGCAAACCTGCTCCTGGTTCGAAGGATCTCTATTTCCCAACACAATATTCGCAGTCTTTTTGGACTCAGTGCATGGCTTGCCTATGGAAACAACGCTTGTCCTATTGGCGCAACGTATATTATACTGCTGTTAGATTTCTCTTCACTGTATTCATAGCCTTGGCATTTGGGACAATGTTCTGGGACCTTGGCACCAAGACGTAAGTAACTACCAGAACACTCACATCATGTGTGTATTTATGCATATTATATATATAGACTTTCATGGTTTACAACTACATTTTAATTTTTCCTTTAATTTTCTATTGTAGGAAGAGGATGCGAGATTTAACTAATGCCATGGGTTCCATGTATGCTGCTGTTCTCTTCCTTGGCGTCCAAAATGCTTCTACTGTGCAACCTGTTGTGGCTGTTGAACGAACAGTCTTCTATAGAGAAAGATCTGCTGGAATGTATTCTGCTTTGCCATATGCATTTGGACAGGTAACTAGGTTCACATATTGCACACTTAATATATATATATATATATATTTATATATAATATATAGTTCAATAACTGGGTATGTTAATGCAATTTTCATCTTTTGTATCAGGTTGCAATTGAGATCCCATACATTTTCGTGCAATCTACAGTATATGGCCTTATAGTTTACGCAATGATAGGATTTGAATGGACTGCAGCCAAATTCTTTTGGTACCTATTTTTCATGTTTTTCACATTGTTGTACTTCACCTTCTACGGCATGATGAGTGTGGCTGCTACACCAAACCACCATATTGCTTCCATCATATCCGCCTCGTTTTATGGTATCTGGAACTTGTTTTCAGGATTCATAATCCCCCGACCTGTAAGTATTTGCCACTTTAGATTTGTAGGTTTTTAATTGTACATGTATACATAACATTTGCTAACTCTCTTTTCTCCCTTCTTTTCCTTTCATTTATCTACTTGGTCAACAACAGAGGATTCCCATTTGGTGGAGATGGTACAGCTGGGCATGCCCTGTTGCCTGGACATTGTATGGACTTGTGGTTTCACAATTTGGAGATATTAAGGATTTACTTGAGGACAGTGATCCTACAGAATCCGTAGAAGATTACGTGAGAAGTTATTTTGGATTCAAGCATGAACTTGTGGGAGTTGTGGCAGGTGTGGTTGCTGGGTTTGCCGTGCTCTTTGCATTTATCTTTGCGTTTTCGATCAAGGTCTTTAATTTCCAAAGGCGGTAGACAGATTGTATTGATTATTTTGTATCAGATCATGTTAAATTTATAACAAGTAAGAATTTCTTTTGAGAGAGAGAGATAACTGCAATATGCATGTATTCTAGACGCTCTTAATAAGCAAAACTTATTGTATTTGGTGGATGCAATTTTGATCGATCGCTCATCTGATGCTGTCCACCTATTCCTTTTTTTTTTTTTTTTTTTTTTTTTTTTTTTTGCATTTTTGGTTTTGGGTTGGGGTTAATAATCCGAGCGGCCTCCGATGTAGTCGTTTTTCTGTATTGTTGGTGTGAAGTTTGAACAACATTGAGGACGATAACGGGGAATACGCCATGTTTGTTCCGACTTTCGATGTTGTTGTCCTTTTCAGAGTTTTGGCGTTGTCGGTCACAGTTGTGCTAGCGTCGATTCTGCGCATTTTGGTCAGTGAGGTTTGTGACGTGCCTTCATCTATGCCGCGCCCGTTTTAATGTTAAATTTCCAAAGGGAATAGTTTATTTTATCCTAACTACTAAATGGAAATTAGGGCTAGGCAAAACTTCTGCGGGCTCTTATTTTAATCGATATCCATTTTGATTTTGATTTTGAAGGAATTAGAAATTTCAAAGTTTGGAGTTGGAATCAGAGTTACTTTGTAAAAATTAATCGGAGTCAGAGTTGGACTTCATATCAGCTTCGAGCTCTGAACTTCGATTTTGATCATATTTTTTTGGAGCAAATATTTGCTATGATCTCTGTCATTTGTTCATTGTCTCCCCCCCCCCCCCCCCCCCCCCCCCACATCTAGCCTCAAACTTTTCCATTTACTTTTTCGAGCAAAGAAAGAATAGTCAATATGTTTATTAGCTCCCATGTATATAAAGTCTATTTAAAATCAAGTTTACTTTGACCAATTTTTCTTCTACCCTTAACCAAGAATAATGCAATGAGCGGGAGATTGTAGTTAGAGAAAAGATATATACAAGTACGCCAACTATTTTACTAGACTAATTATTTTGTACAATTTGTGTAATTGTTTTAAATAGTTACGTTGTATTTCCCGTTTTGAAATGATTGTTGACTTGTCCACTACCTCTAGCATATATGATCTTATAGCTTAAGCAATGCAATCTAATTGCCCGTTAAAAAACCAAAAACTACTTAAACAAACAAGTATACGGCCTCCACTTGTTGTGCAAACAAATTTTAGCAGTGTCAACGAGGATCGGCTCAATGGCATGCATGCATATGGTATATTTGGATGAAAACTTGCGCAGCTTTTGACGAGAAACAAATGCCTTCATCTTGGGTCAGATCTTGAACTGTGAAAAGATATCTTTTTTGGTGTGTAACCATCTTTTTCAACTAGGTAATCATCCACATTTTAAAGATGTGTTTAGATATTGAGATGAGTTGTGGATCCTATTGAGATGGTTGTAACTTTTTTAAGTTGAGATGAGTTAAATTTAGTTCAACAAACAAACATAATCTTAGATGCCCCACTGTGGATCTCTCTTCCCATGATACTGTTATTCTGCAAAGGTTGGATATTTCAATTTTACTTCCTAAGCCTAGGCAAGTTCGTGTGGTTAGGTAGTTGGTCTCCACAGGATTGGATGAAGCTTAATTCTGATGGTAGTAGCTTAGGGAATCCTGGGCAGGTTGGTGCTAGGGGGTTATTCGTGATAATCTTGGTAAGTTGCACTTTGCTTATTCGGTGTTCTTGGGTCCGGAGTCTAATAATTTTGCTGAGTTGAGAAGTTTGTTGGAAGGGGTTAGGAGGTGCCACCAGTTTGGTTTTCGACAGGTTGAGATTGAGATTTACTCTCAACTAATTGTCCGCTAGATTACAAAGGGTGAGTGTAATATTTGATACTTAGAGGATTTTTAGGAGGACTTACAGGGTCTTTTAGGTTGTCTGGAGTATCGCTTGACCCACGTTTTTCGTAAAAGTAATGTGGTGGCTAATTTTCTAGCCAAAATGGGAGCTGGTTAAGTATGGATTGGTCTTTTAATGATAATTTACCTGGCCAGCTCCAAGGTCTTCTTCGTATGGACATAATTGGTTTTCTTTATTTGCGCATCTCGTAGTCCCTGGTACTTTTTTCGCTGTAACTGAATTTGATCTTATTATGTTTGCATGTTCTCTTTGCAGGTGCTTAGTGGCTTTTTGTTTCCTTGGTCTTGTCCTGTTTTTGCCTTTTGCGTATTATTGGTTAGTTGTTTTAGGCTTGTTAGAAGTAGTTTTTATGATTTTATTGGCTGGTTTTGACACTTGGTTTTGAGTTAGCTTATAGGGTTTATCATGTAAACTTTCAAGTGTTATGATGTTATTACAGTATTTATCCATTATAAGTGAAGATTTATTAATAAAATTGAAATGAAACTATTATGTGTATGGATACTGGCTCTTAAAAAAAAAAAAAAAAGAGAGAGAGAGAAAGATGCTCTACGGGCTGGCAAAGTGGCTTGGATGAATTTAATAGCAGCAATTAAGGTGAGAAAATGAGCAACAGAAAGTTGTGAAGTTTTGACTTTCAAAACCATTTACTCAGTTGCGTTGCAGGCCGATGGTGCCGACCTACCTACAAAGTTCAAATAGTTGTAAGGTCCAGATGAAAACTAATGGATACCAACTTTCTTAGCATTTTAGGCTCGCTACCTTTGAAGACTAGTTCTACTGGCATCTTGAGGCGTTACAGACGTACCTAGAGGTTCCCTCTATACTACGCAAATGCACGAAGTGGAGGAAGGGTCTGGAGACAAGTCGGTGCTCACCCATAATTATAAATACAAGCAATAAAAAGGATAACGTGTAACGTGTATTATGAATAAAATTCAGTCTTTTGTGTTTTATTTTTTTTAACATGTACCTATAGTTCTTTAAACTCTCGAGAGCAGATCCACATGTATGCGAGCCTTAGGCCCAAATCCACCCCACGTGGGCCTGGCAGGCCCCTTATGAGGGGTAATTGAGGCCCACCCTCATTAGGCATTCAGTTGTAATAATTTTACTTTTTACAAAAAATAAAAATAAAAAATTTAAAATTAGGAAACGAATTGTATTGAGTAAACTAGTAAAGCTTTGGGAAATAACTGACAATAAAATGTTAGTTTGAGAGGAAAATAGTTAATATTACCTTTCATTTAAACCTTAAAACATGGACCAACTAATTCTAATGACTATTCAATCTAAAGAAATTAAGAAAAAATAAAGAAAATGTAGCGGAAAATCACACCTATAGATTATAGAATAAGGACTTTAATTGTACCAAATTAATTAAGTATGCTTAATTCATTACAGTGGAAGTACAAGAAGAAGAAAACGTACTATTACTGCACAACTTGAAGAGGATGAGTTTGGTAACAAATTGACAAAATTCCTTTAATGTATGTGGGTCAAGATTTTAATATTAAAACCCACTAATGAATTATCTACCTAGTGAAATCGACTCATGTTGAAGGTAGGGCTGGGCAACCGGGCCGGATTTTTTTCCAGCCCGGTCCGGAACCCGGATAACTGGGTTCTGGTTACGGGCACCGGCCCGGAAAACACACGGGCCGGTACCCGGTTTCTAAAAACCGGGTCTTCCCGATCCAAACGATGCCGTTTTGGCACTGGGTTATTACCCTGTCTTTCCCGATCCCCCCCCCCCCCAATCTGATTCTCTCTCTCTCTCTCTCTCTCTCTCTCTCTCTCTCTCTCTCTCTCTCTCTCTCTCTCTCTCTCTCTCAACGAATCTTCCAGAAACCTTAGCCTCATCCTGTCGTCGCCGCCATCCCGTTGTCGCCGTCATCCAGTCGTCGCCGTCATCCCGTCGTCGCTTGCATCTGGTCATCCTCAGAAACACTACAAATCAGGTTAGTTTTTGATTAACTCTTCCATTTCGGTTCTTTAGTTTATTGTGTGGTTTTTTTAGTGGGTGTGATTTGTTTGGGTGTGATTTGTTTTTGGGTGTGATTTATTTTTGGGTGTGATTTGTTAGACAGAGACTTCATTCCTGACTAATCCAAAGTAAATGGAGTCTTAAGTTTCTAAGATGGCTGCGAACTTGTAAATAGAAATAGAAAATCCTTTGATGCCATCAGATTTCGACTATTCAATCTGTACTGATCTTTTACTCTTTTACATGGCCTGCTTTCTCTAGAAAAAGCATATATATATTACATGGCCGGCTTTCTCTAGAAAAAGCATGTATATATAACAATATTTTGGTCTATATGTGATGAATGATCCAGTTGGATCTCAAGTTTTCAATGAGGCCAAGCATGATTTGCGTGTAAGTTAGGATCAATAGTACTTGTTGGTCTATTATATAAGATGTTTGTTGGCATAGATGGTGCATTTGCATCAATTTATCAATTTAAAATGTGATAAACACTTTTTATACAATTTTCCATTATTTGAGGGACCCCAAATCAGTTTATCTCTAGTTCCCAGTCTGTTTAGGGGACTAATACATATAACTTGAGCCTCTTCTCTATTAAAAATACCAGATCTAAAGATCAATGCAAACTTCTCCAAAGAAATGATGCATCTAGCATATTACCATGCTTGAAATATTATTAAAAGATGTGATCATTTGACTATGAAGTGGTTTTTCTTTAATCCTATTTTAAGGTTAGATGGTTTATTTTTGAGCTGGTACATGAAAGATCATAAAATAAGCATTAATCATTCTGGATGTGTTCCTTCCTGGTTTCAGGTTGTTGCAGTTGATAGAAAGAATGGCTGCAGACTCATGTCCTTCCAAGAACTATTTTCACGAGGGAGAGGGAGCAAAGATACCTTTATCACAGTGAATAGCATAAAGGTTTGATGTGTACCTATTTTACTTCATGATATAGTCCAATACTTTAATGCTTAAATATGAAAGCTATGGAGCTTTTCCTTAAATGGAACCTTTAAGGTAATATGCTTTTTGTTTAAACTTCTAGATATGATTCTGATGGTTTCTTTTAAACACCAGGTTGACATTTGCGTGTTTGTATTCGATATAATGTTTGCTAATGGAGAACGGTAATTATTTTCAACTTTGTCTTGGTATTGTGATGGGTGTTCTTGCCTCGTATATGTGCATCAAATGTTTTGCAAAAAACCATACACGCAAGTGTGCACATTTTGGACTATTGTAGTATGTTTAGCAGTGGTATCCATCAACATTGCCCCCTTTACTGACCAAGATAGTCAAGTTTTATATATCTGTCAAGTGTGTATGGTATTGAAAAATTGTGATCAAGGGTAAATTCCAATCACAAAATGTCAGAAATGTGTATAATAATTTTGACTCCTTTCTTTTCATAATAACTCTCCTAGAAACCAGCTATGTCAGAAGTGAAAAGTCGAAACACTGCAAAAAACACAGCTTGAATTAGGAAAACATGCTCTGCAAAAGAATTCCAACAATGAATCAATTGAATTGTCCAATTAATTATACACCATAGTGCTTTAAACACTACATACTGCACCAACTTTCAGGAACAAGCATGCTGACATCAAAATTGTTGATTCTCAAAGCTGCACTAAGCTCAATGCCAATGTACCCTCCTCCAACAACCACGACCTTTGCATTCTTCTTTGCTTTAATAACTTCTACAAGCTTATCGGCATCATCAATTTCTCTCAAGTAGAAGATATTTTTGGCATCAGCTCCTGGTACGCGAAAATCTGTCAGCCTGACAACCTGCAAAGAAGCAAAAACCATTACTCTAGCAGGTAGAGAAGGCAAGCAAAAGAGGGGTTCTCAGGAAACGTGAGGAGCATGGTGCATGACATGCTTGCATGCAGTACTAACGCATGTAGCTAGAAATTAAGCAGCGGGATTAATTGTAATCATGTATAAATTATGATCACGGTGAAATCTCAGAAGTAACTAATTTTTTGATATTATAACAAATGTAATTGACCAGCATATTATATATACATACGCATGGTGCATGACAATGGGATCAAATTCACAATATTTTTTTGCTAAAAAAAATTTAATAATCAGGCTTTGTTAAATTTAAAAAAAAAAAAACCCGGGTATAGGCCGGAACCCGGATTTCCGGGTGTGTAAAAATCCGGATCAATCCGGGTTCCAGCCCGGGTCATAACCCGGGTGCATCCGGGCCGGACTCCGGCCCGGATTTGGAATATGGGTTCCGGGCCGGGTATACCCGAATACCCGGTCCGGTACCCAGTTGCTCAGCCCTAGTTGAAGGGTTTTTTTTTTTTTTTTTTTTCTTTTGAACTGCAAGAAATTAAAAATAAATAAATAAATAAAGCAATTTTTTAATTACTAGGATACATAATAAGATGAAAGTATCAAAACAACACTAAGGTGAGAAGGATTTCGACCACGTCGTTCAAAAGTAATTGCAAGAGAACAATTGGATGTGGGGACGAAGGCTTGAAAAAAAATAATATGACCAGTAATTTGGGCTAATTAGATTTAGCCAGTTAAAATCGTGATGAATAAAATTAAAGAACTATTATAAATACAAAAATTATATAAAAATAAATCTATAAACTGATACTTATATTTGAATAGTTTGATGTATACGTCTTTTAAACAAAATAGCTAAATCTTAACTAAAATTTGACATTGCCTAATTGACTACTGGTACTTAGTGTGGACTACTTGTGCTCAGTGTGGGACGGTCACAATGTTCGAGAAAAAGAACTGCAAATAGAAAATATAAAATTCAACGAATTTATATTGTTATCTTCACCAACTGTATAACGCGCGTTCTTCAAGCCACGAGTGAAGAAACTCGTCTGTGCCAAACTTAAAGGCAATTGATGAAAAGTCAGTGGCAATCTCTACTTGTTCATGTATATGTGAGACAAAGTGAAGGGGAGACAGAAAGAGCTTAGGATAACGTCTCTTGTTGAGGAAAAGAAACGCCCATAAGCTTCTTCACTTGTATCGGTGAAAACTTCCGTGATTATTATTGTTTTTTGAACTTTTTTCTGTTTCTTTATTTTTTTTGGGGGGTGGGGTGTTATGTAATGGAGGGAAGAGATCTTTACGAAGTGAGAAACAGTTTTCAGGTAGACAGTTCTTCCATATGGAGGGACAAGGGTGTGCAAGTTTTCTCAACATCATTTCGTCGAGAAGATGACGAGGAAGCTCTGAAATGGGCTGCACTCGAGAGACTTCCCACTTACACACGTTTGAGGAAAGGTTTACTATGTCCAGTGGTCAGCCCTCTGAAATCGATGTTAAAAAGCTTGGGCTTCAAGAAAGAAAGGATCTTGTTGAAAGATTAATCAGAGACGCCGAGGTGGATGATGAGAAGTTTCTGTTCAAGCTCAAGGAACGCATTGACAAGTAAAAGAAGACAATTTTTCTGGCCTTTTCACGTTCCTGTTTTTCATGTTTGTTCTTCTTGATTATAATGAGTATTCTCCTTGTTTGATATTTCTCAGAGTTGGAATTTAGATTCCCACACTTGAAATTAGATTCAAGCATTTTAAAGTCGAAGCAGATGTTTATGTAGGAAGCAGAGCATTGCCTTCATTTTTCAACTACTCTATCAATTTGGTGGAGGTAATAACCTGCGACATCTGTTTTCTTTAATGCTTTGCTAAGATCGTATGCTTACAATTTGCTTTATCCTTTGTTTTTGAAGGGTTTCTTGACTTATCTTCATCTACTTCCAAGTACAAAGAAACATCTGTCTATCCTTTGTGATGTTAGCGGAATCATTAGGCCTTGCAGGTTAGATGGCGGGGCTCTGTTCTAATCTTGAATTGGATTCATATTATTGAATTATTTCTATATTTACTTTTGTCTCAGCCGTTCTGATTTGATTTGAATTTGGCAGACTAACATTTATTTTAGGTCCTCCAAGTTCTGGAAAGACCACTCTTCTGTTGGCTTTGGCTGGGAAGCTTGATCCAAATCTCAAGGTGAAGAAATTTCAATGCAGTTTTAGTTCTCTTCCATGAGTTAATCTGCATTCAAAATCTGTATTTTAGATCCCAACTTTATCCGTAAACTGAAAGGCAAACGTTTATTTTTCTTCAAGTTCTCTGGGAGGGTGACTTACAACGGATATGGCATGCATGAGTTTGTGCCCCAGAGGACGGCAGCCTATATTAGTCCCCACGATCTTCATATGCCAGAAATGACTGTAAGAGAGAACTTGGCCTTTTTTGCAAGATGCCAAGGAGTCGGATCTCGTCATGGTTGGCTAAATATATTGCTTTTTCTCCTTTTGTTTTCCAGCACATTTAGATTTTCAAGTTTGACACAGTATATTATTTTGACAATCTACAGAGTGGCTAGCAAATTTGTCAAGGAGAGAGAAAGAAGCCCATATCAAGCCTGATCCTGATATTGATGTCTTCATGAAGGTGAGCAAAGTATTGTAAAATAAGAAAACTTTAGGGTTGAGAAGCATTGAAACTTTTAGCTATTTTCCGAGAACATGAAAAAAAGTAGTCACTCTGGTGTAGATGATTTCAATATTGTCATTTGGCTGGATCAAGATAGAGTTTCTTACACTGATCCTTCTATGCATGCATATCAATGTAATTGCAGCTGTGAATTATGCTTGAGTATTCACCGAAATCCGTTCTGAGAAACGATAGGGATTTCTCAGTACACAAATATCTGAATTAGTCCTTGCTATTTAATTCATGCAACATCAATAGAAGGTCAGAAGACAAATGTGGTCACAGATTATATTATAAATGTATCATCACTAATGTAGCAATCGGTTTTTTAATTTTCTCAGTTCATGTAATCCATTAATCAAATAATTGCCTTTTTACTTGAAGATTTTGGGACTAGAAGTTTGCGCAGACACCTTGGTAGGGGATGAGATGTTAAGAGGCATCTCTGGAGGACAAAAGTGTTATGAGTGGAGACAAAAATGGTGAACAGTGAATCATGCACCGTTTCCTTCCTTAACATGTTAAGCGCCACTGGCAGACACGCAAAGTGTCTGCAGCAAGTGACGCCTCAACTCTTGCATAAATCACTGCACAAAAAAAAAAAAAGATTGTAGGCGGCTTTCTCCTATAAATAGGAGAGAGCTCAGAGAAGTGAGGATATAGAGAAGTGCAGCAGAGAGAAAATAGAGTGTGTGCTGCGTGTGTGTGCAGACAGAGTATGAGAGAGAAAGAAGAGAGAAACAGAGTGGGTGAGCAGAGAGAGATTTCTGTAAAAATTATTTTCATAGTGAAATTACAGCATCTGTGGACGTAGGCAATTGCCAAACCATGTTAAATTTCGTCCCTCCTTTATTTAGAATCGTCTGTGTCAGAAAAGCTCCCAACAACTGGTATCAGAGCACTGGTTCGAGCTGTCTGAAAATTTAAGTTGTTCAAAATCAATTTTTGACAACTCCACGGTGTTCCTCGCGTCTAGACGAATCCGTTGCCGTAAACAGAATCGAAAACGGAGGTCAGACGAGCCTACACGCGCCCCTAGAAGATCGGCGCGTGCATCTGCTACAACCCACGCTCCCCCACGCGCTCCGGAGGTTGAAGACGCGTGCACCACACGCGCCCACGCGCCCTCACGCACTCCAGAGGTTGAAGACGCGTGAAGGACACGCGCCTACAGAGGTTCGGCGCGTGTGTCACATGCGCCTCACTCTCCCCCACGCGCACACAGTACTGTAGCGCGTGTATTACACGCGCCCCGCGTTTGCCCACGCGCACTGTGCAGCGCGTGTATCTCACGCGCCAGACAGATCAGGACCGTCCATTTTTCAGATCTGTTTTCGACTAGATCTAAGCCATTCGGAGTCCGATTTCGACGATCAAATAGTGCTTTCCAACTATTTGGATGATTCCGGACTCATCCGTAAGGTCGAAAGTTTGAGATTCGGCTCAGTACATTGGATATGAACCATCCACCTGTTGCAGATCATTTTGGGCTAGATCACGCCAGTTTGAGTTCCATCGCGACGATCAAATAGTGCTGACAAAATATTTGGATCATTCCGGACTCGTTTCCAGCTAATTCGAGTGTTTCGGACGCAACAGTGATCTTTGTTTGTTTGAATTTGAACTCATTTGTAAAGTTATGGCTGGAGAAGAAGCTAAAGGTGTTGGTATCGAGAAATTTGACGGTATAGACTTTGCCTACTGGAGAATGCAGATAGAGGATTATCTCTATGGGAAGAAACTACATCTTCCACTCCTAGGAAGAAAACCAGATGACATGAGCAATGAAGATTAGAATTTCCTTGATAGACAAGTGTTGGGAGTCATTCGACTAACACTGTCAAGATTAGTTGCACACAATGTGGGAAAGGAAAAGACCACAGCGGACTTGATGAAAGCTCTATCAGACATATACGAGCAGCCATTAGCCAATAACAAAGTGCATTTGATGTACAAGCTATTCTACTTGAGAATGGCAGAAGGAACTCCAGTTATTCAGCATCTGAATGAGTTCAACACCATCATCAATCAATTAGTTTCAGTGGGGATTGAATTTGATGATGAAGTACGTGCACTGATTGCTCTAGCTCAATTGCCAAAGAGCTGGGAGGCCATGAGAACAGCTGTTAGCAATTCTTATGGCAAAACAAAGATGAAGTATCAAGATATCCGGGACCATATTCTTAGCGAGGAAGTTCGCAGAAGAGATACAAGAGAAGCATCAACTTCCAGTTCTGCCTTAAACCTCGAGACGAGAGGTAGAGGAGCTAGTAGAAGTTCAAATCGGGGCAGATCGAAGTCCCGAAGAGGCAGAAGTAAATCTAGGTCTGAAAAACAAATACAGTGCTGGAATTGTGGCAAGATTAGTCACTTCAAAAATAATTGCAAGGAAGCAAAGAAGAAGAATGAGCATGACTCTGTTAATGCCACAACAGAAGATCTCCAAGATGCCTTACTTTTTTCAGTCGACAACCAAATTGAATCTTGGGTGTTAGATTCAGGAGCCTCGTTCCACACTACGGCACACCGAGAAATCATACAGAATTATGTCACTGGTGATTTCGGGAAGGTGTACTTAGCAGATGGTGAAGCGTTGGAAATCGAAGGCATAGGAGATGTACCAATCAATCTGCCCAATGGAAGTGCATGGTTACTACAGAAGGTGCGACATGTTCCTAAGCTCATGAGGAACCTGATTTCTGTAGGGCAACTTGATGCTGATGGGCATTCGGTACTATTTATCGGTGGCACGTGGAAGATAACAAGAGGAGCTATGGTAGTAACTCGAGGCACAAAAACAGGTACTCTATACATGACTTCAAGTATTAGAGATACTATTGCAATTGCTTATGCAAATGCCAATCTATGGCATCAAAGGCTTGGTCACATGAGTGAGAAAGGAATGAAAGTACTATTATCCAAGGGGAAGTTACCAAAGTTGTAATCAACTGATTTCGATATGTGTGAAGGTTGCATTTTTGGGAAACAGAAAAAAGTTAGTTTTCTGAAAAATGGTAGAACTCCAAAATCTACAAAGTTGGAGTTGGTGCACACAGATTTATGGGGGCCATCCCCAGTCGCTTCTCTTGGAGGATCGCGGTACTATGTTTCATTTATTGATGACTCAAGCAGGAAAGTATGAGTTTATTTTTTGAAAAATAAATCTGACACATTTGATACTTTCAAGAAGTAGAGAGCCATGGTTGAAAATGAAACAGACTTGAAGTTAAAATGTCTGAGGTCAGACAATGGAGGAGAGTACATCGACGGAGGGTTCAAAGAATTCTGTGTTGCAAATGGGATTAGATTTCAGAAGACTATTCCCGGGACACCGCAGCAGAATGGCGTAGCTGAACGCATGAACAGAACTCTCAACGAACGTGCCAGAAGCATGAGGCTGAATTCAGGATTGCCTGAATGTTTTTGGACTGATGCAGTTAACACTACAGCCTATTTGATTAATCGGGGACCTTCAGTTCCCTTAAAGTTCGATCTACCAGAGGAAGTCTGGAGCGGAAAGAAGGTAAATCTTTCCCATTTGAAAGTTTTTGGCTGTTTATCATATGTTCACATAGATTCTACTGATCGTAACAAGTTAGAAGCCAAATCTAGAAAATATTTTTTCATCGGTTATGGTGATGAAGAATTTGGCTATCGATTTTGAGATGATAAAAATCGCAAAATCATCAGAAGTAGAAATGTGATATTTAATGAGCAGATTCTGTACAAAGCTAAGTCACAAGCTGAATCTGAGGAACAGCCAAAGAAACTTGAGGTTGTTGACTTTGATGTTACTCGAGTCAACACTGATCAGAACGAGGATCAAGAAAATGATGATACACAGATCGAACAACGTACACCACTCACTGTTATTCGAAGATCTTCAAGAACAATTAGGCCACCACAGCGGTTCTCACCATCTCTATACTACATCTTACTAACAGATAGTGGTGAACCAGAAAGTTATGATGAAGTTCTACGAATTGAAGATTTGATCAAGTGGGAGAAAGCCATGCAAGATGAGATGGAGTCATTGATGTCAAATCAGACATGGGAGCTAACTAAGCTTCCAAAAGGCAAGAAGACTTTGCACAATAAATGGGTGTACAGAATTAAAGAAGAACACAATGGTAGCAAGCGCTACAAAGCCAGAATGGTCGTGAAGGGGTTTCAACAAAAGGAAGGTGTCGACTACACAAACATTTTCTCTTCAGTTGTAAAATTGACAACGATCAGGCTAGTGTTGGCAATTGTGGCTGCAGAGAATCTACATCTTGAGCAGTTAGATGTGAAGACTGCATTCCTTCATAGTGATTTGGAGGAAAACATCTATATGCACCAGCCACAAGGATTCTCAGTGAAGGGAAAAGAGAATCTACTTTGCAAACTGAAGAAGAGCTTGTATAGCCTAAAACAAGCTCCACGACAATGGTACCGGAAGTTTGACAACTTCATGTGCAGTAATGGATTTACAAGACTACAGGCTGACCATTGTTGCTATATGAAGAACTTTGACAACTCTTATATTATCCTACTGTTGTATGTGGATGATATGCTCATTGCAGGGTCAAGCATCGAGGAGATCAATGAACTGAAGAAGCAGTTGTCAAAACAGTTTGAGATGAAGGATTTGGGTGTTGCAAAACAAATCCTTGGTATGAGAATTATTAGAGACAAGTCTAATGATACTCTCAAGCTCTCGCAGGAGGAGTATGTGAAGAAGGTGCTCAGAAGGTTTAACATGGACAAGGCGAAACCAGTAAGCACACCCTTAGCTAGTCACTTTCAACTAACTAAGGATCAGTCGCCAAAGATGGAGGAAGAGCAAGAATGCATGAACAGAATACCCTATGCATCTGCTATTGGTAGTCTTATGTACACCATGGTTTGTACTAGGCCAGATATTGCACAAGCAGTGGGAGCTGTGAGCAAGTACATGAGTAATCCAGGAAAGCAGCATTGGAAAGCAGTCAAGTGGACTTTAAGATATCTACAAGGCTCTTCAGATACGTCACTATGCTTTACAAAAGCAGGTTTAAAACTACAGGGATATGTAGATGCTGATTTAGCAGGTGACGTTGACAGCAGAAAAAGTACTACTGGATTTGTGTATACGCTGGGTGGTACAACTGTATCGTGGGCTTCTAAATTACAGAAGATTGTTGCTCTCTCAACTACAGAAGCGGAATACGTTGCTATAACTGAAACAGGGAAGGAAATGGTTTGGTTGCAGTCATTCTTGGAGGAATTGGGAAAGAAGAATGAAAAAGGCATTCTGCACAGTGATAGTCAGAGTGCTATTTTTCTTGCAAAGAATCCAGCCTTTCATTCCAGAACAAAACACATACAATTGCGATACCATTTTATCCGATCTCTTCTCGATAGTGGACAGCTGATACTTGAGAAGATTCGAGGAACAGAGAATCCAGCCTTTCATTCCAGAACAAAACACATACAATTGCGATACCATTTTATCCGATCTCTTCTTGATAGTGGACAGCTGATACTTGAGAAGATTCGAGGAACAGAGAACCCAGCAGACATGTTCACAAAAGTAGTTACTGTTGACAAACTGAAGCTGTGTGTAGCTTCAGTTGGCCTCCGTACTTAAAGGCATGACTTGAAGTTGCTATGATAGTTGCTATGAAGATATGTAGACTCATTTGTCTCCAAGTGGGAGATTGTTATGAGTGGAGACAAAAACGGTGAACAGTGAATCATGCACCGTTTCCTTCCTTAACATGTTAGGCGCCACTGGCAGACACACACAGTGTCTGCAGCAAGTGACGCCTCAACTCTTGCATAAATCACTGCACCGAAAAAAAAAAAAAGATTGTAGGCGGCTTTCTCCTATAAATAGGAGAGAGCTCAGAGAAGTGAGGATATAGAGAAGTGCAGCAGAGAGAAAATAGAGTGTGTGCTGTGTGACGCCCCCAAATTCCGTTTGGGATCGGACGGACATTTGAAGCGTCGAGACATGCAACACAAGGTTACCTGCCCCCGTTCATGACATATAAGATGCAATAATCCTAACATGCATCTAACATTATGCAATATTCGCAGCGGATAATTTTTTTCTTTAGCAATACTATGCACCAAACTGAAAATATCCCAATACTTAAAACATACTTCATACATAAAGATCCATTGAATAACTAAGATCACAGCACTATTCTAAAATAGTTATGATCCAATAGTACTGGAGATGCAACTCCATCGTACAAGTAGTAATTTAACTACTATATTAACATTAACGACACACCGTCGTTCAGTCGACTGTGTCTAGTTGGTCAGCTCCTGATCCCCCTTCAGGTCCTGTAACAAGATCTACCATTCGGGGGGAATGGTAGTTGGGACTACCACAGTGAGATTTGATTACAAATCTCAGCAAGTTAACAAAAAACTTCCATACAGACTAATGATGCATGGATGACAGTAAAAGCATAAATGCATAATCAAATTCATAAGTAATTAAAGCATAACTTAGTGTACAACATAGCATAATTGACATAGCTTAAATTGAATCATGAAGTGAACTTGACTTAACATGAACTTGCTCTGAAACTTGAATTAACATGAAAAATACATACTCCACAGTTGTTGTGGCCCCATGTATTCTACGTGTAAATACATACTCCACAGTTGTTGTGGCCCCATGTATTCTTCACAAACTTGACTTCACATTAAAAATACATACTCCACAGTTGTTGTGGCCCCATGTATTCTACGTGTAAATACATACTCCACAGTTGTTGTGGCCCTATGTATTCTACACAAACTTGACTTAACATGAAAAATACATACTCCACAGTTGTTGTGGCCCCATGTATTTTACGCATCACATTTGTAGTTAAATACATACTCCACAGTTGTTGTGGCCCCATGTATTCTACACAAACTTGACTTAACATTTAAAAATACATACTCCACAGTTGTTGTGGCCTCATGTATTTTACACAAACTTGACTTAACATTTAAAAATACATACTCCACAGTTGTTGTGGCCCCATGTATTTTACACAAACTTGACTTAACATGAAAAATACATACTCCACAGTTGTTGTGGCCCCATGTATTTTACGCATCATAATGTACTCAAGATGAAATGTGACTGGAATACAAAAGGAATGAAGTCCTGACGTAACATAACGTGACTTGAACATAACTTAGAATACATGACCAACTTGAGATAGAAACATTTCGTAACATGGCATAACATATAATAGACAACATATTTAACATGACATACTTGCAACAGTGAATATTACATGACTTGACTTACATGTAATAGATGACATACTTAGCATGACGTACTTGTAATGTACAGTAATACATAACAGAATATATTATGTAACAGATAAAAATTGATGACAGAATAAATTCTGTATAATAGACAATTACATGATAACTTGACATGGCATGACACATATGATAACATACATACATACACTGTAGTTCTTTTACTTAGCACACATACACAGTAGACTGCTAGTAAGTTAAAAGCTAACTTACCTCGATCTCCGCGTTTCTTATAAAACTTCAAGTGCGATCACGAGGAACTGTAATTAGTGATTCTAAAAGTTAGAACTAAATCACTAATAATTTGAAATATGGAAAATAATAACTTAAAAAGTAAAATTTTCATTTTACTCTCTACATGTGGGAAAATGACCGTTTTACCCATAACTTAAGGATTTTGCATACTAACTCCAAAAGTTTCCAAAATTTACATTCCTCATATAAATTTTGTCCTAAACTTAAATATCAACTCAGAAAAATTTAAAACAAAACACAACTATAGAAAACACACTATGGCTGAAACATCCATAGGTCATTTCCCTTGATTTTTGTTGCAATTCCTTCCAACTTCAAAACTCATACTTAAACCAAAATTTTGCAACAAATATCTTCCAATTCTAAGTTCAAAACCATACTTAAAACATCCATTTAGAAAAAGCTAATAATTAACACCAAACTTTTTTATAAAAAGATCTAAGCACTTGAATCATAAATTTTGACCTTAAATCAAAATATCTCCAAGAATTTCAAAAATCAAATCTTACTTCTAACATATTCATAATATCATCCTAACATCAACCATGCTTTAAATCATCAATCTAAAGTCACCAAAATCACAAAATAACATTTGGAGTTTTTGGTTTTACACTTAGTCCAAAAACAGAAACTTTTTCCTCAACTAGTTTTGATAAATCTCTTGATCTATGACTTATAATTATATGATCTTCAAACCAAACCATCACATGGTTTAAAAAGATGTCCTAAAACATATATAAGCTTCTAATTCAAGATCACATGGTTAGAAATTAACCAAAACATAAATTTAGTCAAGAATATCCACACTTTGGCTTATTTGAACATCTCTTTGCATAAAATTTCATATCTTTGAAACTAACATCAAATATCTTCAAAATAATAATATAACATGTATATAAGATACTTAGGATCCTCCAATAAAATTATTAAAGTCATTAGAATAGGTTTAGACCACCAAAGAGTTAAACTTTCTCAAAACAGAAACTGTTTTTTCCTCTTCCAGTTTCTAAGTTTCTAAATCTAAGAAAATCTTTCATCAAAACCTTTAATCATGCAAAATCCTCAACCAATAGTCATATATACATGTTAACAATACTCCATAAAAATTTCGGATCAATATCTATCCATTAGCTTGGTCAAAAACTCCAAACTATAACATACTCTCCAGATTCACGCCCAGAATGACCTTTCCATGGTTAAAAATACTTTTGACCGACCAAATGACCATGGAATGATACGAAAAATACATCTACAGAAACTAGACTCAAAGAGGAACAACTTATATGAAGGAGACTTTATGATAAAACACTTACAAAAGCTTCGAAATGGGTGTGCAAAAGAACTCCTAAAAGCTGTCCGAGAGAGAGTGTTTGGTATTCTTTCAATGGAAAGCATAAATGAAGATAATTTCGTGGGGAGGGGTGGCTGGAGATACTTGTGGATAAGATATGGAAGAGATGAGGCTGGAGTTAGAGTTAAGTGTAGGACTCTCTTACCCAAAGTGAGAGTTAAGTGTAGGACTCTCTTACCGGAGTGAGAGTGGAGTGTAGGACTCTCTTACCTAATAATATCTACAAAAATCAACTCAAGATATTTTTACCCAATAATATCCAGGAAATTAGCTTAAAATATTTTCTAAATGTGGAGTAGACTTGGAAGAGTAAGGTGGTTAAAATCTTTCCATGTGTATTTTAAATCTATGTTCTTAAGATATTTTCCAAATGTGTATTTTGCTTAGGTGTCATGATCTCACACCTTGATTTCCTTCACAATTATATCTAATGGTTTCTCTTTGTGCTAAGTATCTAATACTATTCATTATGTGTGGTTAAGATCTTGCCAAGTATCCAAATAAAATTTCGCTAACCTAATTTGGACATTTCATACTGTGATTTTGAAAACACTGCGTTTAGTACGTTTACCGAGATTACTATTCACTCCAAAAATAAACGTAATAAACTTAGTATTGAAAAATCCTAAATATTCAATTAAGCCTAGTGGTGTAGACTATAATGTATTCTGACACTTCTAACTATCTCAAATAATTAAAATCGCATTTCTGGCACCATAGTGAGTGATAACACTAACTATGTTGACAGGCTAAAACCTATGCGATTAGTCGATTCGTGTAAACTTACGTAGTTTTCACGAGGTTCTTAAGGTCAAAAGAAATTCCACAATTGAATTTCTAGCGGGTTGTTACATGCTGCGTGTGTGTGCAGACAGAGTGTGAGAGAGAAAGAAGAGAGAAACAGAGTGGGTGAGCAGAGAGATATTTCTGTAAAAATTATTTTCATAGTGAAATTACAGCATCTGTGGACGTAGGCAATTGCCGAACCACGTTAAATTTCGTCCCTCCTTTATTTAGAATCGTCTCTGTGTCAGAAAAGCTCCCAACAAAAAGAAGCGTGTCACAACAGGTAAAACAAAAACAAATTTTGATGTCAACATTCTTTTTCACTCTATCTGAATAATATTTCTCTTGGAAATATTGTAAGAAATATCTATATTTTCTCATGTGGAGTAGTCTATTTTCTCAATCTTAATATGTATGTCGAAATCCAATACATCAAAGACCCGAGAGCAAGGTGGAAATGGATCTACCAAGACAATCGGAATCAGCATGCATGCATGCCAGTGAGGAAGTTCCAAAACAATTTAACAATTGAAGTCACGGCATGATTCAATTACAAAGAGAGTTGGAGATACATCTCATGCTGAGATAAGTTTAAGTTTGTTGGTATTTTTTATTAATTATAGTATCTTTTCTTTTACCGTTGGAGAGAGTTTAGGTCTTTTAGTGCCAGCCTTCAAGTGCTAAGTTAGTATCTTCAACCGTTGTGTTTTAATGGGCATAAAAAAGTAGCCGTTTAGCTCCTTAAGTTGTTAATGTTGGCTATATGGGGTTGTTTACGTTGTCTCACTTGTTTCTCTTATATTGATTTTCTCGTTTATATTCAGGATCGGTTCTTTGTGCAATAGATTACATATATGTTTGTTTATTCGTATTGTACGAGTGATAAAAGATATACCTTGAAAAATTGAGGTTGGCGTCTAGATGAGGGTTTTTTAAATTAAGAGTGATGTTATTTCTCTTTTTGATGAAAACAGTGTGTTGTTTATTTTGAGAAAAAGAGAAAGGAAAATTGTATGTATATTTTTTAGAGTTTTTCTAGACAATAGAGATGTGTTATTTGAGTGAAGATTTGGGTTTAACCACTTGTGAAGAGTTGGTTAGGGCTATACGACGATTAGTTGGGTTATTATATCGTGGAGGAGTCAAGTCAAGAGAAGTTCTGTTGTACCGATTAATTTGAGACTTTGTATATTGCAGATGGGTTGAATTTCCTTAAAGAAAGCGAGATTTCCGTGCATCAGCTAAACTGATATCATTTGAATATTATTTTTGCTGTAATCTTTATTACATCATTGTTTATTTCACTAACAAAGCTCTAGCATTGTAATTACTGAAGTACAAAAGTTATTAAGTTACATGTTTCATGAACAAAACATCATCCCTGATGCTTATGAATTATATGAAACTATTCATATAAGACAGATTAGTAGAGATTTTTCTTATGATTCTTAACAAATGGATAAAACAACCTTGCTTGTTCATCACTATAAACTGGTTCATAGTGCAAAACATAATATAATATTATAAGCAAATGTTTGAAATGTTACGTATAGACTTCATAAGAGAACATCTTCTGTCCAAAAAAACACACTTTTAAGAAACAAGTTTTTCTTCAAGGTGACAACCCAACCCATTACAACAAATATGGATTTCAAGCCCAGGATTGTGGTCTGCTATCATCAGGTTTTAGTATTAAAACTAGGAATAACTGAGGGTAAGCTGTTAAATTAATATACCTATATCATGATATATAGCTAAAATAGAGTGTCACACTATTTTTTGTCGGCTGTTAATGCACGTTTTCTAGTTTTATCGAGATGAAATGAAAGTTAAAAATTAAATAAAATATTATTAAAATATATATTTTTAATATTATTTTTATTTTGATATTTGATAAAATTGAATTATTTATTTTATTTTATATTAGAATTTATACCAAGTACAAAAGAAAACCCCTCCACCCATCTGCGGAACTACGTATAGTCTTGAATTAACAATTCTTATTCAAATTCAAATAAAATTTGGTAAAAAATAATATTGGTTCCAAAAAATTTGAAAACTTTCAAAAATATGAGAATTTCTTCTAACTTCATCTAAAATTCTTCATCTATATTCCGAGCAGTGCTACAGCACGAGCTCGGTATTGAGAAGAACAATTTGTTTTTAATTTTTTTATATTCTTAAATATTTAAAAAACAAAACATAACATCATTAAAAAATACTTTATTAATCATTAAGTAAAAAAATAAAAAACTTTATCGGAACCGATATCTCGGTAAGCCTAGCATTTTTTTTTTTTTTTTTTATAAATAATTGGTACAAACAATTCTTATTCTAAAATAAAAAGTGGGCTCAACACCAAATAAACGGTAAATTAAATGAGTTTTGCTACGTATAAATAAAATTACGTACTAATCTGCGTACTAATACTAATTCCTTTATATTCAAAATTTAAATTAGTACCTTTTTAATAAAAATTACATTTTGACTAATCACAATATATTAGTGCATATATTAGTAAGCATTCGTACTTGTAATTAGATTTTTCTAAATTAAATATGGTGCAATACGCCATATATGCTTTGGAAATAATTAGAAACATGATGAATAAGCTCGAAAAACAATCTTAGCAACAGAACCTAGAGACAATGAGCCGACTGGTTTGGAGGGAGCTCTTCCGGCAACAGCAGGAGCGACTGCATGCCCGCCAGGGGTGCTCTGCTGCTCATTTGTTGGCAATGGATGTTGAAATCAACCCAAGTGTAAGTGTGAGTGTGAAATGAGTTTGGGTTTGCAGCCACCAACTCATGCTCACCCACCACCACCCACCACCACCTACCATAGTTAGGCCACCCACCCTCTCCCAAGTCAGAAGAAGCTGCAACAGGTGGGCTGCTCTTCTCCTATAAATAGAAGAGAGCTCTGAAGATAAAATGCAGTGGGTAAAAGAGAGGAAGAGGAACGTGAGAGAGAGAGAAATAGAATTTTGTAGAGTGTTTTGTAAATCTCGTACAAATTCTATAAAAGAGGCTCCAGTGGACGTAAGCAATTTGCTGAACCACTTTAAAATTGTTTTGTGTGATTTTCGGACAGACCAGAGGCACAACAATTGGTATCAGAGCTCTGGTTCGAGCTGTTCGAAAATTCAAGTTGCTCAAAATCAATTTTTGACAACTCCAGGGTGTTCCTCGCGTTGAGACGAATCCGTTGCCGCAAACGGAATCGAAAACGGAGGTCGGAGTAGCTCACACGCGCCCCTAGAAGGTCCGCGCGTGCACTGCTGTCATCCACGCGCCCCCACGCGCGTCGGAGGAAGAAGACGACTGAACTACACGCTCCCACGCGCCCTCACGCGCTCCAGAGGTTGAAGACGCGTGGCAGACACGCGCCTCACGCGCTCCCACGCGCCCTACAAAGGTCAGCGCGTGACATACACGCGCCTCACGCGCTCCCCACGCGCAGACAGTACTGTAGCGCGTGTAATACACGCGCCTACTCGCCGCCCACGCGCACTGTTCAGCGCGTGCATCCCACGCTCCAGACAGATCACAACCGTCCGTTTTTCAGATCCAATTTCGGCTTGATCTAAGCCATTCGGAGTCCGATTTCAACAATCAAATAGTGCTTTCTTACTATTTGGATCGTTCCGGACTCATCCGTACGGTTAGAATTTTGAAATTTTGAGTCTAAATTTTTTAAAATTCAAATGGAAGGATCTGGAAGAGACAGGAGCTCTGAACATTCCAGTAGCTCGGGATGTCGGTCCACTGTGTCAAATGCCAAGTTTGAAGTTGAAAAGTTCGATGGAACAAGCAACTTCGGCATGTGGCAATGTGAAGTCATGGACGTGTTGATCCAACAAGAGTTGGATATTGCGTTGGGAGGAAAGCCAGATGATATGACTGATCAGGGTTGGAAGAAGCTTAGTACTCAAGCTTGTAGTACAATCCGATTATGCCTTACCAAAGAACAAAAGTATTTTGTCATGAGAGAGACAGATGCTAGGGTACTTTGGCAGAAATTGGAGGATAAATTCATGAAGAAGAGCATTGAGAGCCGTTTGCACTTGAAGAAGAAGCTTTTCAGATTCCAATTTCGTGAAGGTATTTCAATGTCTGAACATCTGAATAATTATAATCAAATTCTTGCTGATTTGTTAAACTTGGATGTTAAAATCGAAGATGAAGATAAGGCTTTACTACTGTTGAATTCCTTGCCTGATACATATGAGCACTTAATTACTACTCTATTGTATGGGAAGGAAAAGATTAGTTTTGAAGATGTATCTAGCTCTTTAATTAGCAATGAGTACAGGAGAAAAGATAAACAGGTACATCAAGATACATCAAGTGAAGCGCTAACAGCAAGGGGGAGACCACAGTCAAGGTATCCCGGAAGGAGGAAAGGTTTTCATTCGAAAACCCGAGCCACATCGCGTGGTTCATCAGTCGGCAGAAAACTCGCCAGAGATGAGTGTTCCTTTTGTCACAACAAAGGACACTGGAAGAAGGATTGTCCCAACCGGAAGGGACAACAGCAGAATCAACCCAACACAGCCAATGTCGTGGACAGAGATGACGAGTCAGATTTTGCCTTGGCAAGTTCATCATCCATTTGTCATTCCGATGAATGGATTATGGATTCCGGATGTACCTATCATATGTGTCCCAATCGGGACTGGTTTACTGATTTCACAAAGATTGATGGTGGAGCAGTACTTATGGGCAATGATAGTGCCTGTAAGACTCAAGGAGTAGGTAGCATTCGGTTAAAGCTGCACGATGGCAGCGTCAAGACTCTGACAGAAGTTCGGTACGTTCCGGACTTACGGAAGAATCTCATCTCACTGGGATCTCTGGATTCAAAGGGATTCAGAATCGCCATTGAAGATGGAACTCTCAAAGTACTAATGGGAGTTCGGGTGGCAATGAAGGGTTTGAGGCGAGGAAACTTGTACTTCTTGCAAGGAAGTACTGTTGATGGAAGAGCTTCCACAGGCTGTGAGAAGCTAGATGAGACTGATGCCGACACCACCAGTCTTTGGCATATGCGTATGGGACACGCAGGAGAAAAAGCTTTGCAAACACTGGTGAAGCAAGGCTTACTCAAAGGTGCCAAGACATGTAAACTGTCTTTCTGTGAGCACTGTGTATTGGGGAAGCAGAGGCGGATCAAGTTTGGAACCGCAGTACACAATACACAGGGAATTCTTGACTATGTGCATTCCGATGTTTGGGGACCTACCCAAAATGCATCTTTGGGAGGTAAACATTGGTTTGTAACTTTTGTTGATGATTATTCTCGTCGTGTGTGGGTGTATACGATGAAGAACAAAGATGAAGTGCTGAAAATCTTCCTTGATTGGAAGAAAATGGTTGAGACTCAGACCGGCAGGAAGATCAAGCGGCTCAGATCTGATAATGGAGGTGAGTACACTTCAGACCCCTTCATGGAAGTATGCCGGAGAGAGGGAATTGTTAGACATTTCACGGTACGAGGTACACCGCAGCAGAACGGTGTGGCAGAACGAATGAATCGTACTTTATTAGAGAAAGTGCGATGTATGTTGCTGAATGCTGGATTCAGTAAACAATTTTGGGCTGAAGCTGTGACCTATGCCTGTCACCTCATTAACCGACTACCAGCAGCTGCCAATAATGGGAAGACGCCCATTGAAATGTGGAGAGGTAAACATGCTACTGATTATGACTTTTTACACATTTTCGGATGTCCTGCTTACTATCATGCTAAAGAAAGTAAGCTTGATCCTAGAGCCAAGAAAGCAAAATTCTTGGGCTTTAGTATCGGTGTAAAAGGGTATAGACTCTGGTGTGTAGAGTCCAAAAAAGGTAATCATCAGTAGAGATGTTACATTCAACGAATCTGAGATGCTTAAGTCACATAAGCATAAAGATTCCAGTGAAGGCAGCAGTGATGGCGAAACATTAGATGATTCGCAGAGTGTGGAGTTTATTACTTCAAAGAAGTTGGGAAAGCATGGACAAGATGAGGTTGATAATCCAGTCATAGTACCTCCAAGTCAACCTGAGTCAATAGCAACCAACAGACCGAGACGAGAGAAACGTGTACCGATACGTTATTCAGACTATGTGACATATGCATTACCAGCTGAAGGGGGTGAGATCCCAACCACTTACAGAGAAGCCGTACAGTCCAGTGAACAAGTTGAATGGACAAAGGCGATGAATGAAGAGATGCAGTCTCTTCACCAGAACCAGACTTGGGAGCTTGTGCCGCTTCCAAAAGGAAAGAAGATAATTGGCTGTAAGTGGATCTTCAATCAGAAAGATGATCAAGCTGCTAAAAATGGAGTGAGATACAAAGCTAGGTTGGTAGCCAAGGGCTACGCTCAGACAGAGGGAATTGACTACAGTGAAGTATTCTCTCCTGTTGTGAAACATTCATCCATTCGGATATTGTTAGCTTTGGTTGCACAATATGATCTTGAGTTAGCACAGCTTGATGTAAAGACAGCTTTCTTACATGGTGATCTGGAAGAGGAGATTTATCTGTCTCAACCAGAAGGATTCAAAGAAGCTGGCAAAGAGAATTGGGTATGCAGTCTGAAGAAGTCTCTCTATGGCTTGAAGCAGTCACCTCGACAATGGTACAAGCGTTTCGACCGCTTTATGTTGGATCTGAAATACACTCGTTGCCAATACGATCATTGTGTATATTTCAGAAAACTTGCAAATGGATCTTTCATTTATTTACTTTTATATGTAGATGATATGTTAATTGCATGTAAAAGCAAGGGGGAGATAGATCGCTTAAAAACTCAGTTAAGTAATGAGTTTGAAATGAAAGATCTAGGAGAAGCACGAAGAATACTGGGAATGGAGATCAGCAGAGATAGGGTGAAAGGTATAGTTCACCTTACTCAGAAACAGTATCTGAAAAGAATACTGCAACGATTCAACATCGACTCAAAGACGAAGCCGGTGAGTACTCCTATGGCCCCATATTTCAAGCTCAGTGCATTGCAGTCTCCTAAAACTGATGAAGAGCGAGACTACATGAAGAATGTACCATATGCAAGTGTTGTTGGAAGCTTAATGTATGCCATGGTGTGTACACGACCTGATATCTCCCAGGCCGTTAGCTTGGTTAGTCGCTATATGCATAATCCTGGAAAGGTTCATTGGCATGCGGCTAAGTGGATTCTACGGTATATTGCGGGGACCGTAGATGTTGGTTTGAGGTTTGAGAAGAGTGAAGATAGTCTAGTAACTGGATATGTTGACTCAGACTATGCAGGTGATCTTGACAAACGTCGATCGACAACTGGTTATGTGTTCACTATGGCTGGAGGACCAGTTAGTTGGCGATCAACTTTGCAGTCAACAATTGCACTATCATCAACTGAGGCTGAATACATGGCTGTAACAGAAGCCGTGAAAGAAGCTATTTGGTTACAGGGATTGGTAACAGATTTGGGCTTTGAGCAGCAAGAGGTTACCGTTTACTGTGACAGTCAGAGTGCAATTCATTTGGCCAAGAATCAAGTATATCACTCTCGAACAAAACATATAGATGTCAGATTTCACTTTGTACGTGAAATATTGGAAGAAGATGACATCAAACTTCAGAAGATTGGCACTGAAGATAATCCAGCAGATATGTTGACGAAGGTCGTCACAGGGATCAAGTTCCAACACTGTTTGGACTTGATCAGTATTGAACACTGCTGAGCACCCTCGGGTGCATTGGAGCGTATTCGATAGCAGAAGTCTCTCATGTCAAAGAATGTGGTGCATTCATTTGAAGAATGAATCAGTTTGTAAGCATCCTGGTATGGCACACTTGGGTGGAGGGGGTGATTGTTGAAATCAACCCAAGTGTAAGTGTGAGTGTGAAATGAGTTTGGGTTTGCAGCCACCAACTCATGCTCACCCACCACCACCCACCACCACCTACCATAGTTAGGCCACCCACCCTCTCCCAAGTCAGAAGAAGCTGCAACAGGTGGGCTGCTCTTCTCCTATAAATAGAAGAGAGCTCTGAAGATAAAATGCAGTGGGTAAAAGAGAGGAAGAGGAACGTGAGAGAGAGAGAAATAGAATTTTGTAGAGTGTTTTGTAAATCTCGTACAAATTCTATAAAAGAGGCTCCAGTGGACGTAAGCAATTTGCTGAACCACTTTAAAATTGTTTTGTGTGATTTTCGGACAGACCAGAGGCACAACAATGGATTCGATGGCATGCCAGTTGGAGAAGCAAGGGGCATTCTCTTACCATCACTGAGATCTTGACCTACACATGCGAATTGGCTAGTTCTCATCAACAGAGACAAAGCAACACAGCAGAGTTGCAGTTTCATTTCCTGGTTTCAACACATTGGGTAAGGGCATCCACTCAAAGCGGCATTCAACTTGGAAAGGATGGAGCAGTCTTAAAATATATCGAAAGGCAAGTTTTGAGCGTGATCAAACTGACTTCAAACTTTCCCTATCAAATATCATCCGGTATCTCTTCATGAAGTTCTTTGCATTAGAAAGATTTTCCTTTTACATGAAGACAAAACGAGGAAAATTTGTGTTGTGGGATGTTACATAAATAAATAAAACGACCGAGTTGCATACTTACATGCATAACCACCTCCTTTTGTTATTTTTTCATAGACTTCATCTGGAAGAAATGTAAATGATGTTCCACCATCAATCAGTGCCCTGAAGTTTGTCTGCTTAAGGCAAGAGTTTCCAATACAACAAGCCTCCACCCCAACAATGTCGGTTTTACTGAATGAAAACATTGAGTTAATTAATCATGATTATCACAATCAAGGAGTCAGAATATGAGTACATGATTCAATAATGTGTATATATCTATATATGTATATATTAATTGGTATTGTACAAAACATGAAAACATTAAAAAACAGAAAGATGGTCCCTACTATATTCCATCTAAAGGTAAGAATGAAGTAAACTTTTGTGTGGATGGTCCCAGATCCCCAACATATAACGGCATGAGAAAAATTTCAAGGTATTGATTAAATCAGGGGTGGATACCACAGAAAACAAAAGCTACTTGAGTATATGTCCAGGAAACTATGAAAATTATATATTAGCTTAATAGACTTGTACAGAAGAGTTAGAAGAGCACCCTTTGGAAGTGGTGCATACCTTACCAGACTGGAGGCTACCTATATGGCCATTGGCTACCACCACCAGAGCAACTATGCTGCTGCTGCTGCTGCTTCCTATATCCAATCAGAAACAAAACTCCAAATCCAACCTCAATGCAGTCCTAATTCGCATGCGTCAGTATCGTTTATTTAACACGTGCATATTTACCCAGCAATTCCAGTTAGGATTAGGATGAAGGACTTGCCTTGATCACCTCCCTGAATGACCAACTATGATCCCTCTATCAAACTGATCTAGGTACTTATATTCATTACAAAACACTATACGATTAGGTATAACTATGATCCCAATACTTGTAAAATCAAGAACTATACCAACTTCACTGCCAGAAACAACACTTTGCAAAAACTGGGAACCAGTGTAAATTGCTCTTATAACACTTTCATGGTCCTGAAATAGAAAATAAAAAAGAATATAACATCAAAATCACTGCATAATGTGGTAATCTAAAACGATATGGGTCATGAAGTAAATTTAAAATTTATGCAAGCGAAAACTTCCTCCACAACAGTAAAAGTTATGGACTTCACAAGCACTACTCCCCTTAAATTTTCAACAAGCATGCACGACATAAAACCCCAAACCCCAAAATCAGTTGTATGTACTTGTCGGGAGAACTCGTTTAATAAGAGCGAGGAATAAAATATATCACCAAATTTTACTCCTTTCTTTTCTTTTTCTTTTTTTTTTTAATAATAATTTTACAATATATTATAAATCAACTTATTTATTTTTTTTCTATATATCATTTAAATAATATTTTTTTATTCTTTTTAAATATTTCCTTTCTACCAAATAAATTTATAATATCTATATATTTTTTTATATTTACAATATATTTTTATATACAATATAATATAATTTAGTCTTATACACACAAAACAAAAATATATAAGCTAAATAAAAATATAAAATAAAATCAAAATATAAAAATATAAACATATTTTAAAATAGATGTGTTTAACAATAAAAAGAATTTGCTTATATGATAAAAACTAAAGTAAAAGAAAATGAGGGAGTAAGTGTAATATAAATAATAAAAAAATGTTTACTGGATGAACAGTACCCACTACATATAGTGGGTTACTGTAGTTAATTGTATTTTACATTTTCTTTTATATAATCTTGTGGAATTCTTTTTTTGAGTAATTCTTTAAATAATTTATATTTTTTATATAATACATAAGAGAATGCTACGAGAAATATTATATATAAAAAACAAAAAGTTTCCAACAATATTACATGTTCATATAATATTCGGTACAAATTTTAAATAGATAAATTTCGTATAAAATAGATTCCATTAAAAGAGTATAAGTTTTATTTATACTTTTTTAAGTTGGTTTTTTTTTATAAAAAAATTATATGAGACTTATCTATTTAAAATTTGTAAACATTATTCATAGTTTCGGTACTAATGAAAAAGCAGATTATTCATAGTTTCTGCAGTGGCTCCATCCTCAACCTCGAGTAACAACTCTTCATTCAAGCTAGACCCATCTTCCGCTAAATCCGTGACCTCACAGAGCTGAAAATCATCATTCCTCTCTACACACGAACATGCAACTATACCCTCATGGCCCAATTACAGTGCCTTACCCTGTCCCACACACCATGCAACTATACCCTCATGGCCCAATTCCAGTGCCTTACCCTGTGCCACACATGGCTCAGTAAAATTGTCCTGACCACACAATTGCCTAGAACCTGTAGGTCCATGAGGAGAACTCGGCTCCCCTACCTCAACTAAAGTTGGAATCGAGGAAGGGACCCTCTTCGAGCGATCATCTGAGACCCGCATCCCGTCCAAACTATCAGCTGGACAGGGTCGGCCGTCAACCTCCATATGCTTTTTCCCAACACTATCAACCAAGTTAGGCCTCTCTTCACTTGATGTAACCACCACCGCTCCGTCTTGGGTCCCCTCTTGCTGCACCACTCCCTTCTCTAAATTATTCGATTCCTTTAAAGACTCCAGATTTTGATTTTCTGCATGTTTCACCACACCATCCGCAGACTTCCTTACCTGTTTTACCCACTACTTCTCGCACTTCATCATCTTCTTCGGATCTCCCACCTTATGGCATGTTCTAGAGTTATGACCCTGGCACTTACAGAAAAAACAATAAGCAGGCAAGGTCTCAAACACAACCTCTTGCCGCCTACTACGTGGAATCCCAAGTTTGCCTATCCAGAAAAATGATATTGGCGCCTTAGATAAATCAATCTCGAGACAAACTAGAGCCCCATATGTTCTCGTCACACAGAGCGTGGACTACAAACATGATGTAAACGAGGGTAAACAACATCCATATCCATATCCCCCCACCTAGGGTACTACCTGTATCATATGGTGTGAGATTTTCCCCTTCGCCCCCGCATCCCAGGGGTGGGGTACCCTGCCCTGTCCGTCTCATTTCTACTTTAAATATGAACTACATTTTACTATATTTAAAAATTATTTCTAGATTTAAAAGTGATCAAAAATATATTTTTAGATCCAAATTATAAATTTAAAATTTGTAAATATGACTATAATTTAAAAATTAAAAAGTTTTAAAATTTGTTAGTGCATATGTTGTGTAAGTTGTAGTATAGTAGTTTTAAACTATATAAATTTTAAATTTACTAATACATATTTTGTAAACAAGTCTAACAAATTGTAATATATATATTTATATATACATAATTTGTAAAACATAAATATATATTTATATTTATATATAATATATGTTTTTGTATATATATAAATTTTTATATTTTTATATAATATATATATATATATATATAGGCGAGAGCAGGGCAGGGTTGGGCTCTCTCCGTCCCCCGCCCCTCCCATGCGGGACTGTGTTACCCCCTCGGGACAGGATAACGAGATGCGGAGTCCTGCTGCCCACCCCTACCTTCACCCCCAATGTTTATAAGCCACGTATCTCCAAAATAATTATAAATTGAATTAATCTATAGGCCACGAGGAAATTTCTTTCGAAGAGGGTACTTTGACAACTCCCCCTCCCCCAACTTATATATTTTCGTCACGAAATTTCGTGACTCCCACCTCACAGGATGCATGTTGAAATTAGCACGAACTTCTTGACCACGTTAGTCATTTCAACTACTATTTTTTTTTTCCTATCTGGAAGCCCATCAGACAGTTCACATACGCATCTTTTTTTTTTTTCTATCTGGAAGCCCCCATCAGACAATTCACATACGTACCTCTCTCTCTTCATTTTTATTTATTTTTCTCTGCACTTTTTAAAATTTGCAAGTAAATGTAATTTCCATTTTTAAAAATTGGATAATCATGTGAGATAAGTTTATTTGTCAATAGTAATAAAAAGTTTAAGTTAAATTATTTATGAGATTTTAAGATATGAGCTAGAGAGAAAAAATAAAATAAAATAAAATAATAAAATAATTTTTTAATATTATCATCCAAACCAGCCATTTGCGCCTGTCGTCACTGCTGATACCATCATTGATGTCTCTTTTGTTTTTTATTTTTATGAATACTGCCGATATGATTCTTTTAAAATACGGTACAGTTTGTGTTTATGTCAAAGTCATACCAAATTACTTGTCGTTTATGACTCAAAATCGATAACGTGCGTTTTTTGTTTTTTGTTTTTCCCTTAAAAAAAAGATAAATAATTAGATATCTTTTTTAAAAAATAAAAAAATAAAAAAATAATATTTATAGTCATATAAGCTCCTTGTCTTATTTTTAAAAAATTATCTAATATTATTCTTGTTATAAAATTAAAAAAAGGTTGAAAACTTTTTCGTCAATGGCTCCTAGGTCGTTTGACTGGAACGCGAGGCGCCGCCGGAAATTGTCAATAGTAAATTGTCAAAATCATGTTGGTCGGAAATTCCACTTCCCGACCGAACCAACAATAATTGGAACGCAAGCTTAAACTATTTTCAGTTTTTTAAAAAGTTTGAATTTTTTAATCTAAAAATTAAAATAAACAAAAATAATAATAATTGGATAAAATTGAAAATACATTATTTACTAACAATATTTTAATATTATAAAATTTATAAATTATATAAAATAATTCTATTTAAAAGTTTTTACATCCATAATTTACATTAAAGAATTTAATTTAAAAGATAGATTTTAAATTTTATTAATCTACATGGTTAATTAATTGGATACAAAAAATTTTATGTGCACTCAATTTTACGTATTCTTTGTATGTTTTTTTAAAGTAATTGATTATATCATTTTTTTAATATAAATAATTAATTTGACCAATCAAATTAATAAAATATGTAAAAAAATATATAAAAATAATTATATGTAGTAAAATTTGGATCATGTACGGACGCATTGGCAAAATTCGGATAAAAATGTGGTTGCAGTTAATATATTGGATATTAAATAAACATTATTAAGCAATTTGTTTATATTTCTTCTAGAATCAGATGTATTTACTATTTTAGTCACCACATTTGTCAATCCATGCTTTAATTACTTTTCAACAGCTTGGTGGATGGAATATGGATAGAGGCGGCATGGGACGAAACGGTGCGCTTAACTTGTTCATCAGAATAGACCGTTGTCAACTTTTCTTAACCGTTCTCCGATTCTCTCCCTTCCACCCCTTCTCCTCTATATAAGTGTGATTATCTTTCCACATTTTCGACATTGCTACAACTATAACATTTTTTTTTTTTTCTCTAAAGCTGAACCAACCCTGCAGAAAAACACAACACGTCTGGGTTTTGGTGGGTTTTTGCAGTTGTTGCAGCATCGTTCGTTGGTACTTCTGTCCACAAGGATTACAAATCGTACATATAGTAAATTTCTGAAAAAAATACAAATATTTCTGGGTTTTGGCAGCAGCATTAATCATTTTTTGGGAGTCTAATAATGGACGCCTCCACTGATATCTACAAGGCCACTGCTAGTTTACGAGGTAGTTTACGATTACGCAATTCGTCGGGATGGAGGAATAATGCTATGGATGTTTTCTCGAAGTCTTCACGAGAAGAAGACGACGAAGAAGCTCTTAAATGGGCTGCCCTCGAAAAACTTCCAACGTTTGATCGCCTAAGAAAAGGTATACTAACTACTTCGAAAGGTGAGGCCAGTGAAGTTAATATACAGAATCTTGGATTTGAAGAAAGGAAGAAATTGCTGGAGAGGTTGGTAAAATTGGCCGAAGAGGATAATGAAAGTTTTTTGTTGAAGGTCAGGAATCGGATAGATAGGTAAGAGCTCAGCCAATTGACGTCTTGTTCTTTTTCCCAAGTTTTCTTGGGAGCGAACTGGAGTTAACTTGTTTCCTTTCCTTGAATATATGTTCTTAGTTTTTCGTATATCATTTAAAAGAATTTCTTCGTTTCTTGGAATTTTCTCAGAGTTGGGATCGATCTTCCAGCAATCGAAGTCCGATTTGAGCACGTTAATATCGATGCAGAAGTTTTTGTAGGAAGCAGAGCTTTGCCTTCATGCTTTAACTTCTGTGTCAGTCTCGTAGAGGTAACTATATATCTGCATCATATACACCATAAGTTTAGTTTAAAAAGTTTTGTTCTTTATGAGTGTTTTGTTAAGTCGTTCTCGAATTTACACATCGCAGGGGTTGTTGAGTTTTGCCCATATTCTACCAAATAAGAAGAAACACTTGTCTATCCTTAAAGATGCCAGTGGAGTGATCAAGCCAAAGAGGTGAGATAACAGGCTTATCTATAATCATGAGATTCCGATATTTGGAATGAACTTCTGGGAACCCACGTTTCATGTTGTGCCTATCTATTTGACAGAATGACTTTGCTATTGGGCCCTCCAAGTTCTGGGAAGACAACACTGTTATTGGCTTTGGCTGGAAAGCTTGACCCAGATCTGAAGGTGAATATAAGAGCATTAGCATTGGCTAATTTGGCTTCATCAAAAGCTAATGCATATTTAAATTTTGATGAATTTATTAAAATGAACCTACATTGGATTTATCAAAGAGATATTTGGAAAACTTTGAGCTATAATAATTGTTGCTCTTCCTTCAAATTTGAAGGTCTACTATTCCACATTCAAACTAATATTTTATTCTAATTTTAATAGGCAATGGTTTTATTTTATTTTATTCTAAATTAGTTGGGAATCAATTATTTAAGTACTAAATTAAACTATTAATGTCCATATAGTTAGTATAATTACAAAATATGAAGAAAAAAAATTAAAAATATTATTATTAAGAAAATAATATTATATTATTATTTTGATGAATCTAATGGCTAATCCAATGTTGAATTATAGATATGAAAGTTTTGAATTTATGAAAAATGTGTACTTTTCATCAAATTTTAAAGATGAATTTGATGAGTCCAATGCTAATGCTCTAAATTCATTTCAGCTACAATCCTTTATTTTCTCTATTATTCATTAACTATTATCATTTTATTCTAATCAATATTTGAAAAATATAGACTCAAAAATTTATTCTTTGTTAAAAATTAATATCATCTAATAACATAATAATAATAATAATTAAATCATTATACTCTGTTTTTGATTTTTAATATCATATCTAATTCGGAAACTGTAACTTCTAATTTCAGTTCTCTGGGAGGGTAACTTATAATGGCCATGACATGAATGAGTTTGTGCCTCAAAGAACTGCAGCCTATATCAGTCAATATGATCTCCATATTGGAGAAATGACTGTAAGGGAAACCTTGGCCTTCTCAGCAAGGTGCCAAGGGATCGGGTCACGCTATGGTTAGATTATTACTTTTTGGCATCACTGTGTCCATTTTCTCCTTTCCTTCAATTAAACTTTTCCAAGAAGTAGTCTGTAATCGAAAGAATGACTAATATTTTTAAAATGTGCAGATATGCTAGCAGAGTTGTCTAGAAGAGAAAAAGAGGCAAATATCAAACCTGATCAAGATGTTGATATCTACATGAAGGTGAGACAGAAATTATTGGCCAGTAATTATCATCATTGGGAGGTCTCTATCATTTAACTTAGTGTGAGAGATTTTTATTAACTAGTTTTTAACTTGTTCTGGACCTCACAAGAAAATTAAGATTCCAGTACTATTAAGACTAACAATGCTTGCAACTATAATCTTTAGCATGATTCATAGTATGAGCAAAAATTACGGTCAAAGTTGGATTTAATAGAGTCATTAATCTTGGTATTTTTTAAACATGATATAGTTTTACAGTTTGTGATGATGGCTTTCTTCTCTTTATTGGCTTCTGATATATCAGGCAGCAACAACTGAAGGCCAAGAGGCTGATGTGGTGACAGATTATATATTGAAGGTAATTTTCTTATTTCCAATAGAGTTCTGCATGTGGATGACCATTAGGATTTTGGAAGCATTTGCATCACATCCTTAATTTTTATTTTTTATTTTTTTTAATTTGCTTCTCCCTGAACTCACAGGTTTTGGGTTTAGAAGTGTGTGCTGATACCATGGTGGGAGATGAAATGTTGAGGGGTATTTCTGGAGGACAAAGAAAGCGTGTCACAACAGGTACACGAGTTACATGGAAAATAAACTCACTTTTCCTGATACGAGTTTCCTATCCGATAATCTATGTAACCCAAATTACAGGGGAAATGATGGTCGGACCAGCAAAGGCATTGTTTATGGACGAAATATCTACAGGATTGGACAGCTCGACAACTTTCCAAATTGTGAATTCGCTCAAGCAATATGTTCATATCCTCGATGGAACAGCAGTCATTTCTCTACTGCAGCCTGCACCAGAGACATACAATCTTTTTGATGATATCATTCTCCTCTCAGATGGCTACATTGTGTACCAGGGACCCCGTGAAACCGTTCTCGAGTTTTTTGAATCCATGGGCTTTAAATGTCCTGACAGGAAAGGCGTGGCTGACTTTCTGCAAGAGGTTAGTGTAAATCTAGACTTCGTTGACCTCATTCATACTAATAATGGCCTTGCAAATATTTTGGCAAGCCAAAAGGTGCGGTGCTGGCAGAATAGGCTCGACATGTAGATAAAGGAGATGAGCCTTAAATGTGGAGTCTCACGTTTATTATTTACTTTATGATAAACTGGTCGCAGGTGACGTCAAGGAAAGATCAAGAGCAGTATTGGGCACGCAAAGATGAGCCTTACAGTTTTGTCACGACCAAGGAATTCGCCGAGGCATTCCAATCATTCCATGTGGGAAGAAGAATAGGAGATGAACTTGCAACTCCCTATGACAAGACAAAAAGTCACCCAGCTGCATTAACCACCAAAAAGTATGGTGTTAGTAAGAAGGAGCTATTAAAAGCTTCCTTTTCAAGAGAGTACTTGCTGATGAAAAGGAATTCGTTTGTTTATGTCTTCAAGTTATCACAAGTAAGTTTAAAGTTAAAGTGTTATTTTTTTTTTTTTTTTCTTGTTACTTTCATTTTCTGCAAACAGGATCTTGACTAGGTTTTCTTCTCTGCTTTTAGCTTTTCTTTATGGCACTGATTGCAATGACAATTTTCCTACGGACGAAAATGCCACGTGATGATTCAACTGATGGAGGAATTTACACCGGTGCTTTGTTCTACACTGTGATTATGATTATGTTTAATGGAATGGCAGAGATTTCTATGACCATTATAAAGCTTCCGGTCTTTTACAAGCAAAGGGACCTCCTCTTCTATCCCCCATGGGTGTATGCTATTCCTCAATGGATCCTCAAGATCCCGATAACATTTTTAGAAGTTGCTGTTTGGGTATTCATGACCTACTATGTCATTGGATTTGATCCGAATGTCGGAAGGTGCTTACAATGAATTTGCTGCACATTTAACCAATGTTTTAGCCGTGTGTGCTTCCTAATATTTTGCCAATGTCCATATTACAGGTTGTTTAAGCAATACCTGCTGCTAGTACTTGTAAACCAAATGGCCTCTGGACTATTCCGATTTATTGCAGCAATGGGAAGGAGCATGATTGTTGCAAATACCTTTGGGACATTTGGATTCCTCTTGCTTTTTGCCTTGGGTGGCTTTATCCTCGCCAAAGGTAACAACACTTTAAACTGAGAAATTGGTTTACTCATTTTTCTTTCCCCATTAACTACAATATATATTAATTAACGTTCCTTTGCTCTGTTCGCTTGCTTCTACAGAGGATATAAAGAAATGGTGGATATGGGGTTACTGGATATCACCTTTGATGTATGGGCAAAATGCACTAGTAGTTAATGAATTCCTCGGAAACAATTGGAAAAAAGTAATTTCTTGAACTATACTTTTGAAAATTTATGATGTCTGCCTCTTATTAAAAAGCTAACGCATGATTATATTTAACAATAAAGGTTCTCCCAAACACAAACGAAACACTGGGAGTTACAGTGCTGAAGAGTCGTGATTTCGCCACCCACGCCTATTGGTATTGGATTGGTTTAGGTGCAACTGTTGGATTCATCTTCCTTTTCAACATCAGTTTCCCCATCGCTCTCACTTATCTTAATCGTGGGTATCTCCTCCTTTTCTCACTTTAATCGTTCTAAGCAAATCATATTTGTTTAAAATAATGAAAATTTTGTGCAGCATTTGGGAAGTCACAGTCTACAAAATCAGACGAACCAGAAAGCAATGAACAGGGCAAGCAGACAGGGGGAGGCATACAGTTAACACAGAGAGAAAACAACTCGAGTCCGAGGGGAAGTACCTCATCAGCAATTGAGGCCAGTCGTAATGGGAAAAGAGGAATGGTCCTTCCATTTGAACAACATTCCATCACTTTTGATGAGATTATATATTCTGTTGACATGCCACAGGTAACTTAAACAAAAGATTCTGGAATAGAAGAATCTCGTTGTACTGTTTTTGAAAATAAGTATTGCCTACAAACTCGGACCTGAATTCTTTCAATTGAACTTGCAGGAAATGAAGGAGCAGGGTGTCCTTGAGGATAAACTGGTGCTTCTGAAGGGTGTGAGTGGTGCTTTCAGGCCCGGTGTTCTCACTGCTCTGATGGGTGTTAGTGGTGCTGGTAAAACAACATTGATGGATGTGCTGGCTGGTAGGAAAACTGGAGGATATATAGAGGGGAACATCACAATTTCGGGTTACCCAAAGAAGCAAGAAACATTTGCTCGAATTTCTGGGTACTGTGAGCAAAATGACATTCATTCTCCTCATGTTACCGTGTACGAGTCCTTGGTCTATTCAGCATGGCTCCGCTTATCCTCTGGGGTTGATTTCAAAACAAGAAAGGTCGGTATTTAAAACACAACTCTTTCACTTTGCTGTTCCTATTTCTCCTATTGAATTGGCAATCTGGCTTGTGCTCTCGCCTTAAGTCTAGAAATTCTTGCCCAAATTTAGCTTACTTGAATGTTGTCAAATATGAGGTTGCCTTCACTTGGCATGGAAGCGGACTATGACAACAAAACTGCAATGAATTTTATACACTGCCATGTGTGTGTGTACTTTGATTACAAAACTGCATGGCATTGTCAAATCTAGGCTGTACCTGGGTTATTTGGGCTATTTAAGTGATTACAAGGAGCCTAATTGTGATTAATGCTTTTGGGTTTTTGTAACCCTGAACCATGAAAAATAATCTCGATAAATCCACTTACAAGCTGTAATTTGTCGTTCTTCAGATTGAGTTTACAAAGCATGTTCTCAATACTCAAGCATGATATGATGATGAAAGATGGTTGAATTGCCATGATGAGTTTGAATACCACTAGCAGAAATCCTGATTCATGAGTCTATCTAATTGTTGCAGATGTTCATTGAGGAAGTCATGGAGCTTGTGGAGCTGAACCCATTGAGGAATGCGATTGTTGGGTTGCCTGGTGTAGATGGTCTCTCTACTGAGCAGCGCAAGAGGCTCACTATTGCAGTCGAGCTTGTGGCAAACCCCTCCATAATATTCATGGATGAACCAACTTCAGGTCTAGATGCAAGAGCTGCTGCAATTGTCATGAGAACAGTTAGGAATACCGTGGACACTGGAAGAACGGTTGTGTGCACAATCCATCAGCCAAGCATTGACATATTTGAAGCTTTTGATGAGGTGAGAACTCTTAATTATCTACATACGAGGTGAAAATTTGTTGGTTCTCTTGTAGATTTGAACATGACATATAAAACATGTATTTCAGCTTTTTCTAATGAAGCGTGGAGGACAAGAGATATATGTTGGACCATTGGGACACCACTCCTGCCATCTTATCCAGTATTTTGAGGTAGGATGCTATAGAAATCAGAAATATCGACTTCCAAACATCAATAAATTATTTTCTATGTTGAAAATTTCCTAATACCTTTATCTTTTCCCTGGTTTCTAGAGCACTGAAGGAGTCAAAAAAATTACAGATGGTTATAATCCAGCAACTTGGATGTTGGAAGTTACAAGTCAAGGGGAAGAAATTGCTTTGGGTGTAGATTTTACTGATGTGTATAAAAACTCAGAACTATACAGGTATGTTCATGTTAAATGACTGACTACATCACATGATTGGAAAAAAGGAAAATTTACAATCTTGATGATGTACGTATAGATCTCTGTCATTGTTAAGAACTTCGATTTTTTTATGGCTGAATTTTCTACTACCGTGTAACATGTGCATCAGGAGGAACAAAGCATTGATTAAGGAGTTGAGCAAACCTGCTCCTGGTTCGAAGGATCTCTATTTCCCAACACAATATTCGCAGTCTTTTTGGACTCAGTGCATGGCTTGCCTATGGAAACAACGCTTGTCCTATTGGCGCAACGTATATTATACTGCTGTCAGATTTCTCTTCACTGTATTCATAGCCTTGGCATTTGGGACAATGTTTTGGGACCTTGGCACCAAGACGTAAGTAACTACCAGAAAACTCAAATCATGTGTATATTTATGGATATTATATATATATAGACTTTCATGGTTTACAACTACATTTAATTTTTCCTTTAATTTTCTATTGCAGGAAGAGGATGCGAGATTTAACTAATGCCATGGGTTCCATGTATGCTGCTGTTCTCTTCCTTGGCGTCCAAAATGCTTCTGCTGTGCAACCTATTGTGGCTGTTGAACGAACAGTCTTCTACAGAGAAAGATCTGCTGGAATGTATTCTGCTTTGCCATATGCATTTGGACAGGTAACTAGGTCCACATATTGCACATTTAATATATATATTTATGTATAATATATAGTTCAATAACTAAATAAGTTAATGCAATTTTCATCTTTTGTATCAGGTTGCAATTGAGATCCCATACATTTTCGTGCAAGCTTCAGCATATGGCCTTATAGTTTACGCAATGATTGGATTTGAATGGACTGCAGCCAAATTCTTTTGGTACCTATTTTTCATGTTTTTCACATTGTTGTACTTCACCTTCTACGGCATGATGAGTGTGGCTGCTACACCAAACCACCATATTGCTTCCATCATATCCGCCGCATTTTATAGTATCTGGAACCTGTTTTCAGGATACATAATCCCTCGACCAGTAAGTATTTTCCACTTTAGATTTGCAGGTTTTTAATTGTACATGTATACATAACATTTGCTGACTCTCTTTTCTCCTTTCCTTTCCTTTCATTTATCTACTTGGTCAACAATAGAGGATTCCCATTTGGTGGAGATGGTACAGCTGGGCATGCCCTGTTGCCTGGACATTGTATGGACTTCTGGTTTCACAATTTGGAGATATTAAGGATGAACTTTTGGACAGTGATCAAATTCCTAAAGAATCCGTAGAAGATTACATCAGAAGGTATTTTGGATTCAAGCATGAACTTGTGGGAGTTGTGGCAGGTGTGGTTGCTGGGTTCGCCGTGCTCTTTGCAGTTATTTTTGCGTTTTCGATCAAGGTCTTTAATTTCCAAAGGCGGTAGACAGATTGTATTGATTATTTGTATCATATCATGTTAAATTTATAACAAGTAACAGTTTCTTTTGAGAGAGAGAGATAGCTGCAATATATATGTATTAATAAGCAAAACTTATTGTATTTGGTGGATGCAATTTTGACCACTCATCTGATGATGTCCCTTCTTTTCTTCTTTTTTTGGCGTTTTTTGTTTTGGGTTGGGGTTAATAATCTGAGCGGCCTCCAATGTAGTCTTTTTTCTGTACTGTTGGTGTGAAGTGTGAACAACATTGAGGACAATAACAGGGAATGCGCCATGTTTGTTTCGATCTTCTATATTGTTGTCCTTTCCAGAGTTTTGGCGTTGTCGGTCGCAGTTGTGCTAGTGCCGGTTTTGCGCATTTTGGTCAGTGAGGTTTGTGATGCGCCTTCATCTATGCCGCGCGGGTTTTGATGTTAAATTTCCCAAGGCAATAGTTTATTTTATTCTAATTAATAAATGGAAATTAGGGCTAGGCAAAACTTCCGTAGGCTCTTATTTTGGCCGATATCCATTCCGATTCTAACTTTGACAGAATTGAAAATTTCGAAGTTTGGAGTCAGAATCAGATTTACTTCGAAAAAATTAATCGGAGTCAGAGTTAAACTTCATATCAGCTTCGAGCTTTGAACTCCGATTCCGATCGTATATTTTTGGAGTAAATCTTTGCTATGATCTCTGTTATTTGTTCACTGTCTCCCCTCTCCCAGCCTTAAACTTTACCATTTACTTTTTTGAGCAAAGAAAGAAAAGTCAATATTTTTATTAGCTCCCATGTATATAAAGTCTATTTGAAATCAAGTTTACTCTTAACTAATTTTTCTTCTACTCTTACCCAAGGGTAATGCAATTAGCGGGAGATTGTAGTTAGAGAAATGATATATACAAGTAAGCCAATTATTATTCTAGACTAATTATTTTGTATCATTTGTGTAATTGTTTTAAATAGTTACGTTGTATTTCCCGTTTTGAAATGATTGTCGACTTTTCCACTACCTCTGGCATATATGATCTTATAGCTTAAGTAATGCAATCTAATTGTCCATTAAAAAACCAAAATATATGTAAATAAACAAGTTTACGGCCTCCACTTCTTGTGCAAACAAATTTTGGCAGTGTCAACGAGGATCGGCTCAATGGCATGCGTGCATATGGTATATTTGGATGAAAACTTGTGCAGCTTTTGACGAGAAACAAACACTTCATCTTGGGTCAGATATTAAACTATGAAAATTATGTCTTTTTTGGTGTGTAACCATCGTTTTCAACTAGGTAATCATCTACTTTTTAAAGATGCGTTTAGATATTGAGATGAGTTGTAGATCCTATTAAAATGTTTTTAACTTTTTTAAATTGATATGAGTTAAATTTAATTCAACAATCAAACATAATCTTAGATGTCCCGCTGTGGAGGGCAGGGCCGCCAAAATGGCTTGGATGTATTTAATAGCAGCAATTAAGCTAAGAAAATGAGCTACAGAAAGTTGTAAAGTTTTGACTTTCGAAACCATTTACTCAGCTGGGTTGCAGGCCGATGGTGCCGACCTACCTACAAAGTTCAAATAAAAACTAATGGATGCCAACTTTCTTAGCATTTTAGGCTCGCTACCTTTGAAGACTAGTTCTACCGGCATTTTGAGGCGTTATAGACGTACCTAGAGGTTCCCTCTCTACTACGCAAATGCACGAAGTGGAGGGAGGGTCTGGAGACAAGTTGGTGCTCACCCATAATTATAAATACAAGCAATAAAAAGGATAACTCGTGCGTTGCGTCTCTATTTCTTCAACATTCCTTTTGTAACGTGTATTATGAATAAAATTCAGTCTTTTTTTTGTTTTTGTTTTTGTTTTTTTTAACAAGTAAAACTCTCGAGAGCAGATCCACCTGTATGCGAGCCTTAGACCCAAATCTACCCCACGTGGGCATGGCAGGCCCCTTATGAGGGGTAGTTCAGGCCCACCCTCATTAGTTATTCAGTTGCAATAATTTTACTTTTTACAAAAAATAAAAATAAAAAATTTAAAATTAGGAGACGAATTGTATTGAGTAAAGCTTTGGGAAATAACTGACAATAAAATGTTAGTTTGAGAGGAAAATAGTTAATATTACCTTTCATTTAAACCTTAAAACATGGGCCAACTAATTCTAATGACTATTCAATCTAAAGAAATTAAGAAAAAATAAAGAAAATGTAGCGGAAAATCACACGTATAGATTAATAGAATAGGGACTTTAATTGTGCCAAATTAATTAAGTATGCTTAATTCATTACAATGGAAGTACAAGAAGTAGAAAACGTACGATTACTGCACAACTTGAAGAGGAGGAGTTTGGTAACAAATTGACAAAATTCCTTTAATTAATGTGGGTTTACTTTTGGGTCAAGATTTTAATATTAAAGCCCACTAATGAATTATCTACCTAGTGAAACTTCCGTGATTATTATTGTTGTTCGAAACCTTTTCTGTTTCTTTATTTTCTGGGGGGTGCTGGGTGTTACGTAATGGAGGGAAGTGATCTTTACGAAGTAAGAAACAGTTTCCGGGTAGACAGTTCTTCCATATGGAGGGACAAGGGTGTGCAAGTTTTCTCCACATCATTTCGACGAGAAGACGACGAGGAAGCTCTGAAATGGGCTGCACTCGAGAGACTTCCCACTTACACACGTTTGAGGAAAGGTTTACTGACTATGTCCAGTGGTCAGCCCTCTGAAATCGATGTTAAAAAGCTTGGGCTTCAAGAAAGAAAGGATCTTGTTGAGAGATTAGTCAGAGACGCCGAGGTGGATAATGAGAAGTTTCTGTTCAAGCTCAAGGAACGCATTGACAAGTAAAAGAAGACAATTTTTCTGGCCTTTTCACGTTCTTGTTTTTCATGTTTGTTCTTCTTGATTATAATGAGTATTCTCATTGTTTGATATTTCTCAGAGTTGGAATTCAGATTCCCACACTTGAAGTTAGATTCGAGCATTTAAAAGTCGAAGCAGATGTTTATGTAGGAAGCAGAGCATTGCCTTCATTTTTCAACTATCCTATCAATTTGGTGGAGGTAATAACCTGCGACATCTGTTTTATTTAATGCTTTGCTAAGATCGTATGCTTACAATTTGCTTTATCCTTTGTTTTTGAAGGGTTTCTTGACTTATCTTCATCTACTTCCAAGTAGAAAGAAACATCTGTCGATCCTTCGTGATGTTAGCGGAATCATTAGGCCTTGCAGGTTAGATGGCGGGGCTCTGTTCTAATCTTGAATTGGATTCATATTATTGAATTATTTTTATATTTATTTTTGTCTCAGCCGTCCTGATTTGATTTGAATTTGGCAGACTAACATTGATTTTAGGTCCTCCAAGTTCTGGAAAGACTACTCTTCTATTGGCTTTGGCTGGGAAGCTTGATCCGGATCTCAAGGTGAAGAAATTTCAATGCAGCTTTAGTTCTCTTCCATGAGTTAATCTGCATTCAAAATCTGTATTTTAGATCCCAACTTTATCCGTAAACTAAAAGGCAAACGTTTATTTTTCTTCAAGTTCTCTGGGAGGGTGACTTACAACGGATATGGCATGCATGAGTTTGTGCCCCAGAGGACGGCAGCCTATATTAGTCAACACGATCTCCATATGCCAGAAATGACTGTAAGAGAGACCTTGGCCTTTTCTGCAAGATGCCAAGGAGTCGGATCTCGTCATGGTTGGCTAAATATATTGCTTTTCTCCTTTTGTTTTCCAGCACATATAGATTTTCAAGTTTGACACAGTATATTATTTTGACAATCTCCAGAGTGGTTAGCAGATTTGTCAAGGAGAGAGAAAGAAGCCCATATCAAGCCTGATCCTGATATTGATGTCTTCATGAAGGTGAGCAAAGTATTGTAAAATAAGAAAACTTTAGGGATGAGAAGCATTGAAACTTTTAGCTATTTTCCGAGAACATGAAAAAAAGTAGTCATTCTGGTGTAGATGATTTCAATATTGTCATTTGGCTGGATCAAGATAGAGTTTCTTACACTGATCCTTCTATGCATGCATATCAATGTCATTGCAGCTGTGAATTATGCTTGAGTATTCACCGAAATCCGTTATGAGAAACGATAGGGATTTCTCAGTACACAAATATCTGAATTAGTCCTTGCTATTTAATTCAGGCAGCATCAATAGAAGGTCAGAAGACAAATGTGGTCACAGATTATATTATAAAGGTATCATCACTAATGTAGCAATCGGTTTTTTAATTTTCTCAGTTGTAATCCATTAATCAAATAATTGCCTTTTTACTTGAAGATTTTGGGACTAGAAGTTTGCGCAGATACCTTGGTAGGGGATGAGATGTTAAGAGGCATCTCTGGAGGACAAAAGAAGCGTGTCACAACAGGTAAAACAAAAACAAATTTTGATATCAACATATTTTTTCACTCTATCTGAATAATATTTTTCTTAGAAATATTGTAAGAAATATCTATATTTTATATCATAGGCGAAATGCTGGTTGGACCAGCAAAAGTGCTGCTCATGGATGAGATATCTAATGGGTTGGACAGCTCGACAACTTTTCAAATTGTGAACTCCCTCAGGCAATACATTCACATTCTAAATGGAACTGCTGCCATCTCGCTCCTCCAGCCAGCACCAGAGACTTTTGAACTTTTTGACGACATCATTCTCCTCTCTGATGGCCAGATTGTGTACCAGGGTCCCCGTGAGCAAGTACTCGAGTTTTTCGAATCCATGGGCTTCAAATGTCCTGAAAGAAAATGTGTAGCTGATTTTTTGCAAGAGGTAAGAACAGTGTACTTCCATCCGAACTTTCGAGACAATGGATGATTTAGCCCGTTGTAACTTTTCGTCTAATTAATCAATTATGTCATAAATGAAAATTGAACTTTTGAAACATGATACTCATTGTCTAATGCTTAATTTCTGTAAACATGAAGGTAACATCAAGAAAAGATCAGAGGCAATATTGGGCACGTAAAGATCAGCCTTACAGGTTTATCACGGTAAAGGAATTCACTGTTGCATTCCGCTCATTCCATCTGGGTAGTCAACTTGAAGAAGAACTTGCAACTCCATTCGACAAGGGCAGCAACCCGTCTATTTTACCAACCAAAAAATATGGTGTTACAAAGAAAGAACTATGGAAGGCCTGCTTCTCAAGAGAATTCTTGCTAATGAAAAGGAACTCATTCGTCTACATATTCAAGCTCGTCCAAGTGGGTAACCAACTTGTACTAATTTTATTTAGGTATTGAGTTTTTCAGTTATAGTTTCTTACATATGTCTTTCTTTCTCCTATTAGCTTTCCGTAATGGCTCTTCTTTCAATAACACTCTTTTTTCGGACGGAAATGCACCGGGACACAGCAATTGATGGGGCAATTTTCGCGGGTTCTCTGTTTTACACACTGTTTATTGTCATGTTCAATGGAATGTCAGAGCTTGGCCTGACCATTTTCAAGCTTCCTGTCTTTTACAAGCAAAGGGACTTCCAGTTCTTTCCTGCATGGGCATATGCTCTTCCTACATCTATCATCAAGATCCCTATTACATTGATCGAAGTTGCCATTTGGGTTTTTATGAGCTACTATGTCATTGGATATGACCCAGACGTCAAAAGGTAGGATTCGAAACATTCTCCCGCATACTTTTTTCAGCTTTAAACGATATCTGAATAGATCTACTTGCTGCAGGTTGTTCAAACAATACCTCGTACTTGTTCTTCTTAACCTAGTGGCTTCTGCATTATTCCGATTTATTGCGGCTGTAGGTAGGAACTTGATTGTTAGTGCCACACTTGGGTCATTTGTGCTGCTGCTGCTTTTTGCAAATGGTGGCTATGTCCTGTCACGAGGTACGAGAAGTACGCATGTTTTTCTTAAACGTCGGGACTTTCTAATGACCAAACCTATAAGAATCGTGGATATGTTCGATTCTCGGTCCAATTGATCGTCTTTGTCTTGGTTCTTCGCTGCAGAAAGTATTAAAAAATGGTGGAAATGGGGTTACTGGATATCACCATTAATGTACGGTCAGAATGCAATAGCAGTGAACGAATTCCTTGGGAAGAGTTGGAGACATGTAAATTCTTGAATTCACCCTGTTAGCATTTGTGCATTTGTCCTGTAATGAGAGAAGTCAATTCTAGTTTTACTTTGATGTTGCAGGATGTCCCCTCACTAAAGGAACCACTAGGGCTTGTGATTTTGAAAACTCGAGAGTTCTTTCCTCACGCATACTGGTATTGGATATCAGTTGGGGCACTGACTGGATTCACATTGCTATTCAACTTCCTCTATACTCTGTCTCTTACTTATCTCAACCGTGGGTAACTGTTACCTTCACTTCAATAAAGACCTTTAAAGTGAGCTTTCTGTTAACATTTTATGAAAAAATTGTGCAGCTGTTGACAAGCCTCAGGCTGTCACCTATGAAGATCCTGAGCAGAGCAGTGAAGATGATGGTGGAACTCGGAACAGCTCCAGCCTAAGCGCCAATGCTGGTGATAAATCTCAACCAACTCTCTCTCACTATTTTTTGGATAAGCCAATTCAATTAAATTTAACCGACATGTAGGTGAGGAAGATGAATTTAGGAGAGGTTCATCTGCAAAAAGAGATGCTGCTGCGAATGCCACTCATGATAAGAAAAAGGGAATGGCTCTTCCATTTGAACCATACTACCTCACCTTTGATAACATTGTCTACTCTGTTGACATGCCACAGGTAACATATGAAAAATGCTTTGGCCACAAAAGAATTTCACAAAAGTAAACACAGATTGACGTGATTTGATGTGACACATTAGATTATAAAATTATTTTTATTATAAAGTAGATCTAATGCACCACATAGAACCAATTCAATTTGTAAAATCTCTTTTTGACTGTAGTACTTCTCATTAAAGATATGATTAAGTTTTTGTAATTCAAAGCCTCCGTTTCGACTTTCAACTTAAAGGACCAAATTTGTTAAATTAAACGTGCAGGAAATGAAGAATCAGGGTGTCAATGAGGATAGATTGGTGCTTCTGAATGGAGTTAGTGGTGGTTTTAGGCCTGGAATTCTCACAGCTCTCATGGGTGTCAGTGGTGCTGGTAAAACCACTTTGATGGATGTGCTAGCCGGAAGGAAAACTGGTGGCTATATTGAAGGGAACATAAAGATTTCCGGTTACCCAAAAAAGCAAGAAACATTTGCTCGAATTTCAGGGTATTGCGAGCAAAATGATATTCACTCTCCTCATGTTACTGTCTATGAGTCCTTGATCTACTCGGCTTGGCTCCGTCTATCCAGTGAAATTGACACTGAAACCAGAAAGGTTGCTTCGTAAACCCAATTCATGCAAGCAGAAAACTAAGATGATTACAGAATTGGTTGGGAAACCTCCTTTGTGATAATAGTTGTTGGGCTAAATTGCATTATGTTGTACTTGCACTTGTCTTCTCTTGGCTTGGCTGCTACACAGAGTTCAAGCCAAGCTGACAACTTGACAAGTTAACGAGTACTTTCGAGCTCAGTGAAGCCTTTTGCATTTGTTTACTAAAGCTCTTGAATTGTCGGAGAAAGCACATTTTGCCTTTTGCCCTCCAAAGCATTGCTTTTTTATAATTTGCACTGAATAGGACATGCTGTTACAATCTAGATGGAAAGATCTTGATTGAGACTGCAAATTGCTTTAAGTGGTAGCTTGAGATGCAAATTTATGGTTAAACTTCAAAAACTGTGATGGTAGGGAGTAAAATATACTATCTCCATAAATGTTATGAGAGATCTGATTCTTGGTACCCATGTATGATAATACTAAAGCTGAGCTCAGCTTGTGTAAGTACTTAACAGTCTGATACTGAACAGAGGTTGAATCAAACACAACTACTTAAAACATCTTATCAGCCGGGAAATTTATTTTTGCAGATCTTCATTGATGAAGTCATGGAGCTGGTGGAATTGAACACATTGAAGCAAGCACTTGTTGGGTTGCCAGGTGTGAACGGTCTTTCCATTGAGCAGCGCAAGAGGTTAACCATTGCGGTGGAGCTAGTAGCAAACCCTTCTGTAATATTCATGGATGAGCCAACTTCAGGGCTAGATGCAAGAGCTGCTGCAATTGTTATGAGAACAGTTAGGAACACTGTTGACACTGGAAGAACAGTTGTCTGTACCATCCATCAGCCTAGCATGGACATTTTTGAAGCTTTTGATGAGGTGATAATTATTCATTCGTTCAAAACAGATAGCAATTTGCTTCAGTTTTCTTTATGTACTAGTATAACTCAATGAACATGGATTGCAGCTATTTCTGTTGAAGAGAGGAGGAGAAGAAATATATGTGGGACCCCTTGGTTGGCACTCTTCTTGTCTTATCGAGTATTTTGAGGTACGATGTGATGGACAATCTATTGAACATTTAAATCTGAGCTGTTAATATATATATGTATTATACCTTTAAGAACATTTATCATTGAAATTTGATCCAGGGAATCGAAGGAGTGAGTAAAATCAAAGAAGGTTATAATCCAGCAACTTGGATGTTGGAAGTAACCACGCCAGCCCAAGAAAGTGCTTTGGGAGTTGATTTTGCCGAATTGTACAAAAATTCAGAACTCTACAGGTTGTTTTAATTTCAAAACACATGATAGCATTAGGAGACTCAAATAATTAAAGACTGGTAAAGAATAATATGACTTTGTGGCATGTGTTTCAGGAGAACCAAAGTACTCGTTCAAGAAATGAGCAAACCTGCTCCTGGTTCCACTGACCTCCATTTTTCGACTAAATTCTCACAACCATTCTTCACCCAATGCGTTGCATGCTTATGGAAACAACGTTGGTCGTACTGGCGCAATCCACAATATACTGCCATAAGATTTCTTTCCACAGCCGTCATAGCCTTAATGTTTGGAACAATGTTTTGGGACCTTGGCTCCAAAAAGTGAGTCATTAGATTACGAAAACAGTTTACAGAACAAAAACAGCTATATATACATGTTACACTATTTTATCTGCATATGTTCAAGTTCTAGACATTTTACTTGCAGGACAAACCAACAAGATCTGCTTAATTCGTTGGGTTCAATGTTCACTGCCGCTCTCTTCCTTGGGGTCCAAAATTCTGGGGGTGTGCAGCCGGTAGTTTCCATTGAAAGAACAGTCTACTACAGAGAAAGAGCTGCAGGAATGTATTCAGCCTTGCCATATGCCTTAGCACAGGTAACTAGTTTTCTTATGCTACAAACTTTTTACCATTGATGCAATTCATTTAACAATGGCTCCTTCATAAGCTTTCTGTATTTCATCACAGGTCTTGGTTGAACTCCCATATATCTTTTCACAAGCTGTGGTCTATGGTGTCATAGTTTATGCATGTATGGGATTTGAAAGGAGTGCTGCTAAGTTCTTTTGGTATCTTTTCTTCATGTACTTCACCTTATTGTATTGCACCTTCTATGGGATGATGCTTGTGGGCTTGACACCCAATTACCTCATTGCTTCCATTGTTTCCACCTTTTTTTATGGAATTTGGAGCCTCTTTTGTGGATTTGTGGTCCCAAGAACTGTAAGTTTTGGCTTTTCCATAATTTGCGTCCTGAATACCCGATCTCTTTGAAGATATCCCCGACAACTAACTTCTTCTTTGATGGTTTTTTTTTTTTAAATTCACCCTGCTCAATACACAGAGGATTCCTGTGTGGTGGAGATGGTACTACTGGGCTTGTCCATTATCATGGACCTTGTATGGATTGGCTGAGACACAGTATGGTGATGTGAAAGACACACTTGATACAGGTGAAACAGTCCAAGAGTTTTTAAGAGATTATTTCGGTTTCGAACATGATTTTGTAGGAGTGGTTGCAGTTGCAATCGTTGGGTTTCCTGTGCTCTTTGCGTTCATCTTCGCCATTTCTATAAAGATTTTGAACTTCCAAAAGCGCTGATCAACATGATGCGTTTAACTAGACTGATGATTTGTGGGGAATGTATGCGTTTCCCTTCCTGCAAGAAATTAAATTTCTCCAAGAAAAAAATTTAGTTGCAAGCTTGACGTACCAAATATAATTGTAATGAATTTTAAAGTAAGGGTCAATGATTTTAGACTAAACCGGACCAGCCCACATTATCAATTATACACTTTCATTTTCTTTTGAATATGCCATGTTGGTTTTTTTTTTTTTTTTTTTTTTTTTTTTTTTAAGTTTGGGTATCAACGTAAATAGATAAATGATATTTACAGTTTTAAGATATGCAAGTGTCTTAATAAGAAATGATATTACTACTTCTCTAAAATGCAAGCATACAATCACGATATACAAAATTGGGTTGGTCATGTGATGTATTATTTTATGATGATTTAGAAGGGCACAAAGTCTTCTAAATTGACATAAAATGCCAAGTAAACAAAGTATATATAAACATTAACACACATAATAGAAGATCTCAAAAGATTCGGTAGTGGCTGTTTATGAAACTTGTGGTCCTGGTTGGTGGCCTGGCCTCAGACCACCCCTGAATCTCGTGAATACTCAATGTATTACTTATATATATAATACATCAAATCACATCAGTTTGTAGATTTATATTTGTAGAATTCTTTTGTAGTTAAAGTATGTTCCTATATGTGTGTATATATATATAACATCATGTCTTAAAAAGTGTGGAGTTTGAAATGATCTAATTAATTTGGTGCCCAAGATCTCCTCAGTATTTTTTGTCCAAATTCTATATCATGTTATTTGATCCGTTTTACATGTTTTATGATCTCTTTTTTACGTGATCTAAATCCCAAAATTGTATTTTCCAACCTTTTTTAAAATTATTATAATAAATTAATTAGATATCTACAATTGGGATTCCAACCTATCTTTTGTGTTCAATCATAAGACTCGTTTGGCAACAAAATTATTCTCAAGTGTTTTCAGATATTTTTAGATATTTCATTTTCAAATATCGCTCAAACCTAAATACTTTTTAATTTTTAATTTTTAATTTTCTTCATTTAATCAATTACCTAATCATTTTAATTTTTCTAAATTCTCAAACAAAACACAAAAAATAATACAACATTTTCAAAAAAATTTTAAAAAAAATTATATTCAAATAATGTTTTAACTTTATAATATTCTTTTTTTTTTCACATTTCTCAAAACTTAATCAAACATCTCAACTCAAATAATTTAACTAATTACTATTTACATATATTTTAAGATATTTATGTTCTTTTTAAATACTTAAGCAGTGGTCCTAGCTAGCTTAATACAAATATTTTACAATCAGCTGTACGAAATTGCGTCAATCCTGACAGAAAATTACAGAGGATCGATCTTGAATATTCATCCACAGCTACATCCATCCTGACTGATGATCTTGAGGGTATTTATATATATATATATATATAATATGAATGATCTAAATAATTATCATGCATACTCGATCTTTTTCTTGTTTTTTTTAATGGCCGTACAACTACCATGATATCATGGATGACAATTGAAGCAAAATATAAAATATATTCAATGAACCTCTCAATGTCATGCTAGCTTTAGTAACGACGACACAACAATATTATATGAAAAATTGACAATTAACGTTGTTTTGTAGTACGTACCAGACGTGTATATATATCCGATGGAGGAGATCAAGGACATTTAATTAATTTGCTAGCTAGGACAAACATCTTATTCTTTACAATTTAATTTATAGAGAAATTAAATTATTCATGCGTGGTACTGCATGCCTAATTAAAAAACATATCTATCCATATTTTATATATATATATATTTGACGTGCATATCGCAGGGCCAAAAATCTAATGGTTTGATGACATATGATCTGATTTTTTAAATGAAAAATTTAGATTTGAAACCTTCCACCCTGACTTGTAAAAAAAAAAAAAAGCAATGCTACACAACCTCCTAACCTCTTCACACCATATTTTTTTTAATATTTTTTAAGATTTTTTTTTCTTGAGTTTATTCTTTTTAAACTAATTAAATTTTTCTATTCATTATCCATATATTAAATATTTGATAAAAGAAAAAAATTAAAAAAAGTGTAACGTGTGGAGGTTGTGTATCTTTTTTCAAACAAGAAACAAGCTTTATGTAAGTCATTGTAAAAAAGTAGAAACCATTTAAAAAAAGTATAAAAAAAATTATTATTTATTAGTGAGATTCACTTTTTTACAAAAGATTTATACGAGACTTGTCGTATAAAAAATTAGAACCCAAATCTTCATAAAAAACTATTTGTACAGTATTATATATTTTATTACTTTGTTTTTTAATTACAAACTTCGATAGGAACAACTGATCAGATGAGAATTAAATGAGGAAATTAGATATTAATCGTAACTAGAAATAGAGATGAACCATTTAATTAAGGTAATTAATTCGGGAGGATATTAATTGTTTTTCTCATCTCACCGTATCTTGACAACCGACGAGCCAAATAACTAAAATGCTCCATATTTTTTTAAATGAATATCATCAATTTTACTTGGAATTGATAGAATATATTCTTGGTCCTTAATTTATCTTTTTAATTCTACTATATATATTCACTTTTACATAATTTTTACACACTCCACTAATGGAGCGGAATTCAACACTTTTTAGATATTAAAAATAAAGTGACGCAACCAATCATATCAGCAGATCAATGCATAATGAGTATGCAAAAATAACTACACATAGAGTATTTGCTATCTTGTACCCTTTCTATGGTGATCATTTATTTGACTAATGTTACATACAGTAGTAGAGTGTACAATCACTGTATAGTCGCTTTGAAAAATAGTGAGAGTTTACTATTAAAAAATTAATTTTTTTCATGTAGTTCTTATATTTATTTATTTTTTTAAAAATAATTGCACGACGTTTGCGTACTCACAACTGTAAGTATCATTTTTCCATTTATAATAAGGCTTTGCTAGATAGTGGGCGCATATATATATATATATATATGTATTAAGATCTCTAAATTTTTATTCGAACTAAGGTCCCGTTTGATTATATAGATGAGATGAGATGTTTTAAATAGTAATTAATAAAATATTATTATAATATTAATTTTGAATATTAATTTTGTATTGAGATTTGAAAAAATTAGATTGTTTATTATATTTTATATAGAAATTTAAAAAAATTGTAATGATGAGATAAAATAAAATTTTTTATTTTAATTAAACAAACAAGGCCTATGTCTTAAGGGAGAGACATATACATATAAAATAAACTCTATAATATTTATTAATTATTTAATGCTGCTCAAATATTTATTCCGATAAATATATCGTAGAGTAAAATTACATGCACGCATACACAAACGATTGATGATATATTGATTGAGCTAGCAATGCTAGTGTGAGCTAGCGCCGCCCAACTTTGACAGTTGGCATGTCCATTAGTATAAGTTTTTTATCTTTTTTTTTAATATATTTAAATATTTTTTTTTAAAAAATATATATATATATACCAATATCATAAAAGTGTCTTCTTTAATTATTAAATAAAAAAATTTGAAAAAATTAAATACATAAAGAATCAAAATGAAGCCGGCAAACGTAGGCAATACTAGCATTTTCCATCTTGATTAATGATTATTATATAGCCTCTTACTCGTTCGTCGTACTTTCATCTGAAACTCAAAAGCAGATCGAGTCGACCTGATCTCCTCTATATATATACGTAGCATGAAACTAACAAATATCTCAATCCCATATAGATCCGACTTTCAGGGAAACCTTAGAAGGAAAAAAAAAAGTAGGACTACATCATGAGCTCTGAAACACTTCCAAAGGTTCCTATTATTGACTTTTCCAACGACAAATTGAAGCCTGGAACTAATTTTTGGTCCTCGACATGCAAGGATGTTAGGCGTGCAATAGAAGAGTATGGCAGTTTCATAGCAGTGTACAATAAAGTTACAAAAGTGTTAGAAAAAGCGATTCACGATGCAGGAAAAGAGTTCTTCGATCTCCCAATAGAAACCAAAGTGAAAAACACTCCGGAGAGGACTTACCATGGCTATGTAGGCGATATCCCCGTCATCCCTTTGCATGAAAGCACAGGAATCGATAACGCAACAACCCTAGAAGGGACCCAGAAATTTACAAATCTCATGTGGCCTAATGGGAATGAGCATTTCAGGTAAAATCTCAGGTTTTCTAGTCATATATATTTAACTAGGATTATCATGTATATATTAATGATATTTCTTTGCCAGTGAAACCGTGTTTACATACTCAAAGCTGGTAGCAGAATTAGATCAAATGATACAGACAATGATTTTCGAAAGTTATGGGGTACTTGATAAGCACTTTGAATCTCACCAAGAGTCCACATATTACCTTCTGCGGCTCATGAAATATAAAGTACCTGAGACGAATGAGAGTAATATGGGTTTTCGTGCTCATACGGACAAAAGCTTCGCAGCAATAATCCAGCAACTTTATATTGACGGATTGGAGATAGAAACAAAGGACGGCAAGTGGATTACTTGTGATTTATTGCCACATTCCTTTGTTTTCTTGGCTGGAGATGTACTCATGGTATGCGCCATCCTAGCTCTTTCAATATATATATAGTATATGTATAACTTAGACCGGAGAAGAGCATTAATGTGTTTGATGTACGGGAGCATGCAGGGATGGAGCAATGGCAGAATACGTTCAGCTAGACATAGAGTGGTTCTCGACACAAAAGAAGTGAGATACTCAACGGGGCTCTTTTCGTTCAGTGAAGGAATGATACAAGTTCCTGAGGAGCTTGTCGATGAGCAACATCCACTAAGTTTCAAGTCCTTTCATCATCAAAAGTTCCTTCGTTTCTTTGAGACGGAGGAAGGCCGGAATGCCGAGAGTCCTCTCAAAGTTTACTGTGGTGTTTGAAATTTATTTTCATGTTGATCATGATCATCAACTCGATCCCTCAAGTTTAATTTGTGTACGTTGCAGTTTAATTTGCTGTTTGTAATATATATGGTACTTTCATGTTGCCATGTACTTACATGGCTAATAATATCAATATATATATATATCATGTATTGTTTGTTAGGAAAATAATAAAGTAAGAAACATATTAAATTAAATTAGGAACAAAAAAACAATGTAAGTAACATGACGACCTATTATATATATTAATAGACTAATAAACGAGGTGACCCATGCATGCATATATGATAAAATATTTAATTAATATTAAATTATGGGTACGTACGTAAGAGACAAGGATTTATAAGTAGTACTACCCATGAAATTAAGGTTGTGTTGATTTGTCATATTACTAATCAAGTATTAATATTGCGTCCTTAGATAGATCAAGGGCGTCATCGTGCATGTACACTGCTATTATATATGTATATATATATATATATAGAGAGAGAGAGAGAGAGAGAGAGAGAGAGAGAGAGAGAGAGAGATTAGGATGGGTTTGGGTGTTAAGAAGTGTTGAGGAGAGTTGTGAATAGTAATAAAAAGTAGGTGAAAAGTAATAATAAAGTAATAAATAGTAATAAAAAATAGGTAAAAAGTAATAAATAGTAGTAAAAGTAGGTAAAAATTAATAATAAATTAATGAATAGTAGTGAAAATGTTGAATTTTTCAAATATATATATAATGTACTCGTATATATATATATGATGAAAGTGGATAAACTTTTCTATCATATATATTTAGATTGAAAAATTAACATGTTTATAAGTCCGTGTGGCCGATAACTTTCCTAGTAATTATTTACATGATATAATTTAATTTTAAAAAAAATTAATCTTTACAAATCAAATTATACCGTTTAAATGATATCCTAATTTACTCGCTAACTTGATTACAAATACGCTAATTTATGCTGTGTCTAGATCATGTTCATCAAGTTTTTTGGGAAATAATCAAATGTATTTTTGGTTTTCAAAAAAATAGCATATATTTTAAAGATTTTTTAAGGACTTCATCAATAATCATAATTCCATGCGTCAACGTTAATTAATCATCCAATTAAATTTTGCGGTATTTTTAATACAATTAAATTTATTTATTTTTTCGTCTTTTGAATTTTTTGTAATATTGTCTTCAATTGATGAGTTTTACTACATATAAGTACAGTTGCACATTAATCTATATATCAATATTGATTTATTCATATTTAAAATTTAAATTAACACTATTTTTAATAAAATTTATTTTTTAATCAATCACATCATATTAATACATAAATTAATATATAATTATATTTATAATTATATTTTTCTTTAATTAATATGTACTCTTCCTTGTAAGATCGGTTAAATCACTACGAAGAAAAATCACCAATTGCGGCGATTTTTGTTTTGTAGAACAATATATTCATTTTTAGACTCTAGGGTGCCTAATCTTGATTCAAATTCCTTATTACTGAGATCTGTAGTAACTTCATTGAAATTGGTGTAGAAATTATTGACGGGTTACATCACATCATTAGAGTCTTAGACGACACACTTTTTGGTTTGTTATCATGTATCAACTTGCAATTTCCCTTGTCGTTTAGTGCAGTATCTTATTTTATATTAAAAAATAACTAATCGATTACATTAATAAATAAAAAAAAAATACGTAAAAACAATCGACTGTACAATATTTGAATTAGAAAAAGGCATGCCCGTGAAGGACAATCAAAATGTCTCAAAACAGAGCAATGATAGGATGATAGGATGGACTTGATCGTTATCTTGATCAATGGCCAACTCCTTCTAATTTAATACGGCCAAGAATTTGCATCAAGTCAAGTCAGATAATATAAAGATGATAAAAGGGCAATTTAATGCAAAGAGTTAGCATAGATATTTCCACAGAAATTTAAAAAAAAAAAAAAAAAAAAAAAGTTGTAAACTTGTGGATCGAGCATGCATATATGCTTTCAAATTCCAAGTACGACTTAGTACTATATATATGATCTTGTAAATTAAAGGGTCGTTACTCCATGTATAATTAATAATATTATTTCATGCATATATCATACACGAGGTCAAGTTCTTCAACAATCAAGATTCCATTAACATCTTAAGCTTTAGAATCTCGTGTGGTAATTTTTTAAATATTTTATCATAAATTAAAAGGAGAATTATCAAAAAATTATGACATGTGGATAGTATATAGTATAAAGATATGCATTGCATAAAAGAATGTTATAAGTTGAGTAGCAAAATATGTACTTTGGACTCTGGCAATTAAAAGCATTGTTAAGGAGTATACAAGAGTTGAAATCATCATCATCGGTAAAGTTTCACTTAGAATATATCACAAAAAACAGTGCGAGTGAGTTAAGATAAGAAAAATAAAATGTATGATGATTTTATTACGTACTCTCGACAACTTTTGATGTGTCAAAAGAAGCTTCATGGATATATGTTGAGGATTTATAAGACCAAACAGAGTGGGGTAGTAAATGAGCTTTGGATCTATTATGCGATGTGGGGTCATGATCAGAATGCTTCTAATAATATTGATGGGTGTGACCCATTTAACGTAATTATAGATTATGCAAGAAGAAATTTATATTTCTATAAGTATATATATATATATTAGCAATTTTTCTATTTTGAGGCGAAATTGACATGCAATTAAGGGTTAGTTTGGATACTAAAATATTATGAAAATATTTTAATATTATTTATTATTTTATTATTATTATTTACTTATTTTATATTATTATTCATAAAATATCTGAAATTATTTGATTGTCCAAAGTTTCAATCACAATCTAAGTGATATACTTAATAATTATAGGAGATCTAGATTTGCAAGTAAAAGAGGGAGGCCCTTGGTCCTTGATTATATATGCTTAGGAGTTGGCACTACGTGGAAGGAACTAGGGCATTGAAAAGGACAAAAGGTACCTGAATAATTTGAAAAGACATTGACTTTAGAAATCCACCGTCTTGAAATTTCTTTTGGGTGTTCAGAATTTTTTAGCTAGGGCATGCAGGCCATTAGCTGAATAGACTTGCTAAAATTAGATCAGACACTTAAGAAAAAAATAAAAAATCTAGTTTCTAATGATATGATTGGGATTGATTCTAATATTGCCTGAATTAAATTTAAACTTATTTTAATATATAAATATATTTAAATTCATTTTAAATAGATTTTATAAAAATTATTTCATCATCTTAATTCATTATTATTTATAAAGAACTCAACTCATGTTAATTCAACTCAATATCTAAACGTAATTTTAGAGCTGCAAACTTCGGCATATAGTGGATCAGTACAACACTAAGTTTTATCATATTACTAGAACAACTTATGATCAGCTTCTAACGATACATTTATAACAGCTGAAAATAGGGTTGTGGTGTGACTCTTTCGAATTCTGAAGTCCATACTAATAATAATACTTTAAGAGAAATATTTTAATTATAAAAAAAATTTATAGATTGATGTGATTTGATATGGTACATTAAATTATAAAATTATTTTTATTATAAAATAAATTTAACATAATTATATTATTTTATATATTTATTTTTATAGAATCTTTTTTATTATTACATATTTCTCTAGTAATTATTGTCGAGGACAAAAATGAGGATTCTAAATCCAGAAAGATTTTGTCCTACTCGATCAATCATGTAAGCCATAATAAGGCCAAATGAATGTGAAAGCTGTAATAGGCATCCATTCCGGTTAACTAATCCATTGGCTACGTCATAGATGAGCTCTTTATAAATTTTCTGAGAACCCCACAGATTAGGAATCTATCCAAGTCTCTCTACAGCAGATAAAGGGGCATCTTTCTACTCAATGATCAAAAAGAAAATTATACATTATCCTTTAAAATCATCTTTTAACATAGACTGAATGTTGGAACTTAGGCCGGCCGGCCAATGTCAATTAGGTGCACGTGGTTGCAGAAGCCAACATCATCTTCAGATTACAGGGCATGTAATTGTTAAAAAGCATTGAAATGACTGACATTTGTGCCTTTGGCCCTTTACAATGACGCCGAATCAATCCAAGTTTGGAAGTCAAATCAATGAAACAATCATACATAGTTTACAGTCTCGTATTGTAATATTGGTTAATTTGCTTGATATTGTTCAGTTGTCGTGTTGGGGAAAAACTATATAAAAAGGCAAAAATCGTTGAAGGGTCAAGGGAGATGACGGCCGGATTCACCAAAACCTTGAAAAGATGGTCTTTCATTAATTTAATTTTGTTTTCATAGAAAATTAACGATTATGATCTATTTATTTATTCATCACAATCAAATTCTGTCGGCTTGAATATTCAAATTCAACAACTTTTTTTCTCTATCTTTTCCATTACAAACGCATGCAAAAGATATCAAACGTTGTTTTGTTTGCATCTTTTGTATGTAATCTGGTCTAATTAACTTTATCCTCTATGGGTCTTTTTTGATAATCAACCAATGTTCCTTGACAAAATGAGATTGCTTACCAATGATAACATGGTCAAATAAAAACAGCATGAAAAACAAAAGGGTAGACATGAAAAATATATTAAAAAAAAATCAAAGCAAATTAATTTTCTGGCCATGCTTGTAGTCTCTTATGATCATTTGCGGCAACCAGTATTCCTCCATTTTGAGGGGAACAAAGCCGGACAGAGGAAAGTGCCATGTTGAAATGCTTGGCCTTGGTACCAAGGTACTCGCTCCAAGTGACTGGCCTATAAAGTGGTGGTTGACTGGGTCCTAAAAGCTTCGAAAATGGTGAGATTTCCTCACTGGCCGGTGGGCCGTACAGGTAAGCAACCGAGAGACGATGCTGGGTCCGGTTCACTACTGCCCGGTGGAGCACGCTCGGGTACGAACCGTTTGATAGTATGTGTAGGAGGTCGCCGACGTTGATGATCAGTGCACTGGGAAGTGGTGGAACCGTGACCCACCCGGTCCCTTCCCGGTGTACCTGCAATCCACTTGTGTTGTTCTGGTGGAGAATGGTGAGCAGGGTTGAATCGGTGTGCGCTGCTAGACCCATGGCTCGGTTTGGGTCCGGACAAGCCGGATATGAATTCAATTGCAAGGCACCTGATGCGTCTTTGAAGTCGGCTTTTGGGCCAGCCCATTTGACGTCTTCCTTAGAGATGCCCAACGAGCCTAGCATTAGCCACATAAGCCTCACTGCAAGCTTCTTCATCTCTCTCTCGTACTCTTCAATTATGTCGCTGAAATGAAAGAAAAAGTAAATATAATCAGAAATACCATTTATGATAGGAAATTAATTAAGATCCTAACAAACATTATGGATATGAAACTAGGCACACAGTAGCAATTATGGGTCTTATAATTGTTAGAAGCTTTGGTAATTAATTGCATTAAGAGAAGAAATGGGTTTTGTATTTAATTAGCTTTTAGTACTTCCCCACATACACACCCAAAAACAGAAGAAAGAAAGAAGAATACGACCATGAAAAAAGCAAACAAGATTAATGCGCTTTTACGCGTGCATGAGCATGTAAGATAGTACCAGAATTTGCCGTGATCTTGGGGCCAAAGTTGGCGGAATTGCTCGAATGGCGAGCCTACGATAGTATAACCCTCGGACCACATGAGCTTTGGGAAGAAGGAAGAGATCCGAGCGTGGCCATAGCCGGAGACACCATCGGGGGAACGAGCTGCTTTGAGCTTTTGATGGACGGGAAGAGAGAAAAGGCTCCGAGCAGTGCTCTCAACGTCATCAAGCAAGTTGTTGGAGATGCCATGGTTTGTAACTTGGAAGACACCCCAAGTTTTGCATGCATGGCCGATAAGGGCGAGGGCATTCGGGTCAGTAAGATCGATAACTGGCACGGAATTATCTGAGGAGCCAAATGACTGAGCACTGCTGGAATTAGGAAGCTCGTGATCCAGCAGTCCCCATGCGTAGGAGTCAGGTAATTCTTGTAGAGAGTTGAAGTCCGGGTGTTTGGGGTATAGGTGGACAGGATGGGCTCTAAAGGCATCTGATAGTCTTGAAGGCATCGTGAAAGTTGTGCCAGATCGAGGAAGACAACAAGTGAGAGAGAGAGAGAGAGAGATGTTTGTGTGCAGAAGAAATGGGTGTCGCAATCAACTATAGAAACTAGTTTGAAAGAAGTTGGAAGTAGTGGGGAACGTACAGTGGCAGAAGTACTTCATGAGCTGTGGTCGAGAACACACGGGATAACACGAATGAAGCTTGAGATATTGATAACTACGAAGCTGAGTTTATATAGAAAGCAGCAAGACTAATGCTGCCTTTTTGGCGGATCTTATCAGATCATGAATTTAATTTAATTCCTCTACTGATTTAATTTTCATAAATATCAAATTTAACTAATATCATTTGATTTTCATAATGATGAGATGATAACTACGAAGCTGAGTTTATATAAAAAGCAGCAAGACTATTACTCATGCCTTTTTAGGCGGATATTATCAAATCATGAATTTAATTTAATTCCTCTATTGATTTAATTTTCATAAATATAGAATCTATGTGGTATTATTTGATTTTCATAATGATGAGATGATAACTACGAAATTGAGTTTATATAGAAAGCAGCAAGACTAGTATTACTCATGCCTTTTTTGGCGGATATTATCGAATCATGAATTTAATTTAATTCCTTTACTGATTTAATTTTCATAAATATAGAATCTAACTAATATCTTTTGATTTTTATAATGATCAAGATATTTATTATATTTATTTTTTAGTAATGCTATATACAATTTTAGAGTATACAAGTTCTGCACATTCTCTTTATAAAAGATCTTAGAGTAAGATTCATTATTAAAAATTAATTTTTTATATAAATTTCATATTTATTCACTTTTTTCAAATGGAATGCAAAGGCCGGCTTACACATTTTAGAATTGTAAATATTATTTTACTTTATTTTTATATAATTTTCTTATAAATAATTATCCAGTCATAATTGAAGATATATACCGAATTTTCTTTCCCTTTCTCATTCTTAATTTGTTTTCATTTAAATGTCTGTTATATTTTATATTTCTTTGAAGACGGGGGAAGCTAGGGTGGATTTTTTCAAAGGTGGGATGAGATTATTAGTGTGTTGGACGGATTGGTAGTTTCTTAAAAGAGGGTTGAGTGGTGTTGACAGAAGGGGACAAGATATGAAAGGGGAGCAAGTGTTTTTGTATTGGATAGGGAAAAGAACAAAACAAGAAAGGACTATCCTGTCCTTTACAGACAACATAACTGAACCAAAGAGAGGCATCTATCTCAAACTCTCAAAAACCCCAAGAGGTATTACACGAAAGGGAAGGGCCCTCGCTCTCTCCATGTGCCTCTGTCTTGTCCTCAAGTAGAAAAACACCTAAATCAGTCACACCCCCCACCCATCCCCGACCACCCCCCTCCCCTCCAACCCCTCCCCCCCCCCCCCCCCCCCCCCCCCCCAAAAGCTCCCCCTCAATTCCTTTGATCTTTCTGAGCTATAGGACAATATCCCCCTTTACTAATTTGAATCCTAATCTTTTTCTCAAATATGGACAATGCTGGCCTGCCTTCATGTAAAGTAAATTAACGAAAATCGACTTCCCAATACAAGTTGCTTGATCTCTCTAAATTGGCGGCAGATATCTCCTCTTGAATGTATTTTGGTGCCTCGCTAGCTTGGGGGGAGCTGTCATGGCAACTTGTTAGGAGATGTTTTTGTGATCAATGGGAGTAGATCATGAAGATCGATCATGTTGAAGGGTGTTTTTGTCCAACAGCACAAGAATATAAGTGGGATGAGAACTCATGATCCTACGCTTTTCACTCAAAACATTTGGTCATTTCCAAGGAAAAAAAGTAGTAAAGTTTATTTTGGTATTTTGCGGTTAGATTTGTTTTGATCATTAGTTGTCCCATATGAACACAAGTGGGGTCCCAAAAGCCACCGATCGACCTTTCGTTACTCATCATTTTCAGATGTGTTATAAAGAGAAAAACACTGCTCAATGCGTCATTTTGTTGTTCTTTTTATTAACTCAACGCATATCGATCCTTCCACCGTCCCCTACAATTTCTCCTTTTTATCCTTGGACAATAAGTAATTAGAATGTTCAAATTTTCTTTCATGTGTGTATGGTTGCCAATGTCACACACCAATAATAGGATATGATCTTAATTTACTGATCATTCGCCTCCAATACATCATCGATCATATATATATAGGATACATGACCATCACACACACACCATGATGAGACATGGGCTGCCCCTTCCACGACTAGATGACCCACATACATGAGACATTGGCCTGTGAGCACGAGCGCATGCACATACATGCCTAATAATATCAATCTACGTACATGCATATGCAATTCACGTGGCACGACACATGGGGAGGTCGGGCAGTTAAAGACGGTTGCCAGTTACCTAGCTGTAGCAGAAACAATGATTTTGGGGTGAAGTTTTTGTCAGCTGCTCAGTATGCTGCATTCATTTTCAGCTTTCTTTTATTTCTTTGCCACATATGCATGCTGAATATTATTCTCTCTCTATATATATGGAATACCTCATGAGCCCAGCTTGAGATATTGTTTCTTCATGATATTATGTGCAAATTAGTTTATTGAAGTATAAAAGAAATACTATAAAAATCATGATTTTTTAAAGATCTAGCAAAAACATTCTCATTTCCTCGAAGAAATTAATAGAAAGTTAATTTTTCGTGAAGGCCATACCCCATGACTATATTAAAAAGCTTTTGTTTTGGCACTAGTACTGGCCAGAAGTACGGCAAAGGGCTGCAGGCTGCTTTAATTTGTTTTGTTTTCACTTACCTATCATGCATAGCGCGCGTTGGCGTGGTGTATGCATGCATGCATTATTGATGTTGCAAGTGTCCAACATTAGGCATGCATGTCTATATATACACATATATGCGATGATCATGGCAAATGATCTCAAAACCCAAGTCCTTAAAAGAGATCACTCGCTCTCAATCATGTACATGGATCACAGCCACATGCATCCTTTTATTCTATATTGATGAGAGAGAGAGAGAGAGAGAGAGAGAGAGAGAGAGAGAGAGAGAGAGAGAGAGAGAGAGAGAGGAAGGAAAGGGGGGGGGGGGGGGTGGGGGGGAGTCCATAACATTATTTGTTAGATACATTAATCCATGATCAGATCATTTCTTGAATCCATTGTTCTAAATCATGTGTGGTTTGCGTGGGAAAATAGATTCACGCTAGCTCCACATAAATATATGCACTAAGTGTCGTTTGGAATTTGGATTTCAGTCTATCTAGATGCGCTTCCGTGTTTGATTTAGATAGGTGTGTACAAAAGAAGCAATAATAAATATAACATAAGTATATAAAATATTGAATGTGGTAGACATAACTAAATTTGGAACATCCCACTTTGTTCATAATTTTCAACTCTTTTATACTAAATTTGGAAAATCCCACTTAGTTTAACTTTTCTTTTAATTTTCTAGTTGGAGAAACAATGAATATTTGCATGAGAAAAGAAAGATTGATCTTTGGGTTTCAACCTTATTGGATGGCATGATCATTTTCGTTCATAAAATGTGTATGCTATTCTTTAGCATCTTAATTGGATGAAGACATTTAATTGCTTTTAATAATTAAAAAGCTTTTATGGTGATCAAATTATTCAAAAGTTTTGGTATTAAAAAAATGACACGAGATAAGGTTTAAGTGGAAATCATCAAACAGCTGCAAGATATATAGACATTAATATATATATATATATAATTAAGACCACAGTTGCTTGAAAAATGGGGACAAAAAAAAAGAAGATCGAAAAAAGCAAGCCATGGTAATCATGCATATATACTTTGTATTCTCATCGTGCATTTTGGTTTAAAATGGTGGAATTCCTGATCAGCTTTTATAAGTTAACCGTACAGAACATGTCATAGTTTCGAGAATATTCACAAGGTGCATGCCCACGTAGGATTATTATTAATTTCAGGCAATAAATTTGAATTAATTAAGGACGTTAAATTTTTTTGATACATTTGGGGGAGGTTTCGAATTAGAGACATCCATTTTAGATGCTGGGATTATACCAATCAGGCCATATACCTTTAACATTAAGGACATTAATTACGTATTTAGCAAAGATGTTTTTTCTCATGCTATAGGCCTGCCTCGATCATTTTGCTCTAGCAAAGTTGCAAACATATTCATCATGAGATTGTAATTTTCAGCTTGGAGGCAGTGATCCGAGGGGTGTGAGAGGGATGAGTGACCATATATGCAGGCATGGCATGATAATTCATCAGAAAAATGGCATTTATTTATAACCTTTAATTTTCTTCCTTAAACTCATCGGTTCATTTCACCAGCTAGAGGCTTAAATCAACCAAAGGAATTGGCCGTCCTTCAGTAATCAATCAGGCAATTAAGTTATGATGATGCTTATACATACATACATACATATATGTATTAATTTGCTATATACAAAGCCCTGATCATTTGTTCTATCAAGTGGCTGGCTAGTTCGTACTTTGGCAGCTTCTATCAAGTGGCCGGCTAGTACGTACAATGATAGATCTATCCTTGTTCTATCAAGTGGACTTGTTACGCATTAGATAAGATAAGATAGGATATTTAATTGAAATAGTAGTAAAAATTTTTAGTTAAGATGAGATGAAATTGTTTGTAAAAATAATATATATATGTGTTTGGATAGTGAGATTTTTGAGTTAAGATATTGAGATGGGGTGATTTTAACTTTTTGGAGATTTGATAAAATAGTGCATTGGGTCTCACCAATCATTGAAAAGTATTTTTAATTATTGGGTGGAAAAATATTATGAATATATTAAAAATAATTAATATATATTATTAATTTAAAAACTCATAAATATTTTTAGTTTCCCAAAATATATTTTTATATTATTATATTGTGACCTATTTATTATACTGTATTTTATAAAATCTGAAATATATTTTTCTAATTATATATTACAATAAAATAAATAATTCTAATAGATAATTATATATATTAAAAATGGTAGATATCTTTACTGTAGCATTAGTTGAAAAATCAGAGATGAGATAAGATTTTGTTTCTAACTGTTTTGATAGGCAGATGAAATACAGCTCAGATGAGATAGTTTGTACATCCAAACCTAGCCTAATGTCAAAGGAGTTTTGCTACTCATCATTTTCACACATGCACCACATTTTTTTTTTTTTATTCTTCTTAAACTAATTGAATTCTTCTAGTCATCATCTATATATCATACATTCAATATGAGAAAAAAATGTGATATATGAAGATAATTAATAGAATTTTTCATGTCAAAATAGGCTAAAAACTCGAAAATATAAAAAGACATTATAAATCCTTGTTTTCTGAGAATATTTTATAAATTACTCGCATCGATTGATCATGCAGTTTTCGAAATATTAAGGTGATGATGAGTAATAATACACTTATAATTCTTTCACAATTAATTTATAATTTATTTTTAAGCAACTAATGAAATTATCATGATACCCGATCTATTAATTAAAAATATATTTTAATATTACAAAATTACTTTCCATTTCAAGAAAAGTTATAAAATAATTATAAGGTTATCATTTTTAGAAAATGATATATCATATTTATATATATATATATATACACACGAAAATGGCGTACGCGTAGGATGTTTCGACCTTTTCTGATGAATATCGATCCAACTGATTGATCGAAGCACTAATACGTACGGACATTAACAGCTGTGCGTGATATATATAGATATATATATAGAGAGAGAGAGAGAGAGAGGTGTATCTTTTCATTTTTTGTTGGCAGGGGTCCACAAAGGCGAAAAATAAATATTAAAAAATAGCTTAAAGTTTGAGACCTTTTGGACTGATCATTATTGTTGTGAATATGTAGTTTAGTGCACTTAAGAATTTCCTTTTATCTTTTTTTTATATACATGATGTGTAGCAGCGAACCAATGGAAAAGTCCACAGTACTCCAACATGCAACAGATAATCAGACACATCTAGATACATAACAATCATGCCACATTCCACACTAGCTAGCTACTGCTAAATTATTTAATATTTTTTAATCACATAATTATTGTAATTATTTTTCACTTATAATCGTTTGATATTGCATCAAAAGATTATGATTAAGAAGATGATATATAAAAGCTTATGGAAAATCATACTATGTCCACCAAATGTACTTGTCCATTAATATTTTTTTATTTTTTATTTTTTTTTAAGGTTAAAAAAGTGACCATTAGTGAATTTATTTATTTTTTTCTTAATATTTAAGGATTTTTAAAAAATAATTAAAGATAAATAATAATAATAATAAATCATTTATATATTATAGTGTGCACATTTGGTTGGCATATTTGATAATCACTCTAGCATTAATGTCATATATATAACTAAGATACAGCTAAGATGAATTCAAGTTTATTCAAAGAAAATGGACATTATGAAGGTCAAACTTAATCAAAATGAGTGTCGCATGGAGCTCTTAGGGTTTGTTTGGATGTTACAGATGGTATCATTTCATTTCATCTTATCATCACATCTCAATATTCAAACACCATTCAAAATTTCAAGCATACACTTTTTAATTTCAAATTTTCAATTTTTTCATCTAATTATTACATAATCATTATAATTTTCTTGAATTTCTAAACAAAACACAAAAAACAATTCAACATTTTTAAATCTCAAAATAGAAATTATATTTTAACAATATTTTAACTTTGTAATATTTTTTATTTAATTTTTTCTCTCTCATTTCCCAAAAGTCTACAAGATATCATAACTCAAACTATTTTATTATTATTCATGAACCATTTCATTACTATTTATAGATTTCTCATCTCATCTCATTTTCTAAACATCTCCTAAATGCGTGGAGCCTGTGGCAGTACACAAACCATTCACGCCAATGAAAAAAATGTTCAAGAGCTAGGGTGGCTATATATATTAATATATGATAGAAGGGATATTGCGAGAGACCTAACATTAATCCATCTCCAGTAGTACTGTTGAAGGCACTTCAAATGATCATGATTATATATAAATGTAGCTCTGCGTTTATTCTTCGGTTGCATGAGTTCCTACAACTTAAGGGAAGGATAAAAGATATAAAGACAAAGGTATTGCTCGATCGATCATATACTTTATTACTATAATTACAGTGTTCCAACACATCAGACATTATCTTCTTCAGTCTTCCCCACCATATATTATTACTTTATTATTTGCCTTAATTCCCTTTTTGTTTTTTCCAGTTCTTCCTTTATGTTTTTTTACACGGGAGCCCGGTTTGAAATGAATGGAGAAATAGTGTTATTCAAGGTATTTACACTACATATCATATATGTGTATTTTAAAATTATTTTTTAAATTAAATTATATTATGTAAACAAAATGTTGTTTAAAGACTTTCAAATAAAACTATTCGAGAAAATAACCACTGCTAGCATTATGAAGAATGAAGACATGGTGGGATGGAATTTTTTTAAATCAGTTATGCTAGCTAGTTGTCCCAAGGATCCCTATTGAAAATGGGTCCCAATATAAATTTTTTTTATTTATTGGTAAAGGAAGTGTTTTTTTGAATGATGTTGTAATTTTTTTTTAAATGTTTAAGGGTGAAAAAAAAAAGGCCAAATGGCCTCATCGGGAGAATTTGTCAGGCGACATTGTCGATGGGTGTAGCACGACTCTTTTTAAATTGATGTTTCTTGTGATCTTTGTTTCATAATTTTGGCAATGGAGTAATTTCTACGTTGCTAATATCGGCAATCGGTCAATCACAATAGTTATTCTATTCTTATGGTATATCGACAATTGGTAATTTGTCGGGCTACATTACTAGTTACCATGGTATAATTTAATTTAAAAGAGAAATTTTAAAATTTGAGTATGATAAATCAAATATTACCAATATTTAAGTGATATAAATAGTGAACTCTACACACCAATTTGAAAATAAAATTTTTCTTTTCTAAACAATATTAGTAAAAAAATGCAAAAAATTGATATTGTTAGAAGACTAATTGAACCCAAAAATGCACAAATTTTAGTTATATATACGAATAAATGATACATTTATTTTAAAATACATTGTGGATTATCAAATTTAAGGACTATTATTTAGGCAAAAGTAATACTAAATATAATTATAATGCGTCATAAATAACGTATACTCCAATTGGAAAAAAAAATTGGATTAATCCACCATAAAAAACTAATTTTTTCATGTAGGTGATAGATTTATTTACTTTTTCAAAAAAAAAAATACAAAAATTACATACCTTAAAACTTCAAATATCATTTCTCTTCAAATAAACTAGTCCAATTATCATACTTTCTCATCAAGAGCAATATGTAACACAATCTGTTAATCCAACATGAATACGACACGATAATAGCGGGTTTTGGTCAAAACAGGTTGACCCATTAAGACATGATTACTTAATGGGTTGATAACAAGTCAACCCATTATGACCTGTTAAAAAAATTAAAGTTACAATTATACTTTTTTACCTAAAAATAAAATTGTTGAGATTTTAATTTCGATATTTTTATTATTTGGATTGTAATTTTGGCTTATAATTAATTTTATATTTTTTATAAATATTGTGATTTTATCATTTATATAAAATTATGCTAAACTTAATAAGGTAATCAAACAACGGGTTAATTTTAGATTTGTTCAATCAATTTACATAAACAGATTGAAACAGGTTGGGTCAGGTTAACTTATTTCATAGTATTCGTTAACGAGTTGTATTGTGTCAACCCGTTATGTTAATAGACCGTATTAGAATTTAAAATTTTGACACGATAAGTTGAACATGTTGTGTTCGGATTGACCCATATAGTTAATATACATGCCTTGACATAATACGAATCCTTGACACAATACGAATACGACCCTTTAACACAATATAAGATCATTTATACTCACTAGGCCTATTACTTTTCACAGCAACTTTCTTCCACAAGATATCCTTTTTGAACGATATGGTAAACTCTTTGTTGGTCTTTCTTTCTTGTTTTTGTCATTGTCTGCATCACCTCTTGCGTTTCCCGCCGTTACACATCCAATTGTAACTTCTTTGTACGAGAAGTCAAAGTGAACTGCGTTGTTAGTACGAGAAGTCAAATTATTAACCCTCCAAACAAGAATAACAGATTCAGTCCCAAATCCTTAGTAGGATGCCAAGAGATCAACCAAATAGCATATACTTAATTTGGTTCTTTAATATCTTTTCCGATCGACAACCTTATCAACCATGCAGCTGGATGGGTTGTAGTACTATTCATCATAAATTCCAGGTCATAGATGAGAGAAAAGTTCTTGGAACCATGGTAATTAAGGACAATAGGAAGAACAATAATTGCAGAAAGCACGTTATTAATTAATTTAAACTACTTCGATCCATCAACGAGAAAAATGTGGGCGACATATGCTTGTCCTTTATTTGCTCGAGAAGGAACACCCATGACATTGGTTACAGCACTGATCTTGTACTTTTTCTTCCAATTTATCATCTTTTTCATAATTTGTTCAAAGCCCCCACACTTCCTCTTTAATGGAAGGCAAAGCTATCAGCTAGCCATGGTTGAGTCATGTCGGACAAAGCAAAGTGGCTGAAGTACACACAAATCTATAAAAATATTTGTTTTGGCAGCTCAAGGAATACTCAAAAGTATACAGTACGAGGCATGCATATGTAAAAATGCTCAGCGAATAAAACAATGGCCAGTCTTTTTAAATACAGTAGTACTTGTGAGTTTGGGGTAGGAATCGAGATCTGAATGGTACTTGTACCGTAGCATGATTCTTCCCAAAGCGAAGAACCTAAAGAAATGGGACCTAGAGATACCAAGTTTGAGGGAGTAGTACTAGTTTGTCAAAATTTGAAGAAAAAACCAATTTGAAAAATGGGATGTGAGCGCTAGGGTTTATTTTACTGTATTTCGAACGTTAATGGGCAATTGATCAAGACACACTAAAAACAAAACACACACACACATACCGATTATTTATATATAGAAATATTATGTGCGTACTTCAATACCTATATTGATTTGTTAGGATGCTTCAGTTGGAGTTATCGATACATCCCAACGTACGTAAAAAGAAAATGAATCATGCACGAGACGACGTTCGTGAAAAGAAGGCAACGAAAAAACACCAAAATAAAATAATTGTGGCCCTTCAATATTATATATATATATATATATGAGAAAGTAGCAATATCATATTCATAGAGCACAGAGAAGAGGTCTAGCTGCAGAGTGAAGGAAGCAGAGAATGAGACAACATAGAAAGAACAAAAACGAAAAACTACGCAGGGTAAGACACTTGAAAACTCGTCCCAAGATAACATAACAACAAAATGTACATGAATGATTCAATCTGTTACTATTCCTAGCTGTACTTTTGCTCTCAGTTTTACTATCTTTTCCTTGTCAGTTTGAATATAGGAATCATGCAAAACTCCAACCTATTTTATCAGCATTCATGACAGTATGAACTGTGAACTGAAAAGTACATGTCCCTTTGAGTTAAAAATAGTAGTCTTACTGTGGAATCCGTGAAAAGCACGAGAACGGGAAGCTCCGAGTGGAAGACAGATAACTGCAATGGGGCCGGCTCAAAGATACAGGTTATTCTGTATCATCTGCATAATTAAATTAATAAATGTTTTACTTGGTATGAATCATGCGTGCGTGTTGAGATGTAACTCATGAGTCCTTTACCAAGCATGTCTAATCTGTTAGGCCGACTTTTTTTTAACTTATATAAGACTAAATTATAGTTTCTAACCCTTTAATCAATCAATCATTCGTGCTGAATTGATCATATTAAAATAGCCGTCTGGCCTTAACCAAAAGATTGGAAAGTTCTGACAAGATAATTAATAATACAGGAAAAAACCAAGGGTGATCACTTTTCTAACTTGGGTGGAGAAGTAGGTGCAATTCCAAAACATCTTTAAGACAGACGAAAATATTTTGTATATAAAAATTCTCTAACTCCTTATATACTTCATTAATGTTATGAATTACATCATTTTTATTAATATAAAATAATTATTTTAACCAATCACATCAATAAACTATATAAAAAATAAGCAAAAATAAATATATGGAGTAGAACATGCTCGAATTGTGTTATAATTATTGAGTAAAAAGTGTGTTCGTTAATGGTTCTAAGAATCAAATAATTGTTATCACAATTTATTGGGTTGGATCGTCGTCTTGACCTCCTGTGCTCCCACCCGCTTTAATCCAAAGTGACAGAGATCACTGCCACATTATCATTGTTAGTGCGTGGAGACTCCTCAAGCAATCTGCAATTTGGTCCTTCACAAGATCATGTCGCAGCAACATAATGACTTGGCCAAGCATATCAAAAGCGTATAATGAATAGACATTAACCTAAGTGGGATTTAAGTATATGAGCACGTGATCAGTGATAATGTCACAAAAATTATGTCAAGAGTTAATCCAGAACAAACGATCATGTAGACGGTGATAAAGATCATGGAACTTGGTAGTCTATATTGTAATCTTCTATTCGATTATATGAAATAAAATTAAATAAATTAGCCAAAATTGGACATTTTAGAGACTTCTCTTAGCTCAATAGTAGGGCTGTGCATAAAAAGCTTGGACCCGATCCATCCGACATACCCGTCATGGGCCCACCCGACTAAAGTCGGGTTCATCGGATCAATCCCAATCACGGTTAATTACAAATAATTATCGGTCGAAACCGATGACCCGATCAATCCCACTCTCAGAGAACTTATCCTCAAACCCTAACAGCCGTTCATCGTCGCCGTTCACCACCTTGAACCATTTTCTTGAGAAACTAAGGAAGTGGATTCATGCAGTACCAGTAGCAGGCAGCGAGTTCGGATGCAAAGAATTAAGCACTTGAAATTCTAGTAAAAACCGAGGCAGCTTCCAATTAAGCTTGATCCAAGGGAAAACCGTGTTAAAAAATACAAATTAAACCAATAACAGAGCTGATTACTTTGATCTAAAGGGGAATTCAGCTAAATAGACAAAATCAAGCTCTGCAAAATGATAATAAAGTAAAACCAAAAAATATTCTAGATGCTAGAAACAGATCGAAGAGGCCTACAAAATCCAACAAATGGGTCCTTCTCAGAAATCAGAAGCAGAGAGAAAAAAGATCCGGTCAAATCTAACTCAGAGAACTTCCCATGACCGAAATGCTACCTTGAACTGTTTTCTCGAAACCTTCCGATATGGGTATCTCCTTCAATGTCTCAAAGACCGATACGAGGTTCCACCCAAAGCCTCTACTTCCTCCTGAGGTGAAGGTCATCGAAGATCTCCTGAGGTGAGGCATCCGACAAGTGCTAGAGGGAGAAACGACGATAAACGGTGACGATCTGCAGTGGGCCATGACCACCCTCGAGTTCGAGGACTATGTGGAGCCCCTCAAGGTGTACCTGCAAAGGGAGGGTGAGTTTGGGAGGGGAGGAGTAGGAGGAAGAGTAAAATGAGGGACGGACGATGAGAGTTTGCAAAGCGTGTTTCTGCAAATCAAAATATGAATGTGAAATGATTGAAAGCAAGAAGAACGGGCTCGACCCGATCCGCAAGTTCACGGGTCGGGTCGGGTCGAGATGTTTCTGTCTCGCCTGCGGGTCGAATCGGATCAGGCCCAAATCTGATCGGACCGGGTCACTGTGCAGGCCTACTCAATAGAATACCATCAACAACAAAAATGTTGAAGAACTCTTATGAGAGATGTTAAATTATCTGGCCCTATTGCCATGGAAACAACGAGATCTTGGTGGGTGACATTTCTTTTTAATATAATAATTCATTCCATCCACACGGATTGCTACATGATTCAGAACCTGATTTGATGGAATTCGAGATTGCCGCAAGTCAAGTGAATAAACAAGGCTTCTGCGATAATGTTCACGCTACATTAGGTTGAGAGATTACAGACACAAAATTAACACAACAATTGGATACATTTTGGATACATTTCCAACACTTGGGACTACAATTGATCAGCTGCCGGAGAAACACAACATGGAACACTCAGAAGACAATCGCCAGTTAAGTAAACTGACTGGTTAGGAAGACGATCTATTACCTTCAGTATGGCATGATCCTGTTTATGCTGACCCAAATTCTGTAAACCATTTCTCATGCTTTTCTATGTCAGCCGCAGAAACACTTCGTTGGACCTTCCCTAAGGCTTCTTCAAAGTCGCACATGGCAACAGGGTCATTTGAAATCTCGTCCTTCGGCATGTTCTTAATCTCATCACGTGTTTTTCCAGCTATTTTTCGCCTCATGCCATTCAAGGAAGCATCCCGACAAACATTTGTTAGATCATCTCCACTGTAACCATCTGTTCGGTGAGCCACTTCATCAATATTTACATCAGGAGCGACCTGGTATATGATAAATATGATTCAATGAAAAAACATAAACCGTAAAATATATTGATGCTTCAAAATATAATTATCTTCCATCACAGAACTACTTTATCCAGCCAATAACAGTAGCATAAATGCAGAGTGAACGCACAAGCAAGAAGACAGACTTATTGAAAAGTGTTGGCTTCTTTAGTAAACATGCATATACGATTATATGCCAATCAAGTTACATTGATGTTATCAATCCAGGAAGTTCGAAATAAGCCAAGAAATTCATATAACACCACAATTTTTTTTATAAGTAATACTACTACACAAATTCAAAATCAAACATGGTACAAAAAACACATAAGATCTTCAATTCTTCATAACATTGTAATCCAGTACATGGCAAAAATACAGGTGTAAACTAATTTACCTCAACAGTTTTCAAATTGATCCGAATAAGCTCCTTCCGGCTCTCAAAATTTGGAAGAGGAATGTAAATACGCTTTTCCAGCCGCCTCCTGCATTAGATTACACCAAATTAGATAAGAAACTACAAATGGTAATATTTGAAATACGTCTACATATAAAAGAGAGTAATTATAGTTGACAACTCATCCGGAAAACAACACCAACAGAAAAAAGCAACAAACAGAAGACCAACCTCAACGCCTCATCTATGTCCCATGGAAAGTTAGTAGCTGCCAAAACCATCACTATTTTACGGGCACCATCTTCTCCTGTGGAACTATTGTTTACGCCATCCACCTGAACTAGGAGTTCAGACTTTACTCTTCTGGATGATTCATGCTCCCCTGATGCCCTGAAGAAAATAAATTATTTGAATTTGGGATCAATAAAAATACAAAACATGGTCAATAAGAATATTTCAACTGATATAAATTTTAAAGCAGAACGAACATATTCATGAATCTGGTTCTAGTTTGCACATGTACAGTGAAAAGAAATTCATACAATAATCAGAGATGCATATTTAAATATTCAACTGAAAGGTTAAAAACAACATGGTTTTGGAGGAAAATAAATGATTGAAGTTCTGAAGATCGCGAGTGGACCATGGATGAGCTTAGAACTTTCTTTTTCAATACCTTATTCCAATGGACAATTGTAATAGAATTCAATGGCTGAGCATCATAACTTTCTTGTATCAATTGTTAATCATGCCTAGGTGTTTCTCTTGTATACGACCATGCATGGGCTATTCATATTGCTATCAATAAAAGTTCTTGCTTACCTTTCAAAAATAGGTTAAAAACAACAGGATATATGCGCCAAGTATATGTCTACAAATGATCAAAACTATATGACCAGCAACACAATAAAAGATGGGATAACACATGAGACTAATGATTCTGAGATTAAAATAAATAAAATAAAAAATAAAAAAGATTTACTTAGATCTTACGGTGGAAGAAGAAGTAAAAATCAATAGGCTTTTCAAATATCCACAAGTAATGGTGAAAGAGTTACCCTCGAGCATTGCAGAGAGAATCAATCTCATCAATGAAAATAGTACTAGGCGCATATGCTCTAGCAAGATCAAACAAGCACCGCACCATGCGCTCACTCTCCCCACGCCACTTAGAAGCTAATGTAGCTGAGGAAACATTGAAAAATGTGGTGCCACACTCTGTAGCCACCGCCTTAGCTAGTAGTGTCTTCCCAGTTCCTGGAGGACCAAACATGAGGACACCTTTCCAGGGTCTTCTAATTCCCTACAAGAAAAGAAGCAAAAGCTTAACCCAACCAATGATCTATGCCTGCAAAAACTACATATAATTGCATGAGAGAAAATCGCTCAACTCATGGAGATGCAGCAATGTGGGATAGAGAAATACTATAAGCCTCCCACCCCAATTGAAGTGTGAGGATTGAATTTGAGTGGTCACATCCAATACAACTGTTATGTTGAGATGTCCTTCATTCAAATGGACTCAAAATTAACCCAGCATGTAAAATGTTAAAGGCTAAAACAGTGATAGAGCATAAAGAAATTTGCTTCTCAGCACATACTATGGGCTTAATAGGCCTATGTATAATTCAAAGTGAGAGATGAACTGATATCATGTCTCAACACCATAATTACCTCTGATTGTAAGAACTACTGAATTTCATTAAAAAGAAGATGTGATGTACTTTTATGCTAGCTAAGCTTTAACCAACCAAGAGTACCTGGAAATACTCAGGCATCCATAGAGGAAGCACAACAGCTTCTTCTAGCAGTCTTTTTGCTTCACTAAGCCCAGCAACATCATCCCATCTTACTCCGGGACTGGTTTCCAACACGTCCCTTTCAAGCATTGCAGCCAAGTCAGGATCAGGCCCCTCATATTGTCCCTTCTTTGACTTTCCATCTTCAGCATCACCATTCTAATAACACACAGACACACATCATTTAACATGATATAGACAACCTGAGTCTTATTTAATTAATCATAGTTCGGAAAGCAAGTCAGAAGTAGAGTAGGGACTGCATAATTTAATTATGACCAAAAACTGAAGTAGAGTAGGGTAGGGACTGCAGTTTCCTCATATAGCCAAAAATTTCTGAAATCTACAGACTTTTTTATTCCCAAAGAATTCACATGATAAGAGTAAAAAGGTACAGGAAAAATATCAATAACATATAGGTCAATTCATCAATCCCATTCATAGTTTTAATATCATATATGAAAACAAATGAAAAAGACAATACCTGCATACACCATTAACTTGCCTATACGGTAAGTAAAATCCTGAATACAACCTATTCTCACAATGAGGCTTGCAAATATCTTCACAAACCTCAAGGATAAGATAACGATTAGAATCTCAGAGGAACACCATAGTCTGAGTGTTGGACTACAGTAAAACCAATTTAATGCACTTAGATGGGAAAGTAAACCTTTGTTAAGGTAAAATTTGGTAATCATGGCCTTGTCCACTTTAACCTGATTACAAATTGAAACCAGCTAATCGCTTCCTTAGAAAAACAGAACCAAACTTTTGATCCAAAACACCTCATAAGTTGATATGGTCACATCTCAAAGAAAAACCTTGACAGTTACATATTTCAATGTCAATAATTCCAGCCTTGGAATCTAAAGCTTCCATAAAACATCCACATCAGAGGTAAACTTCCAAGTAAAATCTTGATACTTGGAATTCAACTTTATTTGAAACCAGGATACTCAGATACAAAACCTAAAATTCGAAGTTTGGTACCAACAATCACAGAGTAAAGTACCACACAAAATGTAAGACGTATTATAACTCGGGATCAGCATTTCTTCATGCAAGGACTGTAAAAACCAATTATATGATTGTAAACTTGCTCAGAAAATAAAACTCCACCCGCCTATTTATAACAACCAATGGGTCCTCTAAAAATATGCTGAGTTATAGTAATTCTAAACCGTAGTTAACCAAAAGTATTGCCTAAAGTATTTTGCCAATCGCAACTTACCGCCGCATCTCCCTTACTAGATTTACCAGAACCAGGGCCTTTCTTTCCAGTAGTTGATGCTCGAACACCTGAATTAACCCTGCTTGAACCACCAGCCTTTGGAGCTCGGCCAGTTGTATTAGTTTTAGTAGAACCGCGAGCCCAAGTCCCATCTTGTGGCGACTTCCTCATGCCCACTTGACCAGCCCTTGCTGGTCTTCTACTCGTAGGATCCCGATTAGGTGGCTGCCATACATCAGGATCATCCATAGCACCGCCTGAGGAAGTTGGGTACTCATCCAACGGTTGAAAAACAAATGAAGATTTAGCATTTATTGGCGGTGAAGAAGTGCGTCGGCCCGCGGGACTTTCCTTGAATGCCTTCCTCTCTGCATCTAATTGCTTAACAACTTCCGTTTCCTCGGAAAGGGCTTTTTTGACATTCATCCATTTTGCACGAACTAAAGGGTCATCAAGAGTGTTTAGGTGCCTGGAAATTTGAATCAGAATAGAAAACTCAATAGCTTTAAAGTGGACTCAGACACAAACCAGAAAGAAAAAGGGAAATTTTTTATCAAAACGTTTTCCTTCGAGGAAATAAAAAAAGAAAGAAAATTCCTAAAATCGAATCGAAATGCATCAAACTAAACCATGAGTAAGAAAAAGATAACCCAAAAGCAACGAGAGTGCAGCAGAACCCAATAAGCACAAGATTTCGTAACACTGGTCCAGAAATCTCAAAGATTGCCAAACCGAAACCCTAGAAAATGACAGAATTTCGAAAAGTGAAAACTCACTTGTTGATCTGAGCAATGGCGCCGTCGAAGAAGATAATGGAGGTGTCATAGACTCCTTCCAGGGCGTACTCCCTCGCCAGTTTCAGGTGTTCCTGCAAACCCGACAGTGAAGACCCTCCCATTTCCCTCTCACTATCCCTCTCTCTAGGTTTCCGCAGAGAAACCAAATCCGAAGAGCTTACGGTTTCCTTTCGAGGAAGAAGAAGAAGCAAGCTCAGAATGTCCGAAAGCTTCACTCTTTAGAACTTTCCCTCTTCACTAGTTTCTCACTCAGTGACTCTGTCGCTTGATGGAGCAGTGGGCCTGATGGCGACGTTTAAACGGCGAGGGACGGAGAGGATAGAGAGGTTACGAATTGACGAGATTGTCCTTGGGTTGCCTCTTTAAGATTTTAATTTTCCGCAAAAGTGGGTGCTTTTTATGTGTGGGCTTCTTTTCGGGTCTGGCCGTTTAAGGTGTTTTGATTGTGTCTCGGATGGATTGTCGGCGGCCGTTGGAAATGTAGGGCCCATTTTGCAGATTGAATTTTGACAATTAAAGTCTGGCCCAAAATAAGTGGACCCATTTCAGCCTAAAGTCATTTCCTTCTCTTTTTCTTTTTCTTTTTCTTTTATTGTGAAAAATTGCAGAAGCTCCTTTTGGGCTGAAACTTATTACAGCAGCGGTGATGGTGGACCATGGGGAGCAAGAAAGATAAAGTGCCAATGCATCAAACTTTTGGAGTTTTGACAGATGCCGCACCCTACCAAAAAACATAATCAACTCTATGTGAAAAGGCATCGAGTGAGTTGGTTGAAACTCATGTTAAGATTCATCATTCATCGTTTATGAGACAACCAAGATGTATCATCTGGCATAACCAGAGCTGGCCGTATATGTTCTACCTTCATCTCTCTCATCTTTGAGGGTTTTGATTGTGATGATACTTCTCAATTCCAACATCAGAACTTCAAATTTCTGGGCAAATACGAAAAAATGGTTCACGGATACATTTCTATGATGGGAACCTTGTTAAACCAAGAAACATTTTGCATGTATCAGACATCATTGTAGAAAAGTACGGGAATGTATTTCTTGGAAATTACAGTTCTGAATATACGTAACCAGAAGCACTGCTGCTCTTATATCATGAAGGTTTCAATTGCTCATTGTTCAAAAGCAAATGTACTTCCAATTTCAAGGTTTTTAATTAACCTTGTAATTTTTGGGTTACTCCACCATTCCATCTCTGTTTAATTCTTCTAACCCTTTCCTCAGCCTCTCTGCTGCAGCTTTACAATCGCTCTCTATCAAGCCTCCAAAGGAGATCCTAAGATTCCCTGGACACCCACAAGCACTTCCTGGGATCACCACCACCCCATGCCTATGAGCGAGCCACCGAACAACTTTGAAGTCATCGACATGATTCTCTGGAAGCTTTGCCCACAGGTAAATAGCACCTTCTCCTCCTTTAACAGCATCTTTTCCAAGGGGAGACAACGCTTCTAAAACAATCTCTCTGTTCTTGAGAAGATCTTTTACTTGATCAGTGACCCATTCAGGTCCCGATTCTAAGGAGTAAAGGGCAAGGTGTTGCGAAATTATTGAAGCACAGATGGGAATGTTGTCTTGAACTTTGAGGAGTTGAGCTGCAAAGCCCTCTACTTCTGATGGGTATGCTATCTGTATGCATTCAATCATTAGCCCGGACTAGCAGATGGAAGACATTATTCATCGACCAAAACAAATTAAAATCCAGCATAAATGGGCTCAATGTTCATGATTGGCTTGTATCTATTTCTTCGTCTAAACTAGGTCTTTTCTCTTGTATAGCATCCGTGTACTTGGACTTTGCCTATTCCTCTATTGATATTAATAAAATCTTTATTTATAACAAAACATCCAGCATAAACCTATGAAAGGAGGTTAGCTTGGTGTCTCATAACTGTTTAGTTGCCAAAATAAAATGATTATGATTTCATTTTGGAATATCATATTGCTTCTCTCTCAACGGTTTCAAGCTTAATCTGTGCTTAAAAGAGTATAATCATAACACATGAAGAAAAATGAAGGTAATGTACTAGCCCCAGTTTTGAAGGCTTTTTGTCTAAACAGGAAGAAGATGTTGCCAGAGAGGATGATAAGTAAATTGAGATGAATGTTTTTTGAAAGACAATTAATTGACACTAGGAAATAAAGTAACTACTACCGATCAAGTGAAAGATACATCAACTGCTCACCCTTTATAGTTATAGTAAATGCACAATTTGTTCTGCACAAGCTAATGCTCCATTCTTTCTTTCTTTCTTTCTTTCTTTCTTTTTTCTTTTTTTTTTTTTTTTTTTTTTTTTTTTTTGATAGGCATGCTAATGCTCCATTCTAAGTTTGGCAAAAGGAGAGACCATAGCATTACTTACATATCCCACCCGCCATCCCATCATCCCATATGCTTTTGAGAAGGAAAATATGTTGACTATGTGATCTCCCTCCACACAAGAGTGTTTTAGACCATCATACATGAAGTATCTGAGAATAAAATCCAGACAAACCATGAGTAAGTTTACTCCAAAAAAATTGAAACATACTCAAATGACAAATCGATATGATCAGATACAATTGGAGAAGAATTTATGAAAAGGAAACAATAAGATTTCCCAGACTAAACAACATATCAAGCGACTACATCATTGCCTACCTTACGTCATGTAGGGGCACAAGTTGAATGATCAATGCGGTAGTCTAAGATAGGTGCACATGAAATATAACATATATGTATAGGAAAAACTATATAGTGCATATTCCCCTGTCCCGGTAACAAAATAAACGAATTAGATATTTTTTTTTTTGTTAAAAAGGTGGCTTTTTTGTCCAAGATTGAAATTATATTGGAACCATCCATATCCAGATCATTCTATGAAACATATCAAATCCTGCATCTAATTAAATATGATGAATTGAGACAACATTTATGGGTTTACAGGCCTAATTATCTAACAACTGAAAAAATATTTAAAGAAAGCATAATGGCAGCTACAAAAGCCAAGCCAATAAAGAGCTTTACATATTTAAGTTTATATACATAAGGGCATAAATTTTAGGAAAGTACATCCCAATTTTTTCTATATCTCCATAGGTAAATTCATTTATCGCCAACGGAGTAATAACTTGTTTTAATTTCTACACGTTAACTAACCATAAAAGCCAAATATCTTAATTATCTCACACCTGGGAACCAATTTATTAGAAATAACTTCCTTCCTTTGGGCAAAGCTCCATATCAGCTGAACTGCAGACAAGTATAGGAAAACTACTAGCTTGGTATCATTGATACCATTGTTCCTACTGAAAGTATGATGCTTCTCTTTAATGATAAGCATTGCAAGTTATTCCTTTCAAAGTTCAACGTTTTCTATTCCATAAAATTCTGGTTTTTATTCTTTGTTGTCGAAATACAAGAAAATAGCCATTGTCATACACACACATTTATAAATATGTATATATACACACACAATATCATAGCTCGAAGCCTGCTTTTATAGATCCATTTCTAGATGAGAACCAAATAATTCATGTCACAACAATATTTTTGTCCCCTATGACAATTTTTAGGATTTCACACCCCCCCCCCCCCCCCCCCCCAAAAAAAAAACTCTCACCTTCCCAATAAAGAGAAAAATATGAAACAGAAAGAGATAATGATTTGAGAAATAATCATAATACCTAATACATTTACTGGGAAAACATATGAAGAAACTTACTCGTATGTATTATCTACCACAAGCCAAGATCCAGCATCTCTGCAGAGATCAGAAATCCTCTACATAAAGAAGAGAAAGCACATTGTAAGAATATTCAGGACAAATGAAATGCAAGAAAACATTTTGTTTTCAAAAAGTTTTTTAGGCTTGATCAACTGTATTCATTGCAACATACGTCTGAAAAGGATACAGGCATAAACATACATGACCACTCGTGTGAGTCCGTGTGTGTCTATGTACATATATATATATATAGAGAGAGAGAGAGAGAGAGAGAGAGAGACCTTAAGAAGAGGCTCCGGAATGTAAGTCCCACTTGGGTTGCCAGGATTAACAACAGTAACAAGCTTTGGAGCTGGTTTAGTTTCCAGCAAGGTTCTTTGTAACCAGTCTGAGGATCAATATAGTCAGATAAATGGTCCAGACAAAGTTATAATATTGGGGAAAAAACTGAACTGTCGCATGCCTTAAGTTAAATAAACATCAATCCTCCAATATTCTTCTTTTAAAAGAACAAACTATTTTTTATCTAGATATAATTCACAGAAAGCATTGAATTATATATTTCTTTAATAAGCATTGTGGTAGATAAATAAAATAAAATCGAAAATAATAAAAATTTAAACCAACATTTCTAAGAAGATAATGATACTGCCAATGAAACTTCACTGGAGTAGTTTTCCAAAAAATACTTTAAGCTCAACTCATGCTTTTTTTTAATCTCATGCAAATATATCCTGCCAACGAAAGTTTACCAGAATTATTTTCCTTTAAATATTTTAATCTCAAATGCAAATTAAAAAACACATAAATAAAGTAGAGACCATAAAAGCACCATATAAGAGCCACTGGCCACTAGCCACTTCAAGGGTATATTTTTGAGAAATTTGGAAATTCTTGGAACTACTGAAAAGATGGAGATTAATATGGGGCAGTTCAACATTCCACCCTTCTAGAAGTTCGGTTTTGGGTCACGATTAAGAAATTTAATATCTACCCCTAAAATATAGTCACTACTTCAAGAACAATGCCTAAACTCATCCTCCACGGCAAAACCACAACCCTTTCAACGACTAAACCTAATTAGTAAAACAAATAACTAAACCCCTAGTAAACCTCAAGGTGTGTCAAGAGACGTTAGAACAAAGCATTGAGAGCCTGAAAACGGTTCTTGTCTGTTATGTAATGGCAATGGAGAATAACATGTCTAGACTTGATTCCATTATACTACTTATAATTCTTTGAGAACTTGCATACCCATATTGCCCTTTCTGATTAAGTCCTGAACATCAATGGTATCCAATCTCATACAATGAGCAGCACAATCATTAATCGTTGCACATCTAATAGGAAGTCCAATCATGTAAGAGGAAGTCCAATCATGTAGACAGTTGCACATCTAATCTAACATGAGCAGGTCATAAGCTTCTCACCTACATCTGGATAAAGTGTCTGGGGGCTACCAGGACCCACCAGTATATTAGTGATGCCAGTCATCTGGAAGGACATGTAGGCATTGAAATAGTATGGTGCAAACATAACTACAGAATCTCCAGCATCACACAATGTAAGAACAAGATTTACAAATGCCTGCATTGCAATAGGTAGAAAATTGCTTCAGATTCATGAAATGAGTACTAAGGGACTGTTGGAAATCACATCGTTTTGTTTTAAGCCAATGGAATGAGTAACACAAAAAATGATACCAATACACTATTTCTGACACCTGAACATACTAGAAAGAAAAACTGTGTTAAACGAGTAAAGATCATAACTTTCAACACATATGAACTTCAGTATTGGATATAAAAAAAAAAAACTGCAGATATACCAATCAAGGGGAAAACACAACCACAGATGCACACACCTTTTGTTGAGGAAAATTTCTTGACTCGTTTCTTTGGAGGGACGAATTAATTAGTCTATTTCCATCTTCCATCATGTGAAGAAGTTTTTTCGTTAACTAATCCAACGAAATTATATCCAAAAGCAGGATGTAGTCAATGACGTGAGAATTACAAGCAAATATTGCAACATTGATTATGAGGTTGTAAAAAGAAAGCAAACAAAGCACCTAATACACTAAAGAATAAAGCGACCGAGACTAGTAACCACAAGGAACCAATAGAAGGCTTCCATTTATGTGGAACCAAGAATTGGGTTCCATGAAATGGACACTACCCCTCATCCCATTGGCTGAGTAATAAAATAACAAATAAAGGAAACAATTGACTCTCAACTTAACGTTGGTATCTTCCAAAACTCAGATAATTTTGTTTTTTCTGATAGAATTTTAAATAAGAGAAAATAAAATAATAGAAACCATTTGTGGCTACCTGATTTGCACCAGCAGTAACCATCACCGAAGATCTGTACAGTTTATTTTCATCGTGCAACTGCAAAACAGAGATAAAGAATTAACTTACAACTTTCAATTGGACAGTCATATTGGCCGTTTATCAATTTCCATTTCTGACAACAAATTTAAGATGGGAGAAATGCCATAAGTTGAAACGTTGGAAGGGTTGCTTGAGATGGCAGTAGCTACAGAATTCAAATTATTTCATTTCCAAGAAGTCGGGGAGCATCATTTGCGACAAGAAGGGAGAGTTAGCTGAAAGGTTAAGTCACATATAACTCTTGAAGATAGATACCTTTTTTATTAATGCTTCCCTGAGTTCAGGGATACCTTCATCAGCACCATATCGACTAATTGATGGCTCCCATACAAGTTCTTTGACCTTATCCAATGCCCTTTTGGGTGGTTGCCAAAAAACTACACCCTAGAGCATATTTTAACCAAAATCATAAGGAGTTACATAAAGATGCAACTGAGGGACAAAATCGACCGAAAATTACAGCTCTCAAAAGATTTTATACACTCTGAAAATAAAATAAACTAAATGTATAAAAAATAAAAACAAATACAACACTCCACAACTAATGAACAAATATGCATACATAATCGGAACCTTAAATATGAAAGTTCCAAGAAGTGGCTCAAGTTTTTGTGTGAGACAGAGTGGCTTAAAACACCACACATGATTTTGCAGCTGTTGTCTCTCAAGTTCAAAAAAGAATTCTGTTGTTTGGTTCTCTGAAGGGGTTTCACACTGGGATATGCATTGTTAGAGCCTGTTAGGTATTCTTCTCCTTAAATAATAGAAGAGGACGTATGAAATACATTCTATAAATAGTTTTTGGAAACCCTTTTTTCAAATTTTCAACTTGTTTGAAACAACCTGTTTTTAGGTAACGTCACTTCTACTGTTTTATGTTTTCAGTTTAGGAAAAATTAAAAGGTTCCCAATTTTTCTTATCATTCTCTACAGACTGCTTTTTACGTGATAAAAACTAATTTGGGAAGTAAATAAAAAAATAAATTTTCTTTTTTGTAAGTAAAACTAAATGTTAAAAAAAAAAAACCGTTCTTAATAAGGCCATTTTCTTCGAGGTTATCCAACAAACTTTAGTGAGGAAAACCCAAAACAAAAGTGAAGTCACTGAAAGAGCCAATTTTCTAGATCAATTTGGAAAAACAGTTTCTACATATATAATGTCAAGAAAATTGTTCTTGCCCTTTCGTAGGCTCCACTTTACTAAACAAAGAAAGTCCTTTCAAAACCAGCATCAGACACGCCCTAATTTTCCGAGAATAAACAAAAATGATCTCGGTACCTCCATGGTCATCAAAATCAACACCAAACCAATATAGTAACAAGTAGACATTGGAAGTTGGAACACTAAAATACTGTGCTTCATCTCAATTCTCAAAACTTTCATGATAACAGTAACGCCTTAATAACATAACATAGCATTGGAATTAGAAAAACAAACCTGAGCCAAAGACACCGCATTTTTGGCTCCTCGGATCAGTTCCTGTATCTGCGAAAACCAAAAACTCCCACCTCGATCACCACCATAAACAAAAACTTTGTTCCGCACCCGAAATGATACATAAATCCAAATACAAATTGAAGCTGAATACAAATAATTTCAAAGAAGAGGAGAAAAACAAGAAGTCAAGACCATTTGGAATTCTAGCCTGAATACCTGAACCATGACCGGCATATCAGTCTCCAAAGCCCTCCTTGCAAGCTTTCCATATGAACCCATCTTACCCTTTTCTCAAATCAACCAGCCACAATCCTTCAAATGCCAAGTTTTTATACAACCCGCCTACCTAAAAGTGCCAAAGCAAAATGCTAAAGCTTGCCCGGAAAATAAGTAATAAATATACAAATTATCTGAGTTAAAAGATCAAGATCCACCTGATCAAAAGCACAAGCATCCAACTTGTGTGCCTTTCAGAGAAATTAATGGAGCAAGAGGATAGCTCGTCGGCTTTCTTAGCTACAAAGATCAAGTTTGGCACGCTTTCAACAACACATCAACACCCACGGTTATCCATTACGATGTGGCTCCGTAAACAAAAATGATAAACGCGTCACTTTCACAACACTCTACACTCGCAATGTTTTAAAAGATAAGCCAAACAACACGAAGCAATTTGCTTTTGCTTTTTTTTTTTTTTTTTTTTCCTTTTTTCAGTTGCCTTTTTTCGTTCGGACGCCGGGTATTATTGTATATTTTTAAATATTTCATTCTCAAATTTTATTTAAATACAAAATATTATTTTTAAGTTTTTAAATTTTTTATTTAATTATTATTTAATCATTAATCAAATAAAAAATTAAAAAAATATTTTTAAATTTTTGAATAAAATATTAAAAATAATACAATTTTTTAATTTTAAAAAAAAATTATATTTAAATAATTTTTAATTTTATAATATTTTTATTCAATTTTTTCTATCTACTTTTCTCAAATTTAATAAAATATCTTGATTTAAACTGTTTTATTATTATTTATAAATTATTTAATAAATATTCACAAATATTATTAGATGAATAATATTAAGTACAAGTTGTAAATAAATAAATTTTAGATAAATTTTTTATAAAAAAAATAGTCTCACTAGTAAAATAGAATTTTTTTTAATTTTTTTAATATGAGATTCATTCTTTTATAAAAATTTATATAAAATTTATCTATTTAAAATTCGTTAAAATACATTTCTTTTGCTAGATATTCGTCCCTAAACAATTCTAGTACCGTTTCTTGGTGCGGCTGTTTGACTTACCTTCTCCTCGCAAAGTGGAAGAAGACTTCTGACATTTTTACAGGATCGGCAAGTTCTAGGAATTTCAATCGGAAAGTCCGTAAGAGAGAGAACCAAAAAACCCGGAATCACATGGGGGAGAATAATCTTTTATATTTCGTTTTGCTTCGTACATAAAATGAGTTATATAAATAATAGTAAAATAATTTAAATTGAGATATTTTTATGAAATTTTGAGAAAGAATTTTATTATTCATCATCTGCACATTATATTATATTTTTTAAAAAATTTTATTTCTCTTAAACTAAGTGAATTATTCTACTCATCATCCATATATCACACATTTGTAAGGAAAAAAATTAAAAATATATGTTGTGTGTGGTTAGAGCTGAACAAAAATTTAAAAATTCGACTTCGATAAAACAAAGTTGGAGTTGGATTTTATTTTTTTTTTAATTTTTTAGTCAAAGTCGAAGTCAAATTTTGATTCCAAATCAATCTGACTTCGATTTCAACTCTGACTGTAAATCCAATTCCGATATTTTACATATGTTATAAAAATATTTATTTATCTATGTATTTATCATAGATATATAAATAATATATAAAATAATATATTTATACTATAATATAAATAGGCTAGTGATAATTTAGTATATGTAAACATCATAATATTACTACCATACATAATCGAGTATAGATTTAAATTAGATGCTAATATTTAAAAGTCTAGTATAATAAATTAATAACACATATACTAATTTATTAAAATATAATAACATGTAATTGGACACTCGAAATTTTAGTATATAATTAAGTTAGAAATAAGTTAAACATTAGTATAATAACATGTAATACTAATGTATAATAACATGTAATTAGTCACTAAAAATAATATGTAATACTATAATATGATAATATGTAATTAGACATTATAGCAAGTTTAGTATAAAAATAAGTTAGATATTAGTATAGAAGTAAATTAGCAGTGAATAATTTAGTTTTAATTTTCAATTTTCAAAAAATTGAAATTGAAATGTCACAAAAAATTCTTTTTTAAAATGAGCTATTTATAAAGCTTAAAAAAGCCAATATTATTTTTTAATATTGTACTGAAACACACGTTATCAAATTCATTTTAAACAGAGCTCCCAACTTAGAAGGGCTAGCCTCTTCTCGTCTGGCTTGTCAAGGAATTGTCCAGTCCATTTTTTTCCCACCCATAGTAAGGAGAAGTGTCGATCTACTGTTTTTCTGGCCCCCTATGCATCCTCACCACATGACTTCCCAATTGTCGATCTTTCATACAATTGAAGCAGAATGTCAAGTGGAGCAACACATGTGTCACATACACATCTCAAACCGCATGTAAGATTCATGCATCTAGGAGTGCTTGTTGCTGCGCGATTCATGCATCTAGGAGTGCTTGTTGCTGCGCGACATTTTTTAGATCAACGATCTCAAATAGGGGTGAGTTCGGTCCGGTCCGATTCGGTCTGGGGAGGTTTTGTGAACCGGACCGGACCTATTCGGTCCAAGGTTTTCCCACCCTGGACCGGACCGAACTCCATCAGGATTGGTCCGGTCCAGTCCGGTCCTATTCGGTCTGGTCGGTCCATTCGGTCCAATGTTGACTTTTTTTTTTATCTAATGACATTTTTGTTAATATTTATGTAATTATATTGTAATATATTTAATATATACATATAGTATTATATATATATTAGTAATATGCTAATACTATTAGTCTATTAGTAATAATACTATAACTAATAAATATATGTAATAATAACTATACTATAACTAATAACTATATGTAATAATAGTAATAGTGATAACTATATATTTATTTAATATGCTAATATTCAATGACATTTTTTTTAATATTTATGTAATTATATTGTAATATATTTAATATATATACATATAGTATACTATTATATATATATTAGTAATATGCTAATACTATTAGTCTATTAGTAATAATACTATAACTAATAAATATATGTAATAATAACTATACTATAACTAATAACTATATATAATAATAGTAATAGTGATAACTATATATGTAACTATATGTAATACTAATAACTAATACTATTAGTCTATTAGTACTAATAACTATACTAGTATTAATAACTATACTAGTATTAATAACTATACTAGTACTAATACTATAACTAATAACTATATGTAATGATAGTAATACTATATGTAATACTATATTAAATAATAGTAATGCTCTTATTACTAATACTCTATGTAGTTATAGTGATTTAATACTAACATATTATATATTAAGCTAACTATACTAATACTATTATAAATTTACAAATATATGATAGATTATAATTTATTCTATAACTTTTATAATATGTTAATACATTAATATATATACTAGTATTAGGGCTGTTCATATGGGCCGGATTTTATCCGGCCCAGTCCGGAACCCGGGAAAACCGGATTCCGGTTACGGGTTTCGGCCCGGAATAAATCTGGGCCGGTATCCGCATCTTTAAATCCGGGTCTATCCGGCCCGGATACGGTTTTGAAACCCGGGTACCGGATTTAAAACCGGTACCCGGGTTTAATATAAAAGCAACCCTTAACGCGTGATGCCCTAGCACCCCCCCCAGGCCGCGCGGCGATGCCCTATCTTCTCTGCTCTCTCGATCTCTACGATGCGGCGATGCCCTATGGAGCCCGATTCACCTTCTCTCATCTGCTCTCTCTCTCTCTCTCTCTCTCTCTCTCTCTCTCTCTCTCTCTCTCTCTCTCTCTCTCTCTCTCTCTCTCTCTCTCTCTCTCTCTCTCTGCTCTGCTCTGCTATGCCCTAACCCCTACCGAAATCTCTCTCATCTGCTCTATCTCCCTCTCTGCTATCGGGTTTGGGTATGTTTTCTTTCTTCTCTCTTTGTTGATTTTTGGTTTGTTTCGATGAAAATTTTTTCAAGGTTTGAGGAGTATTTTTATGGGTTAGATCTGTTTAGTTGAACAAACGAAAAATAAACATTTTTCTAAGCACTAGAAGATTGGGTTTGTTGCTATGTAGATGTTTAGATCTGTTTAGTTGCAAAATGCTAGAGCCGTGGGTATCGTTTTTGGCTTTCTGCTGCCCTGCTCAAAGATAGCATACTCCACAACAAACCCGAGTAGTGGGGTGGTGTCTAAGCTTTGCTGCTTCTAGATTAGCTAAGCCTAAACCAGGTCTGACTCTGAGGAAGGAGGCCATAGATCACCACCTTTATCAATCACATATTGCATATATTTTCCTGTAAAAAACCAGAACTAGTTTGAAGTACCAAAAGTCTTGTACTTTCAGGGCAATTTTACTTTTTCCATTAGAGATAAACTGGTAAGCTGAATATAGATGAATAGTTATCTTCTTTTAAGTCCACGCATCATCATTTTGAACTATACACTGCTCTTTGGATCTGTGGTTATATTTTTGTTTAATTGTCTACTCGTTATTTTTTTGTTGAAGTTCTTCTCTCTTATTCTCTTATTGTTGTGGAAAATGAAGTTTTGGTTCTCTGTGTTGAAGAAAAATGGAACTTAGGATGCTAATCAGTTCTTGATTTCTGTTTTGGAATTGAAATTAATGAGCACTAAACAATTTTGTGTATAAATACTTTTTACTTTCATTAATCTGTTGCTCAAAATTGTGCCCATGTTTTGTCTACTAACTTGCGTTTAATTCTACGTTAGTTTAGGGTGGTGCATAGAAGGTAATCATTTCTGCCCCTAGTAAGGATGCTCCCATGTTCGTTGTGGGTGTCAATGAGAAGGATTACAAGCCAGAACTTGACATTGTCTCCAATGTTAGCTGCACCACCAACTGTCTTGCTCCAGTGGCAAAGGTAGTTTTTGTACTTGGTTGTTGCTGTACCATTATGAAAAAGGAAATTAACCATCGACAAACGAGATAAATAAAACATGAAGATATTTTGATTCCGAAATATATCTCATGACAGGTAATCAACGATAGATTCGGTATTGTTGAGGGCCTCATGAGTCCATGACCACTGTCCACTCCATTACTGGTAATCAATGATAGAAACTCTCTGTTTTATTGTTTTGATGAGAATGTTTGAGTAGTTACAAACTGGGAAGACTAAAATGCCATTTTCATTCTATTTTATATTTTGCAGGATCACTTTGAGGCCAATCTCTTTGAAGTTGCTATTTGTTGTGGAAATTAAATCACTGATTTTGTAATTCATATATTGTAATTTAGTATTTCGTAATATATTGTATAAATAACAAATAATATAATATGTAGTGGATTGTATTGTAATGCATGCATATTTGCATAGATAGATATTGGAATTTTTTTTGGTTTGACATGCATTTTTATTGGGAGGCAAATTAAGTGGAATTTTTATGTAGGAGTGATATTTTTCAATCTCTAAAGTGCACAATCAAATTTATTTATTTTTTATAAAAAAAAATCTGAGTTATATGTGAAAATATTGGATACATTTAGGCTTTTGTATGGAGTTATTAAAAAAAAAAAAAAAAAAAAAAAAAAACCGGGTTTAATCCGGAACCCGGAATCCGGGTTTTGAAAAATCCGGATTCATCCGGGTTCCGGCCCGTTTATGACCCGGACTAACCCGGTCCGGGTTCCGGCCCGGATTTGAAATCCGGGTTCCGGTTTGGGTTGACCCGGATTCCCGGGTCGGAACCCGGATGAACAGGCCTAAGTATTATATATATATATTTTTGATCGGTTATACTAGTACTATACATTATAGTTAATAGTTATACATTAAAGAATATAGTAATACATTGATACTAAATATATATAGTTATAGACTTATAATGATTTAGTTATTATGAATTTATGATTAGTATAACTATATAATTGTATTAGTATTAGATTATTAATAATTCAATTTGGCTATATTATATTAGTAATATTAGTTATGTTGAATCAATTAGTTAGTATAACTATATTCTACATCATTAGTATTAATATAAATATTAGTATTAGTTATAACTATATAGCCTATATTAGAATTGAGTTTTAGAGTATATAATAGACTAATAGTATTAGTACAACTATATAAGTATATTGTATAGCTATATATTAGTTTTAATTATAGTGATTAGTATAATTATATAATAGTAGACTATTAGTATAACTATATATTAGTATTAGTTACTATTATGGTGATTTAGTATATTATAATTTATATATTATATTTATACTATAACTCTTATAATATATTAATATATACTAGTACTATATATTATAGTTATATATTAAATAATATAATAATACATTCATACTAAATATATATAGTTATATTTCTAGTGATTTATTTATTAACTTATTATGATTAGTATAACTACCCAAATTATAATAGTATTAGACCATTAATATAGCTATATATTAGTAATATTAGTTATAGTAAATCAATGCTTTAGTATAACTATATAAGTATTAACTATAATGATGTTTATATATTCATTAAATATAAGTATAGTGATATTTAAATTATATTAATTAAAGTGATAAATATACTATATTATATATAGCTATACATAGTATTAATTATAGTGATTAGTATAACTATATAAATTATATAATAGTATATTAGTATTAATAGTAGACTATTAGTATAGGTCACTATAGCTATTGTTGAAGTATTAGTTATAGTGATTTAGTATAACTATATTAGTATAATTATAGTCTATATTAGACTATTAATATTTTTTTATACCATATATAATTATATAATTAATAATTTAATTATATACAACTATTATATAAATAATATATATAAATAATATTTATTTATTTTTTTTTATTTCTATTCGGTCCGGTCCGGGGTGAAAAACTCCCGGACCGGGACCGGACCGAATCTTTTCGGTCCCTTAAAAATGGGACCGGACTGGACCGGACCCAATTCGGTCCGGTCCAAACAGTGCCGGTCCGGTCGGTTTTGCCGGTCCGGACCGGCCGATGCTCACCCCTAATCTCAAATCTTTAGATCCGACCAACTTCTACTCTCCTAAAGTGAAGCGTAGCCTCCACGCACATCCACAGTCCTTGATGGTCGTCTGCTGACAATTTGATGAATCTTCTATTTTTTATCTTCTTATGTTTTGGCTTATCCTAACAAATAATTGTGAGAAATAGGTAGTGAAAATCTATTGCAACGAGTCTAAACTAGCAAAATGGAACACGAATCACTTTAATATGACTTTCAATCATAATATTACATTCTGTTTATCAGATTATATCAAAACCGCTTTAAGCGACTTCTCTTTGTGAGAAATGGGAGGAGGTTAATATTGGGTTTGGGTAATAAGAGCATTATTATTGGATTATGTATATGTAAATGACAGTTTTAATGAATGTAAGATGAATTTAGATATTAATTATTCCATTTATATAAATCTCCACATTGGAATAACTAAAATAATATAAAATAAATTTAATTTTGACTATTATTCCATTTACATCAAATCTCTAGATTGAATTATTTATTTATTCATTATATAGTAATAAAATAATATTAACCTAAAAAAATATTTAATTTGGATATTTTTAATTTATTTAATTTTATCATGATTTAACTTTAATTAAAAAATATTTAATTTTTTAATTATTTAATAAAATAATTAATAAATTAATTATTAATTTAATATTGGGTGCAAGATGGAAGAGAGAGAGTTATATAAATTAATAAAATAAATATTTAACATTTGTACAATATATAGTAAATTTGATCATTTCTTTTCAACTACTGTAGCTAAAAGCTACAAAATTTAGTTTCGCTTAATTGAATGCAGGTGGATTTGATGTCTGATATCTAAAAAGTGGCTTTAATTATGTATATGTATATTCCGGTGCAAATTTTCTGAAAAGTGTTGAAAAGTATTATGAATAGTATAAAAAAATAATGAAAAAGTAATAATAGAATAATAAATAATAATAAAAAGTAATTAAAAAATAATAATAAAATAATAAATAATAGTTAAGTATATTAAAAATATCTAAAATATTTTCAGTACCCAAAATTTTTTTATTTATATTTTATGTGTTGTATTTGTTAAATTGAAATGAATATTGAGACTTTCAACCAATATAGACTATCTATTACATGGTCGCTTAGGAAACAAATAATCATCTTAAACAAGTAGTGGGAGATTATTTTTAAAAAGTTTTGGGAGTTTAGGCAAGAGTACGCGATAACGATTTTATTTTATTTTATTTTTATCGTTTTGTCTCTTTTTCACTCGTTTTTTTTTTTTTTTTTCTACTCGTCTTTAATGCATCAGAGACGAGCGGCATCAGAAACGGGGGAGCTAATATGAACGTGGCCAACGCAATAATTCACCTTGATTTGCGGGAAAGTTGAATTTGAATCCTGGGACTGGGAGTTCTCAACTCCCGAGAGGAATCAAAGCAGTTGGGATGGCCAGCTGGGAGCTGGAACTGGAAGGAACCTCCAACCCTTGGTGAAATGTCGTGCAGCTTTTGAGCGAGGAAAGCTATCTTTATTTTTGTCTCTTACTATTATGTCTGGCTTTCTACGAAATCACACCCTGCCAAAAATTTATCTGGCTGTCAGAACATAACATCCAAAAAGAGTACGCGGAGGCTACCTAATCCGATACCCTTATGTATCATTACCGATTGTTAGGAAACCATACCCCTTTCTTTTAGGTTTGATTAGCACGTGCTTTAAACATCAACTTCCTTTCAACTACTGGCCATAAAATTAAAGGGTTTTGCTATACAACCACTTAATACTCTAACATCTCATTTTTTTTTTAATTTTTATTATTTTAATTTTTATTAAATATTTAATATATAAATAATAAATTAATTAATTAAATTAATTTAAAAAGAATAAATTCAAAAAAAATATTAAAAAATTAAAAAAAGATGGGATGTTAGGATGTTGGGAAGTTGTGTAGATTTTTTCAAAATTAAAATCCCCTCAGATTGAAAAAATTACTCTGTTACTGTGTCTGCATTTCCCACTTTCAGTTTCAGCAACATATATTATTGTTCTCTTTGCTCATGATTTTGACGAATGCTTTCACTCAAACAGGCACCGGAGGAAACTATCATTTGTTTTATTTTAAAAAAATATATTCATCACTAGATAGTATGACATTAGATGATATATTATAAGTAAAATATAATAAATAAGTTCTAATTATCTAATATTATATTACGTAATAATAAAAATTGAGATGATTAATTACATTACTCTTTTAGTTTTACTTGCGATCACCTTCAAATATAGTATCATAGAGTTAATTATAAGTGCTCACTGTTTTACAGTTATATATAAATGTATAATCTAATTTTTATTTTTATTTTTATACTTTAGTAAAACTATTTGAAAGTTTTATACCACCCTAACATAATATAATTTGTAAGATTAAATAAATAGCATGTAATGTAAAGATTTTTAAATAGAATTATTCATTCTAAATGGAGAGAAGATTATCTCTGATTCTCTATACAAACAAGCGGTAGCATTTGGGAATAAACTTTAAAGCAGCCTGATAAAATCTGATTTCCCATGCTACCAGCGTGCAAGAAATCAATAATCAATGGAAAAGGGAAAAGCAAGTATGGACAGTTAGTTGAAAAGAAAGAAAAAAGATAGAGAAAAATGTATTTATGTATTTCTTGATATTAATCTTTCTGTAACAGTACATCTATTAATTATATGTATTTATAGTAGTCTATTTCTTTACACATATTAATGACGTGTACAACTTCTATTTAACTTATATTTACAACTGCTGCCGCAGCCCAGTTACAATACACTTAAGAAGATAACAGAGGGACACGGCAACCATGTATTAAGTAGCTATAATACCATCAGAGACACGATGGTTGTAACACCTCATATTTAAGGAAAGAGAAATTCTACAAACTGATCGGGTTTATTAAGGCCAAATAACAGTTCACCAATAGATACACTTCATCAGATTGGAAATCCCCTTGCCATTTCCCACCCCCCTCTCTAGGAATCGCAAGACCCACTCTTGTAGCCTTCGCACTCTTGGCAGGGAAACCCCATTTTCGTCTAATGTTTATTCATCTCTTCCACATGTTCATCTTCTTACTCTACTTTTCGCTTGAATCAAATCAATTGAAGATTTATCGCGGTAGTCTCCACTAGAAGGTATCACTGCAACTGTAAGAGAATGGCAGCCTCTTCACTGCAACTATACATGTATGTGTGTGTGCGATTCTATTTTCTTTCACCTTTCTTTACATTAAATGCGTCAGTAAATGTATATAAGTTTACTCTTTCTTTACTTTCTTCATTCATTGTTGCGTTTAATCTTTTTCTTTTCTTTTTGCCTTTCCGATCATTCATATGCATCAAAACAATTATGAGTGGAGGACTTTAATAGAGGAGAAATGGGTCTTGAGCCATGGTATATAAAGGAGAATTAAGAAAATAAGAGAGGATTATTCATGAGAGAGAAGAGGGCACGTAGGAGAGAAAGAGAGAAAGAGTGCGTGGAGTGTGGTTCAGAGTTGATACCTTGTTTATACTATGTGCACAAGTGTAGGTTGAATTTGGTATGGTTTGGTATGATTTCTGAGGTGATAGCTTATAAGTGTAGGACTGTTATTTGAGGAATAGTGAATTGACCGCTTAGAAGCGATTCTCTTTAAAGAAAATGATACTATGTTGCCTGACTTTGCCCCCTTAAATTTGACGATTCATATATATTATTTTTTTTAATTTTTAATTAATGATTAATGAATTGATTATTGATAGATTAATATTTGTTTTAATGTTTAGAAACATTAAAAGGAATTTGTAATGGGTAGTAAGCCCAACAAGTCAAAAAGGAGACGAATGAGTAGGCAACTATATTGCATCAACTTTGAAGTGAGAAGACGTGAGTACTATCATGCATTAAGAAGTGATAACCTTTTTACGATGTAATTAGAGATACCAATGACTTGATAGCTGTAACGCATTAAAATTTAACTATAGATACTTGATGATTGTATATTTAGAAGCAAACAATCCTTGATAGATAATTTCACTACGCCAATTATGAGGTTATTAAAGAGATAAATATTACTTCACAACTATAACGTCTTTACTTTTAACAAGACGTGGCACACCTGCATTAACAAAAACAATAATAATTTAAAATATATATTTTATTTAATTTTTAACTTTCATATAAAATTATCTTATCTTATCTCATTGTCAAAACCGCATCCTAATGCAAACTAATCTTTCAAGATGCTTAGTAATCATAATTGGCTGGCAGATAATATGAATAATGCTCAGTTTAGATAAAAAAAACATTATTAACCAATCTCACTTTATCATTAATAATTTTCACAAACTTCTATATAAAATACAATAGACAATTAAACTTTTTCAAATTTTAAAATAATAATAATATTAAAAAATAATATTTTAATAATATTTTATTCAACTTTCATATTAACTCATTATCCAAACCTAATCTAAATATATCCCTCATATATTTGACTCTTGAAAAGTGAAATCATTCATTTAAGCTGAGGAATTCGGATATGTTTTGAGTATTAAGAGATTTTATAAAAGTAAATTCACAAATTGACGTGATTTAATATGAAAAAATGATTGTTAAACATAGAAAATTGACCGATTGACTTTTTTATTTTTATTTTTTTAAATTTTACTTAATAATCAATGAAATGAATATTAGTGAATTGATTATTTTTTTTTATTTTTTAAAAACATTTAAAATTGTGTAAAAAATGATTAAAAGAAAAAAAAATACATTTACACTGCATTGGATCACTTCATCAATTAACTGTTGTCCTTTAACGTGATATATTTAATTGTAAAATTATTTTTATTATAATAAATCTTATTTATAATATTAAGTCATGTCAATTTATAAATTTATTTTTATAAGATCTCTTTATGATTATAATACTTTTCAAAAAATAATATTATTGTATTATAAACTTCATAACACAATGAAAATAACTATTGAGAAACAACAAAAAAGGGATTAAGTATTTTATATACATATTGATTAATAAATTATACTCAGTGGATCCCATCAATATTATCGAGTTATGCTATACATCAGTGCCTACACTTCACCCTTTATATATATATATATATATATATATATTTATCTCTCCATTTTTCCATCAACATCTCTCTCTTCAAGCTTTCTTTATCTGAAGAGGGGAATCGTGACCTGGCATTTAGACTCGACTTTTTTCAGCTATATTTGGTTGTTAGAGCGAGTTCAAGTTATTCTAAACTAATCATTAATGACATCTGTTATTTTTTTAATTCTTTTATAAAAAAAATATTAAACTTATATCAATATATTTCATACATTCAAACACATATCTTGACTTATTTATATTTAAATATATCCCAACGAGACGTACCAAATATTATTATCCATAAATCAATTCAAGTCATTTAAAATCACCAAATGCAACCTAAGGAAAAATGCTATTAACGTGCGGTGCACCGTGTGCTATTTCTGAACTGACTACTAAAAAGAAGAATTCTTAAGGTTAAGGAAAAATACTTTGGATCTTGAATAGGATTAAAGTTGCCGACTTTAATTTAATTTAATTTCTTTTTTATTCCAGTGATTCTGAAATTATTATTGGGCTTGAGCTGGATTTCATCCTAATCTTAGTTGGGCTTTCAAGTTTGGACTATCATATCCGGATTCTAGGTCGGACAAATTTGTATTTATCTATTTATTTAATGGACCGGGCTATTGGGTTATGCTAAACTGACTTTAGAATAAACAAAAAAGGGTTGGACAGGCCCAAAAGCCTCCATCATTTATATTTTATAATATTTTAGCCTAAGCTTGAATCCTTAAGCAAAAAAATCTCTCTCTCTCTCTAATCTCTAAGCAATCAAGCATGTCATAAATAAACTAAAGAGTTACAAGATACAAGATTTAATAAGATAGGAGTCTCAAACAATCATCCAAAACTAACAAATACAACACAAGTAAAAATAAAAAAGAGGAATATGGAGTCAAAAACTTGGCTTCCACCCATTTCCCTAATAGAAAGTCGCTTGGATCGGTTATAACATAGTCTACCAAACATACTATAAGACTACTGCTAGAAGCCGTAGTGAAAAGTCTGCTGCTAAAAAAATCTCTCTTTTATTGGCAGTGGCAAACTCTCTCTTCCTTATTGATTATTTTTTGTAGTTTTTTTTTTTATTCATTTATTGAAGCATTTGAAGTAAATCAATGGCTTTAGAATAGACAAGATCAGGATGAAAGAAGAAATTGAATGAAAGGGCACCCGTGCTTTCCATTGACGGCAACAATGATTTAATCTAGACTTCAATTACTGCAACCGGGAGTCTGATGCGAGGTTTGTTTGCTGAGCTCACATGGTGCAAAAACTCGGTACCAACTGCTCATGCAGAAAAACCTTTAAAAATGCAGATGATTTGGTGTAGAAGATCGATAAGAATTAAACCTTAAACCAGGTCATACTATTGGTTTTTTCCCCAACTCCAAACAAAGGATACATTATTGAAGCATTGGCTTGCTAATTACACGACTCATATCAAATTAAAGGGCTTGAAGCATGCTGAAAAAAAGAAAAAAACTTGATTAAATGCCATGAAACAAACACAATATCAAGCCCCATAAAAATCTGTGAGGCTTTTAAGTATATGAACTTGCAATTCTAGCTTTATTATATGCTCCATGGTCTTCAAGAACAAAGTCTCGAGATCCACCTCTTCACACCCTGGAATAATGCTTCGCAAAGTATCAACATTTCTTTGTCTAGCTGTTGAACGGATCGTCTTCATCTTTTGGAGTTTCCTCTTAGCATTTAGTAAGTCAGCTCTCTCCATGAATAGAGAATGTTGAAGTCGACAATCTGACCATTGGGATTTTATAGAGGAGCTTCTCTCTCTATGGAGTACGGACAATGCCACAACTTTTTCTGGGTAAGTAAAAATACTACAGATAAGATAGAAAAGATGGATCACCGGCTATTAACTAGTGTCCTTTTCTGCGTGTCATGACATGGTGATGGCTCGCATCCAAACATGTTTTTAACGCTGCCTTTTACCTTTCAAATCTGTATCCAACATGCGACACAACAATAATAGCCAATTATAATTTTAGAAGTGACAATGACAAAGGAGGGAGCATGAAAACATCAATGATGTAATGGACGCGACTTCAAGGAATATGATTTATAATGGCAGATCTTATTGTGTCCTTTTTTGTTTGCAAACTATTTGGGAACTTATAAAGTTTGAATGGTAGTTCAGGCTAAAAAGATGTAGTAGCTGCAAACGTACAGCCTCAATAACTCCCCCACACTCCCTGTAATATTCCAGATTGAGTATAAGAATGTACGTTTCTTAAAAATGAGAAGTTCTTATCTTTTATAACTTTTATAACATTGATGGGTATTTTTAGAGGAAGAACCCAAATGTAAAATGGGCTGTCTTTGAACTTATAAAGTGCCCAAACAATGACAATACCCTGAGTTATATTTACTGAAGAGTGAAAATTCCTGAACTGAACTTAGATTTTACCAACAAAATGGCTTCTGGTTGGATATGCTTGAACAAGACTACTTTATGTGTAGTAGCACCATAACTTTCTGGTGTCAAGGGTCCTACTCTGTTCAGCCATGTGGGAGGAAAGCTTGGAGAGAACACTGCAAAGGGGCATGGGAGCTCATGGTGGAGATTCTTGTCACAATCATGAATGTAAATTTTTCGAAGACAGGACCATCAGAGTGTTAGGTTTGTAGGCTTATCTTCAATTCCTGTCTCCTAATCTTGTTTCTTGTTCTGTAGACTGTAATGTCATCTCATTTCCATATTTCAAAAGAAGACTCGATTCTCCTAAAAAAAACTAACGAGGGTTTGTTTGTTCACTTGTGCCCTGCCCCATCTACTTGTACAATAATGCATTGTGAGGGAGGCTGAATCCTGACATTTTAAGTCTCTCCCCACTGCTGTGCGTGCAGTGCGTGTGATTAAAGGAATCAGCCACTTCCACAATGCTGCGAATCCTAACCTCTCTAGAAACTGGCACAATTTAATACCCAACTAAATCCACCTGTCTTTTGAACCTACGTCTATTATTGTCCATATGTCTTATCTCACACGAGCGCCTGGTTTAAAAATAGATTTACGCATACTACAGCCAAGTCTCATTTTAATTGCACTCTGCTGACATCGTATTGCCCAATGGCCGTCGACTCTTGATGGTGTTAATATCAAAAATTACACAATAGTTCAAAAGTGAAGAAAGAATTATTTTCGATCCGCTATAACAATCTGGGTCTTGATTAGTGTAGTCAAGAGCTCCCGGTGTGGTCTAGTAAACTGTGCGTACATCCATGATTGTAAATGAAAAATAAATACTGATAATGTAAAAGAGAAACGGACACGCAGATTTATGTGATTCGACATATTGTCTACATCACGGAGATTTTTAGGATGGGAAGAGTCAATTATAATATGTTTATTTACAGTTTGTCATAGCATCTATTTTCTCATTATATAGTGGAAATCTCGAATATATTTTCTATAAATCTCTTCGCATTGGAGCCTCTAGGGAGTGGTGAGAATTGACCGCTATTTTCTTGTGTGTCTGATATTATTTCTTTTTTCTACTTTCCCATTTTCCTTTTCCTTTTCGTGTTTGACATTCTAACATCCTCATTTTGCTTGTCACCTCGTCTCCCATTTCTCTCTTTTCATCTGTCCTCTAGTGATGGGACCTCTCCCCTTAGGCTAGGTTTAGTGGGCTTACTTTAGACTGTGTATATTTTATCCCATTTAGATGGAAAGTGCTGCATCGATCAATATAATAAAATATAATAAGATAAATATGTAAAATTCTCTTTCTCTCTCACACACACACACTTGGCAAAACCTTAAAAAATCTCTCCTCAACTCCATCCAAAGGGGGTGGAGCTCCTCCTCCCGTCCAACTCATCCCGAAATTGTCCATAGTTTTTTTGTTTTTTGTTTTTTTCCAACCATAGTATGGAGATGCGTTGATCAATTACTTTCCAGCCACCCACAATCGCCACGCGCCCCTCCACAAGAAAAGAAGATGAGCAAAATGAGCGATGCACACGTCTTATGTGTGGCTCAAACTGAGATGAGATTCACTGACTGCCATGCTAGGGGGAGTATTTCATTGCCACTCAAGGCACCATTAGGGTTACCAACCTCTTCTCTCCAAGAGTGGCACGTGGCCGACATGTGCTTCCATGACCATTGACAGTCGTTAGTAGGCGATTTGATCCACCTTCTGCTTGTTATTTTCTTATACTCTCACTTATCTAACTAAGGAAAAAAGGTACTGAAAATCTCCTTCAACGAATCCAAACCAACAAAATGCAGCACATAACAATCCACTATGGCTTACAGTTGTAGTATTGCAGTTTATTTATCAACCTATATCAAAATCGCTTCAGTTGGTTTCTCTTTGTGAGAAATGGGTAGAGGCCAAGTCATTGGCTCCAGATCCCTATTTTTTATGTTGTATTAGCTAGTTTGAGATGATTGTTGGGGCCTCCCACGCCGTTGATTCTTGTATCTTATAACTGTTAAATATATTTGTAATATACTTGCTTAGAAAAATAAAGAATGAGATGAGTATGTAATCTATTATGTTTTTGTAAAGGCATGGTTCTTGCACATCTTTTCTCTTCATGCATAAATCCTTTCGAACCGTCAACCGAAATGGCTGGACTTGGCTCTTGGGCAAAGTCACTAGCTTTCGAAGAGTCGAAGACCTGGCAATTTCAGCAGGATAGACAAGATAAATTCCTCAAGACATGGGCAGAGTGTGGCCGAACCTGGTGCCCATAGTCGTGGGAGTTTAAAAAGGCATGGCTGGTGAGGCAAGTAGGCCAACTTGCAACAGCTCGATTTCATTTCAAGTCATGGGAGTGCCAGAGCCAGAGTATGCCTTAAAAGAGCTTTGCATGGTTGTGCGCGAACAGAATTTGAAATACATACCACCTACTAAAATAGGAAGCTTGAGATAAAGAAAAAGCAAGTCCACTATGTACATGGGAAATCATTACATCAACGGCACTTGCAATCATTTTTCACCTCAAGCAGCTATGGTCATATGCTTGATGTCCAAAAATTGATCAGACAAAAGTTGTAAGGTGAAAAGAGTTCACCTCAATCACCTTGTTCCTTGTTCAATGCGACAAAAAATTATAAGTAGTACCTGAATATAGAAAATATGATGTTTTCATAATGCCATTAAAATGGTACATAAGCATTAGTTTTCAGTGGCATTACAACTTCTCAGTGGATAAACGTATTAGGCATCCAAATTCAGGGACTAAAACATGATTATTAATTATTATATGACTGTGTAATGACTCTTTAGCTTTGTGGTGCAACCCACTCCAGAGCTTTAATACAATTTTCATTGTCAGGACTCTGCTTGTTCTCATGGCAATAAAGATTTACTTAAGAGCAGTTCTCAAAGATGATTAACTCACGTATATGCTTGGCATGCCACCCTTTGCCTCTATTTTTTTATTTGATTCTGGATAAATGCCGTTGATCATTTTGTCAGAAAATGATTCCGTCAAAATAACCATTTTCAATATTAATAAACAGATCTGTTGTACTTTAAAACAAGAATTTCATATAAAAGGTACTAAAAAGCAGTAATCATTTTAGTATTTCAGCCAGAACATTAACAAGGGACCATTAAAACTAGTCACGCCAAGTGTAGCACTACTAGAAGGGTTGTTTCTGACATAATCAATACCAAGATTTTAGTTTCAAACATGATATTCACAAGGGAGAGACAGGGGGGGGGGGAGAAATCAATGTAAAAGGGATTAGATTACAAAGATTGGTTGCACTGAAGACGAATGTCAATGGCCTGTCCAAAGATATGCAACAACTGATGCTTGAAGCTCGCGGTTTACTTTGAAGTGAGAGTGGAAAAACCTTCTTATCTGTCATTACATTCTAGGTTTAGCAAAGAAAACAAAAGATTAGTGCCAAACGCAACAGTGAGAGTAATAAGAACAGAAGATAAAGACCATTCCCTCATTTGCCTCTATGAAAGAATGTGAGGTTAGAAAATCCCTCAATAATCTTTTTTCGGAACCAAACAGCCAACATGACTAGGTATCGACCAACTTTTTGCAAGTTTTGATACCAAACTGACAGGCTCCATCATAAAACGGTCAGACTCATCTGGAATTTCTCTCTCTTCGCTGTTAAACAGAACATTGAAGAATAAGAATTATAAGCCACCTTCACAAAGAGACCTTCACAAAGAGAGAGCCTGAAAGCTTGGGGTTTTGGGTGTTGGGATTTCTAGGATGGTGGAATGGTTTGATTCTTCTGTCTCTGTCTCATTGTTTTCTGCAAATATAAGATTCAGCACAAGAGTTAAAATTCGATACCAAAATGCATTTTATTGGGAAAATTAATCCCGGCCTCGTACACATCAGATGCTTTCCCAAAAAAAAAAAAAAAAATGGAATTTTGATTCCACCCTATGTACTTTGTCCTTATCAGGAAACTAGTGCCAGGGAACGCGCAATGCAGTTCCCCCCATTTAGAATTACCGGAATAATTCATTTTTTCATGATATTGATTTTGCAATATTGATTTCTTATGATGAAATTAAGTAATTACATTATAAATATCGACTCTTTGGAGTTTATCCATCTACTAAAATCATACTGTCCGAATAAATTCTGCCCAAACCATTATCATGCTTAAGCTCCAGGATTGTATAATCTTAAACATTTGTTCATTTTTAATAGTGAAAAACGATCTTATACACGAACCCAAGGCATGATGAGTTTCTGGGGAAACCTGGACATGTAGAAAAGGAAGAGAGCTGGAATAACTAATAAGGGAAGCAGATCCGAGTTGTGGCTTGCGAAGGAGGAGGAAGAAATACTACCGTGCAGGATCGCGAAGGAGGAGGAGCAAAGCCTTCAGAAAGAGGAGAGAGATTTGGACACACTTTAAACGAAAATACCAGTCTCGGTGTGCAAATCTTCGAGGAGGCACGTCCTCTGTGTCTTATCGCCCTCTCGGTAAAGCTCCGACCCAAATGTTTGAGGTTAGCTGGTTTGATGCCATAAATTCAAGAGTAATAATACAGTCGTTTTGTCGATTAAGTAGGTGAATTGAATTGTATTTAAAAATTAAAAATTAAATATATAATATAAAATATAAATATAATATAAAATAATAATAAATATAAAGAGTAAGAATAAAATAGAAGTAAAATTAATATGTTAACGAGATTCGATTATATTGTCTATATTCTCACCTCAAATTATTCCTTGAGATTTTTTAAATTTACTATTCAATCTTTTTCAAGTGAAGATATAAACTTATTATACATTTGAATAACACTGCTATAAAGGATTCGTGTAGAATACTCTCTATACTTGCAATCACATTATACATGGTGATTCAACTATTATCTGTGTATAACATTTTTTACATACACAAGGGTCATACATACCATTTTATTGATACAAGAGCTAATAGTGGATATGTTATTAAAAAACACTTCACAATGATTGAAATAAGAACAATACAACGCAAAATATATCTCTCTCAAAATGAACAAGATTTAAGACTCAATCGTTAGAGAATGAAAGATTTTAATGAATGTTGTATGCTTTTGATGTTGTGAATTTGAAGTTCTCAAATGATCTATTTATAAACGTATAAGACTTCATATTCAAATTTAAAAAGATTAGGCTATGTTTTCAAATTTCAAATTTAAAAATATTAGACTTTATAAAAGTCAAAGACAACATTATTCACTTTTCAAAAAATTCAAATAAAAGTTTCTTCTTTTTTATATGTCAAAGATAACATAATTCATTTTAATTTAATTTTAAACCTAATATTTTTACTTTTCACATATGACAAAAGAAGTACACTTTACTTTTCATATTTTTCAAACAAAATCATCTATCTTGTGCATAAGTAAAAAAAAAACATCAATCACTTTTAAAAATATTCAAATAAAACATGTACATATGAAAGATAACAATCAATCATTTTTAATATTTTTAAAATTTTCAAACATAATTATCTATTTTTTGCATAAGTCAAAAAGAGTATCAATCACTTTTGAAAATATTCAAATAAAACATGCATATGTAAAAAATGACAATCAATTATCTTGAATATTTTTAAAATTCAAACTTTTAATCATGTTATGTACATGTGAAAGATGACAATCAATTATTTTTAATATTTTTAAAATTCAAACCTTTAATCATGTTATACACATGTGAAAGATGACAATCAATCATTTTTCAAAATTTTCAAATTTAATTTTCAAAATATTCATGCACATGTGAAAAATGTATTTTAATGTTTTATAATAAAATATTAATTTTAAGTCTTAATCTTAATTTCAAATTTTTAAGATATTTACAACATTACTCTATGACTTTAATATGAATTTGTTCCCTTCTTGCTTATGCTTAGTTCCTTAATGTGCTTGATTTCATTGTGTAGACAATTTGAGATTGATATTCCTTTATTCTTTGAATTCATTTGTTATCATTAAAATCTATGTGTAAATATATAATTATACGAAACTTAAAACCTTGGCTTCAACAGTCGTGAACTATGTAAGTGTCATGCAGTCGTTTTGAAAAATAGTAGGATACACTATTAAGAAATTAATTTTCTTTTCATATGAGTATTGTATTTATTCATTTTTTTAAATTAATTACGTTTCGTTTGCATACTCACGATTACAAATATCTTTTTTAATCTAGATTTGTTACACTAATCTTGTTAAGAGTTATTATAGGGAGTAGCCACTATAGTGGTGCACACCCTACATTGTTTTTTTATTTTTTATTTTTTAAGCCAGTCCTTGCACGTCCTCTCTCCCTCTCCTTCCTGTTTTTCTCTTCTCATGCATGTCCCTGTCACAACCCAAATCTGCAGTCGCCATCGACCGGGCCTCCCACCGTAGCCACCGAACACCACCACCGAGCCCTTCCTCCTCCCCTAGCCTGAGGCCCATAGCTCCTCCATCTTCCTTCACACACACGCCTTCTATCTCTGCACAGTTTCCCCACGTTGCGGTTTAGATATGCCACTTACATCCGAGCATCGCCGCCCACAAGCACGCCGGACCTCCACCCCTTAGCTATACCCTCCTTCCCCAGCCTATGCAGACCTTCTTGTCTCCCTCACATGCTGTGACGCCCCCAAATTCTGTTTGGGATCGGACGGACATTTGAAGCGTCGAGACATGCAACACAAGGTTACCTGCCCCCGTTCATGACATATAAGATGCAATGTTCCTAACATGCATCTAACATTATGCAATATTCGCAGCGGATAATTTTTTTCTTTAGCAATACTATGCACCAAATTGAAAATATCCCAAATGTTTAAAACATACTTCATACATAAAGACCCATTGAGTAGATCACAACACTAATCCAAAATGGTTATGATCCAAAAAATATTAAAGATGCAACTCCATTGTACAAGTAGTAATTTACGTTAACTACTATATTAACATTGACGTCGCACTATCGCTTAGTCAACTGTGTCTAGTTGATCAGCTCCTGATTCTCCTTCAGGTCCTGTAACAAGATCTACCATTCGGGGGGAATGGTAGTTGGGACTACCAAAGTGAGATTTGATTACAAATCTCAGTAAGTTAACAAAAAACTTCCACACAAGCTAATGATGCATGCATGACAGTAAAAGTATAAATGCATAATAAAATTCATAAGTAATTAAAGCATAACTTGGCGTACAACATAGCATAATTGACATAACTTAAATTGAAACATGAACTGAATTTGACTTGACATGAACTTGATCTGAAACTTGACTTAACATGAAAAATACATACTCCACAGTTGTTGTGGCCCCATGTATTCTACGTGTAAATACATACTCCACAGTTGTTGTGGCCCCATGTATTCTACACATACTGAATATACTCAAGATGAAACGTGACTGGAAAACGAAAGGATTTGAGCCCTGACGTAACATAACGTGATTTGAATATAACTTGAAATACATGACCAACTTGAGATAGAAATATTTCGTAACATTGCATAACATATAATAGATAACATATTTAACATGACATACTTGCAACAGTGAATATTACATGACTTGACATACATGTAATAGATGACATACTTAGCATGACGTATTTGTAATGTACAGTAATACATAACAGAATATATTATGTAACAGATAAAAATTGATGACAGAATAAATTCTGTATAATAGACAATTACGTAATAACTTAGCATGGCATGACATATATGATAACACACATACATACACTGTAGTTCATTTACTTAGCACACATACACAATAGACTGCTAGTAAGTTAAAAGCTAACTTACCTCGATTTCCGCGTTTCTTATAAAACTTCAAGTGCGATTACGAGGAACTGTAATTAGTGATTCTAAAAGTTATAACTAAATCACTAATAATTTGAAATATGGAAAATACTAATTTAAAGAGTAAAATTTTCATTTTACTCTCTACATGTGGGAAAATGACCGTTTTACCCATAACTTAAGGATTTTGCATACTAACTCCAAAAGTTTCCAAAATTTACATTCCTCATGTAAATTTTGTCCTAAACTTAAATATCAATTCAGAAAAATTTAAAACAAAACACAACTATAAAAAACACACTATGGCCGAAACATCCATAGGCCATTTTCCTTGATTTTTGTTGCAATTCCTTCTAACTTCAAAACCCATGCTTAAACCAAAATTTTGCAACAAACATCTTCCAATCCTAAGTTCAAAATCATACTTAAAACATCTATTTAGAAAAAGCTAATAATTAACACCAAACTTTTTTTTGTAAAAAGATCCAAGCACTTGAATCACAAGTTTTGACATTAAATCAAAACATCTCCAAGAATTTCAAAAATCAAATCTTACTTCTAACATATTCATAATATCATCTTAACATCAACCATGCTTTAAATCATCAAACTAAAGTCACCAAAATCACAAAATAACATTTGGAGTTTTTGGTTTTACACTTAGTCCCAAAACAGAAACTTTTTCCTCAACTAGTTTTGATAAATCTCTTGATCTATGACTTATAAATATATGATCTTCAAACCAAACCATCACATGGTTTAAAAAGATGTCCTAAAACATATATAAGCTTCTAATTCAAGATCACATGGTTAGAAATTAACCAAAACATAAATTTAGCCAAGAATATCCACATTTTGGCTTATTTGAATATCTCTTTGTATAAAATTTCATATCTTTGAAACTAACACCAAATATCTTCAAAATAATAATATAACATGTATATAAGATGCTTAGGATCCTCCAATAAAATTATCAAAGTCATTGGAATAGGTTTAGACCACCAAAGAGTTAAACTTTCTCAAAACAGAAACTGTTTTTCTTCTTCTAGTTTCTAAGTTTCTAAATCTAAGAAAATATTTCATCAAAACCTTTAATCATGTAAAAATCCTCAACCAATAGTCACATATACATGTTAACAATACTCCATAAAAATTTCGGACCAATATCTATCCATTAGCTTGGTCAAAAACTCTAAACTATAACATATTCTCCAGTTTATCTCCCAGAATGACCTTTCTATAGTTTACACAATATTTGACTGACCAAATGATCTTCAAATGGGGCAAATAAGATATCCATGTAAACTAGACTAAAAAAGGAACAACTTATATGAAGGAGATTTTATGATAAAACACCTACAAAAACTTCGAAATGGGTGTGCAAAAGACCTCCTAAAAGTTGTCCGAGAGAGAGTGTTTGATATTCTTTCAATGGAAAGTGTAAATGAAGATAATTTCACGGGGAGAGGTGGCTGGAGATAATTATGGATGAGATATGGAAGAGATGAGGCTGGAGTTGAGAGTTGAGTGTAGTTTTCTCCTACCCAAAATATCTATAAAAAATTATCTCATAATATTCTATCCAATAGTATCTACAAAAAATCAACTTAAGATATTTTTATCTAATAATATATATAAAAATCAACTCAAAATATTTTTACCCAATAATATTCATGAAAATTACCTCAAGATATTTCTTTTTATCCAATAATATCTACAGTTTTGAACAGACGTTTTGTCCGAAAATATGAAAAAATGTTATTGCGCCATAAGACCTTAAATAGTCCTCCGAGTCTAATGGCACAAACCATAATACATTTTGACACTTCTAACTATCTCCAATAATCAAAAACACACTTCTGATACCATAGTAAATAATAACACTAACTATGTAGTTAGACAAAAACCTATACGATTAATGGATTCGTGAAAACTTATAGGGTTTTCACGAGGTTCCTAAAGTTAATAGAAATTTCACAATTGAATTTCTAACGGGCTGTTACAATCTCCCCTGAAAAAAAAAAGATTTCGTCCTCGAAATCGAAGTAATTAAGAAATAATAAGTTAAGGAATATGTGTTGCTTACCAACCCGGTGTCTATCCCGTATATATTTACCTTTGAGATTATGTCATTCCTTAACTCTCTTATTTTAATCAACAATTATATTATACTTCTTTCAACAAGGTTGGCTAAGTTGTATCGACACACTCTCCAAACTTAAAATTTCAAGTAAATAATCTTCCGAAACTTTTCTTTAGAAAAACATAGGCGATATACTTTAAGTGTTCTTGTAAATACCAAAGTTAGTAGAGAATTCATTAAAATTAAGCTGTTATCCTCTCTCTCTCTCTCTGTTTTTTTTTTTTTTTTTTGGTGGCCCTCTGTTTTAGACCAGACAACTCTGATGCGCATGATTTTTATAGGTCTTCTGTAGTTGTCAGGCGCCGCATAGTTACGACACTACTTTGTTCTTCTGTAATTGTCAGGCACCGCAGCTATGATACTACATTGCTCTTGTCTCTTGTAGAGAAATGATTCACGAGAGATGATTCGTCATAATTTTCTCTATAAAAAAATTATTCAGTTCATCTTCTTTCTCATCTCATCTTCTTCACTTTTCTGAAATTAGTCTGCATTCTTACTCTGCAATCTCTTTCTGTTTACTCACTTTGCAATGGCTCAGCAATCTTCTCATTACCAAAACATGAGGTATTCTGCACCTCGTTCACCAGTTGTTTATGCTTCTTCCGTAGGTGCTATAATGCAATCCAATAATGATCTGACTAATAAGTCAGATAATGAACTTATCTACGAGCTTGTGAGTCTCGGTACTCGATACTCATCAGCCATTGTCGCATATTCTCAGCGACTGCAATCTAGGACTGGTGGAGTTGACAAACTCCAGGATAAAATTTCTATCCTTCATAGGCTTCTTATGGAATCCAACATGAAGATAGAAGCAGTAAAGCGAGAGAACATATATTTAAAATTTTTGCTTAACTCTTCTTTACGAGTGGCTACTTCTTTAGATAGGAAAGACATGCAGAATTTTGAAAAGCAAGAGCGTTTAAAGATTGAGGCAAAGAGCCTCAAATTTCTATAATTTTGCTTTATAATAATAAAATAATACTTCACAAATATTTATATTTGTGTTTCTATCTTCTGGTAGATGTTTTATGTGCTCCATTTTATTTCTTTCAGGGATTTTCATATATATGACATGATCTAATGACTCATATAAATATGCATTTAATCATGCATATCCAAACTCTCAGTAATCTTCAAGTTAATAAAAACCTCAAGGAGTTCTACTGGTCTAGGACTAACTTACTTCTTTATAATCGCAACAATCAATCATCTTCCTAGGTGGTACTTCAATAACTGACCAGTTAATAACTTAAACTTGAGACTTTCTCTCTTATGATTGTCATAACTCTTCTATCCATCATGAGTTATCAATTATTCTAACTCTAAATGATTTGTTTCTAATGTTCACATAAATCCTCAAGACCAAGATTTTACTCCTCATATAATAGTCTTCAAAAGAAGATCGATTTATGTATCCATAAAGATAATGCTTTGTCAGAAATCATTTACTGGCGGCGTGGTAATACTATTATCATAAATGAATCCTACTAAGGCTAAAACTTCTCCTAATCAAATTACTCTTCCAAACACAATTTCTATCGTATTCTCAGAATCAAAACAATTCTTCAAATATGTGGAATACCATTCATCAATCCTACATATCCTTTCTCATATTACTAAAAGGTATTCTATATCTACATTAGTATGAATAATAATACTTCTAATGAAAATTGTTACTCTTACCACTAGGGTAACAATTTAGCTTCCAAGCTGAATTCTCAAGCACCACAATTAATAGAAACAATGACTCGTTTGAATCAAACAATATACAATTTACCAATCCCAATGACTTGACCTACTCCAAAATAACAATAATGCAATACTACCACCAATTGCAATCAGATCAACGTTAACTATGTTTACCTCAACTAATTCTTCATCCATCGGGAAATTCTGATCCTCTTGATTGTTATCTCCCTTAGGATTCCGAGGTATTCTATCACGAGTCATGTGTCCCTTCTTAAAACATACGAGTATATGTATAAAAATCACATACTACCTTTCATACCTTAAGAAATTCAAGCCTACTGACGACTAAAATTTCAAGCCTAATGTTTGGTGCATTTCCTAAGGACATGTGGATTTACTACCCAGAGACGTATTGCTCTGATACCACCCTGTGACGCCCCCAAATTCTGTTTGGGATTGGACGGACATTTGAAGCGTCGAGACATGCAATACAAGGTTACCTGCCCCCGTTCATGACATATAAGATGCAATGTTCCTAACATGCATCTAACATTATGCAATATTCGCAGCGGATAATTTTTTTCTTTAGCAATACTATGCACCAAATTGAAAATATCCCAAATGTTTAAAACATACTTCATACATAAAGACCCATTGAGTAGATCACAACACTAGTTCAAAATGGTTATGATCCAAAAAATATTAAAGATGCAACTCCATTGTACAAGTAGTAATTTACGTTAACTACTATATTAACATTGACGTCGCACTATCGCTTAGTCAACTGTGTCTAGTTGATCAGCTCCTGATTCTCCTTCAGGTCCTGTAACAAGATCTACCATTCGGGGGGAATGGTAGTTGGGACTGCCAAAGTGAGATTTGATTACAAATCTCAGTAAGTTAACAAAAAACTTCCACACAAGCTAATGATGCATGCATGACAGTAAAAGCATAAATGCATAATAAAATTCATAAGTAATTAAAGCATAACTTGGCGTACAACATAGCATAATTGACATAACTTAAATTGAAATATGAACTGAATTTGACTTGATATGAACTTGATCTGAAACTTGACTTAACATGAAAAATACATACTCCACAGTTGTTGTGGCCCCATGTATTCTACACAAACTTGACTTAACATGAAAAATACATACTTCACAGTTATTGTGGCCCCATGTATTCTACGTGTAAATACATACTCCACAGTTGTTGTGGCCCCATGTATTCTACACATACTGAATGTACTCAAGATGAAACGTGACTGGAAAACGAAAGGACTGGAGCCCTGACATAACATAACGTGATTTGAATATAACTTGAAATACATGACCAACTTGAGATAGAAATATTTCGTAACATTGCATAACATATAATAGATAACATATTTAACATGACATACTTGCAACAGTGAATATTACATGACTTGACATACATGTAATAGATGACATACTTAGCATGACGTACTTGTAATGTACAGTAATACATAACAGAATATATTATGTAACAGATAAAAATTGATGACATAATAAATTCTGTATAATAGACAATTACGTAATAACTTGGCATGGCATGACATATATGATAACACACATACATACACTGTAGTTCATTTACTTAGCACACATACACAATAGACTGCTAGTAAGTTAAAAGCTAACTTACCTCGATCTCCGTGTTTCTTATAAAACTTCAAGTGCGATCACGAGGAACTGTAATTAGTGATTCTAAAAGTTATAACTAAATCACTAATAATTTGAAATATGGAAAATACTAACTTAAAGAGTAAAATTTTCATTTTATTCTCTACATGTGGGAAAATGACCGTTTTACCCATAACTTAAGGATTTTGCATACTAACTCAAAAAGTTTCCAAAATTTACATTCCTCATGTAAATTTTGTCCTAAACTTAAATATCAACTCAGAAAAATTTAAAACAAAACACAACTATAAAGAACACACTATGGCCGAAACATCCATAGGCCATTTCCCTTGATTTTTGTTGCAATTCCTTCTAACTTCAAAACCCATGCTTAAACCAAAATTTTGCAACAAACATCTTCCAATCCTAAGTTCAAAACCATACTTAAAAAATCTATTTAGAAAAAGCTAATAATTAACACCAAACTTTTTTTTGTAAAAAGATCCAAGCACTTGAATCACAAGTTTTGACCTTAAATCAAAACATCTCCAAGAATTTCAAAAATCAAATCTTACTTCTAACATATTCATAATATCATCTTAACATCAACCATGCTTTAAATCATCAAACTAAAGTCACCAAAATCACAAAATAACATTTGGAGTTTTTGGTTTTACACTTAGTCCCAAAACAGAAACTTTTTCCTCAACTAGTTTTGATAAATCTCTTGATCTATGACTTATAAATTTATGATCTTCAAACCAAACCATCACATGGTTTAAAAAGATGTCCTAAAACATATATAAGCTTCTAATTCAAGATCACATGGTTAGAAATTAACCAAAACATAAATTTAGCCAAGAATATCCACACTTTGACTTATTTGAATATCTCTTTGTATAAAATTTCATATCTTTGAAACTAACACCAAATATCTTCAAAATAATAATATAACATGTATATAAGATGTTTAGGATTCTCCAATAAAATTATCAAAGTCATTGGAATAGGTTTAGACCACCAAAGAGTTAAACTTTCTCAAAACAGAAACTGTTTTTCTTCTTCCAGTTTCTAAGTTTCTAAATCTAAGAAAATATTTCATCAAAACCTTTAATCATGCAGAAATCCTCAACCAATAGTCACATATACATGTTAACAATACTCCATAAAAATTTCGGACCAATATCTATCCATTAGTTTGGTCAAAAACTCCAAACTATAACATATTCCCCAGTTTATCTCCCAGAATGATCTTTCTATAGTTTACATAATATTTGACTGACCAAATGATCTTCAAATGGGGCAAATAAGATATCCATGTAAACTAGACTAAAAAAGGAACAACTTATATGAAGGAGACTTTATGATAAAACACTTACAAAATCTTCGAAATGGGTGTGCAAAAGACCTCCTAAAAACTGTCTGAGAGAGAGTGTTTGATATTCTTTCAATGGAAAGTATAAATGAAGATAATTTCGTGGGGAGAGGTGGCTGGAGATAATTATGGATGAGATATGGAAGAGATGAGGCTGGAGTTGAGAGTTGAGTGTAGTTTTCTCCTACCCAAAATATTTATAAAAGATTATCTCATAATATTCTATCCAATAGTATCTACAAAAAATCAACTTAAGATATTTTTATCTAATAATATCTATAAAAATCAACTCAAAATATTTTTACCCAATAATATTCATGAAAATTACCTCAAGATATTTCTTTTTATCTAATAATATCTACAGTTTTGAACAGACGTTTTGTCCGAAAATATGAAAAAATGTTATTGCGCCATAAGATTTTAAATAGTCCTCTGAGTCTAATGACACAAACCATAATACATTTTGACACTTCTAACTATCTCCAATAATCAAAAACACACTTCTGATACCATAGTAAATAATAACACTAACTATGTAATTAGACAAAAACCTATACGATTAATGGATTCGTGAAAACTTATGGGGTTTTCACGAGGTTCCTAAAGTTAATAGAAATTTCACAATTGAATTTCTAACGGGTTGTTACACATGCCCTCACCCTCACGGGTCCTCTCTCCCTCATGGCCAGAGATTTGCACCACCGAATCACTGTACGACCACCTCGACAGCTGATGACACCACCAGCTCCACCGTAGCCTCCTCATGACCACCCCTTTTAGATCCCACAAAGGATGGACGACACGGGGGAGGGGGGGGATGGGCTTGGGTGACGAGGGAGGAGAAAAGAAGTACAAAGAATTTGAAATAGATGAAATGAGAGGAAATGTGCGTAACATGAATTTTGTTACATGGAAATTTTAATCATTTCACTTAAATCACATCATATGTGATCCGGCTGCTTCCCAGACAGTTGCTGCTTTTAGACTTTTTCTCTTGTTAAATAATAGGCCTAGGTGTGCTCAAAACACGTCTACATGCCTGTCATTAGCTCATCTTCAACTTCTAAATATTCCTCCCTTATGGCTATAACTCATCTCATAAGAAAAGTCTTCTTGCAGGGGTGATGCAGACCGAATTGTGCACCATTCTGACGTGGATTAAATGAAGGAGCGGCGCCATGGTGGGGAGACATAAGGGAGAGATGAAAATGGCAGACTCCTTTCTTCTTCTTCGTATATTTCATTTCCCCCCCCCACACATCCCGCCTTTTTTTTTTTTAATTTTATTTACTTGCCACGTCATTGATGGTCCGCATTTTTGTCCACAGTTTGCTTGCATACAGAAGAACTCTATCTCATAAGAACCAAAAATATAATACCGAGTCTCAACGTTTCATTTAAATTTGAACTGTACGTTGATGCTATGTTTCTTTTTCCCGTAGTGCCATGGCATGGATGACAAGTGAACATCATTAATATTCCCATTTTCTTATGGATTTATATACAGATTCGTCTCTCTCTCTCTCTCTCCGGCTGCATGCATGCAGGAAAGTGCGAAACCTTCGTTCTTATTTTCCAGGAAATTGGACCTTAGCCGTTTAAACTTTAATCGCCAATATACCCTTCATATCCCAGATACGAACTAAAAACAAAAAAAAAATACTAGGGACAAAATCGTGAATCAAAACCTAAACGACCAGTCTTACTAGATCTCACGTACGATCTTAACGTAAAACAACTCACTCGGTGAACCGTGCTCTGTCTACGAGTCAAGTCCTTTTTCTCGTAGACATTATTTAATAATAATTATTGAAAGGTCTTCTTTTTTCTCAGAGGATTTGAACTCCAAGACCATCCCGCTCACTCACACTGCCCCTCTCTCTCTCTCTCTCTCTCTCTCTCTCTCTCTCTCTCTCTCGGAGCTATCATTTTTGTTCTCCCGGAGGAGATTAGAAGATGGATTCAGGTCAATTTTCTTATATAATCTAAGTATGCGGTTTTTGTTCGCGATTTTTGGAATTTCAGATTTTCGGTGATTTATTTGTGTATTTGGTAAGCGATCGACTTGGGTTAAGTGGGTTTGTCGTAGCATGTCAGATTCTTGAAATTCTGGAGCGTGGATGCTCGATTTGCTTGGTGAGAAAAATGTGGAAAAAGAATAGAATTTAAAAGTTTTAAAGCTCGGAATTCTTTGAAATATTCGGTACCCAAGAAACAGAAAATTCCAATTTAGCAACGTTGATTCAAAAATCAGAGTTCTTTTTATTTTTGGGTAAATGCAAAGAAGCTGAACCATTTTCGATCCTTTTATCATATGTTGTTTTGGGTATTGTTTCTTGGATCTCAGGTGATGCAAATTTCGTGTATTTTTGTTCTGGGTTTTGTTTGTAAATACAATAGTTCATTTTTTGCGTTTTCTTTCTTGCACATTGACCGAACAACCAAATCAGGCTTATAGTTTCTTGCCAATAAGTCCATGCCTGTGCGGTTGTGCCTAAGATTTTCTTGCATCTTTCACGGCTTGGTTTCTCCGCGTTCTGCAATTTTGCGTGAATATTGGAAAAGGTTTCCATTGAGATTATCTTGTATATATCATCTTGTATTTATTATGTGTGATGCTGTTTGACGATCTGAATTTTTATATGCTATGTTTTTCTGATGAACCGATTCCTCCGCTTGACTATAGTTATCTAGGATTTAAGCTGTTCTTGATGAGGTTGTATTTTTCATTTCCGCTATTCAACTCAAACCACTGACAATGGTTGAGTAGAGTTGAACCGACAAAACTTCGTGGGTTTCCCGAGGATTTAGAAAGTTTCAATGATTTATTTTACCGTAACAAGTCTTCCAGGTAATTAGATCTAATATTGTCTGTGGATCTCTGCTGCCACGAAGCATCAGCAATCTGATGATCTGCTCAGTTTAATCAAGAAATTGGCTTCTAATGGCACTTAAAATATACTTTTCAGTAGCCAATATTAGGTGTATAAACATATAGATATTAAGTTTCATATAATATGTCTAACTTTCAGTATCAATTCAACGTATAGATTACATCATGTGACTGCAGGGAACATCAATTAAGAACTTGATAAAAACTTTGATGTATTTGCTTACTACGAGTTAGGACTAAAAATGGTTCTTCATTGAAATTGCATTCGGAATCTCCTGATATCATCTTCTCAGGATTGTTTCCATGACACATCCTCTACATGCTAATCTAGTATTGATAAGATGAACACATGTTCTTGTTTCTGAAGCTATTTTTCTACATACATTTTGCTTGCACTGCTTGCTCACAAGTTTCTTTGCATTTATTTGGTCATTTTTTGCAGGATATGTTCATATGGATTCAATTTAATGCTTTGTCCTGTTCTTCCCCGAGACTTCTAAGTTCTAAACATGAGGAAAGAAAACCTGGTTACTGCTAAGAGCTGTGAGCCTACTGCTCCATTAACACGTGCAAGAGCTGCTGCCTTCCGTGCATCTGGACAGTTGCCTCCTCTGAAAGCTCCTATACCACAAACTCAGAAGCGAAATTTGCGGGGAAATTCAAAAGGTACCGATTTGGATGAGAACAACAATCATGCTCCCGGTGATGCATGTCTTCAGCACAAGAGGAGGGCTGTGTTTCAAGATATCACCAATAATTGCTGCACAGGCTCATATAGAAACTGCTTAAATGCAACTAAAATCCAGGTCAATATTCCTCGCAATTTTGTTCATGACCTCGTTCTCTGGCAGCTTGAATGTCAGTAAATGTCAGATAGTTTGAGCCAGAAAAGATGATTCTTGATTTTGAATTTTATCCCTGGCACTCAATACATTTTAGTCCCTTAATAATGCATATGTTGCAAGATTTAGTGGGAGGTTAATCTTTGCTGAAAGCTTTAATTTACCCTAGAATCTGAGTTTTGTTTCCTTTTGTACCGCTGAATTTCAGGCTAAGAACAGAAAATCTACTAATAAAGGTCAGATAAAGGTTTGCAAAGTGGCACCTTCAGTTGCTCTAGAAAGCCCACAGTTTCAAGCTGGTTTGAAAACAAACACTCTTCAAGAACCGGTGGAGGTAGAACCTAAATCAAAAGAAGTTATAAGTTCAATTGATTTGAAAGAAAGTGTACCTCTGCAATTGAGTATCATAAAAGAGCATCGCCTATATGATCATCAACTTGAATTTCAGAGTTCTTGTGTGTCTTCTCACCTTCAGAGTTCTCCAAAGAAAGGTTTGTTGTCTATTTCAATTCTTACCTCTATTCACATTAATCCTTAAAGATGTACAAAAGTAGTAACTACATTCCCATTCTGGTAGAATGCAAAAAGAGATCCATCTCAGTGGGAGTCCTTTTAATTGCTGTATATGCATTTTGAAGTGAGACCTGTTAACAAACTCAGCTAGTATAGTAAGAAAAACACCCTAACAATTAAGTTTAAGCAAAATTCATTATACCGATTAATAATTGCAATGTGGAACCATAATCCAGTGGTGGTTATTAAGGGGACGGCACATCTACGTAAGCTCTTAATACTTAAGCTCAGAGCTGGCTTCACCATGTTGATATCTGTCTGTTTACTCCTACCTGCAATGCGGTCTTAGCAAATGGTAACAACCAATCAACCAATGACAGAGCAGACTAAATAAACACACCGTATATATAGTTAGAACAATTCAAATCAAAACTGAAAGAGCTTAAACTAGTACAACTTTCAAGTTCTTAAATTCATCAAATTTAAATGGTTATAGCTGGTCTTCTGAAGTCCCAAGGTCTTGCAAGGGAGAACTCTGTAATTAACGAATAAAAGATCTAATCTACTAGAAGGAGCCGAAGTGGTTGTGAACGTGATTTGTGGGAAAGAACTTTATGAGCCTTTTTTCTCCTAATATTTAGCCCTTTTTCTTTGCAATGACTTACCATCATCTAATCTTTATATTCATAATTTCATAGTATGGTCAAATCACTAAGTAGAAAAACTCTGTTGAGTGTGATATTTTGAGTTCTGCCAGGACCACCTATTAAAGTCGCTTGTAAGCTTGTTCTTTGCCAAACTATGTAGATTTCAAGTTCTATAGATATCTAATGTTTCAGTGGGTTCGATTTCTCTAAGATTATTGAATATGTGTTAATAAACTTGGTGGGTATAGTTTCATTATCAGGGCTGAAGAATTGCTTGATAAAAGAAATATTTATGCTTTATTCTATCATATATGGCTGCCTGTTGCAAACAATAACATTTTTATTTACTTCAGTCAAAGATGGCCCCTTGGGAGATATGATTGTATCAAGCAATCCAGAGATTCTTGACATTGATGCAGACTACAAGGAACCTCAATCATGCAGTGTCTATGCTTCTGAGATTTACAACCATTTACGTGTTGCTGAGGTTTGTGCTATAGACATCTTTTTATTGTAATAATCCTCAGTTTTCCTTTTTTTTTATTCATGCCGATTGTTGTATATGGGATTGATTGGATTTGGACTCATTTGATATGGTTAGATAGCAACTATCTCTAAAGAAGGGAGAATATAAAGAAAAGGGTTTATTGTAGCTATCTGTCCTAAACTGTGGAATATTGGTTATATCCATCCTAAACTATGGTGAAACATTACATTTTACTTGCAAAAAAAAAAAAAACTGTTGTGAAGTATTGCAAATTAATCTCAATTTAGTTTGTGGATTGTAGAGGTAAAACTTTATAATTTAGGGTGGACATTGCATATTGCCTCATACTTAGGATGGAAAGCTGCAATTAACCCCATAGAAGATATAGTTGGAAATGCATAATTTGCAAAACCTAGAGCAATAAGTTTACATACTCAAATCAGAATTAGGTATGCAGCTCAGAATAAATATAATGTATGCATTTCGACACATTTTTGTCGTTTTTCAGAGCATTGAAAATAAACCTGATGTTTACTTGTGGTCTTATCTTTGTTTTGATAGCTTGCCCGGAGACCAAGTCCTAATTACATGAAAACAATACAGCATGATATTACTCAAAGCATGCGAGGGATTCTGGTTGATTGGCTTGTAGAGGTAAGCATCGTGCCAGTATCCAAGTTGTCTTGTTTAGGTAGTCTAAGTACACATTCTCTTATTAAGTACACATTACTTGGTTATAGTTTGTGAAGCTATTGATGATGACTTTTATGTCATAAACACAAGCGGAGACCGTGTCATCAAAGGGCTCTCCTCTTCTCTGTACTTTATATTTTATGGTCAATTTTCATCATGGCTATCTTAAATGCATCTTTATCAGTTTAAATGTGAATTTCATCGTTGTTGACAGGCTGCATTGCAATCTTTGTGAAAAGCTTAAATAGATTGTAATGAATCTAGATTTTTTTTTTTTTTGATAGTTAATAAGAGGATTTTATTCCACATAAACAGGCATAGCCCAAGTATAGAGGTTTTTATTTTTTTTATTTTTTTTGTAATGAATCTAGATTAAGAGCATTTACAGTTTATTCTTTGGTTTACTCAAATTTTCACTGAGGCTGCTGTGCACTCTGTCGCTAGCACTCATGGGTCACAACATGGCAGAGATATGAAAAAAAAAAAAATTATTATTTTTTTGGTCATAGAGCATCCCCTAAAATTCTAAATGATCTGTCAAGTGATAAATTTTGTTTTACCTTTTCTTTTTTCTTTTGTTGAAAAATGACTATCAAGCCCCATATCTGCATTTGCAACCATTACAATAGATCTATTTTTTTAAGGTTGCCTTTTACATCTCTGTGGTTTCATTTAGAAAGATGCAACCTTATGCTATATATAAGTAATTATTATTATTAAAACGCACAGAGGAGCACAACCCTAGGACATATGCCACTGATATTTTGATGACTACTTGGAGCATTCTTGACCTTGTTTCATCAGACCCAAATGATTCTATACTGTTTCAAGTTGAAAAAAAGTTGTCTCATATTGTTGCATAATTACACCGGTCGGCCATCTCAATGTAATTTTCTGTTTACCCTTTGCCAAAATATATCCATCCATATAGCTCTTTTCTGATCTGCCTCCTAAAATTAGGAGATTGTAGTATAAGTGATATTTCACTTATTGTGTTTGAAAACTTCTAACCTCAGATTTTTTCTTGCTTCAAAATTATCCCATCTTGTTACTGTTCCAATATATATAGTATATACCTTACACTTGACAGTTGTACCCTCATGGGGTATACTTAATACAGTTATGCCCTCTAACATGTCTCAACATTAATACTTGACGGAACATTTTTTTATGCTTATATTAGTTACTGCCATCAAATAATTATTGTAGAATGGAAAAGGTGGTCGAGACTTCACTGCATATTGCTGTGTTGTGTCAGAGATTGTCTCAGAATTGAGTTGCTTCTAACAAAAAATAACATCCAGTTTGTTGCTCTTGCTGCTGCTAGTTCATGTTTGCCATTGTCAGTATTATTTTTGTAATATATAGTTTTTAGTCTACTTGAGTTGTACCTTTTGTGCTTATCAACAAAGATTTATTACTTGACAAAAAAAAAAAAAAACTCTTGGTTTCAGGTAGCTGAAGAATACAACTTGGTGCCAGATACACTCTATCTCACAGTTCATCTCATCGACTCATTTCTGACTCAAAATTACATAGAAAGACAGAGACTTCAACTTCTGGGGATCACTTGCATGCTAATCTCCTCGTAAGCTCCTTTCTTTGTAGCAGAGTTAACTGCCTCACTACCCGTAGTCAAAATTCTAGACTAGAACCTTAAATTCTAGTAGGATTCTAAACTTCTTTTTCGTCCTTTGATGGATATTTTCTTGTCAATCTGGTATTATTATGTACAGGCTGAAGTTTTTCATCCATTTTGTGGTCCTTTATGTTTTGACTGCGCAGACAGGAAAATTTTCTGCAGTGGGTGGATGCAAATAGTTTAATGATGTTTATTTACAAGATATCTGGATGTGGAAAGTTTAGTTTATAAAATTAAGAACTTTTCTAAAGATTTATTGTCCAGCATGTTTTGCTTACTAGAAGAGCCCCATTTATTTTACATGATCATAGTGTCACCCACTATTCCTTTTCAGTGATTTTAAAGATTCAAGTTCCAGTTTATCAAAATGACATTTTCAGTTCATAGTATCTACTGAATGCGGTTCTCCACTTTGTGGTTTAAAGGAAGTATGAGGAAATTTGTGCACCCCATGTGGAAGAGTTCTGCCTCATCACCGACAATACATACACAAGAAAGGAGGTATGCCCCAGTTCTTCTTGTTGGCACATAGAATGCTTTACTCATAAAATCCTAGACCTCAGTTTATTGAATCGCTGTCAGAATTAGGTCCCAACAAAATGATGTCAGTGTTCGCTTAGTTTTTCTTCCTCCCACTGGATTATTTCCCCCATATGTAACTTATTTTCTAATCTATCTTTTTGAAGACAATTCCTCTTATAATGCTAAGATGCTGCAATGGCTGCGTAGAGAAAGCCAATTTGAAGAAAAGAAGAAAAAAAAAATGAGGGGGAGAAATAGGGAAAACAATTCTGAATTTTAGCACGCTGAAAACCTGTATCAAGATTCAAGACTTTTAAGTTATATTCTTCAGGATTCTATCCTTCACTTGCCAAAATCCTTTTTGTTGCATTCCTGAATAGAGCAATGGCAGGTATTGGAACTGGAGATTCGAGTGTTGAAGTATTTTGGCTTTCAAGTATTTGCACCCACTACCAAAACTTTTCTCAGGTACGTCAGCTTATCCAACATTGACAAATATATTGCTTATCGTTGCAGTATATATTTTCAAATCCCTAATGCATTTCTGAGTTTGTTTTTCAGGAGATCTCTTCGAGCAGCACTGGCTTCTTATAAGGTAACATAATTATCTATGCCATTCCTGGTCTTGGATCGGGAAAATGCTACACACTTTTGACTGGAACATTCAGAATACTTTTTACATGTCTAATTGGAAAAAAGCTTGCAGACCCCTAGTCTTGAGATGGAGTACTTGGCCAACTATTTAGCTGAGCTCACGTTAATTGACAATGGCTTCTTGGATTTCCTTCCATCTATGATAGCTGCATCAGCTGTATTTCTTGCGAGATGGACATTAGATCAATCAAGTCACCCATGGGTTTGCATTTTCTCCTTTATTTGTTTGTATACTTTCTGTGTTGTAGATTAGCTCCTGATTATGAATTCGTTCATGCATCTTGCAGAATCCAACTCTAGAACACTATACCTCTTACAAAGCATCAGATTTGAAGTACACAGTTCTTGCCATGCAAGATTTACAGTTGAACACTGACTGTTGTCCTCTGAGTGCTATACGCATGAAATACAGGCAACAGAAGGTAAGAAATATGACAAAATACACAGAAGAACTCATGCTTGCTTTATAAAATAGTTCCTTTGGACTTGCCATTTTTACATGAGTATCATTGACTATGTTGAAGAATTAGCTTTAAACACATACTTCTAGAAGTTCTCAAGTTCTCTGATGTTGTTGTAGCAGTTTAAATCTGTAGCTGCTCTGTCTTCCCCAAAACTGCATGAAACACTATTCTGAAGATAAAATGGCTGCTGGACCTTTACAGAAAAGGGACTGCTAACAGATGCTTATACTTTCCAGACGGAAGTGTCTTCTGGATGTGTCATTTTACTTCAGTGTTCTACGTCATGTCTAATCTTATTCCTCTTTCAAATCCATTCATATAATTCCTAACCATTTTTAAGATCTTTGTTTATAGTTTGTGTGGCCTTGGGAAGGTTTCTTTAGAAGCTGTTTTGTTAGCTTTTAATCAAAGAACCAGGGATGTTTGGCCCATAAATATGAGATCAAGTGTAATACGGTGACACATTGTTCAGTTTAAATAGCACGTCATTAGCTGTAACCAGAGTTGATTTGTTACATTGTAAAGTCTGCAAGACAGGAACTAGCCGAAGCCAAATCCTCAATTCAATCAGCCAATTTTATTTGTAATGATCTTCCAGTTTCTCTTTTTACTCTTCATTTGAAATGATTTCTCTCACTATCTTTGCATTATTGGAACATATTTATCTGATTCACTTTTTCATACTTTTTGTGCATTCAACTGATGTGATTGACCAAAATATTTATTTTATATTAAAAAAAGTGACGTAACCAATCATATTATTTCTGCTATCCACAAGTTTCTGTGTCCAAGTGTGTTTATTTTTAAAAAATAAAAATAAATAAATAGTTCAAAGAAAAATTGTGGTATGAAAGATAGCGTCTCATTCATTAATGATGAGAATTCCCGAGCTTAGTGATGTCAAATACATAGACGAAAAGGAAAATTGGATGGGAAAAAACTTGAGTTGTGGATGGAGCCGACATGATGCTAATGTTAAATATAGTGGTATGGTGCGTAATTATCGTATAATTCTTTTAAAAAGGAATAAAATTTATTATTAAAAAATAATTTTTTTTTTCAAGTAATTTCGTATTTACTTATTATTTTTTTTCAAAGATTACGTAATATGTATGTACTTTATAATTGTAAATACTATTTATTATTTAAAAACAATATAATTTTCTTTCTTTTTTTAAAGTAAAATAAAATAAATGATAATAGATATGTGGAATAAAAATAAAGTTGGAAAAAATATTTATTTTAAATAACAGGATCTCTCAGAGTTTTTAACTTTTTATTTGAGTTTTGAGATCTATCCGAATATATAGAGGTATTAATATTAATATTTTGAATACCGTACCGGATGTCGTACTGGTTAAAATACTAAAATGAAATATTTCAGTATCGGTACCGTTTCGGGATGGTCGATATATAAATAAATTATATATATAAATATATATATTAATTATATTCTAAAATAATAGTTTATATATAAATAAATTATACATAAATACATATATATATATAAATTATAAATAGTTTGGTCTAAATTGGAGGTCAAAAAATAAATTTGTAGTTTAACAAAATGAAAAAAAAAATCGAGACTGAAATACCGGCCGATACAGGCCAAAATATTGGCCGGTATGGCCGATATTTGAACCGGTATGAAATATATAGAATTTCTATACCAGTCCGGTGGCTGGTACGGAACATACCGACCGAACCAGCCGGTACGGTACGATTTTAAAAACAATAATTAATATGAAACAAATGCACAAGAGCTTAATATATGTTTTTATTATATTTTAATATAGTTTTTTCAAACTATCGTTATGATATATATATATTTTTATTTTTAACTATCGTTATGATATTTAGTATCACGAATCACTGATATTTATATAGGGATGATAATATTTTACACGATCTGTTAATTTAATATGAACACGACACAATAATAACGAGTCAAGATTTAATCTTAACGAGTTCGGATCAAAATAGATTAACCCGTTAAGACACGATTGCTTAACAGATTGATAACGTGTCAACCCGTTATGGTACGTTAAGAAAGTTAAAATTATAATTATACTCTTATACTTAAAAGTAAAATTATTAGAATTTCAATTTCAATATTTTTATTGTTTGGATTGTAATTTTAGACTTGTAGTTAGATTTATAATTTTTATAAATATTGTGATTTTAAAATTTATATAAAATTATACTAAATTTAATTAGGTTAAATTGATTAATTTCAGACTTATTCAACTCATTTATATAAACAGTTTGAAACAAGTTGTATTGTATCATGTTAACTTATTTTATAATATTCACTAATAAATCAAAACGGATTGACACGACACGATTCATTATATTAATAGATTATATTAAGATTTAAAATTTTAATACGATAAATTTAATCAATTAAATTAAAATTAAATTATATAATATAATATAGATACCTTAAGAAGATCCGTTAATTCGATTTCCACCCCTACATTCACAGGACAAGATCTTCCACAGTTCGCTTATCTCTCGTGTAGCCTGCAAACACAAAAACCGAGATAGAGATAGAGATAGAGCGAGAGAGATGAGCATGGCGGCTCTAAATATCTTCACTCGCCCGTGCTCGCCAACAGCTTCTTCGCTTGGTCCCTATGATTTCAATCATCACAATCGTTTCAACGTCAGTAGTTGTAAATTACATTCTTTATTTCTGAGAAAATCAAACGACAGAGCTTCTAGGCTTTACTCGATACCGACCCATTTCTCAAAGTCAGGTAATTTCTCTTGATACAAAAGATAATATTTTCAATTTAATTTTTCGGTTTCTCTGCATTTTCTACATTCTCTTCTTCAAAAGTTTTCGCCTTCTGATTAGTTGCCAAGAGAATGGAGGAAAGAAAAGAAAAGAATTGGGGAATAAAAAATAATTGTATTATGTACTCTGAAACTTTTCTGTTTTAATAAGGTTAGTTGTTGAAAGAACTTGAACCTGGCTGTTTTTAATTCTGTGTTTTTTATTATAAATTCTATATTATCTGTACGGCACATGGATTTTTGAGACCCAAGAATTCTGGGTTTCACCACTTTTAGGATGCTTGATAAATTCGCATTAGAAAAAAACTAGTCTTCCCGCTTTCTTTGTTGTTGCATCTTGGTATGGTAACTAGTCCTTCCTCCTTCAGTTGGCAATGTTGTCATGTTGGATTCGTTTTTTCATCACCGATTGTCCATTATTTGGACTTTTCATGGCCATTAATTCGAATCATGGGAAATCGAAAGAACAAAATTTGCACATTAGGGATCGTATTAGATGTAGGCAAATCTTTTGTTGTATCTCTGTTTAGAATAGTCAGATTGTAATGCTCAGATTGAGTTTTATATTTGGAAAAATAACTTGCAATTTAATGAAATGGACTCTAAGCATGGCCGACTTGTTACATTAGTGTTTTGGTCAGTGTCGTCAAGATTGGAAGAGTCAAACCCTGCAACTGTGTTTCTAGTGCTATGTACTGCGCACCAATGTGGTATTTTAGTCTTCTCCATATCCGTGGATTCTTTTTCTACAGGCAGTGGAGGATGTTCATGGATGCAAAACAATTCCACATGTCACAACACTGCAGCTAGCAATGATTGCAGGCAAGGCGAATTGTATTCAGTTTTTCCCACAAAACCTGCCACTGTTTCCTCTGTGCAGGATCTTTTTGAATTCATATGCTCAGGTCCTTTAATAGAGAAAATGGGTCTCACCCCTGAAAAGGTATCCGAGTCCATTGACAAGTGGTTAGCATATGGAACGCAACTTTGTCGATTGTTTAAGCTCAACGAATTGTACCTTACAGTTCCTCAGAAAGCAAGGTTTTATCACTACTATATACCAGTGTTTTTATGGTGTGAAGATCAGATTTCTCAGCATAGATCCATGTTCAAAGATGGAGACGATATACCTCCTTTAGTGGTATATGTTAACTTTGGAAATATATATTTAGTTTTTCTTCTCACTATAATTTAATAGCTTTATTGGGTCGTCCAATGGCATCTTTGCAAAAAAGCTCCAAGCTGTATGTGAGCTACTCAATATAATAATGTTTTGGCATGGTCACTGCTATCATTGCTAGTTGTCACTCACTTCATGTGCCAGTGTTGTCTGTGGTGCAGATTGGTTTTAGTGCACCACAAGGTTGTGGGAAGACTACACTTGTCTTTGCTCTTGATTATCTTTTCCAAGTTACTGGCAGGTAGGTTGTGTTGCTTTCAATTTATTTATTGAACAGTTGATTTGTCTAGTTCTCCGAAGGATAGACAAATAAGATTCTTGACGTACATTTCCAAATTTCAGGAAGTCTGCCACTATATCCATTGATGACTTCTATTTGACGGCAGAGGGTCAGGTGTTACCTAAACGATTTTCGGGCACTTGATTCTTATTATTTGTGTTGTCCTCTTCTGATGCGATCCTGTATTGATGGTAGGCTAAACTGAGAGAAGAAAATCCAGGAAATGCACTATTAGAGGTAGCAATCAACCTAATTTGGTACTACTTGACGTAGCAGAGTAAATAGCTTTTTGTGACTCATCAAGTATGAATTATTTGTCTTAATACTATTTTTTCCCACCAATTTTTTATGTTCATAGTTTCGTGGGAATGCTGGGAGCCATGATCTTCCATTCTCTGTTGAAACGCTCACAGCTCTTGACAATTTGACTAAAGAAGGTGATTGTCCTTCACATCTTCTTCTAATTGATGCTCGTGCACTTACTAATTTATTTCTGTCTAAAGAATCCAGGTATGAAGATGAAACTTCCTCGATATGATAAAGTAAGCATGCAATATGTTCAATTTCACTTGTTTCTCCATCGACTTTTAGCTTTTGAAGTAGCTTGTTTTGACTTGTTTTCACATCCAGTCTGCATATAATGGGAGGGGTGACAGGGCTTCTCCTTCAACATGGCCAGAGATTGAAGGGCCACTTGAGGTAAGAGTAGACGGCTCAAATATGTGGCTTGGGTGTGAAATTGGATCTCGGTAACATGTATCTGAGGAGATTAGATAGTTACAGTAGGCATTTTCCTTGTCTTGTCTTGGTTGCAAGTATTATGTAACCTGTGATACATGTGTTTTGGATGGTCATTTAGGCTATTCTGTTCGAAGGCTGGATGCTTGGTTTTAAACCCCTTCCTGCGGAAGTTGTCAAAGCAGTTGATCCCCAGGTTAGATGCATGCTCTGACATGTTGTTCAGATAGGAGTTTCGTAGCTCAAATTTATGTTTGATTTTGCAGCTAGAGAGGGTAAATAAAAATCTTGAAGCATATTATGATGCATGGGACAAGTTCATAAAAGCCTGGATAGTCATCAAGATTAAGGACCCGAGTTGTGTCTACCAGTGGCGTTTGCAGGTCAAATCATGTCTAACATAAATTCTACTTGTTTTATGAGGCTTTCCGATGTTGTAGAACTACATGTTTACAGACTGTTCTGGGGAATTTGCAGGCAGAGATTGCCATGAGAGAGGCGGGCAAACCTGGGATGTCGGATGAGGAGGTATGCTGATAAATGAACTATTCCAAAAATTTTAAATTTCTTCTTTACTTGCAGTAGGTTTTAATTAATATCTGAAACAAAACTATTCTTGAGGGGTGTTTTGCAGGTGAACGATTTTGTTTCACGGTACCTGCCAGCATACAAGGCTTACCTTCCCACCCTCTACGCTGAAGGACCAAGCGGTTCAAATCCAAAGCATCTCCTTGTCATCGAAATTGATGAAGGAAGGAATCCCATTCTAGGTATCTAGCTAGATCGAAGGTTTTAGTGAAGCCCAATCTTGGTTTCTTGAATATGTAATTTCACGGGAATTTGACATTAGAAAATACTATGTACTTGTTAGTTGTAGGGATCCCTTCAGATAAAATCAAGATTTTTTCTTTGGCACAGCTCATCTTTCTGGGTTTTGCTGGGGAAGATATGATGATGCACATTGGCAGCAAACGATTATTAGTAACTGATATTTTGAGACTTCACAAATAAGGTTCCTTAAGTACATGCGCGCAAGTGGATGTAGGTTCTGCAGAAGACTACCATGGCTTGAGGAAGAACTAACAACTAGGAGTAATTACTTCTTGTTAACCATGGATTTAAACTGCCATATTAATTCAATCCTGCGTACGACAGCCGCTGCCGATCCTTACTCTTATACAAGGTGAGAAAAAATCATTCCAAGACGAAAGTGGATAAATTAAGCTGAGATCGATGCTCAAGTAAAATGATTATTACAAGCTCGAGAAAAAGAAAATCTCTGATTTTCATGGATTGAGAAGATTCCCAAGTCAAAAGTGGGAGGAAGAGATCAATTTCATATAAATGGATGTGCAAATTACACACCCTCAAACCTTGCCCTTTCCTCTTCACTTTCTGCTACAACAAGAGCATGAGCACACAGTTTCCTTCAACGAATACAACTTACATGGTCTTAACAAGCCCTTAAAAATAAGTACAAGACACCTCCTATACACACACACAATATATAGATAGTTGAATGATATTTCATTCAATTACGTACGTACCATAAAAGAAAACGATACTTTGTAGCAATAACATAATTTTAATATACAGTTTATTGGCAGGATAAAATTAAACTGACTCCCACATCCACTCGATCATGATCAATGAACTAGAACATGTTTTGCGTGAGCTAATAATCATCTAGGAGCAACAACAGCAGATACCCTCCAAACAGCACTCGCATAGCTCGTTGCAGCAAAAGCAGCAACAAAACGCAAACAAACTGTATCAAAACATACATGAATATCATGATCACTATATGATCGGAATAATTAGTTCTATTCGATAATAAGGTAAAAAAAAAAATTAATGGAACAAGAAGAAGAGAAGGGCCGAAGAGGAGATTTGAATAGATATACAAACCAAGCATAGAGACATCCTTTCTCCTCGCGGCGTTTCTGGACATGATCATAATATGACATGTTTTGTGGTGGTGGAACACCTTGCATTTTTCCTTGATCTTCTAGATCTCTTTGTTGTCTAGTAGAATATATGATCAGCAACACAAACAAAGAGCCTTTGCCATTAACTTTTATAGGCAGGAGATCATGATAAAAGGGTACTTCAGCTTTAAGCTTGGTTGAAGGGCTTAATTTGTCCTAGCTAGTCTGGAAATAATTAAAGCCTCTCTCTCTCTCTCTCTCTCTCTCTCTCTCTCTCTTATTTATCATGGTAGTTAGTAGGAAGGACCTTTGGCTACCCTTCGCTATTGGAAAGAGTGGGATAGCCAATTAATAAACTGTTGTAGGGTACGTAGGGAATTAAGTACTTCCCTCTCTTTTTGGTCCCTCTCTTCATGATATGGATAACAGTCACGGATATGGACAAGTCCAGCTATGAAAAACATGTATATGGAAACCTACCACATGCATATCATTAATCATCATCATGATCGGCCATTGAAGTCATGGAAATGTCTTAAATATGATCAATAATCCTACGTCTTAAAACTTTTTTAAGAATAATTAAGATCTTTTACAATTAACTACTTAATTAGGATAAGTACTGTACCCTAAAATTAGTCCCTCGGTTGGGCGCGCTACCTTTTTTTATTTTTTATTTCTCTCTCTCTGTAAGCAAGTGAGTAGACTTCATTAAAAAGATAGAAAAGAAGATACATGAGGAGGGGGTGGGATTCTCAAACAAACACTCCAGAACAAAAATAACATTGCAAAAAGGTAAATAAAAATAAATAAATAAATTTTAGCTACTTGATCGACCATTAATCATATACGCCTGTGAAATTTGGATTGTATAATTGTAAGCTAGGGATCTAAATCTCCATTTTCGACCTCGATTGATCTAATTTTTAAAAGAAAAATTCTATTATCAAGTAGGTGTATAAAATATACATAATAAAATATTTATATAATATAATAAAATTTAAAAAATAAATTTTAAAATTTAAATAGTATAAAATAAATTTTATTTTACCATTTAACTGATACATGTGAATGGTGTGCTCGTAGCTCTACCCACCTATAATTAATTACGCTTCCAAATTCCAACTGCCCAAGTTGCTTTGCGACAAAGCCAAGGCGGGTGATAAATCTTAGCCTAAAATCCCATATCATGACCACCTTAGTTAAAGAGACATTCTATTCATCATCTTTACATTACTACACATTATATTTTATTTATTTATTTTTGTTAAATTAAATGAATTTTTTTACTTATTACCTATACAACACATATTTAGTAAGAGGGGAAAAAAAACATATGTGATGTAGAGATTATGAGTAGAATTTTTCCTAAAAAAAAAAAAAAAAAAAAAAAAAAACTAAATGGTCTATGTGCCATTTAACGTAATGGCATGCATGGCATTTGATTTGTACAACTTTTCGTTTGCGGTTTGTGATATTTTAGTTATATCGACTTCTTTTAAAAAAAAAAAAAAAAATTCTTTCATTATATCTTATACTTTTTTTAACAAAACTTATATATGCATTCTCTATTATATATATATAAACACAAGAATGGTTTTTAAATATTTAATATTGACTATGACAATTATTTTATTAGTTTGGAATGTAATCTGCTCACTCATGTGCCTTCTTAGCTAATATCATGACAATCTTTTTGGTGTTACGGTCTCGCACTTGTTGATGTATATATAAATGTTTTAGCGATAAAAAAAATCTCATAAACTTAATCTGATGTGATATATTAAATTATAAATATATTTTTATTATAAAATAGATATAATATATCATATAAAGTAATATGTCATGTCCATGTATTACAATATTCCTGCTGGTCTAGATCTATTTGAAACCCCAAATTAAGAGGGGAGAAAAATATACTAAAAAAACCCACAAGTACATGCATCATTTTGAACTAGCACCCCGACGCAACTTATAGATATAGCCAATTCTTATCTTATTCCCGTAATGTTTTCTACCAATCAAAGCTCGATCCTCATCCAAAACAAATATGGAGAGATACTCTCTCTCTCTCTCTCTCTCTCTCTCTCTCTCTCTCTCTCTCTATATATATATATAGAACGAAGGGGAAAAAAAAGCCTCTGTAGTACTAGCATGAATTAGATCAGTACATGAAGGATGATTATCAAGGGCTTTAATTTTATAATTCTTTTAACTCGTGCAGCTTGCAGATTGTTGGGGTGTTCTTGGATCTGCATAAAAAACACGACCGAAAATAATATATAAAAGAGAAAATCAATATGGTACTATATTTATTAATATAGTGATTGAAAAATGCTAGCTAGCTAGCTAGCTTGTGTTAATTAAATTGTAAAACGCTGCAGAAAATAACAAATTAAGTAAATTATTAAAGATTACCAGGTCCAATTGCCTCTGAAATTTTTATCAATCTTAGCCGCTTGCACGACTCCACAAACATTCTGAAAGTGAATTAGATCGTGTTATAAAATGATTTATATTATTTAAATTAATCATAATTATGGGATCCAATATTATAGATTTTTTAGGCATGTAATAATAATAATAATAATAATAATAATAATAATAATTAGAAGTGATTGAAAAATGCAAAAAAAAAAAAAAGATTGGTTTTTCATGGAGTCAGATCATGAATGCTATATATTGCTCTAGCTAACAAAGTTGAGTTAACATGGAAATTACGACTTACTTCCATGGTACATCTCCCACTAACATCAAGTCACCATCTTTGTCCTCATAAATAGGTACATATTCCACCCCACTTGCAGGATCCATGAGCTTTTTCTCATCCAAGTAATTACCTATATATACATAGCAAAATTCATGACACCACCCAAAAGACTAATTAAATTACCCACCAAAGAAATACTACTGCATGTATCGGATTAATACTCGAAATATTTAACATCCGTCGTACCTTGTAACACACACACACACACAATATATATATATATATATATATAGAGAGAGAGAGAGAGAGAGAGAGAGAGAGAGAGAGAGAGAGAGAGAGAGAGAGATACATACGGGTGGGATGCGTAGGAATAGTCGAGCAGGAGATCAACATCTCCTCCAAAGCACTCAATAACTGCTGATAGCTATTGTACATTTCTAGATCGACCTTTCTTAGATAAGGAGCTCCATCCATTGCAACCTTTACCAAGTGGCAGCTCTTCGTTATCACATTCTTCCTAAACGCTCTCACCGGTGGCCACCCCAGTATCTGTGCCCTAAAAATCAATAACGTACGTTCAGTACAAATAGACAAATAAAATAAGTTAAATTAGGGTATATATATGCATGCAATCCTAACCTATCTAAAATCATGTTAAGGCCGGTATACATCATGTGGAGCCATACTTAATTTCCTGAAACGATTTTTCTCATCACTTTCAAAAATAAAATTACGTACAAAATAATTTTGGACGAAAGATCTCTAAAAGTTCAATAATATATATATAATTATCAACGCATATATCCCTGCATCTTGGTAAATTAGAGCTAAGATTCATATAATAATTTATTAGTTTGAGGTTATAAAAAAAATGAAAAACTTTGATATCTTACGTACTTTGCTGAGGGAGGTTTTGCCACACTCAAGTCTTCGTTTTCTGATTCGGACTGCTCACAAGCGCTGTCATCATGTTCAACAGAAAATGATCTACCAAGATTAAGATCCATGGCTGCCTGCGAGAATCCCCGTTTCGTGCCCGTCAACTTTGCTGATGATGATCCGGGGATCTGTATCAAGCTGCTGGTTCCACGTCCGATCTCTCCCGGCAGCCCTAAGGTCAGCTCTGTCTCCTTGAAATTCAATCCGCTGGAGACATCTGATTTCGGCAAGTCCGGTGACATTTTAATGATCAGTACGCCGGCCACAGGAACCTAGATAATTAGGCTGATAACAAGTCTCCTTGCTCTTCCTTTTTTTCACTCTTTAATTGCCAAAGTACTACTCCGAGACCCAAAGTAAGTTGTATTTGGCCTACACTACACATAATTCGGCCGTGTGCTCTCTCTCTCTATATATAATTAAAATAAAAATGGGAGAATCTGGCTGGCACATTGACTAGCAGACCAGACCAGACCAGTCCCACGTTTAAAATTGTAGGAACAGTTGTGATCATTTCATTGCTCCAAAGTTTGGGCCCCTGTCGGTTCTGAAACCCTGTCGTTTTCATTTTTAGAAACGTTGTAAATGTAAATTCCACTTAATTATGATTCTTTTCGGGTTGTAGGAGGACTTGGGGTCAAAATTTGAATTGGAAAGTCGGAGAACCGACCGAACCAAATCAGTCGGTCCGTGGTTTTGAGCTATTTCAGTCCGTGATAGGTTCCCACATTTTAAAAATTAAATAATTTCAGTATGATTTCGATTCTTGACTTTCCGGCATTGAACTGGATCGCAGTACCGAACACGTTTATGAAATTTATATATAAAAAATTTAATTTTTAATATTATATATATTTTATATATAATATATATAATTACATATGAAATAATTTTATATTATAACTTATAACATAAAATTTTAATCTTAAATATATACAATTTATATATATATATATATTATATTGGTACTTAATTAAAATCGAAAAATTAGACCGAAATCAATAAAATCAAAAGTATCAGTTTAGGAAAATAACCGGTTCGAGATCGGATATTGAAAATATAAAATTGATGTTTACCAGTTCGGTCTCAAAATTTATATAAAACCAGATTGAATTAGATCAGTTACACCCCTAAATAAGACAATAGAGTCTTTCGATTTTACAAGACACGGTTTGCTTGGTTTTTCTAAAACAATAATTTTCCTGTGAATGATTTTATTCAAAATTGAGACTTTCTTCGTAGAGTCGGGCTAGTGTGCCGTCCAAGTTTTACTGCTGAATATGCTACCCAAGTCAATATTTTTTTTTATATATATTTTTAATATATTCAAATATTTTAAAAAATTATAAAATATAATAATAGACTTAAAATTACTTTCTTAATTACTGGGTGACATACTATCTTTATGCTTCTTTGCATCAATTTTTTAAAAATAAATAAATAAATAAATAATTTCACTGTCTCGCTTGACATAATTACTTAATTAGAATTCATATCTCTTTGGTAGAAATTTAGGAAATAAAATATCTTAGCTTGGGAAGAAAGCCATGTGGCTGCCAAGAAGACAAGTCGCACAGTGAATTCTCTCTAATCAACGCGGGCCCCACAGCCGAAGGCGGAATCTTCTAAGCAACTCTTGTTTGTGTTGGTGTCGGGTAAAAGTAAGAACGAGTCCGACATTATGACTGCGTGGCTGAGTCCATGTTATAAGACCAATCAAAATTTAGAGATCCACGACATCGATGTGATTCTGTCTCTTTGTCGGCTACGTGTCTCCTTTGTCTCCTCGAGCTTCTGAGTCACCGCCCCCATAAGCGTCAACGTGGCGCCTAAAGATTTCATTCACCCTAAACTCAAAAACAGCTGGCAGCAAATTATACCACACAGTTGTAACGTATTAATCCAATGCATGGGCGATGTTAGATTGTTTTCTAAACGTGCTATTTTTTTATTTTTTTTATTTTTTTTAAGGAGCAATTTCTAAACGTGTCTTTAAAATCTTTTTTAATGCATTATTTCTTAAAATGTTTAAAATACACATAAATTCATTAGTAATAACTTTTTTAAATATTAAAAATCAATAAAAATAAAATGAATTAGAGACACTTTTAAAGACAGTTTATTTGTTTAGATAACGAGATAAGAGGAGAAGGTTTTAGAATATTATATTTGAATCTAATTATTGTTTTGAGATTTAAAAAAAATTAAATTGTTTGTTATATTTTATGTGAGAATTTAATAAAATTGTGATGATGAGATGAGATGGATTGAGAGTGTCTTTAATCCAAACAACCTTTAACCAAGCATTTTCCTACTCCAATTTAGGTTAGCAATTTCAAGTTTCAAGGATGATGACTATCATATTTGAGTTAAAATTTAATTAATAATATGTGGGATTTTAGTTTTTGGCTATCAAAACTTGAATCTGGCTACAAACTCTCTATAATAATGAATTATTATTATGTAATACATATTTAATTTTATATACTTTTTTATCTTTATTTTTAATGCAAAATTTCTGAACCAGTTTTTTAAACCCTTCATAGAGGATGAAAATATATGTAGTCGGCTGATTTCGTATGGTGAGAGAAAATAATAGCTTTTAATTTATTGCTAGAGACGGTTACATACAAATATGCCAAATCACACTATAGCTCAAAGTAATTTCTGTTCGTTTTTGCCTCTTCTAATGCAGGGTAAATTGTGATGATATTAGGCAAAGATTGAATAGAAGGACTGGATGCCTAAGCCAACAAGTATGTTCTTACGGAGTACTACTTTGAAAATATAAAGTAATTTATTTTGGACGTATTTCATATGTACAGGAAGCACTCCTTGTTCAGTTGAGAGGTGGACCAAGGGTACTTGTAGACATTCAAATAAAGAAGGGAGCTCGGGGTTGGTCAGGGGACTCTCTAATGCTTAAATTAGTTTTTATTTTTAGGAAGTGCTTACTTTGTCTTAGAATTTCATAAGTTCGATCACACATTGATTAGGCTTTTATACTAGGTAGTTTGAAGTTATGTTGCCTTCATCCCAAGGAGCCATCACATCGTGCCTCATGCCTAGTGCACATGAATTAGTTAGGAGGCATGATACTTTAAGGAAAATAATTAATACAGCGTTGCGCTCTGACTCATGTCTCAGCATCCCTTCAGTTAGGCCGACAAGTCCCTCCCTCTCTCTTCGTGGGAAGACCATGATGATCCTTTCGGCACACATTCCCACTGCTACTACTTCACGACCATCATATTGGCTGCCTTTCAGCCTACTACGGCGGCGCCCATATTTCTTTCCTTGGTGTTTGAATCATGGTTACTCCTCCTGCACATTTCCTAACAATTGTCTTCTAGGGACTTGAGGAGTTTACGCCTCCTTGGCCTGCCCTAGTGATGTCCATCTTCTTTTCTGTAGGTGAATGGTGGTTATAGCTTCTCTCACACGCTTCTTGGTAGCCACGTACTATTGATGATTCAAGGCGTCTGTCAAGTCGGCATACGTTACCCCTAGCTACTTTTGTCGGTGTCTCATGACTATCGATCTGGGCCGAATGAGCCTCTCACTTGGCGGAACAAGCCCATCACCAGCTATAATCTTGACTTTAACAAACCGATGGGCCTTCTTTAGATCGTAGGGTCTTGGATTCTTAGACTGGGCTTTTTTCACTCTCTCTAGTCTCCATTACTCTGCTAATTCACATTGAACCAGTTTGTTGAGAATTTAATTTTCTCTCTTCTTTCCTCTTCAATTTCCTTCTTTCACGCTTTTGTTGTTGTTTTTGAACATTAATAATTTGGCTGGATCTTCCTTGGTCTATTTGCTTCAGTTTTGCTCGATGGGTTATATTATATACATATATTATATATAAAAGTCATGACTCAACGCTTAGTTCTTATACATGGGTGAATACGGCCTGCAGAGGCTATACATAGTGAGAGAAAAGACAGGTCAACTAAGATTTAAGCCTAATTTGTTTTTACAAGCAATCTATCTCAATTTATTCAATTATTATAATTTTTTTAAATTCTTGTATAAAATAAAATAAAAAATTCAATTTTTTCAAATCTCACAATAAAAATTATATTAAAAAAATATTTTATTTAATTTTTAATTTTAGTGTAAATTCTTCTAAATATTTTCCCATTTAAGAAAACAAACGAGCCTCAGCTGTCGGTCACATGATCAGGGGCAAATGTGGGGACTTTCTGCCTCCTATAAACACCAATGAGCCAGCACTATAAGTTGGATGTGGGACAGATCCAAGGGCTGCTGTTTCTGGGTGATTTGGTGGGATTTAATCTTGGCCCTGCGATTGGGTACTGATCAGGGTGAACAAGCCATGTGGTTTGCCTGATTGGAGGCCGGGGCCAGTCTTTCGGGATAATTATTGGAAAATGATAAACTTATTTTTTATTAGCAACTTTATACAACTATGTAAAAGAATAATATTATTTTAAATTTTATTTTAACTTTATTAATAATTTGATGCGTTTAAATATAATAAAAAAATATTATTATATTTAAAATTATTTATAAATTATAAATAAGTTGATAGTATATCATTACTTATAATTATTATCCAAAACGGCTAAACTGTAATGACATGCATGTACAAGTACATGTCACATCACCACATCAGTTTTCATTCATTCATGTATGCATGCACGCACAGAAAAATGAGTACTATATATGATTATCATTACATACGGCTCATATGATCCCTTTGTAGTATTATATATGGTACGTCTTGGAATATGAATAATCGCGTGCATATATTGCTATAACTATAAGTATGAATTTGAAAAAATATATACTGATATCGTTCATGCTATGACATTGTCTTTTATGATTTGGGTAATTCGCATATATGTATATCACGATCCTCATGTATCGATCAATGAATGAAATTGTCTTGCCTAGCTGTGGGACCCGGTCCACGAACTTCGCAATTATTCCTGTTGCTTGTTGGAGATTCCATGGGAGTCGGTTTCATATTCTCCATGATATCCAATGACTTTAGAAGCTCACTGCAAGAAAATAAGTATTTATGATGAATTATTTCTATTGGTAATGTCTATTTGTAACGAAAATAGATTTATTTTAATAAAAAATAATTATTTTTATAACAAATAATTGACTACAAATAAACAGTTTTTTTATAATGAAAAGAGAGAATTTTCCTTCAAAATAAATATTTTTCAACCTTGAGTGATCATTAAACAAAAGAAATATCAGATATATATAGATCATTAGTCTCAAGTTTGCCTCCCAAAAAAGAATGAGCAACTTTTAGAGAAATCTCAGCTTCTATTAGGAAATAAATATTAATAGAGGAATTAATGGAGTAAGGATTTCACACTCTATATAATACATTGATTGATATATATATATATATATATATATATATTGTGTGAATGACCAAATTAATTGTTTGCATTATGCTAAATTATGCTCTCAAATGATCCACCTCCACTCCATAAAAGATAAAAGATATCTCTAACTGTGAATTGTGCAACTGTCGCGTAATCATTTTGAAAAAATGAATAAAATGTAGAACTCACTCGAAAAAAAAAATTAATTTTTTAATAGTAGATCTCACTCTTTTTCAAAATGATTATTTGGCATTTATACACTTCACGATTATGTGTAAAATTACTCTCCATGAAAAGCCTTCCTATTTCCTTTCATTATTGACTTATCAAAATATTTATAGAAAATTAAAAGTATTCTTGAAGCACGGATGACATGATCATACTCTCATAATGTATATTAACATGTCATGTAATTAATTGACATGATTTCCTATTATAGGTAAGATCAGTATTATATATCCCATCATGTCTGTAATCTAAAGTATATATTAAGCTTTCACAAGGGTTATAAATAATTAGCCAGAGCCAAATAATAAAGAAAGCCCACTACAAGAAAAATATGTAATTGCGACTAATTTATAGCAACGAAAATACCATCAACAACCAAATTTGGCCTGTTTTTCTTATAGTGGCCCTTTGATCAGTAGTACTAATGTTGATATGAACGGTAGATTAACACATCCTCTGATCTGTTCTTCTAGGGCGGCTAGCGCTGCAGATATATGCGTAAACATCAAATTAAGAATCCGTGTACGTATGTACCACTACAACAAAAATGATTTTTTGGGACGAAATTACTTTGGGACGAATTGAAAATCGTCCCAAAAAGTGGGATTTAGGAACGAAATTTGAATTTCGTTCCAAAATGACGATGGTTATGCCATACCGTTCGAACGCGTTCGAACGGTATTCTTAGGGACGAATATTTTTGTCCCAAATAAGTTAACCGTTCGACCGTTAATGATTAACCGTTCGAACGTTTAATTTTCACCGTTTGAACGTAATATTGGCGCGATAGGCAAAATTATTTTGGAGGGAAATTGATAAACCGTTCGAACGGTTAATATTAACCGTTCGAATGATGCATATTCACCGTTCAAACGTTATTTGAATCGTTCGAACGGTGACAGAGTTTTAATTTTTTAAGTTTTTTGCCAAATTATATTTAGATTAACTAGTAATTATAAAAAATTGGTTAATTAAATAATATGAATAATCTAAATTAAGAATTAGTTTAGAAAATATAAAACAATACCATTGCATATAACTTAAATACTGAATTTACAAAACACAAAATATTGTCCATACAAAAAACAGGAAATAAATAAATAAAATTTATCATAAAGTAATTAAGACCCCAAGTCTTTGCACACTTCCTCGACTGCAGCTATACGTTCCTCTATTTGTGTCAGTCGAGTACTGATGGTGACCTGAGTCGCAGACATGGCAGCAAACTCTGTACGAAGCTCAGACACAGCAGAATGGATCTCCATACGCACTGCATCGATCACTGCTGATGTCTGCTCGCTGATCGCTGCACGCACTATGTCAGCCATCTCCTCACGAGTAACACTGTGGACTGATGCCTCGGCCCGTGTAGATGTCTCTGCAGCTGCAGCTGAGACTCCATGATCTCCCGGCTGTGCATCTCTGTGAGGATCAACTGGTTCTGGAACATGTGCACGAAAACGCAGTCTCGAGTGTCCCGTGCTGCGTGAGAGGGTGGTGCTGTTTATCGGTCCCATCGGCTCCCGTTTACGCTCAGCAACATCTGGCACAACACCAGCACATAGTAGATATCGGGTGATCAGGACTCCGAATGGTAGTATATCCATCGAAATGTACCGAGATTCTGATCGAATCCTATCGAATATATATCCCACCAAGTCGATAGGAATGCCACGAGCGACCCGTATCATAAATTTCGTCCGATCAATGCCAACTTCTGTCTTGTGCTGCCGAGGGTCAATATTATTGGCAATTATCAAATTTAATATCTTAAAGAAAGAAGATAAATCTGCCTGTTTGATGCTCTTCGTCCCGTCATACGGTGGAGCATCTGGACCGACAACCAAATCCCTCACCTCGTGATCAGCAAGGGTATCGACCTCATCAGTATAAACTGATGCCTCCTCCTCAGCTGTCTCCGCCTCAACTGAAGGATCAGACTCTCTAGGCACCACATTCGGATATGCATCTGGCAGCCTAGGAATACCGAGATGCTCAGCAAGTCCATCTCGTGAAAATACAACGGGTACTTCTCGGACAGTGATACTGTAGGCCCCAGAATCATCTGCGCTGGCACTGCCGAGTTCTCTATAGAACTCAGCAACAATGTCAATGTAGGAGACTGGCTCCCATGCTTCCTCCCGTTCATCCAAGATAGGTCCCCAACCACGATCACTGAATATTGAGGGCAATGAATGACCCTCCCAGATAAGACTCTGGAAATCAGAAATCTTCACTGGTCGCTCCAGTGAAACTGTCCTCTCCCGAACTGGACCACTACTACTCTCACCAAGATTGCGTCGCTTACGTGCCGGTCTAGAAGTAGACATTATAATCAACCTGAAATTTATAATTACAAACTAGATATATAACATTAACAAGAAAAATACAATAAAGAACTATTTACAGTAGTTTGAAACAAACAGCAATTTAATAATATTTGCCATTCTGAACAACATTATCAACAATAAATATGTCACTCAATATCAATATTAATAATATAAATATAATATTAAACACCGTTCGAACGTTTACCGTAACGGTCGAACGGTTACAGACAAACCGTTCGACCGTTTAGTTATATCGTTCGAACGATGTAACTTAACGGTCGAACGGTTACAGACAAACCGTTCGACCGTTGATTTATATCGTTCGAACGTTTACTGTAACGGTCGAACGGTTACAGACAGACCGTTCGACCGTTAAGTTATAACGTTCGAACGCTAAGCATAGCGTTCGAACGATATTCGTCGATCGGGATTCCAGGCCGAGTCGACTCGGCCATTGAAATCCATGGAATCCTTCGATTCCCTGGATTTTACACCAAAATAAATGCAATAGAAACCTAAATAAATGTTCCTAACATGGATTTATGCAAATCTACCGATTATTTTGATGTATAAATCGGTTTACCCTAACTTAAACAATTAATCTATCAAAAACCTAAATCTAAACGGTAAAATGCTTTAAAAATGAAAAATACCGGTTGTTAGAGGTAGGGGCTTCGAGTGGGCACTGTTGACGGCGGCGAAGACGGCGTTCAACGGCGGAGATCGACGGTTTGGAGGCTTTTTCACGGAGGAAATGCGTGAAAATGACGTCGGGATGGGCTTATATATGCAGTACCGTTCGAACGGTACGTTATACCGTTCGAACGAATTAACTAAATATTGATTGCCATCCCTAATTAATCGGTTTTCAAATATTTAAATGCAATATTCCGTATTAATTATATTAAATATAATAATTAATTCAATTATAATATATTTTAATTGTTAAAAATATTAAATGCAATATATTTAATGCACTTATATATTATTAAACACTATGTATTATATATATAATTTTTTGGCAATTTATAGTATATATTATATTATATTTAATTAAAATATATTATACTATTGAATATTATATAGTATATAGTATAAGTTATATTATATAGTATAATTAATATAATATAGACTACTATATACATGAAGCCATGTTCATGTATTTATATAACATATATATTATATGTGATATTAACTAGTACCACATATATATATACTAGTATAGATGACACTATATATATTAATAGTAGATATTCTATTATTAAATATCTACTATTAATATTATAGAAATAAACATTATATATATGCATGTGATACATATAACCCTATGCTATGATACCATATATATGTTATATATAATAGGTTAATATATGTAGTACTTGTTGATTATATTAGATGTAATATGATATTTTATACTATATATGTTACTAAACTATATAATATATGTTTGATTATATATTATATAGTTATATTACTATGGCTCTAAACTATAGTATATTTAGAAATTATTATATTTAAAGGTATAGTGCAAAAAAAATACAATAAGCAACAATATAATTAAACGTTCGAACGGTTTACTATTGGCGTTCAAACGTTTAATAGTACGTTCGAACGTTTATATTAACGTTCGAACGTTAAATTAGCGGGGGAAATTATTCCTGCTAATCGATTTGACGTTTGAACGGTATAATATAACCGTTCGAACGTTAATTATTAGCCTTCGAACGTATATTTTCACGTTCGAACGTCAAATCGGCGGGGGAAATTTTTCCCGCTAGTCGATTTGACGTTCGAACGTTCATTAAACAACCGTTCGAACGGCAATGTTCTGCATTTACACGACAGAACCTCACAATCTCGGACTCGTTTCAGTCGACCGAGCATCACTCCCACGCTCATTTTGTTCCAACCAACGCCATTATTCTTCAATCTAGCCCTCAAATATTACAAACTCCTATCAATCTCTTATATTTTCGGATTAAGAGGTTGTTTTTACCGTTTGGTGAAGAGTTTTTACCGTTTGGAATTTTTGAAGCTTTATCTCTCCAAATCAGGTATTCTCCTTAAATTTGACCTCATTTTAGTTTTTATATAAGTGTTTTCGTTTGCTTACATGAGTTAGTCATATATTTTGCTATCTTTTGATGTAATATGGACTGTATTACTTGGGGTTTTCGGAGGTTGAAGACGAGTGATTTCTGGATGTAAACCGTTCGAACGGTACGTGTACCGTTCGAACGACTGTATAGGAGATCGAACGGTCACGAACACCGTTTGAACGATTTCTTGGGCAGTGTTAAAATAATTAACATTTTAAATGCAGGAGTGTAATTAAAAATTAAATATATATAATCTACATTTAATAATACTTAAATACTTAAAAGATTCAAATAATCAAATGAGAATGAATTAAATTACAAATCATCTAAGATTTGTTACAAAACTTAATTATTTATGATGTTGAATTATTTGTTTGATACATGTTAAATATTGGCATATCTTATATTGCTTGTTCATCAATATTAGCCTTAGACCCGTTCGAGAGTTATCAATCCGCCTTAATTGAAAGATTGATAACTCTTGAATTGTCCAGAGTGGACAGTTTGGAATTGTAAGATCATTCTCGCAAACTATCGAGCTATATCTGTTATACGTCCAGCATTAAGATTTTGGCAGATTTATCCCTTGTTCTCCGGATATGCAGTTTCGGTGATGTTGTATCGACGATGGATAAGTCGGTGCACACAACCAGACGAGCATATTTGGAGAACTATGGGGATATGCTGCCGAAATTTTGTTGGGCGTGACAGATTATAGAGGATAGGTTTGCGACTATGATCTTACAGTTCCGAATGGGATAGGACCAACTACCCGGTGTAAGGTGGCATACTCCTTGATTGATACATGATACATGCTTGTTTGTTGATGCACACGTGCTTGTTTATAATGAAGATAGTCAGCATGGATAAGAGTTGGATGCGAGTTAGCGATCGTTTGGGTCAGAATTACAACGTATATGCTGAAGGTGTTAAGAAATTCTTAGAGTTTGCATTGGGTACATGTGATAGTGATGGACGTATTAGATGCCCATGTAATACATGTAGGAATTTGCGCTCTCATAAGATAGACTTGGTGAGAGAGCATCTGTTTGTAAAAGGTATTGACAAGGGTTATACTGATTGGGTCTTACACGGGGAACCATATCCAACTTCATTCGATACTCCACATGAAGAAGAAGCTATCGATGAAGATGTACAACCAGATGTTGTTGGAGATGAGTATGATGAGGATATGGAAGAAATGTTAGGTGACATCGGTGCGGGAATGTTTATGAATGAAGGTGGCACGGACACATCAAGTTCAAATGATGGGGGTCATAATACTTTTGCACGATTGTGGAATGAGTCACAACGTGAGCTATATCCAGGATGCAGAAGACACAGTAAGTTGTCATTTACCGTAAGACTGCTACACATAAAATCAATGTGCCGATTATCAATTAAGGCTGTCAATATGTTACTCGAGTTGTTTAAGGAGGCACTGCCATCAGATAATACACTTCCTCGTAACTTCTATGAAGCAAAAAAATTGAAACGAGGACTTGGATTTGATTACAACGTAATACATGCATGTAAGAATGACTGCATATTATTTTGGCAAGAGAATGAGCAGTTGAACGAATGTCCCATATGCCACGAGTCAAGATGGACATCTGACAAACAAAATGTGCCGCAAAAGGTAGTACGCCACTTTCCATTGACACCTAGATTACAACGATTATATATGTCACGTGCAACAGCTGCAGACATGATATGGCACTCATCAGCCAGAGTTAGAAACGATGATATTTTATCACATCCTGCTGACTCTCAGGTGTGGAAGGAATTTGATAAGGAGCATACATGGTTTGCAGAAGAACCACGTAATGTGAGACTTGGGTTGGCAACAGATGGATTTAATCCGTTTGGGAACATGAGTACTAGTCACAGTACTTGGCCAGTCGTACTTATGCCGTATAATCTACCACCGTGGAAGTGTATGAAAGATCCATATTTCATGATGAGTTTGCTCATTCCAGGTCCGAGATCGCCGGGAAATGATATAGACATACACTTACAGCCATTGATTGCAGAATTGAAAGATTTGTGGGAGAATGGGGTTGTCACATTTGATTCATCAACAGGCAAGTCGTTCAAGATGCATGCTGCGGTTTTATGGACAATAAATGATTTTCCAGCATATGGAAACTTGTCAGGTTGGAGTACTAAGGGGAAAATGGCATGTCCAACATGTAACAAACATACTAAATCTGAATGGCTCACTTACGGGAGAAAATTATGTTTCATGGGTCATCGTCGATTTCTACCTGGTGATCATAGATGGCGGGGAAATTCACAAATGTTTGATGGTACTGTTGAATGGGGCCAACCTCCACCATATTTGTCTGGTGAAGATTTACTTGCACAATTTGTAGATGTTGGTTGTAATGAATTTGGTAAAAAATAACGAAAGAGAAAACGAGCTACTTCTGAGTTGAATTGGACTAAGAAGAGTATATTTTTCGATCTTCCATACTGGTCAAAGTTAAAATTACGGCACAGTCTTGATGTTATGCATATTGAAAAAAATATATGCGAATCCGTATTGGGAACATTGATGTCAATTGAAGGAAAAACGAAGGATACATTAAACTCAAGGAAGGATTTGAAGCGGTTGGGAATAAGACCGGAAATGCAGTTGCAAGAAAATGGTTCGTCCGTTTACATGCCGATTGGGTGGTATACATTGTCAAGGAATGAAAGGGCTACTTTTTGTGAGTGGATAATGAAAATTAAATTACCAGATGGTTATGCCTCGAATTTGACAAGGTGTGTGCGAACAAATGATTGGAAAATAACTGGGTTAAAAAGTCATGATTGTCATGTCCTTTTGCAGCGTATCTTGCCTATTGGTATACGTGGGTACTTGACTAGAGACGTGCGCGTGGCTTTGACTGAGTTGGGTTTATTTTTCAAAGACTTATGTGCACGGACATTAAATGTAGAAGCTTTGGATCGAATGGAACGGGAAATTCCCATCATATTGTGTAAGCTAGAAAGTATTTACCCACCGTCATTTTTCGATGTCATGGTTCACCTGGCCGTCCATTTGCCACGTGAGGCTCGACTTGCAGGACCAGTTCAGTATAGATGGATGTATCCCATTGAACGATTTCTTGGGAAGTTGAAACGAACAGTTGGTAATAAAGCTCGCCCAGAAGGATCAATTGCAGAAGCATATATTGATGATGAGTGGCATACCTTCTGTTCCAAATATTTCCACGGAGTTGACACTAGGTTTGATCGGCCAGAAAGAAACTTTGACGTTGACAGAGCAAGACAACGAAATGTGTTTTCCGTGTTTTCCCAACAAGTACGTCCACTTGGTGCAGTGCGTGGTTATGACTTATGTGGAAGAGAGTTTGAGAAAGCTCAGTGGTACGTGCTGAACAATTGCCCTGACATAGAGATTTACTTGAAGTAAGTATTAATCTTTTCTTAATTTAGTATTCGCTCATTTACTTTCGCAAAATTCTAATAATATAAAATACATGTCGTAATCATCAATTTCAGTGATCATATTAACATGCTCAAGGAACTAGGAGTAAATGATATAGACCGGAAACATGAAGAGGAGTTTCCGAGATGGTTTGAACAACGGGTAATGACATTACATATGCGACACTTCATTCAATACAAATAGAAAATATTGATTGTTTTTTTTATTGATATAATAGACGTTTTACTTAATATGTAGGTTGTACAAATGCATGCCAATAATCCAAACGATATATCAGATGAATTGTATGCATTAGCGCGTGGCCCATCGAGACGGGCTACAAGATATTCTGCATGTATTTCTCGTGGTAGTAGGTATCACACAATAGATCGAGATCATTATAGGAAAACACAAAATAGTGGTGTCCTAGTTGAGGGAAGTCATGATGGAGAAAATATTGATTTCTATGGAGTGATTGTTGATATAATTGGAATGAAATATTTGGGGGAGCTTGCAGTGTATCTGTTTAAGTGTGATTGGTGGGATTTAAGCAATCCTCGAACTGGAGTCCGTGATGATGAATATTTCTTGAGTATTAATACATCAAGAAAATGGTACGAGGATGATCCATTTATTTTAGCTTCTCAAGCATCTCAAGTATTCTACTTAGATGACCCGAAGTTGGGAACTCAATGGCGAGTAGTACAAAAATATGCTCCAAGAAATATATATGATGTTATCCCTCAGGCAGAAGGGCGAGATGAAGAAGAAGATGATGCCTCTACTCAAGAAGCATACCAAGAGAGTCAGCCCGTCTTTAATTTGTTTGTGGATTTGAGCCAGTATGAGATGATTCCATTGAATAGAGAAGATATTGAGGCTGAAATTGTTGATGCGACACTTGAGCAAAGTGTTGATTCATCTGAACTATCTACAGAAGATGAGACTGAATTGTCAAATGATACTGATACAGATAGTGATTGACGAATTATATTTTCACATTACGTGATGATGAGCACTATTTTACTTAATGAATATTGTATCAGTTTTTTGAAATTATGCCTCCGAAGAGAAAGGAAGTGCGCAACCCATCTCCACCTGTTCCTAGCTCTCCTTCAGACTCACCATTAGAGATTGACTCTACAGAACAAGGTAAAATTCTAATAGTCATAAAAGTTATTAATTAAGATTATAATAGAAAATTGATTATAATGTTATATATCATGATGACTTCACAGTACAATCTCGTCAAGGTCGAGGCACTACGAGAGGCGTGACGTTGGAAAAATATCGTAAGGTGGGTAAGATCAAAGTTAACATTCTTGATGAACATACCGGAGGCGAAGGACAACCAGCAGCTTGGCTTGCATCGCATGTGGGTGCTCTTACACGAACTTATGCACCTTTGGCAACAAGTTCATGGAAGAAAGTCCCCCAAGATGTTAAGGACCTTATCAAGAAGCGTTGTTTGGTAATGTTTAATAAATGAAATTTAATTGGACTTATAATTTTATTTTACTTTAAAGTTAGAATATTATAAATGATAATATTTTTGTCCAAACTTTTGTCTGTAAGGATGATTTCGAAATAAATTTTGGTCGGAGAGAGGAGCGTAAAACTGTGGAAGAGCTTATGAGTAATGCATTCCGCAAGTATAAGGCGAGGTGTCATGAGCATTATAATAAGTTTGAGAATAGTGAAGAAGCACGCCAACATCCTTTTCAAGATGTGCAACCTTCTGATTGGGAAAAACTTTGTGACATGTTTGAGGATTCATCATATAAGGTATAATTAATTTAATTATTTTAGTCCTATTTTTAATTTCGCTTTCTAATATTTTCAATTCTTATGTAGGAGCGAAGTTCTATAAACAAAACAAATAGATCAAAATTGAAGATTACTCATCATGCAGGCTCAAGATCTTTCCACCGCCTCTCTAAAAAATTGGTATTGCTATTCTTTCATTTGTATATAGTTAACTGAATATATCAATCATAATGACTTTATATCTTAACAAATCTTTATTATAGCAAGATTCAGATGCCAATTATGATCTGACAAAATTATATGCTGCATCACATACTAATCGTAATGGAGAGTGGAGTCATCCTGATGCCCGTGAAAATTATGTAAGTATTATAATTTGTTTTAAATAAATATATTTGAATATTTATGATGATATTAACTCTTTATCTTATGTGTAGGATAAAATGGTTGCCCTGCGTGCTGAATCTGCGTCAGATCAAAATTCCTCAAATACAGATGTTGAGATTTTTACACAAGTTCTGGGTGAACGTTCAGGATATTTGAGGGGTTTGGGTCGCTGTGTAAAACCTTCTCCCTCTTCCTCTTCTTCCGGGTCTGCCTCTATAGCTCAAGAGAATGCGAATCGTAGAATTGAAGAATTGATTGCAAAACAACAAGAGTTAGAGGCTCAATTGGCGAGACAAGGAGACATGGAGATGCGCCTCAAACAACATGAAGAAGAACAAGCAGAGTTCAGGAGAGATATGCAACTCCAAATGCAACAGCTTATGCAACAGTACAGGCCTCCAACCAACTGATGGTTTTTTACGTCTAGCTTATGACATTATCTAATTATGTATGAACAATGCTAGTTTTATGGTTATTTATTTCTTCGCACTTATTATAAAACTTTTGTGAGTAATTAAACAGTTCTTAATTTATATTTTTCAAATAATATGGATGTCTATTTAGTTTTTTTATAATTATTGGTTTTAATAAAAATAATATCCGTTCGAACGACAAAGTCACGTTCGAACATTAATGGGCATGCCGTTCAAACGATAATGTAACGTTCAAACGTCAACTCGCAAACCGTTCGAACGATACCAGATGCTCAAAAAACCGTTCAAACGCATGACATTACCATATCGTTCGAACGTTGATCATCACCGTTCGATCTCTTATACCGTTCGATCGTCTCATTTAACGTTCGAACGTATTTCTACTGATCGTTTGAACGTATCTTGATAACCGTTCAAAACAAACATTGACGTTCGAACGGTATATGAGAAGCATTCGAACGCCATTCTGGGACGAATTTTAACCGTGACAAAAAAAAGCATCGTTCGAACGGTATCGAACGGTCACTTTCAAAATCGTTCCAAAAGATATATTTTGGGACGAAATTGTGTTTTTCGTCCCAATATATCTTCTGGGACAGTGATGTTGGGACGAGCTTGGGACGAAATTTTTTCGTCCCAAAAAATCTTTCGGAACGAAATCGATATATTTTGGGACGAAAATTTTCGTCCCAAAATATGTTTTTTGTTGTAGTGTACGTAGCCGGCCGGATGGAATTAGCAAGCTGCCATCAACTCCTGCACTCGCAAAGCAACAGTACTAGATCTAGAATAACCTTTACCACATGATGCAAGTTTAATTCCAAGAAGAAATAGAATATTGTAGAATTAATATTGGAGGTGAGCCTCTCCCATAAATCACAGACAACTACATATTAATTGGCTATTATAACCCTAAGAATATCCGGCGAGAATCCGATAATTAAGAAACTGCATGCACAGCTGAAAAGCAAACCATGGTACTACTGATCGATCGAATGGATTAATCCTTAAAGGAAAGAAAGAAGGAAATATCGCATGCAGTATATATGTATATAATCAATTACCCAAATTAATATTATTTTTTCATTTTCAATGCATGCTGATAATTCAATGATGAACATATATATATATATATATATATATATATTTATAAGTTGTAAACGTAATTATAATTTCATTAATCATTAAAGAATCTGTCATTCAATCGATCTAATTACATTATATATAATCCCTATGCTTTGATGAATTGCGTTTCATATAATAATATATAATAAAGGGAAGAGACAAATACAATTATGAATGTGATCTTGAAACAGACATTAAGTTTGTAAAAAATAAGAATGCTAGATAGAGCAAATGTTGTGCATGTAATTCTTTTGAAAAATAATGGAGTTCATTATTAAAAAATTAATTAATTTTATATCGGTTTTAATCGTATTTACTCATTTTTTTTAAAAAGGATTGAGTAGTGCTTTTATACTCCACGACTGAATAAATAATTTTTCTATATATATAATTATATATAAGACATGAGTATATAAGTGTCTTATGTTTAGGTTACTCAAACTGATCAATAAGGATTTAGTTAAGCACATCATTATGCAGCTTTTATTAATTAATTTCAAAGTTTGTGAGTAATGCTACTCATCATTTCAATTTCCTTCATTATCTCATTATTCCATGATATAGCATTAAATGATTAGAAACTATTTATTATATTTTATTTGTGAACATATTATCTAATGTCATATCATAGGATGATCATGAGAAAATGATGAAAAAATAAATGATGAATAGACTTTTTTTCTTCAAATTAATAATGGTCTCACTATTTTTTTTTTTTTTTAATTGAGATATTTTGACCATCGCATTTTAACGTATGGAAGATGCATGAGTTTTATATAAATACGTACGTACATCCGGCTGGCCCGCAGGTAAACCAATCGACTCAAACCCCCCAAATTAAATTAAATTAATTAAATTATATAAAAGCAAATGTTTGATCGATGTTTCTTCCTAACCGAGCGTATATTTCATTTGGGTTAGACATGATCAAGGCGAATGGGACACGGCACAAAGGCAATACTACAAGTCCTATATTTTGGATTGAATATAAGAAAATGGCGAACATTAATATATATCTCAAAAATTAAATCATAGAGACAAGAACTCAAAATCATATATAATTAGGTTAAGTAATGCTATATACAGTTGTTATGTATATAAATACCGTGCAATCATTTAAAAAGGAGTAATGTTTACTATTGAAAATTTAATTTAATTTTTATATGAGTTTTATATTTATTTATTTATTTTTAAAGTGATTATATAATACTTATACACCCATAATTATAAGTATCATTTCTCAATTAACTGATATATATGCTGCAACATTAACATGTATGACAGGACTATTATTTGCTTTCCCTTTTTTAATATCCAAACCGACCGTATATGACTTGGGGGCGAGGCTGGGCTGGGCTGGGCTGGGCTGGGAGTCAGATGCATTAATATATAGGTGGGTAGCCCTTCCTAGCTACACAACTCCTGCCTTTGTATGGCACAGCGCATATTTCTTTATTTTTCATCCACGTATAATAGGCCACATACCTACCTATATATATGATCTACATTTTGTTTAAAAAAGAAAGAATAATCCAATTTCTAATTAAGGAGAAAATAAATTGAGATTCATTTAATTATTGCTTGTGATTTATTTACTTTGCAACGTATTTCATTTTTTTAAGTTTAGTTTTCGACCTTACACCATTAAAAAAACTCAGATCGCAGCGCATTTATCCAAATATTGTCACCTGGGTAACAATGGTAGCACTTGTGGTGGTTGCCCCGACATTCTCCGGTCTTTGTCTGCTCCTGCCCATCATGATTTGCAGCAGTTTAAATTATACTGGTAGAACTAAGCCAGACTCTGCTTCTGCCCGTGCTAATTTGCAGGTTAAGGTGCAGACTGGAAGGCCTCCTGGGGACAACATTGTTAGGACTTCCCAAAAGAATAATTAATAATTGTTTTAGTGCTGAAACATTCTTTGTGCAAATACTAATATACGGTCGACTCTGGCAGATGCTGGGAAAGGGCTAAAACATCTTCATGGCGAGAAACAAACAAAGCGTGATCATAGATTCATAGTAGTGTTATTGACGCATTCGAAGGAAAGTTTCTGGAAGGGAGCCTTATTTTTCAGCAAAACTTCTTAATCAGATCATACGAATTAAGCCCTGATGGCAAAGTTCCCATAGAGGGATTAGTTAATCGTTTGCAGGTGCTGAAGCCGGCCATGAGTATATTTCGATTTTATATATGATCATATAACCAAACTATAATATTGATGAATACCCTTTAATAATTAACCATGTTTTGTTCTAATTGTACGTAGGAATCAGGACTTAACCACTTTAAGAGTGTGGGGTTGGCTGCCGAAGGATTTTGTTCTACACCAGAGATGAGTAGAAGGAACCTCATATGCGTGGTCTGTCGTTTGCAGATTGTGGTGGAACGCCTCCCTTCATGGTACGTACCTAAGCATGAACGCGCGACTCTTCAAAACCTAAAATATTCCAACACACACACACACACACACACACACACAACCTCGTATAATTGTTTGTTTTTTGTCTGTAAAATTTACTTTCTGTTTGAAGGGGTTATGCACGTTGTTCAAGTGGAAACTTGGATATCTGCATCGGGAAAGCATGGTCATACACGAGACTGGCTTGTCCGAGATTACGAGACAGGAGAAACTGACCTGCGAGCAACCGGGTTTAATAAGTTTTGTAGGGATATTCTCTTTTAGTCATGAATTAATTCATCAAATTTATGGTTGTCGGTTGTAGTTTCTGTATATAGATCCTTGTTTATCGGAGTTCATATATATTGGCGTTTTTTGACGATGACCATGGTGGCGGTTTTTTTTTTCCTTCGCTGTATTGTAGCCGGTGTTTGATGATTAATAAGAAAACAAGGATATTGTCTTTCCTGAAGGAAGCATGGGCAGAGATGAAACCTCACGTTTTGTATTGTCACCCTATCATTATGGGGGTCCGGACTCCGGGGGGATAACAGAAAACTCCTGCAAATATTGGAAGTTGATACTGCAGATTATGTCCGAACTGGTTTATCAGTAAGTGTGTTGAATTTGGCATGCCAACGCAATTTGCAACTTTCATTATTTGGGTTCGCAAGTCTTCAAGTTCGGACAAGAATTTGAGAGAACTTGATCTCTATTATTAACTAGCTACCTTAAACAACTTTCTTTATTCTTATAACAATTGCAGCCTCTATGGAATGATTTGGATATCAATCAGCATGTGAACCATATAAAATACATTAGCTGGATCCTTGAGGTACCATACATATCTATCTCCAGCTAGCTTCTTTAGTTTCTATGACTTGTTCAAAATGATATGAAATTCTCCTTTTTCTTGACAATGGGGGGAAATGATCGATGATCAGGGTGCTCCTCGCTCTTTCTTGGAGAGTCACAAGCTTTCTGCCATGACTTTGGAGTACCGGAAGGAGTGTGGGAGAGAAAGCATGCTATATAATTTATCTGCAGTTAGTAGGAACGGCACCGGTGCTGCTAATACTGATCACTTTACAGAGGATGAAGGGATTGAGTTTGATCACTCTCTTTATCTTCAAGATGGGTCCGAGGTCTTGAGGGCATACACCATATGGATGCCAAAAGAACTGACTAGCTACGTACGTACGTACCAACGTCTGCCCAAGTAAAGATCGATTTTTGAGAGCTACAAGATCAATAAATTACTTGTTAGAACATTATTAATTAGTCTACAAACAACCTAAGTAATTTTTTTTTTGAAGAAACAACCTAAGTAATTAGTTAAACTATTCCATGATTATTTGGAGACGTCCCCATCTTCAAAACTATATCAATAAAGATGAAATTTGCTTGACAGATTATGATCATATTGAATATAGAAATATTAATATTTTTCGTCCTAAATTTTATCATTCTTAGTCACAACTGGTAACGTGATATATATACTTTAAACAATATATACACTTATCACTTAAAAATATGTCAAATTATCTGTGACAAAAGATGAAAAAACTTGAGACAAAAAATAATATTATGATAATGTAAAATATTTTGTAGACATCCTTTTTATCTATGCTTCTTCTTGTAACCAAGAGAGTCTTGACTCTTAAGGCTTATCATGAAGTCCTTTTAATTAGCATATATATATATACACACAATTATTGTCTTTAATTTGAAACATCACAATCCACCATTGGTGTGGTACTATCAGAAGCTAGCAATGATTGATTTCTTCGATCCACACCTTCATTCATTCAAGAGTTTTGCCCAAATTAAAGAACCAATTAATTAATTACTTGCATTAAACTCGTCTCAATCGTCTAATTAACCAAACATATTAAGCGACCTGGTAATTTTGTAGCAATTTCAAACTTCCACGATATAATGTTCATCATTCATGTTCTTTTCTCTGAGACTGGTAAATTTTTTTGGGTCCACAATCCCACATGCAAATATTTGCTGTATTTGGATTAGTTGCCCAAAATAGTTACATCGCGGTTCTCAAAATACCTCACAATTTGGAAAAAGAATTTTGATTTGATAATTATATTCTTTTTCTAATTTTCAAGTCTGTCCAAAACAAAACTTAACCATTGGATAAAGAATACTAAAATTTAAAATTCAAAATTAATTTTTTTTTTTAAAAATGACAAATTAAATGAGTCTTATAAATAAAACTGTAAATAATATTATAAATACATGTATATAATATTACTGTTGGATAAATAATCGTCCATCGAATTATCGATCCTTTTGAATGGTTGATATTGGCCTATCATATCAAGAAAATCGGTTTTGTAAAAAGAAGCACTACAAGAAAATTCTCCAGTTTGGCTAGTTATTTCTTGCGAAAATGATTATTTTTTATAAAAATAAGTTTGTTTTGGTCGTAAACAGTCTTTCTCATCGTATATAATCAGTCATAAATGATCATTTTTCTTATAATGAATGCAGTTTGATTAATGTGTGAAAAATAAGGAAAAATATACTTCTAAAGAAAAATCAAGAAGAAAAGAGTATTCTTTGATTATGGAAGGGGAAAAAAAAAATTCTTTTAAAAAATCTTGAAAAGCATAAATATGCTAAAACATACATTTTAAGTTTGAGGTGCATATATAAATTGAGAGAGTAATATATAAATTTTAGTAATTTGTAAATAAATTAAAAATATTAATGATTTGAGGGTAGGAAGTGTATTAATTATTAGTTACAAGGCTGATATTTTGAAAATCGGACGGTCCAAATTCCCAATACGTCTTCGCAAGGCAACCTTCTGTGTCCATTTCTCCCAAATTAAGATGAACGTGTTGCCAACGTTACTTTGGTATCAGCCTCTATAATCCAACGGCCAAATTTAGCCATCGGTCGTTGACACAGCTCATATCTGATTTCAACGTTCGCTCTCTCCCCCACTCTCTCTCTCTCTCTCTCTCTCGTTCTCTCTCTCATGAGAGTTTGCGTAAGCAATGGAGCACAAAAGCTGACGCTATATTTTCTTGAGAAAATCATATTTCCAAAGAAGAAAGTGAGCTTCGAGGGCTTATCTGATATTTTCTTTTTGCGCCCCGCTAAATTCTGCCATTCATTTGCATCTGGTACAGATTTTGTATCGCAATCTCTGATCGTTTAGGGTTTTATTTCTCTTGGAATTTATGATAATTTCGTTTTCGGTTGAAACAACCGTTGGTGATTTCTCACAAATGAGTTCAATATATTACAAATTATATATAAGTAATTTTTGATTTCTGGGTTTTGTTTCTGAGCTTGATATCGGTTCTAAATGCTGGGAAGTAGGTTTATCTTGGATTTTCAGCCAGCGGGTCTCTGTGCTCCGGGGTGGTTGTGTACTGGTTTGAATTATTGCTGTACAAGGATGATTTAGTGGAACATGCGATGCATTTTGAATTTTATAATTTCCCGTTCTCCAATTCTGCAAAAGATGCAAAAGATGCTGGAAATGTTATTGTTTGCGTTTGTCAATGTATGTGTATTTTCACCGCTACGTTTTAACCTGTTCATAAAATCTCTTTGATCGTCTATCTTGGTACCACGGATTAATAAGAGTTAATTGTTTTCGTTTTCCTGTCGTGATTTTCACAAACTTGTTCACAAAAATATTGACGTTTAAATGTAAATATGTAAAAAATGATACATGAAACATGTAACTACTCTCGTCTGATTGCTCCATTAATCAGCTTTTTGGTAAGCTGATGTTACGGGTCTTGTGAATTATGTGATATTACATTTTGACTTTGATGGTGTCTCTGCTGTTGGAACTTGGCTCTGTTGTAACTTGTCAAGTAAAGCAATTGATTAATGTTCTGATTCTTTGGCAGCCTTCATATAAAACAGAAAGAAAGTTGAATCCTTTAGAACTTGTGGTGTCAAGTGTTGCGGGGATCCTTTTGCAAGCCATTCAGCATACTAGAAAAGTTTTATATTTGTTCATAAAGATAATTGGGAGGAGGTTGAAAAGGTTGGAAGACTCATTATTAGGGATCTATGCTTTCTTGCCTTCTAAGCTGGCCACCTGATTTTGATGGATGTTACCTCTCTGGAAACTAATAGCAACGCTCAAACTGACCAATACCCTTTGCTAATGGAGCGGGTAGAAAGCCATGACATCCAGCAACACATAGTTGACATAAATAGGAATGATGATGCCTCATCAAGCTCTTCTCATGATGGACAGCCACCTAGAGTGGATTCAACACAGCATGAAGATAATAGACTATCCAGTAGCACGCAAGTTCCCACTTATCAAACTTCTTTATCGTCATCAGATAGATTAAACTCTAGGAGTTCCTCGTTCAGGAGAAGAGGTGATGGCTATCGTCATCGCCGCAGGAGCCCATTGAATTCTGGGCTATGGATCTCTGTTGAGCTGATTGTCACCATGAGTCAAATTATCGCATCTATTGTTGTTTTGTCATTGTCAAGAAATGAAAACCCACAAACCCCATTGTTTGCGTGGGTTGTGGGTTATGCCTCCGGTTGTGTTGCAACACTTCCTATTCTCTATTGGCGATTTCGTAACCGCAACCAGGGTACTGAGCAAGATTCTTCTCAATCACATCAAGGCTCTTCTCAGAGCAATACTGCTGAACCTGCTTCTTATACTGCTATCTCTGTCACTCAATCTTTAAACGAGGAAAATCTTCGAACCTCGGAGTATTTATCAAGGAACGACCAAATTGGAAACTTAACTACACGGTATCTTTGCATTTTTTGTTTGGTTCATATAGTATTCAAATATCCAGTGATTCTTTTTGCTTTGCAAATAGATGTGCATGTTCCTATTTATCGCATGTTGTTATATTTGAGACCTTGAATATTATATATACTGTTCTTAGCAACTAAAGAATATTAGTACATTTTAGTCAATGAAGATGAGGTTTGTTACGAAAATTTATGGTTTCCTTGAACTTCAATCTCATATCCACAAAACTGTCGGTTGATATTCTCTCCATCAATTTTTATAGTCCTTCCTTCGTAGTTATTGTTGGTCGTGGCTACAATAGTTTAGGGTGATAAGCAGTAACATTTTAGCAACTAATGAGGTTGACATGTTGGATGTCTTTTTTTTTAGATGAGTGTAACTGGACTAATGTGAAAAAAATTCGCATTTATTCAGGATTTGCTAAGTTTATTAATACTTGACTTATGTAACGAGACATTTGGATGAATGTTTGATCTTTCCATTAGCCATCCTTAGCCATCAGCTCTAGAAAAGTAGCAACTGTGGCATTTGTGTGAAATGTGGTAACTGGCAGTGATGTACTGTGGTGAGGTAGCATCTCTGTTTTCATGAAGTTGGTGGTTGGCGGTGGTGCTATAGTCAAATTTGAGATGCTGATGGCAGTGGTAGTGGTGGCAGTGGTTATTGCAAGTTTTGTAGTATGCTTGCACGGATCCAATTCTGCTTACTGTAAATACAATTGTACAGAATGGTTGATACTTAAAAAAAAAAAAAAAAACAATTGTACAGAATGGTTGATTGACTACAGTGGTTACAATTTATTTTGAATTTATTGTATTGTTATGGAGAAACCAAATTTACATTTTCAAGCAATGATGTTGCATAAAAGAAAGCTGGATCCAGTTCCAAAATGTTTCTAGTGACCCATGAGAGCAATTGCTCCATTTTGATTTTTGAATTTGGATGCTTTAAAATCAAATTCGTCTTGACAATCTATTAGAGTAACCCTGAATGAGTTTTAAAGCAAGTGTTGAAGGAGAGAGTTTTCAGTTTTATCAGTGTTGCATCCTTTTGCCAACCTGTCATTTTTGTTGACCTATATTGGCAAAGTTGGCTTTCTCAGGTGTGGTTGCTACATGGAATCAGTAGCTCTCTTTAATAGGTTGAGATGGTGTCAATATAAATGTCTAAATCAAGTAGCCCGAAGAGCAAAATCAGAAACTTGTGTAAATTTTATGGAGTTTATTGTGGTGCGCACAACCAAGTAGACACTAATACGAAGTCAAAGGTTCCTCGTCGGTAATTTTAGCCATAAAAGAGATGGAGCTCTTTTATTTTCATCTGCCCAATCCCCCACCCCCAAAAAAATGGAATAAAAGATTAAACTTTTAATGCTTGATTGACAGTGCTATAAAGTGAAGTTTGGTTTCTGTTTTGCAGAATTAATGGTGTAGTGGACCATTTCAAGATGGCATTAGATTGCTTCTTTGCAGTCTGGTTTGTTGTGGGCAATGTCTGGATATTCGGAGGTCACTCTTCACCTTCTGATGCACCCAAGTTGTATAGGTACCAGTAATGACATGATATTGGCTTACTTTTTCTGGGGTTTTCCCTAGTTGAGCTACCGAAATGTTTCTTGGTTGCCTGCAGATTATGTATAGTGTTTCTTACGTTCAGCTGTATTGGATATGCCATGCCTTTTATATTATGTGCAACAATATGTTGCTGCTTGCCTTGCATAATTTCTGTTTTGGGCATTCGTGAGGACCATTCTCAGACTAGAGGAGCAACCCCAGAATCTATAAATGCTCTGCCCACCTACAAGTTCAAGTTGAAGAAAAATGGCAATGTTGAGGATCAGGAAATGAATGCGGGAGTGACTGAAGGTGGGGTCTTGGCTGCAGGAACAGACAAGGAACGGGACATATCAGGAGAAGATGCAGTAAGTTTGATATTAGTTCTTGTGGTGTCGTAATTCATTGTTTTGAAATGGAGTCACCAGGAATTGGATTAGAAGTACTGTTAGAATCAGATTACACAAAACTCAGGAAAATCCTGCCAAATTATTTTTAAAATGTTTGAACTCCCTTTCTGCACAAGTGGCTGGATTTGCATTAGTTTTTACTTAGCCTCTAAACACCAGTTTCTGAATTTGCTTGTCATTCCTGTAACTTCACCTGTACGCTCCTTTTCAAATGGGACAAAACCATGAGCTGACATTTGTTATGTAATTGATGTGCTTGTAATTCACATGGTTATCTACTTTCTACCCGGTGCAGGTTTGCTGTATATGCTTGGCAAAATATGTGGATGATGATGAGCTCAGGGAGTTGCCCTGCTTCCATGTCTTTCATGTTGAGTGTGTTGACAAATGGTTAAAGATCAATGCATTATGTCCCCTTTGTAAAAGTGATGTTGGTGAGCGCATTGTCACCTCATCTTGAGCCAGAGACTCCAGCCTGCACTATGAGTGAAGAGAATGGGAAAGGTTTCGGCCATAGGTGACCTATATGGAGCCTGTGTGTTCCGTTACTTCACACTGGCACAAAGTCGCAATCCCCGGTTGTTGAAAACTTGAGAGGTCGCATCACATGCAAAAGCCCATGTCAAATTACATTTTTTGTTTTGCAGAGTAATGCACTTGTGACTTATAGCGGCTGAGACCTTTGTCTGAGCAAGTGGGTTTGGCCATAGCATCTTATAAACGTTTAAGCTATTCAAGTTTGTGTGAAAGCCGTGATGTCTATAAATAATATCCAGTAGTTCAAAGGGTTATCAGTTACGTTATCCTACCATCTTTTGTGTCTTTCCATCATTTTGAAACATAGCTTTCTAGAATGACAAGGATTTAATTTGTCACTTGACAGGTACCGCATATCTTGTACACCTTGGTTGAAGAAGTGTTCCATATGTATACTTGCGTATGTATATTATGATTACTAAATCATTACAATCCTTTTGAGCTTGGTTCCTCTCCAAGCTTTATAAGGTAATTGCCTTCTATTTTTCCCCTTCTAATGAGTACAAGATTCTTAAGAAAACAATTTCGTTTTCTTACGACATTGGGAACTAATAAAAGAGTTTTATATAAACAAAAAACTAATTTTAAATCATATGGAACCCAATAAAACAAGGACATTTCATTACATGCAAAAGTATGTGGGAAGTACAGTTTAAGAGCCTCGAAAGTCATACATCGTATGAATCCAACAGCAAAATTTTCACATGCTTTAATGTTTATACATAGTAAATAAACCGATCGAATGGGCTAACCCGGGCAACTATGCTGGCTGCACGGAGGAGAAGGTACTCCAAAAAAGGAAAAATTTCTTTTGCTCTCCCCCTCACACCCATACGATAACACTGATTCAAACCGAGGGAGCACCTTTGTCTAGTAGGATCGGACGAAAAAGAGAGCAAATATAAAACTCGACCCTAAAACCCGATTAAAGTAAAATTATACACATTTGCAAATTGAATACATCTCAGAACTGGGGAGGTATAACCGGTGAAAGAAGTCATTAGTCTCAAAGCAATCAATTGTGGTCACCATAACTTGCACAGACACTCCCCAAGAGCTGCAACCCTCCTGCCATACTTTTCAGTCTCAGCTTGGTTCCGTGATCAAGTATCCATTCACGGTAGCTCGCGCATAAATTGGCAGACTGGCACATTCAACATCATGGTCAGATGGTGAGGCCTTTAAATGCCTCTAACCTTCCATTTGATGCAATGGAATCTGTAGTTTCACCACCTTCTGAATGGTTTGCGCTACCATTTTCTGAATTTTTACGTATCTGGTTGTATGCAGAGTTTGGTACAACAGAGCTGCATCTTCCCTCAAAGTATGTAGAGTAAGGGAAGCACTCAGCACAACGCAACTTCCATCCTACAAAAGAACATAATCATTATATGCTTCCAGGGAAATATCAAATAATTACCATATCAGACCCACATTAGTCTGAACCTGAAGAACACCGGAAGATCAATTAGGAGGAAATAACATAACAAAAAATAGAAGTCTTTCTCTTTCTTTCCCCAGATATAATGGCTACTCCCATGGTGACTTGCAGTTTTTGCTGGATGATAAATAAACAAGTACTTCATTTTATTCTTAGATAACAACTGATAAAGATCTCCAAGCTTGAATGCACTAAACAATCGAGTACAGAGTACTAAACAGAGGAAAGAATGTGATTTAAAGAGAGCAAAAACTTTGATAAGGTATTAAACCTGCATGGTAAAGCATATTTTATGACTGAATATATAAGAATATAGTACATACAACTCCCATTAAACAAAAGAATGAACCCAATAACAATAATAAGTATAAAAGAACCAACCATAGATACCGTAACATGGCTTTTGAAAGTAGCATAAAAACATTGAAGGATCAGAGTTTTTGTTTTTGTTTTTTTTTTTTCTCAAAGGAAATTAAGGCCAAATAGAAATAATATTTGGGGCTCCGAAATACACCATAGTCATCAATGTTTCATACGTGCTTCAATAAACATTGTGGGTCATATACACTCCATGAAGAGGTATACTTACTCAATGCAGCTTCTTCATCATTAAGCACTGTTCCTAGAAGTTTGTGGACTGCAATACAGTCTTTGAGTTTCCATTCCCCGACAGGTCCAAGTGCACCCTTTCTGTTGTAGAAGAGCATGTATAAGTTTAATGTTTGACACTCTTAAAGACAAGCAAAAAAATTAATCTAGAAAGTAAAACATAAAAACAACATAAATTTCAATTACTAGGAGGCATTACTTGGCCACCATGTTGTTGGTTGACTCTTCAATTAATCTAATAGCTTCTGACTTTCTGTCAGGTTCTAAAACATATAGCATTTCTGCAGCAGCAGCTCTATGCATCAAAGAATCTGCAGGCATAAAAGAGAGGACAAAAAAAGGAGTCATGACAATGCTACAAATGATAAGGTGCTCGAACAGTAGTTAGGTAAGGTGTATGATGACCTTTATGTCTTTCTAGGAAAATCTCATTTCCCTCGATCAACGATTTCTCATGCAATTGACTACAGAAAAAAAGAAAAAAAGATTCAGTACGCAATTTCAAATGGAAAAGCAAGAGACTGTAGAGCATCAGTGTGATTAAAAGACCAATCTACAAGCTAACCTGATCGTTGGCCGCTCTGCTTCTAAGACACTCCATATAAGTTTCTCAGTATCAGTCACAGGGGCAGCCATCGACCTCACTTTATGAAAGAATTTAATCTGCATCGTGTGAAAATGCCAATAAGTGACAATAGAATGGGTAGGCAGCTTTCAGACTTGGAAACACCAAAACACAAGCCCCCCACACAACCACAACCACAACAGGACTTGCAAAAAAAAATCAGCAAGGTAGTCAACTAACAATACAGAGAGACACCATACCAAGCAGCGATGTGAATCTGGGTGTTCAGCATCCAAATTCAGCAGCTGCTTTACAGCCTACAAGCCGGAAGAAAAAATTAAAGAAAACAATGAATATGTCATCATAAATTAAATTTGGAGCAAGCATGAGTACGATAGTGATTGAGCTACAAGATATGCAACTATAACCAATTAGCTTGTCTGGTTAATCTCATCAAAACCTCAGTGTCAAGACAAATGAATAAGAGAGCCTCTGATTATATCTTGCAACTTGAAGAATAACCCAGGGTAATATTAAGTCAATATTTAGTTAAGATTATACAGCCAATAAATAAGATGGCACTTTCTAAGTTCCAATCTCGAACAAAACAGTACCTGAAAGGCAAGCAAAATCTTCTGCTTTCTCATATTTAATTCAAAAGAAAGCAGCTGTGTCTCCAAGGAATTGGGTGAGTTCTTCTGAAGCAACTTTAAGTACTTTGTGGCTTCCTGTAATGGATCTTCAATCTAAAGAAAGCAATATTCAACAAATGAGATGGCCGGATATTTCTCTAGGATTTGAATGGCACTGGTAAAATTGGAAGAAACTGCATGGAAAGAATGATATTTCTCTGAAGATTTGAAAGGCACAGGTAGGATTGGAAGAAACCTGCAACAACTTTTCCCCATGAGGATCTGGATCTACCGGTTTGATATGTCGCTTTCCAGGCTTAGAAGCACCAGCAGAACTTGATTCTTCATGCTTTTCTTCTGCCTCCTAAAAGAATGCAAACCATTTGGATGAAAAAAACTAAGCAGGAAGAATTCCCAGAAGCCACAGAAACAAACTACAATACTTTCTTAGCTCGTGCTTCTGCCTTCCTCTGTTTTTGCCTCAATTTCTTTTTCTGAGAGGGAGGCATCTTTGACATATCATCATCTTCTTCAGTTGTTGATTTAGGAGGAGAATCATACAGCTTTAAATAGCATCTGCATCTCAAAATCCAATAACCAAAAAATATGAAGTTCTTCATGCACTATGCTGTAAGTGACAGATGACAATCATACCAATACAAATCATAGTACATTTTAAATAGACAAATAAATCTAACACATTTGATTAGTGAACCATCCTCCTTCAAGCTGCTGCTACATCCATCTCATCAGGAATTGTATATCTTTTGACAATAACTCTTTTTTTTTTTTTTTTGGGAATGAATAGTCTTTTTTTTTTAAGTAGAATTAATTGACAATTTCTATACATGGGAATGATTTAACATGAGTGCTCAACTTTAGCACAAAATGAAGGTAACTTCTTTTAAAAAACTAGACTTTTGGGGTCTGTTTCTAGGAAGGATCTATTCTTAATTTGAAAGGAAACTAAGGGTTATTGTGTCTGAATTTTAGGGCTCTGCCCACCCCCAGGAGGAAGCAAAATGCAGAGAACAATGCTGAGAGGAAAAAAAAAAAAAATCAGGATGATTGATCCATAGAAGAAAATGCAGAGAACAAAAGAGTATCTCGAGATTCAATTGTAACTAGAATTAGACGCCATTAAAGGTTTCCTTTGATTTTGGGGAGCTATTAGGGTAGAAGACAGAAGTCAGCACTTTAGGGGCTTTAGGGGCTTTTAAAAGAATTCACTTAAGCTAATAAGGCCAGAGCCTCCGCACCTTTTAACGAAAGTCAGTCTTTTGAAAAAAAAACTTTGGTGACTTGGCGTAGAGCACATAAGAGTTGTGTACGGGGCCTTTCCCTGGGGGACTGCAAGAAGAATTATTGATAGACACAAGACATTTTTCATTGTTCAGATGATTGGCAATATTTATCTGCATTTTATCTGGCCTTAGAAACTCCATGATGCACCATATTGATGAAATAAGAATATCAGAAAAGTTCGAATGCAAAGCAACAGAAAAGTATAGTAAGCAACTAATTACATCTCATTAAGAATTATCAAGAATCTAGTTTAAGGTTCTGACAGAGATGTTTCACCTGATAGCCCCAGCTGCGGCTTTGTGAAAATATGCATGTGAATGTAAACGATCTTGAAATCTAAGCATTTCCACATATGCACGCAGAGTCATTTTCCGTAAGCAATAAGAATGGAAGTCGAATTGGTCTTCAGTAATATCAGCATAGTGCTTCTCCACAGCTAAAAATTTCTTCAGGGCTCGTCCAAGATCACCTTGGCGGAAGTAACTTTCACCAGAAGCAAGTTCATACCTCCAGAGATGAAAATATCACATAACAATTAAACAGCTGCAATCTAGATGGCAATTTTAAGCAAGGAAAACTGTGCCAGTAAAAAGAGTCACACCACATGCACTGCATGTCATGAAGGTTGTTGTGCTGATCTCCATCTTTTGTGAACAATACAGCAGTTTTTTCTGCCAAAGCCACCTTCAAAACAGCAGTTTCAATAAAGTAGACCCAGAATAGTGCAAATATATGCAGCATCAACCACTCCAAAATGACAAATGAAAAAAGCATATTCAACCAAAGGATAAGAGAAGGCAGCTTCAAAACCTGATCAGCCTGCAGCATACGCTTAACACAATCACTATTTATGTAACGATCAGCAAGATCCATACACCTAGCTTCATCTGCCAATGCAGCAGCAGCTGCCAAGTCACCCGCATGCTTCAGTATTCGACTCTGATCAAAAGACAAGTGGAATTACTACTTTATAAAAGAATCAAACTCTATTTTATAAAAGAATCAAACTCGAAAGATTTCAAACAAGAACTCAATAACTAAAATATCTAGAGCACTAGAAGAAAACAAAACGCCTCAATAATGTCTAAAATCATTTTTCCCTCTTTGCCAAAAACAACTGTGATGACAACAAAGTTGCTCCTAAGAGGAATCAATGATAATTGTTTAGCAACCACACCATTGAGAGAATTTATTTCAGAAACCTACTGAGATGCTAAACTGGTATGCACATATTTATATTTCATGTTATATATGATGCACTGCCGCCAAGCTGCATACTTGGAGCTTCATTCATATTCTCATTCCCAGTCCCAGATTCTGAATTTACCATGGCAGGAAACGGTAGTCCTGATTATTTAGACATTGCAGAGACAACAGCCCTCAACAGTCCATAGAAACTGATAAAATTTAACAGGAAAACACCATGGCAAAACCCGATAAGAAAAATAGACACAGGCACAGCAAGCTGAAACCGATGAGATAAAACCGTGGCAGGTTACCATCAGAGAATTGCTACGGCAAAATTTGAAGATAGAGAGTATAAATATATGCAAACCTTGACAGAGTACAGATCAATCACAGTTGGAGTGTGTTCTATAGCCTCGTCAATTTTAGAAAGAGCTACACCATATTGACCCCGTCTGTCATAGTGCTGTATGAGCAAAAGATCTATAAGACTACGTACCCAAGAAACTAAGCAAGGGTATAAAAACACACAGACACTGAACATCCAATTGACAATAAATAACCTGAGCCAATAAAAATAATGCCCACATAAGTGTCGAAGGGGGCTCTTTTTCTACCCTGCAAGTAAGAAGAAATAACAGCAACATGTTGTCAGCAGAAAGAATAACTCAAAATAAACACCGCGATGATGCTCAGGAAAAAAGAACAGACATCACATATTTCATACTCAATGCCAACACAAGTTTCCAATTTCTAGTTTCACATTCTTAATTGATACACACTTCCTACATGGATGGCCCATGCCATATTCCCCTATACTAGAAAAGAAAATAGCTGGTTGCCATTAGTGCTCCAAAGTGCAAGATACTCCAATGCAGTATCTCTAATGGGTTCTGCAAGAAATATTTAGTCAGACTCCTTTATTATCTATTGTTTTAACCCGTCCAAAAGAAGAAATTTGTGGCCACATTTATCAGAATATAACATGTGATCGGATAGCATACATAACCTGCCAGGGTATCGGCTAGTCGTCCTAATTGAATGCTCCAACTTGAGCATAAGTTGCTCCAGAATATCTGCCTGCACAAGAGTAACAAAAAACCTGATGCAGACAATATTTCCTACCAGAGCATCTCTCAGTTCTACAACATACAAAGACAATACCTCCCTCATATCAGATAAACAAAGGGATTGATCATACTAACCTTGCCAGGGTGATCATACAAGGGAGATAGATCAGAAAACAATGATGGAACTCCCTATACACGCCAAGAAGAAAAGTCATGACCAACATTCGGAAGACCAGTAAGTGTTGCATAAGAAAGAACTATAAATACCTTGGTTAGGAGAGGCCTTATATAATTTTCTGCTGCTTCTAGGAACCTGTCGCCTTGCAGAAAATCAAGAGGAATTCTCTGAGGCCAGGGAAAAAAGCAGGGGTCAATCTAGTATCTTTTTCTCTGATCAGTAAACAAGATGAGAAAAATAAGCATAGCTCAAGTACATGGGACATATATAGGAGTAACACCTATGCATGATTTTCTAGAGACAAGAAAGTCATGAATATTCAGGCCACTAAAATCTATTACAATCAGCCAATGGAATAAAGTATTCAAAAAAATTTCACAGCTCATTAATTGACCGCTGGCGATCTTTGAAGATTCTTTCATTCCTCTCCCTCCAAAGACACCTCAATAGGTAAATCGGGAGAGAAAATGAAAAATAAAATAGCAAACATTCTAACCTGTGTTATTAGACAAGTAGAAAGATTTTTTTTTTTTTAAGTAAAATTAAAATAAGTTCTGCAATAAATAGAAAGAAATTTTTTATTATAGAGAGGATATCATCCCTAGACACATGGATTGGGCATAAAATTTCCATTCTAAGAAAGGGAAGATGTAATAAACATAAATAAACGAAATGTGCTACCTTAACAGCGGATGAAGCCTGGTATTGCTGCCCAAGCGATTTGTACAAGCCATCTAACCGATCAATTTCATCAGGAGAAAATTGTGACTTTTCTGAATATAGCCCAACGCATTTTTGCAGGCCTTCATAATATCTAACAAGGAAATAATAAAAATAAAATCAGTCACCTTCTTAAAAATTAGAAGTATAATACAACAAAATCAGAGTAGTTACATTGCAAGTTTTGTGCACAGACCACAGAAACTTTTTTGTTTTTAGTAAGAGGTAAATTTTTACTTATCAAAAAAAAAAAAAGTAAGAGGTAAATTTTATTGAAAAGAATGAAATAGGCATAGCCTATGTACACAAGAGGTATACAGAAGCACGCCTAAATACATTCCAGAAACACTTAATTAAAGATAAGAAGTCTTGAACATTGTTTCCATTAAGCACAATGGCTGAAAACCAGAGCAATAACGTGCGTACAAAAAAATTCTGAAGCTACGTCATTGCGCGTTCCATCATCAAAGCACCGCGCATTCCTTTCTAACCAAGTACACCACATAATATACAATGGAATAATCTTCCACACTGCCGCCACCTAGGGACAGCCTTGAATTTCCTTCCAACAAGCAAGTAAATCAACCACCCTCAATGGCATTACCCAAGTGACATCAACTCTTCTAAAGATCTCATTCCACAACACTCATCACCTCACAAAGCAATAGTAAGTGATCCACTAATTCTCCATGATTTTTGCACAAATAGCACCAATCCATCACAACGAGTCCCCACTTCCTTAAGTTGTCAGTGGTCAGAATATTCCCAAGAGCGGCGGTCCTTGCGAAAAAAACTACTTTTGAAGGCACGCGAGAGTCCGAGACCTCCAAATACTTTTCCACGGGAAAGTTACATTACCTTGTGATGCCAATATTTTGTATTATGTCCAATGAAGGAGAGACAAGAAACCTATCCAGTCTCGACCAACCCCGACAATTGGACCATGTGAACTCGCTGCCCACAAGGGGGAGATCCATGAGATCCAAATCAAATATGACCTTAGAGAATTCCTCCATGACCAAGGAGTTGCAATAATTCCCCGATCACTCGCTAGGAAAGCGAGTGATATTAAAGTCCCCATCCATACACCACGGTCCATCCCATAAACAATATAAACCCGCCAATTCCTTCCATTGCCTTCTCCTATCTCTATCCATGTTAGGCCCATAGATGTCTACATAAACCCACTCCCAACCATCTACCACATTTTAAAATAAACTAGCAACCAAGAAAGTCCCAACACAATCCTTTACCACCTCCACCACTCTTTTATCCAACATTAAGAGAATGCCACCTAACGCACCCAACAAAGCCAAAAAGGACCAATCCACATACGAATACCCCCACGGACTAAGAATGATTCTTCTATCAATGACCTGTAATTTTGTTTCTTGAAAACACACCACATCCCCGTTCACAATAAGAATTTTATATGAAGGCGCTTATTCCGATCATTAAGCCCCTGCATGTTACAAGAGAGGATCTTAGGTTTCATAAGCAATGGTGACCCCCCCCCCCCCCCCCCTTTCTCTTTCAATCTATCCCTTCCGCCACTCCCCTCCTTTGCTTCATAACTAATAGAACATTTGAGCCTTTTGAGTTCCATGTCTCTCTTTGTGGCAGACTTCGATCGACTATCTTCAATGGCAACAAGAAGGGCCCTGAACTGCTCTTCAAAACCGAAACAAGAAACCCCAATGCAATCTTGTACCTCCTCAACCTTCTTGAACACCCACTCCGAAATGAACCTTTCTGAATTGGGACTTGGAGGGAGAGTGCATATTGGTTCAACATCCATCCCATCGAGGCATTCCCCTTCACAGATAACCAACTGCAAATCCGACCCATCTGGCACCCCCACAAAGAGCACCTCTTTCCTCAAATCGTTACCCAACTCCATGTGACTACCTTGAGGGCCCACTCCTCCAGTTTCCAATGAGATTTCTAGTGCTAGGACACCGTTGGTAGGGTAAGTGACCTCCAACACAACACCCTGTGACTACCCAACTAAGGAAATGGGACAGTCGATAGCCCCTTCTTCTATAACTTCAACCCCCGGCAGTCTAGTCGACTGGGTTGTCGTCGTCGATGCAACGGCGACCACCGTCAAGCTAGTCTGTGTAGGTTCCAACACATTGGGGGCTAGGGGGACTTTAGTGTTGCTCGATCTCACATCTCTGTGCTCTATGAATACTATTTTCGGCAGCATAGCTTCCATCGGTGGTTTTGCAACCTTCAGTGAGGTCACTTGCATCTTCGCCGGTGTCAGTGGCTCGTACCCACTTGCCAATGGGCCAGCTTCAAACTGCTTTCTTCTCCTCCAAACACGGCCTACCTGTTGATTGGAAGAAGGCATCCTCATGGGCTTAAGCCCTGGGTTCCCTTTAGGCTAACCCAAAACCTTTTCCTTCCCTTTAGGCTCACTATGCTGACCCATTTGATCGAGAGAGCCCAAAACACCATTCCTGATTTCTTCTACATTCAAGCCATAGCCCAGGCCCAAGCCCAAACCCACCTCATTTTTCTCCTCAACGCATCATATTAACCAGTTAACTTTACCAGTCAATTCGCCCAGCTAGCCCTTCATAACAGACAACACTTGATGCAGTGTTTCCTCCTTCAGACCAACAACATCCCTGCCACCCCCTCACATCTCTGAGCACTTGCCAAAAAGGTGGCACCACCTGACCTATGCAGACCTACCGCTCCTAGTTTGACATGTTCTTAAGGCAGCACCAAAAACCGCAGTTGTTGGAGTACCTCCTTGTACGACCGAGAGTTAGAAGTGGTTACCGTCATCACTGGTGATAACAAACGTGTAGGACCACCTTCTCTTTTAGCTTCCTTCAATGCCTCCGCTAGCTTCCTCCAGCCCATTCCATCCCTATCCCCTGGAATGAAGATGAAACTCCGGTGAGCTCCCCCACCATGCTCCACCAGAGCCATGTAAAAGCCTCGGGAGTTAAGAGCAGAGTTGTGCAATGAAGCCCGTGTCCCCTTCCCAATAAGCAGTGTAAAACTCCTTACACCCAGCTGTCAAACACTCCTCCAAACCTTTAGTAAACCATTTAACTGTAGCTAGCCCCAAGCTTATATCTTTAATAACTTTCCAACCTTTCTTAGTTAATAGCACATAGCATCCATCCCTTATCACCTCAAACACCTTGGATTTGATTGCAACACATTTCGTAGAAGGCATTTTCCTTCCAATACAGCCAAAAAACACGTCATGAAACGACCGCAACCACCATCGGAAACGGAAAGTTTACGTATGGAATGTTAAGTGTACAAATAGAAAACTTATGCTTGATCGTAAATCCAGAAACATAAGTACATCGAGATATATATATATATATTTGTGCATGCAGGTAAGTATGTAATTATATATATTAATATGAGCGCGAGAGAACTCATTAGATACTTTTTACTGCTAAAAAAGCTAGAGTTACCAGTCTGCGAACCAGAAAGTGCAGACCAAGTTTGTGACAAGTCAACAGAAGCAAAAACATGATGAAAGAAAACTTTATAAAACAGCCCAAAGTGACCTAAGATTTTGACAGAGGATCTGTTCTTGGAGAGAGCCAATCAGGTGAAAATATTCAGGTGTCCAACCACAAATAACACTTTTCTTTTGTAATAGCTATAAATGTCCATAATGGAAACAGTTTCCTAGACCAGGATAAAAAAAGGTACTGATCTACATTATCTGGGTCATTATACATAAGGTCAATGACTGGTCTGAAAAAAACTCAAGCATAGGTGTCTCTCTTGTATACGTCCAGTGTAAATTAGCTATACCTATCATTTGCATCAATAAAATTCTTCATTACATATAACACAAAAAACTGGCCTGAAAAAAAAAAAAAGGTACTTAAAAGCCCCAGCTAAAACAAACTTAAATCGAATCACTATAAGAAGAAACTGCATACGGGCACAAGGAGTCTGGGAAAAGCTTTTGCTTATCTTTATTCCAACAATTAAATTCTTAAATGAAAACAATTCTCAGGCCTTCACCAAACTTAAAACCATCAAAAAGAAAATTTGTGCAGGATACATTCTTGCATGTGGATAAAACGTGTATGCTATCAAAAATCAATTCAATAATAACAACAACCAAAAAAACATAAATTAAAGTAACATATTGAGCCACTTTCGGTAACTTCATTCCATTATTAAAATAAAAAAATTGATCACGTAATAGATTTTTATCCAGTTGAATTAGCAGATTCAGATGGATGCTCTTTTCAAGTTCAATGCTGAACTAACTGTAAAGTACCTGTAATTGTCAGGATTCATGAAAAGTAATGCTCGGTGCAATTTTTCACCTTCTTCTAGCCGGCCAAGTTTCAAAAGAAGAGGAGCCTCTTGCTCCTTATAAGACAATTTGTCTACCTAAAAACCATGAGCAACTAGGTCTCAGCATCTGATGATCTTAATATTCAACAGTCGAAGTTAATAATATATGATCATCCCAAAAACATATACAACACACTTACAATTTTTGACTCTTTCTTGTGCAACTCCTCAAGAGCTCTCTCAAGAAAGCCACATTCCTCTAACAAAGAAATCTGTTACAAAAAAAAAAAACGTGTGTAACGATAAGGTTATCATTCAGCATTTCCTATGTAAAAGCATAAATATTCATATCCATTATAAACTAAGTATTCATGCTGAAAATGTAACACAACAACCAAAGAGTTTATGTAAAAGGAGGTGATGAAAACTTGAAGATTGCTTGATGCCTCCAACATTAGCAATTGCACTATCAATCCAAAGGAAAAGATAGTCCACTAGATGCAATTATATATAAAAAATGCTATAGCCACAAAGAGATCTAACAAAAATAAACCCACAAACTAATATGACTTCATATGATACGTTAGATCTAGTTTACAATAAAAGTAAATTTACAATCTAACGTACCATATCAAGCTATATTAGTTTGTGGGTTTACTTTTCTAGGATCTCTTTGTGGCTAAAACATTTCACATTATATATATATATATATATATATTATAAGTAATAAGAAATTTTTATCAACTAAATAAGAATGGCCCAAGTACGCAGGAAGTATACAAGAAAAAACATTTGAAATACAAGCTAGGAACTACAGTGGACTAAAAGTAAATCATGAAGATTATCTCCATTTGATACAAGAGCTTTAGGCCAAACACACAAAGCTTTTTTTATAAGTAAAAATATTATATATATCAATAGGAGTAACCAAGTACACTAGACGTATACAAGAAAACACCTAACCCATACTAGAGTGCCCCAAATGACCCAAAAGCCCGTGAAAACTACCCAAAATACACCAAACCCGAATTGGAATGGAACACACCTCCCCAACCCCAGCCCCTTGTTTCCCGTACAACTAATTCAAATCCCTCTACAAGACCGTCTTCACAATACCCTCCCTTTAGTCTTCCCTCAACTTGAACTACCTCCCATCGCGTCGTAGTTAATTGCCCATGAAAGACACTTCAACTCCCTGCTTTTCTTCAAACTTGATTTGGTTTCAAGCGCGCGGCTCACCTCAATCGCAGTGAATAGAGCTTCAATTTGGTCTTCATATGCATCATCTGAGATCCCCACAATTTGCTTAAACTTGTTAACTTTATTAAGAACCCAATCCGATGGTGACGCCGCTATATCGTTTAATGGAGGTCGAGAAACCAAGGGAATGACATTATCCCCAGACACAGTACCCAACTGCACTCCCGACTCTAAACCTTCCTCCACACAAGGCACCAACGACAAACTTTCCTTCCTACCATATGGTTGCTTGACAACAATATGGTTGTTGTCCATTGTTTCTGTCACCATTACAAGTTCCTCCCCTCCATCAACATTGCTTGTATGTATTCCACTCCTTGATTGGTCAGACCCTATTGCTCCCTGAGGAGACATAGAACAAGTAGGGGAAACACAACCTTCTATAACCCCGTTTGCATCTTCTAGAAGAGGCTCGACTGCTACTTCCAAAGTATTCAAGACCCTAGATGGACCCCCCATCTTCAACTAAAAAACAACCCTACACAAAAGTACCAACCTCATCTGCAACTGGAGCCTGAGGCCCTATTACTCCCTCAGGACGCATGGTGACATTGGCATTAACAAAGATGATAGCGTCCAATGACCCTATCTGTGATGGTGTTGAAACCTTTGCCGGCACACTTGTGACCTTCAAACCTGAAGGATCTACCTCCCGCCCTTCCTCATCCAATCTCGACCCACCACCAAAACCCAGGACTAGGTCCAGCCCTTTATCCACTTTAATCATCAGATCTCTCACATACTCAATAACTCCTTTCAATTGAGCTTTAACATCCCACAAGACCCCCTCCACTTCTCCTAATGTCATCTGACAGCATTTGCCTCCTGCAAGTGCCTTCCCCTTTACTTCAACCACTGAGCTGATCTTGGCCAAAATACCCGCCACCGACCTCCACACCGTAGCGTATGAAGCACCTTTAACTAAGGGAGACCTTCCCACTGTTTTTTCATAGAGAAACTCCCCACTGTTTGCATGCTTCAAAAAAGTGGCTTTGGACCCAATAACACTACGAATGGATTGCATAAGACCTTTCCATCCAACGCCATTTGCACCCTCCGGAATCACCAACAAACCTTTCCTCCTTTCATTCCGGAATTCTAAGAGTTGCAGAAAGCTACCCCTTGCATTAACATGATGTTGAATTATAAAAACTCCATTACCCATCCTTAACTCTCTGAAGAAACCTCCATAACAGTTAAGTTCTAAACAATCCTCAACCCCCTTAGCCACCCATGAAGCTACCATCCCACCTAAACACATGAACTTAGCTATCCTTTTACTACGTTCAAAGATACAAAAAGTATTACCTCCCTCCTTCAGAAAAAAGAAAGTTTTTTATTCCACTTTCAACCACCTCTCGCCTTCCAACTGAGACAAATCCCCCTTGCACGTCGTCATCGTCAAATCCCAACACACAAAGTACAAAAGAAAAACTCCCTAAGTGCTCCCATTGAACCTTTTTTCTCATTATATATTATGTCATTTTCAATAAATAAATGAAATTTATTTCACAGAAGAATTTTATGTTAGGGCAATCATAGAACAATACCTTGCACCAACAGGTTTCGTTTATAGCAAATATTGTGCTCGAAAAGCAAACCATGTATTTTGTTAGTTTTCTTTTTATACCATTGCATGATTATTAAAATAAAATAAAAAAAGACCCTTATGACCTTATCTTCTGGATTTCATCCAAGATTCATACTGTACCGTTTTTATTTTTTATATGTTATAGGATAACAACACTAAGCAAAGTCAATCCAAATGTTTAAAAAGCATTGCACCTTTCTACTTATCAAAAGAAAAAGCATTGCACCTTTCTTACCATCTAGGCATATGTCCTTTATCATTCTTCCTATGGGAACTAAGAATGAATCAAGTCGATCAAAATTTTATTTTTTATGAAAGGATCTATATCAGTCAGTTACAAAAATCAACCCTTCTACAATGTAAAAGTAAAATATAGCATCAATCAGCTATACTCTCTTTTCTTTTTCTCTCTTTCTTCTTCTTCTTCTTATTCTTCTTGTTTTATTTTTTATTTTTTATTTTTTTTGCGGCCAAAATTACTGGTCAAGTATGAACAAACTGTATCCAGCATTAAGGATATGTAAATTCCTCAAATTTTCATATAAAAGACGAAAGCAGTTCTGTTCTGAAAAGTTGGGCATGATATCAACTTAGAAACTAGTGCATTATCCATCAAAAATGAAACTAAAGGTACTGGAAAGGGGGGGAAAAGACTAAGAGGCAAACTTCTGTATTGAAGTCTTAGTTACAATGCTTCCTGAAATAATATTCACTACAACGCCATTGCAAAGTCATCTTCTTATTATTGAAAAAATAAACAACATCCTATAATATATAAGAATAATGCTACACATAGTCGTGGAGTGTGCAAGCACCGTATAATTGCTTTTAAAAAAAGTGAGATCCACAATTAAAAAAAATATATTTCATGTGAGTCCCGTATTTATTCATTTTTTTCAAAGTGGTTGCATGGCACTTGCGCACTCACGACTGCAACTATCATCAATATATATAGAGCCTAGTTGTTTGGAAAATCTCACACACAGATCATCCAAAATATAAAAAGAACTTAGTCTACAAACAAGAGTAGGAAAAATAGTAACTTCAAACATTAGAAATCTGAGCTTTTTAAAATTACTCCAGATAAGAATTCTCAACTAGAATTGATTAGTTGCACTAAGCTATTCAGTCTTGAAAATTTTGAATTAAGTTTAGCGGTTGAATTCAGGCATAAATATAAATTCAACTGTATCTTTTTGTTGAATTCATGTGTAAATTCCAGTAAATCACTCTTATGTACAAGTCTGGCCAGTTTGGATGGTGGAGCATACTCTACTACTATTCATTATTTTATCATTACTTTTCACCTATTTTTTACTATTTTTTATTACTATTCACAACTATTCAATATTTTATCATTACTTTTTCCCTACCATTCACAGAATATTTGAGATCACCTCAGTACCCAAACACAACGTAAATAAGGCAACAAACAACTGAAAAAGGATCCTTGGATAGATTAGGGCAGCATGTATATGTCTTCAATGATTCTACCTTGTACAAGAGCATTTCCCCATGCTCACAACGTTCATTATCAGGAGGATAATCATCTTCAAGCGTCCCTTCATATGCTTCCAGAATTTCAACCGCTTTTGATGCACTAATACATAAGCAAAAGAAGTTGTTTAGAGTAATAAACAAATCAAGGACCTCAATTAGCAATTCATCAAATTGCAGAAAAAAACTTTTCAATTGATGCTGGTGTGAAGATCCCAAGGTAATTATGGCGAAACAGCTTGAACATTGTTCAATCAAAGGCTTAAAAAGTAAAGACAAATTAGCTATCAAGAAAGAGACCAATTGAATATGTAATTAGCATATTTACCTCAAGAAACCATTCCCTTAAATGAAAAGGTACCCGGTTCAATCATGTATGTTATATATTAGTTGCATTTAGCCATCACTTGTCACAATACATTCTAGCAGTTAAGGGTCAAGTTTTTTTTTTTTATAAGTAAAATAAAATTTTATTGAAAAAAGTAAACAGACATAGCCTAGGTACATAGGAAGTATACAACAGAGAACATTGAGTTACGAGGTAGGAGCTAGAAAGTGATACAAGCTTTTTTTTGTAGTGATTAAAGATCAAGCTTGGGATGAGCTATAGACTCAGACATTTGGGGTTCGATTTTGCCATAGATGTTCCCTTAGATAACCTTACACATGATTTTGGCAGGTGGGGTTGTGCTCCCGAGATTTACTCCCTAGAGGTCGGTCTAAAGGGCCATACCTTACTAGGGTTCTACGTCATTAAAAAAATCAGTTGCATTTAGCTATTGAAAAAAAGTTTACAAGTAATCATCAAAAGAATGTTTGTATCTATCACTAACTCCTAACTATGCATTTTCTCTTTATATGCGTCCTATGTACTTGGGCTACACCTCTAAGTTTAAAAAAAGCTGTTTTACTTATCAAAAAGAGTTTATAAGATAACATCAATTAGAATTAAAGGACAAAGGAGAAATTAGCATCCGTTTTCTAATAGTATTTTCTTCAGATTTTTATGCCACATCTTTTTCACACATGGAGCGAAAAAAGCATTCTATACAAGGTAAAACATTTGTAAGAATGGAAGGTAAATATCCAATTAATCTTCTACAAAACCCTATTCAAAGTAGTTCTTTCATGTAATCAAAGATTTTATTAAAAAAATGCAAAAGCCATAGCCTAGGTACATTGGAAGTATACAAGAGGAACACCTAATTGTGAAACATAAGAAGTATTCAAAATCCTAAGAACCTTTAAATATAGACTAACTATACATAGATGAGGATATATACCATGAAATTTTTGTTAACCACAGTAAAGAAGGGAAGTGACTCTAACTTGATGAATACCACAATGATATCCAATAGACGCAGATAACATATTATTGAGTAATTAAAGCTGACCAGCCATAATTGGTGGAATAGTTCATAAAAATGAAAGTTAAAAGTAAGAACTCATAGCTAAATACTAAAACACGATAAGAAATTGTCAAATAATTTTAATATTTTCAAATCGAAGGATCCAACCATACTTTGAGGTTAAATGATGGGCAACAGCAAAGCCGATCCAATTCATGCGATGATTTGGTTTCAGAGACAAAAGTTGTTGTCTTGTCTCAACAAAACCTGTCAAATCCCGCATTTGTGCCTGTAACATAAATGTTAAATAGAACAATTAGCTAAAACAGAGAAAAATGGAAAAACATAATGAGCCATCTAACTCACACATTCATCTAAAGGTCATTTTCCTCATTCCATATGCATGTCAATTTGTAACTAGATTGCAGCTGCTAGTTAGTAGAAGAGGGCTTAAGTGGATCCCCCAGATTGCAGCTGTGGAAGATGACTCCCATTTGTTACCTATGGTGCATTTGGAGGGAAAGGACTGACCAGAATTTTGAGGATTGGGAGCATTGCCTGGAAGAATTTTTTTTTGATAAGTAATAAAAGCTTCATTAAGATAAAGATGGGCATAGCCCAGGTACACTGGAGGTATACATGAACATACACCTATTTAAGAACTAGAAACAGAAGCAAGAAAATCATGGCAGCTTAGGCCATTAAAATCTAAAGCAATGGCCCACAGAAAAAAAGTCTTCCATAAGAAACACCAAAACTCTTCCGAGGAACGTTCACAATCCTCGAAAAGTCTCTCGTTTCTTTCATTCCAAATACACCAACAAATACAAATAGGAGCCATCCTCCACAAAGATGCAATTTGCGGAGTCCCGATGATTCCTCTCCAGCTTGCTAAAAACTCTACCACCCGACATGGCATTACCCAAGCTATTCCCATTCTGTTAAAAAATAGGTTCCAAATCTCACTTGCAAACTTGCAATGTAGGAGTAAGTGGTCCACGGTCTCTCCATTGTTTCTACACAAACAGCACCAATCCACAATTATCAGGCCACGTCTTCTAAGATTGTCAGTGGTCAAAATCTTCCCTAACGCTGCTGTCCAAACAAAGAAGGCAGCCTTGGTGGGTGCTTTACTTCTCCATATATTCTTCCACGGAAACTTGGGTCTTTGTTGCATGGTATTGGCTTCGTAAAAAGAACGTACCGAGAATTTCCCCTTTCTATTCGGACTCCAAAACATCACATCTTCAGTTGTGGCAGCAAAGGGCACACTGTACAGTAGATTCATAAATTCCAGCAATTCATTGACTTCCCAATCGTTTGCATCCCTGGTAAGGCTAATATTCCATTCCTGTGTGTCTTGATTGATCACCCTTAAATCAGCCACCACCGCTTCTTTTTCCCGTGCAATAGCGAAGATTGTGGGATAGGCATCTTTTAGGACCAGATCACCCACCCACCTATCCATCCAAAAACTGATCCTTCTACCATCTCCCAAACATAACCGGATATTACGAGAAAAGGAATCCCACCCCTTCCTTATATACTTCCAAAGCCCCACCCCATAAGTCCCCCTTCCCTCTCTTGAACACCAACCCCCACACTCACTACCATACTTTATATCAATCACTCCTTTCCATAATGCTTCCCTCTCAAAGTTATACCGCCACAACCATTTACCCAATAATGCCTTATTAAAAGCCCTTATGTCCCGAACCCCCAACCCACCATCTCTCAATGGAGTACATATCCTATCCCATCCCACCAAGTGATACTTAAACTCTTCTCCTATCCCCCCCATAGGAAATCTCGCTGAAGTTTCTCCAATCTCTGCGCTATGCTAGCTGGGAGTGGGAATAAGGATAGGAAGTATGTAGGAAGGTTAGATAGAGTACTTTTGATCAAAGTTATTCGCCCCCCTTTTGATAAGTATAGCTTTTTCCATCCAGCCAGTCTACGCTCAAATTTTTCCAGCACCCCCTCCCAAACCGACCTTGCTTTGAACGAAGCCCCCAATGGAAGGCCCAGATATTTCAAAGGCAAGGAAGAGACCACACAACCCAAGATATTGGCTAACCCCCTGATATTATTTACTTCCCCCACCGCCACCATCTCCGTTTTAGCAAGATTGATCTTCAACCCGGACACGGCTTCAAAGCAAAGCAAAATAGCCTTCAAAGACTCTATATGACCTGCCTCTGCCTCGCAAAATAATAAAGTATCATCTGCAAACAAAAGGTGAGAAATAATGATGGAGTCATGATTGCCCCCCACGTTAAAACCTGAGAAGAATCCACCACCTACTGCCGCTGACACCATTCTACTTAATGCCTCCATCGTCAGAACAAATAAGAGGGGAGATAGAGGATCTCCTTGCCGCAGCCCCCGCGAGCTATTAAAGAAACCCACTGGGTCCCCATTAATCAAAACCGAGAATCGCACCGTTGATACACAGTGCCTTATCCACCGCCTCCATCTTGCCCCGAAACCACATCTGTCCAACAAATAAATCAAGAAATCCCAATTCACATGGTCGTACGCCTTCTCCATATCAAGTTTGCACAAAATACCTGGGCTTCCGGATCTTATTCTACTATCCAAACATTCATTTGCTATAAGAACCGAGTCTAGGATTTGCCTCCCCTTCACAAAGGCGTTTTGAGATTTAGAAATGATCTTTTCCATAACCGTGCTCATTCTATTGGCAAGAACCTTTGAGAGTATTTTATACACACTGCCCACAAGACTTATTGGTCTGAAATCAGGGACCTCCATTGCCCCAGCCTTTTTAGGGACTAAAGCAATAAAAGTTGCGTTTAAGCTTTTTTCAAACTTGCCATGCGTATAAAATTCTTGAAAAACCAGCAATACTTCTTCTCTCACCACCTCCCAACAAGATTGAAAAAAAGCCATAGTAAAACCGTTCGGCCCTGGTGCTTTATCCTTATTCATTTTCTTAATTACTTGATGTATCTCTTGCTCTTCAAACGGTCTCTCCAACCAATCTCTACTAGTTTGATCTATGGTCTCAAAAGCTAAACCATCTAGGGTCGGCCTCCAATCATGCGGTTCCGCTAGCAACTGTTGAAAATGACCCACCACATGTTCTTTTATAACCTCTTGATCGGAGAAATTTTCACCATTAATGTTCATAGACTCAATAGCATTGAATCTCCTATGCGCATTAGCCACCCGGTGAAAGAATTGTGTACACTTATCCCCCTCCTTTAGCCACAAAGTCCTTGACTTTTGTCGCCATGATATTTCCTCCATTAAAATCAATCTTTCTAATTCAGTAATAACTTGAACTTTACGATTATTCCCCTCCCCTACTCCCTCCAAGGTTTGTAGCTCTTGAAACAAAACCTTTTTCTGAGAGTTCACATCACCAAAAACCTGTTCATTCCATATCTTCAAATCCTTCTTCAAAGCTTTCAGCTTTTCCGCCAAAACCTTACTCGGATTGCCTTCGAAAGAATATGAACTCCACCATTGCCTAATCAAATCCACAAACCCCTCAACTTTTAGCCACATATTCTCAAACTTAAAAGGCCTTCTACCCCCTTGTATGCCACCACCATCTAACATTATGGGAAAATGATCTGAACATATTCTCGGGAATCTTTTCTGACTTAGGCCGGGGTATTGTGATTCCCACGAAGGGGAAAGAATAAATCTGTCCAACCTTGACCACGCATGGTTGTTGGACCAAGTAAATTCCCCCCCCATCAACGGTATATCCATAAGTCCCATCTCGGAAATGAAGTCTGAAAAATCTGCCATGGCTTGATTTTGACCAGTCCCCCCTGATCTCTCACTAGAAAATCTAGTCACATTAAAATCTCCTCCGATACACCATGGCGCTTCCCACCACGAGCATAACCCAGCTAACTCCTCCCAAAGCAACCTCCTTTCGCTATCTATATTAGGGCCATAAACCCTAGCAAAAGCCCACACGAACCCATCATCTATATGGGTTCGTGTGGGCTTTTACTTGAAGATGGGTTCTTGCCTGGAAGAATTAAGAGTTTTTACTTGAAGATGGGCTATTGGCATTGATTGAAATGGTCTCAGCCTTCATAATTTCCTTGTATCCATTTCTAGTTCCTAACTAGGTGTATTCTCTTGTATACTTCCTCCATATTTGGGCTATGCCTATTTCAGTATTAATAAAATATCTTTTTACTTATAAAAAAATTGTATCTAGAACTTTATTTATGTCTACATCTGTGACTCGATTGGACAGGCTTTTAGCTGCATACTAAGGTCACATAAAAGGGATTGCTTCTTTATCAGGTAAGGCATCCTAAAAGAGCAGAGAACTACCTAGGAACAATACTTTAGAGCCTCTTCTGAGAGACTAGAGGAGCATTGCAGATAATGTTAGCAGTATTAACAGCTCACCAAGAGATGATTGATGCAGCTCCTACCTCTGAAAGCTGTAGGAAGGCAGTGCTCTCAATCATTCAAAAAAAAAAAAAAATGATTGCATCGCCTTTTAGAAAAATGCCAGTTAACTAACAAAAGAATGATGGAACCAGATAGATTCCCAAAAGAAGCCAACAAATTTCATCTTTTACCTAAGAAGGGTCTTCCACCCTAGAAACATCCTCCTTAACAAAGAATCAATTTAGTTTCTCCCTTCGAGACAAAAAAGCTTTTAATAATGCACAATACCCCTTCCTTCTCCAAAATTAGGGAATAACGTTATGCAAGCAACATAACAAAAACATCATCATTAAGTACAAGAAAGGTGACAAAGACATTACCAATAAAGAACTCTCCCATACAAGACACTAATGCACACACCAAACTGGATATGACTATTAAATAGTTTGCAGTCTGCCATGTCCTACGCTAGCATTAAACACAACTACCCATGCAAATCTTTGTTAAAATGTTACAGAAATTTTTCAAAAAATAGCACATCAGTAGCAAGCGATCAAAAGAAGAGACACCATTTAAAACATACCTGTAAGAGAGACAGGTCCCTTAGTATCTCAATGTTGTCTGGATCTATCCTCAGAGCATTTCGGTAGCACTTAATTGCCTCTCTATATTCTCTGTCTGACCGATAAAGGAGGCCATAAACATGCCAACAAACGTGACTTTTGAGGTCATTCTGCATGATAAGAACGAATAATTTAAATACAATATTACATTACAAAGCAATGATTTCAGAAAAATGATTCTGCTTTATGGCAAAATGTAGTGGATATACATCCCAACCTTCAATCCTTGCCGAACAAGCTCATATGCTTCGGGTTTACGGTCCATGCAATTTAAAGTTAGCCCCTTCATTGCTAAAGTTTCTGGAAATCAGGAGAGAAACAGAAGTCCATTATAAGACTTGAAAAATACAAATCATAAGAAAATAAACGAAAAATATAAGAGTATGAGAGGGGTAAATCATTCAGAATTGTCAACAGTTGTTCGTCTACTTATCATAATTTACTAAACCTAAGGAAAAAAGAGTGGATCAAGCCCCACCCTCCTCTCAAAGTGAGGAAAAAAAAAACCAAAAATTAAAGAAGGAAAAAGAAGAAAAGGTAAGGCATTGGCCAGCAAATATTTCACAACCATGTCTATAAAAAGGCAACTAAAGGCCTCGTTTGTTTTCACAACTCTTCTCAACTCATTTCATCTCATCTAATCATTACAATTTTTCTAAATTTCCACACAAAATAAAATATACAATTCGACTTTTTCAAATTTCAAAACAAAAATAATATTTAAAAAACATATTCTAACAATATTTTATTCAACTTTCATCTCAACTCATCTCATCTCATCTCATCTACGAAAACAAACGAGGTAAATCATTTAGTAAAAACAATTAGCACAAAAACAAAAAAGATTTTATGCTACTTGATATCATCCTCCATAAACAAGTGCATTGAACCTATTTTCCCAAGGAATGGTATTCCCAACCTCTTTATCTTGTGCTTCTTTTATTGTTAAATACAATTCATATTTTCTACTTTTTTTTTAAGTAAATTCATATTTTATCCTTCAATTCAAACATAATAATAAAACAAGTAACAAATACTAAGAGCAGATTTTTAAAAAATAAAAATAAAAAGTAAGCCAAGAAAATAGCTGGTGGGGATTAGAGACTAAATAGATTTGGTTTGCAAAAAGACTTCTCCCCTGAACTTTACTTCCATGATGCCATAGAGATTTTTTTTATTTTTTTATTTTTTATGCCAAGGAGTCTCTCCAAGGCATGGCCCTTCAAACCCACCCCTGCAGAGTAAACCCTGGTCCCGTGCACTACACCCTCAGAAGTTTCCCTATACGGAACTGGTTAAATCGCTGGCTTTTCACCAGCCTCAAATGATTGTTTGCACCCATGAGGTATTGAACCTCAAACCTTGTAGGAAGTGATACCCCATGACCAAGGCCTTCACCACTGGGGCCAACCCCTTGGGATTTACCATAGAGATAACCAAACACTAACATTAAAATCAAACAATAAAAGAGTGGTCTTTCTTGCTTACATTTGCGGCTTTTCCAAATAGGCACCTTGTTTTTTTATTTTTTTGATAAACAAAATTTTGTTGAGCATAAAATAGACAAAGACCTAAGTATAAGGAACATATACAAAAGCGTCGCCTATGCATGCTAGTTTAGCAATACAAGGAAGTCACAAAAAGACATGCCATTAAAATCAATTACAATCGACCAATGGAGTAAAGTATGTTTTTCAGACTTGTTACTATAATATTCGCTTTGGCTTTTTTCTCAGCAGTCTCATGCATTTTTTTTACCAACAAAGTTGTACTTTGAGGAAAATACTTCCCAAACAGCTACATAAGAATTTACACATGTCAAATATTGTGGATAAAATGGATAAATTTAGACTATTGCTAAATCCAATTTTTTTATGAATAAAATTGCTAATCCAATTAATATGTCCAATATAAGCATATAGCGTGTGAAATGAAAACTACCTCCATGCTCAGGAAACTTTTTCAATATGGAATCCGCTGCCTTCAGCCCCTTCTTATACTGTTTAGTTTCATATGATTTCTGCATAGCAAAATGAGGTTCAGTTAACAGTTTTCCCCACAAAAACTTCAATGCCCTAGATAGATTTGCTTGTTAATATAGTAAATATAGGCTGGTAGACAATACATCAGGACTGTTGTGTAAGCAAAGACATTAGTATGGACATATATGTCTATATCTTACCACATTGTCCCTACCAAGGTCATTACAAAGCACTGAATATATCACATTAGAACAAAATATTCAGTAGAATAGTTGTCTTAAAAAACTGATAACCATTAACCTTCCATCCAATTTTAAACTTTTATTGTCAAATAGGAGAGGCTATTTTCAATTAATCTCTTTTCTTTTTTTCAGTTTTTTAAAAAGAAAAAGCATAACCCCTTCCTCCCGTTGAAAATAACATTTCAATAGACAATTCGCCTAACTGAGCCAATAACATTTATCGAAGTTGAAACCAACCATCCTCCTAATTCTCCCCAACCATCCAATTCCTTTAGAAACCAAGATCCAAACAGATGCACACAACTAGAGAAGATAAGACATTTTAATTACTTATTTTCCGATAACCAACAAAGTCCCAATCTTTCCTTCAATTTCTCGGCAAAGATAAAAAGCTGAAATCCAAACTCGAATAGTTTGTTACTCTATTCAAACCATCCAATCCCGCTGGAAAATCAAGTTATGAAGCAAATGCAGAAAATTAAATAAACCCCAGTTAGCATAATCACACGTATGCCAAGAGAGCGAAAAGCAATGAAACAGCGAAATCCCGAATTTTCCTGCTCTGTCTTTCCACAACTAACTTCCCATATAGAAGCATGAATCTGAACTTAATTCAACCATAATTGCAAAACCCAGATATTTTAATCATTCGTTAGAGAGAGACAGAGAAGCCACGTCTTCCCAACATTATCAATTAACTTTTCGTTCAAATGCAGAGCATAGAAACCAGAAAGCAATAAACAAAGCTACATAATCAAGGACAGAATCTAGGGTTTTGGGAAGTGGGGAAAGTATGCCAGAGAAAGCCAATAGACTTCGATCGAGACGTAATGAAAAACAGTGAACAAGAACTAGAAAGAGAATGAAAGGAAGCGAGTGTCGGGAATCAGAGCTTACAACAATGAGCTTGAAAAGGTTGGCCTCTTTGGGAGGCAACGAGGCACCCATTGTTTCGCAGAGATAGAGAAAGAACGAGTCTCGTCGAGTTGGGGTTCGTCGCTTTCGTTTTAAGGGCTGCGATGATAAAGTGAGTGGTGGCGTTTATCTGCTGCAACTTCAACCCTACTGCGAACTATATGCAAATCATCCCAAGGTTGGGGCTTTGGCTTCTTTTCTTCTTTCTTTGTTTTTCCTTTTCTTTCCTTTCTTTATTATTATCTTATTTTCTTTAAATTCTATTTTTATATATTTGTCGAGTGGTCAAAATTAATTAAAATCCGCCGTTGGCTCTCGGAATTTGTCCTATGTCATTGACTGATATCTTGGATGTTAAAACCGAAAATTTACTCGTAATTAATGCAACAAACTCAATTCTTCTTCAATTTCTTTTTTTTTTTTATATATATAATTCTTCTTCAATTTCTAAATAGTAGAAGTTAAATGACTCCTTCAATATCAGTATGGATTTAGGGTGTATTCCTATTTTTTAAAAATATTTAAAGATGTCTAATAAATTTATTCGAATCAATATAAATATTGTCGAGTAATATTTACTAATTATTAAAGAACAAAATTAGTAATAAATTTCAACTTTGTAAGTTTGTAACTTATTCCTAAGTCCACTTGGAAATTATACATATTTTTCCTAATAATTTCTCATTCATTTTTCCTCGAGAAGTTCATACCCCTAGCAAAGTAAATAGGCAGATTTTTGGTTCTCTCTTTTTTTCATTATCTATTTTCTCTCTAACAAACATTTCCCCAGCCAACTCTTAGGATTGTCGCCCTTTTCACTAGGTGGAGGGGGTTCAGAGCTTAGGTTCTGACCACCTCCTCCCTTAACCAACCCCAATTGCTTTTCAATTTGTATATTTTTCATTGGTTTATTTTTCATAATTTTTCTTTTAGTTTTCTTTAAGTAGCTCCAACCCTCGCCATTCTATTGCTTTCCGGTATCCTTTATCCTACACATGCTGCATCTTCAACATCTCCAATCGCAGCAGAAAATCGCTATTTCATTCAGCACATTCGTTGCATGCATGGCCCCTGTCGTGCGCATTTCCCACACACAGCCGCTTCTTGGGGTGGCTTTTGATACCACGTGCGATCCCATCAACTTCAAAGGCCTTTGATCCTTTGGATCAGCCATTCCGTTCATCTCCTCAGGTGGCGCATGGCTTACACACGCCGCCATCGTCTATGTTGACCCCTCATCGGCGACTCGATTCAGTGTCTGACTACTATCCTATGTTACCGTTTTCCCTAACTTGTGATATTGCAAGAGGGATCGTGAATCTTTCCAATAATCATCAAGTCTAGAAGTGATAGTGCACCCGCCATCATTGCTTCTAGCGGAGGATCCACTGCCACCAATGATGGTTATGTTGTTCACTTTTATGCGAACACATTATTTCCGTCATCTTGTAGGACATGGATAGGGACAAAGAAATTGGTCTCAAATAAACCCATTTTTTTTTCATCACTTTGCATTATTATTTATGCTTTGGTACGTTTGTTGGGAAATCTTACCCCTTTCTCATTTATTATCTCTGTACTATAATGAAGTAAAATTTGCTTAGGAAAAAATAAAAACCCGGATTTTTCCTTTGTTATACCAAGTGGTGGCGTCTTGATGTGATAAATAATTTAAATATATACTCTTCCTTTTATATAAATTAATTAATACAAATAAAAATTATTATTTTTATCTCTGATTCTTTCTCCATTCGCTTTTGTCTGTGTCTTTGTCTCTTTTGTTTAGTCTATTGTTTTGATTTTTGCATGTTTGGGATTTAGCAGCTACAAAAATCGGTGGCTCAATCTTTCTACTTAAATCATGTATCACTATCACTTTTACACAAGACAAACCTATTCACGGCATGCAAGCAGCGTAACATGCTTGCGTGCATTAGTTGAATCTTTACTTTATTGCCGTTCTATCGAGTTCGTTGAATCTTTTCTCTTATTTTCATGGGGAAAAAAAAAACAAAAACAAAATTGGACGGAGCAATATTTTTCTGGATGGATTGTAAGAGAGATTTTGTGAATATGTCTGCCCAGCTAATTGATGGGTGCGGGCAAAATCTCTCATCCTCGGGCGAGACTTGATGCCATCCACCCAATTGGGAGCATGGATGGGATAGGGACAGGACGGAGAGGAAGCAAAATCTGTCCGTATTGGAATGGTATCAACCTTACTTCCTTCCCCCTCTCCATCAACCAATCCGCTAACTTTGGGAGATTAATTTTGTTGGGCTCGCAAGATCTTGCCTAAGCTTCATAGATGTGCTTGCCGAGAGAGAGAGAGAGAGAGATTCGTTGATTTTGCTTAGAACTTCGAAATGGAGATGAGGGGAGGTAATGATTTATAGGTGACATGAAAATTCATTCATGATGAGCACAGAAAAATATCACCTTATTTGTCAAGTTAACTGGAATGAGGCCATCGTTAACAGATCTTAGATGAGACAGTTTTGTAGGCAAGCTCTATTTCCTCTTCTGTCATTTCGATGGTTTCATCGCTGTCATACTCTGCTGCATTCTTGCTTTTGCCTTTGATTCTCTCATTCCTCTCATCAGGATTTGGCCTTTTCTTCTTGGTCGAAGGATTATCAGCCAAATTGCCCAGTTCCTCCTCATATAGTTGTTTACAGGTCTTTGCCTGTCTGCAACGCTCCTCATTTGAGATCGAGGCTAACGCATTTCCAGTGCTCTCGAGCCTTGCCAGCTCCTCAACCACATGAGGGATGAAGTTCCACTGCTCAGTTACATGCTGGATATCCTAAAAATCAGACAATACACAAGATCAGGAACAATGTGTGCATTTCGCTGAGTGTGTCTATGTTTTGAGCAAGCAATAGTAGTGAGTTATTACTGCAAAGATGACACATGCCCCCAACCCCCTGGTATGGCAATCCTCAGAATGCAGCTAAAAAATTGTAAATGAAAGTCTAATCGCTTTCCTCTTAACTGTAGGAGAAACTGAGATCACTAGGACCAATCAATCAGGGTCTATAGCAGTTAAAACACCTACTTGGTTGTCTAATCAGTATTTCTCCAAGGAAGATGTCCGAATCAAATAAAATCAAACAAAATCATCTAATGCATTTTCAAGAACAAAATGCCTCCCAATTAAGGGTGGCAATATATTACACGACTCGTTAACCCAACATGAACACGACATGATAATAGTGGGTTAGGGTTTAGTCTTAATGGCTTCGAGTCAAACCATTTTGACCCGTTAAGACACGATTGCTTAACGGGTTGATAACGGATCAACTTGTTTTGACCCGTTATGACACGTTAAGAAAGTTAAAGTTACAATTATACTCTTAAACTTAAAAGTAAAATTGTTAGAATTTCAATTTCGATATTTTTATTATTTGGATTGTAATTTTGGACTTGTAGACTTATCAAAAAAAATTTTGGACTTGTAATTAGTTTTATAATTTTTATAGATATTGTGATTTTAACATTTATATAAAATTATGCTAAATTTAATCAGGTCAAACGGGTTAATTTCGGATCTATTCAATTCATTTACATAAACAGTTTGAAACGGGTCGTATTGTGTCGTATTAACCTATTTCATAATATTCACTAATGGGTCAAAACGAGTTGACACGATATGATCCGTTATGTTAATGGGTTATATTAGGGTTTGAGATTTTGATACGATACGCATAATGGGTCGGCTTAGAGTTGACCTATATAGTATAATATACATGCTTTGATACGATACGAACACGACCCGTTAACACAATTTGACACCCCTACTCCCAATGAGATCAAATACCTGCTTTTGTTCAAGAGAATCAATGACATCTTGTAAGCAGGTTAAGATCCCTTCAGCAGCTATTTTCCTTACATCGCCTGGATCTGGCTGTTAAAAGAAAAGGCTATGATCATAAACAAATTAAAGAAAAACACTTGCAAGTTTAGTACATGATAACCAGGCAAGATATGGATCACGCACTTCTCACCTGCTGTAGCCAATGTCAGTAGGAAGAAGTGGTTTATTAATTAAAAAAAGTACTGTTAAATTCTGCAAACTTTAATGTTTGTTTTGAACCCTGGAAAACCACATTTATGTCAAGAATTGCACCATTTCATGACAATGTCACTATCTCAATTATATATACAGTATTGGTGTAACATGCACAAAACATAGAGGTTGAAGAAATAAGCAAGAGAAACTCAACAAAAAGGGAAAGGCATGCCACCATTCAATAAAATTCAAAACACGAAAAACTATTAGTGATAATTAATACTTAACATATCGAGTTTTATCTTTACAACACAGTAACATCCAAATATCACCAATATGCAAAAATATGTGAATAATTAGAATGCCGAAAAAAATACTAAGAACAACAACAGTAGCAATTGTTCATACCTTTTCATCTTGACTCTCTAGCCATCTGATGGTTCTATTCAAATCATTGACAGCCCACCTCTTCACTTCAGAAGGAGAAAAACACTCGTTGGCAGTATTGGAAGCTAGGTGATGCTTGATACACACCAACACATGGGTCAATATAAAAACATGTTAGAATCAGCACAAAACCTTTTTATCCAGCATATATATACATATACATGCTTAAACGTATGCGTATATGGAATGCCACTACAATGAATGAAAATAGCTAATCAGTTTATTTAGCAAAAATAAGAAATCAAACACGAAATAAGAATTAACCTCTGAGGATACTGGAGCAATTGGCTTTGAATGCCGTCCTCTTTCAGCTTTCTTCTCAGGTTTTTTGTGTGGTGATGCCTTTTGACCTGCGAAAGCTTCATAAGTTCAGAATATAAACTTCCCATGCATAAAAAAAAAAAAGAATTAAAAACCAAAGGCCTCTTAGAAAGCATACCATATATGAATTAAACAGGCATCTAATTTCACGGATAATTACAACAGCTTGCATATTGGCTGTGTTCGATAAATAAAGTACAGATTTGCTTAAAGAAGGATCGACATTTTGGATTTCAATAAGAAATGGTGATAAACTCAATCACACTTTAATTATAAATCAGAATCCTTCAGTAAATAAGCTATCCTCTTCAAATGTTGATATTAAATTGATCACGGACATATTGACCCAACAGAATTTAGACTAATCAAATCCAAAAGAGAATCGACATTGTTATCTTGATACATATACACCACTCTAGCTCTCTTTTAACGTGACATATTGACCAAACAGAATTGGGACTAATCAAATCCAAAAGAGTATCAACATTGTTTTCTTGATACCTATACACCACTCTAGCTCTCTTTTAGCGTGACATTCAAATGTCTCAATTTAAATGATCCATCCATCTATGGTAAATCCACCTGAGGGTATAACAGTATCTGATCTTACTGCCATTCGTCTGACTTGGCAATTCATGCATATGGATCAATCCAAATTTCAACTTCAACATTAATGAAAGCAATATTTTTTAAAAGTCAATTTTATTTTTTTCTGCTGCATGGGGATAGTGGGGCTGAACAAGTGATAAAGTAATCTTATGTAATGGGCATCATGTTGAAACAACATTGAAATTTGCCTTATCTAAAAATTTCTCTTTTGTATACTTCTTGTGTACTTGGCTCACAACTATTCATTTATTTCAATAAAACTTCAATTTACTTTTTTTTTTTTTTAAAAAGTGTGGAAAACTGATAGAAGAAAAAGGAAACCATGCATCACATTTTTCAGACAAATTGTAAGCGAGTAATCTTACCTTGGCTTTCAATGGGAAGGTCCCTTCTCCGCCATGGTTTGCCAACATGCATAAGAAAGCTTTCGATGTCAACAAGCTTCTTCTGTGTATAACACTCAGATATCCACTCCTAGGGCAAACGTGGTAGATATCATCAGCATATCAGTAAAGGTGATTTATCAATGAGTGAATAAATACAGCAGCATCAAAGTTGGGAATAATAAACTCAAAAAAGACATTTCCAATACAGTGGGATGGGGATTCCCATATGCATTATATCTCAGTCATCTAATTTTATAAAGCTTATTGTGCGGTGCAAGGGACCGGGGTTTATTCTGCAGGGGTGGGTCCAAAGGGCCCTGCCTTGGAGAGGTTCCCCGACATAAAAAAAATAAATAAAAAATAAAAAAATAAAAAAAAATTTATAAAGCTTATCAGATTGTAACTCACAAAAAATAGAAAAGGCAACCCCAATAAATCCTAAAATTAGTAAGAAACATAATGCAAATCACATTAACGTCAAACTATCACTTGATTTGATGCCTACTAGTCATATTAATTCAAGAATTCCTACTCAAAAGCTTCATGGACCATTGCTTGCCTTCATTTTAAACATTCTCGAATATAAACAACAGCATCTCACTTCAAAAAATTTATAGACAGATCATATATCTCAACAGAAAGAAGGACACCTTCGAAACAATAGTCCCGCAATCTGACTCGACTTGTCTAAACTTTGGGGTGCTGGGAAATGCACAAACCAAGAGAGTGCAATCCGAGTTCCAGTCCGGCCGATACTCTGCTCCCATTTCCAGTGCTTGTGATCGCAAAATGCCACGCTCAGGATTAACAAAACCTGACAACACAAACACTACACCTTCCTGCCCATACAAAAGAGTAACATTAGCTCGAGCCTGACAACTCGAGTTACACACTAAACCGCGCAAAATGACTAGTCCCATTTTACAGTGATTTAGTACCAGAAGTTTGGAGAGATTTGTGGAGCCTGTTTGTTCTTTTCCACGCCCTCTAGCTTGCTTAGGATTTTCACCCTCATTACTTTCCTCATCGCCACCAACCTTATTCTCTCTCGAACTCATCCACGAAGGAAGGTTTCGCTTCCCAGTCTCATTACCACCACCGTCACTTGCGCTTTTCTTTGATCGAGACATAGCAAAGACCTCTTCAATACCTCAAACTATTCCAATAAAAATACAAACTACACCGAAGATGGCAGTTAACACAGACGCATAGTCCCAATTACAGACAACACCGTGCAGATAGAAGTGACTTACAACCTGCACAAATTACTGACAAAGTGTTACAATTCTAGTGGCAAGATTTCTAAAAATTCATTAACATAAAAGAGAATCCCGAGATTCGCAAGGTAATTAGTCTCTTACATTAAGCATGAATGCCATAAACCCATTAGCAATGATGTCAGATCGCACCCAACCGACCAAAAAAGATATTGGGTCCTCTTGAACCCGTGAATATATCATGCTAAAACTTATGGGCATGCAAGAAAATGTCTCAAACTGAGAGTAATGGGAAAACTCACTCTCCGTTTGCCGTCTCTTTTCCTGCCTGCGACTACCGCCCGCGTTCTGGGTTCTTGAGTCCTCTCAGAAATCTGGGTACACAGAAAGATCTGGGCTTTTCCTGAAATATTCCCCCGCTTAATTGGGCCTGACTAGAAATCACGAGCGGTCCTCCGCCCAGGTTCGACGCTTGCCTTGCGCGAATTTTACACAGTGGAACGGCGTAATTTATTAATTCTGATAGTTTAGGGTGGATTTGGATGTTAAGAAGTATTTAAAAAAATTGTGAATAATAATAAAAAAATGTAAAAAATAATAATAAAGTAATAAATATTAAAAAAAATAAATTAAAAATTATAATAAAATAATAAATTGTAATAATAAGTGTTAAAATACCTCTCATTATTCAAATGCAGCCAAACTAAAAAATAAAATATTCAATATCTTTTTGAGATGTTTTAGCATAAACAAGTGAGTCTCAAATAACTCAACCGAGTTGAATTAACAAATTATAATAAGTCGAGTCGTACTTAAATGGATAGATATTCATTGCGTTGATTATTTAATTGAGACTAAAGTTTAATGTTAATCGAATAGATATGAATCGAATTGTGGGATGGATGAATTCATTTACAACTAGCGTAGGATCCATGATGGATTTCTTATCATGACTACCATGCCAACTGCCAAATACAATTAGAGAGATTCCAAGAATTATATTAGAAATAAAAATCATCGATTTTTGGGGAAAAAAAAATTAAGAGTAAAGGCTCTATTTGGGTACTTAAAAAGGCAAAACGATGACGAATTGAGGCGCGTAAGTTTACTAGATCGGATCGATAAGTATATTAATTGATTCCGGTCCATATAACTGTATAATTTCAATTTTTTCACATCTCAGTATATGAATTTTTTTAATCGGACCGGTCAAAGTATATATATAGTTCTTTAGATTTTGTATATATATTATATTATATAATAGTTACATAAATTAATTACGTATTTTCTATCTAATTTATCACTATTGACCATATAAAATGTTAAACATATTATTAACTAATATATTATATTTGATTAAAAAAAAAGTATATTATATGATAAATCATAAGATTATATGCAATGATACATAATATTTTTTCCTTTTCTTTTATAGTTTGTTTTTTCATTTAGAGTTTGGATGATATTTCATTTTATAATTTCTCTTCCTTTTTTTTTTGTTTCAAATTTTATTACAATAATTGCTAATTTTTATGGATGGATATTGATAATTCCGATAATTTTTCTAAATTTTATTTAGACTATTTTCAAGAATAAAATGTACACATAAAGTTAAATAGTCGATATTTAAAATTAAAAAATCTTAAATTTTTTGTATGTTTAACCCATTGTACATTAGTTTAAATCGAATAGATCGATAAATAATAGTCTAATTCAGTCCATAGAGGTAATTGGTCCTGTCTCGATTCAAAAATTAGGTGGACCAAAATTTTCAGTGTGGTCCAAAAATTCTCCTACAAATCAATCGGATGAGACCAATTACACCCTTAATGTGGGTTTGAGTGTTGAGAAGAATTGTGAATATTAATAAAAAGTAATAATAAAATAATAAATAATAATAAAAAGTAAATAAAAAGTAATGAGTAGTAATAAAAATATGTAAAAGTAATAATAAAGTAATGAATAGTAGTGAAAAGTGTTGAGAGTATCTTAATACTCAAATGCAACCTAAGAATGAGTTTGGATGTTGAGAAATATTGAGGAGAATTGTGAATAATAGTAAAAAATATATACAAAATAATAAATAATAATAAGAAGTAGATAAAAAATAAAAAATAATAATAAAAGTAAATTAAAAATAATAATAAAATAATAAATAATAGTAAGAAGTGTTGAGGATACCTACTTCTACGTCTACGTCTACGTCTACGAGTATACCATTCCTTGTTCGAAATTATTTAGAAATGTGAGGATGCTAGGTGAAAAACCGTTGCCCCAGGGACACATCTGAAAAATCGTAGAAAAGAGAAAATTCAAGGCAGACACCTAGGCAGTGCCATACACTCTTGGCAACAATATCGCGACAGTAGAGACTCCCGCCCACGCTCTTTTCGAATTACATCCCTCCGGCTCCCACTCTCTCTCTTAGATCTGTAGTCTCTCGCTTGGTCTTGGTACGGTTCGTCCGGCTCCTCTTTCCAAACCCCGACGCCGGAAATGGTAGCCGAATCTCGGAGCTCTGATCCGTTGGATCCGCTTTCAGCCTACTCGGGTCTCTCCCTCTTCCCCAGGACATTTGGAGTGGCGCCCGAGCCGTTGAAGCCGTACGAACCCGACGCTGATCTTGACGCCATTCACAACCGCCTCAAGACTATGGTACTTTCTGTCGTCCAGTCTTGCATCTCTCTCTTTCTCTCTCTCTCGCTGTGCTTGTTTAATCTCCACTAATCGAACTTGACTTTTAGGGTTTCCTCTAGTTTACGAGTTTAAAATTAAATCCCGACTGGTTGCGAGAAATTTAGCCTTATAAAGTATGGTAGACGTTCGAGGTTTTCTTTTTATCATCATCATTGTTATTAATAATAATAATATTATTATTATTCTTTTGAGGATATTGCAAATTAAAATTAACTGAGATTGATGTGGCTATTTTTATCTCGGGATTTCAATTCGGTCATATTTTCAGATGAAGAAACGTAGAGATTCTTTGATCGCTTAGAAAAAAATAGATTAGAGAAGGGAGGAAGGCGAAATTTTAGGACCTTTTCTACTTTCGTTTTTTTTTTTTTTTTTTAATTTTATCTGAGACCTGGAAAAATGTAGGCTGGATTTTTGTCACAGCATAATTTCTTAGAAGAATCAAGGAAATGAGCGTTTGAGTCATTGCCTTTGCTCGTTTGTTTTAATTATTTGTAATCTGAGAAAGCTAGAAGCTGCTTTCAGTCACATCCAGAGGCTAAAACAGTTATCTAGCTCAGTTGAGTTGATATATGAAGGATCAATGCGAGTCTTCTCATCGATCAAATGAAGCACCTGAAAATTGAAGAATACAGGGTTAGGATTGAACTCATTCTTTATTATTTTTTCAGAATTCTTGCCACCGAATGGTTTATTCCACAATGGATATCCCCTTATTAAGTAAGCATAAATACAGAGCAGGTTACTTCAGTGTAGCCATAATTCCATGGTAATGTGCCATAATTTCATTTTATTCACAAGAAAATGATCATATTTTTTGGTTTTCCTGCACTTTCAGGCATTAAAAAGTCCCAGTAAACTTCTAGCGCAGGCAAAAACTATTACTGCTGATACTTCAGTGCTTCTGAACTCTGAAATTGCCAAATGTGAAGAGAAAAAGGTAGGTGCTGCAAAAGATAAGGAAAGTCTTCAAGAAAGAAGGCCAGCCTTAGGCCGTAAGCGGGCTCGATTTTCCTTGAAGCCCGATATAACGTAAGTTCATAGTTGCTGTCTAATTTTTATAAAAAAAAGTGGCTGTTTTTATTTTTTTTATTTATTTTTTAAGTCTTCAGATGACCTAAGTCATATCTTCATTTCACAGTCAGCCTGCTGTAATTTTGGAACCAAATTTGGACATTGATCGACTAAAAGACCCAGAGGAGTTCTTCTCAGCCTATGAACGACTTGAAAGTAAGTTGCAGTCTGTTTATATTCTGGAACTCATCCTACAATCATATGGATAAGACTTTTTTTTACTGTGTAATTGGTGCTTAGATGCCACAAGAGAGTTACAGAAGCAGATCGGTGGCATGTCAAAGGATTTTGATCAGCGCAACCCATCCACAATTGCACGACAGCGTCGACCAGGGATCCTAGGGTATGATCATCAGTCTCATCATGGATCCCCACTATGCTTTTTTATCTTGTAGCTTATTTTTATTAAAAAAATTATGTGGAATAACCTTATTATTTTATGACCCAGGCGGTCAGTTAGATACAAGCACCGCTATTCATCAGTGAATTCCGAGAATAATGAGAATGTTGTAAGCTCTCAAGAGACATTTGAATCAGGCATTGTGAGCCCACTTAATGCTATTTCACAATGCGAAAATGACCAAAATCTGGCATTACAGGAGAGGGAATTAGCTGGTAAGTGGGCACCATTATATAGTAAAATTAGTCAACCTAGTCGATGTTATTTTTTTATCGCTAAACAAAATTTTATTGATCATAAGAATAGGCAAAGGCCCAGGTATACGAGTATCACCTGAGCATTTTATACTAGTATCCATTTATTTCTTTATTTTGCCGAGTTTTTGTTTTTTAATAGATGCTTGATATCATGATTAATTGCATTTGAAATAGGTTCAATGGACGAGCCAGAGAACAAAGTTAGTCAAATCTTGGATGAATTGCTATCTGGTAATTTTGAAGATCTGGAAGGGGATGCAGCAGTCAGTCTTTTACAGAAGCGCTTGCAGATCAAACCCATTGATCTAGAGAAGTTAACTCTCCCAGACTTGAGAGGTTTTCAAAAGATCGATGCGAAATCTTCAAGGCAAAACATGCCAAAGCCTCGGAATGCTCTAATGGACATAGGTAATCTGTTAAAAGGAATTAGCAGTGAAACACCCGTGAAGATGATACATGAGGCAGAAAGCTCTGTTCATCACCTAGCTTCACCGACACCCCCAAGAAGTCCATTTGCTCCATTATCATTATTACAGAGACGACTTTTGCAGTCGAAGCCCTCAAGTGATCCATTTTCAGTTCCTGATTTTGGGGAAGTTGACATTGCAACTGCTAAAACAGGTTCACCTGAGGTGGCTAGTGGAGATTTTACTTGTACATCTCAAACAGTCGTGCAAGGTAAGTCAAGGAGACTTTCTGTTGGAGTTGATATCAGTTCAAGTGGAACTCGTGTTGGCAATTTGGATAATGTTGGAGGCACTAATATGGATAATGAAGTTATCGATGAGCAATTCAGTGAGCATGATGCTAATATTTATCCGCACTCAAATGGATCCAATAACTTGGAGGAAAAGGTAAATCTTTTTTGTTTTGTTTTTTTTTTTTTCAATTGTTATTTTTTTAATTTGAATGCCATGTATTTTTACTGTGACATAATTCAGGTGGAAGACATGCTAGGAACTGTGGAAGTAGTGGCTTCTCAAAAGCCCAATCGTATCATGGCTGACTCAAGTGAGGAAAAACTCAAACTACATTCAGACTCCATTGTTTATGATCACATTTATCTGTTTTCGCGTTATGATAAATCCTTGTGAGAGGCCAATGACTAAATTTTGGATTTTTGGGTTAAATTAGTACAGTTTATCTAGTAATGGATGCAGGAGTTGATTTTGATCATTGTTTGGTTCTCTGTAGAAAAGAGGACAAAGCACTGTCTAGACTATTAGAAGCAATGCAATGAACCTCTAAGCTAGATTCTTAATCCATAGCATAATCAAGGAGGTCCTGAAGAGATAAACTTGACCATATGATACATTGTGACTTCCTAATCCTCTGATAGATGCGAGAGACTCAGATCATGATGGATTTCATGTGAACCATTTAGATTTTCAAAAGGTTGTTTGTCCCCTCCAAAGTGGGTGCTACAAATTCATGTTGATTATCTGTATCCATAATCAACTAGTTCAACCAAGACAAGGTAAATGGAACTGGCAAATAGGTACTTTAACACATTATCAATGAACTATTTTGTGTCCAAAATAAGCTTTTTTTTTTTCTTTTTTCTGTTTTTTTTTTTTTTTTTTTTTTTTTTTTTTCTGTGGCAAAGTTTCCATTCTTGATGAATTTGAATCCTAAATTTTGTAAGGCAGCTATAATTTCAGTTTCCTGTCCACTAGAATTCTATGTTTTGTGCTTTAGATGGTTTCAACTTATCTGTGCCTTTTGTCATCTTCTCTATCAGATCAATCAAGTCCTCTTGTCATTGAAGACTCTGCAGTACATGGACTCTACAGAGCCTCAAACAACATCCCAGAACAGCATAAAGAGGTTACCATTTTTCCCTATTCATTTTCTTTCATCCATTCTTTTATACAGACATGTATATATTCATATTCTAGCACTTGTATCTGAGTGGTGTTGAAATTGAACTTGAGTTGGGAAACATGGTGCCATAGTAGAGGATGGATCGTGAATTTTGATTTTGAGTTAGTTTTCCGTGTATCATTGTTTATACCCAATTTAACTAAGCTTTAACTCTTGTTAAATTGGGATTGGCTCCAAAATACCTCAACATTTATATATTTTGTTAATAATCTGTTCATTCATTTATGACAAAATTGACGATTGAAAGGGAATTTTCTGGTTCCATAGATTGTTCAAGCAAATAGGCAGTTGGATGTTGTAGTGAGTGTTGATTGTTCAATCTGAAGTCCTATGTTCTCTATTTGAACATGGAGTTAGAGCAATCAAGAATTAGGAATCCTGGAAGGTGTAACGGTCAAGAATTTTGGATGTTTGTTACCTTATTTACGTTAAATCCTCTCGCCTATGTTTATTCTTGAGTCCAAATAATTTTGAGTAATTTATTAGTTAATTTTTATGCCTTCTATCTGCCATAGAAGGTTTTTTTCTTTTTGGGAAATATTTATGGCCTAACACCTCTCCCCATCCCTTTGCCGTTTGGTTCAAGGCCTCGAGACAACCTTTGGTATATCTAGATTCGATAAAATATTTATGTCCAAAAGAATGATTTGCTTTTTTACGGTTGGTTCTCCTTTTGATATTATATGCTATGCTTGAAAGTTGTTTTTATTGTCTCTTGATGCAAAAATCCAGGAAAGTACCAAGGTATCATTGAATGAGCATATTGAAGTGAAATCAAGTCAGCCCGGAGAACGCAAAAGGAAAAAACTCTCTCACAGGCAAAGCCTTGCAGGTGTTCATTTCTAACAATCTCAAATATGTTTAACTGAAAATTTTTTTGGGTTATTTTGTTGGATTAATTGGATGTATATTGTCTTCCTAGGAGCTGGTTTATTATGGAAATCTGGGGTAAGGCGAAGCACCAGGATCAGGACAAGACCCCTGGAGTACTGGAAAGGTGAAAGATTATTATATGGACGTATCCATGAAAGTGAGTATTCTCGTGTCAATTTTGTTGGGTTAGGAACTCAATGTCACAAGTATTTCTCGTATTATATGAACGCATCCTTGAAAATGTGTTGAAGGGTGTGGTCATGGGATCAAGACCACCACATGCATAACTTACTAAAAAGAAAGTTCCTTGATAGTGCACGAAAATCTTGCATTCAAATCCTTTGTGGTGAGCAGCTGAATATGGGGCAAAAAAGTTTGGTTTGCTTTTTGTTTTGATATTAATTAAATCATCATGATTTGTTACAACTTTTTAACGAAATATCTATTCATGTAATTCCATTTCCCGTGTAGGTAATAGAGATTTGTTGTATCATACCTTTTGCAGGTCTGGCAACGGTTATTGGATTGAAGTACGCTTCTCCTACAAAGGAAGGTGGAGAACCCACTCTCAAGGTGAAATCTTACGTCTCGGATGAATACAAAGAGCTTGTCGAACTAGCAGCTCTACATTGAGATGACTGAAGTTTTTAAGCAATGGTAGGAAGTAGGTACCCCCCAACAACTTCTCCTATGTATTCTGTCTCCCGGCACCCTTCTTTTTTCTACTTTGTAACCGAGAATTGGCGGGGAAAAATATAAAGAAAAGAAAGAAAGTAGTTATTGAGTTCTAATTGTGGTAAATAGTCGTGGACAATTAGCTTCTATACTGAAACTTTTCATTGATATGTGGGAAGTTAAATGTCATTGCAGAATGTAGGCGGAAAGCCTCTTGCCTTATGTTTTTTTCCGATTTCGCCCAGAAATTTTGTAGAATACATTGTATTGATCGTAAATTAAACTATTAACTATCCCATGCGGAATGAAATAACTATTTTTTTATATATAGAAGATATAGTTATTTTGTCATTATTAGCAATAACTAATCTATATAATAGTTATTCCTTAAAATTTTAAAAATAAAAAAATAGATTTTCTTAAAACTAACAAAATCTAAAAATAATAGGCGCGAACTACTCCCCGTTCCCCCTGGCAACACTCGGAATTTGGCGAGGCAGTTGCAGAGGTTGGGATCCTCCACCTACGTAGATTTGCATGTCAACGCTAGAAGCAAATAAAAATTAGGCCAATAGAACAAATCATAGACAAGCGTGGTTATTGCCTAGAGAGAGATAAGTTATCACAAATAATAGTCTGTTAAAACATCAGTAACCCAAAACCCATTACACCAAATACTAAATACCACCACCAACCTGACACTCCCGTGGTGTACTCTTATAAACTCTTGGCTGCAACATTGCCAGCAACTATCCTCAAGTGGAGAAAATCCCATTCATCTTAAGGTCCTCTAAAAATAATTGTTATTTGTCACGAAGAAAAAAATTTAAACCCACACCCTTTATATAAATAGAAAAAATTAACGCCACTGATCAAACAGCTGCTGCACAATGGATCTTGTTCTTTTGACTTTCTCTATATCTTTGGAAGCCACCCTACATTTCTCACAAGCTTCACTAGAAAACCAAACCACAAGAAAACCTGAAAGCAATAATGACAAGACATTATCACAATTTCATCCAATGCCAACTAGCGAGACTTTAAGTTCAGTGATTATCATTTGATGCATATTCCTACCTCACTTTTAAACAAGGAACTGCCACCTGTCAAGCCTCAATATTGTTCTCAAGTTATTTAGTGCAGCATGAGCAGGTGTTTGCCATATATAACTCTGTGAGAGAGAGAGAGAGAGAGAGAGAGAAGGGTCAGGCTGTCAGCACAGAGACAAAAATTGTAAACGCAGGTGCAATTAACATATAGACAATTAATCACAATGACTAAAAATCAAAAAGAGCAGGTCGAAAGAATCGATTATTACTTTAATCACACGATGATCAACTCTGAAATTCGATCAGATTGACTCGTGATTTTTATCCTAATGGCCTTGCCTATAATGCAGAGAATTAAAGAGGAAGGGGTAAAGGAGGAGAAGGGTAGTATACCATGAAACGCACAGCTGAAATCTCACATTTGAGTTAATATTATAGAATGACCATGTAACGTGTAGAAAAGAGTACAAAATCTCAGGATATTAACACAGCAAACTTTTAAATTCATCTTTTCATACCCAAAAACACAAAATATGAATTTTATAAAATAAAAACTATATAGTAATAAAATGCATTAATATTTTGATAAGTATAATAAATAATTAGAAAGAAAAATAAAATGCATTAATTACAGCAAGATTAATTACCTAAAATGTCGGGAACCTATTGCGGCCCAAAGTGCTCTAAAACAAAAGCTAGAGATCACAAAGGGCCTGGAGGAAGGCCTGCAGTACCAAGCAATCACAACTCAGAATTTTGCAGCACCCAAAGGACAGAAAAGTTCGATTGGTGATAGTAAACCTTTATCTGCTTATTAAAACCTGCTCCATTGTATCTATGTACTTCACTGGCCAAAACTCATCTCCGAGTATCTGCAATAATGGGAAAGGAAAACTAAAAGATTTTAAGAGGCAACACAAGAGATCACGTTCCTCCACTCCACCCTAACCAGGGTGGATGTGGCAAAGACATATTTGGCACCAAAAATAAGTAATCCAACTTGCCTCCGAGGCTTATTTTGTCGCTGCCCAAATTCATCATTCCCAGGTTCTGCAGGGAAACGAAGTTACATTGACAACAGGATTATAATAATAAAATGATGATATATTTAGGAATTAGTGATGACACCAAAGTTCAAGGCTACAGAGTTGATGAAAATATCTTACCAGGCCTCTGTGAAGGCTTCCATTCCTTATTGGTTTTGTTCAAATTATTTTCTTGGCTACAAAGGAACCAAAAATACAATATAAGAACAGTGCAATGCTGTTGGAACAATTACATTAGTCAATAGCAGCATCATCAAAGTATCAACTTCCATAAAATGTGTACAATGGCCATATGCCAAACAAGTAGTCATGATAAAATCACAGTATTGACCAAATCTCTGCCAGTCAACATTTTTTTTAAAAATATATCTCCACCACAACATTCAAGTATCTCCACCAGACAACATTCAACTAACAATCTAGCATTAGAAACTAAAGGAAATATAACCATAGAGAAATGCCTCAAATTACACTTCAACAAACACAAATTACCAGGTTAAACAAAACAAAGCATTGATACCATCTCTGATCATTGTAAATAATCAAACACATGGAAAACATGCTACCAACCTTGAGGCACCGATTGAAGATGTCTGTCCTGAAGGGCGAGCATGATAAGCACCATCAACAACATAGGGTGAACAATATGGGGCCCCTAAAGCTCCTGCTGGACCCGCCAAAACCGGGAGCCTGAAGAACATAAAAATGATCATCACTCTTTCCCTTTAAAAATATATATTTTTTAATAGGTAATCAATAAAGTCTTATTCATAATATATTAGGCATAGCCAAATACACAGGACGCATACATGAGTAATAACTAAGTAGGAGTTACAACCGAAATAAGAAACTCATGGACATTAAAATCTACTGCCCCCGCCCAAAAGAACACAGTTTTAAAAAAGAAAGCTTTCAACTCATCCATTGTCCACTCACGATCTTCAAAACTTCTATCATTTCTCTCGCCTCCAAAAGGGATCAGTTTCTTGTTTAAACATCTCCCTTCCAGTTGTAAAATAGAAGGGATTTCCAAAAGCTAATCCATAAGTTTCTCTTCATCAGGATGCATATTTCCTAATCCAAAGGATTTTTTTTTATAGGTAATACTTCAAAGGAACTTTTAATTAGCCATTAATTAAGTCATTACTTATAAAACAATTAGCCATTAATATTACAATAATCATGTCCGACACAGAAGATCCAAAGAAGACAAGACGACTCACAGAAGAAACTGCAGATTATAACATACCATGTCATCTCAGAATTTCCCAAACCAAGTTGTGGCTGAGCAACATAACCAGGGAACGCCATGCCAACAGCAGGAACTCCAATACCACCAGGATGCTGGCCTCCAAATTGCATAACTGCACATAAACCAAACCAGATAAGAACAAGAATAAAGTAGGACAAAGAAAGGAAAAAACAAATATACAAGGATTCCATAAACTCTGCAGTAACATACATGTACATAAATATAAAGCTGTTCCCAATGCCTCACAAAATCATGGCATAATAAGTAGGTATGAAAAATTTAGTTACTAATCCACATCCAACAAATAATTTTAGAACTACCTACACAATTTAATAACTAATATATGATTAAAAAAAAACACTTAACACTTGAGTGTATCCAAAAACAGCAATCCAAAAATGAGTGTTACTTGTATGACATTCCAGAGACTTTTTTTATTATCTGGCATTTTTTTTCCTTAATAATTGAGGAAGAGATCCAAGAAACTTCACCTGGCAAAAATGCTGGAGCCCCGGAGAGGTTTTGATCACCATGGCCAACTGCCATGCTCCCAGTAGCTCCCATAACCTGAGCCCCACTGTACACAACAGATCCCCTCCCAGTACTTTGAGCATTGACTTTTCCATTTCCAACCAATGCAACTTTGGATTTATTTGATTCTGAAGGAGATTCAGCTTCTCCGGGTTCATAAGAACTTATTGAAGGACCTGTTTTTGGTGGGGAGGATGCTTGAGAACCACTACCAGGGCGCTGGCTTGCCTGCTGTGCAGGAGCTTGCACAGAAGGCTGAACTCTGCTCTGAGCAGGACTTCTCTTAAGAGCATGGAAATTTTTTGAAGGAGAAACTCTATTGACTTGGTTATGAGGAGCAGCAGGTTGATAACTCGCCTGTCCTGCAATAGCTAAACCCCTTCCCGGAGGCCTGGTTGGAGGATATTGAGTAGCACTAACGAAGGACGATCCAGAAAGCGGAATTTGCGAATTAGTCATAGGCTTTCCAGCACCTGGATTGATGGACTCATCGATAAAAAGCTTGTCCATGCCAACAGATTCAGCTATGTTCTTCCCTCGACGCAATGCATTTGCTTGTTGGACAGAAGAACCATCATCCATAACATTTGGGGGAAAACTCCTGTTGGAACTACCAGCTTGTACATCTCTTTTGTGCAACAGAGTGATGTCTTTATTGGAAGATCCTGAAGGGTAAAATGGAGGAGAAGCAGAATTCAAACTTGATGCAAACACTTGCCTCCTACTAGCAGTAACAGATCCAGATTCCACATTTGACACGGGCATGAAAGCTCTCCCAGAATTAGCATGTGAAGTTTTCTCAGGAGGCTTCCCAGATCTGAAACATCAGCAAACATAACAAATTTTAAGCATAACCTGATGAGATATGAGAAAACATCGACTGAAAGCCATTGAGGTCAATGTTATACTTACTGTTTTCTTTCAGTCGGTCGTGCCTGACTTTTGTTTTTAAATGTGGGTTCAAATCGTCTGGGCCCTCTTCCTCTCACACTCTTAGGTGCTTGGCTTTGGTTGTTATTCACTTTAGACCTACTCCCTCTTGAATACCCTCGGTCAATACTTTGATTTTTACTACGACCTCGATAATGACCCTTAGAATTTCTCCGACCCTGGTATAATGTTGAAATCATGCATCAGAAACGCAAAAGAGAACGGGCGGAGGAACAATTAAAATAATATCCACCAGGAAGATCACAAGTGTCTAAGACTCTACACCCTCACCTCTTCATAATGCCTTTCCTGAAAAGTCAGCTCCTCGAACTTATCATGGCCCCATTTTCGGTCATCTTGTGACTCCCACAACCTCCTTCCACCATGTGTACGCCTGACAAAGCAATAACAGATTAACGCATTGTTTACTATGAATGGCCTAGATAACAAAGGAGAACCATTAAAAAACAAAAACAGGATAATAGTTCATCTGAACTGTAAATCAGACTTTCATATTCGTCTCTCCAATATCACTCGATATAAACCAGGGTAGGGGCAGGAATTCAGTAGGCATCAAATACAGAAGTAATGCCTTTGTAGTATAATCCTGACAGAATAAACTGGATTTGATCACATTGAAAGACAAGGGAAAAAAATCTAAATTTTCAGAAATACCAAGCAAAAGAATCTCAACAGCAATGCCATTGCCAGAGGGGGAAGGAAGTACTTAATCCACCCAGAAAATGCAACTGGATATGAGTACAACAAGATGAATTCGCACTTTCTAAGTAAGTGTCTTTCAATAGTCAAGCTATAATTTCAGAAATTGTTCCTGTGGGCTCTGTCTCGAATTCTAGGGGCTTGGCAAACATTTTGGGTTGTAAGATCTCGTCGCTTCCCACGAAATATCTAGGCCTTCCCTTGGGTGTGCCCCTTATAAATCTTTGTCGATTTGGGATGGAGTGATTGAGAAAATAGAAAGGTTAGCTGGGTGAAAAAGGATTTATTTATCCAAAGGGGGAAAATTTACTCTGATTAAAAGTATGCTGTCCAATCTTCCATCGTATTTTCTCTCCCTCTTCCCTTTGCCCGTTGGGGTGGCTTGTAGAATTGAAATAATCTCTTGCAGTTTTTTGTGGGGTGGTCTTGGTGATGACAAGAAGCTGCATCTAGTAAGTTGGGATAAAGTGTGCTCATCAGTTACTTGTGGGGGTTTGGGGATCCGTAATTTGAGGCCTTTTAATAAAGCTCTTCTTGGAAAGTGGCTTCGGAGATATCAACTAGAGAGGGATATGTCATGGAAAAATATTTTTGATGTTAAATAGGGGAGAGCGCGGGGGTGTTGGTGTTCTAATGAAGTCAGAAGTGTGTATGCTGTGGGCTTGTGGAAGTACATACAGAATGGTTGGGGGGATTTTGCTAAACATGTTTCCAAAAGGTTGGAGGAGGAAATAGGATTCGCTTTTGGCATGATTTTTGGCATGGGGAATTGACTCTCAAGAATGCTTTTCCTTCCCTATTTAAAATGGCAAGAGACAAGGATGCTGCTGTTGCTGATTCGGTATCTTTTTCCAATAATATTCCCAACGGAATGTGAGATTTTTTAGAGATGCTCATGATTGGGAAGTGCCGATTATTACTATTTTTTCAGTAGACTGAATGACATTAAAATGGTGCAGGAAGGAGAGGACAGAACGTTGTGGAAACACTGGAAATTCAATTTTCTGTCAGCTCTTATTATAAAGTGCTGATGTGTCATTGTGTCAACCAATTTCCTTGGAAGTGTATTTGGAAATCCAAGGTTCCGACCAAAGATGCTTTTTTCTGCTAGTTGGCATCACTCGGGAAGATTATAACCACGGATAATTTGAGGAAGCGAGGTATAATATGCCTGGGCAGTGTTATTTGTGCAAGAAAGATGGGGAGCTGGTTGATCATTTGTTTATGCATTGTAAGGTCACAAAGAATTTTTGGGATGAGATTCTCAGCAGGTTGGGAATTGCTTGGGTGATGCCCAAGAGAGTGGTGGATCTATTGGCTTGTTGGAAAGAATCCATGGGCAGCCATCACACTGCTGATATTTGTAAGATGATACCTCTATGTCTAATGTGGTGTTTGTGGCTAGAAAGGAATGGACGCTGTTTTGATGACGGAGCTCACTCGTTGGGAGAAATTAGACATTTTCTTTCGAACTCTTTGTTCTTGGGCGAATACTCTTGTATTGAATGGGGATTCTTTAAATGTTTCCCTTTTAGACTTTGCCACTTCCTAGTTTCATAGCTTGTATTTAGGTGTTTCCGCTTGTATACTTCCTGTGTACTCGGGCTAAGCCTATCTACTTGCATTAATCAGTTTTCTTTTACTTATAAAAAAAATAAAAATAGTCGAGCTATAATTTCAATAGGATTATGGAACAATCAACATTCCAATATATTGCATATTCACAACTTTTTTTTTTTTTTTTTTATAGATAAATCAAGAAGTTATATTCATAGAAATAGGCAAAGCCCAGGTACACAAGAAGTATACATGAGGAACACCTAGCTAGAGGTTACAATAGAAAGAAGAAGGTCATGGACCCTAAGCCCGTTACGCATATTCACAATAACTAATTTGGTGTTCATTTAACATACCCCAAATGGTAGCACAAAAGCCCCTCAAGCTACAACTCAATCTTAAACTAATCCAACATTTGAACTCACGATATAATCTATCCTGAAAAAAAAGAAAGAAAAAAAAAAAAAACCCATTAAAACAAGCTTACATCTTCATTCTGACTTGTTTTTGTCTAAATGCCAATTCAAGGTCAATACCAAAAATATAAAACTGTTATAGATCAAGGCCAATGCAAATTAAACCTAGACTCCAAACATATTCCAATACGTTAAAAATTTTTTTTGATAAGTAGAAGGCTGAGTTTGAATCCAATACGTTAAAAAATAAATAAATAAAATCATGCCTGAGCCGATAATATGAGCCCAAAACCAAAATATACCTGGGTCGACCACCAGCATTGTCCCTAAACCGATCATCATGCATATAGAAAGCCCCGGCAGTGGGCACCGCAAAGGGCTCATTCTCCTTCTTCTCCTCCCCCTCTCCCCGATCCTCTCCCTGTACCTCTGCCAAATCGTCCACAGACCTCCTCTCATCACCGTGCGCTTCATTAACATTCAACCTTGAAACCGCTGAATCGACCCCACTACCAACACGCGTCTCTCCTTCAATCCTTCCGTCCCCATATAACTCCTCTTCTTCTTCCCCTGCATCCCCATCCAGCTCAACCTCCCCTTCTTCATCTTCTTCGTCTTCCTGCTCTTCTTCCTCATCTAGTTCTTCATCATCCTCGTACTCCGCGACCCCGCCCTGGCCGTCCGATTCGTCCGAATGAGTCACAACCCTCCTGTCCACCCTCGGTTTCTCTCTCCTCTCTCCTTCGCCTTCCTCGTCATCACTTGCTTCTCGCCTCCGCATCGCCAGCGACCGCTTCACTTCCTCTGGATCGCTCTCATATTCTACCTCTTCTTCTCCCGCCGTAGCCATCAATTCCTTCCAAAAAAAACCTAAAAATCCTAATTTTTCTCGGAAATCAAAACACCAATCTCAGAAAATGATAAATCAATCGATTCCAGAAGAAGCACTGAAATCCCCCTAAAATCCCTGTACAACCGAAACAGCTGATGAAAAACTCGGGCAATCCAAACGAGAAGAGGCCCTAGGCAACTCACTCGAGAACCAAACACCAATTAGATAAAATCTTGTGAAAACGAAGCCCCTAGAAGCCCAAAAAAATTGAAAATAATTAGATTACTGGGATCTCAAGGGTAGCGTCGGTGAAACCCTAGATTTTGAGAGAGGATTTTTGGATTTTCGGTTATGTCGTCAGCAATTGAGAGAGGTTTTTGGACGAGAGGTAAAAGGGATATATCTTGCTTTGGGGGGGTATATTTGGAAAGTAAAATTCAAGAGATGGTGTTTGGGATTGGCCAGCATCTGACACGTGAGATGGCTATCTTTTACTTATAGATTCTGATATCGTCAGTCGTCAGTCGTTCGACGGTCAAAGTTAAGGTGAATCCGAAGCCTGTATCTACAACCAATGAATTAATGTCACGTAAGCATTACAAAATCAAACGTTGAGATCCTGGTTTACCTCTTGCTTTGCATTGGACAGTAGTTACAAAGATGTAGACATTTAAGAAGCTGAAGAGAGGCCCCAAATATATAGTGAAATAAAAATTTTATGTGCAGTCATTTTTATAAATTTTTTTGTGCACTTCAGTGATATAATTAGTTGTATATTAAAAAAAATTAATCTAGTTAATCATATCAGTAGAGTGCATAAAAAATATATAAAAATAACTATATATAGCATTACTCATAGTGAAAAGCCCACCTATAATGGTCATAGTGTCATGCACTGATTGTTTATTTATGTATATGAAAAGGCAGGGGCGGAGTTTGAGTGATACCCGATAAAGTTTTGAATTGTGCAAGTTTCACCTCTTTCTTTCTTTTTTTTTTTTTTTTTTTTTTAAGGAGTAAAATTTATTATTAAAATTTTTTTTATCGATCAAATATTTATTTATTTTTTTAAAAAAATGAGTATACAATACTGACATAATTTATAAGTATAAATATCATTTTTTTAAAGTTATAAATTTAGTCTACTTATATTAAATTTTAGAAGAATCTAATTATAAAGTGTGAGGCTGGGCCAACAATAATGCCATAAATATAAGGAATGGATTGGTTCTTTTGAAATATTTAAGCAAATTAAATTGTTATAGGATCGAAGAAAATATAAGTTATACAATCTTATATGTAGTGAATAAAAATTAAAAAATTATATGTAATGTATGATGATGATGAGTAAAATTTTTTCGAAATCTAATACCTTCTTCTCCTACACATTGAGAAATGGCATAACAAAACCCCATAATGCCATGAACATGGTAGAAAAGGCACGTTTGGTAGCCAAGATGCAAGGAAGCAAATAATCTAAAATATAGAATTCTCTATAATATATTTAGAGTTTTTTTTTTTTTTAATGTGTGATATTGAAAATAACGTTTCATATATCATTCATTTAAATGACATCCAATTAAAATACGAGGGGTGAAAAGTACAATTAAATATAATAAAATTTATGATGAAAAATAATATGGGTCTTGTTTAAATACTTTATCCCAAGTAACGCTTTTTACACACCTTATTGGATCAAATTCAGGGGAATCGAGAGTCATTAATTCTTCTACGATTTGATAGTAATTACATTATCCATAATAGAAAAGAAAAATATAAAGGAGTCTCGTTGTTAGATGCCTTATCTTACGCATTGCTCTTTCCATTATTTTGGGAAAAGCGCATCTTGACTTCTAATAAGATATTATTTTATAAAGGAAAATGTTAGTGAAATTTCACAAAAATATCGCTCAATATTACTGTTTATATATTTTAATTTTATTAATTTGTTATTTAATAGTTATGGAAGTGATTATTAGTGAAATTATATATATATATTAATGATAAAAAATGTTAAAAAAAAAATTTTATAATTTGAAAAATTATATCTGACCACATTAATTTGTGAGATTATTTTTATATAATTATTTTATAATTAGAGTATTTCTCTTTATTAAAATAACATGACAGTGCCACGTGGCATCCATGTCAATATACACCATTAACGTTTGACCGTGATGACGCGGTATTGCCATGTTATTCTCATCAAAATAGTATTTTCTAACGTTAAATTACATGTGGATGCATTTCTTTTATGAAAGGAAAAATACAAGTACGTATTAGTTAGTATTGAAACGCGTAAGACGTAGCACGTACTCTCACCCTTTATGATATCACACCATGCATGTAATTAAAATCACTCACAAGACACTATGCAATTAAATTGGATAGGTCCCAGGAGGATTATTAGTAATTTGGTATGGAAGATTCTATAACCAACAAGATAAGATGCTAACTGATTGTGATTCATGACTTGATTAGTTGTAAAAGAATCTGTTAGAAAGTTAGTTAAATGTTAGTTTTGAATTGACAATTTGTATGTAAATAGAAATTAAGTTGGTCAAATTATGCAATTGTCTATTTTAAGGACATTGTTCAAAGTAATTTGGGTAAGCAAAGTGCTAGAATTCAGTTATCTGCCATATTTTCGTTCCTCGGTTGGTTTCATCCCAATTCATTGAAATACACAGCAGACGAGGCATCATTCAACTTAATTCGAAAATCATATCAGTGGGAAGAAGAAGAAGAAGGAAGAAGAAGAAGAAAGAAGAAGAAGAAATAGTAATGGAGGAAACGAAACTTAGATCAGTAGCAATTGTGGTGGTTTGTTTGATGCTGGGGATGGTTGTGAAGGATTCCACGGCCTACGATAAGCAGAAGTATGAAAGTTGCTTCAGCCTCTGTTGTCTGGATTCCTTCCAGCCTGCATTTTCGTGCTCCCTCAAGTGCTTGAAAAAAGCCATGAAGCCCATAGTCAATGAAAATGAACTCGGTAACCACGCAAAGGAACGCTATAACGCCTGCAGGCTTAGGTGTGCTGAGCAGCAGTGCTCCAAAATCAGCACCAGAGGAAACCCAAGTATATATATCTCTCTCTCTCTCTCCCTCCCTCCCTCCCAGTAAGCTGGTCTTTGTTAATGTATTTGTTTTGTTGTTTTTGCTCTGTTCTATTTCGTAGATGGAGATCAAGTGGGTGCTTGTTTGGGTACTTGCTCGCAGGAATGCAGGCCGAAACGTCCTCAAGGGCCTCTCTAGAGTTTGGTTTCTGGTTGCTGTGACCCAAATAATTACACAGGAGTGCCCAGAAATCGTATATTATCGAAAGATGTCCTGAATAATTACCATATGGAACTACTTATTTGTTCCTATTTAATTTATTTGTTCCCATTTAATTTATTTGTTCCTATTTAATTTACTAACTTCATCTCCATTTTATTATGTATTTTCTTTTTCTAATTTTGCCTGTCTTCAAGTTTTTTTTATGGGACATAAGATATTCTCAAAACATAAGCGTATCTAATAAATTTTAAGCTGACGTGGCTTAATTATTAATGTAAAAGCACACAGATAGTTTCTTCTTCATCTCTACACTGACGTCAAGGCATGCAACAACATATGGAAACAACGAAATAAAAAGTGAACAGATTTTCGGGTATCATAACATATGCTCGTTACAAACAAACATGCACAAAACAAGGTGGATAAGGAACTAAAAAAAAGCCGTAGATACGTGGTCAACAGGTCGAATATTTACAACTCATTACACAATCATGTTTTAAATCAAAGACATTATTGTATTTATATCATTTTTCAAATCTTGTAACTTACACCTTACTGGGTATTATCAAAGTGTTCCCTATTCACCCCTGTGTAATAGCAGTCGTAGTCTGGTAGTATGGGGAGAATAGAAGGAAAAACTAAGGATAGCCATATTTTAAAAGAAATTATCCATCTGGATATCAAGTCTTGGTAAACCATTGGAACGTAGCCTTTGATGTTTGAATCTAAAGGTACAGATATGGAACCCAAAGGAGACATACCACAAAGATGAGATCACGACTCTTACCACTCGGGTTTCGAGCCAACCATTAACAATGCCAAAAAAAGAGGAGGAAATACAATGAAATCACTCCAATCCAATCATCAAGGCAATATGGTTATCCACTTTTTGATTTTTGGGAGCAAGAAGATATCCAACATATGACATTACAACTCGATATATATCCCAGATTTAGGGAACTACATAAACCTGCGACCAACATCAATGTCTTTCAAGCTCAAATTATGCAGAGTCTGAACCAAGATTTATCCAAAATGACGTCAACAGAATTTCTCCTCAATGAAATTAAACTACAACAAAAAGGAAAAGACTCTGTAAACTCTGCAACAGACGAACTAGGGTTCCGAATTCTGAATCAACTTCTCTTGCAAGGGGACAGAGGATTTCCACCCCGTGTACAACAAGGGAGCACCTTTCAATCATCAGAAGCCTTGGGGGAGTTTTCTGGAGTCTTCAGAACTGTCGACACCTTACCTTTATGTGCGGTAACAGCAGCTCGAAACTCCTCCACTATGGAGCCGTCCTTGAACTTCAAAGCAAATGTCGAAAGACCATCCTTTCCTTCGCTAGCACTATTAATGCAGGCAAAAGTGATGCCTTTCTTCTCCATATTTGTGAGCTTCATGTCCGGGTAAAGACTAGCATTCAAAATTAACCTGTAATTTCCTCTGGCTCGCATAAGAACTCGGGCTCTTTCAGTCCCAGTTGTGGACACATTAACTTTTAGTTCTCCTTTCCCACGTTCCTTCCAACCTCCATCGACAAATTCGAACAACACTGAATCGGCAGTGAAAACCACTTCCTCATGTTCTTCCCCGGTCTCAATTGCAACCTCCTGCATTGATGGAAAACCAGTTCCCTCACTCCTTGAAACAGTTGTAGCGCCCAAAGTGCCAAAAATTGAAGAACTTCCATTAGTAGAGAGGCCCAGACCAAAAGGCTTGTCATCTTTCACTCCAAAAAGAGACACAGAAGCAGTACCGAGTGTTGATCCATCTGTTGAAATAGAACCAAAGGAAAAGGTAGAAGTGGAAATTCCAGTTCCTGCAAGGCCAGTGAAGGCATTTTTGCTGCTTGAAAGCTGTTGGAATGAACTCAAAGGGGCACCTTCCACACCTGAATTCACGGTTTCGCTTTCAATATCTTTCTTCTCTTCATTTTCAGAATTTTTTTTTGCAGGTTGTTCATCAGGTCCAGCTGCCTCGATTCCAATATTGATGTTCTCCTTCTCCACAGCATTCTCCTTATCTGCTGAAGATTCAATCTCTGCACCATCAATTTTGCTCTCTGGCTGCTCAATTTCCTCATCTTTTCCATCTACATCATCAGAACCTGTCTTCACATCAGCAGCCTGCGCTACACTGGTAACAGTTGAGGTTGCATTGGACTCTGTAGGAGGTACCAAATTAATCCCGGCAAATGGATTGGAAGAGGGGGCTGATGTGGTCTGATTTCGACGAACTCTGACAATTCTTCTGGTTGACAGCACCTCCTCACTGGCCCTCTTGAAAGTCCCAGTCTCTTGTCCAGGAGCATCTTCCTCATCATCGAGACCAGCAGTATCTTTAGTGAGTTCCCTTCCAGCAGCCCTCTTTTTAGAAAGAGGAAGGACATTTTCCGCATCCTCCATTGAAAAATCAAATCAACAAACTAAAACTTCAGAACTGTTGTCACAACAACTTGGGCTAAACTGGTACCTGCAAGTAAGCAGAAATGATATTTTTCTGATGATATTATACCACACGATGAAATAGACAGAAAATAATATCAATTTGCCTTGAGGTTCTGTATAATTGCATTGCATGTCCTTACTTCGAATTAGACACTAGTCTCCATTAAATGAGAAAACAATATATACCTTAACACCAGTTATCCTCAGGTCACTAAAAACTAAGATTTTAGGCTCAAGACGCTTGCTATTGGATAGCTTTTGAACATTCTCTATACTTTGAACTTTTGAATTTATATTCTCCCTTGCAACAAGAAAATTTCGGCAAAAAAGTGGAATTTGAGTTTAAAATAATATATATATTTATCAAAGCTTAAAGCTACATTTTAAGGGAAAAAAATTTAGTCCCCAAACTGCCATTTCTTTTTCAATAACTACCAAAGTAACAAAGTTGTCCCCTCAAATTACAACTCATGCTAAAATTTTCCCCATCTTTTAAAATTCAACCATTAAGATCATGCAAGGTCTCTTTTTTTTGTCCATCTTAGCCGTTAGATCTTACCTAGAGAATAAATTACATCTTATGTTTCAAATTAGAGGGCTAAATGATAACTTTGAAAGTCATTTCAAAAAGAGAGGTAGTTCAAGGGTCTAGAACATAATTTTTTTTTTTTTTTTGGCACCGGGTGTCTGGAACAGCTTCTTGACTAATCCTGAGGGTATTCAGGCCCTCGGCAAGATGTTTCCCGCAAGTGCACCTTGGGTAATTCAAGGGATAAATCCCTCAGTTCGATGGCCCCTAGAGATTGTTTGCACCTAGTGGAATTCAAACCTTGAAGAGCATACCACCAAGACTAAGACCTTTACCACTCGAGCCAACACCTAGGGGTTGGTCTAGAACATTTTTTTTTATAGGTAATAAGAAAGCTTTATTAATAAAAGATGGGCATAGCCCAGGTACACAGGAGGTATACATGAACATACACCTAATTAAGTACTAGAAACAGAAATAAGAAAATCATGGAAGCTTAGGCCATTAAAATCTAGAGCAATAGCCCGCAGAAATAAGGTCTTCCAGAAGAAACTCCTAAACTCTTTCGAGGATCGTTCATGATCCTCGAAAATTCTCTCGTTCCTCTCTCTCCAAATACACCAACAAATACATATTGGAGCCATCCTCCATAAGGCAGCAATTTGCTGAGTCCCAGTAATTCCTTTCCAGTTTGCTATTAGGTCCTCCACCCTACCTGGCATTACCCATGCTAATCCCATTTTGTTGAAGAAGTAGTTCCATATCTCGCTTGCGAACTTGCAATGTAGAAGAAGGTGGTCAACTGTCTCACTATTATTTCTACACAAACAACACCATTCCACAATTGTGAGGCCACGTCTTCTAAGATTATCAGTGGTCAAAATCTTCCCTAGTGCTGCTGTCCACACAAAAAAAAAGAGCCTTGGTGGGAGCTTTACTTCTCCAGATATTCTTCCACGGAAACTTGGGCCTTTGTTGTATGGTATTGGCTGCGTAGAAGGACCGTACTGAGAATTTCCCCTTTTTATTAGGACACCATGCCATCTCGTCTTCATTTCTGGCAGCAATGGGCACACTATACAGTAGATTCATAAATTCCATCAAGTCGTTTACTTCCCAATCATTTGCATCCCTGATAAGGCTAATATTCCACTCCTGTGTGTCTTGATTAATCACCCTCAAATCAGCCACTCTAGCTACTTTTTCCCTTGCAATAGCAAAGATTTTTTAGAGTCATATCTCCCACCCACCTATCCATCCAAAATCTGATCCTACTACCATCCCCCAAGCACAACCGGGTATTACACTGGAAAGAGCCCCCTAATATACTTCCAAAGCCCCACTCCATAAGTCCCCCTTCCCTCTTTTGAACACCAACCCCCACATTCGCTGCCAAACTTTATGTCAATCACTCCTTTCCATAAAGCTTCTCTCTCAAAATTATACCGCCACAACCATTTGCCCAAAAGAGCCAAATTAAAAGCCCTTAAATCCCGAACCCCCAACCCACCATCTCTCAACGGAGTTCATATCTTATCCCATCCCACCAAATGAAACTTAAACTCATCTCCTATCCCCCCCCATAAGAATTCTCGCTAAAGTTTCTCCAGTCTTTTTGCAATGCTAGCTGGGAGTGGAAATAAGGATAGGTAGCATGTAGGAAGGTTAGATGGAGTGCTTTTAATCAAAGTAATCCGCCCTCCTTTTAAAAGATAGACCTTCTTTCAAAGAACATTTTACTAGCCTCCAAACCCCAAAAACATGATCTACAACATTCCCCAGTAGCTTTTGGGAGTATCCACCCCAACTATGGAGTACAAAATCCTTTTTTCTTTTTTAAGTAACTAGGGACTACAAAATCTGCAAAGGAATGATTAATAAAAAAATTTTAAAAAAATCAGTTCAATCAAACTTCTTTGTGGCACTATGAAGTACCATGCAAATAGGACGTAAAATCAATTACTTATTTTCTTTTACTTTGAAGTACATGTAATTTGAAGTTAAAGAAAGAGACAGACAGAATAAGGAACTTTAACATATAAACACATAATTAATGAACCATTCATTCTAGGCTAAACTATATACTTTGTACTCCAATTTTGAAACAAAGGATCTAAATTTGATATTATTATGGATAACATAATCATGCAAATAATCCCTTGGGGTTGGCTAAAGTGGTAAAGGCCTTAAGCTTAGAGGTATGCTCCCTCTAGGTCTAAGGTTGGAATCCCACAGGGTGCAAATAATCTCTATGGCCTATCTGACTAGAGAATTTTCCCCTTGAATTACGCAAGGTGCACTTGCAGGATACTTCTTGCCGAGGGCTTATGCACCTCTAGGATTAGTCGGGACGTTGCTCTTGGACACCCGGTGCCAATAAAAAAAATCATGTAAATGGCATTATTACAAGTCTTATGGACAAGCTGGAAAAATAAGGGACAATGATTGCTGAAGTAAATCCATTTTTTATTTCAGTTCTTTTCCCTTGATTGTTCTAAAAACCAAATGGTGGCCTTTGTACAGAGATGATGAATCCTTCTTTTTTATTGGCATCGGGTGTCTGGGAACAGTGTCCCAACTAATTCCGGGGGCGCACAGGCTCTCGGTAAGGAGTCTCCCACAAGTGCACTTCAAGTAATTCAAGAGGAAAATCCCCCAGTTCAATGGTCCCTATAGATTGTTTGCACCCAATGGGATCTGAACCTTAGACCTGGGGGGAGAGCATACGCTCAAGCCCAAGGCCTTTACCACTTGAGCCAACCTCTAGGGGTTCAGAGATGAGGAATACTTAAAGATGACAAGAAACTACATCCTCTGTATTTTGAACTAGATTATTCAAATTCTTATGGATGCTGAGTGTGAAAACCTAAACCAGGTAAAACCAAGAACCCAGGGAAAAATAAAAACCCACAGGAATAATACTGAGCTGAAATGACTCCAAAAGGACAATCTCTAATGCTCCATACATTGCTAAAGAAAGTTACTAAATACAAAACAGTGTTTAAGTAAAACCATCAGACTGAGTTATTTGGGACCCAAATAACAAAACCCTATATCTATAGAGTCTTAGCTGGCCTGGGTTCTCATTTTCTTGCGAAACCAAACCAAACCTACAAACAACATAAAGGGAAAAAAAATGACTTCTCATTTCCTTCCTTGATTTCTGTACTTTTTCGTCAACCAAGCGGAGAATGAGAGCTAAAAACCTATTATCTGAAAGAAAAGTCGAATATCCCGCAACGGGTCACTAATAACACCGAGGAAAAGCGAGAAAAAATTCTGAAGGCATCACAACTAATCTACATTTCAAAGCAACCCTAGACGCAGACAAGAATACGTACAATCAAACGAAAAATCAAATGAAACGAAGGGAAAAATAGTACCAAGGATGAAAAATATTCCAAAATAAAGAAATAATAATTAAGTGGCATAGAAGCAGAAATGGACTGAGATGGGAGTAGTGAGTTACCTAGGACCAAATCGAAGCGAGAGCAAAATCCTCAGACACAGAGAGAGGGGGTCGGAGGTATAAAAAATTATATCTATTTAAGATTTAAGGGTTTGGACGTGGAAGTTTCTGAGGGTTTCTGCCCTTTCCAATTGAGCTAAAAGGGTTTTTATTTTGTTTGTGCTTAGATATGTTGAATAAAGGATTCGCGACTTACGATTACACAGAACTCTGCGTGTTACTAAAAGCAGATTGCGACACGTGCAGTTTGAGCTCAATGGATGACCGCGACATTGATCTGTGATTCGGGTTTCGCTCTTCGGAGCCCGAAGATTGAAAAGAATTTATCTAAAGGCTCACATTCAAAGAAAAATTTTACTTACTATTTCTACACAATATATCATAAATAATTTTATTTTTATTATTTTTTTACCAAATATGTGATATATAAATGATGAATAAAAAAACTAATTTAGTTTAACAGGAATAAAAAATAAAAATAAACATATGTAGTATAAGGATGATATGTAGAATGACTCAAATTCGAAATAATTTTGAAGTTTCGTATTTTTAATAGAGAGTATGTAAAATGAATAAGGTTAGTTTAGTCAAATTTCTAAAGTGTAGAAACCGTACAAGAATAATACTATTTATTATCTTAATTCTCATAATCATTTCATTATCTCATGATGTGATATTAAATGATTAAAGACTATTTATTATATTTCAATTATAATTCTATGAACCTATCATCTAATACTACATCATAATATGATGAAAAAATAAATGATAAATAGGTTTTTTTCACCGTACATACACCCCCAAAAATACAGGTTTCCAACATTCTAAGTAGAGATAAAACTCTTAGCAGGGAAAAAAAATCCTCAAATCATTGACAACCAAACATAACCTTAGACAACCAAATGCATCAGTCTAATATCAGATCAAAAAGAATTGATATATCCTTGAGTATTGACTTCCCCGTCCGGTTTTATTGTAGCCATTTCTTGTTTGTTGGTTTTCAATTTTCGCTTTATATTAACTTATTTGTGGAATTATTTGTAGCCATTTCTTGTTTGTTGCATCCTCTCGCTATTGTTGAAACGAAGGCAATCATCGTACGAATAACCCAAACATACAATCTTTCCCCAAATAGTAAGAAGATGAGAAAACGTAAAGGTCATTGGAACATCCATCCATCCATCCATCACTTTGATAAAAGCTAACGAATAGGAAATGATTAATTATAAGGCATGTTTACAATCCAAGACAAAAATGTAAGAGATTTCCCTCAACAAACATGGGAATCAGAAAAATATTTAGTGGCTGAACAATGTAAACGGTAAAATATATGATCTGCATGATCATCATTAATTCCATTTTTCTACATTCACAATGGCGGAATAAAAAAAAAAAATAGAGATAACACCTCAGGATATGCCAAAAAGAAAGAAAATTAACTGAAGATAAGAAGCTTCCTTTTTATACTATTTGTCCAGTGACAATTCAACGCCCTACGAAGCCACACCATCGAGTAAGAGAAACAGCCAGTCCCTAAATCACTTATAGATAGCGTCATCCATGAAACCTGGTATTGAAAAAAATGAGAAAAAGAAGATTAAAAGAGGAACCACCTTTTGAAATAAAATGGGGCCGATCGAAACTATTCATTACATCTGATCTCCCCTTTTATTTTATTTTGTCTCATCTCTTCTCACCTCATGTAAGAGATCCATACAGCTGGAACCTACTGGTGTGACGTAAGTACTGCCAACAGAAAGAAGGAACAAGAGCCAAGTCAAGATGTGTATATCGATTCATAAAACATAAACACATAAAAAGTAAACCAATACTGAAGATGCAAAGACAAAAAAGATGCCATGTAAGTCAAGTTCCTAGCACATACAACAAATCAAGAGTAGAAAATATATCTATGTACATATACACATACAAACTGGCAATTTATCCATGAATACAGCACCAACTCACTGATATCACATTATGGTGATTGAGATGCCAATCTCATCTCACCATGATGATATCACAGAAATCACATGTTCTGATTGCAACCAGCAGAGACAAGACTTGGTCATTTGTTGTACGGTAGTATGCACTAATGCCAGATACGGCACCTATAGATTTTCTTTTTTAGATGGGTAGGGTGGTACCTATAGACAATACATACTGGTAATAAAACAACAATAGCAAGGATATAATAGCAATAAAAAGGAAAATAATGGATGATTGCAACTAATAGTAGTTGTAGGGTTAGTTCTATAAGATATAGTAGGAGGGGAAAAAGAGAGGGGGGGGGGGGGGGGGGGGAAGCAAGTTGCGAGAATGGGAGTTAGGAGTGGCACTTTAGAATCAATTAATCACCAGATACAAAATTTGGATTTTCACACTGGCCCAACCAATTGCTTTTATGCGGACGGGGTTCCTTCATTATTCGTACCCCACTCTTCTTCAGCCTCGTTACCGTTAACGAGTACTGCACCATCTGTTGAATCAGCATCCACTACGACAGCCTCCTCTTGGCTTTCTTCTTCTCCATTGTGTTCCTCTACATTCTGTTCCTCTCCACTCTATAACCCATACAAAAAAAAATTAGCATCCTAAACCAAATTCCAAAAAAAAAAAAAATTTGAAGAACTAGCCAAAAGATAGTTACAACAGAAGTTCACTTGATCAAGAAAAAACCAGAAATCAAATCAATACAACTACATCAACAAATTGAAACCGCAAAGGTTGTACCATTCTATACATCAGACATCTCACTTGCAGTAGCCCAAGTTTAAAATGTTGCCCATATTTTAAAGTCTATAGGTAGAGTATATACCTCATGATTTGTGTCTCCATTTTCAAGGGGTTCCTCATCATCCACTTGCATGTTTCTGAAAGCCTCCACAAGTGTGTGGTGTGATCTATCAGCATGATTGACATATTCGTGTGCAGGAGGATAAACGCCTCTAGAAAGATATTAAAAGACTGCTGTTAATAAATACGGCGTATTCCTTATCCAAAATAAATAAATACTGCCAATTCAAATAGCACAGATGAGAAAGGCTTGATAAGAATCTCAAGGAGAAATTATCCAGCAAAAAGCTGATAAATGTATGAATGCTTTGATACCTAGTCTCTGCAACTCTGGATTCCACAGAGAGAGCAACTTGCCAATCCTCAAACAAATTAGGATACTCCTCAGGATCAGCTAAAGATTCAGCAGCTTTAGGATTGACCTACAAAATCAATTTTTAAGTTAAATAATCTACACAATCAAACAAGAATTGATACATACATGAAGGTATATGTGCATAATTATGCACAGCTTTTATCATTACAACATACTGTTTATTTGTTATCACAAATATATAATTGATATTGGATTACCCGAGCCTGTTTTTTTACAAAATCTAAACCAGGACAACAGGCAAAAAATAGTTACCTTATTGAGGTCCTTTCTCCAAATTGCGACAATCTCTGAGACCTTGCTTGGAAGATAAGATCGTGCCATCAAGGCAGCCTCAGGTATCCGATTGCTGCTGAATATAATTTCATGAATTGTGGTCTCCCATTTCAAGTTCAAAATAAAAAGAATATACAATTACAACTAATATACCTTTCCAACAACAGCTGGAGGCACTCTTCCAATTTACCCAACATGAATAAGCAAAGAAATGCAACATTGTTCTTCCCCTGCTCTTTAGCAAGGGATGCAAGTTCTGATATCCCCTCAGCGTTGCCTAATGAAGAATAGAGCAGCAATAAACCACTCAAATCCATTGCACGCTTTAAACATTCCTCAGCCATTTCTAACTGCAACACTCCAACAAGAGAGGAATGCCAATTAAGTGAGAAAATCTAAACAAAACAAACATTTGATAGGATAGGTTCAGAAGTGTGGCTCATAGAGCAATCTGTGCAACAGTGAAGGAAGTAAGAATCCACCACAGAAAATCAAGCTGCAGCATCTAATAGGAGACTGCTAATAGAAAATGAAAAATTGATTATAAATGTATCAGGTCTACATTAGAATCATTCTTTTAACCCTAGATAAATGTGTTAAATGAGATACGGTTCCAAGTCAGAAAAAAAGTTCTACATAAACCCAACATAAGTTACAGTTCACTTAAGAAAATCAAACGAGTTTAAAATTTATCAATACAATATCCTGTCGTTCTAACGCAGGGATGTTTTGATCAGTCTAATGTGGGGATGCGCTAATCAGACTGAAATAATTATTGTAATATAATTCAACACCTTTCCAGTGGACATTGCTAATTCTCCCAACTGCTTCCATTTAGACTCACTCTGCACTTCCGAGGCAATGCTCTGCACACAAAAAAAAAGGCATATTAATCAAGAAAAAATTGGTAAATTGACATGTCATTCTTCAAAAGGAGATTAACGTTTGAATGCCTGAGTAGATAATAGCTCTCAAGGCTACTCATATCCTCTTAGGAACAAAGGAAATAGATATACCTTTGCAGCCTCTAATCTTCCAAGCTGTATAGCTAGCTCAAATCTATAATCAGGGTCCGTAGCTACTTCAAGAGCATCCTCGATCATTCCACGTGATTCCAAGAAACGAGCCACACTATCAATAAGAGACAACTAATAATTAGGATCTAAGAAACATTTTCATCCATCAAATTTGACATATTCCACCATTTTGCCAATCCAAACGTGATACACACCTATTATGATGCTCTTTAGGAATTGATGGTAAAACTTCATTCGCCCTTTCCAGGTCTCCACGCATTACAAGTGTCTTATACTCGATCAAGCTAACAAGTAATGTGTATCCTATAACACTGCATGACCAAATGGAATAAACACAAAAGGTTAACGATGAAGTCAACTGCCAATTCGACTTCCAAGGACAGCCACCAAAACCCTACTTACTTGAACTCTTTGTCAATTAGATACACCCGACTTTGACCAGCAAGATAACCCAACAAATACATAGGCCGGTCCAAATGAAACATTGTGGTTACCTAAATAAATAGCGTACATATTAAGATGGCCCTGCCAAATCCATGGATGGATAATATCTGGATATGTTAAGACAACTTTGAACCAAATATGGACTATACAATACCTCACCACCAACACAGTAATTAAGCCTCCAGGAGGAGTTGTTATAAATGAAACAATCCCCAACCCATATACCAGTCCTGACGCGTTCATTCACTTCATGAAGAAGTTCAAAGGCATCCTCAACACCTTGTTCATCAACAGGTCTTCCACTATCGAAATAAGAAGAAACTACATCTCGCTGAGACATTAACATCAAATCAAGTTTACAATAAAATTCACTAAACCACACAAGCAACATATGTGGGACATGAAATGGAACAAAAATCTAGTCTCCGGCAAAGAAATTTTTACGTGGTACACCACAATTGAAAAGATCCTTACACTGTATTTCAGGATGTAGAATGATGTATCACTGGCAATGGCCACCAAATCTCCACTATCGGCCCAATAGAGGTTCTGACATGTCAAAATAAACGAGTGAAACATAGGAAGCAGAATAGATGAAAATAATGGGCAACTGAAAGGAATACAGTAATATGCAATTGCTTACTTTCACATTAACATCAATCCGTCGAATCAACCTGCATTCAGCCCAATCATAGAAACAAATAAAATCATTTGAGCACATTGCCAATAAAGCTCCTCCATAAATATGCTCAGCTGAGAATGTTGGTCGCACACTCCTCTTTTCCTGATATATCAAATCTCCATTAAAGTCGACAAAAGTTCAACAAAACAAAACTGAACTGGAATTAATACATAAAATCTAAGAATTAGTACATGATACTGATAATTGAGACAATTTCAAAAGCAAGGCACCAGAGTTGGAAACATATTTTACAACTGCCCATCCAAATGTCCAAGCGTCATATTTGTTTTAAAGGAAATGACACTGAAAATCAGCTTCCAACATAATTGACAAAAAATAATCCTTTTTAAGAAACTTTTATTAATAAGCTAAAAGGTTGTTAGCCAAGAAAAAAAACGCTTAAAACAGAAAAAGCAAAAAGATGCTAAACTCCTGAAAACAAAAACTAGGATGCAGATGGCTATCTGGTGAGGTATAACCCAAACTAGCCCGAAGCGGCCAAGGATTGATTTTTTTTTTTTTTGGGATAAGTAATAAAGACATTTTTATTCATCGAATGAAATAGGCAAAGCCCATGTACACAGAAAGCATACAAAAGAAACACCTAATTACATTCTAGAAGCATAAAACAAAAACAAAAATCAAGGATTGACATCCATAGAGAACCGGCTATCTCACTGTGAAGTAACAAATGCACTACAGTCTGATGGACCCATTGACTACAATAAAATGTAATCTGCATAAGTTGTCCATGGTGAGGATCTTTCCTAGTGCTGCAGTCCAGGAGAAAAACCCCTCTCAAGGGAGCCTTACAACAACATATGTTCCCCCAAGGAAAGGGAATACCATAAGGGGGAAATAAGACCTTGTAGGATTTTTTTTTTTTTTTTTTTTTTTTTTTTTTTTTTTTTGTATACCTAACTCCCCTGTAGGACTTAACTTCAGACTGAAAGGTACCCAACACATTTAGCTCCCCTTCCCTCAAACTGGTAGAGACTACTTGATTAAAGAAAGAACCAAAGAGCTCCACGTACTCAAAGCACATGCTATGAATTATATCTTCGAGAGATCTTCCTTCATCACACATCATGCCAAAATTTTATTGACTCACCACCACAAAACGAGTTCACAAATTCCCGTCCCTCCTAATACCCTTTCAGAAAACCAACCCCATAGAACCCATTGACCTGATTTGATACCAAACTCCCGGGAACCATTGTATTTGCCTCCTAAGGATCTATCTCTCATGAGTATAGCGTCAAAACCACTTTTCCAGCAAAGATCATTAAATGAATTAAATTTTGAACCCACAAAACTCCCTCAAGAATTGGAAAGCACACCTTCGACCAAGTTACCAAATGGAACTTAATTTCGTCACCCAAACCACCCCACAGAAAGTCTCCATAACTGCTCTAAACAGCTGACTACACCAAGAAGGAGAGGGAAGAGACTGAAGATAAGTAGGTATATTGGATAATGTGTTTTTAAATTAAAAAAGAGAAACCTGGAAATTTTTGCTGAAAATCTTAATCTTTGATGTGTTCTCTCTAACAGCATATTCTCCATCTGAAGACCAAACAATTTCCAAAGCCGAACCAAATGATCTGTTTCTCCACGCCAAAGCTGTATAGATAATGTACTCACCATCTCCACAGACAACAACAAACCTCCCATTAGGGTTGTGCTTCAAGCTCTGAGATAAAAGATAGTCAACAATAAACTCAATAATAAATGCAGATAGAGAAAAACAATTTATAAGAAATTTGTCAAGACATTGTTGGAAAAATCTTTTCTTCATACTACCTAAAAAAAAAAATCATTTTCTCAGATTTCCACTTGCAAATGGAAACTGCCCATGAGGTCATATAGAAACAAATTTTCAAATCGTATTTTAATACTCCACACACGTTAGATAACAGTTTTCATTCCATATCAAGTTAATCATAATGCATTTCGGTATGAAGAAAACAAATTTTCTGCTCTCCTGAAACAAGCAAGAATCATTATCTTGGAACAAGAAGCACTTTTTTTCTATCACAGAAACGTAACAGCCTTTTTTTTATATAAGTCATAGATACTTTTATTGATGAAATACGTGTAGCCCACGTACACTTCACACTTCACAGCTAAAAATCAACTTACACAGAAAGCTTTCATGATACTAATCACAACTCAGTTCTATGTATAAATGACTTTAGATGATAATTCCATGGAAAACTGCATAGCAGAACACTGTTCTTATATGCATAGAAGCAAATAAAATGGGATACGGGAAATCAAAACCTATAGACTACAGAAAGAAACTAAAACCTGGGAAATAACACAAGGAATAAGAGATCAGTTTTGCAAGTTTTGTGAATTTCACATACTCTTCTATTCTCACAGAATTCTTGATAGTACTTTATATCCATACATTTGACCCAAATGATTAAGTGGATGTTGAGCAGTGAGAAAGAGTTTAAGAACTTTTGGAAGATAAAGTTTTATGGATTTTTGTGAAAGTTCTGGGTCCCAATCAAGATACGTTTGGATAATGTAAGTTTTTGAGAAATATTTGTTAGAATAATCTTATTATTATTATTAAAAAAAAAAAAAGACAATCTATCGGTACCCCAGATTGAGTTGCCCAAGGGGTGGCCACCGGTGGGCAGGGCAAGCCACCATGGTGGCCAGCCTGGTTAAATTTTTTAAAAAAGTTATGTAATATTTTTTATTTTTGATATTATTTTAATATATAATTTATAAAAAAATTGATAATATTTTAATTGAATAAGTGAAATATGTTGAAATGAGAAGTGGAAATTTTTTTGAGTGATACATTTCTGTGTTTTGTATACTTGGTAATGAAGATGTGAGAAATCTAAGAAGTTTAAATCTAAGAAGTTTTGGAAAAATCTAAAAAATCCTGTTAAGCCAAACAAACGCTAAACAGGAACCACTAATGCACAAGCATGGAATAGCTCACACTGAGTAAGCTCTTTACAAAAGAGGTAACTCAATCAGATAGGATATCGGAAAGATAATGTACATGTCAATGAAACAAAAATATATATCTTTATTATCATGAGGACTACTTTTTTTAATAGGTTATCATCATCATCACATCATGAGGATAACATGGTAGAACTAGAAGTAATGACAACACAAACATAATTAAATGGAACTCAAATGAGACCAAAAGGATGCCATATCACCTGTGGGTAAAGATCACAGGTTCCCAACTCCTTAACGGCCAAAGGCAGTCTTTCTCCATCAGCAACCTAATATGTAAAGCAAACAGAACTTAAAGTCACAGAAACTAACATTTATTTCGGAATATCGTGTCATTCAGCAAACTTAGGGTCTGAATAATTGAGTTCAAACCTCCAAATCTGCTCCCACACTCTTAATGTTCACAGTTTGAATTTCATTATGCTTCGCCCATATGATCTTTCCACTGTTGTCCATGCTAGCAACAGGTTCTTCTCGACCAAGCTTCACCATAATAGATCCTTCATCATAACCAATCACAACCCTGGACAGAAAAAATAATTTTGAATAGTTAAACAACCTCATCAAAGAAATAAATGGACCAAATTCCCCACAAAACTGACCTTATACAAAGATTTTTTTATTCATGGAAGCAAACAACTCAAGAAGAGAAGTATCAAGAAACAAAACTAACTCAAATATCCAAACTTCACAAATTAAAATTCCCCATTGGATGGCCTGGACCAACTCAAAATATTTCTAATATCCAAAAGTAAAAATGCATTCAAAAAGTATTCAAAACTTTTTTTTTTGATAGGTACATAAATTTTATTGATCCACGTAAATAGGCCAAAAAGTATTTAAAACTTATAGGAGAAACAATCATGATATTTAATTAAAAGAAACCGAATCGAGAAACTTACCGACGTGAACCTTTCATATATCCAATAGCCCAAACTCTTTCAAGACCATAATTCAATGTGTTCTCAAGCCTGCAAGTAAATGAATTGTTTATATGTCTGGAAGTTGAGGGTTAGGTGAAAGAAAAAACTCAACTATGTATTACTAGGATTTTCTAGAGAAGAAGGATACACTAAATTATGCAACAAATTTCATAGATAAAAAGAGAAGAAATGAGAGACCGAGACAAAAAAGGATATACATATGTTTCAACAGTGTCAACTTGGATTTGCCTATTTTAATTAAATTCTTATTTAATGATAAAAAACAGTGTCCACCTAAGGATGATTTAAATTTGGAACTCCAACCCAATTCACCATTTAGCACACAAAAAAAAAAAAAAAAAAAATAGAGGGTGACCAATGATCGGCTCTTATTTTCCATGAGTTAAAAAGAAAATTGTGCAGAAGATGTATTATTCATCTCCCTAAACCATTCACAATTCCCTAGAGCTTCTGCTAATAGAATATTGTTTGATAAGGTTATCTAGGAAGTAGGAACATGCAAGGTATAAGAGAAGGGAGGAAGGCAAACATCTGAAAAAAATACGATGATAGCAGCTGTTTCCAATACATCATATAAAAAGTCATTTATGAACACCGGTTTCAATTCAAAATCATTCATCATTATTGAAGGGAACTGTTGTGTAGGGAAAAAAATAAATATTCACACCCAAGAAAAAGTTTAAAGGAGAACATAAGGCACAAAAAAAGGTCAAGGGCCAAGGCAATTTTACAGACAAAACTCAGAAAGTTGAGTACAAAACAAATTACCTATACGTGGTAGAATGCCATATGCGAACTGTCCCATCTTCAGAACCAGTTATTATTATAGGAAGTTCTGGATGAAAACAAACTGCAGAGACATTGTGCGTGTGGCCTTCTAATGTCTGGACACAGCTTTTGGTCTGATAATCCCACACCTGCTTTCATAGGATTTGTTCTATCCATAAATGTTCCAGATCATTGTACATAAATTTAAAGAAAAGACTCTTGGAAAAAAAAGGAACAGGCCACAGACCTTGGCAGTGTGATCATCAGAACCAGTAATCAGATAAGGTTTATCACCACCCGTAAAGTAGTCAACACAATTGACACCTTTTTGATGGGCATCCAATGTAAAATTTGGGTCGGGGGAGCCAAGATTCCAAATCTAGAAAGAACATAAAACTAGAGCATTATCAGCATAATTATACCAGATGGGGTAAGTTTCAAGAAAAAATTAATCATCAACAAATCTCATCATACCTTTATGGTGCGATCAAGAGATGCACTGGCAAATGTGTTGGTGTCTTTTGGATTAAATGTCACTTGCATAACATAATGGGAATGCCCCTCAAAAATCTGAGTACACATCCAACCTTTCTCCCAATCCCAAAGCTTTATAAGCATATCATCAGATGATGACAGCACATACGGAAGGGTAGGATGGACAGCTACACATCTAATGTAGTCGGTGTGTGCCTCAAATACTTTTATCTTATCCATTGTGTTGTAATTGTATACACGAATAAACATGTCATCAGCTCCAGCAACAACCCATTGCTTGCGTGCTATAAACTTGGCAGACCTAACTGCAAATAGAGACATAGCTTTAGCAACCTAACTAAACCAGCATCAATGAATATGACAAAAGATGTTTCAGCAACCTCATCAGGCAGTGGATAAGCAAGCAAAGTAACATTGTGCATTAGGTACCTGGTAATTCTGTAACCTCAAAAGACTTCGCTGTGGTCTGGTATGGTGAAAAGGATATTAAAGTTAGAGATAACTTCTCCAAAGGACTCTGGAAAAATTAGTTAGCAATAATAATCTAAAACTCCTAAGTCAGGCTAAAGAGTCTCCATGAGAAAGAAAGCAAATGCAAATACTTTGTTCTACGTTTCAATAATATACAGATATCTTTTTATTAGCAAACAACACCAGTATAAGTCATGAAATACCAAATAAAACATAAGGTACTTCAATACATCCATGTTGGTTAAAATATAGGCAGGCGCACATGCTGTCTTCATAAGTGCTGGGCACAAAACACGGAATGAACAGACAATAGAGTTCTTGTTACTTCAGTTACACGTGACACTATTTGACACAGATCATGAAGAGGACCACAGCTGAACTATAAAACTAAATGGCACCATTTTCCACAAGCATGGGGGCTTTCATCAGCATCAAGTGAAAAAGTTGTTGTCACTGTGTAACACCCCAGTCCCACATTGGGAATACGGATAACCCACATAGGGTGACTAGTTTATAAGGGTAGCCATGGGTGCTAAGTTCTACATTAGCTACTTACTAGGTGAAACTAGGTTTTCTACGTGATTCTAGGTAAGTTTCAAATTGACTAGTCTTTTTGGAGTAATTGCACAGATGTGACAAGCACTTTCCACAAGTCATCACACACTACGAGATTCTTTTCCACATGATTTCTATACATGTGATGACAACCATTTATTTGGAAACTGTTTAGTAGAGTGTGCCCTGACAGATTACATGTGGTGCACACTCCTCAGGGAAGACTCTGCGTCTCTGTGTGTCCATCTGTTTGAGTTAAAGGAGATCCATCTAAAGATCTCTGAAAATACAAATAAATTCAGTAGAACTTGTTAATAGCTTTTTTACAGATCACACGTTGTTACAATTGACAACAAAAATGCCCAAAAACGGAAGTAGTAATTCTTATTTCACATTTCATTATTGTGTGTCATACACTACCACACCTGTGATTGGTAGTTCCAGATACACACGGTTCCTGAATACAAACTAGCAAGAATCCTGCAACAAGAATTACAGGCATCAGATTTCAGGACATTGCCTTTTAATTTCTATAATAAACATTAAAATCTTAAATCACATAGTCACTAAAGTCATGAGTTAGCATAGAAAATGCATTCTTCGTACTTAAATTTTACCACATAATTCAGGCACTTGCATATAGTTGCTCTACCAGTAGCTATATTACATAAAAATTAAAATAAAAAATCGAAAAATAAAATTTGAATTATGATATTATAAATTAGAAAATTGTAACTTACCATGGTTCGGTAGGATGCAGATCCACAGACTTTACTCTCTCTGATCTTTGAGCAAGCTTTCTCTGATACAAAGTTTAACAAGAAGTGACCGTTACTCAGGCAATTTAAAATTTTCAAATCCACAGCCAGCCGAGTTTCTACGAAATCTTTAAAACATTAAAATGACGATTTATCGGCAACCAAGTAGAGAATGCCAAAATTCAGGTAGGAAGAACTACAGCAAACAAAGGGGACTTGGGATCTAATTTTAAGGTACCTTAATTTCCAGTCTGAGAGGCTGCGCAGGCGCGAATAATAAAACCAAAAAAAAAAAAAACGAGTCAGTTGTCATCCAGACACCAGATGTCGTAGAAAACGAAATAGCGTATATAATTCTAAGTCTCACATTCGAATTAATTAGTAAAAAAACCACTTCAGCTCTATCTAATAGACTACTTGATCAGAAATTACGATCAAATCGAAGCGAGTTTGTGCCAGATCTAAGCTGTAACAAAATGCGAAAACGTTTGAGAAATGCAATGGAATAGGAATGCTTACCATTCTTGCAGACTAGATAATATAATAGCTTTGATCGGAACCACGAAATCGAAGATCGAAATCCCCGAGCCCAATAGATCGGAGAGGGAGAGGTAGGAGCAGGGGTTTGGTGTTGAATTGGAGAGAGCTCTGAAAATATTTTGCTTTGTAGTCACGATATAAATATTTACTAAAAATGCCACTGAAGGGGTATCCAGGTGCGAAACGGCGTAGGATAAAGGAAGACACTGTCTGTTGGATCTGGCAATGGTAATCCGTAATATCAATCTGATATTATGATCCGATGGGGATTTAATTAGTCAAAACATTTTCATAATTATGTATTTTTAAATAATTTAATCAGTTTTAAATTATTGAAAATTGTAATAATATCAATTTTTTAAGGGAATTTATATTTATAGTCTTAAAATATATAATAAATTTTACTTATTATCTTAAATCTTATACGGTAAAACTGTATAAAGCGTTATTAAAAAAAATCAAAAATCAAATTCTGAATAAGTTAAAAAAATGTAAATTCTTCTGTTTTTCAAACGTAGATTTTGTCAAATATTTATGAGTAATTAATCAAAATAACACCTAAAATCTCAGCGTATAGACTCTAGCTCCCAATCTTAAGGTAAAAGGACTCATCCGAATCATACCACCACGGAGATCCTTTCAAGCTAAGTGGGCTTTGAGTGATTTTGGAAACGTCGTTGGCGAGCAGAGAAAGGAAACTGGCATTTCTTTTTTAAATGAGCAGTGCTACATCTGATGTAGCCCGGCTGCCCGAGAACCCATCAATAAGGTAAAATATATATATACTATGTTTTTTATTTATTTTTTTATATTCTTAAATATTTTTTAAAAAAATAAAAAATATTTACAATATCATTAAAAAATATTTCTTTAATCACTACGTTTAAAAAAAAAAAATCCTGGATACAAATTCGAGTCCCAAAATATTTCTCTTTTGAAATTATGTTTAATTCAATCCCCTGTAAAGAACTGCAAATGGGAAAATTATTATTCAAGATTACAATTTACAACCATTTTTTTTCCAGTCTCACTCATAGATAGAGGAAGAGTACTACGTGCTCTACGGCTTACGCGGTTGATTGGATCAGATAATTGGTTTTGTATTCGTATATAGGCCAGATAGAAAAATACTACAATTATAAAATGATTATATAAAAATAAATTTAAAAATTAATATTATTTTATATGATATGTTAAATTTTCTTAATAATAAAATAATTTTATAATTTAATATATCAAGTTACATTAGTTTGTGTATTCACTTTTGTGAAATTTTTTTATAGTTAAAAGTATTTTCTCTTCTTAATTACTCCATAGGTCATTTCAAAATTGCGGTAGTCCAAATGGTGTTCAGAACAGTGTATTGCAATATGTCAGACTGAATTTATTAATTTAAACATAGGTACTACTACATTCCGATCCACTGCTAGGACATAGAGATCATCAAAAGCCATTGGAAATATTCGAAATACACCACATGCATATATAGACAGGAGAAACAGTACAACATCCTTGGAGGTAGCTAGCTATAACATACAAAATAATATCTATGGACACGACAAGAAGTAATTCCTTAATCGTGGCAGTTATTTCATATTACACAATCAAAACATCAGCAGCAGCAGCAGGTGATCAAACGCTTCATACATTGATCTAGTCTTGCTCTTAAAGAAGATGGACAAATCTCAACTTCTAAGTACTCTTCAGACTGACCATAATTGTTCCGTTGTCACAACCAAATACAACCCTGAATGGAGTAGGGATCATGATATTAGCAAGGAAGTAAAAGGAACTGGCTAGTATAAGTAAAGTACACATGAGCTGAGATGGAATTAATGATTTTCTCCTCATGTTTTGTGGGTGAGAAAAAGGCAAATTTTATCATGCTCAGGGCAGCAAACTGATAATGGTACTAAGATTATTCATATATTCTCTCACAAAAGAACAGAGAGTTTCATATGTTTGGATGTAACAGTCGCTTAAAGTACCTCTTCCTACAACTTAGAAGCTACAGCAAGCTCACACAAAAAGCTAGAAGAATACAATCTTACCGGTCTGATCCTTTTTTGTATCCAACTACCCAAACTCTTCCGAGATCATAGTTCAATGTGTTCTCGAGCCTGTAAATTATTGAGAATCACTTTAAAACTTCGAAAACCAAAAAATATAGCAGAACCAATTAAAGTCTGACGACAGTAGTTCTAATGCATGCATGTATTTCAATTGGTCTCCTGCATGGTATCAGAATATGGAAAATTTGAATCATGAAGAGTTACCTATAGGAGGTGGCATCCCATATGCGAATAGTTCCGTCCTCTGAACCAGTAATAATTATGGGAAGCTCTGGATGAGCACATATCAATGTAACATTGTGCTCGTGGCCTTCTAGGGTTTGCAGGCAACTTTTGCTTTGATAATCCCACACCTGTTCTCATAAAATTATAGCTAGTCTCAATGAGTAGATTCAAATTAATGATACCCACAAGTGCATATGAAAAATCTCTACATAGCCGAAGAAGAAGAAGAAGAAGAAGAAGATAAGGTTGCGCGCAAACCTTAGCAGTAAAATCATCAGAACCAGTTAAAAGCTTTGTTTCATCGTTGCCAGTGAAGTAATCAACGCAGTTAACACCCTTCGAATGGCCATCCAACGTAAAGATTGGAGCAGGAGAGCTCAGATTCCATACCTAGAAGATCAGGAGCCATTAACATACTTAAAATGAAAAAAGAAGTTTACAATTAGGCCAGAAGTGAAAAGATAAGGCCTATAATACCTTTATGGTTCCATCAAGGGATGCACTTGAAAAAGTAAAGGTGTCTTTTGGGTTGAATGCAACTTGCATTACATAGTGCGAATGCCCCTCGAAAGTTTGGGTACAGACCCAACCCTTCTCCCAGTCCCAAAGCTTTATAACTTTGTCATCTGACGCTGACAGCACATAGGGAAGGGTAGGATGGACGGCCACAGATCTGATGAAATCTTCGTGTGCCTCAAATTCTTTGGTCTTATCCAGTGTGTTGGAATTGTATACCCGAATAAACTTGTCATCTGCTCCAGCAACCACCCAGTGTTCGCGTGCAATGAACTTTGCTGACCTGACTGCAATCACATATATAAAAAAGAATGTCGATCTAAAACATGCCAAGAATACACGCACAACTTCTATGGAAAAGTACTGGAATGTAAAAAAAAAACTACAGTTTGTGTTGAATTTATGCGTGTCATTTACCTGGGGATGACTCAGTGACCTTGAAAGACTTCTCCAGTGTCTGGAATTGGATAAAAAAGGACGTTAGCACCAAATGCTTAGAGAGAGAGAGAAATAATAAATACAAGTCAAAGGTGTTTGAAGCACAACAGCACTCAAAGATCAGTCAAAGGTACGCCTAACATATATAATATTGCCAGCTTACCTGTGACTGGTAGTTCCAGATACAAAGGGTGCCTGAATACAAACTTGCAAGAATCCTGCAACAGAAAGCATTGTGCAGCATACTTTAGATAATGATCAGCAGCTGTAGAAAAATTCATTTTGTTTGATACTTTGATATATAGATGGTTTTCCCCTTTTTTCATGTGTGGGAAAATTAAAAGAGATATGTAAATTACCATGGCTCGGTTGGATGAAAATCCACAGATTTTACTCTTTCTGAGCTTTGAACATATTCTTTCTGTTGCAGAAAACAGCAAGCAGGTGAGTTAAGCAGCTTGAAATTAATTCATTTAACAGAGAGTACTGTCCATTTATGTATGTATAAATAAATAAGAAAAAGCAAATCAAAACAATACCTCAATCTTGAGTGAAAGAGGCTGCAAAGGCATATCGGCCAAAAGTACAAAAATTATTAGTCCAAAAAAAAAAAAAAAAAACTCAAATCGTATAATTCAAAATTCAAGTTTCAAATAAACTCAAAATTAGCTCTATCTGTTAATCCGTGACCGAATATTGCGGCTTTACAGAGAGAACTAATATACATGCAACTCACCATTTTCGCAGTTGATATCTTGGAAGTACTTGATTAAGCCTCTACGTGGTTGGAAAAAAGAAACAATGCTCGTTAACTGGATCGAGTTTGATTGATAAATATTTCTGCAGAATATATGTGCATATATATGCACGTTAGGGCCGGGTTGCTTGCCAGTTAAGGAATGTTCATGCTTGGTTCAACGTCTCGGTTTACCAAACTTCCACGATTTCCTTTGAATGTATACCGTCATCCCTGTGCTCCAATCCGTTGATTTTTCCTACGTGTAAGAATGGAGGGTCAGAGTTGAGCTTCGTAAAAATCTTCCTTGCGTTGTCATCCAATGCATCCATTTCCGTTGGACAGTCAAGATTGGCTTCGATACAGCTTGCGCCTAGACGGTGTCAGTGTGTGGTCGCAGGCAAATTAAGGGTCTTGGGAGATGGGATTGCGAGACGGTCGTGGAAACATCCGCCTTTAGCAGCGCACGTGCTTTGACCACGTTTCATTAGGTGGAATCTGTTAAATCATTCTTTCTATATTGCAAAAGGTGGTACTTGCATTAGAAATTATACAGCAGGTGTTATCCGGGTGTTACGTAATATTCTTGACTCTATTAATGTATGATTCCGATTTCTATAGGCCCTGTGAAACCGATGCTAGGGTCAATAAATTAATATCTAATATTTTTTAACTATTATTTGGGATTTTATGTATTTTGAGCTAAGTATCAAGTGCATAATTCTAACCTAATAGAAATTATATTTGTAATCACAAAATGCATTAGTACCGTATACTGCTTTTAAAAAAAATAAATAAATGAAATTTATATGAAAAGAAAAAATTAATAATAGATCTCACTCTTTTTTAAAAAGAATGCACGGTACTTATACAACTGTATCTAACATTAGTACATTATTCTTTAAAAAATAAAACTATATGTGATTGTGTCCCTTGAGCATATAATCATAAGTATGTGCAATTTTACCACATACTTGAAGGGCATATATCATTTTTATAGATTAATTGAAAGAAATTTTCTCCAATTAAAGTTTTAAAAAAATTTATCCCAATAACCCTACTACCTTATAATCTACTTGTTGGCAGGAATGGGGCCATAAGGCCATTACAGGCGAAGCCCTCTGAAATTAGAGTAGGCCTGCTCCAATTCAAAAAGGATGAAATGAGAAATGTCTCCCACCGAGACGGACTGGGCCAAGACTCTTACCTTTCTTTTTCTTTTTTAATCTTATTTTATAGCATTGGGTTAGCAGTTAGCCTAATTGAGTTTTGCTATATATTATCACGTTTTTATATTTTTTATATATTTTATTTATATAATTAATTAAATCTGTTATTTTATATTAAAAAATATTCTATCATTCATATTATTGAAGTGCGTAAGGAATATGACATTTTTTTGTATAAGGAGTGTGCAAAAATGATTATACTTAAAGTTTTTTATTCTTTTTTTGGCTGATCAAGTAAGAAAAAATTAGGTGAATGACCCTACAACATTTACTGTTATTTATATATAGTTTTTAAATAAAATTAAATATTAATTAAAAATATTGCAAGATCTATTTTATGTATTTATTTCTCCGTAAGTTTAATTATTTTATATATTTGTTTTGATACATTCAAGGAGAGAGGTTTCCAAACCTCTATTTTAGAGACTGAAGATTATGCCAATGAGACCGCATGCTTTTGATAATTATTTTATTTATTTATTTCATAATACTCAGGACCCGTTTGATGATAACGCGAAATTAATAAAGCTTGTAAATCATGGATCCATTGACGATTGGGCGTATGGTTTTTGACTCTTATAATATTAATGAGAGGGCACGTGCTTCCCTTCCCACATAAAAACTTTATAATTTGTTCTTTATGTTATTATTTTTTTATTACCACCAATTTCTAACGAGTGGACATTGGATTATGGACCGACGGAAGCATGATATGTATCCGTAAAATTATCATCGTGAGCAATAAGTGATCATTATGTTCAAACATTATAAAATTTAAACAATGAATTATTTGTTGTATATTCTTTAAAAGGGAAGAAAAGGAAAAAGTAGAGTTTCCAAAAAAAAAAGTTCAAGTAGTACAATCGGGAGCATTGACATTGGTTTCATTAAAGTTATCTTTAAAATTTTAACTAAAAATATATACTTTTCATAAATTCAAAATCATTCAAGCCATAACTTTACATTAGATTATAAAAAAATAATAATATAATAAATATTTTTTTTAATAATATATATATTTTTTCATATTTTGCAACTATAGTAACCATATGTTAATTAATACTATAATTTTTTACTTAAATTATTATGAGAAACGTGGGTATAATATTTTGGAATAAAATATTACTTTTGAAGATGAACAGTGCATCTCCAAATATGAAGAAAGTCTTGAAAATATTGTAGCTCATATTTGAAGTTTCCACCATTCAACTTCTCCAATGTAGCTCATTTTATCTATATTCTTTCAAATTTTGAAAATACACTTACATTGGACTGCGATAAGTGAATGAAAGCAATGGTTCACTTTCTATAGATATATTTTTATATATATTTATAATACTATTAGTATTTACCATTAATGGATATTTTTATTAAATAAATTGAGTTATTAACTTATTTCTATATAATATGCATGCATGGCGCAACTTTACTATTAGTAGATATCTTATATACTTTATGAACATGGCCATTTTAATTACTAGTTGAGAATAAATAAGGAAAATATATAATATACGCACAACTACCTTTATAATAATTTATACAATTTTATTTTAAATAAATGAAATTCTTATAAAAATAATATTTCATAAATATCCTTAAAAATTATAAAAAAATTGTGCGCCTAACAATATTAGGTACTCAATAAATAAAAGATTTTCAGCGTAAAACGTATCAAATATTATAGGCTTGAATCAAGTCTTTTTAGGGGTTTGAGTGCCGCGGCCACTATGATTTGTTTTGTGGTACATATATGAAGATCCCCCAAAGTTGACCTGATCAGTGGATGGAGCACAAAGTACGTCCCCAAGAAAAGCAAAAGTCCATTCAAGAATGATTAGAAGTTCAGAACTAAGAACCCATACACAAAAAAAAAGAAGAAAAGAAGAAATAAAAATAAATAAAAGAAAGCAGAAAACCACAGGAAACAAATGTTGTAAAATCTGATTAAAATGGTATATGCCCAGAATAAACTTGGTCCACTACTGAGCGTCCACCTCTATTATATATGCAGTGGTCATCCATATGGGTAGGGGTTAGACCCTAGTGATCATCAATTCATCATCATCAGTCATGCACTAAAATACATATCAACTTAGGAAGACTCATCTTGTCTCCCGACTAATTTGTTCATTAATATTGCTGGATAGCTCGGTGGGGGTGGGGTACTGGGGTCTTTCCATTCGTTTGGCATGTGATTTTCTTTAGATATGAAGTCATCCCCAGTTTATATATGTTTGGAGCATATATAGTCACAAGGAACCCTCACTTGCCTCTGTCTCTCCTTTAACTTTGAAATAGCCACGAATTAATAAAGGCTACATATAGCTGTATTATTAGATTTTGTTTTTTCCCAGCTACAGCGTACGTACGGCCTTGAAGGTCATTTTGCGGAAGCCATAAACAAGGCATCACATTTAATCATTTATATGTGTGGCTTTCAAACTATCTTTTAATAAATGAACGTCTCAATATATAGAATATGTGTGGGTCAGACTGATGATCTCTACTCTAATATCTTATAAAATTAGTATTTGTTATAAAAATTTAAGTTGATAAGAGGAAACAGATTTAATCATTTATATTTATATTAACAATTTCAATATTAGATCTCTTGAAAAGTTGCATGACACGTTAAAATTAAATCCATATTGAAAGAGTATATGATTTTAATATAATCTCTCTTGGACGATGAATGATGTGAAATTTATTTCATTCTACTACAAAATATCATATTATTAAAATTATTTATATAAATATTAATTATTAATAACATGAGATAGAGCCAAGAAAATATTTCCCATATATAATTTATTTAATCAGGTGTCCTATTGATCATCTTAGTGAGTCTTTTGCTGCTAATTATCATCCTCATTGTATAGTTGTATGAAGGCTCATGACCCAAAGAAATAGCCAATGGCCAACATGAGGTTTTGTGACTTTTAAATTTTTCTGTCAGTAATTTAACTGTTCAAACAACACTAGCTAGCTAGCTAGGTTCTTCCCTGTAAAGCCATCTTTCAACGCACTACTTCATGAAGTATCTGAACAAATAAATTGAGACGTCCATTTCCGGAAACCATATCATCATCTTGCAGGAGAACAGATTCCTGATCAATACCTGAGCCAAATATGTCGGTAACAGGATTAATTCCTTCAAAAATATCCTTTTTGGGGTTCTGATTAATTTGAACAACACATCGACTCGATCCCATCAACTGATACGTATATATATATATATATATATATATATGTTGCGTTTGTTCAAATCAGGACCGCAGAAGTTGACTACAGGAGTTAAAATTCCCAGTGCACCATTATGCAGTCCTGCAGCATGTACGTAAGTTGCGTATATATCAACAACTCTTTTCAACATCAACAGAACGCAAGAATATTTTCCTTTTTCCTTGTTTTATCAGATCATCAATCGATTCGATCGGGAGAGGGAGAGACTGGTCTAAGAGATCAGAATCTATGCAGACAATTGAACCAGGTCCATCAATCGTGGGTACGTACTAAAAAAAAGAAGAAGCTACGTACGTACTCAAAACATTATAAATTTGTTGCATGCTAGCTTCTACCACTCGCCGCGTATATATGTATATACATAGGAGAACGTGATCATCTTGATCCTCTCACATTATTTTTTTTTTGGGGTGGGGGGACAAAAAGGTGGAATCTAACGAAGCAAGCTTAATTATAAATTCAACTGAAGTCGAAGTTATTCTCTTTGCCCTTGACATTATTTACTAGACAGTATCACTACGACTCTTTATTTTACGTGAATGACATTATGACAGTACTAATACGGCTCTTTATTTTACGTGGCAATTAAGATTGTATTTAAATGTTAAGTTGAGTTAAATTTTTATGAATAATAGTGAGTTGAGTTAGTAGAGTAAGTTATATAAAATCTATCTAAAATAAGTTTAAATATTAATATGAGTTTAGTATACTATTTATGGAAAGTTAAAAAAGATTATGAGTTTTACGTATAACGAGGTTGAAAAAGATTGCAAATTTCACGTGTAAAAGTATTTTGAGTTGAGATAAATTACATAATTTGAAAATTTGATATTTAAATATTAGACTCGATTTAAAATTAGACTCAATTGAGCTAACAACCAAATGAGCCTTTGCTATTAATATGTGGTTGATGACAATATTGTTTTGCAGTGTAGCAGTCATCCATGCATGTCATTATTATACATACATACATATATTATATATGTGTGTGTGTGGAAAATGATTTATCCAATAAAAGATTTTATAAAATTAAAGTTATAAACTAGCATGCATAACTTTTATATGACATGTTAGATTATAAAATTCTTTAAATCTCTACTATATATAAAATAAATTAGACATATCATATCAATATATATCAATTTATAAATTTACTTTTATAAGATTCATATCTAAACGATCGAGGTTGGATTAGACAAGGGGGCCACTATAAATTCTACTTTTAGTTAATTTTTGTTGATGTGTAAGTCATTAATCCTTGGTATGGTTTGTATTGTATAGTTATGAATAGCAGTATAATACTATAAATCTCATGTCAAAATTCGTATGTAATGCAATAAGCAAGTAGCAATAATATAAGCGCAAATGGAACTCATATGTGAAAAAACCATTATAGGATAATCAATTGCTAGTATATATAGTGTATAATATGGATTATATATGATGATTCCCGATAATTTTTTGTCGACCCAAGCACTTTCTATATATAATTCATAGATATAACATATAAGGCGTGACATCATCATGTGGGTCTTGCTGTATTTAATGTTGGGATTCACATTATCCACCGGCAGCATTTAATTATGTGGAATCCTCAAATTGTGTTCTTCTATTTCTCTCCAAACCGTAAAAAGTATTTTAGTCAGAAAATTGTATGAATATCCACTTTAAACTTAAAGTAAATAATGCACTGGGTTAGACATACGTACGGCCTTAATATATCTTAATAGCCAGAGCATCCAACTGATCACTGATCAAATGTTCTGTATATACAATTAGTTAGCCACATTCTAATAAAAGGAATCGATCATAAAACTGTGTATCAATATCATTAGAGATTAAACTATAAATTGTCAGGGTTTATATAGAAATATAAATGTTCAGATTACAATTTTTCACCAAGTTGTCTGATCTGTACACGTGCATGGCCGAGTCCTGTATATAAATAATACTATAAACAGTCATTGAGTGTACAAGTATCGCGTAATTATTTTAAAAATAGTAGAGTCTATTATTAAAAAATTATTTTTTTTCATATAATACTCGTATTTACTCATTTTTTTCAAAGAGATTACATAGCGTTTGCGGCGTTGCACACTCTACTACTGCAAATATCATTTGTTTTTATGATTAATTCGTTAGTGGATCATATCCAGTTCCTAACATATATACTGTCATGTGCACTTGCATCCCCTTCAAATATTTATCTTGTACTCTAATATATATACACACACTAGGGAACCACCCCGAGTGCGTTGGCTTTAGAATGCACTTGACATAATGATTTAAATATTAAAAAAATGGTGAAAAAATCAGTAACTTATTTGTTTGGAAAAAGAAAATACAAGATTAACGAAAGGCAAAAAATTAAGATTAAAAAAAAAATATAAACTTCAACAAAGTATGAGCATTGGTTTGCATCCATATTGGATTATCTATTTACTCTCTATATAATAATAAAATATTAATAATTTTTTAATTTTTAATTTTATCACATTTTATAGTTCTACTAATTAAAATATTAATAATAATAATAATATTCTAATCAGATTAATAATATTAAATATTAATATTAATTGTATTCTAATTAAATTAATAATTAATCTTATATATTGAGTGTTTTAAGTATTTTATTAGTTAAATTTACTTAAAGTTGAATTTTATAATGAGAATGCTCTAAAGTTTTTCTGTTCTAAGAGTAAAGTCATTTTAATTTTTTTTATTTAAAAAAATTAAAACAAAAAGAAAGGAAAATAAGTACACTGTCAAAATAAAAAAGACATGAAAAATAGATGTCAATTCTTGTGCGCCATGAGGCTATTAAGGCCTTTTGGTAAAACATGATCCTTCATTAAATTTTACAAGTGAGTTACATGTTAAATAGTCAAAGGTCTTAAAGATCTTTTGGTAAAACAGAATCATTTATTAAATTTTACAAGAGAGCTATATGTCAAATAGTCAAGGGCCCTAAGGGTCTTTTGATAAAATAGGACTTAATAATTTAATTAACGGAAAAATAAAAAAATTTAACGAAAAAATAACAAAAATTATTATTCACAATTAGATAGCCACTTATTATAATACTAGGTGGGAGTAACGTGCAAAGCACGTTTGTCTAATTTTATGAAATGATTATTTATAAAAAATAATATATATTTTATAAAAATTATTGATGTTACTTAATAATTTAAGGCATATTGGAGAAAATAAAAAAATTAGTTCAAAATATCATATAATCCAATACATGTTTATAACATCTATAATTTTAGCAAAGATGTATGTGAAAAATTTAATAAAAGTCTAACATAAACGGTAGTTCAAAATATGTGTCGTTTGATGTTTATATTATAATTCATCAATTTATGTCATCCTGTAGACAATCAATAGAGACAACATTGAAATTCTTATTTTGCTGTTGGTTGAGTTGATCAGGGACAACACAAAGTTAAAACATAATCTTTTTATAAAATTTGTGGTATAATATTTTCTATATATAGCATATATATAAATCATAAAATATATTTTGAAATTGTTGGCCGAATTTACTCTTTCTTGATTAGCTCAAGAATCACGGTCTTTGTCACGTGCCTATCATAGCAAGCCTATGTATGGAATATGACTTAGCGGAAGCTACGTCCTACTACCATGGGAAAAAAAAACACTTGATTAAACACACTTGTATTATATATTATATGAGATTTTTAAATTTGGAATACTCAATAATCTGAGTTAATGAAACGTATAATATATGTATATTATACTTAGAAATTCACGTCTTATGCACCTAATACACGTGTATATGTTAAGGAGAAAGAGAAAAATATAATAACTAATCTTTAATTACTTATTATTATATAAACTATTAAGTATTATAATTATTAATGAGATTAATAAATCATATAACAACATTGAATGCTATCTCTCTCAACATTTATGTCTTCATTTTATGTGACAAACCGTTAAAACAAATTGTGTTAAATTTAACGGAAAAACAAGAAAAACCGTTAAAACAAGATTTTCCGTTTCATACACACTTTTTATATATAAAAGATATATATATATCAACCCTTATATGCGTTGCAAAGATAATCTATATAGCTAATTACACGCATGTAGCACTAGCTTAGTTTCCCGACTCCGATCAATCCAACATCTTTATAATTGGCGGCCAAATTAATCTCAGCCATTCCTTAATTTGCCACAGCCCACAGCAACGCAGTATATATGGAAAAATATTCCGCTTATCATTCTTTACACCACACATTAATCATTAGATCATATTTTATTTATACAAAGATATAACTAAAAAGATAATTAAATCACATTCATGCCATTATAGTATAAACATTATATATTATAATTACGGGGTGAGTTTGGGAGATAAGCCCAAATTTAATGTATATATATATATATAGAGCAACATATGAATTTTGAAGTTTGGTTAGCTCCATAATTCTTTCCATATCACCACACTCTATACGGAAGCCCACACAAATATTCCAATTTCTACCTTTCAATTAAATCAAAATAATAACAATATTTTACTAAATAATTTTATAAGAACCCTAAAATAATCTGCAAATATTTGTTACTAATGCCTGATATAAATCCAAAACAAGCACCAAATGAGTGTACGTACTGTTGCGCATGTGTATTGATGAGTTATTCTCATGACACTCTTGTTATTATTTTTTGATTTATTACAAATATTAGGTAAAAATAAGTAGATAAAAAATATCTTACAAATTAAAGCCATTTGATATGAAAAAGAAAGAGTCGTGTGAATTTTACAAATTATCCAACAAATTAAACATATATTCTTTAACAATTCTATACGTTTAATAAAAGTATATAATATAATGTACCTAATCATCGCTCAAATCCTACTAATGACCAAACTGACCGTGACACGTGGACATAGAAGCAACTGCTCAAAAACTGACACCCTGGGACATAACTCCCATATTTTGTTCTCTCTCTTCACCTCTGGTCCTATAAAATCCCTCCATTCTGTCTTATTTTTTCGTGCAACACCTCTGAGTAGTTCCTTTGCTTCGTAGAACCAATCCCAATAATCAATTTTCCTGGTCTGTGGTTGTCATTTACAGACAACATGGGTGTCAACTCTAATAGAGTGGAACACTTTGCATGTCCAGAGACCAATCTGATAATCCCGGCAGAGTTGGTAGCAATGCCACCATTACAAATCCACAAAGTTTGCTTGCCACCAGAGCAAAGCACTTTCCAGAAACTAAAGCACAGGGTCTCCGAGATCTTTTTCCCTGATGATCCACTTTATAGATTCAAGAACCAGACATGGTTCAGGAAGTTGATTCTGGCTCTTCAGTTTCTGTTCCCTGTATTCCAGTGGGGGTCTGAGTACAATGTTAGTCTTCTGAGGTCCGATGTCATATCTGGTCTGACAATTGCTAGCCTGGCCATCCCACAGGTGAGACAAATCCTCTATTCTCACTCTGTGTGTCTGTGTAGTCACTATAGGCGTTTCTGGTTCAAGAAAAGTTCTCTTTGTAAACCGCTGCAGAGACGTCTTAAACTTCTTCTACTAATCAGCTTCTATCGTGTCAGCGGTGTAAATGATCTTTGTGGACTTGCATATAAAAGGAATTAGTCATTCAATGAAGTATGGTGGACAGAGCAGTCTCAGTTGTGCTCTGCATATATTCCATTTCTATCAGATCATACGAGTGGTGGAACATATGAGTTGTATTTTCAGAATTTGTTTCTATTGATATCACAGACATTTTACTTGGCATTATCTCGGCTTTGAACATGATGTTGTCTTTAAACCTCCAAAATATAACTTTTATGTTCTGAAAAATTATGAGTATTTTGCTATTATTTTTTGTTTTCTTGTGATCTAATCTAGTTTGTGATTCTTCAGGGAATCAGTTATGCAAAACTTGCAAATTTGCCACCAGTAGTGGGGCTATGTGAGTATCAATTTCTACCCCATGTATTCTTTATATAATTTAATAAATTAGCCAATAATATAAATGACTGTTTGGATGGTAAGGTTAACGTGAACTGACCTGGGTTTCATGCAGATTCAAGCTTTGTGCCCCCATTGATATATGCCATACTTGGAAGTTCTAGACATCTTGGAGTTGGTCCTGTCTCAATAGCATCTTTGGTAATGGGATCAATGCTGAGCGAGGTAGTCTCTCCTGGAGAAGAGCCAATTCTTTATCTTCAATTGGCCTTTACTGCCACCTTCTTTGCTGGTTTATTTCAGACTTCTCTTGGTCTTTTAAGGTATCAATTATTAATAACCTCAAAGAATATTTCACCCTTTTTTCTTCACAAAAAGTTTAAGACAAATTAATAAACAGAAGAGAGTCATCTCTCTCTCTCTCTCTTTCTCTCTCGCTGAACTTTTGGTTGATTTGGACTTGTGAATTACAGGTTAGGATTTATAATTGATTTTCTCTCAAAGGCAACTCTAGTTGGGTTCATGGCTGGTGCAGCAGTCATTGTGTCATTGCAGCAGCTGAAAGGATTGCTCGGAATTGTCCACTTTACTAGCAAAATGCAAATGATTCCTGTCATATCCTCTGTTTTGAACCAGAAAGATGAGGTAAGACTCGTCACCAAGAACTGGACACTTTTTTTATGCTCTCTTTTAATAAATCTAAGCAACTCAACCATAGAAATAACTAGTACAAGGACAAGATGCCGATTTTCTCCATGGAGAATCATAGCATATATTTTCCAAAATATGCAACAATTCCTCTGGACAAAAGTTTGAAAGAGTTGGTTTCTTTGTGACAAACTTTTGCAGGTGTAATTGTTGGAAATATTAATGAATTTTTTTAAAGAAATCGAGGAAATTTATATCCACTGAAACCAGAATAATGCGAAAATAAAAGAGATATTGTTCTCCTTCACTTTCCATCACCAATACCATTTATAGTGACATCGGGTACAATTCAATTATTCATGTGCAGTGGTCGTGGCAAACCATTGTCATGGGTTTTGGTTTCCTCCTTTTTCTGTTGATTACAAGGCATATTGTAAGTGTTCTGTTGCTCCCAATGAACATATATAAAATCTGTCAACATATTCTTTTTTTTTAATATTGTATTTTTTTTAATTAATCAACACAGAGCATTAGGAAACCAAAGCTATTTTGGGTCTCAGCAGCAGCACCATTAACGTCGGTTTTGCTTTCAACCTTGCTAGTTTTCCTCCTCAAGTCTAGGGCTCACGGAATTCAAGTTGTAAGTACTACGAGTAGCAGCATTATTATTCCAACTTTACTCTCTCTCTTCTTTTATTTATTTTTATTATTTTTTTGACAGATTGGCCACTTGCCAAAAGGCGTTAATCCTCCTTCACTAAACATGCTATACTTCAGTGGCCCCCATCTTGCTGTTGCTATTAAAACTGGCATTGTGACTGGGATCTTATCTCTCACTGTAAGTTGTCAAAAACTAGAATTTACTTCTTAAAATAGATTTTGCTGATTTGGGTCTTTTTTTTTTCAAGTATTACTTATTGGACATGGCATAATTAATTTAAAAGAAAATTATAAAATTTGAATATTACAAATCAAATTATGCCACGTGGATGATGATGTGTAGTATAAGGGCCTTCAAATAGTATTACTCTATATGTAGCAAAGATATTACACATCGAGGTCATGTTTCAAAATTTTACATTTTTTCTGTTATAGGAAGGAATTGCCGTGGGGAGGACATTTGCTGCTCTGAAAAACTACCAAGTGGACGGAAACAAAGAAATGATGGCTATTGGTATCATGAACATTGCCGGTTCATGTTCTTCATGCTATGTTACTACAGGTAATTATCATACCCTAAAGTTATTAAGAACTTATTCTGCCATGTGATAATCACACTAAAGTTATTAAGAACGGGTATTTTCTGTTTTATTAATCTTTCAGGATCATTTTCTCGATCTGCTGTAAACTATAACGCTGGAGCACAAACAGCAGTGTCCAATATAGTCATGGCTTCAGCTGTGGTTGTGACCCTGATATTTCTCACGCCACTGTTTTATTACACTCCAAATGTCATCTTAGCGGCCATCATCATAACAGCCGTGATTGGACTAATCGATTATCAAGCAGCATACAAATTGTGGAAAGTTGACAAACTTGATTTCATGGCCTGTTTGTGTGCCTTTCTCGGCGTTCTTTTTGTTTCAGTGCCACTAGGTCTTGCCATCGCGGTAAACTTTCTACTGCTTTGAGATTTCATTCTCTGGAGTCCCTGATCTTTTGGGCAATGAATTAGGCAAGAATAATAAAGAAAAAAGAAGGAAAGAAAACGGCATGCTTGTTCTCTTTTTCCCATATATGATTTCATCCTATGGTGAAAAGGTAACCAAAACTGGGCCCTTCAAAATTTTTAGGTTGGAGTCTCTGTTTTCAAGATACTCTTGCATGTCACCAGGCCAAACACCATGGTTTTAGGGAATATCATGGGTACTCAAGTATACCAAAACCTCATCCGGTACAGAGAAGCTTCAAGGGTCCCTTCCTTTCTCATTCTTGCTGTTGAATCTCCCATCTACTTTGCAAACTCGACTTACCTGCAAGAAAGGTAAGCTCAATTTTGCACACACTCAAAATATGAAATGTTATATTCTAATCAAAATATTTATGGCGGCTGAGGTGCATCTAAGTAGTAACTTTTCGATCATGGGTTTCAGACGCTGCATCTGCAGTTATCTTTAGCCCTGCATGGGTCTAGAAAATACAAGGCATACTCTCAAAAGATTTCCTTGAATTGGGATCCCTGACTGACTGGATTTCTTGGCACAGGATATTAAGATGGATTCGAGAGGAGGAAGAGTGGATAAAAGAAAATAATGGGAGTCCATTGAAATGTGTAATTTTAGACATGACAGGTACTTCAGTTATCCGAACTTGAATATGTAATAGTTTGCTCACACAAGCTTGAGTTATCAGTATGCTTGCAAGTGTTCTTCCACATTTGGCTAACCGAGACCTTATTCACTCAGCTGTGACAGCCATAGACACAAGTGGTATTGACACAATCTGTGAAATCAGAAAGATGCTGGAGCAAAAATCACTCAAGGTAAACAAGTAGTGATGACGGCAATTTCAGAACCTCCGATTTAGGAAAACATTTCTATAACCTAGGTTTTCTCATTCAATATCTACCCTTTTTTCTATGCAGCTTGTGTTGGCAAATCCAGTTGGATCGGTGACGGAAAAGCTTGATAAGTCGGAAATCTTGGAGACCTTCAGGTTGAACGGACTCTATCTCTCTGTTGGAGAAGCTGTGGCCTATATATCGTCTTTGTGGAAGGCTTAGCTAAGCCATGCCTTACAAAAGGGCTTCTGCAGGATAATGGAAAAGAAACGAAGTCATTGCAAGCACTAGCAGATCTTGGCAGCCTAGGAAGAGTTCTTGTGAGGACTCAGGATAGAATTTTTTATTTGGGCTAGTTTCGCCTGTGAATTTTCATCTTTCATCATCTTTTTTTCGTTTTTCCCTCCTTCCATATTACTGGAAAAGAGGTTAACTATGCTCTTCTCAGAAGAAATTCTGAGGTTCAAATTTTTACATTTCCCCCAAAGAGATGCCAAAAAATAAAAAAAGATGTTGGCCTGCAACTAGAAAGACTCGGTAATAATAAGAACAATGGTTTACCAAAGTTGCTGTGCGCGCGCGTGAGCGTCTCATTTCTCTATTTAACGTTCTCATCAAGTCATTTTTCCAGTCCTCGACGTTAATGTTTAGAAGAGACAAGTCTGATAGGATAAGAAATAAAAACATTGGTTCAAGAAGACATGCATTGCAACAATAGTTATAAGACGAAGGAAAAGCCTTCTAAAATAGGTTTGACTAATGAGCAATAAATATCAGAGTACAGATATTTTGGCCACGAAGGCATCATGAAAACGAGAGGGAGGTCATAAAACACGGGCCAACACGGGCCAGAAGAAGAAGAAGAAGATGACAGTTCCAGCAAACGACACATGAATATACAGCGGAATTACAAGAAAGAGATCAAGCAGCCTAAGAAGTTCCAACTTCCAAGGAGACCGTATTATTGTGTTTATGTTTACTCGCTTTCAGATCTGTGAGTTTGTTTGAGTAAGACATAAATATTTTGAGTAGGTGAGACACAAGCATCATATATTGGAATCAATATACAAAACTCTACACGTGATTATAAAGTTTGGCCAATTGCACAATGGAACTGGCAACTCATCCAATTGATCAACTTAAAAAATAAGAACCAAATAAAAGAACATTACATTAAACCCGAAATGTTATCAGAAGCACGATAAGAATCGCATTTCCAAACATTTTTTCCGAAATGGAAATGCATTACACATCCGAAACTACCTACAAGTATTAACCATTTCCTTGACGCAATGTGCCGAGTCTCTTTTCCCTCGTTCTTCCCCCATCTTCTAAACACCATCTTATTTTCTTTGGTCATCTCCCATCACATCTAGCAGCGTAGGAAAGAATCCAAAGACGAAGGAACTCGTTTTCCTCATCACATATAAGATCCACTACTTCATAAGTTTGATCCAGGGGATCCTCCTAATTATTTTGAAGAAACAGCCATTACAGAAAATTTGTCCTCGTCTATCCAGTTTGTCTAACTAGTCAAACATCTGCATGGAAATAGTCTCAAATAAATTCTTCCAATACTAAAAGACCGGGTAAAATAAGTAACTCATGCAATTTTCAAGATAGATAAATGGATAATTTGAAGTCGACTTCCACAAATATTAATCTCTCTGTTTTCAGAATACATAGAACTTGACTACAATAAAACCTGGGTTATATCCCTTCTCCCAAACTACAGTTGAAAGCAATAATAAACTGTTTAGACTCTTAGAGGCTTATGAAGAAGTAGAACTATGGCCCATCAAAATCCTACACAAAACACAGATGAATTTTAGTATTAAAAAATGTCTCTACTCAAGCATTCAATCGGACAGAAAAAATAACAATTTCACAGTTCTTATTATTAATCCAATGAATACACAAATGTCAACCAACTTCTTGCATGAATGCAAGGGGACTAAAATCAGATCATGCTATCAAACAATAGTGAACCAGGGTACATCAAATGGTGCTGGACAGAAATATAACAGTAAAACAAACAGTTATGTAAACTGATGGCTCTTTGAGATCATGCATGCAAGCTGTGATCAACCTGCAAGGGAATCAACAAATGACAATTGCTCATAGAAGAGAAGGTTGAAACAATTAGATAGGCATCACGAGAAGGGGGGGCAGCAGAAACTGAAAGTTTCACTCAATATAACAAGCATACATGTCTGCAAACGTCACGTCCTGGATTATGCCATGGCGATAAAAATTAGGACGGAGTCACTTTCATCATTTTCCAACAGTAAGAGAAACCATTTGAAGAGCAAATGCAAATGGTGATCATTAATGCTGTTACAATTCAAAAGGTAATGGAAAATAAGACAGCATAGCAGCACAACATCCAACATAGGAAGTTGAGTGCCAGAACAACAGGAAAATGCATTAGAGAATAGAAATTCATCATTGCAAGAGAGTACTTGGCAGCCACTACTTTGTATAAACAGGAACAGATTTAACATAAAACTTTAACAGCAATGAAAAACACGGGGGGAAAAGAATTTTTCTAGACAAGTAATGTACAGAAGAAAACTTCTTAACTTGAACGGTATCGTGTAATGGGAATCTCTTGCAGTTCCCGTTTTCTGCACAGATGTTCACCTAGCAAAGCCATCACTGCAATTCCAGTACCATTCAGAACCCACCAGGTTATTGAGGAAGGCCAACCTCCATAGACAATGCATATGAAGAGATGCGTGATGTAAACAGTGGCTGAAAAGTCTAAGCACTTTTTTGACCTCTCAATCAGAGAAAGCATATATGCTGCTCTGCACAAACAAGAAAGGTTTGCTAATCAATGAGACAAAACTACTATTTATCCTTTTATTTAAATAAAAAGATGATAAACATTTGCAACCCACAAGCATGCTTTGCCAAATTCTCTTTAGTATCTAAGATAGTCATTTCATAATAAGTTTTAGCATGTTTTTTTTTATTGGTAAACAAAATTTTATTGATCATAAAATATACAAAGGTCCCAAGTATACAGGACATATACAAGAGCACCGCCTATGCATGCTAGTTTAGTGAATTCACGAAAATTCATGCCATATAATCAATTGCAATCGACCAATAGAGTAAAGAATTGAAACATAGATTTCTAAGCTCATCCATTGACCACTCTCAATCTTCAAAGCTTCTTTCATTCCTCTCCCTCCAAATACACCACCATAGACAAATTGGAACCATTTTCCATACCATTGCAATCTTAGAGTTGCCCTAAATGCCTCACCAAGGAGCTAGGAGGTCAATTACCCTTTTCAGCATCACCCAAGTTAGCATATAAAACTAAAATTTACTACATGAACGCAGAAACATGAAGCCATAGGGCATTTCCTCAGACAACATAAACAGCTTGTGCACTTAGCATTACCCATAAACAGCAATGTTTGATTCCAATTCTACAATGCTTTTATAACGACCCAAGGAAAACCTGATCTTTCCTACTGAATTCAGTGTTACAATCTCTCCTACTTCACAGGTCATTTGTGTAGTAGCAAGGCTCAAGTCCTCCACTTTTGGTGGGGGATTGGCTCGGTAATATTGGTAATGACCCAAGGAAAATCCAAGATACACATATGGCCTCATACTCCAAAATGATTAGTTAAATTTACAATTGGAGCTCCTTGAAATAATAATAAATCCTATGACATTCTCTGTTTCAATTAATATGAAATCTTATTCACCGCCCTTTTTAGACCCAGCGTTCCGGCCTCCATTTTTTCAAGTTTTGTATCGCAAAGTGCATAATTTGTTTTTTGATCGGTGGCATAATAGTTTTTAAAGGAAAGGGCACATTTTAAAAGCAAACAACCAAGTCAAACCATCACAAATACAACCTGTAAAAGCATACAACACTTTTAAAGACAGAAAAGTGGCATGGAGTTCTTACCCTGCAAGCGAGCTGAACAGAAACGAAGCAATGACACACCACCCAGTTACTGTAGAGGTAGTGACAGTAGCAAAATCAAAGAAATATTCGAGGCTCATACGTGGCACACGATTCCCAACAAGCATTGTCAAGAATACTCCAAGAGTGAGATAGTATAAGCATTGAAGACAAACAATTTGGGCAACAATGAGCCAAGGGTCCCATACTACTGAACCATAGAACATGACTACAAGAACCTCTTCTCAGCCACCCGAAACCGCCCACAAATGTCGCAAGTCACAACAATTTGCTTCTTCGCAGTATTTAACACCCAATTCTCAAATCCTCAACAGCTATCCTCTTTACCTATAATCCTTAACTCTGAGCAACTATCCAAAGAAAATTTAATCCTTCAATAACCAAAATCAAAACCCAAATCGATCTGAGCCCAATGTTCTCAATCCCGCTCCTACGTTTACGTTCCCGGTACTCAAGCCATACCCATGGGCCTTATATTTGGATATATAGTCAGCCCCAGATCCAAAAAGAGAAAATCCCCAGTAAATGTAAACAGTTGCAGAAGCAAGCCCTAGTTTTTTTCTCAGATTGAAAAGAAATTCAGATTTGCATGAACTTGGATGAGACGAGCGGAGAAAGTTCAGACAGAAAATCAATTACTTAAACTAAACGGAGGAGAAGGAGGAGAACAAGCAGTGGGTCGTGAGGAGGAAGCAGACCGTTTGAGAACCATAAGAGAGTGGAAGAGCAAATAGCCTTTTGGAGTCTCTGTCTCAACGCTTTGGAAGTTCGGAGTATCGGACACGGGTTTTTCCTTCCATTAAATTCAGGGGGGGAAAAAAACTAATTTTTTTGCCGAGATGATAAACCATTCTCTCCAAATCTATTCTACGAAGGATTTTATTAGATATAAGTGCAGTAACGTATTAATTTTATATATTAATATTGATATTTTTATATTTAAAATTTAAATTAATATTATTTTTAATAAAATTTATTTTTTAACTTATCATATTAGATTGATATATATTATAGTGTAATTATACTTATAATTAAATTTTTCTGCCAATTTATATATAATTAAAACATAAAATATACAAATGAAAGAACAACACAGAGATGATGGACCTAATTATCGATGAATGAATGATTGATTCGAGGGGGTATTATCAATTCATGACATAATAAGTTTCATATCAGTCAATTTTGTATGGAGATTTGATAGTAATTCGATTATTTGTTGATCAGAGTAACGTTAGGTTGAAGTTTTAAATATATAAATTTTTTTTAAAAATATAAATCTCATAAAAAGCTAAATTTCTCATTTCTTTTTATTTATCGTGAATTCTACTTTTTTATAAATAAAACTTATACGAAACTTTAGATTTGGAGCTTGTAATCATTTCTGGTCCTGCGATACACTTCTAAATCAGTGATTTGTTGGGAATATTCTTTGGCTCACGCGAATGGATTCTCAACTATATATCTCTCTATAATAATAAGCGCCTATCGCGCTTCTACAGAAATGAATAGTGAATTCACACATTCTATTTTTTTTTCTTCCGTATTTATTATATAGTTACTTTTTTAACCTTTTATTTTCTTCCTTTGTGTCCGTTTATATAATAATGTTTTGGTCTTTAGTGAGGTTGTGTCAGTTATATTTTTTCATTGGTCTCTCTCTTCTCTCTTATCTCTTTGTCTCCGCTCTCCATCTTGCTGAACCTCTCTCTCTCTCTCTCTCTCTCTCTCTCTCTCTCTCTCTCTCTCTCTCTCTCTCTCTCTCTCTCTCTCTCTCTCTCTCTCTCTCTCTCTCTCTCTCTCTCTCTCTCCGTTTATTCCTCTTCGCAGAATCTCCATCAAGTTTTTTATGCTTCAACACTTAATTTCTTACTTGTTCCTCTTATTTCCAGGAGGCTGCTAGATTTTTGCAATCAAAAAGTGAGTTAATCTCTCTCTCTCTCTCTCTCTCTCTCTCTCTCTCTCTCTCTCTCTCTCTCTCTCTCTCTCTCTCTCTCTCTCTCTCTCTCTCTCTCTCTCTCTCTCTCTACCTTGGGTTTCTCAAAGAATTCTTAGCCAAGCTAATGTGTTCTTAAATCAAATAGAGGTATTGATCAGGAGGTCGAATACAAGCCTCTACCTGCAGGCCCAAGCACTAGCACTCGTTCAAAGACCAAGGAATCTGAAAAGGCAAAGGTGAATACTCAGTCAATCCTTACTTGACTCGTGATTTTTATAACTGGCATCTGTAACATTCCCAAGTCTCTATTCTTGAGAATATTTACTGGAAGGAAGTTGGTGTACTTTTTGTAGTGTGGATCGTTGTCCTTGGACTGCATATCACCAAGGTTTTAATCAGTTTTGTGCATACTTTCTTTCTAGAAGTACTCTATGATTAGTTTTCCTTTGCTTCTCTCATCAATGAGCTAGATTGATGGATTTCTCTTGTGATGAATACAAAATCATACAACTACTTGTTCGGTGCTGTATTGGGTACTAAACAAGCCTCTACCTGCAGGCCCAAACACTAGCACTAGTTCAGAGACCAAGGAATCTGAAAAAGCAAAGGTTAGAATACTCAGTCAATCCTTACTTGACTCGTGATTTTTATAACTGACATTTGTAACATTTCCAAGTCTCTATTCTTGAGAATATTTACTGGAAGGAAGTTGGTGTACTTTCTGTAGTGTGGATCGTTGTCATTGGACTGCAAATCGCTAAGGTTTTAATCAGCTTTGTGCATATTTTCTTTCTAGAAGTACTATATGATTAGTTTTCCTTTGCTTCTCGCATCAATGAGCAGATTGATGGATTTCTCTTGTGATGGATACAAAATCATACAATTACTTGTTCAGTGCTGTATTGGGTACTAAACCTATTGCAGGTACCTTTAAACAACTTCAACGAGAATAGAAGAGCTATGGGCTTGGATGCTAAGATTCTTGAAAACTATTGCTTGAACATCTTGGTTATGGTCTATTTTCCTTTTATCATCCTCAGATCCCAATAACTGTTGGAGTGACTTCATATGAAGCCCTGAACCTGTACAAAGGGCAGAGAGTGATAGCATCAAAGGGAGAAGCAGACACAAATTGGCGAGTGCACCAGCTGGTTCTTTATTGTGCATGTGGAATATTAGCCGGCGTAGTCGGAGGGTTGCTTGGTCTTGGTGAAGGATTCATTTTGGGTCCACTTTTTCTGGAGTTGGGAGTCTCTCCTCAGGTGCGTTGGGTGCTTCGAACAGATATTCATATATTTTGAGAGATCGTGTTAGATGTCAGCGTTGTTAATTTTTTTTTTCCCTTTCGGCTGATCATTATTTTTTATTTTTCTTTCAGTCTCCTTTTCTCTGTTCTTTTTCTCTTTTGTTTGTTTTTTCTTCCATCGCGGATCTGCAGAAAAATGAATACATGTTGTTCATTTTCTACAAATCCAAGTTAATGTACATTTTTTTTAAAACCTTTTATTTCGGTTGTTGGTTTTCTTCCCCTATAGATCCGAACATATGTTGATATATTTGAAGAGATCGTGTTCATATCTCAGTGTGCTTAATTATTATATTTTTTTTACCTTTCCAGTTGATCTGCTAAAATTTTGCATTAGCGGGCCGAGCTCGAGTCAAGCTTCGCCATTTGCTGACTCTGGTATGCTACATCTTGATTTTGGCACTTTCAATTCTGTTCTTGTGGTCAAACACATCCACCTTCATCCAAAAGTAAGGCTACTCTTGTTGTGGTTGTTTAATTATTTCAATTTCTCTATTTTGACTCGTTTTGCTCGTACATTTATTTGATCATATAGACGTCCACCACACATTCCAAAATTCCATATCCCAGAGGAACCACTTTTAGAGTTTACTGCAGCTCTGAGGATAGAGATCAATCGTGCTTTTGTTGTTCAGCGTGATATTGCGTCAGGAGCCATTAATCTCATTCATTATTTTTTAATCATACATTTATTTATTATTTATTTGATCAATCGTTAACCTTGATTCCACTACTATTACTACATCACTCTTAATCATCCCCACCCCCGCTGCCCCTGGCCCCCCTTCAATTTTTTATTTATGAAAGTACGACATAAGAGTGACTCCATCCATGAATTAATATTGTAATGCATGAAATCGTAATTCGTAAAAAGATGACGGATTTTTTATTTTATTTTTTATATTTTGGGATAATTTAATTAAGATATCTTATTCCTTGAAAGCCGGATAAAACATTATTACTATTAGAGAACAGATCTGTGAAATATTTTAGAGAGCGAGAGAGAGGCTTTTAAAAACTCAAGACGTGCTCAAGAGCGGAATCTGAGGATCATTGACCTACTCATATGATGGAAGTCTATGTTCCTCTCATGCAATATGCACGCAATTTTCCATTTTAGTGCAATTTTTCAATATCAGTCGCATCATGATATATGGGGAATCTTGTGCTTATCCAAAATTATAAATGTAACTTTCTTCTTTCTACTTTTGACTTTTAAGACACCTTTCGTTGGATTATTTGCTTTGTCGTTTATTATTTTTCAAGTTTTTTGCAGACATGTGGGACAAACTAATTTTTAAGAATAAGTCATGCGTTCTTATCGCTAAAAATTACTATTTCTTACTAATATACGAATCTATCATTGTAGTGTGGGGACACTCGCAATCTATTGTGCTTTCTATTTATCCCGTGATAATATATTATGGAGTATAATATAGGAAGTGGGTAGGGTCGGTTGCAAGGGTTGTGGGGTCCTTTTCCTTATCTTACATCTCTTTCATGTTTCAAAGCAAAAACTATAAAAGCAATTTGCCCAAAGTTTGACAATAATGCTTCTCCAACGAAAGCAACCACTCACTTATTCTCTCTCTCTCTAGATTGCTTGTTTGCTTATGTCCAATGGAAACGAAATAAGTATTAAAAAAGACAACATGTTGATAAGGTAGCAGCTAGCTAGCTAGCTGTAATTAATGATGTTATTAGCTAAATTGTATCAAATCTGTAATGGATTTATTATATAATAATATATGATATCCTTTCATAACAATGCAATTAACCAAACTGTGCTTGATAATTAATTTTTAATTTTAAAAACAGGTGGCGCCTGTCCTAGCTAGTTTATATATATATATATATAAATGAAAGTATGCTGCTCTAAGTATACTATTTCAAGTCACCGCTTATTAAATTTATTTTTTTTATTTAATAGTTAAAAAAGTGATTATTAATGTATTTATATATTTTTTTATATTTTTTAAAAATATTTGAAAATGATAAATAAAAAAAATTGGAAAAATATAAAACATTAATTTTAGCCTAGAGGTAACTTGCAGCGATTAGCTGCAAGCGGCATAGTAGCACCGCTCATATATATATATATATATATGTGTGTGTGTGTCTCTGTCAATCTAGTTAAGGTGAGTACAGCTTGCTATAGTACACTTATTGAGCAAGATAAATTACTTATACAAGTCTTAAATAGACAATTACAATATATAAGTCATTGTAAAAAAGTAGACACCACCTACAAAAATATAAAAAAATTATTCTTTATTAGTGGAATCTAATTTTTTTTTATAAATGACTTGTATTGGATTTGTTTATTTGAGACTCGTACATAGAAAGAAGGAAAAATGATATATGACTAGTTTAAAATAAGTATTTTAACAAATGAGAGATGTGGACCGCATAGCGCAGTGGATTAGCGCGTTTGACTTCGGATCAAAAGGTCGTGGGTTCGACTCCCACTGTGGTCGCACTCCTACAGCCGTGCTGTTTTTTTTTTTTTTCATTTGAATTACAAACAAGTCCTCGTTTGATTTGAAAGGGTGCAGCACCAGTGGGACGATTTATACATTACATAAAAATTTATACTTGGCTTTCAAATCCTTCAGAGGCTATCTTGATGTCAGCCATTTTTCTAATCTTTGGTTGAAGATTCCATACAAAGGATGCCCACAAAAGTTTAGGGTTAAAAAAAAGAAGAAATTTACTTGTCGAGTTCAAAATTAAAGAACTATCCCTCCTGATAAAGAACTACGTGATTCACTCAGTTGACTGGCTTAGCATGAAGAACCAACCATCCCTCCTGAAATAACCAATTCAGGAATTGCAGAACAATGACCCATTTTGTTTTATATTGATGTTGATAGATTATAGTAGGTCTTATAGATGCGTTGAAATCAGCAAAAGGATACATCTGCACATGGATTTCAACCCAATTGCAGATTCTTTACTATCCTAATGCGGACTACAAATTCCTTGAACCCAATTGCTTCTTTGTGAACAACCAGTCTCAGAAATGTACTACCAGCAATGCTTGAATCAATATTACATTATATAAACAAAATTTGAAAACATTAATCCAGAATACTCCACTAGTAAAAGAATGTCCAGAACTTGATACTGGACATTCAAAAACATACTACACTTGAAAGCATGCATACATGCTCAACTTATATCATCTCTCATCGTCATATTTGTACAGTGGAAAATTTTCCCAAAAATTTTTTTTACAAGCCTGAGAAGAACAGAGCTCAAGATAAACTCGCATCTGAGGATACATGCAAATTTAAAGATGGGGAGGGAAAAGGATTGCTACGAAGAAGATACTAGTGCACTACCTTACTGGGAACTGGCCTTTTTCCTCCTACTATTTCTCCTTGGAGTAACAGTGATAGTGCCTTCAGCTTCACCTTGCTTTGGTTGTTGTTGCTGGTTATTTACAAGAGACTTTGAAGAATTTATTTGACTCTTTAGCCGCAATATTTCACCCTTGGCAGATGCCAATCCCTCCTCCAGTTTATTTGCCCGCTTCTCCAACCTCACCCTTTCCTTGCCAACTCTCATGACAAGGTTATGTGCATCTTCCAAGTTTTCTCGGGCCTCTTTCGATATATTCTTTTGCTCTGTAAGAGACTTGTAAAGCAACTCTTTTCCATCTTTAAGGCTGGAAATTTGAGAATTTGCCTTCTCTAGCTCGCCTGAAAGAATCAAATATTTTCGGTTCATCTCATCAAGTGATTTGGTAGCCTCCTCCAGGTGTTTTTCGAGAGATTTCCGGGCCTCTTTTTCCTTCAAGATTCGTTTCTCCCAAGCTTGAAGTTCTTTGTTTAAGGAAGAAACAACCTTTTTTTCTTCTATTAAATCATTGGCTGCAGTTTCTGCTTTTTTATACAAATCAACCAGTTCCTTCTGTAAGCTATCACGATTTTCTACCACGCCTGCCAGTTCATGGGATGCAATTTGCAGCTCCTCCTCCTTTTTCGTCAGACATTCCTTCACTGCTGTAAGCTCACCGGCCAGAACTTCACTACTTAGTTTTGCCTCATCAAGGGCCCTCTGACGTGACTCTCTAACTTCTACAAACTGTGTCTGAGCCCTGGAGATCTCACCTTTGAGCTCCGTGCACAGCTCTCTGGCCTGCTGCAGTTGATTTGTCAGATCAGACACCTCATTTGTTGATTTTCCAAGACTTTCCTTAGTGCTCTGGAGTTCATGTTTCAGATGTTTTACCTTTTTCAATTCTATATCCAACATTTTTCTTAAGTTATCCCGCTCTTGGGTCAAATCAGAAATTATTGCTTGGTTTCCACTCACTTCATTGACAGCAAGCTCAAGTTTTTGCTTTAGCTGCTGAAGTTCCTCTTCTTTTTCTCCCAAAAGCTTAGCATTCAGAGCCGCCTTCTCCTCAGAAGATAACCTTAGATCATCGTATTCCTCCTGAATCACATCCAACTTCCTCTTAGACTCGTCTCTATCAAAAGTTAAAGAACTTGCTCTAGAATTTAATTCATCCACTGTAGAATTTTTTGATTCTAATTCCTTCTGAGTTTTCAGGTATTCAAGTTCCAATTCCTGGATTTGAGAATGTGCTCTCGCTAGTTCATCCTTAGTTTGCTTGTAGATAAAATTCAAGTTGTTTAACTCTAGTTCCTTTTCAGCCAGAGAAGAGCTAAGACTCCGAACATTCTCTTCTTTATCCTTGAGCTCTAAACTGAGTAAATTGCTGCTTTCTTGTAAGACTGTAATTGAATAAAGTCTTTCCTTCAAATTCTCTTCAAGTGCCTTTTTATCATCCCTAGCCATTGAAATGCTGGTTTCAAGACTCTGAATTTGAAATCTAAGCTCCTCAATCAATCTTTTCTCTCTTTTCAGCTCCTGTCCCAAACCTGTAATTGTACTGTTTGCTGAATTTAGTTGGCTCAATAAGGACTGCTGCTCCACCTTCACCTTTCTGAGTTGCTTGGTCCGTTCTTCTTGTTCATTTAGTAGCTTTGACTCAAAGCTTCTCTCTGATGAAACAATGGCAGCTTCCTTTTCTTTCAGTTGGGATTTCATCTGTGCAACTCAACCAGTTTGTCTATAGGTTACCAAAAATATAGTCCAATAAACTAATAGTATGTAAAGCTCAAAAAACAAGTAAAAAACTATCACAATTCTTCCTTGATTCTGAATGTCATTAGTGGCTTACAGATTCTATTTCTGCATTTTGAGCTGTCTTTTCTCTCTGAGCCAATGCATAGAGAGCACCAAGCACGCCAGAACTAAATATTCCAAGTCCATTCAAGAGAGATAGGACGTTATTTGGTGGAACATCTCTTTGAAGTGGATTTGGTGGGGCATCTCTTTGAAGTGGGTTTAGTGTAGCATCACTTAGATTTGGTGGAGCATGTATTTGAAGTGCTTGCTGTCCATAAAAGGTACTTATTAAGAACATTTTGAGTTTCAAAGTCACAAACATACAAACGGCAAAATTTTTCAAATATGGACTCATTTGTGTCTAGCAGAGATTCAGACCTTTGCTTCTTGGTTCTCCTCTGGTTTCTTTAGCAAACTTTCATCTGAAAGAAAACCAATAAATGCTTAAAAAAGCATCAACCAAGATTTAGTACAAACACTAACAACCATTAGTAGGAACACAGATCAGTTCATTGTAGAAAAATGACCTAAAGGGTGAAGCACATAATCAGAGTTTTCGGCAAAGATATGCACAATAATGACGTATCTGGACTGTGAGTCTTAAAAGGGCAAAAGCAAATTTCCGTGGTTTTGTCATATTGATACCCGGCATCACTACGCCATTTTCTTCTGATTAATATCTTATGGTGCTAGGAACATCCAAAACAAAGAAGGCCAGAAAACCCCTAAATACTGAATAACATTGAATCAATTTGACATAACTACATGAATAATTACTGTCAATATTTGCTGGCAATTAGCTGTACCAACCAATTTCACACCTTATTAAGGTAGTACAAACTGTTTGACAAATAAGAAATACACATATTTGGGGCTTGAAAGATTGGTTAGTCACTTATTTCTGCCTTCTGGTACATACAACTTGGTCCAGGATATATGAGTAGGACCTATACTTCTACAAAAAAAAAAAAGAAAGGAGCATTTTCTAGCACTCTTATCAAAATTATCAACATAGGAACTTTTTTTTAAAAGAAATGTTATCAAATGCTGGCTGATCAGTAACATGCATTCCTACATCTATGATTAGACCTCAAATAATTTGTTTCTGGAAATTGCTACTTCCTAGACGATCCAATATATTGCTAGTGTGATGCTAGGGAAGTATGTCAGGATCTCGTCAAATCATCAGTTAAGTAAGAGGAGTGTAAACGTTGTACAAGTTGGAAAGACAAGAAGCAAAACTATATATATATATTTCTATTTGCAAGGCTTAAGGAAAAAATTTTAAAATCCAGACCAGGGGCAGTCAACTTTATGCCAGGAATGCTTACAATGACATATTAAGAAGCAAACAAAAATGCAAAGTTCCTTGCCAAAACATTGTCTCCCAAATGGAAGAAATTATAGCAACACTAGCTTTTCTGTTCAATTTACATTTCAAGCCTTGGCATAACTGTCCTGCTCAATAACTCATTAAGTTTCATGACTTCCCATGATATTTTTTGGTAATATTGTATTCACGAACTGGAAGGCTTTCTAGAATTGGGAGAAGGGACTTTGTAAAATTACATGGTACGAGGTATGCTTAATCTTTGCGTGCACCAAGGTTTATAACGCGGGAAAACCACCAAGAGCTATACGGATGCACACATTATGTGCGTTTATAAACATAAAGCAAAATGCAAGGCCGACATGAGAACTTGGATAACATCATTCCTTTTCAACAAAAAAGAGAGTCACACTATCCCATTATTTTCAAGCATGCAGGTAAGACATTGACGATATTATACAGATAAATATAATATAGCCACGAAATTTGTGATTTCGAGGGTAATGCCTAAAAGTATTGTTGATTTATTGGTGCATTGAAAAGAACAGATTGGTAGACATCTTAGTCGTGAAATTTGGAAGGGAGTTTTGTGTATCATCGAATGTATTTAGAGAAAGATTAACACGGGAGATTTTGAGGGGGGTGCGAATTACCCTTACTCAAATTGAAGTCTCTGTTTTCAGCTTTCTCTATGATTTGACGTCGGGCACGAGCTAATTTTCCTAACCAAGTTTGAGGACCAAAGAAAGAAAGCAAGAGAAGATGAAGAAAATGAAGAACCAACATTTAAATCTCTGAAAGTTCAAAGAGTCGATTTCCAGCTTACTTGTTCCCACACGTTCAAGAGCTCTGGCCGTGAGTTGCAACAAAGGAAGAATTGAAAGACCCACAAACAGAATGGCCCTTCTCTTACAGCGGACGCCGTGGTTTGGATCCTCACGTTGCAGAGAAGCCATTGGAGCAACATTCTTTCTCTTGGTCCCTGCATTTCTTGAGCAAGAATAGAAGAAAGTGGATTGAGAAGAATAAGAAGAAGGAAAGCGAGATTGGTAGAGAGGATGAGGGTATAAATAGCAGGGGCTCCCTGTCACGAAGCCCATCGTTTTTGCCTTTTATCTGAAATCTCAGTGCAGAGAGAGAGAGAGAGAGAGAGAGAGAGGCGATTAAGCTTTGTTTTTGCCTTCCTTAACTTTCGGGTTATTGTTTTTTCCAGTTTCGGTAGTTACCATAGCCAGTTGCGAACTAACCTGTTCTTCCGTTTTGAGTCAATTACGAAAAGGGCCCGCTCTCGTTGAAGGCATTGACGGCAGGTTTTGAACCTTCATTGTTCATGGGCATGTCAAATGGCAGTTTCGTAAAGTTGTTTGGACGACGATTTAATATATAAGTTAAACAATTGAATAAAATATTATTTTTAAATATTATTATAATTATTTTAAAATTAAAAAAAAATATTTTTTATATTTTTTATAAAAAATTTTAAAAACTTATAATGACGTGATAAAAAATATTTCCACTCCAAACCGCCTCGACCACATATCTCCTCGGCAATAGGGTCACGTAAGCTGGTGGATCATACACTTTTTCCCTCGCCGCTCCACCAATAAAAACATGCCAGGTAAGGAAAATGAACATTTATCTTTAACCTGCGTATGCTAGGCTGCCACGTCATACTATTGTAATCTTCGTAGCTTCTTCTCTTATAACAAAGGGAAAATATAATTACAAGCATGATTGTGTACTAATCTATGTATTAATATGATGTGATTAGTTAAAAAATAAATTTTATTAAAAATAGTGTTAATTTAAATTTTAAGTATGAATAAATCAGTATTGGTACACAGATTAGTGCGCAACTGTACTTGTATATAGTAAAACTCTATAACAAATGATAAGAGGATGGAGAAGCTCAAGACTCGTAATGAATGGAACAGTAAGCACTACCCCCGCTGTCCACACTATTTAAAATCCAGTGTAGAGATAATATCTTTAAAAGAAATGATATTTGCAGTCGTGCAAGTGGCGTATAGTCGCTTTGAAAAAAATAAATTAATATGGGATCCACATGAAAAAAAAACTAATTTTTTAATCGTAAACCCCACTCTTTTTCAAAGCGATTGTGCGGCGTTTGCAATTCTATGACTGTATGTGGCATTGCTCTATCTTTAATTAGATTGAAACATCAAGAATTAAAAGTATATTTCTATACCGACTTAAAAAATAAATAAATAAATAAATATTATTTACAATTTTTAAATATATAAGTCTCGCATATTTTTTTTAAAAAAATTAGATAAATTTGAGATTTGCTTAAAAATTATTTTTTAATAGTAACTCAATTTTTTTTTTTTTTTTGTTAAAAAGAGTATACAAGACTTGTAATACCATAATATTGTATCTAACATTACTCTTAAAAAAAACTCTCAGCGTCATTTTAATCTTCTCCTACCTTTAGGGTACTGAATTTGGAAGGGAAAGAGATTGCTTGTAAAAGTTTGAATCTCGGTTACGCCTGTTGTGGATCAAATTACAAGCTTGTTGCATACTTCGGCTAAGTTTTTTGGAGATTTATGATGAGTTTCTTACCTGAAACTGCTTGAGCTCCTTTAGGAACTGCAATATGCCTCTTTGGAAGGCTTGTCTTATAACATAGAAAGAATCTCTCCATAATTTTGCCATCGACTATAGCAGAAGTGCTCTCAAGGTATTGTTACGGGGCAATGAAATTCTCAGTCAGCTAACAGTCATTCCATTATAATGCAGGCAGCCGCATATAAATATATGAAACCTTTGATTATTTGCAGGGTCAAGAGACGAGAACAGACATTGTTTGGTTTCCAATGTTTTAAGTGCCAAAGATAAAGTGAGAGAGATGGTGATGGAAAAAGTGACACAAAAAAGTGACATTGGTAATTTAGATGCCGCATGCATTCATTCATGAGTTCATTAGGTTCAAAAGCTACCGCATTAACTCTCTCACCCAACAAAACCAAAATATATGAAAACAGATGGGCGAGGGCTTCTGGCCACTTCCAACCCATCTAATCAAAATTATAAGACAAGCAACAAGCTTAATACTGTATCTCTGCCTGCTTTATAGAATGAAAAAGCTCTTTCTTATGACTGCCACCACTTGCCTATACCATGAAAGTTGTAAGCAATTAGAAAATGACATAATGCATTTCTTGATCATCCATGGCTGCAAACAGATTCACATAGACAGCTCTTATGAGTAGATGATCAAGGTGCACCTATGCAACAACTTCAATGGGACAAGGGAGCCTGGGAGAGAGCAACTATGGCCCATCATGTAGCAAAGGGCATACCCATTAGGAAGAGATCTTCATGGTAGCTTGATCCAGGAGAGATTTCAGCAGAGTTATTGCAAGTTTCCTCTGACTCCTCAGCAAAAATAACCTCAGCACGACACTCAAAACTGCAAAATGCTTTCTCACCCCTGCAAGAAATCAAAGGAAACCCCAAGGTCAAAGGAAACCCAAGACTTAAAATCTGGCATGGTGAACTAGAAAAAAGAAAGAGAGGTTGGGACAAACCAAACCTGTATATATAAATGTCTTCCCCCTCTTGCAGTATTTTCTTGCATAAGTAACAGAAGCTAAAAGTCTCTTCAGAGTGAAATGGTATTAATCTCTTCAAGGTTTCAGCCTCTTGTAATGATTTACTCCCCGATCCATCCTTCTTACCAAAATCAGCCAACTCATTCATGTGACAATCCAAAATACAGTCACCAAAAATATGAGTTGTTTTAGGATTTGGACCGTGAGAAATTATACAGGTATAATCCTCAGAAAGCTCTATCTCTCTTGCTGAAAAGGAACTCAGAATTCCATGACTGGCTCCAATAGGAATTGGAAGTGAACTTGGTTTGTTATCCAAAGAATTCGCTACCTGTGAGCCTCGGTTAAGTATCAGAGGTGAACTCGCTATGCTAGTTTTATTTTCCGAACAAAAGTTCATAAAACTCAAACTGTGATTTTGGGTTAATCCATAATCTAAGGATGAAGAACTGGTGGGATCCAACAAGCAAGATGCAACAGTTTTAGTCTGGCCAGATTCTAAAGAGATGCCTTCAATGTCAAATGTAACATTTGTGCCACCTAATTGGGGATTGAGAGTCTTGGTTTCCAAAAGTGACGAAAAGATGTAGTTTTTAGGCAAAGAGTTGGATTTTACGGAAGAATAAAGTGATTCATGGTTTGGTTTAGTCTTCACCTGTGGTCCGAAGATTACATTCTTCCTCGGTGAATCAAGTACATCCGCAGAAGGTTTGGTTTCATTCACAAGTGAATTTATGATGCCAAGGCCTACTTTACTGCAATCCCACTTCTTTTTATGCCCGCTTTGGTGGGATTGTGTTCTTGGGGACTTATGACCAAAGGGGCTATTAAGCTTTGGAAAAGCTTTCAAATCCAAAGGAGATGTAGGGCTCCTAACGGAGTCAGACTCTGATAAACACTTAGTACCAAACCCTACAATGAAACCAGGGATGCTGAAAAGTGAGCTGCTAATATGTCTCGGGCCCAATGTATCAGATTGCAAAGACTCTGGAGTAGAATCAGCCATTAGATTTCTGCGGACAGACCCTCCTCCAGCATTATCTAAAAACCATGGTCAAGTTAAATCGGCAGAAATAATCCCTTATTGCAACAATTCAAAATGCTATAATGAGCAAAACTGTAAACAACGACTAAACTGTAAGCGATTTGCAAGCAGCCACGAACTGGTTAAGGCAAGGTGTGATAGACACTGTTTGTTGATTTAACTACCCAAATGGAAATTCTCAATTGTAAATATCTGAGATAAAAATGGCAATGGAACTTCCCCCTATTGATTATTAAAACAAAAGGAATGAATGTGCTCATATAATTTTCAAGTCCCAAAAAAGCCTCAATATGATTAGAGCCATTGATTGAGCTTGGAAATAACATGACGGATTTTTAAATAAATCTTAACAAAACCACCAATCATGAGAAGCTTCCTTGAAAACCCGATTGTAGGTCCTAAGACTGGATAACTTGTGCATAATACGGAAAATCTTAGAATGGCCAATGCAAATTAAAAAGTTCAGAAGCAGGAATCCAATGAGAGCAGGATAAAAGAAAACAAAGGGAATGAGCGTGCAACAAAGTAACAAACAGCAAGGAAAGAAACCGTAAATCATAAGTCTGGATACCCGGCCTTGAAGTTTCTGTAAAACGTTTAGAAATGAGAGCAAATGGAGCTAGCGTGGATTGATGATCAACACAAAAAAAAAAAAAAAAGGATTGCCAGATTATAATTACCCCAGAACAGCCAAACAAGAAAGGACAGCGGCAACATTTTCCAAACAGCTCTGAAACCACGGATTGTTTACTGCATTATGCTTAATGCAGTGAATCCTTAATGGGAAGATTATCCAACATCTTATTAGAGAATACGAAGAACATATAAATCTTGTAAGCATGAAGGGATCCATGACTTGATTTTTCAGAAGAAGTGAAGAGAGATCATCTAGACGTGCCGGGGAATATAAAGAAACCAGGAGGAAGAAGATCTTTGTTCAAGAACAAAGACATATTAACTAGCGAATCGATCAAATGCATGAAAAAGGAACCAAAAATTACTGAAACATGAATGATTTTGCACAAAAAAAGCTCCGTGCGTGCATCAAAATGAACTTCGAAAGCATAAATGTGAACACTAATAACTATTGAAGTGTTTAATTCAAGACCCGATTTTGAGGGCCAACAAATCCAAGAATGCATCAAAGAGATCAGCAGTAAGAGCTAAAAACCCAGATAAAACGACGAACCAACGAAAACCCACCTGGTTTTCGCTTCTGAAAACATGATGAATGAGGTTGCAGGCAGAAATCAGGAGAGAAATCCAAATGCAGAAAAGTTTAGATATTGACAAAATGCAAAACTTGCCTTGCACACCTCTCCATTTATTTTCCCTTTTTTAAATTATTATCATCGTTTTTGCCTCTCTTGCATGCATCAAAATCAGAGAAACAGTGAGTCACTGAGACTTCTGATATACACTTCTCTCTGTGGTCTGTCTCTCTCTCTCTCTCTCTCAAATTCATGATTATAAGAAAGCTAGACGTATATAGTGCAACGTATAGTATAAAACTACGTATATTCATCGTATTGGTGTTTAACTAGAGGAGGAATTAAAGTGCTGCTATTCACACAATAAAAAATGGTACACTGTAAATATGTGACCAGTTTCCCAACTTGTCAGTTGCCAGTAAAGGGGCCTGAATCATGATTAAAGAGAGAGGCTTTTTAAATACCGATTTAATAGTTCCTCGGTTTTATAGTTAATAATTATAAAAACTCTACTCTTTGGATTTCACGGAATATTATAGAAACTCTTCCAATTTCATTTCTTCGTAAAAACACAACTCCTTCGGTCCATGTTGTCTTAAAACGTTAAATAAAACAAAAGGTCACGTCCAACCGATTAGTGACTCCCCATTATGCAGTTTGGTTTCCATCCTTAAATTAGTCGAATTCAGGCGGGGGACAAGCGTTCAAAGTTTATCTAATAATAAATAGATAAATAATAAATATAATTATGAATACGTAAGAGTCGTGTAATTATTTTAAAAAAATAAATAAATATAAAATTTATATAAAAATAAATTAATTTTTTATATAGCATTACTCAAGACATATACAACTTGATTTATCTGTTAAATAAGAAACACGTATTCATCATCTAACAAATTTAATTTCTAACAAAAAACCATACTCTTGATGACACCCAACTGAAATAGCTCAAATACATTTTTTTCTTTTGTTCAACCAAAATAATTAATCCTAAAAAAATATTTTTGAATTTATTTTATTTTATTTTAATTGATAAGAGAAAGTATTAAGGGCGTGATTAACCGTCAACTCCATGATTTGATGGTGGGTCCCACAAAACATAACCAAAGGTCCAAAGCTGGCGTAATGATTCGTTTAAGCTGCCCCTCCATTTCTTTTTCTTTTTCTTTATTTATTCATCACAACTTGACAGTTCTCTCTCTTGTCGTTTCGGCTGAGTCAGCTTTTTCGGATTATTATCAGTTTTTTTTTTTTAACGGCGGAAACATTTTCTGCTCTGTCTAATCGACGGCCAATAAACGAAGATTCCCTGACGCAGTTCTGGCTCCAACGGTTGAGAATAGAGCCATTGATGTCGTTCGTTCGTGGGCCCTCATCACGTGACTGGCACGTGCGGAAATGGCTGTTGTTTTGCATCGAGGGACAAAGTAGGAAATAGGGAATTCAGCTGGGTATATAGGGAAATATGAATAATTGAGTCTTTTATTACTCATAGAAAGAAAGAGCTGCACCATTTATTTTCGGATTTGGTTGGACTGAAATTTCTGGTGACTTCTGGTTAGGATACATTGAATAGCTTTGAAGACCCTATTTCTTTTTCTTTTATTTTTTGGTTGAAAAATGGCATATTTTCTGATATTACCATTATTTATTATTAATAATTGAAAACTATTATAACTACAAAAGAGATTATATAAAATAAATTAACAAATTAATATAATTTTATGAAATCATTTATTTTGTAATAAAAATAATTTTATAATTTAATATATCACATCAAACAATATCAATTTGTGAGTTTACTTATATGTAATCTGTTTGTGTCTAAAATATTTTTCTTAATAATTATGAGCTCATAATATTTAAGTTGTGTTTGGATCCAATTGAGATGAAATTATATTTTTAAGGTTGAGATAAATTTAACTTTTTAAATTGAAATGTATAAAATATGTTGAGATTAGTTTAATTTTTTTATGATAAATTAAAAAATAATAGATCTCATCAATAATTTATTTGAGATGAGTTGAATTTTGTTTATCAATCAAACATAACCTTAATAGTTCTAATAAATAAGTGTAGCTGGGATCAACTTTTTATGCACGACAACTGCTATTTAGTTGCCTACATTGCATATTATTGGTGTTTTGTTTTTTTTATTAAATTAATTAAATTATTTTACTCATCAACCCTACACTACATATCTATTAAGAAAAATGTTGCCCAGATGACTAACACAAAAGGGTGGGTGAATTGGGTTGTATTAAAAAAATAACAATTATAAATCAAATATATAATATAAAATATAAACAAAATATGAAATAACAATAAATATAAAGAGTAAGGGCAAGAGATAAGTAAACTCAGTATGTTAACGAGGTTCGGCCCCACTGCCTACGTCCTCGCCTCAAGCTTCCCCTTGAGGATTCCCAAATTCACTATTCAACCCCCTTCAGGTGGAGATAGAAACCTATTACACCTTTGAACAACACCGCTACAAAGGATCCGTGTAGAACACCATCTACACTTGCAATCACCTTACAAGTGGTAATTCAACTATTCCCCATATAGAATACTTTCTACACGTACAAGGGTTATACACACCCTTTTTTTGATACAAAAACTGATAGTGGGTAGGTTATCAGAAAACACTCCACAATGAGTGAAATAAGAACAATACAGCACAAACTATATCTCTCAAAATGAATAAGGATTAAGGCTCAATGCTTAGAGAAGAGAAAATGAAAGCTTTGAATGAATGTTGTATGCTCTGGATGTTGTGAATGTGAAGCTCTCAAATGATCTATTTATAGGCATATGAGATTTCATATTCAAATTTAAAAAGATTCACATGTCAAAGACAACATCATTCACTTTTTTCAAAAAATTCAAATAAAAGGTTATTCTTTTTCAATTGTCAAAGACAACATCATTCACTTTTTCAAAAAAATCAAACCTAATCTTTTACTTTTGGCATATGACAAAATGAGCACACTTTCCTTTTCAAACAATTCAAACCTAATCTTTTACTTTTTGTATATGACAAAATGAGCACACTTTACTTTTCAAAATTTTCAAACAAAATCATCTACCTTTTGTATAAGTCTAAAAAAACATCAATCACTTTTGAAAAAATTCAAATAAAACATGTACATGTGAAAGATGACAATTAATCATTTTTAATATTTTCAAAATTCAACCCTTTAATCAAGGCATGCACATGCAAAAGATGACAATCAATCATCTTTCAAAATTTTCAAATTTAATTTTCAAAAATATTCATGCACATGTGGAAAATGTATTTTAATATTTTATGATAAAATATTAATTTTGAGCATTAATCCTAATTTCAAATTTTGAAGAGATTTACAACATTACTCTATAATTTTAATGTGAACTTGTTCCCTTCTTGCTCATGCTTGTTTCCTTGATGTGCTTGACTTCATTGTGTTGACAACTTGAACTTGAGACTTCTTTATTCTTTGAATTCATTTGTTATCATCAAAATCCATGTGTAAATATATAATTACACAAAACTTGAAATCTTGGATTCAACAATCTCCCCCTTTTTGATGATGACAAATACTTGATAGAACCTGAAACCTGTATTAATACTTAAGCTCCCCCTGAGAATGTGTGTTAGTTTTTCAAGCAAAAGTATAAATATAATTCCAAATATATATAATAAGTTTAGCAATTCAAACAATGTTAATGTTCTAGTCTAACACTTCTCCCCCTTTTGGCATCATTAAAAAGGATCCGCAACAAGTAAATGGACCTGAAGAAAACGGTGCGTTAGTAGACACTGTAGATAAATAAAATAAATAAATAAATTTCATCCGTCCGTGACCCGACAAGTGCGGCTGGAGATTTGAAAAAATCACCTGAAGTTGTTGACAAACGAGATTGAAGGCTCCGAGTTTCCAAAAAAATGTCATTTTCACCGATCGGAAAAAAATACATTGCTCTTTGACTTGGATGATAGCTTGTCTTGTTCTTTATACTGTCTCTATAAAATCAGTCCTGAAGTTCATCCAATCCGCATCAACTTTTCTTCTCATCTCTATAACTCATCTGCATTCCTTCAACATTCTCGTTTTAAGCCTTCTATTCTTTTCTCAATAGCTCATTCTTCAAACATTTCTCTAGATCCATCCATGAGGCATTCTGCATCTCAACCTCCTGTCCTTTCTGCAGCTGCTATTGGTGCCATGTTGCAGCAGGAAAATAATAATCTGACTAATAAGTCAGATTCTAATGCTATTTATGACTTGGTGAGTCTTGGGACTCGCTACTCTTCTTCTATTGTTGCTTTTTCTCAGCGGCTACAAGCCAAAAATCATGAAATTGAAAAGCTCAAAGAACAAATTGTTGTACTTCAACGAATTGTTCAAGAGTCTCACACAAGGGAAGGAATCATTCGGTAGAAGAATAAACAGTTGAAATCTTTATTAGATTCTTCATTCCGCTTGTCGGTTCCCATGGATAAGAATGACATGATATTGTATGAAGAGAATGAGCGTCTCAAACATGAGGCTAAGAATCTCAAGTTTATGTAAAAGTATTTAAAAAATCTATCTCTATTTTTATTGATTCTCGTCTATCTTTTAAGAGATATTCATAGCATGCATCATACCTATTTCTCTTCTAATCATACATAATCTATCTTCTGGTAAAGGCTTTGTGAAAATATCTGCTAACTGATCGTGTGTGTTTGTGAATTCTAGTACTATATCGCCTTTCTGCACATAATTTCGAAGAGAATGATATCTTATTTCAATATGCTTAGTTCTAGAATGTTGTATTGGATTCTTTGAAAGATTTATAGCACTTGTATTATCACATTTGATTGGAATGTGATTATACTTGAGTTTAAAATCTTCAAGTTGTTGTTTCATGTAGAGAACTTGAGCACAACAACTACCCGCAGCAACATATTCTGCCTCAGCAGTAGATAGTGCAACAGAATTTTATTTTTTACTAAACTAGGAAATTAATGCATGACCTAAGAAATGGCATGCTCCACTAGTGCTTTTTCGATCTATTTTACAGCCAGCATAATCTGCATCTGTGTAGCTGATTAGATCGAAAGATGTATGCTTAGGGTACCATAATCCTAAGTTAATTGTATCACTAAGATATCTAAGAATGCGCTTAACTGCAATTAAATGTGATTGTTTTGGATATGATTTAAAGCGTGCACATAAGTACACACTAAACATAATATTTGGTCTACTAGCTGTTAAATATAATAAGCTACCAATCATACCTCGATATATTTTCGAGTCAACTGGCTTACCGGATTCATCTTTATCAAGTTTAGTTGATGGGCTCATTGGTGTTCCAATTTCCTTAGCATTTTCCATCCCAAACTTCTTTAGTAATTCCTTAATATATTTTGATTGATTAATGAATGTCCCACTTTTTGCTTGCTTAATTTGCAATCCGAGAAAGAATGTAAGTTCTCCTATCATGCTCATCTCAAATTCTTCCTGCATAGTTTTAGCAAAAACTTGACACATATTTTCATTAGTAGCACCGAAAATTATATTATCAACATAAATCTGAATCAAAAGAATATCATCATTTTCATATTTAATGAAAAGAGTTGTGTCGATTTTTCCTCTTAAAAAACCTTTTTCAATCAAGAAACCACTGAGTCTCTCGTACCAAGCTCTAGGAGCTTGTTTAAGTCCATATAGTGCTTTTGTGAGTTTGAAAACATGATTTGGGGAAATATGATTTTCAAAACCTGGAGATTGCTCAACATATACCTCTTTATTTATAAAACCATTTAAGAAAGCACTTTTAACATTCATTTGAAAAAGTTTGAAATCTTTATAACAAGCATATGCAAGTAACATTCGAATAGCTTCTAATCTTGCGACTGGTGCATATTTCTCATCATAATCGATTCCTTCTTCTTGATTAAAACCTTGAGCTACAAGTCGAGCCTTATTTATAGTTATGACTCCGGACTCATCTTTCTTATTTCTAAAAACCCATTTGTTCCAATAATAGTATGATTTTTGGGTTTAGGAACAAGTGTCCAAATATCATTTCTTTCAAATTGATTCAACTCTTATTGCATAGCTAGAATCCAAGATTCATCAAGAAGTGCGTCATCAATATTTTTGGGTTCAATGTGAGATAGAAAAACAGTATGATTGCAAATATTTTTAAGAGATGATCGAGTACTTACACCTTGTGAAGGTTCTTCCAAAATTTGTTCCACTGGATGATCTTTCACAAATTTCCACTGTTTGGTTGCATCTTGTATTAAATTTTGATGATCTTTCCTGATGGCTCCATGTTGAACTTCCTCTATTGTTTTCTCTTTGTTGAGATTGAGACTTTCCGTGTTATTTATACCTCCTGTTTCTTCATCAATAGATTTCTTGGAGAGTGGAGAATTAGATTCATCAAATACTACATGCATAGATTCTTGTACAGTCAAAGTCTTTTTATTGAATACTCTATAAGCTTTACTATTAGTAGAATACCCGAGAAAGATACCTTCATCAGATTTTGCATCAAACTTGCCTAAATTATCATTATCATTCAAAATAAAATATTTGCATCTAAATACATGAAAGTAACCAATGTTGGGCTTTTTCTCATTCCAAAGCTCATAGGGGGTTTTATCTAACTTAGACCTTAGCATAACTCTATTTATAACATAACATGCAGTACTTACCGCTTCGGCCCAAAAATAACTAGTCAAGTTGTTCTCATTGAGCATTGTTCTTGCCATCTCTTGAAGAAATCTATTTTTCCTCTCTACTACCCCATTTTGTTGAGGAGTTCGAGGAGCAGAACAATTATGCACAAAACCATTTTCATCACAAAAAGTTTCAATATTTTTATTAACAAACTCTTTTCCCCTATCATTTTGGATACTTGAAATATAGCCCTTTTCATTTTGAATTCTCTTGCATAACTTGGTAAAGGCATTATGTGCCTCATCTTTATGAGCAAGAAAGATGACCCAAGTATATCTAGAGAAATCATCAATAATAACAAATGCATAATATTTTCCTTCTACACTTGCAACTCTATTTGGTCCAAAAAAATCCATGTGTATCAGTTGCAATGGTATAGTAGTGGAAATATGTTTCTTAGTTTTAAAAGAAGTTTTTGTTTGTTTACCAAATTGACATGCATCACAAATTTTGTTTTTAAGAAAATATGTTTTTAGTAAACCTCTCACAAGATCATTTTTTGAAAGTTTGGAAATAAGTTTCATGTTAGCATGACCTAATCTTCTATGCCATAACCAACTAGTTTCATTTTGAGCTGAAAAGCAAATAGCATCTTGTGAGGTAATTTCTTCAAAATCAATTGTATAAACATTATTGTTTCTAAAAGCAATAAAACAAATATTACAATCATGATCATTCAAAATAATGCACTTATCCATTTTGAAAGTAACTGTAAATCCTTTATCACATAATTGACTTATGCTCAAAAGATTATGTTTTAGACTTTCAACAAGTAGAACATCTTCAATTATGAGAGAAGATTTATTATCAATTTTACCTATTCCCATGATCTTCCCTTTCGAGTTGTCTCCAAATGTCACATGTCCTTCTTCTTTAGATCTAAGATCAAAGAACTTAGTCTTGTCTCCCGTCATATGTTTTGAACATCCACTATCTAAAAACCATTTATTTTTACTTGTGGAAGACTTCATGCATACCTATAAAAATAATTAAAATGATTTTTCTTGGTACCCAAGTTCTTTGGGTCATTTATTTATTAGTATTAGAAGAAACAAGATTTTTAGGTTCCCATATGACCCTAATAGTCATTGTATGATTTCTTCTAATAGGACAAGTATGATAATTATGACCATTTCTATTACAAAAATTGCAAATAGCATGTGACATATATGAAAAACTTGAATGATTATAATGATATCCTTTTTTGACAAAATTATTTTTATGAAAAGAATTTTAAATATTAGTCTTTGATGTAGAATGATTATCAAATAAATTTTTATAAGGTTTGTATTTTTGTTTGGCATATATCCCAAACCTGCCTTGTCAAAAACACATATTTGACTACCAAGAAGTTTTTCAAAATTTCTTTTTCCATTTGTAAAGTTTTCAACAATATTTTCGAAATCGGTTTTTTTCTTATTCAATTCAAGATTTTTATCTTTCAAAATGATACTTTCTTTTATTAAAATTTCAATTTCGTTTGTTAAAGAAGAATTTTTCTTTTTCAAAGCAGTATACTTGATACCCAATTTTTCAAATTCTTCATATACCTCTTCTAAAACATTTTGCAATTCTTCATATGAAGGATCTTCAATATTATCAAGATTTGTTACCTCAATGTTATCTTTAGCCATAAGACAAAGATTTGCTGATTCTTCATTGCTTGCTTCACTATCCGAGCTATTTGAATCATCATCCCATGTAGCTTTCATTGCTTTCTTGCCCTTGTTTCGATCTTTCTTTAGTAGAGGACAATTTGGTTTGATATGACCAGGTTTATTGCATTTATAACAAATTAAAGTATCATTTTTACCTGAATCTTTCTTGGAAAACTTTTTGAAGGATTTCCTCGGAGGAGTTCTATTTTTCTTCAAGAACCTCTGAATTCTTCTTGTTATCATCGCAACTTCTTCATCTTTATCTTCATTTTCCTCATCTTCATCACTTTCACTTTCATGAGGAATAGCTTTAAGTGCTAAGCTCTTCTTTGGCTTTCCTTCTTCTTCTCCTCTTTTCAATGTGTACTCATGGGTGATAAGTGATCCGATGAGTTCATTGACTTCGAGCTTCTTGAGGTCTCTAACTTCAAGAATCGCTGTAACTTTTGATTTCCAACGTTTTGGTAAAGAGTTGAGAATTTTTCTTACTATCTCCACTTTGGAATAAACTTTGCCAAGAGCTGTCAAGCTGTTTATGATGTTAGTAAAACGAATGTGCATACTAGAAATTGATTCATCATCATTCATCTTAAACATTTCATATTCATGAGTAAGAATATAAATTTTTGATTCCTTGACTTGCGAAGTTCCTTCATAAGTTACTTCCAAGTTATCCCAAATTTCCTTTGCCGTAGCGCAATTCATTATTCTATTAAACTCATTTCCATTAAGAGCATTATATAATAAATTCATAGCAGTTAAATTTAAAGTATAAAGTTTATCGTCTTCACGATCAAACTCTTCTTCTTCCTTTTTGACCTTTACTCTATCAACCACTTTTGTTGGAATATAAGGTCCATTTACAATACATTTCCATATTTCTTTACCTTGAGTTTGAAGAAACATTCTCATTCTAACTTTTCAGAATGAGTAATTATCTCCACAAAAGAGTGGAGGCCGACTGTTAGATTGACCTTCACCAAATGAAGCTGCAATGTTAGCCATAAGATCTTAACTCAAAAGATAATTAATCTTATAATAGAGCTCTTAGCTCTGATACCAATTGTTGCCCAGATGACTAAAACAAGAGGGGGGTGAATTGAGTTGTATTAAAAAAAATAACAATGATAAATCAAATATATAATATAAAATATAAACAAAATATGAAATAACAATAAATATAAAGAGTAAGGGTAAGAGAGAAGCAAATTCAGTATGTTAACGAGATTCGGCTCCACTGCCTACGTCCTCGCCTCAAGCTACCCCTTGAGGATTCCCAAATTCACTATTCAACCCCCTTCAGGTGGAGATAGAAACCTATTACACCTTTGAACAACACCGCTACAAAGGATCCGTGTAGAACACCCTCTACACTTGCAATCACCTTACAAGTGGCGATTCAACTATTCCCCGTATAGAATACTTTTTACACGGATAAGGGTTATACACACCATTTTTTTGATACAAAAACTGATAGTGGGTAGGTTATCAGAAAACACTCCTCAAAGAGTGAAATAAGAACAATACATCACAAACTATATATCTCAAAATGAATAAGGATTAAGGCTCAATGCTTAGAGAAGAGAAAATGAAAGCTTTGAATGAATGTTGTATGCTCTGGATGTTGTGAATGTGAAGCTCTCAAATGATCTATTTATAGGCATATGAGATTTCATATTCAAATTTAAAAAGATTCACATATCAAAGACAACATCATTCACTTTTTTCAAAAAATTCAAATAAAATGTTCTTCTTTTTCAATTGTCAAAGACAACATCATTCACTTTTTCAAAAAAATCAAACCTAATCTTTTACTTTTGACATATGACAAAATGAACACACTTTCCTTTTCAAACAATTCAAACCTAATCTTTTACTTTTTGTATATGACAAAATGAGCACACTTTACTTTTCAAAATTTTCAAACAAAATCATCTACCTTTTGTATAAGTCTAAAAAAGCATCAATCACTTTTGAAAAAAATTCAAATAAAACATGCACATGTGAAAGATGACAATCAATCATTTTTAATATTTTCAAAGTTCAACCCTTTAATCAAGGCATGCACATGCAAAAGATGACAATCAATCATCTTTCAAAGTTTTCAAATTTAATTTTCAAAAATATTCATACACATGTGGAAAATGTATTTTAATGTTTTATGATAAAATATTAATTTTGAGCATTAATCTTAATTTCAAATTTTGAAGAGATTTACAATATTACTCTATAATTTTAATGTGAACTTGTTCCCTTCTTGCTCATGCTTGTTTCCTTGATGTGCTTGACTTTATTGTGTAGACAACTTGAGCTTGAGACTTCTTTATTCTTTGAATTTATTTGTTATCATCAAAATTTATGTGTAAATATATAATTACACAAAACTTGAAATCTTGAGTTCAACAAAAAAAATAAAATAAAAATAAAAATATAATATAAAGACGATAAATATAATTATTCTTTTATATATATATAATATATATATATATATATATATATATATATTTCTTTTGTCTTTTTAATGGATTTACTAGTAATGAAACTGACGTGTCTATTTATAGTAACAGAAGAAAAAATACATACTGCTCATATGTTACTGTGAGATAGTAAATGGGTATGAATATGTTCTGCTTTTAGTATTTCTACTGTCATCTTCTCATAATCAAACCCACTTAACAATGCATGGCTGCTTATAATACAGCAGAGAAAGGAAGAAAGTGGGGCTGGGGGAAGATAAAAATCAAAGTAATGACCGAGTGGAACTAAACCCAGCCCTCAATTTATATGCTCTACTCTGCCACGTTTGTTTTTAAGAAAGAATTAAAATTAAAATTAAAAATTAAATAAAATATTATTAAAATATATATTTTTTATATTTAAATTTAAAAAAGTTGAATTATTTATTTTATTTTATATAAAAATTTAAAAAATTTATAATAATTAGATAATATGATATAAAATTTTTTTGTAAAAATAAACGAAGGTAATCAAATCCTTAATTTGCTTATTGGTAATTTAGAGATGAACCCTTTGCACCTCTACTTTATCTAAATCAACTTAATATTTTCTTGAACTATATGGCACGTGGCACAAATTATGGCATCAAAATCCAACATCATAATGAAAAGAAGGAAAAATATTATTTATTATTATTTTATCATTTCTTAATGTGTCATTAAGTAATTGAAAATTAAATGAAATATAACAAATAAATTTTAATGATTTGATACCATGTTAAAAAGTTATGAAAAATCATAATTAAAAATATAGTAAATAGTAATTCGGGTCAAAGAAATTCAAAAAGGACAACGCTGGGGTGCACACACTAGTACAAATGAGTTTTTTTTTTTTTTTTTTTTTTTTAATTTTTTTCAACGTTTTTATCTATTAAAAAATAAAAAAATAAAAAAATATGATTATATTTGAGAGTCATTGCATCATTTTCTATCAGAAATTGGTTGGATGCAGTTTTTGGGCTCTAACCTATAAAGCCCAAACTGACATAGTGCCGAGCCCGTCTCATCCTCACAGGCCATGCCCCAGTCTGATCAAGGCCTTCAGTCCATATCCTTACACCCGGCGTACATTAGCAGCCACCCGCTTTTATCACCGAGTGCTATAGTTTACTATCTCCTCTCCACCTTGTTCCCATCCGCCTTTCCAGTTGCTTTCGTCTTGGAATTGCTCTCAACTGGTCACAAATTATTTATGTAAGGTTTTTTTTTTCTTTTTTTTTTTTTAAAAGAGCGTGAATTTGGGTTTGATTACAAAGAGATTTTGGGACTTGTGAGTTCATTTTAGTATGGAAAGCTTGCTATTTGAGGTAAGAATCATGGGTTTTGTTATTCTTAGATGTCTGATTTGAGCTTGAAAATTATGGCTTTTCCTTTTTGTTTGATATGAATAAATCTTGGAATTTTTCCATTGTTGAGATTTCAACGAATGAAACAGAAGAATTGGTTGAAATCGACAAGAGATTGGTTCTCTTAAGGTTAATGAATTTTTTAGTTTGAATATTCCAAGATGATCGTAGGAAGAAACCTTTTATACCTGGCAGTGACAAAATGGAGACTTTGGAGCAGGATTCATGGTGTTTTCTGCATTTAGAAGTTGGTTCAAAGAAACGGGATTGGTCTTGGGGAGGTTCTGTTTTCCCTTTTTTTAACCGTGGGAAAATTAAAAATTAAAATGTTGTAGGGAAATTGGTATTGCAAATGAAAAGGAATGTGTTTTCGGGAACAAATATTGTGGGTATTTTTCGTTATCGAGTTTGATTCTGTTAAAGAAAGGAGGAGTTGGTGGTTTGGGGTTAGAAATTAAGTTCAGAGGTTTTTTCTTTCCTTTTTTTTTTTTTTTTGGGTTTTAGTTGTGGTTGATCTTACAAGGCTCGACGTGAAGCACAAAAGTGCTTTAAGGCGCATTGATCAGGCTTTGAAGGTCACACAAGAGGGCTATTTTAATTGTGTTAACAATGGATGACACTGAGGATGATGCAAGGTACCCCCCAAACCCGTATGGTGTGAATCACCAGCAGGGTTATGGCTCCTCGAGTCGGCAGAAACTTTCTGTTAGGAATGCTCCATTTTCTTCTTCAGCTGGTAATCAGTATGTTGACGAGGATGATGACGAGGATGAAGAAGATGAAGATGAAGATGAATTGGCAGAGGAGGAAGAGAATGACGATCAAAGTAATGGTTTTCGTAATATCCATGAAGATTTGGAGGATGATGATGTTGATGAAGACGACGAGGAGGATGAAGATGATGATAAGCAGAAAAGTTATGGTAGGAGGGTTGATAATGTTGATTTCGAAAGGCACCCAAAGAAGCGAAAGTTGAAGAGTTTGGTTTCTAGCTATGAATTTGCTCCTCGGGTACCTGCGCCATCGGCTGCAGCTCCGGCTCTCCCTGCTCCAAAACCATCGGTTGGTGGCCGAAATTCGCTGACTGATTGGACTGAGCGTGAGACATTCGTTTTACTAGATGCTTGGGTTGACCGGTTTCTTCATCGTGGGAGGAAGAGTCTTCGGTCTGAGGAATGGCAAGAAGTTGCAGAGAAGGTATCAGAAATTTCAAAAATTGAAAGGACGGATACTCAGTGTAGGAATAGATTGGATACATTGAAGAAGAAGTACAAAAAAGAGAAGCTGAGGATGGCAGAGACTGGTGATGCCACTAGCAAATGGGTTTATTTTAAGAAGATGGATATGTTGCTGTCATCACCCCCGCCGCAAGCTGGCCTCTCGTGTGGTTTGGACTCAGGGGAGTACGTATTCATGAACCCTAGAGTTTATTTGAATCGTGCAAATGGGTTGGAAGAAATGAGGGATAGTCCTGGGAATTCGGAATCTACTGATGGCGAGGAAGATGATTCAGATGGACTTCCGCCAAAGAAGAGGAGGGTTGGAAGGGTCAATGATGAAGGGCCTTCCTTTAGGTTACTTGCTGATTCCATTCACAAATTCAGCGACATATACGAGAAGATTGAGAATAGTAAAAGGCAGCAGATGGTGGAGCTAGAGAGGATGAGAATGGATTTCCACAGGGAATTGGAGATGCAGAAAAGGCAGATTCTTGAGAGAGCGCATGCAGAGATAGTGAAAATACGGCAGGGTGATGATGAGGAAAATGATGTCTCTGCTGAGAATGCCAGTGGCTGATGTATTGAGATACAATAAGCTTTCTGTCGATTGCTACCACTGTCGTATAACACTTGGGGGCCTTTTTGCCTCTTTTAATTTTTATCTTATGAGGGTGTAATAATGCTGGGATATTGTAACTTAGTAGTCGAAGAAATGGCAAAATTAATCAGATCATTGCTCTATGTTATCATTTTAGTCATATTAATCAGATTATTGCATGATAAACTATCCCCACCTGCTTTAATTTTTCCTCCGTAAGTTCCATGAATGTTAACCAGTATTTGTTCTAATTTATTGCTTTAATTATTATTGCTTTGTTCTAACTCTGATTATTGTTTTGTTCTAACTATGATTATTGAGTTGTTCTAATGATATGTTAATTATTGCTTTAATATATTGCATGAATTTTTCCTCCATATATGTATATGCAGTGAAGTTTCTCCTGTGCTTGTGTTCAAGAATTGAGCGATTATATGGTTCACAAAGAAATGATTCAATGAAGGCAACCTTCAAAGGTCGAGATTAATTGTCAGTGTCTTGCTCTCGAAAGATAAGTGAGCGCATGTCTTGCTCTTTAACTTTTCTAGGTATCATCCGTTTATAATTATAGAGCTCAGTCATATTTTCTTTTATGTCGTTTGCTTCTTCTATCAGTTTCCATAATGCCAAAACGCAACAATGAAAATTTGTCATTGCTTCCGTTGTTTGAATGGAGAAAAGGTCACGTAAAGGTTGACTGCTCGTAATTCCTTGTCACAAAAGCTTCAAATTTGTCACTGGGAAAATCTTTCGAAGAGTTTTGAATGTTGCCCATGTTTCATTCATCTATGTTCTGCGAATGCAGTACATCAACCAGGTAAGCACAAGCAAAACCGTGCTCCATTGGCATTCTGATAAAGCTTTCTAAACCAGCAGGTGCTGGTTGTAAGTCTGCAAGACTAACCATTCAATTATGAATCTGTCTCTTGATTTTTAACAAGTCCATGCAAGGTGTTGAAGCGAGAGACCCATCTTTCTTCATTTCAAATATACAGAGATGGCGACCAGCGCCACCAGTTATCAAATCCAATCTTCAGCCATTTATTTGTTGATAATTGATCACCAACTCAAGGGTGATTTCTCAATTGAACATCATATTACCACGCCGGCTTTCGCCCCGGCCCAGCTGGGGGGGGGGGGGAGGGGGGGGTGGAGTTACCCATTTGGACAAACTGCAACCACTGTAAGCAGCTAGACATCACGAGTCCCTTGCACACATGCAGCAAGAGCATGCTAAAAGCAACAAAGAAACTTGATGAAAATGAAATACAAATGGTAACACTGTCCCCACGCCATAGATATGGCATTCTCATGTTCAGTCCATCCAATGTACGAACAAAAATATCGACAGAATCGTGCATATAATTGTGCAGAATCAACTTTGCTTCCAACCTTATTTTTCGTGTCTTTTTTTTTTTTTTCTTTTTTTTTTTTCTTCGGGGTGAGGGTGGTAAATAGAAAAAGTTAAAGTATTACCCCAACGGAAACAAATATGAAAGGAACATATATGCCATGCCGAGCTCTTTCACAAAGTGACATGACTACAAAGTACAAACTTCATCGACCTTACCAACTGCCTCAAGTATTGACGAGTAGGTGATGAGGTCATACTCAAAACCTTTTGAATTCATTTCTTTCATCAGCTTAGCAGCTTCCTCGAACATACCAGACCGGCTGAGACAGCCGAGAAGAGTGTTGTAAGAAACTGCATCTGGCTTAATATTTGAATGCTTCATTTGTGTGAACATCTCCATAGCCCGCTTTGGGCCACCAGTTCTAGCCAAGCCATTTAGAATGATATTATGCGAGTTTATGTCTGGAATGCAACCATTTTCTACCATGGTTCTAAGTAAGGAGTGAGCTTCATCTATCATGCCAGCCCTTACCATCCCCGACATGAGTGCATTATAAGAATAAACATCAGGATTGCATCCAAGTTTCTTCATCTCATAAAAAAGATCTATGGCTTCAGTGAGACGCCCACATTTTCCAAAATGTTTGATCATTACGGCATACACTCGAGCACTTGAAAATCCACAGTTCTCTTTCAATTCTTGAAACAGCTCATTTGCAGCTTCATACCGTTTTGCTTTTCCAAGACTATTTATCAGGCTGCAATAGGCAGCTGGGCAAGGAGGAAAACCCTTTTCGTCCATCTCTTCAAGAAGCAGTAAAGCTTTCTCAACTCTATTTGTTTTGCAAAAACCGTCAATAAGGATTGAATAGGTAAACGAGCTAGGAGCAACACCTTTTGCCTTCATCTTCTCAACCCATGAAGAAGCCTCAGAAGCTGGAGCTTTGGATTCAAATAAAGCTTTTAAAACAGTGTTATAGGTCACAACATTAGGTTTGCACTGCAATGACTCCATTTCATTAAAAATCTTAAAAGCATCTTGCACACGGCCAGCTCTTCCCAAAATATTTATCAGATTGTTTATAAGCACAACATCAGGCTTGCACCCCTCTCTGAGCATATCGATGTATATACTGTAGGCCTCTTCAATCCTCCCGGTTTTACCAAGCCCTTTTATCAATTCTGTGTAAGTAAAGACAGTTAGGGCACACGTCTTCTCTTTCATTTCCTGGATTAGACTCAAAGCTCTGTCTACCCTACCCAGCTTGAAATAAATTCCCAATAATGTTGTATAAATCTTTGCACTTGGCTGTAAGCCATTCTCCTTCATCTCATCAAACAACCTAATGGAAGAATCCTCGCGACCCAGTTTCCCAAATGCTGATATGAGTGCGGTATACGTCACAGTATCCGGGAAACAGTTAACCTCATTACACATCTCATTATAAAGCTCATGAACTTTTTCGTAATGTCCTTCATGCATCAGCATCAAGATCATGGAATTGTAAGTGTTTGCTGTGGGCTTGCACTTGCGGCCTTTAATCTGGTAAAAGACGGATAGCGCCCTGTTGACCATCTTAGCCTTACCCAAGATTTTCACAATTTCAGATAATTCAGCTTGACCAATGGTACTTGTACTCCTAAGCATCTCCTGAATCGTCTTCCACATTTCACCAACTAATCCAGCTTCATCCAAGCAATTGACTAAGGCCATGTATGTTGCCGAGTCATGTTCAAAGTTCCTCCTCTTAGCAGCCCACTTGAAAAACTGAATCTTAACACTGACCTCGACATCTATCTTCAAAACCTCACGCACCAATCGATGATCCAATTTCAACTTTAGCACTTCCAATGCCTTTTCAGCATCAGGTCCCCACTTGAATATTTTCAAAATCCTTATAAATCTCTCATCCAATGTTCGGACTGAGGGGTCCTTCCTCGATAGTTTTCCCTTCATGGGCAAGTTTTGCATTTCATCTTTTGGACTATGTAAACAAAACATTTGGACAATCTCCTTCTCTGCTAGTTTGAACCACAAGAACACAAACAGAACAAATGTCAGCATCGACCATACTTAAAAATCTATAACGATGTAGATCTTCATGTTCTTCTTGATGTTATTAATAAGCCCTTTACCTGTTTGCTTAATCCTATCACGGAGATTAGACAATGTTGATATCGACCGCTTCGAAGCCATTGACCGAACAATCATCTTGGCCATTTGTGAAAGAGCTACCAAATCAAATAACGCTCGACACAGGCAAAAAGTTATTTATAATGCTGAAGGGATTGTGCGTAGGGCCGAGCTCCCTTCACATCGGTTCATTCTGACATCAAGTAAAAAAAAAAAAAATGTCTCATTCCAAACTCTAACAATATTATACGCTTTCATATAACTACTATTTTCTTTTCCCGGAAAACAATAAAACAACTGCGAATAGGACATGTAACATGCAGTGTTTTTCCACTGACTAGAGATGATTTCGGAATTCTAAGTCCGAAGAGTTTACAACAGTCAACATTACTTTTCAACTCTTTTGGAATGACATTGGAAATATTTTGAGATGACTTTGAAAATAATAGCTCACATAGGACATCATTTCGACAACCAAAAAAATAACTACCCAAAACTTATAAAAATACTACATAGAGGCAATTCAACAAACAGTCGGAAGACGCCACCAAAGGAAGATCATTGGGAAGAGAGAGAGAGAGAGCGAGAGAGAGAGGAAATGAAGAATAGCCGACCTTATTCTTTTGTCTTACAGGAATACTGAGAAGTGCGTGCGTGCGCGCGCCTTTTCTTTTACTGGCCATACCGTGTAGAAGGGTCCAGCTCTCTCAAGATCTCGTCGAAGAGGGAGAGTAAAAGGGTGCGTTTGTCACTGGGGCCGCGAAAAAGCCGAATTGAATCACGTTCTGGCCCTCAGTAGTCTCGACCCCATTAATAGCAAGCTCCAAACTCCAAAGATTCCTTTACCATAATAGCAAGCTCCAAATCTAATCTTTTAATTTAATTTATTTTTTTCATTCCATCTCATCGTACTCTATATTATTTCTATTTAAATATCATTTAAACATAAATATCTTTTAAAATAAATTATAACCGTTCAAAATAATCATTATAATATTTTTAAATTAATTATTACAATTTTTTCAAACAAAAAATAAAAAATAATTTAAAAATTTTTAAATTCTAAAATAAAAATTATATTATAATAATATTTAAACTTTATAAGATTTTTTATTTATTTATTTTTCCTCTTTTCCTAAAAACTGAAATTAAACTATCTCATTACTGTTCAATACTTACAAATAATTTCCCTACCATTAAAAAAATTCTTATTTATATTTCCCAGTCATTTCTTAATTACCATCCTTCTTCGTAATTGATAGGACATCAAATAACTAAAAATCTACCTTTCTTTTACTTAATTACATTTAGCTTGCCGTTACACATAAAAAGGTTAAAAATAGTGAACAGCAATTTTCACTTTTATATCAGGAACTTCCACAAATGCTTTGAACTGGACATTCAAATGACTGACACAGAAAATGGGAAGGAAACAGAAAAATATTATATTTGAGAAACAAATTGCAAAGATTACTTGCGTAAAGCATACAACCTTAAAGAACAAAAGCATTTGAGAACCCCTTAAAGATGTACTTCTGTTTCTCTTCCCTTGCAAATCTGGGAGAGCATAACAGTATCATTGATTCATTTCTCTGGAAACCCTCCTATTAAGAGAGAGGGGGGGGGGGGGGGGGGGAAACGTATCATGGAGATCCACCCTAATTAGATGTGTAAAATTTGGCAGACCGCCCACAACACAGAAGATTTCGTAGACTCCCAAAAATAAAAGGATGACAAAACATATCGAAAAAGTTCTTATACATAAGAACGACTTCAGTAACATTAAAAGGCGATAACCACACCACAGAGCTACGCAGAAGGGGCAGAGGTCTCTGCTTCCATTGATTCTGCAGAGGCCGATGGTACCTCACCTTTGTCATCTGCTGCCCTCTCGGCACTAGGACTGGCATTTGCATTGGCATCACCACCCTGTTGTTGCTGCTCACGGGTGTGAGGAGGTGGGGTTGGTTGTGTTTCGGGAGTGGCTGGCTTGGCTGGCGCTGGCCTTGGTTTCGTCATTATTGGTTTACAAAACCTATTTAAGCAAATACTTTCTTTCAGCATCCTCATCCAAAAGTACAATACACAAACCAGGTAAAAAAGAATTCCTCAAGTTTCAAGGATTGAGTTTACAGATGCAACACGAGCAGAGTCATGAGCAATGCATATAACCATCAGGCTGAAGGTAGCGTAAACAAGCAGAAAAAAAAAATAAATACAAAAAGGACCAAATCCAAGTAGAAAAACGTGGATAAGAATCAAGGCTAAAAAAGTACAAAAGTGTGGTTAATGTTGGATTTAAGACCCCGAAGTAACGAAGCAGAAAACTAAAACATTATAATAAACATGAAAACCGGTGACCAAAACATTGTGCCAATCACTCAAGACTTCTAATTACTGAAGCTTAAGGTCGTAATTATCTAAAGAACGTGATTTTTTCCCCTACAGAATAAACAAGATTAAAGTATAAGAGGAGTAATAAAGGTACCCATCAAGTGCTTGAGTTTTCTTTAGCACATCAGCAGATGGCAGAACCGGACTAGCATATTTAGGAAGTGAGTCCTGCAGCTGTTTTTTCTCTCTTAACCATGCGTCTGCCTCCACACATTCGTTTACGACCTACAACATGGCAGATAATTTGTGAATTCATTGTGTATCTAGACGGGTGTGGGAGAGGGAGTCGCTTGGAGAGAGGAGGGTGTGGAGAGACGAGTTACAACCTTCTGTTTCTCAGAGATGTCAATGTGATCGAATCTGGGATCATTTGACACTGCAGCCTCTCTGTAGCTATTAACACAATGATTAAAATGATCAATGAAAGCTCCCCTGTTTACATACTCTTTGTATCGCTCCTCAATGGGATCACCTTGCTGCAATATTTCACAATGACATCAACCTCTGAGTGATGCAATTTGACTCAAGTGTGCAAGTTTGCGGATTTGTTGAGTGAGAGGAGAGGGGAGAGATGGGGAAGTAGCCATTTAGAGTGACAAAAAACACTAACCTTCTTGAGTTCCTCGAGCTTGGCAACATAAACACCTTTGGTTTCATCCTCACCCTCTTCATATAACCAATCTTCCACCTCCTGAAGTTTAGAAGTAAACTCTTCCCTCTCTGAATCTGTGACAAATTCCCTATATTTTTCACTAAGCTGGAGACACAAACAAGCATTAGCTAAAAGTTCAAAAAATTCTTACATATAATTAATAAGAGAATTTTATTACTAAGAATAGGTAAAACCCAAGTACAAAGGAAGAATACAAGAGGAAATACCTACACTTACACTAGAAACAGAAGCTTACAAGTTCTATACTAAATGCCAGATAGTCTGGGTTCATATAAAGAAAAAGAACACTACCTTGTTTCTCATGTCATAGACATAAGCCTCGACAGCATTCTTCCTGTCTTTTGTTTCTTCCATAACTCGATCTTGCAAAGCCATTTCAAACTCCTTCTCTAATGCTTTTTGCACATCAGCTGGAACCATTCCACCATAAACAATCTCTGCTACAGGTATGTTAGTCTTTTTTACCTTCTTCTTTGGAGCCTCAACCTGCATGCCAGCCACCCAAATTTAATGTAGATGTTATGAGTTGTGGAAGCATGATGAATCATAATAGACAGAAGAACTAAAACTCATTTGATACTGGATCAAATAATACAAACAAAACTGTCAAAAAGCTCAAGAAGAGTCCGAGTATATATGCCATGCAGCATAATTTTGGACTGGATCCCTCCATGTGACGGATAAACCCAAGAACAAAAGTTGAGGAGCGGAAGAAGGGGAAGAGTTGTCCACAGAAGCTGTCACTCAGGAGCAGATGATTGGAACTAGTCTAATACACGTATTAGCAACAAAATGAGACCTCTACCAGAGAAATTATGCACGAAACAGGATTTAGTATCTTCAAGCATCATCTTAGATTAGTAGTCGTTATAAACTGTGTTTTTATAAGTAGCTGGTTGCCACAAACTAGCCAACAAGACTGCAACTAAAGTCCAACACACACAAGCATCAGACCCAAATTTTTGTTTTTGTAATGCATGTGCATAAACTCATAGAGAATAAAGCCTGTATTTGGCTTAGATAATAAATTGAAATGAGATGAGTTGAGTTAGGTTGTAAATAATAATGAAATATTTGATTTTTTTTATATAATTAATAAGAGAATTTTATTCCAAATAAATAGGCACAGTCCAAGTACACACGATGTATACAAATGAGAAATAGTGAAATATTTTAATTTAGATGAGATGAGTTAGAAATTGTTTGAGTTAACATGTTTTATGGAGTTTTGAGAAATGAGAGAGAAAAAGTTGGATAAAAATATTATAAAATTAAAATATTGTTATAATATAATTTTTTAATATTATTTTTATTTTACAATTTGAAAATGTTGAATTATTTTTCATGTTTTGTTTGAAAATTTAAAAAAATTATAATAATTAGGTAATGATTAGATGAAAAAACTAAAGATTTGAAATCAAAAAGGGTTCATGGTATTTGAATATTGAAATGAGATGGAATCATCTCTCTATCAAACTGGGCCTAAGTATCCATAGAGAGCCTTCTCCAACAAGAACTATGGCTATTCAACAAGTGTGTAAGACTGTCTTACACATCTATCCTCATTCTTGAGGGAAAACAACCCTGTGATAGCCTTATCAATGTCATGAACAATGGTACAAGCACATGAAAGGAAAAAAAAACAAAAAAAAAATTAACAAGGAGCTTCATCTTGTATGAGAAATTCGTAACTTAGTATGGAATATAAACAGAGAACCACGATAAAACATAATCAAAATTACTAACCTTAGTATCCGTTTCCATCTGCACGGGCTTGTCTCCTGAGTCGGGAACACCATTTTCAACCCCAGGAGCATCAGAAGAACCCTTAACATCTTGCTCTTGCATATTTACATCAGTTTCAGTGGAGCTTGGGGGAGCAGCATCATTGGGAGCTTCATCCGTATCCATCTTAGCATCTTCCTTTGCTGGCTCTTTCAAGACTGGAACTTCAACTTCTTCTTCTTCCAATAGCTGAAACAAACATCAAATAGAATTAGTAACGAGATCAATAGAAAACTACCCGCCAGAATTTGTGACAAGAAGCTTTCAGAACTTACAGTAGCTGACTCAATAGACACAATTCCATGCAGATTCAGACGGGCTTTCACTTTGACTTTTGCACGCTCACTTTTCGTAGAATGGAAAGGACCAATCTGCACGCGAACAGAACGCCATGGGATTGATAACAAAAAGTAAAATATTATTATCAACATCACCTGTAGTGTAAACTATTCATAATTAATATTGTCAGGCTGCATTACCGTATATGTGCTAATCTTTGCAGGTGCTTGCAGTTCGCTCACATCAGCATATTGCACATCAACAGAGAACGTGCCTGATCTGTACAATGTCAGAGCCTTCCAACTTGGTATAGGATTTCCCCTGGGGAAAACGATTGTACTTTGTTGATTGTCTGCTGCCCCATTCTGAGCCTCTGGAGCAGAACTTTTCCATGACAAAGCAATTGAGAAAGGAAAGCTCTCATTGACCTTCAAGTTAAGGGTGAAAGTGATATCAGAGGTGCGCACCAAAATAATTGCATTTTGATTAACATCTACTACATCTTACACAGACAATGTACGGGTACTTCGGAAAGTATTCCTAAATACAAAACGAGAAAATACATGTAAAACTTTGAGGCAGCTCCAAAATCACATTTTTGGGTGCAACTCTCAACCAGATTAAATCTTGTGCCAGAAGAAGCTATTGAAACAGCCCATATACTTTGTAAATAGAAAACACAGAAAAGAGAGGAGGAAAAGACGAAAGAATAGCAAATAGCCCTCGCTTTAGATTTTACCATTCATAGTTTTCACAAACAATTTTGCCTGATGTGAAAGGAAGGAAAGCCCATTAATGAAACAACCAAATTTTTTTAATTAAGTATGCCGTCTCAAGGAATCTTAAAATTAAATAAAAGATAAAAAAATTGACTAACCGAGTGTAAGCCTTGGCATATCGAATATCAGTGAATTAAAATTACCTGAAACTCTCGTACTTTAAATGTTGGGCTAAGAATGGCACATTCCAATGCACATCCCCTGGCAACACACTCACTGGCATTCATTGTGCGCCTAGGCTCCTTTCCGAAGAACTCCGTCAATATCTTAATTATAGCAGGAACACGAGACCCTGAACCAACCACCTCAACCACTTGAACATTCTCAACCGAGAGACCAGCATCTGCAAGAGCCTTGTCCAATGGTCTCTTAACACGTTCCAAGATAGGAATGCTGATCTGTTCAAACTCCTCCCGCTTGATGAAACCTCTGACATCCTTCTCATCCATTAGGCACTCTATGTTCAAAGGTGCTTCTGGATTTGCACTGAGCATCTTCTTCAGCTTCTCACAGGCAGCACGAAGCCTAAGGCAAGCCCTTGCATTCTGTAAGACTTCAATCTTGTACTCTTCTTTGAATTTTGCAGCGAAGTGCTGGAATAGCGCTTCATCAAAATCTCTACCACCAAGAGATCTATCGAACGAATGAGATAATATTTTCAGCTGGCCCTTTTTAAAACCAGCAATGCAGACTTGCATGCTTGCATGTCCAATATCAACGAAGGCAACATTCAATTGATCATTTTCTGGTAAATCTGTCTTATAAATGCCATAAGCCAAGGCCGTCGCTGTAGTTTCATGAAGTAAGCGGAGTGGGTGCAAGCCGGCAATTGTTGCTGCATCCAAAACAGCCCTTCTTTGAAGATCAGTGAAATAAACAGGAATCCCAATACAGCAATCAACAACTGCTGCATTCAAATTATTCTCAGCTATGGCTTTAAGATTTGAAAACACCATTCCCAAAAGTTGAGTCGGGGTAAATGTCTTTGCTTCTCCCAGGTACCTTGCATGAATCAAAGGATATCCATCAGGCCCTTCTGTAACACTGAAAGGAAAAGACTTGAGATCCCTCTGCAATTCAGGATCATTGAATTGCCGGCCAATCAACCGCTTAATCTGAGAAATTGCATTCTTTGGGTTCATCATAGTTGAAGCAGCCCCTGCTGTCCCAATGAACCGCTGCTTGTCACCAAAACACACAACTGCGGGGGTCTCACGCTTGGACTCATCGTTGAGAACAACATCAATCCCTCGCTGCCTTGCAACGGCCACAATGCAGCTCTCATTTCCAAAATCAAAACCAACTACGCTCATCTTCCCTAAAAATCAACTGATATAGACGACCAGGTGATGGCAATCTGGAAAATAACATAGCAGGCATTCAGTACACAATAACTTCCAAAAAATAAAAAAAGAGAGAGCCCAGAAACCAGAGAAATTCATAACTTCTGTTAACGACCAAATACCGAAATCCAGGAAAAAAAATGAAAAAGTAAATAAAATAAAGCTTGGTGTGGATATATAACTTTCCTACCAAGCCAAATCAATGTCCAAATCTTTTTGACGCATAAAAATGCACGAGAATACATGTCTAATTTCAGAAAATAAGTTAATATCATCAGGAATGCTAGCGTTGGCAACACCCAATCAAGCAGAGGCAAGACATGGAGACCTAGTTCTACGAAATGCACGGCAGCAGCGGCAGCCTCACGCTTAGTCACACTAGCATCACACAGCCAGCGATAATCTAAGCAACAGCATGTCAAATCCAAAATCATAATACCGGAACAGTGCAACTACAAATTAAAAGCAGACAAAGACCGTTTTCCTTCGTTTTCTTAGAAAATTAAAGTCGTAAAGTAAAGCTCATCCGTTGGACCGGCTTGAAAGACTAATATTTTACACCAATTAACAACTTAAAAATAAAATCTAGGCCACATTAAAGACAGTAAATAAACCAAACACCAAACGGGGTTCCAACGCTATCAAACTTCATGATTAATCCATCAACAACATAGATTCTCCTCAATGAAAACGGAAAGAAAAAAGAAACAGATGGCCAAAAAGAAAATTAAAAGATTGGAATCCAAACAGAGAAAAGTAAAATCACAACCAATTCAACAGTCACGGAAACAATCTCAAGCCGGAAATGACCGAATCTTCAAAGGGAAATTCACAGATCTAGAACTATATTTAGGTAGAAAGAGGGTCGGAGAAAGAGAAAGCGAAAGAGAGAGAGCGAGAGAGAAATCTAAATCTATAAGCGATGTGGCTGTCTGCTAGAGTTAGAGAACGTACCTCGAGAGTGATCTGCACCAACAGAGAGAGAGAGAGAGAGGAAGAAGGGTTTGGTGGGTTGGAGGCTTGAAGTTCTGGAACTCTCTGAAACACCCGCAAGGCTATTACGAGACGAGAAGGCCGGGTCGAGCAAGGTAACCTATTTAAAGGAGCCCCCCAAGGAGTCAGAGCAGAGGCCGAAGGCCTTGCGTGGAATTTTCTAGTCTTTTTAATTTTTTAAACTATAATTAAAGAGGTAAATTTATTTTATAAGATAATTTTTTAAAAAGTTTAAATTTCTCATATATTCAAATTTTAAATTCTGTACAATCTTTTTTATGTATAATTTATTAAAAAATATTATTTATGAATTATATTTTAAATTAAATTATAACAAATTTACATTTTATTAGATGTGTTTTATTAAAAAATATTATTTATGAATTATATTTTAAATTAAATTATATGAAATTAATATTTTATTAGATGTGTTTTACACGCCAATTTTATAATAAAATTATTAATTATTTATCATAACTCAAAAATAAAAATTTTGAACATAGATTGTGTCAATTTTAATAATTTGTTGTAAAATGTAGAACTTGTAAATAAATTTATTTTTAAAAATATAATTAATTTATTATATTATATCATCGGCGGTATTTCTGTCTTTAAAAAAAATAATTAAATATTTAAAGTTTCAGAGTGGTCCTAGAGGGGTCTAGAGAGATACTTGGGGGCTGGAGGTTCTAGAAAGATCTATCATCTATGGGAGACTGAGAAAGTTTGAAAGGGAAGATTCGAACTTTGAAAGTGTCATAATAATTACTGGGCTCTTCCTCGTGCTTCGCTCCGTTTTCAAAAGTATTAAATGGGCTGAACCTGGGCCTCTAATTCATTCCACAAAAAAATAATAAGGCAATAACTATATTCATTATGAAAAATATTATCTACATTTATAATTTTACTTACTTAATCATACAATATGCCAATTATTAAAAATGATAAAAATTTTAAAACATATAATGATAAAATAGATCTATTATATTTAGTACTGCTACATATTATATACTACTTTTCAAATAAGATTTTAATGTGTAATTATTTTTATATACTCTTTACGTATTTCATTAATGTGGTTAGCTGCATCGCTTCTTATTAATATAAAATAACTGTTTTGATCAATTATATTAATCGAGTATATAAAAAATATATAAAAATAACTCCTTTTCAAAAGAGAAGGATGCTTTCAATAAGACTACAGTTTTCTAATTTATCTTCTTCTTTTTTAAATAATGAAGCTTTCTTCACAAACATTTTTGACTACTTCAACGCAACATTTGTTGCCACTAGGAGTCAACACAATAAAATGGTTTTATCTCCATTTTCAGCATGAGAAAATTGTCTGGGTGGTGTAGTTGGTTATCACGCTAGTCTCACACACTAGAGGTCCCCGGTTCGAACCCGGGCTCAGACATTTTCTTTTCTTTTCTTTTTTTAATTTTGTTTGCTCTTGGTTTAAACTGGAAGGAAACAAGATATTGGCACAGAGGCATGCAAAATTTACCATGCGTTGGATTGCAAGAGAATTGGAGGTTTACAATCCTGCATTGCAACTCAGGTTCTGCAACTACCCATACTGTACAGTTAGAATGTACTTACAGTTCATGATATTCAAGGGAAGCTGTGTTATGGTACATGGGGGTACTTTGATACCGTGGTAGAGAATGCTTTTTAAAGATGGAGGGATTAGATTATCATTAAAGCTTAAGAATAAAAACAGCCATGCTATGAAAGTTGTGCAACAACATACACACCTACCAGTCATTAAAACTACCAGTCTCCTTGTGGCCCTTTCGTACCTTTCTTTCTCTGAAACTTGATACAAATTTCGTTTCCAACCCATAATACACTCTCTCTCTCTCTCTCTGAACTTTTACAGGTCTGATCAAATTGGTCAAAATGGCCAGGCCGGGAAACAAGATTATACAAGCCAAGCTGGTGGGTATGTCTTACCCTTTTCTTGAGTCATTCTTTTCATTTGTTTCTTCTGCATATCTTATTTTGCCCCCTGATTATCCTGACCTGAGATTGTCATTTGATATGTGAACAGCTATTTATGATAAATTCTTGTTTTATTTGTTTTCTGTTCATGTATTAATATGGCAGATTGATTGGGAAATTATGATCTTTCAAGGATATTCTTGTGGCTACAGATTCTCAAGACAGCAAATAGCATGCCAATTTATGATATAACTAGTTTTAAGTTTCAAATTAACTGCAAACAGATTATAATCCGACCATCTCATACGGAATGAAAGGTGAGCTTGTGGAACTAGACCCAACACATGTAAAAAACAGGTTTCATAGTAATTGCGTAAATGGTACAGAGTATAAAAATTAAAATATGGTACTTTTAAAGTTGTGTTGCTCAAGGAAATTGGATTCAATGATAACCTATTTTCAGTGTTTGGATACTGTTAAATTTACCAGTTAGGATGCTTACTTTGTTCATGATGTCTGCCATTCTCGGAATAGTTTTTTCTTTCCTTTTCCTCTGTTTCCCAAGTCCGTGCTGCTTTATTCAGTGATTAAAGATTGATCTCCACTGGCAAGTCACCCTTCTTTCCATCAAAGCCAATGACAAATGATTTGAGCATCGCATGCGACCTGGGGGAAACCTTAACCTGTACTTTTGCTGTTTTAGCTGGTCAACGTTTACATCGAACATGAACTCCTCTACTTTTTCAAGTTGAACTAATCGATTAGCAATAAACTTTACCTGATAAACTACCCCATTCATTTTAACACTTTCAATAAACGTCTTTTCCACAGGTTCTTGTAGGAGACATGGGGACTGGAAAGACCAGCTTGGTCTTGAAATTTGTCAAAGGCCAGTTTTTCGATAACCTGGTCCGTTTTTATCACATAATTTTTCCATAAAAATTCTTGTCCACAAGTTCTGGGTGTTCATTTACATATTTCACAATGGGGATTTCTGAAATTCTGTAAATGCAGGAACCAACAATTGGAGCTGCTTTTTTCACTCAGGTACTGTCCTTAGCTGAAGCCACAGTGAAGTTTGATATATGGGATACAGCAGGACAAGAGCGATATCATAGCTTGGCTCCTATGTATTATCGTGGTGCTGCAGCAGCTGTAGTGGTGTATGACATATCAAGCATGGTACTCGATATTTATATAGTTTTACCTGCACCTTTACGGCAAGATGAATGATTTCTTAACTACGTATTGACAATAGCATGTGTAGATGTTTCACTGGACTCTGTTTCCTTCCTCTGGTCTTCCTTTTGAATAGGGCAGAAAGTTTGTATAATTGGGAGTGGGAGAGGAGACGAGACGAGAGGGGTAGATTGCACAAGGGGAACTTTTCTTTTGTTTCAATAAGATTCCTCCCACCTTCTCTTTTGCAGATAGTATCTGCATACATAAGTTTCAGTGAAACTGCTTGGTCGATTAATGACACTGCCTATGTTATGGTTTTTGTATTGTTAATAAAACTCCATATTTTACTGTCACCCGATTGCCAGCAATGAATGTCTTTAAGATTACTGTCGGTCCTGATCTTCATATCGGCAGGCTATGCTAATCGATCTATCTTATGCTTGTTAGTTCAAGGTTTTATCTAATTTTGATTTATATCATCAATGCAATGCTCTGTTACACCAGATTCCCACCATCCCATATGTGCATCATGTGTTCAAGTATTAACACTTTATATGATGTCTTGGCATCAGGATACATTCACTCGAGCCAAAAAATGGGTTCAAGAACTGCAAAGACAAGGTGAGGTCATCGAAATTGGTGCTCTCAGCATGTTCTTTTTCTGAAGTAACTAATGACATATAGCTAATCATAATATTTACCATATTGCTGTTTGAAGGAAGTCAGAATTTGGTGATGGCATTGGTTGCAAACAAGTCTGATTTGGATGCAAAGAGAGAGGTTGCTATTGAGGTATCTAAACGACCCCCCTTGTCCCTGGGGATCTTTAACTACATTTAGAATCTATCACTAATGTGAAACCACATAACTTTCTCCCAAGTCACAAATTTTGGAAGCTTAAAGATCATAATTCTCTTAACTCATTTTGGAAGTTGAAAAAGTCTTAATCACATATTAATTGCATCAGTCCTTATGTGATGATTTTAAACATTGTAATTTTTATGATTTTGCACATATGAATGAGTCCAATTTATGCATTGTATTCAAGTGAGTCAGCAATTAAGAAAGAAATTTCAGAAATTACCAACTCTGTAATATTCGAGTTAAGAACGACAAATTGAGCAAAAGAAATATAATATATATACTATCAATGAAGAAAATCTTTGGTACTAAACTGATTATTGATGGGATTATTTGGTTAACATGATAAAACTATGCCAATGCTCAACAAATAAGTCTTGCATAGCAACCAATGAAAAAATGTTCGTGAAAAAAAAAAAAAAAAGTCTAGAAACACACTAACCTCAGTACTTGATACTGCAGAAAAAAGAGTATTGAATGTGTCTTAATTGTTTTTTTTTTTTTCTTTTGTTTAAATGATTGCAGGAAGGTGAGCAATTTTCTCAAGAAAATGGGATGTTTTTCACTGAAACATCTGCAAAAACTTCACAGAATATTAACGAACTCTTCTTTGAAATAGGTAAACTTTTCACTGGGATAGCACCCAGGACAATTGACCATTCTGGCATTCACTCAACTTTCAAGTAAAATTCCAAAGCACAGCAAGCTGTGCAGCATAGAAGCACAGGCATACACACGAACACACAGTCACACTATTAAGATTACCATTAAACCATTGCATGTTATGTTCATCGACATCACATTAGCTTGAAAGCCCTCTCTTTCTTTTATGATAGCTTGAAATCTGCATGGCTTGGACCATTCAACTAGTTCTTTCTTTTGCAGCAAAAAGACTGGCAAGAGCAGCCCCCTCGAAGCGGAGTGGGATGACTATAAACAACGAAACACGAGATAGAAGAAGAAAACTATTTTGTTGTTCAGGTTGACATTTTTCCCTACCATTTCAAGAGTCCTTGGGAAATCACTGACAACATGGTCCTCTTGATCTTTCATTTGAATAGCAAGTTCTTTTTTCAGAACTAAGCCATTTATTGAAAATCTTATACCAAAGATGGCATTTTGGTTGCCATTATAATCTTTTACTGCGTACGGGGTTCTTCCAATATCTGTAAATAAACTGCTCACGCAAAATTGAAATCATTGTAAATGAAAAAAAGTTCAAGGATCAGTTGTCATGCTTACAGAATATTTTGGTCGGACCATGCAAAATTTAAGGCTACAGAAATCAAGAAACCTACGATTTAATCCAAAAGGGCCAGATGAAAATTCTGAAACTCTGATCTGAGGCCGAACGAGGTTCATCATTAGACTGGAGATACTCTGGATCCTATGTTCTGGCATCATGATTGATCAATTCTGTAGCCCATCTGTTATAATTATTGATATAAATTATTTTTGAAAATGAACACAAGGATTGGAGCTTAATAGAAATGATTGATTGTTTCTAAATACGGATAGAGGAGATGAAAGAAATTTTACCCTATCAGCAGGCAAGATTTTGGTTTTACCAATATTACCATTTCAAATTACCTTTTCTTATCTACAGTAACCTAGGTTAAACAATAAAGAAAAAGGGCACGGCATTAATATTAAAGAAAAAGAACATAACATTCACTCTCATAGCAGTAAGGATCTTTCTTTTCCTTTTTTTTTTTTTTTCGAAAAATATATAGCAGTAAGAATCTTATAACACTATGCCGGAATTCAATTTGATGAACACGACTATATATGATTCTGAGGGCCAGTCTGAAATAAGAATTGCAAGATATTGTGATTTACACATCACAGATCAAACATGACTATGCAAATTATACAAAGCTTATACAATTTTCTCATGATGAACTGTTTTTTGAATTCGAGGGCTGTGATATTGAGCTCAAGTTTCTGTACATCTCTGAGCATGCCCGAGCAAAATCTGACATTGCTCTAAAGAGCTCTGGCAAGCGGTTTTTTAAATTTCCCAAAGACTTCTCCCTTACCTGAAGGCAGTGCCTCTCGTAGGCTTCCTGCTCATCTTCCAACCTCTTCTTCACCGAGTCCACCATAAACTGCTTCTCTCCAAGGAGATCATGTTGATGGTTGTCCCCTGCGCTGTCTGGATCCAACCCATCAGGTACCTTTTGCTGCAAGTATTTGCCATGCCAGTCTTCAAATTGCCGGGTCTTGCGGTTAAGCTCCCTGCGGGTGTCTTCACATTTTTGCTTCAACTTGAACTCCTCCTCTTGTAGCACAAATATAGTATCTATTACAGCAGCAAAGTTGTGTAGAGCAGTTCTAGCAATTTCATCAGGCAGTTTCTCCAGATGGTCGTGCCAAGCATGTAGCAGGTCACGAATAGGGGGTTTTTCAACTGGAAGAGAAATCTTCTCTTTCAAACTGCTGTCAATAGGGATGAGATTTAGTTTTAACCAATTGTTGAGGGCCCTAATGTACTCTTTCTGATGGTTCACTAACTTCTGAAATTGTGAATGCCAGTCCATCACAACAACCCGCAGCTGGTACGTACGCTCATGGTGGTGCTCACTCGTTTCCTTGGGCGATTGAGAGAGGTCAAGATATTTCAGTGCTTCTACAGTTTTTTTCTGGTTCTCATGGTGAGACTCCATGGCTTTCCACATAGTGGCCATCCTGCAGTTCATACAATTTAGTAAGGGCATAACAAATTTGTGAATATGGTCTTTTTCTTTTGGGGATGGGGGAGGGTTTGGGGTCCCCGTAAACAACTTATAGATACACATGCAAGGTAGTAGGAGGGAAAAAAAAAAAGGAGAAGGAACATTGTCACTGTGACAAACTACCATCCAAATACGGATGTGAATCATCAAATTCAGGTTTCCTCGAAGATGTTCATGAACAAGACAAATCCTCAATTCATATTGAAGGGCACCAACATTATCATAACTCCATGGGCTTTCTGCAAAGCATAATTTGAGGATGCGAAGGCATTTACCATAACATAATGCAAACCGCATCGGCCACAACGTAACAAAGTTAAATAAAACTTAGTGGTAAACAGAAGCTTAAGAAGTTGAACAATATTCAGAAAGCTAGAAAAACATGGTAGAACATGGTGAAAAGAACAGTTCTTTCCACAGAAGACTACCGAACTAAATTTGAAGTGGAGCAACGTTGCCCACAGAATCAAGCAGAAAATATGACATAACAAAAACTGGAGTTTGGAGCATTAATTATACGTGCATAGCCTTCAGGTTGAAAGCAAAACTTGAAATTAGTGCATCATTTATTGCACAAAATCATCACCATGATCTGTTGAAACTGTTTATACGGTCTGACAAACCCACACAATAGTATTTACAATTTTATTTCCTTGCCTTTAGTTAGTGAAGCATTATCAGCATTAGATAATAATTGACAGGAGATAGCAAGGGTACATCAAGAAAATATATTCTCACTCAAATGAAATCACATACCACTAACATAACATTTTCATCACATTGCTACTCACCCTTCAACAAGCTGAAAAAGTTTTGGGTATAATTGCTCATCTCGTAAACGATTTATCTCTAGAACCGTTGAATCCATGGATTGCATGTCAACAATGTATCTTGTATGAAGATGACTTACTACTGCTTTTGCTTTCTCCAATGCTTCAGAGTTGGTACCTCGTTTCTTCCTGTTCAGTGACGCAACCTTTTTTTGGTACTCATATTTCATAAGCTCACCTGCCTATCCAGCAACAATCAGCCACAAACACTAGAATTGTACACGATTGATTTTTCATACAGATAAAACAAGCTGCACTATTGTTAACCAAAAAGAAGTTCACATGGCTAAGGTGCATGTAGGGTAATATCACAAAAATGTTATATATCTGAATCCAAGCCAACTGTTCTCATCGGCCAAACACACAGGTGTGGAAGGTGGATGGATTGCTGCCAAAGGGTTGACATGGAGATGAGCTTCTTGAGTAACATATTCATATAAACCAATAAAAGCAAGCACAGATATGCATGGTTTTCAGGTGCAGGGTTCAAGGTTCCTAGAGAGGAGAGTAGGACTTCAAGTGCACTCTACACTGGGCATGTTTAACCCAAATCCTACCTTGGATGTCCTACCTTTCTAATTGTTCATCGCACGTTGTAACGAAACTGAAGATCACCTCAGATTTGTTAACCTCAAAACACATCAATAGAAACCAACGGCTCTTTCCCATAATCCTGGACTTCAAGTTGCACAATTGATGGGATGAAAGCACCAAACACGGTGGAGCAATCCTCTTGCCAACGCAGGCCTTTGATGTTGTACATATGTTAAAAGGACTGAGATGCAAGCATTGTGGTAAGCTGTTCTATTTGTATGATAATAGGATTATGAAGAAAGTCAAGATGCACCCACTTAGCCATCATGAGCCATAGATAGAGCTCACTGGAGTTCAATACATCGACCAAGACTGGTTTTTACTAGGGTCTATTTCTTAGATGAACTTAATGACAATCAAAAGGAGCAACATCTTAGCAAAGGAGCTGTAACTGGTAATTTATCTCTGCACACAGCCTATTATCAACTCAAAGGAAAGTTAACATGTACTCGAGAAATGCTCAAGCATACACATTCTGCCAGTCACATTCTGCTCAAGCATACACAAAGGAAAGTTAGCAAGTCAAATGCACACACAAACACATACGCAGAGCAATAACAAATAAGCACACAATATAAGAGCTGAAGTCATTCTGCCAAAAAGAATGACTTCAGTCTCATATCATTGGTCAATTTAAGGACCACACCAAACGCAGGCCCTGCTAAGCAACAGGGCTTAGCTAGGCATAGAATAACTATGGACGGTTGGTTGCATCAAAGAGATTAGCAAACTCAGCTACAGTTCATGCCGTAAAGATGGGCTAAAGGTGGAGGAAGTATATTTAATATAGAAATAAACTAGTGATGAATTCATGCCAAACACGTTAGGGTTGATCGATAGAACTTGAGAGAAAAAAATGTGAAGTAACAAAACCAATGGAAATATTGCAACGTACCTTCACTTCATCATATAGCTTTTTCTCCCATGCCAGCAACTTATCCAGCACGGTCGCATGAGTTTCTTGCTCTTCTGATTCGAAGTCATCCTTCCCATCATCGGCGTTGTCATTCCCTTTAAATGACCGATTCCATGTGATAACACGCATCACTCTTTTGGAGTGATCGATATGTCCTATCAAACAACCAGCGATATATTAAAAACCTCGAACGTCACCACAGGCTAAAGATCACATGACAACTACGAAGTCAAGGTTTTAGTAACAATCAGATAATCATCCTAACAGCATATACAAATGCTAGGAATCACCACCAATTCAATACAAAACGACTTGCAATTCACTAACTATCACCGTCAAAGTCACCTTCTACAAGCTCATCATACCCATTACCCAAATGTGAGGGAATTGGATCCTCAAAGAAAATGATATCAGCATCATAACTAAAACGGTTCAAGCTAAACAATTCAACCCCATTACCTCGATTATCCGCGAAATTAGAGTGATAATGCAACCTGGTCGCCTCGAGCATCTTCGAAACCTCGTGGGCACTCTCGGAAGCTTTCAAGAAATGGTCGTCCAGCGCCGAAAATATCTGCAACAAATTCACACTCGGCTTCACCGTCCTCTTCCCCTCCGCTCCACCCGTCGCCTGCTTCCCCTTCTTAACAGTCCTCCCCACTGCAGGGACTACCCCCTCAACCTTTTCAGTTCCCCTAACTTCGCTGCCTCCGCCGCCGCCGCCGTCTTCCACTCCCTTAGGCTTTTCTACGGACATTTTCCGCTCAATTTCCTCGCGCCTCACAGAATCCGCCACGCCCTCCGCCACCGGCGGGGCATCACTCAAGGTCGCTCCGGGCACCTCGACCGAGAAAAAGTAATCGTAGGGTGTATCTTGCGGCTGAGCCGGCATCGGCACCTCCTGCTGCGGGACCTGCGACACAGGCGGTGGAGGTGGTGGGCCACCCTCGTCTTCCAGAACTCTGGAGTTTCTATGACTACTACCGCCACGCCTTTTAAGCCTGTTACGAGGGTCCTCGGCGTCGGACTCGGCGCCCTCCTCCTCCTCGATGATCGTGCCTGCCACGGGCCTCGGAGGATCTGGCTTTTGGATCTTGATCTCTGGCATGGAGGCGGCGCGGGAGAGCGGTGGGAGGTTGGGGTCGAAATTGGGGAGAGGGGGAGGAGGTAAAACGACGTCGAACGATGCGGGGGAGGAGAAGGGAAGGGTGGGATGAGCAGAGGAGGAGGAGGAAGGAAATTGGGAAACCTCGCCTTGGGCATAGTCGCTGAGGGCAGCGCCGGTGGTCTTGAGATTGATGGCATAGGAGGAGTGGGCAGCGGCGAAGGCGTTGCGGGCCGAGACGGCTTCCTTCATGTAGCGTTTGCGGTCCTTGCAACGGGACACCGCCTCCTCGTTCTCGATCTTGGACTGGCTGCAACCCATCCTCCGATTCTTACTAAATTCTCGACGTTGCAGAACCGAGCATATAGAAATGCAAATTGCGTGAGCGCAACGCAGAGACGGAGAGAGGGAGAAGGAGAACCGAATAGTCAAAAGGTCAAAGCTTTGGCTGTTTTTCTCCTATACAAAAAGTCCTAGATGCTGGCTCACTCCACTCCATTCTTCGATCTAAGGTAATTTTTTCTTTTCTTTTGTCTAATTTTTTTGGGGTAGATAAGGATGGGTCGAACATTCACGAAGGTTTTCCAGAGCCAAGAAGATGAACTAAAAACAACCTATTTGAATATGGAAAATCTAGTTGCAACTGTAATTATGAATTTAATGTGATTAATTAAAAAATAAATTTTATTAAAAATAATATTAATTTAAATTTAAATGTAAAAAAATTAATATCAATATATAAATTAATACATAATTTTACATCAAAGCTCAATCGATATAAATTTGATCGACTTTAAAACGAATACGAAGAAATGTGTAAGTTACGATGGTTAAACGTACTGGACTGGACTGTCCTGCAAACTGTTCTGACAGATTATACTTACCAATGTTACCATTTGTACTGCATTGGAAAGCTGAGTTGCTGCCCAGCTGGAGCCCGGTGTCGGAATAGCACCAATCCCGAACCTGACAACTAGAATTTGCTCCCTCTCTTTTAATTTTTTTTAATATAAATATTAGTTATTATTTCTACGCTACATATTAATATATATTTTTTATTTTTTATTCAAATAATATTTTTTTAAATACATATATTTACATAATAATATATATTAAAATAAAAATATCAAATGGTATAGAGATAATATAGAGAATGATAAGTGCAAACTCTCTCTTTGTAATGTTTAGTACAACTACGAGTTTATTTTATAAATACGCGGGCATTAAAATGGAAAAAGGTTTTTATGCTTTTTACAATAGAATCTAGGCCTGCAACCCGGCCCACCGAAGGTAGATTTGGGGCCAACCCGACCTGATCCGCAATGATCAGATTAGACCAAAAACTTTCAAACCGCATGCTACATTTCGCCCTTTTCTTTTTCCTTTATTCCTTCATTTCTTAGCACCAACACCCTACCACCATTAACATTAACAAACCCAGAAGCTTCACCATCGTCAACTAGGTTGCTACTATCGTTGTTATTACTTATCTCCATCTCTAACTGCTCACTCTCTTTACAACGTCATTCCATTAGGTTTTTGGATTTTAGTGAGATGAGACGCAAATTTCGTGAGTCGGTGAAACGTAATCGAAAAAGGAATCGATGTCACCATAGAAAATGAGAGACAAAAGTTAGACTACTTTTTTCTTACAGAAGTTGAGAGAGTGCCCAACTTGGCATACCTTCATATCTCATTTTCATTGTTCTCGCAACCAAAGAGGACCATCAAAGTCTTTCTATGAAGCTCAAATTGAGTTGCTGTTATTTTATAATCCTGAGAAAATCATGAGGGGAGTATGGGCGAGGAAAAGGAATACGATCTTATAGCAACGATCATGGAGAGACCGAGAGAGATCTGATAAGAGTGTGGGTTTTTTTTTTTCTTCTCCTACGTTAAATCAAGTCACTCAAATCGAGTTGCTGTTGTTTTAAAATCAACCGAGGTTCTGAAATCTGTGATTGATTCTGAAAGATGTTAGGGTTTGAGGACAATAGAGATGGAGACGGTTTCAATGGGTTGATCGGTTTCAACGTGTAATAAATCCGTTAAAGGGATTGACCTGTTGAACCTGACTTTAGTTGGGTGGGCCCATATCGAGTCTTTCGGATTAATCAAGTCAGGCCCTTTTATGCATAGGCCTAGTAGAATCTACCCTCTCTTTTTTTTTTTTTTAATAAAAAATCTACTTTTTTTTTATAGGAAAATTTTATGCACTATATTATCATCTAACTTATATCTTACTAAGTAAGATGTTGCAGATTTATCACTATTAGTAATAAATACTCTACATCATATATAATAGAATGCAAGTGAGATAGTGGTGTATATATAACATTACTCTTTTTTTTTTTTTTTTATAAAGATTCTATGCAGAGAGTGACTTATATAAATCATTTCTCATTTTTTAGCCATTAAAAAGTGTTTTTGATACTTAATTTCAAATTATAGAATTTGAGTTTTTGGGTTTTTTTGAGATTACATTACGAGTCTTAAAAAGTGTTTAAGCAACTTTAAAAGCTATTTAATAGGAAAATTAGATTGTTGTGAGTGTTTCATATTAAAATACTTTCTATCGCAAATAAACTAAAAAATATATTTGAGGAAAATTAACATTTTAATATTTTTTTCCGTATTTCATTTTTTCGAATTATGCGTTACGTAATTTGAATTTTAAAAAGATTGTCAATGGTCAAAAATATCCATATAACTTTCAGATAATTACAATTTTAAATCTTTCAAAGATATGACCATAGTTTTTAAAAAATCAAATAACCGTTATTTCTTTCTCAAAAAACCTTTTTTTTTATTTGTTACAAACAAATATAAAATGTTTGAAAGTGATTTAAATATATGGTTATCAAATAGTAAATAACTTTTTAATAGTATAATTTATTACTTAAGCAATAATTTTTTTTTTTTTATCGCAATTCCAAACATGCACCTAATCTAACACGTATATCTATTTTCAGTTGTTTGATTCTTGAGAAAATTCAGTGTGTGTTCATAGAACTTGTGTAATTGGAAAAAAGTATTAGTATTTATTTAGAAAAATGGTATTTACAGTCATAAAATGCGAAAATTTCGTACAGTCCCTTTAAAAAAAGTGAATAAATATGAGTCGATCTATTTAAAAAAAATTAATTTTTTAATAGTAGATCTTACTTTTTCTTAAAATGATTGGGTGATATTTGCACACTCTACGATTGTACATAATTGAAGTGAGTGATTTTTACATTGAATTATCCAAAATACACTTACAAAAAACTTATTGTTGAGAGCCTGTGTGCAAGTACAACCCATCCCATGATTAGTTGAGACACTATTTTTAGCTACCCAATGCCAATAAATAAATAAATAATTAATTATTTTTAAAAGAAAAAGATATTACCTGCCACGGGTCACCACAATTAGCCCAATTTTTATGAATTTTTTATTCTATTTTTAAAGTACTAGACTCCACCGTAGAACAAACATTTTGTGGCATCTTGAATATTTAAAAAAATAATAATAAATTTAAATATATATATATATATTGCACGAAGCTGTTTAGGGGACCTGGCCTCCCGGAGTCCCGGTGCCGTCCCATGCATGGATATCATGTATTCATGTGAACATAATTCCTGCACGAGAAGAGATTATCAATAAATGGAAAAAACTAACGAACAATATTGAATCTTGATCCCTCAAAGTTGTGATGTTAGTCATGAATCTGCACGTTCATTACAAATCTAATTAAAGTAGCTTGCATATATACACGCACAAGTCACAACGGTTTTAATTTAAATGAATAACATTTCTATAAAATTATAATATTTTTACAATATTTTTATCGACATTTCACAAAATTAATGTTTTATTTCGCACTAGAATTTTAAAATAATTATGATACTTTTGGACAGACAAGCATATCTATGCGTTGGCTTGGCTACAACTCTAAGAGCAAAATTGAATTGAGTTTTTCAATTTTTGGAATCAAATTTATTTAAAAGTAATGTTACGTACAGTTGTAGAATATGTAATTGTTTATTAAAAATTAATTTTTTTATATTAATCTCATATTTATACATTTTTTTTTTTTAAGATTAGAAATGTATGCGCATTCTATAATTATAAATATTATATATCTTTACTTAATAGCCTGCCTCATCTGTCATAAACTCCTCAAATCCATCTAGATGCACCTGTCATCTTTATGCATTATTTTTCGAGAAATACTTTTTGCAGTAGGCAGATGCAGTCGGCGTGCAGTCGGCTACCAAAAAAAAATTAATACGAGATCTATATAAAAAAAAATTATTTTTATAATTTTTTATAATTCATGTAGGTCCCCCTGAATATAAAAAAATTTTTTTATAATTTTTTTTTATTTATTCTGTACAGCTGACTGCACGCCGACTGCATCTGACGACTGGATATAGCAAAGCCCTTATTTTCCACATTTTCCTCCTAGCAATACTCATGATGTTCTGTCTATACCTTTTACCAGTTTTCCAAAACAAATATTCACAAACAATCTAGACTCTGAAACCCACCGATTTGGAATTTTCTATGGTCTGATCTCCAATCCCATCATCTAAAAGGTCAAAAACGGTGTACTCATTATTTTTTTATATAGTTTTTAAAATTAAAAAAATTTATTTAGCTGAATTTAAACACATTAAAGTCAAACAGAGTTTGGAAGAAAGCATTTTATTAGATGGTTATATAAAAGTTGTGGAATCTATAGTACCATTTTTTATAACTTAAAACAAACACAAACAAACAACAGCCAAGACTAGAAACATACGTGTAGTTTTTCATTCAGCAGCATCTGATGAGAGTCAAAGACTTAAATAGGTAAGATCATTTAGATCAACTGTCAATATCTTAATTTTTCACTAAAAGAACCAAGAATTGAATCCTCTCTATCCATCCAAACAAAAAAAAAAAAAAAGAGGCCAAATAAAGCTCGCCAAGCAAAACATTGAAATTTAGAAAAATCTAATTGTAAGCATAACTGTGTACTAATACGTATACTAATTTAATGTGATTAGTCAAAAAATAGATTTTATTGAAAACAATACTAATTTAAATTTTGAATATGAATGAATCAATAATGGTATATAAATTAATACGTAATTTTATTTATATGCAGCAAAATTCTTAAAATTTGATCCATTATGATTCATTTTGTGGGTGCCAGATGACAGTGTTTACAATATCACTTCTTCTATATAGATGCCACTTTGCACACGAAGATGTGCACGAACTTGACATCAACACATATTTTATTAAAAAAATAAAAAGAAGAAAAGAGAAGAGAATAGAAAAAGAGTTTTATTACCTACAAACAAAGTCACGTACTAAGCTGCATACCAATATTGATTCATTTATATTTAAAATTTAAATTAACACTATTTTCAATAAAATCTATTTTTTGATCAATCACATTAAATTAATATACAGATTAATATATAATTATGCTTGTAACTAGATTTTTTCATTAAAAAAATATCAAAAAGAAAGAAGATGCTCTTTTGAGAAACCAATGGGCCAACCGCAAAACCAAATCCAACTGCAAACACATTTTTTTTTTATTTTTTTTCTATGATGAGGTGGAGGTTAAGGTTTGGTTTGGATAATGAAAGAGTTTTATTTCATATCATTATAATTTTTTTAAATTTGTACGTAAAATATAATAAATAATTTAAAATTTTTAAATTTTAAAATAATAATAATATTAAAAATAATATTTTAATAATATTTAATTCAACTTTTAACTTTCATATAAAACTATCTATCTCATTTTACTATTCCAACCGCTCCTTAATATCTCTTTCATCCTCATAAGCACTCAAGTCTTTAACACGAGCTCGACGAAAATCGTTGAAAGTGTTGGTATGGGTACTTGTACGGGAAGTTTCAAGCCAACTACCATTGACTTGAAAAAAAAAAGGCATACAAACAACGGCCAACATTACACCACATTAAATATATTGTATTTATTTAATTGATTATAAAATGTTAATTTCGGTTTAAATCAAAGAAAGATATTGATCTTGAAGTAGAATCTCACATGTGACATCGGTTTGCGTTGTAATGCAGCCTGTCGAGTTTCCCGGACAGTAATGTAGGATGGCCATGACTTGATCATGTGAGGGCTTAGGCCTATTGGAGGTTTAATTTCTTCTTGAATTGTCAATGGTAGTAGGCCCATTGAAGTCCATTCATATGAACCCATTTTGGAGGAGGTCGTATTGTAATTATGTTGAAGTAACTTGAATAGCTGGATATCCCGAAAAAGGGATAAGAAGTGTAGAAGACAAAAGCCCATTTTTGGTGAGTATGTTATTCACCTTAAATTCGTAACGTGGCCTACGAAGAATTAAAAACAAACTGCAAAGGTACCATTTTTCCTTTCAAACAATACGTTTATTTTTCATTGATTCTATAAATGTAGAGGATCAATGTCAATGATGCATAATACTGATGACATATGATTCAGTTCTTCAAATGACGCAGCATATCCCTAAGAGCATTGACATTGACTTCATCCAAAATCTAACCAAATGTAAAATATGATAAATTTCATCGAAATGCAGCTGCATTAGATTAGTCAAAAGGATAAGTGGAAAGTTTTTAGCTATAGTAAATCTATAGGCTCATTCAAATTTAAAGGGTTGCTATTCACCAACCAAATGTATTTTTTATTCGAGGAATGCTACTCAACCTCTCCAACCTCCACACACCATATTTTTTTAAAATTTTAAAATTTTTCATATTTTTTTAAAGATTTTTATTGAATGTATTCTTTTTAAATTAATTAAAATTTTCTATTTATTATCCATATATTAAATATTTAATAAAAGAAAAAAATTAAAAAAAATATAATGTGTGAAAGTTGTGTGAATAGTAAGATGTTGTGTAGATTTTTTTTTTTTTATTCCCATTTATTCCCCCAACGGTTAGAAAATGCAAACATTGTTACGAGCCCAGACACGAGCATGAGTGTGAAGTTATCCTTTCCCTCTCTCAATAAAAAAAATGAAAATTACTATTATTAAAAAATAATATTATATTATTATTTTGATGAATTTAATAACTAATCTAATATATTTTTATGGATATGGAGGTTTTGAATTTATGAAAAATATGTATTTTTTAATCAAATTTTAAAGATGATTTTGATGAAGCCGTTGTAACATTGGATCCAAATCCTAGTGCCTACATAGCCCAGAACTTAATGAATAAGATGCCGAGGAGAAAATGCCGGTGGCAACATGGATTTTTATGGACGATTCCTTCTTCACATTTAAATCCCACTTGGGTTTATCTTCGTCTTGGAGCAGAGGCAAAACACGGACCAATGTGTTGAGCCCTATCTCACGTTGAGATGACATGACGACTGAGACATTGCAATCATGGAATTCAACGCCAAATGCGGTTAAAGTACGGTGCTTTGCAACTTTGGCCAATGTGCATATCCTATTTCATGCTTTTTCCCCTTTTAAATCAAGCAATACTTCGAAGTAAATTCAGTGATGGTTCCTTCGTAAATAGTTTACAGATTCGTTAATCAAATGTACAATGCTAAAAAGAAAACTATCTTGAGATTCTCAACCCACACAATTTGAGCTTGATCTGCCCTGTTCTCAGCGCGAATATCATCAACTCACTACTCCATCAATGGTTATGATTGCATAAAAGTTTAGTACCAATCTGAAACAAAATTGGGATTAAATATATTAGTTCCTAGCATCTACCTTCCTTTCCCAAGTTCTCAAATCTCAACTGCAGGAAAAAATAATACATGAAATCCCCAGCTAGGGGATGAAGAATTTCTGTGGGGAAGGGGTAGCTACCAGAAACACCTCAAGATGTTGATGAGGAAATGGAACAAATAGTTTTCTCGATCGAGGAATTCAGTCCGCACCAGGCGTTCCAAGTTGAGATTTCTTGGGAGAAGATCGCTGTAGTAAAGTAAGGTAGTGACGGAGGCTGCTGGTTGAGCCACTAGAGCTGTGAGCAGCCTCACCAGAGACCGAACCAAAAAAGGCAAAAATGTCTGCAACAGTAAGAAAAAAAAAAAAAAAAAGCACAGAAATTAAAGCCTTTAACGAACTACCCATTTGGAGAACAACACATAAACACTACTTGATTTGCCGCATGTTAGGAAACCAGAAGGTGAATGGCATAATAAAGCGCAAAATGTTCAATAAAGACAAACATGAACAGAGTTCAAAAGCAAAATTTATGTTTTACTAAAGATGAACATGTGCATAAACACACAAAGATTAACACTCTTTCAGGTATTGTTGAGGAGAATCGATTCCATTTCCAACACAAATACAAGTTTGCATGCATTTAGAGAGAAAGAGAGCATACCATGACTATGATTATGACTCAAGCAAGAAAGAGAAAGTGGTCGGGAAGAAAAAAGAATATAGGTTGAAACTTGAAATCATGGGATTTTTCCTTGGCGGGGAAAAGAACAAAGAAAATAGAAAAGGGAAGAGGAAGGGGAGTTGGGTTTGGGTTGGTCTGGTCGCTATGTAATAGATTCAAAAGTTAGTTAAGTGGCAGTCTACAGCTGTTATTCAGACCTAACCTTCAAAGTGTCAAACACAAACTGTAAAAACTGCTAAAAAAACAAAAAAAGACGAGACCCTGAGAAATCCGGAGGAGAAACGCTCTGATTATGAGTGTTAAAAGCAGCTGGGTCTCGTCGCTACCAACATTGGGCCTATCGACGCCGAACAAAACCTCGGAGAAAACTAGACTTGAGAAAAAATAAAAAAATAAGGAGAAGACAGCAAGAGAATCTACAAGAGAATCAGAGGAAACTGTGAGAAATTCTGTGGAATGCTTCAACTTATTAGAACTTTCTTTGTACTTTTTTGTCAAGAAAATTACGTTTTGAATAAGAAAATTACTTCTTTGACAAGAAAATAATAAAATATTTTAAAATATATTTTTTTGATTGGCAATCGGGTGTTCAGATATAACATTTCAACTAATATAGAGAGTGTACATGCCTTAAATGAGGAGTTTCTGCAAGAAAAATATCATAAAATATAAAAATAAAACAACTAGGTTTTTAGTTAAAAAACAGGGGACTTGGGGGCCAAGGATTGATGATTCAGTGGGTGGGTGACAAATGTTTTAAATTTTACGATTTTACTTATTAAATTTTGGGGGAGTTAATATTTAATTACCAGGATCAACGGTTATTGGCCCATAGGAAGTCTTGAAAACAAAGCCGCCAATAGACTTGCGGGAAAGAAAAGGCTGAACAATGAGACAGATTGAATGGATGGTTGCTTTTTCTAAGCTCTAAGCCTAAAGTCACTCTCTTCACACGATCATCATAATGACATCTCGCAACATTTGTTGGTTTTGATTCTTGAACCATTTTTTTTTTTTTTTTTTTGGGTTTAATTTCTTTTACTAAGTACATATTTTGCCCAATATAATGTGAATGCTTTTGAAAAAGAAGGTGCTTGCTTAGGTATAACTGTGTTGAACATTTAAATATATTTGTTCTAGTTGAGAAATGATATTTATAATTATAGAATATGCAAATACGGCACATTTATTTTTTTTTAAATTAATAAATATAAAATTCATATAAAAAATTAATTTTTTTAAAAAAATACGCGATACTTACACAATCTATAATTATATCTAACACTACTCTTCTCAATTTGGGATGTAGACAGAAATAAGAAGTTTCCTCTTCCAACTTTACTGAACATGATCCATTTTTTCCATCCTGTGTGGCCAGCAACTAGCTTGCGTTCTTGGGATAAAACTGAAAATGTAGAAAGATGAAAAATAAAAATAATTTAGATTGAATGAATGTAATTTGATTCTTTACTTAAATTTACCTCTTTTTTATTTGTCCTTTTTTTTTTTTTTTTTTTAGAATAAGTGATAGTATAACACAATAATAAGAGTGGAAGTTGGAGTATGAACCTTAATTCCACATTCCACATTATTTAATTTAATTTAAGTATTGGACCCACTTGACCCGGGTGGCATCCAAGTTGGCGTCTTTTGGGCTGCTAAAAATCCACGTGCTTTGACGCAAGACGAGTGAGGCAAACGTCAACAGCATTTTCAATCTTGACAGGGAGCACGGTGGACTTTGAAGAGCCGTATGAGGAGGGGGGGTGGGAAAGCAACTGATTCTCCACCTATACAGCCATAAATACAGATGAATACAAGAAAATTTTTTGAGCTGATGGATATGTTATGTGGTTTTGTGAACGTTTAAAGCTTATTTCAAATAATTTTGTGTTCTAAAGTGCAAGATGGAGGGGCACCCACATGGGCAGACTCCCTCCTATGCCGTAAGGACCATGCGTTCCATGCTTTTAAATTAAAAGTGGTAACGGACACTTTATTACGAGGATTGAAGCCTGGCCGTGAGTGGTGCACAGGGAGGGCTACATATAATTCTCCTCAGCCGGTTCCTACACAATCCTAGATCAGTATAGAATCTCTCTATTTTTTTTCTTTTTTTGTTCCTCTTGAGCAAGCATTTAGGTTGTGGAGTTTGTTGAGTATTTCTATAGTTTATTCTATGTAGTACACTTCATCACCAAGAGTAGACACTTGAAACTTACTGGATTATTTGATCAACTGGATAAACTTGTGAAGCAACTCAAAAAATTGTGAAGTATTCAGCTTCCCACTCTTACATAAAGCTTAGCCCCTCTGCTTGTTAATCTATTTAAAGGTTATACATCACCAGCAATAATGCAAGTCCAATCGTTGACTCCATTAAAGCAAGCGTGTGGCGTCAAAGGTGACGTATCTCCATTCATACATGTGGTTTCCTCGTCCTGGCCTTTTTGGGTTCGCATCACTAAATAAATATATGTGTGTATGTATGTATGCCATGTATCTTCATAGCATCGCCGAGTCAATAAAGCCAGCGGGTTGTTTGCTTGTATTGGCACATAATAATTTTCTATAACTCAGGGTCTCAGTTCTTGTCTCAAGATTTTCCACTCATGGCTACCAAAGGAAGAGCCCTTATCACGCTCATCCTGTTTTCCTTTTTCCTTATCAGACACTCTCAGTCCGAAAAAGATGTATTGGCGCAAGGCCAAAAGCTTAGAGATGGGGAGCATCTGGTCTCAGCAGAAGATAGATTCAGATTGGAATTTTTTAGTCCAGGAACTTCAAGAAACCGGTATGTGGGAATTTCATACAACCTAGTGAATGATGCAGCAGAGTTGGTTGCCAATAAGAAGGTGGTGTGGGTTGCTAACCGGAACAACCCAATTGCAGACAACTCTGGTATTCTTATGATCGATGAATCTTGTAGATTGATAATCTCACATAGTGGAGGAAGTCTTATTGTGTCCGATTCTGTTCAAGCAGCTAAAAATACAAGTGCCATGCTACTGGATTCAGGCAACTTTGTATTAAGGGAGCTAAATTCAGATGGATCTAAACAGCAGATTCTTTGGCAAAGTTTTGATTATCCTACTGATACGCTTTTGCCTGGAATGAAACTTGGAGTGAGCTTCAAAACTATGCATGTTTGGTCACTGACTTCGTGGATAAGTGAAAACATCCCAGCCAAAGGTTCCTTTACCCTTACCACTTCTTACAATATAGATGGTACTAGTCAGTTGACTATTTGGTGGAAAGGGAATGCCTACTGGACTAGTGGGAATTGGCAAAATGGGCGTTACGAATTTGTAAGATTTTACAATTATGGTAATTACAAGTTTAGCAGCATAGCACACCAAAATGAAAGCTATCTTACATATTCATTGTATGAAAAATATAGTATCTCAGGGTTAATATTAGATCCCACAGGTCAAATGGTAGAGATAACAGGGCTAGCACCATTTGGTGCTGGGTCTTGTTCCTATAATTCCAACCCCGGCTGCATAAAGCAACAGTTGCCGGAGTGCAGGAAGCCTAATGATCGATTTGAGAGAATAAAAGGTGCTATGTCTGGTGAAGGATTCAATTTTGATGGAAATTACAATTTGAGTCTCTTTGATTGTAGATTAAATTGCTTGAATAACTGTTCTTGCATTGCTTATGCTTACTCCGACTACAACCAAACTAGCTGTACAATTTGGATCAGAGGAGGGAATTTTGAAGAAAGCAATTATTCTTATAGCAGGGAGATTTATGTTCTTACTCCAGAAAAAGGTAAGTTTACCCCATCTTTGTCAATTGCGTATGCTTGATTGCAGAACATAGGAAAAAAAAAAAGAGGAAACTTTCCCTAACAAATTCACTAATCATCTAGACAGCAGCTCTCTATGTTCGCAGTTTTGGCATGCTACTCAGAACACACACACACACACACACACACACACACACACACACATATCTACACAGGACAGTCGCCATATTAAAACATCACTTATCCCCAAAGAGATAAAAACAGATGATATTAATAATTAAATTTATGTTCTAACACACACTTGTGGGCGAGACTCCCTATTGATAAGTGTTTAAATATCACTCTTTACTGCAGTAAAGTGGCGGATATGGCTTGTCCCATCTGTGATTGGGTCTGTAGCTTTACTGGCACTGTGCTCGTTATACATTTTCATTCAAAGAAAACGTAGAGAAAAAGGTAATCTAAAAAAAATCACAAGAATAATATCAGAACAATGTTAATCATTGGTTTATTACTAATAACTTTCTATTTGGGGTTCCCTATTTGATTAAAAGGGGAGAATGAAGCAGAGCAAGAAATCTTACAATGTGAGCTAGGAGCTAGAACAACACATTCTAGCAGATCTAGGAAGAGAAAGAAATTCACAGTAAGCAGGAAGAAGGGCAGTGTGTTACAATTTTTCAGCTTTGAAAGCATATCAACAGCAACAAGCAATTTTGCGGCTACATGTAAGCTTGGAGAAGGTGGGTTCGGACCCGTTTACAAGGTACTAATGTAGAGACCCTTCAAAATTAGATGATATGAGAACCTATGATATTTTATTTATTTAATTAGTTATTGTTTCAGGGAATATTACCTGATGGTCAAGAAGTTGCAATAAAGAGGCTCTCCAGAAATTCTGGACAAGGAGAAGTAGAATTCAAGAATGAAATTGTGCTAATTGCCAAGCTGCAACACACTAATCTTGTCAAACTGGTTGGGTGCTGCATTCAGAGAGAAGAGAAGATGTTGATATATGAGTACATGCACAACAAAAGCCTGGATTTATTTCTCTTCGGTTGACAATTTTTAGTACTTAAAAACTTATTTCATTTGTAACTTTTTTTTTTCTTTTGGAGAAAAACAAATAAAAATCAATGCTAGTCCTAACATTTACATATTTCTCATAGACAGGTCCTGTGAAAAAGGACTTATTAGATTGGACAAAACGGTTCAACATCATTCAAGGGATTGCTCAAGGACTTCTTTACCTTCATAAATTTTCAAGACTGAGAATAGTGCATAGAGATCTGAAAGCTAGTAACATCTTGCTTGATGCTGAGATGAACCCAAAGATATCTGATTTTGGCATGGCAAGAATATTTGGGCAAGATGAATCTGAAGCAAATACAAAGAGGGTGGTTGGAACATAGTAAGTAAATCATCAATTTATCTCTGAGCATATGTAAACAAGTATGCATTTGTATTCATGCTTGCATAGATCTAGTCCCTAAATACTGGAAGTTTTTATTGAACTCATATTCAGTGGCTATATGTCTCCCGAGTATGCATTGAGGGGAAAGTTTTCAGTGAAGTCTGATGTCTTTAGCTTTGGAGTAATATTGCTAGAAATTTTGAGCGGAAAGAAGAATAACAGTTTTTCTCATCATGGAAAAGCATCAAGCCTCGTAGGATATGTAAGTTTCTATTCTACATGAGATCTTTGTCCCCAGCTTTTGTCTGAGATGAACACTTCAAATCTGTTCAAAATGTAACTTCGTCATTTCTTGTCCCTCATTTTTTTTTTTCAGGCATGGGAAATGTGGACAGAAGGAAAATGCTTAGAGATTGCAGATCCAGCCTTGGACAATTCCTATGACCCAAACGAAGTTCTGAGGTGCATTCACGTAGGCCTGCTGTGCGTGCAAGACAGTCCAAACGATAGGCCTTCCATGTCTGATGTTGCTTCCATGATTACTAATGGAACTGTGCCAATCCCTGCACCAAAACAACCTGCCTTTTTCATGAATTGTAGTTTGCCGGAAAGCAGGTTGGAAAATCTTGCCTCGAATGATGTTTCAATTTCAGAGGTGGAAGCCAGATGAAAGTGCCAATGATCATTCAATAAATTTTATAGCTTGGTGAGATTAGGAAAATACCAGATGCTTGCCCTTCAAAAGCTCTATTCCAATTGCATCACTTTTATCATTTAAATCTTTGACTGTGCTATATATTTAAGATGGGATTCTGCTTAAAAAAAAATTGGGATTCGTGAGTGACATGAAAATTAATTATTTATTTTTTCTGATCAAGCATGCTTAGTATTATATATGAGTGTGAAGTACAAAAAGAGTTCAAGGTGCTTCATTTCTACTCTCGATAAACAAAATGTATCTAGGAATGTTTTCCAAAGGTATGTAGTAAAAAATTAGATTGGTTATTACTCATTACGCCATTGAGTACACACATTAATTTTAAGTTCGATGGATTTTTACTATTTGTCACTCTTTATATTGTTGAAGATTGCTAGATATATTCGATTATAGGAATGATTTGCCAATACGAAGATGATTCTTTACTTTTAATGGCTATTATGATTATTTGAGAATCGCTCTTTAATATTGTTAAATTTTGTTAGAGCTAAGATGCCATTTGAAAAGCTTAAAGGAATGCTGAACCTTTGGTCATCATTGTATTCGTGGTTTGAATTTTTTATACTCTTAACCTTCAAAATTTTTTCAATATGGTCCCTTCAAATCGCTGAAAATTATTTAATTAATATCTCAAATCTTAAAAATTTAAGTTTCTATTACTAATTCACAATCCCTAGATGTTCCAGTCCGTTTAGGATAATTATGTACAACACAATTAGAACTTGATGTAAATTAGGTTACTTGTACCTTTTGATTGAAGGGCAGAGAAACACTACGTCGGATTAAATTTATTAATAAAATATAAGAAGAAGGAAGCAACCAAATAAATGTTCGACAGTTGGAGTGGAGGACGGAATAGTAAATTTACAATATTGGGAAAAGGCGCGTGCAGTCCATCGCCCCCATTATATAATCCCGAGTCCCTGATTGACTCGCGATCATTTCGTCTTGCATACTGTTAGGGCTCTCTCTTGGGGATTCTGCTTTGCTTTCGAATCCGGCCCGGACCGTAGCCCCAGATCGCAGCCATGTCGTCGAAGCAAGGTATGCTCCCTCTCTTCGAGACCCTAGATTCGTTAATTTTGATTATTGATCCGCCAAAGTCTCTGTGATTTTCCTGTTAATTACGAGAAGAGGAAGCCTAGATTTTATTTGTTGATTGAACCTTCTTTTTTGTTGTGTGTGAAAAGAGAATTAGGGGTTTTTATTTTCTTTGATTCTGTAGGTGGAAAGGCAAAGCCTTTGAAGCAACCCAAGTCTGACAAGAAAGAATACGACGAGGTATGGTTTTCAATCTTTAATGGATTGTTTATATATCTAGGGTGGAAATAATTAAAGTTCGTTGAAATTGAGGGATTTATTGCTTGGGTTATTTTTTATTTTTTTCCGGAGATATTCTTTTTAGACTTCAGCTTTTCATTTTTGAAAATATGGAAAAAGAGGATTATATTATTGTTATTTCAGACAAAATCCTAGGCCAAATGGTATATGAGCTTGCTTGCTGGAAATTCGTGTTCTTTCTTTGCTTCGATTTTCTTTCTTAATGGTAAATTATACTCTGTCGTGTCTGCATAAATAAATAATTTTTTTGATAAGTAAACAGTAGAATTAATAACAATAGGCAAAGCCCAAGTAACAAGAGATCTGCATAAATAAATAATGATCTTTAGCCGATCCATGAATCATATGTATGCAATTATAACTTTCAAATATGTAACAATCTTAAGGAAAGTTAATTATTAAATTCTTCAGAATTCTTCTGCTTGAAAGAGGTTCTAATTTTGGAGTTAAAAAACTCTCTTTGTACGAAATAATATGTTTCTACCTATTTATCACCTATTACCAACGCGTGCTTATCTAGTTATGGAGTGTTTGGTTTTTTTTCTTGATATGCGAATGTTACTTATAAAAAAAAAAGAAAAGAATAGTTTTCTCATATTCTTCACACTGGTAAATATGGGTTGTTCTATTTTACTCTCGGATTTTCCCAATCATGCCTTGTACAGCCGTAGAACCATGTGTCTTTTTATGAGTGTGCCCGTGATTATTAGGATCTAGTGGTAACTTTGTGCATCGTTGAGCTGCTTTTGTAGCTGAATATCTTGAATATGTGTATATTGTACCGTCTTAGAAGAACCATATCAACATAGTTTTAGCTACCTCATCCTGTTTATATTCTCTCTAGATAGAATTGGAGGTTTCTGGGGTGTTTCCTCCCTAGATATTGTACATTGGATGCAACTATTTTGTTACTCAAGCAGATTATTGTTTATAGGCACTCTGTATCAATTTTGCCTTGACATTATGTGGTTTGGATTCTAGCCCTTACTCTGTTCTTCGATTCTAGCCCTTACTCTATATCCGAGGCATTTAGGGATATGCTTAGGCTGCCTTTGGTGAAATTTGTAACATAATCAGGTAGTGTTGTTTGATCTTTTTTGATGATATCATTTTCACAACATAGTTTCATCTGCTGTCTACAGGTTGATAAGGCCAATATTCAGAAGAAAAAGGAAGAGGAAAAGGTAATACATCCGTTATGTTATGTAGGTCTGTATCACGCTCCCTTTATTGTTTTACAAGATTCTAAATTCGATTCAATTGATATGATGAGTAGGCACTTAAGGAGCTGAGGGCTAAGGCACAGAAGGGACCCATTGGAGGTGCTGGGCTTAAGAAAAGCGGGAAGAAATGAGGGGTTTAAGACCGAAATTGGGGACTCCTATTAAATTTTCCAGCTTGTAACAATTATTACCATGATGATTATATCCATATGATGTGATCTAGCAGCTTTCTTAATCTATTACTGTACTTTCGGAGTCTTCTTTATTTGATACTAAGTTTTCATGCGTGTGAATTGTGATTTGAATTGTGATATATGCATGCCTATTTCCTAAACTCACTTCTCTGTGCCTTCTGATCTTTAATGGTTAACTCAGTTCAGCAATGCGCTTCCATTGTTACCGGCCCAGATAATCAATCTAGTAAGTGATAATTACTAGATCACTCTTTAGGATTTTTCAATTATAATAGATCTAGGACTCAACTAACAAATTAGACTTGAATCAAAACACGCTTCTAGCATCAATGGTACTCGTAACGTGATATGGCTGTAGTTCCTTTGTGGAAAACAAACTTCAAGAGGCAACTTCTACCAACCACTAACGACAATTCAAGCGGCAACATTAATTACTGAGAATTATACCCAAACATGACTTGTGAAATTCAAAACGCAAGAACTAGAATAGAGAAAAGAAAAGAAAAGAGAGTATTCTTGAGGTTATACTATTGATTATTATTATTTTATATAACATATAATTAAGTTAAACTTATAAGTCTTTTACTTGTTCTAACACATGTTTCTATGTTTTCTCAATTTATGTTCTTTTATTATGACACTATAAATTGATACTGATCTTTCTCTTTTCTTAGAAAAATTTTGTAAATCTTATCATATCATAGTCAACATAGAAAGAAAACAAAGTATAACACACATATTGTTGATGCTGTAAAAATTGCACAACAGGCTCGAATGGGAGAAAGAGTCATTCTTAGTCCACTGAGGTGATCCGGGCTTCGAACAGCATGGCCTGGTGTCCTCGACAGTGGTCCAGTGATGCACGTAAACTCATGGTGGCAAAAGAGAAATTAGAACAGAGAAAATAAAGAAATGAATATACATATTTACGTAATTCGGCATGTGTCTACATTATCAGACATTTGATGAGGAGAAATGTATTATAATATTTTTATTTATAGTCTCTCATGACTTCTCATCTCTCAATATACAAGAAAATATATAGATACATTTATTAGAGAAGAACACAATTCTATGTCTAGAGATTGAAAGTGGAGTTGAAAAAGAAGAAGGAAAAAAAAAATAAAAAATAAATAAAAAAGGAGGACAAGAAGAAGACCTAGAGAGCCCCTTTTAAGATGAGAGTTATATCCGTCTGGACCGTCTCCCATCACTTTTCCTGCTAGTCCCATCTCCTCTGCACCCTCTCCCCCATGCTTTCCTGACACCATGCATGTGTCCAGCCCACCACATATACTTCATCCATCATCTTATTTATTTTTGTCCTCTAACACCCAACTAGATGGTTTGGGTTGGTCCTCAGGCTCTGGAGTTTTTTCTCCTCACAAACACACGCGTATATATAAATAACATATATATATATACACACATATAAATAAGAGAGTGAGCTAGAGAGAGTAACAAAAAAAGAGCGGAGGATTTTAAAGGAGCTGCCTTTAAAATTAAAATTGAATTTTAATATTAAATTCAATTTTAGTTTTCTGGAATCAATTGTCCCTGACTCCCTATTTTGTAAAGTATAGAACACAAATTTCAGAACGCTAGTGTTTTTGAAACCCTGACATTTTCTGTCCTTTTGCTTTACAAGAGGACCACTTACACGTGAGCTACTCGCTTTTCAATCTCCTTTAAATATGTCACGCCTTGTCCGGCAATGACTTTTTTGTCAAACTATATATATATATTGATATTGATATTGTCATATTGATATATATATCACTGGTTATAAAGATGTGTGGTACATGCGGAAATATTAGCCGATCTTTGGACCGGTATGAAATAAGTATAATTTCTATAACAAACTGGTGGCCAATATAGCATATTTCAACCGTACTAGTCAATACAGTACAAAATTGGTTTAAATGACACGTAAAAGTACAAATAATTTTTTGATTTATCAACCAAATGGTTTTTTCAGAAAAAAAAAAGAAGTATTTATATAACCAGGAAAAGTTGATGAAATTTGTCTTCCTTTTCCAGCACATTGCCTTCCTGCCACAAACTATTTATCTATTCCATCACTTTCTGGTTTTTGCACGTGTCACGTTTGTCTTGATTTGATATGCATACACACACGACAACCTCAAATTTCTATTTGATTCTTTGTGCCTTCAGTCTCTATTTTTTTTGTTTATTTGTTATGATTCAACATCTAGTTAAAGAAATTTAGCGTCTATTTGGTATTTTTGTCATTTATTTTATTTATTTATTTTTCTTTTCACCTTTAACATGGGGATTCGAATCTATCAGTTTTGGACCACCACCAAAGTTGCACATGACACACCACTGCATTTATCCATTATTCCGAAAGAGATCTGTCGAATCCTCTCCACTCAACTATTGAGAGATTACTCTCCTTTTCACTCTATTAAAAATAGGGAGACGAAGTTGAGTTTACAATGGCATGTACCATGATCCCTTCCTTTTAACGTCTAATTAACCATACTTTGTCGCAATAAGATATAGTGTTGGATGATAAGGCAGCACTCTTTGCACAAGTTGGGGCCTGAGTCAGAATGCAGCCTGAGTCAGATTGCAGACACAACCTCTCCTCAAACAATGGAGGTGAGGTCACGGCTGCCGAACAAATGTGTTTGCGTTTTGCACCCAACCCCTTCTTTTGAAAAGAGATTCCCAACTTCTCAAGTCAAAATCTTTGATCTGTGCCTACCGCTCGTGTTCCCCATTGTCTCCAACCTTTCCACGAAGAGAGAGTTTATGATGAGGACGACCTCATGATCTGCCTTCCCATTTGCTCTCTCATCCTTCCAAGCATTTTGGACGTGTAAAACCAGAAACAAAACACTCTTCTGTCTTTTTATGATCATAGCTGAGAAATCCAAGATCAGACAAGAGGAAATGCACAAGTTCCATCTACAAATAAAGCTCAACAAGAAAGTGAAGGTGGTGTTTCGATACACGAGACAGTGTTTTGACATTAACTGTAGAAGTGACCAAAAATTGAGTTATGTCATGATGTTTTTGGGACAGCGAATCAACCCATCTGAGGAAGAGTAGTAATAAATGGATAAGACTCGGATTATTCCTCTTAGATTCTCTTGCCACTGAGATGATTCGTGCCTGAAATTTTATGCAGAAGTTAATGACTAGAACGATGAGGAAAAGCTTGTCTCAGACTCTCAAAGTAGAGTGAGCGTATATTCCGCTGTCCTCAAAAACAAATGACGACATGACGTTCTGTCTCAAACTATCATGTGTAACAAATTCGACAAAAATAAAGAAGAGCATGTCTGTAGTGCATGCCCCCACGTTAAGGTGGTTTTTTTTTTTTTTTTTTAATAAAAAAAAAACTTCAAACAAGTCATCAATCTCTCGGACAGACAAATGGGCATATTTTCTTGCATCATTCCACACTGAGGTGAATCATAAGTCTAGAAAAGAAGAGGTAGTTTAACACTAGGCTCAATGCACTAAAGACACAGAGCCAACGTGCGGTGCATCTAATTGGTCCATAGCCCGTGGACATCTATTTCTCTTGAGAAACTTTCGATAGGCATCTATTTATCTACTGTATAGATAACATTTCATCCATTTTGTTGATTTCAAAAGATTTAATTTATAAAATTATGTCATTTAAAGATTGTGTGATCGAAGTCAGCTTACAAATTATATTATTTACCTTATTAAGAATAATTAATTGAAAATAATTATTAGATAATTTAAAAATTTTTCATCACTTCATTAACTTAAGAGTGAACCTATTAATAGAACTCACTTAAAATTAGACCTATTAAATTAGAAAAATTATACTCATCATCTCCACATCATACTTGGTTTTTTGATTTTTTTCTTAGTAAATGTGTGGTGTATTGATGATGATTAGAAAACTTCATTTAGTTTAACAAGAATAAAACAAAAATCAAAAATGAAAAATCAAAAATCAAGTATGTGTATAGAATAGGGATGATGTGTAGAAAGGTTCATTAAATTAACACGCAATTAATAAAAATATGAAAAATTTTATTTATCATCTACACACACTACACACCACATTTTTTTATATTACTAAGTATATTATATATAGATGATGAGCAGAATAATTAAATTAGTTTAAGAAGAAAAAAATAAAAATAAGTGTAGTGTGTGTTATGTGTAAATAATGAGCAGTAAAATTCTAAAAATATTTTATATAAGTAAATCTATAAATGAACCTTGTTTGATGCGTTAAGGTAGATTCCTTTTGTACATTTATTTTCATGGAATCGTTTATATTAAATTAACTCACATCTCCCATAATCCAAGATATAAGACACCCATCAATTCCATTCAATTCCAACTAAAACGGGACCGAACTCCCAATAATTAGCCTCTTCCAAGGCACTTGCAACGAAATAGCGACAAGGTGGCTTTTGTTTGCTTCCTCTGTTCAAACCGACGAGAAATATAAACCTCGTAGCCCTGCAAATTCTAGGAGTTGGGTTGTTCCTTTGCTTCTGTTTTCTTTCTTTCTTTCTTTCTTCGCTATTAAAGAACAGAGGCAAATCGAGAGAAAAGCAGGAAGAAATTCAGAAATAGAAGGGACTGGATAAGATTGGTTTCTGGTATTTGGCAAGGGAGAAAAGAGCGGAACATTGGAATTCTTTTCATTCTTGCAAGGAATGAACTAAAAGGTCGATCTAGGTAGAGAGAGTGAGATTGAGATAACAAAAGAGATTTCTTGTACTAGAAATCCTTGAACAGCCACGCAACCTCAGATCACTAATCTGATCCGTGCAAGCAAAAGGGAGCACAAGATTTGATTTCTTGGCATCAAGAAGTCAAAAAGTTGTCGTATTTGTGCAAGAATATCATGGATTTCGCACCAGAGTTTCTTGCAAGCAGTTTGGGCAGAGAATTTGTGGCTGGAGGCTTAGGAGGTGTTGCCGGAATAATATCTGGTTATCCGCTCGACACTCTCCGTGTACGCCAACAGCACTCTAATGCGGGTTCTGCCTTTGGCATCCTTCGCAATGTCGTAGCCAAGGAAGGGCCTGCGGCACTCTACAGAGGCATGGGTGCGCCATTGGCATCTATCACTTTTCAGGTATTTCCTTTCGGCTTTCGTTGCTCATTTTCTTGTTTTATTTATCATTTTTCAATTCCTCTTTTCGGTTTTCTTTCGATGATCACAAGGTAGGCACGATCCTCCATGTCGTAGATATCATTGTAGCGTTGCTGTAACTTTAAGGTACTCACATGGAGGATCGGCCACCCGATTTCTTTGAACCTCACCGATATTTGGCCACCCGTTTTCCCAACCAAGTATAGCTTATCAACCTTGTTTGGATCTAAAGATTTCTTGGTTCTTAATTCTGAGATTCTGCTTTGTCATTTGGAAGAAGTTTTACTGCTAACTGTGGTGTTTGAAAAGTATTACCAATTTGCTCTCAAAATATCGTTGATGTGACGTTGTTTTTTATATCTACCACGAATGATGAGACTGCCTTCTTTTTCCTTTTCGGGTGATGCCACCCACAGAGGTTCTCACAGAGAATCATGACGGCAATTTTCGTTTTTTTTTTTTTTATAAAATATTTTTTTAAACATTTTAAATATTTAAAAAAAATAATAAAAAAATCACAAATGTATTAAAATATATTTTTTAATCATTAAAAAAAATACAAACACATAATTTATTAGACTTCATTTGATTATGCAGTTGATGAGGTGAGATATTTAAGTTAAACAAAATATTATTATAATATAATATTTTAATATTAATTTTATTTAAAAATTTAAAAAAATTATAATAATTTTATGAAACGAAACAATTTAATTTTATATTTTTTTAATAAATTTGGTAGGTGTAACAATATTTTCTTATCCTTATAGTCGAGTCACTATCAGGAATCTGGCTGCCTCCAACAACCAGTCCTCCGTATCTCTTATCAATATTACGCATGTGATAAGCGCCTCCTCTGGTCCACTGGTCTTCTATGTATCTTTCATTTCTCGGTAATCTCCAAGGACCAAGTATTACTTTGTCTTCTACGTATTTGGGGACCCCAAGTTTGATTTTGTGGTGGCTACTCCTCTGGGACCCCATGCCTGGCTGGCTCAACACGAAATAAACAATTATATTCTTTCAAATTGGTTTTTCTTTGAGACCAGAAAAGATGCTGCCATCGATATTGATTCAATGAATACAGTACTGGTCAGCACACAAATACTCCGTGTTTGTACTTCTATTAGTTGGAGAATGTTCCAAAAAAATGAGATTTGAAATGAAAATATTTTATAAATAGTGATAAGATGATTTATAAATAATAATGAGATAATTTTAGTTAAGTATTTTTTTAATTTTGAAAAATAAGAAAGAAAAATTGAATAAAAAATATTATAAAGTTAAGATATTGTTAAAATATAATTTTTTAATATTATTTTTGTTTTAAAATTTTTTAAATTATTTTTTACTTTTTGTTTGAAAATTTAAAAAAATTATAATAATTAGTTTAAAAAATTGCAATAATTAGCTTGAAAGTGTTTATTTTTGAATGATACAAGAAGATAAGATGAGATAGGATAGGATGAAAATGATTTCCAAACATGCCCTTAACCCAAATGCATTAAGATTTCGTGTGGTTAGGTAATTCAGATAAGATGAAATGAGATATTTTAAATAGTAGTAAGATTTTTTATTTAAGATGAGATAAAATAATTTGTAAAAGAAGTATATGTTCGGATAGTGAGATAAGATGATATAATTTTTATTTTTTGAGATTTGATAAAGATATGGATCCCACAGCTTGGAGAGGACTCGTTCGTTTGAGATTTTGCACTGTTTATTTATTATTTTGCACTGTTTAATGTCAATTTAGGTCAGTTTTGTACTGTTTACTATAAATTTTATACTATTTACTTACTGCTTATTTAAGTGAATATTTTCAAAACTTAGAGATGAAATATAAATGTTGAAATACTGTTTGATTAGCCAAGTGATCTCAGCCGTACAGCTCCAGATGTGATCTGGCTAACCAAACTGGACAATATAAATTATATAATCACATTATCTTAAAACAGCGATGGTTTTTGGTTTTGTGAAAATCATATTACCATTGTCTCCACGAATGGAGCCATACATGCTGACTATTCATTTTCCACTTTGCAGAATGCAATGGTTTTTCAGATCAATGCTGTCCTCTCTCGAGCATTCGACTCATCCCTTTCTGCTCAAGATCCTCCTTCCTACAAGGGTGTTGCTTTAGGAGGATTCTGCACTGGCGCTCTTCAGAGCCTACTGCTCACTCCTATAGAATTAGTCAAAATCCGACTTCAACTGCAGAATAACGTCTATGCGAAACTCCATCATGCAGATGCTCACAACGGCCCCATGAGCGTTGCCAAAAGCATATTCAAAGCAGAAGGTTTAAAGGGAATGTACCGAGGTCTAACCATAACTGTGCTGAGGGATGCGCCCGCTCATTGTTTGTACTTTTGGACATACGAGTATATGAGAGAGCAGCTTCACCCGGGCTGCAGAAAGAGCTGCCAAGAAAGCCTGCAAACAATGATGGTGGCAGGAGGGCTAGCAGGAGTTGCCAGCTGGGCTTGTTGCTACCCCCTGGATGTTGTAAAGACCAGGTTGCAAGCACAATCGCAATCCTCTCTGCCAAAATACAGTGGCATTGTTGATTGCTTCCGCAAGAGTGTAAGAGAAGAGGGATACAGGGTGCTCTGGCGAGGATTAGGAACTGCGGTTGCTAGGGCATTTATAGTGAATGGGGCTATATTTACTGCTTATGAGATGTCTCTGAGATGCCTGTTTAACAATGGAAGCCTCCAAGCAGAGAATGCAATTTAGGAAATACTCTTTTTCCCAATAAAGATGGTCACTCTTGGATTGAGATTCTGTAGTTAAAAAACATCGAGCTCACACACCATTTACTGTTTAATTGATGTTCTAGAGCTCACAATCATGTTTATCTATCTCTAAGTTTAGATCCTAGAATTCGAAAGAGGAGTCTAAGAGACCTAGTTTGGTCACCCTCTTTTGTTTATCAGCAAAACCTATGGGAACAGTTAAAGTTTGTACTATAGGTCATTATTATTGCAGCACTTCTTGACTGGTTTCTTCGTGGGTGTCGTATTATTTATTTTCCCAGAGTCCCTTCGACAAACCATACTCAGATATAGAGTTGCAAAACAAATATATATATATATATATATATATATATATAAATATATTAAAAAATTAACACATAATCATATGTAAGTCGAAATTTACAAATAATTCAATAAAATTTAATTAGTAGTGCTTTAGGTGAGCCAATAAAATTCAGTAAAATATCCATATAGAAATATTTTTGACGAGTACATATCCTTGTAGAAACATCACCTGTAAGATATATGCAATTTGATCAACTCAGTTTTTCTTACCACAGGTTGGCGAACTTTCACGGAAGCTGCTGTATCAGATACATAGATCAGTGAAGACTGAAGACAACAACATAAGACAAACATTAATGCCACATTATATGTATAAGAAAGGTATGTTCTTACATATTTTCAGTCTCCTCCAAACATTGGGTTCCAACCCCCAAACATACTATCAATGCATCAGGAGTGCTGCATCTGCAACATCTGCGGCCAGTCAAAATGCCTCCTGTAGTAAACTGTGCAACTAAAAACGTACCCATTTGCTTGGTTTGTGAAAAAGTCCAAAACCTTGTTTTCATAGACGTGTCAATCATCTTATAGATTTCATTGCCGGCGTCACAAATTGACTGAGGAGCCCGCTAAGATAAGTCCTCCCATGACATCGTTGCCAGGCCTTCCATTATACTCATAAATGCTTCTTTGAGTGACACCTCTCAGCTACCACTAGCTACCACCACTCACAGACCAAAAGTAGCGGGAATTTATGCTCACTAATCATCCATCTCATGAAGCAGGGTAGCAATCGTGACAATTAAATCCACCCAAATGGCTTCCAATATCTCGGCTTCAACAAAATACACAATATGGACCCTCACCATTACTGGAACCGGGACCAGGCTTGGGTCCATAGCCACTGTAACTGCAATCATCTGCTTCATTTGAGTGATCGACCTGTTTCTTGTAGTAACGTCATTACTATGATATCATGTTGGTGCATGCTCCTGCTTCTTTTGCATCGATCATTGTTGTCCCTCCTTGATGCAGAATTGGTTATTGTTGGAGCCAGTTTGGGTTTGGCTATACTAAACCCCCTACAGTGCCATTGTAGGGCCCTTGGTGTGAACCTTTTTTTTTTTTTAGATGGAATAGTGTTTGTGAACTTATCTGATGAAGAATTATGGAAAAGAAAGTGACAGGTAGGATAGGAGAAAAAAGGGACATTTAGCTTGCCCTGACCTTCATAAAATGGGATTGAGAGAGAATTTGCATAGGCTTCGAAAGAGCTTGAAGCCTAAAGCTAGTGACAATAAGAGATGTAGGAGGCTCTCTTCTCTTCCAAGATAAAGATCCTGATGTGATGGTCAGTTTGAATTTGTTTGCTGCTTTCTGAAATAAAGAAGAAATTACAAAAACAGAGGAATTTCCCTTTCGCATTCTTGCAGACGCAGAAGCCAGTACAGCCCCCTGATTACCACTTTCTTTGCATGCTAAAGTTATAACTGGAGCTGACAGAGTAGGAAAAAAAATAGATGGAAAAGAGCAACGGGAATAGGCAATCGAACAAAACGCATATGCATGAATTTTGTCGAGTACAATGTATTTCCAAAAACATAAGAATATCCATTTTAAGAAACATAATCTTATCATAACGATGCATTACAAGTGAAGTATGGGAACGTTGGCACCGACTAATACGTATTCTCCTCTCAAACTGAATTATACAAACCACTGAATTGTAAACAACAACTGGGTTCTTCATCCAGAAGTGACTATTTAGTTTATTGTGCAGATGCAAGTTGCCACAATATTGTTCTCGAGATTTCACGAATTTATTCAAGTTCCTTTTCTTTACTCCCACAAAATAAAATTCAACACGTACCATATTGAGATCATATTCATGGTAAAATGAGGATAACGACGAGACGGAACAGTTATATATATAGTCTTATACCATCTACACTATCATGTTGAAGAAGAAGAAAAGAAGAGTCCCCTACGCTCAACAACCTAATTTGACCTAAACGCAACCATATGCCTAATAACAGATAAGAGACAGACATTCCAGTGATTCTTGAACCATTAAGCACCTTCATTTGCAAACTGCTCGATCCTGTCCTCGCCGAGATTCATACCAGCCATGCTATCCTCCAACCCGCGGCTAGTCTCCACCAGCACATGTGGATCATTATAGTGCCTAACAGCTTGGATTATACCTCTGACACGCTTATAAGGGTCCGAATGCTCGAAAATCTCCGACCCTACGAACACGCCGTCGCAGCCCAATTGCATCATGAGCGCCGCATCCGCTGGAGTCACAATTCCTCCGGCCGCAAATTGCACCACTGGCAGCCTGCCCATTTGCTTGGTTTGCGCCACGAGATCATACGGCGCCGCTATCTTCTTCGAAAAGGCGAATACTTCATCTTCATCCATGTTATTCAAAATCCTTACCTCACCCATTATTGTTCTCAAGTTCTTCACAGTCTTTGCTATATTTCCAGATCCTGATAAATCCCCTTGAGTCCTAATCATCGCTGCCCCTTCTCTTATTCTCCTTAACACTTCCCCAAGATTCTGACACCCACAAACAAATGGGCAGCGAAAGTTATGCTTGTTAATGAAGTTTTCCTCGTCTGCAAGAGCAAGAGCTTCGCTCTCGTCGATGTAATCGACCCCAATGGATTCGAGGATCTGGGCTTCGACGAAATGACCGACACGGGCTCTGGCCATTACAGGGATCGAGACGGTGCGTTTGATTTCCTTGATCAGGGACGGGTCGGGCATACGGGAAATACCTCGGTGGGGAGGCTCCGACACAATAAGACAGCAAGCGCCGGCTTCTTCGGCGATCTTGGCTTGATCGGCATTTGTGACTTCGAGAATTGCCCCGCCGCGCAGCATCTGGGTTAATCCTGCTTTGAGCGAAAATGGGTTCTTCTTGGAATCAGTGATGGCGCTGCTGTTGTAGACCGTGACGGCGCCGTCTTCAGCCATTGCACTAGTGCTTGTGAATTTGTCTGGACAAAAGCAGAAACCAAAGAGGACGTAACCGATATAATGCGAAACACACGCTGCTGCTGAATTGGCTCGGAGGAGAATGTATATTGGAAGCGGGATGGAAGGTTGGTGTCTTCTGGTGATTTCGAGAAGTTTCGGTGAGGTGAGTCGGTGGATTACCAAAAGCGCAGAAACTTCTGGATTCCCTCCCAACATTAGAACAAACCAATAAAAAATTCATAAATTAATAATATTTTATTATTATATATAATTTAAATGAATAATCTAATATAAAATTAAATTCTGGGTGGGATAGAGAAAATATAAAAAGTGTGACATCAGACAAATCTTAATCAGAAATATTATAATATATTAAATATAGAAATAAATTAACATTGGACAATTCCTCGTGTCCCAAAACATAGATTTACAAGAAATCTACTAAATTGTTATAAAATTATAGAAAAGAGAGAGGCATAACGTATTATAAAACTTTTAAAAGAAGAGAGAAAGAGATAGAGTTCAAAAAGGTTATGAAACTTATGAATTTCTTAAAAAATTCAACGAAATATATAGGCGTACAAAGGGGACTATGCTTGCTCACTATGCTAGCACTATACTAGCACTATGCACTATGCATATGTCGGCCAACTCACTATGCTAATACTATAGTAGCACTATGCACTATACATATGTCGGCCAACTCACTATGCTGGTACTATGCTAGTACTATGCACTATACATTTGACGACTAGATAAATGTGGTCATACAATTCAATATAGTTTATAACACTTCTCTTTTGGATTACCATATTTAAAGAATATGCCTCGTTAAAACCTTGCCAAGGAAAAATCCTATGGGAAAAAACTAATGGCGAAGGAAAAAGAGTACAGTATTCATGTATATCGCCGAGTGCTTTAGGATTGTCTCATTAAAACCTTGCAAAGGAAAATCCAGTGAGATAAAACCTTAGCGAAGGAAAAAGAGTACAATCAGCACAAGTCTTCAAGACATTACTTCCTTTGAAAAGTGCATGATAACAGGTCTTCAAACCTCCGCATTCCAATGTTCTGCATAATCTTTTTAAATGTTGCAGTTGGTAATACTTTAGTGAATAAATATGCCAGATTTTTACTTGACCGTACCTTCTTGATATCAATTTCAACTTTCTTCTCATGAATTGCAATGATCTTCTTGTGTGTATCTGAAAGATAACTCGCATTTGTACATCCAACTAACTGTGGACTTGATCCATGTTGATAAAATAATCACAACTGGATCTTTCTGCTCATCACTACTCTTCTGGAGTTGTACTCTTCTGGAGTTCTTGTAAATAACACAGTTAGTGGAGAATTCATCAACATTAAACCGCTAACCTCATTTTTTAATAAAAATGGTGGCCAGCCTTTTAAGATCAGACAAGCACCGCAGATTTTCAACTCCTCTGTAGGTGTCAGGCGTGCTGTCAGGCGCCGCAGAGCTATGAAGCTATATTTCGTCTCTTTTTTCTTGCTTCACGAGAGATGTTGTATCATAATTTTCTCTATAAAAGATATATTCAGCTCATCTTCATTCGCATCTCATCTTCTTCAATTTTCTGTAATCATACTGCATTTTTATTCTGTAATCTCTTTCTGCATTCTTATCCTACAATGGCTCAGTGATCTTCTCATGGCCAATATATGAGGTACTCTGCACCTCGTTCATCAGCTGTACCTGCTTCTACCACAGGTGCTATTATGCAATATAATGATCTGACTCATAGGTCAGATAATGAAGCTATCTATGAGCTTCTGAGTCTCGGTCTCCGATACTCATCATTCATTGTTGCATTTTCTCAGCGACTGCAATCCAGAACTTGTGGAGTTGACAATTTCCACAAGAATATTGCTATACTTCAGCGACTTCTTCTGGAGTCCAACAAGAAGATAGAATCAATAAAGCAAGAGAATAGGAATTTAAAATCCTTACTTCTTTTCGATTGCCCACCCCTTTAGATAGGGATGCCATGCAGATTCTTGAAGAACAAGAGCGTTTAAAGAATGAGGCAAAGTGCCTCAAATTTCTGTAATTCTTACTTCAAGATAATAAAATAATATTTCACAAATATTCATATTTGTGTTTCTATCTTTTGGTAGATGTTCTGTGTGCTCCTTTTTATTTCTTCTTTAATAATGCACACTTCATATCAAACCCATAATATGAATCTGAAATATTAATTGTATTAAAAGATGGTATTTCATGACTAATAACATCATCCATCTTCCCCTTGAAGCCGCAAGGGTTTCAGATTTATATTTCAAATATGTGCAGTTTTTATGAACTCTTTTGGAGCCTCAATGACATTTAAATCATATATATAAACTGCAATAATAGCTTGTTTCCATTTGCATTTGGATTGCTTTAGATCATATAAGGATCTTTAAAACTTGATAGAATACATATTTCTAAATGTATTCATATTAGAAGTTTCAGACATTTTCTATCCTTCAGAGATTTTCATATATATATCATGATCCAATGATCTATATAAATATGCAGTTAATCATGCATATCCAAACTCTCGGTAACTTTTAAGTTAATAAAAATCTCAATATGATTTCAACCACTTTAAAATCATATCAATATTGTTTATTCGAGAAACTAACTTGTGATTTTTATATCACATTTTCATATTAAAAGTTTCAGACTTTTTATATCATGTATATAAATATCCACTGATATTTAACAAAAATCACCCCTTTAGGTGTTTGGACTTCAAGTCCATATTTATCATATTTTACTTAGTGATATCAATTCTGCAAGAATTGAGAAACTGACTCATGATTTATATATCACATTTTTATTTCCTTTCCATAAATACCCACTGACATTCAACAAGTATCACCTCTTTAGGTGTTTGGACTATAAGTCCCGATGCATCATATTTTACTAGTGAAACAATTATGCAGGAATTGTTTCTTTCAAATTTGGCCAATATTTTACGTCGTATTCTTCGACGATTCTTGATTCACTTTCATCATTACTTCTGATAATGTCAATTGCCATCTCATATGGAAATACATTGTCGACAACAATTTTATTTCTATCCATAATTTTTCCATTATTCATGAAATGTAACGAGATCTCGTTATTTTCAGGTACCTGTCCCTCTTCAAGGGAAGACATTTTCATGAAAAACCTCTTCAGGAGGTACTCTTCAAGAGTTTATATAGGAGAATTTTATACAGAGAATTTGTATGGACTTTATTGATTGTTTTGTGGGAATGACCTCTTCAGGAGTACCAAATTATTTGTGCCTTTCTCTTTTGAGATACTCTATCTTTTGTATCGATAAGTCTTACATGCCTTTATACATGTCTTTAGACTGCTGAATTTCTTAATTGTCCTACATGGACTTCAATCCTCGCTGGAATTTTAGCAGCTAGAATATGAGATATTTTTATCTTATTGTATCCAAAATTTAATTATCATCTGAATTTCTGGTTCACATATGATAATCAAGATAATATCGAATAATTTCATCTTATTTGCTTCAAGCAAATTTTTCTTTCCACTTCTGGTGGTAAAACTTTATAGTAAAAGAATCTTCTAGTTCTTTTATGGACGTCCATATAAAAATCATTCGATTTATCGTAATTGATTTTGGATGATCAAGATAACCATGAAAAGATACAAATATTTTGAATCATATCACATTTTGATGCATCATAATATTTGATTCAATAATTTGTATAATATCATCTCAAAGAGAAAGCTTACAGGCACAGCTTTTTCAATATGAGCTTCTGGCCCGAAAAGATATTCATTATCACGTCCAATCCCTTAGTTTCTTTGAATGAAACGCATCATTCTTTTCACTTCAGGGAATAGAATGATATAAATTCATTATCATTCACTTCAAGGAATGATATAGATCTAGTAAGACGTGAATAATGATTCTTATCACAAGCTCATTATTTTGCTCAGTCACTGAAAGACCTGATACAAATTTAGAATATACTGTGAACATTTGCATTTCATATTGCTACTTCAGGAGCACATTCGAGACGTTCATTCAAATATATATTCTTTCCACAATTTCAGTTATGCAACTTTAGGTGCATAAATCATAATGAGCTTTTGGTACAAGTATCACTCATATGAGATACTTAATAAAATTATTGATTTAGGGCGATCCTTCAGGGATGCTCCATTTCCATTTTCAGATAAATCATATCATCAATAATTTATAACAAGTATAAAAGAATAAATAAAACTTTCATTACTACAAAACATTGCAGAATATAAAAATATTTTATAATAAGATAAATGAAATACATTAATTAAAAAGGAACACTTTCATGATTAACTCTACCACTAGAATCCTCAAAGAAATCAGAAACATCAAGACTTGTAATATCTTCTCCATTTATAGAATCTAAAGCATATGATGGTTCAGCAAAATTTGTTTCAAATTTCTTTGTTTTTTCTTTTATAGAAGATTGGTATAAGTCAACCAAGTGCTTATCTGTACGACAGATACAAGCCCAATGTCCAGTCATACCACATCTATGGCATCCATCTTCATCTTTCTTTAAAAATTTATTTTGAGGACCTTTGCCATTCTCTGAGTTGAACCACTTCTGGTGGTACGATGTATATCTATTATTGTCCCTTTTAGTGTGGTCACTTTTAGGAACTCCACTTCTATAGTTTTTCCTACCACGTCCACGCTCTCGTTTTCTTTGAAAAGATGCATCATTCGCTTATGGGAATGATGTAAATCTAGTACCATTCACTTCAGGGAATGATATAGAACTAGTAGGACGTGACTGGTGATTTCTTAACAAAAACTCATTATTTTACTTAGCTAATAGAAGACAAGATATAAGTTCAGAATATTTTTTTTTTGAACTTTTGCTCTTGATACTGCTGCTGCAGGAGCACATTCGAGACATGAAAAGTCGTATATGTCTTATTTAACAAGTCATCATCAGTGACTTTTTCACCACATAATTTCAATAACGAGCTAATTTTAAATAGTGCAGAGTTATACTCACTAACACTCTTGAAGTCTTGCAACCTCAGGTGCATCCAATCATGACGAGCTTTTGGGAGGATTACAGTTTTCTGGTATTCATATCTCTCCCTTAAATCATTCCACAAAATAAGTGGATCTTTCACCGTTAAATACTCAGTTTTTAATTCTTCATGAAGATGATGCCGAAGGAAAATCATTGCCTTAGCACGGTCCTGCAGGGACCCTTGATTTCTTTCTTTAATTGTATCTCCCAGGTTGATCGCATCCAGATGGATCTCAGTATCAAGGATCCAAGATAAATAATTTTTTCCAGAAATGTCAAGAGCAACGAATTCCAATTTTGTAAGATTTGACATTTTTTACATATATAAATAAGGAATATAAAAATATATTGAAAAACTTACTTGAAGTAGAGGACTACTAGCTTCAAAATCGTCAGAACTTTCGTGCCGATAACGTGTTATGAAATCATAGAAAAGAGAGAGCCATAACGTATTATGAAACTTTTAAAAGGAGAGAGAAAGAGATAGAGCTCAGAAAGGTTATGAAACTTATGAATTTCTTAAAAAATTCAACGATATATATAGGCGTACAAAGGGGACTATGCTTGCTCACTATGCTAGCACTATGCACTATGCATATGTCGGCCAACTCACTATGCTAGTACTATGCTAGCACTATGTACTATGCATATGTCGGCCAACTCACTATACTGGTATTATGCTAGTACTATGCACTATGCATTTGACGACTAGATAAATGTGATCATACAATTCAAGATAGTTTATAACATAAATATCATTTCTTACTAATTATCTAATTAAAATTGTAGAAAAAATTATTAAATTAAATAATGATTATAAATCATTATAATTATTATCTACAAATATTATTACACACCATATAAAGCAAAAATATTATTTCATACACATTGGATTAGTGGACTAAATGCTTCTGCATGTATTACGTACTCTGCTTAAGAGATAAATCGTCATTATAAGTTTCATGATTCGTTAGTTAATTGGTATGGTAGAATCAAGTCTGTACTAAAGCTCTGTTAATTTTAATCGTTGCCCTAATTACTCTTCCATTATATGACACTAATATTGTACATGCACTGTTGTTAAATTATGCGTTCAATAACAAATTCAACTTATAATAAAAATATGTCATAAATCTGAATGTAATTCATATTAATGTATTTAATTTCAACTATCCTTTAAAAAAAAAAAAATTCTCTTATACGAAGTATATAACTACTCTTTTATTATAAGCTCAATATAATTAGAAGGAAAGCTCTTATATGCCACCCAAAGGTGACCGCTACAGTATACTGTTGGGTTATTTTTTATTATTTTATTTTTAACTTAATAATTAAGGAAGTGATTTTAAGTGCATTAGTGTATTTTTTTATGTTTTTAAAATATTTAAATATATTAAAAAAAGGTAAAAAAAAAGTTACAAAAACAACTAATAGTATAAACGGGCGGTACTACTCAAGCAGTAGAGTAACACTGCTCTAATCATGATGGTATTACGTGTAAAATTATAAATTTAATATAAAATATTCTTTTATCTCTTAATGTTTTTATTCAACTATATGTTTAATATTTCGATTTTTCAATCGTCCATATTGAACACAGTGATGAAAACTTTAATATAATATATGCAAATTCCATCAAATGTTCATTTAATAAACAAAAAACAGTTCAACAAAGAACCATAATTTTTAATTATTTGGAAATAGCTCAAATGGGTTGAAATTGGCTATAATTGATTGAAGAAATAGATTATGTGAGCGATTAAAAAATGCACTAAAATCAGTTCTAAGTCGTGATTGAATTGAACTATTTTCTCGAGCTATGCTTAGCCCTCTCTGAATTAAGTAGTAGGGTATCATATTTATCTATTTATTTTTAATTATTTTTTTAAATTATATATTTTAAAATTACAAATATCATTTATTTATTTTTAATTAAATCGTTATATAAAAGCATTGGACTTTACATCAAGAAATAATGGAATGACAATCATAGGAACTTGAAGTCCATAGATGTCAATGGGCTAACGGCCCAAGAAGTTCACCAAACGGTACCGCAAATGGCGGGGCCCGGAGGCGCTATTAAAATTGAAAACCCGGAGAGAATATGATTACTTGCGTATGCCCGGTAAAAGAAAAGAGAGAATAAAAAATTTCAAATGGAAAGGGTCCCAAGAAAAACCTACACGTCGTTTTTCTATCCATCTGGCAACACCCCTACTTGAATGTGTACACGTGTGTAACTCTCCTTGCACGAGCTTCGTAGCTCGTCGTCTTTTAAACTCATAAAAGTCTGAACCGTAAGAATTTAAGAAGTCTTCAAAAAAAATTCAAAGAGGCGCTCTCTCTCTCTCTCTCTCATCTCGGCTATCCTAGATCCTTGGCTTTACGCTTATAACTCTCTCTCATACTCGTACACCACACCGTCCTCTATTTTCTCTTAATTTTATTAACATTTTGTTTTTCTTTGAAAAAACAAAGCTCAGAGAAGCTGCTGCTGCTCCCTCTACTTCTTCTTCTCCTCCTGCCCACTTTGTATCCGAGATTTCCTTGCATTTTCGTGGTCCTTAGTCTCGGACATTAATCTCTGCTGAAGGTTGATTATTCAGATAGAGAGAGAGCTTTAGATAGAGAAAGTGTAAGTCCGATTCGGTTATTCAATCGGATTTTACGGCCGGAAAGTCCGATCGCTGCTCGAATCGGGTTTTAGACAGAGAAATTGATTCCGAGAGAGGAATAGAGGGGCTCTGACCCGGCATTTCAATCGGAGGTTGTATCGAGTTTTAGAGAGATGAACGGGGTGGGGAGGCAGGGGCAGAGATCTGGTGCGGCTGGGGTGCACCACCAACGTCAGTACTCGGACAACTTTCTGGAGACTTCCTCCAATGGCCGCTGGCTCCAATCTGCTGGTCTTCAGCACCTCAATTCCTCCAGCCTTTCTGTTCCTCCTCTTCAGGTTCTCCCCCATCTTTCTGATTCGTTCCCAATGGAAATCTTCCGAAAAAACTGGCACAGCTATACAAATATTCCTCAATCTCATGTTAGAAGTGATAATGTTTACTTGTGTGTTTGTTTTTTGTGCCTTTAATGCTGCAATTCTAGATCTCGTCCCTTTGATTGTGTTCAATTTGTGCTATTGAATTAAAGCAGGACTATGGGCCATATGGTGGTACCGGTGGAGGTGGGCAGGGCTCGAGGATGTATAGGAATGCGCAGACTGGATTCGCCGGTTCAAATGAGTTTTACTTGGAGCCTTCAACGCCTCCGGGTAATTCTCGGTCGAGGAAGACTGGCGAAAACTCGCCAAGTGAGTTCAGTCCTGGACTCTTGGATCTGCATTCTTTCGATACCGAGCTTCTTACAGAGGTGGGTCTCCTGTCAATTTCGACAATGACTTGATTTTTTATGCAGTTAAATGTGGTGATGTGTAGTTGGCATGCCCATTAAGCGGCACCGTGCTTTTGATGAACTCATGTTCTGGTTCTTTCTATGGCAGGTTACTAGGATAAACTCACGTGATAATTCAATTTTCAACATCTTAGCTTGTGTTAACCTTGAAATTTTTCATTTAAAATTCACATTCCTGGGCTCCTGTCAAATGTCAATGCAATACTTTCCATGGTTTTCATTCATGAAGAAGAAGAAATGGTTTCATTTTTACTTGGATTATTCAAATTATGGTTCAAAATTTTTACCATTCTATGCCTGTGATGGGCTTTTTTCCCCGTCTATCGTGTTTTGTAAGACACTTTTTGTTGATTGGGATCTCAGAATAATGACAATATATAATGCATATGGATGGTACCGATAAAAAAGAAAAATAATGCATATGGATAATAATGGATGCGGAAAAGTTTTTACACCTTAGTACGTGCTAAACTATTCTATATGAAGTTGATTATGAATGCAATTTGGAATGGGAAGTCATTATGGGATAAGAAGAGTAGCTTTTTTCCTTTTTATTAATTTTCTATTAATAACAGAAATGGCTCAGTATGCTTAGCTCTGCTGATGTTGTAATCTATTTTGTGGGTAGGTGCCAATCTCCGGTCTCCATGATGGTACTTCTATGTATCATCCTGTTCATGGCAGGAGCTTTGATGACTCTGATCCCTACATCTCAAACAACAAACGAACTGGCAGAACTCGCATTTTGCCGGAAAACAATGTCATGAAAAGCCTTGCCGCGGATAAAGAGAAATCCAGTTCTGTAGCAAAGATAAAAGTTGTGGTGTGTTCTTTATATTCCTTTCACTTTTAACTCTAATATTGTCTTTTTTTAATTAATACGGGTGAATAGAGTTGTTTATCCTAAAGAAATGCAATGTTTGAAATGCTCAGACTCTACGGCTATGGGTTTCAGAGAATTTAAAAATATTTTCCCCTTGCAACCCAAATCTTATCGAGCTGCTTTATTTCATTTGATAACTTGTGCTTAGTCAAAAGCATTGTTGTTTTAAGGATCTATTTTTAATTTTTTTTTTTAAAAATCATCTCTTATTTTATTTTAATCTAATCATTCTCTTTGGCTTTTGTTGGCAAAGCACAAAAACCAAATTAACCTCTCATTCTACCTATCACTTTGATAAAAACCAATACAAAATACATTTCAACAATTTTCATTCAATCATCTTTTCATTCTTCCTACCCCCTTTCACAAAATCTAGTACAAAACGCATCTCAATTTTTTTTCAAGAATTATGAAAAAGCAGATAGATTTCCACTTGCTGACCATGCAAAGCAGAGAGATTTCCACTTACCGACCATGCCTTATGCTTTTGACTGTATCTCATTATTGAAACAACTTGCTTTGCAAATGGAACTGTCCTTTCTTTTCGGACCTGTTTAACTAACATGGGTTCATTATCTTCCTCTTATTCTAAGAGTTGCTTCCATGCTCTGACTGCAGGTGCGCAAGAGACCACTTAATAAGAAGGAATTAGCAAAGAATGAGGAAGACATCATAGAGACACATTCTAATTCTCTAACAGTTTATGAGACTAAACTTAAGGTAAGTCACTACTGATAAAATGCTACTGATAAAATCTAATAGCATTTTTAATTCTCCTTTATGTTAGAATGACTACACTACGCAAAATAATTAAAAAAATGCTTCCCATCATATGCAGGCCTTGTTATGATGATGTGTACAAAACATACATAACAAATTAGATTCAAAGTAAAAGAATATGATCAGGTTTCTAAGTGAAAGATACCAAGCTGTAGATACAGTTACCAGATAGAATTCCACGCTTCTCATAATAATTTTGATGTTATATGTTCTTTGAATCATCCTGAATGTTCTGTAGGTTGATCTCACAGAATATGTAGAGAAGCATGAATTTTGTTTTGATGCTGTGCTGAATGAAGAGGTCTCAAACGATGAGGTTAGTATCACAATAAAACTACTAGAATGAAAAATAAGTATAGAACATGGACAAATTAACCAATTGAGTTGGCAGAAGAAAGACATGCAAGCATGGCTTCAGATTATTCAATTTGAATTTTTCATTTTCCTTTCTAGGTGTATCGGGAGACAGTGGAACCCATAGTTCCAATAATTTTTCAACGCACGAAAGCAACTTGCTTTGCATATGGGCAAACAGGTGATTAACTGTCTCCCTAACCTCACTAGATGCAGTTACAGACCTTTTGGATTACTCCGTTTCATAATTATTCCATGCTTGTTTGATTATTAGACTTGCTCCCAAGTAATTTAAGTTCTTTATTCTTAGTTGTTTTGGAATCGTTTTCACTTTATCTTTTAAGTGTTCTACAAAGATTTACATGCTTTTTACCTTGTATCTTTCATAATTCAACGACTATTAAAACAATATCATCTTTGTAGCCTGGCAATGATCAACATGAATGAAAACATAGAACACTTTGCTTTGTCATATTATATAGATTTTCTGATTGTGTTTTGATTTCAGTATGTGGTGATTGGCAAGTCACCGTTAGCTCGCTTCATGACAAAGTAGAATGGCTTTTGCATGTTTGTCTTTTCTTTAGGGCAATAAAATGTTTATATCTTGTGCTTGTGCTGGCTTGAACCAGAAAGTCATCTTGATGGTCTTTTGTAATAAAAGCTCCTATAGAAAAGCTTGTGATTGTTTCTATGCTTTTTCCAGGGAGTGGAAAAACTTATACAATGAAGCCATTACCCCTTAAAGCATCACGTGACATCTTGAGGTTTATGCATCATACTTACCGTAATCAAGGATTTCAGCTGCTTGTAAGCTTCTTTGAGATATATGGAGGAAAACTTTTTGATCTTCTCAATGATCGGAAGTAAGTTATATTAGCCTTTCACTTAGTTAACTTTTGGAATTTCGAAGGTCGCTCCAAATTTAAAGCTTTCATATTGTAGAAAACTTTGCATGAGAGAGGATGGGAGGCAGCAAGTTTGCATTGTCGGTCTGCAAGAGTACAGAGTATCAGATGTGGAAACAATTAAGGAGCTCATTGAGAAAGGAAGTGCCACAAGAAGTACCGGAACAACAGGTGCAAATGAAGAATCCTCCCGTTCACATGCCATACTTCAGCTTTCTATCAAGAGGTCTGTTGATGGCAGTGAATCAAAACCACCTCGTGTTGTTGGAAAGCTCTTGTTTATAGATCTTGCTGGAAGTGAACGTGGTGCAGACACTACAGATAATGACAAACAGACAAGGTATGGATCTTTTGGGGCTTCCCCACTGGAAGGAACCCTGAAAAAATAGGTTTAGGCCACTGTTTATGGCGAGCACATCTTATTTGTTAGTAAAAGGCAAAAGAATAGTTTGCTTAATGCACAACTCCGTAGGTATGGTTCATTTTCAATCCTAGAAGAAAGCTAAGATATCTGATGCATTGTTTGATAATATTTCTTATTATGATGTGTATAGAGTACTATTTCGTATGTGACATGTAGGAGATCTGGCTACTTCATTATCCACACTCCTTGAGTGACTATACATACGTGCATTTAAAAATGAATGTGTAAAAAAATTTGCATTGAAGGATTTAATGCGTTGAAACGAAATAATTCGATGGGGAAATAAAATCTGGCGACACTAATTTAATTCAGTGTCAAGGATTTATATTATTTTATCATTGGCCATTATTTGGTGCATCAGATTGTCTGTATCGACATGGGGAGATATGAGTACCAAAGGAGGTTTCAATGCTTATATTTGTAGCAACTAAAGCTCACATCCAATCCAGGGTTTTCTCTAGTATTTGTTTTGAGTGTGTGTGTCTACATATATTTATGAGCAAAGGAATAGGAAATAGTACAAATCTAAAAGGAAAAACAAATTCAGGGGGGATTAAAACAGTATCCCGGATAGAAGATCTGAGGTGAGAATGCGTTCTGTAATGTTATTGGATGTGGCCATTTGTCATATTATGCTATATATGCCATTTCTTGATTTGCTTGTTAATTTGCCGTTTCAAAATATATGATGCAGAATGGAAGGTGCTGAGATCAATAAGAGCTTACTTGCACTGAAGGAATGCATTAGAGCTCTTGACAATGACCAGAATCATATTCCTTTCAGAGGCAGTAAATTAACAGAAGTGTTGAGGGATTCATTTGTTGGGGACTCGCGCACTGTTATGATATCATGCATATCACCAAGCTCAGGGTCATGTGAACATACTCTGAACACATTAAGATATGCTGACAGGTGAAATTACATATTTCATTCAAGTAAAATTTCCCAGTATTGATTATTACTTGTTTAAGCAACCCCCACTTCCTTAACATAAAATATGCTAATATTTACCTACCTGTAAAAATTGTACTCCAGAGTGAAGAGTCTTTCGAAGGGAAACAATCCTAAGAAGGATATATCATCATCAACCTTCAATCTTAAGGAATCAGCTGCTGTACCCTTGTCTTCAGTTCCTGCATCCAACTTTGAGGATGATGTATCTGACTCATCGCCCGAACAAACTGAAAGGGATGATTTTGATGAACCTGAAGGGCCCTATCAGCAAGGAAAACCTTTATGGAAGAAGAATGGGAAGCTAGATCCATACAATATCTCTACTTCAGAGGACAAACTAAGGAAACCCAATGGTCAGACTAAATGGAAGGACCTGCCAAAATTTGAATCCAAGAATGCACATTCAGATGATGATCTGAATGCCCTCTTACGGGTAAAAACAGTAAATATTTTTTAATTGAATATTTGGATAAGCCAACCTTATCGACAGCTAAAGCTTGTGCTGCATGTTCTTCAGGAGGAGGAAGATCTTGTAAATGCTCACCGAAAACAAGTGGAGGATACCATGAATATTGTTAGAGAGGTATGTGATTTGGTGAACTCATCCTTCGAGATTCTTATTTTAGTATCATGACCGGCCATTAAGCCATAACTTTAGAATCTCCACAATGTGATCATATGTATGGCCTAGGCCAGTGGAAAAGAAAATTGACACCCGTCCATATTTAGCATATCAGAGCCCATGCCACAAGATATGTCAATGCTTCAATTTGTTTTGGATAACTGACGCAAAGACTTAAATCTTTTCACAAGTTGCATCTGCTATATTTGTTCCTTGTGGAAATGCTATATTGATTCAATTTTTGTTTGTGTTTCATATACATTTGCAGGAGATGAACCTGCTGGTTGAGGCTGACCAACCGGGGAATCAACTGGATGATTATATTTCTAAATTGAATTCCATTCTAACTCAAAAGGCTGCAGGCATTCTACAGTTACAAAACCGTTTGGCTCAATTTCAGAAGCGTTTGAAGGAGCATAATGTTTTAGTATCTACTTGTGGTTACTAATTCCATTCGGAAGGGGAAATGCTAGTAAATCCTACTGGGTTATGCCTTTTTTATTTTATTTTAATTGGAGCATTATTTGATGCGACTTCTCATGTCGCAGCATGATGGATTATTCATTACTCCATCCGTATCTTTGGTAATGTTTGCTAGATTTGAGGGTTGGAGTTTTCTTTTGATTCGATAGTACATTATTGACATAATTCTTTTCTCCCCATAATCAAGCTATTATAGACAAACTATTGGATTCATATGTAAAAATTTGCGGCATTGTAATTTGACAATTAATTGAATAGTTCTTGTTGGACTTACCTACTGCTTGTCTTCCTGTGATGGATTCCATTAGACTGAACTACTGTGATGTTTACTTTCTGTCTTTTGCAAAGTTATATATAAATTAATGGGATTACAAGCTGTCGGGCATGCCTCTGTGGGGTATTCCGCAGCGCAAGCTTTACCAAAGACATGAGGACGCATTCGTCCTTTGCAGGGAACAGAGCTATGCTGAGGATCAATAGCAGCCAATAAGACGACGATGTAATAGTATGTTATGTTCATGAGTTATGGAAATATGAAAGCAGACGACAGAGCTTGTCTGAACTTGATTCGAGTTCATTTAAATGACAAGTGGAATAGCTTTTGATTTCATGAAATATTTATTTTGTCCAGCGCCGGCAACAAGACGAACTCAAGCAGAAGGCAATCAAGTTTGATTTATTAAGAAATGTCGACAGATCAGCTGGAAACCAAGAACACGATACATGCAGAAGGAAATGAAAGAAAATAAAACGATATTAAAAAGAAGAACACAGACAGATTCCAGTGCACGATGAAAGAGTCATCTAGAACCTAATAGTGGAGCCAAGTCTCTCCTCTTCGAATTGTTGAGAGTAAATGTCCATGAAGAACTTGTCGACAAGGTCTAGATAAACAGGACTTGTGAGGCGAGAATAGTAGTGGAGCGCCTCCTCTACGTCCAGCACTTGTTCTACATCTCCTGCCTCCATCATCTCCAAATCTTTCATCTTTTGTGCAGTTAATCCATGGCCTTCTTCTCCATTCGTGTTCTTCGAGCATGACTCTTCCCTTTTACCTATTTGGGAACGTTCTTTATTGGTTTTCTTCTCTTTTTCCTGCTGTTTGCTCTTGGCAGGACTTTGGTTTGCCAACTTCACGAAGTTTCCACTACGTGCATCTTCAGTACCCTTCCTGGGCTCTTTTGAAGCCATTATACTACTGCTGTAACTCTCCTTCACCTTGTCTAGATTGGCCTCCAATTCATCAAAGAAACTCATGTAGAATTGATCTTTTTGATGATCTTTTCGGTTGCGGCTGCCACGAGTCAAGTGATTGAAGGAAGGGAGCTTGGGAAGCTTTTGATATCTGTGAAAGAAGAAAGACTTGAAGTTTTGTAGAGTTTTGCGAAAGAGGATCTTGGTTTTGCTAATGGTTTCTCTAAGCAGCATTCTCTCGCACTAAAGTGTTATTTGTACGTAGGCTTCTTAATTTATTGTTCGGTGTCTGCAAGAAAAGATGCAACTCCGACCTGCTTGGGTGCGTGCTTGCTTTCTTCACCCTGATTTTCTTCCAGCATAAAGATTAAAAAAGATAAGGAAGATACACAGTTCATATTTCTTCGGGTACCCAAGAGAAAAAGGCAATGGAGTCCAGAGAGAACATTGTCTTCTGTTTTTGGCTTCTTCTACATCTTTTTGTTCGTGCCCTTCTATATTCTCTGTCTCTCTCTAAACCCTCATGAGCTTTTTGACTATTTAATCACAATTCACACGGCCAGAGCATTACAAGCCTTCAACCGGCACGGGGAGTCTGTCCTTCAAAGAGTGCTTAAATGGGAACGGACGAAGTGGATTCCATGCGTCCAAAAGACATTAAAACTAAATTTATGAGTTGTTTTGTTTGAATGCAGTTGTCCAAAGTGCTGTGGCATTCATTAAGATGCAAAGGTAAAAGGTAGTGGGTCGGCAAAAGCATAAACTATTGCTTTCAACCCTCCAACCACTACGTAATTATCATCATACAACGTTCTTTAGACCATGGGACCAAAAACCAAACGGTCCAATGGTACTCTACACTGTTGCACTATACTAGAACCTCCTCTTGGAGCTAGCAAAGGTCATCCTTTTCAATTAGCAAAATGAATATTCCAAGATTAACACGCTTTTCAAGGGATGATCAGGACCTTTAGGCTGTGTATGAATGTTGAGTTGAGTTAATCTAAATTTTTTATGAATAATAGTGAGTTAAGATGATTAAGTGAATTTTGTAGGACCTACTTAAGATGAGTTTAAAATGTATTTAGATGTTAGGATGAGTTTAGATATATTTTTGGGAAGTTATAAAATTATTAAGACCCACCATAAATATCTATTATTTACTACCATTATTGTCTCCCCACAGTGCGCCGAATCTGTTAAAAAAAAAGATTTCTACACTTTATTATGGTGCAAGGATTAAGGAATGCAAGGATTAAAGAACAAATGTCATACCGTGGATTTGAGTTGTGGGGGCTAACAACACGTGTCAATGAGTAATGCACTTGAAATGCATTGTCCAACCGATGTCAATTGTCAGCTCATATTTGGGAAACCATAAAGTCCCTTTTGGTAGTTGTTGACGCTATTTACGTGGAGCTCATTCAACGAGTTTAAGTTGAACTGCACTCATTTGTGTATTTGGATATCCAAAACAGTCTAAAAGTGAAGTGCACTAAGCTAAATTTGACATCCAAACGAGCCCTTAATTGATCATGATCTCTTGTATAAGGGTTGTAGGTATGTGAAAATTACTCATTGCATCGAAGAATAGAGTTTGATGGTCCCGAAGTCAATGAAGCTGGTACAAGAGCTATTTGATACAAAGGATAAGGCGTTAAGGTGCAATCCATTTCCCCTATAGTCAAGTCACTTTCTCACAGTTGCAATGTCAAATACCTCCCACCAACGTCACACATTTCACTGAAAGATCTAAAGGATCTCATTCAATCATATATAGCCTGTAATTTGCATCAGATCTTAGAAACTCAACCCGCAAAGTTAGCTAAGCTCATATATAGCTTGTCTTCCAGGGCTGCAAGCAAAACTCAAACTAACTGCGTAATCAGTACATTGGTTCTGCAATTAATCTTGCCATCTTGTTTTGTAATGAGGATGTTGTAACAGCCAAGGAAATTTCATTGGAGTTATTCAATAAGAAAATGACTAGTGTTGTCTTTGGATCAAATTGGAAACCTTGATGTAGCAGCAAAAGAAGGAAACTGCCTTGGAAGAATTCTATGGACAGAATGAGTTTAAGGTTCATGCCCATTCTCACCACGCCCACTCCCAATTTCACACTTAAAACGACACGTCGTTGATATGAATTTACTTTGGTCTCCACAAACAAACTCTCCGGCCGTTCAGGCCCAGCCAATCAATACCTAAGGCCCGTCTTCGGCCCAACGTAACCAAACGCAAACCCAAGTCTCGCCACAACATGCTGCTCAGGTTCACCACCAACCCAATTGCCCTAAGAAACCCTAAAGAACTCATATATAAATACTCTCCTCTTCGCAGCTCCATGGTCCTTTAGCCTGAATAGACCTCCTCTCACTCTGCTAGGGTTCTGCATCTGCATCGGCTCCAATGGTAAGCCATCTCCCTGGATCTATTTAAGTGTTGACCTATACACACAAAGGAATCTGTATATGTTATGATCCGTGTGTGAATGTATATGTATATAGGGAAAGGGGACAGGGAGTTTTGGAAAGAGGAGGAACAAGACCCACACCCTGTGCGTGAGGTGTGGCCGCCGCAGCTTCCATCTTCAGAAGAGTCGCTGCTCCGCCTGTGCCTACCCTGCCGCCCGCAAGAGGACATGTATTCCCCTCTCTCTTAGACATACCGTATATATTTGTATCTGTGTGGATTTTTGTTTTATGTGGATTGTTTAGAATTGTTACTGATTCATCTGTCCTTGTGGGTTTTGTCTACGATGAATTTAAGGTATTGGGTTGCCGTTGTTGTTGTTCTTTTTTGTCATTGCTGTTGGCTGTAGCTTGAGTTAAATGAAATTCTTTTCTTTTATCATTATGGTATTGCTCAATTGATTAATCTGTGAACGTTCGCTGACTGAAATGAGATTTTAGGTTCTTCGTGTGTGCGAAGTCGAGGAATTGGGGATTGTGTTGTTTCTTCTTCGGTTTCGCTGAAAATAATGATTTTTTGTTTTCGTTAAGGGTATTTTTTGTTGGTTTTTGGGCAATAATGATGTTTTTTTGGTTTTGTCGTTGGATTTAGATAACTGGAGTGTGAAGGCGATCCGAAGGAAGACTACTGGAACTGGAAGAATGAGGTACCTCCGCCATGTGCCCCGCAGATTCAAGAGCGGCTTCAGAGAGGGTATGCCTTTTTTCTCTATCTCGAGCCATTTGGTTTTATTTGCCCCTTTAGTAGGTTATGATGTTTCGTGTGTTGATCTTTTATTTGGGCATTTTTTAGGTACTCAAGCGGCACCAAGGAAGAAGGGATCAGCTCCAACTGCTTAAGGCATTACTGGAGAGTGTTCTTGATTGTAATTTGGGCACACCAAGTTACATATTGGAGTTTTGTGCGTTGTGACTGATTATCGTGATAAAAGCAATATTTGATGGGTAGGTGTTATAATGTTTTTAATGAACGAGTTGTTTTTATTTTGTTTAGTACGGAGCCTTTAATTTTGGACAAGAATGGACAATCCTATAGATGTTTCATCTTTGATTACATCCTATTTCAGTGAAGTCTGAATTTTGTTTTGGTTGACATGTCTAGGAGGATTAAGAGAGGTATCTTAAATCACGGTATTTATCATTTTGTCTTGCTAGTTAGATATCTTATGGAATTATTTTCTTTCTGTTCTGACAAGCTTATGGAATGCATTTCGATGCTATGGTATAGTTCTATTATAGCTGCTGCAATTATTAATCAATTTGATGGTGAAATATTCAGTCTAATTTCTTAAGAGGAAATGACTAGAATGGTGGAAGCTACTGTTGGTGGGGATTACATGGACCGATAAGATACCATGTTAGCTGTTGCCGAAGTAGTTTCTTAATTCAAGCTTTGGGTGTTTGGTTTCTTCTTTTTCAGAGTTCTAGAGGGTTTGGTCATGTTTGGAATTCACCTGGTGCCTGAAATCACGAGGCATTTCTTTTAGAAAAAAACGAATGATTTGCTGCCCGTCTTAGTTTGGCGAATGGCTAGGATTTGTTTTTCAAGCTCAGGTTGCCAAAAGTAAATGTGTTCATAGAATCATTTCTGACCGCATAAACTGTTTGAGAGCTTACAATTTTTTTACCCCGTTTGCATACTCGAACATGAAATGTGGGTCATAGGGTTCAGTGTCAGTTGTTTTTCAACTTGTTTAACTCGCAAGTAATCTGCACGTATCCGTATAATGAAGTTGCATGTCATTGAGAAAAACAAAGCCCTGTGTCCATGCAAAAATAACCAGTTTTATTAACTTATGATGTTGATGTCTATTTGATAGTTATGTTTATTAATATTTGATGTTTGTCAAATTGACGTGAATCTAGTTGAATTAAATCAATCCATTTATGCTAAAGACGTTAAAATGAGTTAAAATAAGTCATGGTCGAGTCGACTTAACATGATGAATTTGTTAAGCAAGTTAATGCAAAAAGAACAGCCGTTACGGTCTACGTATAATATGACAACAATAACCTGACCCAAAAAATCATAATTGCTATCCCCTCAGCAAGCTGCCTCCAGTTTGCATGTGAAACATAATTTCCTCTTCGTCCTTGAACCTCTGGTGAACCTGTGATTCATCTCAAATGTACTCCTACTCCTCTCCTCTGACTTGTAAAAAAGAAAATATGCCTTTTAATATATCTCTCCTCTCATTTGTTTTTGTTTTCCTGCAAAAAGACCTGAGCCCCATTAAACAACCTCAATTTCTCAGTGCTCGTATTAGGAAGGATTGTATCAAGGCCAATGCATCCTGAATGCCTCGTTATTACACGTATATCACAACAGTCCGTTTATTTGAATAAGCTAAGTTTTATCTGAAACGAGGTCTTGAGGAGATATTGTTCTGCTTGTTGATGAAGAATATTGCAGCCTCACTTGGGGATTTGAAACCCCTGCCATTGGCCCATTGCTGATTGGAAATAGGGGTGTGACTCGTAAAGTCTGGTGAAGACTCCTTGCGCAATCCGTGTGGGCTCCCCTGATAGATGGACCGTACCTCCCACACCGAGACTACCGAATTTTCCAGAAATTTTGTGATATAAGGATAGTTTTCTAAAAGATATATTTGTACTAATATCATGGCTACATGGTGTGGGTGGGGGAAAGCAGATCTGAAATTTCCATTAATTTCCCTCAGATTCAACAAATTTATGTCGTTCTTCTTGCAACTGCTTGAAAACATAATCTAACTCCGGAAATGCAGACAAAAGCAGCACCTCGAAAAGGTCAAAAGCGAGTTGCTTCAAACAAACGGGTGACTGCACAAGAGAAAAAAAGAAAAGAAAAGTCATTACAACACAACAACTAAAATAATACCTTAATCCTGAATCAATATTTGTGGAAATACAACCAAACCAAAACAAATATGTTCCAATCTAATTTTTCTAAAACAATAAAGACTTCTTGAAAAAGGCGGGGGACGGGGGTCAGCAGCTAAGTCCAGAAGCCGCTTACCAGTTGCCATCCACCATCCCAAGAATAAAGACTCTTGGCATACTAATTTTTTTGTTCGACTTTATTATTACCCTAAAACCCAATTACTAGGGAAACACAGGAGTTGCAAGAATTCAAATGTTGCCCTCTGATCCAAAAGGATGGCGATTCTATTTTTGTACCATTCCTAATGCCCCTAGTAGTTTATACTTTGAGACACCACCCATCTCCCCAGACCTAATTCTCAAGGTCCTAAGAAAACTGATGCTTCGGCGAGACTCTATCTGCTGATCAAATTATCTGAATGGAGATGTATTGATTACAAAGAAACGGTAATGTGAAAAGGACATTGACAAAATTGTGCATATTTACAACACATCTCTCACATTTTGTGTCAGTTTTTTCCAGTAAAATCTAATGCATCCTTTATGCCCTGGGAATATTACAGCATGGTAATTCCAATTAATTGCACAATAGGAGCCACCCTACACGAATGATCCAAAGTAGAGGCAACCTAAATGCTTGTCCCACCATCTATTTGCTCGGCACAATTTTTCTAACTGAAGATGTACAAATTTGATTGAGAACTTAATATCCTTAACATAAAAGACCAAAGAAAAATGAAGTGTGAAAAAGGTTATACAAAACCAAAAAGTAAGTGACAAAGCCAGGCGAAAACAATCCATAGACATTGGCCAGTGAACAAAAATTAGCTTATTAAATGGTTCGAGAGAGAATTGTCAACCTTCTGAGATCAAAATTACCTGAATAAAGAAATAGAGATCCTTTGCACACTGTTCATACTCTTTACGACCAACAAGACCTATGATGGCAGCCGGAGCATTGTCTAGATTCCAAAAAAAAAGAAGAAGATAAAGCTATTGAATTTCCAGGATAAGTGACGGGTATTTGTATGTGGTCTTAAAATAGAAAATAACGGGGAGCATGCTATATGGATGATCTTACCAATCATTAGCTCATAAACAAACTTTGCACGCCGAACTGCCTCCTGTTGTTGCTCATAGGTGAGTATAGGTGGAGATATCCCTGAGCGTTGTTGGTCAATAGTTGTATTCTGGGATGGGTTAACAGGTGGCGGTGGTCGATGCTTAGGATGCTTGGTTATGAATATTCCATCAGGCCAGAGAATCTATTTTATATTATGGAAGCCCACATCAGTCATAGACCTTCTACTAATCTTAATCAACGCAGATAGTTGGATTCAAACTTGTATCTAATCTTCCATCACCAACAGATCAAATTACAGATTACAAAAATATACTTCACACCGGCTTAAGCCTAGAATCCAAACTAGATACTTTAACGGCGTCAAAGGTTACCTTCTCAACCTGCCTGATCCCTGAAGCAATAACAGATCCCTTACGCAGAAGCTGGATTTTCTCTATTAACCAATCATCAAAGGCATCACCCATTCCTAGTTGTAGTATCTGTTTGGCCACCCAAAATGCCTTTCGCCTGTTATTAACGCAATATAATAAGTGTTCAGCAGAAGTTATTCAACTGATCAGATCAAGATGCGATTTTGTTAACCTTAACAAGCAAAAACATATTTAATACCTGATCCATCCACCATCTTGAAGTTGGAAGATGACATCTACCAAATCTAATATGGGGACACTTAAATTTGTTGGCACCCACTGTGGAGAATAAATGTGTATTACAAACACAATATATTACCTCAGAAATGATAAATTTTTGTTAAAGAAAGCATCACCCAGCACAGAACAAGAAATTGGTTTATTTAATGGTTCCAAAGGCAACAATTAGAGCTAACCTCTGTAGGAAGGAATGGGTCAGCAGCAGCATCATGAAGCAACTCAGATGAACCATTATCATCTCTTCCTTTTACAGTGTTCTCCAAGCTTGAGGGAGAAGATGCATAGTTTTGTTGCCTAGTATCTGAATCACATCAGAATTAACAAATGACATGTGAAATTCTTTACAAAGAATTTTCACGGGAGAATGAGACATGCCTTTTGCATTTGATCCCCCATCTGTCACAAAATTATTCTTCATCGGGAACATGGACTCCTTATTTTCAATGCCCAAATCTTCTCTCACAATCGTAGGTCCAAGAAACTTTGGAAGCTTTTTACTCTTTTCTGATGGCTTATCCTCTAGGTCAACTAGAAAGCCCCCAACAGATATGAAGAGATAGGATGAGTCATGAGAAGGAAAGGAATCAAAAGATATGACCTAAATTCGGCATGTTGTATTAAAAAATGATATACCTGACAAAGTTTCAATTATAGAAAAGGAATTTGAGAATAGATAAGTCTGCAATTTAAAAATTATCAATAAAACTTCTCCTCAAAGAAGCAGAGATCCAAAACTCACCCCTCTTCCAACCAAAGGTAAAAAAAATTAAGTCAAAGAGGAGAAGAATATACAGAACCTGGGAGTCAACACTGAGAAAATCCCAAACTTCAATTGATCCTGAAATTCTTGGAAGCTGCATGAGATTCTGAAGAACAAGAAGATGAATGATAATAACATCAGACAACAATATTATTAGCCAGCATAGGGAGATAAAAATAGCTAGTAAAGCATAAACCAGAGTTTTTTTTTTTTGTTTTTTGGTCTCATAGGTAAGCTGCACTCAAATTCCAAGTCTAGTTGTTATTGCTGAAGGTATAACAATGATGAGCGGAAAAGTTGGCCTTGGGTGTTCCTATCGCTAGTGGGCGGGACATTATTATATGTCGAGTGGATAATAAACATTCCCCCCCTCCCTCCACCCATAAAAAAAAATAATAATAATAATAAATGTGACTTAGAGTAAACAGAAGTTTCAACTAGATTCTGGAAGAACTAGCAGTAAGAGATGAGGCACAAACTTATACATCACAAGAAGAAAAGACAGACCAGAAAAACGAGGTTGATATTCCAATACATCTCAGACATAGATAGATCTTCTAAAGAGTTAACTTTCATACTCTAAAAGATAAGAAAAGTGAGATTCAATGCTTGACCTTTAAATACTTGTCAAGCAATTTACACCTTTCTTGAATGATAGGTACGTCTAAACCTGTTGATAGAAAATGCTTTGGTGGCAAATGAAGATTATACTCTGGAAAATATTTCAAACGCCGATGAAGCTCCTCAAAGTGACGAAACCTGTAATGTTTTTATGAGGAAAAAAAAAATCAAAGAAGTTGACTTACAGAAGCCATAATTTATATAACATGATACATGGTTGACTTGTCAGAAAATCACAGAATACATCAATGAAGGATAAAACCACAATGTTTATTGAAAATCCTAGCACCTTCTTTTGATTGACCAACTGTTATTATCTACATCTGCAACAGATATTGAATAAACAGCAAATGTTTTTGAGCCACTCTTCACAATGTTTGCACCCAATACCTGCAACAGCAAATGAACTACTATTCTTTACACATATCAGCATTATTAGAAAATTAAAAATTAAGCATGCTGAAATAAATTACAGAGCTTTATGGTAAGTACCTCACATCTCAACTTAAAAAATGAAGCCACCGCCAGCGTATCTTGCAGAGAACTGACAGTAAAACTATGACTTTCTGGTATAGGAAGCACAGATGAAGAAGCAGCTGCTCCACTTTGAACTCTACCCAAATTTTCATTCTCACAGTCATCGCTAGAGTCCTCAGCATTTGCATATCCTTTGGCAGAACTAAGTAAATCCTGTCCATCACCAGACAAGAAGCTTGTTCTCTCAACCTCCTGCCAAATGTGTGTTTTATGACTGCTTAGTCTAGACCTTTTAAGACCGGATGGGGTTCTAGCTAATCTTCGATAGTGAATATGCCCTTTACCAGTCTTCTTTGCCATAAGGCCTTCAGAATTCTCAAGTGGGTGATGAATGTGAGAAAGAGCCAGATTTCTGTTACCTCTACCATCCCATACTTTAGTTCCAGGAGAATCAAGGCCTGTTACGTTGCTACTTTCTTCATCTTCTGACGTATAAGAAGTACTGCTCCCTGATTCAACCTCCTCCAAATGCGTGGTGTTGTGCTTTTCATCTTCTTCAAATGAAATAAATGAAGAGTGACTTGATATGTTCCGATTTGTAGGGCATGATGAGCTTTCTACAGAAAGCTGATCAGTACATCCAAAGTGAACAGCAGTACTATCAGAGTGATTAACCTTGGTTACAGTGTTGTTCTCTTTCGATTTGGATATTGCCCTTGAATGATCCACTTTAACAGACTTCCCTGCTTGTGATACTTGCTCAATTACCCGATTTTCACCTTCCTTCTTTCTATAGTCTTTCCCATTTGTCCTCGTGTTCTCAAAATGTTCAGGAGTAAGGGCTTGATCCTTTCTGCAGGAAATCAGATCTAACGTGTCTCCCAATTCTCCTCCTGAGCAATGCCGCTGAATACCTCTCTCATCACATGTTTGGAAGTTGAAGGGCAATGAGTCCCATGAACGGGTTGATTGAGGATCAAGGGAAAGCAGTGCATCTTTATTTCCATTCACATGATCTGTTAATGATGCATTAGTAGTGGTTCTAGACTGATTATTTTTTAACGGCACAAGTTCAACACCAGTAACAGTAGGATCCAAGAATCTAGAAAAATGGTCAGATGAAATCCTTGAAGGCTCATCTGATCTAGTCTGAGATGCCCCTTCTACTGTCAAAGCTCCCTTTTTTGCTTTGCTCATATTAAGGACTAAGGACTCAATTCTTTCATTCATAAACCTGCAAAAAAAAAAATAATAATAATAAATAAATAAATTGATTAAAAATGAAAGTTGATGTGACAATATAAATAAGCAAATAGGGAAGCAACACATACCTCGGACTTGCTAGGTTTAGGACAGGTCGCATTACTGCACTAGCTAGAAGCTCTCTGGCTATATAACGGAAGAGAAGGCACTGCAGATCTTCAGGCTTGAATGTAAAAGAAATAAGACCATCCATCAGATGCTGCAAAACCTGGGAACAAAGGGTAGAGAATGCACCGTAACCACAATTGGAGTTGGAAAGAACATAAGGTCAAGAAACCATATTATTTATATTTCCAGGTACAACCTACAAATTCACTGAGTTCAGCATAATCTCCAGAGCAAAGAAGAAAGTAACAACCTGGTGCTCAGCTTCAGGCGAAAACAGAGCTGGGTGCAATTTGTTCTCATTAGCCAGGATGCGTCTTAGTTCTATTTCTCGGTGTTCGATTGTTAGCAATCCTGAATGTTGCTTTTCAATCTTCACTTGAGTTGCACGAAAAAGCTCCAAGTGAATGCAAACAAGATTAATAAGGTCCCTGCACCATTCTTGGAAAATTAGTTCCCCAGTTAATCAACTTCTAAATAAAAGGAAACCATAAAAAATCAGGGAGAAATGGTGTGTGCCATCTTGGGAATTAAAACCTTGTCAGTAGATCAATTAAATTTATATTCCTAATGCGTGCAGAAATTTCCCCAAGAACCCCATTCATGATGTTCAACAGTTCCTCCGGACCCTCTTTATCAGGTGTCAAGCGAGAGTACCAGAAATCTGTAACCCACTCAGAAACCAGATGTCTTGTGAAGTGATCTATTGCATCCTCAACAACAGGAGAATTCACTTTGCTTCTCCATTCAGACTTTTCAACATTTTTAGGTAATTCAAGAGGAATCTTTGGAGGAAGAGTATTTGCTGAGGATGGATTGCTGTTGTATGCTGCAGCTTTTCTCCGCATGTCGAAATCCAAAGATATATAACGCAAGCCAATAATTAAGGAGGCGGCAGCAGGCAAGTTGACCCAAATTGAGGGGCTTGTCACTGGTATAAGAACAATAACAACAATTCATACCAATGCAAGAGAAAACGTGAAGCTCATACTCAACAAATGACGCATGAAAGATTAATCTCCCAAATGAGGGAGAAACTTGACAAGTATCTTAAGCACATGGTGAAACATCTATCAAGTAACATGGAGCCTTCGTCCAAAATATTTATCACTTCCAATGCACCAAGCACATGCTGAAACTCGCATTGAGTTCTTCGTAACCTCAATATACTTTTTTTTGGTACTTGCGCATGCGTAATACACATGATGCTCACGATTGTAAGGAAACACGAATTACGAGCCACTAACAAAGATTCTAACAGAAGAAGAGGAATCGTTGCCCATTCCTTATTCCAATGTTCATTACCAAACTCATCGAAACACAACAGAGAATCAAAAAGCAAGTCCCCGAAGTAACCGATTGCAACGGACACATAGAATCAAATAACAAGCTTAACGTAAACTATGACAAAAAAGAAAGCATAATTCTCCTATAACTGACTCAAAACATATCAACTGAGATAGTACAAAACATGATCATATTTTTCAGCGAAATAAAAGTGGGGCAAAAAAACGTACAGGACATGAGGTATGACAATCCGGCGACGCATATGGCCAGGACCACAAACGGCTTCTTGCCCTCCCCGAAGAGTTCCCGAGCCGTCACCTGATGCCTCTGCGAGCTCATTTCGACGAACCTCCAGTCTCATTCACATAAAATTGAAAGCTCAGAAAGGTTCATCAGAACTTCGTTATCAACCAGAATCTAATATCAAAACTTAAGTCAATAAATCAATCATTCAATTAATGCGATATGAATTTCGCCCGGTTCCCCGATACCGATTTCCGCGATAATATTGCCAATCAAAGAGGACGAGATCAAAGAAAAGGGTAGAGAGGAAACTCAGGAAAGTGGGAAATGGCATCGAAGCCCGGGGGGGCGTTTCAACGCGTGGACCGTTAGGTTTTGCAGTTTTGGAATATGCTTGCGTGTAATTTATCTCTCAGTTTCGGCCTGTGTCCGTTAAATACATTCTTGCGTAGCATATTAATCATTAACGACTTGTTTGGTTATGCGGTTCGTGAAATGAGATATTTTATTAAAGATTTTTGTTACAAGTAAGTTTGTGTACCAGTTTGCATATTTATGATTTTTTTATTTAAAAAAATATAAAAAAATTTTGAGAGAGAAGAAAATTTCATCTCATTAAAATTATTTCATTCTTTAATATACATTATTTTGTTAAACATATATCTTACATATCAATATCGGTCTGCAAATTGGTACATGAACTCTGATTATAAAATTTTTTTTCTTTATTAAAAATTAAATAAAATACTATTATAATATAATTTTTTAATATTACTTTTATTTTAAAATTTAATAAAATTAAATTGTTCATTATATTTTATGCAAAAATTTAAAAAAATTATAATGATCGTATAAGATAAGATAAGATAGTTTTATTTTTGGTAATCAAACCAGTTAAATAATTTTAATTCGACTGTATTACCTCATGACCTCTTAAATTTCATTTTTTAATGATATGTCCTTTTTTAAAAAAAATACATAATATTTGCATAATATATAACTGTATCTAATATTACTCTTAATTTATACAATAAATTCAACACATTTTTTGGAGTGTTGCTACATTCATAAAATAATTAAATAAAATAATTTCATAAATTGATATGACTTCATTTGATCTGTTAGATCTATTTTATGATAAAATAACTTTATAATCTAAAGAACCATATCAGTTTGTGAGATTATTTTTATATAATTATTTTATGGCTGAAGTATTTCCCTTTATATGAATAATACGAGTGCATTCCAATATTTGCATATGTTTGTGTGTGGATTAAAATTCTTAAGCAAGAACCTTCTTTTGTGAAAAGAACTGTTTTGTTATAACCCTATGCATAATCTGTTTATTCATTTCATTTGTTGTAGTTAGGCAAAAGTTTTGAGTCAATGAAGTATTATTGGATTCTCAGTATCCATACTTACATAAAAAAAAAATTGGATTATCGGTATACGTTGTGCCTTTCTTTATATATATGGCAGCATAGATTCATGGCACAATGCCTATGTTTCTTCTATAAGCATTGAATTTATGTGACATTGCCCTATTAAACATGAACAAGTTGGTTGAAACATCGTGGGTAGATATAGAATTTTAAAAAGGGACGCGCTACAAAGCAGCCACTGTAGCAGCGCACACAGTGCACTCACTACGTGGCTGCCATTTAATTTTTTTTTTTCAAATACCCAAAATGCACCGTTTTGGGACAGGATTTGAAAGTCAGTTTTGCACTTTCAGTCCCATTCGAAACAACCCGCGAAAGAAATAGTGGTCGTCCTCCCTCTGTCGCAACCCAGTCCACCGACGGCGTACCCAGCTGCTCCCGGCGACGCCGTCTGTCATCAACGGCCGTGCGAAGCTCCTCCGTCTGGTCAGCGCCGCCCATCCCCGCCAGGCTGTTTAACGGAGCAGTGTGGTTTGAAGGCTAAATACACTACTCCGGTGGACCTCTGTTTCGGTGCCGCCCGTTCTCAGCTTCTGTGGTAACATTTGATTGTCCATTTTTATATGCATACTGGACGTGAGCATTGTTGTATTGAGATTGGTGAGTTTAGGGTTTTGTGAGATGGATATTATGGGTTAGTTAGGGCATGGAGAAAAAATACAGAGTGTTTTCCGTTGATGATGGTTATTTTCTTTTCTTGAAACTGTAAAATATGCAAGCTTTCGGATTTATCTAGGAGTCACGTACTGAAGCTTTGAAATATCGTGGATTTCAACTGCAGTTACTTCCAAACTGTAAAGTATACTTCCAAACTGTGAAATATCTTGTAATAGCCGAAGCAGTTGTCATGCTGCAGAAATAGAAATAATTTGGAGTAGTTTTGTTTAATTTGTTGCTGTGTATTTCACTTTGGGCGCACAACCAGTATTTCAAAAAATTCAAACAACCTGCTGTAATGCATACCTCCATTCCAGCAGTTAGAGCATCTTAAGATTATGCAATACCTATAAAGATTCAAACAAATTAGTAAGCTAATTAAGTGAGTCACGTTGACCCATAATCATGCAATTTAATAGGAGGCTAGGTTATTTTTTTTCCAATTATGTCATTTTCCTCAAGGAACTTCTTCAAATATTCATTCTAATTGTTTCTGATATGCCAAGATATTAAAACATGTGTAATCAAGGGTGAATGATCTCCTAAGAATGATCTGAAGTGAAGCAATTATTTTTTTTTCCCCAACATAAAGTTAGAATGATAAAGAAAAGGAAAAGCAACCCATTTGTAGTAAGAACTTTTAGTTTGATTGATTTTAGTACATATGGTTTTTGTCTCCTTTTCTTTTGAAAGGTGGCAAAATTTGTTTGTAACCAATCTCAGTCAGAAAAAAAAGACCAATTGTCTACCCTTACCCTTACCTTTATTTTTTTTCCTTGAGCATCCAATTGTCCACTTGATAAATGTGGACCCAAACTCCACATAAGTCATGGATAGATAATAGCTGTGTAAAGGCTCTAACTCACCAAAAGCTTGAAAAAAAAATGCGTAAATTAATTAATATTATGTGTATGGGGTCAACTAAAATTGTCGTTACAACTTTTTTCAATGGGCTAAAAGAAATGTTATTTAAATTATATTCAAATATGCACCATGGCAACATATATCCTAATTGATCAGTTACTGTATGCTGTGTTGGATGAATAACAAAAGTGTTATTTAAATTCGTCACAATTCACTATAGAAATTTTGATGATTCATTTCAGGTATATTTATTTGAATTTGAAAATTACATACGGGATCATGCTAATTTTTACTTGTCATTCTATTTTCCCTCACCGTATTAACATTAATTTTTTAGATGCCACCTTATATGCCCTACCCTCAGCCAAAAAATTCAGATGACTTGAGATCTGAAGCTCCCTCGGCGTCAACTGTTCCAAGTAGTGCAGAAGGCGAACAAAATATTGGAAGTCCATTTAGAATGACGGATGAAAGTTTTCATGACCCCGATGGTATATATATTTTATTAGCTTGGATTTTACGCTATTTTTGTTTTGATGCTAATCCATCCATATGTTTTCTTTCTTAGAAATGTTGTTCGACCTAAATGAAGATTTAGAGGGTACGACAGATGTCCTAGATGATGAGTTACGAGTTGAAGCACCTAGATCCGGGATGGAATTTGGAGATGCCAAAGCGCTTATGATCTACTATAAGCAATATGCGAAGCAGGAGGGTTTTGGGGTACGAACATTTCGGACTAGAAGAGATGATGATGGGAGGCCTGTGTACGTGACCGTTGGTTGTTCCCATGGTGGGAAGTACCAACCTAAGGGTAGTAACATCTCGAAGCCACGACCAACATCTAAAACAGACTGTAAGGCGAAGGTAAATGCAACATTGAACAAGGATGATAAGTGGGTTTTCACCACTGTTGAAAACATGCACAACCACATAACTGTGAGCCCCAAGAAGACAAGACTTTTGCGATCTCATAAGTATTTAGATGAGTATAGTCAAAGGATGCTTGAGTTGAATGACAGAGCTGGTATACGACTGAACAAAAATTATTATTCACTTGTAGTTGATGCATGGGGGTTTGAGAATCTTCAATTTCAAGAAAAAGATTGTCGGAATTTCATTAACAAGTCTAGATATTTAAGGATGGGTAAAGGAGGGGGCGAAGCACTTAATCAGTATTTCAAACGAATGAGAGATCAGAATGATGGCTTCGTCTCAAACATGGACGTGGATGATGATGGGAGGGTACGAAATGTTTTTTGGGCCGATGCACGAAGTCGAGCCGCATATGAATATTTCGGGGACGTTGTAACTTTTGACACAACGTACCTAACTAATAGGTATGGAATGCCTTTTGCACTATTCGTTGGTATTAACCATCATGGGCAATCCATACTATTAGGGGCGGGATTGCTTTCAAGCGAGGATACACATACATTTGTTTGGTTGTTTCGAGAGTGGTTGGATTGCATGAATGGTCGGGCACCTAAAGCCATCATTACCGACCAAGATAGGGCAATGAAGAGTGCCATTGCTATCGTATTCCCCGAAACTCGCCATAGATATTGTTTATGGCATATAATGCGCAAGCTGCCAGAAAAATTGGGATCTCATGCCAAATTCAATTCAGGGTTGAAGATCGACCTGCAAACTGCATTATATGACTCACAGACAACCACAGAATTTGAGATGAGTTGGGGTCAAGTACTTGAGAAGTATGCACTGACAGGCAATAATTGGCTTGAATCGTTATACGAGGATAGATCTTTCTGGGTTCCAGCTTACTTAAAGAGTGTATTTTGGGCTGGTATGAGCACTACGCAAAGGTCAGAAAGTATGAATGCATTTTTCGACGGGTATGTCCATTCTGGAACAACATTGAAGGAGTTTGTAGACCAATTTGATAACGCGCTTAGAAAGAAGGTCGAGGTAGAAGTTGTTGCGGATTTCAATTCTAACAACCAGACTATTCCCTGCGTGTCCCATTTCAACATCGAGAAACAGTTTCAGAAGTTGTATACAAATGCAAAGTTCAAAAAGGTCCAAGGAGAGTTGCTGGGCCTAATGTGTTGCAATTGTTGGTTGATAAACACAGACGGGTGCATTTTAACATACAGTGTCTTGGATGAAATATCTATTGACGACCACATCAAAACGGTCCAATACTCAGTTCACTATAATGAGGAGGAGATGGAGGTCAAATGCACTTGTGCATTGTTTGAGACTAGGGGCATTCTATGTAGGCATGCACTTAGAGTTTGTCAGTTAAGAAAGATTAATGTGCTGCCAGATCGTTACGTGTTGGATCGGTGGAGAAAGGACCTAAAGAGGAGATACACTTTACTCAGAAGTAGTTACGATGACCAACGGGACAGATCTGATGCACGAAATTATGAGCTTGTTGTTAAAAGATGTTCGCAATTGGCAATCAAAATATCCTCAGATAATGAAAAGGTCAGTGCATTCCTACGTGTTGTCAATGAATTTGATACAACATGTGATGCGCCAGCACATGAGTCGAGATACTGCCAAAATAGGAGCAAACCAGATGAGGTGTTGGATAAAGGTAAAAAGGTGTTAAGCCCCAACGTGGTTAGAGGGAAAGGGAGACCCCCAAGTAAGAGGAAGATGCCACCCGTGGAAAAGTTGGCCACAAAGAGAAAGAGACCGGTAATAAATAAGACTTTATGAAATAAACAAACTATATAGATATTTAATTTGGTAATTCTAATATTTTAATATTTTTGTTTTTGAACTTAGACTTGGAGGAAAATCTTGGTGGATGAAACACAATTGGGTGACACTGCAGGATCTCAACAACACCAATTTGATGATGGGGTTGGTGTTGGTGTTGGGACACAAATCTCCATTCTTACACAATCAACTCCACCGGGCAATGAGGTTAATACCATATCTGAAAACCAATTATGTGTCATGTACTATATCAGAAGTTTCTAATTAATACTCGTCTCATTTCTTTTAGATGGGTGACTCAATTGATGGCATGTATGTACCTCCATGGTGTTGAGCATTTAAGGGGGTTTGAAGCTGCCAGGAAACAGAGTTTTTTCAAACTTAGTGCTATTTAGGAGGCCAACATCAGGTATCACTCTTTTTTATACATAGAGTTTGGAAAATTCTCCTTGTAGAACCAAGAACAATGTTTGGTTTTAACTTAATTTGGCCTTCCTCTTGATTAGAACACTTATGTAAATCATATGCACTGACAGTCAATTATTGCAGTATATTTATGAGCCTTATGTTGGATAGTTGGATATAAAAAATAAAAATAAAAAATATTTATTTATGAGCCTTATATACCATCTCAACAAATATAAAAAATAGTTGGATATATTTAGGTGCTTTTGCCGAGTATTGATTGCAAAACAGGGAATGGCTTTATAGGATCTCATGAACAAAATGTAACTTTTTTGTTACTTTTTACGTTGCAGGTTATGCAGTGCCACATAAGCTATTTTTTGCTTCTTTTTGGTAGGAAGACTTCCGGTTTTTAATGGGAGTTTTTTGGTATGGAATTGCAGCAGTAGCTTTTTGTGGTTGTATATATATGTAAAACCTGGATGTACAGATTTAAATTTGATGGTTGATATGTAATACGAAATGATGGGGTCAATCAGATTTCAATCTGGGATGCGGATTTCAATTTCATTATGCAATTGTCAAATTGAACAGGGCAACCACAACAGATTCAGGAACTCGGCATGTATTAAACTGCATATAAAACGCTACTGCTTCTATGACAATTAAACACCAATTCAACTCTTCATGACCCAAATTTAAATCCATTCTTACTTGAATGCAGAGTACTCAAAATGAAGCATTGCCTTAGCTCCCTAATCTCAGTTAGTACTATCCCTACTAATCACAATTTACATGGCACTATAGCAAAAAACTACTAAGGCAATGTCCGCTATTTACATACGATAACTTATCCAAACCAAGCAAAAATAATTACAATAACGACAACCCAATAAAAAAACAATAATTTCTTTTGCTCTACCCTAAGAGTTGTCTCTCGCTCTCGTACTTCATCTTCCTTTTGCAGTACTTCATCTTCCTTTTTACGAACTTCATATTGCTTTTTACGAACTTCATATTGCAACGTACGAACTTCATTATCGCGCACCACTACATCATTCCACATCTTCCAAATTTTACTCTCTCGCATTCGAATGTTCTCCTCTAGCAAGTGAAGTATATCCGCCCAAATGAAAAATTCACATTTCCTCGCTTCTCCCTGCACACAATAATAACTCTTTTAAACGATGTTCAATTTTTTTTTTTCATTGTAAATCATAAACATTTAAACAAATAAATCTTACGCAAAGAAATTCTATGTAGGCATTCTAATTAACACCAACAAGCTGCTTTACCGTGTTATAGTTTGGGCAGGCGAAAAATTTCCTTCCAGGATTTTTAGAAGTGTGCGACGTCTTTAGTGGTGCTTTTGAACCACACCAACAAGTTGGTGTTGGGACACAAAACTCATCAATCACAGACGATGATGACTGTGAGCATGCCATTCGTGAGTCTGAAAAAATTGCACACAGTTTCAGATTTGTAAACAGGGCAAGAGCATAATGTCAAAAGTTAAGAATGTCAGAAGTTACTAACTTCATATCATCAACTGTTGTTGTTGGGTCGACTACTACTGAAGCTGCCTCATTCTCCAATTCCAATACCAATACCATTACCAATACCAATACCAATACCAATAACAATAACAATATCAATATCAATACCAAAACCAATAACAATACCAATAGCAATAGCAATAGCATTAACAAATGAAAAAAAAAACAGCAATAGCAATAGCAATTCCAATTCCAATACCAATACCTATACCAATACCAATACCAATACCATTACCAATAACAATACCAATTACAATACCAATTACAATACCAATTCCAATACCAATACCAAAACCAATACCAATACCAATACCAATACCAATACCAATTCCAATACCAATACCAATACCAATACCAATACCAATACCAATTCCAATACCAATACCAATACCAATATTAATGAAAAATACCAATGAAAAGAGGAATCTGCTAAGTAACAGAATCTGCTAATAGTTATGCCATCACCCGACTTAACTATATAATTCACTCAGTGCAGACACTATCTTTAGCATATAAAAACTGCTCCAATTAGTCAGAAGGCGACCAATCCCAATTACACTTTCAGCACAAGCCCCACAAATGATATTACAAGCAATAGCAATGTATCTAATAATTGTATCTAATAACCCTAGAATGACATAAAAAAAAATTGTAGTAACCCCTACAATGACGTAAAAAATCCAGACACAGTAAACCCTAGAATTTCATAGATACAATTTCAAGAAGGTGATTTGTGACACGGAAAAATACCTTTTTGGGTTTCCGTAGATCTCTGGGCGACACAGGGGATGGGGGTTTCGTATCCTATCGGGGATCGAGAGGAGAAGGGGGGCTGAGGGATCGGGATGGGAGAGAAGGGAGCTAGGGATAATAGCGTCGAGAGAAGAAGGGGGGAGGAGAAGGGGGGATTACCGATCGGGAGGGGAGAGAAGGGGCTAGGGTTCTTCGCGTCGAGAGAAGAAGGGGGGAGGAGAAGGGGCTAGGGTTCTTCGCGTCGAGCGAAGAAGGGGGGAGGAGAAGGGGGGATTACCTACCGATCGGGAGGGGAGATGCCGGGCTAGGGTTCTTCGCGTCGAGAGATTACCGATTGGGAGGTTCTGGATCGGGAGGTTCTGGCCGAGAGGAGAAGAGGGGCTGAGGGGGGCTTAGGGATCGGGAGGTTCTGGCCGAGAGGAGAAGGGGGGCTGAGGGGGGCTTAGGGATCGGGAGGTTCTGGCCGAGAGGAGAAGGGGGGCTTAGGGATCGCGGGAGGTTCTGGCCGAGAGGAGAAGGGGGGCTGAGGGGGGCTTAGGGATCGGGATGGGAGAGAAGGGACTAGGGATCTTCTGGCCGAGAAGAGAAGGGGGGCTGAAGTGCATAAACCGGGTTCGTTTTTAGTGAACCCGGTCTACACGTCATGGCTGCAGTGGATGCAGCCAAACAGTGGCTGCTCCGTAGACATATTCTTTTAAAAAAAGGATGGTTTTATTAGTGCCCTTGTGATAGATAAGGAAAAGTCTTTCCAGCCTCCGGTCCACAGTTCGCACACCACACTCCTGATGCGGCGAACCCGGTTCGTCGCCCACTTCTCCCAAACCACTATTTCTCTCATTCGGCTCCCCCTTCTCATGACCAAGACAACGAGCAGACGCCCTCTACTCCCAGATCTCCCGCACACCGACGCCCCTCACCCCAACCAACACCCCATCAGCAGATCACTCCCCCTCACCCATGAAACCCTAGAAGATTTCGTCCTCACCTCTCACCCTAGCCCCTTCTTCACGTCTCTCACCTCTGAAACCCTCGATAAACTCCATACGGTGTGTTGAGCTTCTGTTGCAAACTCCAGACGTCGCACACCAACCAGATTGCGTCCAGATCTGCCTCCTTGCCAACCTGAGCTGATTTCACTTCCATCACATTACCATGACCATGGTTTTTACACATTTTTTGTCTGCTCCTTTGATGCGTGCTATTTTTTTCTTTTTTGTGTTTAATTTATTACTACTTTTTTTGCTTATTTATGCTTATTACTTCTCCAGTGGTTATTTAAATGGATTCCACTTTATCGTGGTCATCATGTTGTTGCATATTTGTAGTCTGCTGCTTGTTAGAAGTTCATATGAGCAGAAGCTGGTTTTCTAATAGGTTTTATCATCAAATCATAAATTAATAGCTGGGTTCGTTTATATTCTTTTCATTGAATTCCTATTAGTAAGTTTGGTCTCTGAAGAAGGGGGGAGGTGTTTTGTTGTGAATGTTTTCAGGTTCCTTGTTGATTGATGCAGGAAATGCCAATTTTTTGGTGCTAATATATTGGCTTGAGTCTCTAGTTATAAACAAAAGGATAAATTTGCAACCTTTATGTTTACCTTGTTCATACCTTTTGGTCGACAACTCGTCAAAGGGTGGTTCTCTTCCATTTGTTTGATACTTATTTTGTTCTTTCTATTGTTGGATACTGCTGCATGATCCTTGCAAGGGTTGGATTTGGATTCTATAGACATAATATTATAGAATTTGCTCTCATTGGGTTATTTTTTTCAAACCCAATGACTTAATTTACGTTACTCCATTATTAATGGATCCCAAAAATTAATCAGCAATAATTTCTTATTGGCCTTCCATATATATCTTAGGTATCATGAGCCATTGCGGCATCCAGTGGAATGGCTTACATCTTTTGCTTCATTAAATTTATTATGATAATTGTTTTGTCTAGTTTACTACTTCACTGTATAAAGTCATGCCAACCATTTCGATACTTGTCATGGAGATCTGAAATCTAAGAAACGAATCTTTATGACAGTCCAAAGCCACGTTTGATATACTGCTTCATTGAGCTACAAGACAACATATCGACAGCCCACCCAGTTGGAGAATCATTTTTCTAATATTTCAAAAATTGGGATGTAAGATGTGAATGACATACTTCTGGCTTTATTATATACATTTTCTAAATGAAGTGATACTTATGTGACAAAATTGGAAAAAAAATGATCTGACTCCCCTACTGGATTGCTAACAAGAGGATGACTATGATTACTAGATGTGTTCTGTTTCTTCTGGTTATGGTGTTTTCATTAGTATTTATATAATTTCCAGGATTATTTCTTTCTGTCATTTCAAAATATGATGATGAGGTTTTGAAATTCTTTTATTAAATTCCTCTGTTTTTGGTTTTTTTGGAATATTATGATATTGTTCAACTCCCAGCTGATTGATATGGGAAAATTCAATATGATAAGTAAAACTTCGTTGATTTTTAATATTCATTCATTCTTTTTTTCCTCCTCTCTTCTAGTTATGTTCAATGATGCTTGACAGGTTTCCACTATGGTAGAACTGATTTGTTGATTTGTGATTTCTAGTAATAACCGATTTGTTGGTTTGTGATTGTGGTATCTACGGTAATTACCCACTTTGTTTATTGCTTTTGAATCCATGTACGAAGTAGTCTTATTTGAAACTTGAAATTCTTGATTGTACGCAGGGAAAAGCAATATGTCAATTTTTCATTTGAGCCGATATATACTTCAATTGGTAGAGAAAAAGATTCTGACAACGGAGAATGCAATTCGGAAGAGAGATGATGATTTATTGTTACGTGAATATGAAAATCAAAAAAAGATAAACTAATCAAGAGAGAAAATGAGCTTCAGAAGCAAGATGACAAACTTCGAAAGTGGATTATAGAGAATAAGGGTGCACATATATTGTTGTGTCTGTACTGAATCATATCTATTGTAATAGTTTTTTTTATTGGTTCGGACTATAGTTGTAATGTGTTAGTTTTAAATCGGTTGTAGATTGTTCGGACCATAATTGTATGCTATATTGTCTATAAATATAATCATAATAGCTTACTATGATAAAAGTGACCCTATTTCTTAACTTGCATTACTATAAATATATATAGGTTTGGACTTGGAATGAACTGCACTGGTTTATATGCATATATATAGGTGCGTGTGAGTGCTTTTTTACCTTGGGCAGAGATTGATTTGCCAAGTTAGTAAAGGTGTCTGGGATAAGAGCATCTAAGATCACTTCTGTTTTTTGCTTGGATCGGTAGAGGGTACTCTTTTTGAAATGCCAATAAAGAACACATTGAATTATTAGAAGCTAGCCATTTATAATATTAATAAACTCTTGTTGCCCAGATGACTAACACAAGAACACAAGAGGGGGGGTGAATTGAGTTGTATTAAAAAAAAATAACAATTATAAATCAAATATATAATATAAAATATAAACAAAATATGAAATAACAATAAATATAAAGAGTAAGGGTAAAAGAGAAGCAAACTCAGTATGTTAACGAGGTTCGGCCTCACTGCCTACGTCCTCGCCTCAAGCTACCCCTTGAGGATTCCTAAATTCACTATTCAACCTCCTTCAGGTGGAGATAGAAACCTATTCTACCTTTGAACAACACCGCTACAAAGGATCCGTGTAGAACACCCTCTACACTTGCAATCACCTTACACGTGATGATTCAACTATTCTCCGTGTAAAATACTTTCTACACGCACAAGGGTTATACACACCATTTTTCTGATACAAGAGCTGATAGTGGGTAGGTTATCAGAAAACACTCCTCAATGAGTGAAATAAGAACAATACAGCGCAAATTATATATCTCAAAATGAACAAGAATTAAGGCTCAATACTTAGAGAAGAAAGAATGAAAGCTTTGAATGAATGTTGTATGCTCTTGGTGTTATGAATGTGAAGCTCTCAAATGATCTATTTATAGGCATATGAGACTTCATATTCAAATTAAAAAAGATTCACATGTCAAAAACAACATCATTCACTTTTTCAAAAAATTCAAATAAAAGGTTCTTCTTTTTCAATTGTCAAAGACAACATCATTCACTTTTTCAAAAAAATCAAACCTAATATTTTACTTTTGGCATATGACAAAAGGAGCACACTTTCCTTTTCAAAAAATTCAAACCTAATCTTTTACTTTTTGCATATGACAAAATGAGCACACTTTCCTTTTCAAAAAATTCAAACCTAATCTTTTACTTTTTGTATATGACAAAAGGAGCACACTTTACTTTTCAAAATTTTCAAATAAAATCATCTACCTTTTGTATAAGTCTAAAAAAGCATCAATCACTTTTGAAAAAATTCAAATAAAACATGCACATGTGAAAGATGACAATCAATCATCTTTAATATTTTTAAAATTCAACCCTTTAATCAAGACATGCACATGTAAAAGATGACAATCAATCATCTTTAATATTTTCAAAGTTCAACCCTTTAATCAAGGCATGCACATGTAAAAGATGACAATCAATCATCTTTCAAAATTTTCAAATTTAATTTTCAAAAATATTCATGCACATGTGGAAAATGTATTTTAATGCTTTATGATAAAATATTAATTTTGAGCATTAATCCTAATTTCGAATTTTAAGAGATTTACAACATTACTCTATGACTTTAATGTGAACTTGTTTCCTTCTTGCTTATGCTTGGTTCTTTGATGTGCTTGACTCCATTGTGTGGACAACTTGAGCTTGAAACTCCTTTATTCTTTGAATTCATTTGTTATCATCAAAATCCATGTGTAGATTTATAATCACATGAAACTTGAAACCTTGGGTTCAACAATCTCCCACTTTTTGATGATGACAAATACTTGATAGAACTTGAAACCTGTATTAATACTTAAGCTGCCCCTGAGAATGTGCGTTAGTTTTTTAAGCAAAAGTATAAATATAATTCAAAGCATATATAACAAGTTTAGCAATTCAAACAATATTAATGTTCTCGTCTAACACTTCTCCCCCTTTTGGCATCATTAAAAAGGATCCGCAACAAGTAAATAGACTGAAGAAAACGGTGCGTTAGTAGACACTGTAGATAGTTGAAAAATGGAGCCGTCCGTGACCCAACAAGTGCTGCAAAACCTCGAGGCCTAACTCTATGAATTTAGTGCGGCTGAAGATTTAAACAATCGCCTGATGTTGTAGACAAATGGGATTGAAGGCTCTAAGTTTCTATAAAAAAATGATCATTTTCATCTATCAGATGCAAAAAAAAAAAAATACATCGCTTCTTGACCTGAGTTCTGTTTTTTCACAACGATAGAATGGCTAAGCAATTCTCTTCCACTAATGTTCCAGACTTGAATCAGGAACCCTTGACGCATCAATCATCAATCTTCTCTCCTGAGGCCGTCAATACCATGATAGGAGCAGAGAACCATTTTTCTAGTAAGGCTGATTTTGAGATTATTGCAGAATCAAGAATGCTCAGTAGTGAATATGCTGCCTCTGTTACGATCATGTCTCGGAGATTAATGGCGAGGGTGAGTGAGATTGATCATCTTAACATGCAAATATATGAGTTACGACAGAAGCTTGCTAATAAGGATAGTGAGAATAAAAGGCTAAAGTAAGAAAACCAAGAGTTGAAAAAATTTGCAGATTGGTATGCTCATGATCTGCAACCACGAATAGAGGAGCTGGAACGAGAAAGGGTTCAGATACAAGGTCAACATTGGCAGATAACAGCAGAGGTTTATCGTTTACTAGAAAAATAGAGACAATCTACTGTTAATCTCGCTGGCTTAGTAAGAAAACTTTTGACAATGTGTGTCCAGCATATCTTGTATTTCTTTTGACTAAATAAGATTTGAAGAGACAATAGTTTGTCTTATTCTTTACGCTATCTCTATAAAATCAGTCATGAAGTTCATCCAATCCGCATCAAGTTTTCTTCTCATCTCTATAACTCATCTGCATTCTTTCAACATTCTCGTTTTAAGCCTTCTATTCTTTTCTCAATGGCTCATTCTTCTAACATTTCTCTAGATCCATCCATGAGGCATTCTGCACCTCAACCTCCTGTCCTTTCTGCAGCTACCATTGGTGCCATGTTGCAGCAAAAGAATAATAGTTTGGCTAATAAGTCAGACTCCGATGCTATATACGACTTGGTGAGTCTTGGGACTCGCTACTCATCCTCTATTGTTGCCTTTTCCCAGCGAGTACAAGCCAAAAACCATGAGGTTGAAAGGCTTAAAGAACAAATTGTTGTATTTCAACGAATTGTTCAAGAGTCTCACACAAGGGAAGGAATCATTCGACAGAAGAATAAACAGTTGAAATCTCTATTAGATTTTTCATTCCGCTTGCCAGTTCCCATGGATAAGAATGACATGATATTGTATGAAGAGAATGAGCGTCTCAAACATGAAGCTAAGAATCTTAAGTTTATGTAAAAGTATTTAAAAAATCTATCTCTATTTTTATTGACTCTGGTCTATCTTTTAAGAGATATTCATAGCATGTATCATACCTATTTCTCTTCTGATCATACATAATCTATCTTCTGATAAAGGCTTTGTGAAAATATCTGCTAATTGATCGTGTGTATTTGTGAACTCTAGTACTATATCGCCTTTCTGCACATGATCTCGAAGAAAATGATATCTTATTTCAATATGCTTAGTTCTAGAATGTTGTATTGGGTTTTTTGAAAGATTTATAGCACTTGTATTATCACATTTGATTGGAATGTGATTATACATGAGTTTAAAATCTTCAAGTTGTTGCTTCATGTAGAGAACTTGAGCACAACAACTACCCGCAGCAACATATTCTGCCTCAGCAGTAGATAGTGCAATAGAATTTTGTTTTTTTACTAAACCAGGAAACTAGTTTATGACCTAAGAAATGGCATGCTCCACTAGTGCTTTTTCGATCTATTTTACAGCCAGCATAATCTGCATCTGTGTAGCTGATTAGATCGAAAGACGTGTGCTTAGGGTACCATAACCCTAGGTTAATTGTACCACTAAAATATCTAAGAATGCGCTTAACTGCAATTAAATGTGATTCTTTTGAAGATGATTGAAAGCGTGCACATAAGCACACACTAAACATAATATCTGGTCTACTGGCTGTTAAATATAATAAGATACCAATCATACCTCGATATATCTTCGAGTCAACTGGCTTACCGGATTCATCTTTATCAAGTTTAGTTGATGGGCTCATTGGTGTTCCAATTTCCTTAGCATTTTTCATCCCAAACTTCTTCAGTAATTCCTTAATATATTTTGATTGATTGATGAATGTCTCACTTTTTGCTTGCTTAATTTGCAATCCGAGAAAGAATGTAAGTTTTCCCATCATACTCATCTCAAATTCTTCCTGCATAGTCTTAGCAAAAACTTGACACATATTTTCATTAGTAGCACCGAATATTATATCATCAACATAAATCTGAATCAAAAGAATATCATCATTTTCATATTTAATGAAAAGAGTTGTGTCGATTTTTTCTCTTGAAAAACCTTTTTCAATCAAGAAACCATTGAGTCTCTCGTACCAAGCTCTAGGAGCTTGTTTAAGTCCATATAGTGCTTTTGTGAGTTTGAAAACATGATTTGGGGAAATATGATTTTCAAAACCTGGAGGTTGCTCAACATATACCTCTTCATTTATAAAACCATTTAAGAAAGCACTTTTAATATCCATTTGAAAAAGTTTGAAATCTTTATAACAAGCATATGCAAGTAGCATTCGAATAGCTTCTAATCTTGCGACAGGTGCATATGTCTCATCATAATCGATTCCTTCTTCTTGATTAAAACCTTGGGCTACAAGTCGAGCCTTATTTCTAGTAATGACTCCGGACTCATCTTTCTTGTTCTAAAAACCTATTTTGTTCCAATAATAGTATGATTTTTGGGTCTAGGAACAAGTGTCCAAACATCATTTCTTTCAAATTGATTCAACTCTTCTTGCATAGCTAGAATCCAAGATTCATCAAGAAGTGCGTCATCAATATTTTTGGGTTCAATTTGAGATATAAAAGCAGTATGATTGCAAATATTTCTAAGAGATGATCGAGTACTTACACCTTGTGAAGGTTCTCCCAAAATTTGTTCCACTGGATGATCTTTCATAAATTTTCACTGTTTGGTTGCATCTTGTATTAAATTTTGATGATCTTTCCTGATGGCTCCATGTTGAACTTCCTCTATTGTTTTCTCTTTGTTGAGATTGAGACTTTCCGTGTTATTTATACCTCCTGTTTCTTCATCAATAGATTTCTTGGAGAGTGGAGAATTAGATTCATCAAATATTACATGCATAGATTCTTGTACAGTCAAAGTCTTTTTATTGAATACTCTATAAGCTTTACTATTAGTAGAATACCCGAGAAAGATACATTCATCAGATTTTGCATCAAACTTGCCAAAATTATCCTTGTCATTCAAAATAAAACATTTGCATCCAAATACATGAAAGTAACCAATGTTGAGTTTTTTCTCATTCCAAAGCTCATAGGGGGTTTTATCTAATTTAGACCTTAGCATAACTCTATTTATAACATAACATGCAGTACTTACCGCTTCGGCCCAAAAATAACTAGGCAAATTGTTCTCATTGAGCATTGTTCTTGCCATCTCTTGAAGAGATCTATTTTTCCTCTCTATTACCCCATTTTGTTGAGGAGTTCGAGGAGCAGAAAAATTATGCACAAAACCATTTTCATCACAAAATGTTTCAATATTTTTATTAACAAACTCTTTTCCCATATCACTTCGGATACTTGAAATAGTATAGCCATTTTCATTTTGAATTGTCTTGCATAACTTGGTAAAGGCATTATGTGCCTCATCTTTATGGGCAAGAAAGATGACCCAAGTATATTTAGAGAAATCATCAACAATAACAAATGCATAATATTTTCCTCCTAGACTTGCAACTCTATTTGGTCCAAAAAGATCCATGTGTATCAGTTGCAATGGTCTAATAGTGAAAATATGTTTCTTAGTTTTAAAAGAAGTTTTTGTTTGTTTACCAAATTGACATGCATCACAAATTTTGTCTTTAAGAAAATTTGTTTTTGGTAAACCTCTCACAAGATCATTTTTTGAAAGTTTGGAAATAAGTTCCATGTTGGCATGACCTAATCTTCTATGCCATAACCAACTAGTTTCATTTTGAGCTGAAAAGCAAATAGCATCTTGTGAGGTAATTTCTTCAAAATCGATTGTATAAACATTATTGTTTCTAAAAGTAATAAAACAAATATTACAATCATGATCATTCAAAATAATGCACTTATCCATTTTGAAAGTAACTGTAAATCCTTTATCACATAATTGACTTATGCTCAAAAGATTATGTTTTAAACCTTCAACAAGTAGAACATTTTCAATTATGAGAGAAGATTCATTACCAATTTTACCTATTCCCACGATCTTCCCTTTCGAGTTGTCTCCAAATGTCACGTGTCCTTCTTCTTTAGATCTAAGATCAAAGAACTTAGTATTGTCTCCCGTTATGTGTCTTGAACATTCACTATCTAAAAACCACTTGTTTTTGCTTGTGGATGACTTCATGCATACCTATAAAAACAATTAAAATGATTTTTCTTGGTACCCAAGTTCTTTGGGTCCTTTATTTATTAGTATTAGAAGAAACAAGATTTTTAGGTACCCATATGGCCCTAATAGTCATTGTATAATTTCTTGTAATAGGACAAGTATGATAATTATGACCATTTCTATTACAGAAATTGCAAATAGCATGTGACATATATGAAGAATTTGAATAATTATAATAATATCTTTTTTTGACAAAATTATTTTTATGAAAAGAATGTTGATTATTGGTCTTTGATATAGAAGGATTATCAAAGAAATTTTTATAAGGTTTGTATTTTTGTTTTGGCATATATCTCAAGCATGCCTTGTCAAAAACACATCTTTGACTACCAAGAAGTTTCTCAAAATTTCTTTTTCCATTCGTAAAGTTTTCAACAATATTTTCTAAATCGGTTTTCTTCTTATTCAATTCAAGATTTTCATCTTTCAAAATGATATTTTCTTTTCTTAAAATATCAATTTCATTTGTTAAAGAAAAATTTTTCTTTTTCAAAGCAGTATATTTGATACCCAATTTTTCAAATTCCTCATAAACCTCTTCTAAAACATTTTGCAATTCTTCATATGAAGGATTTTCAATATTATCAAGATTTGTTACCTCAATGTCATCTTTAGCCATAAGACAAAAATTTGCTGATTCTTCATTGCTTGCTTCACTATCTGAACTACTTGAATCATCATCCCATATAGCTTTCATTGCTTTCTTGTCCTTGTTTCGATCTTTCTTTAGCAAAGGACAATCTAGCTTGATATGACCAGGTTTATTACATTTATAACAAATTAAAGTGTCATTTTTACCTGAATCTTTCTTGGAAAACTTTTTGAAGGATTTCCTCGGAGGAGTTCTATTTTTCTTCAAGAACCTCTGAATTCTTCTTGTTATCATCGCAACTTCTTCATCTTTATTGTCATTTTCGTCATCTTCATCACTTTCACTTTCATGAGGAACAGCTTTAAGTGCTAAGCTCTTCTTTGGCTTTCCTTCTTCTTCTCCTCATTTCAATGTGTACTCATGGGTGATAAGTGACCCGATGAGTTCATTGACTTCGAGCTTCTTGAGGTCTCTAGCTTCAAGAATCGCTGTAACTTTTGATTCCCAACATTTTAGTAAAGAGTTGAGAATTTTTCTTACTATCTCCACCTTGGAATAAACTTTGCCAAGAGCTGTCAAGCTGTTTATGATGTTAGTAAAACGAGTGTGCATACTAGAAATACATTCATCATCATTCATCTTAAACATTTCATATTCATGAGTAAGAATATAAATTTTTAATTCCTTGACTTGCGAAGTTCCTTCATAAGTTACTTCCAAGTTATCCCAAATTTCCTTTGCCGTAGCGCAATTCATTATTCTATTAAACTCATTTCCATTAAGAGCATTATATAATAAATTCATAGCAGTTAAATTTAAAGTATAAAGTCTATCATCTTCACGATCAAACTCTTCTTCTTCCTTTTTGACCTTTACTCCATCAACCACTTTTATTGGAACATAAGGTCCATTTACAATACATTTCCAGATTTCTCTACCTTGAGTTTGAAGAAATATTCTCATTCTAACTTTCCAGAATGAGTAATTATCTCCACAAAAGAGTGGAGGCCGACTGCTAGATTGACCTTCACCAAATGAAGCTGCAATGTTAGCCATAAGATCTTAACTCAAAAGATAGTTAATCTTATAATAGAACTCTTAGCTCTGATACCAATTGTTGCCCAGATGACTAACACAAGAGGGGGGTGAATTGAGTTGTATTAAAAAAAAATAACAATTATAAATCAAATATATAATATAAAATATAAACAAAATATGAAATAACAATAAATATAAAGAGTAAGGGTAAGAGAGAAGCAAACTCAGTATGTTAACGAGGTTCGGCCCCACTGCCTACGTCCTCGCCTCAAGCTACCCCTTGAGGATTCCCAAATTCACTATTCAACCTTCTTAAGGTGGAGATAGAAACCTATTACACCTTTGAACAACACCGCTACAAAGGATCCGTATAGAACACCCTTTACACTTGCAATCACCTTACACGTGATGATTCAACTATTCCCCGTATAGAATACTTTCTACACGCACAAGGGTTATACACACCATTTTTCTGATACAAGAGCTGATAGTGGGTAGGTTATCAGAAAACACTCCTCAATGAGTGAAATAAGAGCAATACAGCGCAAACTATATCTCTCAAAATGAACAAGAATTAAGGCTCAATGCTTAGAGAAGAGAGAATGAAAGTTTTGAATGAATGTTGTATGCTCTTGGTATTGTGAATGTGAAACTCTCAAATGATCTATTTATAGGCATATGAGACTTCATATTCAAATTAAAAAAGATTCACATGTCAAAAACAACATCATTCACTTTTTCAAAAAATTCAAATAAAAGGTTCTTCTTTTTCAATTGTCAAAGACAACATCATTCACTTTTTCAAAAAAAATCAAACCTAATATTTTACTTTTGGCATATGACAAAAGGAGCACACTTTCCTTTTCAAAAAATTCAAACCTAATCTTTTACTTTTTGCATATGACAAAATGAGCACACTTTCATTTTCAAAAAATTCAAACCTAATCTTTTACTTTTTGTATATGACAAAAGGAGCACACTTTACTTTTCAAAATTTTCAAATAAAATTATCTACCTTTTATATAAGTCTAAAAAAGCATCAATCACTTTTGAAAAAATTCAAATAAAACATGCACATGTGAAAGATGATAATCAATCATCTTTAATATTTTTAAAGTTCAACCCTTTAATCAAGGCATGCACATGTAAAAGATGACAATCAATCATCTTTAATATTTTCAAAGTTCAACCCTTTAATCAAGGCATGCACATGTAAAAGATGACAATCAATCATCTTTCAAAATTTTCAAATTTAATTTTCAAAAATATTCATGCACATGTGGAAAATGTATTTTAATGCTTTATGATAAAATATTAATTTTGAGCATTAATCCTAATTTCGAATTTTAAGAGATTTACAACATTACTCTATGACTTTAATGTGAACTTGTTTCCTTCTTGCTCATGCTTGGTTCTTTGATGTGCTTGACTCCATTGTTATCATCAAAATTCATGTGTAGATTTATAATCACATGAAACTTGAAACCTTGGGTTCAACAACTCTTAATATATAATTGGAAAGAACAAACGGGTTTTGCCCCCTTTACACTTCAAAAAAATATTAGCCCCTCTACATATCATATTACACTTCTTGAAAATATTACACTTGAAGAAAATATTACACTTCCATTCTAATATCTGGTTAATCCCCTGTACAAATCCAATATTGAAATTACATTAAAAAACAAACACAAGTCATGCGCATAGACAAGCAACGCCAAGTCAGCTGATTTCACAAACAATATAAAATGCACACCCAATCTTCCTTCCTGTATGCTGAAAGCATCAATCCTCTACACTGCCATTATGTGGTTTATACCTGTATCAACAATGCAAAAATCAAATAACTAAACATAAAACTTACTAACCATTCAAGGTAACCATTCTTAGTAACAGATAATCAATTGTGTTCTTATGAAATATGCACATCCAAGGTCATGAAAAAGGTTAGAAGCGAATACAAAATATGCACTCAAAGCAAAGAACAAAAGGAAACCTTTGATATGAACTTCAACATTCAGGGTCAACAGAAGGGCTCAAATGTAATGTGATCCTAACAAACTTATTCAAACAATCAACTAATTTCTCCAACTTCATAAAATCGGATGGCAAGATTAATCATTTCAGTACAGAGTAGAGATAAAACAATTGTTTAAAAGCAAATAAAATTATACCATATTGCGTGCTAGTACCACTTAGAGAGTTATCCGCATTGGAACTTGAGGAGATGCAGCTCCCAATGAACCTAAACTTAACCCAACATTCTGTCCCCTCAACTTCTCCTTCTTTCTTCTTCATTTCCTTCCATTTTTCCACAACAAAACACCATCTGCAATCCTATATTTCATAGGCATCTCATTCCACCAATCATCACCACTCCAAGCTTTTTTAGCACAATCCCCTGACCACAATACATCAATCACCACCAAAAAACACTAGCAATCAAAATCCACCATACAAAAAAATGTTTCAATAGTCCAAATGCGAGACCCAGATAAGAAATATACATGCAGGACCAAATAAAAACACCATCTGCAATAATGCAAACATCAAGCAACTAAACATAACACTTTTGTTTCAAGCTTCAAAAAATCAAATAAAACGTTTGTATTTGTACCTGTACCAACAAAGGATTGAAATTAGTTATCATCTCCACTTCCAACAAATTAGGATTGTGATGCTTGTACACAATTTTTAATCAATTTTGCGCAAATTAATGTGAAATGCATGATATGTTTCTCAGGCCTTTGGGCAGCAAGCTGGAGTGCCAAATGATTTTCAAAATTTTGTTTTGAAGAAAAAGGAGTAAAGAAATTTAGGATGGGTGATGCATTAGAGGACAGGATTTGTGATCTCTATGACCTCTTTGTTGATGTAAACATTAATGTTTTCTCTGCCCTTTCCTGAAATATTGTTCATTTGCGGAGGAAACCTTCTTATTTTTTAACCACTAAATAAGCTAGGGGTAGGATGAATAGGGGTAGAGAAAACATGATGCCTATCATTATAAACAAGAAGGAAAGGAAAAAACTCTTGTCCTAGATCAATTTAGTGGTAAAAAAATCGTACTGAGCTTTAGCACATCAAAATCCTACCGAGCTTTATTTTCTAGATGGTAGAGAAAGTTTCAAAAGCTTTATTTTGAAGATTTGAAAGCATCGAATCTGGACAAAGTTGTAGTCGAATCTGTAGATTTTGTTGTTGTTGAATCTTTCCTTTAATGCAGACTAATGCAAATTAAACAAAGCTATTAAATTTATGCCATTCTCAGATGAGGAAATACCCAACGTCAGCAACCATTAAAAGACAAAAACACAGATCTAACTTACACAACCAAGCATCCAAGAAGCACAAACACATACACATACGGGATGCTAAGAAATGGAAATATTCAGACTAAATGCATAATAATGCCTTCATAAACAAAGCTACTAAATTCATGCCATTCTCAGATGAGAAAATATCTAAAGTTAGCAACCATTAAAAGACAAAAACCAGAGATCTAACAAACACAAAACCAAGCATCCAAGAAATACAAAAACATACAGGATGCTGGGAAACAGAATATTGGAAGTCCAGGAACATACTCGAACCAGCACCAAAGTTGGCAGCCCAAGACGAGTGGTGAGAAGAGGAAATATTGTTGACGAAGCTGTGCGAAAGAGATCTGTCAGTGTGGTGAGAAGAGAACGCGGGCTGTGTGAGGATTTGTGGAGAGAGATGGATTTATGGAGAGGTTTGGCTCGTGCGCCCTACAGAAGGGATCCGAGCTGGGTGGAACCATGGAGGGGGGAACGCGGAGGGAGGGGGCACACAGGGGAGGGGAAACGAGGGGGGAACGCGGGGATGGGGGGAAATGCCATGATTGTTGATTTAAATTTTCAACGTTTCATTAAAATAAAATAAAACAAAATCCACGTCACTCGGTGGGCGGAGGTTGAGCTACAGTGTGGAGGTTGTATAGAAGGACTCTTGTGATAATAGTCAACTCAACTTGACAAAGGCATACATCTGACTAATGATGTTGCCAATTTCTTTGTTCATTTGCCACAACCCTTGTCCCTTGTCTATGCTCTGGGTTTGCCATTTAAGGCAGAAAACTAATTAATGGAAGCTAGCTACTACTGCTTTGGCTATGAAATACAGTACGTCAAATGCATTAATCAGTATACATGTAAATTTATACTTGTAATGTGAGCTTAAAGTTCTAGTTAAAATTGATTGCAGTGTTCCCTACTAAACATCATTTCCAAGTATAATAGCCAAAGCAGTAGTATCTTCCTACTAAACATCCTTTAACCGACACTTGCATAAGGTGAAACCGCCTATGAGTTCCAGGATTAACCGACACTTGCAATACGCATGAAAATGGTATGAAGTCCCACACCACCAATTTAGTTTTCCATACAAGATGGCTATAAGAACCTGATTTGTTATGTGTTCCGTAACTTCATTTTTTTTTTCTTTTAGCTTGCTAAAATATAAGGGTAATGATACCCTTCCGGTTGGTTCACTATTCATTTACCACTTATCCTAAGTGGATTATTTTTTATTCTAAAAACTGAATGCTTCTTCCCATAAAGCTGAATGCTTTTTATCACTTCTATTCTCTCTCTATATGTCAGAAGATGAGATATTGATGACGTGATTTCTGCAATCCACAGTATAGAAAGATTTTACCTCGCGCCCAAAATGAATCCCTTTGCAGCTTTGCCGCTCCGTTTCTTCTCTGCTCTCCTCTCTATCTCTCTCTCTCAAACCAGATTTAAAACTTCCCGTTTCTTCTGCCACACCGTTGAACGGCGTCGACCACAACCCACTTGCCTTGCCCAGTCCAGCCCACGAGTCCATTCATCGAGCCCACCAGCTCACGGGCGCTCAAGCCCAGCCCATCCAAGCCCAGACGTCAAGCCCACTCCGAGCCCAGACGTCGAGCCCACCTCCATTGTGGTGAGGATATTTCTAGTAGTTGTGATTTCTGTCTGTCATGCTTCCGTGGAGCACTTTTTGTGGTATGAAAAAAGAGTAAATTACTTGAAAATTCTGAGATATAGTATAGAATTTGTGGCACGTTCTTGCAAGCATACACATTAATTGAATTTGTATACCATGCACTTCTTTTGTTTGAGCAAAGTTCTTTACTTTAATTTGGTATTATCCATCCGTGAATTAAACTTGGATAAATTATTTTCAGAAACTAATCTGTGGCAAGCAAACTTATTTTCAATAATTAATTTGACTAAATTAGGCTTAATTGTTGCAAGCACAACCTATTTTAATTTTTTTAGTTGGAAAATTAAAATTTAATAAAAAAAACTATACTTTACATTTGAAATAGTTTTCAAGATAAAGATAATTTTTTAACAAATAATGATTTTAAAGGTTAAACTATTGATATTATTAAAATCTTGAGATGTTGAGGCTAATTATTAAACTAATCCTTTATCACTTTAACATTGTCATTTTAATTCTGAGAATGAATTAAATTTATAACATAAGAGATGTTTTCTTTTTGATCAATCAATAAAAAAAATACAAATGATAAATTTATAACTGAAAATTTTGTTGTTATGAAGTTCAATGATGATATATAAAAAAAATGCATTGGATGTTTTAATGACTATGTAGATGGAACCAAATGTTGGTGATAAGGATCTTGTTGAAGAGCCAAAAGAGGGAATGTCATTTTCCTCAGTTGAGGAAGTAAGGGCATACTATATTAAGTATGCAAAACAAGTTGGTTTCGGAGTGACAAAGCGAAGTTCCAAAGTCGGAGATGATGGAAAAGTAAGATATTTCACCCCTGCTTGTGTCCGTCAAGGCACTTCTACGAGCATATCGTCGAATATTCTTAAACTGAGACCGATGGAACACAATGGATGTAAAGCAAAGATCAATGCGATATTGGGTTCTGAAGGTGAATTTTGCTTGACCCATGTTATCCTTGAGCACACTCATGCTCTCAGTCTTGGAAAAGTAAGATATATTAGATGTCATAAGAGATTGGATGAGTCAATGAAGAGAAGATTAGAATACAATGATATGGCTGACATTCAATTGAGCAAGAACTACAATTCTTGCGTCGTTGAGGCAGGAGGGTATGAGAATTTGACGTTTGGAGAAAGAGATGCACGTAATTACATACGTGAGGTTAGATTACTTCAGCTTGGGTTAGGAGGAGCCGAAGCATTACAAAACTACTTTGCTCGTATGCAAGCACAAAATGATGGTTTCTATTATGTCATGGACGTTGACAATGAAACCAGACTACGCAATGTATTTTGGGCGGATGCACGTAGTAGAGCTGCATATGAGTCGTTTGGTGATGTTATAACTTTCGATACGACGTACTTGACCAATGCATACAAAATGCCATTCGCTCCTTTTGTGGGCGTTAATCATCATGGTCAATCAATTCTTTTTTGATGTGGTTTGATTTCTGGGGAGGACACAGATACGTTTGTATGGTTATTTGAGTCGTGGCTTAAGTGCATGAATGGTTGCGCTCCAGAAGCCATTATAACAGACCAAGATAAAGCTATGCAAAATGCAATTGCTAAGGTGTTCCCTAAATCTCGACACCGGTTTTGCTTGTGGCATATAATGAAAAAAATTTCCGAGAAATTTGGATCACATAGTCAATATGATGGCATCAAAAGTCAGCTACACATGTATTTATTTTCCACGATTAGTTCTTGAATGAATGTTGTGTTATCTCCTTCAATTATTATGGGAAATAATATTTTTTATTTGAATTTGTCACATAGGTGTGTTTATGACACATTGACTCCTGATGAATTTAAGTGTTGTTGGCTACAATTTCTTGATAATTTTGATCTACATGATAATCCTTGGCTTGAATGGCTATATTCTGAGCGTCATCTTTGGGTGCCAGCGTATGTGAGGAACAAATTTTGGGCAAGAATGTCAAGTACCCAAAGAAGCGAAGGGATGAATGCGTTCTTTGATGATTATGTCAATTCAAAGACAACACTAAAACAGTTTGTAAATCAGTATGATAATGCACTTAGGCGCAAGATTGAGAATGAGCTTGCAGCTGACTTCAGTTCATTCCACACACAAATTCCGTGCATAACTTTTTATGGCATTGAGCGGCAGTTCCAAGCAGCGTATACAAATGCAAAATTTAAAGAAGTTCAAGAAGAGTTAAGAGGGTTGATTTATTGTTGCGCATCAATGATTCGAAGTGAAAGAGGGATGTTTACATATCATGTGGCCGACGAGATCCAAGTTATGGATGGGTTTAGGAAAAGTACAAAATATGTTGTTGAGTTTAATGAGGAAGAGTGTGAAGCGAGTTGCACATGTCAGTTATTTGCTTTTAAGGAAATTTTGTGTAGACATGTCATCCGTATGTTGACACTCCATAACAAAGAAGAGCTACCTGCAAAATACTTTCTTGATAGATGGAGGAAGGACATGAAACGAGATTACACGCTTGTCCGAAGTAGCCGCGATAATCTGAGTCATAGTTCAAATGCACACCGAATTAATAAATTGAACAATGCTTTTTACGAGATTTCTTCAATTGCAGGCATCTCAGATGAAGGTTGTGCAAAGTTAATGACTCAGTTAAGTAAGTTGAAGTTAGAGTGGGTTGACGTCCAGCCAGTGTGTGATAATCATTCAATTGAGTCATTAAGGGTGACAAAAAGGGTCTGATAAATTAAAAAGTCCTGTAGCTGCACGTAGTAAAGGTAGGCCAATGTCTAAGAGGAAACAGTCCACGGTTGAGAAGGCAGTGAATAGGTTGAAAGCAAGGAAGACTCAACGAGCTCAGGTAAGTCAGGTAATTTAGGTATTTTGTATTTTTAAATTTAATTTTGTAACCTATTGATATTAACTATACATCTTGAAATTATGAACAGCAGAATAGGCACATAAATAGAACAGTTGTAGGAGATTTTGGCTCACCTAGCTTGGCGGAGCGTGACTTTCCTATAGCCTCGATTGCTCAATTGACTGTGGTACTGCTCAATCGACTGTGGTATTGTTTGCAAGTATTGTTTATATAAGGTGATTCTTTAACGATATTAATTATGGATTTCTTCTATATTCTTGGTAGATACAACCATCTTTTCAACTTTTAGACGATGATATCTCTTATTGTACTCCTACATATCAAGATGTAAACGTCAATATCCATACGTATTATATCGTAACACTTATTTATGCTGAATTTAAATATTATCCAAAATAATACATTCATTGGTTTAACCAAAATAACACATTTATCTCCTCCTCTGGGATTCTCCCTTCTCTTGAACCAAAAACTAAATAAAAAATAAAAAATCTTGCTTCACAATGTGGAATATTCACAACCCACATTTTATAACTTCCAAGCAATTGGCATGGGTGAAATTGGAAAATATTGCTATTAAAAACAGAATAATTGGGGAAGCCTAAAGGAAGATGAAGATGAAATTTTGAGGCGTGTGCTTCCAAGTGAATATTGTCAAGTACTCCACCATAACGTGTCAAATACAAAGGCACGTTGAGAAGTTTACTTTCCTCCAGAATATTACTCAAGTTTAGAATTTATTGTACATATCCACCAAGTCAACCAAAAAGAATTACTTCTCCCAATCAATAAAAAATTCCACATATAAAATGGTGGCTGCCCCCTAGAAGACGATAATTTTTAGTCCTCATTCCGATCTACATCGATATCGCTAACCACAACTCCGTATAGGTCCAATTGTGCCCCAGCAAAGCTATCTGATTGTGTTCCATTCACCTCAACCACCTGTGCACATATATAAATATTTATCAATATTTTAGAACAATAAAAATGAGTTTTCATTAACTTTATAAAATACAGTATACAACAATCAAGTAATCATCCTACAAGAAAAATCGTAGAGGGAAATTTTGGGGCTTATTTGGTGGCTCAGAATGGTGGTCAATTGTGTGGTGAGGCAGCAGACTCGGTGTGATTTCGCCTAAATCTCCCAAACCACCGAAACCATAGACAGATACAAACACACAGAGAGTTAGACAAAGAGAGAGAAGAAGGAGAGGGGAGAGTTAGACGGTAACCTCACCTTCGAAGGCGCCGTTGAACGGTGGAGGAGCGACCGGCTTGGGAGTGACGCCAGGGCTCTTGTCAGAGAGAGAGAGAGAGAGAGAGAGAGAGAGTATGAGATATTGGTTTTGGGAGTGGGAATGGGGACATGTATCTCACATTCAACGGCGCCGTTCATCACTATCGGCAGTTCTGAGAGGAACGAATTCGACAGTTCTAGGATGAACGATTCTTGCTAGTATGAGATATGAGAGTTTTTAAATTTCAAAATGAAAACCGTGAAGATGAAGTCTGAAATGGTGATTCAAAAATTGAGAGGGGCACAATTTACAGAAAATACATCATGACAGAAAAATCACATCATATGACAGAAGTTTCAGACTAAATGAAAGAGAAGGTTTCAGTTTTAATAAAAAAAATGATAAAATGGTCCACGTAGGATAAGTGGTAAAGGGGTAGTAAATCAACCGCAAGGGTATCATTACCCAAAATATAATAGTACTTTCAACCGAGCATACATGCCATCCTTACTCGAATATAATTAAGTATATATATATATATATTGTTGGGAATAAAATAAGAGGAGTGGGTAGCTGTAAAACGTAAAGATAAATAGGTCAAAAAGTTGAGATTAGTTGATCGGACAAGACCAAACCCTTTAAGATGTAAGAAATTAAATGACTAGAGACCCGCACAGTATAGAACCAAGAGCAGAAAAAGAGGATAGAGGGAAGCAGGGCATACACCAAATGACTAGAGACCCGCACAGTAAAGAACCAAGAGCAGAAAAAGAGGATAGAGGGAAGCAGGGCACACACCGAATTAGGGGCAGCAATATCTTCTCTTATTATTTCCTTTACATATTTCTACCATCACCATGCATAACGCAGTAGAGAACTCGTCTTATGAAAACTTGCACCAACCATTATTTATAATAAAGTTTATATTCTCAACATTCATGAATGTAGATTATAAAGTTTATATTTTATAATAATATCTTATTATTACAATTTTTTTAAACTTCTAAATGAAATACAATAAATAATTCAACTTTTTAAATTCTAAAATAAAAATTATATTAAAAAATATATTCTAATAATATTTTATTCAACTTTCATCTCATCTTATCTATATAACTAAATGAAGCCTAGTGTCAAATCGTGTCTTGTCTTGTGTATCTATATTTTTTGTGCTTGTTATTGTTTATGCCATGGATGAACATCCAAACATCACATTATGTGTGCCATTCGACTATACTATTACCATCCGACCAAAAAAAAAATGCATCCACACTGCACGTCCACATAATCACAAATAAGAAAATTCGATCCTAATTTATTAATTTTCTGTGGCTTCCAAGACACATGTCCCAGCCTTAGGGGTGCTACTAGCATGGTGCAGGGTGGGGGGGGACCATTCCCTACACCCCACCCCGCACCATGCAGGGGAGGCGTTTTCAACCTTGCTGTCGAGGGGTAGGGTCAAATACGTCATCTACCTCGACCCCTGCCTGATCCAATTGATTGAGTCTAAAAAATTATTTTTGGGTTCAAAAATATCTTTTTTGGTCATAAATTATAATATAATTTAAATTATGAATTAAAATTTATAAGTATAAAAAGAAGTTACACTCATTAGAATTATATTTTGGATTGTCTTAAACTTTAGACCAACCTTTATATAAGAAGTCAAGACAATACAATAGTCATACTTAAACAATGTTCATTGTTTAAGTATGACTATTGTATTGTCTTGATCTCTTATATAAAAGTTGGTCTAAGTATGACTATTGTATTATCTTGATCTCCCAATGGTCATTATATTATCTTAGATTAATAGTGACAATGATCATTGGGAAATTAAGATAATATAATAGTCATATTTAGACCAACTTTTATATAAGAGATCGAGATAATACAATAGTATATTTAAGTTATATTGAGCGTAAGTTACGCTGAGAGCTGGCCAAAACTGACAAGGTGAGAAACGAAGAAGAAAAACACTAGTCCCACAGAAAGAGGTTATCGAAATTTGTTACCGAAAACTGTTTTGATTTTTTTTTAATTTTTTTTTTTACTTAGTAATTAAGTAAGTGTTTTTAAATGAATATATGATTTTTTTTTAATTTAAAAAATATTTAAATAGTTTTTAAAAATGTTGAAAAAAAATTAAAAATAAAAAAAAAAAGAAAAAAAATGCACTGATCGATAGAAGATTTCTGTAGAAACCTTATGTGGACGTAGCAACTTCCAACGAAGAATACAATCGAAGAATAGTCCTCCCGTAGTTATGGGGTTTGTCGTACTAGAAGATTTTTCCATCACGTGTGAAGCCTACAAGTACAAACGGACCATTCGATCGTTTATACCCGTACGTTCTATGCATGTCCACGCATATGTCAACTTGGAGCATTGTTGGGTGCGCGCATTTATGATTTGAATATTTTAATGCTCTCTTGCTTCTATTTCTCTTTAGAGCTTTACGAGCAACTAAAGCGCTACTGGTTCTTGCTTCTTGTATATCTTAGAATTCCGTCTTCAAGACCCTCTGAATCGAGTGCCATTGCTGATCTCTCGAAGTTCTTCTCCATCTTTCTTTGAATATGCCTCTCTCCACTCTTGCTTCTCTTCCTCGCTCTTCATTCGCTCGCTGATTCTTGTTTCTCCCAATGAAATAGGAACTCCGACCCTCGCCGAGAATATCTGCTACGATGTCAGCGCCGGCTCCGGCACTATCTCCGCCGCCGGCATATCTGCCGGATCCGGCAGTATCTCCGCCGGCTCCGCCAGCATCTCCGCCAGATCCGGCAGTATCTCCGCCGGCTCCGCCGTCATATCCGCCGGCTCCGGCACTATCTCCGCCGCCTACGCTGCCATCTCCGCCGGCTGCGGCACTATCTCCGCCGCCGGCATCTCCGCCGGCTCCGGCACTATCTCCTCCGCCGGCATCTCCGCCAGCTCCATCTCCACCGCCTCCGAAGGCATCTACGGCGGCGACCGGGGTACTGATAGTCCTAATAGTGGGGATAGTGATGGGAGTGTTGATTATTATTGTGGCGGTGGGCTTTTGTGTTATTTGGCGTAGGAAGAAGAGAAGACGAGCGAATAACAATGGGTCTGATGATCTCCCACAGGGAGCCAGAGGTGAGGTTCTTATTTTATTTAAGGAAAACATTACTCCCATTAAAGATGTATACCAATTTTTTGTATCATTTATTTATTTTTTAATGATAAAGTTAATATTTTTTAATAGATTTATATTTTTTTATTAAATATATAAGAGCATTGGCAATGACTAGCTAAATGTCAATGCAAGTCCATAATTTGACTATATTTGTCAAAAAAACTCTCGCATTGGACTAGCTAAACTCCCGCTATCTTGAATTTGTGCTACAGTAAATTTGTCTCCCTGGCCATTGTTGGCAAGTTGCTTTAGAAGGATCAAAAGACTATTTTATTATTTTCCGTCTAACAGCCACTCTTTCTTTCCCTCATATTTTTTCTTTATTCATCCGGAAACCCCATCATAGATCAAAGCCCAGATCCTCAGAAACTAGGAAACATCACAGATTAACCTCAAAAAAAAAAAAATAGAAACATCACAGATAGAGCTTGGAAAGAAGCTAGTGACCATGAAAATCGAAGAAAACCATAAAATAAAATTAAAAAAAACAAAACAAACAAAACAGAGAAAATGAAGGAAAAATAATTGGGGATTTTTCTGACCTAAAAAAAAATACAAGCACTGCAAGAGATAGGAGGGTCTTTCATCTGGAGGTCCTTGAGCTCCTTTAAGATCTGCTTCGAAGCCATGGATGAAGCTCGTAGATCACCTCGATCAAAAAGTTAAGAGTTTAAAGAGAGAGAAAAGTATATCATCTGCAACTCCTAGTGCCAATTAAAATATATAATATATTATATTATTTTGCTGAGATGATTTTGGGCTTTTGATGCGGACGACTACTTTTCTCAATAAATGAACAAGTTTGATGTGAGAAAAACTTCATCTTGTCTATTAAAATATATTATATAATATAATATTATTATTTAAATTTTAAATGTCTAGTTTAATGCGAACTTCTTTAACTAAAATTTAATATACTAATTAAAAGATAAAATTCTAACTAAACTTTAGACTTGACAATGTTTATTCGCTTCAACCACAATTCTAAATATAAAAGTTGGGTAGAATAAATGTTGATATGTTTATATATGTGATTGTTAGGTGAATGATTGGTAAAATATATTTATTGAATAATTAAATTGAGAGAAAAAATAATATATTTATAATAATTTGTAGTTAAATAGTTAAATAATAATTTATTTAATAAAGTTATTAACTAATATATGAAGTGTATTTGTAAAATATATAAAAAAAATTAATATTATTAAAATATATAATATTATTTTATTATTATTTAAACTTTAAGATAGCTAGTCCAATGTGGACTAATCTATCTAAAAGTCTATTTTAGAGTTAAAAGTTAACATTCTAGTCAAATTATAGACTTGGCAATGGCTAGTCCATTGCCAATGCTCTAAGGGATTTAAAAATATATTTAAAAAATAAAAAATTAGACGTTCGGTGACTCCCCCTCAGGGTATAGGAGCACCCTTTATTTATACAGTTATTTGTTTGCTTTTTAAAAAAAATAAAAAATATTAGTTCAATTTATTGTTGTTTGCTTTTGCTACCTTATTTTTGTTTATAATTAGGTCTTGTTTGGGAACTCATTTCAACCCTTTTTATTTATTTCTCAAAAACCATTAAAATATAAATACTTTTTAATTTCAAATTTTCAACATTTTCATTTAATAATTATAATTTTTTTAAACTTCTAAACGAAATATAAAAAATAATTCAACTTTTTCAAATTTTAAAATAAAATTATATTAAAAAATTATATTCCATCAATATTTTAACTTTATAATAATTTTATTCAACATTTTCTTTCATTTCACAAAATTTAATAAACATTTTAACTCAAATTATTTCATTATAATTTATAAATTATTTCATTACTATTTAAAAATCTCATCTTATTGAAATTATTAGTTTTGCTGTATAAGTCGTTAAATCTCGATTTTTATAAGTTCGACCGATTGACTAATATATTTTAATAATATGTTGACTAGTGTTACAAAAATATTTTATAAAAATCAATTCATAAATTAATATGATTTAATATAATATGTTAAATCTATTTTACAATATAAATAACTTTACAATATAAGCATCAAGTCATATCAGTTTGTTGGTTTATTTTTATAAAATTTCTTTCTTCTTAAGTAATGCTAGATACAGTTATGCAGTATGCAAGCATCGTGCAATGCTTTTAAAAAATAGTGGCATCTACTATTAAAAAATTAATTTTTTCTTCATGTGGCTCCCCGCGCATTTATTCAAAATTTACAAATAAATTGTATGATACTTGCACATTTCACATTGCAAATATCATTTATTCTCGATAAGTTATTTAGGTATTTTCTCCTTGATGTTCTTGAACCCAATAATAGGTAAGGATCCTATATCAAGTTTTCTTTGCCAGCCTGAAGGAACGATGTTTTTTTAAGTATAATTCCCCCATCCCAGCAGCAGCTGTTACTGAAAGCTTAGGTACTGGAGAACGGAGATATTGGGGGATAGAGTGTACGTATAAGGAAACCAGAAAATGATAAGAGTATTGAAAAATTGTGCTTCATGTGTTTGGCGTAATAGTGTTGTACCTCAACTTTACAGTGAAATATTTGCAGCTAGAACTTGGCCAAACTCTTATAAAATGGCATACTCTTCAGTAAGGCGACAATTACAATTTGACATTGTGGAAACCATATAAATGGAGTAAGATGGAGTTGGATTTGGTATTTATGAGTCAACTTCGCACATAGTATGACTGACGAAGTTGTGGTTATCATCCTTTAAGATTGTAGATTCCAGTCTATGAACCAACTGACAAAATTACCCTACAAAATTGCACTTATTGGTTAATGTTCTTTTCATGAACATGTTTTGGTTGGAAAGATGGATCTCATTCAAAATTGTTTCAATTTTTAAGATGAGATTATCTTGTTATATATTTGTACGTGGAACTTCTATTTTTAATATATCCTACCCATGTTTCTTTGTTAATTTATCCTCCCCCGGGAGTTGCATCAAATCCGTTAATGAAAAGAGGTTTGGACTTGCGTCCTAAACAAATTTCATTTTCTTATGAAGAATTATCTATGGCATCAGATCAGTTCTCCGATGCCAACCTTCTTGGCGAAGGTGGCTTTGGTTTTTTACATAAAGGAGTCCTTCCTAATGGGAAAGAGGTTGCAATTAAGCATCTGAAATCTGGAAGTGTACAGGGGGACCGTGAGTTTGGGGCAGAGGTTGAGATCATTAGCCGTGTCCATCACAAACACCTTGTTTCACTGGTTGGATACTGCGTTGCTGGTGCCCAGAGAATGCTTGTTTATGAGTTCATCCCAAACGTCACCTTATATTTTCATCTACATGGTAAATCCTTTCAGTGATTATATTTTGTTATTTTTTTTCATCTATAACTTAGATTTTATTTTAGACATTTCCTTTCCTTGATCTAGGTTATCGTTCATGTTTTTTACATGATTAGAACAAATGTGCATACAAGTTAAAAAGATGATCTGCTAAGAGCCTAATAGTCTGATGGCATATGATTCAGTTTTTCAAATAAAAAATTTAAGTTTGAAACTCCACACCACTTGTATCAAAAAATAAAAAATAAATAAAATAAATAAATAAAAAAGGGGGGATCAACTTCCCACCCAATTCATATTGGTATAGGTTATTGGGTGTTGAACATATCAACTTAGATTTATCGTACTTTACATAAATATTATAACAAAATTTTTTAATAAATCTACAAATCCCTATGAACACAATTTTTCTTTTTCTTCTTTTCAAATACAGTAACATTTAAGCAAAGTTAGAAGATAATATATCTTGTCGAGGAACTAAAATGAAAAAAAAAACAATTCTCATGCAATGTCAAATATATTGAACATTTAAAATTGAAAAGTATTTTATGTTTGAATGATGTTTGAAAATGAAATATTTGAAAATATCTAAAAATATTTATGAATAGTTGTGTTTCCAAACGGGCTCTTAGCCTTGTTTGGATAGTGAAAGTGTTTTATCTCATCTTATTTCACTATTATAATTTTTTTAAATTTCTACACAAAATATAATAAACAATTCAATATTTTCAAATCTCAAAAAAATATTAATATTAAAAAAATAATATTTTAATAATACTTTATTCATCTTTTATCTCATCTCAACTCACTATCTAAATGATACTTTATTCTAAAATTTCCACACCACACACTACTTTTAAGTTATATGTCATAATTTTCATTCAAATGATAAGTTTTAATATGTACAATTCAAATTTTAAAATGTATATCTTAAATTTATGGTGGATAGGCTTAGCATATAATATCTCATTTTAAAATTGAGATCGAGGGTTCTAACACTTGTTTTGTGAGTATAACGTCAAACTAGTTTGTACTTCCATACCACTACACGACATTTCAATAGAGAAAAATGGTATTACAGGAAAGGAGAGACCGGTTATGAACTGGCCAACCAGAATGAAAATAGCTCTAGGCTCTGCAAAAGGATTGGCATATCTGCACGAGGACTGTGAGTTTACTTTCTGTACAATCTATAGATTCTAAAATAATGATATACTTACCACTCTTTTACTACTCACTACAAGAAATCGGGGATATTCCGGCGATTTAATAATCGCCGCAAAATATTTCGTTGGCAAAAGTATGTTTTACCGGCGAGTTAAAAATCCCCGCGAAATTCATGATCTAATAATACCATTTACTAGCCGGGGCTTATAATAACTATTGCAACGATTATAAAATCGCTGCTATATTACAATATACTTTTCCCATCGCCTAAACTACGTCACTTTAGCTCTATCTTTGGGCGCGAAGTATTATTTTTCATCCTCGTCCCCCGCCCCCCCCCCCCCCCTTGCAACCACCAAAACCCACCCCCCGATTCCCTACGGCCTGCTCCTTCGTTCTCCACAGCCGAGTAAAACATACTGTCCTTCTCCAAAAGACCACCGACGCCATATGCTTACCTATTTCAGTCGAAGGAAATCTCCAGCGATTTAGCCACACCACCCCCACGCCATTTTCTTCCCACGGAGGTTGAACCAGAGTCCATACGGCTGAAAGCTTCAGGTTCCATTCTTCGTCTCTCTCTCTCTCTCTCTCTCTCTCTCTCTCTCTCTCTCTCTCTCTCTCTCTCTCTCACACTATCTCTCTCTCTCTCACTCGTGAAAACCCTCTGATTTTGTAATCCTAGGGCATTCAGTTGTTTCCCCTTCTCTATCTCCACCGAAGATTGAATGGGAAAGTTGGTGCTGCAGGGCTTGTGAAGTGCTTGGAGTTCTGAGTTTCCGACCACTGGTAAGCACCTTCTCCTTCCCTGCTTCTCACCACACACCCACGTTCACTTCAAGTTATAATTTTTGGAGAAGGATCCTTTTCGTTCGGTATTAGACAACTGATTTTTTGCTTCCTAATTGAACTATAGTTTTAAAATTTGGACTTGAATGTAAAATGGTTAGCTCTATATTCCATTCTGAAACCCCCAATTGCAGTTCAATAATGATGCAAATGGTAGCCGACCTACCAAGATAGATATAACTGGCTTTAGTGATTTTAAATTAAATGCTGCTGGGCTGTTCTCTGGTATTTAGTTTATCTGATTTTTTAATCGCTATGGAAAATTAAAAATTGAACTGTTTCTTAGTTTTTGGCCTATGCAGCGAGTTGCTTAGGGTTTTTATTTGAAATCTGTGCTTCTCCAGTTTCTGTATATAAGAGTCCCTGACATTTCTGAGTTCTCATCTGTTCTTTTGTATGGTTTATACTTTATTTGTTGCATGGATGATTTGTGTTTTATTGGTTTGTTTCTGTTAAAGTACCCTGTGGGGCTGGTTTGATGTTGGTGGTTTGTGGTGATCATTTTCCCTAGCCTTCAGACAGTTTTTAATTTGTATTCTGTTAAGTATTCTTTTTTTCACTTAAATAGGTATGTGATTTTAATTTTGACAAGTATAAAAGAGATAGTATAAGAGAACTCCTCTACATGATTTCTGATGGGACTATTCCATACAAATCAGGGTTATCTCTTCCCTCAACACTTTAAACTTTTGGGCGAGTTATCTTTTAAGGGATATCAACATTTGTAATGTTTTTCTTTAGTTCTGTTTCTGCTTTAGATTGTACTTAGGTTTATTCTCTTGTATACTACCCGTGTACTTGGGCTATGCCTATTTACTATGAATAAAATCCATAATATCTATCAAAAAACATAAATAACCTATGTGTTAGTTAGCTGGAAAATGTAACCCTTGTACGTGGGTCCCAAGTATATAGTGGTTCGGATGCCTAGTGTTTTTGACGGCTGTTACGTGGAAGGAATCTAGTGGCTTTTGTCTCTATATATGTTAGCGAAAATGGGACAATACCAGCCCATGATGACAGTCTTTTCAACTCGTCCATGATCATTTGGGTCAAGAACCAAAATTCTGTCTATTAAATCATATCTAAATTGAATACATATCGATCCAAATACATATATATATATATATTAATTCATGAACCAAATATTTGTTTTTCATGATTACTACTAATTTGGATGATCTCCTTATCATTTAGAGATTTATTTGGTCAATTTTTCATTAATTGACTTCAAGTATATCATTTATTGTCTTCAAGTATATCATACAGTTATATATAAATGTAAGTTATATTACATATTATCTTAAATAACAGAACTAGTAGCTTCCATAGGGTTTTGGTCAAAAGGAGGATGTTTCAATTGCAACAACAAGGCATTGCAAGATGAAAGAGCATTGAAATTCAAAATTATGTACAAGAAGGGAAGTATGCATTTATATGTCTTGAGGTTGCCACTTGAGGTTGCCAGTGGCAACCCATACTCTCTGTTAATGATATTCAACAGAGATCAACCATTTGTGCATTAGACAGGTTTTATATAGGTTTTTTCCCCTCTATTATTTCACAAATATCTTGCTTCTTTCTCCATCTTAGGACTGAAGAAACCCAACAAGTGTTGTAGGTTTATTTAAAGTAAAATAAACCTATTCCACGGCAGTTAGAGATTTACTAACACCATCGCTAAGATGGTACTCATTAAAGTCACTTGTCAACTTAATCCCGTCTCCTTCGGACATATTAACATATTAACAGAAACCAGACCTGAAAATTAGTTATGAGCGCCCTATATTTTAGATACTAGACTAACTTGTTTATTTGGTTTGAATTACCATGCATTATGCACATGGGGAATAGAGTGAAGGTAAGATCCATAACCAATTCTAATGTCGCTTTTATTGTTATTTATCATTGTATGTTTTACTACTAAAACATGTTTATGGATCTGAATGGCTTCATTCAAAATAGGGGCAAGAGGTTGCCTTGGAACAACCTTTTTAAATATGTGGCTGCAAAAAACGTGTAACTAAATTTAAGTAGAGTTAATGCTTATCTAGAATATGAGAATGTGGTAGAGTATTTAAGGAAGCCCCGTGGAATCAGATTTATAATCATAGCAGGTTATACACTTTTCCTTAGCTTTCAAGCGTGTGCTGTAGGTTGTATCGTGCCAAGTGTTTAGTTCTTTCAGATAATGATCGTTGGATGAGTCTCATGTATCAACTATTTAGGCAATGAATACTTCCTTTGTTGGTGTTTTACAGTTTTAAAGGCTGAAAGCATTGGGACTGAATGATGAAGCTCTTCGACATGTCCCAAATAATGATGGTAAGCTTCATTAACACTGATTGCATACAAGAAGTGATTAAGTTCTGTTACAATACCCTCACTGCAGTAGTATAACTTAATGACAGGTTGTGGTGCACCTGTCATAATGGAAGGGGACAAAAAGCTGGTCATGCCAATATCTCAACTTAATTGCTGAGTGCTGATTTTGCTGCTGACTTAACATATTGGGTTATTTTGACAATCAGGGTTATTTTGACAACCATCGATACACACCTTGCTCATGCCATTCTTTTCAGATTCTGCCTGGGGAGTGAGTTAACAAATTGAATCAACATTTTGCTTATTTAAATTGAGTCTTGTTTCATCAGATTTTTGGCCGAGATTGTTTAAATTGAGTCTTGTTTCATCATCCAAATGCTAGGATCAGTTTCTTATTTGGCCGAGATTCTTCCTCAAACCGCTTATTATAGTATGAGATGAAGGGCACTCTATGGCTTCTGACTTTTTTGCCACTTTCTGTCCAAGTCTTGAATCGCCCGACAGTAAGATTTATATGTACAAATGTTAGTAAGTTATTAGTCTCACCATTAACAACAAATAAATCTCATCTCTGCAAGACTTAATACACTCTCAACAGCATGCCATAATTAGTTAGTTTACCTTGTGCCTCTATGATTAATACTAAATCCACTGCATTTATATTTTCTTAAACTATCTCAATTTCTGATGGGACTGTTGTCAATTTCTGAACCCTTGTGGATATCTCATGTTATTTTCAGGTGATATGGCCAACCACCTTTATGGGCTGACCGTTGTGGGAGCGGCGTTATCTTGGTGTTCACCACTTTTCTTTGTAAAAGTCATCTTGTGAAAATTGGATGTTTTAATTGGTTGAAAAGTCCTGAACTAATATGAGATGTTTTAATGGTAGTTGTTGGTTTTAGTGAGAGTAGAGTCATCTAGAAATAACTTATACTAGTGATATTTATCTTTTGAGTAATTAGTAGCTTAGTTTGTAATTGATATGATACGTATAATGCACCACCCAATGTAAAAAGATATTATATGATTGTTGGTCAATTCATTTGATGCATATGAGTAAATTTTTAATTGAATAGAAATGGTTAGCTCAATTTTTGTTTAAGTATGGAAAATTAAATGATCATGTCTATCAGGTGCTATTGGATGAATGGAGAAAGTATAAATGAGACCTAGTAACCCATTAAGAATATTGGGTTACTAGGTTATATAAAATTCGATTTTCATGTTTCTCCAGCGATTTTTTAATCGCCGTCAATAATTTTAAAAAACCATTTAATACGATAGATTCCCATAGAAAATCCTATTGCAGCGATTTTTAGTCGCTGGAAAACCATATGGCAGCGAGTTTTATCTCGCTGCCATATGCTATTGAAACAGAAAACTATATAGCAGCGATTAACAAACCGCTGCCATATCATATAGCAGCGAATTTTTTATCGCTGCCATATAATTTGAAAAGTAGAAATGGATTTAGCAGCGATTAAGACAGCGCTGTCATATCATATAGCAGCGATTTTAGGATCGCTGGGATAACATTTTGAGCCGGCAATGTATATAGCAGCGATTAAGGAACCGCTGCTATATAATTTGGCAGCGATTTTTCTATCGCTGCCATATGATTTTGGAAATTGAAACGTATATGGCAGCGATTACGTCAGCGCTGCAAAATCATATAGCAGCGGTTTTTTAATCGCTGCCATATATTTTTGAAACAGGAAAACTATATAGCAGCGATTAAAAAAACCGCTGCCTTACGATTTGGCAGCGATTTTTCTATCGCTGCCATATGATTTTGGAAATGGTTACGTATTTGGCAGCGATTACAAAAGCGCTGCAAACTCAGTTGCCAGCGATGTATGTATCGCTGCCATATGTTTTGTAACCATGGACAGTATATGGCAGCGACTATGGAAGCGCTGCTAATTAATTTGGCAGCGATTTAGTAATCGCTGGAATAGAATTTGACGCTATTCACAGTATATGCCAGCGATACAAAACTCGCTGCGAAATATTCATTTTTTCACGGCGATTTTCTTTATTCGCCGTGATATAGGTAAAGTGGAAGAATAATACCGGCGAATGAGCGGCGATTAGGTAATCGTTGGAATATAACTATAGCTGGGATTTATGTCTATTTGCCGGCGATTTTACAACGCCGGGAAAAGGCAAATCTGTTGTAGTGTACTATTTTATCACTTTTTTTAATTTTTAATTTTTTTAAAATTTTTCTTTTACTTAATGATTAAGCAAGTGACTATCACTAAAATTATATATTTTTTAAATTTTTTCTTAATAGCTAAGGATATTAAAAAAATATTAAAAAGAAAATGATAAAAAAATAAATTCACTATAAGTGATAAAGTAGTGGTAAAAGAGTGGTAAGTGTATTATTACCCTAGATTTTATACGTTGCAAACCTTAGGAATCTTTCTGATTTTAGGTCCACTTTCCTTATGAGGTGACTGTACATTCAGGTCACCCGAAGATCATACATCGTGACATCAAGGCAGCTAATATTCTTCTGGATGATAACTTTGACGCAAAGGTAGGGTTTGCTGTTGTTTCCATATGACCATTAGTATCTGCAAGGGAATTTCTGAAGTTCTAGATCTAAAGTAGGGATTAGCTTGGTTCAAAATGGGTCTGGGAGAATTGCTAGCTGCCATGATTTGATTTTTTTTTTTTTTTTTTAAGAAGGAAAAGTTGTCACCTTCAGACTACCAGTACTGCTTTGCAGCCCACCCCCTCCTTTAAAATTCAGTTTTAAGTTTATGTCATGTTACAAATTTTTATCAATTTTAGTACTTTAGGTGGGGCAAAGTGTGATTTTACCTAAAATAATTATCGATTACCTTTTGCCTCTTCTTCTAATCACAACAAATTACAGGTCTTGCATGCCATTTAATTCCATAGTTTCTGTTTGCATGGCCTAATTAATTATATGGAAACCTCGAGTTTCATCTGGTACCTAAATGCTTCTTTAATATCAACTTTTATGTCATTTAATTGCATAGTTTTTGTTTGCATGCCCCAACTTAAGCTTTAGTTCATCTGGTACGTACCTAAATACTTATCTAATATAACTTGTATGATGCGATAATTTACGTGGATATTTTTTCAGGTTGCAGATTTTGGGCTTGCTAAGTTTTCAGCAGATACTGAGACCCATATCTCCACTCGGGTGATGGGAACTTTTGGGTAAGATTCATTTCTGTTTTCTGTAGACAAAGCTATATATGGAGCAGCCTTTGTAGTTTCGAAGCAATTCCAACGCTAAAAAGCAGTGAGGATTTGGATTCTTTATTTTATTTTAACCTTTTATTTATTTTTTAGTCTGAATATCTTGTAAGAATCTAGAGTTCGTCAAATGCAGTTACTTGGCTCCAGAGTATGCTGCTAGTGGAAAGCTCACTATGAAGTCAGATGTCTTCTCCTTTGGAGTTGTGCTTTTGGAGTTGATTACTGGACGCGAACCTCACGATAAAACTCAATCCTTCCCTGACGGTAGCATGGTTGAGTGGGTGTGTATGCTATTTAATAAGCACCAGTCTCTAAACTACTTCATATTGGCGGGTGTAATCAGATTTTGTAATGAGTTTCTCTTTTTATTCTTATTATTTTGTTTTTTTTCTCAATTTATGTCATGGAATCTTAGGCTAGGCCTTTGCTCATGCGAGCTTTGGAAAATGGCAACTTTGATGCTCTTGTTGATCCAAGGTTGCAGAATGATTACAACTCTAGCGAAATGTCCCGAATGGCAACTTGTGCTGCTGCTTGTGTGCGTCATTCGTCCCCACAGCGGCCAAGAATGAGCGTGGTAAGTCTACCAAGCTCTAATGTTGGAATAATTGGTTCTATTTCAATCAATCAAACCCAAAAGTAGATCTATAACCTACCTTGCTTGGCCCTTTTTGTGTCTTTGAAATGTATTGCCCATCTGCTTGTGTATGTCTAATATTTGAATATTTCTGTCATGGTTTCATAAAAATACATGGGATATAGGTAATAGGTATAGTTTTGACCTTTCTTATGTTCAAAATTGCCTGCACATTTATGGAACCAATACAAAAACGTTTTTCTATATGATACCCAATTACCATTTTTGATAAAAAGCAGGTAGTTAGAGCTTTGGAAGGAAACCTTTCTCCGGATGATCTAAATGAGGGAATCAAACGGCCTGAGCAAGGCATGGCTTTTGCTACTGATCAAGGCAGGAGTCAATACAATCAAGCTGACATGAACAAATTCACGTGGATGTCACTTGAAAGCCAAGAGCAATGCAACGGAGAGAGCAGCGAACCTAACAACGACTCTGCTCCTCTCCAATCTAGCGAAAGCCAACAAACTACCCAAGATATGGATTTAGGAAAAGTTGATTTAGGGTGTGTTTAAGAATGATTTCCAATACTTATTTTCTTTTGTATCTTCATCTTCTTCCCCTACTCTCTAATCTTTGGAGGTGCTACATTCGAAGTGAGAGCCATTCTCAGTACATTTTTTATCTAGTAATTTTGGATGTGTTACACTATCTTTCTTGATGATTCAACCTTTCCTGTAAATTAGTTTACTTTTTCCTTCTTGGCCCTAGTAATATTGCCTGATTCTGTGAATATATCTAAAGTTGTTTCTCATGCACCAGGATGAGAAACAAGAATAGAACCAATAATGAATAAACCATTTGGCGGTGGTTTTATATGATTTTGGATGTACAGAAAAGATTGCTTGATTATGATATTTGCCCAATTGGCATTCTTAATTCTTCAAAGCATCATCAAGAGTTCTGGTACCGTTAAGTTTACGAGTAATTTTATGTATAGTCGTAAAGTGAGTAAGTACTGTGCAATCATTTTGAAAAAGAGTGAAGTTTATTATTAAAAAATTAATTTTTTTTTATATGAGTCATGTATTTATTTATTTATTTCAAAATAATTATGTGGCATTTGCACACTCACGACTGTAATTATCATTTCTCTAAATTTATTGTAATGAAACATTGCCATGAGAAAAAATATTTATTGATTGATCCTCTATCAAACCAATTGCTTGTACTGTGACTTGTTGGGCATAAAAGATTGGAGTTAGGACAAAGGAGAATTTATATTATGTATAGCATTTTATTAGGTGTGATATGCTCGATAATATAATTTTTCTAACTAATAATACATATACAATTTTTTTTATATAATTTTATTTTAAATAGAGGGTAATTTTATAAAACTTGAGATTTAAATAAGTTATTTTAGTATTTTTTATAAAATAAGTTGTAATATAAATTATATAATCATGATTATTATTTTCAACAATATTATCTATAATATACCTTTTGCACAAATTTTCTGTCCTGGGTTTAACTGTGAATGGCACTCAAAACCAAGGGTATATTCGAGATCTCGGAATCTCCGGAGGACCGAAAAGGCAAAACCGTGACCTCGCTGGCGTTCCATCATTGGCCTTCCCCTTCAAAATAGTAACCCACGAAAAAAACGGGAACTCTCGAATTGAACTCGAAGCAGGTACCCAAAGATTTCTTAATTTTCCCCAATTTTTTTCCCTCTCCCTGAAACGTTAAATTCAAGATTCGCAGCTCGGATCCATGGCTTCTCGTCGGCGCATGCTTTTAAAGGTCATTATCCTCGGCGACAGCGGGTAATTATTATTACATTTTTTTATTCGCGTTTTCTTAAATTTAATTTGGTTGCTGAGATAATGGAAGAAGATTTTTTTAAATCTAGTGTTTTATGTTGGTTTTTTCGTTATATAAAAGGAAAGACGCAGCTCAATTAGTTAATTGTATTGTACTAGATTTAGTTGACTGGCTGTTTTGTAGAAAATGAAGTAATATCGTTTTGGGGAACGAAATTGAATTTATTTTATTTAACATTTTGTAATTTTTAACTTTTGTTTAACATTTGTTACTTTTTATAAAACTTGGATTAATAGTCGATTTTCTGGATCATTTGGCAGGGTCGGGAAGACGTCGCTGATGAATCAGTACCGTCTCAAACCTAGATCATGAATTTTTGTTTTCTTAGATTTAGTTTTTTATTCAGTTTTGGTTTGTGTGATGGCTGGTTTTCTATTTGAATTTTGTTAATTTTTTTTCGATTAGGTATGTGAATCGTAAGTTTAGTAATCAATACAAGGCAACCATAGGAGCGGATTTTTTGACCAAGGAAGTTCAGTTTGAAGATAGGTTGTTCACATTGCAGGTTAGAGCGATGAGCACACACTTTTTTCTTGGATTTCTATTGAATAAATATTTCCATGTACGAGCTTTCGTAGTGTGTAGTATGCAATAACTGTATCCGAAGAAAACAGTCATCAGTTAAAATTTCTTTCCGTGCTTCAGGGAATTCAGGGAATAGTAACATGAAGATGGTTCAAGTACCATGCTTCAGTGAATTCGGGATTAGTAAAATGAAGATGGTTCGAATACCCTTTGATTTTCCATACAGAAGATAATACTTATATAATTTTTTTTAAAATGCTCATGAAAGTGATTACAGTTAGATTGAGGTTCCATTCATTTGGTCTGAAGGCTTCAATAATTTTTTTTATTTTTTGGGGGGCTTTGAAGGGTGTAAATGTCAGGGAAGAATGGTAAAATAGCCATTGAATTTGCAAGTTTGGACGCCTTTGAGTTATTAAAAGTAAAATAGGGATTTTTTAGGTGAATAGATATGTGTTGATATTATCGTACAACAGAAGCATAAAGTTTTGCCAATGTCATATTTGGTTTCATATCTTTTATGTTACTTCTTAGATCAAGGTTGGGGATTGGAAGGTTTTCTTGTAGAGTTAGCACTGAAATTTTGTCAATTCGAAGCACACAAGTCTGTAGAATTGGAAGGATAAGTGAAAAATGATCTGTGAGAGTCTTTTTTTAAAGCTTGTTTTGAGTTTAGTTGAAACCAAATTTTGGTAGTTGCGATATTACTTTCTGTGGTTGAGTTTATGATGAAGAGGTTTTTTTGACCAAGATTATTTCTTATGTGCTTGAATGTATTATGTTTTTAATGCATGTCACAATATGCATGATATTGAGTTGTCGCCTGTGTTGTTTTTACATGTGTATATTGTAGGCAGTAATTCCTGTAAAATTGTACCTTATATCCACGAGGGTGGTGCATCAACCAACAGATTTATCTTGTGTAGATCTCATTAGGAGCTTTTATTCTCCACTTGGCAAGAAGATGTGGAAATTGTCTCAATTATTATTTATGAGCTTGACACCTCTTATTCATGTATATAGATTTGGGACACTGCTGGGCAAGAAAGGTTTCAAAGTCTTGGTGTGGCTTTCTACCGTGGTGCAGATTGCTGTGTTCTTGTGTACGATGTGAATGTAATGAAATCATTTGATGATCTTAACAACTGGCGGGAAGAGTTTCTGATTCAGGTAGCACTAACCTATTGGCCACTCATAGTAACTCCTACATTTAAAGGAAGAGTTACTGAAAGTTATGGTTGGTTTATTTGATGTCAGGCCAGTCCCTCTGACCCTGAAAATTTCCCGTTTGTTGTGCTGGGGAACAAGATAGATGTTGATGGTGGGAATAGTCGGGTGGTGAGTTGTTTTCACTGTTGACGTACTTTTTTCTTGCCTTCGGTGATTTGAACATTCTCAAAATTTAGCAATCTTGAACAGTGGGTTCTATTTGGATGCTTTGGGATATTTATTTGCTGATGTTCTTACCAAAAGCACATGCATATTCTTCTTTGGTTGCAGGTTTCTGAGAAGAAAGCCAAAGCCTGGTGTGCTTCCAAAGGAAACATACCTTACTTTGAGACTTCTGCAAAAGAAGGATTCAATGTCGAAGCTGCTTTCGAGTGTATTGCCAAAAATGCACTGAAGAATGAGCCTGAAGAAGAAATGTGAGTATTTTACTCAATTGAAGTGCTAAATACTATCAGTTTGATAACATACTCTGATTTCAGAGGCTAATTTATATATACCTATATCTCCTGTTAATTAAGAGGTACTGGGAATTTAAGTTTTCTCTCAACCATCTTAATTCTAGAAATCAGAATGGGGTTTTTGGGGGGTCAGGATACCAGATAAATCTCACAAGTGAAAATGAAAGATAACAAGGAGGAAAGAAATAAATTTGAAAAGAAACTGGTGCTAAATGCCTTGGCATTTTTTGGTGGAGTTGTGCAGTTGGAAATGTGGTTTAAAGTTTAAACGTGTTTTTCAGTTTGTTGTATTTTTTATTTTCTTGTTTTCAGTAGGAAAACTGACCCTGAAATATGTATATCGAGTAAATTGAAACAGAAATCTGATTTTTGCTTTCATTTCTTCCTTCTGAAACTGCTGCATGTACATCTGTTTCTTCATATCTAAATTTCTGCAAATTTTGGGATTCATTCAGTTTGTGGAGCTTATAATTAGGCAATTTGAAAGTGAATTCCTAGCACTTTTGAGCCATTGAGTCACCTCCACTGTCCTTAATAAAACAATCGGTAGATCATGAGACATGCTTGACTTGAAACAGCAGGGTTTGATCCAAGTATCCATAGAGTTTAGCAGCCAGTATACCATAAATTAAAAATAAATAACTTTACGGTCTGCATGAGCGCCATGAGAGGATGGCATAGCATCTGATAGCAGCTCAGTTGTAGAACTCCCATATCATTTGGTAAATGTCAAGTGAATTATGATAATCATGGATTTGATGTTGAATGCACATGAATCTGTCTCCTTGTAATTTTGTTTTTCTCCTCTTACAAGTATCAAGTCATGTTAGATACCCAAGTGTCTTATCACTGTACTAATTGATTCCTTTGGTTCGTTTGTTTGGTGATAATGAAAGATACCTGCCTGACACCATTGACGTTGCGGGTGGAGGGCGGCAGCAAAGATCAACAGGTTGCGAGTGTTAAAAGAATTGTTGGAGCAGCCCCGTTGGTTCCTCTGGTTGCAAGATAGAGCTGTCCTTGATACTTGATGATTTATTAAGTGACTCATTTTAACAATCAATAATCTTGGGAAGAAGGTTATAAAATTTGTTGTGTTGTGTCATAAGTGGGTCAGAAAAGGCATATTGATCGTCTTTGTATTGTTTCTTTTCATGTTACATGTCTGTATTCCACCTTTTATCTGTGTTCAACTTGAAATGTAAACTGTACCTGGCTGCCAAGTTTGCTATCATTTATAATGGATAATTTTCAAGCTAAGCTTTAATGGTGGCAGGTCGCATTTGGTTTCAGGAAAACTCTCTTCCCATTTAGCACCATGAGTGCTGGATCATTTTGCGATCATCTACTGATTTCCCAGCCTTTTGATACTGACACGTGTCTAGAGAATCCACATTATACTTGACGGGTAAAGGACACGTTGCCAGGATTCCTTAACCTTTTTTGACATTCCTGTCCCTGGTAAACCAGCCCAAGTTGAACTTCAATCGAAACATTAATGAGATATCAGGGCTAAAATGGGAAGTAAAACTAATCGAAGCATTTTTCGTCTTAAAGTCCGTGGATCCATTTTATACGAAAATTTAGAGTTAGGGCTTCAAATGTGAAGCATCATCATCCATGGAAGCCGCTAAGGAACGAGAAGCCGGACCACTGCACCAGATCCTCCCTCCGCGAATCGAAGATGCAGGGCTAGAAGACTGCGCCCTCCCGCCGGATTCCATCAAAGAAGCTTTCCTAAAAGCCGCCACGGCCGTGAAGTCACGCGCCGCGTCGATATTCACGACATCCGATGACGAAGAAACGGTGACCTCCTTCTCCGAAGGAGGCTGCGTCGAGGACCCATGGCCCAGAGCTGCAAAGGGAACGCAGGACACGGTGGTCGGAGCATCGCCGGAGCACGAAGCTCCGGGGCCATGCGCCACGGAGAAGGGAAGCGGAGTGCCCGGAGTTGGGGGTGATGATGTGGTTGTGGGTGGCGAGGCCGACGTGGAGGAGAGGTGGGATAAGGTAGTGGTCGGGGAGGAGGAAATAGCGAGTAGGGAAGGAAAAGCGTGTGTGGAAGGATTGGAGGGTTTGGAGATTGGAGACAACGTGAAGAATGGTGATGGCGATGGTGATGATGAGAGAGGTGATGAAAAAAAGCAAACTTTAACTGAGGGTTTTGCTTGAAATAGATTAGCAAGTAATGTGTTTTGGAATCTCGGAGCCAAAATTGATTCCCGTGGAATGTCCGGTTGTTGTTGATTGTTGTCTATATGTTGAGTCTATAAGTTTAGTTGCTTTTACAAGCAATGGGAATAAACATGGTAACTCATAATCATCTATTTATGATTTTGTGGAGATTACTTTGATGTTTTGTGGTTAATGTTATTTGGTTCGGGCGAAGTTGGGATTTTTGTGGGTCTAAAGACTCTAAACCTTCGTAATTATTATTATTTTTCGGCATGAAAGCTGTTGATTTTATGGAGAGCTCGAGTTGCTCTTGCTTTTACTTGAAACTTCAGAACCAGAACCAGAACCAGAACCATTCATTCACGAGAATGTGCCCATAATGGATTTGTGTCTATCACATACAACACAACCCAACCCAGGAATGAACATCTTTTGGGTTTTTATATTTGTTCATTGGCCTAATGCTTTGTCTTGAAACATGGCAACTCTAAAGAAGACTTGAGGATTGTTAGAAAACTTGAGTTGTGGCAAAATCCCAACTCAGGTCACGAGATTTAAGGCCCAAAAGTCATATAATAACAAAAGAGGACTTGGTCGAGGTGAAACTAGATAGATGACTTCTGTTAGCAGGGAGCAGTGCTGTTTATTGGTTTACCACATAACAAGACAAAGCCCCTTGTTACTGTCAATCGGCCTTTGCAATTTATAAAGTAGAAAGCAGTGCAGTACATCGCCATTTCTTGCTTAATTGATGAGTGGCCCTATAGGTTTGTTTGTTTGTAGTTCGAAACGTGTCCAATCCCCATTGTCGGTCACTTTCAATGGTGATAGTCAATTTCAATGACAGGAGTTTTTGGAATTCGATTAATTGGGATGGGTTAAAGTTTCAACTATATCTAAATAAGAGTAATATTACAAAAATAATAAGGTCTATGATTAAAAAGTAAGATCTATAATTAAAAAGTTAATTTTTTTTATATAGATCTTATATTAATTTATTTTTTTAAAAAAAATTACACATTATTTATACAATTACGACTGTAATTATCGTTTCTTCCCAAACAATTACCAAGTGATCTTGCATAAAACAATCACCCCTGTTGCGGTCAAACCAGCCATTCTATACTCCATCAATTGGACTTAACCTCTGACTGTGCATATCAAAATGAAGTTTAACCCACAAACACCCATCGTCCAAAAATAGTCTTTAATAATGCAGGTTTACATGTTTGTCTCTCTCCAAGCTTCTCCATACCCTATCTCTCATCTATTTAATTACGAGTAATTTTATATATAATTATAAAGTACGTAAATAGTACATAATTATTTTGAAAAAAAAAAATAGAATCCACTATTAATTTTTTTTTTTCATGTGAGTCTCATATTTTATTTATTTTTTTTCAAAACAATTACGCGACAGTTGCATAATTCACGATTGTAAATATCTTTTCTCATAATTTAAATGATAAGATTTAGATTTTAAATTTTTTTTCGAATTAAATTATGTCATTTTAACGTGTGTTATCTACTGACTTGTGTAATTGGATTCGAATATTCTGAGGAGAATATAATGGTCCCCAATACATAAATGTTGTAGTACAGAATGCCCACGTTGTAAGAGCACTCTCATTGGAATATCTAAAAAATATTGTACTTTTTAACTATTAGGATAATAAAATTGTCCACATTGGATTAGGCAAAGGGTAGCTTCAGTAGTTTTTAGCTATAGTAATTCTAAAACTAAAATCAAATTTGATAGTTTACTGTACACATATCAAATATTTATTTTATTATTTTTTATAACACTCTCTCTCTTCTCTCCATCTACATCCACAAACTTCCATTAGTTTCTTTAAATTAAATAGTAAAATATGATAAAATAAAATAAATTAAAATTTTAAAAAATAAATATTTTTTAATTATTAATTACTCATTACTATATAATAAATAAATAGATAATCCAATATGGAGACGTGACGTGAATAGCAAAAGTCAAATTCATCTTATATTATTTTATTATTATATAATAAAAAAATAAGTATTTCAATATAGAGACTTATATAAATAAAATAATTAAAATTTAAATTCATCTTATATTTATAAAAAAAATTATATAATCTAATAACAATGCTCTAAATACCACTTCCGAGAAAAGAAATGAACCCCATATGGCATAAATAACAACACATGGTTTTGGCTAAGAGTCTGGAATATTGTAAACATGATGTGGGCTCCTCCGTCTCCATTCATGACTTGTGTGCCCAATGCGTGACTTTTTCCAAAACTTTAAGGGATCAGGATGTTAAAAAAGATGTGAACCAAAATGCATGAAGAATTTCGACCCCATCTCTCTCTCTTGGTCGACAACAGAAAGTGCGACAGTACGTAATCAATGCATGATTGATGAATATGTGATTACTAAGAATGGTGTCCAGAAACTTCGTTTTCCAATGCTGCTATCAATCATAAAGTTAGTATTAACGTCACAAACCACCCAACACAGTGCGCTGTGGTTCATGTCGACCGCAGAACTAGCCAGCTAGGGTTCCAAAAATGAACAAACTGATCTCAAATTTGATTACTACTCTCTGGTTCGTGGAATCATTGGAATCAGAAAGAGTTCTAATTTGTTATGTATTAAATAAAGGAGGATTTTATACATCGTATTATTATTTTATTTTCATTCTTTTAAATATAATTTATTATTATTAAATGATCATTTATTATATATTTTTTTATCATCTAATAATGACAAATAAGTTACACCTTATTTAATAGAATGTAATATATAACATTACTCTTAAATAAAATCTTGAGAATGGAGACTGATATATCTCCTAAATCTTTAAGTTCTTCTGCTTGAAAATCTGATGCGCAAAGCACATATTCTATTTAATTGATATGGCAGGATTTGATTTGTTAGAGATTTTAATTTTAAATTTTTATAATAAATCAAGTATTGTCATTTTAATTAAATAAATGTGAGTTTTGCACACTGATGGGATTTCGTGCTACTTGCACGAAAAAATTGGACAAAATAAAAACAATTAAGTGCATGAAGAGTAAAAAGAATAATGTTTGATATTTAGTATTCTATTGCATTTTACGTGTTCAGTTTCACTTACTCATACAGTAGGGTTATATCGGTACTTTCACATTATTTATCTGTATTACATCATGTCAATTTGTAATAATAAGAAGGTAAAAATATTCGTATATACAGTATTATTTTAGACAGGAAAATGCTACTTTTACCTTGATAATTCACTAAGAAAATCTACAAATGTAATTATTTTATTTAATGATTAAGAAAGTATTTTTTTATAAATTTATAATTTTTATAAAAATATTTAAAAAAAATAAAAGGAGTTTTGTATTTTATCATTTCTTGTTGATGGAGTTCACAGTGGGAACTCGTTAGGATAAGACACAGATACGTCGAATCAAAATCACCATCACCGCTAAAAAGCAAGTCCATAATCCTTAAGAAAATGGCTACAACAACAATAAAATTGGAATTGATAAAACCGAGACCCTTCCTTCCCTCACAGAGGGGTTTGAGTCGTTTGACTACTACACCAGGTTCGCGTGTCGTCTCCGGGAATCCATGTAACAGCCAAAACAGGTACAGTCACGCTTTTAGAAAAACTGCGAAAGTAGCAGTAGCTGCTTTCCTCAATCTTGATTATTGAAGAGCTTTTCTTCAACTTCTGAGCCTAGAAAACTTCCAACGACGTGGAAGTACATGATGGATACTGGAGAGATAAGCGACTGAATGAGGAAGTTCGCTCCTACTGTTTCAAGCCCATTTCTGGGAAATGCACTCAAGGAATTTGCTGCGTTACCAATTGTATCAGCAGGGTAAACTCTTCAGTTTTCAATGGAAATTCATGGTGAATATGGTCACTCTGTTTTAACTCGTTGAGTCAGACGGACTAGCTACTTGGTGTGCTTTCACTTTCTCGGTCTGCATCTTTAACCGTGCTGCAAGTGGAGAAAAGCTGTATATGAAAAGAGTAGAATGTTTTGAGGGAGAGTAAGAAGGAACTGATATATATGATGGCTGGGACTGACTCAGAAAGATGGGGATCAAGACTGATTGGAGTGGTTGCGCTTGCTTTTCTTGTCATGGTCTCGGTGCATATTTGGGGAAAAGAAATATTAGATCAGAAAGTAACTGAAGTGGTTGAATCTCATTATTTAACGAGAATATCAAACTCCAAAGCGCAGCCTGGTCGATTTGGTCATGAGCATGTTTGGCCGGTTAGTCTATCTATCTCATAATTTAGTATTTGTGCATTGGATTATAGGTATTTGATGCTTTTAGTTTTTACCCTGCTCTGCTTATTTGCAAGGGAAGCTGAACGTATTTTTTTATCTGATAATTATTGTTATCTGATCTGTCAAACTAATTTGCGAAGTTGAAAAAATTATCCACCAGATTCAAAGCTTATAAGGTCTCTTCTTTCTTCTTCTTTTTTTCCACATTTTGCATCAAAATCTCCTACGAAAATTTAACTCTACGGACTGTTGTTTGCTAAAATGCTCTTTTCTGTCGATATTAAACATGGACATTGTTTCTTGAACATGTTGGAAAATTGTGCTTATAGCTTTAGAAATCGGGACAGGAAATGAAATTTGGCTGGAAAATTGTGGTGGGTACAATGATTGGGTTCTTAGGGGCAGCTTTTGGGAGCGTGGGAGGAGTTGGTGGGGGTGGAATTTTTGTTCCAATGTTGACCCTGATTATTGGGTTTGATCAGAAATCATCGACGGCTATGTCAAAATGTAAGTGTTCTCATCGCTAGTTTTTCATGCCTTGTGCATTTATTGCGGTCCCTGAAAAGCTATTTAGAAATAAGAAGCTCTACTCCTTTTGTTGAGTTCTAATTTATGGTTAGCAGTTGGAACACAAGAATGATGTTAGAAGTAAGAAATGATATTGAGTTAGTAATCCCCTCAAGTCCAAAGCCACACGAGTTCATTCAAGACAGTAATGGTGTGCATAAGCGTTTATGAAATTATGCAGCAGCTCATACTTTTTGGATTTGTTTATCCCCGCTTCATTTTTGTATCAGTATCCATTTGATTCTTTAAGTAGGGGCTGCTAATCTGAGAGTTGCTTCCATTTGGTAAATGATATCTTCTTTCTTAATCACTGGGGAGTTCATGTACAAAAGGTTGTTTCTCTAACTTACCATTCCCGGTTCTATTGAAGAACCTGCCAACAATTTCCTTGCGCTCTTGTTTATTTGGTCAGGTATGATCATGGGTGGAGCAGGTGCAACTGTTTTCTACAATTTAAGGCAAAGGCATCCTACCCTTGAGCTGCCAGTCATTGACTATGACCTGGCACTTCTATTTCAACCAATGCTGGTACTGGGGATCAGTATTGGAGTTACTTTCAATGTGATTTTTGCTGAGTGGATGATCACGGTCTTGTTAATTATTATCTTCCTAGGTAACAGTTGTTTGAATAGCAGTCCTCTCTCTCTCTCTCTCTCTCTCTCTCTCTCTCTCTCTCTCTCTCTCTCTCTCTCTCTCTCTCTCTCTCTCTTATGGACAACTTCATTGATTTGATCCTGGTGACCTGCAGTTATGTCAACTAAGGCATTCCTTAAAGGTGTTGAAACGTGGAAAAAGGAAACCGTAGCTAACAAGGTGGTCTAAACTTTGTGCATACTTAAGATTATGTAGTTTTTCTACATTTATTTAGTTCGTCCTCAATTATTAATAGTTTTTTGTTTTACAGGAGGTTGCTCAACACTTGCAATCAAATGGTGAGTTGATCTGAATATTTTTTTTCCTTTTCCTCTTTGGTGGTTGAAATCTATCTTCGCCACATAAAAATCTATTGCCCAGCTGATATCCCCTTTGATCAGGTATTGCTAATGAAGAGGTCGAACCCAGACCACTACCCGAAAGGCCAACTGATGGCTCTCGTGCAGAAGAAACAAAGGACTCTAAAAGATCAAAGGTAAGAATACAAAGCAATTACTTCCAAGACTTACGATTTTTCGGGACTCACTTCTGTAACCTTCCTAGGTCTCTGTCCTTGAGAATGTTTACTGGAGGGAACTAGGAATTCTTGTTGCAGTCTGGGTCATAATGCTTGCATTGCAGATTGCCAAGGTTTTCAGCTGCTATGTGTTACTTTTCATCATAAAAAGGCTATATGTTGGAGTTTTCTTCTGCTTTAAGCCTTTACCAGCCGACTAATGGATACCTATTCGTTGGAGACAGAATTACACAGAAACTTGTTCAGCAGCATATTGGGTATTAAACCTGTTGCAGGTACCTTCTGTGACTTGGATAAGAGAACAAATGTCTTGTTACATCATTTTCCCTCTTTAGGTGGCTATCTTGGGTATAAAATCCCAGCCTCCTAGACTAGATTCGAGGCAAAGCAATGGCAGATTAACTATGGGCTTGACCCTAAAATTCTTGAAATCTGATTCTTAAGCAACAGGCTGATTATTTTCCCTGCCTGTCTTTAAGATCCCTGTGGCTGCTGGAGTGACTTTATATGAGTCTGTTAGCCTGTACAGAGGGCGAAGAGTGATTGCATCCAAGGCAGAAGCAAGCACAAATTGGAGGGTGCACCAGCTGGTTTTTTATTGTGCAGGTGGCATTGTAGCTGGTATAGTTGGTGGGTTGCTAGGTCTTGGCGGAGGATTCATTTTGGGTCCACTTTTTCTGGAGATGGGAATCCCTCCTCAGGTGCATTTTGTGCTTCTCTAAACCTATAGTGACATAGGTGATGCCATAACTTTGTTTATTTGTCCTAATAACATCGGTTGGCCTGTTTCACCACTCTTAACAAGACATTTAGATAACTTTTCTATGTAGCCCCATAGTATTTTACAACTGAAAAAATCTATAGGGAATTCTATTTATTGATGCAGCCAACATATCATTGATGTGGACCCTTTCACATTCTCTAATATATATATATATATATAATTATTAGTGTTTTGATTTTCTTTATACCTATGGTGGGTTCAGCAGCAAGTGGTGTGTTTACACACATGCTTGCAAGTAGCAAAACTTTAAGTAGAGACAGTTTGTCATTCATGAATCATGGACTGACTTGTTTAGACTTTTTATCAAGGTGTCGAGTGCCACGGCCACATTTGCCATGGCATTTTCCTCATCCCTGTCTGTCGTTGAATACTACCTTCTAAAACGCTTCCCGGTTCCTTATGGTAAGCCATGTTGAGCACCTTGAATACGATACAGGTCTTAGCTTAAAGGAAATATTTTCAAAGATCAACATAATTTGACTTTAATTTTTGTATTTATACCTTGCAGCTATCTACTTCTGTTTCGTGGCGATCATTGCTGCTCTTGTTGGACAACATGTGGTAACAAAGGTGATTGCCGTATTAGGTAGAGCATCGTTAATCATCTTCGTTCTGGCTGCTACAATTTTTGTGAGTGCAATATCACTAGGTATGCCAGGGGCAAATATGCATGTACTGCTTTCACTTCTATTTATTGATTTCAATAAGATCGCTTTATTTCATTATTTTTCTTGTAAATATCATTAATGAGCGCATCTGTACCTTCCAAACAGGTGGGGTTGGCATTGCACGCATGGTTGACAAGATTGAACACAAGGACTACTTGGGATTTGAAAGCCTATGTATATATTGAACTTAGTCTTCAAAGTTTTTCCATTGACCTTTTCAATCTTGATATTTCTGGAGATAGCTACTTAGCTTCTAACTTCTCATACTTAGAAACCAAATTCTTTGGTCCCTGAGGTGACAATAAATTGTTCTGTAAAACAGACAATTGAACCTGTTTCAAGATTGAAAAACTGGTGCTAAAATTGTTCTGTAAGACGGACAATTGAACCTGTTTCAAGTGTTTCGGCACCAGCCCCCCTCATGATAAGTTGTCTGAAAACAAGTGCTTTCAGTGTCCTGAAACTTTGATTTCTTTGATTAAATAAGGAAAGTGGCATGATCATCTATAGTATAATCTCTATAAAGTATGCTGGATGAGTGTTGTCGTGTGGTGTAGGGAAACTCCTAGTGCGGGATCAAATCTACAAATGTTTGTGTTTACAACTCATTCTAAGCTAATCCTTTGACCACTAGGTTACACCCTGACCAGTACTCTAGGCTACAAATAACTTTTTGAAAGCAGAGAAATTATTAAAAAAGATGATGCATTAAATACATAATGATTGTATAAAGCATTTTGCTTCGGTTTTGTTTTCCAAGAGATGTGGATTTTCGGAGTTCCAGCAATTTTTTATCATTCACCTCGTCATTTTTGTATTCTTATTTCTATTGTTTCATTTGGCATATGAGCAAAAACCTGGACTGCATTATTCTCCGATTCATTGCAAGATTGGATAATCCGACTTGAAGATAGAAACACAATATCTTGCCTTTACACAGACGCACTCTTTGGGGAATGCACATGGATTATATTAGATGTTGTACTATTAACATGATATGTCTATTTCTCTGTAAATTGAACCATCTAATTCGGAAAGAGAATTGGAGAGGACCTCAGTTTAAAAATAAGCCTACTTTATGCTTGCAAAACCCATCTTCGATCCGTTGGAACTTAAGATAAACAGGCTGAGCACCAGAACGTGTCAAACACAAGAATGAGATTTGCACAAATCGTGTACCCGTAGAAGCAGTTCTGTATGCAATTGAAATGTTAGCAGCCAAGTCTTCCTCTCAAAAGATGGCATTCACTACTGGGTAAGATCCAGAGCAATTCTAAATATGAGAATAAGATTATAGTAATTGTGTCGAGAGAGGAATGAACCTTTAGATGGAAAATATTAATTTATCTTTGGACTAATTTTAAAACCTGATCAGCAGGTGCAAAAATGGTAAGCACCATCTCTCCAACAATCCTGAAACAGTTATAAAATACAATGCAGAAAAATGGAGCTTCACTTTAGCTCCATTTATTACTCATATCCAGGATCCAATCTGATTCCTAACCACAAGAAGAATTTTGAAGCTCAGAGAGAATCAAGTGTTGCCTAAGACTCGGAGACTCGGAAAGTCGGGGGAAAAACTTCCAAGATTATGTATCGTATGTGCAGATGTTTTCAAATCCCATATACGCTTTGTCCTCAATATCTTCAATCACGTTTGCTATGCCCACCCCACCTGTTTAGAAAGAAACAAAAGTGCTTACTACTTGTGAAGAAGAAGTTCAAACCCATATGCCGGCTGAACCATAATTAGATCAATATTATTCATGATTTCACTGTTTTAAGAAAGCTGCAAAAAGTATATGCACATATGTTCCAAAATGACACATACCTAATGATATAGCACTGACAAAAATAGTGGTAGCTAGAATGAAGATGATCAAAGATGCTCTCCCGAGTATAGCAATCACCCTTCTTACCACATACTGCCCTATAACAGCAGCAATTGTTGAAACAGCAATAAAGTACAGAGCTGCAAGAAATGTCAGACAAAATGATCACTTGTGTTTGAAAATGATAAGAAAAAAGGAATTAACCTCCTTTGGTGATCTAGTTATATTGTTCCTGCTGTTGTACTCAACTTTACTTACCGTATGGAACAGGGAAACGTTTCAGAAGGTAATATTCTACGACAGACATGGATGAGGAAAATGTCATGGCAAAGGTAGCTGTGGCACTTGACACCTGAAAGATATTAAGTTCAGTAAACTCAAGCTGTGAAATCATAAAGGGGAAATCGAATTTAAGTGAGAATATTTTATCAATGGCTTAGAAAATAAATTTCAGTTATTTTGAATGCCCTTTCTCAAATGTGGAACCAGATAGGTGGCTGCTGGATTAAATGTTATCATCAAATCACTGAATAACTCCTACGAAGTTTCTTCAGAAATAAGATGCAGTGCTTCCTTCATTACCTGTTTTCTTGAGGCTATTAAAATTTAACTGTACAAAGAAATACAAAGTACTGCCTAGTATAAATGTTATAGATTTTCGAAAAAAATATAAATATTTTTTAGACTTGAACGGAAGCACCATTTGTACCTGAGGAGGGATTCCCAGCTCCAGAAAAAGTGGACCCAAAATGAATCCTCCACCAAGACCAAGCAACCCACCAACTATACCAGCTACAAGGCCACCTGCACAACAAAGAACCAGTTGGTGCACCTTCCAATTTGTGCCTGCTTCTCCGTTTGATGCAATCACTCTCTGCCCTTTGTATAGCTTAACAGCTTCATATGAAGATGCTCCAACAGCCACTGGAATCTGAATGACAAAGAAAATGACAAGACCACTAGATGGTCTGGTGACAGATTTCAAGAATCTTAGCATCAAGCTCATAGTTCTATCATGAATGCTTGGTTCCAACTCCCACCCACGAGGCTATATTCATTCCCAATGCTGAAAATAGTATAAACGAAAAAGAGAAAAGGATCAATACATTTGATTACATTCTTATTAAGTGGTGGAAGGTACCTGCAATAGGTTTAGCACCCAGTATGCAACTGAACAAGTTGTCGTGTAGTTCTGTTTCCAACACATGATAAAACACATCAATCTAGCTCTTTGATGCTCAAACCAAGAAAAAATAACCAAGTATATGCTCGGAAAAGAAAGTATAGATATAGCTGGGAAAAAAGAAAAACCTTGGCAATTTCCAGTCCAAGGATAATAATCCATACAGCTGAAAGAATTCCAACTTCCTTCCAGTAAATGTTCTCAATAATGGAGACCTGGGAAGGTTACAGTGATCAGTCATGAAAACTATGAGTCAAGGAAGTGTCAACCATTTATTCTTACCTTCGACTTTTCAGATTCTTTGGTCTCTGACTGAGTGCCATTGCCTGGGCCTTCAGGTAGAGGTTTGTATTCGCCCTCTTCAACACCGTTACCTGATCAAGAATTCTTTGAGAAACCCAAGATATACCTTTTTTGTGCCAAAGAGAAAACGAGAGATCAACTCACCATTTGATTGCGAGAATCTGGCAGCCTCCTGGAAAAACAAGGAACAAGTAATAAGTTGACTGTTGAAGCATAAAGAAGTTCAATTCAACCTATATTATGAGCAGAGTTTGAGCTACCTTTTTTATTATGGTTTCCTTTTTCCACGTTTCAACACCCCTTAGGTATGCCTTAATTGAAGTGACTGCAGATAATCATGAACGGATAAGGGAAGTTATCCAAGAAAAACATTAAGAGAGCAATTCAGAAAATAGATACCTAGAAAGGTTATAATCAGCAAGACTGTGATCATCCAGTCAGCAAAAATCACATTGAAAGCAACTCCAATACTGATCCCTAACACCAACATTGGTTGAAACAGAAGTGCAAGGTCATAGTCAATGACAGGAAGATCAAGCGTAGGGTGTCTTTGCTTTAAATTGTAGAAAACAGTTGCGGCAGCTCCACCCATGATCATACCTGACCAAACAAACCAATACATAGAAAATTGCACTCAGGTGGTTAAAAGTAAATTCGACAAAAAGCTGTTGCAGATTTACATATCTAAATAAGAAGTGTCAAATACACAAATGAAGGAGAGGAAAAACTATATCAAACGCACAAGCTGACCGTCCAATGCTCCATTTCAAAATTCAAAGAATCAGTATTATTCAAAAACAAACTGGGAGAAACAAAATTGGAAAGTATAAAGAACAAACTGATTCATTGGATCAGAGAGCTTATGCGGAGAATTAGTCAAAACGGGCCCAAAAAATTCCAATGCATTGATATTCAAGCAGTAGACAACTTGGAAATTGATGCGACTTAAACATTCCAAGATAGAATTTTGTAAAAACTCTGATAGATGGCTGCAGGAATAATTGGTACAAGTTCAATTTCTAGACAGTTTTATTTCAATATCCAATTATCTCCCAACTTTGAATTGGCGTAAGGTTAGGCTTCTTAACAGCTTTTCAGTGACAGCAATAATCGAAAAGGAGAAGAAACACCTACGAGGGATAGTACTTACATTTTGATATTGCTGTGGATGATTTCTGATCGAACCCAATAATAAGGGTGAGCATAGGAACAAAAATACCACCCCCACCAACTCCTCCCACGGTTCCAAAAGCTGCCCCAAAGAATCCTATTATGGTACCAACAACAATTTTCCAGCCAAATTCCATTTCCTGAGAACCCAATCTCTCGTCATTAATACTTCCAATATTTTTACGGTTTAATTGGCATAATATCAACAAATTGCAAGGGGAAAAACATTTTTAGAGAAGAAAAGGGTAATTAGTAGTACAGCATTGTGTTACCCCCAAAAGAAATTCAAAAACAATTTTCGTTGTTCTCCATGTTGGGAGAAAACATATTGGAAGAAAGATTTAACTTTCGAAATCAATGGTTGGTTTGGTTTCCCAAAAGTGAGAAGAGGGTAGAGGAAACGAAGTCAACTAAACTTGTATAATCATTCAACCGAGAAACACATGCTGTTCAAGAATCATGTATAGACATTGTAAGACAATAGAAGTTGGACTCACCGGCCAAACATGCGTATAACCCAATCGGCTCGGTTGCCATAAGAAGCTCAATACTTTCGTAATGTAATCAGACTGATCAACCTCTTCTTTCTCATCGTAACTTGAAGCTTCTTGCTCCAAGCTTCCTTTTGCCGAAACAAACAACGAAGCCATAAGGAGAAAACTAATGAAAACTACTTTAATCAACCTCGAACCCCACCATTCTAATCCGATCCCAGCCATCAGAGATCTCAATTCCTGGCTCTCTCTCCCTTTCAGAGTATCAAATTTAAAAAGTAATGCCGGAACGGAAAACAAAAAATATCTAGAAAATGTCCGTCAGAACTCTAATTTAAAATCAATCCAGTTCCTGTATGAGTTCTACTCCACTTTGAGAACAATGGTTTGGTTTTTCCTTCTCCAATGGTGTGGATTGAATGCCCCGGCGTGGTGCAGAGGGGAAGATGAGATGTTGAACCCGAATGTGGGTGCCGCTTCTTATATAGTATGGAAATGCTCTGATCGCAGTGCCGTTAGTGAGAACCAAAGAGCTACTGCTGCACATGGGTCCACGAGGCCATCACGATATGACTTTTTTAAACTAAGACTTAACTGCAACTGAGCTGTGAGAGTTGGAAGGAACACTAGTGGCGATCGACCTACACACTGTCGCTTGTTGTCTCTCTCTTTTTGTTTTTAATAATTTTCCTGAGAGTTTAGATACATAGTCTTTGCTCTCTCTCTCTCTCTCGATCCATGAATGTCTTTGTTTTTTTCCATGAACATCTATGAATAAAAATAAATTGGAATATCCAGTTCATGATTCAAATGGTGAGGTGGGCCTACAATCATCGCCTATATGGTGAAATACAGTGTAAAAAAAGTTAAAAACGCCAAGAAAAATATATGAAACACGAGAATGGAAAAGGGAATCATCGGGGACTTGAAGGAAGAAATGTAAGCAAGTCTAGTCGTCTTGAGATAACGTTATTCTCTATAGCTCGTACTTGATATATACACTCCCATAACGTTACAAAGGCCCCCGTGAAGATTCTTCAATAGGTTGCACATACGCATGGTCACAATAATTATAAATTTATTTTATAAAATCTCCCTAAATTTAGCATTATTTATTTTTTTAATAAATAATATCATATATATATATATATATATATAGTTTTACCATTATTAAATGATCTAATAAAAATAAATTAATAAATTTATTTTATATGATACGTTAGATAATTTTACAAATTAATGTATTATATTAAATCATGTTAATTTATGAATTTACTTCTATTAAATTTTTTTATGATTAAAATAATTCTTAATTTAATAGAAATATGACAAGGAATCTGTTAAGATCACATGAATGTTTAGAAGGCATAATGAAAATGGGTGCATTGCGTTCGACTGAATTAAAATTCTTGAAAGGGCTCTGCTCTTCACTCCCATGATCTTGGTATAAGAATTAGCACCAAGCGGAAGTAGCTCGTGACAAAACCATAAGACCTGGATCGAGGATTAATGATATTTTTTTTTTGTTTTTTGGGTAATTTGTTTTCATAACCATTCTCAACTCATTTTATCTCATCTTATATAATTATTATAATTTTTTTAAAATTTTTAAACAAATAAAATAAAATAATTTAATTTTTTTAAATCTCTAAATAAAAATAATAATAAAATATATATTTTAATAATATTTTATTTAATTTTTAATTTTCATCTCACCTCTACTATTTTATATGTCTGAAAAAACAAACGTGGGTGAATCTGAGATCCAGGAACATACTAAACAACATGCATGTGGCTCGTGGATTAGGCAAAGCTTGGGGACCGGGAGTAGGTGGCCGATCGAGCATTGGAGGGTCATCCCTGGCCACATGGTCAACGCTGGTTTTGGTGGACATCAACAAATTTGAGTTTCCATCCCCATCAAAGAAAAATTGTAAAACAAGAAAACTCTCAAAAAAGAAAAAAAGAGTTGATAGGAGATCATAATAGACTCCTCGGTCGGGAAAAAATTAAAAAACAAAAAATGTTGAATTTATTAAAAATATATCATAAAAATAAAATTTATAAATAAAAATATTTCGATGTAATATATTAGATTTTTTTTTTTAGAAAATAAAGATTTAGAATCTATTGTAACAGATCTATCACTTTTTAACCGTAGGATTAAACCCAGAATTCCTGCAAGCTTCCTTGATGGTTTGGTTAAATGTATATTTAAAATTTAATCAATATCACACTTCTTTAAATATGCCTATTTCATTTAAATTCAATATTCACATTAAATTATCTATTCAATTTCTATATAATAATAAAATATTATTAATTTAATAATTTTTTATGAGTAATTTTACATATAATTATAAAATACATAAATTTCGCGTAATCATTTTGTAAAAAAATTAAATCTATTATTAAAAAATTAATTTTTTTTTATCATTCTCATAGTAAATAAGAATGTTCTTAGAAGATAACAAAAATATAAGAAATATTCCAACCACAAATAGATTATATAAAAGTAAATCTATAAATTGATGCGACTAAATACAATATGTCAAATTATAAAATTATTTTTAATATAAAATAGATCTAACGCATCACGTACATTAGTTTATAAATTATTATATATATTTTTTTTATCTATAGCAGTTCAAAGTATTAAGCCATTCATGGCTGTATCCCTATCATATTCTCTGATGCATTAATATTAAAATAATTGAGAAGTTGAAGAAGTACACTCACTATCGCTTATAATTGCAGACAGCACATATCATTCGGAAAATATGTAGGGTACAGCAAGTTGCGATAAAAAAAAACAAACAAAAAAACATTGAAACGGACATAACTCATCCTTATCCATCATCGGGATTGGTATCACATATTATATTAAATAAAACTATAAAAAAAATAATTATTATTTTGTTTGACCTACACTTCAGTACTGTACACTTGATCCCTTCCCATCACTTGCATTTTTCATTTTAATATTGAGATTACACCACTGGTTCGTGCATCGGGATCCAAGCCAACATATATATATATATATATATATAGAGTTAAGAAATGATATTTATAATTGTAGTTATGCAAGTAACGTGCAGTTACTTTAAAAAAAATAAATTAATATAGAACTCATATGAAAAAAAAACTAATTTTTTAATTATAAATTCTACTTTTTTTCAAAATGATTACACTACATTTACAATTCTACAACTATATATAATATTGCTTTATATAGTTATATATAATGGATTTGTCACGCCTGTCGAAGTTTTCAGCGGATTCAAATGGCAAATGCCTCTTCTTCGTACTATAAAAATTTTTTTTAAAAAAAGGTGTTATATATATTCAGTTAATTGGGATAAAAATGATTAGTTTTTATTAAAATAAATGTATTTTTATAATAATAAATAATTTTTATTTTTTATATAATAATATGATGAATTGGTATAAATTAATTTCAACTGTAGCAATTGTAAAATCAATATTCGTCTCAAAAGTTTAAACTAATAGAAATGGGTAGATTTTATTTATTTATTTTATATCTTAACGTTTCCCTTCACTTGTAGGTCAGACTCCCTCTTGATAGATAGTCCAATACATAGAATATTTAATTGAATGTGGTAAAGTGCGGAGTCATAGTTCAAACTTAGCATCTCTGTTATGATATCATGTAAAATTAACAATTGACGTAAAAACTTAAACTGATGGGAAGAGATAGATTTTATTATTTATTTTATATCTTAACATGAATGGTTGTTATATTAATTACTTTTTTCACGATATAATATATGACATAGAACTCAAGGTTTACAAAAATGCTCTATACATAAAGGAATTATATAAAAATAAATTTATAAAATAATTTGATTTTATTTATTTTGTTATATCTATTTTATAATAAAAATAATTTATAATAGAATCTATTATTATTTTGTTCAAGTAATGACTTTATATCTCTAGTATTTCTAGAACGTTAATTTATCTCGTATTATAAGAAAACAAAATTTGGTGAGGGTGAGGTGGAGCTAGGTAGCGTAACTTTATTGCTGGATACCAAACATGAAGGAGAGAAGGTTTTGACTTCGATGCACTGAACGTCGCCCGGAAATGCTCCTGTTTGTCTCCTTGATCGGCGCCCACCCACCCTACCGACTTGAATTGAAGGGTTGCAAGACACGTACGTCGACGTCACACAACTCTCCACTGTACGAAGAATATGCATGCCTTTCATGCAGATTTACAAGTAAGAATTATCGTTGAAATTTCTATTATTTTTTTAATCCAGATAATTGTTAATATGATGTCTATGACTCTATCTTGTCTTTTAAAAAAAAACATTTAATTCTCAAAGAAATACAGATCACTACAATTCTAGAATGTAATTTTTTATTTATTTTATTTTGTACGTAATCAAAGAACCATGCACATGATAGGATTCCTTAAACATACATTTATTCCCCTGGACACGAGAAGGCACGCAAGAGATCGATCAAGAAAATAAAGAAATACCAGATTCGGTTTCTTCTTGACTCGTGATTAATTCACTTATTCCTAGGTGTGTTCTTGCAGTTTGCTTTCATTTTTTGCCCTAACTTCTAGATCAGCCGCTCTGGCTTCAAGAAAAAGCCCAGAAGAGCGGTACTGTAGATCAGAAACTTCCAAACTGGCCGTCAACCCTTTGGAAGTCAGCCTAGCGATTACATGATCAGACTATAAATCACGAGAAGTATGGAGATCGAGCATATATATATGCATATCATCATCAAAATCTTGAGAATCTGGGAAAATATTTTCTAGGAATATTTTGCATTTGTGTTTGTGAGAGTAGTACTGTTGGTGGATATATTGAAAATGAAAAATTCTAAGTGCAGTCCGCACTTTGGGACTCCCCACGCACGACTAGAAACGAATCGTTTCATTAATAGTCAAAACGCTATCGTTCTATTAATTGGAGTAAAATACATGAAAGAATCTGGCCCAAAATCATCCGAAATCGTCGTCGCCTTCAGATCGAGATCGCTGTCTCCGATCCTTCATCGGCGCGGGACCGTTGTCCCCTTCCTCAGCTCGACAGGGCCGGCCCCTTCGATCAGCAAGGCAATCTTCTTTCGGATGAAAGGTTTCAGCTTTCCGTGTGAAAGCAAAAAAAAAAAACAAACTATAAAGAAATCGACAAAGCCAGCAAAATATCAACAAACGCAATACAAAAAAAAAAAAAAAAAAAGGCCATGGAAAACCTATAGAAACCTACCAGCAGAATATCAACTTGCAATAAAAAAAAAAAAAAAGGCAAGTTTTGCCATGATTTATGAACAAAACCAGTAGAATATCGAAGGCAACAAAAAAGAATATCTACAAAACCAACGAAAACTTGAAATCCAAAAAGACCAGCAGAAAACCAAAGGCAACAAAATTGACTTCGTGTAAATCTACCCATGCCGATATAAATAAATCTTCCCAATAAATCCTCACAATTCCGATATAAATCTAAAAGAATAATTAACAAAAAAACAAAAAAGGTTCGTTCAATGTTAGAGGTTTGATGTGGTCGGCGGCCAGTGGAGGAGAAGATGATGTCGACTATGCCGGACGGAGCTCGAAAAGTGACCAAAGGCGTTGAAGTTTTACGCTGGCCCGTGTTCTGGTCTGGAAGAGAGAGAACTTTGGTCTGTTGGGAGGGAAGATGAAGTTAAGGGTATTTTTGACTTTTGAACAAAATTTTAGTAAAATGATGTAAAAACCCTCCTCGTGCGCACGCAGGCCCCCAATGGGGCCTGTACGTAGCACATCCCATTGAAAATATGTGTCGAAATTAAAATGGTTGGGATGTGTTATTTATGGTTTTGAAGTGGTTGGGTCCACTTAAAGATCAGTATAAAATTTGTGAAATGTTTTTGCTTATATGTTTTATCTTTTTAGATTTTTGGGTCCACTTAAAGATGATGATGATCAAGTATAATTTGGAACGCCTCAAACATGTTTTTTTCTGAAATTTGAAGGAAAATGAAATATTCTGATTCACAGATCACATTCAGATTCAAGGAAAATATATATTCTGTTTAATTCATTCTGGGTTTGTGAGGTTAATTATATATTAATGGATTCTCAAGTACTTTAGAACAATTAAAAGGATTGATCGGGATCTGCTAGCTCATGGTACTGGTATATCCTAATATTACTGGCCGGATCATGCATGCATGCATACAAGCCAAGAGCAGCCTACTTTAATATATGCGCACATATATATATATATATATATATACATATATAATAAAAACAACACATGCAAAACACTTTATGCTTGGAATCTCGATCTGATCTGATTGAAACCAAACTAAGTGAGGGAGATTCATGTGTGAACGAAAAACTTATCAGAAGAAAACCCTTTATTCATAATTAAATATTTACGACTAAAACGAGTACTACTTGTATAAGAAATTATAAGAATACAACTGTGCATGATTTTAAATTCGAATTTAATCTTTGTCCTTGGTCGGGAAAAGAGAGCCAAAACCCTTTTAATTTATTGAGCAAATATTAATTATACTCAAGATATAATTAATTCATATTCAGTCACATCTCATGTCATATATAGTTCAAGTGCTTTCTAATTTAAATCGATATTATATAAAATTAAATTAAAAAAAAAACATTTTTTAAAATACGTTATTATCAATCAATATGCATTGGACGTGACTTTGAAATTCCTCCATTATTTATAATCAATATGATCGCAATTTGAAATATTTGTGTGACGTCTAAAAGCAATTTAATTGTACAAAATCGTACTAACGTATGAATTAAGCTTGCCTTGCTGTCTTGGGCATGTCCAAATTTTGTTGACATGTGAAGGAAACAGCATTTAACATGTGCAATTTACCATAGCTAGTAGTACTAGCTTTGCCCCACTGACAGCTGGCTTTATATATATATATATATCAGTTTCTGTATGTCCCATCTCCACTACTGGCCGCCAGTCGACAATAAATGCAGATCAAAACCGTTTAACATGAGTTGTATATTCCAAACAATTTATGTCCATTTCCTGTTAAAATTGTAGTTTTTCCAGTAAATGAAGGAAATGCCGTACGTGTAAAGTACTCGAGTTTACGGTTAAAATTACAAATCAAAGTGCACGAATACCCCAGTACATTCAACATGAATATTAACCGATGCTTCAAAAAAAAAACACATTGAGTTCTGATGCTTTGCATTCATGTGCCAAAACCAGGCCCCCATCCCATGCATTGAAGACTCATCGATATAATTAATATTACTACTAGCTGCACCCAATATCCATGTTGTCCCAAGTCATGTGATCAGCTGGAATCATCCTCAACATCATCATGTGTTGCTACTCTCTCTCTCTCTCTTTAAAAAGGGAACAATATTCATACTCGTACACTGATATATACCAATCAAACATGAGTGGGGACTACGTATAACACGTACGTACCATCATGATTTATGTATTTCAACAAACCTATTTATTGAATCTGGAAAAACTGCCCTACGACAATAATCTGATCTGATCTTATCTTTTTGTAAGTACTGACGTACAATACGCTAAACCAATTATCAGCCTCAGATCTGTATTAATTTTATGAAACCATACAAGAAAACAAACCTATTTATTTAGTTGGGCACAAGAAGAAAGAAAGAAAGAAACAAGGAAGAAAGACGTGAACATTATTTTGGCAATAAATAAATCTTGGGTAGGGATCAAGCTAGCCCGAGAGATCTAGGGTTTTATCATTAATAAATAAGTCTTGTTTGGTTAGCCGTAATTCAGATCTCTTTGTTTCACTTTATTACTTACAATATACGCTAAATATATATAAACCAGTGATCATCAGTCTCAGATCTGTATTTTATGAAAAATAAATAAAAATTAGGTGGGGCAGTTAGCATAAAGAAAAAGACATGGCCATGATGTACGTAGATGAGAAATCGAACATGCATGATTCACGCATGCATGGCCGTAGCTAACCTTCCCGTCGGTCAGTTTGACCGTTTGGCGGTGACAGATCCTCCGGTTGCTAATTGCTCTACCATGTTTTTTTTTTTTTTTTTTTTTTAATATCTACATTATTATTGTACTGCATTATGGTCCTTGCTAGCTGTCAATCGGTGTCGTGTTCTTAGTGCCTGTAAGATTTTAATCGACCAATGCGCGCGCGCATGCAATCTATGGTATACATCATGGGACCCCTCTTCTTGCTTAATTAGTATTATCACTAATTATATGAAAAAAAAAATATATTTATGATATTATTTATTGTCATCCCTTTGTTATCTTTTCTATATGTCATTTAATGATTAAATGATAAATAATATTTTAATTATCTAATATCACGTTAAAAAAAGATAGAAGGACATGAATGATATAAATGGTATATATATTCACTTCTCCTAATTATATATGTGTGTATATATATATTATATAAATTTTATGTACAGTAATTTTTTTGTATTATTTATTATATTATTTTTTTAATATAAAATAATTATTTTATTTAATCGTATTAATAAAATATATAAAAATTACATAAATATGATTTTATATAGCAGAACTCGTGTATATATACACAATATCTATCTAGTGTATGCATTAATGAGAAACGAACTTCACGCGGTTTAATTTGGCACTACTTTAATCAGCGCCTGACCCACACTAACTTTTGCAATTCACATCGGTTTCAAAATTAACGAGCGTGCAAGGTTAAGTGATTGGCATGCGGTACTCATCATGCGCAGGTGATATTAATTAATTTCTAGAAAATGGAGATTTTTTTAGTAAATATTACTAAAAAAGTAGATCCACTACAACATAATGTGCTTTTTGCGGCGGTTTTAATTTCACAGCAAACAAAATCGTAGTAAAAAGACATTTATTTGCGATGTTTTTCATTTTGCCATAGAATTCTATTGCAAAATTGAGAAATGCTGATGGAAAATTTACTGTATAATCTTTTTATAGCGATTTTAATTTCACTACAAAAAAAATTTATTTGTGACATTTTTCATTTCGCCGCATAATTCCATTTCGAAGTTGGGAAATGCAAATTACAAATTCATTATATAATCTTTTTATGGCGACTTGAAACCTATTGTGGTGGTTTTTGTCGTCGCAACAAATCATTGCACTTTTGCGGCATTTTCAATTCATCTAAGAGAGGAAAATCGCCATAATTCGCAACTTTTTATAACAACAAAATGTTGCCGTAATAAATCTACCGATAAAGGAATCTAGCTTAACAAATTTTACGGCGGAAATATAATTGCCATAACGTTTTGTAGCACTTTTTAGTTTTTTTTTTTGTGCCAAGAATTTGTCACCGGAATAAAAAAGGAATTAATATACCGTCCTTTCTTTTTTCCTCTCTCTCCCTCTGTCTCGCGCTCGACTCTCTCTCTCTCTCTCTCTCTCTCTCTCTCTCTCTCTCTCTCTCTCTCTCTCTCTCTCTCTCTCTCTCTCTCTCTCTCTCTCTCGGTTCGGCCTCCCCATTTCCAAAAAGCCCTTAACCCTCGGCCTCCTCTCTCTCTCTCGCGCTCTACTCCTCTCTCTCTTGCTTTGTTCCTTTTCCCCATTTCCAGAAAGCCCAAACCCTAACCCTTGGCCTCCTCTCCAGCTCGTCTCTTCATTTCCAAAGGGTGGAACCCTAGCCTAAATCTCCTAAAGGAGAGGGATAAATATGTGTTAAGCTTCCAAATTTTGTTTCCATTTTTGGGGATTTTGATTCTACACCAAATGGCAACCTAGGGCTGCTCTAAAAATTTTACTTTCCTTCCAGCCGAGAGTCCTCTTCCATTCCTTCAGATCACACACTTCCATTTCCCTTGTTTTGATGCTTAAATTCGCACCTTGGGAAGAAGAACAAGTCAGTTAACACTCTTAGCTCCTAAAAACCTCTTGTGGTTGGATTTATACTTAAGCAAACCGTGACATGGTATTTGGGTTTCTAAAAATCTACTGTTGGTCGACTGTGTGCAGTGGCTTTCAAATTCGAGTTCTCATTTATTTTCTCTGAGGCTTGTTTAGTTGGGTGTGTAACCGAGTAGAGGAAATGTGGATAGAGTAAAAAATCGTGCAACCATCGAGGAGGTGAAATGGAATTTTCTACCCTGTTTTCATTTCAGATATGTAACTTTGGAAAAAAAAATTGGTTATGGCTACTCATTGCCTTTTCTTGAGTTTGATTCATGTTTTGACTATATTTAACTCTTTATTTATATGTGTTAAACCAGTGGGGATGAGAACGTATTTTTTAATATCATTGTGTTCCATGCAGGATGTTAATATTGATTCTTACTTTATAAATTTTAGTACATCTATGAGAAAGTCTTAAAAATAAAAGAACTCTTATTAATATTAGTTTGTTATTGGATCAAATAGAGAAATACAAGAACAAATCATGGTTATTGGAGGATGAAACAGGGAAATTTCATATCAGGTTGGTCCTGCTCTCCAGGAAATAATGAGAGAAATTAGTAGAGATGTTAAGTTCTTTTTTCCTCTTGAAGAAAAGGGTAACTTAAGTAAAAGGTACTTAGGGTATTTATATGTGTCACTTCCTTGAAATATCTCTCTTATTCATGGTTTTTCTTGAAGTCGCTTGATTTCTTCACATCTGTTGCTGTTTATGATTTCAAGATATGACCCTAGATTTTCTAGCATTATTGTACAATGGAAAGTAGCATGTCTCATTTCCACAATTGCCTTGGATAAAAGTCTTGATTGTCAACAATCTTAAGCTGAGTGAGATAGCTGTAGATGGGTCCTGCATGTGCAAGGTAAGAGATGGTGAGACTTAGGGTCCTTCTACATTTTATTGTGGCTGGAGAGTTAGGGTCCTTCTACATTTGGTGAGAGGAGGGAATAATTGCAATTTTTATTTTTTTAATTTCCTTTTGATAAGTAACTACACTTTTTAATGACATAAAAGCATAGTGGAAATTCTTAAGTCCATGTTCCTGGGTTCTTCTTTGGTGGTATTTGATTTGATTTTGTTTTGAATTTTAATGTTTTTAGTTTTTTTTAAAGGATATTACACACATCCTATATATTCAGTATGTATATATATGAGTATTAGCTAGCTTATAGCTTGCTTGCTAGCTACAAGTCTCAATTAATTAGATATATAGCTTCCTTTCTTTGTTGGCTGCATCTCCGAAGCCAGTGTTGCAGTATCTATTCAACAGCCACCTAGATGATCGAAACCAGTCACAAACCTATCCGCAATAAGTCTCTCTCTCTCTCTCTCTCTCTCTCTCTCTCTCTCTCTCTCTCTCTCTCTCACACACACACACACACACACACACACACACACACACACACACAAGCATTTAGTTTCATTTCCCAAGACTAGGTTATAATTAATATGTGGGGTTTTGTTTCTGATTCATTCGAATTAGGAAGTAAAGAAGAAGATGATTTGGAAAGCTTGTCAGATGAAAGCATGAAAAACTCAATCAGGTTAGTTTCTCCATGGTTAGACTATGTTTTAGAGTAAAAATAGCAGAGTTTGTATAGTAGAAAGCTTAGTTTCTCCATGGCTAGACTATTATTAGAAACACCTTGTCTGCATGACCAAATCCAAGGTTGGATTTTGGATTTTCTGTTTTACTCTCTCCTTTTTTTTTAGATTGATATTTGCCTCATTTTAACAATTGATAGATTTCAATATTTTTGCTCACCTTTTCTTTGTAACAATATTAGCAAGAACATTATGTGCTGCTGAGAGTGAGTAGTTACCATAAGTTTTTGGTTATTTATGTCTCCTCTAATAATATTTCAATTATATTTACTCTTCTTTATTGTGAGTTGAGACTCATGTTACTAGTTATTTTTATTTCTATCTTTAAGCCATATTGATGACACTTGGACATAATATATATGTATATCTATGGTAACCTTGTATACGATGATAGATATATATCTTTAGTAACCTTGTATTACTCCAGTTGCAAGTTAATATCTTTAGTCTATCTGTTTAGTGCATTTTTATTTTTTATTTTTGTAAAAAAGCTTTTCCCACAAGTAACATTCGTGGGAAATAATTTTTTACAGTTAAGAGACTATTTGTGGCAAATTTCACCCGCCGGAAATAGAACCAGAGACCTAAGATTTTAATACTATTTCTGGCGATAAATTGTCACCAGAAATAGGCCCAATTTTGCTCCACTTCCATTGATGCGAATATTTTGGCAAAAGTCACGCTCAAATTGCAATAGTTCACCTGCGATTTTAGGACTATTTGCTACGACATTAGATTACAGCAAATACTAGCATTTGTTGTAGAACATGACCATCCTTAATTCCTTATCTGATGTTTGATGTGACATTATTTAATAAATATTGCATGTCGTTAACCTTGTATATATCTTAATTAAGAGAATGATCACTTCCTAGATTAATATATGTACGGGGATCGATCTTAGAATATGAAGGATCAATTGCATAATTATATGGGACTCATCACGATGCCTTCAAATATATATTTAATTACTAGCTAGGTTCTTGATATTGATCACTATTAAGAAAGAGAAATGATATTTGCATTCGTGGTTGTGCAAGCGGCGTGCAGTCGCTTTGAAAAAAATAAATTAATATGAGATCCACATGAAAAAAAAACTAACTTTTTAATCATGGACCCTAGTCTTTTTCAAAGTGATTGCGCGGCGTTTGCAATTCTACGATTATATGTAACATTGCTCATTAAGAAATATGGTGTTGCAATAATTGTCAATATAGTGCTAATCATATCCTAGTGCTACTACGTACTCATGTGATCATCTAATTCAAATATGTTACTAATTTGGTTATTAATATATTCTTTATTTAATAACAATTCTAATTAATAATTTAATTGGTTGAAGCCATAAATGAAAAGTTTTATAAGCACAAAAAAATTTCATAAATTGTAAAGTAAATCTAACGTATCATATGAAATTATGTCAATTTATAAATTTATTTTTTTATTTTTTTATTATAATTATAACACTTCAATTCTCGAAAAAAAATAAAGATGCATGTATACATACAATTAAATAATTGTCCGAACAAAAGTGGGTCATGTATAAATAAAGGTAGTAATAGGTGTTAAGCCCCGCATTTAATGCATATATATAAGTACTAGCTACTTATTATTATTCGATGATACTATATTAATATTTTATAAATATGATTCTAGAAAGAGAAATTAAAGATTCAAAATTATTAGTCTTTTTTGGAGTTACAATATTGTAGATGATCATATGGCGAGGGCATGCACATGCATGCATGCCATGCGCATCGTAAAGTAAGGGATTTAATTTATAACGCACTACAACAAATATGGCTTTTAGTGATAGATTATAAATAGTGATAGTTTTCAAACTGTGACTAAAACGTATTTACTGTGACGGTTTGTGAGAACTGTCACTAAATATTGGGCAAGAATTTCAAAACGTTCGGACATTTCACATAATACGTTCGCACGTCACAATAACGTTCGAATGTTATGTATATTTACGTGCGAACGTAAAAAAATTAGCGCAAACGTTCAAACGTTTTAACTAATTACGTGCGAACATTAATATATTAGCGCCAATGTTCGAACGTTAATGTGATAAAGTTCGAACGTTATATGTTAAATTACATAAATTAACCATAATATATATTTTTTTAATAGTAAGGTTGAGTAACGTTATATTAAAAAAAATTAAGAGTAGAAATTAAGCTACACAATACATACATTAAATATTTGTGTCCATTACATATGTCGAAAATAAAAAATAAAATATGATAAATTTTTACAAATCACTTTTAGAACTGCTAGTTTACAAAAGATCGAAACTCCTCAGTCAATGTCTCAACTTTATTGTTTAGCACATCTACATGATGTGCAAGATGTGCTACAGCCTGATCTATATGTACAATCTGTCTATCGATCTGTCGGTCTATATGCGCCTTCATATCTGTCATCATTGTATCAACCCAAGTAGGTCGCACATCTCCAGTAGATGTAATTCCAGGCTGCTGACTAGTACTCGCCGACGAGCGAGCAACATCGGCCCCAGACTCAGTTGGGGGAACAAGATCTGACATAGGACCAGACTGACGCCGAGCTGAGCCTCTCCCCTGTCCAATGCTCTGGCGTGTGTGGTTATGTCGATGGGGCTCATCTGGTTTATCACCATCTCCTCCGCTTGGAGTGACACTCCCCGGGCTAGTAATAAGCAGCTGATGATGACTCCGTACGGGAGATTATCCGTGGTAACGATGCTGGCCTTGTAACGGATCCGCTCAAATATAACAAGGGGCAAGTCAATGGGCTCACCACATGCCAAGTCAATCAGAAACTGCGCACGAGCCCAACTGAATGTGCTCTTATGTGCCACCAGGTCTAAATTTGTTGCAACAAAAATATGCAACATGCGAAAGAAAGGCAGCAGCTGATTCTGGCTGAAGGAGTTCGGCCTATCGAGCTTTGTGCGGTCCGTACCAGTGAGGATGTAGAAATCCTGGTCCCGCTCATCGTCACCAACCTCAGCAGCAATAGGATCGCCCTCGGGTTGATCTTCTTCATGACTGGGCATAAACTCAACAGGGCCCGAAGATGAAGCAGAAGCGGCTGGATCTGTGTCGAATATGCCCGGAAAAAATGCAGCTGCTATGTCACCAGCCTGAGCAGCTGTCGACTCAGGTAGTATACGCTGAATCTGGAGTAAGTCGGCGAGAACATCCGCCGAGAACTGAAACTGTACATCGCGTACACTGAGAGTATGGGATGATGCATCGTTAGGTATGGTGGTCATCCCAATGTAAAACTCTCGAACCATTGTGGGGTAAATCTTTCCCCTCAATGTGCATATGGGGCCCCAGCCTCTAGTGACGAAGACGTCTCTCAACGTTTTCTGCTCCCAGCTGAGCTCATCAAACTCATTAATGAGGATTTCTCGTTCCCCCATAACAGTTCGTGCCCCCAGTCGAGCAATGTCCGGATTGCCTCCATCCCTCCCTCGCTTCCTTGTCGTCATATACTGAGCCATATCCTGAAAATTAAAAAATACATATAAGTTATAACATTTAAAAAAAATGATTATAATCACAGATACATACGTATTATGACATATATGGATTATACAGAAAATTAAAATATCATCCTTATAAATTTACATAATTTTGCCAATAAAACTTTTAAATAATTTCACTTTTTCAATATATAAAATAATAATAATAAAAAGAAACAATATAAAAATATTTTAATAGGAAACGTTCGAACGTTATTGAAAGTACGTTCGCACGTTAAAATAGGTGCGAATTTACAAAGATGATACGTTCGGACGTTTTTATCGAACGTTTCATTCAAACGTTCGATAAAAATGTGCGAATGAGTTCATTACATCCGAACGTATTATATAAACGTTCGGACGTAATGAATTTGAACCGTCATACGTTCAAACGTTCTTACTAGCCGAAGAAGACCAACGGTTTACGTTTGAACGTTTTATCTAATGTTCTGTTAAAGCATTGGATAAAAACGTTCGCACGTAAAAATAATACGTTCGCACGTTACAATATAACGTGCGAACGTAAAGAATACCAAAGGTCATACATTCGGACGTTGTGTCGTGACGTCTGAACGTTACGACACGGAATCGCTGAGTCGACTCAGCCATCACCGAAAGCTTCGAAACGCATGTTTCGAAGCCACAAACAACCAAAATAAGCATTTATATACAGTGGAAAATGTTTTTACAGTCCTATTTTATCAATTTACTGCGAATAGTGGCCGAAAATGCAAGTTTTATAACCCGCCTAAAATTCGAAACCCACCGATTAAAAGCAAGGAAATAGAAGATGGAGAGGGCACATTACCTTTTAGTGACGGTTGCGGTGGTGGATGGCGACGGTTGCGGCGGCGTGCGTGGCGGAGAGGAAGAGAGAGTTTGAGTTTTATAACCAGTTTCGTACAAGTTATGGCCTGGAAACCGTCGTGCCTGGCCTTATATACAGTTAACGTCCGAACGTTAATTAACGTTCGGACGTTAACTGCACATGCGAACGTTATGTAGATTACGTTCGGACTTAAAATCATACGTGTGAACGTATAACTTGTAAGTTCGGACGTTGTGTTAACATGTGAACGTATAACGTATAAGTTTGGACGTTAATCAAAACGTCCAAACGTTTTAGTTATAACATTCGAACGTTTTTACACTATATATTATATTATATATATTATATAATATATTAATATAATATATATTATATTACCTATATATTACTATATAATATGATATATTATATATTATATAATGTATAATATTATATACATATAATATACGTATATTATATGGTATATAGTGTTAATAGTGTATATAACGTATATTATATACTGTTATACGTGTATATAGTGTATACTATATACTATATAGTGTTATATAGTATGTAGTGTTAATACGTATATAGTACTAGTAGTATATTATATCTATAATATATTTACTATATAATATATTATACTATATTATATAGTTATTATATATAGATAACATACTATATAATACTTATACTATATTATAGACTATAATATAGATAATATATTATATAATACTTATACTATATTATCTAATAACTATATTACTTTAATATAGTTATTAGATATACTATATTAAAGTATACTATACTAGGATAATATACAATTTTTCCTATATAATATATTATAATATACTTGTTATAACTGTAATATATAATATACTTATTATATTATAGTTATAATATAATATATATTTTATATTATTAGTTAATATAAAGTTATAATATATATATAGTACGTTCTTATATAATACTTATGTTATATAATATATATATTATAATTGGTACAAATTATATATTAATTAATATTGTATAATTCATAATTTAATATATAAATATATTATGAGGAATATACTAAATTCTAATATGTAAATAATAATATTTACGTTCGAACCTTCATGCAAAACGTTCGGACGTTATAATAAATTCGGAGGGAAATTTCCCGCTTAAACCAAATTTGCACAGTATGTTCTAACGTACTATATAAACGTTCGAATGTTATTGACGAATACGTAGGATGGAGAATCATACGTGCGAACGTACTGTATAATTGCTGGGCGGGATAATTATACGTTCGAACATTACTGCTTAAACGTTCGCACGTAAAATGAAACATTCGGATGTTCATTAATGAATGTCCGAACGTTAATTGCATAACAAGCAGAAAATAAAACTTTCACGCACAGGAAAACAGATTTATTTTTGCTTTCCTCCATCCGTGTTAGAGTGAGAGACAGAGAGAGTTTTAGATAGAGGGAGCTGGGAAGTGGAAAGGTTTGGAGAGACAAAGAGAGGTTTCGAGAGAGGAAGAGAAGAAGTGGAGGGTTATAGTGAGAGAGAGTTTACAAAGGTATAGTTTTAAGCATTAAAGTAAATAATATTTCTCATTTTTCATTTGTAATTTACATGATAATTATCAATGTTTTGTTTCATATATATTTAACTAACTAGTATTGTGTATTTTTTGAAGGATCATTTGTTATAAATTGTTGAAAAGTTGTGATTTTTGAAGAAGAATTTATTTAAAGCACAAGGTATATATACTAAACTCTATTTTTACATTTTATTGTGGATTTAATTTGTGATATAGATTGTGTTGTTTGGATGAATTAAAAAGAAAAATTATTGTTATTGAATATGTTTATTCTTAATGTGATAATGTTTTAGTATAGTGTATGTTTTTGAATAATAATTATTTGTAAATTTATGTGTCTATTTTCGTAATTTGTTGTGATAAAAGAATATATATAACAATTTCGATAAAAAATAAATAGTGTGATTATTTGTGTAAAAATAAAAATAAATAGTATATAATTTATAATAACGATAATTATAAATTATAATATTACAATTAAAACTATTATCTATATAATTAGTTAAATAACTAATATAATAAATTATCATATAGTACTAAGTGTCAATTATAAGGCATAACTATATAGTATATATAAAAATTCGTATTACTAAAATTATAATATAAATAAGTATTATAAAATAATAATTCCTAAAAATCTAATAACTCAATAATCCTAAATATTTTATCTAATAATATATAGTATAGTGTTATTTGTATCAATCCATAATAATAATTATCATGTAATGTATAGTATTAAAAAAGGATTAATAAGAAATAGATAAGTAATTATAATAATAATTACTTATTTAATAATAAAAATTATTATAATAATTATAATAATTTTGGCAATAATAGTAATAATTATATAATAACTGATAACAATTAAGTATTATCAATATATAGTATAACTACTAATTATAATCTAATTTACTATATATTATATTAAATACGAAATAAATAAGTAAAAATTGTTATTTTATGCTATATAATAACAAATAAAATATAAATGTTATCAGTAACTTATAATAGTAATTATAAGATATTTTATAGTAGTGTTATATATTATATAGCTAATAATAAGTATAATTTGTTATTAGGAATTATATAAGTCTACAAATAATTTCTAAGTGTTATCAATCATTAATAATATAAATATTATTAGTACATCGGGATAATTCAAACAATGTGCGCTAATATATTTGTAGACTTTTTTGTTAGATATTGTATAACATTGTATAAATAACCTTAGACTCGTTTGGGAATTAGTATACATTTAAGTGTACATTAATTCCTGAATTGTCCAGTGTGGACAGTTTGAGATTATATTATCTGTATTGCACATAAACGTTATTCCTACTTTGAACGTTTAGTATAAAGTTTCGGTATCTTCCTCATTTGTTCTTCGGGTATACTATTCTTAGGGTCATAATCCCTATATGTGAACATGTATACTTGGAGAACTATGGGAAAGTACTGCCGAAATTTTTACTAACGTTCAAAGTAGTAGAGTGACGGGACTTGTGCAATATGGAGAATATAATCTCGAATGGGATATGACCAACTACCTTGAGAAAGAGTACTTTGAACATGATGTATCATGACATGCATGTGTATTTAACTTTTCCATATATTACTAAAAAATTAGATGTTTTTAGAAATGGATAAAAGTTGGATGCGTTTACGTGATAGACTTGGAAAAGATTACATACCCTATGCGCATGGAGTAAGGGCCTTCATGATTTTGCAAAGGCCTCTGCTGATAGTTATGGTTACATTAAGTGTCCATGTCGAGGTTGTAAAAATTTGTGTGCGATAGGATTGGATGAAGCTGAAAGTCATATATTTGTGAATGGTATGGATTTGGGGTATACTCGATGAGTACTGCATGGTGAGCCGTATGCTGAATCAGCGGATGACTTATTCAGTCAGCGGGAAAATTTGCGGCACGTGGATGATGATTATGAGTGAGATGAGATGGAGGAGATGTTGAGTGACATTGGAGCTAGGATGTTTATGGATGAGATTGACGACAATGGCTCAAGTGGGCGACAGAATGATTCAGATAATTTTCCAGAAATGTGGGAAGATGCAAAGCGTGAGCTTTATCCAGGCTGTACAAAACATTCTAAAATGTCGTTTATTGTGCAGTTGTTTCACATAAAATCATTGTGTGGAATGTCAACTAAAGCAATTAACATGGTATTAGACTTATTTAACGAAGTGCTTCCCGAAGGATCTGCATTGCCGAAGAACTTTTATGAAGCAAAACAGTTGAGAAAGGGATTAGGGTTTGAGTATAAGTCCATACATGCGTGCAATAATGATTGTGTTTTATTTTGCAATGAGAACGAGGAGAAACAAGCATGTCCTGTATGCGGAGAGTCGAGGTGGAAGGATAAGAAAAGCGTGTCGGTTAAAGTATTGTGATATTTCCCATTGAAATCCTGGTTGCAAAGATTATACATGTGTAAGAAAATAGCTCACGATATGAAGTGGCACAAAGAGAAAAGAGTTCAAAATGATGGATTTATGAGGCACCCTGCTGACTCATTTTCGTGGCAATCTTTCGATAATCAGTATCCAGAGTTTGTGATAGAAGCAAGGAATGTGCTCTCGGACTCACAACTGATGGATTCAACCCTTTTGGAAATAAGAGTACAAGTTATAGCACTTGACCTGTAGTGTTGATTCCGTACAATCTTTCCACCATGGAGGTGCATGAAGGCGCCCAACTTTTTGTTAACTTTGCTTATCCCCGGCCCAAGATCACCTGGGAATGACTTTGACGTATATTTGCAGCCGTTGATTGAAGAGTTGAAAGAGTTATGGGAAGCAGGCGTCAGAACTTATGATGCATCCACATCAACAACTTTTCAGATGCATGCTGCGGTAATGTGGACGATAAATGACTTTCCGGCATATGGAAATCTTTCCGGCTGGAGTATTAAAGGAAAGTTAATGTGTCCGACGTGTAATAAAGAAACTACTAGTGAGTGGTTAAAATATTCTCAAAAGTTGTGTTTCATGGGTCATCGACGTTATCTACCAACAAATCATGCATGGAGAACAGAATCCGCTAAGTTTGATGGACGAGTAGAAGATAGAATTGCGCCCAGTGAGTTGTTTGAGGAAGAGATCCTGGAACAATTGGTACATGTGGCAACGAACAATTTTGGCAAAGGTCGGGGAAAGAACAAGAGAAAACAAGACGTGGCAGAATTGAATTGGACAAAGCGTAGTATTTTTTTTGAGTTGCCGTATTGGTCGTCCTGCATGTTGCGACATAGTTTTGATGTAATGCATATTGAGAAGAATATTTGTGATAATATACTGGGTACATTGATGAGCATCAATAAAAAGACGAAAGATACGATTAAGACAAGGAAAGATTTTGAGAGAATGAGAATTAAACATAATTTGCATTTACGAATGGAAGGTGAGAGGGTGGTCATGCCGCATGCATGTTTTACAATGATAAGGGAGGAGAGGATGGACTTTTGCAAATGGTTGCAAGGTGTGAAGTTGTCAGATGGTTATGCTTCAAATATCAGTAGATGCGTAAGCCATGATGACTGGAAAATTGGTGGATTGAAAAGTCATGACTGTCACGTATTTTTGCAGAAGTTATTACCGGTGGGAATTCGTGGGAAGCTAACATCTGCTATACGTGTTGTCATAACTGAACTGTGTATGTTTTTTAAGGATTTGTGTGTTCGGGTAGTGAAGTGAGATATGCTGCAGAAACTGGAAGAAGACATTGCTACTATACTATGTAAATTTGAGCAAATCTTTCCACCGTCATTTTTTGATGTCATGGTCCATTTAGCAATGCATTTACCCCGGGAGATCAGGTTGGGTGGATCGGTATAGTTTCGTTGGATGTATCCATTTGAAAGATATTTAGGTCGACTGAAGCGCACTGTTGGGAATAAAGCCAGAGCTGAGGGTTCAATAGCAGAGGCCTATATACACAATGAATGGTTAACATTTTACTCTTTATATCTTCGTGGTGTTGAGACACGATTTATTCGTCAAGAACGAAATGTTGATCTTGCTGCTCCGCCTCCTTGTGAGCTATCAGTGTTTTCTCAGAATGTACGACCTTTGGGTGCACAAACGGGTTACGATTTACTTGATACAGAGTTGGGTAAAGTTCTGTGGTACGTACTAAATAATTGTCAGGAGATTGATCACTATCTCAGGTATGTCGTTGTACAAGATTCAAATAATTCTAAAGATTATATACAACTTTAACTATTGTTATGTAAAATAATATGATAACTTATACTATACAGTGAGCACATGGACAAACTTAAGATGGAAGGCGTCGAGGATATAGTGGCAAGACACGAGTCAGAATTTTCTAGATGATTTGAACAACGTGTATGAACTAAACTCTATACTATATGTTATATGATGAAAGTTTTAACTCTAGCTAATATTTAATAAATGACATTATTTAAATATTAACTCTAGCTAATATTTAATAAATGATATTGGAACAACGTGCTCGTGATCCCGGATCAATCTCTTTTGAATTGTATGCATTGGCCCGTGGTCCATCAAACAGAGCACTTCGATACACTGCATGCACAGTTCGAGGTTATAGATTCCATACTCTGGACCGTGAACGTAATAGAAAAACTCAAAACTGTGGTGTCTTGGTCGAGGGGAGTCATGGAACAGATGATATTGATTATTATGGTGTCATTCGTGATATTATCAGATTGAAATATCTGGGGTCTATAACATATGTCTTTAAATGTGATTGGTGGGATCTAGTCGGTGGTCGGGATTCGATATATAGGGATAATCATTTTACGAGTGTCAATACTGCATCTAAAAGGTACGAAGATGATCCATTCGTACTGGCTTGTCAAGCTACTCAAATCTATTACTTGATTGATCCAATGAAAAGTGCTGATGAAGATAGTGGAGAGATAACTTGGCGAGTTGTACAAAAATTTGTCTCTCGAAATATATATGAAGTAGGAACGAGTGCAGATTACGATAATAGTGGAGATGAAGATGACACTCCAAATGTAGAGGCCTACCAGGAAGATGGAGGAGAGGGTATTAACTTATTTGTTGACCTTGGTGCACTCGAGTTGCTCCCCTTATGTAAAGATGACGTCCCACTCATCCATCTCGACCCGTCTTCATTAAATTATCATTCAATTGAAGAAAGTAAGAAAAGTACAGAAGAAGAGTCAGAAGAAGAAGACGAACAAGAATCCGGGGGGGAAGTGGATAAGGATGACGAACAAGAGCTTGATGATGATGACGAAAATGTTATACATAGAGATTCTGAAACAAACATGGAAAATACATCCGAAGATGAAGACTAAAAGTACTAAAAAGTTTTTTCATATAAAGCCATTATAGAATTTTATAATAAATATAAATTTATTCTAATAATATTTTTTTGTTATATATAATCATTTCCAAGTATGCCGCCAAAAAGACAAAGGAGAAATATGCCTCCTTCACCGAGTCCAAGTCCTGAACCCATTGAGGACTCCCCACCTGAGGAGTCCGTTCCCGAAGATGAAGTTAACATTACAGAGAACGATGCACAGTTGACACCTACCGGTAAGGAATGTTTACGTTAATACTATATATAATCAAGATATTTGTTTCAATAAATAATATATATAACCTTCAAAATTATACTATCATCTATTAGTTGATGAACAATTGGCTCGTCGCGATCGTGGCTATACACGCGGCATCTCACTTGAGAAAAATCGAAGGCATGATAAACTGAAAATCACAATTCCTGATAATTCCACTGGAGGAGTGAATGATAGTGCAGCAGCACTTTCCTCCTATATTGGCACAGTAATTCGAGCTTACGCTCCATTTTATGTGCGCTCCTGGAGAGATGTGCCGAATGAGATTAAGGAACACATTCGAAGTCGTGTGCTGGTGAGTTTACTTATTATATCATTTTTTTCACCTACATTAGTTTATCATGTTTTTAACGTAATTAATTTATAATTAGGATGAATTTGACCTCGACTTTGGTCGTAGCAAGGATTTGAGAACTGTGAATGAGTTAATGGCTACACTATTCCGACGTCACAAGGGACGATGTCACGACCATTTTAAGAAATTTGAGACGTTTGAAGAGGCTGCACAGTCCCCTTTCCAGCAAATAAAATTAGATGACTGGATAAAGTGTTGTGATCTTTTTGCCTCTCCAGAATATCAGGTATTCTAGATTTATTTTTTATAATTATTTACATTTATATTTGTTGTTTATATTATATGTATGTACATATATTACAATTAACGGTGGGAATTATTTTTGTAGCACTTAAGTTCTACAAATGCAAATAATAGATCTGCTCTGACTATTCACCATCATGCTGGTTCAAGATCATTCCATCGTCTTGCTGAAAAAATGGTAATTAATAAATGCAATAATTCATATTTTTTCTTATTATTCTTTTATATAAGTACTAATACTGTAACAGCCCGCTAGAAATTCAATTGTGAAATTTCTATTAACTTTAGGAATCTCGTGAAAACCCCATAAGCTTTCACGAATCCATTAATCGTATAGGTTTTTGTCTAACTATATAGTTAGTGTTATTATTTACTATGGTATCAGAAGTGTGTTTTTGATTATTGGAGATAGTTAGAAGTGTTAAAATGTATTATGGTTTGTGCCATTAGACTCGGAGGGTTATTTAAAATCTTATGGCGCAATAACATTTTTTCATATTTTCGGACAAAACGTCTGTTCAAAACTGTAGATATTATTGGATAAAAAGAAATATCTTGAGGTAATTTTCATGAATATTATTGGGTAAAAATATTTTGAGTTGATTTTTATAGATATTATTAGATAAAAATATCTTAAGTTGATTTTTTGTAGATACTATTGGATAGAATATTATGAGATAATCTTTTATAGATATTTTGGGTAGGAGAAAACTACACTCAACTCTCAACTCCAGCCTCATCTCTTCCATATCTCATCCATAAGTATCTCCAGCCACTTCTCCCCACGAAATTATCTTCATTTACACTTTCTATTGAAAGAATATCAAACACTCTCTCTCGGACAGCTTTTAGGAGGTCTTTTGCACACCCATTTCGAAGCTTTTGTAAGTATTTTATCATAAAGTCTCATTCATATAAGTTGTTCATTTTTTATTCTAGTTTACATGGATATCTTATTTGCCCCATTTGAAAATCATTTGGTCAGTCAAATATTGTATAAACTATAGAAAGGTCATTCTGGGAGATAAACTGGAGAATATGTTATAGTTTGGAGTTTTTGACCAAGCTAATGGATAGATATTGGTCCGAAATTTTTATGGAGTATTGTTAACATGTATATGTGACTATTGGTTGAGGATTTTTGCATGATTAAAGGTTTTGATGAAAGATTTTCTTAAATTTAGAAACTTAGAAACTGGAAGAAGAAAAACAGTTTATGTTTTCAGAAAGTTTAACTCTTTGGTGGTCTAAACCTATTTTAATGACTTTAATAATTTTATTGGAGGATCCAAAGTATCTTATATACATGTTATATTATTATTTTGAAAATATTTGATGTTAGTTTCAAAAATATGAAATTTTATGCAAAGAGATATTCAAATAAGCCAAAGTGTGGATATTCTTGGCTAAATTTATGTTTTGGTTAAATTCTAACCATGTGATCTTGAATTAGAAGCTTATATATGTTTTAGGACATCTTTTTAAACCATGTGATGGTTTGGTTTGAAGATCATATATTTATAAGTCATAGATCAAGAGATTTATCAAAACTAGTTGAGGAAAAAGTTTCTGTTTTTGGACTAAGTGTAAAACCAAAAACTCCAAATGTTATTTTGTGATTTTGGTGACTTTAGTTTGATGATTTAAAGCATGGTTGATGTTAGGATGATATTATGAATATGTTAGAAGTAAGATTTGATTTTTGAAATTCTTGGAGATGTTTTGATTTAAGGTCAAAACTTGTGACTCAAGTGCTTGGATCTTTTTACAAAAAGGTTTGGTGTTAATTATTAGCTTTTTTCTAAATGGATGTTTTAAGTATGGTTTTGAACTTAGGATTGGAAGATGTTTGTTGCAAAATTTTGGTTTAAGCATGAGTTTTGAAGTTGGAAGGAATTGCAACAAAAATCAAGGGAAATGGCCTATGGATGTTTCGGCCATAGTGTGTTCTTCATAGTTGTGTTTTGTTTTAAATTTTTCTGAGTTGATATTTAAGTTTAGGACAAAATTTACATGAGGAATGTAAATTTTGGAAACTTTTGGAGTTAGTATGCAAAATCCTAAAGTTATGGGTAAAACAGTCATTTTTCCACATGTAGAGAGTAAAATGAAAATTTTACTCTTTAAGTTAATATTTTCCATATTTTAAATTATTAGTGATTTAGTTCTAACTTTTAGAATCACTAATTACAGTTCCTCGTGGTCGCACTTGAAGTTTTATAAGAAACGCGGAGATCGAGGTAAGTTAGCTTTTAACTTACTAGCAGTCTACTGTGTATGTGTGCTAAATAAAGGAACTACAGTGTATGTATGTGTGTTATCATATATGTCATGCCATGCCAAGTTATCACCTAATTGTCTATTATACAGAATTTATTCTGTCATAAATTTTTATCTATTACATAATATATTCTGTCATGTATTGCTGTACATTACAAGTACATCATGCTAAGTATGTCATCTATTACATGTATGTCAAGTCATGTAATATTCACTGTTGCAAGTATGTCATGTTAAATATGTTGTCTATTATATGTTTTGCCATGTTACGAAATATTTCTATCTCAAGTTGGTCATGTATTTCAAGTTATGTTCAAGTCACGTTATGTTACGTCAGGGTTTCAGTCATTTCGTATTCCAGTCACATTTCATCTTAATTATTTATGTATGGGGTCACAGCAATTGTGATGCATACACTACGTGAGACACAGCAATTGTGACACGTAGAATACATGGGGCCACAACAACTGTGGAGTGTATATTTAAGCAGTTAAATAATAAGTTTCCGTAGAATACATGGGGCCACAACAACTGTGGAGTATGTATTTTTCATGTTAAGTCAAGTTTGTGTAGAATACATGGGGCCACAACAACAACTGTGGAGTATGTATTTACACGTAGAATACATGGGGCCACAACAACTGTGGAGTATGTATTTTTCATGTTAAGTCAAGTTTGTATAGAATACATGGGGCCACAACAACTGTGGAGTATGTATTTACACGTAGAATACATGGGGCCACAACAACTGTAGAGTATGTATTTTTCATGTTAAGTCAAGTTTTAGATCAAGTTCATGTCAAGTCAAGTTCAGTTCATGTTTCAATTTAAGTTATATCAATTATGCTATGTTGTACGCCAAGTTATGCTTTAATTACTTATGAATTTGATTATGCATTTATGCTTTTACTGTCATCCATGCATCATTAGTTTGTGTGGAAGTTTTTTGTTAACTTACTGAGATTTGTAATCAAATCTCACTTTGGTAGTCCCAACTACCATTCCCCCCAAATGGTAGATCTTGTTACAGGACCTGAAGGAGAATCAGGAGCTGATCAACTAGACACAGTTGACTAAGCGACGGTGCGACGTCAATGTTAATATAGTAGTTAACGTAAATTACTACTTGTACAATGGAGTTGCATCTTTAGTACTTTTTGGATCATAACCATTTTGGACTAGTGTTGTGATCTATTCAATGGGTCTTTATGTATAAAGTATGTTTTAAGCATTTGGGATATTTTCAATTTGGTGCATAGTATTGCTAAAGAAAAAAATTATCCGCTGCGAGTATTGCATGATGTTAGATGCATGTTAGGAACATTGTATCTTATATGTCATGAACGGGGGCAGGTAACCTTGTGTTGCATGTCTCGACGCTTCAAATGTCCGTCCGATCCCAAACGAAATTTAGGGGCGTCTCAAATACTGTCTTTTTCAAATTGCTAATGTCGTTTTCTTAGAAACGTGATGATCCTGAAAACTTTTCTCTCATTCATGTCTATGCTGCTGCTCACACCAATGAGCATAGTGAGTGGATGGATCCTGCAGCTGCAATTAATTATGTAAGCGGTGTTCCTTTTGTTAAATATATTATGTAACATGTGATTAAATTATTTTTTATTTGTATTTCTTTTAATATGTTACAAATTGTGTGTTTTGATCTTTCAAACTGCAGGAAAAAATGATGGAGATGCAGTCAGCTTCTGGGGATTCCTCTCCTAGTGACTTGGACATTTTTTCACAGGTGCTTGGGCCCAACTTTAGTATGGCAAGAGGTTTGGGAAGATCTTTCAAGCATTCCGGTTCATCTTCCTCAATCTCATCGACATCACAAATTAATAATCTTACCAAAGATTTAGAAGCTGCACGACGCGAGAATGAGTATATGAGGTCTAGACAGCAAGAGTTGGAGTCCCTCTTAGAGCGACAGTCTCATTTAGAGACTTGTTTGCAGGACCAATAAAGAGACCAGGAGGAAAGAATCCGTAATGAGGTCCAAGAGCAAGTGCAGCGGGAGATAATGCTGCAAATGGAGCGTGTTATGTCATTGCAATAGAATCGTGTTGGGCGAGGAAAGAAAAAGAAATGAATTTTATTTCTGTATTATGTTTTTAACATCTAATTTGAAAACAGTTTCAAACAATATTGGTTGTGAAATATGTACTGTAATATGAAACAATTGGTTTGTTTATTAAGTGGATGAGTTTAGCATTTCTGATATGTACGTTCGAATGTAAATAAAATACGTTTTAACAGAATTACATGTTCGAAAATACATTCGATCGTAATCATACAAAATAGTAACAAAACGTTCAAACGTTTAAACCCAAGTTAAAAAACGTTCGAATGTCAAAAAAGTTTAACGTTACAAAAATCCAAACGTACACTTTACGTTCGAACTCTACTCTCTTAACATTCGAATTAACGTCCGAATGTTATGATACAAACGTTCGGACATTATTTCCTTTTCGTTGGATTCATGATTCGAACGTAATGTTCGCACGTATAAACGTTCGAACGTTTACATTATACGTCCGAACTATAATCAACAAACGTTACATTTTCTCGTTCGGATGTCAGCTCGTCTTTTTTACATTCGAACGTATAATTTTAAGTTCGAACGTTATATTCTGTGACAGATTCTAACCGTCACAGAAAATAATACGTTCGAACGTTATTTCAAACGGCACATCCCCAACCGTCACTAAAAATATTTTTAGTGACGCTTGTACAGTAAATTGTCATCAAATGTAATCCGTGACGCACATTACGTAACAGTGGTGGTGACAGTCAGAAACCGTCACCAAATATATTTCGTGACGTTTTTTCTATTTCTTGTGACAGTTTTATCTGTCACTAAAACCTATTTTTGTTATAGTGACGATTATTGAATTTTGAAGAAGTTAAAGAATTCATAGATCATCGTGATGCATGCATGGGTATAGTTTTTTAATTTGACATATAACCTTATAATATAATAACATATATTATTTCTTATTTACTATATATATATATATATATATCTCTTTTTTGTCAGTTTTCTGGGTTTGCATGGACCTATATCTAGTTACTTGCAACAATTTTTTTGTGTCCACGAACGCTTTCCACATATATACGAGCAATATTATATATTGAAGTTGCATCATGTCAGTTGGGACGTCGTCGTAGGAGGCCTCCGTGGACATGATCAATCTGCATCAATCGATCATCAATAATGATGATGACATATATTATAAGAATATTCCTTATATATATATATATATATATATCTTCTCATCAAGTATAAGTTATTATTTCATAAATTGGATATTGTTCTCTATCCGCATGCCTAGCTAGCTAGCTGCATGCTCTTATCCAAATAAAAAGAAATTGTCAAATATATATTATCATTGGTAAGCAGTAGCTTTCACATACGTAGGAATTAATTAAGGGTTAACCGTCATGATCATGAGAACTTAATTATTGTAAGATTTTGGAGACATTTGTGAATTACAAATAAGCTAAGAAGTGTTACGACTATAAAAAAATTCAATAAAATTAAATTCATAAACTGATATAACTTTATATTATATTTTATATATACTTTACAATAAAAATATTTTTACAATCTAACGTACCATATGAAATAATATAAATTTGTAAATTTACTTTTATGAAATCTCTTTATGACTAAAACATTTTTCATCACAAATAAGTTAATTCTCAAGCCAAGATTGTAGGCACAATCTCTCTCTCTCTCTCTCAAAAGTACTTATCTTTCTAGCTAGTTTTGGTAGTTCTTTCGGGATCGAAGTACTTTATTTATGGATAAATATAGTGAAAGTAAATTTATAAATTAATGTTTCATCATGTAATACATCATATTTACTTTAAAGTAAAAATAATTTTATAATTAGAAGTATCATATTAAGACACGTCTATTTATAAATTTATTTTTATTATATCTGTTTGTAGATGAAAACATTTCACATTGTTCTACCACGTAATTAGGTCATTGAAAGCGTTTTAGTTATGATACCTTTGTAAATAAAAGAAATTTATAAGTGCTCATGTTAGAGATAATTTTTAATAAAATATCATATTGATATTTTTTTTTAAAAAAAAATTTATTTAGTAATGAATCTATTTCAAGATAAATTTGTTTTTCATAATTATTATTTCTAATAAAGTGATTTAATTCCCATTTCTTATTTTATTGTTGTTCTAATCAAGTGTGTAGTCATTATGAGCATTAATAATGCTAACAACAAATTTTAAATCGACAAGTTTCATCATATAAATCTTAAAAAAAAATAAATAAATCTTTTTACACTTTTTAACAGTAAAATTATTTAAAAAAAAAACTAATCGATTAGTAATGAACTAGTAAACTATATTTTTTGTTAATGAACTAATCGATTAGTTTACTAGTAATTCTTTAATTCATTATTTTCTCGTCATTATAATAAAAATATAATAATTAAAAAATAGTAAATACAACTTATGAGTAGATCGATTTATTTATAATAGAAAATTTTTATTTATCATATTCTTAATTATCATACATTCATAATCTTCTTATTTAACATTCAATAATTGAAAAATAAATAATAAATAATTTTATAATTATTTAATAACACATTAGACTACCATAAAAAAATGATTACAAAAATGATATATATATAGGCTTATAACATCTCTCTTTGCGACTACTTTTATCTATTAAATTAACTTGTAAAGCTCATTGAACCTCATTGAACCGCAAAGAGTCAAAGATGATGAAGTAATTACTTGACGTCGCAACTAATTTTCCATGAAACTTTTGAAGCTGATTAAGAAACAAAAGTCAAAGAGGTAAAATTGAACTACTTTTCCGAAGCTGGGCGGCCGGAGGTTTGGATCATAAAAATATAAAAATTATAATCTTATTTAATCATTATAATTTTTTAAAATTTTTATATAAAATATAATAAATAATTTAATTTTAAAATCTTTAAATAATAATTTTATAAAAAAAATATTTTAATAATATTTTATTTTATTTTTATTTTTATTTTTTTCAATTTATATCATTCCAACTCACTTTATCTTTCATTTGATTTATTTTCACAAACTATCTCAATTGAACTCATTTTATTATTATAATTTTTTTAAATTTTTATATAAAATAAATAATTTAACTTTTTCAAATTTTAAAATAAAAATAATCATAAAAAAATATTATAACAATATTTTATTTAATTTTTAACTTTTATCTTAACTCATATATGAAAACAAACGAGACCGTTTGAATTCTCATCTCATTATTACAACTTTTTTAAATTTTTATATAAAATATAATAAATAATTTAATTTTTAAAAATTTTTAAATAATAATAATATTAAAAATAATATTTTATTTAATTTTTATCTAAAATTATTACAACTCGTCTCAATCAATGAAGTCCGAAAAACTCATATCGTGAGCTTCGTCGGAGTGCTTTTGTCACTGAGTACTGCAATCATTGTGCATCTTTTGTTAACATTAACCACCCGTCAAGCAGATTGTTAATAATATTTAAGAGCAAATTCCACCCGGAGACGGGCTCCAAATCTCTTCTTCCCCTTCGCAGCTACCTTTCACCCAGCCGGGATCTACAGTCCACACGATTGAAGGAGGAAAAAGCCAAGCTCGCTCTTTCTCTCTCTTCCTTTCACTCTCACACACATACAGTACAAAACCTACCAAGGGTAAAGCCTTAAAGAGATGGCCCACTAGAGTCATCGTTTCTATCCAAGCATTTATATTTAAGCTCGTACCGAGTCGATAATTTTTGGAGCACAAATTTAAACAAGAACCCAGTCAAAGCTGAAACTCGATCTAGTTTTGCTCTTCCACCTCTGTTTGGCCTGAAAGAGAGGCAGGGTGGCTTCTGGGTGTTTTTTTTTTTTTCGTCTTAAATTTTATACTGTTTTCAAAGCATACTAGAACTTCATGTAAGAACTGGGTTACAGTTAAAATTCGAGTTCTGACTGATATTTGTAGATTTGTGGGTTTCTTCACTTCTTCCTTTTTGAGTCGATAATCTGAAGGAGACGGAGCTCGGAAACGAAATATCCGATGGCTAGGATCAGATCAGAATGGCGGGGTTCGAGGTTGATTGAAATATTTGCGATTAGTTTTCTCATGGCTTCGTTGTTTGTTTCGACAAAAGGAAGCTTGGAGCAAGAAGCTTCAAGTTATAGTGAGAAAGAAGAGGTTGAGTCTGACTATTACATTATGAAAGTATTGAATTTCTTATGGCAACCGGGCCGATTGGGTTACACACATGTTTGGCCGGTGAGTCCAACTATTGTTGTCTTATACTGGTTTTTTGTTTTGAATCACACGTGTTTGGTTATTGATTACATGTTTTCTTGATTCATTAACATGTGCTTCTTGATTGACTGATTGTCCAAATTGAGTTGATACAGTTTCCTCACCTTTTTGGGGAGCCAAAATAATAATCTTTAATTCAAAATTTAAATTTCTTCTTCTGATATGTTTTCTCAAAACATGTGAACAACGAATTGTACGTTCTTTTGGGTGTAACACAATGCTGTACTTACTAAAGTACCTTACTCTTTACTGAAACTATGTAGTTTCTTTTGCCTTGCAATTTGTTGATATTATGCCAATTGATGGTGAAAATGTTGGTGGGATTAATTCTGAGAGATTGAGTTCTCAGGAGATGGAATTTGGCTGGAAAATTGTTGTTGGTACCATAATAGGATTCTTTGGGTCGGCTTTTGGAACTGTGGGAGGAGTTGGTGGGGGTGGCATTTTTGTTCCTATGCTCACCCTTATTATTGGGTTTGATCAGAAATCCTCAACAGCAATTTCAAAATGTAAGTCCTATCCTCGTAGGTGTTTTTTCCTCTTTTCGATTATTCCTGTCACTGAAAAGCTATTAAGATTTAAGAGCCTTGCGTCTATGCAGGGTTTGGATATAGTTGGATATTGAACTAAGACTGTCACGAAAAAAAACTTGTACCAATTATACCTGTAGCCATGGATCTGAGTTTATACAAAAATCTACAGTGGAATGTTGGGGTTGCATCAACTTTCAAAATGTCTACTGCTTTAAATAATAATAGTAATAACAACAACAACAACAACAATCACAACAACAACAACAACAATAATAAAGCCAAATAAAAGATGCCTACTGCTTGAATAAGTTGAATATCAACGCCCTAAAATTTATCGGGCCTCTTTTGACTAATTGTCGGCATAAACCTCCTGACACGGGGAATCAATTTATTCTCTATACTTTCTGATTTTGTTTCTCCTAGTTTTTTTTTTGAGTAATACTGGTTTTTTGAATTTTGAAAGGAGACAGTGCGCTATTAGAGCCTTGTGTGTTGGCCGTAGTTCTTACTTTCTTTCTTTTGTGTATTCTATACTCTTATTTGGTCACATCCCACGTGTTAATGTACTCCAACTCGTTTTCTAGTGTACTTTTCACCATTCCAAAAGGGACACCTGAGGGCAATTTCCCATGTTTTTTTTTGTTTGGTCAGGTATGATCATGGGTGGAGCTGGCGCAACTGTTTTCTACAATTTAAAGCAAAGGCATCCTACACTTGACCTGCCCGTCATTGACTATGACCTTGCACTTCTGTTTCAACCAATGTTGGTGTTGGGGATTAGTATTGGAGTTGCTTTCAATGTGATTTTTGCCGACTGGATGATCACTGTCTTGTTAATCATCACCTTTCTAGGTATCCATTGTTTAAATTGCCATATCTGAATGTTCTTCTTGGACAACTTCCCTTATCGGTTCATGATTATGTGCAGTCACTGCAATTAAGGCATACCTTAAGGGTGTTGAAACGTGGAAAAAGGAAACAATAATTAAAATGGTAACTCAAAACTCTGCTAATATTCTAGGTTGAATTGAAATTCTTTATGCTTCAGCAGTTAACTTCATACTTGTTCCTTGTTTTTCAGGAGGCTGCTAGAGCCTCACAATCAACCGGTGAGTTGGTCTCTTGTTTTCATCTTTGGCACAAACATGTATATATTGGGTTTCTCAAAGGATTCTTTGGTCAGGCTGACAGGCTAGCTTGTTCTTCAATCAGGTAGCGGCATGGAAGAGGTCGAATACAAGCCCCTTCCCGAAGGCCCTGGAACTGGCACTCAATCAGAGACCAAGGAATCTGAAAAGTTAAAGGTAGGAATACATGGTTTACACTTCCTGGACTCATGGTTTTCATGACTGATTTATGTAACCTTTCCAGGTCTCTATTGTTGACAACGTTTACTGGAAGGAAGTTGGAATTCTTTTTTCCGTATGGGTTATTATCCTTGGACTGGAGATTGCTAAGGTTTTTTTGGCTATATGCTTACAGTTCTTTATTAGAGCCAGTACCTTTTTGCTTAGCTATATGCTCTCAGTTTTTTATTAGAGCCGGTACTTTTTTGTTTGATTCACGCATCATTGAACTACATTGATGGGTTTCTCTTGTCTTGGACACAGAATTACACAACTACTTGTTCAGTGTTATATTGGGTGCTAAACCTATTGCAGGTACCTTCCACAACTTCAATAAGAACTGAAAAAACTCTATATTGTTTTTACCAACATTCTATATTCAGTATTGGGAATGAATATAGTCTTGTGGTTGGGAGTTGGAACCAGCCACACCGAAAGCTTGATTATAAGATTCTTGAAATCTGTTCCTAGAGCATCATAGTGGTTATTTATTTTCCTTGTCATTCAGATCCCTGTGACCTTTGGAGTCTCTGGTTATGAAGCTGTTAACCTGTACAAGGGGCGGAGAGTGATTGCATCGAAGGGAGATGCAGATACAACTTATAAAGTGCACCAGCTTGTTCTTTATTGTACAGGTGGCATTGTAGCTGGTATGGTTGGTGGGTTGCTTGGTCTTGGTGGAGGATTCATTTTGGGTCCACTTTTTCTGGAGCTGGGAATCCCTCCTCAGGTGCATTTGGTGCTTCCGTTCAATTCTCAAAAATATTTATGCTTTTCAAAAATCTTAACATTCATGCTAGGCAGTACGTTTGTATACACCAAATATGATGCCTCCAGAAAACAGGCAATGAAGAAAACAAAGCATCTTATTTATGAAGAAATTAACTAGGACTTTCTTCAGTGGTTAAATGATAAACTTCCAATCCCCCATCCATCTTTCTGATTCCAGATTTGGGAAAGGACATTCAAAACAACCAAAATTTATTATTTATTTTCTATGCAATTGATAATATTCTCACTTCAATATGATGTCACAACTTGTGTTTACTGAACCTATATCTTTCAGGTGTCAAGTGCCACAGCCACCTTTGCGATGACATTTTCCTCCTCCATGTCTGTTGTAGAATATTACCTTCTCAAGCGTTTCCCTGTTCCTTACGGTAAGTAGAGTACCACAACACGAAGAAAAATTAGATTACCAAAGGAGATTACTTCTTTTAATTATTATTTTCAAACACAAGTGATCATTTTGGCTGATATTGCAGCTCTCTACTTTGTTGCTGTTTCAACGATTGCTGCCATTATAGGGCAATATGTGGTAAGAAAGGTGATCGCTATACTCGGGAGAGCATCTTTGATTATATTCATTCTGGCCACCACAATTTTTGTCAGTGCCATATCTCTAGGTATGTGTCATTTTGAAACACATCTGCATAAAAAAATGTATGTGCGTATACTTATTGCAGCTTTCTTAATTAGAAGAGTGAAATCATGAGTTCATCGGTCATAATATTGTTCAAATCATAAATAATATCGAGCACTTTTGTTTTTCAAAACAGGTGGGGTGGGGATAGCAAACGTGATTGAAGATATTCAGGAGAAAGCGTATATGGGATTTGAAAACATCTGCACATATGATGCATAATCTTTAAAGTTTTTCCTGAATTTCTGAGTCCCCGAGTTTTAGGCGGTACTTAGATTTGAAATTCTTCTCATGGTCTGTAATCACATTGGGACCTAGAGACGAGTAAAATGGAGCTTAATAACGAACATCTCAAATTTCAGTTCCATTTTTCTGCTCTGTATTTTACAAGTTTTCAGAATAGTTGGACAGATGGTGCTTTACAGTTCCACACCAGCTGATCTGTTTCTGAATTAGGTGAACTGCAGATTCATTGAACTTTTTAAATTGTTTACATCCCTACACCAGGGATCCAGCAACCCTTTCTGTAGGAATTTATGCTTTTCAAACATAAACTATATTGCTGTGGAGTTCTGAAAATCATAATTCCATTATTGGATGGGAGTGTCGTGATCACCTTAATGATAGCTTCTTTATGCTTGTATGCTTTTCGGAAACTTTTGGCTACAAATGTCTGTTTCCTCGGATGTGTGATTAGCTTGTGGATATGGTTAGTGTCAAAAGAGAGTAGCATTTTCAGCTTTGTGAAGGTTATGGATTCTCAACACATGCCAAACACTTCAACTGGTGAAGGTCATATGATTCAGACTGCCTATATTATTTCTGTATTTTGAACTTTCAAATCAAAACAAGAATCAATATCAAACTAACGCAGAACCTAAAAGTAAGGGAATGATGATATAAGCATCAGCGTTCAACTATTTGTTTCCAGACGTAACTTTTGGCGATGGGGCGAAGAGATGAGCAGGGTTGTTTGGTTAATGGCTGTGGGCAAGGATTTCTTAGGGAGTCAATGACATTGTTGCTTTTTCTACACTTAACAAAACCACGATTTCAGCAAGAAGCAGTTTAGGCACAAATGTCTAGCCAGGGTTGTACATACGCGGTTCATTAGCTTAACACCAACCTGCAATGGAAAGTGGCTGAGCACTCGAAACCGTCTGCAACTCGGACGGCCCTCTTGGTATCCGTGGTGTGTATGGTGGTGGTATCCCGCTTTTATCCCCAACCCTGACTAAATGAGCAGGAAAATAAAGAAACTAAAGATCAGGAAAATAAGAAAAAAATATAGTTGCAAGTACAATTGTGCACTAATATGTGCCCCAATCTATTGTAATTGGTTAAAAAGTAGATTTTATTGAAAACATTGTTAATTTAAATTTTAAATATAAAAGAATCAGTATTGATACGTAGATTAGTGGGCAACTTTACTTGTACGTAGCAAAACTCGAAAAATAAAGAAGCAACAGCAAGCCAAACGTTTGAAGCAGCAAATGCACGGTAGCACAGGGACGGGGTGGTAATAAGGCTGGCCCTCTAACCCATGGCCAGCAGCCCTCTCCCCAGAATTCTATTACAAAAAATAATTCAGAAACATTTTCTTGATGAGTCGAGATTTTGGTATGTTTACTTCACTATATTTTACTATAATTCATCTTTCATGACATGATCTTTGGCTCTCAAATGTTTGTTGTTAGATGCCGCAAAATCCTTCAAACTGGATTTTGTAGATAGCTTGATCTGCATGCACAATAGATTACTTCCACCAATTGGCTAGCATACAGATAAGTATAAACATAAAAATATCGGTAGATTATGAAATAATTACCGGATTTGCTTTATCTTTTGAAGGGTAAAAGAATAGCGTTGGAAACTCATCTACCTGCAATAATATCAGACAATAACAAAGGCATAACCCCATCAGCATCATCACTTCAGCGTTACTCCATATCCCACGACTTCAATGGAAGACCAAAAAAATGTCTCCTCATTAAAATTCAAGTGATTCTAAATTACTGGGGAATACTGCCCCCTTTTCATTCCAATATTAAGATGAAAAATACATTTTTGCAGGTGAAGTTTTTACAATAATCATGGGGTGATTTCAAATTTCAATTGCACTAAGGTCAATGAAATTTAAAATAAGAAAAAAAAGAAGATAATAGGCTCAAGCAAGCGCCTTCAGCATTTAGATATCAAACTGTACATGAATAGAACTAAAAGCATGAAGAAACGATCATGAGTTGATCGGAAAAGCAACAGGCATAACCCATTACAGGGCATCCATATACCACAATAAATTTAAATGAATAAAAGGAACTTCTAACATTTCCTTTTTCTCCAGCCATTTGAAATATATTTCTTCTGTCTTTTACAGCATTTGAGTAAATTTGATCAAAGTTGTAACTTTGAAAATAGTTCAAATTGTCAAAGCATAATTGCAATGATAATAACACTAACCTGCAGTTTTGGGTGTTCATTAGCAGAAGCATCTATCCTTGAAAATACGAGATTATCCAAACCTTTGAAGTGCTTAGCCAACTTTTCAACATGCTTGCTAGTGGTTTCACAGTTGATGCACCATGGCGTGTATACCTGTTCCCAGAAGAGAATATAAGGTCTTTTAGGGATAGAGTTTATTAATCTCCTTCTCTAGAGAAATTTTGAAACCCTAGCTGCTAAAGGAATTACAGCTAGTGTGCTGGGATTCTGCTACCAAGAAAATGCTCGGCACAATCATATAGGGAGCACCAGAATATTACCATGTAAATGTAATGAATTCTTGTCAATAATGTGGGGGATTGATTTCCTACATTATTAAAAGTAGCTTCCTTGCAGTCTTATTATCTAATGCTAGGCAAACGTGTGTACTAAAGCACTACAATCTATAATTTTGGAAACATGGAACTTTGTTCCTATGAAGCCACGTCATCCACTTTCCATTATAAATGAAATAATATAAGAGAGTAAGTTAAATTTCTCCAATGAAAGATAATATAGCTAATTAAGTTAGTAATTTACATTTAAAGTAGTCTTTTAGTATTTCTAATGTGTTTATTTTTTAATTTTATTACTTCGTGTCTTTTTACTTTTGTAACAATGGATGCATAAACATTATTGAATTTTATAAGAAGTTAAAGAGTCAATAAATTATTACTCTTAATGGCTAAGGTTACTTCATCCCTCATATTTTTTTTATAGGTACTTCATCACTCATATAAAGAGCCTTTACTTCCTCTCTCCACTCAAGCAAAGTTTGTGAGGTTTCTTATCACTAACATAGAAACAAAGCAGTAAGGTGAGAGGAGATCAAGTTACTCAACCAAATTTTGGAGATCAAGTTCTATTTATTGTATATCGGCCGAAGGTATGCTAACTTTTTTTTTACATATAATAAATTTAACAATTCCTGCCTTTGCGCAGGATTATGACTCTTGATTATGAATCACAATAAAACATGCTTTAACTAATGGCACGCATACAACTTTCTGTTTATGATTTTACAATCTGTTTATAAGAAAGATTATTTCCAACAGAACTTCATTTTCAATTAATACAATGGACTTAGATGTCATGAGCAAAGGAAAAATAGCTGAAAGGCACAAAAATGTCAAACCTCTAGAAGAACATTCTTGGGACTGCTCAAAACCAAGTCATCAAATGTCTTTCCTACAATGATCTGGATGCTTGCATCCTCCTGCAATTTTCACAATTGCAAAGAAATTCTGAGGATCACCATCATTTGTAGTAGATAGAAAATAACATTAAACAAATATTTTGAAGTTTTATTGTTCATACATATGTCTTGAAATTAATCAAGTCTGTCATCTTATGAACAGAGCTTAAACAAAAATGTCTGACAGCATTTTGATGAGTTTTTGTTTATGCATTTCATGACAATTATGACAATAAATTATCTCAGCAATTTTCTCAATGGCCTAATGACATTACCGCATTGCACTAATTGGCTGAGGGGTAAAAAGAAAGCAACGAAAAATATCCCTAAAAGGACAGAAAAGACAAATGAAGATGAGTTTTTGTTTATGCATTTCATGACAATTATGACAATAAATTATCTCAGCAATTTTCTCAATGGCCTAATGACATTACCGCATTGCACTAATTGGCTGAGGGGTAAAAAGAAAGCAACGAAAAATATCCCTAAAAGGACAGAAAAGACAAATGAATCATAGTCATGCCTTGCAACTATTCTAAATCATCTATTCAAGGAAAAAACTAAGGATGGTCCAGGCTACAATTGCATATCCATGATCCAAAATAAAATATAAAGATAGAAGACACTCACATTGTCTGGTATTGGCTGTGATTTGAAGTAAGGAGAGAGAGTACCATCCAGGAGCCGTATGCAAAACTCCTAAAATAACCCAGTTCAGATTGACATTATGGTTGTCTAAGCTGATATCCATCCAAAGGTTAAATATAATTATAATAAGAAAAAAATGGTACTTCTATGTTGGTGGGGGTCAGGGGTCAGATCTGACTCTAACAAAAACTTTGAGCTGATTCTGTTATCAAATGCAGTCACCTATATGAGAAAAAGAAAAAAAAAATGAAACCATAAGGTCATTATAGTCTCATTTAAAGATTTTTCAAGAAAGAAGAAAATGTAACAATAAAACCCCAGAAAATAATTAGTTGCTAACTGGAAAACTAACCACAGTGTTCTCTGCTTCTTCAAGCCCAAATAAAGTTAAGAAAGGCTTTGCAAGATTCTCATCTGAAATGTCTATATATATAAACATTATCTGCAACAACAAACTTATCTTAGAAAATCACACTTAAAAAGGTTAGCTAATTACAATAATGGATTTAAATGTAGGTCAAACAAATTACCTTTGATTTGAACTTTCTTGCAACTTCTTGAAGAGGCTCAAGAAAATTTTTAAAGGCATCAACCTCCATAAAGAAAAAAACCTGGATGATAGAGAAAACAAATAATTAATAAATTTACCTTGTAAGTGTGTCTGGTAAATATAAATTGTTATTAACATTAAGCTTCCCCAAGGAGAGGAAAGGAATATAAATGATTTGCTGATACTGACATAAACTGAATTGCATCTTGTGACAGTGTTGTATATTCACTGGAGTACACCAGGGTACAGTTTCCAGGACTTCTTTAAAAAACTGATCAATGTTATCTGAAAGAATCATGCTAGAAGGCTCAGACTTGCATGAGACTGTAGACAAGTTAGTCTATACTTCCAGGTTCGGCAACTCAGAATTAAGAATCAAGCTTCAGCATAAAGGGAGAGACGGATTAAACAAAATAGTGCAGCATGTTCTGTATATTTGTTCTCCTGATTTCTTAAATACATGAGAACAATATTATAAATCGCATATATATTCATCCTTTTTCCTATCATATGTACTTTAGACAATTTCATTAGACTTCCTGGAGCTAATTGATTTTTTTAAAATGGCAGCAAACCATACAATTTTGCAGCATCAGTGTTATAAACCTTCCCGTATATTTGCTGAGAGACATAATTTTGTGATTAATCAGTGAGGATTCATTGGATTTTCTAGGTCAATTTGGTTCTGCCCTACAGATGGGTAGGAAGAAGGCAGAAAGAGTTCTAAAATTTTTTTTTTTTTTATCACAGTTTCCAAAAATTTAGAGAGGTGACACTACTTCAGGAGAAGTTCCTTTTCTCCAGGGATGCCAGGGTCAAGTTGGGGAAGTACCCTGAGATGATATCATCCGCATTCAGTAAACAGCTTCATGTCCAAAAGTAAGTGCCAGTTACCAAAAGGTAGAGGTGACATTAATTGAAGCACTGAGTGAAGGAGTTCCCAACTTCATACAATGCACTTTTCACCAACTCAGTTATCAACTTCATATCATTCTACATACGAAGAAATGAAGAAGAAAGAGCAAGTATAGCAGAGGAAGTATCGGCCACCTGAAGTTTGAGTGGGCTGGAGTAAACTCTGGCAGAATTTAGCTCTGTCAGTTTAGAAACTAATGGGAACTTGTTAAACTCCAAAAACTGTAATATTTGGTCTATTTTGAAGGCCCCTCCTGCAATTTTGAAAAAATTAATCACTCGTTAGTAATTATATCGGTAAGTTGTGATCCACTCGTAATTTTCAGTGACACATGGAAAACCCACGCATAGGGGTGTATCTTTGGAATAAATGTGGCCCACTCAAGAAATATTTATCGCTTTGGAATAATTGAAAGATGAGTGTCACCACTAATAGGCACTTAAAGTAAAATAGATATACTATCACCTAATCACACACTCACCATATGGAGTGTATCTTTCTGGCTCATTTTTAACAATGCCAATGAAATGGTTAGTATCCTTGATATCTGGGAAAAGAACTTTTGCAACATCGATGTCACTCACTTCAACAAACTGGACTTCATTGTCAGATATTGCTGCTTTAACAAATTCTTCATAATCAGGTCCCTGTGATTATATTTATCATGTTAGTATATTCACTACTATACTAGCCAGAGTGAAGCTAAAACACATGGATCGTAAGACAATCTTGATCAAATATTTCTTTTATGGTGATATCCAAAGAATTGAACCAATGAAGAAATTAACTCTCCCCCACCCTTCCCTCCCAAAAAAAAAAATAATAATAATCCATAAGAGTCATAAAAATTTAGACAGTGTAGTCTACCAAACACCAGTTGGCAAGTCGTGGCTTAGAATGTACTTATATTCTACTATTTTTTATCTCTTACATCACCATTCTTATACGTACTGCAAGAAAAATATAAGTCGAAGTAGACCATAAAAGGACTGGAAAATTTCTAATTTGTATATTCCTTCGATGCCACTTAAAAGTAAAAGTGCAGCATTAATAACAGTTAATTCACTCCAAAAGTTACAAGCATTTTAAAAATTAACAATGTCAAAAGAACACCAGTGGTTGTAGGAGAAATTTCGAAAGAAAAGCAAGTGACAAGTGAATATAATTTTAAAGCCACCATGTACAATTGACAGTTGAACTGACAAGAATAAGCTTCACCAAGGGTCAATTAACAAATTAGAGAAGGGATAAGCCACATTTATGGGTAGGTAACGAAGTTGATACAACAATTTTTTCACCACATGGTAACGTTTCCCTTTTAGTATAAGGCTAGTTCACGAAAACTCAATGCCATTATAGAAAAGAACTTAGAAATAATTATATGAATTTTAAATCGGGCTTTAGTACTTTTTTCTCTGAATTTCACGGAATATTACTGAAACGATTCCAATATACATACCTCAAACTTCTCAAAGAGACCAGTAACAAACGTATGGTAGTTTTTGAGAAATTCTTGTGCCTCTGACACTGAGCTTATCCTAATAACAGGTACGCCGGTTTTTTTCCTTGCCCAGATCACAATTTCCTCCCTGTATAATAGTTATTCCACAATCGCATTAAATACAAGAGATGTGACTGGTCTACACACAAATCTTACCCAAGAAAATTTACAAACCAACGTAATTTATTGTGATTAATGAGATTGTAAAACTCTTTTTATTGTAAAATAAATCTGACGTATTACATTAAGCAGGTAAACTTTTTGCGTAAGATTTTCACGTAAAACTAAATAGTTCTCTAAGTACAACTTCTAAGCTGCAAATTTGCACGATTACGTCGAAAAATTATGACATAAAAACGCTTCGACGAGATGAAAGTCAATCAAAATAAATTGGTAGTCTACAAAAAAAACCCATCGTGACCGAAATGTATTTTATTTAAGTTAACACAGTACGAAGGAAAAAAAAAAAAAAAGAGTTATAACCATGGTTAACAACTTACGATCCTAAGCAAGACGAAATGACGAAATAATATATTCAGATATCAGAATGGAAAACGAAACATTGTCAATTTGACAAAGAAAATAGCGTGCTTACGCTGAAAATCCACCAGTGTACACTTGAGAAGTCCCATTAACAAACAGAAGCAGAGTGGGAAACCCTTTGATCTCAAGAAGGGATGCCGCCTTCGGATATCGGTCGGCATCGAGCTTGGCCATCAAAAGAGGAGTCCCCAATTCCTCGAGTGCAGTTGCAGCCTCAGCAAACTGAGGCATAAGCTCGGCACTCCTTGCACACCAAGGCGCATACCCCAGAATCAGAACGAATTCATTCCCGTCAATGACCCTCTTGGTGTTGTCATTGTTAAGCTCAAGAACAATCCTCTGGGCTCTGGTTAAAACCTCAGCCTCTGACGATCTCACACTGGGTGACCCTTCTTGTTCTCGTTTCTCCTCTTCTTCATCCAATGCCATTAATTCTTCAAAACCCTCCAAGTCTTCATCGTCTTCATTTGGGTTGGGCTCAGAAGCCTTGATGGCAATGATAAAAGCTAGTAATAGAAAAAGAGTGAGGGTGAAATAAAGGAATTGTGGACTGGGTTTTCTTGAAAGCATGGTGATGCGCAAGATACGAGCAGGGGTTTTGAGATTTGGGGTGAAAACTAGTAGTGCGTTAATCTTGAATGAGATGTGTGTTAGGACATGGGAGATTATAGAGAAGCTCTGGGATCCTGGGTCTGGAGAAGACTAGAAGAGATTTTGGCTTGATGGTGGATCGGTCTGAAACGGGAAACGAGATTAAACGCTTTTTCGCCACCTTGAGCCCGGGCATCGTTTGTTTACGCATATGAGCTTGGTTTCGTTCTACAGTTAAATTATTTCATCTTATTTTATTTTCAGTAATTATTATATTTTTTAAAAATTTCACGCAAGATATAATATCTAATTTAATTTTTTTAAATTTTAAAACCAAAAATTTTATTTAAAAATTATATTATAATAATATTTTATATAATTTTTAACTTTTATCTTATTTTATCTCATCTGTATAAAAGTTACTTTTTAAATAAGATAAAATAGCATCATTTTGTTATACAGATGAGATATTGATAGAACTCACTATAAATTAGTTAATAAAATATGCTATTTTAACTTTTCATATAAACAAAAAGTAGTGAGTTCTATCAATAACTTTTATCATGTTTTTAACTCACTATTTTTTTAACTTTTTACATAAAATTTAAACTCGTCTCAATCTATTTTATATATTTTAATTTAAAAAGTTAAAGTCAACTCAACCTAAAAAATTAAATCAATATTAATTGGATCTACAAAATATTACTATTTACAACTTAACTCAACTCATTTCAACATTCTAACGTAGCCTTAGATTGAAAGTTAAATAAAATCTTATTGGAATATAATAATAATAATTATTATTATTTTGAGATTTAAAAAGTTTATTTGTTTATTGTATTTTGTGTAAAAATTATAATAATTAGGATATGTGTTGATATAGTATTTTCGTACGTTTATGGGTTGGGCTCTCAGAAATCCGAATATTCGATCTTAGTAGCCTGCGAACACAGAAAAGAGATCAGCAGAAGGTAGCCCTTGGGTGGTCGGGAGAGCCTTTGATGCCTAAGCAAGTAAAATACTTGAAAAGTATACAGGAGAGTAGAGAGAAGCAGAAAATTTAGAAAATATAATAAGTGCATAGAGTGTAACTCTTTTTCGATACCAGAGGTTCCCTTTTATACTTTGCCTTGAGGGTTAGGCAGCCATGTCCTGTGGCGGGCGGGCCGCGGGGGGGGGGGGGGAGGAAGGGTGTCATTCCGAAGTCCCATCTGCCATATCCATTTAATACGGCGTAACCTTATGAGAAATGCATTTAATATGATGTGATCATTTGATAAGTGCATTTAATATAACGCGATCCTCTGTTTATTGTTTTGTCTTAAGGTTTAGTCTCGTCAAGATGACGTGTTCTTTATCATAATTTCAAATAAAAAATAAAAAATATTTCTAACTTTTTTCAAATATCTAAACAAACAAATATTATAAAAATATATTCTTACAATATTTTAATCTTATAATATTTTTTATTCAACTTTTTATCACTCATTTCTTAAAATTTAAAAAATATTTAGTTCAAATTAACTCATTATTATTAACAAACTATCTTATTAATATTTATAAAAGTTTCAATTTATCTCACTCCTCGGAACCAGCTCTTAGATGAGATTATACGTGAAAACAAATCAGGTCGCCTTTCGGTCCCTTTTTCCTTTCGTTTGGTGCTCTTCCTTTTAGAAATATTGATGGATCACTCATGGTATACGGATCATGCTACCCTCCTCCCAGCATCTACCGCTGCGTGTCTACAGTACCATTGCATTGTTCTTTCTTTTAAATATTTTTAAAATACATAATTTATTAATCATTTTCTTAATCGTTATAAAAAATAAAATAAAATATACGAGCAGTTAAAAGTTAGACCAGGCAACAACACCGGGGGCAACCTAGCATTTTCCCATACTATATAGGCTTGTTTCCGGTGTAGATTAAATATTGAATCGAGATAAAATGAATTAATATAAAAGTTAAATAAAATATTATTTTTTTTAATATTATTATTATTTTAAGAATTAAAAAAGTTAAAATTTTTATTATATTTTATATAAAAATTTAAAAAAATTATAATAATAAAATAGAATGAAACACTTTATTATATCCAAACGGGGCATCAAACTCCATTTGCAAATTTTTTTTTCTAAGCAAACATAATATATATATATATTAAACAATTATAAGATAGAATAGTCAAAAGGTAAAAGCCTCCAACAATTATTCCTAATAAGCTCATACAATATAAAAAAAGAAAAATAAAATCTAAAGGTAATGAGTTGACTCACACCATTTTACACCGGAGGAATTCCGCCTTAAGCGATTTTGTTTTGTTTTTTGTTTTTTTCTCTCTTAATTGCATAGCTGCTGATAGTCTGCTTAATTCCACCAACAGATAGCATAAAACACTTTTTATGTAATATTATAAATCTCAAACTTCATTTTGGTTACAATTAACCAACTGATTTTTCCAACTAAATAATTAGTTGTTATGCCTTCAAACATTCTTCAAGTCCAACAACACATGCAATGTAACGAGTTCATAAATCATAACAGCCTAAACAGAAGTTTTCGAGACATCATGCAGCCGGACCATAAATATTAACAGAAATACGTAAAAAAAGATCTAATACAGAGTTGTCTGGACACAGACACAAGGTTTACGTGTCTTGAGCCGCCTTTTAACACATATCAACCTTCCATTGAGAGAGAGAGAGAGAGAGAGAGAGAGAGAGAGAGAGAGATGTGGTCAGCAAGCCTGTCTGTCTTTCCTTGGATTATGGCTTTCCTTTGACCTTCACTTTAAAACCTCAACCATCCAATTCACTGATAACAAAAAAATAAAGAAACAAAAATGGCTCTAACACACCTCCATTTCTGCATAAACATGCACCCCACGTTCTGGCTCCCTAAACCGAGAAAAGGAAAAACTAACACACATCCATCGAACAAATCAAGATAAAATTTTGTCAAAAAACACTAATTCCTAACAAAAAAGAAAAAAAAAAAACATCTTTCCTCAATCATTTCATTTGGGAGTTAGGCTTTCTCCCATCTTTTTCCATCTCCCTCTTACTCTCGTAACAAAAATAATAGACAAAATAGCTCCCTCTCCAACCCCTTCCGACAGGTCGAACAACTCGCATGTGTTCTACCTTGTTCATTCTGCAAAAGCTTTCCTCAGAAAACTAAAAATGGTTAAGGCAATCGAAGAAGAGGAAGAAAATTACAGATCCAGAGTGTTAAAGTTTAGAGGGATGCATGAGAGTGCAGGGAGACATGGAACGAGAATGAGCTTTGATGGTGGTTCTTCCTTAGACCCTGCCGACGATGATAGCACGACAATGTTCTGTAAAGAGTCGGATCAGCCATTGGAGAGACAAAAAAATGGTTCTGTACTGAAAGGTACTGAATCGAGGTTGAGCAAAGACGCAGCTGCAGCCAAAGACAAGCAACCCTCTGGCAAGTCGCCTCTTAGTTTTTCCAATGCAAACATTCATCTCAATCATTCGTCATTAACAATAAGTTGCTGTAAAAGTTTTATTAATTTCTTTGTCCCTATACCTCAAAGGTGAAATAGGTTAAGATTTATATTTTCCCCTGCAGATAACACTTATGTGCTGTTGATTTTAATGCATTGGGTTTACCGTACCGATTACATCAATCATTTATATTGAATCCTTGATGATTCTGATTGATTAGAATGAACTTTGCTAACCAATAATAAAGTTGATTCTATTTTTTCTTGTTTGTGTTGATTTAGATATGGAACTGATGAAAGAGAGGTTTGCTAAATTGCTGTTGGGTGAGGATATGTCTGGTGGAGGAAAGGGTGTTTCATCAGCGTTGGCTTTGTCTAATGCCATTACGAACCTTGCTGGTATTGTTGAGATCTACCCTTTTTGGCATCCACAGGTGTTGATTGGTTAAGAAGCTTTAATGCTTAAGGAAGAAAACCCATATTTTAATTTTTGGTACACACTTATGGTAAAAAAATAAAAATAAATAAATAAATAAATAGCAAGGATTTTAATTAGGAGGATAAGTTGGTATTTCTTGCTTCCTTCCCGAAAGCAAGAAAAAAAGAAGACTCAATTAAATATCAATAGCAATTTAAGTTTCTCTTGATTTTCTATTGCAATCCAATGCAGCTTCCGTTTTTGGTGAACAATCGCGTCTAGAGCCAATGTCTGCAGAAAGAAAAACAAGGTGGAGAAAAGAAATCGATTGGCTTCTTTGTGTCACCGATTACATTGTTGAATTTGTTCCTTCCCAACAGAAATCCAAGGACGGAGTCAATATGGAGGTAACAATCAACAATCTCTCTCTCTCTCTCTCTCTCTCTCTCTCTCTCTCTCTCTCTCTCTCTCTCCTGAAGTGTTTATGTTTTATGATATGACAGATAATGATGACACGGCAACGAACTGATCTACACATGAACATCCCCGCCTTGCGCAAGCTTGATGCAATGCTTATTGTAAAAACATAAACTTTTCATGGTTTAAAAAGCAATTATGCAAAGTCCTATTAATGCTTTAATATATAATTGTTCCACTAAAATTAAGGACTTACGATCTGCAGGATTGTCTAGATAATTTTAAAGACCAAAATGAGTTCTATTATGCGTCAAAAAATGCCGATGACTCTGAGAAAAGGAATGCGAAGAGGAAAGACGACAAATGGTGGCTACCTACTCCTCAAGTTCCTCCAGAGGGTCTATCTGAAATGTCGAGAAAGTTTTTGCAGTATCAGAAAGATTGCGTTAACCAAGTGCTTAAAGCAGCCATGGCCATAAATGCTCAAGTTCTATCAGAAATGGAGATCCCAGAAAACTACATTGAATCCCTGCCAAAGGTAAGGAAAGAACGAATAAGTCTCGTACAAGTGCTATTTGCAATTCAAGAAACGTGCCAAAATCAATTTTCTCATCAACTTTTGTTTTTCTCCCTTTTTTTGGTGCTATGAAAGAATGGTCGGGCAAGCCTTGGGGACTCGATCTATAAGAGTATTACAGAAGAATTTTTTGATCCCGACCAGTTTCTTTCCACCATGGACTTGTCATCAGAGCACAAAATCCTAGACCTGAAGAACAGAATTGAGGCTTCCATAGTGATTTGGAAGAGGAAGATGATCCAAAAAGATGGAAAATCTGCTTGGGGTTCAGCTGTGAGCTTGGAGAAGAGAGAGCTCTTTGAAGAGAGAGCCGAGACGATTTTACTCATCCTCAAGCATCGGTTTCCAGGGACTCCCCAATCTGCACTAGACATCAGCAAAATCCAATACAACCGGGTACAAACATGTTCATATCTAGGTTCTTATTTCAAGGAAAGAACATGCCTACGATCATTCCCACATCTTTTTTCTTCTATTCTATGAACTATGTTAATGGATTCTTCTTGGTTTCACAGGATGTTGGGCAGGCTATTCTCGAGAGTTACTCAAGAATCCTAGAAAGCTTGGCCTTCACAGTTCTGTCACGTATTGAGGATGTACTCTATGCTGACTATATCACTCAAAATCCATCACATGCCACATGTGCAAGGAACTCTACAACAGAATCCCCTCATATTCCAGGGACCGATATATTTTCAGTCCATAGAGAAGAGAACGAGGAGGCGCCACCTGTGACACTGTCGGATTTCATGGGTTGGGGTCTGGATCAAGGGGATGCAGATTCAAGGGATTCAACAGAATATTTAGATGAAGTGTCCAAGGGTGCTGACGAGAGCTATCATCACTTGCACAAAGTTGCCAACATAGCGACAAACAAGAAGGTTTCCTACCTTGAGAACTTGGGTGGTTTGAGAAGTCCAACAGCACGCCATTGACAACTTTAGGGGGGAGAAGATGGAAAAGGTAAAAAAAAAAATGATGAACACATCAGAGAGAGAGAGAGAGAGAGAGAGAGAGAGAGAGATATTGAGTCAGAAAGCCTGGCCTCGAGATATAGATTTTCGGTACCATGTGGAGCAATCTTTGAGTTTTTATTACCTGTTTTCATTCTATTTCTTCCTTCTGTAAATAGGGAAGAACGAGCAAAACTAATTTGGCTCGAAGCATTTTCATGTGATTGTTTTCTGGCCTGTACAAGAAAAGTGAAATTGTAGTCTGACAGATACTCCTTTTTCTTTCACCCTTTTTAAATATTCTGACAGCTACTTAATATGAATAGGTGACGAACTCAGATAACGTACAATGATTCTCACAGGCGTGTACTCAATGTTCTCCTAACTAACTGGGTTTGGAGCACCACTGATTTTATGCGCTTTTTCAGGAAACTGATCTCAGGGCATTCACAACTACCTGAAAGCGGAAGAAAGCAGTTTATATTGTTGTAGTTACGATGCGCATCATAACATCATGAACCACCTCAAGAAACCTCAAAACTAATGATTCAACTACTTACAATGGCTTCTGGACGGTATAGAAATCGCAACTCTCTCAATACCCATGGACTTATTCGAAGCAGAATGTTCAGCATGGCAAATCGTTTTAAGCACAATCAGGCCGGGCTCTAGAAATACGGCTGGTTGGCCGGTGGAGTATAAAAGAACCTAGCAGCATTTACTTTCATCAAAGCAGTACAAACCTAAAACGGTGACCTCAAGGCTTAAGTATTCTGTTCCATAGGCTTCCAAGTTGTCCCAAAAATGTTACTTTTGTGAAATGAAACATAAATTTGCATCACGTTCAGAGACACTAGCACTCCCACTGGCCTAGTTTCCAATCTCTATGGAACTTCAAAGGCATACATCAATAATTAGCTTCCAGACAAGCCCTTCTTTCAAGTTGTAGACTATCCGCAAATCAGATGACAAAAAAATCATACTCAAACAACAATAGACTAAGACATAAGAGCAATGCACTGATTTGTACTCCAAATAAATAGTGAATAAAGGATCTTAGTTAGGCTTTAGACATACTTACAGGATCTAAAAAATAAGTTACATACAACGAAAAGCTTGAAAGAAGAGGATCTGTGAACAAATTAGAGCTTGCCACGTGGGCCAGGCTTTCGTGGAAGTTGGGGGCCCTTCACGATTGGCAGGATGTCACCTGAAGCAGTGGCACTGAAGTAAGCGAGGGTGGAACCACCTCCCAATATCAAGAATTTGAGCAATAACCCCCTCTTGGTGAATGGAGCTGCAAATGTCTCAAAGAATTTGCTCTGCAATTCCGTATATAAGATTCAGTCATATAAGTCAACTATGTTTGGACAAAGATTAAGCAATATTTTTTGACAAGTAAATGCTAATATTTTATAGCCGTTAGCATCCACAAGATTAACAACAGATAAATCAAATCCAATTATACAACAAATTGACATAGCTGTATCCACTATCAAGGATGAGCAGAGGAGAGGGGTTCCTCTACGATGTTGTCACTGTGATGTTTATCACAAATAAGCAATCTCCATTTCCGGCTTGGGCCTGGAATTCTTAAAATTCCAACCTAAATGGTTCCAGTTCTGGCCTTCAACTTTTTTTTCAAAACTCATGGTTGAAATTTTGAAGTACATATTTTTATTCCATGACCATAAGCAACAAATTTTACAATTCCAACCTGCCTGCATTCCATTACACAGCAATGCAAAAAACATTCCGATAATCATTTCAACCAAATCTTTCATTACCGGCTAAATATGAATCAAATTGACTTCAAGGCTAACACACAAAAAATCATTTCGCAACGCCAAATCGAAATTTATGAAAGCAGCAACGAGTCACACACCTGTAGTGAGTTGTATGGTGAAGGCGCATCTGACCCGTACAAGTCCCACTGCCCAGTGGTGTTCCCCAAGTCCTCCAAATCAAAGTAGACACTCTTGTCACCATACTTCGCCACCACAGCACCAGCCCTAATCAATTCAAGCAACAAGAATAATATAAAAGGCTTCGCCAAATTTAAGATACTGACGTCAAAGTCAGAGCCATTTTCTGGCAGTTTAGCAGACGTGTATGAAAAGTAATACCTTAAGCGTCTGGCTCTAAGGCTCTGGAGAGTGGGCTTGAAAGAGAGCTTTGTTCCGGTTAGGGAGCTGCCACCAAGGGCCTTGATGGTGGGTGGTTGCAACGCAGCAAAGGTCGCTAGAGAAGCCATGGGCTTGGTTCCAAAGCGCTGAACTTTTTTCAGTTGTTGCGTTTTGAAAGCCTAGAGGGATGGGATCTTTGGGTTTTTTTTTTTTTTCATTTTTTTTTTTTTGGCAAGGATCTTGAGTTCCACGTGGCAAATTGGTTTGTCTGAGAGAATATGAATTTTCATTGAGGTGATGCCACTTGGATGGGAGCTCGATAAGCCTATCCCTGTATGATCTTGATACGCAATCGCATCCCTTTTAAAGAAGAAAAATAAAAACTCAAAAATGAATAAGAAATAAATGAACAGCAAAACATGTTTTTTCGTCGGGGAGTTTTAGGATTCTAATCAATTCGGTTTGGTTTAGTTTTAAATAAAATTTAGAATCAAATTATATAAACCGATTTTATATTTTTAAAAATTGATTCTATATCGATTACTTCTTTAAATTAATTCTTTCGATTTTATCGATTCTGGTCTAATTTGATCTGATTTTTTAATTTTAATATACTATATTATATAATATAATATATTATATATAATATTATAATTATATTACAGATTATAGTAATATATTATAGAGAAATGATAATTGCAGTCGTGATTATGTAAGCGTCTCGCAATCACTTTTAAAAAAGTAAAAAAATAAATAAATCCACATAAAAAAATTAATTTTTTAATAATAGATTCACTCTTTTTTAAAACGATTGCATGGTGCTTGCACATTCTACATCTGTACGTAGCATTACTCTATATTATAATATATATATAATATAGTGATATATTATAATATATATTGATATGGTATTAGTATAACTATTAATATATACTATATAATATTAATATAACTATTAATACAATAAACTATAGTGATATAGGATTTAAAAATTTAAAATTATATTAATCAGTAATTTATCATATAATACAAAACTATTTTATATATAATTATATATTATATATAAAAATTATCTACAATATAAAAAATTAATATATATATATATATGTGTGTGAACATGTCCAATCCAATTTTAGAAAAAGAAAAATCGAAACTAAACAGATTTTGACTAATTTTAAGAAAAATAAAACTAGTACTAGACCAACTCTTCAATCTGGTCTGATTTATGGATTCATCAATTTCTTTTTACACCTTTATGGAGGCTGATTTAATATATATTTATTAAAAAATTGATAAATTTATAATTATTTTATAATTTTATTCTAAATTAAAGATATTATGTAAAGTTGAAATATTTTTTAAGTTATTATATATTCAGTTAGTTGTATAGATCACATCATTTACATCATTTAAATAATAATATTTAATTTATAATATTTAAATTTTAAACTTTATATTTCAAATCAAATTATGTCATGTAAACATTTATTAAGTATGTTTTACATGTTGATTTAAAAATATAATTTTTTATTTTTTTAACTAAGTGACATTATTTTTATATATTATGAATAGTAAAATAAGTCATAAAATAATTATAAACATATCATTATTCTTATTAAAGCGATAAAATACATGCTTCATCTACGTGCTTAATCCTCTTGTAAGGTGCAAAATCTAGGGGCTTAATCCTCTTGGGTTTCTATGGGCCTTGGAGAAGCTTTTGGGCCTGGAGGATCCAAAATCTAGGGGCTTTGCTTTGGTTTATGCTGGTCCAAGCTTGAAAGTCTCCCTATCATGTGGGCTGATCTGATCTCCAAATAATCCTCTCTCTCTCTCTCTCTCTCTCTCTGTGCATCCTGAGTCCTGATTCTCCTCGCACGTACCTCGTTACAACCAAATCCACTTACAAGATAGGATACGGTAACGAAGAAAACACCTCCGACGGTTCCTTATCCCCCTGGCAATTCGAGGATGTCTCTTGCACCCTCACTCATCCAACTCCCTCCCCTACACTCCCTCAAGCTCTCCACTCCGTTCCTCAATGGCTGCACTCCTCTTTCCCTTCTTTCCAAACCCACTTCCTCTCTCGCCTCACCGATTCCATCCCATTCCTTCCTCCCTCCCATCAGAGCCATGAAGACAATGCAAGGTAAAGTTGTTTGTGCCGCAAGCGACAAGACCGTGGCTGTGGAAGTGATGCGTTTAGCTCCTCACCCCAAGTACAAGAGGCGGATCAGGAAGAAGAAGAAGTACCAGGCTCATGACCCGGATAACAAGTTCAAGGTTGGCGACGTTGTGCAATTGGAGAAAAGCAGACCCATAAGCAAGACCAAGACTTTTATAGCTGTGTCGGTGCCAGTTAAGAATTCGAAGAAAAAAAAGACCGAAGAAGAAGTGCCAAAGGAGCTTGGGATTCCATTGGAGTCTCAGCAGCCGCAGCAGGCTTAGAGTGAGGTCTGTATTGTCGTCCATTTTGTGATTTTGCAATGCTTTTGTGCTCAGCTTTATGCTATGCAGTTTGAATTCAGGCTTATTTGACGGTATCTTGGTGTTTGGAATTATGTTTTCGCTCAAATCCATGTATTTTAATGGTTTTTGGTAATCGGAGTTATATTTTACTGGCCTGACTCTGCTTGAACTCTTGTATTTATTTTATGGGTTTTGGTGTAGTAAGTGTGTTCGTTTAATTTCGGTCTGTCTTTGAATTGGGATTTTTTCAATCACGAAATAGATGGTGGTAGCAGTGACCACTCTTGGAATTAGTAGGATTTGAGAGTTGAGACGGTGTGGAAAATATTCTGGGAGGATACAAGAGAGAAACTGCGAGTGGATGTGAATGAACGAAGATGGATATATGATCGTTTTGGGTGTAGATTTATTGTGAATTATGTGAGAGCGGTGCACATGGTGTGGCATTTAAGGGTGAAAGCGGGATACCTTTTAATTCGGATTCCTTGCATTCGACAGGTAGATTCTTGCTTTCATGAGTTGACAAGAGTTATATGCAGATTTAGGAATAGTTTGTCAATTTTGTTTCTTTTGCTGGGCTTGAGCTTTTGATTAACAAAGGAGGGCTATTGGAGAGCAGTTTTGGTGACTTTTATGATGGGATATTTAATCGACCTGGGTACTGCTCAGAAGAACTGCAAAACTGATGTTTGATAATATGTCACTCATAGGTTCTTGATAGCAAAAAGCTTATTTTCATTTGTCATGTGAAGTACATTCTCAACTGATGAGGTGTAGCTTGCAGATTTGATGTAACTATTCATTACTCAGTACAACAAGAAATTTACTAGATTGTATACTCTGGGTTGAGAAACTTTCGTCTCAAGTCCCTATGACTCACTAGCATTTGTTGGTAAATCTGAACTACTACATATGAAACGATGAGAGTTAGCTTTAAATGGATATTTAACTTTAGCAAGTGTTATTCTAGGCTTGTAATCTTGTATGCTCAATTCTCCTTTTTTAATTATTCAAGCAAAATGTATAGACCAAGTATAGAGTGCAGAAGAAAAAAAAGGGACATGTTAGTAAAACCATTTGTCATGGGATTAAACTGGCATGATTTGCTTCAAGCGGATGCTTTGTCTGTTAATGATGGTTCAGAGTGACTAAGTATAATAAGATAATTGATGATTAAGATTGTAGTGTTCCCCACTACATTCAGTCATTAGGGTACAACTTAGTGTTCAAAGGGCAAGCTTGGAATGAGCTATAGATTCAGATATCTTGGGTTCGATTCCACATAAGGAGTTCCCTTTGATTATTTGAGACAGTTTTGGCGGGTGTGGTCGTGGTTCTAAGATTTATTCCTCAAGGGCGGGGATACCTTGGTGAGGTTCCATGTTATCAAAAAAAGTACTCTCTGCTATGTTCATTATTCTATTGCATCATGGGATGTATGAGGCCGGCATAGCTGGAAGGATATGCGAAGCTTGAAAGTAATTGAATGAGGGTCTTCATAGTGTTATTATTAAGATAAAGAAGTCCTTACCCTAGAGACACTAATGAGTCAGTAAACCATTACTTTTTTGAATTGCTACAATATTCCCAATTGACCAAGTTATTATTTGAACCATTTTTGTCACGAGCAATGTATTAAAGCAGCACTTATATGCAACCACAATATGTCATTGACAAAATAAGAATTCTATACAGATTTGGAAAGATTCTACTCCAACTCTCTCCCTTACACGTTCTTTGTATCTCAAGAATGCCAATTACAGATATACTCTCCGTTATAACCAATAGACAAATCAAAGCAAACTCACATAAAAAAGCTGATTTGCTGAGCTAAATATTTGGAAAGGAAAACAAAACCTATGAGTTTACAATTAATTAGTGTCTATCCAATGAAGTTGTTTGATCAACCATCCTCGCATTGCAAGCTTGTCTTAATATTTCTCAAGGTACATGATATTAGAGTGTTAACAGAATCCACAGACTCCACGGTGGGCTTAGCTGTTGTAGAGGTACTAGTTAGGATCTGGAATGCTATTGTAAGCAAAGACCCAGCTTCTGTGCTCTTCTCATCCTGCCTAGAAGTAATCACTAGGGGTCTCGACTCGAGCCCATCTGGAAGAATCGAAAATCCCGAAGGCAATATGGCAATGTTGCTAGAGTCACATCCCGTCATCACAGACTGCATGCCGGTAATGTCCACAGGAGCATGGACCACCATAGACTCGTATGCATTGGTGCAGCTATCTTGAATGATCCACGTACTGTTCTCTTTCGATTTTATCGTCTGAAAGTTTGGAAAACGAATGTTAGAATGTGTTTGCGTGTTGTCCGATTGTGGTGAAGTTAGAGTTGAATGGAGTTTGTAATTTTGACTTGAGAGAACTCAGTTTAATGAAGTTTGTAATTTTGACTTAGAGAACTCACTTGAATGGTTACTGCATTGCCACGATCTTGCCCCTTGGATAAGTTTGCAATGGATTGTGTTTGACCTCCTTTGAACATTACGTCCCACTATGATTGACAAATACGAATATCATGAGCCAATAATCATCACAAACAATTATGTTATCACTGTACTAAGTTACCACTCCAAAGCAGACAGACCTCATCTCGTCGAGCTTCGTCTCGTAAGAAATCAAATAGGACATAAGGAGACACAGGCAGCCATATAGAAGAAACTGCACACAAGATCAACCCAAGCGGTTCTCCAGGATCGTTCAAGTTCTTCCTGGAAGTTATCCTTATGTCTTCCCCTGTTTTGCTTGAGACCTTGGTCCATGTATGAAAGCTCGATGCTCCAATTGCATGGCAAAAACTGCATGTCATCCTTTGTGCCAACTTCAATATGCTTTTCCTACCAGCCAGTGTGGCAACGCCTATATTTGAGACCAGGTATATATGCTTCAAAACCCTCTCTATATTGAAGTATGCAACAGGGAATCCAAAACTCATTCATCTTGGCTTACCCGTTGAATCCTTCGTGGGGACATTGGTTGCCATGAAGAAAACGAGCCGTTCACATTGGAGTTGCAGTGTCGCCATCCAATGCCTTGCACCAAAAGCTAGACCGCTGTTAATGATAGAGCGGTACATCGTATGAACTGTGGCTTTCTGGCATTCCAAGTGTTCTACCCAAATAACCTGCCAAACAGCTGAAGACCGTCAAAAAGCTCTGCTTGCTACATTGCTTTAAGTCTATGCTTTACTCCTAATTTAGTTTCAACTCTCAATTTTCTTTTTATATATGAGTTTTTTCCCATACCCTGGCCAAGATTGACCATTGATTCTCCAAAATGTCCCGTCACCAATTTATAAGGGCAAGAACAGTGGGATCAATTTGTGAAAATCTGTATACGTACCTTACAATGGCCATTTGATTTATCCTCGATGATGCAACCAGATGGGCGTTTTCTGCATTTCACAAGGGATGCATCAATGTTATCCTCCACTTGGTCGATTGAAACGTCGACAATTGCCCATTGTTCAGCACTCAGTTGCTTGCAATATCTGACGAAGTACACTTCTCTAGTTGGCACCATAGGTGTGAGCATTTGCAATTCTGCGAACATCTGAAATTGAACATTAATCGTCTTCTGTAAGGATCTCGAAAATTGAATGAATACTTACTAGAAATTTAATATCGTTTTTTCTTTCTAATTTCTTGGTTTTTTTTTTTTTTTTTCCAACTTGAAGCAGGAGATTTTCCTTTGTTGAATCTAGATCCAAACTGTGGCATGCACCCAAAACGTCCAAGATTTTGATCACCTTTTACAAGCTGATATAATACAACAGAAAAGTTGTTCCGACACAAAAGTCCCTAGCTACTTTTTCTTTTCTTTGCCTATCTCGTGGTTGGACCACATGGCAAAAGTGAAAAAAATTCGAGGATTCTTTCAAATGGAGTAAAAAGCATTTCCTACAGACTCTAGTGATCACTTTCTCGAGGTAAAAGAAATACCAAAGGTTGAACGAGCAACTAACCAGTTGTACAGCACCATTTCTATTAGGATCTTCACCATCGGAGATTACATCAACAGTGGCAGCCTTTGAGATCAAACAGGGAAACGTTTCTTTCCACTTACTCTGCAATAAAAACAAATTAACAATATCATATGGATCGAACATGACTAATATGATTTCGTGTCTCTGAGAGAGAGAAATCTTGCATGGTTTGTCAGTTTATGCAAGGTTTTTTTTTTTTCATGTAACTTCTTACCACATCCGTGAAACATTGAAGAAGCCGTGGGAGATCCACAAAAACAACTCCAGTCTCTCTCGAGGCTTCGATGGATCTCTTTGGCCGTACATTGTTAGTAGAATCTTTGGCAGAGAGCTCTTTCACATACTCATCGTAATTAAGTATTTCACGACCAGTTTCGACGCTACGTATCCATAGTGGTTCTCCAGCTGTAGCCATCGTTATCAGCTCCTCCATTGCTTCATTTACTATCTCCATTACCCTCGACTTCTTGAGCCCGAAAATTCCATTGAGAAAATCTAAAGAGCTTCTGCTATCTTGGTCTTTTCCAGTTGAGCACGAAGGCGAGGCTGTTCCCGGAGGATATTTTCCGAGAGCTGCTCGGAGTTTTTCTACCTTCAAGTTTGCAAACGAAATGGAATTATTCAGTGTAAAACATACATGATGATAGCCTGATCGGAAATCGAAAAGCAACTTTTAATTTCTTGAGTTGAAGGATCTTTCGAATTAACCTCGGTTTTGAGTCTTGCATTTTCGATTTTGAGCTGTTGTTCATCTGTGGTAACTGCTGCGTCTTGGCTTGTGGTGGCCGTGCCACAGTTGGGGCAACAAGCTTTGTTTATTTGCTCACGCATGGCTTTATTTTCTTCTCGGAGTTTCTCCATTTCCGTTTTCAGCAAAGAGTTTTCATGCCGCTCTTGTATAGCCTGCACAGTTCATTGAAGTACTTCACGAAACAAAGAGGGCAAAAAAAAGGGTGCAAAGCCATGCAACATTATGAAAGAATAATTAATTTGATCAAAATACCTTGATTTGGGTTCGACGATTTTGAAACCAGAACTTGACTTGCCTAGGAGCAAGGCCTAATTGCTTGCTGAGTAGTTGCCTCTGCTTCTCATCTGGGTGGGGCGACTCTTTGAATAGCCTGCAATCGATCGAGTTCATATATAGTCACATACATATATATACACACATATTTTATGGCATTAATTGGAGGCCAAAGTATCAAAAATGGACTATTATGACATGAAAGTGTGGAAACAAATGATGATTAATACATAACTTTAGTCGTCTGCGGGGAAAGGAAAAAAAATGGGCTTTTTAATATTATCTTCCTGTCGATAACCATGAACGACATGTACATAAAAAAACAAAGAAAATAAAGTTAGTGGAAAATTTAAGATGGCTTTAACTTTTGAATCTTGTTTCTTTTGAAAGCATGATAATTTGCACTAGCTTTTTTATTTAATCTTTGGGAGTAGTTGGGACTCATATAGTACCATAAAAGCAGACATTAAAGCCACTAAGAATGACATGCAAATTAACCCACTTTAACCGAGGCTTCCTTGGCAAGACACCGGTAAATGAACAATTATCAAACCATGTTCATAAAAAAAGCTAGCTATTCCCAGCAAACAAACACCCCACCTGGAAGCCATAACTGGTTTTTATCAATGATTCAAGCAACTCGAGTAACTCGGAATTTAACTCCATGCAAATGCTTAAACTCATTAGCTAGGCCTCCTGATCAGCTTTCGAATCCTTTTTCTTCTTCATACGTACGTACGTACATAAAGAACAAAAATTGGCAATCATGATATTTTTAAAGATCAAAGACTTTACGCTTCCATTTCTCTGATTTGCTCAGCCGTGTGCCTATGATACTTCTTTCTCTTTTTGGTCTTCTTGTTCTTGTCCCCGTCACCATCATCATCGTGTTCTCCTTCGCCCTCTAAATCATCCTCGGATCTTGATCTCAGGAGCCCCGAGTTCTCGCTGCTAATCTCTGCCGTGTCTTCTCTCTGGCCGCCGCCTCCGCTTCCCTCATCCCCCTCCTCCACCTCCATGTTCCCCGCCGCGGCCCCGGCATCGCGAAAAATCCCAGCCTTTTACGTAGCGAACACAAAAAAGAAGGAAGTAAATAAGCAGAAACTATATATGCTAGCTATAAGAAACGAGCAAAAAAAACGCAATGGATCATAGAAGTTAATTAGAGGGTTTAATGATGAATGTAAATATTACAAGGCTGAGAGACAGCGCCGGTGAGACAAAGAAGTCTTTGGTGCGAGAAGTGGGTGGGTTATTCGACATGTCCACGCCCATGACAAGGCAGGGAGTTCTGATAGGCGTGGCAAACTGGGCAGTTTTATGGAGCAAAAATGGTGATAAATGAGTTGTAACAGTCGTTCCTAGAGAGAGAGAGAGAGAGAGAGAGAGAGAGAAGGAGGGAGGTGGGGCTGCTTGATTTAAGGACATAAAACAAAAGAAAATGAAGAAACTTAAAAAAAGGAGTTTTCTTTCTCTTTTATGCGTCATTTGTTGTGTGTTCGTGAGTTTGAGTGGGCGAGAGAGAGAGAGAGAGAGAGGGGGGTTGGGGGGGGGGGGAAGACTGAAGAGGGCTGGTAGGGGTTGACCGTTAGATACTGAGAGTGGGAATGTGAAAGTCCCAACTAACTTTAAAAGCAGTTGAATAAACATTTGCATCAACAGTATTTTCGGTTTTTTTCTTCGTTTAGCAACTTGGGGTAAAATGAAGCTGCAAAGCTCGAGATCATTTGCGATTTAAATTTGATTTATCTCAAGGAAGAGACAGCTAGATGTCAGCAAAGCAACTTTTACTGCATTAATTGTTACTTTGTCTCTAGTATTGGTTATCGTGCTTGAACTTGGATTGGGATTCTAGCTTTGATGGGTTTACTGCAGATAGATATAAAAAGGAAAATCTTCCCCCGCTCCCGCTGGAGCTATTGCTGCTAATTCTTCTTTTTGTAATTAAAGAAATATTTTTTAATAATATTATGAATATTTTTTAAAAAAATATTTAAAAGTATTAAAAAATACATATAAAAAAATAAAAAAAAATACAATTTTATTTTAACTGTATCTAGTTCAATGCCTCCCATATAAAAATTCAACCAAAACCTAATTAGACTTGGACAGGTTTGGATGGCAAACCTTAAAATCAGATGCCATTCATGGTTGCCTATAATTAATGGGTATTTTAGGAACCATATGATCAACAATATAGTTAAGGTCAAACCATGCTGCAGCTATGACCACCACCTCAAAGCTAATTTTAATTTGTGAACATTTTTTGACCAGCTTTGTGCATGGTCTCCAGTTCTAATTTGTCATTATGGGTATTTTATCCCTGTGTGTCTTTATATCATTAAAAGACCAGTTGAAAGAAGTGAATGCAATTAATGGATTTGCCTCCAAGCTTTTGAATTTTTTTTTTTTTCACAAAAAATTAAAAAAACCCCAACATGGGCAGTCATTCTTTTAAAAAAATACAAAATATTACATCCCACAGTATTTGCATCACAAACCCTTTTTTTCCTTAATTTAAAAAATCACAAGATCTTTTTATTATTATTGCGGAGGATTAATTTTTACATTTCAAGAAAGACATGCAATTCAAAGGAGATATATCTGGTTGGTGCATGCATGGATGGCTATCCAAGAAACCAACAGAAGCACTGGTTTTCACCAAACTGATCAGCCGGTGCATGAGTTTAATGGGTACACCAAACACTTTGGAATGAAAACAATGTCCGTAGAATGAAAGTTATTTCAAACAGTTTCAAGTAAATTTTCTTTGCTTGTCCTTGCTTTCTTTGAAAAAGGTTAAACGGGCATGTCATCTATGTCGTAATGCAACCTCAGCAATACCAAAGTACTATTACAATGGCATCAGTTTCATTTATACGTAATAAAAAGAAATAATATTTGTAGTTTAAGGTGGGTAAATTTTACACATTCTCTTTAAAAAAGAAAAATATATCTGTAATATAAATAAAAAATTATTTTTTTAATAATAAACTTGCGCACTCTAAACTATATTTAGCATTACTTGTATAAAAATTTCTTATTAATTATAGAAGGATGGCTCTAAAATTATGATTTGATATTTTCTTTAAAAACAAAATTGAAATATATATATACACACACAGAGACACTTACCGAGTGTCAAAGATGTTGAAGGTGAGGGTCACTTGCTGCTTATTCTTTCTTGGCATCGAGAAATAAGATTTCACTTTAAATAACATATTTTCTATTCAGCATAAAATATTGAGTATTTTGAATAAGCAATGATACATACAGTTATAGAGTGTATAAATATCAACGAATCGTTTTGAAAAAGAGTAAAATTTATTATTAATAAATTAATTAATTATTTTTTTATGTAAATTTTTTATTTATTTATTTTTTTAAAAATAATTATATAGCACTTACACATTTATGACTATGACTATCATTTCTGATATGGGTGATATTGGTAGGGACGATTATAGCCAGCATCAAGCCGCAAAGAATCTTGATTTTGAGCCCGAAGACTTTTTCACGTTATCCTTTATCTCTTCCACCAACTAATTAACCTAATTAATTGCTTGTGCACGTACGAGAGAAATTAAACTCGATTTTCTATGTTCAAACAACAACAACAAAAAAAAGCTGAAGAATAGAAAATATCAGTGTCACTATTTATGAGGCATGAGCTATCAGGCTCCATAATTAAAGTTTTGGTGCCATATAGGTTATGATTAAGGTATCTACAATTCAAATCAACCAAACATTATATTATTTGTTTTCTTCAGTTTGTGGATATTTTTTTTTTTCATCTGTATTGGTAGTTAGGAATGGTAGATAATATGAAGCAATCACATGGTTCAATAAACCTAATAAGGAACATTATTAATTAGTTTGAGGTTCCTTTTGGATCCCCCTCTCTCTCTCCAGGTTCCTTTTGAATCCCTCTCTCTTCACATAATGTTTCTTTCATCTTACTTCGGCTACTCTCTCTTAATCGTTAGAGTCCATCAAGGAAAGCAAAAAGAGGAACCCAGAATCCACCAAAATGAGGCATCTTGCCTTATTATTATGTTTTGAGGTGACAACCCATTGAAAGGAAAAAGTTCGAAATATATCAGGGAAAAGTTGGGAGAAGTTAAGGCATGAAGAAGAGAAAAAGTCTAGAATTACGAGGTTTGAGAAAGGCTTTCAAAGAAAACAAATGACTTACAAACAAAAATGAAAGAGAGAAAAAGGACGGGTGTCGAAGAAGAATATTGAAACTTTAACAGAACTGGTGTTCATTGAAGGCTAAACAAGCTAAAAGAATAGTGGAATCTCCCACTTCCTCTTCCTGAGACCAAAATACACATCCTACATTATATATTATATGTAGTATGTATAGATATTATATAAAGGTGCTCAGAGAAAGAAAATAAATAAGGGTTAATAATCCTATGTTGAAAAATTGAACTTGGACATCAACCTCAGTAGAAATCCGCTAACCAAGGTAAAGAATGGATAAAAAGGAGATAAAAGGTTGATACTCAGACTACATTGCAATGACTACATCTCCTCCAAGGCTCTGTTGCATTCTCTTCCCAGTTCCTTTACATCTCATCTCATAAAAAATCACGGTACATGCTACTCCATTTGCCTCCTACAGTTCACTTGGTCTGTTTTCTATCCTTACGAAAAAACCTATTTTCCATGGAAGGAATTCACATTACTTCCATTGCTTATATATTCAGAATCCAGGAAAATAAATCTGCCTATAGATATATGATACACGGGAGGCACAGACATGCTGCTACGCTTCTATTTCAATGTTTAATCTATCATACACCAAGATTCAACTTGATAAGATAGCCCAATCACTAATTTCAAACCACGAAACAAGCCACTCCTAGGGTAAAACAAAAGCACTTCAGCATTAATTACCTCTCTCCCATATAAGGATTGTCCTGCTTCAACCGTTCTTATCTTCTTAGTTTTCAAGCCATCATACATCAGACAGTAACTAATGCGCTTTAAAGAATGGAAACAAACATCTTCTGATATGGTCATTTGCATCGGCTAAGACTAATAATATGATATTATTTAAAGATTTCCAATTGCCACGCTAACGTATAAATCCCAACACGGCACTCAATCAGCATGCGACTGCCAGGCCAGAGAGCAATCTGGCCCACCCTAGGATGCTGTCACATTGAGAATCAAGTCAAATAAGGATGCCACAACAGTCTGTTTTCGCACAGTTAACATGAAGCTTGTAAGATGATTCTTTATTAAAAGGCTAAAGAATTGTTGTATTAGCTACACAATCTGTAGAGATAGTTAGATGTTGAAGAGTAGATGAGATGGTTGTTCTGGAAGTCAGGTGAAAAGCTACTACCACAAAGTGCCATGCAATATTGAATAGTAATGAGATATAAATCTTATGGAGGAGGTTTTTCTAAAAGAACTGATGTGCACAGACTTTTATGTCACTCATTCATGAATGCCCATTGCTTACATTGAGGTCGGGCAGATTTTAAGGACAAGATAGATCCCACCTCTGTTTGTCCCTTCTTAGTAATTGAACTAATTAAAAATTTTAGATTCTAGTCTCTCTCTCTCCAGTTTGTGCTGTGTGCATATGCAGTAAGTTAGTTGGAATGGAATATTAGAAGAGAGGAAAAAAAGGCATGGGGTTCTCTAAAGAATAATGCTGATCAAATTGGCATTGATTACAGTAGCAATATTGACGTGTAGCCAATTATACTGGCTGAAATTTACACTAATATCAATTAAAATTCATGATCACTTCAAAGTGGGGCTCAATCGATTCAAGTTTCATTTTGATTTGAGTCTCAGAAAATTTCTATACATCCTTCACAAGGTCATGCAGGCGGGTATTATTCCATATGTCATTCTTCTGCTTGAATACCTTCCCTGATTTATCCACAAAAATTCATTGGAGTTTGGATTATTTTGCAAATGTTTAATATATCAACTTTAATGTTTAAATTGTTACAGTCAAAATGGAGACAGTCCAAGTCAAAATCAAGAAGAGTCAGAATGGATTGTTTGTTCGGGACAAATGTTACGCCAACACCAAAGAGTTATCAGAATCAAGCGCAGTCAAAATTGATCATTTGTTCAGGCAAAATGTTAGGCCAAATCTGAAAAGTACTAATTGTTTAACAATATAAATAAAAGGAGTCATAAAAAATTAATCTCGATTATCTTTAAACTTTAAAGTTGGTTCGAATTCAGATTAAATATTGGCCATACCCTAACACTTTGACACTTCAAATCAGCGACAAAAAAGGGGTGAAAACTACCATTCCCAACTAACTCATGTTCCTAAGCCCTACTGAAGCAGTATTTTTCATGCTTTTAGCAATCTCCCGAGTAGTAGTGTTGTCAACAGCAAACCTACAAGTACACTGTCTTCAGTTGACCAGGGAATCCATGTCTGCGAACGTTATCAATTATCTGTGAATTCTTATCCTAAGAGATGCCCCACAGGACAATGATTTTAAGGGGAAAAGAAAAGAAAAATGTAAGGTCTGCAGAAAGAACTCCAATTGGACAATTATGTAAATAGAGTAATGCAACCAGCAAAAAATCTCAGACGTAACTCCCAAGAAAATTTTGCAATCCCTTAAGTGCTGAAGGTAGCTTATGATAAATCAGAATGCTCAGATAACGCAAAGATTTAGATGAGTACAAACCAACCAGCATGAAACTAGAACATCCAGTATCTTAAACTAAAAGATGTACTTACTAGCAATTATACCCTCACAAAGTCGAAGGAGCACCTTTGATCCACTACATGGGCTTCCAAAACTTTCACTAGCTGCTACTTGCTGTGTCAATGGTTGTTCAGAGGTAGATCTACATCAAGCTCAACACTTGGCTGCTTCCTTTCCCAACTATGGTTGCTTAAATGTGTTGAGCGCTTAAAACTTCCCCTGAATCTTCAGATACCGGATCTCATGTCCGGTACCGCCATAGAATCAGAAACTTTGTTTGTATCTCAATGGTAAAACTCAGACATTTTAAATAGTGGTGTGGTTTCACTAATGGATACTACTTGTCACTTCCCATGCCTCTAATTATTAGACCATCCACCTCCATTTTAAGGTTGCTGGCATAGAGCAGCACATTTCTAATTTTATGGTAGCAGCCCAGCACATTTATTAGTTACACAAAAATCTTCCCAGTTTTACCAGATTCTTGAAACTATACAATAAAATCAGATAACATGTACTTCGCTTCCATCAACAATGGCGTATATGGTGTTCTCTACCCAGATTCATTGTACTATCCTTCTTCACCATCTCCTAATTTCCAATATAGATAGTTTTTGTTAGAAAAAATACCTTAAATCCCCAAATGTTTCTCCCGATTCCATTTACCAATAATCACCACAAGAACAAACCCCATCTTTAAAATGATGGTAGCGATTGACATCTCTGATAGTGATTTCCCTCTCTGTTATCTTTGAGATGAACTTGATTGCAACATGACAGTCCTCGCATACCCGGAGGTTCTTCGTTATCAAAAGCCTGGTTCTAGGGGGAGTGCTAAGGAGTCCAAATGCAATTGCTAACCTTTCACTGTGACTGCAAACCATATTAGTCTTTTCATCATCCTCCACATCATGGAAAACTGATCCAGTAGCTGGGACATAGCCAGCTTCTTTCATTCGTCCTCCTAGCCTCTTCAATTCTGCATATATTGCTTCAGAATCAGGATGTGAATTATCACCAGAGAGGAATGCATGGACTTGATTTTTTATGTCAATCCAGCTACAAGCAATGCTTTTCTTTATTCCTCTATCCATCATCAGCTTTCTCAGTCTTGCAACTCCATCCCACTTGCCTGCTTGAGCATAGATGTTTGATAAAATCACATAATTTCCAGAATCATCAGGTTCAAGTTCAATTAGTTTTTCTAATGCTACTTCACCCAACTCCACATTGCCGTGGATTTTGCATGAATTCAGCAAAGCACCCCATACGCCAGAATCTGGCAGTACTCTCATTTGCATTATCAGATTGTAAGCCTCTTCTAATCTCCCACAGTGGCCAAGGAGATCAACCATGCATGTATAATGCTGAACTGTTGGATCTATGTGGTAATCTCTCATCATCAATTGAAAATACACCTGCCCTTCATCAAGCAAACCTCCATGACTGCAAGCTGCCAGAACACCCACAAAAGTTATGTGATCAGGCTGGGCTTTCTCCTTCATCTCCTCAAATAAAGCCAGTGCTTGAGTAGCATGACCATGCATCGCATACCCAGTTATCATTGCATTCCAAGAGACAACTCTTTTCTCCTTAAGCCGCTCAAACAAATTCCTAGCCACCTTCACATAACCACACTTGGCATACATATCCACCAGTGCAGTCTTTACCTTGTCATTGGACTCAAACCTATGTCTCCAACTAAACCCGTGAAGTTCCATCCCTTGAGGAAGAGCTGCACTGTCAGCTGAAGCTGATATCACAGTCACAAGAGTTGCCTCTGTGGGTCTCAGACCTGCCAATGCCATTTCACTACATAGACCAAGTGACTCATGTGGATGCCCGTTTTGTGCATAAGCAGCAAGCATAGAGTTCCATAACACAGCATCTCTTACTTCAATCTTATCAAACACTTGGCGAGCACTTCCAACACAACCACACTTGGCATACATATCAATTAAACCGGCACCCACAAATACATCTGTCTCCCATCCTGTCCTTGATGCGTGTTCATGAATCTTCCTCCCATCTTCGATGGCAGAAAGAGCAGAGCATGCCTTGAGCACAAACGGGAATGTAAAATTATCAGGCTCGAGCCCATAATCAAGCATTTGGTAGTAAAGAGAAATAGCAGCCTCATACGGTCCATTCCACGCATATCCACGAATCAAAACATTCCAAAGGAACAAATTACCTTTAGGAATTCTATCGAACAAGAGATGTGCTTCACCTAAAGAGTCACAAACACAATAAAGATTAACAAGCTTTGTAGCTATAAATAAATCAAACCCAAGACCCACGTGGCATAGATGAGCATGGAGTTGTTTTCCAGGGTTGATCGCTTTCCGGGCAATGCAGGATTGGAGAAGAGAGGCATAGTAAGAGGGGGCCGATTGTTGGGTGCGCAAAGCGCGGAGGTTAAAAGAAGAATAAAGAGTTTGATGGGGTTTGGGGTCGGCGTTCTGTTGAGGGGTTGGTAACGGGAACGAGTGATATAGGAAGTGGGAAAGGCTGTATTTGAGAAGGGACTCAAGGGAGCAGAGGGAAGATGAGGACGGAGAGGTTATTTTTAGCATTGGTATGGAGCGAAGTACTGGCATCTAGCTTTCCAAATAAGGAGGAGGAGAAGGAGATAAGAAGTGTTGTGGAAAGACATAAGAATACAGGGAGGCTATTGAATCAGCCGGTCCGGGAGCTAACGGATAGTGGCGGGAAAGCTCAAGGTGCTTGGATAAAAAACTAAAAAGGTCGGCTTCCCAGTCCTAAAAATAAGCCAGTTTTTATCTTTTGAAATAAAGATATTCATAAACTATTAAACTATATTAAACTTTTTGTTTATTTTAATTTCAAATATTATGTAATTGTTTTTAATTTAAAATAGAATTATAAAAATGGGGAAGTTTGCTGTTTCCCTTCTCAACTTGTATGGTAACTTTTTGATGCCCGTGATAATTGTTTTCGGATTTTAAAAAGTATTTTTATTTATAAATTAGTGGGAATAACATATATTTTTTTATACAGTTAAAATTTTAAACTTTTATTATAAATTAATTAAAATTTGATTCGACACTGAACTTTGGTTAGTCCAGTGCTCTAGCCATCAAAATTGGTTTCGGTTTTTGTTTTAGAATTCCCTATTTTTTGTTGTGTATGTATTGTGTCAATTTAAATTTAGACGGTGCTACAGGTATCGTTGGTAGCTCCCTCTAGGAGTTACTATTAGGTAAAAATAATTTTTTATCTTTTTAATTTTTTTTAAAATTATTTTTAATATTTTTAAATATTTTTAAAAATATAAAAAGTTTATAATAATATTAAAAAAAATTCTTAATTATTAAAAAAAAATAAAAAAATAAAATAAAATAGGGCCAACGGTGACCCCAGCGGGAGCTAACAACTGTGACCCTATCATTTTCCTTTAAATTTTGTATAATTCTTTTTTATTTATAATAAAAGTGTTAAAATAATTGTAAATTTGAAAGAAAATGCAATGAAAAAAAAAACACGATAAAGAATTAAAGAGTTGTACGGGAGACTGCAAATTTTAATTTCGCAGAGCCATTCTCATTCAGATCAACCCCGGCGCCCCGCGCCCAAATCTACCGGACCAACCACCTTCTCTTCCAGTGTATCAGAAGGATCTCTCTCTCAGATTCTGGAACGGCAAGGGCCAATCACACTCCAAAAGTCCTTTAAGCAGCTCAAAGAAGCGAAATAGCCACGATTTGATTCGCGAATCACGAGGGCATTCACACCCAATCGGACTGCCGAAAGGTCATTTCCCGAACTTTCCTCCTCACTTCAATTCCTCGCCATTGATCTCCTTCTCGGATTTACGCATTCATTTCGAATGTGATCTCGCATCTTTGTCATTATTATACCTATGGATAAGATGTGCATCCAAACCCAAAATACCGTTGAAGCACTTTTTTAACTCCTCTGTTGTTGTTGAAATTGGATTGGCATTAAATGCAGGGTTCTTGATGTGTTCTAACTCTCCGGTCAGAGAGATTCGGATCGAGTTCCGTGATCTCGGTTCGTAATCCGAAGATGGCGTGGTTTGGTGGGAGAGTTTCGTTGGGGAACTTCCCGGATCTCGCCGGAGCGGTGAATAAGCTCCAGGAGAGCGTGAAGAACATCGAGAAGAATTTTGACTCAGCTCTCGGTTTAGAAGAGAAGTCGGAGAATTCCGAGTCCAGCAATGAAGGTACCATTTTTGTATTTCCATTATAATTTTGATTTGCAAATCAACCAGTATAAGCTTGTTGTTATGTTGAACCACGCATGGGTATTTAGTGGACTAGCTGACTATCTTGCCATATAGCGAGTTGTGGTTGAATGCTATAGCTAGACTACGCAGCTTTAAGTCCTATCGTGGAATTGAAGTACCCGACTATAACAAAGACGTGGACGTGCAACGAAAAGAATGGAGTCAGTCAATGGGCTTGTGATTTATGTGTTTCATAATACGGAAGATTGAGTGATAAGCAGACTCACTATATGATTATTAATTGAGAATTACGTTGAAAATGTACCTTTACATTTTTCGTGTATGTACATTTGTTTCTGCCCTCTAGAATCCCAGAGCTAAGAGAGGGAGAGAGGACTATTGTTCCGACTCAGTTTTCTTCATTCTCTTCATCCCTCTCCTATATACTATCATCTTGCTTCAATCTCTTCGTTTCCAGCATAAGAGGTGCTGACCATTGTCACCTCATCTATAAAAACATACTGAAATTTTTCTATTTCATGACTCTGTGTTGTATAGCATAGTTTTTTCTTGTTAGTTTGGTCCAAAGTTCTCAAGATGTAAAAGGGTGTCCGTTATTTTGTATCAAAGTTCAAAATGCAGGTTTTAAATTTATTATGGTTATGATCTCTCTCTTTACTTGCCTGCATCAGGTTTATGGGCTTCCACTGCTGACAGGAAAGCACTGTTTGATCCTGTTGTGGCCCTCATGGGGCATAAAAGTGAGGAAAGTACTGTTGAGTCATCAGAAAAATTGGAATCTTCCCAGTATCCGCCTGCAGTTGAGAAATCATCTGAAAAACCTGGCTCTCCGCGGCATAAATCTAATGTAGAGGAAAAGGTGGTGACCGAAGTCAAAAGTGACAGATCTCTCCATTCTGGAGCTGAACACGCAGAAGAAGAAAATGAAATCCATGGGGTAGACAAAGATGCTAAGCACTCAGACACTGCAGAGGAGACAAATAATGTAACTTCAAATTCAGAACTTGCTGATATCCACGAGGTAGCCAAGGACACTGAACGATCAGACATGGCAGAGGAGACAAATAATGCGACTTCAAATTCTGAACCAGCCAAATCTGCATCAACAGCAATGCCTATTATACAACCTGAACCCAACAGTCAGGATGTTGAGACATTGGAGTCTATTGACAATCAAGAAGAGAAAGAGAGATCAGAAGTGGCACCCTCCAAAAATCCAGACTTGGTGCAAGCCAAGTCAGGTGCCATTGAAGTAGACCAAGTTGAGAATATTATGATTTTGCCACATGAGTTGCATACTTTCATTGATACAAGTGAGAGTTTGGATGAACAAGTGAATAAAGTAGAGAGTGTGGATAAGCAGAACTCGCAAGCAGAAGATATTGCAGAGACAATTGAATGTGAGGCATCAAGTGATAGCCATGCTGGAGGTGAAACTGAGCTCTCTGGTTTACATTTTGTTCGGGTTGAGGAGACTAATGGTGCTGGCAACTCTTCTAACCATCCATTGACCAATGCACTTGCTTCAGATGAAGCTGCAACGACAGTGCCTCAATCTTTTTCTCCTGAAAATCATGCAATTGTTAAGGGATTTGAAGTGGATCAAAAAGCTAGAGATGATGAGGCTGACATTAAAGAGCGACAGGTGATCTCAGGAACGAATCACTCTGGCTCTTCAGATACTCTGTTTGAATTGGAGAAGGTGAAGAGGGAGATGAAGATGATGGAAAATGCATTGCAAGGTGCTGCTAGACAAGCTCAGGTATTTCACAAGGCCATGTTCCTTTAAGACCACAGCTTTTATTTGGCAGCTATTTACAGATAATTTTGGGAATAAGTAAGGTCATTTGATTGTGTTTAAACCTGCCCCCTGAAAGTGTTGAAGGTCTAATCATATTCTTTTGGAATATTTTCTTGTCTCTCTCTGTTTTTTTTTTTTGGGTAGTGACTGTAAGTCTCTAAAATGATGATTCAGTGATCGTTGAATGCTTTTGTGCACATTTCTTTCTCCATAGTTGGATAATTATTTGAGACTGATTATTATGGTTGGGAATATTGAATTTGCTGAAGGCACTGCAATCTCAATGAAGGTGCTGGTACTTTAATGTGCCTCAACCTTTGGTTTTAATCATACTTGACTACCACAACTGCAGGGGACTCCACGTCCATTAAATTCTAAAGCCCACCTTCAGCGCCTACCTGTAAATAAAGGACGACATTACCACCATCAATAAGGCTAAACCATCCCATATACCACATGTCTTTAGTTTTTTTTTTTTCTTAACATTGCATCTAACTTCTTGTACAGTCAACCATTAATCTATGACGTATCTTGCTTTCACTCTGAGAGTCAAAATTCACTTAAAGAAAAAAGAATACAATTTAATTTTAAATGCAAGAGTAGAAATGCAATCACAGAATATAAGGTCTCACCAAAATTTTGGATTAATGATAGGTCTTTAGGACATTCATAATCGCATCTCTCCTTCACCTGTCTTGAGCTCTAGTTGCGATTTTTCAGAACACATGCATGCTTTGAATTGCTCAACAGTTTGTCTCTCTGCATCCTGTGAAGACATTTTATTTGATCTACTTTTTTTCTTAGATTCTGATAAATTTGAATATTTTGGTTCTAGGCAAAAGCTGATGAGATTGCTAACATGATGAACGAAAATGAACAACTAAAGGCCGTGATTGAGGATTTGAAGGTCCGTACAATGATACCTTATGTTCCTTAAATGTACTTGTTATGAGTAAGTATGATTTCATCATGATATATTCATGTATGTATGTATGCTAGAGAATTACCATACATCCACGGTTAATTGATTCATAATGCACTAGAATATAATGATTATTTTGAGATCTCTTTGATGTGCTTTTGTAGTTTTTATTTAAAAAATATCTGCAAGTGTATTTTTCGTTGGTTTCATTCCCAATTAACTGATTTATAATGGATTTCTTTCTAGTATTTTACCTAGATCACCTATATTTATTTTGTTGGCGTCTAAAAGCAAAGAACTCTTAGTTTTGGAATTTTCATTACTACAATTATGAAATTGTACTTACTTATTTGACTTGAACTTGCTGAGTGCCCTTTTTTGTATGTTCCAATTTTGGGCAAGCCTGATTAAGTTTTCTTGAAACTGTGTTGGAACCCATATTTTCACACTGAACCCACAAATGCTTGTATTTTGGAGTCACATTTAGATCATTGTAACTTTCTGTTTCTGTTATAGTTAAATCACTATCATCCGGGCTCAATTCTCTTTCGTATCATAAAAAACTATCACTTGGGCTCGGTTTATACTTGAACTCTTACAAGTTTTGCTTTCATAAAAAAAAAATATCTTCACATGGTTGATTGTTATATACCTGTCATTTATTTCTCATCGGTTTATACTTGAACTCTTACAAGTTTTGCTTTCATAAAAAAAAATATCTTCACATGGTTGATTACTATATACCTGTCATTTATTTCTCATCTGTTTGCTGCATCTTTCAATTGAACATGTTGGGATAATAAACTCCATGTTTGAAAGATACTTCGCTTCCCTTGACATTTCATACATTCATACTTTAACTGCTGAAAATTATGGAACAGAGAAAATCCAATGATGCAGAAGTTGAGTCTTTGCGAGAGGAATACCATCAGAGGGTTGCAACTCTGGAAAGGAAGGTATGTTTTTCATCATTTATATATTTATTAATTTATTTTATGTTCATGATTTAATTCAGATAGGTCCTAACCATATAAGAAATTCAGACTCTAGGTTGAAAAGCCATTTTAGTTTTTAAAAATTGAGTCTTAACGTGTTCATTTCTTCTCAGTACTCATATTTTCCTCCAGTAGCACAGTGCTCATCTCATGATGTATGCTTTTCAAAGATTTTAAGTTTTCTTAAAGACCCCAAAGGGTTTGTACTTGTCAAGTTTCTGATACACTGCTAGCTGTGGTGTTTTCTTGGTTGTATAGTAATTTTTTGGATGCTTCTGAGTGTAGATGTTTCATTGTCTATCATGGAAATAATGACTTCTTTTACCCTTTTATTTTAAATCTAGTATAATAAAGATATAATAACGACTTCTTTCATACAATTTGGTGTATAATGTGAAAGAAGGAAAAGGTATTGAGTTTTGGAACATGTAACCTTTTTATACCTGATGAATTAAGTGCATGTACCATGTATTAATTGGTAACTTAAGGATCAACTTTACATTGCATTGCTTGGAGTAATAAATTGCAGGTGTTATCTTAATATTTTGTAAATTAGGACTTCATGATCTTTTCAGTAATTGGCACATTTACATTCACCAAAGCCTTAATTCGAACATGAGGTCAGCTGCAAATGTTAATCCTCCCCGTTGAGTGCTATCTAAAGTGATATATTAAGCCTGTTTAGTGGTAACAAATAGAATCCTTTTACCCTATACTTTTTTTTTTTAATAAGTAAGAAAGATTTTATTTTACCCTATACTTACCTTTACCTTGATCACTAATTACCCTGGTGTATGGTTACAGGTTTATGCTCTGACTAAGGAAAGGGATACACTTAGAAGAGAGCAGAATAAAAAAAGTGATGCAGCTGCTCTTCTGAGAGAAAAAGATGAAATAATTACTCAGGTTATGTCTGAAGGTAGAGATGTGCAAACTCTTAGTGGCCTATTATTGTGTTTCTTTTCTTTTAACAAAATAACCTGTATTTTTTCCACATGTTCGGTTTTTTGGTGCTTGTTTATGCTAGATGCATTATCTAGGCTTGAGCTATTGAGAGGCTTGTCTTAGACACATCAGCATTTATAGAGGGATGCATCTGTTATGTTCTACTTTGTACAGAATGGAAACTCATGGCCAATGAGCTGAAGCCTAAATGACGCTTCCACTCCCTTAAAAGTAGTTGGTGGGTGAGAGGTTGTGGATTTTTATCCCATAGGGTGTCCTTTCAACTTCTAACTCATGTGCCCTATTCAGTTTGGGTGGTGCATGTTTTGGCTTGTTCAACATGGGCCCTACCAAATCGTCGTAACAAGGCTTGAGGAGGTTTTTTTGTACAAATTAAACATTTCCATTGTTACCAAAAGAATATAAAAACTATTAAACCTTTCCTTGAGATAATCTATTGAATAAGGGGAGGTCCTTAGCATGATTTTATTTTTCTCCAATGCAATAAAATTACATAGTGTCTATTTTCCATTGAGGGTATTCCATGAGTTTGATAGAGTAATTATGAAAAAATAAACATGCTAATTTAATAGAAAAGAAATGAGGACCCTCATAATATTTGGTCTATTTCAGTCAAAATTATATTGTAATAATCTGGGGAAGTGTCACACTTGGCTGGGAAGAAGGGTCATGTCCTCAAATGTTCGAAGCATAAATTTTTAAGAGGAGAAAGTTCTACAAATTATAGGATGATGGTGCCACAGTGCAATTTATTCACTTATAGCACTTTGGGGCCTCTAGTCCCAAGTTTCATGTTTTAGAATCAGGTGTGTGATTTCTCCAACTTTGAAACAACAGTTCACGTGATGATAATTTTATTTTTTTGGTTTTGGGGGTGGGGGGAGGATGTGGCGGCATGTCCAGTTGAGACGTTGTCAATATTTGAGATGCTTTCTTTTGATGGGCTGTGGTGTTCTTATTGTACTTCGCGGGCCTAATTTTTATGTGAGGTTCCTCTGTACAGTCATGATGGATACCTTCTAGATTTGCTGATTTCCATGCCAATATTGTTTCAATATACTTATTGGCCAAGTATCATGGTAAAATCTGATTTCCAAACAACGACGATACCTTAAAGGAAAAAAAAAACTTGAATGCAAATCGATGAGAAATTTGGAAGTCTATATATTATGGAGTATACAGATCCTTTCCTATGTGTTCTCTATATATATATATCTGTGTATATATATATATATATTGTAATTTGTTAATCTGGAGATTTTTATATATCATCTCAGGTGAAGAGCTTTCGAAAAAGCAGGCTGCTCAAGAATCTCAGATTAGGAAATTAAGGGCTCAGGTATGGCTTGCAGGCTTCCTGGTTGTCTAACTTTTCATCCTTTTGCTGCTACCTATTCTGATATAACAAATCCTTTGTCTTTTCTTTTCTCCTTTTTCCTGAAAGCTAGATTAGAGAGCTTGAAGAAGAGAAGAAGGGGCTGGTTACTAAGTTTCAGGTAGTGGTCTTTTCAAGTTATGCAGCACTTAGTTTTTACCTGTTTGTAAGAAAGTGTTCACTATTCTGATGCCCGTTAATTGAGGAAGTCCATTATATAATACTTCAAAGTAAATGAAATTCCATATGATCTTAACGGAACTAGCATGTTCTCTTGTTAAAAGTGTAGAGATGCTGTTGTGAAGAAGATTCAATCTATTATTGATAAATGTTATATAATATCTACTTCCAGGTAGAAGAAAATAAAGTAGAGAGTATCAAGAAGGACAAAATGGCTACAGAGCAGTTGCTGCAGGAAACAGTAGAAAAACACCAAACAGAACTTGCAGCACTGAAAGAATACTATACAAATGCTTTGAATGCTGCAAAGGAGGCTGAAGCATTAGCAGAGACTCGTGCCAACAATGATGCAAGAACTGAACTAGAGAGTCGTTTGAGAGAGGCCCAGGAACGTGAAGCTATGCTAGTTCAGGCACTTGAAGAATTAAGGCAAACTCTGAGTAGAAAGGAGCAGCAGGTTTTTGTGACATCAATTCGATTGTTGGTTTTTTCCAGCTGACATGCCACTGATCATGATTAACTTACTCTATCATCAATTTTGCAGGCAGTGTTTAGAGAAGACATGCTTCACAGGGACATCGAAGATCTTCAGAAACGTTATCAAGTTTGTCAAAATTCCTCTTTTTTGCTTAAACTGTAACCCTTTATTTCTTTTTCATTTGTTCAGCATCATCTTGTAGATTTTTTTTCTCTCTCTAGGCAAGTGAGCGTCGATGTGAGGAGTTGATTACACAAGTTCCAGAATCTACAAGGCCTCTTTTAAGGCAGATTGAAGCTATGCAGGTGAGTATGTAAAATGAAATTTTAGAGTTCTGATGAGGATGTTTATGGATCTTCACTGCAGGTTCTTCAATTTAGATGTCAGTTTGCTTGGGTCTTGTGTTTTATTCTTTATTTTATTGGCAACAGGAAACAACTGCCAGAAGAGCAGAAGCCTGGGCTGCTGTTGAGAGGTCCCTTAATTCTCGACTTCAGGTGTGTAGAAGTTTTTGTTAATTTCATTTGAAACTTTTACGGTACTCTTATATGATTAAATTTATTGCATTACAGGAAGCAGAGGCCAAAGCTGCAGTTGCAGATGAAAGAGAGCAATCTGTGAATGAGCGCTTATCTCAAACCTTATCTCGAATTAATGTTCTTGAGGCTCAGGTTCTGCTTTTGTTGGTTATCTTGTTTTAAGTACTGGGGCTTTTTCATAGAAATTAGCTCACAGCTGTGATTTGTTTCAGATTTCATGTCTTAGAACAGAACAGATGCAGTTAAGTAGATCCCTTGAAAAGGAGAGACAAAGAGCAGCTGAAAATAGGCAAGAGTACCTTGCAGCCAAGGAGGAAGCTGACACCCAGGAAGGTCGTGCAAACCAGCTTGAAGAACAAATTAAGGAACTCGGGCGGAAACACAAGCAAGAGTTACAAGATGCACTGATGCACCGGGAACTGCTACAGCAGGTGTTGCCTCTGGTTCTTATATAATTTGAAGTTACATTTGATAGTAAGAAGAGGAACTGCATCTAGCTCCATCTTAGTAGTATTAAGAGATGTTAGTCTGATTCATTTTAGTTCATAGACGTTAAGTGGGACTTTTTTATTCATTATTTTTATTGAAAAATTTCATTAGACTGCCCTTGTTCTATGTATATCTTAGGCTCATTGAGATTTTCTGAATTGACTTCCTGATCTTTGACAGGAGATAGAAAAGGAGAAAACTGCTCGGTTGGATTTGGAAAGGACCGCTCATGTGCATTCCGCTGCTGCTGCAACAGATCAAACTCCCATACCAAAGCACAGTTCTGCTTTTGAGAATGGTTTGATGCTTTGAATTACTTTGCATGAGTTGAAGGTCCGCAGATGTTATATATTTTGAAAATTTGTGCAGGAAACTTAAGCCGCAAGCTCTCAAGCGCTAGCAGCCTAGGCAGCATGGAGGAAAGCTATTTCCTGCAAGCATCTTTGGACTCGTCTGACAGTTTCTCCGAGAGGAGAAATGCTGGAGAGTTAACCATGAATCCATATTTTATGAAGAGCATGACGCCTAGTGCTTTTGAAGCCGCTCTACGTCAGAAGGAGGGTGAGCTTGCTTCCTACATGTCTCGTTTGGTATGGTCTATGTTCTAAACTCCTGAATTTTATTTCTTCCTACATGTTTTGTTTCTTTTGCTTTATTGCATATTCCAGTTATGAGCTCTGCAGAGTTGTGTTTGTTCATATTCAACCATTGTTGAATTTTTAGGGGCCATACAGTTATATTATGCCGTTTCATTATGAACAGTTTTCATTGACTTACTGTTTTGATTGCTTTTTGTTTCTCTTTTGCTAAGGCATCGTTGGAATCTATACGTGATTCTCTTGCTGAGGAATTGGTCAAAATGACAGGGCAGGTGAGGTTCAATATCTTATTTTTATTCTTTTTGAGTGTCCTTTTTTTAAAAATTAAAAATACATTAATTTTTTGAGAATTGCTTGCATTGAATGCAGTGTGAAAAGTTACAGGTAGAGGCTTCCATGTTGCCTGGCATACAGGCAGAGCTAGAATCATTAAGGAGGCGACACTCTGCTGCGCTGGAGCTAATGGGTGAACGTGATGAGGAGGTATGTATATTCAGTCTGGATCTTTGCTTAGAATGGTAATATGTTTTCAGCTTGGGATATTCTGTTTTGTTGTTGAGTTCTCTGCTTCATTTTGGACTGAGGAACCACGGATAAAAGCTTCAGCTTTCGATTTTGATAGATGAACACAGGGAATGTAATGCTTGGAGAAAATCAGAAGTTGTACTTACCTCTGGGAAATCCTCCCTCCCCTTGGTGAAAAAAACAAAAACAAAAAAGCAACTGAAAATATAGCTTTGGACTTGTGGTTGCCCTGAAGCACAGGATTTCCACCATGATTCCTTTTTTCCCCCTGGTTATGATGAGCAACCTCAGAGAACAGACCTTGTAAATCATCACGATTTTTTTTTTTTTTTCCTTCCTGTTATGACTAGTCCCCATGTAACACATTCACATCACACGGATTTGGTAAATCATTGGCTCTTCACCGATAGGACATGACCTTTAAAAATTGTTTACACTCGAGTTTGAACCTTAGACCAGGGGGAGTATATCCCCAAGACCAAGGCCTTTACTACTTGAGCCAACCCCTCGGGTTTCCATCATATATTCTTTAATGTTGCTTTTTCAATATCTGCATTTTATCTATATTTTTATGATGTAAATGAAAACATATAAAGAAGAAGGTGCTATTTTCTCTCAAATCCTGACATATATATACGTGATTGCATGTCTAGCTGGAAGAACTTCGTGCAGATATTGTAGATTTGAAGGAGATGTACAGGGAGCAAGTAAACTTACTTGTGAATAAGGTATGATTTGAAGCAATAAGTAAAGAAGGGGGGGGGGGGGGGGGGGGGGGGGGGGGGGAAGAGCTTGGTCTTCATTCTTGCCTCTTTGTTTACAGATCCAGATAATGAGTTCATCAATGGTTACTGCCTGATTGGTGGAGTTACCATTGTGGTATAGCAGCCGGCCATGATGTTTCATGGGATAGTGCCAAGTTGGAACTAGTCTTCGGATAACTTTTCCTCTATACTCAAATCTCCTTTGCTTTCTCCATCTTGTTCAAGTGTTTTTCCAGCAGATATACGAAGAGCATGCATGCCCTTATTAAATGTGATATGAATTTTAATTTTTGCGAAATTGTTGTATAGCCCGAAATCTTAATGCATATTGTCAAGGTTCGAAGATGATTTTTATTTTTTTTATTTAATTTTACTCTCATTTTTCTTGGATTGATTTCATCACAAAGGATTTATTCATTTTCTGTCTTACAGAAGATGTGAGAGAGATGCTGGTAAATTAATGAGTAAAAATACATATACACCATTTGCGTGCTGATGTTCTTTCATGGATTAAATTGTATTGTGACAATTTTTTGGAAATCTTAAAAACTGCGAGGATCATGACAGTATGTTGGGTTGTGGTAGTTTTGAAATGGAAATATGTATATGTTGGTAATTTTTTGGCACGTATTATGTTATTTCTAATCATAGCTGATGCGTTTTATTTTAATTGTTTTTTTTTTTTTTAAATCATTAGAATCTTTTTAAAACCAGACAGAAGCTGTACTATTTGGATAATCGTTTTTTTTATTTATTTTTTATTTCATCATTACAACTTTCTTAAATTTTTACACAAAATATAATAAACAATTCAAAATTTTCAAATCAAAATATAATAATATTAAAAAATAATATTATAACAATATTTTATTTATTTTTTATTTAAAATTATTTTATCTTATTTTACTATCAAAATATACCTTAGAGAGGTATAAAATCTCGCATTTAGAGAAATGATTTAAAAATAAGATAAGAGTATAATATGATATAAAATCAATTATAAAATAAAAATAATAATATTTACAGTTTTAAGATATGTAAATTTTATATATTTTTTTTAAAAAAATCATGAAAAAAGTGGATAAATATAAGTTTTATATAAAAAAATTAATTTTTTAATAACAAATTTTATTATTTCTTAACGAGAATATACCAGACCTATGCATCCAAATAATATATCTATTATCACTCTGCTAACAAAAATTTTATGTGTAGTCATCTTTGCGTATATTTTTGTGCATTTTAATCATATAATTGGTTGTATATTAAAAAAAATTAATTTAATTAATTATATCAGTGAAGTGTGCAGAGACTATATACATTACTCATCTGCTAAATATTATTACCATTCATACCGGTTGTACAGCGTAATTTTTCAAAGTGTCTAATTAAAATGAAGTTTTATAAAAAAGTTGAACTATTTTACAATTTTATTGTAAATGAACTCATGAAGGGTAGTTATATAAAAATAATAAAACCGAAATATATATATATTTCTATATATATATATATGAAAGTTTTTAAAAGATATTTTAAAAATAAAAGTTTTTAAATCTTTTTATAAGGATAAAATAATTAGGAAATTATTTATTACTTTCTTATTCGTAAAATATTTAATGTTATATAAGTACAGGTGTTGGTCCATCGAAGCGCTCTCTCTCTCTCTCTCTCTCGGGAAGGTCATGCCTCCAGCTGCTTCTTCGTGGCTGTCTTTGCTTCTTCGCTACAAAAACAACCACAGGTCCACAGCTATATTTAGCCGAGAACGTTAAAATTTAGTCTGCAATGCCGAATGCCCAATGCTCTCTGCAACAATCACATCACCACCGTCCCTCTCTCGCTCTATCTCACAAAGAGACATACACTGCTTTCTTCCTGTAACCTGGATTTCCTTTCAGCTGACACTGACGTTTTTCACTTGATAGTGTCCCCCGGGCGCACGCTACCCCACCGGCCCCTTCTTCTTCTTCAGGTATCTCTCTCGCTGTGTGTAGCCGTGAAATTCAATCGGATCGTTTAATATGTCTGCGTGTGAAAGTTATTAAATCATCTGCTCGAAATACAATATGTAATTGAATTTCACATCTCTCTCATTTCTGAAATATAATATATATATATATACACACACACGTACACCTATTTTTTTGATCGTTTTATGTGATGCTTCCTATATCCTTCGGTTTTTTTTATTGTAATTATAATGTGTTAATATTTCCGATTCCTTGTTTCCGGTGGGGAGTTCTTGCTCTCTTTCTTTCTCATCCTCTTTGAAAATGGCGAGTCGTTTTTCCTCCTTTTTGAACTCGGAAACGGTGACGTTTTCGAGCACATTTATCTTGCTCATTGCGAATAATCTCTCTCTCTCTCTCTCTCTCTCTCTCTCTCTCTCTCTCTCTCTGCGGGCGCGCGCATTTAGTCGCGATTCAATACCTCATCCTTTTTTTCTTTGTTACAAGAATTCTACTGTTTTTCCCAGTTCGCATCCATTCAACTTGAAGATCTAATGTATGATATTCGATCATTGAAGTTAAATTCCATCTATGAGTGTATCTTCTTCTTTTTCGTTAACCAGCCTGTACGTGCGTGCGCGTCTGCATGCATAATTTATATATGTATGCATGTACTTAGTGCATGCATATGTATATATATGTATGTATGTATGGATGTATCTGTTTGCGTATATTTAACTTGAAGAGCAGAACTGCTACATGCAGTCGGTAAATATAAGCGGGATGCAAACGGTTGTACGAAATGAATAAAAGAAAGTTATAAAAATAATTTTTTTTTTATGTGAGTCTCGTATTAATTTATTTTTTTCAAAGCGACTGCACGCCTCTTGCACAATCACGACTGCAAATATCATTTACAACCATTTGCATCTCGCTTACATTTACTGACTGCACGTAGCAGTTCTGTAACTTGAAACTTATATAACTCGATTACATTTACCGACTGCATGCAGCAATTCTGTAACTTGAAACTTATATAACTCGATTATTAATGCAAATACAACAATTGCATCAGATCTGAGAATTTCTTCTGCGAGTTGAGTGCTAGCATGGTTCCCCAACGCAGTTGTTTGGTGTCGCCATTTAAAATTTATTAAGGCGTGGCCTATGGCTATGGGTAGGAAAAACAATGGAATTAATTCGTAATCGGATTGATTGGAGATTGGTTTGTTGTTGCAGTTTGTTGCACAAAATTCTCTTTCGACTCTCGGAGAAGATTCTGATAATTGTGCTATGCGGGGACGTCATGTTGATGCATCTTCGATGTACAAACGTGGTGCATTGAGGAACTATATAAATGCATATGACGAAGAAGGAAGTTCAGGTAATTTTAAATTACTCAAATCACTTTTCACGGTTTATTCTAAATTTCCGTGCTAGACTCTAAAACCGGTAACAATTTCCGCTTTTTGCTATGAAAGCACTAGTCTTTCTCATGAAAATCGTGTATGGTATGATGGATTCTACTAACAGTTGGACTAATTCTCTTGTTTGCTTTAGTACATTTTCTGAATGGCAAAGATATTGGAAACCCCCCATGGAGACGTTCTTTGCCACATGTCCTTGTGGCAACACTTTCTTCATTCCTAGCTGGTTACCATCTTGGGTATGTTCCTAATATTCGTAACTCATATTCCTCATTTCTTTTTCTCCTTGATGATATGTTTTGAAAATCGAAGAAATATATTCTCTTTTGTTGCTTTTTAATGCAGAGTGATCAATGAGACTCTAGAAGGCATCTCTCTAGACCTTGGCTTCAGTGGGGACACCTTGGCTGAAGGTACTTAATGCAATCGATCTTTCTATTATATGCATCTGTTAAAAAACGTTTACCTTGTATGTTCTCTTTCTTCAATGAAGGTTTAGTGGTGAGCACATGTTTAGGAGGCGCCTTTGCTGGATCTCTATTCAGTGGTTGGATAGTAGATGGGGTCGGGTGTCGAAGGGCATTTCAATTTTGTGCTCTACCAATGATAATTGGTGCATCCATGAGGTAACTGAACTTGGAGGCATACCTTACTATTTTTCCTTAAAAATCCATCTTTCTAAAACTGTGGCATTTTCCAGTCTTTCTTGCTTTGATGTACATCTTTATAGAGAATGGAATAAGCTTTATTAGTAATTAGAATAGATCCTTTATTGGTATCAGCTAGCGTATGCAGACTGTAGTCCAGTTTGCCTGCTATTAGTGAGACTTCTTGCCTCATCCAGTCATTTCACTAATCTTGGTAGAACGGTACTGAAATTAAAATGTGGGGGTTACCTACCCATAATCTCTTTCATTTCACCATCATAGAGTTTGAGTAAGCGTGTGTGTTCAGGTTCATTATTTCTATCCTATCTTCGAAAAGTGTTCTCAGTTCTTTCTGATAATAATTTATAATTTAAATTGCATAATGGATTGAGAAGAACATATTACAAGGGATGGGTCATGGATCGTTTCACAATTATAACCACACTCTAATGCTGTACTCCACGTTTGATTTTCTTTATTTAGGCTGGGTTTTGTTCTTCCCCTCCTTCCTCTGTTTGTTTCTTGCTTAAAGGCTTCCATACCATTTGAGTAAATATTCTTTGTGCGCCATTCAAACTGCTGTGAAGCTAGAGAAAATTAATCAAACATGATCTTACAGTGCAACAACGAAAAGTCTGTGGGGTATGCTTCTGGGGAGGTTATTTGTTGGGACTGGGATGGGTCTTGGCCCATCTGTTGCAGCTCTCTATGTGGCAGAGGTATGCTTAAGAGTTTATTTTTTATCATTATTTTGCTAAATACTAACTCGTGGTTCATCGAAATGAGAAGGTGTCACCAGCTTTTGTAAGGGGTACGTTTGGGAGCTTCACTCAAATTGCTACATGTCTAGGACTTATGGGAGCTCTTTTTATCGGACTCCCAGCTAAGGAAATAGTTGGTTGGTAAGATACGATTGTGAAGTAAAGAAACATTGGAAATTTTATGACTTTTTCCAATATATCTGAACATTTTGTAAGCAGTTTGTATGTACTCAGGTGGCGGATTTGTTTTTGGGTATCTGCCATTCCTGCTGCATTACTTGCTCTTTCCATTGAGTTCTGTGCAGAGAGTCCCCACTGGCTTCTCAAGGTCATCAGCTGTTCTCTGTAATCATTATTATTAATTTTTTTATTTTTTATTTTATAAGTAATCATTATTCTTGAAACAGTTTTTTGTTGGATTTCAACACTTTTCCCCTTTGCGCTGTGCTCTACGTTTCTGTAGTCAGGGCAGTTATGAGAGATGTGGATTATATACCAAATTCACCAATGCCACTTTTATAAAGTTATTTTCTTCAGAATAACCCTATCCACACACTATATCCTATGATTATATCAGTATTGTAGTTTTGTATAACCGGTGTAGAGGGTACTTTTGCCCACTTACTCGATTTTTAATTTAATATTAAATAGTGGTCATATCACATTATTTAGTTCTGGGTTCAAGCCAGACGCAATTGATTTTCTTTGTATTTTGCCTTTTTAATGGATTGGGAGATATTCATTTGATTAATAATCTTGGAGCCCTATTGCATGGAACAATGGCCCGTGTTTGTTTCTCCTAATTCTCTTCAATACTGACTGCTTTGTGGTAACATTATATGACGGTTTTAGAAGCTTCTATAACCAATTCATCTCTCAGATACTAAACAATTTAGGCAGTCTTCCATGAAGGTCCAAGATGTAAATAGAATAGACTCCTATAGAGGCAGTTGATCTGATTACATGCTACCATTGCGCACACATATTATCATGTTTTACTTTCTTAGCCTCCTATATTCTCATGAGTAGCCTAATGCTTCTGTTCCTTTGTATATGCATGAATCCATGCATACACAAGTTCTTGTAAGTTGCATTAATATCATGTCCACTTTTAGTCCATTCTTTTAACAGTTCAAGCTTTGGGAGAACTGAGCAATTGTCATGGAGGTCTACACAATTGTTTTGAATCATCAAACCTTTGTAGGTGATTTGACAATGTCATGATTGTTTCTAAACATGCTATAGAGAGGAAGAGGTGTTGAAGCTGAAGCTGAGTTTGAGAAGATTCTAGGAGGATTACATGTCAAATCTGCAATGGCAGAATTGTCAATGTCAGACAGAGGAGATGATACAGATACCATAAAGTTCTCTGAGTTGTTTTTTGGCCGTCATTTCAAAGGTGCATAGGAGTTCTTCTAGAATATATTTTGTTTCATCTGTGTTTTGTTCTGAGTGATTTCCTTGTAACTTATACGTTTGCAGTGGTTTTCACTGGATCTACCCTTTTTGCTTTACAACAGCTATCTGGCATAAATGCTGTATTTTATTTCTCTTCGACTGTCTTTAAGAGCTTCGGCATACCTTCAGACATCGCAAACATATGTGTGGGGATTGCAAATTTATTGGGTACTGATGGCTTTACTATCATGTATCTTAGTTGCACAAATGGTCAAACATCTTCTTTACCATTTTTTGCCTATTTTAGGTTCGGTAATTGCAATGAGCTTGATGGATAAACTTGGAAGGAAGGTACTTCTTCTTGGAAGTTTTTCGGGCATGGTAAGTAAAAAAGAAACCTTTTACTGAATAAAGTTATTTTTTGGAAAAATAACTTTTATCTGATCGAATAGTATCATATCTGGACAGATGATACTTTTGTGCTGACCAAAAAACTACACATTAAGGCTCCATGTTGGTTTTTTCTTTTTTTAAACCTTTTGGACTGAGGTGATATCTGGGGCGACACCCACAAATTTTCTCTACTTTTATTTTTGGCACTTTGTTAGAGTGCATAGTTATTACTATCTCCAAACCTCTAAACAAGGTCTTCCTACCTTTAAGATTGTCGGTTTGTGTCTTCTGCAGCAGTAATACTGTCGTTTCTGTTTATTGAGTTCAAACCTGTATTTTCTAGACTTTCATGTTACATGACTATTCTTTTACACATGGGCTTAGGCGCTATCCATGGGACTTCAAGTAATTGCAGCAAGTTCATTTTCATCAGGCTCTGGAGCGTTGTATCTGTCAGTTGGCGGCATGCTGTTGTGAGTGATCAATGAGCTGCAATTTGGACTGATAATAAAAAGAAACAGAGACTAAAAATGACAAACGGAAATAGAAACGTAAAGCTGCAAAAGCTCTTGGTGAATATATTCAGATGCCTAAAATGTGCCTTTCAGTTATCCCGTGATGACTGGACGCATTTGAATCAATGTGTTAATTGGCCATTGTTTTATATTGGATCCAAATCTCATTCTAGCCAGAGAAGATTGGAAATATAATGTGATACTTGTACAGTATGATATGCTTGACAGAGTATAAAATCTCGTACCTTATTGATGAATCTAAGGCCATATGCATTCGAAAAGTTCTCTACCGTTAAGAAGCTTTTGATTTTTTTCAATATGTTTGGCTTGAAGATTTTGCTAAACAACAAAATAAAAATGCAGATCTGTCTTGACATTTGCTCTTGGTGCTGGTCCAGTCCCTGGTCTCCTCCTTTCAGAAATATTTCCTGGCCGGATTCGGGCTAAGGCAATGGCAGTTTGCATGGCTATGCATTGGGTAATAGTTTTCTGCAGTTCTTCCTGTTGTGGGCAGATTTTTATTTCCGCTCATTATCTTTTTCATTGAGAAAAAGTTTAAATAAATACTCGCCAGACATGCCAATAAACATTGCTCACGAACTTCTTGTACCACCTTGTTAGTTAACTTCAGTGTCCCTTACAGGTAATGAATTTCGTTGTTGGTCTGTTCTTTTTGAGCTTACTGGAGCAAATAGGGGCAGTAGTACTTTATACAATCTTTGCTGCCTTTTGTCTGCTGGCTGTGTTTTTTGTGAAGACCAATGTCTTGGAAACAAAAGGAAAATCACTCCAAGAAATTGAAATTGCGCTTCTCCCACCCGAGTTGAGGTAATTAAAATTTGCTGGAACAGTTAAGTTACTGACATATGGAGAGGAGTCCTTAATTCTGATCGATGCTAACTTTGTCCAATCTCAAAATTTTTGCATCTTTGTTATTTGCGGACAGATAACTCACATTTAATGTTCTCATGCCACTGAAGTCTGTTCTCTCCTGGTTCTGGTTTAAAGTGATCATCTTTCCCAAATGAGGCTGTGGCCGGAGAAGTGAGAACTTGGGAAGGACACATCCATCGAATGCTCACTCTTGAGGGCCTATTCAGTATCTCCTATGAACTACATTTTTTTCTTTTTTAATTCTTGAGCACATTGATTTTTTTTTTTTTGCCAACAAAGTCTACTTCTATTAAGAGAAAGTCCACATTACAAACTATTAGTACCTATCAGTAGGCACAGTATTTTAATTAATACAAACAGACAGGTGGGTCTTTTCCACTATGAAAATTTAATAGACAATGAGGTACAAAGATTAAAGGTATGCTTCCAAAAATTAATTTGGATTCTGCTCATTGCGCAACAGAGTGCGCGCATCGATTCTGATCTCGATATATTTTTCTTAGTTGCCAGCTATTTAGTATACTCAGCATATGACGAATGTCTTGCATTATCGGTTGAGTCATCCAATCTGGATTGTGTGATTCTGCATTTGCTGCCATAAGAGTGTTCAAGGAATCACCTGCAATGATTAGATTTTGTATATTTGCCTCCTTTGCAGCTTTAAGTCCAATAAGTAATGTTGTAGCCTCTCCTTGATTAGGATTTGTGTTGTGTATGAAGCTGGTTTGAATAAAGTCGATATCCCCCTCATCTTTCCTACAGATTGCAGCAACAGTACTTCCATTTTCTCTTACTGCTACGTCAAATGTTAAGATGTGATGATCTTTTGGAATAGAAAGGCTGTTGTTAATCGTAACATTATCCCAAGCTTCACAATGTTCTTTATGAATTTTGAGTGTTTGAGAAATGAACATTTCAAGATCAGGTGTAATAGCATCATGGACAACTTTATTCCTAAGAAACCAGATACTATCCATGGCAACAAGTGCAAAAATCTGGAAAGAATGCTCTTCATTTTGGAAAATGCCTAGTGTTTTGTTAGGACTTAGAATACATTCAATCCAATGATTCATTGTCTCCGCCAGATTGGAGATATTAAGAGGCCAGGGGGATTGCCTCCAAAGCATCCTAGTAAAGCTACAATTCAGAAAGAGGTGCTCTTGACTTTCTATTCCTGTTTGACATATGGGGCAAATGCAATCATCACTATCAATAGGGAAAAAATTCTTTAGCAGCTCTTTGGTTTGAATTATGTTGCTAAGAATTTTTCAGCATAAGTATTTCAGCCTATCTTGGACTTTCAGTTTCCAAAGATTTTTCCAAGTATTTGAGGGAATGGAATTGATTGTAGTATCAGAATTTGAAGTGATTGCAGCATAGGCTGATTTAACACTAAACTTCCCCGAAGAATGGTGAATCCAAATGAGTTTATCATCAACATTTTGATAATTGTATTGGGCCAAAGAGATTTTTAAGATTTCATTCACTGAGTCTTGATTAAAAAGAGCTTGGAGTAAAATGGTATTCCAACTTCTAGGATTTTCCATCATGAGTTCAGAAACTTTGAGAGTGGGATCTTTTTGAATGGTCTCATCTCTCGGTTGTGGGGTAAAATTTGGCATAGTAGAGATCCAAGGGTCATTCCAGACATTCACCCTTACTCCATTGTTTATTTGAAAACACAAGCTTTTTTGCAAGAACTCTTTTTGCTTAAGAATACCTTTCCATATCCATGAATCATTTTGCTTTTGATGGGTAGAGAAGAAAGAATTTTGTCTAACATATTTTTATTTTAGCATTTTACTCCAAAGACTTTCCTTTCCTTGAATAAGAAGCCAGCCAATTTTTGCTAAAAAAGCTTTGTTGAAGTTTTGAGTTAGATGAAGGCCTAAACCTCCCATGGTTTTTGGTTGACAAATCGATTTCCAGGATTTTGGTGTGAAATTATGAGCTTTTTCTAAAGGAAAACCCCACCAAAATTTCATGAATTCTCTATCCAGGCCTTTTGTAACACTCTTTGGGATTGAAATAGTAGCCATGAAGTAAGAAGGGATAGTACTAGCCACTGTTCTGATTAAGGTAGTACGCCCAGCTTGAGAAAGAATCTTTGCTTTCCATCCCCCGAGTTTTTGTGTTATTTTATGCTGGATGTCCTGAAATGAGACTTTTTTTGAGATTCCAAAAGTTAAAGGGAGGCCCAGGTATTTGATATTGGTTGGTGTTTGCTTGAAGTCAAAAATATTTTTAATTTCCATCTTGTGCCTAGGAAGGGTATTGCCACTAAAAGTAATTGAGGATTTATTCACATGAATTCTTTGCCCTGACCATTGGGAGTAAGTGTGAAGACAATCTTTGACGTTATTTGCATTGATGCTCGAAGCTTTTCCAAACAGGATAAGGTCATCACCAAAAAGCAGATGAGTGAGGGCAAGATTATTTCTGCTTATTGTGATACCTTTGATCTGACCTAAATTCTCTTTTCTATTTATCAGTCTAAACAAAACCTCAGTTCCTAAGATAAAGAGAAAGGGTGATAATGGGTCTCCTTGACGTAATCCTCAACTAGGTTTTATGAAACCTCTTGGTTCACCATTGATAAGAATGGAATAAGAAACTGTTATTATGCATTCTTTTATCCAGTTCACCCATATGGGAAGAAAACTCAGATTTTCCATCATTTTTAGAATGAAGGTCCATTCCATAAGGTCAAAGGCTTTTTCCATGTCAATCTTTATGGCCATTAATCCCTGCTTCCCTTTTTTTTTTTCCTGAGATGGTGGAAAATTTCTTGAGCGATGATAGTGTTTTCTTGAATGGTACGGCCTGGAACAAAGACCGTTTAATGAGGAGATATAATCTTCGGAAGGATCTTCTTTAGTCTGTTTTCTAATATCTTTGCAATAACCTTATAGCAAACATTTGAAAGACTAATCGGTTTGTATTGATGGACAGTTTTTGGATTGTTTGTCTTTGGAATGAGGGCAATATGAGTGTGGTTCATTTCTTTCAAGAGTCTTCCATTCATAAAGAAGTTACGAATAGCTTCATTAAAGTCATTTTTAATGATCTCCCAATAGTGTTTATAGAAGAACTTGGTAAAACCGTCAGGTCCTGGAGCTTTTCCAGAAGGGATTTGTTTAATGGTGGCAAAAATTTCATCATCAGACGGAAATTCACACAGGAAGTTATTTTCTTGGTCCGTGATCTTTTCAGGGAAAAGGTTATGAATGTCATCATTTAGTTCAAAGTTTGTGGTTTTGTAGACATCTTTAAAGTAATCAATGATGGTTGCTTGTATGAAACTAGGACCACTAGTCCAATTGTTTGGTCCAATCTTGAGTGAATCAACGGTGTTTCTCCTTCTAGGAATGGTGGTTGTGAGATGAAAAAATTTGGTATTTAGGTCTGTTGTGGTCAGCCAGTATTGTCTTGATTTTTGCTTCCAGAGGATTTCTTCTCTTTTTAAAAGCTCATTCAGTTTGGCCTTTACGTTATCTTCCACCATTCTATTATGAGGGTTTGGGTCTTTGTCTTGAATGTTTGAGAGGGTTACTGTGCCTCCTTTATTGAAGATTGGATGTGACCAAAGTGATGTCTATTCCAGTTAGTCAATACTTTTTGAACCACTTTCAGTTTTTTTGTGAAAATGAAGCTGGGGGTGCCATTTATGAAAGTGTTCCAAGCTTTTCTAATAACCATATGATTAGTATGATCTCGTGACCAGAATTCCTCGAATTTAAAGGTTGATTTATGAAGATTGTTTTCCGAAGTATCCAAAAGAATAGGAGCATGATCCGAGGCACTTATAGGCAAATGTTTGATGGTTGCATTGGGAAATAAATCTAACCACTGATTATTAACAATCCCCCTATCTAGGATTTCTCTTATATGTCCATTCCCACCTCGAATTTAAAGGTTGATTTATATTATATAAATCTAATAACCATTGATGGTTGCATTGAACACATTGATTTTATTTCTGATTGAAGTTTTAAATATAATTATAGTACACACCTGATGGCTGATAGACCCTGAATTCTCTCTACAGACTACTGAATGTTTAGTCTTCTTCCATTCTCACTGCATAAATTTGATTGACATATTCAAGTGCACTGTGCGACTTTTGCCTAAGCACTGTACTTACTTTTCTAGCCCTCTTTCAGAGAATTTTGAATTAAGTGATATTTGAGAAGAAAATTATAAAAAATTTTAGATGAGATGGTTTGTGTTTTCAAACAAGTCCTTAGTCATTTCGAGCCCCCAAGTTTATTTGCTGCTCTAACTTTGAACCCTATCAAAAAATTATTAGTGTGCTGCTGTTCATCTGTTACTCTCAATGGCATGTGAATGGCGAGCATGATGGAAATTTGGATACCAGACCATTGTTCAAGTATAATTGGCTGTAAAAAATTATATTCTTTTCTATATATTATTCTTGCTTATTTTTATCAAATAAAGAAAGAAAGAAAAAAAAAAAAGAGTAGTTCTTGTGCATTTCCTGAATTCACATCAGTCACTAGGTACTTGCCTTCTTTTTTTTTCTCCAAGAAATTTCCCTTTACTTTGCAAGAGCTCTTCTTGGCGACATTTTCTTTCTGTATTTTGTTTCAAATGAGCAAGACACTATTATACTAATTAATATATCAACAAGACGAAAATACAATGATCCAAAAGATAAAAGGGACATTTTCGTAACGTAGTGGTTTTTGTATGGCAGCTGATAGGAGAATGTCACTCTAAGCCCACGTGGAGAAATTTCTCGGAAACTCCCAAAAAGCAACTTAAAATGCCACTGACACCACAAGATCGTTACTAATTCAAATGCTCCAATCAAAACACGCCATTTGTATATTATCTATAGTCCAATCACATTTCAAAGCACGTACCAAAATAAAAAGATGTAATTAGTCCAATCTATGTCAAAAAGACACTCACATCGAATACAACCTTACAATAAATAAAAAAACAGTAGTCCGGTTTGTAACGCCGAGGAGTCATAAAAGATTCCAAGAGCAAATAAAATACACTGTTTTGTCTTAACATACTCAACTTCTACTCGTTAAATTAAGAAAAGCACTCAATGCTGTTTACTTTTCTGAATCGGCCATTGCCATTTTGCATTTACAGCCATTAAAGGATTGCATAAAACCCCCTATCAAGCTTCAGAAAAGAAAACTTTGAAAGACAAACCCATACCGTTGCGGTGCACTGCAGGTGGTTGAATTGATGAAAAACAGAGGATCACATGCACCGACCCGCCCCGCAACCAGAACACAAAACAGGCACACCTAAATTTTGTGGCGCCACAATTATTATTCTCATCCACTGCCCGTTCCACACCTACTTCAATCCCAATGAGTCCATCCTCATTTAAGTCCGTTAACTACCACTTGTTTAGGCCTCCTTTTACTCTGTCTTTCGGTTCTTTGCTGAGGAAGCTGACGACACCTCTTGCTTGTGTCTATCCATCCCGGTTGTATTCGTGTGAGTGTCGATGTTGCTCTCTCCTAGTTTTTTATTTATTTTTATTTTTATTTTTTATTGTTTGGGAATCCCGTGTTTGGTTGTTGAGAATAAAAATGGGGAGATAAAGTATATAAAGAGTCTGTTTTGGGTATTACGCTTTGTGCTCGATGAAATGACTGACTAATTGTCCTGGACTTTTTGGAGGTTTTTTTTTTAGCTGGTTCGATTGTTGAAGCTGTGTTCTCTTCTCATTTTTGTAATGCGTTCATCGGAAACCAAACAGAGCACATGAAATGTTTGCATGCTTGCATATGTAGGTGATTCATGTGTGATGTTGTTGTTCAGTGAAAGTGATTTTGGAATGCGATGGTAGCGATTTGACTTGATTGATATTGGTCTTTTTAGTTAGATGTTCTTGCATGTAACCAGAAGTTCTGTCGTTTTCAGTTTTTTGTGCTTTTCTTTTTTAAATTCAACCACGCTCCATGCGATCAATTAAGTTTCTCTTCTTTCAAATGATACCATCATTCCTTTAATTTCGTTGAATCCTTGATGCAGATGGGGAATTGAATTCCTTTCCCTTATTTTTGCCCTTTTATTGAAGGGCTCCACTGTGTTTTAAATATCATTTAAAAGCACGAACCAACCGTCTTCAATCAAATGTGTTGATTCGCAATTACCATACCATCAAATTATGATGATGATTAAGAATTTAAAGTTGTCCTACTCTGGACCTTGATTCATTATTCTATCATAAACAATGGGGCCATTCTATTTTTCTGGGTCCAAAAGTTTTCTATGGCTTCTATTTCGCATGATGTATGAAATTAAGATCATATTAATATATGTCTGAATTTGATTTTTATAAGAATTCCTTGAAATTGAAATGGGGTATTATGATGGAAACAATGTGCCCATGGTTCTCTTTAAGAAACTACAACTCCCTGTTTTGTGCTGGGTTTTTGGTTGCAAGGGCTAATGGGTTTGGAGAAACATTAAGATATTAAAAAAGATATTAACAATATGCTCTTTGTTCTATTCTACAGCATCAAGTTCTGGTACATTAATGGAGGTAGTCAAAGAAGTTGTCAAGCAAGGTTCTGCGGCTGGTGATGGTGTAGCTATTAGAGCTGATAAGCGAAGTTACAGCTACGTACAACTCATTTCCTCGGCATTGAAGATATCTAATATTTTAAGCAGTAATGACTTAAAAACTGTGAGTAAGAAGTTCAAGTACAATTCTATATATCTCATCCTTGGGTATGTGACGTTTATTGTGAATTGGAAGCACTCTGGAAGTTCTATAGGAATGCAACTATTCTATTACACTGATCCCATATTAGTAATTGAAGTAAAAGAATTCCTCAAGTTTGGCTCACTGGATTTTGGCAATATTCTTTTTAATTACCCAATAAAGAGATTAATATTAAATTGTCTGTCATACTCATCATTATTCTATACTCATCTATTATTATTGATTGGTTATCAGGGCTACAAAGAAAGCAAATATGAAGAGTCTTCTCTCTCTGTTGATGGTGTGGGAGAACTTGGACATCTTCGTGGAGCTCGAATAGGAATTGTGGCCAAACCTTCAGCTGAGTTTGTTGCTGGAATGCTAGGGATCTGGTTGAGCGGAGGTGTTGCTGTTCCGCTTGCACTCTCCTACCCTGAGGCTGAGCTGCTACATGTGATGAATGATTCGGTGTGTCCTAGAATGTTTTAAAAAAATTTGTAAATGATTGTGCCAAAGATTACCAACATCACTTATCGTCCAGATCAATAAAATGCAGGAAGAAGTTTTAATTCCTGCCAGCCTCCATCTTTCATTTGGAATTTTTCTGGTTTGTTTCTTGTTGGATTTATTATAGACTTGCTCTTGTTGAATTCGTGCATGTTTTTGACAGGATGTTTCCATGGTACTAAGTACTGAGGATCATCATGAGTTTCTGCAAGAAGTTGCATCAAAATGTGCTGCTAGATTTTCTCTTATTCCACCCCTTCCGAGTGTTTCTTCACAGAAAAATGCATCTGATCATCCACAACCTGGAGAAATAGATGAACATGGAATTTTTCAGGGGAATATTAAGAGCTCAAGTAAGATGGTGATGCACCTTTTGAGCAGTTATAGATCCTAGTAATATCCATGCATGATCGAGGATGATATTTTCTTTCAAAATCTTATCTACTACTTCGTCACTTCCAATGGTGCAGGTGAGGATCCGGCTCTGATTGTATACACAAGTGGTACAACAGGTAAACCCAAAGGAGTTGTTCACACGCACAGAGGCATCACTGCACAGGTATGCACACCATGTAGCACTTAAGTTTTAATGTGCTTTAAAACCCTTCAGTCTGTAATAAACTACTATGCTTTGTGTGAAAAAACATGTGGTTTTCAGGTGACATATATCTGACCATGCTTGTCTATGTAGCTTTATTGGTTTATGGCATCTATATTTATTTCTAAGTTAATGTCAAATAAAAACTATTTAGTTTTAGACGTCTGTCCAATTTGAGGCCTTTTGTTGTTGTTAATTGTTATTCTGAGTGTTTGATCTGAATGTTTTACATTAGGATGATGAATGGTATCTATTAACTTCTACCTACTATTGACAAACTTAAGAATTAATGCAAAATTGCCTTAACAAAGCTGTTACATAAATATGCAATAATTCCTTCTTCTTCTTCTTTTTGTTACCTGTGGTATTTTGTTTTTAATTTTGCATTAATGTTTGTTGTGATGTTGAGTTTCAGGTACAAACGTTGAAAGAAGCTTGGGGTTATACATCGGATGACCGGTTTTTGCATTGCCTACCGCTACATCATATCCCTCATATTTATATACTTCAGATTACAAAACCGTGTTAGTTTTTCATGTCATTGCAGCTTGTGCATATGACTTTAATGGCTTCTGTAATGCTGCTATATGAAACATGATTTTGGGAATTCTTCAGTGTTGCAGTGATCCTTAACTTATTATATACATGTTCATGGGCTTTTTAATGCTTTACTAGCCCCTCTCTATGCGGGTTCAACGGTAATCTATCCTACATTAGGTTTCTGCCATATCCATGATTAATACCTTTTCCTTGCCCTTTTTTCCTTCACTTAGAATTGCTGTTTGCTGCTTTCCATCCACACTAACGATTAAAGTTCACTTTTGCACTACTTTGAGTTGTAATATATCTGGCTGTGTTATTGAAGGTTGAGTTCATGCCAAAATTTAGTGTAAGGGGAATTTGGCAGAGATGGTGTGAGTCATATCCAATCAAGGGGACTAGGGCCGATGATGCCATAACTGTGTTTACAGGAGTAAGTCTGGTCTTGATCTTAAGCATGCATATGTAAATAATGGTCACTTTTTACAATGCCGTTACTATCCCTGTGTACCTTTCCTGGATGCGGTGCATTATATTAGTTGCCTACTGCTTGATAGTTATTTTGTTTGCATCCTTCAATCACCTATTATTTACTTGGCTGGACCATTTTATGTACCTTTTGAAGTTGCAAATTTATGATTTCGCTGCAAATTAGCTGTGATGTAATGCCTGGGATTATGTAGAATCATTGGGCATTATAAGATAAACATATGATGGGGAGAGAGAAATCATAATCATAATACCTTCTGAAGTGTCATGTTAGTGATATTGTCAAAGTTAAGAGTCGATATAGTAAAAATGATTTTATAATATGTAGGTTCCTTACTTATCAAAACAAAAAAAAAAAAATGTAGGTTCCAACTATGTACACTCGATTGATACAAGGTTATGAAGCGATGGATCCAGAGGTACAAGCTGCTTCCGCCTCTGCAGCAAGGCAGTTGCGGCTTATGGTAGGTAGAAAGGATGCTTTATGGGGTGCAACTTAAAGAATCAATTCAAATTGTAACCATAAATATTTTGTTTCATGATTGACTTCCTACACTTTATAAAATTTTAGACTGTGCCAATCAGAAAATGAAGTTTCTTCTTCAACACACAAACATGTTTTAACCCCAAAATACTCTTTCAAGTTTCATCTCGCCCAAAAGAATTTTCACCTAATCACTTGTCAAAAAAATTTCACCTAATTCATCAGCGGATCCCTATGCTTTCACTAAGACCCAAAAAATAAAAACCGGTTTTACAAAACCCCCATTTAAACTCTTACAAAATGTTTATACTTTAAGTCGATCCCACCACTTTCAAACACGCATCTCAAGAATTTTTCTTTCCAAATCTTTTCAATGGACCCACCACTCTCACCCTCACGAGCAAAAACACGTCAGAAATTTTTTCTCAGAATTCCCAAAATTTGTTATGAATTCTCTCTCTCTCTCTCTCTCTCTCTCTCTCTCTCTCTCTCTCTCTCTCTCTCTCTCTCTCTCTCTCTCTCTCTCTCGGTTTTTCTTTCCCAGATGTGTGGCTCCTCGGCACTTCCTCAACCTGTCATGCAACAATGGCAAACAATCACCGGACATCGCCTGTTGGAACGATATGGCATGACTGAAGTAAGTAATCTAGTTTAGTCCCCTTTTTTCTTCTTCCAGTATATCCATTAACTTTATGAAGAAGCATATATGCTGTGCTTAATCATAAATTATGCTGCTTATTATTGATTGTTTGATGTTCTTAGTTTGTCATGGCAATATCAAATCCTTTAAGAGGTATGCGGAAGGCTGGCACGGTTGGCAAACCACTTCCTGGTGTGCAGGTTTGTGAACCTCTTTTTTTTTTTGGGGGGGGGGGGGGGGGGGGGGGGGGGGGGGGCTGGAGGATGTTAGTTTATGTTAATTGCTGAGTGGATACTATATTATATATTATAACCAAAGAACAGAAACAATCATTTTAAGGTTTTCAAATTTACACATTTATGAATAACAACATAAACATCCTGGTGTTCATTTTTTCTATATCTCAGATTTTTTGTATTTTAAAAGGAATTGTATTTCTTACAAGAATACAAGTGAATATGAAATATATTGATGTCTGTTGATTGTTTTTTCTCTTTGGACTGTCTCATCAGCAACTTTTTTGCATTTGTGATAGGTCAAGATTCTACCAGAGGATAAGAATGGAGATGATATAGATGGGGTGGGTGAGCTTTGCGTTAAAAGCCCTTCATTGTTTAAGGGATATTGGAAACTTCCTGAGGTATTTATCTGACATTTTTTAATATTTTCTGCCCTAATTCATTCCTAATTGTTTAGTAGATGATGATGATTTATTTATTCAAAAGTCCATTTAGGATAATGAGTATCGTTTCATCTTTTTTCAATTGAGTGGTAAGTTACACACCCAGTGGATCCACCCCATGACCGCACCCTCCACCCTACTCATACGGGCTATGGGAGGAGAAGGTATCGTTTAAGTTGGAGCTCATTCACACAGCTTCTTGCCCATGTCTATTCTGTCTTTACAATAATACACAGTATACACTATATTTGAACATTCAATTACTTACCTAAAGTGTTATTTTTTTGTTTTTTTATCAGATTCATTCTTACTACTTAAACAGAAAAGTACATGTTCTTTGACTTTTATAAATCTGTATGCTTTTTTTTTTTTTTTTGGTTGATTTTTTCCCCTGTGGAAGTCTAAATCTAATCAGTGTGATGTCATATGCCCTATGTGCTACAGTGCTCATAAGTCTGATTAATGCTTTAGAGTTGGGTATATGATCATATTATCATAGTTTTTGACGCTAATGTAGAAGTTTTACTGACTAGATAACCTATAGCCTAGACGTCATGCCACCTCAGAGTTTTATTCTACACGTCTGTGAGATCATTTGAATGGATTAGAGGATAAAATATGGTTTAGCACCCTAGGAGTTTTAACGACAATGAAATATGAGTTGTGCCTCATGCAAGTTCTCTTTGGTGCTGTATAGGTAACTAAGGAATCATTTATTGACGGTGGCTTCTTTAGGACTGGAGATGCTGGTAAAGTGGATGAAGATGGATACTATGTCATTTTGGGGCGTAAGAAAATATTATTTTCTTTTCAATTTTCATCTCACAGATTATGCATGGGACAGGCTTTTTAGTTGAGATCTAATGATTTTTTTATTGCTTTGGTAAGTAAAAGGAGTACTTTAATTTCCAAGATAGCCATCGGCACACATGGGTCCTCTTTTTCTTAGTAATTAGAGGAAGGAAGGAGTTGATAAGACCCAAGAGATGCTTGATACTTTTTTTTTTGGTCCAATGCAGTGCGTGTGCAGTATAGTCATGGGCCTGGTACTGATGAAAAATGAACACAAATGTTGCCTCTTTTAGCTCAGCATAAAATATGCACAAAGCCACTTCCCTTTCCCATCCTACATTGAATATGACTTTCATGTGAATTGCAGTTGAAACACCTATTATTTTTTATATGTTATGGGATCCACTTGCAGTTTTGTATATTATTTCCATAAACCAGAGATTAGTGTATGAGCTGCAATATTTCTTGTGTGTGAATATCAGGTACAAGTGCTGATATTATGAAGGTTGGCGGATACAAATTATCTGCTCTAGAAATTGAATCAGTCATTTTGGAGGCACGTAGTTCTCATCCTCTTTGGTCTTATACTGTAGTCCTGAATGTCCATTTTCTTTCATCATCACATATTACTATTTGTTTGTCTGGAGTTCTTAACTCTTGATTAAAAACTTACAAAAGCGGAAGAAAATTGAGAAGTGATTGAATAAATCAAGTGACAATCACGATGACAAACTCTTGTGCAGCATCCAGCTGTCACAGAATGTTGTGTGTTGGGCTTACCAGACAAAGATTACGGAGAAGCTGTCTGTGCAATTATTGTGCCTGATGCAAACACAAAGAAAATACAGGAGGAAAATTTGAAACCTGCGGTAACCTTGGAGGAACTCTGCTCTTGGGCTAAAGAAAAACTTGCACCATACAAGGTATCATGGCATGCCTAACCATCTTTCACTACTCCCCTCCTTCATATGGATATATCAAGCAAGGAAAATTCTACGTACCAAATCCATTCTTATCCCACTATGATGGGGTGGTAGTGCCCATCAAACTTTGAATTCTTTTTAAAAAAATAAGAGAAGATTCCAGGTTGATGGACAATGCCACATTTACAAAGTAGAATGAAAGTGAGATACTGGTGTAGTTAATAGCATTACTCAATTTGATTTGATTGGCAACCACGTCCTTAATGCCAGGTGGTATGTGATCATATTGTACCTCTTCAGAAGTAGAGACAACTTGATTTGGATTTTGATGCGTAAATATGTCTTATATATTATTCAATTACATCTACTAGATTTAAATGACATGCCTTTCTGTTAGCTGATTCTTTAAACTCTCTCCAGCTACCAACCCGCTTGTTCCTATGGGAGGCGCTGCCTCGTAATGCTATGGGAAAGGTGAATTGCTTTCACATTGTTGTTTTGCAATAGAAGAAAATAGTCTCATTTCCATATCTTTCCATGAAAGGGTTTTGTAACAATTTTATTGTTAAGACTTCCCTTAATGTTTGATTCCAGGTGAATAAAAAAGAGTTGAAGAAACTGCTGGCAGCCGAGCAGTAAACGAATATAGACTGGAGATCATAAATCATGCATATCACATTCGGTTTTCGGATTCAGTTATTTACAAGAAGGTGATCATTAATTATAAGAATAATCTTGAACAGATAAGAAACCTCAGTGAAGATGCAGATAAAATAGAAATATATGCTTTTTATACCATATATTTGATTCCAGAATAGGTTTTCTTTTTAGTTTTTTGCTCAGCTTTAATGTTATGTCTTCCATAATGGCCTAACTTCACCACCCACAACTCTTTGGTTCTTCTAATCAGCACAATGAAATTGCACCTTTTGGACTTGTGGATAGTAGGTGCCAGAATTATAGTAGAGGCGATTGCTGCATCGCAAAGGCATGGATAAATACCATTCAGTGGTCATGTTTCCAAGCTTGTATGCATTCCATGATCATTTGGTTCTTCGCTCTCATTTCATGCAATTCCACGACTTACTGCAAGAAGATGTTGAACAATTGAGTCTCTGCAAAAGTATAGAGCTTGACTCCTATGGCGTGGCATCCCAACTATTTCACGTATTTTTATTAAATGAAAATTAGTCTTATAAAATCAAATTATTCACTCCCTATTTGTGTTATTATTAAATAAAAATTAAATAGATTTTGTCATTAATGAAAAATGATATATGTAATTAAATTACCAATAAATTTAAAATATTTTAAAATAAGTTAAGAAACCTAACCGTTTATACCGCGGACTATGGCAATGCAATGCATAATGCATACATGATACATAATGTGGAATTTCAGGAAATATCGATCAAAAGGAGGCCCGTTAGCTACAAGGCTGACTCTAGACGGGCCTTGTTCAGTAGCGGATGCTTGGTCCAGCTTCCCCCCATTGTGGGCTTGTACCAGCTTTATTTTCAAAGGATTGCTGGGTGCCCTCTCAGGTACACAAATTTTAAGCAGTGATCCGACTCTGGTCAGCTCTTGCGTAAGGGCCAGCGTCATGCTAAATTTAAGATCCCATGGATCTTGTCGTAGACTTCTCAATCTAATTGCTAAAAATTATGGCAACGTACTTGTATTTTTTAATGTTTTTGTTGTTAGGATTTTTAGTGAGAATGAGATAGATGCGTAAAGTGAGTCTCACCATATTTAATACTCTCAAAAAATGTGTTTATAATTATAAATATTACGAGACTCATTTTATGAATTTATATATATCTCTTATATTCTAGATCAAAACTCAATGAAACTCGAATCCATGACTAATTATTTTCTCATTCTCAAGCAGTAATTATTAATACAACGTTGAAAGAATAATAATTTGAAATGGCTTAATGTCATTCAAGTTAACAAAATTCTCTCTCCTTTTTATTTATTTATTTATTTATTAGCACTTAAAGGGATTTGAACCTTAAATTTGAGAAGAGCACACCCCAGAGTAAGACTTTTACCACTTAGCCAACTTTAGGAGTTGTTCAAGCTAGAGCACGCAAGACTAATGTTTACAGCCATGACATCACTTTCCTCATGCATGAGTTCCAATTATTTTTTGGAAAACACTGGGTGCACGTGTGATGGTACAGGCACCCATGCCCTAACTCTTATTTTCTTATAAGAACAATGATAAACACATATCACTTTTCACAACATCACTTTTTTTAAAATATCTTATAAAAGTAACAGTTACATCACTTAATAAAAATATCATTATTTTAAAACATATGTTATGAAATATGTTGTAAAATATTTTGTGTGGATATAATCACTCGTTAGTTTAATACTAGTGCATGTGCTTTTCAAGGACTACGACCCTCTAAGAAGTTATGAGCTTTCCATTTCACAATGAGTAATGTTATATACAATCATAAATTATGCAAGCATTATGCACTCTTTTTAAAAAATAGTAAAGTTCACTATTAAGAAATTAATTTTTTCCTGTAAGTCCTATATTAATTCACTTTTTTTAGAAGAAATATGTGGCGCTTGCGTACTTTATAACTACAAATATTATTTCTCTTCAGTTATATTGTGCTCCTTTAAATAGAATCATAAAAAAATTATAGAAAATCATATCAAGGTCTCTTCGCAATTCTAAGTTATTGTCTGATTTTATATGTACTCTTATTTCTCTTGGCACTTGATACCCTAAATTTTGAGTAAAAATTCGAATAATTTTATTTTAAGAAAACCATCTTGGAAAAACAATATAGCTAGGATTCTGATGCTATATATAACGTCAGGCTTACGATGGTGCCACAGGCCGAATCGAGGAGCGTAGGAGAGGGCGAGCGCGGGCCACATATACTCTAGTGTAGTCTACACAAAAGTGGCTCCGGAAAGGCCCGGCCAATGGGGTCCAGATAAGCATGCACATTGATGCAGCATAATAAGTTGTCTGGCAATGAGTCTCTAGCTAGCTCTAATGCATGCATGCTTCATTGCATTATCCGACTTTTCCAGTAAGAAAAACTGGCTGAGGAAAAAACAACAAGGAGTACTACAGCTATGATGAGTTCTCACAGAAAGTTCCTCGCTAACATGAAAAAGGAATATTGCAGCAAGAAGATTGAAAACAACACAACCTCACGTAAAAGCATACGTGTGTTGTTTTATTCATGCAGGGTTTTGTGGAATCATGATGCAGGGATTCCTACATGACCTCCTTTCCCAGCTTTGACAATAGTAATAATAATAGTAAAAGGTCTTTCTCTGAGTGTTCATACACACACACACACACACATATATATTACATGTATGTATGTATGTATGTATGTATGTATATGTATATGTATACAGCCCTAGTCATATGAGCTCGTCATACATCATATATGCAGAAGAATCGAATCAATATAACGGCGGGGAGGGATGCAACAAAGATATTAAGGAGATCATAGACTAGACTACCTGAGGTTCAAACTAGAGTTTTATACCTAATCTGTTGAAAAAGGGAAAGGCAAAGTGGGCATGCATGCATATAACCAGCTCAAAGAATAAAACTCAGAACGGTACTCAAGGTTGCAACTTCTGTCTTAAAGCAAGCATCTCCAACTTGAAGGAATTAGAACTAAATAAAGTTGCAAACACATGCAAGAAGCATCTAGCAGTATTTTTCTTACATCGTTAATGCCTAGTATCTTCTCTTATCTTTTCCAACATCTAGAGATGATCTTTTTGCTTGCCGAGTCTTCTTCAAATTCTTGTTCGGACTTGATCTCAAGTGGGAGATACAGATGCATAATGATAAATTGAGGCCTACAGTACTATTTATTTTTCATTTAATGTTATCCCAAATAGACATATAGAAGAATTTAGTTGCATGTGCACTTTATGTGTTTAGTTGTCTCTCTTTCACTTGAAATACTCAAATTTAGACAACAACTTGAGGCGATTTTTTTCTTATAGTAAGTGTATGTTTGGGATTGCGGTGAGAAATATAACTTATAACTTTGATGCTTATAGCTTATAATTTAAATAACAAGTTCTATTATTAAAAAGTCATTTACTGTTTGGTAACCATATTTCTAAAGTACTTTTGAATTTTGTAATATTATTATTTTTAAATATACAGTTATTTGCAGGAACTTTTCGATAAAAGTTTCAATTTGGTGCTTTTTAAAAAAATAGATTTTCAGCTTTTTTAAGTGATTAAAGTATATTTTATAAATTTACCAAACATATCATTTTTTCTTTAAAAAAGTTTTTAAACATTTAAAAACACTTTTTAAGCTTTCAAACTCAATTCTAAAGAGACTCTAAGCATATATACTTAACCAATTCCTTCGGCTTTTATTGGTTACTTCCCGAAGAATAATAAAAATAATTATATTTCAAAGCTTTCACATTAAATATCCATATACGTGGCATGATTTAATTCAGAAGATAAATTTTAAATTTTAAATCTTACAAATGAAATCATATCATATGAATGGTGTTTAATGTAAAAGCTTTCAAATAACACTTCTGATCATTCATTATAATTAAATATACTTGAGAAAGACCGAGATCTAACTAGCTAGCTAGGACTCATGTGATCATTTTTTCATTTGATTAATAACCACGATCGAAGGTTTTAAGTTATAAAAAGATTGCTAACTGTGTCTAGAACTCCATTAATGAGCGATTTAATGATCAAAAGTTAATAATACTTGGTAACTACGCACGAGATCTTGTTTAATTTTGAGTTTAAGTATAAAAGTTTGTTATTGATCAGAGATTTGGTTTTCTGGATGCCTGGTCAATCGCTGATAATTACGAAGGTTCTTGTAATCTATATATAGGCCCGACGTACGTTATGTTTACACAATAAACTTGACACAACAATTTTTTTTTTCTTTATCAAAGCTAATTAAATTAATAGCTAGCCCACTATGTTCGATCAAGGCTCAAAATTTTTGTATCCTTTTCTTTAATCTCTGTTAGATTCTAGGGAGTTTCTATTTAATTTCTGTGAAAAAAATAAGAACAGAAATCTTATGTCTAGACATCTTTTTTTTTTTTTTTTAATCTGATTCTTGCTAGCTAGCTAGCTAGTTCCCGATCTGATCTTAAACTATTTTTTGGTCCTATATCATTTAAAGATGATGATTTTATTCCAGTACTAATTAAATAATTAATTAAGGAACTATTCACTTTATGCTGATGGACTATATATATACATGAGTACGATATATACTTTTCCAGCTTCGCATTCATGGAAGAAATTAATTAAAAAATGAATAATATAACATATAAAAGAAATCAATGGAGTAAGAGCAAGATCAGGTCATTGATCTAATTCCAACAAAGAGTAATAATACATAAAGATCATTGATCTAATTCCAACAAAGAGTAATAATACATAAAGTTATGAATTGTGCAAATGTCGCGCACTCGTTTTGAAAAAGAGTGGGGTCTACGATTAAAAAGTTAGTTTTTTTTTTTTATGTAGATTCCATATCAATTCATTTTTTTCAAAAAGACTGCGCGACGCTTGCACAACCACAACTGTAAATATCATTTCTCTTCTAACAAAATACCGACTGAGAATTCCGCATTCCCGAAGCCTATTATATATATAGCTTGTATCCTATATATATTATACAATATGGCTTCAACTTCAAGGAAAATTAAGATACTAGCTATATATATAGCTTAATCGTCTGAAATTAGAGATTACACTGGAAATTAAGTGTTTACTGGAAGTAGCTAGTACTGCTAAAGTACTGAGTTAACTCTTGGCGCGAATGTAAAATTAATGCATAGCATTACGAGAAGTACGCAGCCTTAGATTATTGGAGGCCGACTAACTTCGCATGATGTTATATCATTAATTCCACGTTAATTATAATTAAGCTCAATGCATGCATGCATGCATGCACCAGGTACACGTGCGTACGCTTCCTATATATCTGATCTCAAAACCCACTGCCGAAAGTCGGAGCCCAATAATCAGCACCATTCTCACTTCCTACGTGCTGGGTGCAAGACATAGGAACCAAGCACAACCCTCTACTCCTTAGGTCCTTTGGCTGATTAATTAGATGATCTTGGGTATCCTGCATGCAGATCATATCATCAACATATAAAAGAATTATATATTAATGTTGAGAGTCCCGATCGATATTGGCGATACGTACATAGGTCTTAATTAACAGGGATATTAATTTCCAGTTCTTGATCTCTTCTTTTATGTTTAACTAGCCATTCTGTTTTGTAAATAAAAAAAATCTAAGGACTTAAGTTATGTATCTTGGGCACCAATTTATGCGAAAGTTCCGTGCATGCAATCAATTGGATATGCTAATAATGACATGTAAGATGCTAGATAAACTCTAAAAGAACAGTTAGTCAAAATCAAATGAAGAGGAAACTGATGATCATAATTTCAGGAGACAGGTTAATTTTATATCAAACGAAAGAATATTGACTGGTTAGCAGCTCCCAGCTGCTTCGTTTTCAGGCAGCAATTCACCAGCTATATGGGCCAAAAAGGGGGAGGCCAGGTCATGTAAGTAGTATTTTCTATATTTTTTTTCTCTAGCCTTTCATGATTCTAAAGTAATTAGGCAGCCACAAATGATACTTTTATTCAACCTTTGTTAATAAAGTAAGTTTTCTAAAGGTGAGGACCTTGTTCTTTCAACGCTTTTTTTTAATGGATATTTAAGTTCATAATTAAGATGCTTTCCAATGGCAAAGCCTCCTCTACTTGCTTTTGAGGAGGGTGTTGGATCCAATAAAGCATGCTGCTACAATTAAATATACAATTTCTTTCTCCTTGAACCTAACACAAATTTTCTCTCATCATTTTTGTATGATAATAAAGACTTCATGTCACATGATATGCTTTCTGAAATATGTGCCTGGCTAGCTAGCTACTTTGTCTGTGCGTGTATGTATGGGTGTGGGGATGCGAGTTTGTCTGTGCGTGCGTCCATGAGAGAGAGATAGAGAGTTTTAGTTAGGCTTTTGGGAAAATGGAAAATGGTAAACATATACGAGTACTTACACACTGCTGGTTCGTCGGGTCTTTTGATGTATTGCCCAAGTAAGGGGAGCTGAGAGCCTGCATTCCGGGCAGAGAGAATAAAATTTATAACTTCCATAACTAAAGAATGTATAGGAAAAGCAATATTAATAATTGAAACTTTAACTGCATGCTCTCACTGTTTCTGAGTCGCAGCTTTCAGAGTATAAAATAATATGAAGAAGGAACATCACCTCAATTTGACCCAGAAGGAATCTGATATACCCCATTGCTTCTAACAAAACAGAAGCAGTGTCAGTCTGCAAAAGGGAAACACACCACAACACCGCAAGTCATCTTTACGATCTTTAACTTTAATGTGAAAAAAGAAACCCAAAAGAAAAGAGAGGAAAAAAAAAAACAGAGAAGCAATAAGAGCAATTTGAAATCATGTATAAGGAAAAGTTCTCTCTTTACATTGTGTTCAGGACGTGGCTAAAGGGTGTGTTGACGTTTGTTTTACCTTTCCGAATGGGGAAACTAGCTGGTGAAGTGCTGTTATTTTATCACCTAGCTTCTCCTTTCTCACCTGCTTGACAATAAACACGAGGGAAACTACAATATCACTTTGCTTTGTTAAACTATCTAGTAGGAGGGATGTAAATGTAGTAGCTATCATTCCATGCATGTTGTTTTCTTATCATCTTTCTTCTTCTCCTCTTTTTTTTTCTCCCTCCGTATGCTGATGGATGGTTATAACCACTTACAAGCAGAAGAATAAAACATGCGCGCTTAAGAAAATTGGCAATCAAGAAATTTGACACACACAGGCACAAGAATTTACACAAACAGACACACACACACATGACAGTGACATCGTCACCTTAAGAGGTGGTTGGCTTGAAGGGGAATGAATCCTAGCCTTCTTAAATATCCCACCGGCGGTTGTGCTAGCACTCTAGTGAAAGGAAGAAACAGATCAGAAAATATGGTTCGGTAAATCGATTTGTAGTACTCTTAGTGCCAAGAAAAATATAGTACTCTTAGTAATGGATTATAAATAAGTTTTACAGAAAAAGAATCAAACAAATCTCTCTTACCTCAGATGGATGATCTGGATGTTGATTTCTGCCTTTCACCTTGTTATAAGAGAAGTCAAATATATGGTTATTAGTGGAACTAGTGACATATGACCTCGGGGAAGAAACTGGCATGATCTGTGACCAAGCTGATGATCTAGGTGCGTGAAATTCTTCCTCTCCATGACCGTAGAAGTTGTTGTTTTGGGAAACCTCTTGCTTTAGAATTACATCAAGAACAGGTACCCTTGGAGACGGATTTAAGATTTGCTCCTCCCAATTTTCTAACTTTTTATTCTGCAAATAACTCAGACCAAACCTTTCGTCATCGCCTGCCGAAAATTTTGCTCTGGATCATAACAATCACTAGTTAAAATGAAACTCATCCCCAAATCATTTCATTACATAAATCAAAACCTAAGAACTGAAGCTTGATAAGCAGAAGAATAAATAGTAAGCGCTGAGTGAAACACGAGCTGTCTCTGGATCAAAAACCCATGAAAGTCAAAAGTTTTTACGTTTAGCAAAAACTTGAGAACATAATCATTCCTTCATGCATATTTTAATAAAAAGTCCTACCAAATCATATAAGAACTAATTAAGGGGATTTACACATGATGATAACAAACAAGCAGAAATTCAAGGGGAGAGAGATAGAGGGGGCCGGGGGTTTACAATTGCAGTTGGCTCCATGGCTGCTGAGGCTCTTGGTTATCTGCCAAAGGATTTAAAGAAAGTGAAGAAGATCCAAGCGCATATTGAGGAAAGAGAGATGGTGGATGAATGCTCCACCAGTTAGGGTTTCCGGCCATCATTTGCTGTGCTACTGTTGGCCGTCTGTAAAACACTTCAATCGATGCCCAGCTTCAAGAGAACTATAAAAGAAGGAAAAAAATTCCTTTACTTTCCCTTCCTTCTTTTGCTCTTTTAATAACTTTCTTTCCTCACTTTGTCATCTTTCCTAGTATGTGCACCAAACAAGCCTTTGAAAAAGCATTGAGAGTGCTAGCTGTTTGCTGTGTTGAAGAAACTAAAGTAGTTTTGATCTTTTAAGATTTTTTTATAGAGGTGGGGTTCAGAAACGCTTTGCATATGTTTCCTCCTTATATAATTTGCTTTCTCGTTTCATGTATTTAGTATTTCGATCTTATTCCCTAGCTAGCTGCTTTTGCTTTTTTATAAAGCGGGACAGGAAAGCTGGTGGGCAGTGTTTTCAGCCATTAACTAATGGTATGGTATGTAGGAGATATGCTTCCTTGATTTAGGGTTGTACGCAGTACCTTGGAATTTTTTTGGGGTTTCGTTAATTGGGTAGGGTTAGGATTTAATATTATATTATTATTAGTATTTTCCTTTCTGAGCATGAGTCCTAATGATGTTGAGAATTGAGATCAAGAGCATGCATGATCATCATGTACTGCTGTCTTTATTTGATATATATCCTGGTGCGATGATTCTCTCAAAGAAACTTTTAACAAAAACACAAAATCCAAGTACGTAGCATAATAGTACTGAAGTAGCTAGAAAGCAAGAACTCGCAATTCAGATCATCATATATATATATATATATATATCATTATTATTTTAGATTCTGATTTATTTGAAATGTCAAGTTTATATATAAATAAGAGGTGACTTTTATCTCATGCATAAAGTTCTAGGCTCCCTTTAATGATTAACAGAACTTAACAGATCATAATATATAGAATAATAGAAATAGCGTTCAAATTCGATCGGGTCCACGTACGTACGTAGACTGAAACTATGGAAAATTGGGTGGGGGGGAACTTAATTTCTAACGTTTCCATTAGTAATGATGATGACGACAGAATACATGCAAATTTAAAGCATCCCGGCCCTAATTCATTGAGCTGTGATAAGGCAAAAAACTAATATTACATGAGCGACTAACAGCAACGTAATACCCATTCATGCTAAGCTTGCTCATGATATTCATGAGGTGATTTGAGAGCTTAATTATTAGAGAGAGAGAGAGAGAGATCAGAGAGAGAGAGAGAGAGAGAGAGTAGAACATTCTTTGATTTCTTGGAAGATATTATTTAGGAAACTACTGATCTAGCTAGCTAATCGATAGTGTTGGTAAAAGTGTATGATCATCACTTTTCAGGATTTTAATGCTGATCATTATTCATTAGAAAGATCAATTGCAAGTACTGCTTCGTCACGCGCGCGCAAGCCCACTAGCTAGCTAAGCTCTAAAAAGAATAATTTCCATTTAATTTCCTTCCTTTCGCATATAATATAGTGATTTGATCATCAACATGGTGCGATTAATTATATAATTAATATTAAAAACCCATTAATTTAATTAACTATATATATATATATACGTTCACTATCTATACAGATATTTGTTAGCGCATGCAAAAGCCGCTAGCTAGCTTGATCATCATGTCAACTCTGGCCTCCTCCATATTAATCTTCATGCATGGATGCATGCTTTTCACACTAACATATATCTTTAATTTACTGAGGGCATGCATTTCTACGTAAAAATTAGAGCAGGCAACAAATTATTCAGAATCGTGGGTTTTTTTCTTTTAATTGTAATAAAAATAAAATTTAATACCATTGGTTGACTGACCAACTATTTAAATAAATATAAAATTTAAGAAACCAACAGTCTTACGTGGACCGACAGCACCACAGCTTAAACGATATTCATAGTTCGCTGACTTTAATTTGGTTATGTGGATCAAAGGAAAATGGAAATTAAGCACAAGTTAAATGAGCAATCATGCATGATTGTGGTGTGTGTTGTTGTGTGCGTTAGTGGCATGCATGGCCACATTGTGACCACAATTTCTTTTTTCTGATCATCCTTTATATGTACGGAGAGGATCTGATGAAGGCAACTTTTTCAAAGGTTAAATTTAAAATACTACCCTTAACCTTTTTCGCTTTTTTATGCTTTCTTTTTCCAATCAAAACTAGATATTTAAATTTGATAAAAAAAAAAAAAAAAAGTGAAATATATAAAATTTGAACATTTTTTTAAAAAAAAAAACTTCGGATATATTAATCAATAATCAATATATGCATAGATCCAAGCTTTAATTCTTCTTACAAATAAAATTAAATACTTTAGACACAAAAAGAATATATAAAAATAAACTCACAAGTCGATGTGATTTAATGTAATACATCATATTATAAAATAGATCTAACAAATTTTATAAAATCATATCAATTTATTAATTTACTTTAATATTTTTTTTTATGTATGTAGCCATTCTCAATAAAGAAACATGCCCATAAGTAGTAGAGATGAATAATGATCATTAACTTTATCTATATGGTTTGTTTCTAAGTATAATGCTCGATCGGGTTCATGAAGAAACAAAATCACCGAAATAATAATCCTTTGGTATTCCTGATCAAAACCCGCGACTTCTTTTCGACCCCCCTTTGACCATTAAAATCAAGAGAAATACTTTTTGCAGTCGGCAGATGCAGTCGGCGTGCAGTCGACTGTAAAAAAAAAATTAATACGATACCTACATGAAAAAAAAAAATTATTTTTATAACTTTTTATAATTCATGTAGGTACCCTTGAATATAAAAAAAAAAAAAAAATTATAATTTTTTTTTATTCATTCTGTACAGCCGACTACACGCCGACTGCATCTGGCGACTGTATGTAACAAAGCCCTAAAATCAAATGCTTGGAACAAAATTAATCAGAGAAAGCAATAATGGGATATCTTGAATATATAGTTAACACATTGGAAAGATGACAAAGAATGAATCATCCCACTCAATAGTGGAATAATGCTTTTACATGGAATTATTAATTTCTTGGCTGCTAGCTATTTTAATAGCTTGGGAGGAAACAAAATTAATAAAAGTAGTGTTATTTCAAAGCAGCATTAATTTATACATTCCTCTATTGATATAATAATTATTTATTAATATATTTTCATTCTCCCTATGTAATAATCATTTTTTGGGGATTAAATTGTTCGCCCCGCCTTGCTGCTGCATAGCTGTGACGGGCTCACTGCACCTGGAACATCTGAATAAAGGAACTGCAGCGCACCGCGTCCTAAGGCAATAATAACAGTATCTGCAAGCAAGAAAAACGACACCACGTTTACATGGACTCATAGAATAAAATATACCACCAACACATTTACATGGACTCAGAGAATAAAATATACCTAACTGATCTAGTTGGCTAGCATTTACAGCCCCAACACTTGGGCTGAAATGCCAGAAGTAGGACAAAGTGAGCAGGAGTGTTATTTATGAGGTCTTTTTCCTCTTTTTTCTTTTTTCTTTTTTTTTTTTTTTTAAGGAGAGAAAGAGGGGAGGGGGTATTGGCTCATCCTTTATCTGCCCTGTTAGGCCATCAGTCAAAAGTAATTTCAAAGGTAACCCGTAGGGGGAAAGAGAAGAACTACCTGTGTCGACAAGGGACAGCAAGAAACGGAATGGTTGGACTAGCCAGACAAATGGGGCAAGTAGTGTCATCCTCTGTGGAACTTGAAGATTTATCCGCAGGGTGAAGAAATTTTCTTACGGATGATGAATTAAGAAGAGGAAGAAGCAGCAACAACATCTCCTGCCATCAGCCAAGATCCAAAAGAGTAAGTTTCAAAATAAATCATATTCCCAAAGAAGTATAGTTTAGCTTGGCACTTGTTGTGGATGGACAAGGTGAGAGTCACTCAAGCTAAATGTAAGACACAATTTCCAGTTTTGTTGATAACTCTAAGAAAGGCATGCATGTCTAACCTATGTAATAAGGATCGGCTCATAGATTCCAGAAGCTGGGATATTTTATTCGTATGTAGCAGAATTGGAAAAACAATCTGCATCCTCTACAACTCTATCCTTAAATACTTATTTAAAAAATAAATAAATAAAGTCTATCCTTAAGATTTTGGTAAAGAATGTCTTTGTAATCTATTTAGAATGCTTCTTCTACTTGTGAGGTTATCTGACCAACAATTGATTTCCTATAAACTTGAAAAATTTGCACGAAAAGTGATTCAGATGACAGATTTTTCTATACAGAAAGTACTGGCAAGGTGCAATTACTAATTTTTAAATTCACAATTTCGAGCAAGAAGCAGATAAAGGTTTGTTTGCCTAGGATGAACAACTTCTCAGACCAAGTGACAAGTAAGTGAATGAAGTAAATCCTACAACAGCCGCAAGGACTTGAACTTACTGTTTTGAATTCAGTGCTTTCTTTCGAACTAAAATTTCCAGAATTTAGCTGCTAAACTTAATAATGGGGGGCAAAAGTTACCGAGAATTCATTCCACACTAATTGGCGGTTCATGTACTCAAAGCTAACAGATCGGTTCATATTAGGACTCCCATAGACAAGCCTAGCTCTCAAAGCTCGTTCAATAAGATTCCTGTATCTGCATTAGAAAAGCAAAATTGTTTTTCAATAAGTGAACATCAGAGTGGTAAAATATCAAGATGTGAGAGGCCTGCAAGGTAATCCAGGGGGTGATTGGCTTATCATATATAACCCATTATTTTCTTTTTGTAACCAATTCATTGCAGCTTCACATCATATGTTTACTTTTTGGGTGATTAAATTCGATATCATATATAATATAATGTGGATTGTTTAGTTGTAGATTAGCAATATTTTTTAATTTTCAGCATAAATACATATTTTTCATATGGTCGAAACACACATCATGCCTTGCTTTTGCACTTTGTGCATAGGCTCTGAAAGACTATAGGGCGTGCAGCTTGACCCTTTTGATCGCATTGGTGTATCCATAACTGGACATGGTTATATCAGGGACATAAGAACTTACATACTAGATTAGTGACAAACCATTTGACCAATCAACAAGTATGTACTTCCTCATCACATTATTAGTAAAATGAAAGTCACAGGGACCCTTTCTTTGGGATAAGTGACACTCTTTGCATAGATAGACTTGTAGGAATAATATTTATTCTCTCTTTAGTTCCATGGATTATAGACAAGGGTCTATCATCCATCAATCAATGTTAATGCCTTGCCACTGCACAATACACTCTTCAGTTAATGATATTATCACAATTGTTTTGTCCAGACTCAAAATTCAAAATACCCTTTCAGGTTTACATCCACACTTTATGTATACTGGATTCAAGATAAAGAGCAGGCTATCAAAACGATCACAAAAAATTTGTTAGTTGACGTCTACATTCCATATTTAACATGACAAGTAACTAAACAGTCATTCTATCACTAACTAAAATTAAATGGCAAGCAAACTACACAATGTCTTTCCATAAGTAAAAATATATATATAGTCTTCAACAACTCATCTGTTCCACTCAATGATTTCATTTGCCCTGTACAGTTATTTTACTTCAAATAAATAATACAATTCCACAATTTTTTTTTTCTTTTATAAGTAAAAGAAAAAGTATTATTGATCTGAGTAATACAATTCCACAATTATCAACACTTTCTGTGTACTGGATTCAATTTAAGGCATACCTTCCGGTAAAAAGAAATATGAGTAGGTTGCCAAATGAGGCAGCTTTATATAATCCTTCTATACGTTGTATCACCATCCATGCACGCCGTGCGAATGTCCTCTGAGCAAAATGCAGAAACAAAATTAGTGCTGGTTCAATCCACCTCCATTCCAGACGTGCAACAGGTAAGATAGACGGCACTGTGGTGGGGGGCTAAGGGTGAGCAAATAGGACAACAGAAACTATACCTGCTCAGAATCACCCCATCTACGAAAAGCAGAGAATGACTGTAAGCGTGCCCATACGTATTGACCACCAACAGCGGCAACACAATACCAAATCTTTTGAGCCACGGTCAGTCCTGGTCCTTCCAAACCTGTTCTGACTGTGTGAAAGATTACATGCAAAAAGCATAAGTACAACATATTAAGTAAGATATGACAATACAATACAAGTGAATAAGGCTGAATAACAGGGTATTAATCAGATACGAGGGAACCAAGTAATTTTTTGTATAAAATTTTTTATAAGGTTTCTTTTGTATAATTTTGCAGATACTGATACTTTTCTATTACAGTATAAAACTTATGGTTGGTTTTCCGAAGAAAATATTTATTAAGCAGATGGATGAAAATGTTTGAAAGAAGACAATTCCTTTCTTGTCAAGCTCAATGACAAGAATAGTAACTAGCCTCATTTCAAGCCACAATTAGCCATAGAGCTCAGTGCCCTGACCCTGACCACCAGAATTGTCTCTTAATCTGTGTAACTAATCTAGCAGTATCAAAGTTCTAAACCAGAAACCATCGCATAAATAGGAGATTTGAAGACCATCTTACCTTTTCCTCTTGTTTCCATTGCGCGATCATCTCTGTACCTCAAATTCATAAGAGCAATACCAGGAGTAGGTTTATCTACCCAAATTGAAAATCGCCAAATAAGAAACTCAAGGAAAGCATCAAGCTCCGCTTCGTATTGAAATAACATTCCTGGCTAATTCCAATAAAATGAAGTAAACGTTTTAAAAAATCTCCAAGCAGTTTCATAGCTATACTACTAAATATCAATAGCAATGAGTATGCTATTGATTGATTGGTTTGATAGACCAAAATAGGTTTGTAAGATGTACCTTCATCAAAGAGAACACCTTAACCAGTTGCTCTTTCAACATGGCCGACATTTCAACGTCCAGTCTTGCTGCATCGACTTGATTTACTCTCGAGATTGAAATTGGGATTGCTGACTACAAAAAGAATTCCGGAATAAATTAACCAAAAAAGATATCTTGAGGAATGTAACACCATTAAATAACAAACTAAACAAATAAAAAACACATATGGTACTGTTAATGACTGGAAATTAAACAGTCAAGAAAACAAGCAAATAAGAGGATTTTTTTTTATAACCAAACAAAGTATAAGATACTAATAATACGTTATGAATTCACGTAAAAAATATTCAACGTACCAACGAATACAATTATTTATTAGATTTAGAAAACGGCTGGGTTTTTTTTTTCAAGAAATTAGTTTCTCAAACCTAAGGGGCAGAAATTTTGTGAAGCTCCACCTTTATTTTTTTTATCGGTGTGAAGCTCCAGTTATGCCAAATTGCCAATGACTCTTTTCCTGTGACGTATTTCTCCATACCAAAATTCATATTCCCAACGGCTCCATTTATCCAAACAAAAATATTATTACAAAAAATTTATAATTCTCCATCCGTTTCAGTAGGAAAGTAATTCAAATGGTTTTGCCCGCTATACGATGGTATCTTCAATTACCTTTACAGAAATTAATCCCGCAAAAACTGAACATTATAAAACTCATTTCGGGAAAATTTATTCTTAGAAAAAAAATGAAAATATTTTCCCCTTCGAAACAAACAGAGCAACTGCAGAAGATAAAACCTGAAAAGCGTTATACATATCCAATTAAAGTAGAGCCACGCATAGAAACCAACGGGGAAATGTTAAATGCTTTGAAATCAAAAACAAAAAAATATTAGTTACAAGTAGAGCTGAAGTAAACCCTAAATCGTAATCAATCGAAGTAGACGCTAGGGGTAGAAGGAAAAGAGAGAGGGGGAAAAGAGAGAGCATGGTGAAAACAAAATGAGCTACAAAATCGAAATGATAATCCGATGTAAGGGAAAACGAGGAAAAAGCACCTGGTGAGAGTGAGAGAGGGATTTCCAATGAGGAAGCAATTTCCGGTAAGTTTCAACCCAAGCGTCTTCTTGTGGTGGAAGAGTTGTGTTACTCATTGAAGCTGTCGAAGAAGAAGATGATGAAGACGATGGAGCGGCTAGGGTTTCTTTATCCATGGCCTTGAGAGAGAGAGAGAGAGAGAGAGGTGGGGATGCTCAACTCTGGTCTCTTCAGGCTTCACAACCAGAGAAGGCGGTTGGTTTTGGAAGGAGACGTACTGGAGCAACTAGCAATGTAGGGCAGCCTGCCGTGAACGATGAAGCAGTAACTTGTTTTACCGTCAAAAGGGTATTTTAGGCTCTTATCGGTTATAAAAACAAAATAATCTAAGGTATTTTCATCTAATTATTATAATTTTTTAAAATTTTTATATAAATTATAATAAATAATTTAATTTTTTCAAATTTTAATATAAATTAATATTAAAAAATTATATTATAATAATATTTTATTTATTATTATTTAAAATATCACATTTATCTCGAATTATGTAACCAAACAAAGGTTAAACTTTTGCTTTTATTAATGTCCAAAATTACTGTTTTAGTCCACTTTCCGTGTAAAAAGTAAACTCCAAACTGATATACTAAGCACTAGCAAAATCTCCTACGTTAATTGTTAGATGTATTACGTAGATTAAAGTAGTCATAGGTTTGTTATTTATCCTCTCTCTACGCACTATATATTTTATTTTTTTATATTATGTAAATGTTTTTAATTTTATTCTTTTTAAATTAATTAAATTATATACTATACATTTGATAAGAAAATAAATAAATAAATAAAATGTAGATTATGATATGAGAATGATGAATAAAATTTTAGAAGTACTAAATACCTTTTTAAAATGAAGTTATTTTTGAAAAAAAAGATGACATTTTCTAAAAATTAATTGTTTATAAAAACGATTGTATGTGTATTGACCGGAGGTAGTTGGGGTTGGGGGTTGGGTTGGGTTGGGTTTCGGTGCAAAATGGAAGCATGGTGATGAGAGTGAATTGGTGCCGTGAGGGACATGAGAAAGGGATATTGATCGTAAAGGTTTTGGATTTGGGCTTGGGCTTGGGCTTGGAGATGAAATCATGATTCCGCCCTTCTACTTCAATTCAATTTTCCCATGGAAAACGTTGAATCTTGGAGAGCATCCCATGCATCCTGATTTTTTTAAAAAATTAAAAAAAAAAAAAAAAAAAAAAAAACATGGTACTGCATATAAGTTTTATTAATTCGTAGTGGATCGAGGAATATCATATATTGTAACATTTTGAGTATACCATTGACTTTAATTACCACAATTTTCCCAATCCATAGATTCTTCGATTCCATGAGATTTATAATTACTTTGTATATATTCTCAATGCTAGCTCTACGATTAGTTTCCCAGCATATCTTGTACGCACTAAGGAATGTATATTTAACTTGTCCCATTTATTCCGAGCACTTGATCTGAGTTGATCGATCATCACATGCTTCTTGTACTTTTCTTTTTCTTTCTGGTTTCTATTTTTGTACAACATATTTCGTAAGCATGCAATTAATCACGATTCTCATACAAACACACACACACACACACACACACACACACATATATATTATCCTATATAGTATTGATCAGCAGTATCGAGCAATATTTGCAAGTTCCATCAACGTGGAAAGCCTTCTTCTTTGCAGTGATTGGTTCTTGAATTTGCTATTCATGAACGTACGTCGTCTTCTGCAGGCCTGGAATCATTTCTCCTTTTGACACTAGTCTTTGCAACAAAAGATTCGAAAACTATTTGTACGTGCACGCTTAGATCACCATGCATTTTCAGAATTAGTAATTGATCGATGCATGGAAGTACTGGAGCTAGATTAATTGGTTTTCCTTTTTCAGAAAAAGAACCAAAACTGCCTTCATTTAGGAGGATCACTTCTCAAAAGTTACGAAGCCTTTAGACATCCACAGATTTCCCTATATGAAGACAGTACGTCCCATTGATCATGAAAGGGGAGAGAGAAATACTTAACTCTCAAAATATTCCATAAAGGTAAACTCACGTATAACTTGACGTAAATTGTAAAAATACTTTTATTATATATTAAATCTAACACATCATATAAAACAATATTAGTTTATAACTTTATTTTTATATAATATCCTTTTAGCTATAGCACTTCTCAACTAAGAATAGATGACTATTATGTTAATAATAATAAGATATTTTTTATAAATACCTTACAATTAATATTCCTACATATATATAAATCAAAATCAAGTTGAGGATAGAATTTAATTTGATGTAGTACTCCGATCGACCCATGCATTGACGTGACTATTTGTGCTTAATTTACACCTTTTGATATCCTAGCTTCTCAATTTGTTGCAACATTATTAGGTTTCCATCATTATCAACGAAGCATTAATGAATTATGAGCATGAGACATTGCATTCACACTGTGACTCGCGTGATGTGTTGTGCATGCATGGAATATTTTTCTTCGTGTAATGTTGAATCCTTTGCACATGGTGGACCGACCGCATTAGATGATCATGACCAAATTAATTATATATAGTCTTATCTTTCAACAAAAAATGATACTTCATTGGTCCTCCAGTCTCCAAAAATTGGTTGTGTTTGGTTGGTAAGCATATCTCAATCCATTTCAAACCAATTATTGATAGTACCTATTACATTTTTAAATTTTTATAAAAAAGCTAAACTCATCTCAACATATTTCATACATTCAAACATAAATATTAACATATATACATTCAAACACTATAATTATTTACATATCAACTCATATCATTTAAGATCACCTCAACATTCAAACATAAATGTCAACACTGTAGCATATAATGTATTGTGGTATCTCGACGTGGACCAGCTTACATTCTTATTACAGTACTTTAGATATAGCATTATCCCAATCGTTAAACTAATTTTTAAATTGAAGAAATATTTTCATGGATAATACCATATGATCATCGCAATATATAGTGTAGTCCCGAGCTTTCTAGATCAAAGGAAAAAAAAAAAAAAACTTTTCTTTCTTGAATTCTGGATCAAATAAATAATATTGCAGGTAGAATAATGAATTGTGAAACTCGATCCCCGACATGACCAAAGTTGCAATCCAGCAAGAAATATTCCATTTGAATTCTTGGGATCCTATCAATATTCTAAATTGACACATACGGATATAAGCAACAATCCCATTGAAGTAGCTAGTACTGCTTGAAAATTGCCCACTCAGAAGCTAACATTCGATTCTCTTAAAAAATAAAAAACGGCGCCGTATATTTGGACACTCCATAAACGAGATATATGCAGCATGTCATGTGTACGTTGAAACACAAGGGAATTTTACGGTCCACAAATTAATCTGTGGACTGTAGATCAGTATATATATATATTCTTTTAAAAAAATATTATAGTTACAATATAAAAAGATTATATTATATTATAAAACATATATGACGAATCATATAAATTATTATAATGATTTAAAATATATATATAAATTATTATAATCCATTTATAGCTCTCTTCTATTTTTTAAAGCTGATCTATATATTCCATCGATGATCACGAAGCAAATCAATGTCATTGTAAATTTGTACGTAGGGATGTTGGCAAAACGGATCGGCTCTTTGGGAGCGATATTATCGAGGAGCAAGTCGTGTCCGCGGTTTGCAACTTGTGGGTACCCACGTAAGGAATTATATAGGCATGTGATAAAGATGATCAGCATACTTATGTGATAAAAAATGAACAATCGAGAGACCAGATATTTTGTGTAATAACGAGACGACGGCACCAGGCCCCCCACCCGCAAGATTTAGGCCGGTTTGGTTAGTTATCTCTCCTGAAGCTGTACGAATGAAGCATTTTATTATTTAAATTTTATCTCTAGGCTATGTTTGGGTGTTGAAGTAAGTATCTTCAACACTTATCATTACTATTCATTACTTTATTATTACTTTTTACCTATTTTTTTTACTATTTATAACTTTTCTCAACACTTCTCAACACCCAAACCCACCTTTAGATCTTTAAAATATATCCTAATATAAATATAGTAAAAAGTGAAATAAATAATATAAAAATACAAAAAAATCTTAAATAAACAGTACAAACTGATAAAAAATAATAAATAAGCAGTATAAAATTGTAAACTTGTAGTTGTTATCTAAACAGTCGGATCCATTACTTTTTTAAAGAATTTTGTTATGCATAAGTAAATTTGTATACCAATTTACATATTAATATTGTTGTTTTCATATTCAAAATTTAAATTTATACCATTTCTATTAAAATATAACTTTCTGATCAATCACGTTTAATGAGTATGAGTATTAGTACGTAGAATCGCTTACAGTTAAATTTTTCCTTTTTCAAATCTTAAAATTAAAAACTATCTCATTTTATCTCACTATCCAAACATACACTTTTTTACAAATCATATCATCTTATTTTAACTTAAAAATTTTATTATTATTTAAAATATTTTATCTTATTTCATTTGGATTATATAACCAAATCAAGAGTACGGAAAAAAGAATTTTTGGCCAAGATGAATTTCTATCCTTGCGTTGGATTGGGCCCCACTCAAATAGTGAGCATCACATGAAAACATATATTTTTTTTCCCAGAGTGGTTTTGGCCAGTTATCCTTCGTTTCAATTTGTTGGCAGATAAAAAAAAAAAAAAATTGATTTCTAAAGAAATTTTATAGAGAAAAAATATGCAAATTTCATTTCTTAAATTTCTCAACACACTTAAAACGTGAAAAGATATACATCTGAGTTTAATAATGGGTACCTAACATTATTTTAGGTTTATGTAGAATTACTTTATTTTAAATAGCTATTCAGATAAGACAAATATCCAAACAATAGTTTTGGACAGAGGGACCATATTTTTCAGATTCCGACTCATTAAGATACTTGTCGGTCTTATTCATATGCAATAATGTAATAATGCAACGTATAAGTTTCATATAATTTTTTTATAAAAATATAGATTTTATTAATAAAAATTAATTTCTTTATACTTTTTTTAGATACATTATATTTACCCATTTAAAATTTATACAAATTTTATATGTATATACATATATATATATATATATATGCACACGCATCTCTAACAAATGACATGGGCCGTGGGGAGCAATTGTGGGCCATCGCGGCCCATCATTCTCCATCACCTCGTTAATTAAGCCATTTAAGTTTTTTACTATTAATAACCTCTCTCCAGCAAATGAATGAGTGAACTTGTTGATTGAATTCTAAATTTATTGATATTATGAGAATTACTACTTTTTAAAAAAAAAATTAAACTTATAAAAATATATAAGTTTAATTATTTATTTTTTTATTTTTAACAAACTCGAGTTTCATAGATATAAATTTATAATTTCTACAACGAAATCAATGGATGCTCCTCTATAGGTTGGTATGGACTATGGAGATTAAAAGAAGTCTTTCTTTTAATAGAATTATTACATCACATAAGCATGCTTTTCAAGGAATTATTTTCTTTTTGACACGCTTATATCGTGCCAATAAATTGCCACGTTGATGTTTATCAGGATATTCTATTTTCTCAAAAAGTTGGACTATTAGGCCCGTTTAGATTCAAAAATCGTTCATTTATATTATTATTATAATTTTTTTAAATTATGACATAAAATTTAATAAATAATTTAATTTTTTAAAATTTTTAAATAATAATATTAAAAAATAAAATTTTATTTAATTTTTATCTTTCATTTAAAACAATTTCACATTATCTCTTAATACAAATTAGGACGGATTAAATAGTGTCATAAACAGTAATTCAAATATGATTAGTCCGTGCTTTTATCAGTTGGTTTTCGTATCATTTCTCTTTCTCAATTAATGATTGTGACCTTACTTTATTCTTTGTGGATCCGAAGAATTCCGTACGTGGAGATCTTACGCGGTGTGCAAACTTTAAAAATAGTAGCAAAAACGTTTTCTTTTAAAAAAAAGGTTGATTAATTCTAGAATGATTTGATTCCAACAAAAAGCTTACTACATCTTTGGAAAATTTTAATTTTTCAAAAATTCTTTTCTTTTTGTTTTAATTTAATTGTGTATAGTTTAATTATACAGATAAAATAAAATTAGATAAAAATTAAAAGTTAAATAAAATATTATTAAAATATAATTTTTTTAATATTAATTTTATTTTAATATTTAAAAAAATTAAATTATTTATTATATTTTATATAAAAGTTTAAAAGACTTATAATAATTATATATTATCTCATCTCATCTACCAAACCAAACCATGCCAAATAGTAAGGTTTATTTTCACCTTCATGAATCGATATCTATATGCCTTTCATTATTATATCTTTTGGATCTTTCAAACGAACATTGATATTATAATGTCATTTATATTAGAGGTGTAATTGGTTAGGTTCAGTTTGATTTTTGACATATTGTTGAATTGAATAGGTCTACGTTGGTTTTATAATTATGAAAACTTGCACCAATATGTTCATCTAGAGAATTGAAATTTTCGATTTTTCTTTTATCTCAATTTGGTTTTATATGTATGATTTGATTTTGTATTTTTTCCCTGGGTTGATTGGTTTTTCCAATCCAAATAAATATTTTTGTTAACCCCAAATATGATTTTTAGCAAACCAAATCCGATTTGTAGTTAATTTTAGTTCTTGAAAACCAAAACCTAACAAATCGATGGATTTGATTCAATCGTATGTACGATTTTTTCTTTCAATCCTAATCTATATTAGTTATGTTTATATACGTATCATATTTTTAAAATATTTTTGTTTGAATTTTAAAATCTAAAGTGGAATAATTTAAAAGATTCAAACAAACAACAATAAGGTCCCGTTTGAATAATAAATTGAGATAAAAGGTTGAAAATTAAATAAAATATTACTTTTTTATATTATTATTATTTTAATATTTGAAAAGAATGAATTGTTTATTATATTTTGTATAAAAATTTTAAAAAATATAATGATGAGATGAAATGAAATCAAACACTTTAAAAAATGAGACTCAAATATTATGACATTCACTTTATACATCTTTTTATTATAAATTTAAGTTTTAGATTTTTTATATAAATTTGAAAAATCCTAATTATTCATTTATTGTAATTGGTGGATAATTTATTAATTTATTGAAACCTAAACAAAAGAAAAGATTAGAAAAATTATAAGAAAAGACATAAAGAGCAAGAATGTCTATTAACTATAGAATAATGATAGTCCTGTAACTTGTTTACCACCAGTTTATAATTTAAGTATTAGAAAAGTTTAAAAAATTAATAAAATAATTATGTAAATTGGTTTTTATAATTTTATAAAGTAAAATACTACTTAATTTTCTCGATGTTATTTTTTAAGATTATTATTAGAATATTTTATTTATTTTAATTTAATTTTTTTTATTTAGTAGTTAAAGAAATTATTCTTACTCAACCTTTGACTTCTATTTAGTTGGAGAAAATATATATATAACAAGTTGGCTTCAGTAATCATGTGGCCGGTAAGAACATGACATGACAACATGTGGGTGATCATGGCTGTTTCACGTGAGTAAAACGGTTACGGGTTTACCAGACTGGTCAAACAAGTAAATTCACCCAGATGATGATCGTTTCCTCCCGTCAACGGTCAACTCAACTTCAACGACTGAACGCCGTTGCAACTTGCGTGCCTTTATGTTCCCCCAACTAATGCTAATGATGATGTGGAAGTAGTTTCACCGTCGGATCCTGTACTCGTGAAAAAAAACGTCAGATTGGTCGCACGCGTTCCCACTTTTGGATTACACAATAATTACGATTGGATACGCGCGTGGTGAAAATGAAGATTCACCCGACAGGTCCCACCACGATACAGTTAAAAAAACAACAAATTCTGCCATATGCACATATTTTTCCTTAAATCTTGCACGCTATGATTAGATTAGGGGTATGAATTGAGATATAAAATTTGATTTCTTTATTATAAATTTTTTAAATTTTTATATAAAATATAATAAATAATTTAATTTTTTAAAATTTTAAAATAAAATTAAAATTAAAATATAATATTTTAAGCTTTTATTTAAAATAAAAATTCTTATCTCATTCTTCAAATCTAATCTATATATAATATGATTAGTTATAATAATTATCTGATTTATTATATAATAATGTTTAAATTCTCAAACTTTTTTTTATTTCGATGCACTCTAATTAAATATCATATAATATTCTGATTTTTTTTAACAAAAATGTTGGATGCAGTCGCAAAGAGTAAAAGGCATACAAACGGCTTGATGATATGGCAGCACTTTATAAAAACGACGTCGTTTCTGGGTTCTTGGTCCTTAGACCGATTTTCTCCTTAGACCTTCACACACCACCACCTCAGAGAATGCCGACACAGAGAGAGTCACTGCCCATAAATAAAGAAATCATTGCCTAGCACCGTAGAAGTGTTCGACCACCACTTAGTCACCACCAGAAACTGCCAACAAACTCAGATGTGCGCAGCCACCACGCAAAAAAAAAAAAAAAAACACCAAGAACAAAAATAGATTTTCGCAACTCTAGAAACTACCGAGAAAAAAAATTTTTGATAGTCACCAAAACTCAAAACCACAAAGTTTGCCATCGTAGAAAGTAGCGACTCCCATGAATAGCAAGAAAGAACTTACTGGCACCGAAAAAAAAAATTCTCTAAGAACAACGATAAAGAAAAAATCAAATTTAATCTCGATTGAAGAACGAACAGAGCAGAAGCTGGGCTGAGCTCTTTCTCAAAAGTTTATCTTCTTCGTTCCCTTTTTGTTTGCCCCTTAGTGTATTTTTTAGAAATAAAAATCATCTGAATTGCAGAGGATCTAAAATCGGAAAGAGAATAAATTTTTTGCTTGAAACTATGGTTGGCAGCCAAGAAGGAGGAAGTGAACATCTTGATTTTGCACAGATCCGTCTCAAAAAATTTTCAAAAAAAGTTTGAATATATAGTGAAAAGAGAAGCAAAATATTCTAAAGAAGCTCCAACCCATGGTGCACATACCAACAATGCCAACCCACAAAATTTGTCACTCAGTTATGCACGAAGATAAAGAGAAGTGTCTTGCCATCTGCAACCCAGTATACTTTTGAGTATTTTTGCATTTTTTTTTTTTCTGAAACCCAGTCTCCGTTTATTGCATTTTTAACGTTTCTCAAAATTTCTGATCAAGAAAAAAAACAAGCAAAGAAAGAGATGAAAGAAAACCAAGAAGGTAGAATCGGAAGAAGAGAGAGAGAGAGTTCTGACTTTTATTTTATTTTATTTTATTTTTTCATGTAAGCACTTACATACGCCGATTACCCCCGCTTGTCCCTAGCAACATTGTTTTTTTAATTAAACGTCAAATCAATAAACTGTTTATGAGCCACGCTCCAAGTCACACTGAAGTGGGGCATCTCACTTGTATTATTATTGGAGCTTTAGGAGATGTTTTAATTAGCACATTGAACAAGATCTCGACTTGCTTTCTGAAAGAAAAATTAAATCTCATTTGCTTGTTAAATAATCATTTTAATCAGTTTAATTTTAAATTAAATCTAATATTTAAATATATAATTCTTAAATTATTAAATTTATTTTAACTCAAAATTTATTTACACGTATGACTTATAATTTTTTTCAACTCAACACTTTTTTATAGATGAAACTTATAACATTTTCAATTTCCTATAAATATCTTTAAACTCATATTAATATTTAAATACATCTAAATTAATTTTAAATAGACTCTACATAACTCACTTTATAAACTCAATTTATTACTATTCATAAAAAATTTAATTTAGCTCAATATCAAAACGCAGCCTAAGAGCTTGTTTAATTATATAAGATTAAATGAGATATTTTATTAAAAATTAAATAAAATATTATTATAATATAATTTTTTAATAGTAATTTTATTTTATGATTTAAAGAAATTGAATTTTTTTTTTATATTTTATGTGAGAATTTAAAAAAATCGTAATAATTATATAAAATAAAATGAAATAATTTAATTTTGTGTAACCAAATCAACCCTAAATAAACTCATGCTACTCATTTATATAGCATGATATTTTTAGTATTTTTTTTACAAATATATATATTTTTAAAGTTATTTAATTATTTGCCTAATTTTAATTTTTTTCAAAAACTTTCTCATTTTTTCAACCTACTTTCATAACTCTTTTTATCAAAGAAAAGCACAATTCATTTGAAAAAAAAGAAGTAAATATTGAACCCATATAAAAAAATTAATTTTTTAATAATAGAGTTCATTTTTTTTCAAATGAATTAATTATTTTCAGCAAATTTGGAATTTTGTATGGTTTTTAATGGTTTATTTATTCCCGAAGTTCTATCTCCGTTTTATTCTTTTGTTTGTTCCACTTCTGAGAAAAATCTTCAAAGGGTGATATGATCGCAGTTTAGAATTTTGTCCCCAGGTTGAGACTCAACTCACAGAAAAAAACAGAGACCATTTTCATGCAATCACTTTCTCGGTATGTTGGACTCTCTCTCTCTCTCTCTCTCATTCTGTGCTAAAGTGCACTTTTTGCTCCGAACATTGACCGTGTGGACCATGGCGTATTTTAGTGGCTGTGTCGTTACTCGTTACTGCGATTAAAGGGTACAAAATAAAATAACCAAGTTATATACTGTTCTAGTACATGCTGTTCTTACCTTTTTTTTTTTTTTTTTTTTTTTTTTTTCTACCTACGGTCCATTCATTTTTTAAAAATAAAATTTATTATTAAAAATTTAATTTTTTATAGAAATTTTTTATATTTTCAAAATTTTAAAAGAAATATGCAAAAATTACATAATGTAAATATCTTTATTTTATTTTATTTTTTTCTAATGGTGATGAACAGATGAAGGATTTGGTGAATCTTTAATTTCGGCTTTGCTTGTTGTCGAATAATCTGTCAAATTCATACCACATTCCTAGCTAGTCAACTTTTAAACTTCGTTATATATTTTCATAAAATCGGACACAACAATAAATAATTTTACTTATCATTTTCATATATCATATATTATATTTATTTTAATTTTTTTTATAATAAATATGTAGTGTATGAATAATAAGTAAAATAATTTAATTAATTTAATAAGAATAAAATAAAATAATAAATAATAAATAATAATATTAAAATATAGTTATGTGAAACCGAGACTAGATACCTCTGGAAGGGCACAGATTATGTGCTAGAATCGGCACTGCTCACAGAGTTTCAAACTCATAAGCATATTCCTCTACGCCAAAAAAGAAAATTTGGAGATCTGAGAGAGACAGAGAGAGATCAGATTTCGTTTCTATATAAAGCGGGTGAAAAAAAAAAGGTTGCTACAGAAAGGCCGAAGAAGCTTCTTTTCTGCATAAAAAAAAAGAAAAATCAGTCCCGCAGGGCTAACCAGAGTGGTGTTTTCTCTTTTAACCTTTATGCTCTCTCTTCTCTCTCTCTCTCTCTCTCTCTTGTCTACAGTCTACTCTCTGTTCAGATTATCAACCATATTATTCCTTCTCTTCATTCATATTCATATTCTTCCCAGCCTTTTCCTCGAGTTATACTTGCGTTTCTTTGAATTGTGTAACTTTCATGTCTATACCACTGGAACATAATTACATGGGCTTATCAGAGGCTTCTTCAATGGAAAGAAGCTCGGAAAAGCTTTCATCTTCCTCCTCTTCTACTCTCTCAACTGAGGTTGAGAAGAGCTCTGCTCTCAACCTCAAGGAGACTGAGCTCACCCTTGGCTTGCCTGGGTCTGAGGTCCCAGAGAGAAAACCAGGACTGGGGGTCTCCCTTTTTGGTAAGGACTTGGAGGATAAGAATAAAGGGTATTCTCTGAGCACTCTAAAAAACCCTGTGTCTGGGGCTAAGAGGGGTTTCTCTGATGCCATTGATGGTTCTTCTGGGAAATGGGTTTTATCTATGTCTAATGAATCTGAGGTTGATTTGGGTAAAGGAGCTGTTTTATCTATGTCCAGTGGGAAGCCTCTTGCTGGTTTAGAGGGTAAGAATACTACCCAGCAGTCATGTCCACTAGCAACACCAACCATGAAAGAGGCAAGTTCTGTTCCTCAATCTTCAAAGCCAGTTCAGGATAAGAAGCCTCAGATTCCTGTTGCAAATGAACATGGTAGTGCTCCTGCTGCAAAGTAAGCTCCCCATTCTTCGCATTTGTTAATCGTGTTTCTCTTTGTTAATTTGGTTTTGGTTGTCGAAAAACCGATTGCTGAAAGTTTTCAGGAAAAGTTATAGAGCTGGATTTTAGTTTTATGTTGTACTGGTCTTCCCAAAAGATGATTTCACACATTTTGCTTTGTATGGAAAGTTTTGTTCAGCTATATCATCTCTCAAAACAAATACTGAGTCTTTATCAGAATGACAGACTTCTTGTGCGCTATTAATACCTGCTCTTTCACTTATACTATGTTTTTCACTTTTTTTTGTATTAAATGCTAATCTATATGATGAGTTCTTAAATACTATTACTTTATTTTAGAGAATATGTACTACTTATTGAGCATGAATCACGAAGCATAAAATTGTTGCAACAGGGCACAGGTTGTAGGATGGCCCCCAATTCGTTCATTCAGAAAAAACAGCATGGCCTCCAATTTGGCGAAGACTGCCGATGAGGTTGAAGGCAAATCTGGATTTGGATTCCTTTATGTAAAAGTTAGCATGGACGGTGCTCCATACCTAAGGAAGGTTGATCTCAAAACGTATAAAAATTATATGGAACTGTCATCGGCTCTGGAGAAGATGTTTAGCTGCTTTACCATCGGTACTCTCTCTTTAGCCTGAAAGCAAAAGAACGTGTGACCAAAATATACATCAAAGTCGTTCTTTCTTTTTAAAAAGTTAGTAAATGCATTTTCATATCTCCTCCGACATGGCCTACAACACCTTTTTTTCGATGATGTGGAACCTCAGCAGGACCCTTTGGACCCACTTCTGGAGAGTGAAATACCAGATATACAATTCCACCGGCTGGAACTGTATATCAAGTCATCGGGGGAGGGAAACTCAGGATGTCTAATAACCCCCTTTGTTCATAGTAAGGACTGCAGCAAAGGAACTATTGGTAATGATCTATAATAAAATTGAAGACAAAACCCTTGAAAGCTCTGCAGTTTTTGTTCCCTATACATGTGACTTCCATTTTTTTAGGTGTGATCTTTCAGTTTGCCTCTGAGAGAGAGAGAGAGAGAGAGAGAGAGAGAGAGAGGACTGGTATTTGTATGTTATATTAGAAGATTGTTTGCTCAAGATTGCATGATGGCATATTTATGCAGAAGGGTATTTATTCATTATCCTGAATGACTGATCCAGGGCAGTGCAGTTCACGCGGACTTCGAGGGCGGGATGGCCTAAACGAGAGTTGTCTGAGGGATCTTCTCCATGGCTCTGAATATGTGCTGACATATGAAGACAAGGATGGTGATTGGATGCTTGTTGGTGATGTCCCCTGGGAGTAAGTGCTATCCTCATCTATGTGATTTCTTTTTCCTTCTAATTTTTTAAATATCTGTGCAAAGGTTCGACTCAAAATCCTGCATGATTTCCTAATTTGATGTTGCTTGTTATTCCAAACTGAAATGGTTAACCATTGATTTTTCTACACACGATGCGATCTGATTAACCATCACCGCTTGTGAATTAAAATTCTACTTTTCTATAAATATAGTCAACTTGCTGAATGTTTTTATCTGATTTCTAACAACAGGTTGTTAACGTTTATCCATTTCAGCCATGATTATAATCCCTTCTTAGAGTTACCTTGTTTGTTGCCACAGAATGTTCACAGATTCCTGTAGGAGGCTAAGGATCATGAAAGGCTCTGAGGCAATTGGGTTAGGTATGTTCTATTATGATTAATGCACTAAGCATGATGATATGTCAGTTAGTATAGGATACTCCAACATAGATTTAAGCATTGGGCACTCAATACTCTACTATTAACCATGAACCTTAACTTCGATCTTTGTTCTTTGTTTCTATTCAAAATGTAGTCTGCTGAGAACGAACAAACAAGTCTACCTGCTTGAAAGCAGCGCGAAAGGCCCTGAAGTGCAAGAGCCTAGTAACTAATGTGTTGTAAGTATCAGCAAGACCAGAAAGGAGGTGCTGCTACCTGTGGCAATGAAAGCTCTGAAAGAATTTTTAGTTTGGTATTCTGTTTTAAAATCATATATATGCATTTGAGATATTAGATTTACGTGTAAGCTGGTAATTTTTACTGGAGACATTCAGATTAATATATATTTTAAGTGGCATGTCTGCTTTGTATAAAAAAAAAAAAGTGTCCGCTTTGTATCTCTGAATTCCAATTGTTGTGTAAATGGATTGGTTGATGTTTGTAAATCTCTCTTCTTCTCTCTCTCCCGAACTCTATTTTAAAGAAGAATTACTAACAAATTTTGGGAGTCAACCCAAGAATGCGTTGTGTTATGTTACTGATTTTTATTTACTTCAATCATGCTGGATTGGTTTTGAGGATACAAGACGCGAGTGAAATTTTGGGATTAAAAACTTCTTGCCCTCTGGAAATTTTTTGAGCTTATAACTTTTGGGCCTTCTTTATGTGGAGCCTGACTTTGTTCGTGCTGGTCCGGTTGATGACTCGACCTAATAAAATTTGTGAGACTTTTACTAAGCTTTGGAGCGAGGCTCGAAAGTTCTCATGGACAAGTTTTGTGGGATTCCGAGAGCCAAGATGAAAAAACTAGACTCATTTAAGTCGAAGACATGTGGCTTAATTGATATAACCCCCGCATTTAAAATAGAGGTATGGAGTTCAAAACCTCCTCTCCCAAATGTATAAAAAAAATAAAAAATCCGCTGATTAAAATTTATTATACATTATATAATATTCTTGTATGGCGGCCACACTGTATTGTTCATTATTATCTTAAATAAAATCTTCTACAACTTCAGACGTAAACATGTTGTCAAGCTAAATAAACCTTGCCTACACGCTTGGCACGTGATGAATTTAAAAACTAGTGATGAGAGCACTAATACTCGCATTGGAGAGAAGAGTCAAGACTGATGGCCAATTTACTCTATTATGCTTACACGGAGAAAAGATTATCTTCGGTGACTACAAAACAATAAGGAGAAAACTTACGTGCATAATGTAAAATACCATGGAAGGTAAAAAAGTGCATTCTCATCTACATAGATTTAAAACTATTGTTTTGATATCTGAACATAAACCATCTGAGTATATCCATTGAATGTAGAAGTCTCCAGCCTGGCTAGACCGAGCCTCTGGAACAAGCCATACCGACCATCTTCAACAATAGGACTGGTTGAACGAGCCGGATCGTATCTTGTTTGATGAGTAAGAGAAGGTCCAGCAACCGGAGGGAGTTCCCAATAAACATCAAGAATTGATTCCAGAAAACGGCTGTTCTGAAAGTGTTCTGCATGGGAGATTAGCTGATTACTGTGGTTGAAGTTATCCCGCATATACCCTCTAACACCCCACCATGCTTCACCCGGCCCACAAAGTTCGTCTATATCCGTCCCTTTCTCCCAGAATTTCTTTCTTTTTGATCTAATCCGAGCTTCATCACTGTCTCTAAAACAGCTGTGGCCACCTCCTAAATTATTGAAATAAACTGACTTTATGAGTACTTCCAGATGCAGGAAGCCAGCAACCATAAGGCTATAATCAACACAACAAAAGTAATGTGTACATCATGATATAGAAGCAAGAAGCTTATGTAGCGCAAATGGCCCAAGTAAACAAGAGTTAAAAGGGAGAGCAAGAACCTCTTATATAAAATTGATCACATATTTGCCTTAAGGAATAATGATCTCCAGTTCCAGTGTCATAGTTATCCTCAAAAACAAGATGTTGGAAGCCAACTTTAAGGGCCTGCTTTATTCTGCTTGTCAAACACAAGATGTGGAAAAACAGAATAATCAATTCTACCGTAGGGCAGTAAAAAATGATGGGAAAAAGCGTTAATTGGTATATGGTTATTACCTTTTCAATTCATTTTGATGGTCATCAAAAAATATAAGAACCCGACTCAGATCAGTAATCCCATGTTTCTTCATCACACTTCCCCAATCAACATTTCCAAAATCAACAAAGTCCTTTCCAGCAAAGTATGTGCAGTTTCCATCGACATAAGCAGGTCCCTTCTTGAGATACTTCTCGGGATGTCGGGGTGAAAGTGACACAATTGGTATGTCTGGCATCGCTTGCCGCAGAACCCAAGTGGAATGCCCCTTGAAAGCACCGCTCTCAATCATCAAATCTGGCTTCAGCCATCGAGCAGTGAACCATAGGCCGAAGCTGTGGTCAAAACCCATCCCATACTTGTTGTTCTTAATTGGCCGAGCTTCATATATAGGTACGAACTCTTCCAAGCCATTGAGTAAATCCTTAGACGTCCATTCAACCGTTTTTCCATGTTTCGATCTGCCTTTTGCCAAGGATAAGAATATAAAAATCACACAATTCTGGATAATGTAACATCATGATTTTAAATTCAAACCAACGTATGGGGCATAGATTTGTGCAAGGAAGTTGAGACACTTTGCCTCGGTAACATGTCCCAGGCACAGTGAATACCACCTTTGCCAAATCCCTTTGTTTTTATATGTCAATTATCAGCAAGTAAATTCAAACCAATGATTTCAACCTAAATTTAAGGATCCTTGTAAACTTGTGCTCCTATGCACGCCATGACTCCTGTTAGCAAAATCTCGGCCATACTCAATTATATGTATTGCCATAATCTTGCAGCAGCAGTATAAGGGACCAGATTACAATCATAGTCGGATCGTACCTAGTTTTACTTGTTGGAACTTGGACCACAACAACCAACATCTTATGATTGCAATTTCACCGACAAGAGTCATGCTTCGCATCATGAACACGCAAGTACCTATACAGGTCAAATTCTAAATCCGACTCGCATTTTTATTTGGATTCCATTAAAGACCGCTACTTTCCACACCATTCAGCATTTTAGTAAGTAAGCATACACAGCGTCGTTGGCTTCCTTTGAAATTCGCTTATAAGAAAAGTTCTCTCCCTATAAATGTTAAAACTTCAACTCCTTTGTTTGTTTCCGGTCATCCGGAGCAAGCAAAGGCATTAAATTAGCAAACTAAACCTTTCCCCAAAAGCATTCTAGAAACTTCAATGCTAGTTCAATTTTTTCACAATTCTTCCAAGTTCTTAGGTAACAAAAATTACTTATAACTAAAAGTCTAAAACCCCATTGTTATTTTTATCAGACACCAAACACTGGATCTGAAACTATAAATGCCCTTAATATATGAAGATAAGAGATTTGATATAAATATGGTGAACAAAATCGAAAAACTTAAAAGGATCGGATCCGAGTAAAAAGAAAAGGCTTACACCAGGGCACGCCGAGGGATCCGAAATCCGATTCAAGACCGTCTAACCCGAGGAATCTGGAGCGGTAAACCGGGTCGTAGTAGGAGGAGACGCAAACGAAACTGTGGGAGTGGAAGAGTAGCAAGGAGAGGAGAGCGAGGAACACGAGGAAGAGGAATGCGAGGCAGGGTCCGATGGGACCCATTCGAGTAAAGTAGTTAAAGGCCCGGGTCGTGAGCGGGAGTTGCTGCTTCTTGGTCTTAGAGTCGTCTGTGGCGCCATCGTCGTTGTTTTCGGCTGCTTCGTCCCCGTGTGGCGGAGCGGCTCGGCGCAGGGAGAGGACCCGCTCCAGCATCTTCTTGGGCATGGCCTGCCTGAGAGCTCTGTGTACTTCGTTAACTGTGCGGCAAACGGGACCAATACTCCATTGTCATGATTCATGGGCTCGCCCTGTTAATTGGGTTCTGGCACAAATGAATTTAAATATTCTGATTTTTTTTTAAAATGTTGATTTATTCCCCTAACAAAAGATATTTTACTCATGAATTCAATTCAAATTTTAATAAAAGTACATTTTGATTTTCTCTTGATATTAAATGTAAGATGTTGTGATCACTTATCAACATAATTATTTTTAATAAATAAAAAGAAAAAAAAACTCATATTTTATACTAAATAAGTATTATTCATAATAAAATAAAATAACGAATGTTGAAATTGTAATTTGCAATGACAGAGTCCGGCTTGTAGTTTAATTCGCAGTGTAGTCGTAGCTGCAATTTATGCCGGTAGATTTTTGTCCTAATTAAGACTTTTATACCACGGATAAGGTTAGATACAATTATAAATTACATAAATATAGCGTATTTATTTTTAAAAAAAGCAGATTTTGCTGTTAAAAAAATTAACTTTTTTACGTGAGTTTTATATTTATTTATTTTTTTAAAATATGTAATGTTGTGCACTCTATGACTATAAAGATTAATTTCATTACACTACACACTATGCACATAGCATAATTTGATTGGTAAAATTTAAATTTTAAAATTTATCTTCTTAATTAAATTATTCTACATAAATAGAATGTAGTGTAAACGTTTTTAAATAAATTTTTTTTTTAATAATATGGTATTCTTTTAATGGTTATATATATATATTATGCCTAGGAATTAACAAAATAATCATGTGATGTTTGAACATATTACTCGACGTACCTTTGGCTAGCTATCGCATGCATAGGACGACGCAACGTTTTATGTGCCAATCTATGATATATCATTAATTTTCCAAAAACAAATCATGATCAATTAGCTTATACTTCTATATTATTCTCGCAATTTTCCCCCTGAAATGAAACAATCATGAATACGATCGACGAGCATTCATTTTGTATTTTGTAAATCTATTCACACATGCAGCTAGCTAATTAAGGAACACAGGTCTCGGAACTCACCATCGATCTCACACTTTTGTTGGCATCGTATTATATAATTACAACCATGAACTATATATAAATATACATATATATATATACACACACACACACACATCATGACCAAGTCTAGCTCGATCGACGTTGGCGCCCTACGATGAAATATGTTGAGCTACGAACTTGGTTTTTGGCAATGCTCTCCGATGGCAAATCCGATGGGCATGGGGCGTATTCTCCGAGTACTGCATTTCCAAGCCGTGTATTGGATTCTCCTCAGTACTACTGTTCGGATGCTCCCTCTTGATCAATAACCTGTAAAGAATGTAACACAGAATTCGCAGGCCAAAAAGAATGAGTATGATCACCAAACCTGAAAAAACGTAATCTCTGATGGAATGGGATGTTGTTTTACATCCATGCAAAAAACCCAGAAGACACACCATGATGGACAAGCATGCATGGTAAGAAGGCCTCCTTATAATTTAGAGGAATAAATATATCATCTGATCTGGGGTTCTTTCCTTGCCAATCAATCATGTTATCGTACGTAGACAATTCTTGTGTATGCGAGCTAGCTAGCTACGCGTATTCTTGCCTTAAATGAAAAGCACTGTTTCTTTTGGGTTGCTTGTCATGACTTGTGCTTCAAGAGCGGAATAATTGAACCAGAGCTTATATAGAAAAGATCAAGAGTCGTCCAAAGAAGAATTCTATGGCCGGGGAACTCCCCCACCTTGGAGCATTGTACCGTTGGACGGTCTTGGCATCTTGGATTAATATTCCTTGTAACGAAATGGTTTTTAATGTGATACTCAAACCTTCTTAATAAAAAAATATTTATATTTATATATTTTTTATAATTATAATAAGTCTGACAATAAATTATGTATTAATTTATATATCGACTTATAATAATTCTTACCAACTATTTTTTCTTGGTCCCAGAGAACTCTTTTGATCAGTTATTGCTTGTGTAAAATAATTCCAATTCTCTCGTAGAGGAAAATAAATATTATATTATAATCAAGTTATGAGATGCAATATTCCACGTTGCCTTTTCATCTGATCTGTTTGGACGCGGTCCAATAGAAAGCGTTCGTATCTATAAGAATTTATCAGTATTTAGAATTTTTCATCCATTGTTTGGTCCCCGTGAGACCTGGATATAGTCAAGTGGCTATATAGTAAATATCGTAAACTTCCCAGAAAAGAAAAGGGTTAGACGTTGGAAAATCATGAAGATGTGTGTGTGTCCGTGGAGTCTTTATTTCTGATAGGTGGAAGTCTTGAAAGAATCTGCAGTGAAATAAAACCTCCTGCGCTTTGTTGGTAATCCCATTGGCCAATATCACAGTCGCACGCGTGTGAATGTGATGAATTGTTTAATGATGTACTGAAGAGGGACTACTCTCTGAATCCCATGAGAGTTGCAGGCTTGTGGATCGAGCAGGGCAGTGCACCGGGACCAGTATCGGGTGAACTTGTTAAAAGCCCCATATATGAATTTACTCAAAAGTACTTTATATAACTAGAACATGGGTGGATCAGCTGCAGTACTGCACTTCTGCCGGATTAGAAGGAATGTATCAAGTTTCAAACTTTTAAGATACAATTAGTTATGTAATTAAACATATCTCTTCGTATTAGTACGTAGTTTAAGTTTTGAGGATCGGACAAGTAATAATTTAAAGTGGTATAAGATCATAGGTTCTTGATTTCAAACCAGACAGGAGTTTTGTAACCAGAAAAACAATAGGATGCAATTTATTAATTAAGCACAAAAATTAAAAACCTTACTAAACAAAAGGTTACAATGTGATCTGAGCGTACGTACCCTCCTACTGGAAATGATCTCTTTGAAGCTTCTTCTCAACCCATGATGGTGACAGTACCGGACTTGTCTCAAACTCCACAACTTCTCTTTGCTGATCTTTAACTGGCTCCTCTGAGTTTGGCTTCTCGATGGGATAAATCTTGACCCGCCATACCTTAAAAGTTTGATCCAAACTTGCACTATAAATCAGCATACACTTGACCAAATTATCTGACTCTAAAGAAACAGCTAAGCATTTCACTGGCCCGTGATGTCCTTCGATAACTGAAAGACATGAATGCAAGCAATTTCCTTCCTCTCTCCTCCATACCCTGATGGTTGAGTCCTCTGAACCACTAAAGACTATGTCTCCTATGGCTACCAAGCAAAGGACAGCAAAATGATGGCCTTGCAGAAACCCTCCATGGTTATATCTCCCAGACATCTTTTCCTTCTCCCAGAAATTTATAAGCCCATCTGAGGAGCCAGAGTAGAGCAAGCAAGTGCTTGGCGACAAGCTCAGTGCCAAGGCATTAACCGGTGAAAGTTGAAACTTGAGTGTCATGGTGAGAATATGAGAGTTTTCTCCGGACACTCTTCTCCATATTTTCACTGAGCCATCAGAGGAGCAAGTGAAAACACACCCATCATGTTCATTGACGACAATTGCATTGACATGACCTTCATGAGCCACGAAGGAATCCACACAAAGCTTTTCAGAGACATTCCAGGCCTTCACCGTTTTGTCCCAGGAGCCTGTGTATAAAAGCCTTTCTTCGGGGTTGTATGCCAGGCAAGAAATTATGTTTCTGTGTTGGTGGCTGCTCTTCCTCAGAAACATTAAGGAGAATGGACTTCTTTGAGGCAAGGTTGCGATCTTCTTTGGTCGAGAATTCTCCGTGATGGACACATTCCATACGCGAATCTTGCAGTCACTATGTGTGGTGAATAGCATTCTTCCATAGGCCAAGAGGGCACGAACTTGACCAGAATTAGCCCTTATGTAACCTATTTCAGTGCAGTCAGGTTGCTTCCAGACGTGGATTCGTTTACTCTCAGAGCCGGTGAATATAAAATCTTTCGTAAGTGTGATAGAGAAAATGTTACCTTCATGGCGGTGGAGCGAGGCTATGCAATGGTAAAGAAGAGGTTGAGAGGGAGATGTGCGCACGGGGGAGAGTGTCCATGGCGTCTCGGGGCTCAATGGCCAGAGTGGGATGGATGTTGCCGAAGTAGAAGATGGTCTTGGAGAAGCAATATTGTATATGTTAGGTTCAGATGAATTGTGATGAGCACCAAAAGAGAGTCTCCTCGGTAAGTTGATTTTCTTCCTTTCTTCATCCATGAATCCTCTTAGATCCACCTCGCCATGGCTTTCCATGTTAGATGAGCAAAGATAGAGGTGCATGCAGTTGTGTTGTAAAAGCTGATGGGAGTTCTAAAGTGGTTAGGTATTAAATTTAAGTTCGGCCAGGGTTGCCTAAGGGCCCCAATTAAGGCTCCTTTAAAGTACTTAAATTTGCCTTACAAATTCAGCATTAATCGTATATATATAGTGCTTAAGAAAGACAAATCATGATTATGCACACCTTGATGCTGGTGAAGGATGATAGTGAGAAATGATATCAAATGTCCATTACTAACAGTATATATCGATCTTGCTATCTTTCTTTTTCTTGGAAAGAACAGATTTTTACTACACATCTATGCTAATTGATGAGACTATAGTTGGTCACCATCCATTAATTCTTATCGATCTTCACACTATTACATTATGCATATACGTCCGTCTAGACAACATCAGACCTAGCTAGGGAAATACGTACATTGTCTGCATGGAGAGACATGACATGACATGATGCATGCATATATACAATGTACCAGATAGACCGAGAAGGGCTATAATTAATTTGTAGATCTGCAACTATAACCAAATGGTGATCAGACACTTTCCCGGCCAGGCCATTAAGGAGACGTACAGATCAGGAAATAACAACTACGATTAAGCTGGGGCTCCTAATTTCTAGTACCAACCCAAATTATACCTTACTGCATGGTTACGTTCATTTCTATCTTTATGCCTCAACTGCTTCCTATTAAAATGTGTCAACAACCCGTACGTCAATCATGACTCGGGCTCGCCATGTACAAGCTGCTAGTGGTCTTGTGATCATGAGTTATTAGGAATTATTCGTGATGCTCCAACAAAAAAAATAAAAGAAAAAAGAAAATACACGTGAATTTAGGGCAGATAATGCAAGCTAGCTAGCTCATGTTGACAACTCGGAAGAATTAAAACCTATATGGTCCCTTGCCTTGCCAAGCCAATAAGAACGTCCCACTATCATCTGATTAAAAAAATTTTATTTAACGAAAAAAGGATTTATTATCCAATTAAAACTTAGTACCACATTAGTTAATTATATGTTGCTTTAATTAGAAGGATTAATCATAATTGCATGCAGTCGTTAATTATCTTATAGCCCCCTCACACATTGATGATCTCACCAGCTTGAATCGTCCTAAGGAACTGTGAAACATGCGCGCACTAGCTATATATGCCAGACCAAGCGATCGATTGGGACATATTGGAAGGGTAAGAACCTGATCCGGCTCGCCGCAACTGAACCAAAAATTCGCACCTAATCTCATGGTTTTTTGTCACACAAGGCTAAGGATTATATATCTTAGGACTAACAGTATTATATGCAAATTTTGCATTTTTATGATGAGTTCTACTTTCTTTCTTTTTCAAATAGTATGCGTGAGACTTGCACATGCATCATAAATTGTATAAATTATTTTTTGTTTATTGATAATGCACGAAGTCTTATAATATATAAGTGCATATAAGGCATGGGTGAATCTAAAAGACACTTATAATACATTGTAATTTTATACCGAATTGGGTTAAAAAGGTTAATTAATTAGGAATAACTCTCCATTACATGCCCCGTTGATGATATGTTTTGCGCACTGGATGTTGGGCTCAGTTACCTGTGACACAGAAAAGATGAGGGGCTTGGGTTGAAAAGATGAGGGGCTTGGGTTGAAGGGTCACCTTCAATGTCCAAGTTAATTTTTTGTTTCTTGGAGAGAATTCCAATAAGTACGAGAATGTAAGTCCTAAATTCTAACTTGGCGTCTAGTTTTTATACTGCTTGTTAAGATGGTACTTCATATCTTGTGTTAGAGGCCTTTGTCTCCCGTATGTGATATCACATTGTCGTCTTTAATGCAGCGTAACCTCCTTGAGACATGCCTTAGTGGCAACTGGGTGGGTGCGGCCACCTTCCTTGTGCTCTATCAAGGACAGAAGAAGTTTTCGTCATAATTTCTGTCCATGTCTCATATAAGATCCTTAAACATGGCATGATCTTGTCATGACATGCGTCTATAGGGTAGTGTCATGGTTGGTAGCATCATATCTTTCCACGTCAACTAGTTTTTTGTGTAGGCCCTAGGCCTTCTTTTTCTTACACAATTCATGGATCGACTGTGTCGCTAATCACAGGGCCTCCTTGATAAATTGAGCATGGCCCAGGAGGGATGTCCATCCCAATTGGCCCAAGTCCAATAAGGGTGCAAACATCCCTTCCATGCCCATTCGGTTGCTTTCTCCTTTGTTTCCAACTTCCAATTTTGTGGTCTCCCGCTGATCATGATCATGAGTTTTGGTAATTCACTTTCTCCGGACTTTGTAAGGTTTGGATAATGAGTTGACATAAAATGAGTTGATATGAAAATTGAAAATTGAATAAATATTATTAGAATATTATTTTTTTAATATTATTATTGTTTTAAGATTTGAAAAGATTGAATTATTTATTATATTTTATATGAGAATTTAAAAAATTATAATAATTAGATAAAATGAGTTGAGACTTTTTTATATCCAAACCGACATTACTTCGTTTGGTTGATAGAGTGTATTAGTGAGATCAAATCAGTTTAATCTAATTTTAAACTGAGTCTAATATTCAAAGACACACTTCACAAATCACTAAATTCATTTCAATTCAAAATCTTCTTACATGTAGAACTCACAAAATTTTTTAATTTTTCATAAATGAAGTTAATTTCATCTTAATATCTAAACATATTTAAATTTATCTTAAATAAATCTCACAAAAATATTTTATCATTTTAATTTATTATTATTTATAAAAAAAAAAATTTAACTTTGACTCAACATTCAAATCCAGCCTAAATTACAATACTGCATACTTGCGTCGGCAAGCCAGCCCAACTTCAGCTAGGCAATAGGCCTACTGAGTTTTCCTTTTAGCCCACGATTTCACCATTCACATCATGAGCGCAACAATTAAACAACGTGTAGTACGTGGACGACCGACCACCGAGGGCTGGTCGGCTCACACATTATGGAGATGAGGACCGACCTGACCAGTACCCCACAACCCACATCAATCATCTTGCGACCAAATCATTGATCTCTAATATATATATATATATATATATATATATAATATCAGTCCCTTAAAAAATAATATAAAACTAATTAAGAAATAATATGATTCATCCCAGCCGCGTTAGGATATAAATTTTGCTATAATTATAAATTAAACATTTCGAGACGAAAATATACAGATCATTACTAATATATTCCCCGACTAAACAATTCCCTTAATCTTAATTTTAATTTGGATAAAAAAATATTTATCTTATTTCATCTCATCTAATTATTATCAATTTTTTAAATTTTTACACAAAATAACATATAATAAATAATTTAATTTTTTAAAATTTTAAAATATTAATAATATTAAAAAAATAATATTTTTTTAACTTTCAATTTTTATCTTAATTTACTCTCCATGCGTTCCTAGAAAAAAAAAAAGGACTCCTGTGACAGCCAACTATAGAGAGCGAGCTGTGACCTAAAACAATTAATTTGAAGCCGAAAGTTTCCGCCTCAACAAATCGAATTCCCGTCCCTATAGATTATAATCCCTTAAAAATTAGAAGGAAAATAAAAAATAAAAAAACTGTTACCTTTTGAATCCTATTGAAGGCCAATGAAAGCCTGGAAACATATCTCATAACGAACCTAGGCATCATGTCCCACATTATTCCTTTCATTCTCTGATCTAATTCCCAAAAACGATAAATTAATGTCTTACCAAATCATGAGTCACTCTCACCATTAAATTAGACAACATAATACAATGATTCCGTTAACTTTATCCTTCCATTAATATTCTAATTTGGTCCCACCATTACCTCTAATCACGTGAAGTTCAAAAGTCAAGGTTTGATCAGTTACATGAATTGACGTTGATTATTAATGTTAGGTGTAAGTATAGTACATACCCTTTATAATAAAGTAAATCTGATTAATTTTTTTTTTATTTTTATATTTTTTCATAATGAGTTTTTTGTTTTTTTAAAGCGATTGCGTTATTTGGAACTTATAAAAATTCAGTACTCATGAAAGGAAATTCGTGAAGCCTTGTCTGTATATAAAATTAACAATTTTATAAATCTTTAAAATTATACAGCTTTTGAAACTTTGGGAGTCCAATTTATTAGAGATTGTAAGTAAAATGAACAATCAATCTTGTTGACTGGAAGGATCGGATCGATGGATCATGTGATGAAATTATTAATTATCCCTGTCCCAAGAGTACTAGCATTGGATTTATTAAATTCATTTTTAAATTTGATAAAGATTACACATGTTTTATAAATTTAAAACCTTCATATCTATAATTTTACATTGAATTAGTCATTAGATTCATCAAAATAATAATATAATATTATTTTTTTAATAATAATATTTTTTTAAAATTTTTTTCATATTTTGTAATTATACTAATCATATGGACATTAATAATTTAATTTAATACTTAAATAATTAATTCCCAAGAATAAAATAAAATAAAGTCATTGTCTATTAAAATTAGAATAAAATATTAATTTGAATGCAGAATAATAGACCTTTAAATTTAAAAGCTATAGCTTAAATATATCTTTGATGAATCCAACTTCATTTTAAGTAAATTTATCAAAATTTAAAAATGTATTAACTTTTAATAAAACCGATGCTAGTGATCCAAGGAGACAAAATAATAGTATATATGGTGGATATCCAAAACCATCAACCATGTACCTTTTCCGTTTGCCCACAAAAAGGAGAGAAAAAGGGTGAAACCACGAAAAGGGGAGGGGGAAAAAATATCATGTAAAGTGATCATATTGAAGTAATTAAGAAGACTAATCCAGCCACAATCAAATTCCATCCTCTTTTTCTGAAAACTGATATTTTCGAATTAAAACAAACAAATAGGCCAAAAGTTTCTTAAGATTCTTGTTTTTCTACGTCCAATTAGCCGACCACTTTTCTATAATTTGCACCTAAACAGCCCAAAGATGATCACCAAACACCACCCTTTAAATTATAAATAAATAAATAAAAGCCCATTAATCCTATCCACTCATTCTTTGATCAAATGTCACGACTTCTTGCCAATTTTTGGAGCTTGGACGGTGCTGTTTGTGGCCCAAGGCAAGTCATGCCCTCCATTTATTTTATTTTATTTTTTATCGTGATCTCTCTTTCTTTCTTTATCATTGTTTCTTTCACGGACAGCCCCACCAAATTCCACTCTCTCTCTCACAGTCATGAACTGATCACATGGTGGAATCATTGATGAGCTTCCCGACATTTCTATTAAAGCATGTTGTTGACAGCTAAGGTTACTGAAAAAGAACCTGATTGGATATCACAGGCACAGTCTTGATCCATATAATTCCATTTTAATAAGCTTCCAAATAAATATAAAATATCATAATAATACCCAATGAATTCGCTTGCAAACGAATTAATTATAAGTACCATTTATTGAAGTTACTTGTATATATATACGTGGGTAACCTAGAGGTTCTAAAGGCATTTGTTCTGTCTGAACCCTTCGATCTCTATCCTCATCGGCCACCTTCATCTCCAAGTGTTTCCCAATCACTTCTTCCAAAGATGGCTAGAATTGCCTTTGGACGATTCGATGATTCGTTTAGTTTGGGCTCTTTGAAAGCCTATCTGGCCGAGTTTATCTCAACCTTGCTGTTTGTTTTTGCTGGTGTTGGTTCTGCTATAGCTTACAGTCAGTACTATTCTCTCTCCCACCCAGTACTGACCATTTCGATTTATTTTCCACTTTTGCCTTAATCTGTTCGTATGATTTCTGCTCATTGAACATGACAAATACAAATTATCAACATAAATCATGTTAAAATGCTGTGGCCGTGCATGAGATTTGTACTAATTAGTATGCATAACTACGGGTGATTTTGCCCTTTTTTCCCCTCTACTTTAAAGTTATTCCCGCTGATCTCTATCTTGTTTTGTTGGTGACAGATAAGTTGACATCCAACGCAGCACTGGATCCAGCCGGGCTGGTAGCAATTGCTATCTGCCATGGGTTTGCTCTCTTTGTTGCAGTCTCTGTGGGTGCCAACATCTCCGGTGGCCATGTCAACCCTGCCGTCACCTTTGGATTGGCACTCGGCGGTCAAATCACAGTCCTTACTGGCGTCTTCTACTGGATTGCCCAGCTTGTTGGCTCCATTGTTGCATGCTTCCTCCTCAAGGCAGCCACTGGAGGCTTGGTAAGTAGTTAAAAACAGACCAGTCTCTAATGAACACGTACTAGCCTTTTTTTAATTGATTTTTAGGGTCAATTCTTTTGCGCCCTACCACTTTTAGCACATAAAATGATTGAGTTGTCCTCCTTAATTGAAAACAAGATACACAAAGCAAGGCAGTTACGACTAATTTTAATGTATTTTTTTCCTCTTCTTTTTATTTTTATTTTTCAAGGAAATTTAACATGTATTCCTTGTTTTTTTTTAGACAATTCCCATCCACAGCCTTGCCAGCGGAGTCGGAGCCATCGAAGGAGTGGTGATGGAGATCATCATCACCTTTGCTCTGGTTTACACAGTCTATGCAACTGCAGCTGACCCCAAGAAGGGTTCACTAGGCATAATTGCCCCCATTGCAATTGGTTTCATTGTTGGTGCCAACATCTTGGCTGCCGGACCATTCTCCGGTGGATCGATGAATCCAGCCCGGTCATTTGGACCTGCCGTGGCCAGCGGTGACTTCCATGACAACTGGATCTACTGGGTTGGGCCACTCGTCGGCGGTGGATTAGCCGGGCTTGTATATGGCAATGTGTTCATTCACCACCATGAACATGCTCCTCTATCCAATGAGTATTGATTTGAGTGAACTTTCAATTGTCGTGCTGATCCTTTGTTCGCATGTCTTTGTAATAAGGAGGAATAGCAATCTTTGCTCTTCGATCCTTTTATTTGTTTTCTCTAGTATGGTTTCTATCAGCTTGTTTTGTCTTGTAAAACCTTATTCATGTAGGGTTCACTTGTAGTTGTTGCTTTATGAAAATGGATGGAGTTGGTGAAATGCAGCCTGCATTCATTGTTGTGTTGTGCGTAAGGTTTACTCTTCTCCTCTTGTATCTGTTATGAAGCGGATCAGGATTCCCGGCCCATTTCAGCAATAATGCAACTCCTTTGGACATATGCAAATGAGGGCTACCACTTCTTACTTTTATATATACTGGAGGCTTATCGAGAATATCCGGTGGGCATCGAATCCATATTTTTCATTTGAAAAATCGAATGATATGCTATCATGTTTTTGACGGTTTGGACTTTTCTTGAATTGCTATAATTGACAGCCGAGAGATCCTTTTTAATTCATGAATGGCGGAATTTAAAAGCTAGGGATCCTTTTTCATATTAATGCGACTTCAGTTAATATATAACAAGAGAGTTTCTCGAATATTTTAATTTCTAATTCGTTTGATTAAAATTAAAATTAAAAAAAAAAATTATTAGAATGCCTATATATAACCTTTGAAATTAATAATTCATCCACATTAATGTACAAAATCCGGGTTAATTAGAAGACTCTGACCCCAACTCTAACTGAGCTATCTCTGCCTTGAACTCTTCAGGCGATATTTTTTCATAACGCCATTCATGTCCTTTCCATTCAGGCAACTGTTGTACAACAACCTGCATGCATCAAGGCAAGTAAGGAATTAAGAAAATAAAAGAAATAATATTCACAGTCATAAAATATGTAAAGCAGGACTGTATCTAATATTATTGAGGGAAAATCACAAACCAGGCCCGTAGAATCTGGCTTTCCCACAGTAGTTTGACAAGCAAGTCTCCAATTTTTTCGTTTCTGCAGTTACACCGTTGCATGGAAATCAACTCCGATCCTCAAAATATATATATATATATATATATACATGGAGAGTTGGATCCGTAAATTACCAAAAATATCACTTACTTATACTATTATTATTATAGGAAATTACTAATAATTAATATTATTATGATATATTAACACAAGGGCACTTGATTGTATTATTGATCTGAATAAAATGTTGAAGGTAAAAATGTAAATCTACTATATATACTGGCATGCATGTACCTTCTTAAGTTTTTCCTTCTCTTTGTCCGTGCGAGGGTTTAGAAGCTCTCCTCCTTGAATAATCTGAATATAGAGGAAAAAATAATCAGAAAAAGGGGGTGCAATCTCTTTGCATGTTTGCAAGTCTCTGCTTGTATTCGGAAAGCGTTTTATCTTAATCCTAAGTTGTAAAATGTTTTAAGTCGTGTTCCACACACAAAAAAATAAAAAATCTTAGTTGTTTTGGGTAAAAATGAATTTTAATAATAATTAAAAAATCTAGCAAGAACTAGAATATAGTATGTTAGATCGATCTAGATGATATCTGATGAATCGATGATGATCATCCCAATACACAAATGAATAGTTGGAAAATAAAATCCAAGAAAATGAAGTTTAAAATAAAAAAGAAAAGACAAACTCATGTTGGGCGTGGCTTTTTCCCCCTAAATTAATTAGTTTCAAGATGGTAATTAATTAGGCCACCTCCACCATACACGTCCCACAGGTTCCACCTCCAGCACAATTCAGCAGAGCTCTTGCCTGATACCATGCATATAAATGAACAATATCATCGGCATATATATATATATATATAATAGTACGTACCCCAGAAAAAAAAAAAAACATTATAAATCATATTAAGTACTAAAGATATATGAAAACTTACATATGGTCCATACAACTCAATATTAGAATCCATCATTATGTTCCTTAGTTTCTGCCCACCACATGCTTTTCGAAAATGTACATCGGGTGTTCCATCCGGGAGCAACACAGACTAATATAAAACAGAAAACATATAACATCAGAGATGTTTGCCCAGAAAATATAGCTTTGATGTACTAAATATTATCATCTCAACTTACACTAACAAAAGCAAAAGCCACATAAGGTGGCTCCTCTGGCTCTATGGCTTGAGATTCACCTTCAGAAATTGTGCCAACAGCTCTGAATTTTCCTCTAGAGCGGCTGAGACGCTTAGAAATTTGGAGGGTTTTGTGAGAGTAATGGGTAAGGTGATTGAAGTTAAAGGAGGTTGAGAAAGAAGGTAAAGCATTAGAACTAATAATCTGTAGAGTTCCCATCTTTGATATTTCAAAGATGAATTAAAAGCTTCTTCTGTGAGAGAGAGAGAGAGAGATAGAGAGTTTTTTACAGTGAATTGGATATTGGCATATGGCATTTGTGGCAGTGTGTGCGTGTGTGGTGGTTCTCATTTATCATCTTATCCGATTCCACAGAGCAACATTGGCCCAAAACCATGCCTTCAGGGAGTTATAATTGTCAATTAATGTGACGCATCTTTTAAGTATTATCAATTTAAGTTATAACTTATAAACATAAAGTTATTTAAAAAAAAAAAAAAACTATTTACAAGCTCTTTTACTACAGCACATTATTTAAGTTGGTCCTATAATTAAAGGGTGATGTTAGACCCACCAATAAAAGCTATTAAATTCAGTACTGACACTGTAATTAAAAAAAAATCATTTTTTATGTTTTTCTAAATACAAAAAAAAAAACAAACGCGATATTAAAAACTAAACAAACACAAATTATAAAAAATAAAGTCTAATCGGTACAAATGATAGATGTACTTTGTCAGTATATCTATCATTTTTCTAATAAAAAATAATATTAATATTTTAAATTTTTATAAATATAATGAGTCTCACAAAGAATAATGCATTTACATACTAAGTTTGTAAATAGCCAAACTTTTATTTAAAAGGCAGTAAGAGTGAATTAGGATAAATTTAGTTACACATAAAATTTTTTTATCTCGTATTATCATTATAATTTTTTTAAATTTTTATATAAAATATAATAAATAATTTAATTTTTTTTTAAATTTTAAAATAAAAATTATATTTTAATAATATTTTATTTAATTTTTAATTTTTATGTAATATTATCTGGAATGTGTATAGGCAAGCGAAACCTAAACAAAATTTAAGATGAAAACTAAGTAAGAATGTCTATGGGCTAAGTGGAGAGCCTGGTCCAAGCCCAGAAAACGTAAGCCCCGTGAGACATAAAATGCGTGCCATGCCAATCGAGCGCGACTTGGCAGAACAGCGAACTTTCAACGTAAACCCCACACGAGTCGGTGCGTCACCCCCCAACTCTCCTGTCGACCTCTTTTCCTTCTCTCCCTGTGCTCTTCTCCTTGTACGATTCCAAACCCTTATTCCTACTCTCTATCTCTCTCTCTGAGGCCCCAATTTTTGAGCTATTCTTATTTCTTATCTATTTGTTTCCATGTATAATAAATTCACGGCAGCCTGAAAATTGGGGGCCATAAGTTATCAAATTAGTGCATGTTCGGGGCTCTCTCATTCGATCAATCTTGCATGTTAGGGTCCGCCGACCTATAAACTTTGGGGTTTTTCTCAATAATTCTGTTCCGATCGAATAGGGCCCTCCGGCTCCCGAATTGGGTAATTTCGATTCTGTGTTTCTGTATTGAATTGAATCGGATCGTCTTTGAGCTCTTAAATTTTGTACAAAATAGGGGCTTTCTTAATCTTTTCTACTGCCTTTGAATTATACCGGTCTGGTGTTCAGTGATTTGTGAAAGTTAGGATTTTCTTTGCGAATTGGGTGAAAATGGATTCAAGCCGGAGAGCGGTGGAGTCGTATTGGAGGTCGCGGATGATCGACGCCGCCACATCGGACGAGGACAAGGTCACACCGGTGTACAAGTTGGAGGAGATCTGCGATCTCCTGCGATCTTCGCATGTCAGTATTGTAAAGGAGGTCTCGGAGTTTATCCTGAAGCGGCTCGAGCACAAGAGCCCGATTGTTAAGCAAAAGGTATAAACTGTAAATGCTTTTTTTATTGGTTCTGTTGGATTTAAGATTGGGTAGATCTGCGTCTTGGAAATTTGGCGGTTTTTGTTTGGTGGCCGCCCCAAGTGTGGAAAAGGAAATGAAGTTGAGGACGTGTGAGGAAAGAAGGGGAATTGGGTTTGCTTGGTTTTTGGGTTCCTGGGAAATGTAGTGGTCATATCAGCTTGGTAAGTATGTTTTCATAGACTAAGGTATTTTTCAAGTATACGCCCTGTGTACTTGGGATTTGCCAATTATGATGAATAAAACTTCTTGATTACCGATCAAAAAAAAAAAAAGTATGTTTTCATAGACTCGGTTGGGAGGAAGAACTTTTTTTCCCTGCTTTTGGTTATATTGCAACATGCAATGGAACGTGAGATGTTTTATTGTGTTTGCTTCTAACTATTTCTTGCAAGTAACTTATCAAAAACAAAAATAAGCAAAAATAAATGCTCTTGCATGCACGTTTATTCCAATGAAGCAGAAATCCTTGGAAGGTCGAAGTGGTGATGGTGACTGAAATTCCGGAACTTATTTTATAGACTTTCTTAATTATTTGGGGTCAGAAGGCTTCCATTGTATCGGTGAGCACACTTGGAGAGGGGCCGTTTGATAGTTTCAAATGTGGCTGCTTATAAAAAAAAAAAAAAAATATGGTGTAAATTGCAACACGCCCCCATCAAGTTTCATGGGACGCTTAGCTTTTTTTAACTCGGGTTTTGTAGCTTAAATCGTGAAGTTTAGTAGGGTTTGTTTGAGATCAATGAGTCTGGTTATACTGGTTGCTGCAATTAGATTGTTACTGAAAATTATGATTTCTGTTAAATGTTTATACCCATTATGCTATCATGTGCAGGCTCTTAGGTTGATAAAATACTCGGTGGGGAAATCTGGTGTGGAGTTTAGGAGGGAAATGCAGAGACATTCAGCAGCCGTTCGCCAGTTATTTCACTATAAGGGACAGTTAGATGCTTTGAAAGGGGATGCACTTAACAAGGCTGTGCGGGACACTGCTCATGAGGCAATCTCTGCTATTTTTTCTGCAGAGAATGATAAGCCAGCTCCTGCTGAAGATCTTAACAAAAGAATACAGGGGTTTGGAAATACGAACTTTGAAATGCCATCAGAAGAAAGGAAATCATTTCTCAGTGAGGTAGTAGGTCTTGGAAGTGCATCTATAAAGCAGGGAATTAGCAATTTCACACAAGGTCATATGGTGAAAAAGAATGACAATGGAAGTTACAAGGGTCCAAATCTTCGGAGGTCATTGACTATAGAATCTGATTATGCAGATAGATATGAACCTGTTGATTATCACAATGAAACTCAGGGTAGTTTTGGGATTTCAAAGAATGTGGCCAGTGGACCTTGGAACCAGGACTCAAGAGTATCTAAGATAGAAATAACCAACGGGGACTCCAGTTCAAGTTCTAAAGAAAGTAGGACTTGTGAAGAGAGGTTATTGGAGACCATTGTAACATCAGGTGGTGTACGTCTACAGCCTACTCGAGATGCTGTTCAAATTTTCCTTGTCGAGGCTGCAAAGTTGGATGCTTTGGTTTTAAGTCGAGCCCTTGAGTCAAAGCTCCAATCTCCCCAGTGGCAGGCATGTCCATTGCTTTCTGTACTAAAATTGTGAAGATTTTGTATGCTTCTATGCTCATTCTCTTTTAATATATTATGGTTATTTTAAACGTGACATGGGTGCTATACGCTATCATATTTTTTATATTTCCAAACGAAACATCAAGATGCTTATCCTAAGATCGTCGATTTGGTATTATGGTTTTCATGGGTGATTGCTATTCAGGTTCGCATGAAAGCTGTCTGTGTCCTTGAGTCAATACTGAGGAAAACGGATGATGATCATTTTGTCACTGTGGAGTCTTATTTCAGTGAAAATAAAGATGCAGTGTTGAGATGTTCTGAATCTCCTCAATCTTCTCTGAGGGAAAAAGCTAACAAGGTAAAATTCTATTGTAAGTGTTTTTTTTTTTATTATTAAAAAAAAAAAAACGAATTATAAACTCCATACTAAATGTGATGTAGCTGCACTGCTTCATGTTCAATTCAATTGCAAGTCAAAAACTGCATATAATATCTACCCTTTCCTTTAGCTCTACTGACCAGTATTGGTATCAGTGCGTAGTTATTAATGTGCTCGTGCATCATTGCAGGAGTTTCACTTAACATTACATCTTTTAATATATACCCACCAATTACCAAACACTTGCACTGACAGAGGAAAAGTAGCGCTCTTACCATATATTTTTAAACCCCACCCCCCACAAAAGATGTATTAGATGTATTATCCCAAAACAGAATGAAAATCTCACTTGACAGTATGCAAACAACTGTTTCATTTTCTCTAATGGGTAACAGAATATTCCTTTTCTTCTCTGTGCAAATACTTGTTTCTAAGCTTATTAAAAACTTTAATTATGCTTTCTTTTAATGACATCACATTCTTTTCAAACTTTCAACTAGGTTGTCAGTGGTAAAAAAAGTCCCTGGAAGTATTCAGGAATTGAAAATTTACAAGCATTTCCATCCACCTAAATCCATATTAAATTGCTTTTGTAACAGCACTTCTTTGATTACTTGGGAAAATTCTTTGTTGTTGAAATAACAATTTGCAATTGATGGGCAGGTTTTAAGCCTTTTGGGTGGAGAACACACAAACAGCACAGCTACTTATACAGAAAGGACTGTGAAGAGTGATGCTACTAATGCTGTTCAAATGCCCAACTTAATAGACACTGGTGATCCAGATGATTATGATGATAATTCTACAAAGAATCAAAGTGAGCAGAATCCAGCAAATGTTTCAATGCCAGCCCCTCTAATTGATGACTTGTTTGGAGATGGTCTGGGCACTGTTGCAAGCACTTCTGAACTAAAAAGCGATGATGACCCCTTTGCGGATGTGTCTTTTCATGCTAGTGATAGTGGGGAACATGCAGATGACCTCTTTTCTGGGATGACTGTTGATGATAAACAGGTTGCTAATGGAAATCATATGGCAGAAAAGAAAACTGGAGCTGAACTTTTAGATTTATTTGGCTCCAGTCATGAACTTCCTCAGGAGCAAGAAAGTCATAAAAAAGATTTCAATGACTTGATGGCTGGTTTTTCACTTAATGAAAATGCCTCCAACATGAAGCCGAAAGCAACCTCTCCTGGAGCTTTTTCAGAAACTCTGTTTTCAGATTCAGATAGTAATTCCCAGAATCAGGTTTCCAATGACACTTTGGGTGCCATGTTTAGTTCTCAAACGTCCACAATGAATCCAAATGCTGTGTTCCCCCCTGGTGCTATGTCATACCATATGCCTCCTGGCTTCATGCTCAACCCTGCATTTTCTTCTCAGCCAATAAATTATGCTGCCATGGGGAGTCTTTTTGCTCAGCAGCAATTGCTAGCAAGCCTCCAACACCTTGGGAACATGAATGCCCAAAATGCTGGTGTCAGTCATGTTGGTGGTAGTAATGGAGCATATTCTTCACCCCTTCCTGATGTATTCCAATCAAACTTTCCTATTCAAACTCCTAGTTCACTGATGAACGGTTCAAAGAAAGAGGATACCAGAGCTTTTGACTTTATCTCCGTAAGCTTGAATTCAGACCTTGAGCCTTGACATATTTTGCATCATGATATTATATTGTACATTGTTGAAGTTATTTTCAGGTCTCCACTCTATATTGTATGGCCTTCCCATGAGTCTGCTTTTTGCTGAAATTATTTGAAAATCTAGAAATTGGTCTTGGTCCTTGGACATCTTGATTACATGTCACCTGGTTTGGCTGTCAGAGACTTGATAAACTTGAAACTTTGAGCATCATTTCCTACACTAAGGGATTTTATTACATTTTTTCCTAGGAGACTTGCTTGCCTTTTATTTTTAATGATGAGGAACCTCACCAAGGCAGGGTCCGAACTTGTCTTCTAGTGCGTAATTGAACTTGAGATGTCTGGTTTTACTGCTCATCCCAAGCCCACATCTTTTTATTTTTATATTTACTAATATTAGTTCGTTTACTTATCAAAAAAAAATATTTACTAATATTAGTTTTGACTTATGTCCAACCTATTCAACCCTAATCAAGATTTACTCTGGTTGCCCTATTGGTGGTACAAATAAAGTCTCCTTTTGTTGCCCTCATGAGATTTGGTGGCTTAGTACATTGAATGGGAAGGGTGAGGAGCTGTTGTGGATACTGGGTAGAAGAACTTGTGTTGCATGGGCTGATACAACTGGCTCCCATTGTGTCTATGATCATTCATCGTGGCTGAATAGTTTCTCTATAAAATATGCTCAATTGGCCCACATTGAAATCTCCTCTTTTGTGTATCAGTACGAATGATCCTAAGCTTTTATATTAATGACTTTTGCTAATTAGATTACATATTTTCGTTGGAATAAGAAGTCCATTGATACTCCCTATTTTAATGGCAAATGAAGCCTTGTTAGACGAGCTTTTGAAAAGGTTATTCTTGTCGTCCTTGTTATGGGATTATTGCTTTCTTTAGTGCATTTGATATATGAATTGCTGCCAAATGTATGAATTGAAATGGGTTGACATTATTTTGTTCCATAGTTGAGTGATTTAATGGATCGTTTCTAAAGTTATTAAAGATTATGTTCTATATCGTCTGTGTCTTGTAGGACCATGTTGCTGCAGCTCGTGATCAAAAGAGGATGGTTTGAATTTTGAGCTTATGCTTTATCAGAAAGGACTGGTTTAGGACTTCGATTATGGCTTTACAGCGTGTAGAAGGATATACAGTTGACAACAAAGAAGGTATTCTTTTGCAATAATGGAACATTTGCAAATATTACTGAGACATTTTTCCGTTATAATTGCATTGCAAGTGATGCCAAGGGAAATTTCCTGGACCAAGAGCAGCAGTAATTCTTGGTAAATGCTTATGGTCTGTATTCGGGATGGAGGAATGAGAATGTAGTGCAGTAGTTCGATTAGTATTTTAAATCATTGTTTCCGGCACTTATTTGATGTCTTTCTCCTTTGTAATGGATTGGTAGTGTTCTGTTTATTCAGCCCTCTTCTTTCTTCTTCTTCTTTTTTTTTTTTTTTTTTTTTTTTTTTTGTGTTTAAAAAAAAAAAGAACTTTTCTCCTTCAACAGATTACATTTGGTGCATGGTTTTTGTACCCAGAAAGTCAATAAAAAGCAGTAAATTGTTCCTCTAGCATTGAGTAATGCAAATTTAGAATGGGTGGATGCTTTTCAGAATTTGTTCGGTCCTGCAAGATTTACTTGTGCAAGAAAATACTAGTTTAATTGTCTGCGTGATAACGAACTTGTAAACAATTTGCAATTTGCAATTGAAAATCCTTGCTGCACTGGATTTATTTACCAAGTTATAGTTTTAGAACTTCGTCACCAATTTTTTTATTTCTATAATACCCTTGCTGTTTTAAATTTTGGCAGAGCACTTGAGTCTTTGACTACAATACATTTTTAGATTCATTAGGCCTTGGCTCTTGTACATAGACGCGCGCACATATAATATAATCTTTTTAAGCGTGGTTTTTCCTCTGTTCCCCATCTCTTTTTCAGGGAATAAATTATACAGTGGGCATGCATTGCAAGGCGCGGTCAAAAACAATTATAGAGACAAGGGAGAGTAAATTGATAAAAGATCAACCTGTCCTACCAAAATTATGTAGATTAAACTAGAAACATTCATACTCTTAAAAGATTCTTTATATTGTATGATATACCAACACGTGCTATTCTTAAAATACACTTTTAATGAAATTCAGTGGAAACGTTTTGATCTAAGTAATATTCATATCAAGTTTAGAGCAATGCCAATCAAAAAAGAAAATCACATATGGTTCTGATGCATCCCCAAACTTCATTTGCATGCAACCAAAGGTCGACAGTGAATACATTTATTAAGTTATGGATCCTCACAAGACTAGATTACATTGTTTGTCTCACTGTCATCTGTATGCGTTTGCATCCACCAAAGCACCAATTGCCCCACAAGGTTACAACTCACATTGTAGTAATTCACAGAAGAGAGACAACAGGATTGCACGAAATAGTTATCTTCAAGATATTTTAGAGGATGTGTCTTCAAGGATGCTCCATGCCTGAACTTCCATCTTTTTAGTTCTCTGTAGTTGTTTCATGACATCCAGCCGCTCGGAGAATATGGAGAAGGAAGCTAAATGCAGTGTAAGAAAGCAGGATTAGCAGAATGGCAAGGGGAAAACGGCAAACTCAACGGAAGGCAAGTAAGAATTTACCAAGTATGGCATGTACTTTTTTATTGCCGCTAGCATAGCTGCATGACCTATAGCAGATACCTGGATGTGGTAAGGAAGGGAAAATTAATCAGATCTTTTAGGGATCACTTGGGAGTAATAGAATAAAATAGTTATAGCAAGATGAGCAAAAGTTGCCTAGTGTGAACCTAATTACATTACAGTTTTAGTGGTATGAATCGCATGTCATACTCACATGATAAAAGGGCACATAAATTGTTGGCCTTTAATTCAGGTTTAATTATTTACTTAAAAGTCATTCCTGTATTCTCTTGTATTTGCTACTGCTCTTCTCACTGCGCACTTGGGGTACTTTCATCGTTTAGAAGAGGTGAACCAAGAGAAATGCAAAAATGTGATAACAATAAACTAATTCCTAAAATGAGCCTTCTCTATCAGGATAAATGTTCCCCTCACTCTTCATACCATGGACCATGAGGACTACTGTAGTTGGTCTCAATGACTTCCACCGGGTAAAAGCTAAACAAAGGGGACATGAAATGACTTGGCATGTAAAGATGTATGAAAGTTTGTGATCATTGGATCAGGTTCTTCTGAAAAGTTTTCTAAACATCCCCTATATTCTTTCCAACTTGGCAGAGCTTGTTTGCCCTCTGCAATTGGGGTGTGTGTGTGTGTGTGTATATGCAAGTATATATAAGAGAATTCGGTTTTTCCAGTTTTTCATCAATAAGTAGCTACTTTCTTTAGTCAGTGATAAAACAAGGGACTATTGAAAGAAAAAGGATCCAATCAGTGCTTACAGGAAGTAGCATTAGAATTGTAACCGGGATGAGTGATGCTATGTCATTTAGAGTTCTTTTTAACTTCTTTGTTTCCCTCTCTGTGACCCTGTGACCTCGCAATTGATTTAGGAGTAGCTCCAGAGCCACCATGAAGTCTGTGAAAAGCAACCGCATACCCATCCATATATCCTTTAAAACAATTGAGTTTCCAGCATTAGCATCTAAATTTTATGATAATTCTGCCCATTTACCAGAAGGAGACTGCTGGTCTTACAGAACTTGTAGATGCCAACTTGACAATGTATTTCCTAATTAAAATCTCATGCCGAGGAATTGACTTAGTAGCAGATCTGCCCCACCACAAAGGTGGTCGTAGACATCCTAGCTAGTCTGGTGGCCTGCTATAAGAGGCAAACAATGCCAGTAGTTATATCGCACAACATATGCATGCATTTCCATACAGATAAACAGACCCAAATTTTTTGTTGCCGTTGTTGGGGGGGGGGGGGGGGGGGGAATTTAGCAAATAACAGCAATATGTTGTTATTCTAGATCCATGTCAAGGGTTGCTACATGAAGATGTTATGATGGTCCATGTGGAGAGCTATTCTCTGGACATTCATGTGCCATAAAATCGCCAGAATTTTGTTGTGCTACTGAGACTATAGAGAACTTAATAGCCGCCTTGGATCGTGCAAATGATGTGGGGTCAGAGGGGGGGTGTTGATTTAGCAAATAACAGCAATATGTTGTTATTCTAGATCCATGTCAAGGGTTGCTACATGAAGATGTTATGACGGTCCATGTGGAGAGCTATTCTCTGGACATTCATGTGCCATAAAATCGCCAGAATTTTGTTGTGCTACTGAGACTATAGAGAACTTAATAGCCGCCTTGGATCGTGCAAATGATGTGGGGTCAGAGACAACTGTTTCCGAAAACTTTATCAGTTCACTGCTAATGAAAATAAACAAAGGCATAATAAATTCCTTCCTCTCTAAGGTACTGTCGACAATAAGCTAAACGAAAGAATCCACTAGTGACATACCCTGATTTATCATAAGCAGCCCAGTAGTCTTCCAAACAAATAGTTAGCAGGCTTTGACTGAAAAAGTTGACAACAGGATCTCTCTCAGTAGAGACAGAAGTTCCAACAAATAAAACTCTGAAATGAAAGAGGAGATGGTGTATACTACCTCCGAAGCAAGAATTCTAGCAAATCTGCATCTAAGGGCTTTAGCGTGGAACGGCTGAAATGAGCAAACCCAGAGAAAATATCATAGCATACGGTAAATACAGTAGTTAGAATAATCTCTCTCTGCTTGGATTGTACAATGTTTGGACCTTCTCCTCTCTTGATTGTTTATGCAAGCAAATGGAGCATAAAAATCAAGCCATCCAATTTCATCAGTTACTACCTGTGAAGATAATCTGTAAGTATTAGGATGATTCGTACTTTGCATCTTCAACGCAAGCAGAAAAAATGCTGACCTCCATGAAGAGCTGATACACTAAAATAGAAGACAGCTCTGGGAAAATGAAAAGGCTACCGCGTTCCAAGTAGCTGCAGGCAAAGCACTGGACCTCCCAAGTGTCCCAATTTTAAGGACCAGATTTTTAGAACGTAATGAAAAGGCAAAATCACCTACCTCAGGAAGTCTTTGACATGGTCATCCAGATCATTAATGCTCTTTCCTGACAAGAATATTCTGGTCCTCTTTCCAAGATATGCAAAGAGCCCTAAAGTAGCCAAACTATCTGCTTGAACCTGTCAAGTTTTACAACGACAAACTAACTATTTAATGTGAAGGTACAGGAACTCAGCTAGACAGAAATTCAAGCACATCAAGAGTCTGACTACATTCGAGAGTGAGGAACATGATACAGAGTTTTAATATAACATGTGTAAACATAGTAACAAAACAGAGGATTTGGATTTGGAATGATTAAAGTGTTATACATGTCTATAGAGCTCACAAAGATCCATGTGTTCCATCAATTTACTCATTAAAAATAAAAAAAAAAACGATTTGTTCCTTCAACAAAACTACAGTAATATCAATAGAAAAGTTGAAAGAAATTATTTCAGGATTTCACCTTGTCGTGAAAAATTTGGCTGCCTCTTTGTGGAATGCCACTGAGAGTTTTTTCTGAGCCAATCCAATCCAGAATTCCAGCTCTTCACTTGCGTTGCCAGAGAAAACCTCTGTACCAAAATGAGTCAGAAAGTCCAGTTCAAAACCTGCTTCAGTGGCCAAGTGATGTAATTTGTCCACTGAAACAAGACCGTGTGAAAGATCCATGAGCTGCACCAATACATCCTCAATTGAAAATGTAAACAAGTGACAGCAAGTGCGCTTAGAACCCAATTTCCTTACTGCAGCACAGCAACTTATAGCCACAATGATCCCTGCAACACCACTGAATATTTGTTTGCTTAGGCTAGATACGTAAATGAAGAGTGAATCCAAATCGAAGTGAACAAAAATATGCTTTGGAATTCATCAGCATAGGAAATGAGGATAGGGAGAACATTGTAAAAAGGGTGAAACATTATGCTAAAGCATAGGATATTTTTAGCAAACCTTCCTGCATATTCCATTGATCAGCTCTTTAACATAGGAAGAAAAAATCCAGCTATACGTGGCAGTTCAACCTCTTTAAACCATTCTTCCAATCCCGATTGCCTCATTGCCTCATGCTCAACTGATTTTCAATATGCTCCCCAACCATGTTTACCTTGGGGGACAAACTGATCAAATTAAGAAACAAAAATTCAAAACTAGGACACTTCTGTCGTCAGTATATGTCTATTAGATGGAGAATAGAGAAAGAAACCATAATGCTCAGCTATAGACATAGCTGGCTTCTAGAGCAAACTTTAAACATTTAATTTGACATGAATTCCAGATGCTGTAATGCAGAATAAACCTCTCTAAATTTATGGAAATTTAAAGCCAGAACGTCAGTGAAGGTACAGGTTTATCGATCACTTTTGGTGTTAAACCGAAATGGTGGAGCAGTTAATAGATTAGGAGATTCATGTTTCATCAGTTAAACCACTGCAACATTGAGTTTCTGTAAGGCATTGCATACTTACATCTCTCTAGCCAGGGAAGTGTCGTTGCGGCGTTCACTAGAAAGCAAGATCTCCACTTCAACCGCCATTTTCATCAAAACGTAAACTACTACCTGTGCAGCCATGCCGGTCGAAGATTCATGTTCCAGTTTCCAAAAAATCGAATAAATTAACAAGGATGTTTCACCTCCACTAATTTAGTAGTTCTTATTGCTGCTCAAGGCAGAGGACAGCCAAGCAAATGAAAAAACATACAAATGTTCACTCTACCAGACGGGTAAATACCATATTTTTATAACCAGTTGGATGAGCGTGATATTGGCAACGAAAACTTATCTTTGAGACCATTCAAAATGTTCATTTTATTTACTGAAGGATATAAAATGATACACTTCTAGGCAGACCTGATAAGCAATACGTTTATGCCAGTAATGGACATCCTTCCCAACCCATGCCATTGCAAGCGCTGGACCAGTTCCTGACAATCTAAGGTTCTCAACTGCATGGGAAAAGCTCCTTGCAGATTCATGCAATACCTACACAAGACGATTAACCCGACTAAATTCCATCTCAAGTCTTTGAAATTTAGCAACAGGAGCACCATTCTCCCAACTAAATTGACCAGAATGAGTAGAAGAAGCCATAGATGATAACACCCGTGAGGAAATCCATCGCGATGATGTATAATATCTAGAAAAATATCCGACTGTGGAATTTTTCTTTGGAAGGCCATAAATTCCTTGATCCTTGGCATCGAAACTTAATGGGTGAGATGCATTTGCCGTAGCCCTTCCTCTACTGTCTAGTCCAACTGATTGTCTGACACAAAAAAGTTAAGGAAACGATTATCTTATCATAGGTAAAAATGGGGAAGGAAACTGTGAAACAATTGCAAGTATTATGTTAATGGGTCTTCTGCTTCATCTGTAGTCAGAAAATGGATAAAAATGGAAGGAAGTAAAAACAAAAAGTCCTATAATTTTGATTCCCAACACATGAACAAATAAGTTCCTGCACATAATTTCTTACTCGGGTCATGAAGTACTTGAGGGTCTAAAATCTCCAGAAGAATAATATCAAGCAGCTGATAAACATGTAAATAACATTAATTCTTTTAATTGATCACAGATGATCACAGATGAACAAGAGCTTAAGACCTACGAGTAGTAAGAAAGCTGTAGAAGTTGCGAAGACAACTGGGAAGCCATGGAAACAGAAGAAAGTGGAAAGAGAAGGAAATGTGGGCTATTAAATCGAGGCGCACCGACAGAGATGCAAAAAGGTCTTCCTTTTTTCCTAAATTGGACATCATCGTGTACATCTGTCTTTGGGTTCATCTCCCGCCAGCCGCTTTGTTTTAGAAGCTTTTGGACTGTTGGGAACTGTGGCTCTTAACGTTTATAATACAGTCGAAAAAATAAGAAAAATAACACACTTGCATAGCTCGTGTTCTTGAGTCCACCGATGGTTAACTTCCCTTCTAAAGAGATTTGGCTTTTGGGTTGGATGCATATCAAGTTTTACGTATATAGAATTTTCCATTTTTTGTTATAAATTATTGATTAATTAAGTATTTCCTTTTAATATATAGTAAGTATAAATACTTTAACACCGAATAGATCTGTAAAGTTTCTATGAACTTGGAAACAGAGTAGAAGAATGAATATTGAATCAATCGAATTGCTTTAAAATGTGCAGAAATGAGCTATTTATACATCTGATATATTCTAACTAAATTAACTGTCATTAGCAAGCTGTTTGGCTGCATGTGATTTTAATTCTAATTCCTTGATATGGTTATTTATATTCCAACACCCCCCCTCAAGATGAGAATGTATATTAATCATTCCCATCTTGCGAATCAGATGATGAAAACTTAGAGAACCAAGAGGCTTGGTTAAGATGTCTGCAATCTGATATTTGGATGGAATATGGATAATATTGATGAGGCCTTCTTGCAGCTTCTCTCGAACTAGGTGGCAGTCCAATTGTATGTGCTTGGTCCTCTCATGTTGGACAGGGTTTGAGGCTATAGCAGCAGCTGGTTTGCTATCCGTGTAGAGTAATGCAGCTTCAGAATGTTGAACATTTAAATCAGCCAAAAGATAAACTAACCATTGTAGTTCACAAGTGGTAGAAGCCAATGCCCTATATTCAGATTCAGCAGAGGATCTACTGACAGCATGTTGTTTCTTTGACTTCCAGGAAATAAGTGAGTCACCTATGAAGATTGCAAACCCAGTTATACTTCTTCTTGTATCAAGGCAACCTCCCCAGTCACTATCCGAGTACCCTTTCAGATGTAATTGTGAATTGGCAGCAAGAAATATGCCTTGTCCAGGTGTGGCTTTGATGTATCTGAGAACTCTATGAGCTGTTTGAAGATGACAAGTAGTTGGACTAGCCATGAATTGACTTAAGGCTTGAACTGAATAAGCCAAATCTGGTCTGGTAATTGTGAGATACAGCAGACGACCTACAAGTCTTCTATATGCAGCAGGGTCTGTTAGTAATGGAGAGGAATCATGAGCTGACAGTTTAAGGTTTGACTCCATGGGGAATGCAACTGGTTTAGAAGCAGATAAACCACTGTCCTGTAATATGTCAAGAGCATATTTTCTTTGACATAAACTAATGCCCTTTTTGGATCTAGCAACTTCAATGCCCAAAAAATACTTCAGTTCACCCAAGTCCTTTATTGTGAATGAATCATGTAGGTACTTTTTGACAATAGCAATCTGTTCAAGACTATCTGAGGCCAAAATCACATCATCAACATATATAAGAAGTACCATGAAGCTGTTGGCAGTCTGTTTAATGAATAAAGATGAATATGATTTTCCTTGGCTAAATCCAAACTGAATCAAAGAAGTTGACAATTTTGAGAACCATTGTCTCGAAGCTTGTTTTAATCCATATAAACTCTTTTTGAGTTTGCATACTCTAGGATCATTAGGTGAAGCAAATCCGAGTGGTAGCTGCATATAAACTTCTTCATTCAAATCTCCATGCAAGAAAGCATTGTTTACATCAAGTTGATGTAAATGCCAATGCTTAATTGCTGCTACAGCCAATAAAACTCTCACTGTTGTCATCTTTGCCACAGGAGAGTATGTAACAAAAAAATCAAGTCCTTCTTGTTGGGTGTAACCCTTTGCCACTAGTCTAGCTTTGTATCTCTCAACACTACCATCAGCCTTAAATTTAATTCGGTAAACCCACTTACAACCTATTGCAATTTTGTTTGGAGGGAGGATAGCAAGTTCCCAAGTTTTGTTGGTTTCAAGAGCTTTTATTCCTTGTGCCATAGCATGTTGCCACTCGGATTGAGAATTGGCTCGTTTGAATGTTTTAGGTTCAGAAATGGAAGTAATAGCAGCAGTGAAAGCTTGATGTTTAGGTGACAGTTTTGATTTGGAAAGAAAGGAAAAAATGGAATAAGGCTTACCAGAATAGTAGCAGGAAGATGATTGAGATTCTGCATTTGTCTTGGTCAGATTACCACAGTAATATTCCTGCAAATATGTAGGTAGATGTCTAATCCTTTCAGACCTTCTGAGAACAGGTAAATTTTTTGAGGAAGGATTGTGATCAGTATTCGAAATAGGTAAATCTTCTGAGGAAGGATTTTGATTAGTATTTGAAATAGGTAAAACTGCATCTGAGGAAGGATTGTGATCAGTATCTGAAGAATGATTTTGATCAAAAACTGCATTTATAGGTGCTGGTATAGAAGAATTTGTACTGATGTGGTTCTTTGTGTAACAAAAAATGTCAGGAGCATTAGGAAGTATGTAGGATGTATGCTTAGGAGAAGGGACAGATGGAAAAATTGATTCATGAAAAACAACATTTCTAGATATAAAGGTTTTGAGAGTTGTTAAGTCTAAAACTTTATATCCTTTAATGTTGGGGGGATAGCCTAGGAAGATGCATTTTGTTGCTCTAGGCTGAAATTTCCCTCGATTAGCTCTAAGAGTACTTGCAAAACAAAGACAACCAAATACTTTGAAGTAGTTATAATTTGGTTGGGTTTTATGCAAGAGAAAATATGGTGTCTGGTTGTTGAGAATCTTTGAAGGGGTACGATTGATAATATGTGTAGCAGTGAGGACAGAATCAGACCAGTATGTAATGGGCAGTTTTGACTGAAAGAGAAGAGCTCTAGCAACAGCTAATAGGTGTTGATGTTTTCTTTCAACCCTACCATTTTGTTGGGGAGTTTCTACACATGACAAATGATGAAGTATGCCATGCTTTTGATAGAATTCAAGCATGTTAAATTCTTGTCCATTGTCTGTCCGAATGACTTGAACATTTGTGTTGAATTGTATTTGAACATAAGCAATGAAATTGGCAAGTAATACTCGAGTATTAGATTTAGCTTTCATTAAGTAAAGCCAAGTGAATCTTGAACAATCATCTACAATTGTAAGAAAATATGTGTAACCAGAATGGGAAACTGTAGAGAAAGGACCCCAAATATCACAATGCAAAAGCTGAAAAGTTTTATTTGAATGAGTGTTGGATACAGGGAAAGGGAGTTTCTTCTGTTTGGCTAGTGGACAGATTTCACATACATGATTTTTGGAAGATGTTACAGAAGAATCAATGGAAGTAATGACTTGTAATCTTGAAAAAGGAATATGTCCTAACCTAAGATGCCATGTATCAGAACTGACATTACAAGTATTGGCTGAAATAGAAAAAGATTCATTGAATGAATTTGACATCTTAGTATTTATTGCAGCAGAACATTGTAATTGGTAGAGGCCTGACTTGACTTCAGCAAGCCCAATCATCTTCCATTTGCTGAGGTCCTGCAAAATACATTTAGATTGAAAGAAAAACAAGCCAATTGAATTATCTTTTGCCAATCTAGAGACAAAAATTAGATTGACATTGAATGCAGGAACATATAGTGCATCATGGAGAGTAATATCAGATGAAAGAGTAACATGACCAGTGAATATTATGGGAACAGTTTGGCCATTTGGAAGATGAACCTTAGAGTGTTCAGTTGGCATTTTTATCGATGTAAAGAAACTAGGACAACAGATCATATGATCTGTTGCTCCTGTATCTAGAATCCATGTAGATGAGTTCTTTGATGTTGAAACTGTGTTACAGATGGAAAATATACCTGAGGTTGAAGCAGCATTAGCTACTGGAGTGAGGTTTGAGCTAGACAAGTTGTTTGCAAGAGTGATCAAATTTTGGATTTGCTCTTGAGAAAAAAATGTATGGGGATTACTTGCATCCTGCTCCAAAGTAGAAACATTGTTTGCAGTGGGCAACCTTTGAGTATAATTTCCAGGCTGTGCAGTGGAGGTGAATCTTTTGCCTCGAGGACCCTTCCATCCAGGTGGATATCCAATAAGTTGGAAACATTTGTCTGCAAGATGACCGGAGTATCCACAGTGTGAACATACAACATCTGTCTTGGTTCTTGGCTTTTGAGTCTTGAAATTATTATTCAAGTATTGCTTCTGAGGTTGAGAAGCAAGCATTGCATGTGACTCAAGTGATACACCAACAGAGTTAGACAAAGTTCTTTGGCTTTCTTCTTGCAACAATATAGAGAAGACCTTGCTCATTGAAGGTAATGGAGATTGCAATAGTAATTGACTACGTAGAGCTGCAAAAGAATCATGTAATCCTACCAGAAACTTCATTACATAATCGGATTGCTGACGATCAGTGAGATTCTTCAAGATTTGACAAGAACATTTATCAAGATTACCACAACGACAAACTAGAATTGGCATGTAACTAATATATTCATCCCACAAAGCTTTAAATTCACTGAAATATTCAGTGATAGATTTTGATTCTTGAGATATAGAACTGAGTGATTTTTCCAAGGAAAATACCCTTGGACCATCACTACGAAGATAGCGTGTTTTAAGTTCTTCCCAAATTTCAAAAGCAGAAGTGAAATAAAGCAAACTACCACGAATTTCTTTTGCTATTGAATTTATCAACCAAGATAGAACTAGGTTATTTGCTCTTAGCCAAGCAATTTGAATCATGTGATTACCAGAAGTTGGATGAGGCAAACTACCATCAATGAATGCTATTTTGTTCTTCACAGTTAGGGCGATGGAAATTGATCTACTCCATGCAACGTAATTTTCTCCAGTGAAAATTTTCGAGACTAACAGTGCTCCAGGATTGTCAGAAGGATGAAGATAGTAAGGACTTGATGAATCATCAGATGGATTTGTCGGTGTCCAAGGAGAATCTGCCATAGAAGCAGCAGGATCTTCAGAAGTTGCCATAGAAGCAAATCAAGAAATGTGAGGTTTGCAGCGGAAGATGCTATATGGACGATGATACCATGTAAAGTTTCTATGAACTTGGAAACAGAGTAGAAGAATGAATATTGAATCAATCGAATTGCTTTAAAATGTGCAGAAATGAGCTATTTATACATCTGATATATTCTAACTAAATTAACTGTCATTAGCAAGCTGTTTGGCTGCATGTGATTTTAATTCTAATTCCTTGATATGGTTATTTATATTCCAACAAGATCTGATTAATTAAAAAATCCTGAATAATTTATTGTCTTTTTGTTTGCTATGGTTTGCACTAGGTTGGATATTCCTAATGCGGTTAGAGTTTTGAACCAGTTTCTGGCTAATCTTAGAGTACTGGTATTGGACTAGCTAAAGTCCTTTAGCTAAGTTCTGCTAGTTTGAATCTATTTATATATTTGGAACTGGGGCGTGGGGTGGATCTTGCTTGAGAGAATTCCTTGTAAATTATTAATAGGATCTACATTTGGTTACTAAAATGTAAAGATTATGGTTTGGGAATGGTAATTGTTTGAAATTTTAAGTTAAACAGGCCAAGAGAGAGTGTGTAGGCTCATTTTTTAATATTGCTGTAATTCATGGTTTCTTATCATAAAAGTTGTTTCGTGTTAATGGTGAGGGATGGTGCCACCCTTCATCAGATTGTTGGCATTGTCCAAACAAAATGAAGTGTTACTAGTTTTATCATCTACTAATGAGAATATTTCATGGTTGTGACAGCTTAATAAACCCTTGATTTAGTAATGATTGTTGAGATTACAAATAAAATAATGCTTTATCCACAAAAAAAAAAATTACAGAAAAAACTTGGTAGGCCCAGCTTTTTATAAAGATTGGTTATGGTATGATTTGAAGCCACCAAATTACTGCCTGCAATATGTAAATTGGATCAAAGCAATATTATCTCAATTGCATTATAATGAGGGATACATCTCAAAGACGCATTCATACAAAATGGTAACTACAAACACCAAGAATAGAGAATATACAATTAAGATTGATCGATACATGCCTTCAAAAAAGAAATAAAAGATTGCTCGACTGCTCGGTACGTAAATAAGATTGATTAATGGACTTAAACTCTCACCAATTGAAGCCCTTTTTCGGTTTTGTGTAAACAGAGAAACCGTGTATAGCTTTGAAGTATGAATAAAAACTGCTGCAGCCTACAGAGCCTGTCGCGACTTCAATGAAGCAGGAATCAGCTAGCTGCTGCTATGATCTAGATCTATTCTACAGAGTTTTGTTTGTTATATATTGCATGGAAATGAACTGGTATTGGAATCTGTCAAAGAAGTTGCAATACTGGATGAGCTTGGAGAAGAAACGTCTGGCGTTGTCAGCCTATATGCATGTGGGGGTTGAATTATTACCAGAATCGCATCTTTAGAGCCTTCGCAGGAAGAAGTCGGCTACATGAGCACAAAAATGAATCTTAGTACATTCGGTTCAAGTTTTAAATGATGAGCATATACACACTATTATCTCACCCAAGACGAACTTTTAAAAGGAAAGTAATGTTGTGAAAACTTCAGAATTATCATCCAAATTAGGATTCCTGGGTTGGAACAAGATGTTCTAGGATGACAGCAAAGGTCATTTGAGGGACTATCCATCAATTAGATAAAAGCATATACGGATGTCTGCACAAGTTTGCACCACTTACCACCCCAATGTGCCATTGATGTCTGCTAAAATCTCTGAAAGTTGCCGCATCCATTTCCTGCAGCAACATGACTCAAATGATTGATGGATCCTTGATTCCTGGGATATTACCTTGCCTTGGTGGGTGTGGGTCTATGGATATTTTATGACATAGTACTAGCGTGTAAAAGCATGTAATATGTAGGGCAGATGGAAATGCTGATGTAATATAATACTGAAACGAAAGTGTGGATCAATCTTTGACATGATAATGTTATCACAGAGCTGAGTGAGAAATGCAATGTTGTTGTGTGTATTCAATATAAACTGTACTCGACAATTGCCAACAAGCCTGGAGCATATCTTACAAAATGGAAATTAAGCTACCGTGTTTCTTCAAAGCATGGATACCGCATCTCTTCAATAAAGTGCCCAAGTTTTATCTTTTTGGCAAAAAAAAAAAAAAAAAAAAAAGAAGACTTAGATAAATCACTTTTGTCAGCATTAGAATGAATAAAAACATAGGAGAAGTGCCTTTTTTCTCATCTTGTAAATATATATATATATAGAAACTTATAGCCAGTATTGATTGTTTGAAGTCCCGATATTGATTTTACACTGCCTACAAAAATAATATTGGTTTTACCCTGAATGAAGTAACAATCATGAATTGGCTTCAAAGGATTATATTGAATGATTAATAATATGTGATTAAGATCAAATGATCTCAATGGGGAAGCCACTTGCCCACTAGTCTGGAACCTAAGCTTCTTGGAGTGCTCAACTCCAAAAAATTACTTACGATACTGTAGATAGGAGGGACCACATTCTCCCCTTTAGACTTCAAAGTTGGCATAACAGAGAAACGTGGTGTCATGTCTTGTGACCTGAAAGTCCACCTGTAGGAAACAGGAAAAGATAAATAACAGTCACAAAACTCATATGGCTGGAGTACAAGCAAATAATGGAGTTTCCCAGAATTAATGTGATATGATCCAGAAGCTCATAAATCACTAAGAATTGGCAAGTTCCCCATTGAGGAAATATTCACGATATCAAGAAATTCATACACACCCAATATACATAAAGATGCAGAATTGTGCCCATTCTCGAACTAGCAAGCGAAGCCAGTATGTTTCTGATGAGTCATCCAGGTTCATGTGTATCTGAAGAAAAAAATGCTTCTCAAGGTATGTCCTCACATATCTAGAATACAAATGTAATTGGAAAGTGAAATGAATACAAACATACCACAGTTTCTGCAATAGCTACTATCTGCATCACACCCTGAAATTTTCTGTATAAAACCAGGAAAAAAACACCACTCAAGTTTAAAATATAGTACTATTCCTTGGAAACAGGGGACTTATTACCTTGAAAAACAAAATGGGTATAGCTTTTCTTTTCTTTTGTATCTTCAATACTTACTTGAACATCGTGTACTTTGTATAAACTGCATCATGCATTGTCTGAACATCCTCATCCTCTATGAAACTCAATTGTTCCCTTAATACGGATAGGTTTTGTGATATATGGTGGAAAATCACATAGAATGATACAAGATAATTAAGAAGCAGAAGCACCTGTGCCGTGATGAGTTAGAAAGCAATTAGTATCTTGGATGAAAAACTATATACTCACTGAGAATCAGCATTAGTTAGCAGATGCTGACAATATAGGAAAATAATGGATTAACCAACCAAGAAACTCACTGTGAAGTAAGGTACAGAAGCTCTGTAACCAACAAGAGTCAAGTAAAAGACACAACCAAGTGCAGCTGTAGTACGGCGCTCAGTAACAGAAAGACGCTCACACATGATGCAGTAACCATGAGAAATGAGCAAAAAGGACACGAAACAAGCTGTCTGAAAGAGCACGGCAGTTACGTAGACCCCAAATGACATCCATAGAGAGCATACTTGAAGATTGAAGCAAGAATACCTGCAAGATCAATGCATTGAGATGTTGAGATTTTGTTTTTCTGATTGGCACCAGGTGTCTGAGAAAAAAGTCCCGACTAATCCCGGGGACCATTCCAAGTCATCGAATAAACAAACATAAACTATGCATCACCTAACCCTTAATACCCATAGCATATTTATAATTCTTGCAGACTAAAATATGCTACAGAGGCTATCTTTTATCCATTCCCCTTAACCCCCCCCCCCCCCCCCCCCCCCCCCCAAAAAACAACAAAAATAATAATAATTAAAAAAGAAGGATAAAAAACCACTCACGCTCGTAAGCGTGGTGACTAGTCTACATATATAACTAAAATCATATACATACCAGAAGAGGAAAGACAGGGTGAGTTGCAGTGCTTTAATCAACGGAACAGAAGCGAGCAACCATTGCAAATTATTCGTCTGCTCTAGTATGACAACATCACAAAATGGAAAAATTACATTAAACCAGTAAAAGCTTCAAAATCCAATAAAAGCATAGATTTCCAAGCGATTAATCTGAAAACCCCTCAAAACTAAAATACCAGATACAAACCAAAATCAGGATACATGCTGGTTCATAGCCCCATTGGGTTGAGAACCTATAAATTAAATATCTAACATAAGAATTCATTAACTAGGACCTTAGGCAACAGAATTCCACACTTAACCCAGCGTGACTTCGTTATTTGGGTTCATTACATTTATGCAAACAAAATCACCGCAAAACTAGTGGATCAAAATATCATTCGTCTCTATTTTCTAAGAAACAGACAGAAAAACCATCAAAAAAAAAATATCCAAATTCATCAGAACGCTCAAAATTCATATATAATAATAATAATAATAATAAATACAGTAAAACTAGACGACAAGTTTTTAATAGAATTTCGAAGAAAATGACCTGAGAGTGGCGGTTTTTGTAGGTGTTCATTGTCCAAGAACATGCAGAGACGAACCAAATCGACAAGAAGGCCAAGTAGAGAGAAGGGAGTGGCCGATAAGACTCGTCCAGGCCGATACGAAACGTTTCAGCACTCGCCGGTACACCCATTTTGAGCGAAACAGAACCTCCGAAAGGAGTTTGCTGGTTGGATGGGCAGCTTTTTAACTCCCAGTCTACGTTTTTCGTGTGTTACGGTTTGGAACTTTGGGATCCCCTCACTGTGCGAATTTATATGCCCCGACACGTGTCTCTTTGCTTGTATTTTTCAGTTTTTCATATAACGAATTAAAAAATACGACATTGATCAAAATCCATTTTCTTCTAAAATTCCTTAACTTTTAAATAATATCATCAAATCAAATGTGAAACCAAAAAAAATAAAAATAAATAAACTGCACACAATATGTAGACTAGGCATGGAAATCATATTTAAATGTTTTAACCACAATCATATTTATAAAAATAAACTTACAAACTTATATAACTTGAGCTGATATGTTAGGTGGTTCTCACGCGTCACCTATTCCAACAGCTCTTCTTAACACACGCGCTAGATCATTGGAATCGTTACCACCAGACCTTTCAAATTTGACATTTGTGGTTAAAAAGAGACAAATATGTTATCTTTGCAAGCCATCACATATTTTGAAATTTACTGAAATTGGTCCAAACTGTAATCTATCTTTTTCGCATCTATCTTATTGTTTTTCTTTTTGGTTTCCTTACTGTCATTTAAAAAGAAAAATCATCTCTCAGATGTTAATTTGTAGAGGCTGCATTCTCTCTTTCTCTAAAAAGTAAGATTAAGTCTCTGTTTAGGTAGAGAGTGTTATCTCTTAGACCTTTTTTATAGAGAGTATTAGCAATAATAAAGACCAGACCAGTCACAAAAAGAAGTAGTGTACTGTTAGAGTTTCAAATATATTATTTTGATTTATAATGTCATGTTTGATACGATGATATCTCAAAATGTATCCGATCATGGATGCAAAATTATCTTATAAATGAATTATGACAGTTTCCATTCAAAATAAATATAGATATAAAATTATTATATAAAGTCATATTAATTTATAAATTTATTTTTATAAAAAAAATTGTCAGCATAACATTTCTCTTTCTATAAACTCTCTCCCCATTTTTTTTCTAACAAAATGTTCCATACTTTTTAAATTTAATTGGAACGGATGAGGTTAATGGGGTAAGTGTATGACACGGCCATAGAATCATTGCCCCAAAGACTGCTCATTTTCAGGCCAAATTTTTGAGGATCTTCAAAACCATCAAAAGATTATTTCCCACACCTTTTTATATTAAATTATCACTCACACGTTTTCTTAAATCCAGAGGTAGCAATCTTTGCATGGTGGGGGGTTTGAAATATTTTAATTGGGGAATATAATCATTCCATTTCAACAAGGACGTGAAGATCACTCTATCGATCCCACCTAGGCAAAAATTAAGTAATTTTCTCATATCATATTAATATATAAAACTAATAATAACAATAATTAAATAATATTATATACAGTTTAGAGATGTGTGATCCTCACATACATCATAAAATAAAAATTTTATGTACAATTACTTTTACGTTCTCATTACATACTTCATTAATATGACTAGTTGAGTCACTTTTTTTAATATAAAATAACGATTTTAGCTAATCACATTAGTAAAATACGTAAAGAATACGCAAAAGTAACTATATGTAGTAGAACTAAAAAAATAGTGCATTTGGTGGCGATTTTATACCACACCATTTACATGGCATGATTTGATTTATAAAATTTAAATTTTAAAATTTATCTTCTAAATCGAATTATTATGTGATTTAAAAATCTTCAAATAAAATTATTCTTTTCATTCTAATGTAACGTAGGCATGATTTTGAATGAAATCAAAGGTTTTTTAATGTGGAGTGCATGACCAACCACTATGCCATCGTATTAGGTGGCTGCTGCTGCTGTTCTCCGTTGACCATCTTGAACACATAAAAATGTTCTGAAGAATTAATTATGGGCAGCTGCGTTTTAGATAAGATAGTTGTAGTTGTCCAAAGACATGTTACATTAGGTGAGCAAACTCACTAGCAAAACTACTTTGCTTCAATCCCACTCCATTTTGGGACACCGAATTTATTAAAAACGAAAAATGGATGTCATCGGTCCAAATCATATATTAATTGCCATCTTGACTCGTTCGTTTGCACAAAAATTTGGTTGAATGGAGTGGAATATATAGTCGAGGAATTTAATGATTAGAAAAATTTTATTTGAAAGCTATTTTTGATGCATATCTACCATTTTACTGACATGTTAATTTAAATTTTTAAACGAGAACTGCTATAGATACGAATAAATTATACAAAATAAATCTATGAATTGATGTAGTTTTATGAAATATGTTAGATATATTTTATAATAAAAATAACTTTACAATATGATATACAATATTAAGTCACGTCAATTTGTGAGTTTATTTTTATATAATCTTTCGTAGCTAAAGTATCTTCTTTTCAATATATAAAATCAATGAAAAGATAAATCAATGGTGCATATGGTAGCTTGTTGGGTTGTGAATCGTATAAACACAGGGCATATTCCTATTCAAATTCCCTCAACATTGGTTTGATCTCTATATGAAGAATCATCCTCGACACTACACCTTTTCTAATGTTTGGCTTCGTGGACCAAACTCAAGAACCAAACATTTGCATGACAGATGTGTATAAACAAGATTGCTCTGTCCTTTTCTAACGACCCAATGACTTGAAATCCTTGATGTTTGGGAACCAAAGTTTGTTACTTCCAAGCAAAGATCAATGCCAAGTACCTAAAAGTGCTTTGAAAATCATCTATATTGATAAATATTCAACACTTCCACCATAGTTATGTGCATGATTTTCAATCGAAGAAGAATTCTCTGGGTCCATTAACCTTTTATGGCCCATAACTAGTGCACTTATTGGACCACATACCTTATGGGCAAAAGACTTTCTCGTTTCAAACGCGGGCAACAATTTTTGTTCACCTCATGGATATAGGATTGGGTTCGGCCCGGCTTGGCCCAGTCCACCCTTGTTACAAATTACAAATGTTCTCGGTCTTACGATTCTTACCAATTAAATCAACAATGACTTACGAAATAATATTTACTACTTAATATAATTTGTTTATAAGCTTAATGAATAATGGTAACAATTAATGCTCAATATAGTTAGTATCATAAATAAGGATTAAGGTCATTAAGGTCTATTCAAATTACCCGAACCCAAAGGCTTTCAGTATGAGAGTCGAGAGAAATATATAAAATAAGCTCTACAACATTTATTACTATCCAATTTACATATCTCTCCGATTCGATGCCCTCAAATTCAAACAAACGCTAATTCTTAAAGTTGAGGCGGCAACTATAAGTGATTTGAATCCTCTTACTATTAATGATTAAAGTTACTTTAGTCCAAGTACTAAATGGTACACAAAGTTGTGTATGATTAATTAAAATCAATAACTTAATACGGTAAGTGGAGACCCAAAACTTAGTAGCCGTTAAAAGTTGCCTTAATTAGTGCTCAACTATTAGTGTTTTCTCTTTCTGCTTTGGTAGCGGATGATGCCATTATGGACCATTTTTTTAAATCCAAAGTGCTTGGAGGTTTTTGGGCTAGTGTTTAGATTATAGAATGCTAAAAATCAATTAGACCCAAAAACATGGTTGATATCCTTTTTAATTTTGAGTAATATTAAATATAGCCTGAGTTGTATCTTCATTTAAAAAAAAAAAATCACTATTAAAATTTAAATTTTCAATATAAATATTATATTTATTATTATTTTTAAAACAATATGCAACACTATGAATATAAATATCATTTCATTTATATATTTCCCAACTTAGAATTATATATGCTTAAAATGGGTTTGAACCGGAGCCTCAAAATGTGAAATTAAATAATTACAAATTATTTATTATATTTTATTTATAAATTTATTATTTAATATCCCATAATAAAATAATAAAAATGTAATAAATATATTTTTTTTTCATAAAGTACCATGGATTCTTACGAAATCATTGTTGTCCTCGATTCCTCGTTTCACGAGACAATGAAGCATGTGCAACATAAGCTTATTGTTATGTAAAATGCTAAAGATGTAAAATGCTAAAGGCAAGTGCATGATGCAAACGGCATCCAGTTGTCGTACTACGCCATTTCAATTTTTTTTGTTTTTACTGAACTGCAATGTGTGGTGATAGGTTGATAGCCTCATTTTTCTTCAAATTTATCAAATCACTCCACAAATCCTTTCAAATTTTCAAGTTGTGACACTGTATAGAGACAACTTTTTACTTAAATAATTGAACTATCCTCATGTCCATGCCTGTGAATCTTGTCGACAAAGTTGGGTAATTTTTTTTTTTTTTTTTTTTTTGTACTTAAACCTCCAAATACTAAGAAGCACATATTGCTAAGAAGCAACCCACGAAAATGAAAAAATCACTCACACAAACTTAATCACTCTCGAGCTCAGGCCCACTTAAAAGTCTTGCCCCAATTTGCTTTCGTTGTATTATATAGAAAGCTCAAAAACTTTCTTAGAGAACAACGAAAGGTAAAGAGAGAGAAGCTTTACATGCTAATAAAAAAGTCTAGAAAGAAGATGAGAAGCGAGAATGGAATCCGAAATGCATTTTTTGTTTCTTCTTTTTTATTTTTTTAAAATTATTTGTAGTTGTATGCGCTAGTAATCTGATGCCGACTGCACAACAACTGTAGTTGGCAACTGTATGTAGCGGAACTGTATTGTTATTAGCTTATTTTCGAGAAAAAGTTTTAGTTCCCAATTTTTTATTTAATGAATAAATAAATATATTTTTATGATATTGTATTTTTTTAAAATATTAAAAAGAATTAAAAAATGTAAAAAAAGAGAAAAAAAAAAAGAAATACACTAATTAGAAGAACGGGAGCCATCATTGATGGCTATAATGCTACCCCTTATTTTAAATAATAAATAAAAAAATATAATAAAAAAAGAAAAATGATATTTATAATCGTGGTTGTACAAGCAACGTGCAATCGTTTTGAAAAAAATGAATTAATATAGAACTCACATAAAAAAAAATTAACTTTTTAATCGTAAATTTTATTTTTTTTAAATAATTATGCAGTATTTATAATTCTTATGTAGCATTGTTAAAAAAAAACATAAGCTTGTTATCGTACGATTCATTTAATTTCTCTTGTTCTGTCCAATCGAACAGAAATTAAAGAAATTCTTACTTATATGCCAGTCAGGTGACAGAAAGGAATCTTTATCATTGGACAATTAATCTCGTTGAGATTATAGCGTTAAATATATAATAGAGTTCAACATAATAAGGCAGTACTATAGTTGTAAAAAGGTTTTATAAAAAAAAATTAAATTAATAAAATTTTATATAATATATTAGATTTATTTATAATGAAAATAATTTTATTATTTAACTTATTATATAATTTATAAATTTATTTTTATAATATATTAAAATATTTGTTTATTCTTTTTGTAAGTTAACCAATGACACAGTTTTTGTAAAGAGGAATTATATACATTAGCAATTGTTCATGAACCACACACTTGATGTTGCTTTTATCTTCTTCTTTTTTCTTTACATGGAACGAGCGTTTTACGTTTGCATCTAAAAGAGGGCCATTTTGAATTTAAGAATGAGAAATGATATTTGCAGTTATGGTTATATAAATGACGCTTAGTTTTTTTAAAAAAAAATAAATTAATACAAAATTCACATAAAAAAAAATTAACTTTTTTAATCATGAATCTCACTATTTTTCAAAATAATTGTGTGGTATTTACACATTTCACAACTATATATAATATTACTCTTTGAGAATAACTTTCACTCCCACGTTCTCGCCTCCACTCCTCTACCCTAAGTTCCCCTCTCCCTCTGATAATTGCCAGTCAAACTTCTTGCTTTTACATCCCCTATATCACAAACATCTTGCTACTTGCTAGTCAAACTGATAAAAAGTTGTATAATTATTAACCTAGAGTATGATAAAACACAAACATAATAGTAGTATATATTCAAAAATCATTGTATAAACAATTTGAAGAAGATTACGTGGTTAGGAAAATTAATCTTACCATTGCGAGATGCGGATATGGATGCAGGGGAATGTTTTTTGTTTCCAAATAAGGGTGTTCAACTGGGTTTCGGACCGGTATATACCTAGACCGGAATCTAGGTTCAAAACATAGATCGGGTTCCGACCCAGTTATATTCAGGTTATGACTCGGTCCGAAATCCATATTAATCCGGGTTTTTACAACTTGAAAATCCAGATTTACTAATTTTTTTATGTTAAAAGAAATGCTTATCAAAAATCTAATATTTATTGCAATTTTTTCAAGAAATATTGTTGAAATACAAAATTTTTTTATTATATAAAAGCTTATATTTTTTATATCATTGTCCATGATGATAAAGATATCAACTAATTATAATTAACACATTCATATCAGCTAACGCTATAAACAACTAATTAACCTAAAAAGAAAAAAAAAATCCATAACATATTACATTGTTTGAACTGATTTGCTTAGAACATTACAAAATACATACATTACTTTAATTAAACTCTAATACACAACAATAAACATGAACTAATTTGGTAAGAACATTCCTGCTACCACTACACCCAAATGACTATAAAAATGGATATTGCTCTTCAGAAGTCCAATAATAGTCTAGAGAAAGATGTAGTCTCAAAATATTGAAAGGAACCTTTAAACCTGCAAAAGAACACACATATACCTGCATAACTGAAACACAAGTTTGAATGCTAAGGATTCAATGACAGTAATTATTATGCTGTGAAGATGCTGCCAACCCGCCAAGAAAAGCAAGAAAGAGTATTATCAAGGCTTAACTGTTTTTAATTGGCTGCCTGATGTAGTAAAACAACAATAGAGCCATTCTATTATATATTTGGAGATTAAAATTCAAACATATTTCATCACCTAAAATATTAGAAACTTCTAATACCTTTAGCGACAGCTAGCAAGGTAGATTTCTCCTGAGAAAAATAGAAACTATCATTTTTATACAAATTTTGCTCAGCATCTATCATTCTTCTGATCTTAATTTTAAACTCTTGACCCATTTTTATAGGAAACGTGAGCTTCAATAAGGGCAATAGGCCTTGCTATCATATTTGTTTTGAACTTACAAACAGCATTAAAAAACTTGAGGAGGCCAATCTTGCCAGACATTTACAAAGGCATTTTAGTTGGTGGTGACTAGATTACACAAGTTTCAAATGCATATAAATATATATATATATATATATATCTATATCTATATATATATATAATAGTGCAGTGCTTTATATGCTATCAATCTTGCAAAACTCTCAATGATTTGCAAAATGCTATCAATGCATCAATCAATAAAAATAGGCTTGGGAGATAATTAGCGGTATATATATTAAGTATGCTAATTAACATTTGAAAATAGTGTAGTACTCACTTAACGATGAATACAAAACATGGTGCATGGAAATAGAGGAACTTACCAGATAACTTAACGATGTATTGCTAGCTAGCTATTTTGAGGAAGCATCGTATTTGTCAATAATTTGGACGTGCTGAACTGCATGTTGTAGTTATGGTACTAATACTAGAAGTTATTCCACAAATCTGATACTATGAACATGCTCATGACATCTTACATATGACTATTTTCGCTAAGGAATAGATCTAGATACTCATCCTTAAAACGCTAGCTGTTAACTGCAGACCGTACACAATATCAGGTCTTTTACACACGCACATTGATGATCCTTTCTTACCCTTCTTTTTTTTCAAGAAAAATAAATAAATAAATAAAAATTTTCCTTCCAACCTTCATCCCAAAATCTTTTCCTTCCTGCACAAGCACTTTTTTCAAATCAATGACTAACTAGCTACCCAGTTGTCCAGTTCTGAAATTGATTTCACCTCTCTCTTTACATATATTTTTCTATTGTTTCAATAACCCCAAAAGATCTTAGGGTACAAGAGTTGGCCTAGCAATATAATATAGGCTGAAGTAAATATTAATACAAACAAACACAAGCAATGTTACATATATTCGTAACATTGGCTTTTAATTGTTTTGGTCAAGTTAGGTGGACAAAAACCAGTAAATCAATACTTGACAAGCTCAAGCTCTAAAACCCATCACAACCAAATACTTCTCAAACATTCAAATGTCCTCTTAAAAAAAAAAACTCAAAATCACCAATGGGAGAACAAAAAAATAGAGAAAAAAAATACATACCCACAGATGAAGAAAAGACAAAGCACCCAACAGTTGTGCACCCCTTGACAGAAAGCAAAGGGTTTCTCCCTTTGTTAGATATCCCCAATAGCCACCGGCATCCACTTGTTTGGGACCCTCTGCAAATCTGTAAAAAGAGAGAAAAAAAAAGGCCGGAGTTATGGTGAAGAACTCCAAAATATGGCACCAAAATATCACTACATTCGGAGATCTTTCACTGGTCAGGAGGAAACAAGCGTACTAGAAGAAGATGGAAATAGATGTTTCTAGAAACAAAAAAAAGAGGTATACCTACGATGGCTATATGAAATGGAATCAAATTCTTACATTTATAAAACTTGGTATCTGCATGTGGGTAACCTTTCGTCGACCATTTTCGAGAAATTGGCTCATTGCTGCTTGAGTTGCCACAGCCGTGTCATTGGCAGAATATGAATGAGAGAGAGGGGGGCGGGGATATTTAGTGGAGAAAAAAGAAAATAAATAAAGGAAACCGGGTACCGGATTTTTTATCCGATAGCCGGATTTTAAATCTGTACCTGGACCTCATAGGTCTGGGTTTTGCAATCCGGGTTATGGCCGGGCCGGGCTGGATAAAATCTGCCCCAATGAACAGTCTTATTTCTAAATATATGTGTTTGCCCTAGAATCATAGAAGGAAAAAAAAAAAAAAAAAAAAAAAGAGATAGAGTGATAAAGTGAGAATCACGTGGGGCTTCACCCTAAAATCGACTATTTCACTTCGGCTACTATGCATAGGCTCTTTTCACTTTGGCTATTGTACACAATGGAGTCCAACTCTCAACTGGATCACATATTATATCTTAAAATTTTTCACAGAGAGAAGAGGGGAGGAGATTTTGGTGCAGAGACCGATTTTGAAATTTTCAAGCAAAGGCACGAGAAGATTTGAAAATTTTGGAAAAGTCGCTTTGTTTGTCTCAAGAAGCGAGTAGAGGAAATTCACAACGAAGAGGAGACTTTGATTCTGTATGGGGAGGAACAATTGCAAATGAGAAATGGCTGGTCTTGGGACGAGAAAGAAGAGCCAGTTCATTTGATGGTGAACCATATTGCAACGTAGGGTGTAAGGGTGTAAATTAAATAAACCGATGGACTTAAAGAATTTCTCTTTTGTAAATGGTAAATACGATAGAGACCAAACAAAACAAAATAAAACAAAAACCGCACACACTCGATTTCCTTTTTGCTCCGGGGACCCGTGAGTCAAATGATATTGTCCGTACCAAATTTTGTTGGTGGGGGTGACGAGGTAATTTTCATACGCAAAGTCACACATAGACTATAATTTGACTGTATTGAATTTCTTTTACTGCCTTTTTTTTTTTTATCCTGAAATATTAAATTCCATTGATAAACCTATCCCTAGTATAAATAAACTGCAATAAAATAGAGCATAAATGGCATTATAAACTGCAATATTTTAATTCTTCTACTGCCTATTACGAGAGAAATTTTTATGGCACTAAGAAATTAATCTAACACTTGGTATCGGTAACAATTTCTTAAGTAATATTAATTTATAAAGTTATCATATTCTCAAATTAGTAGAACATATTATCTATATTATTTAAATAGTAATAATTGATCTGTAAAATTTATATTTAAAATCAAATTATGTTGTATAATTAGCATTTTACTAAATGTGCTCTAGAGTCTACATGCCAACTTTTGAAAATATATATTTTTTTCAACAGTTACTTAACTCTTTTTTCTTCCACCGATTTTTTCATAGTTTCATTCCCAAGCTTATTTATTAATCCTTTTAAAACAATAAGTATATTTCGAATATTCAAAATTTACTTTGTGCCTTACTCGTTTAATATGAAAACCAGAAATGCTAAAGCCATATACGGGTATCCCAACTGGGAATTCTAATAGTAGTTTTTTCTTTTAACTTAATGATTAAGGTAGTATATTTTAATGATGTTATGGATTTTTTAAATATATATATATATATATATTAAAAAGTATTAAAAAATATATTAAAAATTTTTATTTTGCACTGTCGGAATCCTAGTCAGGATCCCACGTGTGTGATTGTAGAGCCAGTCATATACAAAATTAAACCTTCATCAAATTAAGCTCTTAAAAAATTTTATTTACAATCTTTAAGTGAGGACTGCATGTGCAAGCCCTTTATTAAATGAGAAAAAAAATATTTTTAAAGAGATATTTTAATAATTTTAACAAATTTTAAAGATAAAATTAATTATGTCTGCATTACAGTCACCAAATGAGAATTGTACATAGCATTGCTCTAAGCTCTTATATGCATGTTATAAGATTAAACCATTATTTTTTTCATAATCTTTGTCATCTATATTTACATAAACTACAATAAAATAAAGTCATTCAAAAAAATAATAATTAATCGACATATATGCATACAAATTCAATTATGAGAATGTCAACAACAAATTAATAAGTGTTATAAACTTAAGGAAAATGAAAATGAGAGAGTTTCAAGAGATTGAGAGAGAACGAGAGAGGAGATTCTCTTATTTATCTATTATCAAACTTATGAATTCTTTAAAGGATTCAACGATATATATAGAAGTATAAAGGGGACTATGCTTTTGACGGCTAGCTAAATGTGGTCATACAATTCAAGATAGTTTATAACACTTCCTCTTTTGATGACCATATTTAAAGAATATGCCTCGTTAAAACCTTGCTAAGGAAAAATTCTGTGGGAAAAAACCAATGGCGAAGGAAAAAGAGTACAATATTCATGTGTATCGCCGAGTGCTTTAGGATTGCCTCATTAAAACGTTGCAAAGGAAAACCCAGTGGGATAAAATCTTAGCGAAGGAAAAAGAGTACAATCAGCACAAGTTTTCAAGACATTACTTCCCCTGAAAAGTGCATGATAACAGGTCTTCAAACCTCTGCATTCTAATGTTCTGCATAATCTTCTTAAATGTTGTAGTTGGTAATGCTTTAGTGAATAAATCTGCCAGATTTTTACTTGACCGTACCTTCTTGATATTAATTTCAACTTTCTTCTCATAAATTGCAATGATCTTCTTGTGTGTATCTGAAAGATAACTCGCATCTGTACATCCAACTAACTGTGGACTTGATCCATGTTGATAAAATAATCACAACTAGATTTTTCTGCTCATCACTACTCTTCTGGAGTTGTACTCTTCTGGAGTTTTTGTAAATAACACAGTTAGTAGATAATTCATCAACATTAAACCGCTAACCTCATTTTTTAATAAAAACAGTGGCCAGCCTTTTAAGATCAGACAAGCATCGCGGATTTTCAACTCCTCTGTAGGTGTCAGGCGTGCTGTCAGGTGCCGCAGCTGTCAGGCGCCGCTAAGCTATGAAGCTATATTTCGTCTCTTTTCTCTTGCTTCACGAGAGATGTTGTATCATAATTTTCTCTATAAAAGAGATATTCAGCTCATCTTCATTCGCATCTCATCTTCTTCACTTTTCTGTAATTATACAGCATTTTTACTCTGCAATCTCTTTTTGCATTCTTATCCTACAATGGCTCAACGATCTTCTCATGGCCAATATATGAGGTACTCTGCACCTCGTTCATCAGTTGTTCCTGCTTCTACCACATGTGCTATCATGCAATATAATGATCTGACTCATAGGTCAGATAATGAAGCTATCTATGAGCTTGTGAGTCTCGGTACCCGATACTCATCATCCATTGTCGCATTTTCTCAGAGACTGTAATCTAGAACTTGTGGAGTTGACAATCTCCACGAGAATATTGCTATACTTCAGCGACTTCTTCTGGAGTCCAATATGAAGATAGAATCAATAAAGCAAGAGAATAGGAATTTAAAATCCTTACTTAAATCTTCTTTTCGATTGCCCACCCCTTTAGATAGGGATGCCATGCAGATTCTTGAAGAACAAGAGCGTTTGAAGAATGAGGCAAAGTGTCTCAAATTTCTGTAATTCTTGCTTCAAGATAATAAAATAATATTTCACAAATATTCATATTTGTGTTTCTATCTTTTGATAGATGTTCTGTGTGCTCCCTTTTATTTCTCCTTTAATAATGCACACTTCATATCAAACCCATAATATGAATCTGAAATACTAATTGTATTAAAAGATGGTATTTCATGATTAATAACATCATCCATCTTCTCCTTGTAGCCGCAAGGGTTTCAGATTTATATTTCAAATATGTGCAGTTTCATGAGCTCTTCTGGAACCTTAATGACATTTAAATCATATATATAAACTGCAATAATAGCTTGTTTCCATTTGCGTTTGGATTACTTTAGATCATATAAGGATCTTTGAAACTTGATAGAATACATATTTTCAGATGTATTCATATTAGAAGTTTCAGACATTTTCTATCATTCAGGGATTTTCATATATATATCATGATCTAATGATCCATATAAATATGCAGTTAATCATGCATATCCAAACTCTCGGTAACTTTCAAGCTAATAAAAATCTCAATATGATTTCAACCACTTTAAAATCATATCAATATTGTTTCTTCGAGAAACTAACTTGTGATTTCTATATCACATTTTCATATTAAAAGTTTCAGGCTTTTTATATCATGTATATAAATATCCACTGATATTTAACAAAAATCACCTCTTTAGGTATTTGAACTTCAAGTCCATATTTATCACATTTTACTTAGTGATATCAATTCTGCAGGAATTAAGAAACTAACTCGTGATTTATATATCACATTTTTATTTCCTTTCTATAAATACCCACTGACATTCAACAAGCATCACCTCTTTAGGTGTTTGGACTATAAGTCCCGATACATCATATTTTACTAGTGAATCAATTCTGCAGGAATTGCTTCTTTCAAATTTGGCCAAATTTTATGTCGTATTCTTCGACGGTTCTTGATTCACTTTCTTCATTACTTCTGGTAATGTCAATTGCCATCTCATATGGATATACGTTGTCGACAACGATTTTATTTCTATCCATAATTTCTCCAATATTCATGAAATGTACCGAGATCTCGTTATTTTCAGGTACCTGTCCCTCTTCAAGGGAAGACATTTTCATGAAAAACCTTTTCAGGAGGCACTCTTCAGGAGATTTATATAGGAGAATTTTATACAGAAAATTTGGATGAACTTTATTGCTTGTTTTGTGGGTATGGCCTCTTCAGGAGCACCAAATTATTTGTACTTTTCTCTTTTGAGATGCTCTATCTTTTGTATCAATATGTCTCACATGCCTTTAGACATGTCTTTAGACTGCTGAATTTCTTACTTGTCCTACAGGGACTTCAATCCTCGCTGGGATTTTAGCAGCTAGAATATGTGACATTTTTATCTTATTGCATCTAAAATTTAATTATCATCTGAACTTCTGGTTCACATCAAGATAACGTCGAATTATTTCATCTTATTTGCTTCTGGCAAATTTTTCTTTCCACTTCTGGTGGTAAGACTTTATAGTAAAAGAATCTTCTGGTTCTTTTATGGACGTCCATATGAAAATCATTCGACTTATCATAATTGATTTTGGATGATCAAGATAACCATTAAAAGATACAAATATTTTGAATCATATCACTTTTTGATGCATCATAATATTTGATTCAATAATTTGTATAATATCATCTCAAAGAGAAAGCTTACAGCTTTTCTAATACGAGCTTTTGGCCCGAAAAGATATTCATTATCACGTCCAATCTCTTTGTTTCTTTGAATGAAACGCATCATTCTTTTCACTTCAGGAAATAAAATGATATAAATTCATTATCATTCACTTCAGGGAATGATGTAGATCTAGTAAGACGTGACTAACGATTCTTATCAAAAGCTCATTATCTTGCTCAGTCACTGAAAGACCAGATATAAATTTAGAATATATTGTGAACGTTTGCATTTCATATTGTTACTTCATGAGCATACTCGATATTGCTACTTCAGGAGCACATTCGAGAAGTTCATTCAAATATATATTCTTTCCACAATTTTAATTATGCAATTTCAGGTGCATAAATCATAATGAGCTTTTGGTACAAGTATCAATCATTTAAACTATGAGATACTCAAAAGCTATTATTGATTTAGGGCGATCCTTCAGGGATGCTCCATTTCGATTCCAAGATGAATCTTATCATCAATAATTCATGATAAGTATAAATAAAACTTGTATCTAAACAATATGAATAAAATTAATCACATTAAAATGTGAATTATAAAAATTTTAATTCATCATAGATATAACTTGAGATGTAATCATTAATACTCACCTCAAGAATTATAAATAATATATTGAAAAACTTACTTGAAATAGAAGATTATTATTTTCAGTGTCATCAGGACCTTCGTGTATTGTAAAAATTAGTGTGATCGAAAGAAAATCACAATATATGACTCCTGTCAGAAAACAAAACAAGTGAGTTCCATGTGATGGTGTATAAAGTAAAACTCTTTTTTTTTTTTTTTTCAAACTTCCACGTTTCCTTTAGTGACTTTGTCGCATAAAGCCAAAATGATAAAGGTCCACTCTTGTAAATTGTATGTGAGATCTATTGTCAGTGAAGTCGGCCACATTCATGGACTCCAGCACCCTTATTCAAATGCTGCCGACAAGCCCCACGCCTTTAACTTTGTCGACTGAGCAAAAGAAATCAATAGCTGACATGATGTCATCACCAAACTCCTCATTGATAATCTCCTTGATGCTCTTACCGAAATGCATGACCGCTTTATTCAATCATGCATACTTTTAGTCAAACTTTGGCTTCAGATTGGTCAATTATGCATTTACACATGCAATTAATCTGCATAGTACATATGCTACTTTATCACATCATGCTAAGTCATCTGCATCTACACATCAAAAAGTTAAAAAAGGGTATTAAACGAGAATTGCACTGTGATTACTGCATATCACAGCATCATGTTAATCTGGTGTATGGCCCACGATACTTCGCCACGCTCCTCCCAGAGAATGGAGTAGCCCAAGTCGAAGACTGAGCATTCTTCGCAAACTCCGATATAGGACCCGAATCCAAAGCCTGATCTGAAAGTCGACGTCTATTAGCTTTGTTGAGGATTGGAAGAGAACCTCTTGATTCCATATATCCCGAACCCAGATCATCATCGCTAAATACAAAGAGTATTTGCATGCTGAATATCGGCTTCCAGTGCTTTAAGAGAATCCTTGAACGAAGACTTCCCATGGCCGGGTATTTTCCCTGAAAATAAAGCCCATCCAAGAAATAGAAAACAAGAGAAGGCAAAACAATAAACAAGAAGAAAGAGAGAGAGAGAATTGAATTGTCATTGTTTCGTTGCCCCTCGTTGAAACCACCACGTAATAAGACAATATCCTTCTAGGTGAGATTGAGTAGCAGTTGCCGATATCATCATCTTGCTTGTTTCTTTGGACGTGAGACTCGTACGAGATCGAGATGATGGTCGAGGGGTTTTTGGGAAGGTTTGGAGGCACCGACTGTGCTCCCACCAGCTTAGACTCCAAAAACCCAGGTCTAATCCAAGGATGTCGTTGTATGCTTGGACACCGTCGGTTCGGATCAGCTTGATATCGAGGAACCTCTCATAATTTCCAACATCTAGATCCACCTCACCACCATCGTCTAGCACAACAACTTCCACGTGCTCTTGTTGGTGATTTCATTAATGGAAGCCATGAGAGAGAGGAGGAGGGCAACTTGGTCAGCTAATTGGATCAGCGTTGCCTTTGTTCTGCGAAAAACTGTCGACGTTGCCTTTCTCCATGACCTTTTGGTTTTAATTTTTCTCTACCACTCTCTTACACGATTGAACAACTGATCGATGGATTCCGACTCAAATCAGAAGCAGATCGTGCTGATAACGTGTTATAAACTCAATAAAAATGAAAAGGAGAGAGTTTCAAGAGATTGAGAGAAAACGAGAGAGGACATTCTCTTATTTATCTATTATCAAACTTATGAATTTTTTAAAAGATTCAACGATATATATAAGAGTATAAAAGGGACTATGTTTTTGACGGCTAGCTAAATATGGTCATACAATATAAGACAGTTTATAATAATAAGATATTTAATCTGATGGAATATTGTTTAAAAATATTTTTAAATTTTAAATAACGACCAAAGCGGGAAAGGGAAAAAAAAACAATCCACGTATTCTAGAATCATGATGCTAATATGACGAAAATGTGGTTTGGACTTTCGAGTTAAAAAAATAACGGGCAAAAGGAAACCGACCCTTAACGGACAGAAGAAGGGAAACGTGGACCAATGAGGTTAAAGAGAAACTTATTTATTGAACGTTGCTCACTGCTGAGTAGGACGCACTGTAGTACAGATGACCCATTCTTCCATGGACCCCACATTGCAGCCTACACGTTCCAATATCTCCCTCCTTTTGATTTTTCATTTTTGTCCGTATAAAGAGAAATGAAATTTTCGTAGTTGCGTAAGCACTGTATAACTTTTTTGAAAAGAATAAATTAATAAAAAATTTATATAAAAAAAACTTTTAAATTATAGATTGTATTTTTTTAAAAATAATTATATAATATTTACACACTTTATAATTATATGTAACATTACTTAACTATAAAACTGACAAACATATTATTTTATGTTTGGCATATTATTTTTATTTTACAAGAAATTGAAATTTTATTTTAAAATATAAAAATTAAGAAATATTTTATTTATAATTTTTTTATACATTTGGAGAGAGGATTTGGAGTTACATACTTCTATTTTAGAAATGAGTAATACTATATATAGTCATAGAATATGTAAATATCGCGTAATTATTTTGAAAAAAGATAAGATTCATGATTAAAAAGTTAATTTTTTTCTTATAGTCTTATATTAATTTAATTTTTTAAGAGACTGTATAACACTTACATAATCACGACTACAAATATTATTTATATTTAGAGATTGAAAATTATGTTAACGAGATCACATGTATTTTCTAAAAAAAAAATATATTTTATTTATGATAAATTTGATATATTAACATATAAATAATATTTTCTTTTATAATTATTTTTTCCGGTAAAAAATTTTGATATTTTGAGATGAGTATGTTTTGATGGCAAATTCTGTGTGTTTTCATCGCAGAGAAGACAAAAACATCAGAGTTCGCTTCTGTAGGAGCGTATATCAACTGTTCATCCCTCTTTTTTTCCCTTGCAGTAACCTCCTAACCTTCACCCTCCTTCTCTCCGTTCCTCTCTCTCTTTCGCTCTCGAGCTTTTTGCAGGGTGACATCAGTGTCTGTATATATATATACACACATCTAGCCCCCTCTGTATAGTGTATCGTATGTTTCTCAAAAGAATCTTCAAACTGGGTCTTTCCTACAATGGCGGAAACGAACAACTCAGAACCTGCAAGCAGCAGCGTCTCACTCAAAGCTTCGCCGTCCACGCCCTCTTCTTCCAATTCTTCCAAAATACCTAAACCCCAATCCCCAGAGCAGGGAGCAACTAAAAGGCCCCGATACTGCAGCAAACACCATGTCTACCGGGGCGTCCGAATGCGGAGTTGGGGCAAGTGGGTGTCCGAAATCCGAGAGCCCCGCAAGAAATCCCGTATTTGGCTAGGCACGTTTGCCACCCCTGAAATGGCCGCACGAGCGCACGACGTAGCGGCCCTGAGCATCAAAGGTAACTCTGCTGTGCTGAACTTTCCCCATCTCACGCATGACCTGCCTCGACCGCTATCATCAAGACCGGAAGACATTCAGGCCGCCGCAACTAAAGCCGCAGCCATGGTCCAGTTTGATTCAGAGTGCTCCTCTTCATTGTCATCGTCGTCGTCAGAGAGTTCGGAATCCGAGGAGCTAAGTGAGATTGTGGAGTTGCCGAATATAGAAGGGAGTTTTGACTCGACCGAGTCACGGACAGACTTCATACTGGTTGACTCGGTTGATGGGTGGGTGTATGATCCGGCGTTGGGGCTAGAGGGAGCTGAACTTTATTGGGATTTCTGTGATCAGATTCTGGCGTTGGAGAGTTTGGTTCCGGCTGACTTCGAAGGTCTGGTGTGCGATTAATGGCTAATTAAGTTGGTGTGCTTTCCATTTTGTTTTTCTTTTTTACAACTTATTTGTTACTTTTCTCAACTGGACACGTCAACTGTAATATATAATAAATCCACACATTTAAAATAATTAATTTTCTTCTTCTTCTTCTTCTTTTTAATATTGTTGAAATATTCTTTTGAAATTTAATGATGTATAATAAAAAAAAATGGCCCTGCATTGATGTTTACTTCAAGTCTTCGATGGTTCCATCTTGTTCTTGCCCCCTAATTTGATTGGTAATTTCTATGCAAGGCTTTTCTTTCTCTCTCTCTCTCTCTCTCTCTCTCTCAAACATAGAGAAGCATTTTCTTCCTTCTTTGTCTTTACTCCTTTTCAAAAGAAGGGGTAAAAGATTTTGCAACTTTGTTGTTAGAAAATAAACAATATTAGAAAAAGGTGATGCAATCAATCATATAAATAAAGTACGTATATAAAAGTGATTGCATATAAAGTTTTTATTTTCGAATACATGATTCAAACAGTTTTGATATGTGTCCTGCAAGCACTATGTATCAGGTAGTGTCCCAAATGCTGATATAGGATAAAGGACTCTTTTTTAGTATTTGTTTATAATCTCAAATTCTCGGGCCTCGTTTGATTTTAGAGATGAGATAAGTTGAAATTTGAAAAAATTAAATTGTTTATTTTATTTTATATGAAAATTTTAAAAAAAATATATAATGGTTAGAAAAGATAAAATGAGAAGTTTTATAAAAAATCTTTGTAAGGTTCCAATTAATATTGACTTGCTATTGCCTATGGCCCATGTTTCCCATCCCACCACTAATTCTTTGAAATGATATTTATATATATATATATATATAGACGTCCCTTTTGTCATTACCATTGCAACCCAATTATTGTTCATCATCCTATCACCATAAGCGCTTTCAATTGGTTGTTCCAGTGGTGCAATCATCTCCATATATCCATAATTATCAGAATCGTTATCTTTGTCCTGATTATAGTCTCTTTTCTTGGCTTCATCTTACTTTACATTATCTCCACCGGCCTAATTTTGCGTTCTAAGGCTGAATTTCGTTGTTAATTGGTTTATTTACTTTTATCATTTGTTTTATACTATTTTATTTGAGTAATGTTATTCACAATTCTATTAGCTATCCGTTATGGTATCGTATCAACCATTTAATGTTAAATTGAAAAGATAATGAAAAATGGTTAAACGAATGCTATATATATATATATATATATATATGTATATATATTTTAATTCATGTACCGTTGCATGGTTTTCAAATCATGTTATGTATTCATACGACGATGACATGACAATATGTGCAGACAAAATTGAATGAGATGCAGAGAAGCCAAATGGAGAGAAATATCCAAGAGAAACAATAGAAACATTGACCTGTTCCTAACATCTAAACAAGCACTTCTGACGCCCACTGGAATTCCCGCTTCCCAAAAAAGAAATTATTCATGAAAAATGATGGTAGCCCGCTAGCTAGTATCTCATGTGTGGGGTTATTGTTGGATTTTTTTTTTTAATATATTTTATTATACTTAATGATTAATGATTAAGTAAATATTTTTTAATAATATTATATTTTTTAAAAGAAATATTTAAAATTTTAAAAAAAAATACATATAAACAAAACAAAAAATATACAAAATCAACTAACAGTAGCTCCCGGAGTTAAGTGACAGTAGAGCTACCCATTATTTACAGACTCGTAATAAATCTGAAAAGAAAAGTATACTGTTTTCCTTGTGAAGAACTGACTTCGAGCCGTAATCTTTTCAACTGGTAATAAGTTAAACCCCATTGATGATCCTGCAAGATCATTTAAAAGTTCAGTACTGGAGTTTCTGCAAAAAGATAGTGAGTACGACAATATGGGAAAGTACTCTGTGACCTCCCAAGAATTTGATCGCGAGATTTGAACTTCAGTACTAATTGCGAATTAATCTCTAGGAAATTAATTAGCCAATGCTTGGAACTTTTCAAGAATTTACGCTAACATGCATTTATATTTCAATTAATGCCTCTTGACGTAAATCTCTTTAAATTGATCTTATTCGAATCTGAAAATTTCAAGAGGGAGACAGACAAACGCATCAAAGTACTAAACCCTACAACATATATTAAAGTTTAAAAATAATAATAATAATAATAATAATAAATATTATAAGAACAAGTTCATGTATATATATATACTCTGTGACCAAATCATGAAGTCATCGATCGTTCTAATCTACTTACTCAATTGTCTTATTCCCAACCATTCGTCTCTTTTTATTACTTCAATATCGTTTCTCGAAAAGGAAGGTTGTACTAACTCAGGAAAGAAAAAGGTTCCTGCCTAAGTACTCAAACAACTCAGAAAAGCAAAGCTTTAGATCCACATTCTCACCCTAGCTAGCTACTAGATGCACTGATTGTGCACCTAATCTCCGCTTTGAAACTTTTTTCCCCATTGGTTGATGATCAGTCTACTGATCTGGATTCTAAAGCATAAGTAATGCACGTGTTTGGACAATATGAAATCACTTACCCGATCATCAGATGATTATAAAATAAAATAAAAAATATCGATTTATTTTCTCATCATTTTATAATGTAATATTAAATTATTAAAAATTATTTATTATATTTTATTTATAAATTTATTATTTAATGATACATCATAAAATGATGAGAATTGAGATAGATAAATAATATTATTCTTATAAAATAGACTTTTTGAACTAGTTTTAAGAAGAAATTATTAAGCATAGCCTTGTCACCAAGCTGACATAAACTCATGTGCCAAGCTCAAGTTTTCACCAATCATCGCGTCATTAATGCAATTCAATGGACAATTTCTCTACTCTTTTTATTTTTAATTATGATAATATTATATGAACTGAATCAAATCCCTGTGTTTAAATTCTTGGCAATTACATCCTGGATCCAGTCCGTTAAATTCTTGGCCCGAAATACCAGCTTATAGAACTAAGATTAATTAATTTGGACAAGGATATTAATATAATTATTTATATTAGAAAAATCAATAAATTAGGACAGCCCATTATTTCGGAGTATGTTGGTAGGTGGTCGTGGTCATGTGATCACTGATTCACTATCAGCCCATTTTTTGGACTTTTTCCTTTCATTTTAATGTGTTTGAATTTAAAAATATATTTTATTAATCAATATTTGTCATTGTATCATTGCTCATATATATATATAAAATAATTAGAATAGTACGGAAACTCTGTGTGTGTGTGTGTGTGTGTAGCCTTGTCCTTCCATAGATCCATCCCTACACACTTCCTAGCTCTTATGGGAGCTCCTCCGGACAGTCTTTTGAAGGCCAATATTGTCGTCTTATCATCTTCCGAATGTATGTTTCCTCTCTTCCGTGATCACTACTCATTCTCATACTTAGGAGCAGTCATTTCTTTTAGGTGCTACTTCGTGACGGGGGATCGGTTCCTTCTTGACCTAATTCTCCCCTCTCTATTCTCTATAGTCGGCCCGGCCTCTGCTACTCCGTCGCCTCTTCCTTTCGTGGATTTTATTTCCCTGACCTTCTATTATTCTTTGTTTTTCTCCAAAAGATTTTAATACAATAATACCTGCTCATTTCCAAACATTACTAGTACTGGAAGCCAGCCGGCCGCATGTCACATATCCATCTCCTTCTTTATGATCTCCAAAACAAATCAATGGTTAAAAAATTAACATGTATAGATACTACGAATTGCAGATAGTCGATGCAGTACTATCGATCGCCTCTAAGTGGTCCCTGCTGATCTCTGCATCCCACATTAATCCACTCCCGTCACACATATAAAGAGCTAGCTCTTTCTTTTGGACTTAAAAAGCATGTACGTTAAAGCTAGACCTTGATTGGACAATATAGGCCGCGATTATTATGTATTATGGTTGTTGATTGTGACGAAGATAAGAAGAAGTAAAGCAAAAGTGAAGCTAGCTAGCTGCATGCAGGCACATTGTTTTAGACAGTGGTGGTCCAATTAATATTAATCGATACATACGACATATATATATAGTACCACAACATGATTTGATCTTTTTAGCATATTCTAGCTGTAGTAGTACTGTGATGGTTTAATTGTATGTAATTAATGAGCTTACCTAATTTCTGTGCCGTTGGATCGTGAATGACGATGTTTAGGAGCTGTACGTAGCAATCAGGATCTTTTGGCCAATGAAATTTCAATTAACCAATTTATTAATTTTCAATCTGCATTTCATCTATACGTACGTACGTACCCACTCCTACTTGCTAATCCATGCGTGCGTGCGCGCTATATACGATTTGAAATGAGAGAACAATTAAGACAAGCTGAGCTACGGTAGACACATTGTTTAGATAACATCGAAATAATTCTGTACTTTATAAACCCTTTAAATAAAATGATACTCGATTGTCTAAAAGGTAGATTATGACAAGTCTCCTTTTTAACAAAAAAACAAATAAAAAACTACACATGTCGGATATTTGTAAGAACTAATACTGTTCCTGCCAACTCCGGTCATGCGCACTACGACAAAAGAAGAGTTATTGGAACCATTTTTATCGAAATGAAAATCGTACCAAAAAATAGATGTATGGTTGAATTTCAAATTTTATTTTTAAAAAATAACGGATCGTGTTTATCGTTTGAACATATTCGAATGGTATATTTAAGGATGAAAACTTTTGACCTAATAAGATAACCGTTCGAATATCTACAAAAAAATTATTTAAACAAAATAAAATAAACATTCAAATAAAAATTATATATGGTCGAACGACAATTTGATGTGTTAAGTAAAAAAATTTAGCGGGATATAATTTGCTTACCATTCGAACAACATACAAAAATGTTTGAATGCTGAAGTTAAACAATGTTCGAACATATATTATTTATGATTGAGTGGAAAATTGGCGGGTTAAGTACTCAATAAATTTAGCGAGACATTAACTTATAGTTCAAACATATTACTATACCATTCGAATGGTACGTTAATTAATGTTCGAATCCAAAATAAAGTATTTGAACAATGATTAGATCAAGAATGCTACTTTACATATTTTAAACTTATTTTTTATTTTTGATTTAATTTTATTCTTATTAAACTAATTGAGTTGTTGATCTATTTATCATCCATACACCACATACTTGTTATAGAAAAAATAAAAAAATAAAATAAACTAATTGAGTGTGTGGTGTGTGGGGATGATAAATAGAATTATTCTTATAGATAAATATTTAATTTATATAAAATTTATCAATTAAATAATAGGAATAATATAAATCAATAATTAATTTAGAATAGATAACAAAGATTTAATTCATAATTAAACCAAATTTACAAAACAAAAAATATTGTTCATACTAAAAACAAAAAATATATATATATATATAAATAAAAGATAGAGACTACTAAAATCTTAACTTTCTGCACACATTCTTATTGTAGCTAAGCGTGTTTTTATCTGTGTCAATCGAATACTGATCGTGACCTGAATCGCAGACATGTATCATTAAAAAGGAGAAAACAATTCCGACAAACCGAAGATGTTGCAGGCGCGCACCCACACAAACATATATATTGAACCCACCTTGGTTGATGATCACTTATTCATGATATCAAGAACCCTAGCTAGCCCTTATCCCTAAATTTTGGCTTTACTTTCAGTAGACAGTGGGGCATTATATATTATTGTGCATACATTTCATATTGAAAATGACGTTTCCTTTTGCAAGTCTGGTTGGTAATTGGTAACGGATGGACCAATTAACGAAAATGACTTCAATTAAATTCCACAGCTAGCGTCGGTCGATCGATATCCCAATCTTCTTCGTGACTTTACGTTGAAATTCTATATCGTCGTTTTTATATTTTATTAATTTCTACTTAAAAAACAGACCTTCATGAAATCATTATACCGCGTCGTTCAACGTTATTTTGAGTTACGTCATCCCGAAGATCTTGGCCAAGTCCATGCATGATTAAGTACCATATATATACAACGTACACATGATCAAATGTTTAAAAAAAAAAAACTCTAGCATTTATATTCAAACGGATCTCTTAAATTCTTAATACTAGCTTATGTGATAAATCCACTGTTGCGGAGCGTTCTCCCCATCGATTTGGATTTGCATACAATAAATACGAAATTAATTCGGGTTAAAAGAAAGCTATAGTTACAAAGAGTTACACAAAAATTAATTCACAGATTTACCTAACTTCACGTGATCATATATTATATATATTTTACAATAAAAAGTATCATTACAATTTAAAAAGAAATACTTTAATCATACAATATTATATAAAAATAATTTAATAAATTGACATTACATGATATGGTTTATTAAATTATAAAATTATTTTTATTATAAAATAAATTACAGATGATTATATAAAATCACGTCAGTTTATAAAATTACTTTTATATAATTATCTACAGTAATTATGTAAATAATTTAATTTATAATATTTAAATTTTAAAATATATATTTAAAATTATATTATATTATGTAAATAATTATGGTGTAGAAGTTTGTAAAATAAAATTATTATATATATTATTCACACGTACCGTACTGAAGCGGGAAGGAATGATTGATTTCGTTCGGGCTCTCATGACAGCAGTGCATAGAGGTGGCTAGAAATTAAATACCACCGAAGCATGTACCATATATCGTACGATATATCTCCAAATCCCATCTGATTTCAAGGACGTCGTACGTCCGTCCTAACAATCTGACTCCTTTATACGTACCTCATAATTGAAACTATTTAACATTGCATTATTGCACAGTTGAAAGGGCCTTTAGTGTGCATTAATCATGCATACAGTGGGCTGGCTGGATTTTTCTGCTTTTTAGAAAATTAAATTTGAAATGGGATTGATAATTAGTTAATTAATGTTTCCCCTATTTCAGTTATAGTATTGAAATGGACGTTTTAATCGTTATTTTTTTTTTAATTTCATAGGGTGGTAATATATATATATATATATTTATATATAAGCAACAATGCGGGACAACTCATCATGATAATACTCTTTTGAAATATTGCATGTGGAATAGGAATACTGGTTTGAAATGAAACCACCGGTCGCTGAAAGACTTCACATTGATTGACATGGAAACTTTAAACGGGGCTCATGATTTTGATGAAAAGGAGGAGAGATAGAGCTAGGAAAGCTAGCAAACAAGTTTCAATTATTGTACCATTTTTTAATTAGAATAGGTTTTATTTTTAAATATAGAGAAAAGGACAAAAACTCAATTTTAATCGAGGATTAAAAAAAAAACTATTTATTTGTGTTCAGTTATTTTTTTATAAAAAGAATTAATTTTTATCAAAATAAATATATTTTCATCATAATAGTCATTATTGTTGAAAATAATTCATCATAAATATTTTCTTTTTTTTTTGGGTAGTGAGAGAGGTGAAGATTAACTACTATTAAAGAAGGGTCTTTAATTTGTTGATCAATCAAAGGATGGAAACAAAATTTGCAGGTCCCCTCCTAAAACAAAAGGACGATTTTGAATGACCCTTTTATATATACTGCCATGCCCCAAACATAATGCCACTTTTTATTTATTGAGCTGATTGCAACATGATAATGAATTCAACATAATACCACTTTCTTTGAAATAAGATAGATTTTCTGGTCATGTTAAGGTGATTCTCTACATGAGCTGAATTGGTTGTAATATGCAAAAAAGTTTGTGATTTGAAACAACATATATTCTCCATTTTCTTTGTTTCTGTTTCCCTTTTGCCCTTTTCTATTTGCCTCTATCTGTATATGGAACATAGTAATGGTGGATGGTGATATCATGCTTAAGGTGGAAAATGCACAATCCAACTGCATTTTATTTACAACTTATCAATAAAATATTATTACTTCTTTCAGATTTAAATATATCAACTCAAAACTAAAAATTAAAATAAATATTTTCAAAAAATATTATTTTATTTGAAGATGGTAGAAAACAAAAGACAGGTTTGAATCATCGCCATGCACATTGCAGTATCGAAGCTTCGAAGAATTTATAGTTTTATTTTTCCTTAAGGCCCCAATTACTGAACAAAATATAACCTTCATGTTATATCCAAGCCCAAACTTACTAATCTCAAGGCCTTTTTTCCTGGCTAGCAAAGCTTATTTCGGCCCACTCTTTGAAAGTACAGGCCCTTGTTCTGGGCCTTCAAGGCTCTCTTTCGACTGCAATAGCCTCTGTACAGTAATGAATATTTATAGTCATATTACATAACAGAATACAATGCCTTGGTCACACCTGGTAGCCTAGTCACCCTTTTCATAACAAGAAGATTATGTGAAATTATTCTTCAAGCTTCTAGAATGTGCTTCCGGTTAGCTGATTGCTACTGTCTTAGAACCCCTCAAGGGCAAAGTCCAACCTTTTACAAAGGTACAATACGTGCATTAAAGTAATAATGTTATTCATTTATATATAATTAATATATATTTGTTTATTTTTCTAATAATTGGAAATATATAATCATTTTCTTATATAAGTTATATGGGATTAATAAAAATGAGAGAGAGGGAAAAAAAAGGGAACCATATGGAATGTCTAGTACATTAAATTAACCTTATCTTGTGTTTTTAATTGAGTTTTTTGCATGTTCATGCCCATGTGGATTTAGTTTACTTATATTATTTTTTTTTAAATTTTTTTACAGGTTTTAAATTTAAATGGTTATTTTATTTTAATATTTTTAATTAGAAATTGCATATATTTTTATAAATATATTATTAATCCTTGATAATACGTAAGTATATGTATAAAAATGGATTTCTAAATTTATTTATTTAGTAATTTCGAAACTTATAAAAAGAGAAGAACAGATTTCAAATTGAAAAATAAAAATAAAATATCAGTTATTAATTATATATGTATAGAAACGAAAAGGTCTTTTGGAGAAATCTTCCATCAAAACAAGCTGTCCGTCACCGAATTGAAGAAAAAGTCCGAATGTTTTTTTTTTTTTCCTTAGAGAAAAGGTCTACGCGTAAATAATAAATAAATATTCTGGAAATCTTCCTGGAAGATACTCAGAATTTAAGGCTGCATTTCTGGGCCGGTGAGGATGCATAGGACGAAGTTGCCGGCCAATTTTTTTCTCATTGTCGTGAAAAGAGGTTTCGTGAGGTTAAGACATGAGAGTTCACGTCAACCATCTGAATACAGCCATTGCAAGGGCCTAATAGCATTGGTAGTGAGTTTAATAAAGTTAAATTATAGTTAAAGAATAGTTAAAATGTGAAAAAAATATTTACAATAGACTCAATAAGTGTACAGTAAATTTAGCCATCAATCTTTTAGCTAGTTAAATTTATTGAGCCAAAACCACTAGCTAAATAATATTTTTAGAGTAAAATATTCTTCCATAATATTAAAATATTCTTTAGAGTAAAATATTCTTCCATATTAGAGCCAAAACCACTAGTAAAATATTTTTAGAGTAAAATATAATAATAATATAATCATAAATTTTAATACAACCATAATATTTAATATAATCATATTTAAATTACAATTATAATTAAAATTCAATAAAAAGTTTAAAATCAATATTTTAATAGAATAGTGAAAGATTTGTTGAGCCCACTACTAGTGCTCTAAGCCGCCTAACAACTAACAGGTAATTTCTGCATTTTAATAAAAAAAGAAAGAAAGAAAGAGTTTTTCATTCCAAATTATGAGCTTCATATAAATATAAGTTATATATTTGGGTACCGAGAATACATTTTTCGCATTATTCTGATAATAGAATTTGATTTATAAGATTTAAATTTTTAAATTTATTTTTTTATAGACTGGATAACAAATATTAAAAGCTTTGATACAAATAAAAGCAAGCTAGTTATGACACCTTTTAAATTTAAAAAGGTGTCATAACTAGCTTTGATCCAAGAAGAGGCAAGTTAGTTATGATGTTATTTTACAATACAATATGACACCTTTTATATAATAAGATGAAAATATGATAAGAGTGCGATGTTTAGCATCACTTGACATGGGAATAGAAGCATCAATTCGAGAAACTACGTAGGAAGCTGCTGCTCCATTGAAAAAGATAATTCTAGAAATTGGTTATTAAAAACTATATCTTTAGGGGAACAACTTATACAAGTTATAATTAGACTTAATTCAAAGAATCAAAATACACACACACATATATATATATTCCAATCTCTTCTCTCTATATGTCTCGCAACGTTTCATTCTCTCTTTGCCGGCTGCTTTTGAAGTGGATAAGTTCTTTCAAGTACTGCTAGATTTATCTCCGAGCTGAACAAGGTTTTTCTATAGTCTTAGCAGCTTACAGAAATGGATCCAAGACTAATGGTGGCCGTCGCAAGAAACGATCAAAACACTTTCATCAATTTAGTTCGCGAGAATGAAGATTTTCTCGATCAAAGAACAGCTGAATCAAGGAACACGGTGTTACACTGGGCATCAAGATTCGGACACACTGATTTGGTGAAGGAAGTTTTGAAGCTGCGCCCCATGTTCGTCGAGGCAGAGAATGCTAAGTTAGAGACTCCACTCCATGAAGCTTGTCGTCTCGGTCAAACTCAGATCTTAAAGCTGCTATTGGAGACGAATCCCGGGGCAGCTTGTAAACTTAATGCTGAAAATCAAAGTCCATTTTTTGTTGCTTGCAGTAATGGGCACCTGGATGTGGTGAAGATTCTTTTGAATCAGTCCTGGTTGGTAGGTATAGAAGATGAGGGTCTTGATTCAACTTGCCTTCACGTAGCTGTCTCGAGAGGTTTCAAAGGTACCTATTAAAAATAATTAAATATATTTATTCTCTTAAACTTTTAGAATAATTAATAATTTCACAATGTATCAAAAAAAAGTCATGAATTTGAATCATGACTCAACACTCTATTCTATTTAATCAAATATTCCACGTGTTGGACCACACACTAAAAGAGGTTTCATTTCATTTTATCTCATCTCATCTCATTCCCAAATATCATTCAAAATCTCAAATACAAACACTTTTCTATTTCAAATATTCAACTTTTTTATTTAATCATTTATAAATCATTATAATTTTCTCAAACTTCTACACAAAACATAAAAAACAATTCAATTTTTTTAAATATTAAAACAAATATAATATTAAAAAATTATATTATAATAATATTTTAAATTGATAATATTTTATTCAAATTTTTCTCTTATTTATCAAAATTCAAATAAAATATTATAATTCAAATCATTTCACTTCTATTCATAAATTCTTTTATCTCGAATTATTGAAAGGTAGTCTAGCCCACACTTAAAGATGAGTGTTAATAATATATACAATACAAATAATTAAGTCTATATTTTCCTATCAATTTAATATAAATTAAAATATAGAATTTTTTTTTTTTTTATCTATATTTGCCTATCAATTTAAATCTTTAACACAATAAATAATTTTACACAGTAGCAACTTCGTGTTGTCCGGAGTGTATTTGTTTCTCCAAGTATTTTAATTTTTAACTAATTTATACTCCCGGGTTTGCTACTTCTTGGCAGACATTGTTAGGGAGTTATTAAATGTGTGCCCGGGCCTTGCTCGCACGTTTGACAGGAATGGATATTCTCCATTGCACTGTGCTTGTATCAGTGGGCACCTGGAAATAACCAAAATGCTGTTGTGTCTTGGACTGGACATCGCTCTGCAGTTCAGCAGCACAGGATACATGCCACTGCATTTGGCAGCCATGAACGGCAAAACTGAGACTTTCGAAGAATTTGAACGGATGGCTCCCATATGCTTTCACCATCTCACAAGACAGGGAGAAACTGTTTTTAATTTAACTGTGAAATACAAGCACTACGATGCTTTCATGTGGTTGGTGGGTGCCTTCCATGATACTGATCTCTTCCACCACACAGATCAATTGGGCAACACTCTATTGCATCTTGCTGTCTCTAGAGGATGTTCTCAGGTAAGTAATGATCGTATTTATTATTAGTTATGGTTGTGCTATTTGGATGAACTGCAATATTCCAATATGCTGATGGCATGATCTGGCAATTGACCTGATTTACATTTTGGAAAATTAAGAAACTGGTCTCTCCCTCTTTTTTGGGTCGCTTCCTCAAGAGTCCAAGACCACTCTTGTTATGTGCATGTTTGTGTGTTCTAATTGGACTTTCTTCTCTAACCCCTGAGTTTTGTTCCAGATGGTGGCGTACTTGATCAACGAAACAACACTGAAGATCAACTCCGAGAATTGGGAGGGACTTATAAGGGAAGTATGTGTGGATTCCATTCAAACCAAAACAGAGCATATATAGCCGAAAATCATGCTCAATATTCTGTCACTAATTCTATATTTGGAGAATGATTCTAAGGCTGATTTCTAGGATTGTATATTGTAACAGTAGCTTAGTTTTAGCCTTACGGTTTACATGTTTCCTAAATTAGCTTTCCAATACTTTGTATATATTTTTGAACTTCTATCAATGGAACGTGAGGGAAAATTATTCATTGAAAATCACAGTAATTCTTACCTCTCTACATGGTATCAGAAGAGCCGATCTCTACCGAGTCATCGATCCCAGTTTCCCCCATGTCTACCCCATCCGATCAAAACCCAACTTTTTCTCTCAACACCCAACCTCCTTCCGCAGCCGATAAACCGCTCATTGTTCTCAACATCACTGCCCAAATCAATGAAAAGTTAACTCCCTCCACCTTTCCTCAATGGCGTGCTCAATTTGAAGCACTTCTTATTGGTTACGATTTACTCGACTTTGTCGAAGGCACCCTTCGGTGTCCCTCTTCTGCTGGTACCGACGCTGATGAGCTGCACAAAACCCACTGGGTTCGACAGGATAAATTAATCCTGAGTGCTATTTTAGCTTCCACATCCCCTTCAATCACCCCCCTCATTGCTACGGCAAAGACCTCCCATGAAGCTTGGAAAAAGCTTAAAAATTTATATGCTAGCCGATCCCGAACTCGTGCTATGCAATTAAAGGAAGAACTCACTCTAATCCAGCGTGGCAATCGGTCTATCACCGAATATCTTCATGCTGTGAAGGCCTTGGCTGATGAAATAGCCATCATTGATCATTCAATTTCGGATGATGACCTAACTCTTTATGTGTTGAATGGTTTAGGTCCAGATTTTCGAGAGATAGCAGCGCCTATTCGAGCCCGAGAATCCTCACTGGCCTTTGAGGAGTTACACGATCTTCTGGTTGGACATGAAGCTTATCTACGGCGCTTGGAAGCTGCAACGCAGCAGCTGGTTGCTTCTGCAAATTTCACCAAGACGAAGCAGTCTTCGCACGGGGGCAATAGCTCGTGGTCCTTCAGGAAAAATGACACTGCACGTGGAAATCACAATTTTAGCCCAGGCCGAAATAACAATGGAGCACAACGTGATGGGCGTCGCTCCAACAACAACTCTGGCAAGCCCAATAATTCCAATCGGCGCTACCAGCCCAAATGCCAACTTTGTGATCAGCTGGGCCATATTGCAAAGTCCTGTCCGAAAATTCATTCCCAGAATGTTTCTATCAATTGTGCCACATCTTCCAATGGACAGGATAAAACTTGGTTACTTGATTCAGCCGCTTCCCATAATATCACGGGTGATCTTTCCAATTTATCTATTCATTCCGAATATGATGGAACTGATGAAGTAATTCTTGGTGATGGTTCAGGTTTGGCAGTCTCACACATTGGTTCTTTGTCTTTGCACTCTCCTCACCGAACTTTTACATTGCGTGACACTCTTTGTGTTCCAAACCTTTGCAAAAATCTAATTTCTGTTCATCACCTTACCAAACAAAATAATGTCATTGTTGAATTTCACCCCTTTTATTTTCTTGTGAAGGACAAGATAACGGGGGCGATTCTACTAAAAGGAGCATGTGACAATGGCATCTATACCTTCCCGGACTCAATGGTGACATCAAAAAAAGTTGCTAATGTGCATGAACGGACTTCTATTGATGGATGGCACAAGCGTCTTGGGCATCCCTCTCTTAAAATTGTTCATCATCTTGTTAAGAAATTTTCTCTTCCTATTTCATCAAATAAAAATTTGTCTTCACTATGTCATTCATGTTCTATTAATAAAGCCCATCAACAACCCTTTCGTGCAAATAGTCTCCAAAGTCATGAGCCCCTTGAACTTATTTACACGGATGTGTGGGGTCCAGCTAGTTATACTGGAATTGATGGATCACGATATTACCTTATCTTTGTTGATCATTATACAAAATATATATGGTTTTATCCAATGATCACTAAATCCGGTGTTTCTAATATTTTTCCGCATTTCAAAAAGTTTGTTGAAACTCGTTTTCAAAAATCAATCAAAACATTATATTCAGACAATGGTGGTGAGTTTATTGCTTTGAAATCATATCTCTCACTTCATGGAATAACTCACTACACCACAGCCCCCCATACCCCGCAACAAAATGGTGTCTCTGAACGTCGTCATCGTCACCTTGTCGAAACGGGCCTTACACTTCTTCATGATGCAAATCTTGATTTTTCTTATTGGCCTCATGCCTTTCAAACAGCCTCTTATCTCATAAATAGACAGCCCACACCTCTTCTTCAAGAAAAATCACCCTTTGAAGCTCTTTTCGGTCAAAAACCAAATTATTTAAAATTTAAAAAATTTGGTTGTCTTTGTTATCCCCTCACACGGTCCTATAACTCAAATAAAATGCAGCCCAAATCGAAAGCCTGTCTCTTTCTCGGATATTCACCCACTCAAAACGCATACAAGTGCCTTGAACCTCAAACAAAAAAAATCTTCTTTTCCCGACACGTGTTGTTTGATGAAAGTCAACAACCTTCCATTCCCTTTCAACCCGTACCTTCCGTCTCCATCTCGAACAGTCCAGAACCTCACACTTTTATTCCTCTTCAATTCGGTGCCCAGCAGGTTGCAGTCTCTTCATCACTCGTGTCCGGCGCAGCAGCATCTTCGCACCTTCCGGAAGGTTCACCTGCTATTGTCACGTTCTCCTCAGGTAATTTCGGATCCCCTGTTGCTTTCCCTCATGATTCTTTTCGTGCTGTAAATCCCAATATTTCTAATCCGAATCCATCTTTAGATGAAAATAGGAATATTTCTCCATTAAATCTACCCACATCTTCTCCTATTTTATCTATGGATACAAACCTAGGTTCAGATTCTAATCCCCCCAATTCGAATTTCACAAACCCTCCCCAAACAAATAATCCCTCCCAACGTACTCACAACATGACCACACGTTCAATGAATCAAATTTTCAAACCAAAACAGCTCCATACAGTGTCCAAATATCCTCTTCCCCCGACCATAGAACCAACGAGTGTGAGCCAAGCCATTTCTCAACCTCACTGGCGTGAAGCCATGTCCACTGAGCTTACTGCTCTAATGAAACATGGGACTTGGGACCTAGTTTTACCACCTTCAAACTGTCAACCCGTGGGCTGTAAGTGGGTTTTCCGAGTAAAAAGGAAAGCTGATGGGTCAGTGGACAGATTCAAAGCCCGTCTAGTTGCTAAGGGTTATAATCAACGTCCTGGTGTTGATTACAAGGAAACCTTCAGTCCTGTGGTTAAACCAGCAACTATTAGAGCTGTTTTATCTATTGCAGTCATGAATGGATGGGATTTAAGACAAATGGATGTCAACAACGCATTTCTGAATGGTGAATTGACTGAAACGGTTTTCATGGCCCAACCCCCGGGGTTCAAGGATTTGTCCAAACCTCACCATGTTTGTAGACTGAAAAAGGCAATTTATGGGCTTAAACAAGCCCCACGGGCTTGGTACACAGCACTCAAAAATGCCATTCTTCAACTGGGTTTTCACAATTCCAAGGCTGACTCTTCTCTCTTTATTTACAGCCACGGCTCCAACCTATGTTATTTCCTAGTCTATGTTGATGATCTTGTTATTACTGGAAATAACTCAATTCTTGTGGCCAATATTATAAAGCAACTTGGTGATATGTTCTCTCTCAAGGATATGGGTTCTCTTAATTTTTTCTTGGGGATTGAGGTAATTCCCACTCGGGCTGGGTTATTTCTCTCACAACATAAATATGTTCGTGAACTGTTAGACAACACCAGTATGAGCAGTGCAAAAGATGTTTCAACACCTCTTTCTACAACCCAATCTCTTCAATTAATTGATGGTACAGCTGCTGTGGACAGCTCTGAGTTTCGTCGAGTCATTGGCAGCCTTCAATATCTTTCCTTGACACGTCCAGACATCTCCTTTGCAGTCAACAAACTTTCTCAATTTATGCACAAGCCAACTACAAATCACTGGACAGCAACAAAAAGACTTCTCCGCTACTTAAAACAAACCATTTTCTATGGTATTCAGATCCACAAAACTGGTTCTCCTGTCTTAAGGACATACTCCGATGCCGACTGGGCTGGCAATATGGATGACCGTACTTCAACCTCTGCATATATTAGTTTTTTGGGCCCTAATCCCATCTCTTGGAGCTCAAAGAAACAAAGGGCTGTTGCACGCTCCTCAACAGAGGCTGAATACCGGGCTCTAGCTAATGCGGCTTCCGAGACAATGTGGCTGTCCACTCTCTTCAAGGAGCTAGCTTTTTCAGTCCAAGAATCTCCCCAGCTGCTTTGTGATAATCTCGGAGCCACTCATCTCAGCTTTAACCCAGTCAATCATTCGCGTATGAAGCATATTCAGATTGACCTTCATTTTGTGCGTGACTTAGTGCAAAAAGGAAGCCTCCAAGTTAAACATGTGCATACTCAGGATCAATTGGCTGATCTGTTAACCAAGCCACTGTCAAAACAGCGCACAGAATTGCTACGAACCAAGATTGGTCTTGCCGATGGAAGCTCAATCTTGCGGGGGCGTATAAGGGAAGTATGTGTGGATTCCATTCAAACCAAAACAGAGCATATATAGCCGAAAATCATGCTCAATATTCTGTCACTAATTCTATATTTGGAGAATGATTCTAAGGCTGATTTCTAGGATTGTATATTGTAACAGTAGCTTAGTTTTAGCCTTACGGTTTACATGTTTCCTAAATTAGCTTTCCAATACTTTGTATATATTTTTGAACTTCTATCAATGGAACGTGAGGGAAAATTATTCATTGAAAATCACAGTAATTCTTACCTCTCTACAGGACTCACAGCTTTCGACATTCTCTATCAGGCTAACAGAATGGATAAATTTCCTGATATTAAGGACTTGTTGGAGAGATCTGGTGGAAGAAAAGGTTCTAGAATGTGGAGCATGACAAATGTAGTCGATGATCCCTCCAACAAAAGAACCAGTTCTGAAGTAAATTCAATCCATCATCAAGTTGAAGAGACAAACGAAATTCAGGATGATAACACAACAAAACCAGAGTATTCACCGAGGAAGACAGCTAGTTCTTTGAGCAATGCATCAAGGCACAAGCGTCTCAGCAGAATTAGACGGGAAGAACTATCTAAATTCTATAATGACCGTCGATATAAAACACATGACATATACTGGGAGGCACTGCAAAATGCTAGGAACACAATCACTCTAGTTTCAATCCTGATTGCTACAGTGACTTTTACTGCTGGCATGAGCCCTCCTCTTGGTATTATTTTCCAGGAAGGACAACTGGAGGGAAAAAAGGAAAATTTAACACGGAAGGAAAATACAGCTTTCAAGGTCTTCATAATAAGCAATAACTTAGCATTGTTCACATCTTTAAGCATTGTTATAATTCTAGTCAGCATCATTCCCTTTCAAAGAAAACTACTAATGAGGCTACTGGTGATTATCCACAAGGTCATGTGGGTGGCTGTGTCATTCATGGCTACATCTTATGTTGCAGCCACGTGGATGATTGTGGCACATCATCCTGGGATGGAATGGATGTTTGAGGCTCTGATCGCTATCTGTGCAGGTACCATGGGAACTCTATTCCTCTTTCTGGGACACACTTTGGCTACACACTGGTTGAGGAAGTTGAAGTGGAGGAAAGGCAAAGGTAAAAAGAATGGGACTGTTGCGCCCAAGCCTACACCCTCTGATGGCAAAATCAAGTCAACATCTGCCAATCCCGACATCAGAGTCGACATCCAGCCTAACTCCGGTGACGCTGATCATGTTAAAAAAGAACGCAGATCACAATCCAGTTCCTCCACCAACTCTGACATTAGTAGTTCTATGTCCCGAGGATATCACCCATACTGAGGGAAGGGAGAATTATCTGCAATTGATGCAGCAATGAGGTTGCTACAGTGAAATCCACACTTTGACTACTTCAAAAATCATATTTGGGTACTTAAGAATTTATTTGTAATCGTTTTCCTTTTACTTTTTTTCTTTTTTTTTCCCAATTCCTCGGAAGCTTTAAAAACTGTGAAGATTTCGAATTGTAATTCCTGGGGGTCTTAATCAAAGAGTTCTGCAAACATTTGGTAGCCGTATTATCAATTGAGTAAAAAATGAATGTATATCCGACCCGTATTATTTATCTTAAATACACAACTCCGATTAATTATCCATTTCATTACACTTTTTATTGATAAGACTTAAGGGACACCTAATTTTTCTTTTAAAATTAAGCTAAAGCCACACTTAGTTCATGGTCATAAAGGCAAATTTAGAGAGATTTTTATATTGAGTCAGACCTTTTAAACAACTTAAAATATTTCCCAATATTATTAAGTGGGATTGAGATTAATAAATTAAATTCAATATTATTCAGTGTGATGGAGAATAAATATAAAATTTTATATTATTCGATGTGTGATTGAGAATAATACAATTGCAGAATAATTTGAAACTGCTGATAATTTACGTACCCATTTCTAGTTGGTAATCAGGGGATGGCCAGATTGTCCAGTTTTTGTTCGTAACTTGATCTGAACATCAACCTTCTTATATATAGAGGTTGGGGAATGAAATATACTGAACATGAATATTTAATCCTGCATGCAGTACTCACTCGTTAACAGGTAATTTATTGATAGCAGAAGACAAGAAGCTGTAAATTATAGGGCTCAGAACTTTCAATTCCAAGCATCTTCCACAATCCACGGTACTATTAATGGAAGCAGCATTAAACAACACTTATATTACATTCATCTCATGGTTTTAAGTTTTATTACAAGTAATTAATGTTGAACAGCAGTACTACTTATATGCATGCTAACGGTTCTTCTTGCACTTTTCGAAGCAGGTTTCCACATAATCATCTCCTCCAACCGCATGATCTGTTACATTAAAAAAGCACGATGGATTGAGGATTTTTTCTAACAAGATATGCAAAATACGATACATACATATATTGATCGAGGGTTTTCTTCAATAGTCGATCTCCATGAATATAATATATTTACCTGAGGCAGGCTGCCTGGTGGGCATGCGCATGGAGTCAGCACAAGCAAAGGTACAAGTATAGATGGCATCTGATCGACAGATGGCCGTCGTTGCAATGTTTCTTACAAAGTTCTAAACAAGCCGCATAACGCTTTGGGTCATGTTTAAGCACTCAACACTTTGCACGACATGAATATATCCGATCACAATCACGACCGGGAGCCGGAGGTGTACTCTTGTCCTCGTCTCCGGGTAGGGAAGCGACAGAAGAGATTGGTGCTAATTGTCCTGTCGAAGAAGATGACTCCTCGTATTGTTGTGCTTGTGCTACCACTAGCACAAGCATAACGAAGTACACCACTACTACAACTCTTCTAATCATGCTGGCTGGCTGGCTGGCTGGCTGTTTGATCTCTTCCTCCCTTTTGAGTTTTCTTTGATTCACAACTTGAATGCAGAAGTACCCCAATTTATAGACTGGGTTTCCTTAATCTGTGACATTGAATGAACAACAATAAATGAAGATTGAAGCTGTGATTATGGGCTTCTGTGGAGATTTCATTAATCCACAGAATTAATTGAGTGCGTTAATTTAACTTCTACAATTAGTTTTAATGCTACTTACCGCACCACGAATATATATCATCCATTCAATTCAGAATCTGACCCGGATCATGGCTACGTATGACCCAACAGGAATTGAAGTACACAATTCTTTCTCATAAATGTGAGTGAGCTCGATCTCTACATAAATGACTCATGCGCCATGCTTGCATGCATGAAAAAACATTAATTTAATTGAAGGATATATGGTTAATTCTTTCTCATTATAAAGGCCGTTTACAAAAAAGGAAAATTAAGGGATCGAGCATTCTCGCAAAGTAAAATGAGATCTTTAACTTAAGGTATTATTGGAAAGTTATTAATTATCACGCTTCTAATTTCTGAACTTTTTAGAGTGTTTTTTTTTTTTAATTTTTTTTATTATTTATTATTTATAATCTTAGACATAAAGTGAGAGAGACAGAAACATAAAATGAGTTTCACAATATTCATGGTCGTTTGAGTGAATTTATCGGACATAATTAAATGTGAAACTAACTTTATGTATATATATATATATATATATATTTCTCACTCTAATTAGCCTTAAATTTCGTTCAAGGGACTCCAAAGGATCGAAATTGAGTAAATTGAGTCGGATCTTTTAAACCAATAATGTTATTAAATGGGTTTGAGATTAATAAAATTTAACATCATTTGGTGTGATTAAGAACAAATATAGACTTCTACTTTATTCGACATGTGATTAAGAATAATAAGATTTCGATTGAAGAATAATATTATTCACGTGTGAATTCCTCCAATAAAGGATTAGAAAAAAGCTACTCAGCCTCCGGTTTGCCTAACGCACACCACACTCATTCCACGTCACGGTTTATTATCAAAATAAACCGGGTTGCCCTTTACTCTGCTCCCTACGCAGTCTCTCTTCTTCATCACCCCTCAATCCGACGCCCTCACCTCAGACTCCTCTCCCTCTTCTTCATCTCCCCTAAATGCAGCTACCCTCTATCATTACTGTGAGACTCTTCTCTCTCACCCATCGCCCTTCACGTCTCTCTCTCTTGAACGAAGACCCATTTCTCTCACCCCCTTCAATTCCGAACCCTAGAAGAAATCATCCTCGATGGATTCCAAGACCCACCCATCTGACTCACTTCTTTCAGCCTCTTCTCGTCATCCCCGAAGGCACTTTATTTTTCTTTTTCTTTTTAATCTCTACCTTCCAAAATGTCTCTTTCCTTCCTTAGTTTTGTGTTTGTTAGATCTATGTTTTGTCTTTTAATGGTTGTTGAGTTTGGGTATATTCTCATCCGAGAATGGCATAAATTTAGTCGTGATGTCGGGGTGGGGACTGAAATCATGCCGAAACCGTGAGGCTGGAGGACTGAAACCGTCCCAAAACCGTGAGGCTGGAGAACCCGTACAGAAATGGTGCACCCAGAGGGGAACTTTTGTTCCACCGTGACGGAGTGATGAACCCACCCAGTTCCCTAGTGATGCCGGGGCGGGGAGAGGGTCAGGCCGGCAAAGGACACGAGCTGGGGGCGTGAAGGAGAGAACGCGGGGAAGAGTTCTGAAGAAAGTGAAGACGAACCGGGGGAGGGGGGAGAAATTGAAATGTTCTGATCAAAACTTGCGTTTTAATTAAAAAAAAAAAAAAACCACGTAGGCTGGAGTGCGGAGGTTGAGTGAATAGTGGGTGGTTGTGTAGTGTAACCCAAAGGATTATATATGTGAGATTTCTTCTTTATTATTAATTTACATAAATTTCTGCCGATATCACGTGAAATAACTACTTATTCCAAAAACTTAGGCTGATAGACAAATATAAATTTAATTATTTGTATTATATTCTGTAAGAAAAATTATTCTTGTCATCCTCACACTTCACATACCAAACTTATTTTAATTGTTTTTTCATTTTTTCTATAATAAATATGTAGTGTGTGGATGATAAATAAAATAATTCAAATAATTTAATAAGAATAAAATGAAATAAAAAATAATATTTTAATATATAAAGTGTGGTGTGGGATGATGTGTAGCATTTCTCATTCTGTAAACACTTCCTACCCTTCTCCACAGAAGTATTGACTCATTTTTTCCGGATCAGCATTTACTTAATAACACCGGTGAAGTGTTCAATAATTCAATGGCCTTTATCATGTGTTTCATCATGCATGTATTAATTAGAAACTCCTCAAAGAGAAACTGTTCACGGCATCATGTACAATAAATATGACCAGCCAAAAGATTTTGAAACTGCTGATAATATAATTTACCCATTGCGGCCATCCAGTCGATAATGTAGGGATGGATTGCCGAGATGGCCAGATTGTCCAGTTTTTGTTCATAACTTCTGAATATCAATCATCTTGTAGAGGTTGGGGAATGAAATATACTGAAAATGATTTAAACCTGCATGCATTCACTCGAATAATTAACAAGGAATTCATTGATAGCCAAATAGCAGACGATTTAAAACTTTTAATTCCAAGCATCTTCCACAGTACTATTGGAAGCATTAAATAACATTTATATTAGATCCATCTCATCGTTTAAAGTTTTATTACAAGTAAATGTTTTACAGCTAGCAGTACATGCTAACGATTCTTCTTGCACTTTTCGAAGCAGGCTTCTTCCACATTTCCTCCAACTGCATGATCTGCCACAGTTAAAAAAAACATGATGAATTAAGTATTTCTTTCTAACAAGATATGCAAAATACGATACACATATATATATTGAGGGTTTTCTTCAATATATATATAGTCTCATGAATGAATATATATTTACCTGAGGCAAGCTGCCTGATGGGCATGGAGTCAGCACAAGCAAAGGTACAAGCAAAGATGGCATCTGTGACATGGCCGTCATTGCAATGTTTCTTACAAAGTTCTAAACAAGCCTCATAATGCTTTGGGATATGTTTTAACAGCCAACACTGTGTAGGACACGTATCAACACAATCAGAGCCTGGAGGTGTCTTGCCCTCGTCTCCAGGTAGGGAAGCGACAGAAGCGATTGGTGCTTGTCCTGTCGAGGAAGAAGACTCTTTCTCTTGATGAGCTCGCGCTACCACTAGCACAAGCATAGCTAAATACACCACTACAACTCTTCTCATCATGCTGGCTGTTTGATCTCTTCTCTAGCTAGTTTCGGTACTGATGTCTTCCTCTCTTGAATGCAGAACCCAATTTATAGAATGGGTTTCCTTTGTGACATTGAATGAACAGCAATAAATGAATATTGAAGTTATGGGCTTCTGTGGAGATTTCATTAATCCACATAATTAATCGAGCGTTTTAACTCTTTTAATGCATCATAATTCATTAAGATTGTGGAAGAAACAAAGTAATTATGGAAACGAAATAACTCGATAATAACTTAATTCCAGTTAAAAAATTGAACGGAGGAGATATATTTCTTTATTTGCCACTACCAATATCATCCATTAATTCAATACAGAATCTGAAGCCGGATGATCATGCATGGGTATGACGGCCAAACAGGAATTGAAGTACACAATTCTTTCTCATAAATGTGAGAAAAAAAGTACATTAATTGAAGTATAGTTAATTTTTTCTCATAAAGGTTTGCAAAAAAGAAAAAGGACTTAGCATTCTCATAAAGTAAAATGAGCTCGATCTTTAAATTATTAAGGCATTATTGGATTAAAGTTATTTAATGAAAAATCAGGTATGCGCCCTTATCTCGCTTCTAATTTCCGTAAAAGAGATACGAGGTTGTACCACGCTAATGTTCCGCAAAGTGCGTGGGAAATTTGCTCTAACGGATAATACCGTACCTCAGGTCCTGATGATCTGCAAGTAATTATGATATGTGCAGCTTGGTCTTTTCCGAAAGTGCGACGATGATCAGCAACTCATGTTAGACATGAATGGGCTGAATCGGCATTAAAGGCTAAAGTCTCAAAGTTATTTATAATATCGAGGTGCGATTTTCCGTCTTCCAATTCCACAAACTGGATTCATGCCATGCCATACCAATTTCATCATCACAATCCTTTTGGCATGATGTAGACACTATTTCCCGTCGCTTAAGTACTGACTGAGTAGCCATGATCTCCTTCCTCACAAAGAGCACCAAGTGTGCCCTCGACTACAATATATAGTTTTCAAGTACGAAAACATTGATCATTTTGAAGCAACAAGGATGTAGACACTATTTCCTAGAAGCCATATATTTTACAAAGGATGCATAACAACACCGATCGAGTGTGTGGAGAATCGAGGTGATTCAGTTATTGGACAGCCATATTACATCCTGGACAGCAGACGCGGCAAGCAAGATGCAGCTGAAGAAAGTGAAGGCTATTGAGATGGCGACATGGTCACAGAAGCTATGCAAAGGCTTACAGAAGTTTGGTAAAGCTGTATGCCGGATTCCTGTGCGATTCAAGTTGGTCACCCCTGTTGCAGCTGATGCAGCACTCAACATGGCATACGCAAGTGCCTGCAGCAGCAAATAAATTATCATGCCCTTGGAAACAGTAACGAGCCTAAAGTGGATTCCAATTTCTGGAAGGCATGAACATGATTTTCTTAATAGAGAAGATTTAAATCGAAGGCTAGAGCCATATTAATTATGAAACTGAAACAGTTATAATACAACAAAACCATGGATGCGAATCAATTCAAGGCTACTTACTAATGATAGGATAAATTGTTAGAAATGTCCTAATCCTCAGCCACAAAATTATCTGGTTTAGAGAAGTGAGTCAAAGGCGGGCATGTATGTTATGGATTGCAGTCAAGTTCAGTTGGTGTACCGCACCTTTTGTGGAGCAACTAGGGAAAATGTAGACCACGCAACTTTGTGTGATAGAAAGTATGGGACTCAGAGGAGAGTGTTGAAGTTAAGAAGCAGATCGAGTGGATGCTTAATAATGTCAAGGGTATAAAACAAAGAAGCAGAGTGGTGAAGTAACGTTATTCTTGGCAGCAACCATTTATACCCTTTGGAAGGAAAAGAACTCTAGGTTCAATGGAGGCAACTCTCAGAAGCTGATTCTGGTTTGACATGTTAGGCGATGCTAGATCTAAAATGAACCTGCTTCAATGCTACCGGGGCCCATAGGAGAGCATTAACCTTTCTGGAGAAGCCAGCGGGGCTTTGGAGCGAGTGTCCTTGTGTTGTCTTGAACTATATATATATATATATATATATACTGCTTTGCTTTCTTTTGCAATGCTACCGGTACAAGTTCCAACCTTTGTGGTGGTAGTCAATATTAGCGGTTTGTGTTCATGTGGCGAAGTCTGGAATTTGTGGATTTGGCGTGTGGTCCTCTACCGGAGCGCACAGGTAATTTATAAATTTTTTAGGTGGTTGAAAGGGATGCAGGGGCTGCTTGGAATGTGGTATTTCCTTGGCTGCCGTGTGTATTTGCTAACTTTTAATGATGTGATCGTTTTATCTGTTTCCGCCCTGTGGAGATGTGGTCTCCATTGTGACCATGTTCTATGGCAGTGACAGTATATGAGCTATATGTTGCGTTCTGTAATGGCTTGTATTTTGTCCCACTCCACATGTGGGGTTTTCTTGCCAGAAATGTAAGTGCTCTGCCCACTCGGAAGTACAGTTCGTTTATAAAAATATTAATTAAACCTTACCTTACCCACAGAGAGAGAGAGAGAGCGACAGTACTTCACCTGATCCGCAGCAAAAATAAGCCATGCATGGTTCCTTGAGAGTATCACTGATGACTTCCTCAGCAGGCTTGACGAGCTAATGAGTAGCTGCAGCAAGGAGTGAGCTGCAACAGCTGCTGAAATTACAACTACATACCTGCCACCATCCCCAGAACTAACATCAGTTTAAAACCCTTACAATTAATTTCGAAACGCGACACTCCAGTAGAGGACAGAGATGGAAATTCTATAAAATCCCATCCCAACAAAAACAAATCAAAAATCAAATCCAATCATTCACGAGTCTGATTCTATTTATTTGGATGCCGTGAAGCTGGAAAAAGAGGATTCCCGGAACGTGTTGTTACATTAGAAGCGCCAAATAACACCAGGGCAATTACCTCCACATCATTTTCAACCGAATTCTCGTAAGCCAACAAATCAAACCAAGACGACAACCCGCTTTATCCGGTCAAGTCTTTTTTGGGTGAAAAGGCTAGTGAAGTGGGCAAACGGAAATGCAAATTATAAAAGAATATTAAGAAAATGAAGTTAAATTCGAAAATATATTCGAATCATTTGGGACCCAATAAAAGAAAAGACTCCGCTCATCACTCACTCTGTGTCTACCGAAACACCCAAATGCCAAAATACATTTTTATAGGGGAAAAAAGGTGTTCTTTTTCCTTTTCCATTCTATCATGTTGGGACCAAACCGGAAAGGGAGTGGGAAAAAACAGAGTAGATTATAGTACGTTCTCCCGAACCCATTTCCGTCAGTTTCCTTACGTTTCTCAGCTACCAAACTAAGCTTTCAACGACAAAAACAACAATGGTATGTGATATAAATATATATATATATATATATATATATATATATAATTACATGAGTACTATGGCGGGCAGGCTTACTCGAAGGAGTGAGAGAAAGACCACTTGGAGTAAACGGGGAGTTGGAAGCCATAGATAGAGACGGTACTAGCCTCCTTGGCCGTGACCATAAACGACAGGGCAGCCACCGAGGTCAACATGCACAGCAGCCTGAGAACAAGGTGCCCCAGGTCGGACCTCCGAAGCACCACCGAACCCTTCCTTTCAGAGGACCTCGTCTCCACGAGAGGCCCACTCATCATCCTCCCACTCTCCACCGAGGAAACCTTCGCCTCCGGAGTCTTTTGGTCACTCACCAATGTATCAGTGTGCACTCGTGGCCTCGTGGGCCTGTGCGTCTGCGTCTGTGTCTGTGTCTGAGAGTTCAAAGGTTTCATTTTGGGTTTTGATGTCTGTAAATGTGTTCCCGTAAAGACGAGCGCGGGGGCAGTTTTAGAGAGAGCTCAGATCCCTCCGGTTACTTATCCTCCAGTTCGTAATAATTTCAATGATATGTATTATGCACTGCAAGCCCTTTACATATAATTATTAAAAAAAATATAAATACAATCTATTCTTAATATATTTAAATATTAAAAAAATAAAAATAAAAATAACAAATCACGTATTAATTAAATGAATATACGTTATGCCTATACGTAGATGGAAGGCATACATTATAGACTAGTCTGTGCCTCTCTTTATACTTTCCTAGACTATTCAAATCTAATGTGTCAGAATCGCAAACTGTGAATTTAGGTCGAGCTAATTATTGTCAAAGATGTATCCGTGCCTCTATGTGATGACAGCCCGTGAGTGAACAGCGTCATGGAATTGATGCTTTGTTTGGTTTGTTTGTTTAAGTTCAGTTGGTCTTACATTTTCTTTTCTTTTCTTTTTTTTTTTGGAGTTGAATTAATTTTTTTAAGTGTCATAATTTCGTGTTTCACACTGAAAAGATTGATTGCAGCATTGCCTGAAGGGCAGAGCAGAGTGTTTCACGTGAGTTTCTGTTCAAAATTAGTATAAAGAATCGGCCTTTCTTGATAAATGATTATCTTATATACTTATTAAATTGTAACAGACATTTTAGTGGAATACCTAATATTTGTCTGATTTTTGCATCATCTGCACGCTCGACACCTGACTTCTAGGTGAGCATCAATAATGTCGTTGTTGTAATTGGTTTTTATTTTTATTTTTTATTTTTGGAATTTTTAAAATAGATCAAATAATGGAGCTAGTTTCTAAAGAAATCATTTAAATGTGGCTTGAAGTACTCTCGATCAGAAGAACGTTGGAACTTCTACCCGCATGACACAATCTTCGTCTTCGAAAATGGATCCATGACATTTTAAATTCTCGATTTCTTTGTAACTGCAAGTGAATAATATAGTTATTTGTGGAAAAGCGACATTTATTTATTTTATTCCGAATCGAGACTTTCTTATTTCTCGAAAACTTACATTTTTATTTTTTGAAAACTTATTCGTGGATGTGAATACTTTGTAAATAACGGTGTCATTGGAAAGTGAGTTAAGATGAGATAAATTAAGATAAAAGTTAACACTTGAATTGTTAAAATGAGATAAGATGAATTAAGATGACACTTCAAAAAGTTAAATTATTTATCATATTTTGTATGAAAATTTTAAAAAGTGATAATAATAAGACGAGATGAAACGAGACGAGATAAAACACTCTCACTGTCCTAAATAAGTCTATTATTTTGAACAATGAGCATATTCAGAAGACAACTTACTCCTATCAACATTTGAAGGTCACCAGGTGTCAGAAATTCTGAATCTGAGATGTATTTAATGTGAGGAAAAAGATGTATAATTTTTTTTAATCTATAATTTAGTTGTAAATAATACTTCCTTAATAAGCTTCTCATTTTACGAGCTAAATTTCAAACAATATTTCCTATCTTATGCTTCATTGTCCCTTTGCCTCTATAAGTACAACAACCTACTACATTGGTAGGAAGATAAACAAACAAATAAATTAATTAAAATCAACCTCAGATATTCACATGCTAAGGCATCTTGTTGCTTTCACATTAAAAATTTCCAGATGGCATGATTCGCATATCAACCTCGAACTAAATGGTACTTTCAATCTTGCACCATTTCAACAAAAAACCAAACATTTCTCGAGGGGAGGGAGCAAAAAGAAAAGTGCTTCAAGCTTACATAAGTGCTAAAACTCTATTCTGTATGTTAAATTACCTGCGACGTTGCAGTTTGCACATAAATGGCTAAAAGACTGTTGGCCCGCCTAAACTCCAAAAATCAAATCCATGATTTTGGAGTCCAAAGATTTTGTTGGGGAAGCAATGGCCTCTCTGGACTGCCGTGCACTGGTATTGCCATTTAGAAGATAGTAAGGACGAGTAGTAGCCTTCGATGTGTTCAGGTCCGAGGATTTTGTGGATGGTGGAGGAGGTGGTAAGGTCATGAATCCCTGATTGCTAAGCCTTTCATCCAACGTCTGGCATTGCATCGGATCCAATGTCTTGACACCAACAATTAGTACCCCATTAATTTGCATGCTATTTTTGCTGAGAGCCTTCTGAGCATCAAATCGATTCTGCACCAACAAAAGTAACAAAATCAATACATACTTCGTCCAAACTCCAAACATCAGAAAGACTAGGAGAAGGCCACAAATGTGTCAAGATAAAACAAAATTATGAAGCAGCAATCATCTTCTGAGTTAAGTCCCAATTTGGCATACACTTATAATCAGTAGGACTAACAAGAATGCTTTTTAAATTTACAGTGTAATAGTAACATCAAAGGCCCAAAGAAAAGATGGAATAAAGAGATTGCTGGTGTTTTATTACCACATCTATCGAACTTGCAACTGACAGAGAAAAACATAAACAAACAAACCTGATATAGAATATGCATCCAGTTGGCATATCTTGGACCGGGAACATGTTTCAAAATCACACCACACTTTTCAAACTCCCTCAATACTAAGTTTGTATCAGCTGGGGAAAACCTGGAAAGGAGCAAAGAAACAGTATTATAAAACTACAATATCATAAACGAATGAATAAGCACATTTCGTATACTTACATGGTTGATTACTAAGGAATATGAGTCATGAAAAATAAAGCTTCAAAGGGTTTATGATTCAAGTAAGATGCATATATGCAGACCTAGAAGCTTCAAGCTGTAGAACCTTATGTTTCATAGCTGGAAAACACCATGATGATCTTCAACCTTGAAACTAGTCTATTATGTATATGGAAATTAGAAGCCCCATAGATGCCTCAACGAGCATCAAATAGTCAGTCAACCAATGAGCCACTTACCACCAAAATGTTTATTCACCAACATCCAGCTCATAACCCTATATCCATGTCCTTCACCTTCATTTTGAGACCACAACTATTCAAGCCTTCTATTTCCTTGGGTAGAGATTTTTTTTTTTTTTTTTTTTATAAGTTTCCTTGGGTAGAGATATATAAACCCCATCAGCCAATTTCCATTCACTTTAAGATGAGGCGGCTACTTAATATAAGATCAACAGCACGAAAAATATTGGATAAGATAAAGAAGAGAACACCATATATACAAATTTCAATTGGTTGCCCATTTAAAAGAAAAAAAAAAAAAAAAAAAAAAAAGGAGAGAGAGAAGAAGAGAAAAGCACTTATGTTACCCCTATAACTTAAATAGTGTTGCAGAGAACCATCCTATGAGTGCTTGTAATGTATAATTGGATCTCCTTATGTAAATTATTGCACAAGATATATAGAATTCAATAAACAAAGTGTAGGCACATAACTCACTAATCACAATTAACACAAGAAGGTTTGGTAGACAATAAATGTAAATCTCCCATAAGAAGCAATGCTCACAGTATTGAAAGTTTGATATTCCAACGTGTCAAACTTTCAATACTACAAAGCAATCTTTCCTAAAACTTTCCGTTGATACCACCTTTTGAAGAGCCCTGAGCAGAGCAGGGATGAGTAAAGATTAAAGCCAAATAATATATGGGCAAATCATTAAAATAAAAAAGAACATAAAGGTTAAAAATATACCCATAAACAGTAACCCATTCTTCCATGTTGAGATTCCCTGCAGGCAAGCCATTCCTCTGCATCTCCGGTCTTGCAACTTCCCTTGGAGGCGGAAGTGTGATCAAAGCACCAGGCTGAACCACACTCTCAACCGGTGAACTCTTTCCTTTCTCATCTTGCTCTCTACCACTCTTTGCAGATGACCACCAACTCAAACCAGCAGAACTCTGCTGGTTTTGCTGCGGACCCATCAGGGCATAAGAAGTGCTTGTCTCTGATTTGGTTTTCCCCGAAGTCAAAAAATTCTGACCAGAACTTTGAAGCGGAGTTCTGGGGTCCGATTTGACTTCTGGAGACATTGGGTAATCTGGAATCCCAGATTCAGGAGAAAAATCTGAGCGGTCTTCCAAGGTGTAAACAGGAGGAGGTGGAAGATCTGACCCGGCAAAGTTCTCACGCCATGGAGCAGATACTGCAGCTGCCTGGCCTGGACTTGAAAACTTCCCTCTCCTGGCAGAAACAGGAGATGCCAAATCTTGGAAAAACAACGATTGTCTCCCAGATCTGGGAGTTTTCTGTACTGTGGTGCTCATCTTAGGATATTTTAAATTGAAACACACTATCTGCAAACTGATAATGAAGTTATTACCCACTGTTTAGTTTCCAAGAAATTACTAAAATGAACATATTCAAGTAGTACAAAATAAAGTTTTCAGTAAAATTTAGTGGCGTATTTCATTCCAAAGGTCAAACGGGTCAAAACTAGATAATTATGAGGTCCATTCTCAGAATAAAAATAGATACTATTAAATAATCTATTTTCTTTTCATTTCATCATTTTCTCAACACTAAGGCATACCATAAATTGAACAAGGACTGCTCGAAGATTTGTTGAAAGAGGTGAAAAACCGTCTAAGAAAATACAGCTTATACGGCTAAACTTCACTGATAACTAAGTGAAATCTTCACTAAAAAAATCTCAAATAGAGCAAAATTTCTTGGCAATTGATCCGTTTCTTTTGCATGAAGCGGCAGAGAACAAACTAACTACAACTAACCAAATTGCCATTAGCATTTATTTTATTTTATTTTTTCAGAAACCATATCGAGTGCAATCAAAACCAAGCATATAACAAGAATTGACCTTAAGATACCTGTGGTTTGTGAAAGTAGCTAAGTATTAGATGCGCAAATCCAGGCTCTTGAAGCTAAAATCCCTCAATAATGCACAGAAATTGCACTGCAGAATATAAGCCTATAGAAAATTTAAGAAATCCCTCTGTTTGGTAGCTGAGAAATCGAATAAAAAACAAGATTAGCAATTTAGAACCTAAGAACATTCCACTCAGTAGCTAAGCAGACTAGCAGAGAACTCATTATCAGAGCGAAATAAATTTATCATCTACAACTTTTGTCCTCTGTTTGGTCGCCAGGAAAACCAACAAATAAATGACAAATCACCTCAGATAAACGAAATCATGTATGCTAGGCTAGTGAAAATTCGGAAGCTCAGAATTGCAATAAAAGAAATCCAAATTCCCGTTTAAATTCGTTTCTCGCGTTTTCTCGGCAACCGAACAGAAATGAGAGAGAGAGAGAGAGAGAGAGTACCCGGCCAGACTGGAGGATTGAACTCTGTTGTTTCGGGTTTCTGAAAGCCAAAACCTCAATCCAAAGAAAATTCTTCGATATTTATAGAAAGGGTATGTCCGAGATGACGTAAATACCCTACTTCCACTTACATTTTGGTCTTCATCTGTTCGCTACCATTGAGGTTACTTTTGTCCCCTTGTAATCTTTTTTGGGAAGAAACATAATCTTTTCAGGTTATGTTCGTTTTCACATGCCTAGAAAAAGATGGATTGTTTCAACTCAGCATGTTAGACATAAGATTCATATCAATACCAACTGCTCGATCCTAATGGCCTTATAATCTGATCATGACAATTCCATCTTCCGTGTTTGCATGATCTGAATATAAAATGGTTGAATTCTTTTGAACAACCCATTGCCATCCCGGCCAGTTTCTAGCATGTATACATCGGAGATCATGATCATTGGAAACAGACAGAGACTCCGAATCGAAGCTTATTGAGATGATATAGCATTATTCATCAACCCTTTAAGATATTAATGTTCCCCAATAATAATCTGATGTACCTTAATTATCACAAGAAAATTAATTTAATTTGCAGCTTCTACCTTCGAAATGAACTGATACTTACGGTGTGCATGAAGCAGTAGTAGTACTAGACATCTCTCAGGAAAATTGCCATCGGATAATGAAATGGTTTTATTGCGGATTATGATGATCTTTCCATATGATTATTGTATATACATTATAAAAATGATGATCATGAGCACCAAACAACATATATAACAATAAGTTTAAAAAAAAAAAAAAATGGGGCTGAGAAGGGTGGCCTGGGTTCCCTCAGCCTCACTTAATCCGGAGATTCTACATCATTTTCTGTAGTGCAGGCGCACAGGCGAGATCTTCCAATGATGTGAACCTTCATCTCCTTGCCCCCAACAGGCTGATCATGAGCATGAAGCTGCTGCTTTTCCCCTCCCGTTTTTCTCTCTGCCTGATCATGATTTACTGGAACCAATGGCCTCGATTCCTATATATGTACATAGACATAAGCATCAGCACGCATGCAGCATGGATACAAAATTAGAAAAACACTTGGAAGCATTAATATATGTAGCTTGTTCGGACTTAATTCAGACCTCATTAAAGCGCAGCTGATCAGTGAATAGAGCGGATGCTTCATTTGGTTTCATCCTTTGAACAATATCTGCAGCCACTTCCTGCAGTACAAAATGGCAAAAGGCTGGTGTCAGATCATCAAGTACATGATTCAAATCAAGACGATTTTGTCTGGCGTACGAGGATGTCGTAAAACGCATTAATAAAAAATTATTGTAAAGTAATTAATCATCTTCCAATTAAATGACCAAATTAAAGGGAAAAAAATTAGAAAAATGATATAGTTACTACTCCACTATAACTTATTTACTATTTTTTTATATTTGATTTTTTTAATTTTTTATTTTACTTAATGATTAAGGAAGTGAGTATTAGTAAAATTATATTTTTTTTAATTTTTTCTTAGTGATTAAGAATGTTAAAAAAATACTTAAAAAAATGAAATAAAAATAAAAAAAACTTGTAATACACTTAAATAATGGATGGGTAATAATAGAATAGTAAGCCTATCACTATCCAAAAAACTAAGACCCTCGCTAAGCATAAAACTAAGCTGCAAAAGACGAATTCAATAAGAATTGAGATGATTTTTTTTTTTTAAGTAATATTTTACGTACCCTGGCATGGTTAAGTTGTAGTTGATTCAAGGTCTTGGGCTCTGTTTCAATGGAGCAACGGATGTTATTTGCCATATATAGCACAGAAACCCGAGTGCTCTCTTAATAAAAACAATAATTGGGTAGCAAATGCGGCATGTTGCCCATCAGTGCCATCACCACGACCAGCACTAGTGTAGTAGTACTCTTACGACTGTTGTTGTCACTGCCTCAAGACTTGTCTATGTGTGTGTATATATAGCCACAACGAACAGGCAATTAATTAATGACATGATTTTATATATTTTGGTCACGGAATCACTTGAGTTTTAAGTGCATGCATGCAGAAGCTAGCTAGAGGTTATATCAATAGGGCATTTTGCTGATCAACTAGATCTCCCACTCATTCATTCGCATCCCGTGCACTATCTCTGCACAAATCTCATTCATGTCACTTCTACTTTAAAGTACTGCAAAAGCAAATATGCATGAATCACGGATTGAAATCTTTTTCAGGGTAGGATCGAGGAACAACATTAATTGGTCTCGTGCGGAGGATTGGTACTGCTTTTATAATATTAGCTGTAGATTTGGTGTGACAGCAAACTTGATGGTTGTTTATATCATTCTGATTGGTGAGATCAGGGAAAGGAAATTAAAGCTGGCGAGTATATATATGTGGACCTGATCATAGGGAGGTGCATCCATGCCAAAAGCTCAGCCCCAATCAGTACTGGGACTATATATGTCACGTCTATCAAATAAGTTTGGACTACACAAAATTAGTAGTAGTACTGACCTGCTACTGTTCATGGTGAGTTTGTGCGTATACACGAATAATTTCGGTCCAAAATTACGTACGTCTAAAAATGAGTTTAATTATCTCCAAGCTTAGCTTAATGGGCTGCATAAAGTGGTGATCTACTACTTATTTAATCAGGACAGTTATAAATGAAATATCTATTATATATATAAATGCAAGGAACAGTATTTTATTTGACACTTTTTTATTTCAATTTTATCCCTACTTATAACTTTTCTCTCCACTTTCAATTTTCCACTTTTGTGCCTCTATAGTTATCCCTGCTTTTTTATTTATTACCTCTTTGCCCTCAGTTTTATTATTTCTGACAATTTTGCCCCTAATTTTGTATATATTTTCCCATTCTATCCTTCACCTCTGTTACGTTCTGATCTATTTTAATTTTTCCAGTTGTGACCATATATTCTATTCAATTCTTTATGGTTTTGCCCTTTCATTTTTCTTTTTTAACTATTTTAAGCGTTGGTTCCCTTTTTAAGCTTGTGTTTTGATTGCATATTTACAATTTTGCCCACTTATTTTGACGTTTTCTTTTTCACTGCTTCTACCAAATGACTATATCTGTAAAATCATTTATTTGTCATAAAAAATGATTTTATCCTCTGGCATGTTTATCCTAGATTGTAACTGCAACTTACTATAAAAGTTTTCGCTTTCTTCAATTTATACAGTTCATTTCTCCATTTTCTTCTTATTAAATCCTTTTTATTTTCACTGCGTTTTCTTTCACCGCCTCCACTGAATGCATAGATCTGTAAATTAAAAAAAAAAAATTCACGATTTTATTTACCACTTGGTATAAAAGTTTATTTGTCTCTTCATATAAAAGTTATTATCTTGTTCAATTAATACTACTTGCTATCTCATTCGGGTTTTGCTACACAACCTCCCAACACCCCAACATCCCACCTTTTTTTAATTTTTTAATATTTTTTAATATTTTTTTTGAATTTATTCTTTTTAAATTAATTTAATTATTTTATTCATTATTTATATATTAAATATTTGATAAAAAAATAAAATAATAAAAATTAAAAAAAAGGTGTGATGTTGGGAGGTTGTGTAGATTTTTTTCATCTCATAAAATCTTAAATCTCCATCCTTTTCATTGTTTCAACTATAAACATTGACAAATCTGCTTCTTTTTTCCTCAGCTTTCGACATCTCCCGGTATGATTTCTTATGAACAAAATACTTCTGATTATGTATTCAGTTATTTGCTTATATGCAGTAGTTAGATGTTAAAAAAAAAAAAAAATTAATACCATGAATTCTTTTTGGATGATTTGCTTACATGCTGTCGTTGTTTCTTACATCTTGTATTATGTATTTGTCTTAGCACATATAAATGATTATTTGTATGCTGAGATTTGAAGAACAAATAAACTAGTCATTATTTTATTATTTAAACAAAAAAATATCCCAATAATAAAGAAAAAAAAGGCGAATAGATTAAATAAAATAACCAAACTTCTTTGAACCCAAGTCTTCCATACAGTGTTAGACCATATCGACCAACATAAATCATAGAAGAACATGTATGTCTAACAAAAAAAATAAAGAGTAGTACCAGGCTGCCAACCAGCACTGACTGCTGGGCGATTGCTGGGCGTGCAACCTAGCACAAATGTTATTGTTTATTTTTTTAATTTTTTTGTTTTCATATTTCTTTTACATATTTAAATATTTTTAAAAAATAAAAAATACATCAATACACTAAAAATCACTTCTTTAATTATGAAGTAAAAAAATTTAAAAAAAAATTAATTGATGAGTGGTCAAATGCAGCAATAAAATTGGAGTGGCACGGTAACTTTATTCTTAATGTTTTACTTAGACAAGTGTGCTATATTATTTTGTTATTATTATTTAATAATTTTTTAATATTTCATTTTTTTTATCTTAATAATAGTAAAGAAAAAGTTTATGAAAATTTTTGAAATAAATTAAGACAATCTGATTTTGATTTTTAAACTAAGAGTTAAACAACCTTTTTGAGGCAATGATGAAATTATAATGTTAAATTTTTTTTATACATATTTAAAAATAACAGTAAGGTGACATATAAATTATGTTAAATTGGGCATGGGCATATGTGCAGCGCACGTTGCCCTTACTAGTCATATATATATATATATATATATATATATATATATATATATATATATATGAGTACTGTTAAATTTACAAAATAATTATACAAAATAATCTCACAAATTAATGTAATTTCATCTGATCTGTTATATCTATTTTATAATAAAAATAATTTTACAATTTGACAAACCATGTCAAGCCACATCAATTTGTGCGATTGTTTTTATATAATCCCTTTATTGCTAAAGTATTTCTCTATATATATATAAATATATTGCAATCTAACGTACCATGTCAAGTTACGTCAATTTATAAAATTGATTTTATGTAATTTTTTTATAGCTAGAGTATTTCCTTATATATATATATATATATATATATATATATATACGGCTAGCTGCTAGCATATATGCATATGAAAAAGTATATCTGCACCCGGGAAGGGCAATTGCCATTCCTCCACGCGTACAAATGAAATGGTGCGTTTCATGTACACCAGTTCTCCCTCCCTTTCCTCTATCATAGACAGAGTAACAATCTACCAAATCGTGCCAATGGCAGACTCTCTCGCTCTTGATGTGACTCTCATGGCAACCTCCACAAAACAAGTAGGTAAAATTCGCCAAATCGTGTGGCTCAACAAGTCATGCTGCGGCAGAAGCACATGAACCCTCGGCGCCAGACCAATTCATGTCCCTCTTCCTATTCTAATTCCGGTCAGTGCATCCCGCCCGTTTTTATCACGCTTTATGTAGGTCAGGAACGCAAATGCTTTCTGATTCTCACTCAATTCCTGAACCTACTCGTGTTTGTAGGTCTAGTGAAGAAAGCCGAGGAAGAGTTTGGATTTTAGAGAACCGGTGGTTTGGTTTTGCCCTGCGAGGTTGGGTTTTTTCGAAAAAATGTTGAAACTTTTGGAGATCGATGAGAATGGATTCCGTGGGCTTGGTTTGGATGATTTCTTGAAGCTGGTTTTGGAAATAGGTTCTGAATCTTGCAATGAAGCAACATCAAGTTCATTTCACATGGCCACTCCCTTGCTACAAAAAGCAAGGGTCTAACACTGCTTGTTTCTTAATTGCTTGCTTTTATTTTTTTTTTCTTTTTATTTTTCTCTTGTTATTAAATTATATATGATGGTAGAGAATTTGATGCTCTCCTGTTACTTTTGGAGGTTATTGTTTGGAGCCATCCTTGAGTCCATCGTTTAGTTTTAATGTGATATCTCGTTTTTACGTGTATTTTCACTGAAAGAATATTTTACTTTAATTAAATATTAGTTCTTTTATTTTAATTTATTGTATTTTAATTGGTTTTATTTATTATATTTTAGCTTGATGTGGTGTTTAAATTATTTTAGTTGTTTTATAGTTTTTAAAATTGTTTTTATCGAATCAGTTTTTGGATTCCGGAGGTGAGGATTGGACCTCATTTTTTTCCTCATCTTTTCTTTTTCTTTTTTCTTTTTCTTTTTCTCTTTTCCTTTTCTTTTTCTTTTCCTTCTTTTCTTTTTTCTTCTTTTTTTCTTTCTTCTTTCCGGTTCTCTTCTGCGAGACGTACGTGCTCTCTCTCTCCTCTGTCGCCTTTTGCCTTCTCAGCCCAGACCACCGTCGTCTGGCCACCGTGGCCTACATCACCCACCCAGTTCTCTTCCCCACCGACCGGTGAACCTCCCCACCAAGTTTCATCTCCATCCAAGCCGTCGTTTGCCGCCGAAAGCCCCTCCAAGCCGCATGATTTTTGTGCATTTTCGCCGTCGTCGTTCCACATCCGACCACCATCTCTTCACCATTTCATTAGGGGTGCTACCCGCACCATACGGTGCGGGGTAGACCCCCCCCCCCCGCATGGGGCGGATGGGGTAAATCACCCTCGTCCCCCGCCCCCGGTGTGCGGGGGCGGGGTACCCCGTCCCGCATGACGGGGTACGGGGTGGGGGGGCAATCCATCCGGCCCCCCGAATCTTCATCTTAGTTCCTACCTCCTATTTCGAAAAGTCCGAAGAGAATTTATTCTCGGCAAACGGATCTAAGATGAAGATTCGCTATGAGTTGAACACAGCTCATATTTGCCAGGACAATGTCTGCTTTAAGATTCCTTCTGTGCTTGTTAAGAATTTGACTCATGATGTTATTCTTGGTATGCCCTTTCTTAACATGATTTATCCATTCCTTTCTGAAGCCGATGGGATCACCACTGACCCCTTTGGACAGAAAGTTAAGTTTAAATTTGCTTCTAAGTTTGAACGTGATACTGCTAGAAGATCTGTGTTTCTGCTCTCTGCAAAAAGAAAACATTTAGATTTTCTTAAACAAGAAATTAGATTCAAACGTGTTTCTGATAATTTGAATGATTCCTTGCTTAGATCTAAAATCGAAGATTTTCAAAAAACTTTGATTTATGAAGTCTGCTCGGAACTTCCTAATGCTTTCTGGCATAGGAAGAAACATGTTGTTTCTTTACCTTATGTTAAAGATTTCTCTGAAAACTTAATTCCAACCAAAGCAAGACCTATTCAAATGAATAGAGAAACTTTGGAGTTTTGCAAAAATGAAATCCAGGATCTTCTTGCTAAAAATATCATCAGGCATAGTAAGTCACCCTGGTCATGTGCAGCTTTTTATGTTAAGAAAAATGCTGAGATTGAGCGAGGTACACCCCGTTTAGTCATTAATTACAAACCTTTGAACAAGGTGTTAGAGTGGATTAGGTATCCCATTCCTAACAAGAATGACTTGGTTCATAGATTGAGTGATGCAATTATTTTCTCCAAGTTTGACCTTAAGTCTGGATTTTGGCAAATCCAAATTAGGGAGTCTGACCGGTACAAGACTGCTTTCACTACTCCATTCGGTCACTATGAGTGGAACGTCATGCCATTTGGGCTGAAGAATGCTCCTAGTGAATTCCAAAATATTATGAATGATATTTTCCTATCATTCACTGATTTCACCATCGTCTACATAGATGATGTTCTTGTTTTCTCCAAATCTATTGATGAACACTGGAAACATCTCAGAATGTTTCTTGAGATCATCAAAAGAAATGGACTTGTTGTTTCTGCGAAAAAGATTAAGCTATTTCAAACCAAGATCAGATTCCTTGGTTATGACATCTTTGAAGGCAAAATCAGGCCCATCCAAAGAGCCATTGAATTTGCTGACAAATTTCCTGATGTCATTCTTGATAAAAACCAACTTCAAAGATTTCTTGGTTCTTTAAATTACATTTCAGATTTCTACAAGGATATGAGAAAACAATGTCGCCCTCTCTTTGCGAGATTGCGTTCTAATCCTTCTCCGTGGACTGATGTTCACACCAACGTAGTCAAACAAATCAAGACACATGTCAAAACTCTTCCATGTCTTGGGATTCCTACTTCAAATAGCTTCAAAATTGTCGAGACTGACGCCTCAGACGCAGGCTATGGCGGCATCCTGAAACAAGTTGTTTCACCAGGTTCTTCTGAACAGATTGTTCGTTTCCATTCCGGAACCTGGAACCATGCACAGCATAATTATAGTACTATTAAAAAAGAAATTTTGTCAGTAGTACTATGTGTTTCTAAATTTCAAAGTGATTTGCTTAATCAGCATTTTCTTTTACGCATTGATTGCAAAACTGCTAAAACTGTTTTAGAACAAGATGTTAAAAACATTGCATCAAAACAGATTTTTGCACGATGACAAGCTATTTTAAGTGTTTTTGATTATGATATTGAATTTATCAAAGGTTCTGATAATTCGATCCCTGATTTTCTTACCCGTGAATTCTTGCAGAAAACATGAGTAAGAAGAAGAAACCGGTTTCACCGATTACTTCACCACCTCCCAGACCAGTCTTACCAATGCTTATGCCTCCAGCATCTGCATCAACCATAGCTTCCTCCCCACTGGAGATAGCCAATAGATTTACCAGTCTAGGACAAGTTCCTAGGCCAATTCCTCCCAGTTCATTTGCTTCTACCTTAGTCACTCCATACGATGCGTATGCGAGTCCCTTAGCTACGATAAACCCCAGATTTCCCTCTGCCAACAAGGCAGAATATTTCTTAAAAGCTTGGTTTCAGAATCTGTTTTACATTGAGAAATCAGTAAAAACAGATCTCTTCCAGATTGCTTCTGATTATTTTCCCCGAGGTTTCCATTGGATCCCTGAGGATCTAAACAAAAACCTCAGCTACTATCTTGGAATTTTGGTTGGCACCGGTTCCATTTCAGTTAAACCCATTTACTGCAAAGTTGATCCTGCAAGGGTCATCTTTCACAACTGTTTTATCATTTCAGTCATAACCGAAGAAGAATGGGAAACCCACCCATCTACCTTCAAAACAATCAAGGATTTTAATGCTCAGTATAATTATTATGATTATATTGAAGCTTGGTTAAGATTTCCTTTGTTTCAAACACCAGCTATGCAGCACTCTTGGTTTTTCAATTTCAACAAGAACTGCAAGCAATCATTTCCTTTGTGGTTTCAAAAATGGTGGCATTTCTTTGGCCCCATTGATGATTTGTTTCCTGATAGTCTTCAGAAGGCTATTAAACATTTTACTGTTTCCAGTGTATCAAAAATGAAAGGACGAGACATCTTGCTCCCACCCTTACTCCATTTCTGTGCCAAATACAAAACTCCTTGGATTTGTAGATGGCAATACACTAAAAAAGATTACATGTTAATTCGACAATATTTTGTCAAGTGGTGGGATAAATTTCCTCACACTAACGATATTGTCTCAAGAATTTCAGCTGATTTTCCCCTTGTTGTTCCTAACCTCAAGGATAAACAACAATTCCCTTCCCCCACCCCAAATCAAGCTTTGATTACATATCCAACCATTCCAGGTTCAAGTGATCAAGCTTCAGGTTCAGGGTCAAAGAATTCTTCATCAAAACAGAAGAAAAAGTCACCTTCCGGCAAAAAGAAGAATTCTACAGCTTCATCCTCTTCTCCAAAACAGAAGAAGCAGGATTTACTTTTACAACTTGAACTGTTGAAGAAGTCCATTGAACAGACCTCCAACAGTGAAGGTTTGGATAAAGAGTCAGAAGCTTCGTCAACAGAGTCGACGGCCTCTGATCCATACAGCAACATTTTTGGACATGACTCGGAACACTATCCCCCTAGGCTGGGAGATAATTAAATCATGCCCAAACGGCTGCCCTCTTCTCAACCCCGGAGTTTCAACTTTTTGGGGGTGGAAAGATGGTTCAACCATTACAAACGGACAGCACATTGAAGACAGAAATGCTTTCGGTGCTTTAGTCATTTCAGTTTGCTTCAATCATTACAAACGGACAGCACATTGAAGACAGAAATGCTTTCGGTGCTTTAGTCATTTCAGTTTGCTTTCGGCACGATCAGACAGCACATTGAGACAAAGATGCTTTCGGTGCTTGGAGTGCAGGAAAGAATATTGCACTTTCGGTGAAAGAAGACAAGACCACTTTCGACGAGTGCATGCTTTCTGAAAAGTGAATAGTAAAAAAAGTCACTGTTCACTTTTACTGTTCATCCCGTGATTTATGGGATCCTTTGATTGTAAAAGAGCTTCCTTCATCTATAAAAGGGCTCTTCATTTTATTGGAAAAAACAGAACTTTCTAGCCGAACTCACCTTCAGCAAGAACTGCTTCCCATACAAGCCAAATTCACCTTCCTTCTCTTCTTCTCTTTATTTTAAGTTTGTGTAAGTTTGTTTAAATATCTACTTTCAATTAATAATATTTGAAAGTTTTAGTTTCATTATTTCTTTATTTTTCATATCAAGCATATCATGCATCGGTAATCTACTACGACTCCAAAGATATCTGTTCATATTTAAATTCTTGTCATTTATCTTCAAACTCTGTTATTTCATTTTCCTTCTATCATACACTTGATTCCGCTTTTATGGTACCAGAGTGGCCAAAAATCTGTTTGAAACAGATTTTTGGCCACTCACGGCATCTGTTTCTTTGGCCCCAAGATACTAGCCTTGAGCCAAGGGGCCAAAGAAATGCCAAAAGTTGTAAAAAAATCTATGGTATAAAGAAATTATGGTATAAAGACCTTAAATGTGCATATTTTCGTTACTATGGTATAAAGACCCTAATTTAATTAGGGTTCCAATCCGAAACCCTAACCCCTAAATTGATTTAGGGGTTTCAATCATCAAACCCCTAAATCAATTTAGGGGTCCGAAGTTCAATGAAATTTACAAAAAAAAAAAAAAAATAATCCATTCAATCCAAACAATCACACAATCCATTGAATCCACAGCACACAATCCAACAAATCTCATCCTCCATCTCCGATTCAACCTCATCCTACCTCCAATCTCCGATCAAAACTAAATAAAAAATAAAAACTCAACGGAGAAAATCAAAAGAGAAGGAGAAATGTTACCGTGCGGCGTGCGTCCGGCGTCGTGCGTCGTGCGAGAGAGAGGGAGGATGGAATACGTGCGGCGGCCGGACTGGTTGCCGATGGGAGGAGGGAACACCGAACACGGGGGTTTTAGCAAAAGGGATTAGGCCGAAGGGGGAGGAAGGAACTCGGGAGGGGAGGGGAGGGGAGGGGAATCAGGGGATCGGGGGGGGGGGGGGTGGGGTTATGGGTTAGGGTTATTGAAACGGCGCCGTTTTGTGATTAACAAAACGGCACCGTTTCAATTAGTGGGTTAATAATAAAACCCACTAATTGAAACGGCGCCGTTTTGTCCACCACAAAACGACGCCGTTTCTCTTAGATATCCGGTTATATAAATATATATATATATATATAATATAATATATTATATATTATATATATAACGGTGCGGGGCGGGGGAAACACGGCTCGGGGGGGTCCGTTTCCGTCCCCCGCCTCCGCTGGGGGTTGCCAAACGGGCCGGGGGCCCCCGCCCTGGCCCTAACTGTACGGGGCGCCCCGCCCCGCCCTATACTGGGGCGGGGCGAACGGGGCGGGGCAGCGGGTTCCGGGGCCCCGCTGCCCATCCCTACATTTCATCACCTACCTCTTACCGTCCTAAACCACCCATTTTTTGCCCCGATCGGTTGCCGGAGTAGCTCCCACGAGCTCAACTCCGTTTTGCCATTTTTTCGCTTCCACCGCCACCCACAGCCAAATCTCACTTCCATTAGCTTCATAAACATTTTTAGGCCATTTTCTATCAATTTCAAGTCTTGATTTGACCCCGTTCGAAAGTGGATATTTTACAACCCATGGCCACAGTGTATTTTACACTGTTACGTTACTTTTTCTCCGCCGTTTGCAGCTCCTTGATCCTTCAAAAATTATCATATAGCACTGTAAGTATTTTTCAAACTCTATTTTAGATTTAAATATATTTTTACTTTTACAATAAATTCATTGACTGATTGGTTAATTCCGGACTGAGTCCGAAGAGTCGGAGGTCGGATGGATTGAGGATGGAGTTATTTGTTATTGTTGATTTTGTTATTTGTTGGAGGGATTGTGTCTTGAGGTGTGCATTGCATGGTGCATTCATGTGCATTTATTAAATTGAGAAAAACTAGTTTTATTTGTTTAAATAGATTTTCGGGTGCGTGTATATCACGACCCCAAGTCGAGATGGAGTATTATCTCGGTGGAGCTCCTCTAGTCACTCGGGAGTATAATATACTGAGTGACGTCCACTGAGTTGTCGCTGGGCGACAATGGGAGCAGGCGGAATGGTGACGCTCTCGTACCGACTCCGTGGCCCTTTGCTAGCGAGGACTAGAGGATGCTTGGCTACGGACGCACGAGGGGCAGAACTGGGCATCACTCGTTACGAAGTCACACGCATGATCGTTACCCGTGGTGTGGGAGTCAGGGTGTGCGGATGACCCCTAGGGGCGGTCATGGTGCATTCGGATTAATTGGATATTGAAATGAATTTAGATTTGGGCCAAATGAGACTTTTGGCCTGAGTTGGAAGGTGATGTGTTTTTGGAGCCAAATGAGATTTTTGGCGTGCGTGGAAAAAAAATATGAATTTATAGAATATGTGCATTTGGTATTCTTTCATTCATATTGTTGAATTTAATATGTTTTTATCTTGTAGCGTTTGGATCTTTACTTACCTGCTACACCATTTTGGTACCGTAGACTTTGATGCAGATGTGGAGGAAGAGGAGGAGGCTGAACCTGAGGAGGCAGCTCCGCTAGAGTTTTGACTTGAGGTATTTCATGTTTAAAATTTATCTCTATCAGTTTTTATGGCTTGTAATGTATTTTGAAACGATATTTAAGACTTGTAATCTTTTATTATGTATGTTTTGAACGAGTTTGTATTAAACAAAAATTCTGATACTTAGTTATAAAACTTTTATTATCCGCTGCGTATTTTTATTGCACACTTGTCGCATGTACACACACTTGGCACTTGGCGATAGGGTGGTAACCCGTGTTGTCATCATCCCGACGTTTCAATTTCCACGTGTCCGTACGTGAGAGTTGGGAGCGTCACATTTAATGGCAATCTATATAGGTTTCAATGAGATGAATGTTGAACTTTTTCTTGGTGATTTTTACGTTCTTTTCAATGATTTTTAGGGCATCAAAACAATATTATGTTGATATTATGAAAAATGAAAACTTTTTTTTAGGTTATTTGAAAATGTACAAACGAAATGGCAAGGGAATAAAAAATGTAACTTTGACATTTATTGTATTCCTTAATTTTTTTAGGCATAGGAAATGTCGAGAAAAGGAAAATGTTTAGAAATTGAAGAACCAACCTTGGGCAATTCAACCCAAACAAAGTTCTGAGGTGCATTCACATGGGTTCGTTGTGCGTGCAAGTCCGATGTTGCTTCCATGAGTATATCCCGCTTAAACCCAAGGCGATAACCACCGGCGCTGAAAATAACAGATGCAGATCTATATATAGCCTAGGTCTATTGCTGACAACACACTCTTTCTCTCAGGAAAAGATTTTCTTCAGCTGGATTTGAAACACTAGATACTGTTCTTCTTTTCTTCTTGGGCGCAAATTCGCTAGGTTTCGTTTAATTTTGTTTTTTTTTTTTAAATATATTGACTGACGTGTCAACCAGTTCCTCCAAAAATACCCAACGCCAGGTACTGTAGCAGTTTTGTATGCATATATATATGATTCTTCTTTTTCTTCTTAAATCTCAGCACTTAAATATGCATGATATCCAACTTTTCCTTAAGGCAGTCCAGAATCGATATAACTACTTGCTAGCTTCAGGATCATTACATATGAACCGATATTGGCCCATGAAATATGACAAAAATGCATCCTTACCCTGCATTTCTCCTATGCAAATTCGAGATTTTCCTTGAATTAATTACGCTACAAAGTACGTACTACAATATATAGGCAACCAATTAAAAGATCAGAACACATGATGATTCATGAAGAGACGCAGGAAGTCGTAGTCAACACAAAGGGTGGTGGGAGGGGACAAGACCCATATCATCTTCTTATCAAATAACATGGAAATAATCCCTAGACAACCAACAGCAATGACATTATTGTCAAATTTTGGATACATTATCCGAAACATATACGAGAATAATAATAATAATGATAATAATGATAATAATAATACCCGTCACGTAGTGCATGTGCTAGGTTCCATCATCCACATGATGCATGCCTATGCTCGCTCGTATCACATGTGCTGCATATACACTCTGCTCCCATGCATATTACAAAATACCGACAACAGGATTAATGTACATACATGATTGTCCTTCTCCGTACGTACTTTCCCTTTTGAAGTATTGTACGCTAGCTAGCTGTATTGCTGCGTAAGTTTGAATGAAGTAGACCAAGAGAAATACAGTTAAGATTTTGCATGGATTGAGGCCAGGCCAGGCGCCTCAGTTTAATTCTAATTTACTACTCGGATTGTATTTACATAAATAATTCAAAAAATAATGATAATTAGCCAACTAAGATGTCCCAACGGTCTCTTATCACTTATATATTGGGGTGGCGAAACTAACGTACAACAGAAATCCTTATAAGATGATTGAGTATTTAGTTCTATCTCTGAGCGTGATGGCCTCACTGTGGCATATTTAGTTTAAGATATAATTACTGATCTTTAGTGGAGCATCCCGTCACCGCAACTCTATTTATAAGGTACCAGCATGGCAAAGGTTTCCAAGACTTTAGTTCACAGGTTTTACTAAGACAAGCCAATTTGTACCTGTGATCTCAAGCTACCTCCTTAGTGGTCCGTGAACGTTCATTTGAATATATTGTTTTGATGTTTGTCTTATTATTTATTTGTCATTTTTCCTTTTAATTTATTTGCTAATAAGGCACATAATTAGATTATTAGTGGAAGATTCATATAATATTGCCACATCACTCTATTAATTATAATTAAAGCTTAGTTTTTAATTTAGTAACAATATTCCTTAATAGCCATCTTATCGCAAAAAAAATCCACGATCAACTCCTTTTATTTTTCTTAAATATTTTCGTCTCTTTTCAATTTTAGAATAAGTAATTAATTTCCTTTTTTAACAAAATCCAATGGAAAAGCTGCCATTTCTCGTAAGACCTGAAAAAAGGCATAAACCATTAGAATCCATTTTGAGCAAGGAAAATCAACAACCTAAAATGAAGAGATTGCAAAACCATACAAGCATAGAAACAATAGTACTAAAACTTGCAGATTTTGCAATAATATAGAAATTGACTGACTATATATGATCGCCCTCGTTTGATTGAGAAAGGATAGAATCGAATTGACTAGGTAACTACATAATATAAGAGTGGACCCCATGGAATATCAAATGTCTAGGAATGGGTGGACAGTTTTGTGACCATGTCACCCCTCAAAATATTAATCCAATTAATTAAATCCCTTTTCTTTATTTATCACTCCCCCACATCACATGACCCTATACTATTTACCTTTTTTTTCTTTTAAAAATATATATATATATATATATATATATATTTAATTGGCTCTCTTTCTTACTCGATCTCTCCCCTCATGTTGGGGCCATGAATATTATTTAACGCACTTCCAGGTAGATGGTACGTACAGCAGACGATTTATGATTGAATTGAGTTACCTAAAATGCAAAAAATCCAACTCGATATTATGGGCACTGAAACCCATGCTCTTCCCTCTGCCCGATTTCGTTTGTTTCCTTCCATCACCCCAGCGTTTGGTCCTTTCATTCATGATTAAAGCATCCTCGTGAGCTATGATTGTTAAACAGCCTTAAAGCAGCATTTTCCATTACTATTTTCTGTTTCCTTTTTCTTCCTTCTTTTATAAGTAACATTTACAGATGTGTAAAAAAAAAAAAAAACATTATACCTCGGAGGAAGGAATTATTTGATTGGGAACTTGTCAAAATTCTTCCAAATAAGCAAATTCAAATACGGGTTTGAAGTCTACAACGAAATGAACCTTTTTCTTCCCCCCTCCCCCAATTTTTTTATTTTCTTATTATATATTTTTTTTTCTCTTGGCTAAAAAAAAAACTAGGAGTTCAAAGTAGTAAAAATTAAATTAACCACTTTAGATCAAATGTCTAAAATCAGGCCCACTATGATGATGGATCAAGTAATCATCACCACCGTTGGGTACACCAAAAATTGAACTTCGGCTAAAAAACTGTTGGTGCTGAGCTCTTTGTAACTCTTTCTGCCTCCTCAATTCCAATACCTTCCGATGCGAATTGGAGTGCTTTGCCGAAATAAATGTTGGACTGGCGGCGGGCCGATACTCCGGCACTAATCGACCCGATTTGTAGCGGACTCCACAAGCGTTACAGAGGGTTTTGGGGCCCATGGGCCCAGTCCGCCACTGCGGGGTCTTTTCAGACGCACAGTGTAGACACTTGCGTCCCGAATAGAAGTCCGAGTCGTTTTGTTTGTTGCTCTCCTTTTTAGACGGCGTCGTCTTGGGAGGTGGGGAATCTAGGGATGGTGGTTTTTGGTTTGGCGTGTCAAGTTCGGATGGGTTGGCGAGGTGGAGAAGGCGCGTGGACCAGTCACAAGGGGGTGCGCGTGAGCGCTTGCTTCGCGCCTTACCGGGGAGTGGAGTTTCGGGCTGGAAAAAGGGGGCGGTTCGGGGAGGAAGCGTTTCGGAGGTGGAGGAAGCTTCGGGGGTCTGAGGTTTCGTGGTGATGGTAGTGAGACCTGAAAGGAAGTGGAAGGCTTGGAGGTCTTGTTGGGCAGAGAATGAGTCCTCCACAAAGTTCGATAGCCATTCCAGCTCTGCCAACTCGTCGTGCTGTAATAATACAAAAAGCAACCAAAACCGAAATTAATATCCATTATAAGAATAACAAACTTGATTCGTACATGAACAATCTGATGCACTTCACGCACAAAATTACCGAATTTTGCTTGAACGAGAATGCAATACAGACCAAATTCACAGAATGATCATGGAAATAAAAATGGAAGAAATGATGACTATGGCTGTTCTGTGTATTTACGGAAATTTTCTAGAACAATGCACCATTGCAACTACTTTTTTTTTTTTTATCTTTTTTTGTTAAACGAATATTACCAGGAAATCATTTTGCAGAATAATGCTGTAATTTATTCGGATAAAACGACCCTCTCGGTATGATTAATAATAATAGAACTTTTTTAAAATAATAGAAATTCCACTTTGGAAACGCATTCTTGACCTTTGGAAACTGAATACTAGAACCGCAACGATGGCAAAGCAACAAATTATGAATAAATTAATATGAAGTTTCAGAAAATTATTTTGAGTTTAGCAGAACAATCTGCGGGAAAATAGTGGAGTTAACTCTGATCAATTTGGTTGAAAGCTTAAGCACGTGAACTAAAAAACGGAAGAGCGCTAGGACTGTTAGAATAATTCAATTTTGTTCTACTACGTGACGCGATGAATTACCGGAACGCAGAGTTCGCTGGAGAACTGAGAATCGCCAAAACTCCGGGAGCTAATGTTGCCGAAGAACTGAGGTCCATTAGCTGAATTGCAGCTGTCGACAGCGGTTACGATGGAAGAATCGTTAGAATTTCCAGCGACATTGTCAAAGAGACCGTCGGTCATCACGGCGTCTTCGTTGGAAAAGTCCAGGAGGTCGTCAACGGTGAAGGGGTCTCCTGGCTTCTGTTTTTCCGACGACAATGGGGAGGCTCCCGCGCTGAAGCAGCCTCCCATAAATAGCTCTGGCACTTCCATCGCTGTAAGTATTTGTATGAGAGAGAGAGAGAGAGAGAGAGAGAGAGAGAGAGAGAGAGAGAGAGAGAGAGAGAGAGAGAGATATTTGTGTCTGAGAGGTCGTGTCTGAGAAAGCGAGAACTCAGGTGGTGGGGTTTTGAGGAGGAAAGAGAGGGGTATGAGTGTAAATTCGATAAAATTGGAGCATCTTCTTACATGCAGCTGCAGAGAAGTACGAATTAAATAAATAATGGAGAGGTGACTTGCAGGGTCTGTAAAGTTATTATTATTATTAATTAAATCAATTTAACTGTTTTTTTCTCATGAAAAACTATATATATATACTTCCAAACTAAATTATTTGAATTACCATGCATACTTATACTTTTTATGAATTTATTGGCAATGACGTCTGTCCTCTGCATTTTATACACCTATTTAGATTTGATTCCAAAGGGTGTTCAAATAATTAGGACAGAATCATAGAACGGTCCGGTTTCATTTTTTATATGCTAATGTTTTTAATAAGAAAGAACTTTAGAGGTTTTTTATTTATATATCTTAGATTATTAAGATTTTCATCCTACTGATTTTCTTTAATCTTAATTAATTAGTTAAGATTAAAGAAAGAACGTATGAATGTTCAATATTTACCCCTTAAGAATCGACCTCCTGCATGCAGGTTTTGTCGCTGTGACTCCTCCAATAATGTCCAGCATTACAGCCGGATTCCTCTGCTCCTATTTATTTATTTTAATTTTTGGCTCGGGGCCTGTGCTTTCTCATTATTAAAAAATATCTCCGTCTGAAATTTCTATATTTGAAGCCTAATTAATCCTACTTTCTACCCCTATTGCCCCATCATTACCTCTTATTATATTGGCCACCCACGTTTAAGCACGATGTTTACAGCTCAACTAAATCAGAAAAAGAACGGGCATGATGTTATCCACGTGGCTGCATCCCATGATTTTCACTTTTTATCCTTACCTACGGAGTAGAATCTATTTTTTAAATAAAAAAAGGCCAACGTAAATCGTTATTTAGTCACACCGATCCCCATGTAAAATTAACACTTCTAATAATTGATTACAGTTAACTGTGACCGTGAAATTCTTTGCAATATGGTAAATTCGCTTAAATCATTTATTTCTCCTTTTGTTTTTCCTCTTTTAGTTTACTTTATTTGCTTTAAAATTAATATTCTATTTTATTTTTTATTTTTTTGGGCGGAAGGAGGAGTCCAAGACCACGTGACAAAGCTGGAGGTGGTGTCAGCGATGCATGTGAGATTTCTTCAATGTTCGGTACAAATGCAAACCCATTATTGCCCATTGGGCTTGTCAATTCCACGTGGCACGAATCCATTGACCGTTTGGCCACTTTCCTTTTGTGCCCCCTCACACGTGCGTGACGTGCGTCGTGCCCAGCATGTCTAAAACCAACGTGATAGCACGTGCAAGCGAAGTTAGGAGGATGGCACCCAACCTTCTTAAAAAATAAATAAATAACTCTTAACTCACCTTATATTTATTTTGGGCCACGGATCGAGTCCATGATGGAATTGGACAAATCCATGCAACTTCATATTCCAAGATCACGCACGTGCAGGTTTTTCCTCCGTGTTTGAGGATCGAATTTCCCATTATTTGCGATGAATTAATGTAATTATTATTCAAAGAAATAATAAACAAAAAAAGGGTCACTTAAAACGGCACCATCTTTAAAGAGTGTGAGTGAAGATCAAATATTTGGTCCTCAAAACCGTTTTTCTATTCTTTTTGTATTCTTTTCAATTTTGCGTAGTGATTGTTATAATAGAGTATTTGTTAAAAACCTTCACTCTATCGTCATATATATCTTTTCCCTTATCTAAATGATATATTTGACTGCTTAAGAGGAGAGACAGAGAGAGAGCTAGTTTCCTAACGACGCTAACGCCTAAAAAATAGTGTGCTAATTGTTGTCAACACATTGGACTGTCATCATAGGTTGAATCATATATTTATATATGATACCAGAAGAACTTATAAGTTATAACTAAAGTGACAAAGGGTGAATGGGGTATTGGGAGTCAGGGTGGTTTTTCTGCCGAATCATATAATTTCTTCTTCTTTTTAAAACAAAAAGATTTTAGGATTCATTCACCTATGGAACCTAAACTACGGGAAAGATTATCACAACAACCCATAACCATGGTCTCCCACTTAAATCACAATTTGATCACAAGAAAAATCAAATTTATGAAATGGGGCTCATGCACACAAGTTCGTCCTTACCACTTGAGATATCCACAGGTGGGTATGCCTAATCATATAAAATATTTTTTTTATAAGTGATCATATAAAATATTAGAATGAATGCTTTTATATATTTATATATTAACCAACAGAAAGTTGCAGTCATCAATATAGATTATGTGAAAACATTGCTTACAAATTGAAAGAAAATTTGAAACCGACATTAGAAATCCACCATTACTAATTTCAACAGAGTTCCCAACAAACTAGAAGCCACGCTTCAATCCTAAGAGCCTAGGCTTTTTTATCAAATGTCACAGTTTGAAACTTTCAACAATGTTTTTTTTTTTTTTCAAATGCATATAAGTAAAACATTGAACAATGCCAACAAAAGTTCTAACATATATCATAATGTAAAGAAACAAAAATACATATTGTATGTAAAAGAAAAATATTGAGAATGGAATCCATTACTTTTGAGTGCATAGGTATCAGAATATAGATTATGGCTCAACTATAGTCACCTATTGCCATTCCCCCATCTACCACCTCCTTCCACAATGTCACATTATTGTTTCCATCAGTCACGACCAATATGTTTCCTGTCAGCGACTAAGAGACCCTCCAAATAGGAGTCTTAAAATCATTCAAAACCTTGCCTTCCCATTGATCCCCCTCCTTAGCCACAGTCCATATGATGACTTTGCCATCCTGTGAGGTGCTTGCAATTGTAGATTATAGAAGTCCCAAGTTGGGTGTCCAAGCGACCTCACGAACCCAATTTATATGCATATGAAGAGCTGGAAAGCAATCCATCTTCCAATTCCCATTATAGAACTTCCACACCTTCACGGTATTATGACAACCACCAAAGCAGAGTTTTTGAACAGGATCAAGCAAGCCGGAACCAACAAGAGCACTAGGCGCCGTTGAGGGAGCCCATGAGACAGAAGTTACACCAACTGGGTGAGCTTGGTCTATCCTTGCGGTGTCCCAACCACCATCTGGTCTTGCAGTGAAAACCGAGATGTTTCCATCAGGGGAACCACATGCTAGACAAAGACCCACTTTATGAGGTGCCCAAGCAATAAAATTGACAAAAGACTTGTGGTCATCAAAGACATGGGCTTGGATCCACTCGTTCTGGTTACCTTCCTTCCATATTGTCACATGCCCATCATAAGAACATAAAACAAGTAAAGATTCGAATTTTGGGTGAGCCCAGACTACTTGCCAAACAGGTCCTTGATGGCCGGTTAAGGTTGCCAGCTGTTGAGAGGTTGTATTACTGACCCCAATAATCTGAATGGAAAGGTCAGACGAGGTCGCAACAACATGCTTACCATAGTAGTCCATAGCAACATCGTGCACCACATCTTGATGACCGGTTTCAATTTTTTGTGAAGGCATTTTTCTGTGATTATCCATTGCTTCAAGAACAAGGGTCACTGGATTTAGTATCTCTATCCATCCTTCAACTGTTTGCAAAATAATCCAAATCCTCATAAAAAATAGATGATCTAAAATTTTTTAACATACCCAATATTTTGCTGCTTCTAATGTACAAGGAAAAAGAAAGGTGAAGTATCTCTATATAAACAAATGAAAATTCAAAAGGTCGATGACTAACTGTTCATGAGCTATCACTTGTTTCTAAGCTACCAAATTATAAACATGCGAAGCTTGCTATCTCATAGTTTCAATTTCTCTTATATTTCCAATATTTTCTCAGCTATAATTAAAAAAATATTTAAAATAGGGTATAATTTGTTAAAACTTTTTTTTTTTTAATGATGGGAAACCACCCCAAGATAGAGCCCTTAGGCCTCACCCATGAAATCTAAACCCCCAGATAGACTAACACATCAACCCACCGCTATAACCTCTCATTTAAATCGCAATTTGATCCCAATGGGAATTGAACCCATGACATGGGACTCAGCACACAAGTTAGCCCTTACCACTTGGACTACCCACAGGTAGGTTGATTTGTTAAAAACTCTTAAATGCATATCTGTTGTATAAAATTTTCCCTTGAGTAGTGATTGTTGTAAAGGGGTATTTGTTGAAAAACCCCACTCCCTCGTCATCTATCTCGTTTCCCTTATTTAAATGATATATTTGATTGCTTAAAAAAATAAAAAACAGCTTTTTTCCTAACAATGCTAAAGCCTAAAAAATAGTGTGTGCTAATTGTTCTCAACACATAGGACAGTCATCATAGGCTGAATCATACCGAAAGCACTTACAAGGTTTAACTAAAGTGACAAAGGGTGAATGGGGGATTGGGAATCAGGGTGGTTTCTCTGTCGAATCATATAATTTCTTCTTCTTCTTTTTAAAAAAATAATAATAATTATGATTCACTAACCCATGGAACCTAAACTACTGGGAAGACTAGCACAACAACCTATCACCATGGTCTCCCACTTAAATTGCAGTTTGATCACATGAAAAATGGAACTTAGGAAATGGGGCTCATGCACACAAGTTCACCCTTACCACTTGAGCTATCCACGAGTAGGTATGCCTAATCATATAAAATATTTTTTTTATATAAGTGATCATATAAAATATTAGAATGATTGTTTTTATGTATTTATATATATATACTAACCAGTAGAAAGCTGCAGTCATCAATATAGATTATGTAAAAACATTGCTGACAAATTGAAAGAAAATTTGAAACCAACATTAGAAATCCACCATTACTAATTTCAAGAGAGTTCCCAACAAACTAGAGGCCACACTTCAATCTTGAGAGCCTAGGGTTTTTTTTTTTATTTATCAAATATCACAGTTTGAAACTTTCAACAATGTTTTTTTTTTCCAAATGCATATAAGTAAAACATTGAACAATGTAGCAAAAGTTCTAACATATATCATAATGTAAAGAAACAAAAATACCTACTACATGTAAGAGAAAAACATTCAGAATGAAATCCACTACTTTTGAGCGCATAGGTATCAGAATATGGATTACGGCACAACTGTAGTCACATGTTGCCATTCCCCATCTACCGCCTCCTTCCACAATGTCACACTGTTGTTTCCATCAGCCACAGCCAATATGTTTCCGGTCAGCGACCAGGAGACCCTCCAGACAGGAGTCTTAGAGCAGGTTTGGTAAATGAGAATTCTCATCTCATCATTACAACTTTCTCAAATCTCTACACAAAATATAATAAACAATTTAATATTTTCAAATCTCAAAACAATAATAATACTAAAAATAATATTTTAAACTTTCATCTCAAATTCAAAATTATCATCTCTACCATTAAATCTCCCTTTAAAATCATTCAAAACCTTGCCTTCCCATTGACCCCCCTCTTTGGCCACAATCCATATGATGACTTTTCCATCCTATGAGGTGCTAGCAATTGTAGATTTTGGAAATTCCAAGTTGGGTGCCCAAGCGACATCATGAACCCAATTTGTATGCATCTGAAGAGCTGGAAAACAATCCATCTTCCAATTCCCATTATAGAGCTTCCACACCTTCACAGTATTATCACAAACACCAGAGTAGAATTTCTAAATAGGATCAAGCAAGCCTGAACCAACAAGAGCACCAGTGCCGTCAAGGGAGCCCATGAGACAGAAGTTACAGCAACTAGGTGAGCTTGGTCTATCCTTGCGGTGTCCCAACCATCATTTGGTCTTGCAATGAAAACAGAGATGTTTCCATTAAAGGAACCACATGCTAAACAAAGACCCACTTCATGAGGTGCCCAAGCAATAGAATTGATAGAAGACATGTGGTCATCAGAGACATGGGCTTGGATCTACTCGTTATGGTTACCTTCCTTCCATATTGTCACACGCCCATCATAAGAACATGAAGCAAGTAAAGACCAGAATTTTGGGTGAGCCTAGGCTACCTGCCAAACAGGTCCTTGACGGCCGGTTAAGGTTGCCAGATGTTGAGAGGTTGTGTATTACTGACCCCAATAATCTTAATGGAATGGTCGGACGAGACCGTGGCAACACGCTTACCTAGTAGTCCATAGCAACATCGTGCACCACATCTTGATGACCAGTTTCAATCTTTTGTGAAAGCATTTTTCTATGATTATCCACTGCTTCAAGAACAAGGGTCACTAGATTTAGTATCTCTATCCATCCTTCAACTGTTTGCAAAATAATCCAAATCCTCATAAAAAATAGATGATCTAAAATTTTTTAACATACCCAATGTTTTGCTAAAACTTTAAAATAAGGTATAATTTGTTAAAACTTTTTTTTTTTTTTAATAACGGGGAACCACCCAAGGCAGAGCCCTTAGGCCTCACCCATAGAATCTAAACTCCCGAAGAGGCTAACACAACAACTCGCCGCCATAACCTCCCATTTAAATCGCAGTTTGATCCCAAGGAGAATTAAACCTGTGACATGGGGCTCATGCACACAAGTTAGCCCTTACCACTTGGACTACGCACCGGTGGGTTAATTTGTTAAAAACTGCTAAATGCAGATTTGATCATCAGGAAAAGAAAAAAAAAGCTATTGTGTTAGATTTTGAATTTCACTAACTGGGATTGGATATAAGCAAGCGGGTGATCACCTTCCGCAAGAAAATGAACCAATACAATTTCAACTATAGGCCAAAAGGGTTTATACAAGTGATCAGCCGAATCGGACCGAAAAACCCTAATAAACTAGTTCCTAGATATTACATACATGTATAGAAATGATTTAAAAGATACAAGAAAATATAAGCACACCTTGTGAAAACAATGATAGTGTGGACGAAACACTGCGTTACGCCGATCAAGGCAAATTGCTCCAATTTGCTGCTGGTGTCAATGAGTAAAGAAAGGAGAGAAGGGAAACGCTATTCGGTGGAAAGAAATGCTAGTGCCCCTAGAGAATGGAAAGTATGAAAATTCAAAAATTGCCTAATTGATGAGGCCCAATGTCATGGATTTCTCTAAGATTTGGGCCTAGCGGAGACGGATGGAGAAATACTCTCTGTGTTTAAGAAAAGAAAATTTTATACACCACACTCACATCATACTTTTATTTCATTAAGTAAGATGTGACATATTTATTACTATTGAATGATCATTTATTATAATTATATACTTCTTTAGCATCCAATAGTGATGAATGTATCGCATTTTACTTAATGAGATGAAAGTAAGATGAGAGTGTGATATATAGCATTATTATTTTATTATTATTTTTTAAGTATTTTTTTAACATCCTTAATCAATAGAAAAATTAAAAAATTATACAACTTTACTAATAGTCACTTTGTTAACTATTAAATAACAAAAATTAAAAAAATAAAAGAATTAGTAAAAAAGTAATAGGAGGATCATAAGACTATCATTATTCTTAAAAAAAGACACGATATTTTCATATTTTAAAATAACAAAACATAATTATATTAGTGATTAATTCTATTTTCAAGTAGGTGGTTAGAGCATGATATACATATCACTTAAATATTAATTTTTAATTTTTAAAATTTAGAATTTATTTTTGAAATTAAATGATGTCATATAAAAATTTTAGTATGTGTTATATACACTAACTTAAAAATATAATTTTTATTTATTTATTAACAATATGACATGTCCGCTTTTCAAAACTATTTGAGTTACAATACCACACAAAGGAATTCTAAACGAAGCAAAAAAAAAACCCCATACAAGTATGGCGTGGATGATATGGCGGATAAAGTGATATATATTACACATTTTAATCTCTTCAATCTCATTAAATAGATATGGCAATCAGTATTTGTAACTCACTTCAACCGCCATAACCTCCCTAGATCTAACACAATAGTTTGATCTCAAGGAGAATTGAACCTATGACATGGGGGTCATGTACACAAGTTAGCCCTTACCACTTGGATTACTCACGGGTGGGTTAATTTGTTAAAAACTCCTAAATGCATATCTAATAATAATAAAAAAAAAAACTATTGTGTTAGATCTCAGATTTCACTAACTGGGATTGGATATAAGCAAGCGAGAGATCTCCTTCCGCAAGAATACGAACCAATGCAATTTCAACCATAGGCCAAAAGGCTTTATACAAGTGATTGGCCGAATCGGACCAAAAAACCCTAATAAACTAGTTCATAGATATTACATACATGGATAGAAATGATTTAAGAGATACGAGAGAATATAAGGACACCTCACGAAACTTTTTATTACCTATTTATTTTTTCATATATGGGAAATTCGAAACTTTTTATCATATATATGGGATTGGAAAAATAAAAGAGAGGATGCGTGAAGCACCGAAAAAGATGGTGTTTTTAACCGTTGAAAGTCTTTTTATTGTTTTATGTTGTACAGTAATTATAGTGGTTGAAAAATCATAAAACTTTATATTATGCATTTTGCATAAACAAATAAAACATGTCTTAAAATTTAGATGAGATACAGGGCATCCAAACCAGGCCTTAGTTCCACGATTTCATTATATTGATATGACCTTTTATTAATATAGTATAATAAAAATGAAATGCGAGTGTAATAATTGAGTCTTACATTTATTTATTTTTTTAAAAATAATTATACGATATTTATACAAAGATAATTTCTCATTGGTATTAGCACGTTTTCCTCATTGATCTTTTTCTAGCTCGATGGCTGATGGCTCTACGCAGATTCCCTCTTCCCATATGTTAAATAACTTAAATGTATCGTACCGACATGCCCGCCCATCAAGAAATTGGCCCACTTCCGATTTTTCATGCTTTGAAACCATTAACCAAGAGAAGAAAAAGTCTTGCACCAAAATAACAAGGTCCGCAAACACATTGTCAAGGAAAAACATGTGAACTGCCCATTCGTAAAATCGTAGTTACTTTTTCACCCTCAATCAATATGCGAGGATAAATGCTTAGTTATAACAGAATTTTATCAAAATAAATTTATAAATTAACGTAGGTTAATGTGTTATACTATTATGATTATGAATTTTAAAAGTTTAATCAAATTAATATTTAATAGTTTTAAAACTTTTGGATTAATGTTGAGTATTTAATAATTGGTATAAAAGTAAGATTATATCACACAAATTAAAGTCATGGAGGGGCGACCAATAGGTTAGATTAAAATGTTTTGATACTATGTATAGGTATAGTGTTAAATTATTGAATATTGATAAATGAGTGAAACCTCCAAAAATGAAATGATTACCACCAAGTCAGCGTCGATAAAGTGGACTATTGTGGATGTTGGATTTAAAAGTTTGGTGGAATGTTATGATCCTGAAGATTTTAAAAGTTCAACTAAATTAGTATCCATATTTATAGTGCTTCTGGATCATGTATAAGTATAGTGTTAAGTTATTGAATACTGATAAATGAGTGAAACTCCCAAAAATGAAATGATTACCACAAAATCAGAATCAATAGAATGGGCCACCGTAAATGTTGGATTTTGAAGTTCAGTGGAATGTTATGATCCTGAAAATTTTAAAAGTTTAACCAAATTAATATATAACATTTATAGTACTTTTAGATCAAGGATTAGATTGTAAAATTATTTGTATTATAAAATAAATCTAACGAGTAACAAAAAGTCATATCAGTTTATAAATTTATTTTTTATAAAATATTTTTGTCACTATAGTAGTTTTTATCCGTACAGAATATAAGAATCAATGGAAGGAAAAATAACATCCGTAAAACAGAGCCCTCGAGTTCAGCGGAGAAAGCAGGGCCGTAAATTTACCATCTAAAAACACCATCATCAAAACGACCTACCACCTAACACGATATGAGCACTACTACATAGAACATAAGACAGGTTGACTGCAGTTTTTTAATCCCCTTGCCAATTTAAGCATATGAGAAATTCTCATAATAGAAAGCCGGCACGGCATACTCTTTCAGACTGCATTTTTATGTTATTCGTTCAAGTTGCATATCATCTCTATTACATAATGGAAAGTCCATGCATGGTCCGCGGTCTCCGAGATCATTATTACAAGAGAAGCCATATTACTCTTCCTTCAACCCTGTCAGTGGTAGGTGATGAAATCAATTTTTTGTCACCATTCCCTTACATGTTTAACTTGTATTCTTCCTCTTTAGCTGAACCTTAGATGCCATTTAGGTCGAGATATTTTACCCACTAACAATAGATCTAATATATTTATATATAGAGAGAGTAAATGGCTGTTTAGAGAAATACTAATGCTACGTACAATTGAAGGAATTTGAGATTTGAGAGACAAGAGGGGATTACAAGCTCACAAATATCATCTTCAACTTTAGAACGAGAGTTTCAAGATATTATCTTTTTCAGAAAATAGGTCTTCGACCTTTATTATATATAGAGAAATGAGAGACTATAAAATACTTATATTATAGTATATTTATCCTCTAAATGAATTTATAGAGTTAGATTTTGTGTCGAATTATATAAATTTATGTGTTTTAATTTCAATTTATATTTTATATATTTATTTTTTATTAATTATTATGAATGTACGTATAGATACTGTACCACAACGTCAAACCGCTATCGAAGACTGAAAATCACCTCAATGGCCATAAATGACTATTTATTCCGTTTCAGCGTGTTGTACAATTTTCAGCATTAACATGAATATATCCTATTATTTTGATCGTATTTCTCCTCTTTTTTGATTACTCAACCCTTCATATTAAAAACTAACATAAAGATTAACGAACTATCACAATTCATGTGATTTTTCGTATCTAACATTTACTATTGTCGGTTTTAACGGTACGATTAAGCTCTCTACTGAGGGAGAGGGCAAATCCATATCCTATTATTTTAAGTCCACAAGCAAGGCAGAGGGAAAATCCATCATATTTATTTACAAACTATCATGACTTCTTGAGCTCTCTACTACAATAATATAAATGGAGAAGGAGAAAAAATAAAAAAATATACATATAAGGCTGAAGAAGTCATGATACTTTGTTGATTTACATAAATTGCAATTTTACAAAATCTCATGCATGCACGTATCTATTAATAATATAATGGAGGAATTGTTGATTTTAAGAGGTTAAAGATGATGCCTTCTTTGAAATAGATCATTTGGAGTTCCTGTGCATGGTGGCGTATGTAGAGAAGCCATGTCGGTTTGTAGAGATCTCATTATTTTATAGAGATATTTTTCGTTTATTAGATTGATTGAGTTTTATTTGTCGTATATCTTATTGTCTTATCTCTTAACTTTATCTTTTCTCTTATTATTAATGACGAGTTTTCAATAGATTGGACCCATTCAACTTTATCCTTAACATTTTGTAATATATATATAGATATTTTAGTTTAGTTTAGCCATTGCCATTCTTTTTAGGCCTTGTTTGTTTATATATATATATGAAATAAAAATTGAATAAAATATTGTTAAAACATAATTTTTTGATATAATTTTTTATTGGGTTTTGAAATAGTTTAATTATTTATTGTATTTTTTTATAAAAATTTAAAAATATTGTAATGATTAAATGAGATAATTTATGAAAACAAACAAGAAATTTTATCCTCTATCCATTTTATATTTCATTCTTCATTACTTTAAGGCCCTTTTTTTTTTTTGGTAAATAAGATATATTGAGATAAAAGTTAAAAGTTTAATAAAATATCGTTAGAATATATTTTTTTAATCTTATTTTTATTTTAAAATTTTGAAAAATTTGAATTTTTTATTTTATTTTGTGTGAAAATTTTAAAAAAATTGTAATGATTCTATGAGATGAGATGTGAATGTTTGTGAAAACAAACGAGGCCCAAGTCACTCTAAGGATTTGTTTGGTAATATATCCCATCCCAAAATTCTCATATCATATCATCTCATCTTATTGTTAAACATAATTCAAATACAAAATTTTTAAATTAGTCATTACAACTTTTTCAAAATAATTAGTATAAATTTTCCAAACTTTCAAACAAAAAATAAAAAATAATTCAGAATTTTCAAATATTCAAATAAAAAATAATAATATGAAATTATATTTTAACAATATTTTAATTTTATAATCTTTTTTATTCAACTTGTCTTCTCTCATTTCTAAAAATAAAAAAAATACTTAACTCAAACTAACTCACTATTATTCATGAACTATTTTATTATTATTTAAAAAATTCTCATCTCATTTCACTCTATAAACATTATATTCTTACATGGGTTTTTATAATTCATGGGCTGGACTTATTATTATTCAATGACAAGTTATACTAAGCAACTATTATAAGTCAAGTTCTATTATATATAATTATTTTTATATATTTAATTGATGTGATTAATTAAAATAATTATTAAAAAAATAATATAATTAATTATATTAATAAAATATATAAAAAATATGTAAAAATAAATATATATAGAGTTTTTGTATAAGTTAGAACTCAAACACCTTTTTTCCAATTTATTAAAAAACCAATAATAAAACAAGATAGCGTATTATTATTATTATTATTATAAATGCAAGTTAACATAGCGAGCATTGATAATGAATTTTTTATCTTCATATATAAAATTATATATTTTGAAAATTGATTTTAAATATGAAAAAAAATTCTTACATTAGATTATATATTTTTTGATCAAATAATAATAAAAAAAATAAAGAGAGAGAAGAAAAAAAAGAAACGAGAGAATTGGGAGGAGAGAGAAAAAATAAAAAAATAATATTTGAAGAAAGAAAAAAATATTTTTAAAAATGAATAATTACTGTTTATAATTATTTAAAATTATAAAAATAAATAAGTTAATATAAATAATTTTAAGATAAATTTATTTAAATTTAAGAATAAGAATAAAAATAAAAATAAAAATGAATAAACTATTGTTAATGATCTAACCTGCTATACTTTTGAATTGGAATAGAGATGCGACGTGCACAATGTAAATATAGAAAGATTCCGCCATAAATAAGCCCTCCCGAGTGTAAGACTTATGGGGTTGCTTGATGTGTCGGTTGTGCGCATTACGCACCAGGAGGACGTTAGACGTGGTCAATCTTGTCCTATCCTGATCCCTATCCTAGAGTTAAATAGCTAGCGGCGTAAATACACGTTAGGCGTGCGCCTTCTTAAACACGCACACAGAGCCGGGGCAGAGTCGGGGGCACGTTAAATCGCCCACCGAAGAAGCCCCCACCATCATAACGTCCTGGCCACGTAATCCTCCAGCTCATCAGGTTCTATTGTCGATGTCTTGTCTCGGTGGACCCCTCTCCCAGTCGCTTGTCGTGGCCGTGCAATCACTCGCCTCCTCTTCAGACTTCTCGTTTATACGTACGTACTTCTAATTGCAATGTGCACGTCGACGTATTGTTGGATTGGTGCGTGAAGTATGAACCTCGTAAATACATGCATGTATGAGGCATGTGAAGTAAGAGGAAATGTGTGTGGAGGTGGGGTCACGTCTGCAACCAAAAAGATCTTCAATGGAGTTGTGGGGCCATGACCAATTCCAAGGGTATGCTCAAGTCTTACAAATAAATAAAAAAAAAAATTTATATTAAAAATAAAAAGGAATTGTATTTGATTACTGCCCCCACCAATGAGAATTCTTCAATCCAGACTATTTTGTCCATTAATAACTTATCAATGTGATAGACCATCGATGTAATGCATGTTTTAAGTTCCGGATGGACATGCATCATTGCATGACATGGATATGTATTTATAATTTTATACCGATACATACTGGTTTTTCCATATAATAAATTGAGGATTTTGAATGGTTTAAATTAAAAAAGAGATATTTACATTTTGTGAACATTCAAACATTTAATTTTAACCGTTAAAAAATTTCAATTAGCATGGAACTCATATAAATTTTTAATATTTTGTCAATCCATACTTTGTAGGAAATTTCTTATGCATTTTAAGAAAAATAATATTAAAAATATATTTATATTTATAATTATATGTATTGATATGTTAATTATTAAAAATAAAAGAATTTTAAATTTTAAATTTTCATCTTGTAATATTTACAATTTTGGGTAATATATTCTTTCTTATTTTCTAAAAAATTATATTTCTTAATTAGGGAAATATCCTCCGCTCTGTACCTTTTTAACAGTTTCTGAGATCCGAGAGCAGTATCCAGAGCCACGATAAGGCCTGCAAACACCCTTTTGTCCCTACACTATTACATCCCGCACCAACCAGGCACCATCACATCACAATTAATTTCTTTGATGTCCATGTCATCTCATATCTTTTCATGTCATATATGTAGGTATGTTATATGCCACGGATAGCAGTGCCATGATCGTGATGATGTATCCTCATATGGAAACTTATATAATTTTTTAATTTTCGAGAATAAATAAATAAATAAATTCTATGAGCTTTAAAATCGAGAGACGCATGCAAAAAACTCATCATGGTGTCCTCTGTGTCCCACGCAAACCCTCCCCCCACGCCCTTTTGTATTTTTTAAGCTACTCCATGTTCCCCGAAATGCCCCTCCCATTTACCCCAAACCACCCTCTCCTTGCTATTTTTTCCAGTTACCGTTGTGGCCAATCATCTGTTTGACAAAACTAGCCTCTTCATGAGTTTGCAATCCTCACGCTATAACTGAAAGAATAGAATCCATAATTCTAGATTGATTTCTTTCTAATAAGTGTTCAATAATGGTTGAAAAATATGATGCCATTTGCATATTTTATATTTTTAATACATATTATTGCATATTTAAATTATGGGCAATATTTTAGCATGCAATTTTTGGGCAATTCAGGCAGTTAGTAACAATAAGATTTTCTATTTTACTAGAATCAGTTAGTATATAATTAATGTACAACATGAAACATTTTAGTTTTTAGTTTTTTTTTTTAAATGTAATAAATGAATAGTGTCTATTTGAGTTAAAAACCAACAACTAGAATTGTTGACTTATACCAACTAATGTTTGACTTATACCATATTAAAAATTCACTGGATTCGTCAGGCTTGAAAAATAAATTAACAATATTTCTTTAAATAAAAAAATAGTTGACTTTTCAATTAAACTTTCATTCTTATTCATTCACTTTTAAACAGGATGCATATCCAATAAATTGTTAACAAGATGTAAGCTAAACCCATGGCAATAGAGAATGTTGGGCGAAAGAAATTAGAGCTTCTTTTTTTTTTTAATCATATTTTCCTTATTTAGATTGTGATTATTGTTTTCTGTTATAAGTAAAAAAGATTTTATTAATCTATGTAAATAAGTAAAATTTATGTATACAAAAAATATACAAGAAAGAGCTTAATTATAAAATCTATGCATTATAGAAAGTAGCGTAAAAATTATTAAGGCTCGTTCCATTCAATACAAAAGAAAAAATCTAAAGCAATAATGTATGAAAGAAAAAAGTCCCAAAATCTTATAGAGAGCATTTTCTATTGTCAAAACAACGGCTTATTGTTGACTATTATTTTAGATGAGAACAATCTTAATGATTTTTATAATATTTTTAAGGTTAATTTGTAATTAGGCCTTTTTTTATGTATAATTTCTACATATTTAGGCTATGTCTAATTGCGTTTATTAATACAATATTATATTATAATTCGGGTGAGAACGGACAATATCTATTGAAAAAATATAGTTACAAGCATAATTGTGTACTAATCTATGCACTAATATGATGTGATTGGTCAAAAAGTAGATTTTATTGAAAACAGTGTTGATTTAAATTTTAAATATGAATAAATCAGTATTGATACACAGATTAGTACACGACTGTACTTGTATATAGCAAAACTCATATCCATTTTCTAACGACGGGAGGAAAGCTCGTCTGAAAAATAAAAATAAAAAACATGGGGAGCAAAACCACACAATAGCGCGCGCACTTCACAAAGGGATACAAGGATATTTTCGTCATCACACAGCACCCAACTTTTGAAAAAATATTAAAAGAAATATATTGCTCCATTTCCCTAAACAGTGGAGAGGGAAGACCTCTGAGCCGAAAGTGACGAACCAATGAAAACCCACAGAAGAAACGCAACACCACCACCACCACCAACAAAAACACAAATGAAACCAAAAGTAAATCAAAGCACAATACTTTTCTTCTGTCTTCAGCTAGGGTTCGCTCTTTCATGATACCCTCCGTTCCATTTTCTTTCCTTTTCTTTTGCTTCTGAAAGCAACAAATCACATGCTTCACAACATCTTCCGCTAGCTAGCTCCATCCAAAGAAAGAACGCAAGAAGAAACAGGAATCCCATTTTTTGTGACAGTGTAATGCCCTTTGATTTGAGCTATGTTTGTTTCTTTCTTTCCGTGAAACCTTAGGAAAATGTTTCAGTGGGTAGCAGAGGAATCTTTGGGGGCCACGAAGGTTGGTCAAACTGTGTTCTTTTGGCTGGTTCCGAGGCCTTAAACGGGTGAGATCGGTTGGAATATTTGATTTCAGAGCAAGCTTGGATCTTTTCGGAAACCCTCTATTTTGAGCTTGGCTTTTGATAGATTCGGAGTCGGTGGCTGGGACTCGTTCCGATAATGCTGAATTGGATCTTGACACTCGGTTGTGTCTTTGGATAGGTAAGAGAACTTATTTTTAAATCACGAGGAAACATCTGGTGCGAACCCTTTCGTGGTGATTTTGTTTCTGGTATTTTGGGAAACACTTTTTACTGTGCTGCTTCGAACGTATTCGTGAGAATTCGTTCAGTTTAAGCTCTGATCTCGAAATATTTATCTTTTATTGTGCTTCGGGCTGTCTCGTATAGAGAAAACAGGGATAACTGCGTTGTAGTTAGGGATATTGGTGCCCCTTTGTCGGTTTCTCTCTATCCTTCCGCTTCTCAATCTCAGTATCCTAAACAAATTTTACAATATTATGATGTGGACACAAATTTAAAAAATGTTCAACTTCTCTTAAGACTTCCGGTTTGTTTCTCTTTTACTGCTCTGGAGCTCTAGCAAGTGCTTCGAGTTGTCATTAAGAAAGCGAAGCTACTTGGATTCTAGTTAGCTTTTCTGGGTTACTTGAATTTGAGGTTAACTTTCCACATGTGGTTAGTTGTGTTGCTTTTAAGCTCTAAAAGCCGTTTGAGATTGTCAATAGGTGAAGCTACTGGGGCTTTGTTTCCTTGTTTTTGGTGGGGGTCCTTGAATCTGGTCTGAGTTAAATTTGCGGCTGATTTTGTTGTTTTGAAGCAGCTCTTAAAAGGTTTTGGAGGTTGTGCTTAGGGAGGAGAAGCTAATTGGCTTTGGTTCAGTCTGTAGTGAATAAGTTAAATTTTAGCTGATTGGAGATGGCAATGTCCTGCAAGGATGGTAAGCTGGCAATGGACAACGGGAAGTATGTCCGGTACACACCTGAGCAGGTTGAAGCACTCGAGAGGCTCTATCACGATTGCCCGAAGCCAAGTTCAATTCGCCGCCAGCAGCTTATTCGTGAGTGCCCAATTCTCTCCAATATCGAGCCAAAACAGATCAAGGTCTGGTTCCAGAACAGAAGGTACGGTTGGTTGGGTAGCTTTGCAGTCAAATTTTGTGTATCCTAATGTTGGGCTCTTCGTTAGTTGCTAGTGAAGGTTCAAAAGAATAAAGAATTTCTCTTTTTGTTTGTTCATAATGTAAGCATTTGGCTTGTCCGAGTTTCATTGTTTGGAGACACTGTTAGAAGAGACTTCATATTTCGAATTCCATTTCTAGTATTTTTGTCAAGATTTTCTGAATGACCTACTGGTATTTGAAACTTGTTCTCAAAACTATTTTGGTTATCTGGTTGATGAGACACTGGTGAAATGAACAGATGTTGAGTTGTTCAGTTATATGTGTTATATTTCATTTGTTTAATCGAGGATGTAATATTATTTTCATGAATCTATAATGAAAAATTGGTAATTTTTTTATAGGCAAAAAGCTGAAAAATATAAGTGGTAATTTAATTGTCTTCTTTTATTTTCCTACATTTTTATTCAGTTTTCAGTTTGTTATCCTGCCATGATTTTAATAACAATTTCAATCACTTGGGTCTTCAGATGCAGAGAGAAACAGAGGAAAGAGGCTTCGCGGCTTCAAGCTGTAAATAGGAAGCTGACAGCAATGAACAAACTTTTGATGGAGGAAAATGATAGGTTGCAGAAGCAGGTCTCACATCTGGTGTATGAGAATGGTTACTTCCGCCAACATACCCAGAATGTGAGAATTTATGAATTTCCCAATTTTTTTTTAATCTTATGTTTAGTGGAAAAATCATTGGAAAAGAAGAGTTTGAATGTTGAAATTGATATTCCAAATGCAACTGATATAATATTCCAAGATTGCATTTTTCTGTACTTTTTGTCAGTAACCATAATATTATATTTATACTCATGAATTGCGATGTAATTGAGATTGAAAGTTGCTTTTTCTGACAGACGACACTTGCAACCAAAGATACAAGTTGTGAATCGGTGGTGACGAGTGGTCAACACCATTTGACAGCTCAGCATCCGCCAAGGGATGCTAGTCCTGCAGGGTTAGTGGTCCCATATAGTTAGGTCCTCTCAAGTCATTGTGCTATACAACTTCTCTTTGTGCTAGTGTCTTATAAATGCATGCTTGTTTTTTTACAGGCTTTTGTCCATTGCAGAAGAGACTTTAGCAGAGTTTCTTTCAAAGGCCACTGGAACTGCTGTGGAGTGGGTCCAAATGCCTGGAATGAAGGTATCTTTAACACTTGCTTTTAAAAAAAAAAAATGTCATTGAAATGATAATGCTTTTCCAATGCCTTGAATAAGTAATAATAATTCATTAAAGTGAACTTCAAACCCTGGTTTTTGTTGTTCTCCGTAGCGCCAGATGTGTCTAATTCTGTCGGAATGTTTTTCCCGGTTTATGGGGACACAGCATAGTCTAATACGCTGTTGTTGTTCAATTCCATGTTTCAGAAGATGATGCTACAAATTTTTTGGTTGAACAACTGGTTTTAATCTTTTTTCATTTTCATCTCTTCATGATGCACTCAGCCTGGTCCGGATTCCATTGGAATCGTTGCTATTTCTCATGGTTGCACTGGAGTGGCAGCACGAGCCTGTGGCCTAGTGGGTCTAGAACCCACAAGGGTAAGTGCTGTGAGTTTTCTCCTTAATGTTATGTTTGTGTTTGAGTATATGAAATTGTACCATTGACTATGTTCCTTACAGGTTGCAGAAATCCTCAAGGATAGGCCTTCATGGTTCCGTGATTGCCGAGCTGTGGATGTTCTGAATGTGCTGCCCACAGCAAATGGTGGAACCATCGAGCTGCTATACATGCAGGTAAACACTAATTGTGAAATCCTTCTAATGTCTGTTGGATCCCTTTACTACGCAACAGATTATTAATATTTTTATTTGTTAATGACATAGCTCTATGCGCCTACTACATTGGCGCCTGCTCGTGACTTCTGGTTGCTTCGCTATACTTCTGTTTTAGAAGATGGCAGCCTTGTGGTATGTGGTTCCCAAGTATCTGGGCTTATGATTCATCAAGAAACTGTACATTTTAGTTTATTGAGCTTCTTTTGTATACAACCACATGTACACACACAAGGACATGGATTTGGTTTGATATCTTTCTTGTCGATTGTGTCTCAAGTCATTCTGATTATTTAAATTGGCATGCAGGTCTGTGAGAGGTCACTTAAAAATACTCAAAATGGTCCAAGCATGCCACCTGTGCAGCATTTTGTGAGGGCAGAAATGCTTCCTAGTGGGTATCTCATACGACCTTGCGAAGGCAGTGGTTCAATCATTCACATTGTTGATCATATGGATTTGGAGGTATGAAAACCGCACATTGTATTTGATAATCTTTGGTCATGTGGTATGATTGTGGAGTATTTGATAGGGGAAGTATGATTTTCACTTCTTGTCTTTTTAAATAGCCATGGAGTGTCCCAGAAGTATTACGCCCGCTGTATGAATCATCGACTGTGCTTGCTCAAAAGACAACCATGACGGTAATATTAGTTATCTAGTTTTCTATTTCGTAAACTGGCTGTGTTACCTCTACTGCCTGAGACATAGAACCAATATGGAACTTTTCTTATTTACCTCTGAGATTTGATTATAAGCTATAATGGTAAGAGGTTTATATACCGTATTGTCTTTCTCATTTTCATTCAGGCACTACGCCAGCTGAGGCAGATAGCTCATGAGGTTTCTCAGTCTAACACTACGGGCTGGGCCAGACGACCTGCAGCTCTTAGAGCACTTAGCCAGAGGCTGAGCAGGTTGACATATTCTTATCATTTGACATGATCTCTACATTCTGTTAATGTTTCTCTGCAGTTCAGAATGCAATATATGTTGTCTGGCAGGGGTTTTAATGAGGCCCTTAATGGGTTTACCGATGAGGGGTGGTCAATGATGGGAAATGATGGCATGGATGATGTTACTATTCTTGTGAACTCATCTCCTGACAAGCTGATGGGCTTAAATCTTCCTTTTTCTAATGGGTTTCCAGCTGTGAGCAATGCTGTCTTATGTGCTAAAGCATCAATGCTGTTGCAGGTCAGGGTGCTTGTAATCTTTATTTTGCAATTGCCTGTGGGAAATACTTGGATATAAAATTTGATAGCTGTTTTTATGTTGCATAAACTGTATTGGTTGTTTAGGCACGGGACCTTTCAATGATGGGGAGCATTTGGAATATTTCTTGCTTCGATTCAGGCAATAACCATGAAAAATAATCATGCTACTTTTATTGCTCTCTCTACCAGTGTGCCAGCGCCCCTCCCCCCCCTCTAGTATGGTGGTAGCATACAAGAGATGCACGAAAGAATATAATAGAATCTAGGTCCCTTTAGTTGCTGAGTTGGATAGTCCCAAATTTCAACCTTAACTGTCTAGACGGTTGTTCTTTTAGTACCTCTACAGCATTTAATCTTGTGGTTGTATTTTAAGAGCTTGCTATGTAAATTGAAAGTGTTGAAAGGATAGTTTAAATATTTTGGACCTGCAGCTTGCATAGTCTTCTTCTTGTTTTGATACCGTACTGATAGTTTCTATTTCAGAATGTCCCTCCTGCGATTCTTCTTAGATTCCTGCGAGAGCACAGATCAGAATGGGCAGACAACAATATAGATGCTTATTCAGCTGCAGCTGTCAAAATTGGTCCCTGTAGCTTACCAGGGTCTCGAGTTGGAAGTTTCGGGGGTCAAGTTATACTCCCATTGGCTCACACTATGGAGCATGAAGAGGTGACCAATAATATTAACAAACTGTCTTCTTTTTTTCCATGTAATATACTCTAATCCATTTGTGTGAACCAGAAGTGATTCCTCTATTGCTGTAGTTAGTATAATTTCATCCAGTCATTTTGTTCAGATTGATATTCACACCCCATGATACATACTTCTTTGTGTGTGCAAGTTCTTGGAAGTCATTAAGTTGGAAGGTGTGGGCCCAACTCCTGAAGACACAATAATGCCTAGAGAAATGTTTCTGTTGCAAGTAAGTAATTGTCCCTTTATTGCTTGTCTTTTGCTTAACTATGTGATAATGGTGGTCCTACAAATTAATGCTTGTACCAGCTAATCTCCCCCTGGTAATTGGCCCAAGATCGAGCTGGGTTTGACCTTGCTTGTTAAGCTCTTATATCTCGTTTGATTTGATTTTATGAAGTGATTGGTTGTGTTCTTATTTCCATTTCTTCTTCCTAGATAGTTGTCACATCTTGTATACCATCTTGTGTAATTGGGCTTATGCCTATTCTTATAAATACAATCGTTTGCTTATAAAAAAAAGTGATTGGTTGTGTTCGCATTTTGCTTAGCCTGGATTGCTTTAGGCTTTATTTTATGATATTTCCAATTAGTTGGACTCTGCTTTAGCATTGAATGGTTGGTTGAGTTGAAATTGAAGCTATCAATCTCTAAGGAACTAAGCTCTGTGACAAAAAATAACAATTTTTTGGGTTGCTGGCTTTCTCCCTGTTCTATTCACATTATCTATATATTATACTTGAGCTGTGATCAAGTATTTTTCTCAAAACTGTATTTTCCATTATAATTTTTTTTTTTGAACTTTTCCTGGTCTATTTATTCGAATTACCTTCCCTTCTGTTAAAAAAGAAACAGCGGTTTTATTTGTAACACATTTTTCTCTCAGTGGTCTTCAACCAAGCAAAATTTTGCCCTCTCTCTGTGTTTTCCCTCTGGAATTTCTAAGTGAGCAAAACCACACTGCCAGTCTACTTTGGTGCCTTGGCCTAGAAAATGCTGGGGAAGATGTTGAGCAGATGGACTCAAGTGGTATTGCCATAACTGGTTGACTTGGTCAAGTTGGGATTCATCCTAGTGTGTAAACCAGCATTTTGTAGTCAACCCTGATGTTTGTGTTGTTTGTTCCGGGAATGTAAACTTATATTCTTGTTTTTCAATAGCTTTGTAGTGGAATGGATGAGAATGCTGTTGGAACCTGTGCGGAACTTATCTTTGCTCCAATTGATGCATCTTTCGCTGATGATGCACCTCTTCTGCCTTCTGGTTTTCGCATCATTCCCCTTGATTCTGGGAAGGTTAGCTTCTGAATCATGTGTGCCTGTTTTGCCGATTCTCTGCTACCACATTCTGTAGGTTTCTTAGTTAATGGACTCTAAAATATTGCAGGAAGCCTCTAGTCCAAACCGCACCCTGGACCTTGCTTCCGCTCTTGAAATTGGGCCAGCTGGTAATAGAACGTCTACTGATTATTCTGCTAATTCTGGCTCTGTCCGATCTGTGATGACAATAGCATTTGAATTTGCATATGAGAGCCACATGCAAGAACATGTAGCATCCATGGCTCGCCAATATGTCCGCAGCATTATATCATCAGTTCAGAGAGTGGCATTGGCACTCTCTCCCTCTCATTTGAGCTCACATGCAGGCCTTAGGCCACCATTGGGTACCCCTGAAGCTCAGACCCTTGCTCGCTGGATCTGCCAGAGTTACAGGTGCAGCAGTTGTTTTCAAATGTGTTCTGGCAATTTTTGTTGTGCTGTCATTTGGTTGGCTTGCAGGTCATGGTGTTATATTAAAAGTTGATGAATCACTTGACAAGATGTAGATATTGGAAGAGCCATATGGTGTAGCATTTGGCTAATTATCATCATGATTTAGGGCCTGGCACTGACCCTTGGTTGCTGATGGTTTTTAAGGGTGTTGGTCCTCAGAAAGGACCCCCAATTCACCAACCCATCAGGGCTATCAAATCGAGCTGAAACCAACACTAGTTGGTTGACGCTGTGACATACTGTCAAGCCCTATTGAAAATCTATTTTCCTATCTGATCATACGTAACCAAAGTCTTACAGATACGGTTACATATACGTGTGTTTAATTGTGAACTTTTAGCATGAGATTCTGTGTCTTGCTGGTAGCAAATGAAAAAGCACTTCATGATGCCTGGCACTAATGCTTTGCCTCATCTTTCCCTAGACTATAAGACTTTGGGAAGCATGCTGGATTATTGTCTTAAGATGGTGACTTTTGTTAGGGAAATCAGTGTTATGTATATTTCCATGGTCAGATCATTTGTTTGGCTCTTTCTAATGTTGCCAGGTGCTACATGGGTGTGGAGCTACTCAAATCTGGCAATGAAGGGAGTGAAGCCAACCTCAAAACCCTGTGGCATCACTCAGATGCAATAATGTGCTGCTCTATGAAGGTATGCATGGAAATTACTTACTTTGTTAACGGCCCACCCTGGCTTCCTGAATACTAAAAATCCCTGTAGCTCTCTCTCTCTCTAACAAAAAGAAAAGGCAGGTAGAATTATGAATCCTCAATCTGGGGTTCATACTATTGAGCTGACACCATATGAAAATGGACCGATCAGAGACTTGCAATCTCTCCATATTGACAGAAGAGACTGAAAGTCTCATCATTGGCTTTGGCCATAAATAATCAAGATGGAAGAAATTTTCTTGTGATCCAGCTATTCTTATTACCTTATCTATCAAAATGATATCCAGCTTCTTCACTGATGAGTGCATTGAAAACCCAAGAGATTATTTTCAGACAACCAAGCCAAATCAAACTTTGTTTTTCTATTGTTAGAATGTGAGGTTGAACGAGTATTCATGAATTTTCGTATGGAGAAATGAATTTTGATCCATGTCTAAACATTATGTTTTGACTTCTATTTTTCAGCTTTAAACCAATAAAACTAATCCTCAATTTATGCAGGCATTGCCAGTTTTCACTTTCGCAAACCAGGCAGGGCTTGACATGCTTGAGACCACCTTGGTTGCACTGCAAGACATAACTTTGGAAAAGATATTCGATGATCATGGCCGAAAAACACTCTGCTCGGAGTTCCCACAAATAATGCAACAGGTATGGCATCATCTCTCATGGTTTTATGCCTTAGTAATCGAGATTAACTAATTGAAACCAAATATAAATATTCCCAAGGGGAGCTAGCGTAGGGCCGGATGGAGTTACTGTTAAGTATGGAAGTCCTCACCAATACGTTAGTTATAATAGTTGCAATAATTTATTCATAAGATCAGAATTGATTATAACTTGATTTTCAAACTTGGTTTTTGTTTTTCTGCTTGTTGGGCAGGGCTTTGCTTGTCTCCAGGGTGGTATCTGTCTCTCAAGTATGGGCCGACCGGTCTCCTATGAGAGAGCGGTGGCTTGGAAGGTGCTGAATGAAGAAGAGAATGCTCACTGCATCTGCTTTATGTTTGTGAACTGGTCTTTTGTATGACTACAACAGATAGGAGGGAGATCATGCTTACAGAACTCCTAAACCCTTATGTTTTATTGGCTTGTTAGTCTTTTAGAAAGAAAACAAAAAAACAAAAACCTTTTGAATGATTAAGACTGCGTATGTGTTATCCTGCTTCTGGTGCACCTTGAAACCGATACATGTGCCTTGACATGTTATGTTTTAATCAATCGATTGCTATTTCCCCTGATCTACAACCAACCATTAATAGTTTGAGGTTGTATTTTGGTGTTTTTGCTGTGAATATAAACATTGCTGCAGGGAAGTTGTGTTTGTTAGTGTATCAAGCAACGCGCACTAAGATCTAAACTTGGTCCTCTTTCTCGAACTAGAACAAAGTGAAACTGTTTAGGTCCCAAGCCTAATTGACCTTTGCTTGGTTGAAAATTGACCATCTTATTATTGACAGGGACATGAACCCAAAATCTAATCTACACAATTTGAGATTGTAGAATTCATTGGTTTCATGCTCACGTTGTAGCAGGCACCGAATGAGCCGTTCTTATCGGTCTTTGCGGCAGAGTGGCATTTTTTTTAACGTATTAGAAACTATAAAAAAACTTAATGGATTAGATTTCAGCATGTCTAGTTGTCCACTTAAATCAAGTGTTGATTGTCATACTTTGTCTAATTTGATTATGATAATTGTGTAAACCAACTATCTCGATTGTTGACTTGTTACTATCTACAAAATACAGAGTGTAAGGCCCTAACTACGATGAATAAGGTAGAGATATTATATATTTTTATTTGATCTTTTAAAATTATGGAACCTCCTGGGCTTTATTTATAGAAAAGAAAATACTTTAGACGCAAATGAATTATACAATAGTAAATTTATAAACTGATGTATTTTGATGTGGTACGCCATTGATATGGTATGCCATAAATAAATCTAATGGATTTCATGGAATCACATTCATTTGTAAGTTTATTTTGTATAATCTTTTTATATAGGTAGCATTTTTCAATACGATGTTGGATACAGAACCAAAACATGATAAGGTCTCTGCATTTGTTTACATTTGCAAATCTATCGAGTCCCACTATTTGGGTTATTGCTTCCATTAACAACACAAAAAGTAGGGGTGTCAAATCGTGTTAACGGGTCGTGTTCGTATCATGTCAAGACATGTGTATTCCAGCTAATGGGTCAACCCGAACACGACCCGTTAAGGGTTTCGTGTCAAAATTCTAAACCCTAACACGACCCATTAAGATAACGAGTTGACACGGCACGACCCGTTAATGGATTTTAAGAAAAGGTTAACACAACACGACACGACACGTTATGATCCGTTTAACCTGTATAGACACGAACACGACCCATTAATCCGTTTAACCTGATTAATTTTATATAAATATTAAAATCACAATGTCTCTAAAAAAATATAAAACTAACTACAACTACAAATTACAATCCAAATAATAAATATATCAAAATTAAAGTCCCAACAAAATAACAAACTAATAGTGCTGCAGTGCATAATTAGAACACCTACGGTCCTACACAAGTCCAACTATTCTTGTTACATTACAATTGAATTAAATTTAAGGTTAAAAACTTGAAAAAAAAAAAAAAAAAAAATCAATTTAAGCTTAACGGGTCAAAACGGGTTGACCCGTTAGTGACCCGTTAAGCAATCGTGTCTTAACGGGTTGACCCGTTTTGACCCGAATCCGATAAGATTAAACCCAAACCTGCTCTTATCGTGTCGTGTTCGTGTTGGATTAACAGGTCGTGTCACAAATTGCCACCCCTAACAAAAAGAAAGTAAACAGAAAATAAACTACTTCAGAAGTACTAAAACATAAGGAAAATGACAATCTTATTGAATACGTAAATATGTAGAAATACATGATTCACAACCACCGAGGTTTTGATTGTTATATACAGTAGTTGCTGCAATATCTTATTTATTGTCAAGATACATGAACTGGCAATTTAGAAACAAAAACAGCTGATGGAGTGTCCAAACCCAAACAAAAACCCTAGCTAGAGGGAAACGGATTGTGAATAAGCATTTGAGCCAACACATAAAAACCATGAAGGTTGAGATTAGGATTTAGAACCACTTTTACAACATACTTCTGGAAAGTATAAGAGATGCATGGGAGATCCTGAACGTACACAGAAACCCAGAGAGGATAACTGATCAAATTAAGGCATGCAGAGAGCAAAACATCCAAGATCCAAGGTAAGCCAAAAAGGACCGGAGATAAAAGAAGAAAGGTACATGGAACTTGGTATAACCCAAAAAACCTAGGAAGGTTAAGTATGCAAAGGTTATTGGCTCACAAAATATAGATGATCAAAGAATATGCAAGCTTAAGGAGACATTAGGATCTTCACTGCTATGCAATATCCTAATTAATACGGTTTTTTGGTGGATAGGTTTAGGGGAGAAATGGACTTGTTAGCAGATTAAAGACGAGAGCAAGGGAACATGTTAATGACATATAAATATGGAATCATGTCCTTCATAGAGATATAAAAAAGCCTGTTGCTGGGGAATCAACTGGCCATGGTGAGATCAGCAATCTCCCTTGTAATTGCAGGAATGCAACTTGAACTCCGAGCAATCCCACCTTTCTTTTGCACAGCTCCTTTGTCCCTTGGACTAATAGACTTGGCCCTCACACCTCTCCCTTCCGATTTGCTTTTCTTCAACATCTCTCTCATGGCCTCAGCTTGGAACAAAACTGGATAAGCCCTTCCAAACTTGTTAAACCTAACACATGCACTCATGTGTGAACTCAAAGCCTCCTCTCTTTTTCCTCCATTTTTCTCCACCTCTTCCTTCACTGCCTCCGCACAAAGCCCACATATCCACTTCCCGGAGAACTTGTTGCGCACCTTGTCAATGTACTCCGGCGTACATTCCTCGCACATGCCACAGCACTCGCACCTTGCATCTTCAATCTCTGATATTGGAGGGAGTTCTAAGTCAATCCCTTCTTTGCTAAGCTCGAACGAAATGTCTGATACCGTTCGTTGAAGGCTGTCGGAAGAGAGCCTTGGCGGCTTGGAGAAGTTGTTTTTCCTGGTGCAAGGGCTTGCAATGGCCTCTCCATGTGGCGCCATAATAACACGATAACGATCGAGGATATTGGAAGAAGTTGGGTTTTCGAGCTTTGAACAGAAAACTACAAGCTAGCGATCGAGTGTAACGCTAGAAATTATTTAGAGGGTTAGAGAAAGCGAAGAGAGCAGCGGTTCTGGAGTACAAAGTTGGAAGTCTATCTCATGGTGGAAGATTTAGGAAAGTACAGCTCCTTATTTATATTAGAGCTGATCCTACTTTTAGAATCTCAACAGTAAATTTATGAGGATCTTGGGAACTCACATGCCAGTTTCAATGCATGCGGGAGCAGTCGTGAACATGCTAGAACTTTTTTATCAACGGGACAAGTTTTCTGCTTTTTGAAGTAGTTCAAAAAGTTTGAAATAGGTATGCATGTAATGCTACTTGTAACATGTCAAGCATAACATCACGTAGCATCATTGATGTGACACATATATATTGAAGATTATGTTTTGATTTTTGAGTTTCAAAGTTTTTATGACTAATGCATGCCAGCCACGTTAATACAAGTGATTATTGGAGGCACACATCCTCTTAGTCCAAGTTGGAACCTCTCCCACTTCCTCCATAACATCATTTTAAGTATGGAAAAGACTTTAGCCACAAAATGATTATATAAAAGTAAATCTACAACTTGATATATCTTGATATGGTATGTCAAATTGTAAAATTATTTTTATTATAAAGTAAATCTAACGGATTTCATAAAGTCATATCAATTTATGAGTTTTACTTTGTGTAATATTTTTGTATTTGTAGCAGTTGTCTTTAAGTATTGGGGATATGCTACTCGATACATAGTTCATATGAGACGATTATGTATAAGTAAATGAAAGAAGCAAAGGAGCTCATAAGTAGCAAATGAAACAACTTCATCACAGCTAGCTTTCTCCTTCAAGGGAAAAATAACAAATAGTTTCTCTTTTATGAATTGTACAATTTTCAAACCTCACAAACAAATATTAACATAATAGCGATATGAAGGAAAAAAAAATGACACGTTTGGTTCGCTGAGATGGAATTAGTAAAGTATAATATGCATCACTGTTCTTTTGTTTGACGATCATAATAATATAAAAAGGATCTAGCAAAATTTCTCAAAAATCCAAGGCCTAAAATTTCAAGGGAAGTATTGGCTTTTTTTTTTTTTTCCTTTTCGATATCTACTTTTGTATATGTGTCTATAAAATGAAACGAGTTGGGCATTCACGTGCATGCCTATTGTAGCCATATAAACCTTAGCTAACTGCTTTTGTAGGGTTTATATGGAAGAAAAGGGCTGCTTGAACTGGGTCTTCTCTTTTCCCTGGAGCTACAATACCAAGTCACGAGCAGCTGACGTATCCATTAGAGAGACAGAGAGAGGTAGTTGAAGTTCGGCATCACAAAAAGGCAAACAATTAAATAAAGTAAGAGTATATGTCTATGAAGGCAATAACTATCGCCTATCGGGAAAGTAAGAAAAGGAAAGATATAAACAAAGTTGTGGGTTTTACAGTTCCCATGTGATTGATATGCATGGAGGCAGTTTAGCCAAGCAAATAGATATTTGGATCACAATGAACTTCGCTAGTCTCTACCGCCCGCCGTGGCTGTGGTTCAATATTGAGCTGAAATTAAAACTTGGCTATTGTACCATTGCATGTCATTGCCACCCATTTTCAATTTGTCCACCGCACGTGTAAATTCGGCACTGCGATAGCGCCATTTCCATTTCCATTTCTGTATGGACTCGTTAACCCAAGGGAAAATAAAAAAGTACAGGAAAACACATCTTATCCAATTAATGTGATGTTTGAGTTTTGTCATTTGTTTTCGAAATGAAGGTGTCCAGCTGGATCGAGGGAACACCAAAAAGAAAATAGAAATGGAAGATTTCTTGTTTCTTTCGAGGCTTAAATTTATCATTGACATCATTGATCAACATCACCGAATTTCCACACAATTTGAGGAACACAAAAAAAGAAGAGTTTCTACAGTCTCCACTTTAATTACATTTTGACTAAATCCCTAACCATCAAAATTTCTCTAAGCCTGGAAATGAGTGAGCAAGCAACCTACTATCGGCACATTTGGCGCCCTACGCTACATTAGGCAGATCACGAAACTGTGCGTCCATAACAAATGGATGCAATATAGAGATTCTTCGCCCACTTTTCCTGCAAGGATCCACTGTTAGGTAAGGCTTCACAAAGATCTTAGAGATCAGTACCAATTATCAATAAAAATAAACAAAATCAGTGTCAAAGAGGAAGTCAACAAAGTATGTAAACGAAATATAAATTTCACCTTTACATGTGAACTGGGAAATGCAGATGTTCGAAGCGTCTCCTGCGTTTCATCTGCAGGGGTTCTTCTCGGAATACTTAGAACAAAAGCAGCTTGATCCAAAGTTGCTGCAGTAGCCGTGATTCGATATCCATAATCCCATCGCCGATGAATACCTTCACTAGGGTAAAGGAAGTCTAGCTCAACGACCTGAGATTTCATAAACTTTATAAGTAGGTTGTCAATGCCTCTGCGCACCAAAGAACATATTAACAAATATTATTACTGAATCCGAGATGACCTGGTCAGAAAATCCTGCACCACGGGACATAACTACTCCCCATCTGCTCCCAGCTGTGGCCATGGCAGTAACATAGAAGCCCTCCCTCCATTTTTTGTTTATCCACTTGTAAGGAAATGAATCACTAACTTTGTAAGATTGCTGCAAATACTGTGTACCTGGTACAACAAATAAGATTCCAGTCAAACCAAAATCTGATCGACTTCGCCACTTAACACAACTCAATAAAATTTTGCCCACAAAGGCAACATGACAAGCATCTTAAGACTAACCCTTGGACATTATTACTAAGGAGCTCCCATTTGTTGCTCCAGCTATCGCACTAATATAATAGTTCTTCTCCCACTGCTCCATTATCCATTCCTACCGGCAGAACAAAATAGTAAATCAGATACTTAGATATGATCGGCACTGTAGTAAAAACACAAAAGTACAAAACTGTTGATGAACAATCCATTAAATTAATTAACACGACAGTTGTAAATTGGTAAAGATACCAACAAGTACCTTGTGAAGAAAAAATGGTGAGATTTCATAAACTTGTGAAGTAAAACCAGTTCCAGCATCCATAATGAGGGCCCACAAGTTCTGAGATGAAGCTACGCTGCTGATAAATAAGCCATCTTCATTTCCTTTTTCAATGTGCTGGGAAAGCCTTGTATCTGCAACATTATAGTGATACCTACAACAGCAAGGCAGCACAAACCTTCATCCCCAGCAATACTAATTGTTGTATAACATTTCGCCCCTTTTATCTTACCAAATATAAAGCAAGATTTACCTAAAAGCAATTGGAAAATAAAACGAATAAAAACAAAACAAAAAATGATAATCACAAAAGAATAATGCACCATGCATTACAAGACCATAGACGTATACCTTTGTTTCATTGGTCGACGAGCATTGTAAACACTAATCCATTGTGTAGCTGGCATGCCCAAACGAACCTTCTTCTTTGGTTGTCCATCATCTTCATCCTCCTCCATAGCCAATCGAGCTCTCTTATGACCAATAAGCTTCACAAAGTGTAGTGTAACTTGCTTACTTTCAAACATAAGTATACTCCAAGAGTAAACCAGCAAGCAGCACAAATGGAGAGCATCATTACCTTCTGTGCACCCTCCGTGTTGATTGGCCTGATATCTAGATTTGGACAGATAATTCCATCAAACAACGAAATATACTTTGCATAATTGGGTTCTTCATCAAACCTCAAGTTCACCACAAGTTCAACAAACTGTCTGAAAGGTGGCGGACAGAAGCTACACAAGGTCTCCGGAGATGTTGCCATCTTCTTCTTGCAAACGAGGAACCCTTTATTCTCTCCCTGAAAACACCATCTTACTAAGAATTATACACTAAAATGACACAAAACTTTTATCGCAAGTTGGAAAGTACAAACCTGGTATCCCTGCCAAGGCAGACGACCACGAAGAAGGAAAACAAGTTGATACGCAAGAGATTCTAGATCATCTCTCCTGCTGCCAGTTCTCCCCAAATGAGCATGAACACTAGCATAACGTACTGTTCCCCTGTCAAACCAGAAAACATCAAGTTGTGGATCAGTGAATTAAGTAATGGGAAAAATAAAGATCCAGGATAAAGCAGGCTACACAAACGTTTTGCATACTGCACAGATAAAATGACTGGTTGTACCTGAAAACATCTGGTCTCTGGTCATATTCAACATGCATGCCAGTTCCACTATCTCTCCATCTAGTAGCTGTAGCCCATGCAGGTAATAAAACAATAAGTACATGCACACTAACGCAAAATGAGTAATTAACATTATAATAACTTCATTGAAAAGTACCTAATCCAAGATCGACTAGGAAAAGCTTTTTCTCATCAGGAGTCCCAGGAGGACCAAGCAGAAAATTTTCAGGTTTCACATCCCCATGCACATATCTGTTAAAAAAACACAAACATTAATTAGCACATTATTATTATTATTATTATTTTATTATGTTGGGGAACCTTGCCAAGGCAGGGCCTTTCGGACCCATCCGTATAGAGTAAACACCAGTCCCGTGCACCAAACCCTCTGAAGTTACACAGAACTGGTTAAATCACTTGCTTTTCACCAGCGGGTGTGGCCCTAAAGGATTGTTTGCACTCATGAGGTGTCGAACCTTGGACCTTGAGGGGAGTGATATCCCAAGACCAAGGCCTTCACCACTTGGGCCAACCCCTTGGGGTTAGCCATCCAAGAATGATCCCTATTTTCCGGTAACTACCACTTCCATTACTGCTATGACTCTAATACTCATACTATAAAATATTAACTGTCATGTTACTTTTCATGGGATATCAAATAGTCAAAATGCATGCATGACCCCTCCATAACATAGAAAACACCATAGAAAAGAAGATACTGCAATTTCTGATCAATACCCTCCAGCTTACCCCATACAAAACAAAATTACAGAAAGGACAACAACCTAAGTTTGCTACAGCCAGAAAAACAAAAAAAAAAAAAAAAAAAAAAAAAAAGGGCAAAAAAAAAAAATCTCACCCTCGAGAATGCATCTTCTCCAAAATTGATATTGCTTCAATGGCAATACATGCAACCATTTCAACGGACATTCTGAAATTAAAAAATTGCTTTAATAAGGAGATTTAAGCAATGAAATGAGAATGTGTTTGACAAAAAATTGTATGAAGTTATGAGTCAGTTCCACTGAACTCACGTATGAGAGTTATTATTCCAAACATCCCACAAGCTTGGACCCAGCATATCCATAACCTGCACACAGCAAAGTTCTGTTAAAAAGCCATTCTATGACCAGTCAATGGTAGATTGAAAAAAAAAAAAAACATAACATGAAAGCTTTCAACATGCATAATCAGCACCACAAAGCAAACAATATCATACCATGATATAATAGTCACCCTGTCGGCCCTTGTAGTGTACGCGTGGTACTCCATGACTGCCACCAAGAGTGCTATAAAAGTACAAAGAGTCCATATTAGATTCTTAAATACTGTAAAAAATGACACGAATAAAAAAGTAAGAGAAATAAACACTCACGTGTACACTTGCCACTCATAGGGCGGTCCATAATTACATCCTTTGCTACTTCTATGCTCGAATTTTAAGGCCACCTATTTTATGAAGTGAGCGTGATGGTTACAAGAAAAACAGAGAGATCCAAAAAAAGGGGGTGAAGTTGAACACCAATATAAAAGGGGGGGATTAACTCAATAAAATCCATCATGCAACAACAAAGAACAAATCACATACCTCAACAGCTCCAAGGCCAGGAGTTCTCTCATTTTTACTTAAAGCAGAAACACGGCGGCCAACATACACTTGTCCAAAGCCACCCTTGCCTAACTTTCTCTCTATTCTGTACAATGGGGAACCACCAACCTGAACCTGCAGCAACAAAACCAAAAAAATCAATTAATCTCACACACACAGATATTTGCAGGGCAGTGGAACAAAATCCCAATGCAAGACACTCTTTTATCAATTTTTTACAAACTGTCCAATATAAATATTTTCCTAAACCATCTTCAAAATTGAACCACAAAACCTCATCACATGGTGGGAAGGTGGGAATGGACAATAGTAGTGAAACGATGTTACATTATTTTACCTTTCAAAAAATAGCCAACTCCTATAAGTCACATCTTCATCCAAAGTGCATTATAAAATTGCTGGTAGCTAATTCTGTTCAACATCATGCTATAAGTGATCCTACTAATATTTTAACACTGATGCTTTTTGGGGAGTGGTTAAGAAGGCAAGTACAAAATACCCAAATCCAACATTAAATGTGATAAGCTGTCAATGTCAGATGACAGGTTCTCACTCAACAGTTAATTTCTATCTCCCCATCATGGGGAGCCATCTATGAGTGTTGAGCATCGTATCTGAATATATGTGCCCATGGTAATTATGTACACCTTTCCCAGTAACTAATATGCACACACTAAGATTCCAATTTGATCGTGCACTTTTTGCAAAGACAATATGGATTCGATTGGTATAACGGGTGCTGGTCCCATATCTCAACTAAGAGTTCCTACAAAAGCATTCCTGAAATATTCTTCAAATCTTTTTTTTTTTGATAGGTTATTCTTCAAATCTTATTACTATCTGATCATCATTATTTGTAGTTCTTCTCACAGATTCAGTAAAATGACACCAAGTAGAGATGAGGATATTATCATGGAACATGGTGAGAAAAAGAAACAATAAATAACATATATACGCCATTGCCACCTAAACAATTCATATAAGTAAATAGACAAAAATGAACTTTAACACACAAATCTGGCAAATAGAATACAGATATGTATTTATATAGCTATATATATAGGAAAATGCAAAATGTATTTAAGAAAAACTTACAATATCTATTGCTCCTACGTAGTTTAGGACATTCTTTGTACTGAACATGGCTTTTTGCCTATTCTTTTATTAATATACTTCTTACTTTTCTCCAAAAAAAAAAAAAAAACTCACAAAAAACTTACTTCTCTACATATTAGTTATTGATATGCTGAAAATCATGAAATTTGAGATTCAAAAGAAAACTAACAAAATGAGTTTTGTAAGTAAAATTGTAAATACATGTAGATCTACTCGTATATATATATCCTGTATCCATATATACAACACTATGTACCGAGTAACCACCTAATTGTCCTTGCAGTTCTTAGCAAAAGTGCTGCTGGTCTATAGCAACCAATACAAGTGTCAATCCACAAAAAAACTCTCTTCTGATAAAATGGTTCAAACAACGTAATTTAGACAGGCAAAAGCAACCACAACAATATTCTCAACTGCATTGTTGCAATTATCTCGATAGTGAATATAGCTTTCCTTTGCGACCAATGTGGTACGAGGGCCTTCTCAAATAATCATGCATCCTTCACTTGATGCTCAACCATGGAAACCCACTCACAGTCTGATGCTACGATTACAACTGAAAAACTATATTCCCAGACCCCAGTAAAATAGTTCCATTGGAATGAGTTAACTCCCAACTCGCCCATAGTAATCAAAATAGAAAAGCCATCCAAGTCCTGAAACAGATTCCTAAATTCCCAATTGCAAGTATATACATAGCATAAATAATTGACTCCTTTCGCTTTTTTTTTTTTTTTTTTATCAGGAAATAAGAAACTTTTTTTTCACTTGATACTCGTAACAAACACAAACATTCACAGATGACAGAACCCCGCCTTCCCATATACCATAAAACACACATAATGGAAATACAAACAAAGGAAACGACGGTCAAAAGTAACCAAAGAAGAAAATTTGCAGTCACGGTCTTCAATCACATCCTTATGTACCTAAGAAAGCAACTAACAAAGCCCAAAACAATCAACAATGAACTTAAGTATCTAAACACTCCAAATACCAGACAAGACCCAAACCTTCTCAGGAAGCGGAGCGGTGCTTCCTTCGTCTTCACCGGCATGCACCTTGTCATTGCTCCTCCCCCCACTATCGTAATCATCCATCTCCTTCTCCCCTACCTCCTCCTTCTCCGCCCTACCACCGCCTTCCTCCAATCCTAGATTTTCTTTCTCCTCCGTCTCCGGGAGAACTACGTTCTCATCGACCCCTCTCTGGTGCAGCTGCTGTTTGTTGTTGTTTTTGTTGTTTGCTGCTGCTGCCGCCGCACGTCTTCGCCGCGTCCTCGTTGCAATAGCCTCCTCCACTTCGATCGGATTAGGACTCGGCTGCTGCTGCTGCTGCTTCGCTGCTGCCCGGCCCCTGCGCGCTCCGCTACGCAGAACCGGCATCGTTCATCGTACGTATCTCATCCTCCGCTCCAAAAAAAATCCCAACACTTTCTTTTTCACACACACAATCTCACAAAATATCACTCTCTACCTATGCCTTATCACCCTTCAAATAAAAATTAGTGTAAATCGCTCAACAAAGAGGGAATTGCCCTCAGGAGCGAGGAAACGAAGCAAACTAATCGGAGCGATGTAGCGGATTCGAACAATGAATGTGTAAAAGTCCGGACCTTTAAGTCGAGAATTCAAACAATCGGAGTCTGTGAGCAGGAGATCGTGGCTTAGATGCAAGAAATTAGGGTTTCGGACGGATCGAAAAGGTATCGGCAGACAGAAACAGAGACGGGAAGGGAGACGGACTTATAACATAAAGTGTCCTTTTCCTAATTTTATAACATAACGAGAATTTGTGAATTTGGAAAAGACCTCGTGGAAATTGTGGGTAATTATGAACCGTTGATGGGACGGAAATCGACGGTATGAATCACGTTGGGGGATTTTGATTTGTCGAGGAATTTCAATAATGAATGAAAATCATTTTTTTTAAATTAAAAACATATTACATTCTTTGATAACGGACATTATAACTTTTTTTTTTAATATTGGGAATTGGGGAGGAGATCGAATTCAAGACCTCTCTTAGGCTAGATCTCATGTCATCTGAACCACATGCTCTTAGCCACGGATATTATAACTTAAACATATATTACAAGCCATTTACAATATTAAAACATAGAGCATAATGGAAAGTGTTTGCATTTAGAGTATCCCATTGTTGAAATGATATTTATAATATATAGTGTTCGAGTATTATATATATGGGCAGTATAATTTTACAGAGGGAGGCCACCGAAATACTCACCGAATAGGCAAAACATTTTTATCAATTTTTTTAATTTTTTAAATATTTTTTTAAACTCATTAAATATATATTTTTTTTAAAGAGAAAAATCATAAATTGATTAAAAAAATATTTAATTAACTATTAAATAAAAACCCATAATCGGTGGCCACCATTAGTGACCACCTTATATGGGAGAAGCAATTTCCTATATATATATATATATTATAAAAGAGTAAGTAAATATGAGATTTATATGAAAAAATAAATTTTTTAAGAAAATAATTAAAAAAAATTATTTATCATCCCACGATATGACATTTATTGATAAGTTTACAAGTAAAATATAATAAATAGTTCATAATTATCTAATGTCACATCATAAAATAACGAGATGATGATACGAAAATAGATTATGAGTAACATTACTAATTTTTTTAATAGTAAATCTTACTATTTTTTAAAAAGAGTATACGACATTTATACAATTTATAAATGTATTTAGTATTAAACATTTCAATAATGGTTAAGATGATAATGTCATCAATTAAGACATTACAAAAACTAACATAACTATAATCATGCGATATTTTATGATTTTATAATAAATCGTTTTCATGATATTAAAATATATAAATGATGCGGTAATTTAATCTTATTGTAAATTATTATGTCATTAAAATTTTTTATATAGGCATTTATTTGTAATAGTAATTTAAAACTTAATTCTATATTTTTTCCTCGTAAGTTTTGTGTTTTTGAAAAAATATATATATATATATATATATGACTCACATGGAAAACAATTTAATAGTAGACTCCTTATTTAAAAACATATATATATATATATAACTTGCATGATATTATATCTAGCATTACTTTTTTAATCTTTTTTAAGTACATTATTCTTTTAATAAAAATTTTATGTACAGTTATTTTTGTGTATTACACTTTATTAATGAGATTGATTGCGTATTAAAAAAATTAATACAACTATTAATAGTACATAAAAATAACTATATATAATAAATGCGACAATCACTTAAATAAATATTAATTTATTCTTGATATGTTCCTAGGAATTTGGATAAAATGACGACACTATCGTTTCTGGCTGAGAGCAAATCCTTTCAAATTCAGTTCAAGCGTAAACACAAAGAAAAGTTTATACAAATTGTGATCTCTAGACGAATACGTCCTCATAATTTGGAGTTGAATTTGATTGGAAGCCGAATATCTTAAGAGTTAGAGGATAAGGCGTCGAAAATGTACGACACCTGAAAAGACAATGCAAAATGTAAATGACTTCGACAATGAAAAACCATACTTATAATATTATTGAAACAGATGAAAAACAGCCCGTCTAGCTCAGTCGGTAGAGCGCAAGGCTCTTAACCTTGTGGTCGTGGGTTCGAGCCCCACGGTGGGCGAAACTCTATATTTTCTACAACTTTTAACTCGCCAGCATATCAAGCTAATAGTTCTTAGGCCCGCAAATTGGCTGGGCTGGGCTTATGGCATAATATGTATTGGATATTAGTTGAATGGGCTAGGCTTAATATATAAATAAATACAATATTTGGTTGGATTTTGGTCCAGATGATTCGAGTCTCCTAATTAAAGGTCGTGAATTGCCATTTCTATTCCATTCCCAAATCCAAAAGTAAAGCACCTATTTATATATTTTTACAAATTTATAAACTAAATTATGTTATATAAATGATGAATTATATTATGTTATGTAGAGATATTAAGATATCATAACTCTATGTTTTAAGGTTTACACGAGTAAAATAATAATAAAAAATAAAATGCAAAGTTACTTTAACGAGCAATATATTGTTGAAACCAAAAAAGAGACAATTTTAACTTCTTTTTTTCTAGTGTAACTTTTCTTCTTCTTCTTCTTCTTCTTATAAGTCTGAGTTGCGAATAATCCGGCAGACAAAAGACAGAAAAGCTGCTTTTTTTACGGAGGAATAAATTAAAAAAGCAATAAAAGCTACTTTTCTTAAGTTTGAGTTGAGATTAATAATTTAATATGTGTTAGTCCCGATTTCATTGAAAACGTGCATGGCATGCCAAATGTGCCAAATCCAAATAATTTTTAAAGGCATGTCATGTCGTCAACAACTTATTCAAGAATATTCACTTTGTTTCTATGGCCAAATTTTTATTTAAATACGAGGGTTTTTAGTAATAAAAGAAATATAGATATAATAAAATAAGTTTTACAATATTTATTAAGTAGTTAATGTAGTCCAAAAAGTTCGTAAAAATAGTAATAAATATTGTACAACTTATATTATATCTCTCTCAATTAAGTCCTACAAATTAATATATTTAAATTTAAGAAAATACTTTAGCGATAAAGGGATTACACAAAAGTAAACTCACAAACTGATGTGATTTGATGTGATACTTTAGATTGTAAAATTATTTTTATTACAAAATAGATCTAACGAATTTCATAAAATCACATTAATTTATACGTTTATTTCGTGTAATTTCTTTGTGTTTATAAGAATTATCTTTATAAGTATATGTAGTACTACTCAATTGATCTTAGAACTTGAAAAAATTATGTTTCCATGAGAGAGAGAGAGAGAGAGAGAGAGAGAGAGAGAGAGAGAGAGAGAGAGAGAGAGAGAGAGAGAGTATTAATGCATGGATTAATAGGTCAATTATTGAGCACAAAGTTAATTTCCCTTGCACTCCACCAACACCTTTTTTGGGGGGTCGATGTCTGGACTTGCTTTTTTGTAAGATGCAAAATCCAACAAACTCACCTTATTTTACCAGAAACCTAATTTCCTACACCATGTGCGCAAGAGGCTTTCCTTCGTTTTATATAGTTATATATGCAAATAAATTCTTTCCATCCAATCACATGACAAAACAATATTAATTTCCTTTTCATTTTATTTTTTTGTTTCCCCTAACATTTGAATACTTATAGTCTTTTTTTTTCACAGATGAGATAAGATGAGATTAAAGTTAATAGTTGAATAAAATATTGTTACGATATATTTTTCAATTTTTTTTTTTAGATTTGAAAATATTGAATTATTTATTTTATTTTATATGAGAATTTTAAAAAGTTGTAATTATTAGATAAAATAAAATGAGATGAATTAAGATAATTTGTGAAAACAACAAACAAGTATCTACAGCCGTGATGGAGCCTCATTTTAAAAGTATTATTATAAACCCAAACATTACATTTTAGAAAGCTTCAATTATTCCAAATTCAATAAACACATGTTCCCAACATTCATTGCGATTGTTTTAGACCTCATTTGGTTACACAGATAAAATAAAAATTAAGAATTGAATAAAATATTATTAGAATATAATTTTTTAAATTATTTTTATTTTAAAATTTAAAAAATTTGAACTGTTTATTATATTTTGTATGAGAGTTTAAGAAAAATATAATATATATATATATGGGATGAGAAGGTTTGTATAACTAATGAGACCTTAGTATAAATTTGTGTTCATCTATATATGTGTGTATATGTGTATTGTTGGCATATGAAAATTAAGTATTGTCACGTGCGCAATCTAGCCAGAAAAGGAAAGGAAAGCAAGCAAGCAAGCATGCATGATTTGAATTATTATTATTACTAACTCTTTTTGTTAGTGGGAGACTAAAGGAACTCGAAGCTTTTCACAAAGCCCTCCTCATCTGGCCTCCTTCCCCCGACCTTCGACTTCAAGTTGCCTTTCGAGCCCTCGGTACCTTTTTTTGGTTCAATCAATTAAACCATATGGAAAAGGAGCTCTCCGATCCTTTTCCATATCAACATGGGAGATCAGCTTTAAACCAGAGAGGCAAGACATACACAGACATCAAACTGGTACATTGAACAAGGGATATATATATATATATATATATATGAACAGAAAAAATTAATTTTGTGTAAATTTATAAATTGGCGCGTCTTGATATAATACATTAGATTGTAAAGTTATTTTTATATCTAACGTATGGTATTAATTAGTCGTGTTAGTTTGAATTTATAGATTTACTTTTGTATTTTGTTTTTAATTGTAGCACTTTCTTATATATGTACTGACAATAATATTTTCAATTCGGGAAAGACGGCCATGCAGGATTAATTACCAAATTAACCAAAAGGGTATATGCATCAATTAAGCCATGAAAGAAATTGACACGTAAAAGATAACGGAGAAAACGAACGATTAAAAACAAAAACCAAGCATACAGAGTAGGGTTGAGATTCCAGGACCCCCACCAAAAAATTAGATTGCTGCATGGGCATGCATTATATATAATATTTGATGGGGCCTAATTGCTAATTACACAGAAATTTGTCAGGTAACCATTTTTTTTGGTACACTTCTTGAATTATATGTATTTCTGAATTTTATATTACGACAAATTAATTGCACATGAATATCTTCCATAAAAAATATACATTACTAATTAATTGGTGAAAATTGTATTCCTTATCCCATATCCACATCAGGACATCATGCAATTTTCTCTAATTAGCTAGCTTCTGCAATCAATAAAATAACAAATAATATATATATATATATATAGATAGATATGCATGTGCTTAGAAGGTGAGGACTGTTATGGTCATAAAAAAATTACATAAAAATAATTTCACAGACTGACGTGGTTTCATATGATTCGTTATATTTAATTTACAATAAAAGTAACTTTATAATCTGATAAACCACATGAAACCATGTCAGTTTGTAAAATTACTTTTGTATAATTCATTTGTGGCTAAAGTATTTTTCTTAAAAGATATAAATTTCAAATCTCAAGTAGCCTTATGTGAAAACTTTTATTAGTTTCAAATAAATGGTGGCTGCATGCGAGCAAATTAATTAACTTAGTTATTAAAATGTACATTGATTTCGTGGAATAATATTAATTGATGATAATTATCAAACTGTGATCGATTGAGCATAATTTACAGTAGATGCATCATGAATCACATCAAATTAGGAAAGTTAAATGTGAGTTCCAAAGGTAAAAATATCTGTACGTACATGAGATATTTTCACAAATGCAGTTTCCCTCAATTTCTAATTATTTTCACCTAATACTTCACCTAAACTTTTGGCTTTTGGTTTGTTAAATGCTACTTTTCATTATATATGTACTTATGTATGAAAAAGTTAAAAGGAGGAGGCCGCAACGCATATCAACTACAACAAAGACGTGTCTTTGCCCGCAAGAAATTAATAAACATTCGCGTTCTGTTTACCATATAATATTATTGGTTCACATCAACATATTGGACTTTACCGACATCTAAAATTTGTTGATCGAGAACTAAGCATAAGTGCTTCATGCTTTTCGATTCAACTCTCTCTCTCTCTCTCTCTCTCTCTCTCTCTCTCTCTCTCTCTCTCTCTCTCTCTCTCTCTCTCTCTCTCTCTCTCTCTCTCTATATATATATATATATCGATTTTGTCATTTATAAGTTTAATAATAAGGGATTTTTTATATTAGCATTATATTATTAGAGATTTTTTATAGGATTCTCAAAAATCCAATGAAAACTTAAAAGAAAATAACTAAAAGCAGTTTTGAAAGAGTCTGTATATGTGGATCGATTTGGTTTAACATAAAACAAGTTCAAAGAAAACATTTTTTTTAATGTACTCAATTTTGGTAGCAGGGTATATATTGAGTAAAATTTATAGATTTAACATAGGGATTATAAGATATTGAAAAAAAAAAGACATGTTTAACAATAGGAGCACTATCAAGAATAGTAAACCTGTTAGCAATATCAAGGGGGAGGCCGGATCGAGTAGGACGCTCATGTTTAACAATTCTGATATCAAGTGTATATATATATACATATATATATATATATATATATATATATTTAGATGAACAATATGGTGGAGAACAACTGTAAAGATATGTCGTATATATAACACGAATCAATAAGCTAGGGATATATGTCTGCTTAGCAAGCTTGTTTAATCGATCTTTAATTTACCTTGATCTGTAGCTCATTTATCGTATTTTGTACGTATATAGCAGAATTATGATCTGGTCAAACTAGCAACTGGCTAGTACGTAATTAATTAAGTAAACGACATGACGTGCATGTATAGTAATTGGATTGGCATTCAGAAAAAATAATTTAGAAATTCATTAACAAAAGGCATACGTACGTATAAATTAAGCACCGTTATACGTACGAGAAAATATATTTTGAACATCTTGATTTTCACATAGTTTGGAGAAGTATTGCATATTATTGTAAGGAAAATCTGTTCTCAAGGGAAAATTGAAAATATTACATTTTTTATTTATAATAAGGTATCAGCCCCTTATGTCAATTCCAAAATATCTTGTTAGGTCATTTCGGACCGGTCAAGCGGATCGTTAATGCTATAGAGAATGAGTTTCGAGAAAATTATTAAGAGTTATTGCATAATATACACAGAATCATGTGTAAAAAATAAAAATTTTATATACAGTCACTTTTATATAATTTTTGTATATTTTATTAATATAATTAACTGTATCACGGTTTTTTTAATATAAAATAATTAATTTGACTAATTACATCAGTGAAGGACAGAGTACACAAAAATAACTATATATAATATAACTTAAAGAAAAAAATAGATGTACAATATTTAATTGAAATTAATGTGTTTAGATCCTGAATAAAACAGTACAAAATAACAAATAAATAAAATATATATCTTCACATCAGCTCTTAAATTGTTGATAATTTGTCAAGCAACAGAGATTCAGCACTAGCAATCCAAGGATGCATGCATACCGCGTAACCAGTTAATTAATCTTTGAAAACTAATTTTTGGATTCACGATCGTGATCTTCGATGATGCTTAGAACGTCCCTGATGGCTGGTCGGCCTTGCTAGAGTTTTGTTAAAAGGGCCACTAAGCAATAAATAAGATTAATTTGGATTTTGAGGATCTCGTTCAAGCGTTAATAAAATATCAGTACTGCCTTTTAAATGAACGCCGGCCAACTTAAAGTGAAGAATGCATGCCTTAAGCTTCCAACCAATTTTTAACCAAACCAGTAAAGAGGTTTCCTATAAAACATGGAAACCCCAAAAGTTAAAAGGACTAAAGAAAACAAAAAACCAAAAAGGAAAGGAAAACCATGGGGGGAAAAAAGGGTTATTAATATGTTTTGGAAGGGACCAGCTGTAGACGTTCACTTTAACATAGTGGAATCATATTCATATCGGGAAATGTCTTTAGTGGAGACCGGATCGATGTTCATGTTTTGGCTGTAAATTAAAGCATTGTGATTCTATAGCGCCTTGGGTAAAATCAGGTTAACCGAATACAAATCACAAAGCATTGCTCATTTGATAATACTCTGCGTACCACAATCATGATATTCAATTTACCAAAATGGTTATATACATAGAGCGTGCATGGCTGCCAATTCCTTACGATGATCTTCATGGTTGTACGTGCTTTCGATCTCTAGGCCGGTTCCCAATTAAGATCAAGACATGCAGAGTTTTGATCAATTGCATATATAGGGAAACTAAAATGATAATTCATATGGATTAATTATTTTGTTTTGATATGAACAACAACATAGAGATTAGATCAGGGCATCCCATATACATATTGCCGTAAAGTATATCACAAAGCTCTCTTAATTGCATGCCCGAACTTGTTCATTGAATTGTACCGACTCGAGATACTTCTTCACTCCGACATTCTCTTTTGCTGCCTCAGCTGCTTGTAAAACCTGTCTATGAACTCTTCGGCAGCCTTGTCCACATGGGGATCTTCGTCGGCGTCCCTCAACGGGAACGGTGAGTCGGTTATCCTCAGCTGCCTCACCATGGGGCTCCGCCCGAAGCCCGGCAGGGCCGGTGACGCCTCCACTGCCACAGATTCGTTGTTGTTCAGCATCTCCAACAGCACAGCCTTAACGGTATTCACAGTGGCCATGTCATCGTCCAGGGTCGGGGGCTCTTGGGCGCAAGTGAAGAAGTGGCTGTGGCTGTGGCTGTGGTGGCGGCGCTTGTTGTTGAGGTGGAAGGCGTAGCTGGGGGTGTTGCTGCAGCTGAACTCGTACTCCCGCGGGGCAGAAGAGTCGTGGTGGTGGTGGAACATGAGGTTGCTGATGGCTTTGCCGGCGATCTTGCCACGCTTCATCACCATGTTGAGGTCGAGGATAAGCTTCCTCTTTGATATGCCTTTTCTCGTCATGAAGAAAGCCAGACGTACTATGCTCCATATTCTCTTCGCTAACACTGGCACGTTTGGTTCCATTTCTACTACTTAATTTGTTTTTGAGAGAGTGAGATTTTTTCTTCTCCTTCTTTTAGAGAGAGAGAGAGAGAGAGAGAGGATATTGGGTATGAGAGGCGATGGTGAATGTGGGAAGAGAATGGTAGTGGTATATATAGGGGACTATGGAGGTGGAAGAGAGGAGGATTGAGCGATTTAATCTGGGACTAGAATGACCCGAGGGTGCACAGATGTTGGGGACTATTTTGGTGTTTATACTTTATTGTGTTATTTTAGTGGAGTGGTGGTGGGTAGGTTCCATTTCAGGATTATAGAGGTATTAATCAATTAGTTTATAACCTTAATTTGACCATAAATTTATGAGTTGTTAACCATGCACGACCAAAAATTCTATTATCAAATAAGTAAATAAAACAAATTTAATAAAGTACTTATTTAATATCATTTAATTTAAAAAATAAAGTTTAAAATTTAAATATTACAAATTAAATCTTATAATTAAAGTGATGTAGATGGTTTACGCAACAATTTGATAATAGAATAATTCTGTGTATATTATTAAGGTAACTACGTACCGCGATTTTTCAGTGAAGCAAAGTTACAAAAAACGCAGAAGGTAATTTCACTAATTTACTTGCGACAACATCGAATGCAGGTTAAAACGGGAATTTGAGTGCTTGCTTGCTTGGATATCAAAGGAGGCCCCTGGAAGCATGTTGAATATCCCCTGCTTATCAGAAGCGGACCCCTTGTGTAGGCCTGTTTAGATATCAAGTTTAAAGAATATTCGATATCTCTCCGTCAATCGAAGCCCACTTTCAAGGCCACTGTTGGGCCTCCAGCTCCTTGGAGTAGGCTCCTTTTGCATGTTTCCTTCATTTGCAACACGTTTACTGTACACATATGGGATCGGAAATTCTCTCTGGGCCCATGGTGGGCTGGTTTAAGTTTACCAGCCCGAAAGACCGTATATGCGATGATATATCATATTTTTGTGTTTCATGATTGCTTAAATGACGACCAATTAAAATATATCATATAGCAGGCGTAATTAAGGATGACAAAACTTTAGGTATAAAACGTATATATTATGAAAAAATGAAAATAGATGTATAATTGCAAATAGATTGATGTAGTGAAGGCAACATCAAAACTTCTTGTAAATGTAAACAAAAAACTGGTATATAAAAGTCAAAATTAAAGCCACCAAGGCTTGTTGACTCGGTGAAATGGCCCTCTTCACCCTGCTGCTGGTTTTGGAGTAGCTGGCTGTGGTGGAGCTTGGAGGGGAACAGAGGAAAGCCATTGATATACAGTTCTCTCTCTCATCCGTAAAGATTGGCCTTCCTATCACGTGCTTGTAAAGCCCACCACTCAATGCCTGCAGTAGGAAAAGTGGAATATATATGATTACTATAATGAGACCACACATGTTGATTGAGAGATGGAAAAGAGTGAGAGGTCAGTACAAATTTTCATCATTTTCCCCATTAACTTGATGAAGTTATTTCATATTTTATGATTACTGCATGTCCATATAGCTGTCCAAAAACTCCTCCAGGTACCACAACTTCTGTTTTTTGTCAGATTTGTCACAACCATGTTGCAGCAAATGGCTTCTAGCCTGCAACTTGTGCAATGCATTTATGTTATGTCAATAGCCGATATCATGGCCTTTTTACGCTCTCTATGCCAAAAGATGGCTCCATGTTTTCCAAGCTTTTGTTGCTTGGTAGGCCTACCTTGTTCTGTGTCCCAAACTAAAGCTCCACAGACATCATAGTAACTATATATAAATCTGCAGCTCTAGCCAAGAAAACACACACACACACACATACAAATTTACCTGGATTTGGTCTCCGACAGTGATTATCAGAGCACCTTTCTCTGGGCTAAAAGATATCCAACCTTTCTTGGAGTACACTTGAAACTCTGAAGACCCATCACATATATGTAAACGCAGGGTATGAGAGAAATCAGTACCCCTTATCAGCATCCTAATCACATCATACCACCGACCAGCTAGTACGTTTCTGCGGTGCTTGTATATACAACATACTGGCCCAAGTTGTTGCTGTAGAATCATATCATTTCCAAAAACTGATTTTCTGAGAAAATTTTCCCAGAGGGCTGGTAGAATTTTCTCAGCAACCTTTTCTATCTCCAACAGCAGGGTTTCCATTTTCTCGCTTCAAGATTACAAGAAGTTTGGCATGAGATATTGTTTCATAATTTGTTGTCATAAACATCTTGACGAATCAATCAATTGTTTGATTTATGCATTTCTTTCCCACTTTGCAGTGGACTTGATAAGAATGTTTAGAATCGTATTTTCCATGTGATCAAATGATGATAAAAATCATTTCCATAACAAAATTGATTTTTTTTTTTTTTTTTTATAATTCGCAGACAAAATAATTAACGATGCCCACAAATGCCAAAAAGCCATATTCAAGACAAAGCAGCCAGTTAATACCTGAAATTTGAATATCCAACAGGCCAAATTCCCTCCATTCGCAACTTCAAACCTTCATCTCTACATGACCACACAAACTCTTCACTCAATTCATCACCCTCACCCTCCTCTCCATGACCTTCCTCAAAACCATACAACCTTTCCAATGACCTCGTCACCACCGCCTTCTTTTCCGGTGGGACATGATGGAAAAGTCCGGCGGCAGCAGCCAATGCCGCACCTAAAGCTTCCGGTGGGATCCCGTGGTTCACTAGCTGAAAGCATCCAATACCGGACAAAGAAACCAAAATCTTCTGTATTGAATCGCTTTCCTTGGAATCCAAGGTTAGGAAATCAATTACCGGGGGGCTTTCGATGAAGAGCTGGCGGGGAAAAGCCTTATTGGGTATGGCGAGGTCGGGGACACGTAGCGAGTGGTGGAGGAATTCGGTGAAAATGTCGTCATTGGTGACAGTCGATCGGCGGCCAGAGGCTATGGGAGAAGGGGGCGGGGCACGGAAATCAATCGGGTTTTGGGACATGGGTTCGGGTGAAATCGCCATTGGGATGACTGAAACACGCTAATTTGTAGCAGACAATCTTATAGATGATGATTAGTGTGTATTTCATAAATGTTTTTGTCCACTTGCTTTAAATAAATCTGTAAAAGCAAAAGCAACATGAGGAGCAGCAAATGCAATGATGGCATGTCTTAAACAACGCCAACATTCCGAGAATCATCGAGCTATATGAATTTCTTTTGGCCAGGCAAGTATGGGATCAGGTCTCTCTCTTTTTGCACAGCCGTGGTTTCTTTTTTTCGAAAACTGATCGGAATTTCACTTTATCTCTTTATCATTCAACACTCTACCAACTTTGCAGAACCTGAAACTGTTTTCAAACCTATTATTATTCTACCTGAATCATCAAGATCTGAGTTTTAACGATTATTATTTATTTTCAGGGAATTTATAAGGAAAATTCTGAATATTTATGTTCATTGTATAGTTTATCACTGATGCTGACAGTCTAGATGGAAATATGTCTTATAGAGATCACACGACACACAGCATCTTTCAGTGGAGTTAGGTAGTTAGGTAGAAGCCACCCTTAAACCTCGGATTATATATATTTTAATATTATTATTTCTGCTCGATCCTAAGAATTTTCAAATGAAAATTTTGAATTTTAAGATTAAATATTAAAATATTATATTTTTAATATTATTATTGTATTGAGATTTAAAAAAATTAAATTATTTATTATATTTTATATAAAAATTTAAAAAAATTATAATAATAAAATAAAAATTTTATATTTAAGATAAAAATTTCCCGTGATCAAACACAACCGACGTTGATGTCTTTTTAACTTTTCTTTATTTTTATTTGTTGGGTTGTGAGGGAAACCTTTGATTATGAAACTGTACTAGATCTATCTGTTTCTGATTGAGGTCCAGCCTCTGTTATCATTTCCATCTCACGTGAAGCTGGAATTCTGGTGGGCCTACCTGGAGCTCGCCAGGTATAGTCTTGGGCCAGGTTATCTTCATTTAAGGCTGTAACCATATTTTTGGGGGTGGGTTATGATTATTTATTTGACCCCACCACTGTTTAAGCATACATTTATTTTTAAAAAAATAATAATAATCTGTGCATCTAATTCAATATTTACATCTAAATCATATTTCCAATTAGGCATCAATGCAGAGCTACGGTTCAAACCCGAAAAAAGAGAAAGGAGCAGCCCAACCCTGCTAGAAGAGATGGAGCCCAAAACAATAACTATTCTTTGAGGGCATGGGCCTTGCCAGTAATTCCCCTGCCCAAACCAAGTGGGAGATGTACAAGATTTTAAATTGGAATAAATATTGAGAGCAGCCTCTATTTAGGAACATCCAAAAACACACCTTACGTGACACATTATAAATGACAAAATAGTCCATAGCTGCCCAGCTACACGTTCCCGTCATTTTTATTTCATTAACCTGTTTTGAAATCACTGAACAGAGGTTAAGCCTCCTCCCAACCTGTTTGCTCCGTATCACCAACAGATCTCGAGCCTCATCGTTTCATGCACTCTCATCATTTCATCTCACTCTCAGCTAGTTGGTTTGGTATTGTTTTTTTCTTGTATTTGTAATTCTTTTTTTATGGCTTGTGCTCCCCACTTAAAGCAATTCCGATCTTCTTTTTTCTCTTTGTATGATCTGTTTCTTCTAAACTTGTGGACTTCTTAATTTACTGGCATCCTTCGGTCAGTTGGATGATTGTAGGAGACTCACATCCCACCCTATACATTCAAAGGCATTAATTGTTACCTATGCCCATCATGGCTAACGTTCAAACTTAAACCCACCACTTACTTCTCTAAAACTCGGGAATTTTTTTTGAAAAGAGAGTAAGAACAGTTTCTCAAAAATCATACTTAACGAATGTATTTCAGTGGTTTATTTTAGTGCGACGAGGTGGTTTATTTCAAATAGCAAGTGCAACTGTAGCACCACATCTGGTCATCATCAACGGTAGCCAAGCACGCCGCAAAAGACCACGCGAACCACTGTGCTAGCCTCTGAAAACCACTGGAGTGAGTGCTCTGTTTTTGCTCTCTAAAACAGAGGATTTTTCTCCTCATCGTGAGCTACAGAGCTCCTCCAAAACAGTGTCGCTAGTTTGCGTTAAATGAGCTCGCGGGGAGGGACGAGATGGGCAGATAGATGAGCTTCACGAGGTGGAGCTGAACAGAGGGACGGCGTCTCGGGATGGTGTTGGGCAAAGGTCAAACGCGAGATGGGTTGCTTTGCGACGGAGGAGGGGTGGTCTTCGTGGTCCGTCTCTTTGGTTTGCCCCGTTCAATGATTTCCCAGGGAGTGGTGGTTTTGGGCAGATGGAAGAGAATCGCTTGGCAGAGAGACGGTGTAGCCAGGTAGAGAGACGGCGTCGTTGGTTGCATTGGGCAGAGGAAGGTGACGTGCAGGCGAGGATAGAGGGGTTTCGCAGGAGGAATTCAAATGGGAAGAAAATGAAAACACTGACTTTTGTTTTAAAAAACGCACATTTTGGTTAAAAGAAAGAAGAAGAAGAAGAAGACATGTAGGGTGTGTGCTGTGTGCAACTGCTACAGTTGCTGATCCGTAGCAAAGCTCTTTAAATTGAGCATTTTCCAAATAGTTGTGCTCAAGGCAATCGAGCATCGAAACCATGGGGGAATCGAGAAGGTGGCGTCAGTCGAGTTAAAAAAAAAAAAGAACTAGAAGAGTAAAGAGGAAAGAAACGTTCGTGGGGGTTGAACTTCTTCGTCTGCATCTTCCATAGATGAAAATAAAACTAGATTTAGAACTGATTGAAAGAGGAAAGAAACGTAGTGGCACATTTGGTAGCTTCTTCATCTTTGTCTTCCATAGCTGAAAAGAAAGAGAAATTTGAATTGCACATTCATATTCGTGGGTGTCATCATACTATCTTTTATAGCTCATTGAAGGCTGAGTTGCTACAAATTTGGTAGATCTGTGATAAACCTCCGATTTTTAGAGCTATTTTTGACATCCACATTTGGTAGATCTAAGACTTGATTTGGCATACACCTTCTACATCCACTTTTGGTAGATCTGTGATAAATCTTTGAGTCTTAGAGCTATTTGTTATTGTTATAATCTTATATTTAAGTTAATATCCTTTAAGAAAAATGATATTTGCAGTCGTAGTTGTGCAAGCGGCATGTAGTCGCTTTAAAAAAAATAAATTAATATAGAACCCACATGAAAAAAAAAACTAACTTTTTAATCGTGAATCCCACTTTTTTTCAAAGCGATTGCGCGACGTTTGCAATTTCACGATTATATGTAGCATTGCTGATCCTTTAATGTTTATGGGAATAGGGAAGTAATACAATAACTAAACATAAGCATTGATCAGTTCTCATAAATTAAAAATCTCATAGAAATGGAAAATTTCTCGATAATAATATGATTCAAAAAGTCATAATGGCAATCATGACATTAATAGAAGATATATGATAGAGGAAGTTGTGGCTAAAGGATGAGAAGGCAAAGTTGTTGATGGAGCACATAACCAAATATTACAAAGATTAGAGTAGAGGAGAAAGAAATCAAGAGACGAGATGAAAAGGGTTGAGTCAACGTGGAGAATGAGAAAGAGCAGGGGAGAAGGAAACCAAACGAAAGAGAAGGAAAAATGAAATAATTGTGAGAGAAGAGAATGGGAATGGACGAAATTGAAGAATGAAACCTACCGTTTCATTAAGCTAAGTAGGACGCAATTACGCATAAGTGCCTCCAGCCAATTGCATTCAACATTTTTCTTTTCCAAAATTATATCACATCGACGGTTTTAGCATCCTCAACGATAGTTTTATTTCTCATTAAAAAAACATGATTATGCCGTAATGATAATTTGCCACGCCGGCGATTCTGTACAGATTGGTTAATCGTCAAAGCAAAAAGCGTGTGGTGCGCACTGGTTTTTTGTTGCTTGTTTATACAAGTCGTCTGTCCCACCTGGACACTGCTTCAAGTTGACGCGGTTTTTCTCCCACCACCTTACCCAACCCCACCACCCACCCCTTTTCACGTCAATTCCTAAATGAAATCTAACCCAAACGCGTGAACTACCATCCCTCTTTTACCTTTTTTTTTTTTAAAAAAAAAATTTGCCTTTTCAAACGAATAAGTGTTTACCCGTACTGTGACGCCTTAAGCGATTTAATTAACTCTATTTTTTTAATGAATAATATTATTTATAATTTTAGTACGTACAAATAATGTATAATGTAATATTATTTTTTTAAAAGTATAATATATTATTAAAAAAATTAATTTTTTCATGTGAAGCTTATCAGTCACATATTAATTTAATTTTTTTTAAATAGAGTGTGCATAACTTACATATTTTATAATTAAAAATATTATTTCTCTTTTTAATTTTATTATTTATATACTAACATGTAAATATATATTTATTATGATTTTTATTATAATTATAAAATAAATAAATATTAATGTTTTGTACTAACTTAAATATAAAACTTCCACATTATTAATACGTCGGATTTATTAACAAACCTACTTAAAAATATTTTTTTATTTTTATTTTTGTTTAAATCTGGTAGTTGATCTATAAAAGTAGAATTAGAATGGGTCAATGGTTTGTGCTGGGAGATGACAAGTATTGACTCGTGAGGGTCTCAACTGGCGGCTCATTTGTTCTCGATAATAAATATGACAAGTATGGGCTAACAGCACACTTAAAATAACATCTCCCATGGTTTGAATATACATATTAGAAGAATTAATAAATAAATAAAGTTGAATAAAATATTATTATAATTTTAAAATATTAAAAATGTTAAATTATTTTTTATATTTTATTTAAATATTTTTTAAAAATTATAATGATTAGATGAGATGAGATGATCTGTAAAAATAAAACAACCCATCTTTTGTTATGCACAAAGAAGAGATCATATATAAGAATGAAAAGGAGTAAACAAGTAATCCTGAGATCGTTAGTCCTTTTTTAATTTTGTTATTTATGTGATAGTTGAACGTGTAATGTTTCAAAAATAAATTCATGAAGTTTGTAGAAAGTCGTGTATTGGTAGCCAAAAGGTTCCTTGATGCATGGACGTTGGAATTGGACCTGGTCTTGGACTTGGCTGAACTTTCCAAGAAGCTGGCTGATTAATTTATTTTTAGTCGTTTTGAATATCTGAAACGGCAAGCAAGCAGATAATATATGATATTATTATTATTATTAGTAGTAGTATATTAGAATGAAAATAATCATATGATTTACTGTGCGTAGAAAGGAGATAGTCCATATATTACGGAATAAAAGTAATAATATGAGAATGCCATTGATTCATTGCCAATGGGAGAAGACAGCACTCCGTAAAACCTATTTTTATATGTAAAATTTGAAGAAAAGTAACTCAAAATTGACTCCAATGGATCATGTATTTTCAAATCTATTTTCCATTTTACTACAATGTTCAGCTTTATGTAGCGTGAACTATACACAAATCTAAAAATATTTTTTTTTTCTTTTCGTGTACTTTATCTCCCACGATAGTTTCTCTCTCCTTGTACTTTTTTTTAACGAACTATTAAATAATATAACATTTAAATTATGTAATTAAAAAATAAATAAAATGATGTATGGTATATTGTAAAAATTAGTATATAAAATATAAAAAATGGGTTTTGATGAGATATTTTAAATGATAAGATATATAAACCATTGAAGATGTCCATTGGAGTGTTCAGCATCTTCGGCCTTTGAGGTTGCGGTAGGAGGCTTAAAAAGTGATTAAATATTCTTAAAAGCTTTTTAATGAAAAATTAGATTAGCTAAAAAGTACGTTTGAGGAAAAACATCATTTTGATTATTTTTTTTAAACGTGTTTTTCTGGATAATATAGAATGTAATTCAAATTTTAAAAAGACTATTAATTGACAAAAATATCAATATAACTTTAAGATAATTACAACTTTCAAACTTTCAGGATATGATTATAATCTTTAGAAATTCAAATAATCGTCATTTCTACCTCATAAAGTACTTTTTAAATTTGTTTTCAAACAAACGTAAAATATTTAAAAGTGTTTTAAACATATGGTTACCAAACAATAAATAAATTTTTAATAGTATAACTTATTACTTAATTTATAAGTTATAAGTTCTAAAGTTATAAGTTATATTTCTCACTGCAATTCCAAATATGCACTCAATGGTTTAGGTAAACTTTTATCTATTTTAACTAACAAAGATTTCCTTTATCTATTATAGTTAATGATTTTTACAATGTATTATACACAAGTTTATCTATTATTTATCTTAATCATTTAAATATATTTTTGTATTTGTATTAAAAAAAATTACATTGACTTCTTCTAACTACTAAATAAATTTGTAATATCTCATATATTTACATATTTGCAATCATCTTTAATATATTATAACGTGTCTATCCAAATTCAAAATGACAAAAATAACGGACATTGAAAATAAAAATAAAAACAAAGATAACAAAGAGAGTATGTTACAAGAGTATTTTAATACTTATATATTTTGTTCACTAAATAATAAAGAATAAAAAAAAGTTTAGGAGGATGAATAGGTAAAGTTAGACGTAGGTCAAGATTAGTTTAGCTCAAGTGTAAATTAGTTTATTTTTTCTCCTTTTGCATGATTTAATGGTGCTAGTTTTTTTTAACATTCCATTAGCTAGTATGCATGCATATATATATACACACACACACAAGGAAAAGGCCTAGGTGCATTAGTCTCAGAGTGCACCTGATATAATGATTTAAATTCAAAAAATGTAAAAAAGTTAATAACTTATTTGTCTGGAAAAAGAAAATACAAAGTTAAAGGAAGACTAAAAAATAAAGATAAAAAAAAATATAAACTTTAGCAAAATATGAGTATTGGTTTGCATCCATATTGGATGATCTATTTACTCTCTATATAATAATAAAATATTATTAATTTAATAATTTTTAATTTGATCACATTTTATAGTTCTACTAATTAAAATATTAATAATAATTATTCCAACCAAATTAATAATATTAAATACTAATATTAATAATGATTATATTCTAATTAAATTAACAATTAATAATATATATTGAGTGTTTTAAGTATTTTATTAGTTAAATTTACTTAAAGTTGAATTTTACAATGAGAATGCTCTATAACATTTCTTCTAAAAAGTAAAGTCATTTTAACTTTTTATTTAAAAAAATTAAAACAAAAAGAAAGGAAAATGAATACACTGTCAGAACAAAAATGACATAAAAAATAGACATCAATTCATGTGCGCCTCGGTGTTATTAAAGGCCTTTTATAAAACATTATCTTTCATTAAATTATACAAGAGAACTACATGTTAAATGATCAAGGGTTTTAAAGACATTTTGGTAAAACATGATCATTCATTAAATTCTATAATAGAGCTATACGTCAAATGGTTAAGGGTCTTTTAGTAAAATAGAACTTAATAGACTTAATAAAAAAATAATAAAAATTACTATTTACAGTTAGATAGCCACTTATTGTAATAAAATATATAGATATACATATATATAAAGAATAATGATATATGCATAATTGTTTTACGATGTTTTATATAATTATATTTTAAATGGGTTATGAAAAAATATCACTCATTTAAAATATAATTATATAAAACATTATAAAAGATAATAATGTATCTGTCATTTTCTTACAATACAAAAAATACAAAGTCGGACGTGAATGATCTTCGTTTATGACAATCGGCATCTAAAAGTTGTGTAGACGAAGACTCGAATAAAGGTAACATCAATTCGAAAGGGCAAAGGCAATTCTACGTTACATCACTGGCCTCCTGTAAATAAATAACGCCGCCAAATCTGATAATGATTACTTTCTTGCTCTTATACCGACATATAAAACAGGGGCGGCCGATGACTTTTGTCACAGCATTTGATGAACGTCATAGCATTAAGCGTTTTGTTTTTTTTTTTTGAAGTATTAAGCGTTTTGTTGGGCTATATATAAAGTAGGTGCTTCGCGTAACAACCACGATCCCATGCATGATGGCATGCACTAAGTAAATAAAACATATTTTTTACTAGGTATCTTCAATATAAGGAAAAAGGATTTGGAGAATGGAGGGAAAAAATCAAATTTCAGGTATGTAAACTCATGTAGAATGGAGGGAAAGCACAAAAGCCACACTTGACATTCTGTTCGAACCAATATTGAATAAAAGTAAAAATCAAATCTTCTACCATATAACCTTATAAATATGCTTATTATGAATATTGTGGTTGACTGAACATTGTTTATTTTGCTCCAGAGCGTAATTTGTGTCCATCAACATAATAAACTTCTCTACAGCTCTGTAGGTGTATATACATTGCTGAATTACAATATTTTATTAAACTTTAAATAAAATATATCATCTATTCTCATATAAACTGCATAACCAAACTAGACTTAAATGGTTTAACAATGAAGATAGGTTCGTCCATCTACTTTTTTTTATTTTCGTTTTCCCACGACGCTATTCTTTATTGATTAAATGTGAGACAAGGAATAAGGAAATACCATATGAGTGTATGCTCAAACTAATCATGCTTCATATGCTAGGGTTAGATTATACAAGGGAATCCTAGTACTTTGCATGCTCAAATATCGAATTTTCAAGGCAAAAGACAAGAGTAACTTAGTTATTAGTTGCATAACATGATGATCTTGTAGTCTTTATGTTTATGAAAAATATTTTATATATAACTAGATTATATAAAAATAATCTCACAATATAACATGATTGGATGTGGGTCATTAAATTATAAAGTTAATTTTATTATAAAACAGATTTAACGGATCACATGAAATCACGTTAATTTATAAATTTATTTTTAAAAAATCTCTTTGTATATTTAATACATCTCCATATTTATACATTTACAAATAATTGAAATTTACTTCATTTATTTATCTATAATATAACTCACACGGCTACATTCCCAACTACCATTGCTATTATCCACTAAATCAGGCTTTTCCACCTACCTATAAAAATAATAAAAGCTATTATGGGACACCTTTCATTAATGTTTCATATTCGTTCATATTGGATGGCTATGACTTTCGAGCACAAAAAGACGATTATATTTAAAATGGGATTACATTGAAGTTTAGAAAGTGATATATGTTTCCAAAACTTAAGATTATACATATAATTTATATTCGAAATTTCTCAAAATCTCCATTATTAAATATCAGCGGTACTATTTGTTAATACCAAGGAAAAGATATAAAGCGACCCAACAGCCTAGGCAAGCTCCAATCATCATTACCAATGAGCAAGAAATGGTAGGAATTTGTATGCCTCGTTGCTACTTGGTTTTTTGTAATGTCATGTTGCCGTTCATGACAAGTAGGCTAATTATGAGTTTCAATTGCCTGTCAAGTGCGGGGGGATGAGTACTTCTCAATACCCATTTGGCATTTTCTGTACATTCCCTAAATAAGATAGGCCAGTTCCTGGCATTGTCATATATCACCAAAGAAAATGACCATGTGCCATCATTTGTCATTATCCCTTACACGCCAATAAAAAGGACTTACCCAAATTTAAAATATTGAATTAAAATTAGACCCATTTTTGGTTGATCACCTAAGTTTTGGGTAGGAGAAATATTATAATTTCTTTTTATTTTTTTAAAGTCAAAACATTAATGAGCCAGTAGGAAGATAAAAATTTGACCTTTACAACTCAAATGAATTCATTGAATGCATGTGGGTTGTAAAACGTGCATGTTTCGAGGCGGAAGACATTTGTATTATAATCTTTTTAAATACATATTGGGGCTTCGTTAATCGAATTTACAATCATTCCTGGCTAAGAAAGGAAAGGCCCCCCACATCCAAGCCATGTCCGCTGCATAAACAGCCATGAAGGTTGTGGTGCAGAATCTTCTGTGAAAGCCACCAAGAGGAGAGCCATATGGCATTATCATGCATGATGCCAACAGCTGATTACAGCTTATCCACTTCTCTTCTCTTTGTTTTGGAGCTGTGAGTTGTTGTTGTCCTTTACGAGGTTTGAGGTAGCTCTTGTTTTTGGAGGTGGTAACTTATCCTTGTCAGCATCACTTTCCCATAGCACAGCCGCACCACAACGGCACAACCCCATTCTGAGTACCCCACCCTACTGCCCTGTGGGTCCCATGATCTGTGATGAAATGAGTCCCCCATGCCCGTAGGCTGTTTTCACTTCAGAGGCCGACACACCCATAGGAGGGCAATTTGGTCATAGGCGATTTGGGAACGAGAGAGAGTTCACCATATTTATAGCTCCTGTCCAGTTGGCCATTTCTGGTCTCCCTCTTCCTCTCTCTATCCCTCAAGGAAATCAGGCGAAGAGAGAGAGAAGAAGAGGGGTTTTAAGAGGAAAGGAGAGCTTAAAGAGTCTTTCTTGTCTTAGCCTCGTTCCCTCCGCCTATAATCTCTATCTCTGAGTGCAGGAAAACCAAAGATACAGTCTTTCCACATTTTTTTTCGCCAAGATGATCTCCCTGAATAGAAGCTCTTTTCTGGTAATGTAAACTAAGCCCCCATTTCCAGTTTCATTTAAAATCATATCCAAACATCCCCACGAAAGAAAAAAAAAAAACTTTTCTGGGTGTTCCATGTCCGGCTCTTTCACATCTAAATCCACAAAAGTCACAAACTCTTCCTTTTTTACACTCGGTAATTATTTGGTATAACAGAATTCAAAGCCAAAGAATCAAATTCCTCTTCGGGGTGTTTTTTTCTTTAGCTAAAACTTCCAAATCTTCTCCTTTCTTCGTTAATGTATTTTTTCATCTATTGGGGAAAAACCCATTTTTATATTTATTTTATTTTTTATTAACGCAGAATAAGAGCGGATTAGCTGGGTCTTGTAGCCCTTTCTCTGGGGCACAGATAAGACGGACAGCTTCGGTGAGAGTGGTGGCTTTGGGCTCAAACGGCCGGGCAGGGGAGAGAAACGCATCCATTCTGATAGAGAACACGCTGAAGGAAATGAGAGAAGGCTCCGTGATTGATGACGTGGACTCCAAACCTACCATTGGTGGTGGAGTCCAGGATGTGTACGGCGAGGATGCCGCTACTGAGGAGCAATTCGTCACCCCTTGGAGTCTCTCTGTTGCTAGGTGAGAGACAAACGATCAATTGTTCTACTCAACATTCATGCTTTTGCAAATTTATTTTTTAATTTTGTTTAATCAATAATGTATGCGTTTCGATGATATCGATGTTCCCTTTTATTTTTCTAATTTCTGCTTGACATATCGTGATCTATATTTGTATAACTTATATATAAAGGGTTTATTTCTGACGTTCCCTTTATTCACATATATAAATAGATATATATCCGTTTTAACATTTTTAATGAAAAAAATTTTGTCTTTCAGAATGGCAACAACTGGTGTCTTTAGAGTTTCTGTTCCTCTCTTTTTTATTTTTTAGTTTTGTTTTTATGCCCTCGATTGAGGGTATTTTAGTTATCAATGTTCTGAGAAGTACCGCATATTATGATATTCTGATCTAGTTGTTTCTTGTTGTCACAAATTTCCTATCTAAATATTCTTCTCACTCTGAATTCATGTTCCTGATCAGGTGGCAACTAGACTTCGTTGAATTTTCATTTTGGCATTTATTTAATATGCTGAAATAATTGTAAGTTAAAATATCAGCAATGCTTGTAAACTAAAATTCACTTCCACGACATTTATGTAATTCTGTCTACATTTTTTAATCTCATACACCAATTTTATGTTTTCCTCATCAGTCCTGAGTAACACAAAGCTGAGCGGTTTTTGCTTGAATATAAGATATCCAGGATGTCAACTAGTATAGAGACGAGTTTCCAATTAATTTATTATTTGAACATTTTTCTGTACTTTCAGAAAAATTATGTTAAGTCTTTCTATATTTATCTGGATTCGTTCCATACAACAAAATATCTCAAGTCTTCTATTTTTCTGCGACCCTTGACATATTTTATGTTTGACTGTTATTTCCCCCTATAAATGAACTACCTTTGAAATTCCGTGAATCAGAGGATTTGTTATGACATATATTTACCTTTCTCGTTTGACGTTTTTTCTCTTGCTCTGTAGTGGTTATTCTTTGTTGAGAGATCCACACCACAACAAAGGGCTTGCCTTTACTGAAAGAGAGAGAGATGCCCACTTCCTGCGTGGTCTTCTCCCCCCAACAGTTGCTTCTCAAGTGCTTCAGGTTACCACCCAGCTTATAGATCCTCCCACCCTTTTCGCATAGCTATGGGGTTTTATTATTTATTATAATGCTTACATATCATTAGTACTGCCCTACTCACCAGGTTAAGAAAATGATGCACAATATCCGCCAATATCAACTTCCACTACAGAAGTACATGGCCATGATGGATCTTCAGGTAGGCATCTACACAATTCATTTTTAATTCTGGTCTCAATTCTTTCAGTTGGAGTGCTACCCAGTTAATTTCTCATCAAGATTATGCTTAATCATCTGATATTCACATAACTCAATAAACTGTCAGTAAATATGCCATTGATGACTCCAGTATTGGTTCAAAAGTCTTATAGAATCAGAACACATGTTTTAACACAAAACATGCATTGCTAATTGTTAAAAAAAAAAAAAAAACGCAAAACATTCATTGCTTATCTGGATACTGATTAGCGGTGAGTGGGCCCAATATTATATACATATAAGTAAATTTGTTACCAAAACGAATTCGTTTCGTTTTGGTAACAGATTAAGTTTTTTAAATAGACGATGAAACGTTGTCGTTTTGGGTAGATTTCAAATATATATATTTTAAAACAGACGAAGAAACGTCATTGTTTTGGGTGGGGGGTTAAGTTAAACCTAACCCCCCCTCCCCCGGCAGTCGTCTCTTCCCCCCCCCCCCTCTCTCTCTCTCTCTCTCTCTCTCTCTCTCTCTCTCTCTCCCAGATGAACCGATTTGTTGTTGATAAATATTTTAAAAAATTTTAGTAGTTTAGGATTTTCTTGTTGTGGATTTTCTGTGGATTTTGACAATTTTGTTTTTTTTGTTTTTTCCATGGTCTAGTCGTTCGCTCCCCCCACCCTTGGCCTTGGGACCCTCCAGTGTACGGGGGCGGATCCTGGGGGTGCAAACCCCACCCTCCACCCATGCAGGGGCGAGGTGCGGGAAGGGGGCAACCCCGCCTGTACCACACCCCTAATACTGACTTGAGTGCTTAGAACATATTTCTGGTTATTCTTTAATTTCCTGGCAAAATTGTATTTATCAAATTGTTGCTTTGCTGGTTTTTCAGGAGAGAAATGAAAGGCTGTTCTACAAACTTCTCATTGACAATGTTGAGGAGTTACTCCCAATTGTATACACTCCCACTGTTGGTGAAGCTTGCCAGAAATATGGGAGCATCTTTATGCGTCCTCAGGGTCTCTTTATTAGTTTAAAAGAGAAGTATGTCTAGTTACATGCATTTGCGGTCACTTCTAATGCAATGTTTCCTTGATACTTGTGTTGAAACTGATCACTAGTTTTTTGCAGGGGAAAGATTCTGGAGGTTTTGAGGAATTGGCCTGAGAAGAATATTCAAGTTATTGTTGTCACTGATGGGGAGCGGATTTTGGGTCTGGGAGATCTTGGCTGTCAGGTAAACGTTATCAAGCATGCTAATCATGTGAAAGACGTGCCATTAAATTGTGAGATTGGTCTCATGCACCTCTCTCTCTCTCTCTCTCTCTCTCTCTCTCTCAAGTGCGCTCGCACACACAAACACATGCTCACTTGACTGACAATTTATGAAATATTGACAGGGGATGGGAATACCAGTGGGAAAACTTTCCTTATACACTGCACTAGGTGGCATTCGTCCTTCGTCGGTAAGTATTTGCATAATTGGTTTCTTGACATGGCTGAGTCAAAACCAATGCGTATCTCCAAGTTAACACTGCGTTGCTGTTTTGCAATCTGTCATTACCCTGTTGAAATCTTGGTTTTGTTTCACTTCCAAAGGAGGGAGCAAAACATAGGTTGCATGCTTGGCTTCCATACACAAACAAAAAAATTGTACTGTCCGAAACTTTTGCAGTTAATGTAATAATGTGTTATCATAGCACATAGGAGGTGCTGCCATTTTTCAATAGGGGTAATTTCAATTAGGGCTGGTCTTGAAAAACTTCACCGCATTGATGTCTCGTTTGGATAGATGAGATGAGATGATTTGTGAATAATAATGAGATCTTGGAGTTAAGATGGGATGAGTTGGTTTGTAAAAGTTTGTGTGTTTGGATGTAGAAGTGCGATAAGATGGTTTTAAATTTTTGTAGGGATTTGATGAAGTGGTGGGTCCTACCAATTACTAGAAAGTATTTGTAATAATGAGTATTATTTTTATGAATATACTAGTTACTAGTTCCCAAAAATAACACTTGCTGAATTGCTCATTGTTCTCCACTCGATCCTAGTGCCCTTGAAAATATGTTTTATCCTGCTTTATTTTATTTTATTTTATTTTTTTGTCTTTGAGTTGACATTTGACAACACCAGATTACATTAGAGAGGGGCCATAGCTTGGGCTGAGGGGTTGGGATTGTGTCTCTGTTTTGGGTCAGGGAATGGTCATTCAGTGAAATAGTGTTGAGATAATGCAAAAATCAACTGGGATGAGAAAAGATACTCTCTTGATAGCTGTTTGGATACACGGGTGGTCTGTCCGTATGAAAACACTCAGAAGGTTTGTCTTTCATCGTAACCAAACGGGGCCTGATACTTGTAATAAATCCAATCGTTAGAAACTATTTTTATTCACCCATACTAGTATTTTCCTATTCTCACTCGCAGGACAAGCTAATGGTGTTTTAGTAATTCACATGGTTTCTTTGTAAGCAAACGGATGGTAGTGCTACCCCAGATTATGAATGGGTATCTTTCTTGTTACAACTAACTTAATGAAATATCAAACTTGTTGGTTGTTACAGTGCTTGCCCATAACTATTGATGTGGGTACAAACAATGAGACACTACTGAATGATGAATTTTACATTGGGCTGAGGCAAAGGAGGGCTACTGGGCAGGTTCATAATTTGCTTACTATATCATCTAGCGTCAATTTACATGTTTGATTCTTATGCAAGACATAATTATATGCCTTTCTAACCTTCTCTCTCTGTCTCTTCTTTTTTTAGGAATATGCTGAACTTCTACATGAATTCATGACCGCAGTGAAGCAGAATTATGGAGAAAAAGTCCTCATTCAGGTAGTTGGCCTAGAAAACAGGGTTGCAGCGCTTGCATATCATTTTTATGGTAATGTTCTCTAACTTGGTTGTCAATGCCCTGCAGTTTGAAGATTTTGCAAACCACAATGCTTTTGATCTGCTTGCAAAATACGGTACAACACATCTTGTTTTTAATGATGATATTCAGGTAAACTATTATTGTTCTTTATTATGATATATTGTAAATTGGAATAAACATATCTCTAACTTCCAAGTTATTCATTTTATGGCCAGGGGACAGCATCTGTGGTACTTGCAGGGCTAGTTGCAGCTCTGAACTTAGTTGGTGGAACCTTAGCTGACCACAGATTTCTATTCCTTGGTGCTGGAGAGGTAGTCTATATTTATCACCCTGTATTGAATGATTAATTAAGAAAAATACCTAGAAATGAATTGCTGGATTTGTAAACTCTAGTATAAATAGGTGACAGACCTGTCCTTTTCAGTCTTTCTTTAAAACTAACACCTTTCTATTATGGGGGAATATTAGATTATTGTTTTTTGCTATTTTAAGTGCAGTTACCTCCTAGTCCCCCTTCACTTATTTTAGGACTGTTCATGCTGCCACTTTGTTGTTGTATCTCACTCATCTGATGGTTACAGGCTGGAACAGGAATAGCAGAACTCATAGCCCTTGAGATTTCTAAGCAGGTTGCCAGCTATTAGCAGTGCTATTCATTTACTTTTTATATTACCTTTTTAGGGGTGATATGATTTATGGAAGACCTTGATTTTGGATATACTTCTCAAAACAGTATTCCTGATATTTGTGCAGACAAATGCGCCATTGGAAGAGACCCGCAAGAAGATTTGGCTTGTTGACTCAAAGGTAGTACGAACCTGATATTGTGGCTCTTTTCTGTGGGAAGTAGAGTTTTGTTTTCTTTCCATCAGTTAAAAATTGCTTACAAATCCTTCAACAGGGATTGATTGTCAGTTCCCGGAAGGAAGCGCTCCAACATTTCAAGAAGCCTTGGGCTCATGAACATGAACCAATTAAGGAACTCGTAGATGCTGTTAAGGTGTGAACTCTCTCGGTCTATCTCTCTCTCTCTCTCTCTCTCTCTCTCTCTCTCATAAATATTTATCTAAGCATGCATCATGCGTAGGTTTCAGTCTTTATTCTCCAAGTTGTCCTGTGTTTATTAGGATATCAAGCCAACTGTGTTGATAGGAACATCAGGAGTAGGAAGAACGTTTACTAAAGAAGTGGTTGAGGCCATGGCCTCCATCAATGAGGTAGTTTTTCTGTCTATATGTCTGCACAAATGTTTCAGAAATTGTATTTACACCCTAAAGGAGCTGACCATTGTGTATGCAAACTTGTAGAAACCTGTTATTCTTGCTCTTTCCAATCCAACTTCACAGTCTGAATGCACTGCTGAGGAAGCTTATACATGGAGCCAGGTAAGACAAACAGCACAAGTTTTCTTGTGTTCTTCAGGCAAAATATATCATACCATTTAGATTCTTTTTTTTAATCAGTATATAATCATACATTTTTTTTACTTGAGATCATTCAGCTTTTATTTCACCTCCAGATAACCAATGATGACCTACTTTTTTGTTTTTTTATTCCTCTTTGTTAACCACAGGGTCGTGCCATTTTTGCTAGTGGGAGCCCATTTGCTCCCGTTGAATACAATGGGAAAGTTTTTGTGCCTGGCCAGGTCTTTAAGAATTTAAATTAATATCTGCCAAATGTAGATCCATGAGTTGACAACTGACTTTGATATCAATTTTTTTTTTGTGACTCAGTCAAATAATGCATACATTTTTCCTGGTCTCGGTCTGGGTTTAATTATGTCCGGTGCTATCCGTGTTCACGATGACATGCTCCTGGCAGCCTGTAAGTGCACCTAACCTTGGACGTTAAGCGATACTTTCGTTTTGCCTTGGGATACAGGATGTAGGATAATTTTCAGCTGTAACCAGATTTTTTATGGTTTTCCCCATAACTGTCACCTTGTATACCATGTTTATATGACTTACGCTATGAACTTTTTTAATAGATGGCCTAAACATTGGCTCAATACTAAGTTGGAATCTGGACCTGTTGGGTGAAGACTGAAATTAACAAAAAAATATTAGATAGATGTTGGCTATTCCTTGCCAAATATTTTTTTGGGAGATCTTGGTCTTTTTATAATTTTATCCTACTTTCTGTAGAAATTGGATGTTGAAATAGTCACTTCGTATGTTTAAAAGAATCAAGTCGACTCTCACAGTGAACTATTTCTTCATTCTTCTGAATATGTTGTATCATATGATCATTCCCTATTCTTGTGATTAAAGTTTTTGTTCAGTTATGCCATTTTATTTTATTTGTTCAACAATAACACAAATTTTTTTGTAACCCGTTACCTCTTTTGCTGTGTGCGCTTTCTTGGAACAGCGGAGGCTTTGGCTGCACAGGTGAGCCAGGAGAACTTCGCCAACGGACTCATATTCCCACCGTTTACTAACATCAGAAAGATTTCAGCACATATTGCTGCTAAAGTAGCTGCCAAAGCTTATGAACTTGGTGAGTTCTCTCCTCTGTTCGTTCCACACGCAAAATCTTTGTTTTTAAACTCCAAAAGCTGTATCATTCAATGTGGTGTAATTGATATGTAGGTCTGGCTACTCGCCTTCCTCGGCCTAAGGATCTGGTGAAGTGTGCTGAAAGCTGTATGTACACCCCTGCTTACCGAAATTACCGATAAATTGGTAGAAACTTCACTAGTGTTATTGTATGAAGTTCACTATAATCAACCTCGATCTCACAGTCAATTTCTTTTATTTTTTGAACCCTTTAAATCCTTTCTCACCCTTCTTTTTACGCTTTATAAGTTGGGGTACTGAGGAAGGAGAAGTAGGGTTGCTGCTGTTAGTTGGATTACAGTTCATAGTTTGGCAAACGTTATGCTCTGCACTGTTAACTTTTTCATTTTACATGAAATAAAAAATTCACATTAATAAGTTCGGACCATATCTATGGAGTTCAAACCCGAACTACATTTCTGGATTCTAGGGTAAGGCCAAGACAACATGGAAATCTGAATGTCGGGGTGTCCTGGAGTTTTGAGTACGTTCTATGCACTTTCTGCAGAATAATGCACGTACGTTACAAATGAAACGAGGCTTACGTGACTTCCATCTTAGTGGTTCTGCATGTTTGAAATGTGGGATTAAGTTGATAATATACGTTATAAAAAAATGAAATGAGGATTAAGCCTTCGCACCTACATTATCCGATTTAATGCGACTTAACTCTTTTTCCAGAAAATAAAGATAAGAGAGGATAAATACGTACCCTCGAGAATTTGTATTTTATCTTTGAGAAATTATATTTGCAATGACTAATATGAATTAATTTTTTTGAAGAAATTAATTTTTAGTCCTTCAACAGCAACTAATTAACTCTTTTACTGTATTGCTAAGAATGGACCCAAATTATTGCTAGCAGCGTCTTTTTAAAAAAAAAATAAAAAAAATTAAACAAGCATATTATAAATATATATAAAATAGTTATATGATACAAGAGATAACAGGATTTCATTTTAAACTAGCTAGTATAACATTAGAAAAAAAAAAAAAAAAAAAAAAAAGGAGGGATATGAGGCTAATGACTTGACTTCACTCATTTTCCACAAAGGGAAGCCACCATAAGCGATTTTGATACAGTTTGATAAACAAACTATAATACTATCACTGGAAGCCACAATGAATGGATTGTGTTGCATGTCTTTGATCTGGACTGACTGAATGAGATTTGCACTACTTTTTTTCTCACGATCTTTAGTTAGGAGGAGCGAAAATATAAAAACATAGGAATATAGCAAACGGAAGAAGTGTCAAATCGCCAGCGGGCGACTGTAAGGAACTGTGGAGGTGCATGAAGACCATATGCTATAGTAGGAGAGTGGAGGTTGGTCAGATCTAACTGACCCAAAAATGCCACAAGTGGCGACGACAAACTCTCCCTAGTGTGGTAGCTCATGAGATCTACGCGCAATTTGGGTAACACGTGAGACTCACATGTCATTCTTCTTGACGATCTATTTCTGACGTCTAAAGGATTGACTGCTAAGGAGTCTTGCAATGTGGGGCGTGATGGTTGTTGGTGGTTATAAAACAATAGATCGACACTTCTCCATGATATGGTTGAAAAATAAATGAAAAATTGGAAAAAAAAAACACAGTATTAATAATGTCACGACTATAAAGATAGGAGGTGAATGGGAGGAGCTAGGAGACGGTAAGATTTTAAGAGAAACGACAATAGAAAGAAGAGAAGTGATATGCATCAGCCACTATTTATTTTCACACTATATATTTATAATTTTTTTATAACGTGTAAAGGTACTTTTAATAGAATATATAAATGTTTTTTATAAAATATGTAATGTGTAGTAATAAATAGTAGCTGATCAATGAGAATAATTTCTCTGAAAAGAAACACTGATTATTGCTAACAGCTCTGAAAGTGGTGTACGCTCGAAGAGAGTAGGGGGAAATTAAAAAAAAAAAAAAATTAATTCCATCGTGTACCATAATAATAACGCCATAAATCCACTGCAATAATAATTCCACACGTGGTTCAACGTTACATGTTACCAGCAGCTTGCATTGGTCAAACTCAAAGGCCAAGTAAGCATAAAAAAATAGAAAAAAAGTCACATTGCGTGTGGATCTATTCAATTTCAACCTCTCAACCACTAAATATCATGTTGATAGCAACATTTGTAAGCAAATCGATTGCCTTTCATGTTGTTGTATTATTAATTTAATTGTTAGCACAAAAAACATGTAGAACATGGCAACGCGGTTTCACTTTTGTCACATTCCTTTTTCCGGCCTTGTCGTTTCGCAAACTTCAAAAACGTTTTACTTTTTCTCATCATACTGCTGTTTGACACAATGCAGTTTGAGATTGAGATCTGATCAGTCGATCTCCGTCCTCATCTTCCACATTTTCAAACAGAGCTTCCTCTAATATTCCAGATCTATTATATGCATGAATCATGCTGTCGTCCTCGCTGATGGCTCATGATCACTATGTTAATGGAATGATTGCAATCAATTGGGGCCGACTTCTTAGGTGCAGGGGTCGATATCTGGGTCAAGCTAGGCTAGCTAGCTGTCTATTTGTCGATCGAAGAAAACTACGCACAAACTCCCAGCTTCTTTTCGTGATCTTTGCGTAATTGATTATAAACTGACGCATTAAAGACATTCTTTTCTTTATTTTTGGGTCTCGATCTGGCCAGAATAATTAGAACATGAACATATTAAGGCAGTAAGTAGTAGTAGTTCTCTCAATTATTCTCGCATGAAGATCATCAAATTTAATTCTTATTCACTCTGGAAAATAATTAAACGCTTTGAATCTAAGAAAAAAGTTCTTGAGATATTGATAACGATGTTCTATTTTGATGATCATGAAACTCGTGAAACAATCCACGCCATTAATGCCTGATGATCACGTATCTCCAAAAGAAGACGATCGACGTTCATGTATCTTGGGCGAATACAATGAATATGCGTGCATGTATATACAAATCATGTGTTCACATTTGGATCGGAGTGTAAATAACGTAACGAAATCAAATCGCAAAGAAAGTACTACTTCATGCACGACCGACCATATAATATTATAATAGGACCAGAATGTACTGTTTGGAGATTAGATTCTCTCTAGATCAGACTTCCCTCTACCTTTTTGTCCCGCCGGCCAGTTTGTCAAAAGATCACAACTCAATGAATCTTATCTTAACATGATCAAAAGTCGCACAAACCCTAACACCATAAAGTCATAAGCAGAGATTCCTGCAGGAAGTTTATCCCCAAAGATAACGTTATATATAAATATATCACTTCTTTACATGCAAAGTAAAGATCCATGCACTAGGTAGCTACTACATTGATCATAATTTATTCTCTGCAATATGGCTTTCTGCAAAGCTTGACTTTGTCTCAATTATTTATATCCTCTCCTCTAATCTCTAGCTAGTTTCTTGCAGCATGTGCTTCCACGTACGTATACATGGCATCCCCAAAAGATGCCTACCCTCTGCTTTCACGTGTCCCGTACATATCAGCTTAATTAATTGCATCCTCCTCGTCTATATAATCTCGTGAAGAGATCCGTTGCATGCAAGTAAAGAATCTCGAGACTCGGGAACTACTCGACCATTTCAGTGTTTTTTATTTTCTTTTTTCTCGGAGTGTTTTAGACTGGCCGGCCTGGCCTAGTGTTTTTTCGTGTTTGCTCCCAAGCCTCGGGGAAATCCATGGTTATGTCTCCCTACACGTGATGGTCAATGGATTTATCTGGGCAATACAACAGTAGATAACGTGTGGTAGGGTCGAGTACTGTTGCAATGAAATGGCAGATTATAAGGTAGTTATATATATGGAAAATGATAGTACGATTATCAGAGGGTTTTTATATTACATATCTAAAACGGATGGGAATCATGTGTTCGTCCCCTCAGCCGGCCTTAACCCTAAGGGTGGATTGAGATAAGGTTGTCTGGTTTGGCAAAAAGACCACTAGTACTCCTCCATAATAGTCATGCCATTGTTCTCTGATCGATGGGAGATTGCGAGGAAATTGAGATATATTCTGGATTCCATTATTGGTCATTTTCCGGGATACCGGGTATGGATGCCTCCCTTGTGGAAATGGAGGGTGAGAGTCGTGACCGCCTTTGCTTACCACACATGATGCCTCTTCTTTGAAGGTTCAAGGCTATTTGCATGAATCCGGCTCCTCCCCTCCCATCCGCAGTATATGTAATATAGATCAACACCTTCTATAATATTTCGATCCAAACACTTTTTATAATTTAGAAAAAAGAAATATACATATTTGTGGAGAATCTACGTTTCAACATTAAGGATGTTTGGATAATAAGTTAAGATGAAATGAAAGTTGAAAGTTAAATAAAATATATTATTATTTTTTTTAATTTAAAAAAATTAAATTATTTATTGTATTTTGTGTGAGAACTTGAAAAAATTATAATTAATGATTAGATAAAATACTTGAAAGTGTCACTCAGTCCAAACAACCTCTAAATACATGTTGTATATATACCTAATGGAAGACATTCTACAATATTATTTTACAAAAACAAATTCCATATAAAATTATACTTGAAAAAAAAAAAACATAAAAAGGATTATCTCTATCATTAATTGAATCTGAATTTGAAAGAGACCATTCAGATGGTGTCATATTATTTTGACTATTTTGAAGGGAAGTCCCTATCGTGGATTACAGTCAAATGAATTAATATTAGCGTGCAGCTGCGGTGTGTTTATCTTTGGATGGATAAAAATGAGATCAGGTTTTTGAGAAAGCACATTGAAAGTAGGTCTACCATTATAGGAGTAAATATTGCTTAGATGATGACCATTTTTCTTCCTGTTACTTGGATCTAAAGCATCCAAAGCTAGCTCTGGTTTATATTTCTTACATTTGGTAAGCTGGTCCAATCTCATACATATATATATATATAATATATGTACATCCCTTCAATTAGTAAGCCCTCATACTTTCAATAAGAATGCAACGGTTATGACCAAAATATCTTTGATTTGATTTAGAAATGAACAAAACCGGCTTTTGGATGGGGCTGTTACCTGACGTGACCTCCAGACCTATTATTAAAAAATTTCATTTATAAGCTCTATTAACTTATATATACCACTCTTTTTTTTTAAAAAAATAAAAAATTTATCAAATATGTATTATATGGATAATAGATAAAATAATTCAATTATTTTAAAAAAAATAAAATCAAAAAAAATTAAAAATTTAAAAAAATATATAAAATATAAAAAATTATATGATATGTGGTTTATGTCATGACTATAACTCAGATATTTATAATTAAGCATTTTAAGCAAAAGATTTTCTCGTGACAAATCACAATTGGTAGATATTCCCTGTGATTAATTAGGTAGGCTGATTGTCAGAAGAAAAAATGTTATTTTATTATTATTATTTTTTAAATAAATATTTATTTAATATCACGTAATAAAAAAAATTATTCGACCGGGTTACTGTATCGTCCAACTATTATCTGTATCGTCCAGCTATTATCGTTAAGCATGTCATCCAGTTTTAATTTTTTTTAACTTTTTTAAATTTATTTATATATTTTTAAAAAATAAAAAAATATATTAATATATTTAAAATTACTTCTTTAATTATTAAATAATTAAAAAAAATTCCCAAGTGCGTCACGAGCTTTATGCGTGAAAAATATCCCATCCTCAAAAAGTGGTTCAACCCCAAAATGTAGCAGATGTGGGCCACCTCCAATTCACACGTCGCAGCATGTGTCTGGCTGGACGCTGGAGGCTGGAGGCTGGAGGCTGGAGGCTGGAGGCAGGGATTTTTTTATTCCCTTTTTTCACGGATAAGTACTTTTAGGGGAAGTCCCATTAATTTGAAACACTTCCTAGATATTGTATTTTTTTCTTTTAAGATATTGAAGATTTAGGACAGGATAAGAGGTATAGAATAACAAGCATTATTATTTGCGTGAATTATTCATAATATTAATTAAATATTATTTTAAATATAATAATAATATTTAAAATATCATTTATTAATTTCACTCAAAACTCTCTTTCATGATTTGTTACCTCTCGACATACAACGCTGATATTTGGATAATAGCTCCCTCGTTGTTATATTTGAAGGATCATGGTAATGATCATTTGAAATTAAAGATGAAGAATATCTCAAAATAATTATTATTAATTTCTCAAGTTTATCATTTACATTTAACTAGTTACAGCTTTGGTCATCCTGATAATGTGTTTTACATACCCCAAATGAGTACATAAAACATTTGAAGTTGAAAAATAAGAAATAGAAAAAAGACTCGAGTCAAAAGTTTAATTTAAATTTCGATATGAGATAAGATTATTTTAGATAAATTAAATAAAATATTTTTATTTTTATTTTAAGATTTAAAAATATTAAATTAAAATTTAAAAAAGTTAAATTATTTATTATATTTTATATAGAAATTTTAAAAAGTTATAATAATGAGATGAGATAAATCGAGAAGATTTTCGAATATCAAAATCATGTGACTACCTTTTTATAATAATTTTAATAGAATAGTTTATCACAAAAATATAAAAAATAAATTAATAAAATTAAAGGAGAGAAAATAGTAACAATTGCATTATTATTATTATGGTTGTTGTTGATTAAACAAATGAGAAATCTTACTACTACAAGGAAATTTTATAAAAATAAATTGATTTTGTTTTATATGATAAGTTAAATTTATCTTATAATAAAAATATTTTTATAATATAATCTATAATATAATCATGTTAATTTATAAATTTATTTTTATAAGATTTTTGGTGATTATAATAATTTTTAAATAAAATTATTAATAATTATTATTGAAAAATAAACAAAAGATAAGGGCATTATCCTTTCTAGAAAAGAGAAAAAGGGTTATTACGGTAAGAGTACCAAAGAACGAACCCCCGCATTCCTCTATCCCTTGATCCATTCCCCGCTAAAATAATTCATGTCCCAGAAATAAAGAGCCCCTCCTCGCTCCCCAACCCCAATCGTTCCGCTAGCTCTCACCCACATAAATCTCTCTCTCGCTCTGACTCCGACCAACTCGGCAGTGACACGGCCGAGTGGAACCGGCATGACTCGGCGGTGCTCGCACTGCAGTAACAATGGCCACAACTCGCGGACGTGTCCGAACCGCGGCGGGGGCGGAGGATGCGTGAAGCTATTCGGCGTGAAGCTAACCGATGGCTCGATCATCAAGAAGAGCGCCAGCATGGGGAACCTATCGGCCCACTACCATTCCTCCTCGTCCGCCGCCGCTTCACCCAATTACCAAGACTCCCCCACCTCCGACCCCGTCCACGTGTCAGACGGTTACTTGTCCGATGATCCCGCCCACGCCTCCTGCTCCTCCAACGGGCGTGGCGACCGTAAGAAAGGTAATTAAAACTTCTCATCATCATCATCATTTAATTAGTCAGGTTAGTTTAATTCAGTTATTTTTTGTGGGTGCTAGGAAGGTTGGTTTTCTTTGGATCGGGTTGTAGTGATTCTGGATAATATTTTCGAGTTCTGGTTTTTATGATTTATTATCGAACTGATTAGATAAATTGTTTCCTATCTTTTAAAAAATAAAAATATTTTGATTTCGCCTTTAAATGATCGTTTGCTCTTTCGGTGGATGAGTTGGTAACTTGGTTTTAATTCTTTTAGTTCTCAGTTTGACTTCGTCATTTTCTTAACCTTTTTGTTTTGGAAGATTTTCCATTTGAAGGAAATTAGATTTTCCATTTTCTTAACCCTTTGTGCTATTATATTGTTCAGTACAATTCACAGCTTTGGCGATGAGCCGGACTTGATTCTAAATTTTTGAATAACCTTAATTTCTGTGTGGTTTTTTTTTTTTATGACTTATTTTTTCAATGCATTTGATTAATAACGAAAAGTGGTACTCGAGATTTTTTCTTTTCTGGGAAATTCTAGACAATGCTTTGGATATGACAAAGGGTATTAAATACCGTGCATTGTTTTTTTTTTTAATATATATTTTTGTCTTTTTGAAACAAGGAATTTGTTCCTTTATGATTTGGAACTTCAAGCATTATGCTATGCATTCTTGTTGTATTTGGTTGGAGATCTCGTCTGCAGTTGTCGAGGGAGACTCAAAAAAACAAAATTGTAGAGGAAGACTTTTCTTTTTTATTGATTGTAGTATTTCTATATTATTATAGGGAAGATTACCGTTGTAAGTTTGTGCTTTTTATTTTATTTGTGATTTGTTTTCTATTTTTTAATATTTTTCTACTGATGTACCATGTTGACAAGGGATTTTTAAAGCGGATTGTGTATTTGTGACACTTGTTATCATTTGATTGGTCCTGACTTGGAAAGTGATTGCCATATCAACGTTTTCCGTCAACAAACTAACAACATTTGGATGGAAATGGAAGAGCCACTTTGGTATATAAGTATTATCCAAGGAATCGTTGTACCTTTTTTAATTGCAGGGACCAGTTCGCTATAAGGCCAAACCTCAGGAATTAATACAATAAGTTGTCCTTATTAATATGTTAGCCTGTAGGCAAATAACACCTTCTCACGATTGATGGCTAGAAATCTATAAGAGGAGTTTGAGATGCATGCCTGCAGCAACCCATTGGAAAAACAAGTTTTGAACCTCTTAAAGGAAAGTTGAATATTGTTTTTATGGTTAAGTTTGGTAATTTTTATTTTCTGAATTAAGACATATTAGTTTACAAAGAAATAATGTGTTAACTTTTTAAAAAGTACCCTAAGCTTGTTTTTGCAAATTGTTCTGTCCTGATACTAACATCAGTGAACATTACTTATGTTCCAATCCATTACACTCACACCCACATATTTGCATTACGTGACCTTAAATTCTCTGTTATGTTCCTACTTTATTAAATTGGCACACATGCTATAATCCTTGTGATAGACACAATTCATTAGTACCGGTATTATGACAAAGCACTTATTTTCCTTATGTCCAAGATTAGGTGATACATTATCAAACAACAGTGGATATACCTAGCAGATAGCATTTAAAATATTTGGATTGCAGGTTCTTGGTGTGTTTCTTATATAATGTAGTTTTTGACTGAATGGATAAAAGCATAGCATTTGTCTCAATACACACAATGGACTAGTTGCTTATTGTTACATATCATCATTGTTAGCATTGTAACTGCTATAGTTTTCAATGTATCATCTTGCTAAAGTTTATGTGAAACTGCAGTCTTTTCACTTAGTTTTAGGTGGTATCTCTCTAGGTGACAAATAAAAAGAGATTAGGTGGATTGAACTTTTACCTGTTCAATACTCTACTTTAGGAAGTTTTACTTATAAAAAAAATAATAATAATGTACTTAAAACAACAGCCTTTTGATTCTTTGCCTAAATCATGTTTTCGCAAAGGAAAATTCTATATATCATACTACCATCCCACTTACCACTATTGAATAATCATTTATCACATACTTTTTTATCATCAAATGGTGATAAATGCGCTATATCATATATAGTAGGATGCAAGTGAGAGGGTGGTGTGGTGTATAGCATTACTCTTTTGCAAAACCTCTGACCTCTCTTTGTACATTTTCCACATTCCAGGCTCTTATATTTTACTTTTGAGTTCGGAAGGACAAGAAAGAGAAATAATGACTGCTATTACTCCTAATACTTAAGACACTTAGTTCACACATGGGGTCTCATTATAGTCTTTGAAACCTGACAAACCTTCACATATGAAAGATATCATTTTGCGTCTTTTTCACATATCTACTTAACAGTTAGAGCTCTAGTTGGCTGGTTTTACTTCATGAATTTATCTTGCTTATTTTGAGTCTTGAAAGATATCAAATGTTAGTCATGGAATTTTTTATATAGAAAAGGATAGTTACTGTTCATGTTGTAATCAGGAATCTATCAGATATACATGTTGTACTGAATGGAGAATTTGCATTCTTTTCCTTGTGCTGGATTTGGCTTTCAGGTGTACCATGGACAGAAGAAGAACATCGGCTGTTTTTAGTTGGTCTTCAGAAATTGGGGAAAGGGGACTGGCGTGGGATAGCAAGAAATTTTGTCACATCAAGGACTCCTACACAAGTGGCAAGCCATGCACAGAAGTACTTTATCCGGCAAAGTAATGCTAACCGAAAAAAGAGACGTTCCAGTCTTTTTGACATGGTTCCAGATACGGTTTGTCTTGCTTCTTACATTATTTTAGGTGTTTCACAAATAAAGGCAATTGAATTTTCATGCACAGTCATCATGCATCACTTCACTGAAAATCAACCCATTAAGAGAAAAGTATTGAATACCCTGCTCGTCACTTGCTGGAACAAAGCATAGAATAGGTTCGTTTCTTGTAATTTTTCTTTTTCCCACTGGTGGTTATCGTTTTTTAAGCATACGTATCATGCATTTTCTTAGTTTGATAGTGGTCGTATATATTATTTCGTTGGATCTTTTAGGCTTATTAAATTTGTTACTTTTCTCAGGCCACAGATACACCCCCTGTTCCAGAAGAACAAGTATTGCTGTCTTCTGCTCAGGTGAGAGCAACTGATACTGCAAACTTGTTGCCTTCTTTAAATCTCTCCCTCAACTCGGAATTTGAACCTATGGAAGCCACACCTCAAGAAGAAGTTGAAGGACCGAATGAAAGTGTTGCCACATCAAGTGGACTTGCACCAATGATTCCCCAATTCTTCCCTGCTTATCTACCTCTCCCTTTCCCAATATGGCCACCCAATACGGATCTTATGGAAGAAGAGAAGGGTGCAGAATCGTCATATCATCAGGTGTTGAAGCCAATCCCAATCCTTCCAAAGCAACCTGTAAATGTTGATGAACTTGTTGGCATGTCTCAGCTGAGTCTTGGAGAGGCTGAGAGAGGCCATAGAGAGCCTTCACCCCTATCCTTAAAATTGATAGGAGAGCCGTCGAGGCAATCAGCATTTCATGCAAATGCTCCGGTGAGCGGGTCGGACTTAAACAAGGGTGAGAGTAGTGTAATCGAAGCAGTTTGAAATAGGGGTAAAGTGAGAAATATTACTACAATCTTTTATTTTTCTTTCCCATTTTCTTGATTTTGCATTAGTATATTCTTACTAAGTCATCTTGGTTTGTTTGTTATATAGTATGAAGAATTGCAGTCGTTATAACGTTGGATTAGATCAATTTCGTAGGTAATATCTATTCTTTCTAACTGTAAACAGCTAGCAGTTGAAATAATCGAATCGATTTGGCAGAACAGTTGTGGTTTTTGCAGATGAACTCTAATTAATATTTCCGCTTGTAGATTATACCTTATAGTTTCCCGTGCCGGTTTTATTCGACAGCAAAATAGGTCAGTTGAGAGACGGATCAGGGGACCACCCACCCAAAAATCAATAAAAAATTTCTTTCGAGGATGTTTTGTTTTTGTTCTTTATTGATTGTGGCCCGTGAAAAAATATATATTATAGTGCAAGTGCAAGTCTGTTGAATTCTTAGTATCATTCCCCATGATCTCTGTTGGAACATTTCCTGACGCTGTTTTCTATGTTCAATCTTGACGATAGTTTTCCTTTAGAACGTCCCCCTCTTACTTGGAGTTGGAGTCACTTTGTGGCACTCCAACGTTAATAATCCCCACTCTCTCTCTCTACCAGCTGCGGCAGTTGAATGTGGTAAGAGAATTCGGGTACGGATGCTGACCCTTCATCCGCCCGCTCTAGTAGTACCCATGGATCCTTGGGTCCAAAAATTGTTTCTACATTTAAAAAAAAAAAGGTGATCAAAAACACATTTATAGACCTAAATTGTTACATAATTTAAGTTGGTAAATAGGACAATGTTAAGGTGACTCCAAATGTGCACCACTAGTACAAATAAGTTTTTTTAATCATTTTTTAAACATTCTTAACAAAAAAAAAATATAAATTCACTAATAGTCACTTTCTTAACTATTAAGAAAAAATAAAATGAAAATAAGAATATATGGGTCGGCATATTTGGTAGTCATGCTATATTTTTTCTTTGTAAATATAACCATAATGTTATTAGTTTTTAAATTTGTTAGTATATATAATGTGCATGTTAATGCAATCTAATGTGGCCTTTATAAGGTCATAGCAATACAAGAGTTTCAATTCTTGGCCTCCTTTACATAGGAAGTCAATGTAATATACAGTGAGTCTCATATTACTTAAGTAAGACTCTTGTATTGTTTTGATTTCTTTTTTTTATGGCAATACAATTTTGTAAATACAATTTTAACAAAATGAATAACATGTATTTATAAAGAAAGAGTTCTTCTACCGGGCAGCCATTGTAGCAGCACACTCAGTGCATTCACTATGTGTATGCTTCTGTCTTTTCCTTTTAACACCCAAAACGTGCGTTTTGAGCGGATTTGAAATTCGGTTTCTTTTCCATTGCCATGTATTTCCTGTTTTGTATTTTCAAACTGTACACCACAATCAACGTCTCTCGTGCATACAGCATCATAAACAACCCCCATGGGAATTGGGCATTAGCTTTCAATTTCTTTAGTTCTTTTCCAGTTTGCTGTTCGCATCAACCATACTGCCGTCCAAAGCCACCGCACGTGAATCCCTTCAGACACGGCAACTCCAACCACCTTACAAGGCATTGCCTCACTTCGAAAACACCATGAAAACAGCCCAACCCCACATTCGTTGACCCATACTCATTTAGACACTCACCACCATGTCACACTGGAGCCAAACTGAGAGCCACCCACTGCCAAGACTCCTTCACACAACCTCCAAGTACACCTCCATGTCCAGCCATCGAAAAGCCTTGGAAAGGGTGCTCTGTTTGCACCACACCGAAACAGGGGAAGTGTTTCCCAACGTGAGCCATGTCTCTAGCCCCTCCACGTCATCACCACCTGCACAGAAAGGGTCGCCGGGCACCTCACGCCACCCCAGACCGTCGCACGCCTCCTCACTGTCGCACGATGAGCTTCATTCCCTCTCTCTCCGTGTTCTGTTTTCTCTCCCATCACTTTCTCTCTGTGGATCTCAGCCGCACCTTTCCTTTGCACCGCCAACTGTAAAAGAAGATGAAGGGGACTGAGCGCAAAGGGGAAGGGGTTGATTTCGGGAGGGCATTGATGGGCTGTCAGGTTTTGTTGGGGGGGGGGGGGGGGGGGGGGGGGGGGGGGGGAATGATCCTTGAAACAGGTTCAGTATTTTAGTGAACTCGGTCAACACGTAATGTGTGCGATATATTCGGGGGGGGGGGGGGAATGATCCTTGAAACAGGTTCAGTATTTTAGTGAACTCGGTCAACACGTAATGTGTGCGATATATTCACCCAAACAGTGACTGCTCCGAAGAATATTTCATTCATAAATATGTATAAATCTACATGTATTTATATAAATATATATCCTAACGGACCCCGTTGAGATTTCTCCTTGTGTATGGGGCCCCCACCCTTGTATGGGCGGATGGGGTTGCCCGCTCGGCCCAAGCGGAGTGGTGGGGGGCGGGGTCTCACCGCCCTCCCCTTTGTTGATATTCAATTGATATGTGGTTTCTCATTCGTGTCTAGGTTGATTAAAGTATTAGATTGTGAGTTTTTCTTTTTTAATTTAGGAATCAATGTTGTAAAAATGAAATATTGTTATCTCATTCTTATTTTTAATTTTTTTATAGCTTACTACCATGAATACTATTTGGATTTATTAATTAATTATTATATTATCATTTTCTATTTTTTTAAATAATATCCATTACTTTAAGTCTTATATTTTTACTCTCTCATGAAATATACTCAATGACTTAGCAATGAGAAATGTTTGATCTATATATAAATTTAACAAAAACTTAGCTTACAAACTGACGTATTTTGAAATGGTACGTCAGATTGTATATAATTATTTATTATAAAGTAAATTTAACGTATCGCATTAACTCATATATTTGTATAAATTTATTTCCATAAAAAATAATTGTTTAAATTTATTTTTATAAAATTTTTATGTAAATCTAACACTTCCATGAACAATAAGTTTGAACAAATATTTAGAAGTATCCAATTTATATTTGTTATGGGAAAACTTCTCCTAAGGAGTTCAACCCAACCTAGGAAATGATGTCATCCGACTCAAGGCCAAATTTAAACCCATCCAACTCTAAGCCACATAATTACAGGTGCCCCTAGCTCAAGAGGACATGGGTCAGGCCGACGGCCGGGTGGGTCGTGACCCAAGAGGCACTTAGCAGCATCCCCATTCCACCATCATAGAAAATGAATCTAGACAATACTACCCATATTCGGAGAGTTTTCCTATAAATGAAACTAATTTAGGCATCGAAATCTCCATCCAACAACCCACTAGATTGCTGAAGTTGGAAGTGGTTTTGTATGTGCAAAAATGTGAAGACTCGAGCTCATGAGTAGTCTGGCCCAAAGGCGTACGAAACACGTCCTTAACATATATATTTATATGTTGTCGAAATAAGGAATCTAAAATGGTACGTCATATTGTATATAACTATTTATTATAAAATAAATTTAATGTATCGCATTAACTAATATATTTGTATAAATTTATTTCTAAAAAAAATTTGTTTAAATTTATTTTTATAAATTTTTTATGTAAATATAACACTTCCATGAACAATAAGTTTGAAAAAATATTTAAAAGTATCCAATTTATATTGTTATGGGAAAACTTATCCTAATGAATTAAGTCCAACCTAGGAAATGATGCCATCTGACCCAAGGCCAAACCTAAGCTTATCCAACTCCAGGCCACATAATTACAGGTGCCCCTAGCTCAAGAGGATGCGGGTCAGGCCGACGGGCTAGGTGGGTTGTGACCCAAGTTGCACTCAATAGTATCCCCCTTCTACCACTATAGAAAAGGAACCTAGACAATACTATCCATATTCGAAGAGTTTTCTTATAAACGAAACTAACTTAAGTATCGAAAGCTCCATTCAGCGACCCACTAGGCTGCTAAAGTTGAGAGTAGTTTTGTGTATACAGAAATATAAAGACTCGAATTTCTGAGTAGTCCGGCCTAAAGGTGTACGAAACACGTCCTTAACATATATATTTGTATGTTGTCGAAGTAAGGAATCGTGGTCTTAGTTTGTGATCTAGGTTGTTTCCTTTTTTTTAATGAATCTTCTTCTTCTTCTTCCTCTTTTATTTTTTTGTTTTTTTTTTGTCTTTATTTAGTTATTTATCTATATTTAGAAGTAAATTGAGATATCAACATGAAAAATGTTAAGGAGACCAAAGTTGTACTTGGAATATGATATTCTTAAAAATAAAAAATCTAAGGTCAAAACAAAAGATATAATGATTTTTTAACTATTAACGTCCATTTGGACTGTATGATGATCTAATTTTATATCAATATATAAATACTATAAATATAAATATTTTTTAATTTTTATTTTTAATTTGTTCATAGAATTATTATAATTTTCTTAAATTTCTAAACAAAACTCAAAAAATAATTTAAAATTTTAAAATCTAAAAATAAAAATAATATTATAAATTATATTCAAATGATATTTTAATTTAATTATTTTCTATATTTTTTAAAAATTTTATAAAAAATCTAAATTTAAATTATTTTACTATTATTTTTAAATTATTTTATAAAATTTTGTTATCATCTCAATATCTAAACAAGATTATATTAATTCTAGCTAACCCATCCTGCATAATTAAAAATAAACTTTATTCTGAAAACAAAAAGAAAAACGAGTATGTTTTTAGGATAAGTTGGGAAAATATATAATCCGAATATAAAAACAAAAAGGAAACTTGAAAACTATAATTTTTTTTTTTCTCCATTGAGAAATCTAATTACACTGACTCTCTGTATCTCACACACGCCTGCCGACGTTCTTTGATTCCTCTCAGTTGCCCTCAACAATCTCTCCGGTCGCTCTGAGCTCTCTCTGTCTTTCTATACATTTTTATATGTACGTATATGTGCTAGTTACGTACATTCTTGCAATTCAGGGCTTTAGGGGGATTGGGGGACTCCACTTAGGGTTTGAGTCCGTTCTTTGAGAGAATTAAAAGATTTGGGATCGTAATTTGTGATTTCTCTTTCCTAGGGTCTCCGTCTCTTGGAGTGTAAGAACTGGAATTCGGGTTTCAATTTTTTTTGTCCCAGCTAGGGTTTGTTACAAGAGCTTGTCCATTAATTGTTGTCCTCTATAAGTGATTCCTAAATCTGCAATTCATTTTTAGGGTTTTGATTTTCTTTTTATCTCCGAGAATTCTATCTCTGTTCATCCCTAAAGTCCAGGGATTAGATATTGGAAGCTCTCTGTACTAGAGTTTGACTTGCTCTGTCGATTTTGAAATTACAATAATTCGAAATCCATAGCGTTCTATGCTAGGGTTTTGATCAGTTTCTGAAGTGTTCATTAGAAATTATAATAATTGGAACTCCAGAGCTTCTGTTCTTGGGTTTTCATCAGTTTCTACAACTAAACCAAGAGAACCGAGAGTTAGGAACTGAATTCCCTCTCTTCCGGGGTTTATTCGGATTGAAAATCCGCCATGGCCTCGTACAGGCCCTTTCCTCCGCAAACTTCATTCGCGCCCGCCCCTATTCAGAACCCCCTTCCACCACCACAACCACAACCTCCGCCGCCGCTACATCCACCTCACCAGCGAGCTCAGTACAATCAGAATTGGGGTGGATATGGTGGTGGTGGTGGTGGTGCTGATGGGTCTATATCCTCGGCTCCTCCTCCACCTTCTTCATATCCCCAAAACTACAACGCCAGCCAAATGCACCCGAATTCGAATTACCACCACCAACATTACGTTCCGCCGAGGGGTCAACAACCTCCTCCACCTCCTCCTCACCAGCAGTATCCGTATCCGCCACCACCGCCCCCTCCGGAGTCATCTTACCCACCACCACCACCACCACCAGCCGCTCCTTCTATGGCACAAAACTCGATGAATGTGCAGCCCCCACAAGCTCCTATTTATTATCCGTCTAATCAGTACAGTCAGTATAGTCATCCGCCAATACAGCCAATGCGACCACCGCCTCCACCACCACCTCCATCTTCACCCCCAAATTCATCAATTCCACCACCACCACCCCCAAGTTCACCACCGCCTCCTCTGCAGAACAAGGAGGGTGGAGTAGATAGGGGGTCTCATGAGCGTGATAAAGGGTCTTCCAAGGAGTTAACGGCTTCTGGAAGGCATGGGCTTTTAAACCTTGTTCCTGCTAAACAGCAGCAGAAGCCCCCGGCGCCTCCTGTGCCGGTGAAGAAATCTAATGGGCCACCCGGGAGGGTGGAAACGGAGGAAGAGAGGAGGTTGAGGAAGAAGAGGGAATTTGAAAAGCAAAAACAGGAAGAGAAACAAAGGCAGCAGTTGAAGGAGTCCCAGAACACGGTTCTACAAAAGACCCAGATATTGTCTTCTGCGAAGGTGCATGGGTCGATTGTGGGGTCACGGATGGGGGATAGGAGAGCTACTCCATTGTTGAGTGGTGAGAGGGTTGAGAATAGATTGAAGAAGCCAACAACATTCTTGTGCAAGTTGAAGTGAGTATGTTGATGACTATCCTTGGTTTCAATTTTGCTTATTTGTTTCCTCGCTCCGACTTATCAAAGAAGTATGGAAGTAGGACTGTAACTACAACTAGATAGCTGATACTGGAGTTTTCATGTAAGTGGTGTAATTGATAATTAATTTAGTGGCTTGGCTAGGAGCATGTATATTTGTTTTTGTTTTCCTGGTGGGCGGGAGGTTCTGGTCTATGGTTTTGATCATTCTTTATTCCTCACTAATTTTTCATTTGGCATTTTGGGGACAAAGTGGGTGCTAAATTATAATAAATTTGTGAAGATGCAGATGGGAGAGGTGACTGTGTGAGAGAAGACTTTTGGATCTTTCTTTTGATTACTTTCTATACCTGCCATATATGTGCGTCGGATATTACAAACCTTTTTGGTCAGAATTGGCGCTTGCATTTTCCAGTTCAACAATGTTTACATTGTTGACTTCAGTTACTGACATCCTTTCTCTATGCAATTTCCTTTGTTTGCTTCTTTAAGATTCCGTAACGAGCTCCCAGATCCTAGTGCACAACCAAAGCTCATGGCTATGAAGAATGAGAAAGATCAGTATGTCTCTCTCTCTCTCTCTCTCTCTCTCTCTCTCTCTCTCTCAGAGGACCAATTCTATAAGCATCTATATATCTCTATATGTGTCAACTCAGCATGTTAACATTCATGCAGTGGTATTTTCATTGGCATGCACATACTTCTAAGCTGTTGAAAATTAATTGATGATGTAGTAGCACTCTTTATGATGGTAATTTTCCATGTTTAGGTGTTGCGATGAAAATCAAAATCTTCAAGGAGTTACGAACCTTTACATTTAATTTTTGTAATTAAATTTTTATGTGAATTTTATTAAGTGGAAAATTACTTATACTCAATTCCAAAGTAATAATCACAATCAAACAATAATAATTAGCATAACTTGTAGAACTCAAGGTTCATCAAAAGGAAATAGTACCAGTTTCAAGGGAGTTTAGAAAAATGAAGCTGAGCAATGAGGCTTCTAGTATGTATTTATACCAAGAAGAATATCTGCCACATCTTTTGGGGTGCTGCTATGATTCTAATATCTTTGTGCTACTTGTCATCTTGGAATTGGTGGTGAAAAGTGATGTAGAAGTGCTAAGGAGAGGCCTAGAAAAAAGGAAATAGAAGCAAGAGTGATTATTCAGTTTATTAAAATGTCTTCTAAAAAATAAAATATCAAAATAGTAAAAATATACTTTGGGTATATTTGCCGTGCGCTTGGGCTTTTGCCTATTTTTATGATCAAGAAAATCTTGTTTACCGATAAAAAAAAGTTAAAAAAAAGAAGCCATTATGGGTGACCGGCCATCCTAAGAATCCACAGGGGTGGCAAACAATGATATTCAGGAGTGGCTAGGCCACTCTCATTGGTGGTGGCTGGACCATCCTCAAAGGACATGGGAGTGGTCATGCCACCCCGGAATGTCATTCCGTGGGTGAATTCTGGGGGGTGTTGCAACCATCCCCCGGCCAAGAGGAGGGGGTAGCCATAGCAGGGTGGCTTGGCCAAGTAACCAAGGGGGTGGTCAGACCAAATGTATCCTAAGGGTTTTGTTTGTTAAGCTTCTGGGTATTATTATTTTGCTTTCTTGTGTTCATATGTCTAAAGAATTATGATCTAATGCATTCTGCAATGTTGTGGTAATTTTTTTGATAATATATATATATTTATAAGTAATAAGGTATTTTATTGATGTAAAGATAGGGATAGCTCAGGTACACTGGAAGTATACATGTGAATACATTTAGGAACTAGAAACAGTTACATTTATTTTATTTTATTTTTGGATAAGTAATGTTGTGGTGTAATTTGTATGCTTTATTTTTTCAGATATACAAAATACACGATCACGTCTTTGGAGAAAACTTACAAGCCCAAACTTTTTGTCGAGCCAGATCTGGGGATACCTCTTGACCTTCTTGACCTCAGTGTATACAAGTATGTCTCGGATAGATTTTAACCTTTTTTTTTTTTTTATAACTGCAACAGTTATTTTTAGCAAAAAGAAATCTCATCATCTTCATGTATTCTTTTAATTAGTCCTCCTAGTGCTAGACCACCCCTTGCTCCAGAAGACGAGGAATTGTTGCATGATGATGTAGCAGTGACCCCTGTAAAGAATAATGGCATTAGACGAAAAGAAAGGCCTACTGATAAAGGTGTTACCTGGCTGGTGAAAACACAGTATATATCTCCTCTTAGCATGGAATCAACAAAGCAGGTAATTGATTACATAAACTACTCTTAGAGAGCAATGCTTTCTTGAAACAGATTGGTTCATTATCATGGCTAACTATGTTGGTGTTTTCAGTCTTTAACTGAGAAACAAGCAAAAGACCTGAGAGAAATGAAGGGAGGCCGTAACATTTTGGAGAACCGTAACAATAGGTTTGTTCTTACTCTAACCTCTTAGTATGTAGAGAATTTCACACTGTGTGAGAGCCTTGATTTATACTTATTGGTTATATAATTATTTGTTTTCAGGGAAAGACAAATCAAGGAAATAGAATCCTCATTTGTGGCATGCAAGTCACACCCTGTTCATGCGACTAACAAAGATTTATATCCTTTAGAGGTTCTGCCTTTGTTGCCCGATTTTGATCGGTATGTATTTTTTGAAGGTTTTTTTTTTTATAAGTATGTATTTTTTCAATGCTATTATTTATTTTTGGTTCTGTACATATAATGCTTAATCAGATTGGCTCCTGTGTACTTGGGCTAGTCCTTTTTCTCCTATGAATAAAACTTCTTGATTTCCTATAAAAAAAAAAAAATGCTTAATCAGATTGGCTCTTACCGGAAAAAAAAAAAAATTCAGTTGGCTCTCACTCAGAGACCTTTCTCTGTGTTACTACATTGCAAAAAAAAAAAAAAAAGCAATAGCTTCTTCTTGTCTGTCTCATGTTTGTTTATTAGTTAATTAGTTATGGAATTTTTTTTTTGTTTATCTGTTTATAGCCACAGATTATTATATTGTGTATTGTTGGTGTTGACACATCAACTCAATTCTATGGGTTTATCATGTGTGCGCTGCTGAAAACTGACTATGCCAATTCATATCATCAATAAAATCCTTGTTAAACGGGGACAGTGTTCAGGAGTTCCTGTCTTTAATTCATCACACATAGAACGTCCTTAGGTGTTATGTATACTTCCTGTGTACACGGGCATTGCCTATTTTCTGATTAAAAATATTTTTCTCTTACTTATAAAAAAAAATAAAATCCTTGTTTAACTGATTAAAAATGTGTTGCTGAAAACTGAAGTAGCCTGAGTCATGTCTGAGTTGTCCCTAATAGCCCATTATTTTGCTGAGCTATGCTTTTGTCGATTAAAAACCTGCTCGCACAAACACACGTATACTTATTGGTGGTCCTCTACTTGAAATTCTGTCTCTTAGCAGAATAATGCAGATGAAGGGTTTTTGCTGCTGATGGATTATTTAGAAGAACTTTACTGTTTAGTCATTAAGTATCATATTGCATTCAACAATATTCATACGGATTTGTATGTTGTATATGATGCTATGGAACAGGTATGACGACCAATTTGTTGTTTCGGCATTTGATAGTGCTCCTACAGCTGATTCAGAAGTCCATAGCAAGCTGGATCAAACTGTTCGTGATGCCTACGAATCACAGGTGATTTGAGTGTGTTATTTTACATTTTTTTTGCAAGTATAGTTTGTTATGTTGTGTGAATGCAATAGGTCCATCATGGGCATATGAAAGACTCCGAAAAATTGGTACTGATTTTAATTTTAGCCTATTTTCATTAAAATTTAATTTTATAGAGTTAGCTATCTGACACCTGTACTTGTTGTCTGAGCACTGTGACCTTCCCATGCCTACGCTGTGTCAGTGGAGATATGTTTGCCTTCTGTTGCCTTCCCCAAAATTTTATAAGCGTGATAACATATTCAGTAATTTCCTCCCACCCAATTCTTAGTAGAATGCTGTTTCCAACCTACAGCAACCCCTGCCTGTGGAAAAAAAGAGAGGATAATATAGTTCTCATCAATCCATCTTTGGTGGTCTTTCTTCCTTAGTGGTCCTAAATTTGAAAAGCTAAAAGTGAAAGTTTTAATCATCTTAAAGTCCATACATTTATTGACCAACCCCTCATATCGGTTATTGATTAGAAGCTATTATGCTCAAGTAATGCATAGACTTGAAGTAATACTTATTAGACCATTTTATTTTTTCAAGAAATATTATGTATATCTATCTATGCTAGTGATGTGTATGTGTTGGACCTCATCTATTTTGATCCATTCAGGCCATTATGAAAAGTTATGTGGCAATGAGCTCTGATACAGACAAATCATTTTTGGCATACATGGTCCCTGCTCCAGATGAGGTGATAATTGCCAATATGTAAAGTTATAAGTTTTATCATACATACTATGATTGGGCAACTTATTAATTTATTGGTCTGTACATGTCGAATGGTGGCAGCTATCCAAAAATATTTATGACGAACGTGAAGACATCTCATACTCTTGGGTTCGCGAGTACCATTATGATGTATGCCTCTACATCTCTGACATGCTACTTCATCTAGCAAGCATTTCATTTCATACTGAATTTTTCTTTTCACTCCTCAACAGTTTCGTCTGGATGATGTGGATGACCCCACAACATACCTTGTTTCATTTGATGAAGCAGAAGCACGCTATGTGGTATCCACTTGAACCTTGATTTCATATCATTTTCCCAGTGTGCATGCACACATTTTGGTTGTTATTTAGTGACTTTTCTTTTAATGTAGCCTCTTCCAACAAAACTCGTTTTAAGAAAAAAGAGGGCCAAAGAAGGAAGATCTAGCGACGAGGTCGAATATTTTCCTGTACCTTCCAGAGTTACTGTAAGGCGGAGATCAGCTGTTGCTGCAGTTGAACTGAGGGATTCAGAGGTATGACCATGGAGCCATCTATTGAAGACTTAACTAGTAGTAAAGGACCTATGAGATATCACTGAGTTTTTTGCGCTTCTAGGTTTATTCAAATTCAAAGGGGAGTTTTTCAAATTCGAAGAGGGGAGGGTTAGACATTGAAGATGGCCTTGGAAGACCACAGAAGGTTGCCCGGCATCAGGACATTGATCAATCTAGTGGAGCTGAAGATGAAATGTCTGATTGATTTATTCTAATCCAAATTCTGCTGCCTTGAAGTAAAAAGTTCCCAATTTTTTCAAGCAGGTAGACTGGTGGTGGGCGGACTGGTGTTTTATTGTGCTAATGCCGCAAAGATGTGAGGTAAAGTAGTAATATATCTAAATGTATGTTCATTCCAGCTTTCAATTATATGTATAAACATATTTTCAGATTGTAGCTGGTTATGGTTGATATATAGCCTTTTTTCCTTTAATACCATGGAACAAAAAAAGTGAAAATAGGTCCTGTCCTGTAGAAGGAAACCAGACATAATAGAATTTTGTTGAGTTCTCTGCCGTGTTCATTCAAATCATTTTGAAGGTGCTTGGTATGGCAATTGAAGCCTTTATTGTTTATTATATACTATTATGTTCTTTGCTTTTCATATTTGAACAAAGATTTTTGTGGACTCATTACTCAAAACTACTGTTCTTGAGAAATGATTGGAAATTGCTATAATACTTCCGTATTCTAGCCGCCAGCAGTTGACATGCATACATACATTCTATGATGCAAAAACATGTTTTGTGACAAGTTGAAAGTAGACAAACCTAATTCTTTCTCTTCAAGACAATTATGTAATCAAAAGCAAAATCTTGCGCTCTTCATGGCAATTCAATCACTCGAGGCATCCAAGTCTCTTTTGTCTTAAATAATAATAATAAGATTGCTTAATTCAGAGATTGATATACAAAACAAAGTGTAGTTATGACGGCGTATTGCAAAAATATTCACACATCCACCATAGTTTGTGCCATGGTAACGGCTATGAAATCGAGTCATTTAAATATCTATTTTTATTTTCGCCTCAAACCTTGAAATTCGGATAATGCTTGGCGGGCGGACGGGCGGGCTGGGCTAGTCTGGGCTCCCGTAATTGCATCCAACACAGCCCACTACCATATCGTAGCCTAATAAAAGTAGAACGACCCTCTCATTAATGAACCTGGACGCAATATGGAACTCTCTTCCTTCCCCCCACCCAATAAACTTCCACGGTCTCTCGCGTCCTCTGAGATGCTGACCAGAGCAAACTAAGGGGGTGAAACATGTCGGAGACCTTCGTAGAAACCCAAATCCCGCAACAGAAGTTTTACGGAGGAGTTCAATTCCCGTCAGTTCTCTCTCCGAACCCCAGAAATCCCTTGCCTCTCCCTCTTTCGGCCCAAGCCGTCAGAAACGAGAAACCGCTACTCGACTCTTTGCTCCGCAACTCCGGCGCTTTACTCTTCAGGGGATTCCCGGTGAAAACAGCCTCGGACTTCAACGAATTCGTTGAGGCCTTTGGCTTCGAGGAGCTTCCCTACGTGGGGGGAGCCGCCCCTCGTACCAACATCGTGGGTCGTGTTTTCACGGCTAATGAGTCCCCTCCGGACCAGAAGATTCCTTTTCACCACGAAATGGCTCAGGTATGTTCTGTAATTTAGTCACACATTTGTTTCTTTTTGAGGAAATGGGTAACAAGATCAAATATTCGATGCTCGTTTAAGAATTAGGAATCAAGATCAATTGGGATTTCTGAACAGGTTCCGGAGTTCCCCTCCAAATTGTTTTTCTTCTGTGAAGTAGAGCCTGGAAGTGGTGGAGAAACTCCTATAGTACTTAGCCACATTGTCTACGAAAGAATGAAGGAGAGATACCCAGAATTCGTTGAACGACTGGAAGAGCATGGCTTGTTGTATACGCGGGTATTGGGCGAAGACGATGACCCTTCATCTCCAATCGGACGTGGGTGGAAGTCTACTTTCTTGACCAAAGACAAGAGTGTGGCTGAGCAAAGGTATGCGATTTTAACCATTGTTGATACTCTGAAGTGATTTTATTCTCGGGATTCTTGCATTGCAAGTTGCAAGAATCAATCCTGACACAGCCCGTGGAACTTTTTTACGTTTGTTTAATTTGATCGGAAATTCACGCAATGAGATTGGAGGAACAAATTAAAAATACACTTGTCCACAAACGCTTTAATTTTTATTATTTTTACCGAGGTCTCTGTTTCACTGAAATATACGATCAGTACAGGTAAAATGTTGCAACTTCTTTGAACAAACTCATACGAGGAATTGAAATGCTGCACACCCTCTATTGTAGGGCTTCCCAGCTATAGTTCTTGTCATCTGCTTATATATAATATGGCTCTATAAACACATTTGACAGGGCTGCAAAGTTGGGAATGAAGATGGAATGGCTAGAGGATGCAGTGAAGACAATAATGGGTCCAATTCCAGCTATCAAATATGACAAGACAAGACAGCGCAAGATTTGGTTTAACAGCATGGTTGCCGCTTATACAGGCTGGGAGGACGCAAGGAATGATCCTGTGAAAGCTGTTACCTTTGGGGATGGCAAGCCTTTGCCTGCCGATATCATCTACGACTGTCTTAACATCCTTGAAGAGGAATCTGTAGTCTTTCCTTGGCAGAGAGGTGATGTTCTTTTGCTTGACAATTGGGCTGTTCTTCACTCTCGAAGATCATTCAATCCACCTCGCCGTATACTAGCTTCACTTTGCAAGTAGGTTTTTTGGTTGTATGAAATAATATGCTCCTTTTGGGCCATGTAATGAAGAAGTGTATAAATAAAAGGGTTACGATCGCACACCAAATACGTGCAATTTAAGCCATATACATCAACATTACAAATTTGGTTGAAAGTTTTAGTCACCTGTATGATCAGACGACCCAAGCCATGCATGTAACCACTTTAAATGCACATATTGTTTATAAACCCAGGCCGCATAATCGGTTAGGTTCCATTTCTAGATGGGTTTCCCACAGCACAGAGGAGGAATCGAGCTCACAGAGGGATTGAAGATTAGGATAAGTTTAAATGGATTATTCATTCAAATTAAAATTAATGATAACTAAGACTAAAGCAAGAGCTTTTTTCTTTTTCTCAAAGAGAATAGGAGATAGCAACATTTGAAGCGTTAAACATTCTGCCAATTAAATATTATGGAGACGCACAACGTTCAGGATGAATGAAACGTGAACTGGCAATATCAAGCATCTATGAGGCAGCATTTTGAAGTTGTGGTGCTTCCACATCCATATGTTAAAGCCAACATTGATCGTTAACTTCTTGTGAAAAATAACAATGCAGAGAAAGGATAGCATGCAAGACTCAGGTGAAGATAAACAAAAATTGATAAGTTAATCAAATTGTTCGTTGGTAAGTTTATCATGGAAACTCTGTCCTTACTACAAAGACTGCTGTGTTTGTGTGGAAGCTACGGAATAATGAGAGAACCTGTTGATGAGAAAATACAGCAGTGCGGAATTCCTTCGGTATCTAAATGTGGCTGCCGTATTAATGAATATTTAGAAGGCGTGGATCGTGTCTTTCTTGGCAGTTCTGCTGCTGCTGTGTGGATGCATTTTGTCTCCCTTTTTGGTGTTTTACACATTGTTTCTCATAGTCGGAAGAACTCTCCGTGCGGTGGTCTGTATTTGTCAGTTCTGATCAAGTCAACCTCCTTGCACAGCTTGTCCCTTCCCTTATTCTACGGGGAGCTTTGGCTTGTCAGAAATGCAGCTGGGCACGATGCTTTTTGAATTTTGAAAGCCTGCAAATCTATCATTCAAAAATTGCCACCTGGTTGCAGGAACCTTGCTTTTTGTTTTAACGAACAAGCCTCTTTGGTAAAAGGGATGACCCCTCCAGGCCCTAGCCCTACCATTAAACTGAACTTTGATGATGCACCTAAGGCCTCCCAGGTCCTACTGCTTGTGGAGAAATTCTCAGAAACTGCTTAGTTTTTCTCATTTCTTGAGCCATGGTGAAGAACTCCCTGCTTTGAAGTATGGATTGCTGATTTTTGACTAGCTAAACGTAATATTTTAGGAGGGCGAGATCCCGTAATTTTGCTGATGGCATGGATAATCATGGTGCAGCTAGGATTAAATACCTTTTTTCTCATCCATTTCTGAGATTCGGAAGCATCTTCTAAGTTCTATGGATATATATATATATATATATATATATATATGCACTTGATAGAACTGGAATTCCATGTTTGCGACATAAGTTTGTTGATTCATACCTGCATTTTCTTTAGTCCTTTTCATATCTATTTTGAGGATTTTCCCCGCCATAAAGCAAGGGTGTTTTCAATGACATGGTCAATCTTAAAAAAAAATATAATAGTATTATAAAACATCATTATCCCTTGTCTATATCATGACATCGACATTGAAATTTTACCACGCTGACTTAAAAAAGAATAAAACATTTAAAATAGGAAAAATGAGGGTAAAAGGGATAAAGCACACCAATACCTTGCCACTTTAGAGGAGTACCTGAACTACTATACGTACACAACTATAAAGATAAATAAGGTACAAGCTAGAGAAAATGGAAGACTTCAAAGTAGTAGTGAGTTAAAATGAAACTTCACCACTACCTTCCCTGGACAAGGCCACTGAACACTTGGCTGTTCCCTGCAAGAGTTGCTTCCCACTCCACAGAGGACAGGAGAATCTGAGACAAGGAAATCACTACTTGCTTCATGTCAGGACGTAGGATGGGATCCTCATCCACACAATGCTTCGCCAGCACGGCCATCTATACAGAGAAAAGCACAAATAGAAATGAAGAGGTAAATCACCATAGCATACTTCTCATGTAGTTCAAAAATCAGTAAAAGTGCTTTATTTCCTATCACAGAAAATAATAAGATTTCCTTGACACCAAGCTGGTAATATAAATCATCCACACCCAACTTTCCCCAGCGTGATAACTACTTATAGGAATGGTTCCAAGCTATAGAAGATATTTTAAATCACCATTTAACGGGGGAAATAGGATGGGGTCTCTTTCTTGGTCTTGGGTTTGGGTGGAGCATCGGTTGAAAACATTACACCAGATATCACACTCCAAAGAATTGAAGTAGATATATTTACAGATCAATGTTTCTCTAGATTATGCTTCCCCTTGCTGCTGTCCATGGAGAGAATAAGAGCAATCTTTCTTGTACAGATCAAGGTGTCAAACAGAATCATACACAAACAGAGATCAAAAGATGACTATAGATTACCTTGAATACACAATCATGAGGATACAAATCCATCATGTTTGGATCAATGTAGTCCTTCAAGCTTGACATGCTCATGGAATCGGGTGAGTTCCTTAGAACTGCTAACATCTGCAATTGCATGAAAGTATTAGAAAAAGCAGCATTCAACATGCATGCTTGCACAAGGAAACAATTCCAACATAAAAATCTATGGTACTACAAATTTTGACAAAAAATATAGGGAGAGCAATGTTGTACAAGAAAATTAAAGCAAAAAATGAATCATTCACAAATCTTAAACTTTATAGCATGTGAATCAAAGTTAAGCATACCACAAATATGCATGAATGACTACCCAAATTTATCATTTACTTCCTCACCAGATTTGACACCATATTTAAGCCCTCAAATTGGAATTTATGTGTCTTTAAGAAATTAATCTTTTCATGTTCCAAAGGTACCTGGAACAAGAATGTTCCGATCAGGGAATACTTATTTTTTTCTGGAAGCTTCACAATCACCTGTCTCAAGCCTTAGTCTTACAAAATTTGGAACCTCGACAAACTGTAGTGACATTGGGGTTTTTGATCTAGAGAGCTAGGCATTGAATGATTCCAAATAAGTAATGAGCAGATCAAACTATGTGAGCGTAACACTAATTTTACAAGGGGAAAAAATATTCATGATTCTATCAGAAAGATGTTATGTCTCATTGGCAGAACTTACAACTGATGCCAATGAGCGTCTTTCGGGATTTTTCATCATCAAGCCTTCTGTTCGTATAATTGCCTCCTTCCCCGATATAATTTCAAAAAGAACAACACCAAATGCATAGACATCGCTTTTGGTGGTGGCAAGACCATTACTCAAGTATCTGCATTGAAACAGGAAAACAATTGAGCCAGATAAATACTTGTCAAGGACCACAGTAGTCAACTATAAGTAGCTGCTTACTCTGGAGCCAGGTAACCATATGCACTGACAACTTTGGTTGTTGTAGCTTCTACCTCGCCTGTTTTTCCAACAAGTTTTGCCAAACCAAAATCTGAAATCTATAGGGTAGAACATATTTAGCGGGATGGACTACATGCACAGAAGGATTATACACGTGATAACAAAAAGGTGTAATTGTTCAAACCTTTGCCCTGAAGGAACCATCAAGTAAGATGTTGCTTGTCTTGATATCACGATGTACATAATGATTTTTAGTGTGCTCATGGATGTATTCAAGACCTCTAGCAGCATCTAGGGCAATCTGAACCCTCGTGATCCAAGAAAGTGGTGTGTGATCTACAAGAAAATTAAATCATTCCCAGATTTTAATAGGTAGAACTATACATATCTCATGCATACAAGGCATCATATTGTAGATTTGAAGGTCCAAACACCAAGATCAATGCCTTGACCATTTAAAAATGCCAGAGTTACTGACGGTGTGTGAAGACCAGGAAATTGAATGACAAAAATTGTGAACTTATTCAATGCATCTTCACTTGCGATTTTATTGAGGGCCAGGCATGCACAAGCTTGAACAACTTCGAGCGCAATTGATCTAGCTCCCACCTAGTGTTAGGCTTTGCTGATCGTTAAGTAACCTTTAAATCCAAAATCTTAAGCAACTAGAAAGTGGAGTCCCAAATATGATGTCTCAAATAAAATTGAACCAGTTGCAGGCCTCATACATGCAGAGAGAAGAAATTAACGGGATGGGGTTAACCCAGACTTGAAACAAGGACTGCACAGACTAGACTGTACTACTACCAACTATCATACACTTCAGCTATTAGGAAAAAAATGCGTATCAAGAAAAAACAATAACACTAACACCTTAATTAGCCTAGCACAGGGCAACTTCTAATAGGCTCGAACCTAGCCCAAAGCTGGTTAAATAAACGAAAACAGAAACTTTGTGATCATGTGTTTATTACCAAGGCCAGTATAACGGAAATTGGAGAAACCACAATAGTAAGAATGGGATGGACATTGCAACTAGTCACCAAGTCTAGGTGCTGGTAGCTCAAATTTACCTCAAGTTTAGAAAGAAATTGCAATTACACCATACCTCAGGGCAATAAAATGTAATTCACGTCAAGTTTTACAATATAAAGACATTTTATATTACCTAAAAGCAAAATACACTGGTTATCAGTCCACTACCAGGTTATTTTTTTAGTTAATTCGCAATAACATATTTCAGGGAAAAACAAAAAGACCACAAAAACATCCTAGCTTAGGCTAAACTAAGCCAGCCAAAGCAAGGCCAGTATATTGGTTTGCTTGATCCAATAGGCCTTTAACCCAAGGCTAAGCCTCATTCTAAAACCGGGTCTAATTAGCTAGCCAGATGCCCAGAGCCAGAATTTGCCACCACTAATTACAACATCAATATTGTGGACATCAAAACCTAGAACAAATGCAAATGGAATTTTCTCATGTTTCAAATTCATGATAAGCTACAATATTTAACATCACCTTTATTTGATATTACTTCTACACTGACTTATTTATTATAATTGCTCAACATATGGAGCAAAAAGACTTGAAGTTAAGTACTTGTAACAGAAACTACCTAAAAACATATTTTTTTCCTTTTGAGTTTTTTGTATCTCCATTAGAAGGCTAGACTTGTGTTAGTGTCTCATTTTAAAGTTCTATACATCATAGCCACAATAAACAAAATCCTTCTGATTAATAAAGATCCAAATATTTATAAGGAATCACTTCATCAAATTTTAGAAAGATAAACCTTTAAAATTAGTAAAATCAGAACAAATAAATTGTTACAAATGAACAATAAAATATATTCTAGGCAAAGCATTAACATGTAAGCGTACCCTTGACATGAGGATCATGTAAATGGCTTCCAAGGGAACCCTTCTGGGCATATTCATATATAAGGAAGAGCTCATCATCAGTAGCAGCATAGCCAATCAATTCTACCTTGACAAAATTAATCCAAAGCCAGAGTCAAAGCTCTAAATTGCTGAAAGCTACAAATTCCAAAGTTAAAAGACTAGCAGTCATTATTCAATCCACAAAGAGATTTACCAGATTTGTGTGATGAACCTTGCACAAGACTTTCATCTCCACCATAAATTCTTTAGTTTTTGTAGCAGCCATTCTTTTAATCGCAACTTCCTAGAAATATTATCATCTATTACTGATTGTTCATTGTGGAAGCTTCATTTAGATCAGGAAATCCAAGTTATCATAATAAAAGTACACAGCTGCTAACCTGCTCTTGAATGAGGGCATGATACATGGAGCCATATATTCCATGTCCAAGAAGACTTGACTCAGAGAACCCATCAGTAGCAGAAAAAATTTCATCGTAAGTGAATACCACAGGCTTATCCATATCAAACACATCAGTCCCTAGAGCTGAAAAAAATAAAATAAGAATATCAATCAGACAGTCCAAGCATAAAGATGATAAGGAAATTACCATATTCATAGAAGCAGCTTAAGGCTTCCCAATTGCTATAAGTTTATGGTTAAACTTAATCATTATCCTCAATAATTTACAATTACGCATTATCCATGTCATAAGAAGAAAATGGCTTATAGTCATTTTTACTCCTAATTCCTAAGCAACGGAAGCAAACATACAAAAAATAAGAAATTCAAATCTACAAGACTTTGGCTATGCCCTATTGGTGCTTTTGCAATTAGTTTCCTTACATCATTCTTACAAACCCTATGGAGCAGGTCTATACTTCCCTCATTATGCTAATCAATGGAATATATTTATCTCTGTAGAGTTCACAGTACAAACATTTAGAGTAACTCAAATCTCGGAAACTGATAAAACTTTGGGTCTAAGGTGTTTTTGGACACAATACCTTTTGGAACAGTAATCTGATGGTTGCTAGATTCCCCATTGGTTTGCTTCAGATCCTGAGACTTGCAGCAGACATACCTTCCTGAAGCACAACAGAAACTGGGCCTTCGAAGGATCTGAAACTTATGAGAAACTTTTTCATCGTGATCTTTTGTGCGACTCCTTTGGGCTTCAGTAAAGCAGTTTGATGACCTCAAGGAAACACAAACAAGTATGCTTAATAATATAATCAATGCAAGACCAATCAGTGAACCTCCAAAAATCCATTTATAAGGCAGATGAGCCTTACGATTCTCTTGATTACCTGTGAAAAAATCATATACAATTCATTATGTTTCTTATAAGAAATAACTGCAACAGCATAGCACCTAGGTTGAGCATGATTGGAAGTACCCCAGGAATAGATAAAAACAAGCTGGAAAAAATGAAGTAGATCAAAATAGGAAATTAAGAATTCACACAACCAAGTAACTTCTAACCACAATCTCAGAAGGGAATTCCTTTGTTGAGTATCAATAACATGATGCTCTCTGCCGTAATTGAAACATCAAAACCGAGTAAAGATGCAATCTTGCACGAACAACTTCACCTCATTGCCAAACAGTTAGCAGGGCAAGCAACTTTATTTAATTTAAATATATGCAATGCATACTTGAACGTAAATTTCTTTGGCACATCTCAGTGTATTATTTTCCATTTACATTTAGACTGAAACGGTTTAACATCCTTTAGAATTTCCAGCTATAACTTGATTCACTTTAGTGGATACCACAAAATACTATTATTATAGTTTATACAATTAATTGTTTTTGTGTTCATGAAGATATAGAACAAATGCTTTTCACAGTTCTTGTAGAATCATTTGAATTTGTTTGATCAGAAGACTTCACTCCATACCTGTGAAACTGTTAACAGATGGAGCGGGAGTGGGAGGAATATCACTCTCGAGGGGATATGGTTCACCAGGAACTGAAAATTGTATGGGAAAAGGTCAACATTAATCATATTATTATAACAATCATGGGATATCAAGTCTAGTTTGTAACTCCAATATTTATAAGAAAATGAATAAATTTGATGTTTCAAAAAATATATCATAAATAAATCAAAGGTGTCCAGCAACTTGTAAATAATGTGATCTCTCAACGAATTGACTCACAACCCAAAATTCAGTTATTGGCCCGTTAATTTAAAATGGCATTACCTAAAAATTGTTCATGCAAAACAGGATATGAACGCTGCAATTTGTCCCCGATGAACGCAAATACTTAATCGGCAAATATAAGCCCGAACCCATAAAAAAATTCAAATGCAACACATAAGATAAAAGGATAGCAACAGACTAACCTGAATTCAAAGGAATATAATAGACAGCACCGACGGTGATATTATCTGGATCGTCAATCCCATTCACTTGCTCAATGCTATCCATGCTCACCCCAAACCTGCTCGCCAACGACTGCACACTATCCCCATCTTTCATCACATAGCTCATCAAGTAATTCCACAATCCACTGGAGCACCCGCAGAAGAGCCTCAACGAAACGACAGCTCCGACCCTGGCCACCCTTGACGTATTGGGCAACAAGAAAGCCAACCCATCGTATGCGCGAAACGCCAAGTCGTTCACGAAGCCCTCGTTGGATCGCACCGTGAACGTGGTGTCTGTCGCGTACTGCATAGGGGTGTGCAAGCACGAGCAATTCTTCCTAATGAAGAGGTAGTTAAGGCCGTTGCTGCTCTGTTCGATGGTTACGTCATTGGCGAGGACATCGAACATGGACTGGATCAGGTTCAGGGTCTGGTTCGGTTGAGGCTTGAAGGCCAAGAACGACGTGCAGAGGCGCGTCGTGTCCGTACATACCATCGGGGTTGAGTACGAAAAGAGAGAGTGACTTTGAACGAGAAGCAGAAGAAGCAGCAGCAGAAGACGACAGCGAATGAAATGAAATAAAAGAGATGCCCGTACAAAACTCATGGTTCAGCAGCCAAAAACTTTAGCTGAAAAACAGAGATAGAAATGTGAGTTTAATGAATGAAGTTGGGCTGAATTTAGAGAAAAATAGAAAGAACAACGTCAAAGAGAGAGGGGAAAAATCCTATTTTTTTAAGGAAAAGACGATAGCTGAATACGGATGAGGAAGAGCTGGATTTGATGGACAAGAGAAAGGAATTAAGGATGGAATGGAAAAAGAGGACTGAAAACAGAGCATTGCTTTTGTTTTGTTCTGGTTTTGTTTGGCAGCAGTTGGTTTGATCTGGGTAAACTGCTTGTTACGCAACACAACAAAAAGAGAAAGCGACCTGCTGTGACCATAGAAAAGAGAAGGGACGCACAGAGCTTGCACTTGCAGAGCCACCCACCTGCAGATAATTGCTGCACCCTTCTTTAATTTTCTTGTTTTACCAAATCATCCCTTTCTCAATTCAACTCACATTCAAGCTACTCCATTATTTCATTCAGACAATTATGCGAGCACGGATACATACATGCTTATTATTAGATAATCTCGTATTACCAATACATGGTATAATGGATGATCATTCTTCATTTTGAATTTAATCATAAAAAAAATAATTCATACAGATTTAAGATGTTCAAACTTGATAAAACTCTTTAAAAAAAAAAGTGAAATTTCCCGTAAAAAAATTTAATCTTTTTTATACGATCCACTTTTTCTTGTTTGCATCCTCTTTGTATATGTTAGTGAGTTATATATAAATCCGAAATCAGATTAAAAAAAAAAAATAGCAGATTTTCACCATCACTAATCGTAAGGGCTAAATCAGGAAAAGAAGTTCACGGCATTGGAACAAAGGGTTGGTTTTTTTGGGAAAAAAGGTTGGCACAAGTTGCGAAGAGCTGGCAAAGACAGCGACATTTTGCTTGGTCCCGCCGATGAACATTTCCAAAAACTCGCCGATGAATTGACGAGTAACCACCGACTCGTAAAAACTTCGTTGACTGCATGGCTTTAACCCTTTAACACGAAGTAACCGACACCCACTCATTGGAGTTATTGTATTACGTTTGTGGGTAATTAATATGGAGCTGCATCAGTTGACCTAATTTCTTGTAAAATTATTGGTGCAATTATAAATTATGCAAATTTTATACAAATTTTTTGAAATAAGTAGAATTTATCTAAAAAAAATTTCTATTTTTTGTTTTATTTTATAACCAGCATTTTATTTTCATTGAATAAACGTGTCACTGATTCATTGAGCAGAAGTTTCTGGTGTTTAGTTACTGCAATAGTGCAAGATGCAGAGAATAACAGCCCTAGGCATGCCGATGTAGAAAACAAGACGACCTAAAATAGAGTGGCCCAGTGGGGTGGGACCGCACGTGAGCAGGAGACAACTGTAAAAATATGTTATCCAGAGGACACTGAGATCTAACCTGCACCCACCAAACGCCTAGAGATCCTCTCTAACCAAGCCATAAATACAATAATTATATATTTAAAAAATTATTTATCACGCCAATTTAAAAAAATAAAACGTACGGCGTAATCATTCTTCAATCTTTTAAGACAGATGGGTCTTGGGGCTGACTCTCTTCGTACCGGAAAGATGGGACATAGATAGCAGCTGCACGGCACATGGAAATTTCGATGACCTGACTTTAGGGTAAAGTAACATTAAATTTGTCACATAATTAATCGTGTGTATAGGGATCTTAGTGATATGATGAGAGACACAGTTGCATAGTATTGCTTATGTTTATTTTCCTATTGTTAATGTAGTAGGTAATGTAATCAGGACATACATGCCTGCCGCGGAGGATATGCTAAAAGGCCCACTGCTCTCTTTAATTTGATGCACCAGGCCCCACAGCATATTTTAATTGGTTCGCACATCCGGATCCATATTTTAAACACATCCCATGCGCCGAAGAAACTTCTGCGGAGACAGAGTAATTGGAGAGAATCCAGGCCCATGTTTTTCTATGTGCTCTTTATGTTATAAATCGGGTCCATCCATTCTATTTAGTTATTAGCCAAACCCATGACTGAAAGCCCGACTGCTCTTTATGCATGGGCAAATCGTGATCGTGACCTTGTAATTGCGAATGCGTCCAACATTTATTTAGGCCCCGTTTTGTTGTTAGAGTCCATAGAAATTAATTCAATCAGTCTAATTTTAAATTAAGTTTAATATTTAAATACAAGACTATCAAATCATTAAATTCATTCTAATTCAAAACATCCTTACACATTAGACCCATAACATTTTTCAACTAAACACATTTTTACATGGAAGACCTAAAACCTTTTTCAATTTTCAATAAACAAATCTAAAAAAAAAAAATCTAAACTCATCTTAACATTCAAATACATTTAAACTCATTTTAGGTGAGCCTCACAAAAATCACACACCATCTCAACTCACTACTATTCATGAAGAACTCAATTAATCTCAACTTAACTCAATATCCAAACGTAGCCTTAATTCTCTGTGATTTTATTTTGAACACTAAGGGATTAAAACTTGTGGAACCCAACCCAAGTTACACTAAATTGCAGCCATCTTAGGTTGCGGAAGGGGATAAAAATTCCCTAAAAATCTTGATTGAACTCTAGGCTCTAGAGTGCAATGAGGGATACTTACGTGAAATGGATCCATAACATATATTAAGCATTTGATATTGTCTAAAAAATTTACTTGGAGAACTTTAAATATTGGAAAATGCTTTGGCCACTGCTGGTAGCTCCCGCTGTGGCTTCCAACGCAACGGTGACACTACAAGAAATATGGGATTTAGCCACGATTTTGTTATCCCATGACTACCACTAGTGGTAAATATGGAGCTTATGGCACAAAAAGTCACCAACACATAAAGTTTTTCCAAATGTCACCAGATTGCGTGCGGTGAGTCATAAGCCGTGGGTAAATGCAGCCTTCAACGACGACATATATGTCGTGTTAAAAGGTTTTGGGAATTAGCAGTGCCCATTAATCCGTTGCTTATTCCACTGTCATACCAATATTGCTTCGTTTACCATATACTCCCTGAGCCCCAACTTGCAAAATCACCCACTACCTTCGAATACTCTCATCTGGTGGAATCAACGCTGATGGTTTCCTTGCGTCAGCCCCCTTCGACGTCCAGTCGTTGCCGACAGTTGCCGCCCTATTCAATCTCATTGCCGCCAGTTGACGCCACACATGACTAGCGCGGCTGTTTCTCTTCTCAAATCGACTATCTCTCCCTCTCCCCCTGGTAAATCTCTCACCTATTAGTGCCTCTTCTCTATGTCTGTCTATCTCTGGTTCATGAGTCCGGTTTCTTCTTCACAATTTTTCATTGTATTATGTTTAGCCACGAATATACATGATTAGGTTTGAGGTTTAATGCCAAATCCAAAATTTAATTTCCTTTCTTTAGGTAGATCTATGCACATGCTAGAAACCTTTCATACATGACAAGATGATGAGCTAATTAATTAGGTAAATTACTTGGTGGCACCTTGGCTATGCACGAGAACGTAAACCTGCTGCCGATGGCTTTCTTGAGCTCTTCACCCTACGGTGTTATTTTATATTCTAATTACCCTAAATTCCATGTGTAAGAGGAGACTTATAGAATTAATTATCAAATTCTAGGAAAAGAGAAGTGAAACATGGGAAATATGGAGATTTCCCCCCCTATTGAGACTGATGCAGCTCCTTGGGGATCAATTAACCACTACTTGTCTTCCCTTAGATCTATTAGATGTTGATGGAAATTAACTTACATGTTTACATTTGTAGCATTAACATGAAGTTATTACATAAACATACATACATACATATATATATATGTAAGGATTAATTCGTACCAAGTTGGGTTACAACACGGACTACTGGCACAGTTTTTGCACCATAATGCCTCAACTCAGATATATTCCAATGCATGGGAGCCATGAAATCGATCACTTGTAATTAGTTGACTGAAATCTAAATGTAGAACTTGAATCATAAAGCATTAATGAATAAATTTTTCTCTAGTCCAACACAATTATTCAGTGGGGGTTTTAAATATGGGATTCCTTCTTACATATATTGGCTTATCTATATTTTCTGATGAGTGAGTAAGCCAGTAAGAAAACAGGGTAGTTGTTGTTACTCAAAGTCCTCAACCTCTTATAATTGTCCTGCCCCGTGTTCACCCAGCTGTGTAATTAATTAAAATAGTTTGTTACCACCGTCAATCGCAGATAATTTTGTACCCCTTACTTGAAAAAATTTCTTGTTACAATGACATAGTACTAATTACCCACAGTATCCCATAGTCCAAGGTTAACTGTGGTTCCAGCAACCACCACATTAGCACTAAGTAGTTATCGAATACGGTAGGCACATAAAGGATTAGGATTGAGAAATAGAAAACATCATCTTAAATTATATTTATATATATGATATTGTTTAATTTCTGACTTTCTTTTGCAAGCTGGATGTGTAAATTAAGATAGTATCAAGTAATTAATTAACATAAAACTAACATATTGTTGAATGCATTGCTTGTATAAGTTATGAGCATGCATGTATTTCCGACGGCTTGATGACCAACTGTGATGCACTTGATGTTGTTTGCCATCCTCATAAGAAAAGCCCCTCTTGACACTCTTTTAATGAAAAGGAAGCTTCCTTTTCTGATGAATCCCAGCAGAGCTTCCTGACCTCTGCTGGGCTTTACTTCCATTAATGAGTTCAAACCCTATATAGCATGATATATATATATATATATATATCTCTCTCTCTCTCTCTCTCTCTCAAGAGCCAAAATAAAACTACATAAGGAATTTGAAATGTAAAATATAAAGAAAGAAAGCAGCAAGTTATGTATTCCTGACTTGGAGGTTGAGTTCCAATTTAATTAGTGTAGAAAAAGATAGGGGAGGTGTGCTGATTTATCAATATGAGCAGCTAGCCTAGTACCAAATTATGAGCAGTGCTTCTTTTAAAAAAATGAGGCACTGCTCATGGGTTTCTGTTCCTTTACGAGGAAGGCCAAACTGACCTACAAGTAGCCGAAGGACCAACAATCAATAGAGTTGGGTCGGAGTGTTAGTTGGTTAAGTATTGTACGTAGGGAGTAAGAGATAGATATGTCATACCAATATTAAGAAAATAAAACATTAATAGAAACTTTACTCTCCAAAACATGATGAGTTCGATTAACCATCACTGGATCTAGAATTGAGAAAAATCTCCTCATAGGAAGATTACACAAACATGTTCATGCATTCTAAGCATTTGGCTATTTCACTGCCACGAGAATACATGCTCTAGTCAGATGAGTTAAATTAAATATTTAACTCATCAATAGCTCGCCATGGAGAGGCAGTAGGTTGGCTATCTTGGTAAATATCATATGCCTCACAGGATCCTATACATATCTATGCATGAGAAAGACTTAACCATGAATGCTTGTGTGATGCAGCAGAATTTTGGGTATTTTGCAAGGAAAATTTAGAAATGTGAGCGTGAACATATTTTCTAACCGTCTGATTATGAATATAGTTTAACTTTATAATGTGGGTGCATGTCACTATCAGGTGTGTCTAGTGCATGTATATTGTAGATATGTTAAAATATCTATCTATATCATTATCTGAGTTGGATATACAATGGTCTTTCCTTAGTATTTGGGTTTATAAATTGATGAGTTTAGTTTGTCGAAGACGCACTACATCCTGTTTTAATTACACCTGTACCACTGGATTAAATTACTGTAAAAAATTGGGTGTTCTTGCATTTTGGGTTTAATATTGCCTCAAATAGAACACAACACAATATGAAACTTTGGTTTGCATGCTGAAAGTCTCTGTTATAGCAAAACGTGATATACATGCATATGCTTGTCTTTGATTTTTAATCGAAATGACATGTCAAAATTCTGACAATTGTATCCAGAGATTTTATATTAAATCTCTTTTCTATAACCACCTCATTGTTACCCACGAGTTGTATGAAATTTTGAGGTCTACACAGAACTAGTGTTGGTTAGGAAATTATATTTTGAACCACTTTAAATTGAGTCAAACTATGTTAATTGTGTAAATACTTGCTATATTGGTTCTATATTGTCCATCTCAGTTGCTTATATTTGAATGTTTCTAACGTACTGGTTTTATTTTAATGTCTGATTTATTCACATCTGTCTAGTGTCTATTCTCCATGACTGTTTATTATACTGTTCTCAATCATTCGTAAATGGCCTCTATCTAGGTATAGACATGAAACTGAAGTTGATAGCAATATTGGAGTCATATTATTGGTCCATGAACTACGGGTGTCTTTAGATGTTTTTTACATTCAAACTTTCATCTGACAGAAAGCTTTTAAACTAGTATAAATGCGTGGTTAGTTGCTCTATGTTATTCTATAGCAAATCGGGTGGTAATTAGATTGGTCCATGAATAAAGTGATATCACAGTTTTGCCTGCTTAATAGTCAGCTACATAACGTTACTTTATGTCACGAAACTTGATGTTGGACCATATTATCATATTTTCCTATCTCTAGCAACCACAAACTTCATTGTGATGATTTGTTAGAAGTTTTGCTCATCACAAAATTTTGTATTTGCTTCAAGTTTTGCTCTCTAACTGATAGCATCTCAGTAGGCTGAATGATGGATAAATTTGGTAATTTATCCGATGATTTATTTTTTACTTAACACATGATATTAAGCTAAAATGATTACAACTGATTGTTGATATTTTCCCTTGGTGTTGATATAGTTTTATGGTTTTTCCATCGATTATCCACTCATATATTCTTGCCTTGTCATTTCTTTTTGCCATTTTTTGACTTTACAGGGTGTTGCTGTAGCACATCCGCTTTATTGGCTAAACACAAAGGTTAGTATCTTTATTGAATAAACTTTGTTTCAAGTTTTTTGCACTATGATTGATGAGTTATCTATGCCATATATATTTTTTTTCTTTCGGAATATATATTTTTTTGACTATGTTGCAATGCATAAACTAAACCATATAACTTTTATCATCCCATATGCAAATATTTATATTGTTATCAGAAATAATAGGAAATGTGTATAAACTTTTCATTGGAAATGATCATGTAAAATATAAGTTGGATAGTGTCATATGTTGACCGATTGGATATAGCATTGGGAATCACGGTATATGCATGTAGGTAAATTTTGTTACCTACACACCATGTCATGAAACTTTTGTTGATAGCAATATATATGTCATGTTATTGGTCCATGACAAATGGTTGTCTTTAGATTTTTTGGAAGTCCGAGCACTTTGGATGCATAGCATGTATTTCACATGTTATCCATCAACCTTCAAGCACCAAACTCTTAGATGTTTATATTTTTCTCTCCATTACAAAATATAACTGGCTCTGAAATCAGAAATTTATATATCTTTCAGCTAGATTTTTCCCACCGTCACAATCATGGGTAATCAACAAATATATGTTTGGAGCAGGGCTTATTTGCCACCAACTAAGTAGTGGCTAATAAGTATACCCACAAAATCCTCTAGTCAGTGTTGCTCCTTTAATTACCCATGAGTTTTTAAGGTGGGACTTGCTTCATTATCCACGAGTACCATTGATGGGAATTATACCGTTGCCCAAGGGTACCTCTGGACTTACTCCATTGCCTATGAGTTGTACTGGTGGGAATTATACATTTACCCACGGGTGAATCTAGTGGCATTATCTCTTTTACCCATGAGATTGATAGCAAATTAATTGGCTTTTATGATAACGAGTAGAGGATTTAACTACGGAATATTCCGTGGTTAAAAACATTCAGTCCTCACCAATTAGAGTTATCATGGGAAATGTGAGCATTTGCGGGGAATTATATGCCACGAGACTCCTCTGCCCGTGGGAAAAAGTATATTCCCACAAAAAATACCTTTTTGCCAAGAATAGTCCCCTTGGGGAACCTTAATATTTCTTGTATTGTGGCTCTAGCACCATCCTTAAATATTATAATGACTACTTGTTATGTCTATCATACGTTCTAGCAATTTAGGTCTTAAGAGTTCAGTCAAGAATTATAGGGAATTCAAATTTTAGAAAAGGGTCCCATTTTCCCACCTTAGATTGGAGTGGCGAATAAGGCCTTTCTTTCTAATCCGGCAATCCAAAATATAAATTATAATGAGTTAATTATATGTACTACTAGCTATCTCTTAAAATTTTAGAAAGGATTATTCCCAAGTGCACAACCTATGTCTTGCTTAGCATATATGGCTCTGAAATCTGTTCAACATTTCCTTTTGTCGCCTTTTGAGGAGAGACAGAGAGAGAATTAAAAGAGAGTTGTTTTCTAAGTATAATCTCAATGTAATCTAATCCAGAACCAAAACTAAAGAATAAATCATCATCATCATATTCAAAGTAAGCAGAAGATGATCGTGAAGATATTGTTAATTACTTTCACCATAAGCTTTGGATAAGGATCACATGTTCAAAAGTAATAATTATATGTACTTTCTTGGGCGTGCGTTAATTGAGCATGCATTATCCAAAGATCAAGATCTGGCCAAACAAATTTAGTGCATTATCATCCCATATTGTCATAAAACTGTGGTTTATATAATATGTAATGCATTTTCAGATCTTTCATACCACGAGAGTTGTACGCGTACCAGTACTCGGCAAGACCAAAAAAGAAAAAGAAAAACCATGTAGAAAGTGGAGAAGTTGATGAATAAGATTCAGCGAGTGTGATGATTATAAGGCAGGTTTTTCACCTGTGAAATCATTCGATGCAAAAGAGAGGAAAAAGAATCGGTTGAGGGCAATGGAGAGGATCCCACTATTTGTCATATAATTGGGTATAACAGCGGCGCATGGGGACAACTTCTTGTAAAAAAGACACCAAAGGGGGCCACGAAGAAAACATAAAAAAGGACAGTGATGGAGGCAATGAACACAGTGAAGAAAACTTGCTAGCGAGAGAAAAAGCCGATAAAAGGGGATCTGTATCTGGGAAATTATGTGTCGATCTATCTATCTCTCAAGCTGATGATAAGGTGGGGTCTCTGCCACGAACAAAGTTGGGAATATGCATTGATGTTGTATGGCTGTAGTCGTTTCTTGTTGCTATATAGTTGGTAGTGGTGTGGATGATTTGATGTTAAAAACGTGGGAAAAGAAATTAGGGGTTATCGCGCGCAGATGGGTTTAAGCTAGCTGCCCTTTCCTTCGCACGCTGCTGCGAACAAAGCGTCAAGGGCGTGAAAGATCAGACAGAAACATTGATGTAGAGAGCTCGAATCGACCAGACAGAGATCAGGACATGGATGAAAGTTTTATAAGCCTACCCGGGAATCGGGAAATCGGAATAGTCTTGGCTCTCAGGAATTTCATAATGATTTCTGGTTCTTGTTTGGATGGAAGTTATCGATTGACAGATAACCTGTATATATTTTCATGGAATTCCAGCCAATTAATCTGTGATAGTTTCACGTACAGTAGGATAAATTCCAAGTTAAATGGATATATATATATACTATAAAAATAAATAAATGCTTTCGGTATTCTTTGCTGCATAGGAAGACATTTGTAAGCTAGCCATGCATGTGTGCAATTAGAAAATCTTGCAATCAAGCATTGTGTGAATATCGTAAAACGTCGCCGATACGTCTTAATCAAAAATATTTTAACACGTGATTATTATTAAAAAAAATCATTTTTTTTCAATTATCATCTTTCTATATATTATAATTAAACGTGATAATAAATTATTATTAAACCCGGTTAAGCTCGTGCATATATGCCACCTTAGCAAAACATCTTCGTGACATCTCCCATGCATGCAAGTCATGCATATATCCGCCAGCAATCCGGCAAACCATGTGAGAGTCCAGTACTGCCCATAGCATCATCATCATTTGACCATGGCGATTATAAGGGTTAATGTTGTCTGAGTACTCTTTCTTTTGTATAAAGTTATAAGCATATCACAAATATGCATGCCCGGTCCTGTTTACCCACTTTGCATCCCATGATATTTTCACTATATATTATAAAATCCAACAGCGAAGAGCACACACACATATATAAAATATATCTGCGTCAATTTATATTTTGGAAACATTAATAATGTCTTTCGAAGATCCAAAATCCTTTAGGAAACTGGATTTACAATCAAAAACCTAGACTACCATTAGGGATGACAATATGTTACACGACCCGTTAACCCAACACGAACACGACACGATAATAGCGGGTTAGGCTTTAGTCTTAACGGGCTCGAGTCAAAACGGATTGACCCGTTAAGATACGATTGCTTAACGGGTTGATAACGGGTTAACCCATTTTAACACGTTATAACCCGTTTGACAGGTTAAGAAAGTTGAAATTACAATTATATCCTTTACCCAAAAGTAAAATTGTTAGAATTTTAATTGTGATATTTTTATTGTTTAGATTGTAATTTTAGATTTGTAGTTAGTTTTATAATTTTTATAGATATTGTAATTTTAACATTTATAGAAAATTATATTTAATTTAATCAAGTCAAACATGTTAATTTCAGGTATATTTAACCTATTTACATAAATATTTTGAAACGGGTCATATTCTTTCGTGTTAACCTATTTAGTAATATTTACTAATAGGTCAAAACGGGTTGACACGACACGACACGTTATGTTAATGGGTTGTGTTAGGGTTTGAGATTTTGACACAATAAACTTAACGGATCGGGTTAGGGTTTACCTCTATAGTATAATATACATGCTTTGACACGACACGAATACGACCCGTTAATACGATTTGACACCCCTACCTATCATGTTTTTCACTAGTTCTTTCATAATTTTGGTTCGTTCTAGGGTTAAAAGTGGAAAAGAAAACACGTTTAATGCACGTTTTTTTAAGTTTATATCTTAAAACAAATTTTCTTAGGAAATATTAGTCATATTATATATATATATATTTATATATTGAGAACTTTATCAACATATAAGATTTTTTATCACTGGCTTTATATTTAGAATAATGTTATATACAAATTTTAAATAAATAAATTTCATATAAATTATTTGTAAAAAAATTGATCTCATTAATAAAAAATAATTTTTTATACTCTTTTTTTTTAAGTGAAGTATATTTTTTTTACAAAAACTTATAAACTTATAGACTTATGTAAACTATTTCTCTTACATTTATATCGTTATTAGCCTATTAATTAATTTCTCTCATTTCTTTCCAATTAAAAAAGCACTAGAAGCACGGTGAGTCTGCTGCCAACATGCGCAGCATTTTTGGGGCTAGTGGTCTCAAATTTCTTAGATCCAATCAACGTCCAGTCTCTTAGAATGGCGTGTGGTCGTCAGGTGCTACTATAATGGGATTCAACGCTTCTCCAACTTATTATCTTCCTATGTTACTATTCATCCTGACTAAAGATCATTAGAAAAAGATAATGAAAGTCTTTTTTAATCCGTCTAAACCACTGATATGCAGCTCAGATTCTTATATTATAATCTGTTTATCAAATTGTATCAAAATGGATTCGAAATTAGTGTGAGTCAAGTCCTTGATCCTAAATTTATTTTTAATTTTTTAATTTTTATGTTAAACCAGTTGATTTGAGATAAATGTTGTAACCTTCAGTTATCTCTTATATTTTATATCTGTTTTATATATCTATATTACCGGACGTTAAAAAAAATAAAAAATAAAATAAAATACTAGAAGCGGTGGAAAAATATTTTACTTTTCGATGCATTTCCGACAAGCTGTCTGACAACGAATCCAATCCAAGCACCACTTCACTTAAAAAAAAAAAAAAAAAACAATATAAAAGCCAAAAGCATAAACAAAAAAAAAAAAACATTAAACAAAATTATAATATTCAATCAGACAGTCGGTAGATTGCCATCAATTGCAAGCTTCCATGACAGGACCGCGGGGAGGATTCAGTGCGCCGTGTCTGACTTCCAATACGATACATGTCGATCTCATACTCAGGGAGCGACAAGGCATCATTACACGTACGACCCCTTTATCTCATAGAGATAAAACTTCGATATGACATTTATGACACGAGCTGTTCGATAGCCAGCGATCCATTCTCAAATCTACGGCTGCTCCTGAGTCTTGATAAATATCCAATGCCGACGTTGAAGATCTTTCCCATGTTATTGCACCGATTAGAACAGGTTATATATGTTTAAAACAAAGAACAGGTTATATGTATATATCTCTATATTAAGCTATCGAAAAATTTACAGTTATCATCAGTTGAGGATTATCACGTTCAATTACAGTTTGCGGTGGATGATAAATCGGTATAATCTCGATTGTATTTACAGCGTTTTTATTAAAATAAATATATTTTTATCACAAATCATCATTCAACTTGTCGTAAATAACTTATCATAAATAATAATTTTTCTTATAGTGATCGTGTACTGTTTAATTGACGGCTTTGAAAGTATATATGCGTGTGGAGCACCTTCGTTAGAATTATGTGGTTCAATTATCGTTGTCTTGTTGCATGGATGTTTGATGGAGGTGATCGGCCGGGTAGAATCGCAGTTTCTGTATTGAAAATATGTTTCAATATCTTCCCTTTCAAATATTTATTATATTTTATGTTAAAGTTACATAATTTTTAAAAAATATATTTGAAACATGCCTACCTTAAAATTATATTTAACATACTATTTTAGTTTTAGGTGAGGTTTGGATGGTGAGTTAAGATAAAATATTGAAGGTTGAATGAAAAATTATTATAATATTATTTTTTAATTAATATTATTATTGTTTTGAGTTTTAAAAAAAATTAAATAGTTTATTATATTTTATTTAGAAATTTGAAAAAGTTATAATGATTAGATGAAATGGGTTGAGATCACTCTTGTATTCAAATCGGGCTTAAAATGTTATATTTTTTTGTTCTAAGGCATACTATTATATTTCAACATTAATTAAAATGTTAGAATTAGGTAGCTGATAAAAACATGTAGAGTTGTTTATTAATTAAACTATATTCTAAATTAAAAAAATAAAAATACGTAACAACTACTTTGTTAATATACTATGATCATATAAAAAAAAAAACATATGCCATAAATTAAAACGTACATGATTTCTCTGACCCATAATAAAATATATATTAAACACAACAAAAGGGAAGCTGGCCATAACCCGATCGACCGCCCATGAATCTTGTGTACTTACGTGTTGGAAAATAGTGAAATTAATCATGTGTCGTTGAATATATATATGCTTCATTAATCACTAATATTTATATGATCTGCATCGATCCTCATGCGCGCATGCTGAAAATAACACATTCCAAACTAATTCCTTTGTTCACTTTTTAACACGTGGGAGAGGTGGGTTTGCTCATTTGACTTATATTCAAAATAAACGAAATGAGATCAAGATCATATAATAATATGAATATGAAGCCAGCCGTGCAACATTATGTTGACCGAAAATAGTACTTCATTTAAGAAATGCGGCATGTTAGGTTGATTCACCTGTAAATTTTGACTAATGGCCCGCTGGTTATGTTTCCAATGAATTCGTCTTGAATTTTAGATATATTTATTCTTGTATATTTTTTTGTGTGCTAATTTAATTAGTTAAAATAATTATTATTTTAAAAAAAAAGTGATTGAACCAATCACAAGGAAAAATAATTATACATAAATTTTTTGTTAAAAATATATACCTCTATGATCTGTAGATGTTTTTCATTTACGTTTCGATCAGCATTAGGTATTACAAGAAAAATAAATTTTTGTGACTAACTTATTGTAATAAAAGATTATTTAAAATTAATTTTAATTATAAATAATATTTTCATTACAATAAATTAATTACAAGAATCCGTTTTTATTATAGTGAGGATTTTGCATTGATATGATATACGAGGCTTTTAAAAGACGATTGTTTTAGCATAAAGTTAGACGATAATATACGAAATGCAAAATAAATAAATAAAAAAATAATAATAATAATTATAAATTAAAAAAAAAATGATAATTGATAAGTGATCATAATATGAAATACAGTTTCGAACGGATGTGCAGTTAATTAGGGGTGACCTAAGCACTCCACGCACTGGTGACTAGTTTAATAAGCAACGTTATACATGATAAAATTGAAAATACAAATTTTATATATAGTTATTTTTATGTTTTTTTTTTTATATATTTCATTGATGTGATTAGTTATGTATTAAAAAAATTGATCTAATTAATCATATCAACAGAGTGCATATTGAGTACATAAAAATGATTGTATGTAATATTAATTACTAATGTGATTAGCTCTATCAATTTTTTTAATATATAATTAATGGAATGTACAAAAGAATACGTAAAAGTGACTATATATAAAATTTTTGAAAACAAAATGATCAAACATGATACAGAAGCCGGGATTTTAATTATCAATTGTGGTGTGGTGTGGTGAAATAGTTTATGTTCGTTTTTTTCTCTCTCTCAAGATTTTATTATTTGATAAAGATATACAACATTAGAAGAGTGGAAACATGGGATTCACGGGGCTTATAGAGATGGTCGGTTAGAAGATGAAAGATGGGGTTATTGACAGAAATGCATCCATCAAAGATGGTGAAGACGACCTATTGAGAGAGTTTACGTACCCAACAAAATTGGTTTATATTATGAGCTATGGAAATAACACACTTTCAGAATATTGGAGAGGTTTATACGATGAATATCCTTCGACATGATCCTCCTCTCCGAGGTAAGGGAAACGCAGAGCTGACGTCCGGCTTCCATTGCATGATAGAAGCTAAATTACAAATAGATTATAAGAGCCATCCCATCTATCAGTTTTTGAGCCCATGGAAATCAAGGAGGCGAATATTTGAATTAGGTGTCAAGCGTCTTTGCTAATTAAAGTTACCTTAATTAATTATATCCTACTTAAGCATGCACTGACTTTGACACTGATAAATTGAAGGGATCTAGATGTTTAGGGACTGTGTGCGGACAGGGTCCCTATGAGTCTCTGTCTCTCTCTTTCTATCGGGTGTAACAAAAATCAACTTAATTGGCATGGTCCTAAGACTGTTTTAATTAGTGGAGTGACTTTCGTAGCAATATTATCGTCATACGCATGCAAGTCTTTGTCTAAGTGACTTTCTCTCTTGGACGAGACCTTAATAATAAAGGCGGGAGATCGATGTTTGGGATAGTGTGCTAACAACAGAGGTTAGTGTGTCTGTGTGTGTGAGCGTATATATGTTTGTTGGTGAAATGTGCTAGGCCCAAAGGGGAGGTATCTTTAGGGGGAGGTCAGCACAGCACGCGTTGTTTTGCTTCTTGAGCTGAACAACCTTACGTATTTTGGTTGCGTGCTTTATGCTCTAATTCCTTTTCCTTTTTTGGGTTCTTGAGAATCTCACTTGGTTTATCGTCCTCTGGAACTTCTACATACCGAGAGAGAGAGAGAGGAAACCAGTAAAGAAAAAGTTGTGAAAAGAGTAAAGCTAGATATCAATTCCATGCTATAATAGCTCCCTCGACTCCCTATCTTTGCTTTTTGTTATTATTTCTCATTGCGGTTTCTCTCTCTTTGGTAAGGTTTCTCTTGGGCTATTATAATATCGTGCTGTATAGGTGTAAGTCTCTTGCGTTTGTTTTAATGTTTTTTTTTTTTTTTTGGGTTGAAGGTCCTAGCGTTTTTTGGGTTTTTGATGGGTTCTCCTTGTTTTATTGCTTTGGTAGCTGAGAAATCGAAATCTTTCAGACACTTCAATACCCCCAAGTTTTCGGTTCAGATGTCAAAATAACTGTTTCCTTGTTGATTTGAGGATGTTGGTCTTCTCAAGGTATGTCAAGTTTATGATCTTTGAATATTTTGCATTTTCATGGAGGTGCTCAAATCTTCTTGCTTCTAATCGACACACAGGTAGAGACAAGGTCATTTTCCATCCGATTTGTATCCAGTACACTCCTTCCTTCTTAGAGATGGAGGGATCTGCAGGAAATCACGAGGTCTGCCCCCAGTTTCTAGATTTCGTTCCCAAAGAAAGAGAGTGGCTTGTGAACAGAGATGGGCAAAGGCGGCATGGTCCCTCAGAGGAGAAAGAGTTGGAACTTAGGCTTGGTCCCCCAGGCAATCAGGACTGGTCTATGAGAGATAGCGCAAGGAAAAACCCAGGAGATAAAAGTGAGTCTCTACTCTCTCTTGGGTACTTCTCTTCCATGTCTTCCATGACCCAAAACATAAGCAATGGAAGCCAAACCCAGATGTTCTCTGCCTCTAAGAACCCAGTAGGGGCTGTTATTTCATCTTCGTGCTCTTCTTCGGCTTACGGTTACCGAGGAAAGACCCAGCACAACCAACAGCAGACAAAAGTTCCATCTTTTCTTCAGCTAAATTCTCCCCTTCAGGGTCTGCCCGTTATGACTCAGGAAGCATCGCAGCGCTGTTGCACTGAAGCGGTAGACATACAGAGTGCAGAGAAGAAAGCATTTTCGCCATCTTCTGCAACGACAGCTGTGCCAAACAGCTCTCAGAAAAGGTACTTCAGCTTTTCCTCTCATGCATTTTCCTGTTTTTTTTTTACATCTTTCGATTTTGGACACAGGATATTCGCTCCCAGGTCACGTTGTTGGAGCTGTGGTCCATGCATGATTACTCCAATTCTTTATGTTTTCTACATAAAAAATTGATCCATTGTTTTTAACTATAAGTCTATATATATATATATATATATCTTGCCTTCATCATGTTACTTTGACCATCATTTCTTCCCTCTTTGTTTTTCTTCCCCAGTTTTTCTCTTTTTGAAATATAAACGTACCTTCTCATGCATTTAGTGAAAGAAAAAAAAAACTATATTGTAGTGCTAAACAAGAAAAATATGGTACACGAAGTTGTTTTGGAGTTCTGTATTATGTTTGCATTCGACACATTTCACTGTATTTGCAGTTGTAGTCTTGTGGCTACTTAAGTAAAATAAATTTAACGGTACTTAGAATTTTGGTATCACGGTGGTGAAAGGTGCTTAAGCTCTGTATTCTAACTTTCTATTGATTTGATTGCAATTTTTTTCCTTATCCTTTGCTTTCCTACCTCCTCTACCAATCATAGGACTGCTCCTGGACCAGTGGTGGGCTGGCCTCCAGTTCGATCTTTCAGGAAGAATCTTGCGAGTAGCAGCTCTTCAAAACCAGCTCCTGTTTCTCAAAATGGGGTCCCAGACAAGGTTACCAGTCGAACACCGGTTGAAACTTGTCGAAAAGGCCTATTCGTGAAGATTAATATGGATGGATTGCCCATTGGGCGGAAAGTGGATCTTAAAGCCTACGATAGTTATGAGAAACTCTCCTCTGCTGTTGATGAGCTCTTTAGAGGTCTAATTGCAGGTTATCTACATTGTCTCTTTTTCATTTTTTCAACTTATATCTTTTCAGTCAATGTTTGTGTCCATTCGTGCGGGTTTTTAAATGAATTTCTTCCTTTGCTATGCGGCAATTTCCGCTTATTCAACATAAGTTTGGTGTGATGGTTACTGATGTCGATATAGTCAGTCCTTTATATTAAAGATATGGTATTCATAGTATGTACGTCACTAGAAATTCTGTTCCATAGCTAACGCCATATGGTCAAATTCTCAAAACCAAACAATTTCAATGCATAGGGTTGTCATGTGGCACCTAGATGCAATAAAAGGAGCTTTTTATCTGCTTGTAGTTAGAATAGGGGGCGGGGTGGTTGAGGGAAATGAGGAATTGAACATTCAGGGTTTTTCTTCTTTCACCGTTGACTTAAAAACACAGAGATCTAACTATTTCATTTTGTTTGTCATCTGCTCAATTGTCTAGCTCAAAAAGATTCCTGCCCTGCTGGAATCCAGAACAAGCAAGAGGAAGAGAAAGCTCTTACCGGTTTATTGGATTCAAGTGGCGAATATACTCTTGTTTATGAGGATAATGAAGGAGACAGGATGCTTGTTGGCGATGTCCCATGGCAGTAAGCATATTATCTCTCTTGGATCTAACACTTGGTTAAACGTATTTGTTTCCTAATCTCTGATATTTCATATCCTTTAAGCATGATACTTTTTAGCTATTTTGTTATAAATGTATCCCATAATTGTTTACTCAATTGTACCGTTCCCACAGCCAAAAATCTCAATACCCATCACTAGAACTGTCTATCCTGGTTCTTGCATTTCAAAATCTCAATACAATCATTAAATTTGGTTATTCCTGTTCTTGCATCTAGTATTTCCTATTGACTCAGGTATTTTGTCTTTAATATCTTAATGTGTGGTTTGTAGCATGTTTATATCTACGGTGAAGAGGCTGCGCGTGTTGAAGAGATCTGAACTCTCAGCACTTAGCCGTAAGTTCATCCTGTGATTTCACGTGTATAGCTAGCTGCTTTGAATTATTATTGTCATGATCAGTATTATCATTTACTTGCTTTCAGTTGGGAGCAGTAAGCAAGAAAAGGTACGCCACTAGACTCACCGATGAAGTGAATAAACCTTTCTGTTAATCAATCCCTTGATCGCTGCTGTTGTTTGAAGGAGATATTTGGTTTGTGTCGGTTTGACATTTTGGTGCATATTTTTCGGTGGGGAAGAACAGAAGAATCTTCAGCTCAAAAGTCAGAAGTAATGTATCAAAACAGCCAGACAAAATGTTCTGAGAATACGTTATTATTAAGAAACGAGTGAACTTCCGATATTATCGGTTTGTATTTGGTTTTCTGGTGAATTAAATCACAGCAAAAGCTAGTCTAGAAATCCCAAGTCAATTATTCCATTAATGAAATGCTTTTTAGACTCTGCAAAGCTGAGGCAGCTGCCTCAATGCTAGTAGTGTTCATGGATTATATATACCATTATGGAATCCATCATTTCCAAATAACTAAGGCCTTGTTTAGAAATATAATTCTAAAATTTTATTTTCATTCCATTTCATTCCCAAATATAATTCAAATATAAAATTTTTAAATTAACTATTACAATTTTTTAAACTTTCAAACAAAAACTAGAAAATAATTCAATTTTTTTTAAATTTAAAAAAAAATATTATTAAATTATATTTTAATAATATTTTAATTTAATAATATTTTTTTATTTAACTTTTTTCTTTTCATTTTTTAAAATCTAAAAAATATTTAACTTAAATTATTTTATTTTTATTCATAAATTATTTTATTATTATTTAAAAATTATTTTATTATTATTTATAAAATTTTCATTATCACCTCGCCTCCAAACGAGGATTAAAAGTTTTAAAAGGGTCCAATGCATTCCTTTTGCATTATCCATAATGTTTTTTTTTTCTAAGCGCATTATCCATAGTGTTGGAAACTGTATATGTATTATATACGCATGCCTGAAAGCCGGCAACTAAAATATTACTTGACAGAGCTGCTGCCTTTCTTTCTGTGTTATGATCAACGTGTCTTCGCAGCCAAAGAGTGGCATTGATCCAACTTCTGATCTTTACATGCCGAAGTCGTAAAAATTCAACCTGCTATCAGCTATGAGAGAGAAGAAACAAAACCCAAACAGCAAATTAAGGATAATGATACTTGGTCATGTGATTTTGTCCCCGCAAAGTTCTCAATATTTTTTTTAATAATTAAATAAGTGATTATTAGTGAAATAGTGTATTTGTTTTAAATATTTAAAATATATATATATAATTGTGTTTAATAGCACCCGTAAATTAATAATCACTTATTTAACTATTAGAGATGATAAAAAAAAATTATGTTTAACGATAAGATGATAAAATTTTAAGAGAAATGTTACAGATCATCTTATATCACACATTTTATATATTAAAATATTATTTTTTATTTTATTTTATTCTTATTAAATTAATAAAATTATTTTATTTATTATTCACATATTATATGTTTATTATAAAAAATTAAAAAAAAATTAAAATAAATATAATATATAAAGTGTAAAGATGATAAATTTTAAAAGGCAAACTTGGAAAATATTGAACACTAACGCGTTAAGTAGAGATGATGGCTGTACGTCACTAAATTTCTGTCATCTCCATTGTTAAGACACAGTGGCGCGCAAGATCTTCGTTGAAAAACGATAAAGATTAATGATTTTCAAATCTACTAATTAATACATTCCCCACTTACCATGTGTAACGTCGTCTTCATTATATTGATAGGGTAACGAGAAACTTGGAGATTTCACGCGTTAAGAAAGATTGAAAGCCCTACATTTAATTGCGCCTACCAAGGGAGAGAACCTTTTGCAGCCCAAGCATTGTTTCAGACTTTCAGTGACTTCCTGCAGAAACATTGGCAGGGAGATTGAGGTTTGAATCATGGAAGTTACGGGGGGAAATTTTGTTGGAATCACTGTGAGTGATACGGAGACTGAAAGAATTCTCCAACCCAAAAAAGAAGCGAAATCTCGGCGTCTTTTTGGGCTCATTACTTGAAACAAAGAGAAGCTAATAAAATAGCGCTTTTATGGCTGTAAGCTTTAATGGCTGTTCAGTGCACTCGTACACGAGAGAGAGAGAGAGAGAGAGAGAGAGAGAGAGAGAGAGAGAGAGAGAGAGAGAGAGAGAGAGCTGAGAGAAAATTATGGCTTTGAAACTGTCATTGAGTCGTAGAAGATAGCAAAAAGTCAGACAGAGATACTTAATAGGTGCTTGAAAGTGAAGCATAAAAAGTGAAGAGATTGCCGGGATTGTCAGTGCGTATCTCTCGTCCGGAGTAGTACGCCTTTCTCCAGAGAGCTAAGATAGAGAATAAGGTAAGAACTCTCCTCGAGAGAGAATTGAGGAAGAGGAGGAAAGGGAGATGTTTGTGAGTGTTTTTTTGGCATAGCCGAGTTTTGGCGCTGAAGGAGGTGGAGTGGGAATTCGGCGCTGCTTTTGAATTTTAGGTGGTGGCCGGGTGAGTTATCCTCTCTTCCAATTATTACTTTCTTTCTAAAAAGGTTTCACTTTTTAATTGTTTATGCCTTCTGTCTGTAATTTTTTTTTTGTTTACTTGGGTTAGATTCTGCAGCTCTAATATAAACGGGTTTCAGCCCTATATCTTTCTGTGAGTCTGTGACATCTTCTTTGTCTTGTATGCAGTTCTTCACGAGGTGCTGTCAGAATTTCTTTTCAAAACATATTAAAAAAAAACAATCTTCATCCACATCACTTCTCTGCTTCGAACCTTAAAGTTCCAAAGAACTTACGAATGGTTTCTTCTCTGTTTCTCTTGTTTGAGTAGAGATTGTTTCTTCCCAGCTGACAGCACTTGAGTTTTGGTCACTCTCGCATTTTTATTCCTCGGACACTGTTTCTTCTGTTTGTTGTTGTAGTGCTTCTTTGTTTCTCTGGAATATGCTTCGTTTTTGTTCTTCTCTCTGGTTTCAGTTCAAATTTTTGAGAGGGAAAGATGAGAAGGCTTGAGAGTTTGTTGCGGCGTTAGGGTGTATTTGCCTTGAAAAACCCCCACCCGGGTTTTGACTTCGTACCTAACATTTTAATTTTCCAAGACTTTTTGGCTGTTTATTCTTCTGTGTCTGGTTTGTGACTTGCTAGACCAAAGAAACAGTATGGGGAAGGTTACAAGATGGTTGAAGGGTTTGTTGGGGATGAAGGAGAATAATCTGGAGAATTCAGGTCCATTGGCCGGAGACCGCAGAGAGAAGAAAAATTGGAGCTTTGGCAAGTCTCTAAGAGATTCTAGCGCAGTTGCTCAGTCTCCATCGAGCACTTCGAGTAAAATGCCAGTCACCGATGCTGCTTGTTTCAGATACTACATCAATGAGTCAGAGAAGGAGCAGAACAAGCACGCAATAGCGCTGGCTGCCGCCACAGCAGCCGCGGCTGATGCTGCTGTGGCTGCTGCCCAGGCGGCTGCAGCAGTTGTCAGGTTGACAAGCCAGGGCAGGGGAACTTTGTTTGCAGGAGGGAGGGAGAGGTGGGCTGCTGTGAAGATTCAAACTGTTTTTAGGGGTTGTTTGGTGAGTAGGTTTTGTCTATCTCATTTTTCATATTTGGACCAACATATTGGCCTAATCAAATATACAAATACTCACTCCTTTCGGTTTGCTTATTTGGACCTTTGACATTGTGATGTGATGAAATGTTTTAGACATTTCTGTTGCAGTATCACACAGTGTTACTGGAACAACTGTTTTGAGTACTTTTTTCGTAGTTTTACATTTGTGTCTCATCTCAAAAGTTGCAAAGCTATCTTCAAAATGCCAATAGAACAGTACAAGCGTTTGTGGCGGTCAATAAGATGGCACGTTTGTTTTTCTCGTTATCGTTGACTTGGCTAATCACTCTGCTTCTCCTTTTACCTTTTCCTCACTTTGTACTCTACGTTGGGAATCTGATTTTGAAATTTGAAAGTTTGTTTCTCCGACATGGGTCTTCCTGTTTCTTGTGCTCTCTCTTCTGTACTTAGAATTGCTTCTTTTTGCGTTTTCCACGATGTCCTTCTTGGGTTACTACCAAAGTCTGATGCTTTTTTGGTGCCTTTTCCCTCATCCACACATTTGAAGATATACATGAAACTATAACGTCCAGGAAATTTATGCAGAGATTGCCCTTTATTTTTGGTGCAAAAGTTTTGTAATCTTCTACCGAAAATTTTCTATCACTGTCAGGCCCGGAAAGCACTCCGAGCTCTAAAGGGACTGGTTAAGTTACAGGCTGTTGTTAGAGGCTGTCTTGTTCGAAAACGGGCTACTGCAACCCTGCATAGTATGCAAGCTCTCATAAGAGCTCAAGCAGTAGTTCGATCTCAGCGTGCCCGTCGTTTTCTCAATAAAGATAACAGATTTCATCCTGAAAATCGACACCGAAAATCTATAGTAAGACCAAACTCCTCACAAATGGTAATATTATCTACATGGTTTTGGAAGTTAATTTAGTCTCTAATCTGATGCATGTCTGATTTTCAGGAAAGGTTTGATGAAGCAAGAAGTGAATATCGCGGCAAAATGTTTTCAGCATCTCATGAAGCCTCAGTGCTAAGTACATTCGATGAAACCCCAAAAATTGTGGAAATCGACACATACAAACCCAGATCAAGATCTCGGAGAGTCAAGACGGGGTTGTCCGAGTGTGTCGAAGATTTGCCTTATCAGACAATCTCATCACCTCTTCCATGTCCAATTCCTGCTCGTAACTTTCAAGATTTTGAATGGTACTTCAGTGGGGAAGAATGCAGGTGCTCTACTGCTCAGAGCACTCCTCGGTGTGGTACTTCCATCCGGTCTAATGTCCTGGCAGCACCGGCCAAGAGCGTCTGCGGAGACAGCTTCTTCAGACCTTACGCAAACTTCCCTAACTACATGTCCAATACGCAGTCATTCAAGGCCAAATTGAGGTCTCAAAGTGCACAAAGGCAAAGACCTGAGCCCCTGCCCAAGAAGAGGTTTTCACTGAATGAAATTATGGAAGCAAGATATAGCACTAGCAGTGTTAGAATGCAGTTGTCTTCTTCCCAGTTTCCAGGTTGACGAGGAAGATTTACGATGGTTAGAGCGAAAAAAGTCCTGTAAATTTCTCCTATAACATGTTCTTACTGAATTATGCCTTATGGAAATGAAAAAGCGCTTTCTTTTTCTCTTTTTGCCGGCACAACTCGGGTAGATGTTGTTTGTCTTCTCCCCTCTTTTGAATGCCATTGGCTTCCCCACCAATTCAAGTCCCCACAAAGTTTCCTTTGTAGGTTCCACCGATCAAGTTCTGTCCAGCCTGATCGACAATGGCGGTGAGAATGGTTATTCTTTCCTCACTAAATTTAATACAATTTTTCTCTAATTGTAAAGAATACTTTTTAACAGATTCGTTTGTTTGATAATGCTAAAGAAATCAGAAAGAACAGAGAATCTGGATTTTTTTAATCTTTAAATTATTTGATTCTCCTCTGATTTATCCCATTTAATTGTTATAAATAGCTAGAACAACAATTTCAAAAACGGTTCTATCATTTATGCTTTCAAATTTCAGTTCAAATCTGAATGCAACAAATGAGTACTCAAAAGCCAGTGACTGACAGGTAACAAACTTGTTCAGCCATTGGCACATTGCTGTCTGCCTAGTGTGGAACATCCAAAACAGTTGCAGTTCATATTTTTGAGTCATAACAGAATGATTCGTACATGTACAAGTTTTAGAATAGAGCTCTTCTACAGGTCCAAACAGTATATTTCATTTTTTTTCTTTTTTATACATTTTTTTAATCATTATAAACATTTTAACAAAATAAAATATTATTTAAAAATACTTTTTTAATCATTAAGTAAAAAAAAAAGTTAATACGCATTAAAAAATAAAATAAAATAAAATAATACGCATTCAACTTGGATGCCTCACAACTCTCTGTATTAACAAAAATAAAATAAAAAAGGGTAAATATCATAATAAGGGGGCAATTTGGGAATGCCGTTCTCGCGCTGCTTGTCGGATAAGTTCTTCAGTTCCCTCCACAGTCCTGTCTTCGACAATAATTATGATGATCGCAGCCTCTCACCTGTAATTACATATAAGTCCGCTAACAGGTATGTCTAGCTCTGAGTAAAATTACAGGTGAGGCTGCGATCATCATAAAATTACAGTTATGAATAATTTTACATATAATCGTAAAATTATAAATATTACACAATTATTTTAAAAAAAGGTAAAATCTACGATTAAAAAGTTAATTTTTTTTTTATATAGATTTCATATTAATTTATTTTTTTTAAAATAACTATATAACACTTACACAACCACGACTACAAATATCATTTCTCGTTACTCCCTCTCTCAACACTGAAAACACATTTTCTTTTTTTAATGGAAAATGAAATTTTTTGGTCGAGCCGCTTATGCTTTCGTCATCTCTCGTGTAATCAAATAATAATATTATTTTAATTCAAACACCGATTAAAATTATGCAAATCTTGGGTAAGGATTGGTTCCTGTCCTAGGATTGGATCCTGTCAGTGCGTGGATTCGATGCAAGGATTTTGCTACACAGTCTCTACGTCACATATCACATAGTACACGTTTTAATTTTTTCATGTGTGATATTAAATTATAAATTTATAAATAAAATATAATATAACATCCAATAACTCGACGAGAGTATCAAATGATAGATGTAATAGAGTAGATATTTAATTTAAATACTAATAAATATTGTTAAGTTTATAATCTTAATTACATGGCAACGTTGTTGTAAGATTCATATCTAAAGCATGAATAAATAAAAGATTAATTTAATATATATTCTAAATCATTGACATGGTGATATTAAATTTGTAAAATATGAAATTTTTTAAATTTATCTTGTAAATCAAATAATCAAACGTCGGAGGGTCACATCAGCTCTGTCTACAATTAAAAAATTTATATTGTTTATGAATTCTTCTAAAATTCATCTCTCCTCGTGGACCCGTAGATTAATATTAGGGGTGCTACCCGCACCATACGGTGCGGGGTAGCCCCCCCCCCGCCCCCCGCCCCCGCATGGGGCGGATGGGGAAAATCCACCCCGTCCCCTGCCTCTGGTGTGCGGGGGCGGGGTACCCCGTCCCGCATGACGGGGTACGGGGTGGGGGGCCAGTTCGTCCGGCCCCCCGCACCCCCCTTCTGGGCCTTGGGCCCAGAGACAATTTCTGGGCCGAAAATGGCCCAGACGCAATTTCTGGGCCATTTTGGGCCCAGAAGCAATTTCTGGGCCATTTTGGACCTAGAAATCTCAGCAATGGGCCATTTTGGACCCATAAAATTATAAGTAAAAAAAAAAAAAAAAATTTCCGAAATTTAAAAGAAAAAAAAAAGTGTTATGTCTAAGAGTCTAATACGTAATAAACTAATAATAATAACTAAGCTATTACAAAAATGAAAGGTTAAACAATTACAAAATTACAAACATAAAAGTGTCCAAAGGACATTGTATCAACATTACAAATTATTGAATACAAAATTTTTACAAATCATTAAAAATTGATCATTCTAAAGAGGCTTGTCAGCTGTGGCTTGTCTTTGAATCAAGAGGTGTGACAGTTGGGGCGACCCGGGCTTGAACACATTTTTATGTTGCAGAGGTGCTAGACGTCTTATGTGTTACTACAAAAATTAATATTAAAATTAATAACGATGAAATGGAAATGAATATAAAAAAATTAAAATAATAAAATAAAAAATAATTACCAGGTGGTCCAAATCCAGACTGATCACCACCCTCATCGGTCTCCTTAAAATCTAAAATATCCGGAACATGAATATCCTTTCCTATCGTCCAACTCTGTGTGCATATCAATGCCTCTACAGTTGTAGGAGACAATGAACTACGGAAAGGATCCAATATACGACCTCCGGTACTAAAGGCTGACTCTGAGGCAACGGTGCTAATAGGGATGACCAAAATACAGCGGGCAATCTCAGAAATGATGGGATATTTCTTTGAGGCATTCTTCCACCATCCTAATATATCGAAATGATCATCATCATCTTGGACCATATCCACTGACAAATAGTTGTCTAACTCAGAAATGACCTCCGTAGATTGATGGACTAGTGTGGGATTCTGTGCGAGGGTCTTAGTCCACGGCATTCTGCGCTTCTTTGTAGGAGGCCCGGTCACGATGTCTGTAGAAGGAGTTGGGGTCGATGTATGTGTCTTCGATGTAGTACCACCCTTAATTGCCATAAACTCGTCATACAATTTTTTCAGGATATCTCGGGCCAATTCATCAATAATGTCAGTCCATACCTGATCGTGAACAAGTCCCAACCCATATAACAAGCCTGAAACCTTCAGACGGGGATCAAGAATAACAGCCACATATAAGAAAATATTCATTCTAGTCAAATCTCCCCAATACTTGTCATATTTTAGCATCATGGAACTTGCCATCCCCCTCATCCTTTCATTGGAACCCCTACGCATATCTTCTAATTCTTCTTTTACCCTACATATTTGTTGACAAAACCCATGGGATGTAGGGTACAAAGAACCAGATATATTCAACGTGACATCATAAAATAATCCAAGAAAATCAACAAAAGTAGAAACTACCACCCAATCATCATCATTAGGCTTTCGTGATCTCCCGTGCTCATCAAAGTATTTGACATATTGGATGTCTTCATCACCCAATAATTGAAAGGCTGCCTTATATTCCTGGGCCGCCTCCAACATCAAGAAGGTTGAGTTCCATCTGGTAGGAACATCAGTACAAAGACCCTTCTTCGATGTTATGCCCGCAGCCTTTGCAGCAACTTTGAATTTCTCCAATCTTGAAGGAGAAGACCTCACCCATTTCACAGTCATTCTAACTCGGGCAACCGAGTCATCAACATCTTTCAACCCCTCAGTCACAATTAAATTCAAAATATGTGCAGCATATCTAACATGCAAGTATTCACCACCCAAGAATGTCTTATTTGCATCTTTAAGATAATTCTTTAGATATCCCAATGCGACATCATTAGATGACGCATTATCAACTGACACAGACAAAACCTTTTCCAACCCCCACTCCTTTATTGCGGCCTCCAATGTCTTCCCAATCGTCTCACCCTTATGATCAGTTATTTGACAAAATTTAATAATCTTTTTGTGCAGAACCCAATCAGCATCAACAAAATGCACAGTCAACGACATGTAATTCATATTTTGGATAGAAGTCCAAGTATCGGTAGTGAGGCAAACTACCAAACCCGCGAGTTGGCCCCTCAAAACATCTTTATCACGAAGGTACATCTTTTTAATATCCTTTGCCACGGTGTGACGAGAAGGAAGTACAAATCTGGGTTCCAACTCTTGGACAAATTCTTGGAACCCTTTACCCTCCACAAACTGAAAAGGCAGCTCGTCCATGATAATCATACGAGCTAACTTCCTTCTACACTCATCGGGGTTATACTTCGTATACCCCTTCAATGTTGGCCCCCCGGCCCCACTACTCCCATCAGCCATTTTAATATCTAGTCTAGATTGGCCCTTCTCTACTAAGGATTTTAATATTGGACTCTTCTTGCATTGTTCCTCTAGATGGACCTTCAGCTGGGATGTACCATGTTTCCTATAGTGACATCCATACATTTTCCCACAGTGATTACATTTAGCTTGTGGGTTGTTGGGGTCCCCACCCTCTAGTTTGGTAAAGTGTTGTCAAACTATAGATACAGGTTTCTTGCCCTGTGTGGGCTTCGGAGCAGGGCAAGGTGTACTCGTTATAGGGGTAGGAGTAGGGTTAGTTTCTGGGGTAGGGGTGTTGGCTGGGGAAGGCGAGCTATCACTGAAATCCGAAGACATTCCTGATTTTCCAACAAAAAAAAAAAAAATTCAAAGTACAATCCAACACAATCAGCAAAAACTAACCCTACATTATTTTAATAGGCCACTTTAAAATACATTTTTTAATAGGCATTATATTCTTCTCTCTTTTCTCTTTTTGATTTTATATAATTTTCAAATTGATTTTTTTTTAAACAATTTTAATTATCTAATAGTTATAATTATTTAAAACTTTTAAATAAAACAAAAAGTGCTTGATAATATGCTTCATAGTTTTGTTCTCTCATTTTTACTTTTCATATATTTAATTTTATAAAATTCATTTCTTAATAGTTACTGACATTAATATTAGTATATTGGTATATTTTTTAATTTTTTAAAATCTTGAAAGATGTTAAAAAAAATATGAAAATGAGATATATGTTAAAAAAATAGTTTATTTACCACATGACAAAAGAAATAATAATTTATGACAGAAAAATATATATTTTTCCGAAATTTACTATCTTACTAAAAAAACTATCTTATTAAATTTTCACTTTAATAAGAAAATTTATTTTAAATATTATAATATTTTCATCTCTTAATTTTTGTCCAATCATTTATCTCTATTCCAACGTCTAAAAAATATATAAATAAAAGCAACATTCATAACAAGTAACAACTCAAAAAATGCAACTCCGATAAAAATACATTTAAAACTTTTCAATTAGAATATATAAACTTCGTGACTTTTTTTTTAATGAAAATTTAATTTTGATTTAGGGGTTTCAACCCCTAAATCAAATTAGGGTTTCGGATTGGGGTTTCAACCCCTAATTCAAAATTTGTGCCGTTTCCACCACAAAACGGCGCCGTTTCTCTTATATAACTTATATATATATATAATATATAATATATTATATATTTATATTATATATATATATAGGTGTGGGGCGGGGGAAACACGGACCGGGGGGGGTCCGTTTCCGTCCCCCGCCTCCGCTGGGGGTTGGGATACGGGCCGGGGCGCCCCGCCCCGCCCTATGCGGGGGCGGGGCGAACGGGGCGGGGCAGCGGGCTCCGGGGCCCCGCTGCCCACCCCTAATTAATATTGTAAAAAATAAGAAATATAAGATTTTTTTAAAAGAATAAAGATTAAATTATAACTTTGTCGTATATAGAGGCGTAGCGCGCAATTAATGCTTTTTTTTTTTTTTTTTTTTTAAATAACGTTAGAGCAGCGGGCTTCTCCAACGGATAAGTAACAATTTTCAAAATTTGAATTTTTATTTAATAGTCGCGAGCGATATTAGTCATGCGTTTCCCAACGGTCATATCTCCAATCTCTTCTTTCTTCGTGACAGCGTCAGCACGCCACTTTTACTCACTCCCTCCGAAACATTGCCATTTTTTTCGATTGAGATCGGGAAATATTCTCGGGTGATACAAGAGAAATGGATGCTCATGATAAGGGTCTGTCATCGTCGATGCCTACTAAAGCCTCTAAATTTCCGAAAGTCTCAGCTTCTGGTAACGCTATCTCTTCTCTATTTTATAGAATTCGAATTCAAGAATCATAAGAAATTCAAAGAAACAGAATATGTAGTGTGGTAACTGGTTGGGTTAAAGTTAGATTTTTGAAATCACAAACTGGTTTTATATGTGTATGTGTAACTTTTCAATTAAATAAACATGCATTAGAGACAGAGACTCGTTGAACTGTTTTAAACTTGAACCAAGAAATTGTTTCTTTTTAATTTCAGACGAGAACGATCAACCCCACCAAGAAATGGGTTCTAACATTCAGAACACCCAGAAATTTCCCCCAAAGCATAACATGTCTCAAACCATCTCTGCCGCTGCCAAGGTTGCTGTCCCAAGAAAGAAAATCTTTGCCGAAAGGAACGAGGCCCCAGAACCATTTTTCTCCAAAACCCATGTCCCAAAGGCTCCAGTTTTTGAATCAAAACTTAATTTTGTGAATCCTGGAACCGATGTTTCTGATGTACCATCACCAGAGGGTTTTGCATCTGACGACAATGAACCGAATGCTTATGTTGCTAATGGTTCTTTGAGGCCCTATGACCCGTTAACGAATTTTCTTTCTCCAAGGCCTAAGTTTCTCCGGTACATGCCGCATAGGCGCCGTGAGGTTTTTCTTCGCCGAGAAAAAGAAATCAGAGAAGGAGACGAGCTGTATATCAATACAGCTGGTTCTTTTGAATTCGGGAAAGGTAGTGATGAAGAGGATGATTCGATTCGGGGCTCTTTGGCTTCATCTGACGAAGGTTCTGTACAGAAAGAAGATGAAGAAATTGAGGACAGTGATGAGGACATTGAGGACAGTGACGAGGAAATTGAGGAGGAGAAAGGTCGGGGTTTGAAAAGGGTGTTGGAATCTCTGTTTTGCTTTGTTCTTCTCGTTCTTTCTACCTTATATATATCTTCAGTTTCTATGGCTCCTTCACCAAGTTTGCAATCTTTGGATGATCTTAAAGGTGAGTGCTATAACATTCAGAACCACACATCGGAGGAAGCTTTCTTGGCTATGAGACTTGAGAGTGGAACTAACATTTGGGATCAAGTACAAGAAATACAAATGGGTTTGGATCGAGGACGCCGCAGAGCGAATGAGGAGAGGATTCAGGAAGAAAAAATGATGGAAGATTTGAAAACAGGAAGAGTTAAAATTTCTGAGGTGCTAAATGAAGTGGTATATGGAAATGGTGGAGAAAGCGAAACTTTAGAGGTGGTGGAGGATGAAAAGAAGGGAGCAGTTGATGAGTTGCGCGAATTGGCGGAGCCACAATCTGTAGATATTGACGAATGTCGTGAACATGAAACAGTGAAGATAGCGGGTGTTTCTAGCCGGATGGCTAAGAATTCTGAGTTGAAAAATGGTGAAACAACACAAAATTTTGAAGCTTTTCAGGATTATCAGGCACCATGCACGTTTGATGTGAGGGATCACCAAATTATAGAGTTTGATATTACAAATATTTTTATAGAAGAAAATGATATTTTGATGGAGCCAGCCGAAGAAGTTCACAATGAGTCAGATGGAGATGAAGAAGTAAATTTGGACGGAATGGGCAAGGATAAAGACTTCGAAATTCTCAATCTTGAAGCAGAAGGAAATTTGGAGGAGGCCCTGCGGAAGCACTTTGAAACCGAATTGTTGTTACAGAGAGCTGTTATCGGGATCTCAGTATTTTCTATGATTTTGGCCTCCTTGGTCTTGGGTTTTCACTTTAAGCATAAGAAAACTTCAGGAAAGGATTCTTCCCTAATCGCAAAGCGTTGCTCTGAATCTCTGAGAGTAGAGCAGGAGAAAACTGTTGGAATATATTCATCTCTGATCCCGAAGCCTTCTTCTGAATCTTTGAGAATAGGCCAGAGCAAAACTATCAAAAAGGGTCTTGTAAAGCCTTTTGTTGAATCTGTCGCAGCACAGAAGCATTGCTCAGTGCTTCCCAATGGGGAAGGGGTGCACATGGAACGTGCTGACTCTTTTGTGATTCATTCATCTTTTCATCCAGTGGAGGAATCTTCCAAGGATGATTATGAAAGCCGAGCACCAACAATTGAGTTGCTTGGTGAGTTTGTGGTTGGAGAGATAAGCAGCTCTCTGAGAAGCTGTGGTACGAAAAATAGGAGGATAGGACGTGAAGAGGGCAATTATTCCGTTTCCACAGAGAAGAAGTCAGGAAGCAAGGTCCATTCCGTTTCTCTACAGTCCCAGCCAACTTTCCCAGAGTTCTCTTCCATGGATTCTCATTCATGTGCAAGATATACTACCGAGAAGAAAGTTGTGAAAAGAGAGGAGGTAATTGGTTTTTGGTTTAGATTAATTGCATCTTTGCATAACTTAGTGCTGGCATTTATTTTATGAAATGCATGTTAGCATTTTTTTTCCACCATATATGAACTGTCAAATTAAGAAATATTTTCTGAAACAATAAGACCAAATGTTCTACATAGATCTAATTTGATATGTCCTAGTTCCATAACTGAACAAACAACAAACTTATGAAGAGGAAGAAACAGAAGTTTGTCCATCATCTCCTTCATCGGTACATAAAAAATTTAGATAGACTGAATTAGAAGGAAGATAACAAACAATTCTTGCCTGCATAGTCAAGGTTTGGGTCCACCCACATTCCTTTTAATAGCATCTTCTCATGATCCAAAACACGTTCTGGTGTTGTGATTACAACATAACCCCACCGATGTGTTGGAAGCATTCGCACTCTGTACCCTTCAATATCCCTTGCCTTGATATCCTGCCTGTAAGTGAGTGCCCGACAATCATTAATCCTGCCTTGAAGTTCAACTATTATCCTCCCCACCGTGTGGATCATAGACCTGAAAATTCTTGATGTACCCTCAATCTTTCATGATCTTTAGAAAAGAACACATGACAGTGGATATGGGGGGCTTCAACTCCACCGTTGCTTTTCTTCTCCGCTCTGCATTCACCATCGCTCTCAACGCTTTGTTCAGTATCCTCCTCCCCATCTCTCTCTTTCCGTGCGTGAGCCCTGGCATTTACAACACATTGAAATGCATGTTTAACATAACTACAGAGTTTCTTGCATACATTTGTGCATTCATATATCAAAACAACACCACAATGTATCACATCCACATGATCTAGGTGAGATCACCCCCAGGCTACTCGTATAATCTGCTCAACCGATTGTTTAGTCAATTTAAGCTGCTGTGGATTTTAACATGTTTTATTAAAACAAACATGCTATATCACATTTATTCTCAAAGTTGACTTGTTATTTGTTTTGGTGAACTGAAATTCTCATTATGATAAAGTCGCAAAACATAATTTTTTGTTGTTTTTGGGTCAAAATAGGGGGGCAAAGATGGAGAAGCGAAGGTAATTACAACTACTCCAGTGAGGCGATCAAGCAGAATCCGAAATCGGTCACTCACATCTCCATGAATGACTCGCCTTTTTTTATTTAGATGACGTGCCCTGACACTGGCAGCAGTTGGAACAGCATCCTCTGTTGTTTCAAGTTTCAACCTACTTGCACTGGAAACTTTCAGGGAGTAGGATTTAACATCTTTGGTTGTAGAATTGAGCAGTTGCTAATCCTAGGAACCGATTCTTTGTACTTGGGTTACAATTGAACGAAAATGAACATGTGACTCTACTTTCATGCATCTCTGAGGCAGACTAATCTGTCATATGTATGTTTCTTATTCCTCTCTTTTCCTCCATCTCTTATCCACATGCTTATAATGGCAATTTGCCACTAAAAAATTGAAGATTGGTTGTCCTCTTCCAGTGGTGGTTATATATTTGAACAAGATGCAGATGTTGGGTGAAGTGGAATCCATCAACATTTAACTATAATTGAGATGCTGCAATGAAATGTGCGGTGAGACTGCAAAAACTTTTGTAAGAGATCATCACCATCACTGCATATGAATTATGAAATGCTGCATGTGGCCGACTTTTGTCATTGAAAAGCAATGCGTACGCGTATATGGATGGGGGCATCACATCACTGAAGTAAGATTTTTTTAGGTCATGATTGAAAAAGCTTTAGCGTACATGGAGAGTATTTGTGGGGGTTGATTCAGCATACTCTAAAGATTACCCTTCAACAGATCGAATATGTAGAAAATACTTAAAATTAGATATGATCTATGTTGCCCAGATGACTAATACAAGAGGGGGGGTGAATTGAGTTGTATTAAAAAAATAACAATTATAAATCAAATATATAATATAAAATATAAACAAAATATGAAATAACAATAAATATAAAGAGTAAGAGTAAGAGAGAAGCAAACTCAGTATGTTAACGAGGTTCGGCCCCACTGCCTACGTCCTCGCCTCAAGCTACCCCTTGAGGATTCTCAAATTCACTATTCAACCTCCTTCAGGTGGAGATAGAAACCTATTACACCTTTGAACAATACCGCTACAAAGGATCCGTGTAGAACACCCTCTACACTTGCAATCACCTTACACGTGGTGATTCAACTATTCCCCGTGTAGAATACTTTCTACACACACAAGGTTATACACACCCTTTTTCTGATATAAAAGCTGATAGTGGGTAGGTTATTAGAAAACACTCCTCAATGAGTGAAATAAGAACAATACAGCGCAAACTATATCTCTCAAAATGAACAAAGATTAAGGCTCAATGCTTAGAGAAGAGAGAATGAAAGCTTTGAATGAATGTTGTATGCTCTTGGTGTTGTAAATGTGAAGCTCTCAAATGATCTATTTATAGGCATATGAGACTTCATATTCAAATTTAAAAAGATTCACATGTCAAAGACAACATCATTCACTTTTTTTCAAAAAATTCAAATAAAAGGTTCTTCTTTTTCAATTGTCAAAGACAACATCATTCACTTTTTCAAAAAAAATCAAACCTAATTTTTTACTTTTGGCATATGACAAAATGAGCACATTTTCCTTTTCAAAAAATTCAAACCTAATCTTTTACTTTTTGCATATGACAAAATGAGCACACTTTACTTTTCAAATTTTTCAAACAAAATCATCTACCTTTTGTATAAGTCTAAAAAAGCATCAATCACTTTTGAAAATATTCAAATAAAACATGCACATGTGAAAGATGACAATCAATCATCTTTAATATTTTCAAAATTCAACCCTTTAATCAAGGCATGTACATGCAAAAGATGACAATCAATCATCTTTCAAAATTTTCAAATTTAATTTTCAAAAAAATTCATGCACATGTGGAAAATGTATTTTAATGCTTTATGATAAAATATTAATTTTGAGCATTAATCCTAATTTCGAATTTTGAAGAGATTTACAACATTACTCTATAATTTTAATGTGAACTTGTTCTCTTCTTGCTCATGCTTGTTTCCTTGATGTGCTTGACTCCATTGTGTAGATAACTTGAGCTTGAGACTTCTTTATTCTTTGAATTCATTTGTTATCATCAAAATCCATGTGTAAATATATAATTACACAAAACTTGAAATCTTGGGTTCAACAATCTCCCCCTTTTTGATGATGACAAATACTTGATAGAACCTGAAACCTGTATTAATACTTAAGCTCCCCCTGAGAATGTGCGTTAGTTTTTCAAGCAAAAGTATAAATATAATTCCAAGTATATATAATAAGTTTAGCAATTCAAACAATGTTAATGTTCTAGTCTAACACTTCTCCCCCTTTTGGCATCATTAAAAAGGATCCGCAACAAGTAAATAGGCTGAAGAAAACGGTGCGTTAGTAGACACTATAGATAGTTGAAAAAATGGAGCCGTCCGTGACCCGACAAGTGCTGCAAAGCCTCGAGCCCTAACTCTATGAATTTAATACGGCTGAAGATTTAAACAATCGCTTGATGTTGTTGACAAACGGGATTGAAGGTTCCGAGTTTCTATAAAAAATGATCATTTTCATCTATCGGCTGCCAAAAAATAATCGCTTCTTGACCTAAGTTCTGTTTTTCCACAAAGATAGAATGGCTGAGCAATTCTCTTCCACTAATGTTCCAGACTTGAATCAGGAACCCTTGACGCATCAATCATCAATCTTCTCTCCTGAGGCCGTCAATACCATGATAGGAGCAGTGAACCGTTTTTCTAGTAAGGCTGATTTTGAGATTATTGCAGAATCAAGAATGCTCAGTAGTCAATATGCTGCCTCTATTACGATCTTGTCTCGAAGGTTAATGGCGAGGGTGAGTGAGATTGATCATCTTAACATGCAAATATCTGAGTTACGACAGAAACTTGCTAATAAGGATAGTGAGAATAAAAGGCTAAAGCAAGAAAACCAAGAGTTGAAAAAATTTGCAGATTGGTATGCTCATGATCTGCAACCACGAATAGAGGAGCTGGAACGAGAAATGGTTCAGATACAAGGTCAACATCGGCAGATAACAGCAGAGGTTCATCGTTTACTAGAAAAATAGGGACAATCTACTGTTAATCTCGCTGGCTTAGTAAGAAGACTTTTGACAATGTGTGTCCAGCATATCTTGTATTTCTTTTGACTAAATAAGATTTGAAGAGAAAATAGTTTGTCTTATTCTTTATGCTATCTCTATAAAATCAGTCCTGAAGTTCATTCAATCCGCATCAAGTTTTCATCTCATCTCTATAACTCATCTGCATTCCTTCAGCATTCTCGTTTTAAGCCTTCTATTCTCTTCTCAATGGCTCATTCTTATAACATTTCTCTAGATCCATCCATGAGGCATTCTGCATCTCAACCTCCTGTCCTTTCTGCAGCTACCATTGGTGCCATGTTGCAGCAAGAAAATAATAATCTGACTAATAAGTCAGATTCTGATGCTATTTATGACTTTGTGAGTCTTGGGACTCGCTACTCTTCCTCTATTGTTGCTTTTTCTCAGCGGCTACAAGCCAAAAATCATGAAGTTGAAAGGCTCAAAGAACAAATTGTTGTTCTTCAACGAATTGTTCAAGAGTCTCATACAAGGGAAGGAATCATTCGGCAGAAGAATAAATAGTTGAAATCTTTATTAGATTCTTCATTCCGCTTGCCGGTTCCCATGGATAAGAATGACATGATATTGTATGAAGAGAATGAGCGTCTCAAACATGAGGCTAAGAATCTCAAGTTTATGTAAAAGTATTTAAAAAATCTATCTCTATTTTTATTGACTCTAGTCTATCTTTTAAGAGATATTCATAGCATGCATCATACCTATTTCTCTTCTGATCATACATAATCTATCTTCTGGTAAAGGCTTTGTGAAAATATCTGCTAACTGATCGTGTGTGTTTGTGAATTCTAGTACTATATCGCCTTTCTGCACATGATCTCGAAGAAAATGATATCTTATTTCAATATGCTTAGTTCTAGAATGTTGTATTGGGTTCTTTGAAAGATTTATAGCACTTGTATTATCACATTTGATTGGAATGTGATTATACTTGAGTTTAAAATCTTTAAGTTGTTGCTTCATGTAGAGAACTTGAGCACAACAACTACCCGCAGCAACATATTCTGCCTCAGCAGTAGATAGTGCAACAGAATTTTATTTTTTACTGAACCAGGAAACTAATGCATGACCTAAGAAATGGCATGCTCCACTAGTGCTTTTTTGATCTATTTTACAGCCAGCATAATCTGCATCTGTGTAGCTGATTAGATCGAAAGATGTGTGCTTAGGGTACCATAACCCTAGGTTAATTGTACCACTAAGATATCTAAGAATGCGCTTAACTGCAATTAAATGTGATTTTTTTGGAGATGATTGAAAGCGTGCACATAAGCACACACTAAACATAATATCTGGTCTACTGGCTGTTAAATATAATAAGCTACCAATCATACCTCGATATATCTTCGAGTCAACTGGCTTACCGGATTCATCTTTATCAAGTTTAGTTGATGGGCTCATTGGTGTTCCAATTTCCTTAACATTTTCTATCCCAAACTTTTTCAGTAATTCCTTAATATATTTTGATTGATTGATGAATGTTTCACTTTTTGCTTGCTTAATTTGCAATCCGGGAAAGAATGTAAGTTCACCCATCATGCTCATCTCAAATTCTTCCTGCATAGTCTTAGCAAAAACTTGACACATATTTTCATTAGTAACATCGAATATTATATCATCAACATAAATCTGAATCAAAAGAATATCATCATTTTCATATTTAATGAAAAGAGTTGTGTCGATTTTTCCTCTTGAAAAACCTTTTTCAATCAAGAAACCACTGAGTCTCTCGTACCAAGCTCTAGGAGCTTGTTTAAGTCCATATAATGCTTTTGTGAGTTTGAAAACATGATTTTGGGAAATATGATTTTCAAAACTTGGAGGTTGCTCAACATATACCTCTTCATTTATAAAACCATTTAAGAAAGCACTTTTAACATCCATTTGAAAAAGTTTGAAATCTTTATAACAAGCATATGCAAGTAGCATTCGAATAGCTTCTAATCTTGCGACAGGTGCATATGTCTCATCATAATCGATTCCTTCTTCTTGATTAAAACCTTGGGCTACAAGTCGAGCCTTATTTCTAGTAATGACTCCGGACTCATCTTTCTTATTTCTAAAAACCCATTTTGTTTCAATAATAGTATGATTTTTGGGTCTAGGAACAAGTGTCCAAACATCATTTCTTTCAAATTGATTCAACTCTTCTTGCATAGCTAGAATCCAAGATTCATCAAGAAGTGCGTCATCAATATTTTTGGGTTCAATTTGAGATAGAAAAGCAGTATGATTGTAAATATTTCTAAGAGATGATCGAGTACACCTTGTGAAGGTTCTCCCAAAATTTGTTCCACTGGATGATCTTTCACAAATTTCCACTGTTTGGTTGCATCTTGTATTAAATTTTGATGATCTTTCCTGATGGCTCCATATTGAACTTCCTCTATTGTTTTCTCTTTGTTGAGATTGAGACTTTCTGTGTTATTTATACCTTCTGTTTCTTCATCAATAGATTTCTTGGAGAGTGGAGAATTAGATTCATCAAATACTACATGCATAGATTCTTGTACAGTCAAAGTCTTTTTGTTGAATACTCTATAAGCTTTACTATTAGTAGAATACCCAAGAAAGATACCTTCATCAGATTTTGCATCAAACTTGCCTAAATTATCCCTGTCATTCAAAATAAAACATTTGCATCCAAATACATGAAAGTAACCAATGTTGGGCTTTTTCTCATTCCAAAGCTCATAGGGGGTTTTATCTAACTTAGACCTTAGCATAACTCTATTTATAACATAACATGCAGTACTTACCGCTTCGGCCCAAAAATAACTAGGCAAGTTATTCTCATTGAGCATTGTTCTTGTCATTTCTTGAAGAGATTTATTTTTTCTCTCTACTACCCCATTTTGTTGAGGAGTTCGAGGAGCAGAAAAATTATGTACAAAACCGTTTTCATCACAAAATGTTTCAATATTTTTATTAACAAACTCTTTTCCCCTATCACTTCGGATACTTGAAATAGTATAGCCCTTTTCATTTTGAATTCTCTTGCATAACTTGGTAAAGACATTATGTGCCTCATCTTTATGAGCAAGAAAGATGACCCAAGTATATCTAGAGAAATCATCAACAATAACAAATGCATAATATTTTCCTCCTAGACTTGCAACTCTATTTGGCCCAAAAAGATCCATGTGTATCAGTTGAAATGGTCTAGTAGTAGAAATATGTTTCTTAGTTTTAAAAGAAATTTTTGTTTGTTTACCAAATTGACATGCATCACAAATTTTGTCTTTAAGAAAATATGTTTTTGGTAAACCTCTCATAAGATCATTTTTTGAAAGTTTGGAAATAAGTTCCATGTTGGCATGACCTAATCTTCTATGCCATAACCAACTAGTTTCATTTTGAGCTGACAAGCAAATAGCATCTTGTGAGGTAATTTCTTCAAAATCAATTGTATAAATATTATTGTTTCTAAAAGCAATAAAACAAATATTACAATCATGATCATTCAAAATAATGCATTTATCCATTTTAAAAGTAACTGTAAATCCTCTATCACATAATTGACTTATGTTCAAAAGATTATGTTTTAAACCTTCAACAAGTAGAACATCTTCAATTATGAGAGAAGATTCATTACCAATTTTACCTATTCCCACGATCTTCCCTTTCGAATTGTCTCCAAATGTCACGTGTCCTTCTTCTTTAGATCTAAGATCAAAGAACTTAGTCTTGTCTCCCGTCATGTGTCTTGAACATCCACTATCTAAAAACTACTTATTTTTGCTTGTGGATGATTTCATGCATTCCTATAAAAACAATTAAAATGATTTTTCTTGGTACCCAAGTTCTTTGGGTCCTTTATTTATTAGTATTAGAAGAAACAAGATTTTTAGGTACCCATATGGCCCTAATAGTCATTGTATGATTTCTTCTAATAGGACAAGTATGATAATTATGACTATTTCTATTACAAAAATTACAAATAGCATGTGACATATATGAAAAACTTAAATGATTATAATAATATCCTTTTTTGACAAAATTATTTTTATGAAAAGAATTTTGAATATTAGTCTTTGAGGTAGAATGATTATCAAAGAAATTTTTATAAGGTTTGTATTTTTGTTTTGGCATATATCCCAAACCTGCCTTGACAAAAACACATCTTTGACTACCAAGAAGTTTTTCAAAATTTCTTTTTCCATTCGTAAAGTTTTCAACAATATTTTCTAAATCGGTTTTCTTCTTATTCAATTCAAGATTTTCATCTTTCAAAATGATACTTTCTTTTCTTAAAATTTCAATTTCGTTTGTTAAAGAAGAATTTTTCTTTTTCAAAGCAGTATACTTGATACCCAATTTTTCAAATTCCTCATAAATCTCTTCTAAAACATTTTGCAATTCTTCATATGAAGGATTTTCAATATTATCAAGATTTGTTACCTCAATGTCATCTTTAGCCATAAGACAAAGATTTGCTTATTCTTCATTGCTTGCTTCACTATCTGAGCTGCTTGAATCATCATCCCATGTAGCTTTCATTGCTTTCTTGCCCTTGTTTCGATCTTTCTTTAGCAGAGGACAATCTGGCTTGATATGACCATGTTTATTGCATTTATAACAAATTAAAGTGTCGTTTTTACCTGAATCTTTCTTGGAAAACTTTTTGAAAGATTTCCTCGGAGGAGTTCTATTTTTCTTTAAGAACCTCTGAATTCTTCTTGTTATCATCGCAACTTCTTCATCTTTATCGTCATTTTCCTCATCTTCATCACTTTCACTTTCATGAGGAACAGCTTTAAGTGCTAAGCTCTTCTTTGGCTTTCCTTCTTCTTCTCCTCTTTTCAATGTGTACTCGTGGGTGATAAGTGACCCGATGAGTTCATTGACTTCGAGCTTCTTGAGGTCTCTAGCTTCAAGAATCGCTGTAACTTTTGATTCCCAACGTTTTGGTAAAGAGTTGAGAATTTTTCTTACTATCTCCACCTTGGAATAAACTTTGCCAAGAGCTGTTAAACTGTTTATGATGTTAGTAAAACGAGTGTGCATACTAGAAATAGATTCATCATCATTCATCTTAAACATTTCATATTCATAAGTAAGAATATAAATTTTTGATTCCTTTACTTGCGAAGTTCTTTCATAAGTTACTTCCAAGTTATCTCAAATTTCCTTTGCCGTAGCACAATTCATTATTCTATTAAACTCATTTCCATTAAGAGCATTATATAATAAATTCATAGCAGTTAAATTTAAAGTATAAAGTCTATCGTCTTCACGATCAAACTCTTCTTCTTCCTTTTTGACCTTTACTCCATCAACCACTTTTGTTGGAATATAAGATCCATTTACAATACATTTCCAGATTTCTCTACCTTGAGCTTGAAAAAATATTCTCATTCTAACTTTTCAGAATGAGTAATTATCTCCACAAAAGAGTGGAGGCCGACTGCTAGATTGACCTTCACCAAATGAAGCTGCAATGTTAGCCATAAGATCTTAACTCAAAAGATAGTTAATCTTATAATAGAGCTCTTAGCTCTGATACCAATTGTTGCCCAGATGACTAACACAAGAGGGGGGGTGAATTGAGTTGTATTAAAAAAATAACAATTATAAATCAAATATATAATATAAAATATAAACAAAATATGAAATAACAATAAATATAAAGAGTAAGGGTAAGAGAGAAGCAAACTCAGTATGTTAACGAGGTTCGGCCCCACTGCCTATGTCCTCGCCTCAATCTACTCCTTGAGGATTCCCAAATTTACTATTCACCTCTTTCAGGTGGAGATAGAAACCTATTACACCTTTGAACAACACCGCTACAAAGGATCGGTGTAGAACACCCTCTACACTTGCAATCACCTTACACGTGGTGATTCAACTATTCCCCGTGTAGAATACTTTTTACACACACAAGGGTTATACACACCTTTTTTCTGATACAAAAGCTGATAGTGGGTAGGTTATCAGAAAACACTCCTTAATGAGTGAAATAAGAACAATACAGCGCAAACTATATCTCTCAAAATGAACAAAGATTAAGGCTCAATGCTTAGAGAAGAGAGAATGAAAGCTTTGAATGAATGTTGTATGCTCTTGGTGTTGTAAATGTGAAGCTCTCAAATGATCTATTTATAGGCATATGAGACTTCATATTCAAATTTAAAAAGATTCACATGTCAAAGACAACATCATTCACTTTTTTTCAAAAAATTCAAATAAAAGGTTCTTCTTTTTCAATTGTCAAAGACAACATCATTCACTTTTTCAAAAAAAATCAAACCTAATCTTTTACTTTTGGCATATGACAAAATGAGCACATTTTCCTTTTCAAAAAATTCAAACCTAATCTTTTACTTTTTGCATATGACAAAATGAGCACACTTTACTTTTCAAATTTTTCAAACAAAATCATCTACCTTTTGTATAAGTCTAAAAAAGCATCAATCACTTTTGAAAATATTCAAATAAAACATGCACATGTGAAAGATGACAATCAATCATCTTTAATATTTTCAAAGTTCAACCCTTTAATCAAGGCATGCACATGCAAAAGATGACAATCAATCATCTTTCAAAATTTTCAAATTTAATTTTCAAAAAAATTCATGCACATGTGGAAAATGTATTTTAATGCTTTATGATAAAATATTAATTTTGAGCATTAATCCTAATTTCGAATTTTGAAGAGATTTACAATATTACTCTATAATTTTAATGTGAACTTGTTCTCTTCTTACTCATGCTTGTTTCCTTGATGTGCTTGACTCCATTGTGTAGATAACTTGAGCTTGAGATTTCTTTATTCTTTGAATTCATTTGTTATCATCAAAATCCATGTGTAAATATATAATTACACAAAACTTGAAATTTTGGGTTCAACAATATAATCTATATTTTTCGCGATATTCAATTGAAACTTATTATGAATGCTCCGAATCAATCGTCGTTGCTGCAACTCAAGAGCCTTGCTATTAGGGTGGCTCAATTTTGGTTGTGCATTTGTAAGCCTGGGTTCACTTTGAATGAATTATCATATAGCTGAAAACTAACTAGCATACGCTTACAAAAAATAAAAATAAAAATTACAGCCGCGCCAAAGGCACTCATTAATTATTTTTTGTACATATCGCCAAAAAAAAAAAAAAAAAAATTATTTTTTGTACATGAGGACTGGAGCTAATTTTCTGAATACATGATCTGCTCCTTACCCTAAATATATAACCTCGAGTTAAAACATTGTATTTCTCCGGCCAGATCATGCTTTTAATAGGTTTCATTACAGATCAAAAGTTCTTCTGAACAGGGATTGGAGGGGGCCTACTGATAGACAAGAAACTTCCTCTTCTACTTGGAAAAGACAAAGAGCCTGATCTAGACGCCTTCTTAGAAATGGTTGCCTTGGGAAGGGTAGTGTATGGTTTGTGGTTATCCAAGCCACCCCCGTAGCTCTTGCACGGCTTCATTTTTCTTCTATAAGGAGTTTCCTTCTTTGCTAGGTCTTCTATGCTCATCACCCTTGAAAGAGATGTAAAAGACTGAGACTTGCCTTCAAAGTACCTGGAAAGTCCTCTCCTGCATATATACAGACTCAAATGTTTAGAAAGAGGCTTTGTTTCATGCTTCAGCCTTTAAGAATGTATGCAAATATTGTTTGGTTTCTGGAAAAAGTGGCTGCTACCTGTGGAAGTCTAGCTTGGTAACATAAAAATCCATTTATTTTTTTATTACAAAATCCTAGCGATCAGCTATTTTGATGAACAGATGCATAGAAATCTCAGTAAGCATTCATGCCAATCCAAAAAAGATCTAGCTTTTACTTTTCTTGGAGTTGTTGAAGCCATACTTACTTGATGGGTAGTTGGGCCATGAGCTCCGACAATTCAAACAGAGGTCCACTGGCATGTGCGGATGAAAAAGAAAATGAATTTGGTGAAGATGCATCGTCCACCATGTCTGAGGATGATGATGTTGATCCTTCACTCGAAGCTCTCGAGTCTTCAAGGGAGGATGCAGATAATTCGCCATTATTTTCATCATTATTTTCATCACCATTATCATGACGTTCCATGATCATCACTTACCACTCAATGATCTCTAGCTGCGCGCGGCTTGCTGATCAATATTGTATGGCGTGTTTAGACCCTAAAGCATTTGGATTTCACCTTCACACACGATAGAAATACATAGGTCTTAGAAGATGCTTGTGAATATATATGGTTTCAAAAGATAAGCCCTTTACATGTATCTTGCACGCCTGAGCTTGGGGGGAGACTTCTTGGGAACCATACACACAAATATATAGATCGCAACTCATGTCTGAATTACTAATAAACGTTTATTGGTTGGGTTGCTTTTTAGGAAATTTAAAGCCTTGACACCTAGTGCATACAAATTCCGTAAATTTAAGGTGAAGCAGCACCACATGTATGGGGATATGTTCAGCGATGGTGACGGGCCGCCGCCCACAATTGGAAAACATAAAAAACACAATAAATGAACTTGGTCGAAATTGGAAAAAGAAAAGGAGAGAGAGAAAGAGAGGGTGCTTACGAAAGATAAAGAAAAGTATCAAAAAAATAAATAAATAAAGAAAGAGATCGAATCATAATGATCAGCACCATGCAGCCGTGTCGGATGGGGAGGACCAGGCCATGCAAAATCAATGCACTTGGATGTTGGAATAGCAAGATATCCTCAATTTCATTATATAAATAAACATGTAGTTTGTATTTTGTTCTTCTTCTTTCCGCATTATTCATAGCCTTATCTTAAGAATATTCGACATTATCTGATATCTTCTGGTTTAGGTTCCAGATTGACGTTGCCCATTGTGTTTTTGATTGTACTTGGACAAAAGATCAGGATAAGGTCTATGGCGTTGAAGCCATCATCTATACCCTATATAATATTATCTGTATTAGTACTGTGGGCGTACGTCATTTTCATGTCAATTTTTTTTGTTTGTTTTTTGACAAATTAAATAGTTCTTCTAGATTTAGTGGCATGCATTATCAGGATATGATCTTAGCAGACTAGGAGGAATTGCCATATTGGGTTGCCTTTGCAAGGATCTTAGGAGACAAGATACGTTAGTCAAATTTGAACCGACAATTAGTATTTTTTTCTAAGAAATTAATAAATAAGTCAGTTCATGAGTTCATCAGACTAATCATGTTCTACGTACGAAAACTAATTGATCTACCGATTAGAAAAAGAAAAGAAAAACCTAGATCTTTCCATTATCGATCTAGTACTCTTTTGGAATCAATTCGATTTCCAGTGGGGGAAACTTATCTTGTTACTTACTTTAAGATAAAGATAAGCTTTGAATATATATATACATACATGATGATGGGTACTGTAGGGTTTACTGTAAGATGTGGTGATTGGTCGTAATTTTAGTTAAAAAAATAAATAAATATTTGTAACGAAAATGACTATTTATAATGAAAATTAATTCATTTTTAATAAAAAATAATATTTTTATTGTAAATAACTGACTGCCTATAAGTGTTCTTAAAAATGAGAAATGCTTGGTTTACTAAGATTGGGTAATGAGAGCATCTACCGACACTTTTATTTTTTTACTTACAAATATATTTTAATAATGTTGTAATTTTTTAAAAAAATATTTAAGGATATAAAAAAAAGATGCGTGAAAAAAAAAAAGCATTGCCTTCTTGGGAGAATTTGTCGGGCTAGCACGACTCTTTAAAAATATTATATATATAGTTGAGTCTTTAAGAAGTTACACAAGATGTAATTATAGAGGTTGGAAGGACTTGACCCGGTGTTGATCGACTCGGGGATTGAAGGTTTAGATTTAGAGAGTTAGGTAGCCCTCGCCATCCCATCTTATATCGGCACCGACAATTTTGATATTTAACCCATTCACCATCATTACTGAATGAAACACTGGGTATTGAAAACTTAATGGTATTTTTCTTCTTATCTTATGAACGATATCGTGATTTTATATCCTAACTCTCAAACTTTTTTTATAGATGTGTTTTTCTTGCATTTAACACTTCGTGAAAAGTCAGAAGTATGAAAGAGACTAGTTTTGATTTCTGATAAATTATAATTCATCCATTCTAGGATCAATATCGGTAGTTATTGGATTTACATTTTTGCACTCACTGGACTATGCCAATCCTCATTGCTGTCCCATTAAAGCATACCACTTCTGAAACCTTTCATCACAAGCTGAAGTACAAATTAAACGGGATCGAAGGGATACACATATCATCAAATTAAATCATATAATCAAATAGAATAAATCAAAGGATATTTCAATTTTCAATACCTTGTAAAGGTAGACTCAATAGGACCCAAAACAGAAGGGGATACACATAAATTACGAAACAAAAATAGAAACAAAAAAAAAAAAAAACACCAAAATTTACTGTTTCTGTCCTCACGCGGTTATTCTCAGCAACAATTGAGCCACTGCCAGTCCATGAATGACTCTCAAGTAAGGAGATGCAAGCCCAAACCAAATATCACAATATGAAAACCATGATATTGCGACCTAAAGGCCCTGATCAACCAGATAATCCCCCAACCTCTCAACAATCATGTTACACTGTCCAGGAGTCAGAGGTTCGTCGTATATACCAAAAATCAAGGCTTGGCTGGTTTTCTTCACCGTGATGCCACCAGCACCCTGCAACATGCGAGGCAAATCAATAATAATAAAAAAAAGGAATAAATTATTTGCAAGTTCACTTATGGACACATTCAACACGCCACTTATATGGATGCCTCCTACATCAGATAGTATAAAAAGGTATTGGTGTTCATATTTTATTATATGTTTTAAGCTGTAATATGTGCCACAGTCAAGTGGTGTGCTCAAACACCAGCTTATAAGTAGCAGTGCTCATGCAAGAAATACCGATAATAGAGATTTGTTCTACCGCCACAATCGAATTCTATGGCATGAACCAATACAAAAGGTGTAATTACCAGGCGAACTCCCTCAACTAAATATGAAAATTCATACTTTGAACTAGCCGCAATATGAGTATATCACAAGAACCTTACTTCAATATTTACAAAGTCCAGGTTAATTCTGTATTCTCAACTTTTTCGCCCATCATAATAAAGATTTTATTCTGCGACTTTCCCCAGTATCATTAGAAACTTGCATTGTTTAATAGGAGCCCAATTTGTGGAAGATGTGGGGTTTGATAGCCACTAGTGAATGGACCAGGCCACCTTTTAGACTGATTAAGCAAATTTCATCAGAAGGGAAGATGGGAAGGCAATCATGTCCTAAGGGAAAATGAAAAGGCAGTCAGGACGTGATTCTAGATCCAATAATGCACAATGGCAGCTCATTTCTTGAAAAAACTTGTGATAAGCTTTGTAAAAGTAAAAGTAAAGGGAATTTGATTTGCATGGGTTGGTTTCCTTGTCTGAGCACAGCACACAAGAGGCGTCACAGATGGGGACTAGAAGATTGCAAGCAAAGATAACAGAGGATTATTGTATGCGGTCCTACACATGAGACGCTTAAGATCTTTTATTTATCTTTCAAAGGCTAGCCAGGTACAAGGTCCATAATGAACCTTTAAATGAGAAAAGATAAAGCTGTTGACTGCATCATTCAGTAAAATTAAGGGTGTTGGGTTTCTCATTTAAGAATTTGGAAGTCAAAAGGTGAACAGCTATGGCTAGCCGAGACCCAGTAATCATGACAACGTACATATAAGAATTATTATGGCATCAACCACATAAAAAAGAGCAGCTAGCATATACTAAAAAAGAACAGCTAGTATATACTAAAAGAGCGACTAATATCAGGGCAAAGGTAGAAATCTAGACCATCAACAGGTATGAGAACACTATAAAGGCCCAATCCCAAAGCTATAAGAAAGAGATCCTAATACAGTTTTTTTTCGGTAAAGAAAAAAATGTGTACTACCATGATACCATCATGATTAAGACCTACTACCTCAGATCAACATAAGAAATAAACATTACCATCAAGATTCGTGAACCATTAACAATTTATTAGACAGAATGAAATGAGGATTGAAGAGTTTAAAACACCTTTTTTCCACGAATAACAGCTCCCGGCTCTCCCTGGATGACCATGTACTTTATGCCTCCGAGGTGTAACCCAGTTGGGGCAAGAGAGCCGGGTTCATCAAAATCTTTCATGATCGCTGCAATCTCTTCAGGCTTGAACTGCATATAAACCGGCAAACTAACATCACTATCACTGGTCCCCATTACATCTTGCATATCAAATAACAGAAAAGAAAAGTATATCTCAAAGTTGAAAGTGTTTTTGAGATGCAGACAGCAAAATCAGCCTCTGTTCAAGAGCCCTATCATGCATAAAGTTACTCGAAGAAATTGATGTGGCAATAAAAACATGAAAGCTTAAATGTTACAAATCAGCATGAGATTTTGACTCATAAATCGATCTCAGTAAACCAATGTCGTTATCCAATTCATATAGAGAATCTAGGGAAAAAAATGTTTTGGTGGATTGGCTACTGCTTCTCCCTTTAATAATTAGTAGAAACCAAATCACTGCCATTAAATAGCGAACCTATTATTCTCATGTCAAAGCAAGATAATCATCAAACTGTATCAATAATTCAAGTGCGTTCATCGATGCAACTAAGCTTAATACAGCGGTTATCCTGGTCAAGACGATCTATTCATTTATCAGAAGAATATGAAAAAATAATAAATGATTTATCAGAAACTCTAATAATTTCTTCTCCGTTCTAAGTATTCTCCGAAACCAAACGGAGCTCAAACGAATTTCACAGAAATATCTGAATCAAAAACCAAAAAGTCAGCAGGAAGTTATATAATGGCACTCAAATCATATGAATATCACATTGAACAACGGATCCTTTAAAAATAATCAGAAATTGAACGGATCAAACAACATTTGAAACGAAAAGAAGAAGAAAGGCTGTATTTGACTCGGAATAGAACATTTCCGTGAAGAGAGTTTTCCAGGGAGAGCCAAATGGACCGATCCTCCGCACAGATCAATCAGACATGCTAAAGAAAATAATAAAAATAACAACCAGAAAAGTATCTAGCAGAAGAAAACCGAATAACTAAACAACTAGATCTAAGACGGAGTCAAGAAGGATAGAGGACCTGAGCGAAGTTGGAGCTCTGTGCCCAAACACTGCCATCGTGGCCGACGATGGCCGCGGCGGTGAGATGCTGGCCGTCGATCTCGCACATCAGGTGCTCATCAACGTATGTTTGCCACGACATCTTGATTTTCTTCGCTTATTCTAAAAAATATTTTTTTCCTGACCTTTCCAAACTTTCTTCCCAATCCAATCCAGATATAATATGAATTCGTCTCTATGAAAAATTCTGGTTCAAAGAAGAGAGGTATATATAGTGGCCGGGAGAGGGATTGTGTTGGGGCCCGTTGGCAGGACCGTTATAATAGGATTCGATGATGTGCTCTGAGCCGTACATTTCAGACACGATTGAATGAGTGCCGTTCACGTTCGGAAAAGGAAGGACCGGGGGGAGGAGAGGAGAGGAGGTGGAGAGTGGCTTATGTGTAACAACTCGGACCGTACGAGTAGACACGTGGTAGCTTTCATTACCTTGTTCTTTCCGCTGTGTAAAGTTGTAAACTAGATCTTACGGGAGTTGAGTGAGGATGATCCTCATGCGACGTCGTATCGAACTCATGCAATTGCTTTCTCTTTTCAGAAATGCTATTTTCATCCTTAATTTTATTATTTTTAATTAATGTAATGTATTTTAAGAGACTTCTAGACAGAGTTGCTCTTTTGATTTTGGTGTTTGCTTAGGGTCCTACATGAGTAATGACAACGATAATTCAATAGAAAGGGAAAAAGAAAAAAGAAATGGGTTGGCCAACTTTTGTTTAATTTTTTATTAGCTTATAACAGATCATATGAGGTGTTTGTTTGGTCGTTTTCTTCTTTTAAAAAAGCAAAGATCCTCTGACAATAATTTTGAAAATTTTTATCGGGCGAACTATTTTACAGTGTTCAATATTAATAAAATAAGAAAATATTTTGAGCGAATATTATTTATCTTTTCCTGGTGGTTGCTTTCTTCTTTTTCGTGTTGGTAAGGACGTGATGGGGAGTGGTGGTTTTAGCGGAGGGTCTGCTAGTTTGGTAAGGGGTTGTGAATTGTGATGGTTGAGAAGGAAATTAGGTTATGGGCTTCTGGTATGGAGTAGGATAAAGGTTGTTGGGTCAAGTTGGGATGTGGGTCATTTTAGTTGGTAGGGCGGGCCTTTAATATGGGATGGGATTAAAGTGGGCTGTGGGGCCGAACTGCCCCGTCCAGGATAGAGAAATTTCTACGAGGCGTCCAATCTCAACTTGTAAAACTTCTTTTATCGAAAGGGAGATCTAATTCAATGCATCTTAGCGTCGTATTGAAAAGAATCTTTTTCAAGTTTGATTTTAAACCTAACACTTCAATCACATCTATAATAACCATATCTCAAACACCATCCAGTAAAGTAGATTTGATGCATGGACTGAATCAGCAATCTTCCTTTACAGTTACATTAGAGCAACAGCACACCATGCTTACCTACCACTTAATGCTCTGTTGTGTTCAATTCAAAGTAACCTGGGTGATTCGAAATCCACACGTAACCAATACAAACTCTACTGTCTCTGCCATTATGAAAGAAAGAAAAAAAGAAGTTTGCATCATAAATTGAATCGAACCCAAAACTAGGTCGCTTTCCTGAACATAAAACCTCCCTGTGGATGTGTATAGAAGATTTAAGATTGTTTATCTTTTGATGCCGGCGCCTCTTAAGAGGCAGAGCAATTTAGTCAGCTAGACTGCAAAAAAAATTTCAAGCTTTCATCATCTCAAAGGGCTAACAACCCAACCAGTAATCGGACTTTGCCTGCGAAGTCTGAATTTTCTGTGTGAACCACTTTGCAACCGTTCCAACACTGCATATGTAATCGAATCTGGTGCCAACCCCTGCTGTTTAAGTTTTGCATACAGATCCACTGCTTCTGCAGTTCTCCCGCACCTCTCAAGGCAGTCGAGTAAAATATTGTACGTTACAATGTTAGGACAGCATCCCTCGGCAATCATCTCATCAAACAACCTGCAGGCCATCTCGACCTTATCCGTCTTGCCAAAACACTCTATGAGTGTGCTGTATGTGACGACGTCGGGATTTAATCCTTTCTCCTGCATTTCCTTAAACCTCATGTGAGCTTCATCAAGATCACCATTCTTCCCAAGGCAATTGATTAAGGAATTATACGAGACAATGTCAGGTGTACAATTGCTATTCTCAAGTTCTTCAAAAATTCTAACTGCCTCATCGACCTTCCCAGCCCTACCAAAGCTGGAGATCAGAATATTATAAGTAAATGTGTCTGGCGAAGGACCATCTTGTTTCATCTTCTCGAAAAGATCATGAATATGCGAAACTTGCTTCGACTTGCCAAGAGCTGAGAAAACGGTATTATACATGATTGTATCGGTGTTGATTCCCTTTTCATGAATCTTGCCCAGCAGGTCCATCGCCTCAGTTGTCTTACCTGAACTACATAAACTCTCTAACATGGACATGTAAGCATCCCTATCCCCCCTATCATGGAAATTCCACATCTTGCAAAATAGCCGGTGAGCTTCACCTGCGTGGCCCAGCTTGCTCAGTGTCCTTACAAGATATGCATATATCAACTTATTCATGTATTTCTTTGATATTTCCACAACCTCATCTAGTCTACCAAGCTGCCCTTCTGTAGCCAGAACATTCAAGATGACACTGTACGTAAATTCGTTAGGCCGACACTCATTCTCTACCATTTTAGAGAAGAGATGAATGGCCTTGTCAACCATCCGAGCCTTAGCAAGTGCCTGGATCATGGTATTATAAGCAATTAAATTTGGGGCGAAGCCCTTTGCTAGCATTTCCTGAAAGAGAGACAATGCTTCATCAGCTTTACCAATCTTTCCATTCATTCTGATCATGATTGTGAATGTAAACTCATCCGGCTCACAGTGCTTCCGTTTCATTTCTTCAAACACCTTGTAAGCCCGGTCAACCTGTCACAATTCTGCAGATCAGATAATCAGGACCAATCAAACTGAAAAAGTAAGGCACAAGAATTGCTGAAAAAGTTCACTTCCTAAATATTAGCAGCAACTCAATCTTTGATGTTACTCGTTAATCTTGACTCATATTCCTTTCATTCAAATAGCAAAATCGAATCACGAAATCAAAAATAAAAATTAATGACTAGCACATAACAGTATAACACTAAACGAATACATGTTCCTCAACATAATACGATTGAGAATGTATTAATGCAGACCTTTTCATCTTTGGCTAGAGCATTCAACAACATGTTGTACGCAAAAATGTCCAATTTGTAGCCTCGGCGACGCATATCGTTGTAGGCGTCGAAAGCCTTGTCAGAATCGAGGGAGCGCAGATACGCCTGGAGCAAGCACTTGTAGGTGTAGGCGTTCATGGTGAGGTTCCATTTCTTGATCAAGGATGTGCAGAGGTCCAAGTCCTCGGAGTTGCCAAAGAAGCCGATGAGGATGTTGACGGTGGAGATGGTGCCACGCGTGTTGGACAGGTCCATCTGGGAGAGGACGGAGCGGACGAGGTCGAAGCGGTCCGGGGAGGAGGACTTGGAGAGGATGAGGAGGAGGCGGGTGTAGGTGAAAGAGTCGTGTTGGAAATTAGGCGAAATGGTGGGGCAGAGTTGGAAGAACCTGAGAGCGAGGGAGGGGTCGTTTAGGGATTTGAGGATTTCGGAGGCCTCGGAGGCGGTGAGGGGAAGAGGGAGGGAGTGGAGATAGTTGGACAGATCGAGGAAGGGATTTCGGCCGGAGTTATGCGACTTGGAGGGACGGGATTGGAGGAGGAGGATCTGAGTTGCCTTGCAGATGACGTGGCGACGGGGGAGCGTGTAGCCGCGGATATCGGTGGGGTATGGAGAAGGGATAGGGGTGACCTCAGCGGAGAGAGAGCGTCCGGTGGGTGAGGTGGAGGTAACCTTTGCCGTGTATTTCGTGGCGTAGTGGCGGCGGGTGTTGTTAAACGCGGTGGCGCAAGCGTGGAGGTGGGGTTTCATGGTGGCGTTTGCCGGTTCGTCTACGTGCGTGGGTTTACTGGTTCGGTGGCTCCGCAGTTTTTGAAGAGTATCGAGTGGGAATGGCCAATGTAGTAATCGACGTCGTTTTGATAATGGGCTGGTGATATGAGCTCCGATGAGCCGAACGGAGGAAAAAAAATACACAGCTACGAGCTATGGCTTTATGGTAAGTTTTGAGAGCTAACAAGATACGGTTGTATTTTATTGTTGAATTAAACTCAATTTATTTTAATTTATTTTAAAATAATTATTAATAAAATTTATTACTTGTTTAATTTTTATAAAAAAATTAAATTCATTTCAACTTATTTCATATATTTTAATTTAAAAATTTAAACTCTTCTTAACTTAAAAAAATTAAATTAAATTTAATAGAATCTACAAAATATTATTATTCACAAATTAATTTAACTAATCTCAGCATCTAAACGTAACGCAATATTGAAGAATTTGAAGACGAGAAATTGATGCAATTTATTGTAGGAGAACCAAGGTTTTGAATTCCGTTCTGTTCCGGCCATTTGCTGTTTCGGTACAGTGTCCGGTACACTCTACTATCTCATTCTGTTTCAATTCAAATTTCGGTCATTTCAGTCTTGTTTCAGCCATTCTGATCAAAATCTGATTATTTTCGTCGGAATTGACGTTTCGGCCCCATTCCGTTTCGGGTTATTTTTGTAATTTTTTTATACTTAGATGGTATTTTTGTAAATTTTAAATCCAAACTATATTTAATTAATTCTAAAATATTAATATATTTCTATAATTTTAATTTTTATAACTTTAAATGTGTCCCCTCATTCTATATTTTTTTAATATAATTATTTTTAATAATTTATCTATTCTTTTATTTTGTTTCTTTATTTTTATGTCTTAATTCAAGTTTGTGATTTTTTTCAACATATATTCATTTTATAAATATTCAATTCTTCTATATATACACATACATGATACACATTTACATATATATATTTTATTAGTTGTTAGTTTATATATACATAAAATATTTATGTATAATATATAATTAATCTCGAAACGGTACACCGAAACATGGCAATACTGAAATATTTTGTTTCAATACCTTAATTGAAATGATCACCGAAATGGTATTCAAAACTTTGAAAAGAATCGTTACATACACAAAGATATTACACAAAAGTAAACCTACAAATTCATATAATTTCATAAGATTTATTAAATCTAATTTACAATAAAAATAATTTTATAATCTGATATATCACATCAAACTATATTAATTTTTAGATTTATTTTATATATCTATTTATGTCTAAAATATTTCCCTTATTGTAAAACCTTAAAGGGCATTTTAAAATCTTTTTTTTTTTTTTTTGGTTGTTTTGCTATATTTTGAATCCTATTAATATTAATTATTTTTTATTGTTCTCATTGAAGTTTTTGTATCTCAAGTAGAATTTTACGCATTCGGTTTGGTTTCGCCAACTATTCACGATGCTCACTGGGCCGACGGCAACAAAGTTGGGACTCCATGACCAAGGCTCTAAAGATAAGTTTCTCGTCCTTTCGGCTACGACTAATTTGAATATACGTATTGCATAATCCACAACGCTGTTTAAATTATAAGCATGAAACAAAAACAAATGGTATGACATGTTATCATTGTCATGAACGACAACAACGTGAAGAAACAACATTAATTTGTCGAAGAGATACATTGTTACAATCACCAAAAATCTCTTCTTTCAATATTTTATTAAAAAAAATTTTTATGGAAACAAAGAGACTCATTTTGCATGGAACTTGCTGCTAACAGATTCGTAGCTGGGGACATTAAGAACTGCACAAAAGGGAAATATTCTTATTAACCCATGCCACATGAAAGAAGAGAGAGAGAGAGATGAAAAAGAGAGATAAGATATTCTTTAAAAAAAAAAAAAAATTTACCATCCCCATACGATGCCATTGTCAGAGGTGAAGAAATGATCTTCTGTGATATGATAGTAATATCCTTCAATGTGATTTCATCCACAGCCTTCAAGAAATGCTCCACAGGCAACCTGCAAGGTCAAAACCAGTTATAACAACTAATTATACAAACATTTTGCGATCGCAAGATCAATACAGTGCAGAAAGCAGATATATTCTGATCTTAGGAAACAATTATCACCATTGTTCAGTATGTCATAAGACACACAGCAAGACTTTCAGAAAACAACTAAAGCCGTTGTTGTACTTCAACTATCAAAGTTGAGACAATTGGCTCTCAAAACTATCAAGTTACAAAATATTTAGATCAAGATCATCACCAGTTTTTCGCCATCTTAACAGCTAGAGTAGGATGAGGTGTTATTTGATATACTAAAAAAAGGTAGTTGAAGTGTGTAATGTCTCAACTTTGACGGTTTAGGTACCACAAAATAAATAAGGTTATCAGTTTAAGGGTGCAAAGCATATTTTCCTCTAGAATTTTTATGTTGTGATAGTCTACAAACAAGAAAGACGCTTCCTTCTATTTGTCTTATTTTTTGTCACTGTTGCAACAAATATCATGTACTAAAAAATTAAAGTCTGTTAGACTAGTTGCAATGATATGATTTTACTATAGCACAAGCAGAAAGGTGTTAAGAAATCGCTCCAAGAAAAATGTTTGTGCATGTATGCATATAGAAGAGAAAGGGTGTGTCCAGCTACTCGACATACCTCTTTCCATAAGTCAAAATCTGCCTCCCTATATCCTCTGATACAATCATCTGTGTAATACACCAATTAAAAGGCAATAACAGAGAAACAAAAACCAAATAATAAATTCATCAAAATGTGCCCCGGGGCAGACAGCAAAGGCGCAACACAAAACATAAACAAAATTAACTTAATATGTGTGTGTGTGTGAGAGAGAGAGAGAGAGAGAGAGAGAGAGAGGGTTTGGGGAGCTACTCTAGATTCCAGATTCATCAAGACAGCAGATTTTGTGGACTCTTTAGCACGATTAAGCTGCACCTCGGTAACTGCAACACAGGAATAAAAAGAAAGAAGAAAGGAAAATCAAAGACAATGGATAGGACTTATGACATAAATCTCACCAAGAAAAAGACACAATGACAGGAATGCAAGGCTAACCTTTTCCAGGTGTTGCAATTGAGATTAATTCTCCTGCTGCTATATCAACTGCTTTTGGCGCGAAGTCAGGGCCCTGTGTCCACAAATTGAGCATCCACGAGCTTAGTAATGAAAATAAAAATGGTAGCAATAAGAATTTTAAATATCTAATCATCAAAATAAATTAAATCATGTCCAAAAATCTAGAACAGCATTAATCTTTTTGTTGAAAAAAATGCTATATCTGAAGATACCACAAATAACAATAAATCAAATTGCAATGTCAAGCCAAAAAAAAAGAAGTAAAATAAAGTCTTCGATACAGACCATCTAGATGAATTTATGTGGAGTCAACACAATGATGTGAAGTTTAGATGGTATATGCCTTACAGTGCTAGCATAAATGCCAAACAATCCTGTCTCATTGAAGATGCTGTTGAATGCAGAAAATGATTGGATCTGCTGGTATTCATTCAAGACATTCAGATCTGTGTTCAAATACACAAAAAAATTTAGATGTTAGAAAGATTCGCATACATACACCTTGTGAAAATCAAATATAAGTAAACATAACCAGATCAAAGGCCAGTCTTAGGGGAAAAAAATTAATACAAACATAATTAAACAGAACCAAAATAGAAGTAAATATATTCAGCTTAATTGACCAAGAAAACCTGGGTAAAACTTACATAGTCGTGAGTGCATCCCTTTTCCAGGGCCCCCAGCAGAGAATGAACCACCTCCTCCCATAAGCATCTGCAGAATTCTTGCCGGTTAATTCACAGCCATTTAAGAATGACTTTTTTTTTTTTCCCCCACACAAGCGGTGCCTTTTTTTATTGTGTGTGTGTGTGTTTTTTTTTTTTTGGGGGGGGGGGGGGGGGGGGGGGGGGGGGGGGGGGGGGGATGCAAGAACAGATATATGACGCATGGATGATCCCAACCATAAAATCTCATTAAGATGCCAAGGTTAAATGCAGCACCTGAAGAACAGTCACAAGAACAGCTTCTTTCTCTTTACGCCAGCCACCAGGAACTTCAAAAGCAAGAGCAATATGTGTGTTCTGTTCTTGCAAAGAGTTAACAGACAAGTAAAAACACATTAAGACCTGGGGGGAGGGGAGGGGGGGGGGGGGGGGGGGAAGGATGGAACTTTGAAAAAAAAATAATGGTTAAGGATGATTAGTGATACACACCCCTATATCAGCTTGACGACGATAATCCCCTCCAACGTATACAGATCTTGGCTCTTCAAGACGGCGTGTGCTTGGTAAGTCAGAGAGAAGTGAGTCTGCAATGGACAGAAGCTCATCATGTTCAACCCCAGATGCTGCAAGAACCATCCGAGGAGCAGTATAATTCTCCTGAAATGCCAGAATGAAACTTCATCTATTAAGTGCAAAAACACACATGGAAGAAACGCAAATAAAAATAATAGAATCAAGGAAATTCAAACAAGACTTGCCAACATTCTATATTTCAATTAAGAATTAATAGTGCAAAACACTTGTCATAAAGTTTCTTGGCCTTACAGCAACAAATTCCTTCAAAATGGTACCATTCAATCTGTTTAATGCGGCTTCCGAAGCCAAAAGTGGATTTGCCAATGCACCAGAGTAACCAGCTGAGTGAATTGCCTCCAATAGTAAGCCTTGAGGATTATTAGAAAGTTCTCCGAGCTCTGCCTTCACCTTTAGCAACTATATAAAAATATAGTGAACAATGATCAGAACATTTGGTGCAGCCGAAAAGTATAGACAAAAGGATTGGCTAGGATCCACGGGCAATAAACATGTGAATGATGAAATGACATGGAAACAAAAGCAATGGGCAAAAGAATTTGATAAGTTCGTAACAAAAACCTATAGGAAAAGTAGTAGAGTACTTCTGTGCCCAATCTATTAATTAATAGCTAAGCAAGTATGTAAAGCATTCTAACCGGTTTCATAAATGTCAGCAGTTATGTAACAGAGAGAGTTCAACATGCCACTTGGTCAAATATGAGAAGTGTCCAACCCTTCAAGTTGAATATGGTAGACTTATCTTTAAACCCATGGCCACTCAAGGTCCAAAAATTAAGAAAACCAAAGAAAATATACAAAATAAATGTGGAAAGGGAAGATTCTGAAAGGAAACATAAACTCTTCTTCTTCTTCTTTTTTCCCATACTGCCAAAAAATAACAGCCATACACTTCTCCCACCCTCCAAATCCCTCCCTCCCTGCAGGATTAAGGAGGATAACTACCAGTAGGCTACGATGGATGGTGTAAATTGGGGGGTTCTTTATCCTGACAATATGTAATCACAACTAGTCAACGTGACAAAGTAACAGGTAAATAACAAATATTACCTCTTCGTTGACTTCCCAATCCAAGAAGGCAGGGTTCCTCACAGAGTCAACAAGCAACTCTACCATTTGAGGAACGTACGTTTTTAGTGCATCAAAAGTGTACCCCATTTGCTCCCGAGAGGCTGAGGCTCCTATGTTACCTCCGATTGCCTCCACTTCCCTCACAATGTGTAAGTGGCTTCTATTTGTTGTGCTCTTGAAGGCCATCCGTTCTAACAAGTGCGAAGCCCCAAATGATTCTGGGGTCTCATAAATGGAACCACAATCAAGGTATAATCCTATGGATGCTGCAGGGTTCTGATTAAGACCAACCATCAAAATGAGAAAGGAGTTAAACACATTTAAAAAAATACAAGGGATGCAACACTTTTTTCCATACCGGCGATGTTTCCGAAGCTATTTTGACACCATTAGAAAGAGTTGTAATTTTAGTTTTATCTGGTTCAACATGATCGGGTAGCGGAGGAGGGAGGGCCACGCCTGCTAGTGGGATCTCCAGAGAAGGTAGAGTTCTAGACTGTTGACCCGTCAGCCAGCTAAAGAGGCCCCCTGAAGACTGCTTTTCAGTAACTGCGCTGGAAGTTGCAAACCTAGTGGCACCCAAAGTGCCCACATGATCCTACTCAAGCAATTTCATCACATGGGGCAATTCATTTCCAGTTAGTAATTCAACAATGTAGAAATACTCTGTGATGATTTTCTACCAATGGGTTGCACATTTCAATACATGGAGGAAAAAACAAATTTTATTGGATAAAAATGAAAAGGCGCATCGGTATAAAGAAGCTACCATCAGAATCAAATGCAACAGTTCTATTTTTTTCCCGGCATATAAAAGCAAAGATCCCTATATGTATCCCAATTTCACATTGAAGAGTAGTTGCAAGTGAAACAGTCATTCTTCCCCCCACCACCCCCAAAAACACCCACCCACAACCAAAAAACAACCACAATTGATTGAAACAAAATTGAAGACTCAAGATAGTGAGATTTTTAAGGCCGCATTTAGTTGTTAAAACAACAAGAAAACAGAAGTATAGAATTTTTAGTTTAAATTTTTTTTACACTACTAAAACCCAAAAACAATATGAAAAGCTTGAAAAAAATAACTGGCATACGAGAGAAATAAAAGCTTATTCGAAATTTGAATCTAATGCAAAAGTGTTAATGGAATATCTCGGCAACTAAACAGAGAGAACGAACATTGCAACACATTTTCCCCTGCCCCCACAACGATAATCCCATTCCACAGGTTTGTAGCCTAAACAGAAGTCTCGTATTAAGCTCTCCTCCAATTCAAGCTCTTCGAAAAAATCATACTCAATCATCAGTAAAACAACCATTATCTGACTAACCCATGACAATAAAATCAGATCTAACAGATAACAATTCGAAGTTTAATGGGAAAAAGAAGAAATAAAACATAAATGTTTCTCGACCCTTTTACTACGAGGCCCAGATAACTAAGAGTTAGAAGCTGATTAATCAAATTATTCTCTCTCCAGCGATTTCTAGTAAACCAAACAAAAAGTTAGGGTTTTCAGGGGGGCGGAGTTTGATAGTTGTACTGACCTTGAGAAACCTAAGACGGGAAGCTGCGGCTCGGTACATGTTAAGGTAGATAGCAATAAAGCCCTGGGAAACCTTTGTGAGGATCGCAGTCTGCGTGTCTTTTTGAGGTTTTCTGAAAGAACCGGTGCTACAGGAACAAGAGAACAGGCTTTGGGTTGGGTTTTCGGGAGGGTTGGATCCTCTGCGGTTAACATTGATGCAATGGATTTTGTCTTTCAATCTGATTTGGCCACGTCATCATGTTTGGAGAAGAATTGGATACATCACATCAGCACAAAAATGATAAATTACATGAAATAATGGGCAGAATTTTTCAATCCATACTACAAACGGGAGATGTGAAAACAAATTAAGAGCCCATTCTGCAACCTTGATGGCTTGATCTCTTGAGTTTTGAACCTCAAACTTTAGAGGAAATTTATCCATTGCCAGAGATGAAAAGCATAAATCTAGCAGCTAGTCTGACAGATACATGGATCGCACTGCAGCACAAGGAATTCAAATGGGAGAATTGCTATATTGCTATAAACACAAAAACAATTATTAAAAATATACTCATAAACTGATATAATTTTATATAATCTATTATATCTACTTCATAATAAATTTAATTTTATAACTTGACGTATTATATCAAATTACACTAGTTTATAAATTTACTTTAATAAAATCAATTTGTAGTTAAAGTATTTTTTTTTCAAATGGCTTTAGTGATGAATGAGAATCACTTTCATAGATAAATTAACAGAACCGCTTTGGAGCGGTCAATTGTTGGAGTGGCCAATCTGCTCTTTACACATAAACAGCCCCCAATTAGATTTTGAAATATTGATTATTTCACATTAAGCCAATGGACTACAACATACTAAATTTTCATCTGAATAGACCCTTGACCCCTCATGTATTTCTCAATCCTTTCATCTTCTCCTGCCGTCCGTCATTTCTGCCGTCACCTATCTCTATCGCCGATCTCTCTCATCTCTATCTCCATCTATCTCCATCTTCATCTCTGCCTCTAACATTTCAGTCAAAATTGGACAACTTGACTCATGAAACAAACCATAATTTGCAAAGCCACTTATTTAGGACCTTCAAAACTTTTTTGCAGTAAACGGTACAATAAAAAGAATCCTTATTTTCTACTAACCCTAACCCTATGGGCTTGAAAAGGGGAAAACAAAGCAACCTTTTCCAACAACCAAAAGGCAAATGGCTTTTGCAGAGCAACATTTTAAACAATCAAAAGGCAAATGACTTCTGTACGAAACAAGAAGCCCACTTGGCGAAAAGGCATGCTTTAGAAGAAAGGAAAATTTCGGATCAGGAAAAATAAGAACAATTCGTAGGACTTCCTTTCACACAATACTCAAGAGTCAACACCAAAAATATAAAACTAGTTAGTTATTTTCATGGAAGAGAGAGAAAAACAGAGCAAGCAAGAGAAATTGTTGGTTTCTTAAATTGAAGCCATTAACGAAAACACAAATAGACCAAAAGAGGGGTGAGGGATCTGGGCAGTGGGCGAGGAGAGTGATTTTGGTTCCGTGGGAGGCTAGATTGGGAGAGGGCAACGTGCGTAATATCATGGAGTGGGGGCACATATTTGTTAAAATGAGTTGTCTACATGAAAGTCACCTATTAAAGGCTGTTGATGGGGGAAAAACAGTTTGGCCATTTATAAGATTCACTCATAAATTAATGTCTCGCCATTCTTCATTTTCATGTCTTACTGTTGATAGTGGAGAAGAGTTAGTTGATATTTGAAGAGCCCGTGAAAAACATCTCCTTGGAGTTCCGGCCAGGTCGATATTTGAAGAGCCCAAGAAAAAAAGGGAGGAAAAGCTATCGGCCATTGATTATTCGAATGCGATAATATCATGATAAGCTATGTAGCTAATTTATACAACCTACTTTATTCTCTTGCTGTGGTATTATAATATGATGTTACGAAATTTATTAAAAAATAAAAAACACAACTATAAATAGGTAGTGAAAATTTAGAATTTTCGTTTTTTATTTTTTATTTTATTTTTATGTTTTCTAATGTTATTTTGTTTTTTATATATATATTTTAATAAGTCACGTGACACTATATTATCATATCCAAAAACAAAGTGAATTGTATAAATTATGGAGTACAGTAACATTGCTCTTATAATCTGACAACTATTGCAAAGAAAAATGATTTCTAGAGTTAAAGGGTGTAGAAGTTTAGCGTGCTCGATTTGAAAAAAAGAAAATGATACATATATAATTATTTTTTACAATCTTTATACAACACTCTTTTAAAAGAGAGATATTTTTATAAAATAATCTTTTAAAAAAATTCAATATCGTGTCTTGGATTTATCTATTGATTTTAAAGAGGATAACTTGTAAAAATAGCTTCATTTTATATAAATATCATCAATTTAAAAAAAATGATTATAAAAAAGATTGTATTGTATCATTACTATTTAAAAACAATAGATAAATCCGAGACACGATAGTGAATATATATATATATATATATTTTTTTTTTCTCAAAAAAAAAGTGCAAGACTTGAATACCTATGACTATATCTAATAATATTATGGCTACTCTTGATTTATAATAATAATAATAAGTTGCTGATTTACATAGACTGCAATATTAAATGTCTTCTTATAGCCTATTCAAATCGTGCGTGAGCCATAATAATAATATTAATAATACTAATAATGAATTCAGGACCATATGTCATGCAGTCATAGAAGACTTTGTTTTATGTGCAATGGGAGTTATTCATGCTTTTTTCTGATAGATTTTTTAATTATTTACTTTTGCAAGTTGACTTTTCTAGTATGCGTGCTGACTATAGCAATGCCATCAGCATCAATATTACATCATTAGGAGTTAATTATGCAATAGAAAAAAAGTAAATCATCGTTCGTCATATATTTAATAATGCATGCAAATGTATGCGTGCGATGAGATCATTTCACTTTGTGTCAAAACCTGTATTTAATTAATATCACAGCATGAAACATGACCTCATATGATGGACGGAGACATATTGATTGTATGGAGTCGCAAATAAGTTAACAAGGTTGAAGGTAATTAACATTCATTTAAGATATGTAATTTACATGCCACTTTCTACTAGTAATAGTTTAATTATATATATATAATTTCGAATAATGTTATATATAGTCATTTTTACATACTTCGTACGCATTCTACTGATGTGACTGACTATATCAATTTTTTTAATACATAAGCAATCATATTAATAGAGTGCACAAAAATAATTACACATAAATTTTTTATAAAATTCCATATCCATTTTGTAGAAGACTGTTAGATTTTATACGAAGACAAATAAGAGTTGATAGACAAATTTAGCATAGTTCAACTTTGTCCAACACTACATAAATTTATTAGGTGAACTTTTAATGTATTGACATGTTGGTTTCTTAATTTCAACATCATTCATGAGCTTGACTTTGTCTGATGGAGTTGGTTGATATAGTTATATATAAAGAAAGAGTAATGTTACGTATAGTCTTTATTTGGGGACTGCAATATAAGTATATGTAATTTCATCTTTAAAAATTTTTAAAATTATTAAAATATCTATTTTAAAATGATATTTTTTCTCTTTTAATAAAGAGTCTACATATACAATCTCCAACTAAGACTGCAAGTAAAAGTTTTCATAAAGAAAACTCTATTTTGCTATTATGCTATCACCGTTCTGGTTGCCCTATAGATCTTTAATGGTTGATGTGAATGCTCGACGACGAAGAGAACCGTCCCAACTGACAGAATGCTTGGGAGGGAGGGAGAGAGGGAGGGAGGCGATAGGAGGAGCCAAGAGGGAACAAGATTTTTAACTGAAAATAAGTTTGGCAATGTGATGAAGGGAGGGAGACAATTTGGAGCTAGATTTTTTATTTATTTATTTTGAAAGCAGGCCATGTGGCATCCCACGTCAAACGAGCATGCCGAGCAGGCCGGCTAGCAATGCTCAGATTTAAATATATCATGTAAGTCTTATATTATATCATTTAATATTGTTTGTATGGTATTTTTGGGCGGAATAAACCGTAAACTAGGTACAAATATTTTAATAATTTGACGTTCTCTCTCACTCTCTCTTTGTATTTGACGGTTTGATTCGGCCACTAAATTGAAGAGGATGTCAATGAATAATCATATAACCTTTCATTGGGCGGTACATCCGGAATCGAAGAGTAGGAAGAGAAGTTATTTTTGGCAACTGGCAAGAGAGGATGATGGGTTCAATATGCATGTCACCCTCATATATACAATAAATATTCTAATATGGTGGTTAATGGACGGTTCATATATACATCATGAATTAATATATAAAAATTAAGAGTCACACACTTAACTACTTAAGCAAACTATTATATATTCATCAATCTATCGTTATATTGATTACACATTATACTTTCAAGCATTAAGATCATTACCCTTTATCAAACACAAAAAAAATATTAAGATTATATCACATATTTAGTATATATCTTACCAAGCATGATTAAAAATAATTGACATTCAGGAGGTTCGAAGGATATCATCGATTAATGAAAGGATAAAGTAACACTAGATATAGTTTTAGAGTGTATAAGTTTTACGCACTCCTATTAAAATAAAGTAAAGTTTACTATAAAAAAAAATATATTTTTTGAGAAATGCTACAAGGAAGTCTTACATTATACACTTTTACCTAATCAATATGTGACTTACTATTTTATCATTCTATTTAAATATACACATATTTAAGTATTAAGATACAAGGATAAAAATGACAAATTATATATTGATTAAGTGTAAGTATATGGTGTAAGGCTTTTATATAGAATTTCTCTTTTTATATGTGTCTAAAATTTTTCCACTTTTTAAAATGAATGAACAAAACTTATATATCTTAAGGTTATACAAATTATTTTTTTAAAAGAATAAATAAATAACAAAAATTAGAAAAAAAATACCCAACATGGCAACAATTTTTATGCCTAATAGTGGAACAAATATCATTTAGAAAATATAATAAATATTTCTTCAAAAAGAAGGATAAAAAAAGAAGAAGAAGAAAAAAAAAATAAGGTAATGGGAGAAGACCCCAAGGTGGCAGGGCCTATGGGTTGGAAGCTTGGGGTGACGTATGACTATAATTTAAAGAAAATTTAAATTTAATTATAAGTATAATTATATATTAAAAATAGTATTAATTTAAATTTTAAATATAAAAAATTTAATATTAATATTTAATTTTTTTATATTAATATATAAATTAGTACCAACTTTACTTGTACATGCTAAAATTCATATTAAAATGTTAAAAGTCCACTAACTGCCACCGCGCCAGGTAATAATAGATCGACCGTTTTCTACAAATATTGGCGTTGGGTTCAAAGTCCCCTGCTCACACTCGCAAGTCGCAAGTTCCATCTGGTTCCATGGACTCTCGTCACTCTACCATCTCTAGCTCCGTTTCCATTTCTACTCCAAGGTTCCGGTGCTTCGACCCCACAAACCTTTACTCTTCCTCTCCCAATCACAGCCGCCGACACTTCTCCGCCCTCTCTCCCACTTCCATGAATGGCTCCATGGAGAACTTGGTCAATTCCGAGCCCAAAATCGTCACCGGCCCCTCTGGTTACGTTCTCGAAGATGTTCCGCACTTGACGGATTACATACCTGAAATCCCTGTAATTCTCTCTCTCTCTCTGTGTGTGGGTGTTTGGTTGTTGAGAAAAACAGAGGAAAATAAATGCAAAAGGAAATTTACACTTCCGGTCTCGCTTTGAGCTTTAATATTGTTTGATTTTCTTTTTGGTTGCAGAGAAAACATATAGAAGTAAATGAAAAGAGATTCATGGTTTTTTTTCTAACAGTTTATAACTTTGACTTGCTCTATGTATGCGTGTTTTTCATAACGGCGAGTTTCGTTGCAGAGAGAACCAACTGAATGAGAAGGAAAGGGAACTGACAAGGTTTACGTGCTATTTTTGGTTTATTTCTCAAAACGAAAAATACTCAACGCCGTAGAGTAAATTAAATTAGTATCTAATAGTAGTTTGAGCGAATCCATTTTTTTCTCGTGAAAAAAGGTCAATCACTAAAAAGGGGATTCAGCTAGTTTTTCTTATCTTTTTTTTTGTTTTAATGTGTAGAAAGTATTTTTCCTGAGAAAATAAATCTGGTACATGTTCGTTTTAACGACAGAGTGAACATAAGGCCCAAGGGCCAGAAACAGAGAGAACGAAGCAATTAAGGAAAGAAGCTTTTGTGCTTGCAAATAATAGTGTAAGACATTTGAATTTCATAAAATAGCGTTCCTTTTCAAAGAATAGTACTTTATAAAAGATTGTGACTTTGAGATCAACACATAGTCAGACTGTGAAGTCTTGTAAACACTGAGATTGCCTGTAATAAGCGTGACCTGAAGAGGAAGGGTCTTTATGTGACATACAGCTTATTCTTCATGAAATGTCATCATGCAGACATATTCGAATCCATTACAAGTCAATCCTGCATACTCAGTTGTGAAGTAAGTTTGTCTTCTTTTTTTTTTTTTTGGCTGTTTGCGGCATTTGTATATCCAAATTCCAGATTCATTAAAGCTGTCTTTTGGTTGATCAGGCAGTATTTTGTTAATATGGATGATACTGTTGCTCAAAAGGTAATGATCTCCACTGATTCTTCTTTCAGATTGAGCTATTATTTTGCTAGTAACTATCTGACCTTTTTTCCCCTGTCAAAATTGGATTTCTGGATCTGAATTGTTGTAGTTTAAAGGCTTTGCTGAAATGTTAGGGTGCAATTTTCTAATCTGTTTCCTATGTATAGATTGTTGTTGAGAAGAATAGTCCAAGAGGGATACATTTTCGCCGTGCTGGACCTCGTCAAAAGGTTTTTGACTTTTACTTTCTTTTTCATTGATGTATTTTTATTATGTCCATGTTATTCAGAATATTGGCTCATTGAAAATTTATCAGGTGTATTTTGAACCAGAGGAAGTCTATGCATGCATTGTAACATGTGGAGGGCTATGTCCTGGTCTAAATACAGTGATCAGGGAAATAGTTTGTGGCTTATACCACATGTATGGTGTCCACAAGGTTCTTGGGATAGAGGTGAGCAAATGCATCTGTCATTCATTCAAACCCATTTTAGGGCTCCGTTCAGATCATCGGAAGTACAAAGAAACGTAAACTTGAATGTGCAAGGAAAATAAAATTAGAATGATAAAGATACTTGAAATGTTCTCATTGACATTCTTTCTTATTTTCCTTTCCTTCCTCTCAAACTTTCAGACCTCCATAAAGAGACTTACACTTTGATCTCGTTGCTCACTCTGGTTTTGGTTTGTGTTTTATTCATAATAATGTTTGACGCGGATTCCAAATTGGATGTTAAAAGAATGTCAAATGATATACACTAAAGAGGTCTCTTTGTACATATAGGGGGGATACAGAGGTTTCTATGCCCGAAATACAATTCCTTTGACACCAAAGGTGGTGAATGACATCCATAAACGGGGTGGCACAATCCTTGGGACATCGCGAGGGGGCCAAGATACCTCTAAAATTGTTGACAGCATTCAGGACCGAGGCATTAATCAGGTTCACAAGTCTGCCATTTTCCTTCATAGTTCCTACATTGGTGCATCTGCTTTTGCAAACAACTCCCATTTGTGGGCTTGGAACTTATTTACCATTTCATGCTGTGTCAGGTATACATAATTGGAGGAGATGGAACTCAAAAAGGGGCTTCCGTAATTTTTGAGGTAATGCAGTTTCATGTGGCACTGATGCTGATCTGCGATGCTCTAGACTGAAGGATTTTTAATGGCCTGTGTCTCGAGAGTGATGGGATTACGAGATTATTATTATTATTTTTTGGCAGAAATGATATTCACAATGAGCTAGAAACGTGAATTCTGAGAGCATTGAGTTCTCATCCTATATAGAATCTTGTCAACTATCTTATAACATTATTGTTAGTTTATATGTTGGTGTTAGTGTATATATGTTATGTGAGTCCCCACATTGGTTGGTTAAGGCTCTTGTATAGCCTTTGGCCTCCTATACATAGGCCACCTTGTATAGCACAATTGATATATAGAATTGATCGATACAATTCTAATATGGCATTAGAGGCACTACTTTGATCCTTTTAAGTACTAGTAGTTTTCTTACAATTCTAACAATTATTATCAAACTGAAAATAATATATTCAATAAAATATAATTAAAATTTAGTTATTTATCTAAGATATACAAATAAATTGGTTAGTAATTCATAGATCACTGTACAATGCAGGAAATTAGAAGGCGTGGCCTTAAAGTTGCAGTAGCAGGAATACCCAAGACTATTGATAATGACATTCCGGTACTCCTCAAGCCATACTCAATTACTGGAATCTGGCAGACACATAATTGACCCACATTACTCTTATCACATAGATACCCCTCTCCTGATGCAAACTTTGATTTGATACTGAAAAGGTCATATTGGATCTTCTGCTCTCGTTCTGGTTCAGGTTATGGACAAGTCATTCGGTTTTGACACTGCTGTTGAAGAGGCTCAACGAGCTATTAATGCAGCCCATATTGAATCAGAAAGCTTTGAGAATGGTATCGGTCTTGTCAAGTTAATGGGCCGGCACAGTGGTAGGCTTCATAACTCTAATAGGTATTTTAACACGAGATGTGACACCACAAAATTGTTGGGTGAACTTGAAACAGGTGCTTTCAGTTCTACCTTCATTCACTTTTCTCCTTGGTCTTCTTTACTTTTATCTAATCCCAAAGGTCCCTTGAATGATCATCTTTGTTCAATCGAAGGAGCTGAATACGACATGTCCATCTAATATCAAACAACCATGTCAATTAATGTTCTCATTCAGGGCCTTATATCTTTTTAAGGCCTTTCTCTTGCATTAATTCTTAGTCAACTTGGCCAATTATAAATAATAAAAAAATGTTTCTTGAACCAGCTTCACCTAGTAATTGTATCTGAGATATTCTCATGCAGGATTCATAGCAATGTATGCAACTCTAGCTAGCCGAGATGTGGACTGTTGCTTGATTCCAGAGTCTCCCTTTTATCTTGAAGGAGCTGGTGGGCTATTAGAATACATTGAGAAAAGACTGAAAGAAAATGGGCACATGGTTATAGTAATAGCTGAAGGTGCAGAACAGGAGGTTTGTTCTGAAAGCATGCGAACCACAGACCAGCAGGATGCTTCTGGAAATAAGCGACTGCCAGATGTGGGTCTTTGGATATCTCAGAAGATTAAGGTATAGATGCTAGGATGTATTATCTCGCTTTGGTGTTAAATGCTTTGTTTGCCATGCCTTGCAGTTGTGAGATGCATAGTGACTAGCTCTATCACAAGGCTTTTCAACTTAGCCTTCATTATGCTTTGGACATTATGCCAGTTGCATAAAGTAATTCGACTGCTTAACGTCCCCTTTTCAGTTTGACAAATAGAAATGACCAGATTGCATTTGGAAGCATATAGGAATTGTTTGCCCTTATACAACAATCCTAAGCTCCATTTATTTGATTAGAGTAACATCATTTGGCGGTTTAAAAGTGCTTTTTCCCCAGAGAAATACTGTCAATTTCTACAGACTAGATTGCAGCATTAAGTTCTTCCATATTAATCAAGTATCTTTTTGTTGCTCTAGGATCATTTCTCGAAAACTAAGAAGATGGCCATAAATCTCAAATACATAGGTCAGTTTATTGAAATTTTTGTCAGTCAAACTATTTGTTCATTCTTCGATTTGTCCTACCATCTGCCGGAAAGGATGTGACCAGATTTTTTTTTGCTCATCTTGCAGATCCCACTTACATGATCCGTGCTGTTCCAAGCAATGCATCTGATAATGTGTACTGCACCCTCCTTTCGCACAGTGTCGTTCATGGTGCAATGGCAGGTTATACGGGCTTCACAGTTGGCCAGGTTAACGGGAGACATGCTTACATACCATTCTACGTAAGTTCCTTCATGGTTTGAAAAGAAAGAGGGAAATGACATTCTTTATCGTGAATTTTGTATTTTCAATCTCGCCAGCTCATATGGCATATTTTGAGTGGCATTTCAATTAAGTGATTCACATAAAAGGCCGCTTAATTGTGCCACATCAACTCTTATGACTAAAGATGCTAAATTCATGATGAAGAGTAGCATTACTCAAATAAAATACGGTGTCTTTTATTCATGTTTAGCTGTGTGCATGGAGCCATATGTTGAATGCATCTTGTACGTGCAGCGTGTGACTGAGAAACAGAACAAAGTTGTGATAACTGACAGGATGTGGGCAAGGCTACTGGCTTCAACTAATCAACCCAGCTTCTTGGACCATAAAGATGTATTCGGGGATGAGAAAGAGGGAGCACCAAAAAACCAACCAATAAATGGGAATAACTATTTACAGGCAACAACTACTACTCTTGGGGGTCCCAATGATGTCGCAGAGGATAAGAAACAGCTAGAAACACCTATGCTTTCAATAAATGGGAATGAATGAGACCAGCAAGCATTTAGCAGCAGCAACGGCTTTGCAAAATAACTAGCAGGACATGTCAACTCGAACAGCTGCTTATTTGGAGTTTTGTATGTTTTTCTGGGGTATCCCTCTTCCCTTTGTCCTTTTTCCTTTAATTTTGGGCTGCATGTTGATCGTAGTTCTACCTAGTGCACCCCATGCTCGGGTGATTCGTAAGCTTGTAGTGTGGAATTATCCTACTATAGATGGGCCTATGTGTGCTTGTTCACGCAAAACTTTCATAAAGGATCACTGTATATTTTCTGAACAATGGTCCTCCTATGTGTTAAATCATGCATGAGATGCTTCATTTCTCTAAATTTCTCTGGCAACAAGCTTTTTTGGTTTATTTAAATTATGTCAAAACGAATTTCGTTTTTGTTGAGGACGTGAAATCTCATCAAGAACGGACTCAAGTTCCGACTATTCTGATGCAGCCTTGAGTAACACTATACTATCACGGCATTTACTGATATCCCCTTCTCCCATTATTTTCTAGGGGAAGATTTCCAATCACAAAAAACTATTTTACAACCTGACATGCTTTGATGGGGTAAGTTTGATTGCGAAACTTTCTCTATTACGTGATTCTCTTTGTGGACTATGTATCTCATCCATAATTCCTCTCGCCTCCTACCCACCAATCAGTAAGTAGTGAAAAGTAAAAGATCTCAGATATGCTCTCATATTCCTGAATAAATTTAAGGGAGTATGGTGGGCTCTATGATATTTATTAAGAGAAATGATAGTTACGAGAGAAATGATAGTTACGGTCGTGATTATATAAGTGCTGTATAATATTTTAAAAAAAATAAATAAATACAAAATTTACATAATAATTTTTTTAATAATAAATTTTACTCTTTTTCAAAATGACTACATGATACTTATGCATTCCACGACAATCGTAACATTACTCATTTATTAATATTTATGTAAATTTTTTTCGGACAATATTAATATTCAAATGGTAACCTGTGCGAGTGACATTGACTAGTCAGGTCTTCTCCCAGTTTTTAATCGAAAAGCATCTTATTCTGAACGTATACTTAGGAGCATATACTAGGTTTTGATCATTATGCGAAATAGAAGAAGAAAAATATAATCCAGGACCTCATTTTGAACCTAGTATTATTATGCGAAACAGAACATTCAGATCTGTATCGACCATGCTCAGGTTTCTCTTTCCATCTCTCGTGCTTGGTTTGTTTGTTGTGGGGACATGTCTTTTCATCATATATTTTCTTATTATTTTCTCATTATCTTGATGTTAAATAAACATCACGAGACGATAACATCACATCACGAGACGATGATAATTTAGATAACGACTAACATTACTCAAATAATAATGTCCAATTTTATTGTGGCAATTTTTCTTGTGAATTGAAGAGCAGCACAATCTTTTAGATTTAGATAGAAAAAACAACGAAACCACGTATCATCGTCAAATGAGGGCGATGCCTTGGACAATCATTGCATCAGCAATAACCTGATTAGCAGCCTGAGACGGATGGACGTTATCCCAAAATACATATTGAGTCGCATTAGAACAAGTTCTTGGTGAATTCGGATTGCACAAGGCCGATGTTGTCTCTAATGTTCCCTTTCCACAGCAGCTTCTCCTTGCTTCCACAAAACCTGCAAAAACATAAGAGCAGAAGTCGATTACCATTTATTTCTTAAAGTATTCCATGTATTTACCCACCATCTAGACTCTTCCAAATCTGTTGAAGAACATGATCCTTACCATATTTTGAAGGGGATCGAACAAGATCATAGATAGGCGTAAAAATGTCAAAGACGACAATTTTCAGACCAGGAAGTTGCTTTTGGAGATTAGCTGCAGAGGAGTTCATCTTCTTATTGAATCCTTGAGCAGCGTTATTGATCGTAGAGACGCATCCCTTCCCATTAAATTTGAATAAGTTGAGTGCAAAAGGAAAGCAACCCAATGGAGGGAGTGAAGTCGCACCGAGTTTCCTTGCTCCCAGGCCATACAGTTCCTGTTTTTCATCACAGCAGCCGGGTCACTTTAGCAACTATATCCCAACCAAATGTCGGTATACCGACATTTGGGTCAAGATAATTTTTTATTTATTTTTAATTTAATTTAGTGATTAAAAAATATTTTTTAAGTAATATTGTGAATTTTTTTTTAAATATTTAAGAATATAAAAAAAATGAATAAAAAAAATAAAAAAACTTTCTGAGTGTTGTGCTCCATCATAGCCCATATATAAATATATGCGAGATTTGTTATTTATCATTTTCATACCGTATTTAATACATTTATTTTTATTTTTTAATTACTTTTATTCTTTCTAAATTAATTGATTTCTTCTATTTTTTTTTTATATACTATACATATTTGATAAAAAAAAAAAATTATGTGTAATGTGTGGTGTGAAGATGATGAGTAAAATTTTTCAAATTTACGTAGTTATTTTGTTTAGTTTGTCCAGAACATGAATGTTCAGTAACAACAATGATGTACCTTCACAAATTTTGAGAACGAGCCAACAAGAAACGAGGAATACTCATCTGGAGTGTAAGCTCTTCTGACTGAAGGATGGATGTAGTAATTCTGGAGAAAGTCTCCACTACCTGCACTCAAAATATATATTGCATCCTTGAGGATGGCTGCTGCTTTCTTACTACCAGCCACCTTTGTTAACCTAGTCTTGTATTCTTTGAAGTACTCCAGCTGCTGAGACAACGTGATTGCATGCTGTCACAAGAGTTCACTTGTTTCAATAAATCATAACCTTATAACCAAGGGCTTAGATACAAAATGAGTGGCATAACATGAAATTGTTTACGTGAAGGATTGTTGGTTTCTCATCGAAACCCGCGGCAGCTGAAGCAAAGTTTGCTCCAATTAGAAGGTTCTTCCCCGATGCCTGTGGGCTAAGATATGCTGGAGGATAAGTCTTAAAGCCCATAGCTTCAGCTGCAAAAAGTTCATTTAAATTAGATAATCCGATCCCTGTGCGGGCATTTTAAAAGCATAGATGCTTTGTACTCACCAGTCATATCAGTGGCTAGTTTACCATTGCAAAACCTCCCAGTAGGCTGATGATTGACAAAGTCCCTCCCATATGGAGGGTAATTAGCCTTGAAAAAAGTATGGAGATTGTTATTGTTTCCCACGTCTACGGCAGAGTCCCCGAATGTTATTATTGCTGGTACAATCTGTGTTGATTCTTGACCATTTCCGAATCCTAACAACGCACATGATAACACCAAAAGCAGTACTTTTTTGGAATAGATAGTCATCTTCTGTGGCTGCATTGGTATAAGACAGTCTTTCAGCCGGGAATAGACCTTATAAAGAATACCAAAAAGTTAACAACCTAGTTCAAGCTGGCCATGAAGGAAGAAAAAAGATGCAAGTTGAGAACACACATTAAATGAATGTCTTCTCAAGTCAAATGACAAGTTAAAGCAGCACTGAAACCAACCCCCAACTTTCCGTAGAAATTATGTTGATTGTGCGTGTGTTTCGAGATATTTCTTGTTGCTCACACGTTGAAGAGATAAAACGATTGTAAATTTACGTTTATTAAATGGCCAAACGTACAGTGCGGTAGTTGGGTGTTTGCTTTATTGGTGTGCGAGTTATTGCGATGGTTGCAGAGCCAGCCTGCTTGGTTTTGGTCACATCGACGTCTATGGAAGGGATGATCTGATTACAATTTACAGCATATTTAAACAAAAGATCGATGCAAAATCAAGAAATATTGGGAACATCGAGTGTCATCTATAACGATCCCAATAATTTCCCACAAAAACTTGACATCATCATGCCTGGTGGGAAGACAAGGGAAACCAAAGAGTTCAGAATCTGTTACTAATTATACACATAACAACTAAGCCACACCAGTGATTTGACGAACTTGAAAGAAGAGATTAATAAGTCATTAGAGTATTAGTAATAGTTTATTTATCTTTATTTTTAAAATTAAATTTGAATAAACTTGTCATAATTTCATCTACATTAGTTTATTTATCTTCATAATTTTAAATAATTATAAACAGTTGTTATTCATGTTTGAAGATGTCATTTTCCTTCTTTAAATATTATTTTATTATTTTTTTTCTCTCTTCCCAACTCTCTCTTTTCTCTCTTTTTCTCCCTTTTCTTTTTTTTCTTCTCTCTTTATTATTTTATTATTATTTGATCAAAAAATACATAATTTAATATAAAAATTTTTCTTTATATTTAAATTAATCTTTAAAATATGTAATTTTATATATGAAGATAAAAAAAACATTATCAATTCTCTTAGTGACGTGGGAATTCAAAGGGGGATGTGCCGTTTCAATTGTTGTTCATAAGTAGTAAGTACTTGGAATTTCAGTCTCCAAGCATGGTGGGTGGAGGGATGGGCCAGTCATGTCCATGTATATTGGAGACTACTGTTCATCGTACTCCATTTTCTTTTACCAAAATTGGGAACAATGTCAGTTTCAGGTCACTTCTTCACGTTTTAGATGAAAAGCAGATTTCAATCCAAGTGGTGGCATATTTGAATCTAGATTTGAAACTCCTTAATTAATTCTTGAGGAAGCCTATCCATTTAATCAGAAATTTAATGATGGACATGACAGCAATGGTTATGAACTTCTCTGTTCTTATCCATTGGTTGGTAATGGGGTTGAACGCCATAAATTCAGTCCCCTGGCCCTGGGCCTCTCAGAAATAAATGATTAATGCACAATCGCCATGACCGTCACCAACGCCGTGCAGATTTTCTTGGAGAGAGATGTGTATATGCACGTGGGCGTCTATTACCCAGGTGAGATAATTTTAGATATAAGATGAAAAAAATATTATTTTTAATAATATTATTATTTTTAAATTAATAATATTTCTTAATCTAAACAACTTTTTAAGTTTATGAAAAATCATAATCAGCTAGTCCGAGAATATTTATAGAGAGTGAGTATTGATTTTACTTTTTTTTTTTATTTAATGATTAAAGAAGTAATTAAATATTTAAGGTGTTTCAAAAAAGGTTTGAAAAATAGAAAAAAAATTTACATGATCGGTGACGAATGCTCGGTAGGTGTAACATCACCATTGGCATTAGTTTATATCTTTCTAAGGGTTTGTTTGGCTTAAAAAAAAGGGGCTTATTTGAAAAAAATTTGCATTTTAAAATTCTCATTTTATCTCATTCTTAAATATTATTCAAATACAAATATTTTTAAAATAATCATTACAACTTTTTTAAACTAATCATTATAACTTTCCTAAACTTTTAAATAAAAAATAAAAAATAATTCAATTTTTTCAAATACTTAAATAAAAATTATAGTTAAAAAATATATTATAATAATATTTTAGATTTATAATATTTTTTATTCAACTTTTATCTATCATTTTTTAAAATTTCATAAAATATTTAAATTATTTTACTATTATTTACAAACTATTTTATTACTATTTATAAACTTTTTATATAGTCGCATCATACTCCCAAGTTTATCCTAAGAACTTGCAACATTTGAGTGCGTGAATTTATTCCCAATTTCCCACACTGACCGACCTTTTCTTTCCTATCTTTTATGACTTAGAAAAAACGAAATTTAAGAGACTATCTTTCACTTGCTACCTTTTCCAAAGTATAAAAATGAAACTTTTTACATTTTATAAGAGTTCTTTATCTTAAATTGTAATGCCTTATGCCACATTGACTTTCTGAAAAACTTGTGGGCAATAATACATTTTTAATTATTTTACAATCGATTAATGGTTACTTCATGAAAAAATAATTTTAGTTTCGCATAACTTAACTAATTTCCATTTTAAAGAGTTGTAAAAAGATTATAGTTTATTACTTTTTAATAATGATATATCCACGACTTTTTTTACAACTAATTAGGCTATAAATTAATGGATTATGGAATTATAATAATTCATTAAAATAAATTTCAATTTTAAAAAATTAGCATCCATTTTCTAAAGAGTTATAAAACAAAAGTAAGTTAGTATCTTTTATTAACATAAAGAGTACATTATTAAAATTATTAATGTAAATATGATTTTTAATAACTTAGTAAAAAGTAATAATACATGTAAATTGTTTTATAATATTTTATACAATCATGTTTTAAATTGAGGATAATTTTGTAAAACGAAATTAATTTGGTAAGTTATTTTATAAAAATAATTTTCTTTCAAAATATGATTATATAAAGAGTTGTAAAAAGAACTATACGTGTATCATTTTTCTTAATAAAAGTATGTCGTAGTTTGAATTATGTAAATATACAATTAATTCATAAAAAGTGCTATAATTACTAAAAACAAATACTATAAAAATAAATACATAAATTGAAATTATTTTATAGTATATTTTAAATCTATTTTATAATAAAAATAATTTAATAATATTACATATCTGATAAATTTAATTTAGTAAATAGAGCATTTCTATTAATTATTTTGATCGTAAAGTTTGCTTATGAGATGTCACCTCACCTTTCTTCTTGTCTGATCTATTAGTTTCCTTAGGCTCGAGGTGGTCCATGTGACCTTGATAAATAAATATCATAAAAATAAATACATAAATTGACATTACAACATATAATAAGTTAAATATAATTTATAATAGAAATAATTTTATTCGTGCTCATGCCATGTTCACCTTTCTTCTTGTCCGACCTATCGGTTTCCTTAGGTTCAAGGTGGTCCATCATTATTTATGGACATGTGACCTCAACAATGTTTGCACAGAGGTATTGTTCAGAGATCAGTAAAGAGAGACACGACATTCCTTTTCACTATCTGTAGTGATATCTGTTGAGGGAAAAATGAGCGTATTGGCATATTTTTGTGAAAACCTGTGTAAAATAGTGTTGTAACAAGTGTTGTTGCGGAAAGGCTTGAAAATTGGTCAAAGAAAGTGACTTCGCTCGACCCTCGCTCGACAGAGCGCTCGAGCGAACTTGGACAAATTGCATCACTCGACCTTTGCTCGACATACAGCTCGAGCGAACTCAGGCAGATTCAACTGCTCGACCTTCGCTTGACATACAGCTCGAGCCAATGTTCCAGATCACTTACAATGTAGGGTTTTGAACGCTTCATTTGATAGGAACTATAAATAGAACAGGTTAACTTCTGTTTTATGTGTGGAGAATCAAAGCAAAAACCCTAAGGGCCTCCAAGAGCTTCTTAGAGCAAACTCTCCCCCATTTGTTTGATTATTTCTTGGATAAACATTTCTCCACTACAACACATTCAAAATCAACTCTTATTTGAGACCATTGAAGTGGACATTTTTGTTGGCCGGAAGAGTCCGGAGCTGCCGTTGATGCAGAGATCGAGAGGTTCTCGTGGGAAGCTATAGGAAGGTCGGAGTTCCGACATTACATGCGTGTAGAGATCGAGTGGGTCACTCGTGGTGTTGCAAGTCAAGTTTAGCTACTACAAAGGTTTTGTGAGTGTCTCTAAATTGGTTGTAACAAACTAAAATTTCTATAGTGGATTTGAGGTGGTGCCTTACACCCGGAGTGGTTTTAGATTTTGAAGATTTTCTTTAAATGAGTTTCCACTCGGTGATCAAAATCATGTGTTGATTATTTGTGTTATTTGATTTATTTATTAAATGCTTGTTTGTATAATTTTCAAAAGGTCATAAAAATTGGATTACACCTATTCACCCCCTCTAGGTGTAGTGTTGGGTAGAACCACTACTTTTTCAATTGGTATTAGAGCGGGTTCACTCCGCTAGGATTTAGTTCCTGAGTGTGATCCTGCTGTAGTGGTTTAAATGGATAGGTCTCAATCACTCACATCTCCATCATTTTTTGATGGAAGCAACTATGCGTATTGGAAAGTTCGAATGAGAGCTTTCCTTAAGTCTGTGGATGAACGAGTGTGGGCTTCTGTAACAAAGGAATGGAAAGAACCGGTTGTAGTCATTGAAGGAGTCCAAACCCCCAAGAGTGTGGAAAATTACTCTAGGAATGAAGTCAATGAGTGTAGTTGGAATAGCAAAGGCTTGAATGCAATGTTCATGGCCGTGTCCTAGGAGGAGTTCAAGAGAATCTCCATGTGTGAAAATTGCAAAGAGGCATGGGACATTCTTGAGGTTACCCATGAAGGTACCAATGCTGTAAAGAATTTTAAACTTCAAATGCTGACCACCAACTTTGAAGAACTTAGGATGAAGGATGATGAAACTTTTGATGGCTTTTATAGCAAACTTAATGATATTGTCAATTCTTATTTTAATTTAGGGGATAGAATTCCTGAGGACAATTGTGAGAAATGTCCTTAGATCTCTTCCTGAGAGGTTTCGTCCCAAAGTCACTGCAATAGAAGAAAGCAAAGACTTGGACAACATGAGAATTGAAGAGTTGGTGGGTTCCTTACAAACCTATGAACATACTCTTCCTATGGATAAGAAAAACAAGTCCATAGCCCTCAATGCTATTAGAGAGAAGTCTGGTGAATCTTCTGACGAACTTGCCATGAGTGACAAGGAGATAGCATTTTATACTAAAAAATTCAGGAAGATATTTGCCAGAAAAACCCAAGACAGGAGAAGAGAAGGTTCAAGGGTTTCAATGGAAGTTCTAGTTCAGAAAACCGAGAAGGGAGGTATAAGTGAGAAACTAGAGCTGTCAATGACAATATTCAGTGCCATGAATGTCATGGTTTTGGTTACATTCGACTTGAGTGTGTGAATTACAAAAAGGCCAAAGAGAAAGCTAATGCTGCTTCCTTGACTGATAGTGAGTCTGAGTCAAGTGACTCATAAGAGAGTTCTCCCAGGAAGAAAAATCTCAACTATATGGCTTTCACTTCCTCTGTTTTAGGGAAAAGTCATAGCAGTGAATCTGTGGTTGAAATTGAGAGTGTTTCTGAAAATGAATCTGGGGATGAAGATGATTTGCAGGAAATCTATGAAAAGTTGTATAAGGAATGTGTGAAATTAAGAAAACTCAATAAAGCACATATTGAGGAAATAAATTTATGCAAAAGAGAAAATGAAGGACTTCAAGGCAAATTAAGAGAAGCCATTGGTCTAACAGATGAGTTACAAAAGAGGAATGTGACTTTGGAGGATAAAGTGACAACTCATGAAAATGAGCTAATTTTGCAGAAATTCTCCATTGGGACAAACCAGCTTGACAAACTCCTAAGTTTAGGAAAGTCCTCTAGTGATAAGAGTGGTTTAGGCTATTTTGAAGAGAATCCTGATGCTCCTTCAAACTCAAAAGCCTTTTGTAAAAATGTGAGAACCACAGTGTTTGTTCCTGAAATGACTGAGAAAAGGAAGGCTCATCCATCTGAAAAGGGTAAGAAGCCTATGCAAGTGCAAAAGTCTGTTTCTCCTCCCAAAAGACAAGGTGCTTACAACATGAACCCCATATGTCATCACTGTGGGAAGTTAGGCCATATTAGACCAAACTGTTTTAAATTAATGAGTCACTTTGTGCATGCTCCTGCATTCGTTAACAGTAGAACTGCTTATCCTTCTGGAAGGGGTAAGAATTACATGAATGATCCCAAGAATGTCTCAACCTTCTTGAGACGAAGAGTTCACAAAGCAAGCCCCGTGTGTCATCATTGTGGTAAGATTGGTCACATTCGACCAAACTGTTTTGAGCTTAGGAGGCATACCAAGAGAATTGAAAAGCCATTCTCAAGAAAATGGATACCAAGGTGGATCATCCAAAAGGGAAAGACGCAAGCCACACATGGTTTTGGTGCGGTAGACTGACAGGTATGCATTACATACATAACATGCATTACATGTTGTTCATACACTTTCATTTTTTTTTTGTTGATGTTTGGGTTGTATTTGTTAGTTGTTTAGTTTCATTGTCATTGATTGCTGCCCCTACATGCACTCCATGATTGCGCTATATAATAGTGGGGTTGTTAATTCGAAAATCTAGATGCATGTATCTTTTAAGATTTGTATCATATACCTATGTTTTACAAAGGTTTGGAACATGAGTATCTCATGTAATCTGTGACTGGCATCACACACTTCACTCCAAATTCAGTCAATTGACATTTCACCACTTGTGAGTTTATTGGGGAGGCAATCAAAAGTGGTAGGAAGCTCTATCTTCATACAGAATTGACCACGAGCTAGATGACCTCATTATAGTTCGTTTGTGCAAAAATATGTATCTCAAAAGGAAAAGAAAAAGTGAACTTGTAATAAATATATATATAAAAAAAAGGGTGAAAAATAGAATAAGTTTTCTGTTTTCTTGAACATACTGAAATAAGTATTTAAACAAAAAGATTCAGGTCCTAGCAGCATTGGGTTTGACTTTCTATATCTTGAATGAGCTTCTCAAGCGCTTATGGTTTCATGTTCAGCCCAACCCCGCTCACGCCTTATGGTTGAAATTTCTTGATTGAGCAAGGACCGCTTTAAACACGCACATCTATATTACTTGTGATACTTTGTTTTTAACTGCATGTTTTATGAGAATATGATGCTCATCTACATTTGACATGTACTCTTGGTGTGAAAATTGACATTCCCAGTATTTGTCCAAGTCATGTGAGTGTTGTGTGCTTCAAAACTGGGCAAAATGTGATTTTCTGGTGGTCTCGCTCGACCCTCGCTCGACTCTGCTCAAGCGAAAACCGCTCGATAGCCGCTCGAGGGTTTTAAGTTCGCTCGAGCGAACGCCTGTTATAAAACTCGAGCACCGCTCGAGCCGCTCGAGATGACTGTTCTGTTTCGTGCTTTTTCCCCCTCCCGTGCGATTATCTTCCTTCTTTTCTCAAATTTCTTCATTTAATCGAGTGTTTTCCTTCTGAAATCATCTCCAAATCAAGGTAAATCCCTTTCTCTTTTGTATTTTCATGATTTGGTGCTTGTATTTTGGTTGTTTTTCATGTGTTGTGCATAGGGGTTTCGGATTCGGTTTTGAGATTTTTTTCGATTGTTTTCCATTTTTTTTGGTTTATTGAGGCTATTGTGGAGCCATTGTTGGGTTTTTGAGTGTATTTAGGCGGTTTTTGGAACTCCCATGGGCTTATGCCTGAGTTTCCCACTTGGATGCACTCCAAGTGTTCGATAAAATGCCTAAATGAAGTTTGGATTCTCTTTTTCATCATGCATTGGCATAGCATTGTCCCCATATCTATTTCATGTCTATCTTAAGTTTGGGACATCGTTTAACTAAGCTTGCATTGGGTTTGAAGATATTTTAATTTAGAAGTGGCATTGGGTTGCAAATGGTTGGCATTAGCATGCATGTTGGTCATTCACATGAGTTGGCATTGGCATGCATATGAGACACTTTGGACTAGACATTTATCATTGTTTTGAAAAATGAAGAGTGGCATAGGGCATGCACCAAGTCCTACATTATCGGTTGGCATTGTTGTGTCAGCATGCATGCATTCATCACGTCTTTGCATTGCCTTAGCCTTGTCTAACGTCTTTGACTATGTCTACAGCCGAAACCATGTCTCGACGTGTTCGTCCTCGCCAAAACCCCCCTGCACCCGCTCAAGCTCACTTCCATAGTGCCAGAGCCCAGAAGTTGTATTCTCAGAACTTCTCGCATCATACTCCCATAGTCGAGCGTGAAGTGGCCTTAGGTGAGCTTACCGAGACTATCATTCCCCGCATTTTTGAGTCTTGTCAGTGGCAGGCATTGACCACTGGTCATCCCACTCCTTCTATGGAGTTGATTAGGGAGTTTTACTCCAATATTCATGACGTGTCTGTTGATGACTCGTTTGAAGTCAGTCTCCGGAACGTTGTTTTCCGAGTAACTCCGGGCATGATAGCGACTCTGCTAAATGCCCCTCGTGTGTCCTATCTCGAGTTTCCCTACTCATGGACATCTCCTCTCAGTCCACAAGTCATTGCTAGTTGTCTTTGTGGTCGGCCTAGTAGTTGGGAAGGGACAGCCCCTATTTCAACTGCTCGTTTTACCCCTGATCACCTCATTCTCAGTAGGATTGTTCTTACGAACTTAGATCCTACTGGTCATAATAGTGATGTGGATCTTGACCGTGTCCTTCTGCTATATGCCTTGATCAATGGTGCCTCTATTGATCTAGGAAGTCTTTTGTGTCGGGTTATTATTGAGGCGTATCGGTCCTCCAAAACACGGACTGGTTTGCCCTTACCGTGTTTAATCACCCGACTAGCTCTCTCCCAATCTATTGCTTTACATCCTCAGGAGCCTAGAATTGCACTTAAGGCTCCTATTGGTCATAGGACGGTCCAGCTGAGTCGTGCTCACACAACTCTACACCCTCTCCGTGTTGAGCACCCTCCCGCTCCCTCCTCTCAGCATTTGAGCTCCTGACCATTTAGTTCTCAGCCGTCTACCTCGGCCCCATCCAGCTCTCAGCCATCTTTCTCAGCCCCTGGTTCGTCGGAGCCCAGTCTTCAGCAGGTACTTGAGTATCTAGCTCGCCTTGACGCCCGGCTCGACAGCCTTAATGTGAAAGTTGATAACTTGCAACAACTTGTGACTCAACGCTTCAACGACATCGAGAGGCAGCTCAATAAGGATGATAAGGATGCCGATGGTGATGATTGAGACCCTTGGCCTCTTGTGACAAAAAGGGGGAGATATAGTTGAGGGGGAGTAGTACAGTAGTATTAACTCAGGGGGAGTGTTACTTGTACTAACACATTTTTTTGGGGGAACAGCAGCTTTTGGTTATGTCTGTTGAATTATATCTCTTGTTAGCTGCTGTTGTTTGACTAATGTTTCTTGAACTCAATCTCTGATTTGTTGCCTAATGAAATATTTCTTTTCTAAAACCTGTACTTGACATGACTATTCATGAACTATGATTTAAGAATTGCAAACACGTTTTTGTGCATATGTGAATGGGTATGTTTAACCGTTTGCTAAGCGTGTGCATAAATATTTCAACATGTTCAAGAATATGGATTTAGTTGGGTGTGCTAGGATTAAGTCATATGTATAGGATAGAGGTTTTGTCACAAAAATGCCAAAGTGGGAGATTGTTGAGGGAAAAATGAGCGTATTGGCATATTCTTGTGAAAACCTGTGTAAAATAGTGTTGTAACAAGTGTTGTTGCGGAAAGGCTTGAAGATTGGTCAAAGAAAGTGACTTCGCTCGACCCTCGCTCGACAGAGCGCTCGACGAACTTGGGCGGATTGCATCGCTCGGCCTTCGCTCGACATACAGCTCGAGCGAACTCAGGCAGATTCAACCACTCGACCTTCGCTTGACACTTCGCTCGAGCCAATATTCCAGATCACTTACAATGTAGAGTTTTGAACGCCTCATTTGATGGGAACTATAAATAGAACAGGTTAACTTCTGTTCTATGTGTGGAGAATCAAAACAAAAACCCTAAGGGCCTCCAAGATCTTCTTAGAGCAAACTCTCCCCCATTTGTTTGATTATCTCTTGGATAAACATTTCTCCACCACAACACATTCAAAATCAACTCTTATTTGAGTCCATTGAAGTGGACATTTTTGTTGGCCGGAAGAGTCTAGAGCTGCCGTTGATGCAGAGATCGAGAGGTTCTCGTGGGAAGCTATAGGAAAGTCGGAGTTCCGACACTACATGCGTGTAGAGATCGAGTGGGTCACTCGTGGTGTTGCAAGCCAAGTTTAGCTACTACAAAGGTTTTGTGAGTGTCTCTAAATTGGTTGTAACAAACTAAAATTTCTATAGTGGATTTGAGGTGATGTCTTACATCCGGAGTGGTTTTAGATTTTGAAGATGTTTTTCAAATGAGTTTCCACTCCGTGATCAAAATAATGTGTTGATTATTTGTATTATTTGATTCATTTATTAACTGCTTATTTGTCTAATTTTCAAAAGGTCATAAAAATTGGATTATACCTATTCACCCCCCTTCTAGGTGTAGTGTTGGGTAGAACCACTGTTTTTTCAATATCATTAGTATATAATCTGGTTGAATTTATTTTTGCAGTGATATCATTAGTACAGGATTAGGTAGTTATTCTGATTAGATTTATATCGTAAAAATAAAAAGCTATGTGTATGATGACTGTTGAATCTATGGTGATAAACAGTCATCAAAGTAAAAAGAAAGCATGTGATGAAAATTGATTAATCGTGCTAATAGATACATGATATTTACTTATTCTTAAGATTCCTCATTTATATTGATTTGATGTATTATTCTATGCGTATTGGAGAATTGGTCGTTTGATTCAAATTTGTACCAATCCACAGACTTCTTGTTGTTTATATGTCCACTAGACAACCATAGAAATTCATGGTAACACACACCCATTACCAATTAAAACAGAGACTCAAACATAAGACAAGGAGATTTCTTTTCAAATAGACAAACTCTCGACCATAGGGTTATTTCATATCTACCTAGCAAGAGCAGCAATGTCTGATTCAAGGTCAACAGGGATTTCTTCTAGTGAAAGTCCTAAAGTCCTGCCCTCGGTGTTAAACCTCTGACTTCTTCCATGAGCCATCACAAGATCCAAACATTCCTTTAGTTCTATCAATACCTGACTCATGTCTGGTCTTTGGATTGCAGTTGGCAATGTGCAGGACATGGCTATCTCTGCAGCTTTCCAGGCAGAATTAGTGTTAAATTCTCCTTCTAACCTTGGGTCAACAATGTTTTGAATATCCCCCCTTTCTATCATAGTAATAACCCAATCAAGTATGTGAGTATCTTCCATAGAGCCTCTTATTATTGCAGGGCGACCAGAGATCAGCACAAACAAAATTATCCCAAAGCTATAGACGTCACTTTTTTTATCAGCGTTTCCTGTTGCATGAGATCTGTACATGAAAACAAGTGACTGTATAAATCCAAGAAGCTCATAGCTTGAATTAATGCTGCTAGTTGTTAGTTCCGCTATACATCCTTGCCGCCTTTAGTAAGATTATGGTGATTGCATAAACTTTTAAGTAATAGCTATTTGCATCCTAGTGTTTTGTGCAGCTATCATGGTGAAGAAAGTGAGCTGTTCATCCAAATTCTAATAGGGTGTATTTGGGAAAATATTGGTATTTCAAAATTTTGCATATTGATTTAAGTTGTAAATCGTATAGATTTTAGACGTGGTTGAGAACTTGGAAGTCAATGTTACAAACCTAAAGAGCAGAGTGTTTAGCAGTGAAAAATTTTAAGATAACAAGCTTGGTGTGTTGCATGTACCTTTAGAACAACTGTAAATAATACATATTACATTCTAAGTAATAAAAGAAGCAATTTGAATCAGTAGCTCCAAACCCTTACCGAGGATCGAGGTATCCAATTGTGCCAGCTGGGCGAGTTGACACATGAGAGTCACTGTCAGTTGAGAAGGCTCTAGAAAGCCCAAAATCAGCTATCTTGGCTTGCATGTGATCAGTCAATAAAATGTTGGAAGGTTTCAAATCTCTGTGGATTATAGATGGCTTGCAACCATTATGTAGATACTCCAGTCCTGCAACTCCGCCAATAAACCATTGTTAACTTATTCAAGCAAAAACAACAAACTGTAATGCAAAGATATTGAAGATTAATAATCATGTAGTCGAGAAAAAAAAAATTCATGTAGTCGATTTGTTTGCAAACCATGTGCTGCATCCACTGCAATGTGAAGTCTCTCATTCCAACTTAAGATGTTTGCATTTGTCCCTGCAACCAAAATATATGTTGGGCTTTTATTGAAAACGGTCATGCTTTTGGAATAATCGTGCAAGAATAATAATTTTTGTGGTTTTTATCAATCGTATACATTCTAATCCTATTTGTATCAAACGACAATAAAAGCCATTGTAAAGTTTGGTCAAACTTAGGCTGGCAAGTAGGTACCTCATCCTTACCCCTTTGGTTTGATTTAATTGGTCTGGTGTCTTGGCTGTGTATCCCAGAAAAATCAGCGAGTTTGCTGATTTGTTTAGGAATTTCATCATCATCATCATCATCCTCTCTCTCTCTCTCTCTCTCTCTCTCTCTCTCTCTCTCTCTCTCTCTCTCTCTCTCTCTCTCTCCACATTATGTTATGATCGTCTCATAGGTTCTACACAAAGCACAAGACCTAATTGACATTTTGTGGTTGGTGGTCACTTGTTTGATTATGGGAGTGGGCAATATGGGAATGACTACTAGAAATGATTTCTTGAGCATTCATATGGAAGCCTTGAATACAAAATTGTAAATACCTGATAAATGCTGGAGCAGATTGCCATTAGCCATGTACTCATATATGAGTGCTTTGTTTCCACCCTCATCACAGTATCCAACAAGAGAAACCAAGTTTTGATGATGAACTATTGTTAGGAGTTGTGCCTACAGTTTGAAATGGCACTCCATTCTTAGTTGGATGAAATCCTAGTTTTTGTAACTTTCAAGTAATTGAAGAGATTGGATGCAGTATTAAATTTGACCTCTGCTTGAAATTCCTTGTACCCTTGGTTGGATGAAGGACAGAGAAATTTAACTGCAACTTTAGTGTCTTCTTCCAGCGTGCCAAGGTATACATTTCCAAACCCACCTCCTCCAATGATTGTTTTGAAGTCATTGGTTATACTCACAACTTCAGAATAGCTATATTGCCGACTCTTCATTTTGATGTTGGATTTGGCAACCATACCTACAGCAAAGTGACAATAAGAACTGAAACATGCACAAATCTACCTAAAATATACGAGATTTGCATGGGATTACTCAAACCTATTTCATCTCACACCATATCATTACACCTCACTCCCTTCTGTTTTTAGGATCAAATCATATGCAATGACCTGTTATCAATCTCCAGATTGGTTTGTCCGTTATAGTTTGTCACAGAATAGTTTTGAACGCCCCTAACTATGCAAGTCTCATATTCGGTGAGTGAATTATGATAGGGTTGCAGGAATGCCAATTCCCACATTGGTTCTTTACTATGTGAAACTTGGCTTGTATAAATGATTCTAAGGAGCTCTAATTGTAACCTTGACTAGCCTTTACGGAGCACAAGTACACTTGTGATTAACACTTTCCTTTGGTTGTTATAATGGGGGTTTGACTTCACCTAGTAACATTGTGTAGTGTTGGAGCATCGTAGTGCAAACTGGACTAATTGGAAATTTAAGGAGATTGTAACTCCTGGAATGATTAAGTCCAACATTGGGTAAATAAAGTTTTGATAGAATTGTATGGGTCAAATCTGACATTTGTTCTTTATTATGTGGAACAGAATTTTCTATATGATTTCAATGGGTCTCAGTTATAATATTTCTTGTGCTGAAAGTTGGATTACATGCTTGCCTAATTTTTCAAGATATGTTGCCTATCTGTTTAAGGTCAACATGGGCTTAAGATGGCATGTAGTCTCTTTTTGAATGCATGAGTTGAAGATTTTCAAAATAGGTGCTTTTACAAAACAACAAGAGAGTGAGATGACAAGGTTTGGGAGAGCAGGCCATAATTAGATTCTCAATCTGTAGAACTTAATGGACACAATGATTATTAATCTCGATCCTGACAAGGATCTGTTTCATTGAAGCCATAAAACCATTTATGGCCTTGCTAAGAACTTGATGGATATAATTCAGTTTTTTTAATCAGTTGTATAATTTCCTTTCATGATCGTGTGCTTGGTCACAATGACCTCTGGTGAGAAACCAATTAGCGTTTGCTTTATTTAATTCAATTTCTATTATTTGTTTCTAGACTCTAGAGGCTTCAGTGTATCACAGGAAAAATAATCGAGAACTACATCTCTGGTAAACAAGGTCACCTCTATGTACACGCTTTCAAGATGGTCTTTTTCTTGATCTTGGGTTGAGAAGCTATAAAACCGGAACCGTTAGGTTCCCTTTTTTTATTGTATTTTATTTATTGCATTGCAACGTTTGTTTTGGGGCGTTTGATGAGATCTCCCACCCCCTTCTTTAATGTTTTTATTTTCAGTTAATGCCGCAGAAAATAACTCACCTCTATGAATTGTAATGACAATCACAGAAGTAGAAAATTAAAAACAAAAACTCAAAAAGGACTACCTCCTTGTCTTTTCCTTCTATATATAGCGAGAGCACTAAAGATGAGCAGAAGGACCAAGACTGTTGCTATAGATGATGCAACAATTGGAATAACAGAGTCCTTTTTCTTCCTCCTCTTGCATGAAGCTGGCGGACAAAGGTCTGGGTTTTCATCGAGCCTTGTACAATGAGAATCAAGGTAAGAGTCAGGGTAAGTAAGTTATTAACTATGGATGATGCTGCCATCATCCAGTAAGAACTTTTTTTCATTAGTAAATGCAATCAGATTTATATAGCAATGAACAAAGAAAGTTTGCTTTCTGTAGTATTCGCCATGTGCAGCTAGCAGTTGTAAAGGGGAAAGAACAAGAAAACGAAACAAATTGATAAAGCTAAATTAGAACAAGTAACTCAACAAATAAAATATTATAAGTAGGAAGATATGCTAACCTCAGCATCAATTTCCCAACCCTGGACTTCTCCAGAAGCGCGTCAGGAACTATACCTGTGAGATTATTTCCTCTTAAATCACTGCAAAGATAGTGTTCAATAAATCACCGCAATTTTCTTCCCAGAAAGTCATGTTGGAAATATCTAGATCAAATTTCAGCAACTTACAGAGTGCTTAAATTCTGCAATTGTGCCAAAAGTTCAGGTAGTGGACCAGTTAAGTCATTATATGACAAATCCCTGAAACAGAGGGGTGGCAACATTTTGGATGAATTGTTGTATCCATAAATGATAAGCTAAACTTTAGTTTTCTGTTCTTGACATTTTCATACAGTTGCATGGTTTGTATATAAGTATGAACTTCACAAATAAATGTTCCTCGCTATCAAATCCCACAAATACTCGCTCCAAGCATTAACACCTTCAGCAATTTAGGGATTCATCTACCAATTGGTAATCTCATGCAGGCTGGTGGTTTTATTGAGCCTGCTGGTGTATAGCTTGCTAGTCTGTAGTAGCTGAATCCTAAATATCAATCATAATTCAAACTAAGACTCACAAGGACTGCATCGCTTGGAGACTGGAGAATGAAGCTGATATCTCTCCGGTCAAATTGCTCGAGCTCAAGTTCCTGCATGTAATTTTGAGAAAAAGGAAGAGTTATTGCCATTTTTTGAAAACTAAGTTTCAAAACTTGCAAAATTATTCTCACGCAATCAGTTGGCCCCTATTTACGCGATAAGTTCAGTTGAATATAGGGAAGCGTTACAGACTTATTTCTTTTTTCTTCCATTGCATATAAAAGGAGTTTTCCACTGAGCCATTTCCTAGCTGGACACATCATATTATCATATCAGCTAATATGAAAGTTGATGCCCACAGAGTGGAGGATTTTCTTCCCCTTTGGGTGAAAATTGCTTGAAATCACATAGCATGCCTCAGAAAGTTTTGATGTTTCGGAAACACGCTTACAGTGAGATGATCCTTGGCGGGTTGTCGTTACTGCAGTTCAATCCATCCCATGAGTATTCACTTGGTGCACATGGATCGCCTTGCCAGTTTCTAGTCATTCTGTACAGTTTTTTGATTTCCATGATGGCTTCAACTAATGTTTAACGTCAAACAGGAATTAGAAGAAGAGAATTCAAAAGGAAAGACGGAAGGGAGAAACTTGAAATATAAATGCAGCATGAAAGGCTCGTCTAATTGGCAGAGAAGCAACGAAGAGAAAAAAAACATACCATCATCTGCGGCAGTTGGTTGATTTGGTTGCTCTATTAACGCAAAAGTCTCGAAGGCGTTGAGGATTGGAGGGAACTGAGTTCCCTCGGCCGCATTTATTGAAAAGTTAAGCCCCATTCCTCTAACTGGCAGAGAAGTTCGGGCTATGGTTTGTGGGTTCAGATAATCAAGTTTAACAGATTCTGTCAGGTTTGTCTCCCCGTTCAAGTTGATAGTGAATTCCCTCTTCTGACCTGGTTCAAGCTTCTCAATCTCGGAAAAATGAAAGTAAACAGAACATTTGGAATTTGAGCACTGTTCCCTTGTTTCATCAGCTGGGGAGTAGCTCAAGGGAATGCTCGCGTTCCGTGTTTTGGCAGCGGTCATCAACACTACATCTGGTATTTTATAGGCATTATCACTGCTCTGGGTGTAAGTGCTCTCATTAGTTGCAATTTGAATCCAATCTTTCGATGAAAAATGCCACCAGAAGCGATCATAAACATCTTCAGGATACCTAATTGGGTTGGAAGAATTTAGTTTCAGATTTGGTCAGAAGAACCGAGCAAGCGAGGAAAAAGAAATTCCTGATTAATGCTGATTTGTTTGTGAATTTTATCATTCTCAATCACTGAATATTTTGCATTTCAAGTCGTCTCAACGGTCAATCATTTAAAATGTACCTGAAGACAAAAAGAACAACATTTTCCAACTGATCAGGATACTAAGACTGACTTACCTCATCATTGGTCCACTTCCGCCGACATCATATCGCCTAATGCTTGCAAGTGCCTCCCCGCTCTCGGTTCGATAAATGGAATTCTCCAAACGCCGTAGGTCCAAAGCAGAAATGAAGGGTACCCCATGGCCAATGTTCACAAGACATACATCTATGAAATCCGTCGTGGGAACATGAATAATCCCACGAGTCAAAGGCAGGTCAGTTTTCACCGTTATCCATTTATTAACACCAAGATGTAGGTCAAATGTTGGGTACTGATTTTTTCCATCATAATTCCCGTATAAGAATCTAGCTCTGATTAGGTACGGGTTGTTTTTGGCTTGATCCGGTCTCAGGGTGTAACAATTCCTCTTTCCTTGAGGGAAACTTCTCAAGGTTTTTAGTAGCTGTCCAGAATATCCAGACACAGTACTCTCAGTTATTCCGGTATCTATAAATTCTTTATCTGAGACATAAGTAATGCCATTTTCAATTGAATCTTCAGTGCTGCCACAGTCAATGCTGATGAAGCCTTGAACATTGTCAAAAAATGTAAGCAGGGAGAATTAGATGTATATATGAGCCATGAATATGACAATCAGACTGGCGCAAGAAATCTAGGAGAGACAACTCTCTCTCTCTCTCACTCTCTCAAACTGATACGAATAAAAAAAAAAAAGAGCAGCAACCCGTCTAGATTACAAATGTGATATTAGAACCCAAAAAATAACAATCCCCATGTCTCGCTTCCATTGCAACAAGTTCTTAGCAAGTTATCATGCAAAAATAAATAAATAAATAATAAATAAGAAAGAAAGAAGTACTAGGTTCACAAAGCTGTCAAGATTAATAATCTATGTACTTCTAGTACCTGGGATTTCAGCAAGTTTTCTTCCAGCATGCTGATTGACTTTTGCATGATCTAGTTTTGAGTTGCCCAGAATGGCAATCGTTAGAACCAAGAAAAGCCACAATTTCAAAATCAAAACCGAGTCCGTTGCACCGTCCATTTCTTACCAAGGAGCATCAGGGTTTCCCCATGAATTTCTCTGCCTCTTCCCTTCACTACTCATGTACGAATTAAACAAGCTTCCGTTATTTCCGTGGCAAAAAACCTGGTTCAAATGAAGGTTACTTAGCGTAATTAAGAATGAGCTAGCTGGAGGTTGACGTACGGATATTGATACCAAACCTTGACTTTGGGTTGTTTTCATATTAGAAAAATAAAATAAAAGACTCCCCATAGTTTGACTTACTGAATAATAATAATAATAATAAAAGATTTCGTGATACTTTTAATATTACTGGCTTAATGACACCTCCCAAAAGAAAAACGATGTGATACGCGCCACATCAGTATTGGATTACATAATATTATCCATTCATTCAACATGATGCATCAAGTAAAGTTTTAACAGGATGTAAGCCAAACTTGGATATAATTGTAAACGAAAAAACAATCGTAGATTTATATATTTATGATTTTTAAAAGGGTAAAACTTAATTACTTTGTAGATAAGGGATAAAGAAAATTACGTACAATCGTAAAGTGTCGATGCTTGTCAAATTGAAGTTTATAGGGCTAAACTAGGCGAAATTGGCTTACAAAGTTACATCCTATTAAAAGAAAAATTTTAAGAAGACAAAATTGTAAGAGCACGTTATTTATAGAAAAAGAAAATATTTTTAATTGTACTTGCAAAAAATTTACAAAAAATTTAATTCTTTTTGTGTCAACTACTGATAGTCTGATATGCTGAAAATTATAATTCAAAATTTAAAATTGAGATTAAAAAATTTGATAAAATAAGTCTTATAGGTAAAAATGTAAATAAAAATTGTTAGTACACGAAGAACTACTTACTCTTATAAAAATACCCTTGATTTAAAACAGAGTCGACCTAAAGCTATTATAAAAGAATTGTATCTATATTATTCCTCAAGTTATTATCAATATGAATTATGTTTCCTATATATTTTATTGAGAGAGATGGCGTTTGTATCGTTTTCGAGGGCGGGCTCTATCAGAGAGTAGAGATCAATCTGTAGCAATCGTCTGATCCATACAATCTGATATCGTAGTCGATGATTCAAACAACGTACCTATATATTAGGCTATTTACTTGACTACTTCAACGAATTATGTCTTTGGTGTAAAGTTCACTCTCAAGAAATTTTGGTGAAGATCAAGCTATGTATGAATACGTGTTTCTAATTTCTTCGCATGCATTAAATTAACTTGAAGATCACCGACGGTGTGGCCAATTCAACGCGCTGATGAATCTGTATTGACGTGTTAATTGCTATATATCGTTTTCATTAGGTCTACAGTCCATAAATATCGTTGAAACTTTCGACCTGCATGAAATATCCTCTAAACTTCCACAACGTTAATCCTAAAGTTTGGGTAATTTCCAGCTTGTTGACTGTCTGATTTAATTTTATTAGTTCTTCTGCCGTACATACCGCTATGATCATATATATAATTGCACTCATTATGAGACAAAATGTTTTACGGACATGATGAGATACGGACACGATTTGACTTTTTCAATTCGTATATTTGATAAATCTTTACTTTTGGCCTGATCTATTTGTTTTTTTTTTTTTCCTTTCTAAATGTGGCAAATATTAATGTGACCATTAATTATGAACCCTTTTCTTGTTATATTGGTCAGGATTAATGGATTAATTTAAAATCCATTTCGCGATTATTTTTGTTTCCACTCCTTAACATTTTTCCACTGTCCTTTTTGTATCATCAGTTTTCTTAATTAATATTATAGCTGTGAGAATTTGGTTAAAATTAAGTGACTAAGTTGATAAATTTGGATAGAATTAAGTGACTAAGATGATAGGTCACTAGTACTTTATGATAGATCATCTTATTTTGAGTTTTATATATATTTTAGATGAATGTAAAAGACTTTGAGTTTATTTAAGTTATTTTGATTTTATCTAAAGGTTGTTAAAAAATATTTTAGATAAGTCAAAAGTGTAGAAGTTGAGTTCCACAATATGAATTTTATCCAGAGAAGAACTTGAATGTGAAACTGTCAATGCTAAGAAGATAAGTATTAGGCACTAGTAAACTGTTAGTAGAATCTGTCAGCCAAGTTTCACTGTGACTTTGAAACTACTTTTAGAAATATATTTAAACTATCATACTGATTAGGAACAGCAAATATTCAGTTCTAGATAATTTTTAGAGCACTTTCTAGTACTTATTTTGGTGAGAAGATTCAATTGAGAATTTTTATATTGTTTATATCAAAAAGTGTGATCGTGCTCCATGTTGGAGATAGAGTGATCGTGATTTAGCTACTGAAATTTCAGAAGAAAAGTCAATATTTAAAAATTGTCAAAAGTTCTAGCTACTACAGCAGTACAGAAAAAAAGGTCTTGTCATGTAAAGAGTGTCAATTGACAAATGTTTTGAAACTTGCTTGTAACTAATTTTCAAATGATAAAATTGACTTTTCTGAATTTGATTGCTCCGAATGATTTTACCTTTAAAAAATTCTTTAAATAGTTTCTTTTTGTTACCAAGATTGGTGTAGGGGGTGTCAAATCATGTTAACGGGTCGTGTTCGTGTCGTGTCAAAGCATGTATATTATACCATATAGGTAAACCCTAATCCAACCCATTAAGCTTATTGTGTCACAATCTCAAACCCTAACACGATCCATTAACATAACGTGTCATGTCGTGTCAACCCGTTTTGACCCATTAGTGAATATTACTAAATAGGTTGACACAGCACAATACCACTTGTTTCAAATTATTTATGTAAATGGATTAAATAGGCCTGAAATTAACCTGTTTGACTTGATTAAATTTAATATAATTTTTTATAATGTTAAAATTACAATATCTATAAAAATTATAAAACTAACTACAAGTTTAAAATTAAAATCTAAACAACAAAAATATCGAAATTAAAATTCTAACAATTTTACTTTTGGGTAGAAGGGTATAATTGTAATTTTAACTTTCTTAACCAGTCATAACGGGTTGACCCGTTATCAACCCATTAAGAAATCGTGTCTTAACGGGTCAACCTGTTTTGACCCGAATCCATTAAGACTAAACTCTAACCCGCTATTATCGTGTCGTGTTCGTGTTGGGTTAACGGGTTGTGTAACAAATTGCCACCCCTAAATTAGTATTATGCAATTAATTTATTTTATATTATTGTTTGGTTATTAAATAATTACATGATTGAGAACTAACTAATTTGTTGAGTGAATTGATAAATCTTTATATTACTATACATGGATATCTGGATTATTTGAAATATAAAAATATATGAATTTTGTTACATATAATCACTCTTATATATTTTACGACATAAAATATTTGAAAACGTGTACAAGAAATAGCCACAACTTATAATTTACAAGGCAAGGTGAGTAAACAATAATAAGAAAAAAAGGTATTAATTGTAAGTGTAGTACTGTACTGCATCTTTTTACATGGTAATGTTATATATAGTTTTAAAATATATAAGTTTTATGTATTTATTTTGAAAAAAAAAATTTGATTCATTTTTAAAAAATTAAATTTTTCATATATATTTTAAATTTCTATTTTTTTCTAAAAAAAATATTTTTTATCTTCATCAAATTAAGGCAATTTGCAAAGGATAATGCCATTTTGCCGCTCGGGCAGTACCGCTCAAGTGTACCGTTCGGAAAAAAAATAATATTTTTTTTTCTTATTTAATGATTAAGAAATAAATTTTAAGTATATTGATGTATTTTTTTATTTAATAATTAAGAAAATGATTAAAAAATTATGAAAAGAAAATTAAAATAAAAAATGAAAAAAGTTTTGCACTGCCTAACGGTAAGGTTGAGGCGGCAGAGTAGCCCCGCCCATTTGCAAATGCATGTGAAGTCCAAGTTGCATGCAGACGACTGCTACTACTTGCAGAAGTGGATGCATACGTACGCCAATGATCATAATTTCTTTGCATTAAACTTTGACACCGACCGTACTTGGACCAATACATTGTACATGAACGAGATGTGATTGCGCCTCGTTTGTTTTTATAATTATAATTATTTTTATTTTATTTTATTATTATAATTTTATTAAATTTATATATAAAATAAAATAAATAATTTATTTTTTTAAATTTTAAAATAAAAATAATATTAAAAAATAAATTTTAATTTATTTTTAACGTATATCTCAACTATTCAACCTCATATACGAAAATAAATGAGCCTTACGAACATAGTGTGGACCTTTTATTATAAGAACATAGTCATTTTAAACTTTAGAGTTGTAAATGAATTGACATTACAAATTTGCCGTCGCGTTCTGTTTGGTTCAACAATATTTTAGACCATTTCAAACTTTTTTTTGATATGTTTAGACTGTTTCAGCCCTTCTGTCCACAGTTAATTACATTAATTTCAGTATGAGATTTTCACCACAAACGTCAAAGTCAAACCAATTTTCTTCAACGGCACCAACTTTTCAAACATATGAGATAAGAGTTTAAGATGTGAGGGAAAGGACGTACTTTCTTCGTTTGATTTGTCCTGCCTTTTGCCCGTTTGGCGTTTGCTGGCCTGGTCACCAATTCCAATGTGCCTGCATGTAATATCCTGTACGTACGTGCGCCATTACCGCAAAAATGCTGCGGAAAAATTTAATTATAAATATAATTACGGATTAATATATATTAATTTAATGTGATTTATAAAAAATAAATTTTATTAAAAATAATATAAATTTAAATTTTAAATATAAAAAATCAATTTTTGTGTATATTAACACACTATTTTATTTATATATAACAAAACTCAAATGTTAAGCAACTTTCTTAACATTTATGCATCATATTTTTTTTTTAATTTTTAAAATTTTTAATATCTTTTTAAAAAATTTATAAGTTTAGTCTTCTTAAATTAATTCAATTCTTATATTTATTATTTATATATTAAATATTTGATAAGAAAATAAAAATTAAAAAATATATGTTATATATATATATATATGTAAAGGTTGTATGAATAATAAAAAGTTCTATAGATTTTTTCATTTAATAATATTATATACACTTATAAAAAATATAGGCAAAAGTGAATAAAATGAATCTTCTTCTGCCTCCAAGTTGTCGTGATATTTCCACATTTATGGCTAATGGAGAAGTCTCTCAACTACTGCTCCCTGGGTCACTGTCATAAGAAGGCTGATTTTTTCTTTTAATTTCTTTTCCAAAGCATGTTATTTGTGGTTCTAATCATGTGAAATCTGCCATTCAACAAAATATTCTTTTGTATGGTCATTTCGTCTCCATTGAAGGCTCGACGATAACGTCTTTAACTAGAATTCTAAAAAAGTTTTCCCGGATTCTGCTCTAAAACACTCGCAACCAGTACGAAATACTCTCGTTTTCTGGAGGACATGCTTTAATTCCTTTCCGCATCTTCTCTCGCATGTACGTCTTTCTAGTCGATCGGCCTCCTGGTTCTCCGGGATAGATAGATAGATAGATGGGTGCGGTAAGTGGAAGCGAAAGTTCATGGTGTTCCACGATTGGATTACTAGCCTTTGCGCTGGGATTTGCATTGTGGCCATTTACTGTAACTGCTGTTTTGGTTTCCGAGAAGGAACTGTCTAATCCCGAACATGGTAGAAGGAATCTACACGACATAGGGGGTAAGTATCTTAATTCATTATACTACTGATTTCAGCTACAATATTTGTTACCAGATGTGGGCTTTGTAATTTTCTTTCATGGCCCTTGAAAAATCTGTTTCGGGATACAAAATTTCATTGCTGAAACCAGAAGTACTCCAAATTAACGTTGTCAGCGTTGGTATTTTTTATCTTCTTAAATAGGCTCCATTAACATCGACTGTGGTATCCAGAAAGATTCCAGCTACACTGATGAAAAAACCGAGTTACAATATGCTTCAGATGATGGATTCATCGGCAGTGGAGAGAATAAGGACATATCTTCCGAATTCAAAACTGAAACCCTTCAGACATCTCTTTTGAATGTGAGAAGTTTTCCTCAGGGAAACAGAAGTTGCTACACTCTAAAACCTCCAAGAGGCAAGGGTACGAACTATTTCATCAGGGCCACCTTCATGTACGGAAATTACGATGAGCAGAACCAGTTGCCAGAGTTCGGCCTATATTTAGGAGTTAATGAATGGGATACAATAAAGTTTGAGAACGCATCTCATGTTGTGATCAAGGAGATTATATATGCTGCAGTGACTGATGATGTATATGTTTGTCTCAGTAATACTGGGTCAGGAACTCCTTTCATATCGACACTAGAGCTGAGGCATTTCGATGAGAAAAGTTATAACCAAACTGAATTCACAGCCTTACTTCTGTACAGGCGTTATGATATCGGCTCAACAACAGGTCAAATAGTCCGGTGAGTTTCTTCTCATGTCGAGTATTATTTGAGCACAGTGCAGGGTTATAGGGTGAGGCCGTGAGAGAAGAACTGAACCAAGGAAAGGGGGTAGGGGTATAATAGGAATATGTAGCATGCTCCAAAAAGTTGTGTTGGGTAGGAAATTTATGGCTGACGTGAATGGTTATGGAAAAATGCATTGATTGTTGTTTTTTTTTGTTTTTTGGTATACTTTCCTTAAATTATTACAAATGGTACAAAAGCTGACATCATATGCACTGGACGCTAAGTTCAAAAGATTTGATATTTCGATTTGAGTGAGAGAGACTGTACTACTCATTGATTCTAACATTGGGTGAAAAATCCACGATAGAGGTGAAGGTGTATGATAAAAGTGCATTGAATGTCAAATTTCATGTAGTTTCTCACTTGGGTCAAATTTCGGATTCCCAAGTCCTTGAAAGAACATGATATATACAGCTCCCTTATCAGATATTTGGTACCTTTTCAGTCTGTTCCAAAAGAATCATTATGCTCTGATGCGAGGAAAATTTCAAGTTTCTGTTTGCTTATTTATGATCATTGCATTAGCATCTTTTACTTGCTCATGAATCATATTCGCAACTGCCTCAGGTACAAAAAAGATGCTTATGATCGAATGTGGTTTCCTTATAACCTGCCTCAATCTAGACCAATCAACACCTCCTCCGAAATTGACACCCTTAATCGAACTGAATATCAACTACCGTCAACGGTCATGAACACTGCTGTCGTCCCAGAAAATGCCAGTGACACCCTCCATTTTGAATTGGATACTGGCGATCCCACTTTAACTTTTTACCCCTTCCTGCACTTTGCTGAACTTGTAAAGCTCCAAAGCAACGAGCGTAGAGAATTTAACATTGATATAAACGGCAACCTCTGGTTCCAAGCTTTAGCTCCCAAGTACCTGTCCTCAACAACTATAAATGGAAGCGGGCCAGTGAGGGGAACTAACCTCAGTTTCAAACTTTCTAAGACCCAAAGCTCTACCCTTCCTCCCATTCTCAACGCAATGGAGGTGTACAGAGCAAAAGATTTCTTAAATATGCCAACACACCAAGACGACGGTAATATCTAACTAACTACTTTGCTTCTCATCTTTTGTTGTTCTTATATTTTATTTGGTTGAGATGTGACTTCAAGTCATTTTTGACAAATTTATGTTGGTGTATTTTAGTTGTTGCTATCATGGAAATCAGAGGTTGGTATGAGCTGTCTAAATTTTGGGAAGGAGATCCATGTCTGCCACTACCAGCTTGGGATGGCCTGCAGTGCAGCGACAATGGTTATAATCCCCACAAGATTACCACCTTGTGAGTGTTTGTAATCAGAAGTTAAAAAAATAAAAGAATAATTAATATATCATCTGATGCAGATATTACAACGTGAATTGAACCTTTTAAATTGAATTCAGGAATCTATCCTCAAGGGGACTGACAGGAACGATACATACTTCAATTGGCCGGCTTAAATCACTTCAGTACCTGTGAGTTTAAGTTAATAGCAAATACACATTCTTCATGCTAATGATGGCCTTTGCAATACGAGCATTTTTTTTTTTCAACCCAATGTCACTTAACAAGAATCAATACTTCCCACTTATGCGTTAATCAATTTTTTCTCCTAAAACCTTCCTGAGTTATGTACATAGTCTATAATTGATGCAATCTAATCCTTGTCTTTCCAGGGATTTATCCAACAATAGCTTAACAGGAACACTACCTGAATTTTTGTTACAATTGCCAGACTTGAGGGCTGCGTAAGTGATTGACCTGTTGACGTTAAGATGCTATATCTCCTTTGAATGTCTCAGACTTAAGGGCCGTGTAAGAATTCTTTTGCAGGAATTTGTCCGGAAACAAACTCTCTGGTTCAGTTCCTTCTGATTTCAGTGCAATAATAGGAGATGGATCTCTAAGGTCTGTTATTATGCTGCCCGCCCCACCAAAAACAAAAATAAAAAAATAAATAAATAAAAAGGATGAAGAATCGAAATGTTGGGTTATTTGATAATGGTTACTATAGATTTTCATTGCTTGTCATCTCCCTGTTTCCATATTTAACCTGGTTAAAGTTTGATTTGGGTCTTATATGACTTCATAGTGTGGATGGAAATCCGGATCTCTGTGTGACGGGTCCATGCAAAAAGGAGAAGAAGAAGAAGAATCTTGCCGTCCCGATAATCGCAGCCATTGTTTCATCAGTTGTAGTATTGATTGTACTGGCTATTCTGTGGAGCTACAGAAGAAAACAACGTATGCATCGTCCAAAACAATGTAAACAACATCAAGTTGATTTTATTATATTTCTATGGAAATGCAGTCAAATTTCAGAAAATTAAATATGAAATTTCTCTTAAAAACCCGTTGAAGTTTACTTAATGAAAGAGCATACCCTAATTAGATTTATGATGGCCTTTTCAGCTGCAAAGCAGGTTGCTAGAACTCACCGGCAGGGATCCGGGTCATTGAAGCTAGACAATCGTCATTTTACATACGATGAGGTTTTAAGAATAACCAATAACTTTCAGACAATTATTGGGAAAGGAGGATTTGGAACAGTATACCATGGACTGTTAAGTGACGGCACACAAGTAGCAGTCAAGATGCTCTCTCCATCATCAACTCAAGGCTCTAATGAGTTTCTCACAGAGGCATGCCACTCTAACAATCTCAAGTTTTATTTTATGAAAGAGGACTAATGAATTAGTAACTGCATCTAATCTCCAAAAAATATTCCAATTGTTTCGATAATCCCATTATTTTGTTAATATTCCTCGCTTGTTGAGCTGAAGATTTCTTTCTAATTAAGATAGTTCCAATTTAACTAGTTCTGCTTGAGGCCATTTCAAATTGCAGGTAGAGCTCTTGATGCGAGTTCATCATAGAAACTTAGTTTCCTTTACGGCATATTGCAATGAGGGTACAAACATCGGGATCATCTATGAGTACATGGCAAGTGGGAATTTAGCAGAGCATCTATCAGGTATCAATGATATTTAGTTTTTCAAGGTATTCAAGGAGTAAGAAACAACTCACAAATATCAGACATCTGAATTGTTACTTTGTGGCTATAGATAAAAGGAAAGATACTTTGACTTGGAAAGAGAGGATCCAGATTGCAGTTGATGCAGCTCAAGGTCTGTTGGCAGAATGGCTAGTAATAAATTTGATTTTTGTTTCAGTTTATATTCTTCTATCAAACTAAGAGAAACTGCTAATCATGCAGGACTGGAGTACTTGCACCATGGTTGCAAACCACCCATAATTCACAGAGATGTGAAGACAACCAACATTTTGTTGAATGAAAAAATGCAGGCCAAAATAGCTGATTTTGGGTTATCAAAATGCTTCCAGGTTGAAAATCAAAGTCAAAGTCATTTATTGACTACAGTTGTTGGCACGCTGGGTTACCTTGATCCAGAGTAAGTCTTTGACCAAGTCGAGTTCCATATAACACCGTCCATGGTTTCTTGATATAGGATTAGAGATTACCGTTTCCTGCAATACAATCCCTTAGCAAACAAGAAACCTAGCATCAAGAGTAATGATCTTACTCACAAGTGTTCTCTCTATGCAGATACTACAACTGCAACAGGTTAACTGAAAGAAGTGATGTTTTCAGTTTTGGAGTTGTGCTTTTGGAATTAATCACAGGCCGGCCAGCAGTAATAAAAAGCGAAGGGAATCCTCATATTATTCAATGGGTTAGTACCTTTCTCGGAAGAGGGGATATAAGAGGAATTGTTGATCCAAGGTTGCAAGGCAATTTTAACATCAATTCTGCTTGGAAGGCTGTGGAGACAGCAATGGCATGCGTGCCATTGAATTCTAACCAAAGGCCAACCATGAGTCACGTGCTGGTGGAATTGAAGGAGTGCTTGGAAATTGAACTTGCTTATGAACAAAGACTCGAAATGCAGGGTGTACTAATGGAATCCCGGAATACATTTGAAATGAGTCCTTTGGGTAGTGAGATTGAAACTATGCCCCTGGCAAGGTAGTGCCTAGCCTACGATGAACAGTTCTTGAATATACTATAAAGAATGTTAAACTTTCTAGACCCAATCTTTTTAATCATTGTGAATCTAAGATTTATACCTACTTTCATTTGAATAAGAAGTTGAGTTAAGAAATCTGTAGATCTTAACCGGTCTGTAACTTGTAAAACTGTATTGTCTGTCATATGAGTTTTGGGATTGAAATCTATATATTTGAGGCTCTTTCCATACCTTTTTGTTTTTCCCCTCATCATTCTCACCTTTGAACTAAGAAAAGGTCTTACGAAGCAAAGTAATATATAATTTAAGCAGCATAACCAATTTCGTAATATTGTAAATAATCATATATTTCTACATTATGACAAGAAGAGAAAATCACGTACATCTTGGATCAACATGAGGAAGTCCATATTCCAGCATACTAAAACGCTATATATTATTCTCATCGATTAAAGGGGTGCTGCATAGGCGTAGATAGGTGTCAGGGAGATCCATTCTCAGACTGTTTCTTGACCGGAGTGGCGCAGCACCGGCAACAAGACCCAGCTGGTGCAGGTGTGCAGCAGACACAAGCAGGACATACGGGTCTGGTAACTGAAAGACAATACGATAATTCAAACTAAATCCTGTTATGGCCATGGCTGATAACATAAACATACGAGGTAATGAAAGGGGGGTTTTACCTCTTTGAGTGAACCGAGCTGCATCACATGTTACCATTAATGGAGATAAGATGACTGCAAATACGAAGAGGGACACAAAAATAGACCTAATAGAGTTTCCAGCCATTGCTTGAAAGAAATAGAAAATAGAAATAGAATTGCTGGGATGAACACAGTGTGTCTATGTGGTGAAGGTATATTTATATTGGTTCCTGATCTGGATTCTGGGCCTTACACCGCACCTCACGGCACTAGGTCAGCTATCTGCATCATAATTTGAATGGGGAACGTTGACTTCTGACACTTTGATTGCTAGTAAAGTCTTTGTTGAACTTCCATTTCTTAAAATTTGATCCATCCCATGTCTGTTGACTATGATTATAATATGTGCCAGGGATCGAAGCTTCACCTCCCGTATCACGTAAGCCGGGCCGGTTACATATATAAAACCACCTTGGGATTAGGATCAGTCCCTACACTTTCATACCATTATTTGGACTCTATTTATTTGTGGAAAATGTTGTCATCTCAAATTTTTTCATAATTAACACCAATTAAGGTAATGTTAGGTACAACTCTATAGTGTTAATCAAGCCTCGTGCCTTCCTTTTGAAAAAAATAGATAAATGTGAAACTCACGTAAAAACATGTATTATAAAGAGCCTCTTTTCTTTTTGCATGCTAGCAAAATTAGAGGCCAGAATCAAAGGAACTGAGATTGTGTTGTTTTCTGTAACTTTACTGCTGCTGTCTGTTTTCGATGTCCAGATCGAGGGAATATTTTCTCATGATAACTTCATATTTCAAATTCACTGTTTTGAAAACACTTGAAAATGCTTATTTAAAAGCGGTAGAATTAAGACTGCAAACAAAGTACGACTAGAGCTTATTACATACAATGATCCCTACTACCATCAAAGAAAGGAAAATACTCAAAACTACCACAACTAGAGGCGAGTACTGTGTTTGCTGTGATGCATATCTCAACTCATCAAACTTCAAAACCACTGAGTTTCACCATTTTAGCTTCGCAGGGAAGTACTGTAACAACATAATTTGTGTTAAGAAAAAATCAAGAAATGATGCAGGAGGTAAAAGGGAAGAAGAATAATTAGCTTGACGATGCTCAATGGCGGCGTTCACCTTTTCAATGAGAGATAGATAGTATGGCTTAACCTTCTCAACGTCAACTCGAACCTTGCTCTTGCTGTAAAGGTCATATTTGCTGAAAGAAGTTGACATTTAGTATACAGATCAGAAATGAAATGTAGCATCCATAAACTCCTGCTAAAGATAATTATCATATCATCTTACTTAAATATTTGAAGCCATTTCAGATTCTCAACATCCTCCTCGTTCATTAAGTGCTTATATGCTCGTGATCTATGCAATGCTGCAGTAACAAATATTTCCATTTCAACAAGTTTGTTAGAAATCGGACATTATTGGATATAACTTGCAGCATTCTTGTACGCTTGTTTTACCGTAGAATGAATGGTATCTGATGATGAAAAGAGCTGCAGAAGGAAGAGTGGTTTTATTTTCCTTCGCTACCTGAAAATTTATGACATGACAAAATTGAAGATTTCGTACGTCGTTGTAAGTACTGATTAATACGTCAGTTCCATATACATTGTGGGATTCAAAAGACGTACCAAATACATGTAGTCATCGTGTCCCCATGACATCAATACATTGTTGAGTCCACAGCCCTCCGAGTAAACTCCATATTCAGAGTTGTAAGCAGGATTGTTGTAGTCTGGATTTTCCTTGAAATGCTGTAATCAGATTCTAAAGTTAGATCCGATTCAATGGGCCAAAACACGGGTATGTATAAGAAATTTGAGTTAGTTTATGATGTTTTTCCTAGGGTGTAAAGATTTGTGGAAATCATTACCTTGTGATGGACAATTGATTCATCAAAAGCACAGCCAACCGGGTATGTGTCCCCTGTATTTGGTGCATGATTCAGTCAATTGACAGTGTTATTTAGAAACCAAATAATACTAATAACTGAGAGAAATGCAACACTCACCTACAACAGCCCATTGAGGAAGTTCTCCAAAGCTAGGAAGAAGAAGCACCTTTCCAAGATCTGAAGGGAATAATGGAAATCGAATCAGCTTAACAGCCCCTAAAACTTCATTGCCATATGGTATTAAGAAAGAAAAATACCATGGATAAGCCCAGTCAGGTGCAGCCAATCTTCAGTGGGATAGTCCTTTCTAATTGCTTCAGCCGTTTGCAACAAATGCTCGATTTGGGGCTCGTCCAAGTCCGGATCACTCTCATCAACAACTTCATTGAGAAGTTCACAACATTCCCATATGCTCATCTCCACCCTGTCCAATTTTCCATACTCTTCTCTCATCTTCTTCACCTGCGTTTAATCCATCATATATGCTTGATAACTTGCTACAAAGATAAATATACTAGTTTTCAGTACCGTATAAATAAAGCAAGAATCTTAGATTTTGTTATCACAACATATGAAATTAATAGAAATGTGTCTTACAATCCAATATGATTAAAAATGACAAAATCTACTATAAAGATTAGTATTACTCGGGATAATAAAGGAACTGCCAAGGAAATCTACTCACAAAATCATAAGTCTGGTTAATGTGATTGGTTCGGTAGAAGTTTTCCACGCCTTCTTGTCTCTGACTTTCAGCATCATAGTCCCTATTTTGCATTTGGCATACAGGGTTTATTACAGACACAACAGTTTATTAAGGAAAATTAGACGAAGACAAATTTACAACTTTTGCCAGTGGTAAAAGGTTGACATCACGTAACAAGGATATTGGGCGCGGCAGGCAGCGTGGGCCAATTGTTCGGCCTATTTTATTGGGCCCTTTGGCCCAATACTAGGATCACACTTACAAAGAATTGAAACTTGAAACTAGGCCCGGAAAACACAATTGTTGTTGCCCAAGGCCATAAAGGCTATTTACTAGTCTTCCATAACACCAGGAAATATCAACATCTTTTAGAAAATTCAAGCTCGTTAGTCGTTATGACCACCAAAAAATGGCCCAAAAATAGAGAAATTACCTGGGATATTTTGAGGGGCCCCTAGGCCCAATATAGCCATTCCAATTATAAAGATCTCGGATTGCAAACAGAAACAAAAGGCAAAGATTTGGTAAAAAAAAAAAAAAAAGAATAAATCCTATTAACATTTTTTACAAAAAGGCTTATTTTGTTTATCTCGTAAACAGGATGTTTTGGAGATCAAAGATTTGTATAATCTTTTATATATTTTCAGAGTTTAGATTATCTTTAAGATATTTCCAGCCTTCTTTGTCAAGTAATATTGGAGCCCAAAAGGCTAGAAACGTTCCCATTCCATCATCTGATTTTATTAGGTTTTGACTCTTCAGCAAAGTTGGGAAATTGAGAAAAATAAATAAATAAAAGGGAAGAGCGGACCTAAAGGTGTGGCCGAAGGAGTTGATCTGTGGCACAACAAACCCATTATCCAACACCAACTCTTCCTCATCAATAGGGACCTTCGTCTCCTCTGCATCAACTCCTGGAATTTAACAAAAATTAATTAAATTCGAAAAAGAAAAAGAAAAAATATATATAGAGGTGTATAGAAATTTAAAAAAAAAAAAAATCAGATGTAAGATTTATGGATTAAATTATTAAACGATATTCTAAAAAAAATATATATATGACGAACAAGTAGATATATTAAAAAGAGGAAATTGACAATAAAAAAAAAAAAGTAAAAAAGGGTTAAAAAAGATTAATTACCAAACTCGGAGTACTGCTCAATATTGAGGATAGTCATGATCTCGACAGAAAATTATAATACCAGAAAAGCTCGAGAAAACAAAAGAAAAAAAGCAGGAAACCTAAGGAATGTGATAAAGAGGGTGATAGTCGTGTTGAAATTGGCATTGTGGGTTTTGGTATTTATAATTGGCCGGAGAGTCCTTCCCTGAGAATTCGCAGGTCTCGAGTCCTTACCTGAAAAATCTCAGTTTTCATTTGCCTTCTATTTTATCTTATTTTATCACATACTATATATTATTTTTCAACAAAGTAAAAAAAAAAGAGACATAAATATAATAAGAAGAAGGATAAGAGATATATAGAAAGAACGATAAAGTTGGACACAGAAGGGACTCCCATGCAAGTTGGCAATGGGCACAGTATCAGAGAGAGAGAGAGAGAGAGAGAGAGGGGTTGGCGGTGTCATTAACTTGGCTAATCTTTGTGTTTAATGATAATTACCAAATTTAATGCGACCCACTGGAGTATTCTTTCTGGGGCGACTGTTCTGTGGGGCCCACCTGACGTGGCATCCAGTCAAAAATTTTTGTAACTTACCTAATACATGTGTCTGTTTGTTGTTCATGTTTTATATGAAGTTGTATTTCCCGGCCCTGATGTTTCCCGTGACGCCACGATTTGTCGAACACTCTCTGATCATCGGGCAGTCCGCGACGGGAGTGGCAGAGCCATGTGTCGTACAGTGGCAAAGAATAAGGTGACACGTGTGGGAAATATTACAGATCTTTAATTAGACTATGGGAAACGTCGGTAGTAGGTACTCTTAGGTGTAAATTTAAATTTGATTCGTAAATAATAAATAAGTATTTGATAAAATATTAATAATTAATTTTCAAAACAATATACTAATATTCGGCATCTACACTTAATACGAAATTAATAAGATGACGATTAACATCTTACCCATGCAGCTTACAAGATCAGCAGCATTTAAAAAATAAATAAATGATTGGAGAAAGAAGGAAAAATTTAGACTTGCAAGAAAATAAATGTTTAATCTTTTTTCTATATGTGAATTAAAAGAGTTATCTGTATGAGAGAGAGAGAAAAAAAGAGAGGGAGGGGTGTCGGTGTGGCTCAGAATAAGATGGTGGATGCAATGTCATTTTCAGCGCAACTCGCGACCCACAATTTGCCACATATAGATGCTTAGAGTTTGACAACTCTTAGTTTAGAATATCTTGTTGTTTCCATGACCAAGGACAGTAGAGTTGGATAATATAAATTTGAAGCCCTCCCTCAAACTATCCACCTGTCTTCCATGCCTGGCACCATTCCTTTTTACCACCTGGACTGCTATCTTTTCTTCTCTTTCTTTTTTCTCTCAATTGTATCTGTTGGTAGACACTGCCTCAAGAACTTTGAATAAGAAATTTTGAGTCAAGGATTTTAAGGAGAGCCAGATGTATGGGTCTCAGAGCATATTGGTTAATTGGTGGACAGATTGCTTGCAGTAGTTCAGTTATCAATAAAATATGGAAGCTGGTGAGGATAGGACTACTGACTACTTGGTCTATCTTGCATGGTAAACTGTCATTTTTCTTCTTGGTTTAATCCAATCGATTCCCACCCAAGCCCTCATGAATTCTATATTGTGTAAGGAGATTAGGAGCGATCTTAGTATCTTACTGTGTTTTAGGCTTCACTTTCTCATGAACTAGATACTTAGGAGCTCACTTGACAAGTCTCTCTCTCATAGTCTACATACAATAGTTGTCTCTCTGTTTTGAACGTCCTCAAACATATATTCACTTTCTTAATGTAGAACTTCACCTCACTTCTGTTCGTATTTTTTTTTTTAAAAGATTCACGTCAGAGATCATAGCAGTACGTCTACTATAAAAGTAAGAGTATTTCAAGAGGATCGAAATATTTATATTCAACTTCAAATCAAGACAAAAAATTAAGACTGGAAATATATTTTCCAATTAGCTCAAAAACAAGGAAAAACACAACAAAAACCATTACTGAAATAGAGTTTTTCAAGTTGGGTATGAACATGCAAAATCAGTAAAGTAATCAGCTGCCCGGACCAGATCTTTGCTTTAGAGTCACTTGGAACTAAGAGTGCGCAATTGTATATCCCATTTCATCTGTTTGACCAAAAGCATAAATGCAAAATGTTTACACTCAATCCTCAAAATGGAGATATGCTACAGAGGAAAATTAATATGTTAGTTTGAACTTACACGTTAGGTGCATTGTCGGCATACATGTTATGTCATGCTAACCTTTACTACGGATCAAGACCAGAACTTGAAACAGTGAAGGTTTAATAACCAACAAAAGGAATTTTGGAAGACATTTAAGTCAGGACTTAGCTGCATGAAAAATTCATCTCTCGAAGGTAGCATCCACGTCCAGTATACTCTTGGATGCTGATAAATCTGGGAACTGGATGTTCTTCAAATTTTCATTCTTTTAGCTGGACCTTGATCGATGATGGGGTCAACTGAAGGAGCTTGCGGTTCTCCTGATTGCGGGCCTTCGGGTCCTTTCTCTGCATCAGCAGTGTGAGGGGGCACATAGCCTTCTGGAAATGGTGGTGGTGGGGGAGCCGGAGGTAACTGCTCAAACAGAGGAGAAAGAAAACAAAATTCCTAGTGTTCAGAGTTTAGACTCACAAAAAATCTGTGTCTTACAATCAAACTGAGAGCCAACTCAGCCACTTATTTTCAAAGGGAAAAGAAAACATTCATCTTTTGCCAAGACGTAAAACATTCACGCCAACAGAAAATAAGAAATTCAAAACCATGGTCTTGCAAAACTACTGCAAAACTACTTTATGCTTCCATAGACCAACGTGGTTGTCAGAATTGAGACTTTGATTAGGCATGGGGGAATACAAGGACAAATGATAAATACCGGAATAAAATATAACGAGTGTTCAAATGCCTCAATGGGTTACATTTACTGTCAACTCAAATTGGAAGAAAACCAAAGATGTGCATATTAACCAGAATATAAATAATTGCAACGGCTATTTGTTTCCTTGTTTTAGAAAAAAAAAAAAAGAAGAAGAGGGGGGCAACCAGGGTTTGGTACATTCTAAGTGGTACCATAGTAGAAATGAAACTGCTATTCAATTCAAATGATTTAAAGCATATGTTTAACATCTGTCACAAGTACCAAAGATAGTAAAAGAATTCTCTTACATGGAAATGGCTCAAAACAGGGAAAGAGGAATCAACAATGGATGTCATTTTTCATCTTCCTTGTAAGGGTGACATATACGCAGTAGTAGTTCGATCAAGTACTCCCCATGAATTGTATGTTTTAAAAAAAATAGGTTCAGAATTTTCTCAATTCCAATTGACTAGGCATATTATGTCGATTCTTTTGAGTAATATATCTGGAAATGCCATACTCAATGACTCCTTAATGTGAAAAAACATCCAAAGATATAGAGAGGTTACCTTGCGTTGCAAGGATGCAAGAATATGATCTACTCGCTTAACTTCCTTAAAATCAATGGTCTCTTTAGCAACCTTCGATTCCAAGGCTGGACTGTCATTTTCAGCATCAACTGCACCAGAATGACAACAAAATGAACATGATTAAAACACGGTACCCCTGCCCCCCCGGGGCTTGGGGGAGAAAATGCCACAATCAAAACATATGGCAATGCCATGCATGCTGGCCATCCATAACACAGAGAGAGAGAGAGAGAGAGAGAGAGAGAGAGAGAGAGAGAGAGAGAGAGAGAGAGAGAGAGAGAGTGCCCAATAGAATGACTAATAACAAATCCACCCTCTCCCCCAGCAACCCATGCTACAAGAAAGAAGACAACCAAGAACCTAACCAAGGATGTTTACTTTCAGAGCAATGACCAAGAACATATGGCAATGCCATGCATGCTGGCCAACCATAAAACAGAGAGAGAGAGAGAGAGAGAGAGAGAGAATGACCAATAACAAATCCACCCTCTCCCCCCAGCAACACATGCTATAAGAAAGAAGATAACCAAGAACCTAACCAAGGATGTTTACTTTCAGAGCAATGCGATAAAACAATTTTCGAACTTTTGAGGCACGGACCATATCTTAGACAAGGTATGACTAAAACAATTTTCGAACTTTTGAGGCATGGACCATATCTTAGACAAGGTATGACTGGACTAGGCTATGCTCAATACCAAATATTCCAGGACAAAGTTACTTGGGGTCGAGCTATGACTTAACTACCCTAATATCTAAGGATTCCTAAACAATGCCCAAACCCATGTTATCAAAATATAGCAACTCCAAACAAGATTTTTCTCTTTTAAAGTTGGAGTAATGATGGAAGAATTAATTATCATTTAACAGATCCAATGTTTTCTGCAAAGCATTTAAACTTTCGAGCAGTTAACTTGTGGGTAACGTCGATAAAAAAAATAGAACATCATATGTTTAGCAATGATAAGACATCTCAGAACATGAACGCAAATGAATTATCTTACAAGTTTTAAGGGAGGAGATTGGGAATTTGGGATACCCCATATTGAGTGAATATAGGTGGAATGGGATCTCTACCTATAAAAAAAAAAAAGGTGGAATGGGATCTCATGTTGTTAAGGAGAAAAATGTTCTTGCTCTTTTATAACGATTCAAAGGGCTCCAATTGTACCACGTTTTGGTCCTTTTGGAGTATGGACCCAGATGTGGCTTTGGCCTTCCTTGGGGCATTACAATAGTTTAGGTTAAATTAATTGCATCTTATGTAGAATGTTCAAAATCATAACCCCTAAGAATTCAAAGCAGCTAAACTCAAATAAACCACGCTTATAAACTCAAATGAAACCCCAAGAGGTTGGCCTAAGTGGTGAAGGCCTTGGTCTTGGGGTCTCATTCCCTTCAAGGTCCAAGGTTCAACACCTCATGGGTGCAAACAATCCTTTGGGGCCACACCCCCTAGTGAAAAGCCAACGATTTAACCAGTTCCGTGTAGGGAAACTTCTGAGGGTGCGGTGCACGGGACCGGGATTTATTCTGCAGGGGTGGGTCCAAAGGGCCCTGCCTTGGAGAGGTTCCCCGACATCAAAAAAAAAAAACTCAAATGATAGGATTCCAAAGTTTCACTACTTCACCTATCGACTAAAGCTCTAGAGCTACATCCTTCCATTAGTCAAACGCCTAACCATTATGCTGAATAACCCTTTTTCCGATAAATTTCTTTTATGTCACCTTTTGATAGTGGATAATCATTTTTGCATAAGTAAAGGAGAAGAGACACAATGTTAGGACACGGGAAGCATGAGAAAAAGAAGCAAAGTCAGAAGCAAGCGGCTACCATATCCAATCTTCTCCAACTTTGAGGCAGCAGTAGTAAAAGCCTTGGATATGTAATAGAGAGCCCGCCCCTGCAACAAAACTATGTAATTAGGAGCAAAAAAAGATGGTCCTTTAAGATTAAATATTATGAACTTATAAAAAAATCTTAAATATTAAAAAATGATGAATAACAATGATGTATATTTGAAAGCAGCCTTTGTATTGCAGTTTTTCTTGATATCACTGTTGGGCAGTGCAAGAACATTTACAATCCCAACTTCTGCACTAAAAAGAATAATGACCACCTACCCATATGGCAATAATGTAGCATAGGCATGAATCTGAAATATTGGGGTTTAAGAATCTCAGTTTTCAGTTTCCAATACACTGTGCACACTTTCATTCCAATAAATACTGACATGCTTGTATGCATACTTTTGCAAGAATATCATAGGGACAAAAGGGAAGACATAAGAACTTACAACTCGAGCAGCAAAAACATTGCAAAGCTGGGGTGCTTGGTAAATTGATCCATCCAAAACATAATAAGTGAGCATCGGTGTAACCTTTTCAGGACCATCCCTCTTTTGCTTGCGGATAACAAATAGATGGGGCTCCATAACTTCATATAGCATGTATTCTATACCAGTCATTTTCCTGTCAACAAACAAATCACAATCTTTAACAGCGCCTTGATGTCGGTCGCTACAAGTACAAACTGCTATCAACTTACATTGCAAGATTACTTAAACCTTGCATTCATAAATTAATCCGAAACTATAATTATAAAACCGGTACCTGACCTTGACGTAGTGTAGGTCTTGGGTCACCCAGAGAGGGTATTGGGTCACCGAGTCATTGGTTCAACCAATAGGTTGCCGGTCAAATTGCATGATCTTCTATAAATTAATTAAATATCGATAATATTTATAAGAAAATTTTGAAAAATAAATTTGAGAAACTGCAAAAGAAATGTAAATGACATATTCACAATAGAAATACAGAGAAATATGAAGAAAAACTTAAGGTAATATTAATTTTCAAGCTCTGTTTATGGATATATGTTGATTTGGACATTGAATTCACACTACTGATACTTGATTGGGGTTAGCTTCACGAAAAGAAATACAGGCACATAAGAAGAAAGATTATACAAATAGAAATAAAGAGAATTCAACTTAAAGAAAAATTATACGAAAAAGGTCAGAAATTATGAAATGGAAATAATTTAGACCATTTGGTGTTTTTTATTTATAGTGCATAAATCAAGATATTCAACAATGGAAAGCACTGGAATTACAAATCATAGATAAGAGATTATGTGAATGTATTTGTTAGGGAGAGAGGGTTTTGGGGGAGCTTACGAGAGGTGGGAGAGATCAAGTGGGTGAATGGAACGCATCCGAAGCTGCTCGTTGTTGCAGGTCCAGTCGTAGAAGGGTGAGAGGGCGAAGTAATCGAAGACGAGGTTGCGGTCGAGAGGGTAGGTGTTGAGCCACAGCTGGTCCCTGAAGCATATTCCGGTCATGTCAGTTCCCGGAGGCGCTGGCGGAGCTGGTGGGCCGCCTTCCAACCCCTGGTTCGCCGGCGTAACAGAAGCCACCGGTGGAGTCGCCATCAGGCTGGCTGGAGGCTGCCTCGGTCAGTCGGGTCGTGTGTGTGCGCGTACGACTAGTGGGTGCGATGACAGGTCTTTTATTTTATTTTTTTGACTAAACTATGGTAGTATTACTGCAGCGGCAACATTTAAAGGTTGTTAATGCGACATTATCTGGTGTTATAATAACTTTTTTGTTTACACAAATATGATAAATTTACACACTCACTTAAATAATATATTAGATTTATTTTATAATAAAAAATATTTTATAATATGACATCAGATCATGCTAATCTTTTTAAAAAATGTCAAAATTTCTTTTTTTTTTTCTTTTTTAATAATAACATACCAACTTCCATTCATGAGAAGAGGATATACAAAGTTGACTTAAATACAAATCAGTTACAAATGTTAATAGCTTTTTAACACACTTTTGTGACTGACATAGTTTAGTGTAGATGAAAGATCTCAAAAGACTTAAATTTAAGAGATAACACAACTCTATCGTAAACTCCATCCACGACAGAGTTAACAGTAACCGGATAATAAATATCCATACCCTAACTAAGCATAGTAGGGTGCACAAACCCCACCATAAGCACGGCCTAAGCGGAGTGATCCCACGAGGGACCACTTCATTCGAACTAAGGTCTGAAGGCATTATTTTTTAGATTTTTAATTTTTTAAAAAGTAAAGATAGGACACAAAATAAACTATAATGGAAAAACATTGCAAAAACCAGAAACCAGTGCTCTAAGAAGCTACTGTGTTGCGTGCAGTACACGTGCTACTCTGGGATGAAAACCGACGGTCAATCATGGAAGTCTTGGACTCACAGACCCTAAAAGTTCTGCGCGTGGCATTAGCAGAGGGCTTCTTGGTGGCATGTGAGAGTCACGCGCTGAACGTCTCAGAGAACTTCAACCCGCACGTGCGGGCTACTTGCTGCTTCATTTGACGCCGCATTCGATGGTCTTGAAGATCGGCAACTGGGCATCACCATGAAGGAACGAATGTTGGTCTTTGGTTGTTGAAACATTCAAGATCTGTGATGCCCCCTTATTTGGCCTGAAAAACACATACCGAAACACTACACAGATGGGGAGGGAGGGGGAAGGGAGTTGAAGCTCCCACACCCTCCAGTAGGTTTGTAGAGAAAGTTTAGAGAGAATAGAGAGCATTTTTTTTTTTTTTTTTGTTTATCATGTTTAGAGAGAAGGGGCCGACCATCGAATGACTGCTTTTTTCAAATATCAAAATTTCTATATACATAAATATATATATATATATATATATATATTTTTGTAATTTGTATTTTCCAAAGTATAACTTGCAGTGTATCAATCTTTGATATCAAGGATGATACACAGTGAATTATGGCATTGTGGGTGGGTAACCACTTTTTAGTTGAGTAATACTACATACAGTTATGAAGTGCGCAAGCGTCATGTAATTATTTTGAAAAAGTGATTGTACAACGCTTACAAACTCATGACTGCAACTAACATTTCTCTATACCTATTGAGCAAAACTAAATTCAAACATATGGCAATTATATCTACATCAATGCCAATTAAGCTCACGAAACCGATGAAAAGTACTTCCCCTTTCAAACTCAAACAGTAAGATAATATCTGCACCATGCCAACTAATGGTGCATGGCCTTTGCAACTTGGTTGAAATCAAGAAAACCGACTGTTTCATTAGAATCACTCACAAGAACAGGACCGGAGTACGCGGCGTCAAATCTTTCTTTACTACTTGTTTGTGAATCTAAAGTTGGTATATACCCCAAATGATCATATTGACAATGTTTCACCTTCATTAATCAGCCATCTGTATATTCTGAAGAGTAGTGATCTCGACCCGAGTTAACGACCATCTACAAAAATAATCATATATACAAGAAACATACCAGAATTGGTAGTACTCTTGGCCCCTAATGACTCTAGGTTAACAGAGAGTTCTCTACCTGTGTTTGGTTTGATTTAAATCGAAAGATATGGTACGTAATACGAGAAAAACCAACTAACTTGCTCTAAACATCTGATGATAAACTTGGTTTACATCAATTCTTTGTGCGTTTATCATGAGATGGTGGTGTTATGTTTTTCTAGATCACAATGAACTTGCTCCATATTTCTTAATAGTGCCATATATTTATTGAAAATTTTTCTTCCTAAGCTGGTGAATGGAGCACATTTAGTAAAGAATGTACATGACATAATTTAATTTGAAATATACATTTTAAAATATAAATCTTATAATTCAAATCTTACCATTAAACTTTTTCCAATCTGATCATAATTACTGTTCCAACTTGGTCGACACCTCTCATTCATCCGGAGTCTATTCTCTCCATTTCTGGTAATAATACCCATTATGTAGAAAATGTATGTAGAATACATTAAGGCCTGATTTGAATAGCAAAATCTTTTTATTTTATCTCAATATCCAAATAATATCATAAAAAACAAACATTTTTCAATTTTAAATTTTCAAATTTTTAATCTATTCATTATAATTTTTACAAATTTTCAAACAAAACATGAAAGATAATTCAAATTTTTCAAATTTTAAAACAAAAATAATGTTAAAAAATTATATTCTAATAATATTTTAACTTTATAATAATTTAATTCAAATTTTTCTCTTTCATTTTTTCAAACAATACAAAATATCTCAATTCAAATAATTTTATTACTATTCATAAATTATTTCATTACCATTCACAAATCATTCTATCTCACCTCATTATCCAAACCGACCACTACAATTATAAGAATCTTTCTTGCCTACCCCCAAAGTCAACATCAAGCTCCAGTACTACGTACAAGGCATTCGAGTTTTCCTCCACTCCCCCAAGTCGTCGTCTTCTTTTATTTTCCTTACTTCGGCCTTTTCTTTTACATTCACTCCCCCAAGTCGTCGCTTCTAAGCATGATTCTCTTCTTTCATTTTTATATACATTTTCCTTTCTTCGGCCTTTTCTTTTACGTACATTCACTCCCCCAAGTCGTCGCTTCTAATCATGATTCTCTTCTTTCATTATTATATATTTCTTTTGCCTTCTGGTAGCAGTGACTTTGAATTATTGAGGCCAAAATGAGAGGAAACTGGAGTCTTTCTAGAAGATCTAAATCCAAGTCTAACGGTCAAATTAATCGCTTGTTTCAATGAATTTACTGAAATTCAGCATAAAAAATATATTGTTTCAATTACTATATAATATTGGATATTGATCGCAACTTGCAGTACTAATGTCGCTTGGTGTTGGGAAGAATTAATCAGATCATTTAAAAGGAAAATTGATTTTAAGAAAAAGACCCGGCCATAAAAATTGCAAAAACGTATATAAATGCAATAAGAGAGAATTTTTGGGAACCATGAAGAGTGGTTGAGTTCTGATTGGTCTCTGACTACGGCCGACAGGTTCGATCAAGATTCAGCCGCGCGTATATTGGCCGCAAAAAACTAGTCAATAACGATGGCTTGCCGTTTTAAAGCAACGGGGACTTTTTCTTTGGCAGTGGAAAGGTACGGTTAAATGATATAAACAATAAAACATAGTTCTTTCTCTCTACATTATAAATTTTTAAAATAAATAATAATTTTATATAATATCAAAACAGGAGTATTTGACTCTATGTTTTATATCATTTAATCATTTACGAATTATAACGTTATCTTGAGCTAATGGATCATCCAATTACCATTGATGATAGAATGCATGAAGAACTTATATACGAAATGTACATCATGATGCAGCCTCGCGTTATTAATTGTCTAAGTTATTCTGAAATGTTTAAGATATATATAATTCCTTCAATTATTGTATTAAAAAAAATTAAAAATGGCAATTCAAACCACAAATATTTCTTTTTGATTTGGTCTAACTTGGTCCTGGCGATCAATATTGAAACCACAAATAATTCTAATATTGAAGTTGACTTTACGGAGCAATATTTTGGAAGTTGGTACCACCCACCTCAATTATTTTTAAAGCGTGTTCTTCATAGATGCCTACCCCAAAACGTGCGGTTCTTGACAGAGAGACGACTGAAATTGTCGTATTGTTATAATGAAAGAGTTACAACTTAACTTCCTTATTTTTTTCTTTTTTAAGAAGACGATGGACTTCAATTTTATTGATAATCTTCATTTATGATGGAGAAATACCATAGTAACAACCAAACACCTAGAAAGACAATTATTCAATAAATCTAAACCCGGCATCAAAAACTAATATAATACTCAAAAGCCACCATACAATTCAAACCATAAATCTGAAAAAATTACCTTAAAATCAATGTTACCTAACAGGCCAAAGATAAGGAAGATCCCCTTTATACACTCTAATTATTCCTTTCATTAAGAAGAGGATATCCGAAAAAGAAAATCATACACCATTCCGGCGATTAGCTCCTCTGTGAGCCAAACCATCCGCTGCTACATTTGTTTCTATATTGATCAATACATGATGCGTAATTGCCAAAGTCCAAAAGGCTGGCGGAGCATGGAAAGTCCAAATCTGCCAATTATATATCTCGAAATTGTGAAGGAGTCCAATTAGGATTAATTATGACTAATCATTGCCAAGTGGACTCCTTCAAATGTTCGATGCAAGATATTCTATAAATAAAATACGATATCGTCGATCGATCGGTTTCCGCTTTGCCCGTACGTACGACGCGTAATCTGAAGGGGAATTACCTTCACCATTTGACTACTGTTTTTAAAGTTGTCGGTAATGAAACTACTGATACCAGCATGGACCATATACACCAAATCCTCTGTAGACTGTAATTATCTATATATATAAATATATTGTATAGATTCCTTAGATTTTATATCGACCGTTATATTTCGAATAAGTATAATGCGAATTAAAATATATTTCGAGAATTCTTGCTCTAAGACTCTAGAATTCGAGTAAGAAATCGTTTTCCAGGAAAGCAATCATACTTTTACACACTCCTATTGGTGTGTAAGGGTCATTAGATGACATCCTGAAGTCAGAGGTCAGGGTAGTACCAACTTTACCTTGTTCGTGTGATTGGCAAACACTAAACATGGTGCGAACATGTGAAATTAAACAATTCGATGGGCTGTCATTGGCAAGAAAATCCTGCTTCTTCTACATAGTGATGAGGACGTACTTTGAGTCATTGACTTCGTTGCTCAAGTCCTCGGCCTGTATCGGCACTATGGCAGTATAAACTCTAATTAGATGGCTCAAAACATAAACAAGAAGAAACTAATTCTCTGGTGATGGCGGGGTTCCGAACTTCCATCTTTGCATTTCTTGGTGTTTTGTCTCTTATACTACTTCTGGTTCATGCCCAGGATCAATCAGGTATGTATATGACATGTTCTAAATCTTCTTGATCGTAGTATTAATTAGTTTGGTTGGGCTAACCATGCATAAATCTAAGATATTGTTCTGTTTTATCTGTCTCAGACTTCATAAGCATAGCTTGTGGGTTGCCAGCAAATTCAACATATAAGGAAGGGACGACAAACATAGATTACATTTCAGACGCTAACTACATAGACACTGGTATAAGTAAGAGCATAGCATCTGAATTCCAAGGTACCCTTCAACAGCAGGTATGGAATGTCAGAAGCTTTCCGCAAGGAGTCCGGAACTGTTACACCATAAACATCACAAGAGGTACTAAATATTTGATACGAGGAACCTTCGTGCATGGGAATTACGATGGACAAGGTAATTTACCAGAATTCGATCTGTATCTCGGGACAAACATGTGGGATACAGTCAAGGTGGAGAATGCATCCTATAGTATTATCAAGGAGCTCATACATGTCCCATCTCGAAACTATATACATGTCTGTCTCGTAAACACCGGCCTCGGGACACCATTTATATCAGCAATAGAGTTCAGGCCATTAAAAAACCACACGTACGTGATCATATCTGGATCATTGGCACTACTTCTGCGCGCAGATGCTGGTTCAACTAGCAATCAATCATACAGGTAAGTCAATCTATATGAGATCGATCAACTGCTTCATTTTCATTACTGCAGAAGTAAATACATCTTTCACGAATAATATTCTTGCAGTTAAGTAAGTTTGAGCTGTGGAAAATTGCCTGTCTTTCAATAAATAAAACATATAGATAGATTCATTCTGCTCCTGGAGTATTATACTGAATATATGTGCTTATTAATTACTTAGGTATGCATACGATGTGCATGATCGCCTTTGGTTGCCCTATAACTACAATAAGTGGAAAGACTTGAGCACAGGACTTACCATTGAATCCCAAAGTCAGAATGATTATCAACCAGCATCTGTTGTCATGAGTACTGCAGCCACCCCAATAAATGAGAGCGCTCCGATGGAATTCTATTGGGAAGATAACGGTCGGCATACCCAATTCTATATCTTCATGCACTTTGCAGAAGTCGTAAAGCTAGAACCCAACCAGTCCAGATCATTCAACATTACTCTTAATGGGAAGTACTGGTATGGACCTCACGTTCCCGATTACCTGTCTACATCTACTTTGTACACTTCATGGCGCCCCATGACTGGGAATAATACGTATAAATTCTCGTTGTTCAAAGAGGAAAATTCTACACTTCCACCCATCCTCAACGCAGTTGAAATCTATTCTGTGAAAGATTTCTGGCAATCAGGAACAGATCAAGCGGATGGTACGTTCTTCCACACATAAATAAGCTCTCTATATCAGTTTCATACGTACTTCATTCTATTGATGTGCATAAATTTGACTGACTAATTGGATATATGCATATGAAAATATTGTTTAGTTGATGCCATCAGAAAGATCAAATCAACATATGGAATAAAGAGAGATTGACAAGGAGATCCATGTGCCCCGTTTCAGTACTCATGGGAAGGTCTATATTGTAGCTATGATGCTGATAATGCCCCCAGAATCACATCCTTGTCAGTAATTTAATTTGTTCCTTTATATAATAATCTTAATTAATCAATTTTCAATTACTTGTTTTCAGCTATCCCTAATTTGGAAAATTTAAATTGCTCAGGAACTTGTCCTCCAGTGGATTGACCGGAGGGATATCTGTTGATATATCAAATCTCACAATGTTAAAATCTTTGTAAGTAAAATGATTCTATTCTCAAATCGGTGTGTAAAGTATAGTATTCACATCATCACTTAAATAGTAAAATTTGATTTGGAAGATTCAAATTATAAAATTTATCTTTCAAATCAAATTATATCACATAAGCAGTTTACTAAATTCATGTATTCTACCCACTGGTTTGAGAATATATATAATTTTGGACAATGTTAGGGTGACTACCAAATGTGCCTACCAAATGTGTACACTAGTATAAATTAGTTTTTTTATACTAATTTTCCTTAACCATTAAAAAAAAAGAAAAGAAGAAGACATATTTGATAATCATACTATCATTTTCCTATAATTTTTCTTCTAACTAATTATATGAATAATTTGCAAGACCAGTAAATAAAAAATCCTTACTTTACAATTTTATTCAACAATAAATATCAAATTGTAACGATTCTATTACAGGGATCTATCAAACAATAGCTTGACAGGATCAGTGCCCAATTTTCTGTCTAAATTAATAAACTTGAGGGTCTTGTAAGTTAACTTGGACTTTTTTCTTTTCAAATGATTGAAACTAAAAAAATTTGTCTCATATAAGCTGAATTATAATCATTTTATCTTTGCAGAAACTTAGAACAAAACAAACTCACTGGTTCAGTTCCACATGAACTGATTGAAAGAAGTGACAATGATTCACTGTCATTAAGGTATGATATATATTTTTTTTTCTCAGCCATTAAGGTATGATATTTATTCAAGAACAATTGAGCCCCAGCATGTTTTTTCAAAACTTTTTTATTATTTTCTATTTTCTTCAGATAAATAATTTACCAAATATATCTAGAGAGCAAAGAAGCTGAAGCACAAGTTGTAAATTTGTAATCTCTAAAAATTAATGAAACATCAATATATCTCTCTATAATAATAAGCGTCTATCCCGCTGCTACAAGAATGAGCAGTAAATTCACATATTTGATTTTTTCTATTTATTGCATAGTTACTTTTTTCTTGCTGAACCTCTCTCTCTCTCTCTCTCTCTGAAGCTCACGAACCCAGCTCTCTGCCAAAGCCTCAAGATCCACTCCACCCCACCGAAAAGTCTGAACTTTTTACTACCCAGAAGATTTCTCACCTGCAAAAGCCATGACGATCGATCAGGATCTGCGATACCCGGTATTCATTTCTCACGTTTGATGCAGAGCTCAATCTCATTGATTGCTTGGAAGCACTAGGAGGCCACCAAAATGCCCACAAACTTATTGCAAAAGAAAATTCTATAGTTCACAAGCACTAGGAGGCCACCAAAATGCCCACAAAAGAGAGAGGACCTAGCAAAAAGAGGACAAAAGATAGCAGCACACATATTGGCCTCCACAGAAGCTTTTGGGCACTCCCTCCACCAGCACCGACACCGGCACTACCCAAGTATGGCTTCTCTTCCTCTTCATGGTGCTAATTACAATAATAGATCGCTCGGAGTTCAGACGCATTCTATGATCCAAAAGCCTTCTCACAAATCATCTTCGGTTGAGTTCTGGGAACCTCAGGACTGGTCAAGACCCCTCGTTGACCAACAACCAACAGTTGGGAATTTTCACACAGCAGTAGGATCGCTTTCGCGAGGCAGCGTTGGTAGATTTGGATTGCTAAGAATGATAAATGGTTCTCCAGCCCGTGATGATGAATTTAGTGGATTTTGGTCTGCAGATAGTGCTGCTCTTTACAGGACTAATCAAGAGGAGATGAAGAAGCTTGACTTATCTCTCAAGCTTTAAGAGTTGCACGCTTCGTCTTTTTTCTTTTTTTACGGAAATTAATGTTGTATATTCAAAGCTGCCTTGCTTAATGAGAAAAGAAACTTATTTGAGAAGAAATTTTAAATTTTTTGAAACATGAGATTTTTTAAAATGAAAATTAATAAATTAAAATATGCATTTATTTTTATAAAATTTTTGACAATAAAAATTTTTTAATTTTTAAAATTTTTATTTTAATCGTAAAAGTTAACGAGACCTAAACAGTAGCGTGTAGAGACGTGCAGGGCCTTGATTTCAACTGACGGTGGTGCGGGGATCGATGAATTTGCTTTAGTAACGTGACAGAGACGTATGGCATCATAGAATTGACCCCATCAATAACAAAGTGATATATCTTGTGTGAATGGAAGATTTATTAATGATTTCTTAGTACTTTTTTTTTTTTTTTTTTTTAATGTCGATCGACTCAAATGGGTTCAAGTTCTTGCCCTCATGACATTAAACAACAAAAAAAAAAAAATGGAAATCTCAAAAATTATGTCTGCCACAATGAAAATGCAAAACATGCCTTCCATAAATCTTATGCATGCGCCCCCACCGCATGCAATACTGTACCAGCACAAACGTCCATGCATGCAACAACACAAAGATAGCAAATAAATATTTTATAGCCAATAATTATCGAGCCAATTGCATGCATGTCAGATCAGCATTCCCTTCGATATAATATAAAACAAATATTTTCAAGATTCGTACCATGTGGTTTTGGGTTAACTATTGATTAGTGGACACATATGAAATATTATCACTTCACGTATGAGACAGAGAGAGAGAGAGATCGAGATCAATTGTCTTGGAGGAGAAATTAAAAAAATTGTAAGGAGTTGAAATTATTGAAGTTAAATAATTACATGATCTAATTAAAAATTGATAGATGGAAGAAAATCATGTCTATCAACATGCAATACTATATCAGCACAAACGTCTATGCATGCAACAGCACAAGGATAGCAAATAAATATTTTATAGCCAATAATTATCGAGCCAATTGCATGCATGTCACATCAGCATTCCCTTCGATATAATATAAAACAAATATCTCCAAAATTCATACCATGCATGCAATACTGAACCAGCACAAACGTCCATGCATGCAACAGCACAAGGATAGCAAATAAATATTTTATAGCCAATAATTATCGAGCCAATTACATGCATGTCACATCAGCATTCCCTTCGATATAATATAAAACAAATATCTCCAATATTCGTACCATGTGGTTTTGGGTTAACTATTGATTAGTGGACACATATGAAATATTATCACTCCACATATGAGACAGAGAGAGAGGGATCGAGATCAATTGCCTTGGAGGAGAAATTAAAAAAATTGTAAGGACTTGAAATTATTGAAGTTAAATAATTACATGATCTAATTAAAAGTTGATAGATGGAAGAAAATCATGTCTATCAGCATGCAATACTATACCAGCACAAACGTCCATGCATGCAACAACACAAGGATAGCAAATAAATATTTTATAGCCAATAATTACCGAGCTAATTGCGTGCATGTCACATCAGCATTCCATTCGATATAATATAAAACAAATATCTCCAAGATTCGTACCGTGTGGTTTTGGGTTAACTATTGATTAGTGGACACATATGAAATATTATCACTCCACGTATGAGATAGAGAGAGAGGGATCGAGATCAATTGCCTTGGAAGAGAAATTAAAAAAATTGTAAGGACTTGAAATTATTGAAGTTAAATAATTACCTGATCTAATTAAAAATTGATAGATAAAAGAAAATCATGTCTATCATTGTCCACGATCAACGACCTTGATCGTGGAAGCCCTGCCGTCCTCCGACTGAGCCAAAAGCCGGTCAATTCCCTTGGCGATCTCGTTCCCTTCACCAACAAAGTATTTTCCAGAAGAAAATCTTTTTATTTTATTTTATTCTATTTTTCAGGTCTCTCGTGAACAACTGTGTTAAAATAAATATGCAAAAGTTATATACAGAAAGATGCGATTAAACTAAAAGAAGGTTGTTGGAGAGGTTTGTTTTGTGGGTGATTGATTATGTATGTTGTGGGACCAGGCTCTTTTCCATGCATGCTAGCTTTGTTTATTTTATTTTATTTTATTTTTATGAATCGTCATGGATAGCAAAAGATCATCATATAGATATAGGTCATGTGTTGACATATATAAATGATGAATAATCAGAGGGAATTTAAAAGGTTTGTGTGTCGGCAGTTTATATTTTTAGCTTTGTTAAATGCATCAATTCAGGTATAGAAAAAATGATCTATTCTAGAGGGAGACATTATAATACCTGGGCCCAAAGATATACATATATATATATATATTAAGCGAGTGCACCAGCTGGTTCTTTATAGTCCAATCAAATCATCATCATGATAAGTACCTAATCCACAAATTAGTGGCATGCAGTCTGATATGGATTGAGAAATTAGCTCAATTTGTTTGACATTTTGGCCTCTGAATTAATCAAGTAGTATGCTCTTGGGCTAGCTACTGCTGCTATATATATATATATATATATGTTTTTTTCACCCTTTTATTTACCTAACCAAAGAAAAGACATTATTCAATAATCTTACAGAGCTTGTCTTGTCATTGAGGCGCACGACTTTATATACACATATATTATTGATGTCCACTCCTTTCACTTTATCACCCAATTATTGTCATGGAAGCTTGCAAATAATTACCGCACATGGGTTTGATCATCCGGTAATTTCGATGTATATTTTTTACTTGTTTCAACTTTTTGTTTATGAAAGCATGACATAAGAGTGACTCCATCCATGAATTAATATTGTAATGCATGAAATCGTAATTCGTAAAAGGATGACGGATTTTTTATTTTATTTTTTACATTTTTAGATAATTTAATTAAGATATCTTACTTCCTGAAAGCCAGAGAAAATATTATTATTGTTAGAGAACAGATCTGTGAAATATTTTAGAGAGCAAGAGAGAGGCTTTTAAAAATATTTATTTTCTCTAAACAAAGCAAAATTATTGTTCTTGCTCGAGTCCTTTAATTGCTTGTCTTACAGACAAAAATATTGAATTTAATATGCTAAGGTGGATGAAAAGTTTATATCGACAGGGGTCCAATCACTAATGATTTTAACAATTTTGATAACACATTGTCTAAAAAGTGGCTTTAGTCATGTCCAACAAATGGACTTCTTTTATTTATCACTCTCAATACTGTTATGTTAAAAATTATAAATTATGTAATGAACTCCATTTTTTTATGTTTTATTTTAAAAGTTTTAAAAATTGTAACGATTAAATAATATCATTAGATAAAAAACTTAAAGCTAAAAGATATTTTAATTATATTTAAATATTAAAATGAGATAAGATAAAATGAATCAAAAAATTATAATATTTTGCTAAAAATATAGGTTGACAGTTTTATCCTAACATTCTTTTTTTGTCATTTTATTAAGATATAAGTTTATTTAAAATTACCTACTACTTAATTAATTAAATTAAATTTAAATTAAATTATGTCAGCTTAAAAAGTTTACAACAACAATACTTGCTAGAAATGATTGATTGAAACCAAAAAAGGCAGGTTATGTACAGATGGATGACACTTTGAATTATGGAAGCTTGAGGCAGCTTCGAGATCACAATTGGATTGTTTGCCTTTTAGTGCGCGTCGCCTTTTTCCTGGGGCCTCTCTCTTATATTTAGCAATTTAATTTTACAAGTTGTACGTACGATGTGGCCGGTGCGAATATTTATCAATTGTTTTACTTACTTTGTTGCAAGTTGCTAAAACTTTGTTCCGATGTGCCTGCCAATATTTTAACATTTTCTATCCATCCATTTGATTTTATTTATAACTATTTTTTATTTTTTAAATCATAAACTTTAGTCGAATCAAAATGTTTGGACAGATCGAAAACGATTGAAAAAAGCAAATACTACTTTAATTATAATGATTACCATCATTTTCCTATATTCAAATTTTGCCTAGCTTTTAATAAATATTATTAAAAATCTAAATATACATATTTTAATGCCAAGTGACAAGTCAATTATTGACAAATTAACACCGCGTATGGTTGATAGATTAATATTCTTTTTACTTTGAGTTAGAATTTTGGATGATAATTTAACAGAGAGACATTTATAAAAAAAAGTAATGATATTCTTGACTCATGACATTCTTTTCAACACTTACCTACACAAGTAAAATTAAATCTATGTCATAGATTTAAATAAAGAGTCTTTATATAAAACTTCTTTATCTCAATCAATTATAACAATATTAATAATAAAAAAACTGCATGTGTATTGTCATCTTCCACTAAATTTTATCTTTTGTAATAAAAACAATGGTGTCAAGTAATTGGGCAGATATCATACAAATATGACTAAAGGTATACAATAATAGATTCTAACTTTCGATATATTAAAACTTAATTCAATAATTTATTTCAAGAAGTTGATGTCTAATGTCAACAACCAAGTTAATTTATATTATATAGATGTATATATATATATATAATATAAGGCAAATCCAACGAATGGATCAAGAAGATTGAACTCAATCAGACAGATAAGATATCACACAGATCTCGAGCACAGGCATATCAATAATGCAAAAGTGGAAGTCTCGGAAGATTTTAGAGGAAAGACTTGGAAACTGTAGAGACTGACATCGAGATGTGTACTGGTTTGTGTCTATATCATAGATTTAAATAAAGAGTCTTTATATAAAACTTCTTTATCTCAATTAATTATAACAATATTAATAATAAAAACACTGCATGTGTATTGCTATCTTCCACTAAATTTTATCTTCTGTAATAAAAACAATGGTGTCAAGTAATTGGGCAGACATCATACAAATATGACTAAAGGTATACAGTAATAGATTATAACTTTCGATATATTAAAACTTGATATATTAAAACTTAATTCAATAATTTAAAATGCATGGGTGTGTGCCAGCTATTGATACTCTCTGTCATCAAATAAAATAAAATAAATGAGAAGATGCGATTAGACTCGGTAACCGAACAAAGCATCTTCACATGGCATCAACTCCAGAATAGTTTCGCGCCTTACGGTGCGCAATTATTGAGCAAAAAGTTGTATCATAAAAGATTGAATACGATTTTATATATAAAAATATTAATGATTTTTAGAGTTAATTAATATAAAAGTATATATTTTTCTTGCATAACATGAATAATAATTAATAATGAATTGAGTTGATCATGATCAGTTTATTTCAATCTCCAACCAGCACGTTTCCTAATCGAATGGGGTCCACTCAATTATTCGAACCCATCTTATAAAAAAGTATCAGTTACTATTCACATGTCGGGAAAGAATCCAAAATTGATTGACGTGTTGAATTGAAGATTACAAAAAATTAATGAAAACCGTTCAGTTATTTTTCTGTCGACTTCTCTCTCATTTTCTTTCTTTAATTTAGAAGTTTAAGCACAATTTTTATTTTTTGCAATCTTTAATCAATCATAATTAATGTTTTTATATTTTTTTTGTTAAGACTAAATACCAATACTGTAATTGAATGATTAATTAATAATGAACGGGTAGTGTAATGTATTAAATATGATGTTATATCATGTTGATGGTGTTGCTAGTAGAGTAGTTAATCTAGGGATCTAACGGGTCGAAGACATACTTAGTCGAGCATCCAAACAAGTCGTAATTCACTAAAAAACAAAACTGAAAACCGCTTTAAGGACACCTGGTTTTCATTTGGTGGAAGAGAATCCACTTCTCAGCACAAATACATTGCATGTGGGTTTTCCTTGTGTGTATTATCACGTACACAAACCTCTCACATTCCTTTCACGAAATAAAACTGTTCTCTATTGACCCACCCCGACTCCTATCATTTCGCTCCTCACCTTCTCTTTCCTCTCACTTATTTTCTCTATTTTTTTTTGCCCTATCTCATAGAATTTGCATGTGGGTTTCCGTTTTTGTTGATAAAGCTCAGTATGAAGAGATTTTGGCTATTTTCTTCTTTGGTTTTCTCTTTTTTGCTATATTTGGAGGGTTTTCTGATAGAAAACGGTGCGGATTCGACATTCCGAAATTTTTTCAGCTGTACCCATGTCTAACATCTTCGGTTTCAGTGGTAAACTCTCGATTGCTTTAGAAAAACATAAATGATATACTTTAAGTGTTCTTCTAAATAACATACTTAGTAAAGAATTCATTAAAATTAAGCCGTTAACCACTCTCTCTCTCTCTCTCTCTCTCTCTCTCTCTTTTAATAAGAGCGGTGGCCCTCTGTTTTAGACCAAACAACTCTGATCCGTAGGATTTTTACGGGTCTTCTGTAGCTGTCAGGCGCCGCATAACTATGACATTACATTGCTCTTCTGTAGTTGTTAGGCGCCGCAGCTATGATACTACATTGCTCTTCTGTAGCTGTCAGGCGCCGCAGCTATGATACTACATCACTCTTGTCTCTTGTAGAGAAATGCTTCACAAGAGATAATTCATCATAATTTTCTCTAGAAAAGAATTATTCAGTTCATCTTCTTTCGCATCTCATCTTCTTCACTTTTCTGAAATTAGTCTGCATTCTTACTCTGTAATCTCTTTCTGCTTTCTCACTTTGCAATGGCTCAGCAATCTTCTCATTACCAATATATGAGATATTCTGCACTTCGTTCACCAGTTGTTTCTGCTTCTTCCGTAGGTGCTATAATGCAATCCAATAATGATCTGACTAATAAGTCAGATAATGAAATTATCTACGAGCTTGTGAGTCTCGGTACCCGATACTCATCAACTCTCGTCGCATATTCTCAGCGACTACAATCTAGGACTGGTGGGGTTGACAAACTCCACGAGAATATTTCTATCCTTCAGCGGCTTCTTATGGAGTTCAACATGAAGATAGAAGCATTAAAGTGAGAGAATAGAGATTTAAAATCTTTGCTTAACTCTTCTTTTCGAGTGGCTACTCATTTAGATAGGAAAGGCATGCAGATTTTTGAAGAGTAAGAGCGTTTAAAGATTGAGGCAAAGAGCCTCAAATTTCTGTAATTTTGCTTTGTGATACTAAAATAATACTTCACAAATATTCATATTTGTGTTTCTATCTTCTGGTAGATGTTTTATGTGCTCTATTTTATTTCTTTTAGGAATTTTCATATATATGACATGATCCAATGACTCATATAAATATGCATTTAATCATGCATATCCAAACTCTCGGTAATCTTCAAGTTAATAAAAACTTCAAGGAGTTCTATTGGTCTAAGACTAACTTACTTTTTCATAATCGCAACAATTAGTCCTCTTCTTAGGTGGTACTTCGATAATTGACTAGTTAATAACTTAAACTTGAGACTTTCTTTCTTATAATTATCATAACTCTTCTATCCATCATGAGTTATCAATTATTCTAACTCTAAATGATTTGTTCCTAATGTTCACATAAATCCTCAAGACCAAGATTTTACTCCCCATATAATAGTCTCCAAAAGAAGATCGATATGTAATTCTATAATTTTGCTTCGAGATAATAAAATAATACTTTACAAATATTCATATTTGTGTTTCTATTTTCTGTTAGATCTTCTATGTATTCCATTTTATTTCTCCTTTAATAATGCACACTTTCTTACAAAACTGTAATATGAATCTGAAATACTAATTGTATTTAAGAGATGATATTTTAGATCTAATAATTTCATTCATCTCCCCCATGAATGTTTTCTAAATCCCAATTGAAGCTTCTCATTTTACAAATTTTTTAGTTACAGTTCACTTGTAAAATCTTTGCTTGTTATTTGAAAAAATTTCAATGGATCAAGATATCAACAATCATGACAGTCTTGCTGCTCTCCTTCTAAACAGGTTGATTCACATGAATAATCTCAGTTGTTTCAGTATACTGAATGAGATGTACTTATTTCTTCTGTTTTTTATTTTAGGGCATTTCATAAATTTGAATTTGACGATGTACGAAAACTTGCTGCTGAGCTTTGTGGTCGCATTCACCCCCAAGTATCAACAACTATGCCCAACCTTGTTATTAGTGCATCTTATTTGGCTCATGCTTGAGACTGTTTGATTATTTGATTATGTTCCTGTTAGAAAAAAATTGTAATTTCAATAAAACTCTAATTTCAATTCTTCCAAATTTGTATCAGTTTTAACTTATTTGTTTTTGACTTAATACTTTAGTATTAATGTTTTTATATTTTTTTTGTTAAGACTAAATACCAATATTTTAATTGAATGATTGATTAATAATTAACGGGTAGTGGTGGCTTTGGTTTGAGATCTCTGTTGGTCAATACAGACAGGTAGGGTTATAATAAAGCATAAGATTTTGAATTAGTTATTAGACGCTACAACTAATTTGTCTTTGACTTAATACTTTAGTAATAGAAAGTAATTATTACTATCATTACTATCTTTTCATGCATTTTATTTGTTCAAGCATTAGTCTTTATTTTAGAAAATTTTGATAATTTTCTGATAATATTATATCTAATGAATATATTTTTTCCTTCTCACTAGAAAAACGTGCCTTGCACGTTGAGTGCTAACTAGTAGATATATATATAATTGCTTTGTATTATAAACTATCTTGAATTGTATGACCACATTTATCTAGTCGTCAGTGCATAGTACCAGCATAGTAATTGGCATAGTGAATGGTCGACATATGCACAGTGCATAGTACCAGCATAGTACTACATAGTAACTGGCATAGTGAATGGCCGACATATGCACAGTGCATAGTGCCAGCATAGTAACTGGCATAGTAAATTGGCCGACATATGCATAGTGCATAGTGCCAGCATAGTAAGCTAGCATAGTTCCCTTTGTACGCCTATATATATCGTTGAATTCTTTAAGAAATTTATAAGTTTCATAACTTCTCTGAGCTCTATCTCTCTCTCTCTCTCCTTTTAGAAAGTTTTATAATAAATCTATCTCTCTCTTTCCTTTTCGATAGTTTTATAACACTTTGTCGTTAATTCCATGCCTTTATTTTGCTAGTGTGGGAGAAAATCCAGACCTACGTGGGTCCGGTTCTTGCGAAAAGAAGAAAAACAACATTATTATTCCAATAGCATCGGTCGGTGGTGGATTGCCTGACTTTGCATTCATTGTCTGTAACGGTCCAGTTCAATAATTTTAAAGTCAAAATATCAATGATTTTTATTGAACTTAAATAAAATTAATGAACCGTATCAAAATAATCCACGAGCTATTAATATTTTGGAAAAATCTTTTTATAAATATATTTTGTGCATCAATTTATATACTAATATTGATATGTAAGGTATATGTTTAACGAAATGATGTGAATTAAAGATAAAAATAATTTTTATAAGATATGAGATTTTCTTCTTCTTTCAATTTTTTTTATATTTTTTTAAATAAAAAAATTATTGATATGCGAATTAAGACACAGAGTGTACTTGTACCTAACAAGACTAATATTTTTTAGCTATTGGGTTAGATTAGTTGAAGTTATTGAATTTTATAGGTCGTATTGGATAAGTTTCGAGTTACTATTTTGAAAGTTAGTTAGACCTCAAGGTCCAAAATTTTATTTTAAAACCGTTAAGATTAGTTGAGAATTTTAGAAGAAAATAATGGACTGATCATTTAAAAACCCAATTGAAACTACTAAATTTTAGCCAATGAGATGAATCCAAGCCCGTTAGGCTGATACTGGTTTCTCTATATCACTACAAGAAAATAGGCCTATTGTAGCGATTTTTATATTGTTGCAAAAAAAATCGCTGCAAAAGGTTATCTATTACAGCATTTTTTAAATCGCCGCTTTTTTTGGTCTTAAAAGATGAAACGATGCATGATTTATCTGTTTGCAGCGAAATATCTAATATTTACAACGGTTTAAGTCGCTGTAGCTGTAAAATTATATTTGCAGCGCCTAAATATAGTCGAAATTGATATGGGCGCCAAGTTTCAATTTTTTTTCCCCCAATTTATGTTTTGTTTTCCCTCCAGCAGACACCCCTCGCCCTCTCTCTCTCTCTCCCCGCTCTCGTTCCCCAGTGATCCTCCCTCGACCCACGCCGCCGCGCACAGCCCGTCGCCAGCGACCCCACCACGTAACTGCCACCTCACCTCGATGTCCGCCCCCTCCTTCTCCCCCAAACCCCATGCCGGAAATTTCCTTTTCCCCAAATCTGGCCTCACCTCTCTCTCTCTCTCTCTCTCTCTCTCTCTCTCTCTGTATTGCCGTCGCTAAGGGCTCCAAATCATGCACCACAACCATGGTAAAGGTGAGTTGCAGAGTGGATCCATTATTTTTTTTTACCATCATTGCATATTTGAAGAATTTCTATGTATGCTTGCTTTGCATCTTCAATTTTGGTAGATCGGCAAAGCTTTTGACTTTATTTGAAATATGCCTAGGATAATTGACACCTTATAATTTTGGATTCCATATATGGTTTTTCTTTCATCTAGTATTTTCCTTTAAGGGCCTGTTTTTATAATCATCTGTTACACTGATTTTTTTGACAAATATCATCTGTTCCACTGATTGCCAACAGATAAATGACTGATATGAGTTCCTGTTGCAACTTGATCTCGATAGAGAGAATGGCAAATACCTATCGCCTGATGCAGATAGGAGTGTTCGCAACCTTTACACTCTTCACAGGTATTAATAATCTTCTGTTGGATGCCATCAACTGGTAACATAGGTTGTATGTACTGCATTTTGTATCTAGGTAACTGTAAATAGTGAGGAGTGGGGCTCTGCTTAAGCTTGGAAATATTTGTATGGAGCGAAGACAGAAATGAGACATGGTGACAGGGCAAATTCTAAAAATATAGGAACACAGAAGGGACGTGTGTATATGATCCAGTGAGTTTCACTCTAATTTAAAATTTAAAATTCTGAAAGACTGGAGTGAAGGCATATTATTTAGTAAAAACCATTCCACAGGCCCTAATTTTTCATACAAAAATGGAAATGTAATTCATACTTTTACCAATTCTTAATATTTATCTAGAACACTAAAATGAAAACAAGAGTCAATGCATAAACAATGTGGAGGTGGTCAACCATTTTTTCAAAGCAAACGAAATAGAAATGACTAGAGCTTTGAAGATTGGGAGCACTCTGTAGATCAGTTTAGAAATTTCTTTTTTCAGTTCAGAAAATAACTCACTGGTATATAGGAGCACTCTGGAAAACAACTATATTTAGATGTTTGTACAACAACTCACTACAACTGAGCTTTATGTACTTTGCATGTTGTTCAATGAATTTCATCTTTCTCTCATCACAGCTCCCATCCTTTGGTGTGATAATGTTAGTGCACTTGCCTTGACTGCCAACCCTGTACCAAGCATTGAATATGTAGACCACTTTGTGTTCAATGAATAACAGTTCAAGAAAGCTAACACACAACTAGGAAAAAATTTGTCCATGTTGGAAGAAAAATAAACAACTTTCAGTCCATGTCTTCTCTTACAGAAAACTTAATAACCAATAAAACAGTGGCTAAGAATATATGGTCTAACCTCCAAGATGAGTGTCTCTATTAGTGGCAAGAACCTCAAAAACACCATTATCAATTGTCAAGATACTGACATCAGTATTCTTGCCTGAATGTGATCATGTAGATCATGAATAATAGCTTGCTGACCGTTTTCATCCAATAACTTTTGAGTGTTTTGGTATGTGTATATATATAGTACTAAAATGAATACAAATTGGTGATTTTTGTATTCATATATATATATATATATAATTTATGTGATTAAATCAGGACTAGGATTGTATGCCAATCGAATATTTAATGTATGGCTTATATACTACATTAAATCTGGTTGTTTATGTTGCCTTTTTGTTTTTCTGAACCATTGGAAATGTGTGGCTTCAACAGGTGTGTGGATGTGATATTTCCTTTGTTGTTTAACATGATTAGTACATGTGGTAACCTTCGGTTAGCTTCAAATCAGCAGAAGTATAGACTTCAATTTCTTTGGTCCAATACCACTAAATGATTTGCTGGAATTTGCAGCACCAAAGTTCATAAAGATGCATTAAACTATGGTCATTCCTTTGGAAATCGACCAATTTTTTGACAAGTTTGGTTGCTCTCTCACTCCCATGTCTATTCTTTTAATTTTGTGAATGTTACTAAATATTTACTGATATGATCCAGTGAGAACGAACACATGTACAATCATATGGAAATGAGGATCGCAAATCATTCAATATAATTTATAAGTTGATTAGACCTCTTTCTGACTTTATACATGTCAAACCCTCATTCATATCATTTTGGGCACATAAAAAAACTAACAGCTCCCCTTGACCAAACTTTCCTTTATGTCTTTCAAATGCTTTCCATGTGCCCATTACATGTTTATCTATTAGAACTTACCTATTTGTTTTTCCTTCTTAATGGCCCAAGTTAGTAAAAGCAGTAGCATTAAAAAATATTCATGTCATTGTTGATGAATAAACTTAGATTGACTGATTAATAAACTTAGTTGCAGTTTATTGTTTTTGAGATGCTTGTGGTGGGTGAAAATTCCAGCTTTTTTGTACTTTCTTGTTCTCTTCTATTTCTAAGTAAATTCCTATCATTTCTACATTCTTAACCCATGATCTTTATATATCTTTCATGTAGAAAACTGAATGGCTTTTATTGGACAGCAAGCATGTTATAGTTGGAGGTGGCTTTGCTGGAACATCTTATTCATTTTTGCAAAGAATAGGTGCAATAAGGGTTGGATGATTAGAGAAATTTTAGCAGTACTCTAAAATGTATCAAGCTACCCCTCCGTCTATATAAATTATGATGTAAATAAATTTATAATTTAACTTGGGTAAGGATCATTGAGTACTTTGTTGTTGTTTTCTATGTACCCTTTGTATTATTAAGTAAAGGGAATTAAATCCTAGCTGATATACTAACTTTGCTTCTAATACAGTGAAAAAAATTACTGAAATTGTATGTTTCAGTAGTAATTTTTTTTTTTAATTTTGTAATTAAGTATTTGCAGCGATTTTTATTCATTGCAACTAGGCCAAAATTCGTTGCAAATCATCAGTTTCAGCGATTTTATACCTTGAAAAAAATGCAACAAAGGAAGCAAGTGTTGCTTTGGACATTTTCAGCACTTTTTATTTTTTGCAGCGATTTTAGTCCTTGCAAAAAATGTTAAATGCAACAAAAAAGTAAGCGCTGCTTCTGATATGGCACATTTGCAGCGTTTTTATGGAAATTTGCAGCGATTTTAATCCTTGCAAAAAGTATCAAAAGCAGCGCTAGAATGGTATGTTGCTTTTGACGTACACAAATTGCAGCGCTTATAAATCAATTGCAGCGATTTTAAGTGTTGCAAAAAATGGCAAAAGCAACGAACCAGATATAGCACTGCTGTTGTTGGGAGGCTATTGCAGCGAAATTTAATGATATAGCAAGGATAAATTTCACTGCAATTGATCAAATGCAGCACCATGGCAGTCACATGGGGTGGCCTTTTGCAGTGTGAAATTAGTGAGTTTGCAGCGGTTGAAAAACGCTGCAAATGAGGTCTTTTGCAGCGTTTTTTCAATAACGTTGCTATTGATCAAAAATATCACTTTTATACTGTCGAACATGCAAGGAGGGTAATAACGCTGCAATTGATCAATTACAGCGTTTTTTTAATGTATTTGCAACGATTTTAAGCGCTGCAAAAGGGCAAATTTCTTATAGTGTATATAATTCTAAGACATGAAGTCTCCAATATCCGCTAAAATTCACGCCTATCCCAATAGAGATACAACTTTACAAATCTTTTCACGTTAAATTTCCTAAACCGATTCCATATATATATATATAGACACACACATATATACATATACCGAACTCCATGCAGAATACGTGCATCACATTTTTCTTCAAGTCCACTTTCATTCCTTGGTTACCCTTGGCACGTTGAAAGAGACCTCACTCACGCACAAAACCCCTTCGGTTTCACAAATCACCTCCCCTCCAGTTCGTACAGTCCCTCACATTGCCAACCTCTCACGTCGCCTCCTCCACACGACAAACCAAGCACCCTCACGTATCAAACCAACACAGTACGTATCAAACCAACGCACGCCCAGGCCCCAAGACCTTTATCGTGAGCCTTCTCCTTCACGTATCAAACCACCACACAAACAACCCTGTTGACATCGTTAACCGCGCACCAGCACCTCCTATCTTGGATTCATTTTATTAAAATAGAACACTCTACCGTACATACTCCAGGGACACTTTAGTATTTTTGTATTACACTAGATGATTCCTCTTGTAATAGAAATTATTCCTTTCAGTTGCGTATAAAAGGGACATCTTATTAATACATTAATGAGATGAAAATTCAGGAATCCTCTCCTTCTAACATGGTATTAGAGCTACTCAACTAGCAGTCTCTTTGATCCATGGCTATGCCCACAGCTTCCTTTGTTCCTCCTTAGCCAAATTCCTCCATTATTTCTTCCTTTTCTCATATTGTTACTATCAAACTCACAACTGACAATTTTCTTCTTTAGAAAGTTCAAATCATAGCATACATTAGAGGACAAGACCTTTACTGCTATGTTGATGATACTCTTCCAAGTCCTCCCAAATTTCTTGACTATGTTTCTAATGAACCTTCCAAAACTAATCTTGCATTTCTTGCGTGGACCAAAATTGATCAATTAGTTCTTAGTGTCCTCTTCTCCTCTCTATCATATTCAGTTATTGGTCATGTATTATCTTCATCAACTTCTAGATAACCATGGCTCTTATCATCCTCCATGTTTACCTCGCATTCCCAAGCTAAAGAATTCCAGGTCAGGTTTCAACTTACAAATCTCTCTCATGGAGATCAATTCATCACAGAATATTTTGGCAAAGTCTGTTCCCTAGCAAACACTCATTCAGCCACTAGAAATCCTCTCCCAAATAAGGAATTTGTTAACTACCTCCTTATAGGCCTTGGTCCAGCCTATGAGTCTTTTATTTCATTAACCACTCGGTCTGAACCCTTTACATCCCAAGAACTCTACCAACATCTGCTCATCCATGAAAGTTGAATCAATCACTCCTCTAAAAGCATTTTTGAACCCTCTGTAAACTACACTGCTAGTGGAGGTCGTGACCAACGTGGTCGATCCTCTTTTTATGGTGGTAGACATGGCAGGGGTCATGGCCATTCCTTTGGTCGTGGTGGTCATAATACACCTGGTCCCTCTGGCACATTTCAACAAACACCTACTAGTCCTCACCCTACATGCCAAGCTTGTGATAAAACTAGGCATGTAGCACTCCAATGTAGGCATCGGTTTGACCACTCCTATCAAACAGACCCACCCTCCTATCAAACAGACCCACCCTGCTCTTTCTCCCAAAATTACAACCCATCCAATCCTTAGCTTTTAGCCAACTACACCTCACCCACCTCTTTTCCCAACTCCTCTTGGTATCCAGACTCTGCCGCCACTCACCACATAACAAATGACCTTAGTAACTTGAAGCTTTCATTGGAACAGTATCACGTTAATGAGGCAATTTGTGTTGGTGATGGTGCTTACCTTCCTATTTAGCATGTCAGTGAATCCACTTTTCTCTCAAACTCTGCTTCTTTTTATTTACATAACTTGCTTCATGTCCCTCATATTACAAAAAATCTCGTGTTTTTTCTTCAATTTTGCACTGAAAATAACCGCTTTTTTGAATTTCATTCTTCCCACTTTGTGTAAAGGGCTCAAGGTCCAAAATTTTATTTTAAAGCCGTTAAGATTAGTTGAGAATTTTAGAAGAAAATAATGGACTGATCATTTAAAAACCCAATTGAAACTAGTAAATTTTAACCAATGAGATGAATCCAAGCCCGTTAGGCTAATACCGGTTTCTCTATATATAATTCTAAGCCATGAAGTCTCCGATTTCTGCTAAAATTCACACCTATCCCAATAGAGTTATAACTTTACAAATCTTTTCACGTTAAATTTCCTAAACCAATTCCATATATATATATATATATATATATACATACTAGGACAAGAGCAACGTATAAAGCACGTTTTTCTAGTTAAGTGAAATAATTATTTAAAAAAATATATAATTTTCATAAAAAAATAATCTTAATCAATAATTTAATGTATAGAAAAAATATATAAATTCTAGCATATGATTACTCAATAATTTAATGCATAAAAAATATTTAACTAATATATTTAGATAATAATAAATTAGTGAAGTATAATAATTAATCCTTTTTGTCAAAATCTTCTGATCTTAAGATTCTGATTTTTATTTTTCAATTTTAAGGGTAAAAGCAACCTCTCCACTGGCATCTAGATTTCAAAATCACTAATTGTACTTTTAGTAGATCTTTTTTGATATTGATATCCTTCAAAATCCTCGAAAGCTAGTCTGCCCATCCTTTTTTTTTTCTTTATTTTCTTTCTAATTATTAATTTTTTTTTATTTATTAGAATAAAATACCCCCAATCCATAAATTTTGTAACAATCACAAGTATATTTTTTACCCTTTGATTTTATCATTTTAGTAACTTTTTAGTACAATCCATGGGTCATAAGAGAGGAAGAGAAACATAGGCTGACATGAAAACACGCCAGCCAAGAACTCCTCTATTTAAATAAAATTCACATCAGTATAACTAGATGTCATTTTGTTCCTCATATGATCAAAAGAATATCTTTTCCTAATAAAAGGGCAAAAGGAAAATAAAATTGGAACACAATCATGTCTGCCACCCAGTTCACTACACAATATTAGTTAGAAGTGTAAGCTGAAACCATACATATAGCAAGAAGTTCAAAGTGAGATGGCAATGCACCAAAAAATAGAATACAGGCATTGATAGGGGCCTCACTTGTAAAACTACCCACTCATACAGTGGTCCATAATTACATCATTTACTACTCTTATGCTCAAATTTTTCTGTCTTCAATTATTCTTCAATAACTACATATCAAATATTGTAACACTTTTTTAGCAAGAACCCTTCTTAGCTAACTGGAGCTGATTGATAGAGAAGAGTATATTCAAACTTGAAACATATACTTCAAATGAAATGAGAAGAACAGATAAAAATAAACATTTCAACCTAACAAAAGAAAATATATAGAATACACACTGCACAAGATTATATATCTAGCATGATTCATCTAACAACCTAGCACCGAGTTATGGCCCTTTAATCCGATGCATCTCCACCTGTCCCATTGGGACACGGTAGAAAATTCAGGGGTTGAAACCCCCTAAACCCATTGGCCAAAAAAAAAAAAAAAAAAAAAGGAAAAAGAAAAAAAAGGGAGAAAACTTGAGACATTTAATAGCAAAAGTGCTGATGCAAGCGAATATAAACATAAATGGGGAAGTTTGAATATCTGTATCCACTTGTTTAACAAAAATATAATTTAAGCAAATAAACATCTACATGGCATCATGAAGTATGCATCATTTATTAAACACAAAATGATAATAATTTAAGCTACGATTCTAAGTATCCAAATGTCATACAGTCAAGTTGAATCAAGCTTCCACTACTAATGCCATGGGCCACTCTCCATGACAAAATTATCGATTTGTCTAATTAAAACATAATGGATGCATCCTTGTGTAAGACTTCATTATACTTGTGACAAGCATAACAATGCAACATGCAAATAGCTTTAAAAGTTACTTTTAGATTGAGAAACAGAGAAAGTAAAGAGCAGAGAACAACAGGCAGACCTGAACACAATAGGGCAACCGGCATCTCCTGAGATGTTAACGTTGACAACTGAGAGGCGCAAGAGCACCCCAAATGATGACTCTTGCACTGGCAGTGAAGACCATATCTGAAAGGGGCTCTTCAATAGATAAAAATAAGTTAGTTATTTGGATTTGATTTTCTTGTTTTGGCTCAATTGCGTGATCTTATTGCAGTGGTAGGTGTTTACAGGCTTTATAGGTGTACGAAGGAGCTATCCATGCTGCTTAAAAGTGAGGGGGAATCCAAACAGAGAACAAGAAGATCTAAGAGTACATTTAATGTGATTATAATATCTTGCTGCTTTCTTTTCTGTAAATTAGATTTGAGAAGGTTGCAATCCGAAATTCAATTTTTATTTTTATTTTTTATTTTTGAAGAGCAATTAGTAATTACAATGGCGGTTTAAGGGGGCATGTACCAGTGGTCCGGTTGGAAGATACCTGGAGGTAGCCCTTCAGTAAATTGTGTCCAGCAAAATTAATATTTAAGTACACTTTTACATTTGATCAACTTTAACATTTGAGAAGTTTCGAATGTTGTAAAGATAATGGTGGATGTTGTTAATGATATTTGAGAAGCTTTTCCAATGCAACAGCGATTTTTTTCAGTTGGTATCGCAAATTGACATTCAAGGGACCTTTAATTTCTACAAGGATGTTCTCTACCTAAAGATGCTTGTTGGCTATTGTTGTTGCGAGGAGTGCTGCTTAATTTGCTTTTGCATTTCCACTCAAATCGTGATATAGAATTGTCATTGTGAGTACTGATTCTGTTTTGACTAGCGATCGACCTTACTTGGTAGTGTTCATTTGGGAGTGTTGGAAGCGAATAAACTTTCTTACATCTTCATCTAATCATTTATATACTTGTTCATAAACCTTGAACAAGTCATTGAATTCTTTGCTTTGTATTGAGCTATATATGTCACTGCAGTCTGCTGCTTAATTTGATTGGAGTTTTGCTACATACAAGCACAGTCGCGCACTAATCTGTATACTAATACTGATTTATTCATATTTAAAATTTAAATTAACACTGTTTTCAATAAAATCTACTTTTTGACCAATCACATCATATTGGTGCACAAATTAGTGCACAGTTGTGCTTACAACTATATTTTTTCTAATGAGAATTTACCAACCCGGAAAGAGAGAGGACTAGATGTGACGCCCTCAAATTCTGTTTGGGATCGGATGGACATTTGAAGCGTCGAGACATGTAACACAAGGTTACCTGCCCCCGTTTATGACATATAAGATGCAATATTCCTAACATGCAGTTAACAATATGCAATATTCGCAGCGGATAAATTTTTTCTTTAGCAATACTATGCACCAAATTGAAAATATCCCAAATGCTTAAAACATACTTCATACATAAAAATCCATTAAACAACTAAGATCACAACACTAGTCCAAAATGGTTATGATCCAAAAAGTACTAGAGATGCAACTTAATCGTACAAGTAGTAATTTACGTTAATTAATTACTATATTAACATTTATGTCACACCGTCACTTAGTCAACTGTGTCTAGTTGATCAGCTCCTGATTCTCTTTCAGGTCCTGTAACAAGATCTACCATTTGGGGGGAATGGTAGTTGGGACTACCAAAGTGAGATTTGATTACAAATCTCAGTAAGTTAACAAAAAACTTCCACACAAGCTAATGATGCATGGATGACAGTAAAAACATAAATGCATAATCAAATTCATAAGTAATTAAAGCATAACTTGGAGTACAACATAACATAATTGACATAACTTAAATTGAAACATGAACTAAATTTGACTTGACATGAACTTGATCTGAAACTTGATTTAGCATGAACTTGCTTTGAAACTTGAATTAACATGAAAAATACATACTCCACAGTTGTTGTGGCCCCATGTATTCTACGTGTAAATACATACTCCATAGTTGTTGTGGCCCCATGTATTCTACACAAACTTGACTTAACATGAAAAATACATACTCCACAGTTGTTGTGGCCCCATGTATTCTACGTGTAAATACATACTCCACAATTGTTGTGGCCCCATGTATTCTATGGAAACTTATTCTTTAATTGCTTAAATACATACTCCACAGTTGTTGTGGCCCCATGTATTCTACGTGTCACAGTTGCTGTGATCCCATACATAAGTAATCAAGATGAAACGTGACTAGAATACGAAATGACTGAAACTCTGACGTAACATAACGTGACTTGAACATAACTTAAAATATATGACCAACTTGAGATAGAAACATTTCGTAACATGGCATAACATATAATAGACAACATATTTAACATGACATACTTGCAACAATGAATATTACATGACTTGACATACATGTAATAAATGGCATACTTAGCATGACGTACTTGTAAGGTACAGTAATACATGACAGAATATATTATGTAACAGATAAAAATTGATGACAGAATAAATTCTGTATAATAGACAATTAGGTGATAACTTGGCATGGCATGACATATATAATAACACACATACATACACTGTAGGTCTTTTACTTAGCACACATACACAGTAGACTGCTAGTAAGTTAAAAGCTAACTTACCTCGATCTCCGCATTTCTTATAAAACTTCAAGTGCGATCACGAGGAACTGTAATTAGCGATTCTAAAAGTTAGAACTAAATCACTAATAATTTGAAATATGGAAAAATACTAACTTAAAGAGTAAAATTTTCATTTTACTCTCTACATGTGGGAAAATAACCGTTTTACCCATAACTTAAGGATTTTGCATACTAACTCTAAAAGTTTACAAAACTTACATTTCTCATGTAAATTTTGTCCTAAACTTAAATATCAATTCAGAAAAATTTAAAACAAAACACAACTATGGAAAATACACTATGGCCGAAACATCCATAGGTCATTTCCCTTGATTTTTGTTGCAATTCCTTCCAACTTCAAAACTCATACTTAAATCAAAATTTTGCAACAAACATCTTCCAATCCTAAGTTTAAAACCATACTTAAAACATCCATTTAGAAAAAGCTAATAATCAACATCAAACTTTTTTGTAAAAAGATCCAAGCACTTGAATCACAAGTTTTGACTTTAAATCAAAACATCTCCAAGAATTTCAAAAAATCAAATCTTACATCTAACATATTCATAATATCATCCTAACATCAACCATGCTTTAAATCATCAAACTAAAGTCACCAAAATCACAAAATAATATTTAGAGTTTTTGGTTTTACACTTAGTCCAAAAACAGAAACTTTTTCCTCAACTAGTTTTGATAAATCTCTTGATCTATGACTTATAAATATATGGTCTTCAAACCAAACCATCACATGGTTTAAAAATATGTCCTAAAACATATATAAGCTTCTAATTCAAGATCACATGGTTAGAAATTAACCAAAACATAAATTTAGCCAAGAATATCCACACTTTGGCTTATCTGAATATCTCTTTGCATAAAATTTCATATCTTTGAAACTGACATCAAATATCTTCAAAATAATAATATAACATGTATATAAGATGCTTAGGATCCTCCAATAAAATTATCAAAGTCATTGGAATAGGTTTAGACCACCAAAGAGTTAAACTTTCTCAAAACAGAAACTGTTTTTCTTCTTCCAGTTTCTAAGTTTCTAAATCTAAGAAAATCTTTCATCAAAACCTTTAATCATGCAAAAATCCTCAATCAATAATCACATATACATGTTAACAGTACTCCATAAAAATTTCGGACCAATATCTATCCATTAACTTGGTCAAAAACTCCAAACTATAACATATTCTCCAAGCTGTCCGAGAGAGAGTGTTTGATATTCTTTCAATGGAAAGTGTAAATGAAGATAATTTCGTGGGGAGAGGTGGCTGGAGATACTTATAGATGGGATATGGAAGAGATGTGGCTGGAGTTGAGAGTTGAGTGGAGTTTTCTCCTACCCAAAATATCTATAAAAGATTATCTCATAATATTCTATCCAATAGTATCTACAAAAAATCAACTTAAGATATTTTTATCTAATAATATATATAAAATCAACTCAAAATATTTTTACCCAATAATATTCATGAAAATTACCTCAAGATATTTCTTTTTATCTAATAATATCTACAGTTTTGAATAGACGTTTTGTCCGAAAATATGAAAAAATGTTATTGCACCATAAGACTTTAAATAACCCTCCGAGTCTAATGGCACAAACCATAATACATTTTGACATTTCTAATTATCTCCAATAATCAAAAACACACTTCTGATACCATAGTAAATAATAACACTAATTATGTAGTTAGACAAAAACCTATACGATTAATGGATTCGTGAAAACTTATGGGGTTTTCACGAGGTTCCTAAGTTAATAGAAATTTCACAATTGAATTTCTAGCGGGCTGTTACACTAGAAATAACAATATTTTCAAAGATGAGAGTACGTTGGAAAGCGTTTAAAACTTAAGGGATCGATAAATTGCAATCCAAAATTGCGCTGCAGTACTAGCATAGAGTTTCGCTTTTAGAGCTTCTTTCAGATCGCTATGAGTTCAAGAAGCCTTAATTTCCTTACAACTAACCATTGGTAGAGTTTCCTTAATCACCGACTTCTTATCTTAATCCAATATCGCATATAGCTCAAGGGCCAACGATGCATGGGTCTGCGGACATCCCAACGACCACAAATAACAGGTTTGTAAGAAAAGTCATTAAAAAAAAAAAATACATAATAATCATACGTAGGTTACTGCAAGACTGCGAGGGCATGGAGTTCTCGCTCCCGAGTGTTTGAACCTGTATGACCTTATACATATTTGATTCATTCCTATAATGTCTCATCCAGATGCTGTTTCCCAATACATTTGTGGGATGAAAACATCTAATGTTTATATGCTTGCCTTTTGCGGGAAACAACAAGGGGCAGAGAAATGGAAGTAGCGTACTCAAGTAGAAACAATGTCTCAAATACTAACACCGCCAAAGCTTCTGTTGTTTTCATTCTTTTTCACATTACAAAAGATTAAAAAGCAACATTCTGAGTTGTAAGAGCTCGTAAATACAACACAATGAAACACTGAAATCTCAGCTAACTCCTAGACCCTGAAGTGTGAAAGATTATAGCCAAGCAGTAGATCTAACAAATATATGTACACGCTCCATTGCCAACATGAACAGGAATATATGCTGAAAGCAAAATCAACACCAGATGGCTCTAAAGCTCACTTAAAAAAGGTCCCATTATTCTAGTAAACTGTCATCGATAATCGTCTTTGCTATTATTGAACTTCACCTGCGCCTCCGTGAAGTAACAGCACCCCGTGACCATGATGAAGGCTTATATACGCCAGCCAGCAAGTCAGATGCCGTAGCTGCATTGATTTTCCTTCTCTTGGATTCTAATTCCATCTGTCTCTTAGTGGACATGGAAGACCCAGATGACCTGTGAAAGATTGGAGCAGCATTGATCAATGCTCGCTTATCCTTTGTGTTTTTGTCAAACTGGAAAGAAAACTTCACATGGGCTGCACTGTCAGTATCTTCTTCAGATGCTGGAAGCAGTCGTATGCCAAGGCCCCTTTTCCTTGAAACAGCCTCTTCTTCAGCAACTCTTTTCTTTTGATTCTGAGAAAATCAGAACGTGAGGAACAACTTCATTTACAGGTAGAAGAAACATGAAGATTATTTGATAAGTGGGTAGAGGAAACATGAAAATGAAGAACTGTTATGAGCTCAGTAGTATACTCTTAGTTGTGCCCGAAGAGCCTTGTTGAGGGCATAGTCATCTGAATGCCTGGCATCGGATACTCTCTGGAGACGCACCAGCACCGGCTCAGCTTCTTTCTTCTTCTGTAAATCTTCTTCCTGGTGTTCAAGACGATAAAATGGATCTGCTAGTTTACCCCTTTCTGGGAAAGGAAAACTGTGTTAGAATTTTTCTCAATAAACCTTACAAACAAACCTGTTAATATTCATAGTTTTGTTGCTTGATTAAAACTTAGTCAACAAACCTCACATCCCTTTACTGCAGGGAGCTCGAATTTGGCATCTCCTTTTGTAATGCTTGAATCTAACCCAAAAAAACCACATAGAGTGAGAGATCCAAACCTGAAGTAAAATAAAAGAAACCCATCACTCACGACATACAAATAAAAAAGAAACCCATATTTTTTTTTTTTCAAAATCAAAGAAACCGAATCCTTTAAAGGAAAATAAAAAATAAAAATCATATCTTGGATCCTCTACTACAAGATGAAAAAAAAAAGAAAAGCTACAATCCTCAAACTAAGATCAAAACTTGGGGAAAAAAAAACTACAATGCTTAAACCAGCTTGAAAAAGAAAACTAGATTGCTAGATTAAAACTTACTTAACAAACCTAACATCCCTTTATACCCGGGAGCCTGAATCTCTACTTTTGTAATGCTTGCATCTAACCCAAAAACCACATAAAGTGAGAGATACGAACCCGAAGTAAAATAAAAGAAAGCCATTTATCACAACATACAAACCAATAAGAAACCCATATATATTTTTTTCACAAACAAAGAAATCGGATCCTTAAAAGGAAAAAAATAAATAAAAATCAAATCTTGGATCATCTACCACAAACCAGCTTCAATGACATTAAAAAAAAAAACAAACCATCGCTGTAGAAAACAAACAGTTGTGATTAAATGTAAAAGGGCATCCTTGTGATTAAAGCCAATAAAACAAGCATTTTAAAAATTGAAGGCTGAAGGCCTAAGCAAACAAGAAACAAATTCTAGATTTAGAGGTTGGTGCGGCTGCCCTACAAAGAAGAAGAAAAGGCGTGTGGCAAAGGTTTACCCCAGGAAAAACAGAGGCACCGTGGGGAAAGTGATGCGACGGAGCTGGGCTACCCGAGGCGATGGCCTTCGTTCAGGAGCTTATGAAGATGGCAAAGTGCTTTGTTGAAGGAGGAGGATTCTCTTACTCTGACTTGAATGCCTTGATTAAAGATTTGAGCTCGCAAGCTATTACTGGTGAAGCTACCGAGGATGGAAAGAAAGAAAAGAAACGCACAGTGGAGGGCATATAAGGAAAAAAATCGAGCAGGGTTCTTCTTCATTTTTCCTCTTGGATTTCATTTTCGGGGCTAAAAGAAAGATCCGAAGATTTCTTGTAAAATTTTTCTTATCATCCTCACACTTCACACATCATACTTATTTTTATTTTATTTTCATATTTTCTATAATAAATATGTAGTGTGTGGATGATAAATAGAATAATTCAATTAGTTTAATAAGAATAAAATGAAATAAAAATAAAAAAAAATAAAAAATAATATTTTAATATATAAAGTGTGTGGTGTGGGATGATGTGTAGCATTCTTCCTTAAAGAAGAGAGAAGACAGAGATAGATAAGAAAAGGAGTTTGGTTTTGAAGAGATAAAAGAATGAGAATATGCAAAATAGAAGACGTAAATGTTGCCCAGATGACTAACACAAGAGGGGGGTGAATTGAGTTGTATTAAAAAAAATAACAATTATAAATCAAATATATAATATAAAATATAAACAAAATATGAAATAACAATAAATATAAAGAGTAAGGGTAAGAGAGAAGTAAACTCAGTATGTTAACGAGGTTCGGCCCCACTGCCTACGTCCTCGCCTCAAGCTACCCCTTGAGGATTTCCAAATTCACTATTCAACCTCCTTCAGGTGGAGATAGAAACCTATTACACCTTTGAACAACACCGCTACAAAGGATCCGTGTAGAACACCCTCTACACTTGCAATCACCTTACACGTGGTGATTCAACTATTCCCCGTGTAGAATATTTTCTACACGCACAAGGGTTATACACACCATTTTTCTGATACAAAAGCTGATAGTGAGTAGGTTATCAGAAAACACTCCTCAATGAGTGAAATAAGAACAATACAGCGCAAACTATATCTCTCAAAATGAACAAGGATTAAGGCTCAATGCTTAGAGAAGAGAGAATGAAAGCTTTGAATGAATGTTGTATGCTCTTGGTATTGTGAATGTGAAGCTCTCAAATGATCTATTTATAGGCATATGAGACTTCATATTCAAATTTAAAAAGATTCACATGTCAAAGACAACATCATTCACTTTTTCAAAAAATTCAAATAAAAGGTTCTTCTTTTTCAATTGTCAAAGACAACATCATTCACTTTTTCAAAAAAATCAAACCTAATCTTTTACTTTTGGCATATGACAAAATGAGCACACTTTTCCTTTTCAAAAAATTCAAACCTAATCTTTTACTTTTTGCATATGACAAAATGAGCACACTTTACTTTTCAAAATTTTCAAACAAAATCATCTACCTTTTGTATAAGTCTAAAAAAGCATCAATTACTTTTGAAAATATTCAAATAAAACATGCACATGTGAAAGATGACAATCAATCATCTTTAATATTTTCAAAGTTCAACCCTTTAATCAAGGCATGCACATGCAAAAGATGACAATCAATCATCTTTCAAAATTTTCAAATTTAATTTTCAAAAATATTCATGCACATGTGGAAAATGTATTTTAATGTTTTATGATAAAATATTAATTTTGAGCATTAATCTTAATTTCGAATTTTGAAGAGATTTACAACATTACTCTATAATTTTAATGTGAACTTGTTTCTTTCTTGCTCATACTTGTTTCTTTGATGTGCTTGATTCCATTGTGTAGACAACTTGAGCTTGAGACTTCTTTATTCTTTGAATTCATTTGTTATCATTAAAATCCATGTGTAAATATATAATTACACAAAACTTGAAATCTTGGGTTCAACAATCTCCCCCTTTTTGATGATGACAAATACTTGATAGAACCTGAAAGCTATATTAATACTTAAGCTCCCCCTGAGAATGTGCGTTAGTTTTTCAAGCAAAAGTATAAATATAATTCCAAGCATATATAACAAGTTTAGCAATTTAAATAGTGTTAATGTTCTAGTCTAACACTTCTCCCCCTTTTGGCATCATTAAAAAGGATCCGCAACAAGTAAATAGACTGAAGAAAACAGTGCGTTAGTAGACACTATAGATAGTTGAAAAATGGAGCCGTCCGTGACCCGACAAGTGCTGCAAAGCCTCGAGGCCTAACTCTATGAATTTAATACGGCTGAAGATTTAAAAAATCACCTGATGTTGTTGACAAACGGGATTGAAAGTTCCGAGTTTCTATAAAAAAATGATCATTTTCATCTATCGGATGCCAAAAAAATAATCGCTTCTTGACCTGAGTTCTGTTTTTCCACAACGATAGAATGGTTGAGCAATTCTCTTCCACTAATGTTCCAGACTTGAATAAGGAACCATTGACGCATCAATCATCAATCTTCTCTCCTGAGGCTGTCAATACCATGATATGAGCAGTGAACCGTTTTTCTAGTAAGACTAATTTTGAGATTATTGCAGAATCAAGAATGCTCAGTAGTCAATATGCTGCCTCTGTTACGATCATGTCTCGGAGGTTAATGGCGAGGGTGAATGAGATTGATCATCTTAACATGCAAATATTTGAGTTATGACAGAAGCTTGCTAATAAGGATAGTGAGAATAAAAGGCTAAAGCAAGAAAACCAAGAGTTGAAAAAATTTGCAGATTGGTATGCTCATGATCTGCAACCACTAATAGAGGAGCTGGAACGAGAAAGGGTTCAGATACAAGGTCAACATCGGCAGATAACAGCAGAGGTTCATCGTTTACTAGAAAAATAGGGACAATCTACTGTTAATCTCGCTGGCTTAGTAAGAAAACTTTTGACAATGTGTGTCCAGCATATCTTGTATTTCTTTTGACTAAATAAGATTTGAAGAGAAAATAGTTTGTCTTATTCTTTATGCTATCTCTATAAAATCAGTCCTGAAGTTCATCCAATCCGCATCAAGTTTTCATCTCATCTCTATAACTCATCTGCATTCCTTCAGCATTCTCGTTTTAAGCCTTCTATTCTTTTCTCAATGGCTCATTCTTCTAACATTTCTCTAGATCCATCCATGAGGCATTCTGCATCTCAACCTCCTGTCCTTTCTGCAGCTGCCATTGGTGCCATGTTGCAGCAGGAAAATAATAATCTGACTAATAAGTCAGATTCTGATGCTATTTATGACTTGGTGAGTCTTGGGACTCGCTACTCTTCCTCTATTGTTGCTTTTTCTCAGCGGCTACAAGCCAAAAATCATGAAGTTGAAAAGCTCAAAGAACAAATTGTTGTACTTCAACGAATTGTTCAAGAGTCTCACACAAGGGAATGAATCATTCGGCAGAAGAATAAACAGTTGAAATCTTTATTAGATTCTTCATTCTGCTTGCCCGTTCCCATGGATAAGAATGACATGATATTGTATGAAGAGAATGAGCGTCTCAAACATGAGGCTAAGAATCTTAAGTTTATGTAAAAGTATTTAAAAAATATATCTCTATTTTTATTGATTCTCGTCTATCTTTTAAGAGATATTCATAGCATTCATCATACCTATTTCTCTTCTGATCATACATAATCTATCTTCTGGTAAAGGCTTTGTGAAAATATCTGCTAACTGATCGTGTGTGTTTGTGAATTCTAGTACTATATCGTCTTTCTGCACATGATCTCGAAGAAAATGATATCTTATTTCAATATGCTTAGTTCTAGAATGTTGTATTGGGTTCTTTGAAAGATTTATAGCACTTGTATTATCACATTTGATTGGAATGTGATTATACTTGAGTTTAAAATCTTCAAGTTGTTGCTTCATGTAGAGAACTTGAGCACAACAACTACCCACAACAACATATTCTGCCTCAGCAGTAGATAGTGCAACAGAATTTTGTTTTTTACTAAACCAGGAAACTAATGCATGACCTAAGAAATGACATGCTCCACTAGTGCTTTTTCGATCTATTTTACAGCCAGCATAATCTGCATCTGTGTAGCTGATTAGATCGAAAGATGTGTGCTTAGAGTACCATAACCCTAGGTTAATTGTACCACTAAGATATCTAAGAATGCGCTTAACTACAATTAAATGTGATTCTTTTGGAGATGATTGAAAGCGTGCACATAAACACACACTAAACATAATATCTGGTCTACTGGCTGTTAAATATAATAAGCTACCAATCATACCTCGATATATCTTCGAGTCAACTAGCTTACCGGATTTATCTTTATCAAGTTTAGTTGATGGGCTCATTGGTGTTCTAATTTCCTTAGCATTTTCCATCCCAAACTTTTTCAGTAATTCCTTAATATATTTTGATTGATTGATGAATGTCCCACTTTTTGCTTGCTTAATTTGCAATTCGAGAAAGAATGTAAGTTCTCCCATCATGCTCATCTCAAATTCTTCCTGCATAGTCTTAGCAAAAACTTGACACATATTTTCATTAGTAGCACCGAATATTATATCATCAACATAAATCTGAATCAAAAGAATATCATCATTTTCATATTTAATGAAAAGAGTTGTGTCGATTTTTCCTCTTGAAAAACATTTTTCAATCAAGAAACCACTAAGTCTTTCGTACCAAGCTCTAGGAGCTTGTTTAAGTCCATATAGTGCTTTTGTGAGTTTGAAAACATGATTTGGAAAAATATGATTTTCAAAACTTGGAAGTTGCTCAACATATACCTCTTCATTTATAAAACCATTTAAGAAAGCACTTTTAACATCCATTTGAAAAAGTTTGAAATCTTTATAACAAGCATATGCAAGTAGCATTCGAATAGCTTCTAATCTTGCGACAGGTGCATATGTCTCATCATAATCGATTCCTTCTTCTTGATTAAAACCTTGGGCTACAAGTCGAGCCTTATTTCTAGTAATGACTCCGGACTCATCTTTCTTGTTTCTAAAAACCCATTTTGTTCCAATAATAGTATGATTTTTGGGTCTAGGAACAAGTGTCCAAACATCATTTCTTTCAAATTGATTCAACTCTTCTTGCATACCTAGAATCCAAGATTCATCAAGAAGTGCGTCATCAATATTTTTGGGTTCAATTTGAGATAGAAAAGCAGTATGATTGCAAATATTTCTAAGAGATGATCGAGTACTTACACCTTGTGAAGGTTCTCCCAAAATTTGTTCCACTGGATGATCTTTCACAAATTTCCACTGTTTGGTTGCATCTTGTATTAAATTTTGATATTCTTTCCTGATGGCTCCATGTTGAACTTCCTCTATTGTTTTCTCTTTGTTGAGATTGAGACTTTCTGTGTTATTTATACCTTCTGTTTCTTCATCAATAGATTTCTTGGAGAGTGGAGAATTAGATTCATCAAATACTACATGCATAGATTCTTGTACAGTCAAAGTCTTTTTATTGAATACTCTATAAGCTTTACTATTAGTAGAATACCCGAGAAATATACCTTCATCAGATTTTGCATCAAACTTGCCTAAATTATCCCTGTCATTCAAAATAAAACATTTGCATCCAAATACATGAAAGTAACCAATGTTGGGCTTTTTCTCATTCCAAAGCTCATAGGGGGTTTTATCTAACTTAGACCTTAGTATAACTCTATTTATAACATAACATGCAGTACTTACCGCTTCGGCCCAAAAATAACTAGGCAAATTGTTTTCATTGAGTATTGTTCTTGTCATTTCTTGAAGAGATCTATTTTTCCTCTCTACTACCCCATTTTGTTGAGGAGTTCGAGGAGCAGAAAAATTATGCACAAAACCGTTTTCATCACAAAATGTTTCAATATTTTTATTAACAAACTCTTTTCCCCTATCAGTTCGGATACTTGAAATAGTATAGCCATTTTCATTTTGAATTCTCTTGCATAACTTGGTAAAGGCACTATGTGCCTCATCTTTATGAGCAAGAAAGATGACCCAAGTATATCTAGAGAAATCATCAACAATAACAAATGCATAATATTTTCCTCCTAGACTTGCAACTCTATTTGGTCCAAAAAGATCCATGTGTATCAGTTGCAATGGTCTAGTAGTGGAAATATGTTTCTTAGTTTTAAAATAAGTTTTTGTTTGTTTACCAAATTGACATGCATCACAAATTTTGTCTTTAAGAAAATTTGTTTTTGGTAAACCTCTCACAAGATCATTTTTTGAAAGTTTAGAAATAAGTTCCATATTGGCATGACCTAATCTTCTATGCCATAGCCAACTAGTTTCATTTTGAACTGAAAAGCAAATAACATTTTGTGAGGTAATTTCTTCAAAATCGATTGTATAAACATTATTGTTTCTAAAAGCAATAAAATAACTATTACAATCATGATCATTCAAGATAATGCATTTATCCATTTTGAAAGTAACTGTAAATCCTTTATCACATAATTGACTTATGCTCAAAAGATTATGTTTTAAACCTTCAACAAGTAGAACATCTTCAATTATGAGAGAAGATTCATTACCAATTTTACCTATTCCCACGATCTTCCCTTTCGAGTTGTCTCCAAATGTCACGTGTCCTTCTTCTTTAGATCTAAGATCAAAGAACTTAGTCTTGTCTCCCGTCATGTGTCATGAACATCCACTATCTAAAAACCATTTGTTTTTGCTTGTGGAAGAATTCATGCATACCTATAAAAATAATTAAAATAATTTTTCTTGGTACCCAAGTTCTTTGGGTCCTTTATTTATTAGTATTAGAAAAAACAAGATTTTTAGGTACCCATATGGCCCTAATAGTCATTGTATGATTTCTTCTAATAGGACAAGTATGATAATTATGACCATTTCTATTACAAAAATTGTAAATAGCATGTGACATATATGAAAAACTTGAATGATTATAATAATATCCTTTTTTGACAAAATTATTTTTATGAAAAGAATTTTGAATATTAGTCTTTGATGTAGAATGATTATCAAAGAAATTTTTATAAGGTTTGTATTTTTGTTTTGGCATATATCCCAAACCTGCCTTGTCAAAAACACATCTTTGACAACCAAGAAGTTTTTCAAAATTTCTTTTTCCATTCGTAAAGTTTTCAACAATATTTTCTAAATCGGTTTTCTTCTTATTCAATTCAAGATTTTCATCTTTCAAAATGATACTTTTTTTTCTTAAAATTTCAATTTCATTTGTTAAAGAAAAATTTTTCTTTTTCAAAGCAGTATATTTGATACCCAATTTTTCAAATTCCTCATAAACCTCTTCTAAAACATTTTGCAATTCTTCATATGAAGGATTTTCAATATTATCAAGATTTGTTAGCTCAATGTCATCTTTAGCCATAAGACAAAGATTTGCTGATTCTTCATTACTTGCTTCACTATTTGAGCTACTTGAATCATCATCCCATGTAGCTTTCATTGCTTTCTTGCCCTTGTTTCGATCTTTCTTTAGCAGAGGACAATCTGGCTTGATATGACCAGGTTTATTGCATTATTAATAAATTAAAGTGTCATTTTTACCTGAATCTTTCTTGGAAAACTTTTTGAAAGATTTCCTCGAATGAGTTCTATTTTTCTTCAAGAACCTCTGAATTCTTCTTGTTATCATCACAACTTCTTCATCTTTATCGTCATTTTCCTCATCTTCATCGCTTTCACTTTCATGAGGAACAGCTTTAAGTGCTAAGCTCTTCTTTGGCTTTCCTTCTTCTTCTCCTCTTTTCAATGTGTACTCATGGGTGATAAGTGACCTGATGAGTTCATTGATTTCGAGCTTCTTGAGGTCTCTAGCTTCAAGAATCGTTGTAACTTTTGATTCCCAACGTTTTGGTAAAGAGTTGAGAATTTTTCTTACTATCTCCACCTTGGAATAAACTTTGCCAAGAGCTGTCAAGCTGTTTATGATATTAGTAAAACGAGTGTGCATACTAAAAATAGATTCATCATCATTCATCTTAAACATTTCATATTCATGAGTAAGAATATAAATTTTTGATTCCTTGACTTGCGAAGTTCCTTCATAAGTAACTTCCAAGTTATCCCAAATTTCTTTTGCCGTAGCGCAATTCATTATTCTATTAAATTCATTTCCATTAAGAGCATTATATAATAAATTCATAGCAGTTAAATTTAAAGTATAAAGTCTATCGTCTTCACGATCAAACTCTTCTTCTTCCTTTTTGACCTTTACTCCATCAACCACTTTTGTTGGAATATAAGGTCCATTTACAATACATTTCCAGATTTCTCTACCTTGAGCTTGAAGAAATATTCTCATTCTAACTTTCCAGAATGAGTAATTATCTCCACAAAAGAGTGGAGGCCGACTGCTAGATTGACCTTCACCAAATGAAGCTGCAATGTTAGCCATAAGATCTTCACTCAAAAGATAGTTAATCTTATAATAGAGCTCTTAGCTCTGATACCAATTGTTGCCCAGATGACTAACACAAGAGGGGGGTGAATTGAGTTGTATTAAAAAAAATAACAATTATAAATCAAATATATAATATAAAATATAAACAAAATATGAAATAACAATAAATATAAAGAGTAAGGGTAAGAGAGAAGCAAACTCAGTATGTTAACGAGGTTCGGCCCCACTGCCTACGTCCTCGCCTCAAGCTACCCCTTGAGGATTCTCAAATTCACTATTCAACCTCCTTCAGGTGGAGATAGAAACCTATTACACCTTTGAACAACACCGCTACAAAGGATCCGTGTAGAACACCCTCTACACTTGCAATCACCTTACACGTGGTGATTCAACTATTCCCCGTGTAGAATATTTTCTACATGCACAAGGGTTATACACACCCTTTTTCTGATACAAAAGCTTATAGTGGGTAGGTTATCAGAAAACACTCATCAATGAGTGAAATAAGAACAATACAGCGCAAACTATATCTCTCAAAATGAACAAGGATTAAGGCTCAATGCTTAGAGAAGAGAGAATGAAAGCTTTGAATGAATGTTGTATGCTCTTGGTGTTGTGAATGTGAAGCTCTCAAATGATCTATTTATAGGCATATGAGACTTCATATTCAAATTTAAAAAGATTCACATGTCAAAGACAACATCATTCACTTTTTCAAAAAATTCAAATAAAAGGTTCTTCTTTTTCAATTGTCAAAGACAACATCATTCACTTTTTCAAAAAAATCAAACCTAATCTTTTACTTTTGGCATATGACAAAATGAGCACACTTTCCTTTTAAAAAAATTCAAACCTAATCTTTTACTTTTTGCATATGACAAAATGAGCACACTTTACTTTTCAAAATTTTCAAACAAAATCATCTACCTTTTGTATAAGTCTAAAAAAAAATCAATTACTTTTGAAAATATTCAAATAAAACATGCACATGTGAAAGATGACAATCAATCATCTTTAATATTTTCAAAGTTCAACCCTTTAATCAAGGCATGCACATGCAAAAGATGACAATCAATCATCTTTCAAAATTTTCAAATTTAATTTTCAAAAATATTAATGCACATGTGGAAAATGTATTTTAATGCTTTATGATAAAATATTAATTTTGAGCATTAATCCTAATTTTGAATTTTGAAGAGATTTACAACATTACTCTATAATTTTAATGTGAACTTGTTCCTTTCTTGCTCATGTTTGTTTCTTTGATGTGCTTGACTCCATTGTGTAGACAACTTGAGCTTGAGACTTCTTTATTCTTTGAATTCATTTGTTATCATTAAAATCTATGTGTAAATATATAATTACACAAAACTTGAAATCTTGGGTTCAACAATAAAGATAAAAAAAATTAAGGAAAAGAACCGACATAGATACCATTAATTTATACGACGTTGTATAAAACAGTAAAAATAAAAGAAAAAATAAGAAAATAAGAATTGTTGTTAAGTGACTGTTAGATAAACACTTTTTATAATAGAGAGATATATATAGACGCACAATATATACATATACTGAACTCCATGCACAGTACGTACATCACATTCTTCTTCAAGTCCACTTTAATTCCCTGGTTACCCTTGGCACGTTGAAACAGACCTCACTCACGCACAACACCCGTTCGGTTTCACAAATCACCTCCCCTCACTTCGTACAGTCCCTCACGTTTCCAAACGGCCTCTAAGGTTTAGTTTGGAAAACAAGTTCCTCGTATTTTATTTTATTTTATTTAATATCTAAATATTATAAAAAAATATTTTTTAATTTTAAATTTAAATTTTTTTATTTAATCATTTAAATTTTTGAGAATTTTCAAATAAAACATAAAAAAATAATTCAATTTTTTTAAATTTTAAAACAAAAATTATATTAAAAAATTATATTCTAATAATATTTTTATTTAAATTTTTTTCTTTTATTTTTTAAAATAATACAAAATATTTTAATTTAAATTATTTCATTATTATTAATAAACTATTTCATTAACGTTGAAGTTTCATGTCGTTTCATTATCTAAACCAGTCGCTACAATTATAAGAATCTTATTTGCCTACCCCAAAGTCAACGTCAACCTCCAGTACTACAAGGCACTCGAGTTTTCCGCCACTCCCCCAAGTCGTCCTCTTCTTTCATTTTCCCTACTTCGGCCTTTTCTTTTACATTCAACACCCCCCCAAGTCGTCGCTTCTAACCATGATTCTCTTCTTTCATTATTATATATTTATTTTGTCTTCTAGTCAATAACGAAGGCTCGCCGTATATTGGCCGCAAAAAACTAGCCAATAACGAAGGCTTGCCGTTTCAAAGCAATGGGAGACTTTTTCTTTGGCAGTGGAAAGGTGTTAAATGATATAAACAATAAAACTCAGTTCTTTCTGTCTATATTATAAATTTTTAAAATAAGTAATAATTTTACATTATATCAAAACATGAGTTTATTAACTCTATATTTTATATCATTTAATCTTTTATGAATTATAACGTTATCTTGAGCTAATGGATCATCTAATTACCATTGATGATAGAATGCATGAAGAACTTATATATGAAATGTACATCATGAAGCAACCTCGCGTTATTAATTGTCTAAGTTATTCTGAAATGTTTAAGATATAATTCCTTCAATTAATATTGTATTAAAAAAATTAAAAAGGGAAATTCAAACCACAAATATTTCTTTTTGATTTGGTCTAACTTGGTCCTGGCGATCAACATGCACATAATTCTAATATTGAAGTTGACATTACGGAGCAATATTTTGGAAGTTCGTACGTACCACCCACCTCAATTATTTTTAAAGCGTGTTCTTCTTAGATGCCCATCCCAAAACTCACGGTTCTTGATAGAGAGACGACTGAAATTGTTGTATTGTTATAGTGAAAGAGTTGCAACTTAACTTCGTTGGTTTTTTTTTTTTTTTTTTAGTTTTCTTTATTTAATTTTTTAAAAGAAGATGGATCTCAATTTTATTGATAACCTTCATTTATGACGAAAAAATATCGTGATATATAATACCCAAACCTGGCATCCAAAACTAATATAATACTCAAAAGCCACTATATAATTTAAACCAAAAATCTGAAAAAACTACCTTAAAATCAATGTTACCTAACCGGCCAAATATAAGGAAGATCCCTTTATCCCATCTAATTATTCCTTTCATTAACAAAACGATATCCGAAGAAGAAAATCATACACCATTCCGACCATTAATAGCTCCTCTACGAGCGAAACCATACGCCGCTACATTTGTTTCTCTATTGATTAATACATGATGCGTAATTGCCAATTTGCGTGTTCATACAGGAAAGTCCACCCTCAAGTCTTTTTTCCAGGAAATTAACTTTGATTGGTTCAGAGCATTATTAATTAATTACGTCCCTAGCTTTTACATATTCGATGAATCGAAGATATTGTAAGAGCATTGGCATTAGTTTCATCAAAAATCAAGCCAAATGTATAAAACGATGAATATAGATGAAAAAGAGTTTCATTGGATTAGTCAAACCAAATAATAGGAAGTTTTGACCTACAGTATTTGTCTCATTTCCTTCAAATATGAAGGACTACTGTACACTCATCATCTGAATATTTTACTGCATTTTAATTCATCAACTGCTTTACTGCATATTATACGTCAACTTTTTTACTGCATTTTAATTCATCAAATGCTTTACTGCATATACTGCATATTCATATAAGTTAATAAAAGGTAAATATATATATATATATATATATCCATATAATTGCAAAATATGAAAAAAAAATTATATTATTATTAAAAAAATAATATTATATTATTATTTTTGTTGAACCCAAGATTTCAATTTTCATGTGATTATAAATCTACACATGAATTTTGATGATAACAAATGAATTCAAAGAATAAAAGAGTTTCAAGCTCAAGTTGTTCATACAATGGAATCAAGCACATCAAAGAACCAAGCATGAGCAAGAAGGAAATAAGTTCACATTAAAGTCATAGAGTAATGTTGTAAATCTCTTAAAATTTGAAATTAGGATTAATGCTCAAAATTAATATTTTATCATAAAACATTAAAATACATTTTCCACATGTGCATGAATATTTTTGAAAATTAAATTTGAAAATTTTGAAAGATGATTGATTGTCATCTTTTACATGTGCATGCCTTGATTAAAGGGTTGAACTTTGAAAATATTAAAGATAATTGATTGTCATATTTCACATGTGCATGTTTTATTTGAATATTTTCAAAAGTAATTTATGCTTTTTTAGACTTATACAAAAGGTAGATGATTTTGTTTGAAAAATTTGAAAAGTAAAGTGTGCTCATTTTGTCATATGCAAAAAGTAAAAGATTAGGTTTGAATTTTTTGAAAAAGAAAGTGTGCTCATTTTGTCATATGCCAAAAGTAAAAGATTAGGTTTGATTTTTTTGAAAAAAATAAATGATGTTGTATTTGACAATTGAAAAAGAAGAACCTTTTATTTGAATTTTTTGAAAAAGTGAATGATGTTGTCTTTGGCATGTGAATCTTTTTAAATTTGAATATAAAGTCTCATATGCCTATAAATCGATCATTTGAGAGCTTCACATTTACAATACCAAGAGCATACAACATTCATTCAAAACTTTCATTCTCTCTTCTCTAAACATTGAGCCTTAATCCTTATTCATTTTGAGAGATATAGTTTGCGCTGTATTGTTCTTATTTCACTTATTGAGGAGTGTTTTCTGATAACCTACCCACTATCAGCTTTTGTATCAGAAAAACGGTGTGTATAACCCTTGTGCGTGTAGAAAATATTCTACACGGGGAATAGTTGAATCACCACGTGTAAGGTGATTGCAAGTGTAGAGGGTGTTCTACACGGATCCTTTGTAGCGGTGTTATTCAAAGGTGTAATAGGTTTCTATCTCCACATGAAGGAGGTTGAATAGTGAATTTGGAAATCCTCAAGGGGTAGCTTGAGGCGAGGACGTAGGCAGTGGGGCCGAATCTCGTTAACATACTGAGTTTGCTTCTCTCTTACCCTTACTCTTTATATTTATTGTTATTTCATATTTTGTTTATATTTTATATTATATATTTGATTTATAATTGTTATTTTTTTAATACAACTCAATTCACCCCCCTCTTGTGTTAGTCATCTGGGCAACAATTGGTATTAGAGCTAAGAGCTCTATTATAAGATTAACTATCTTTTTAGTTAAGATCTTATGGCTAACATTGCAGCTTCATTTGGTGAAGGTCAATCTAGCAGTCGGCCTCCACTCTTTTGTGGAGATAATTACTTATTCTGGAAAGTTAGAATGAGAATATTTCTTCAAGCTTAAAGTAGAGAAATCTGGAAATGTATTGTAAATGGACCTTATATTCTAACAAAAGTGGTTGATGGAGTAAAGGTCAAAAAGGAAGAAGAAGAGTTTGATTGTGAAGACGATAGACTTTATACTTTAAATTTAACTGCTATGAATTTATTATATAATGCTCTTAATGGAAATGAATTTAATAGAATAATGAATTGCACTACGGTAAAGGAAATTTGGGATAACTTGGAAGTAACTTATGAAGAAATTTCGCAAGTCAAAGAATCAAAAATTTATATTCTTACTCATGAATATGAAATGTTTAAGATGAATGATGATAAATCTATTTCTAGTATGCACACTTGTTTTACTAACATCATAAACAGCTTGACAGCTCTTGGCAAAGTTTATTCCAAGGTGGAGATAGTAAGAAAAATTCTCAACTCTTTACCAAAACGTTGGGAATCAAAAGTTACAGCGATTCTTGAAGCTAAAGACCTCAAGAAGCTCGAAGTAAATGAACTCATCGGGTCACTTATCACCCATGAGTACACATTGAAAAGAGGAGAAGAAGAAGGAAAGCCAAAGAAGAGCTTAGCACTTAAAGTTGTTCCTCATGAAAGTGAAAGTGATGAAGATGAGGAAAATGACGATAAAGATGAAGAAGTTGCGATGATAATAAGAAGAATTGAGAGGTTCTTGAAGAAAAATAGAACTCATTCGAGGAAATCCTTCAAAAAGTTTTCCAAGAAAGATTCAGGTAAAAATGACAGTTTAATTTGTTATAAATGCAATAAACCTGGTCATATCAAGCCAGATTGTCCTCTGCTAAAGAAAGATCGAAACAAGGGCAAGAAAGCAATGAAAGTTACATGGGATGATGATTCAAGTAGCTCAGATAGTGAAGCAAGCAATGAAGAATCAGCAAATCTTTGTCTTATGGCTAAAGATGACATTGAGCTAACAAATCTTGATAATATTGAAAATCCTTCATATGAAGAATTGCAAAATGTTTTAGAAGAGGTTTATGAGGAATTTGAAAAATTGGGTATCAAATATATTGCTTTGAAAAAGAATTTCTTTTTTTAACAAATGAAATTGAAATTTTAAGAAAAGAAAGTATCATTTTGAAAGATGAAAATCTTGAATTGAATAAGAAAAAAACCGATTTAGAAAATATTGTTGAAAACTTTACGAATGGAAAAAGAAAGTTTGAAAAACTTCTTAGTAGTCAAAGATGTGTTTTTGACAAGGCAGATTTGGGATATATGCTAAAACAAAAATATAAATCTTATAAAAATTTCTTTGATAATCATTGTACATCAAAGACTAATATTCAAAATTCTTTTCATAAAAATAATTTTGTCAAAAAATGATATTATTATAATCATTCAAGTGTTTCATATATGTCACATGCTATTTACAATTTTTGTAATAGAAATGGTCATAATTATCATACTTGTCCTATTAGAAGAAATCATACAATGACTATTAGGGCCATATGGGTACCTAAAAATCTTATTTCTTCTAATATTAATAAATAAAGTACCCAAAGAACTTGGGTACCAAGAAAAATCATTTTAATTGTTTTTATAGGTATGCATGAAGTCTTCCACAAGTAAAAACAAATGGTTTTTAGATAGTGGATGTTCAAGACACATGACGGGAGACAAGACTAAGTTCTTTGATCTTAGATCTAAAGAAGAAGGACACGTGACATTTGGAGACAACTCGAAAGGGAAGATTGTGGGAATAGGTAAAATTAGTAATGAATCTTCTCTCATAATTGAAGATGTTTTACTTGTTGAAGATCTAAAATATAATCTTTAAGTCAATTATGTGATAAATGATTTACAGTTACTTTCAAAATGGATAAATGCATTATTTTGAATGATCATGATTGTAATATTTGTTTTATTGTTTTTAAAAGTAACAATGTTTATACAATCGATTTTGAAGAAATTACCCCACAAGATGCAATTTGTTTTTCAGCTCAAAATGAAACTAGTTGGTTATGGCATAGAAGACTAGGTCATGCCAACATGGAACTTATTTCCAAATTTTCAAAAAATGATCTTGTGAGAAGTTTACCAAAAACATATTTTTTTAAGACAAAATTTGTGATGCATGTCAATTTGGTAAACAAACAAAAATTTCTTTTAAAACTAAGAAACATATTTCCACTACTAGACCATTGCAACTGATACACATGGATCTTTTTGGACCAAATAGAGTTGCAAGTTTAGGAGGAAAATATTATGCATTTGTTATTGTTGATAATTTCTCTAGATATATTTGGGTCATCTTTCTTGCTCATAAAGATGAGGCACATAATGCCTTTACCAAATTATGCAAGAGAATTCAAAATGAAAAGGGCTATACTATTTCAAGTATCCGAAGTGATAGGAGAAAAGAGTTTGTTAATAAAAATATTGAAACATTTTGTGATGAAAATGGTTTTGTGCATAATTTTTCTGCTCCTCGAACTCAACAAAATGGGGTAGTAGAGAGGGAAAATAGATCTTTTCAAGAGATGGCAAGAACAATATTCAACGAGAACAACTTGCCTAGTTATTTTTGGGCCGAAGCGGTAAGTACTGCATGTTATGTTATAAATAGAGTTATGCTAAGGTCTAAGTTAGATAAAACCCCCTATGAGCTTTGGAATAAGAAAAAGTCCAACATTGGTTACTTTCATATATTTGAATGCAAATGTTTTATTTTGAATGACAGGGATAATTTAGGCAAATTTGATGCAAAATCTGATGAATGTATCTTTCTCGGATATTCTACTAATAGTAAAACTTATAGAGTATTCAATAAAAGGACTTTGACTGTACAAGAATCTATGCATGTAATATTTGATGAATCTAATTCTTCACTCTCCAAAAAATCTATTGATGAAGAAACAGGAGGTATAAATAATACGGAAAGTCTCAATCTCAACAAAGAGAAAACAATAGAGGAAGTTCAACATGGAGCCATCAGGAAAGATCATCAAAATTTAATACAAGATGCAACCAAACAGTGAAAATTTGTGAAAGATCATCCAGTAGAACAAATTTTGGGAGAACCTTCACAAGATGTAAGTATTCGATCATCTCTTAGAAATATTTACAATCATACTGCTTTTCTATTTCAAATTGAACCCAAAAATATTGATGACGCACTTCTTGATGAATCTTGGATTCTAGCTATGCAGAGTTGAATCAATTTGAAAGAAATGATATTTGGACACTTGTTCCTAAACCCAAAAATCATACTTTTATTGGAACAAAATGGGTTTTTAGAAACAAGAAAGATGAGTCCGGAGTCATTACTAGAAATAAGGCTCGACTTGTAGCCCAAGGTTTTAATCAAGAAGAAGGAATCGATTATGATGAGACATATGCACCTGTCGCAAGATTAGAAGCTATTCGAATGCTACTTGTATATGCTTGTTATAAAGATTTCAAACTTTTTCAAATGGATGTTAAAAGTGCTTTCTTAAATGGTTTTATAAATGAAGAGGTATATGTTGAGCAACTTCCAGGTTTTGAAAATCATATTTCCCCAAATCATGTTTTCAAACTCACAAAAACACTATATGGACTTAAACAAGCTCCTAGAGTTTGGTACGAGAGACTCAGTGGTTTCTTAATTGAAAAATGTTTTTAAAGAGGAAAAATCGACACAACTCTTTTCATTAAATATGAAAATGATGATATTCTTTTGATTCAGATTTATGTTGATGATATAATATTCGGTACTACTAATGAAAATATGTATCAAGTTTTTGCTAAGACTATGCAGGAAGAATTTGAGATAAGCATGATGGGAGAACTTACATTCTTTCTCGGATTACAAATTAAGCAAGCAAAAAGTGGGACATTCATCAATCAATCAAAATATATTAAGGAATTACTGAAGAAGTTTGGGATAGAAAATGCTAAGGAAATTGGAACACCGATGAGCCCATCAACTAAACTTGATAAAGATGAATCCGGTAAATCAGTTGACTCGAAGATATATCGAGGTATGATTAGTAGCTTATTATATTTAACAACCAGTAGACTAGATATTATGTTTAGTGTGTGCTTATGTGCACGCTTTCAATCATCTCTAAAAGAATCACATTTAATTGCAGTTAAGCGCATTCTTAGATATCTTAGTGGTACAATTAACCTAGGGTTATGGTACCCTAAGCACACATCTTTCGATCTAATCAGCTACACAGATACAGATTATGCTGGCTGTAAAATAGATCGAAAAAGCACTAGTGGAGCATGTCATTTCTTAGGTCATGCACTAGTTTCTGGTTTAGTAAAAAATAAAATTCTGTTGCACTATCTACTGCTGAGGTAGAATATGTTGCTGCGGGTAGTTGTTGTGCTCAAGTTCTCTACATGAAGCAACAACTTGAAGATTTTAAACTCATGTATAATCACATTCCAATCAAATGTGATAATATAAGTGCTATAAATCTTTCAAAGAACCCAATACAACATTCTAGAACTAAGCATATTGAAATAAGGTATCATTTTCTTCGAGATCATGTGCAGAAAGACGATATAATATTAGAGTTCACAAACACACACGATCAGTTAGTAGATATTTTCACAAAACCTTTACCAGAAGATAGATTATGTATGATCAGAAGAGAAATACGTATGATGCATACTATGAATATTTCTTAAAAGATATACCAGAGTCAATAAAAATAGAGATAGATTTTTTAAATACTTTTACATAAACTTGAGATTCTTAGCCTCATGTTTGAGACGCTCATTCTCTTCATACAATATCATGTCATTCTTATCCATGGGAACCGGCAAGCGGAATGAAGAATCTAATTAAGATTTCAACTGTTTATTCTTCTGCCGAATGATTCATTCCCTTGTGTGAGACTCTTGAACAATTCGTTGAAGTACAACAATTTGTTCTTTGACCTTTTCAACTTCGTGATTTTTGGCTTGTAGCCGCTGAGAAAAAGCAACAATAGAGGAAGAGTAGCGAGTCCCAAGACTCACCAAGTCATAAATAGCATCAGAATCTGACTTATTAGTCAGATTATTATTTTCTTGCTGCAACATGGCACCAATGACAGCTGCAGAAAGGACAGGAGGTTGAGATGCAGAATGCTTCATGGATGGATCTAGAGAAATGTTAGAAGAATGAGCCATTGAGAAAAGAATAGATAGCTTAAAACGAGAATGTTGAAGGAATGCATATGAGTTATAGAGATGAGATGAAAACTTGATGCGGATTGGATGAACATCATGATTGATTTTATAGAGATAACATAAAGAATAAGACAAACTATTGTCTCTTCAAATCTTATTTAGTCGAAAGAAATACAAGATATGCTGGACACACATTGTCAAAAGTTTTCTTACTAAGCCAGCGAGATTAACAGTAGATTGTCTCTATTTTTCTAGTAAACGATGAACCTCTGTTGTTATCTGTCGATGTTGACCTTGTATCTGAACCCTTTCTCGTTCCAGCTCCTTTATTCGTGGTTGCAGATCATAAGCATACCAATCTGCAAATTTTTTCAACTCTTGGTTTTCTTGCTTTAGCCTTTTATTCTCACTATCCTTATTAGCAAGCTTCTGTCGTAACTCAAATATTTGCATGTTAAGATGATTAATCTCACTCACCCTCGCCATTAACCTCCGAGACATGATCGTATCAGAGGCAGCATATTGACTACTGAGCATTCTTGATTCTGCAATAATTTCAGAAGCAGCCTTACTAGAAAAACGGTTCACTGCTCCTATCATGGTATTGACGGCCTCAGGAGAGAAGATTGATGATTGATGCGTCAAGGGTTCCTGATTCAAGTCTGGAACATTAGTGAAAGAGAATTGCTCAGCCATTCTATCGTTGTGGAAAAACAGAACTCAGGTCAAGAAGCGATTATTTTTTTGGCATCCGATAGATGAAAATGATCATTTTTTTATAGTAACTGAGAGCCTTCAATCACGTTTGTCAACAACATCAGGCGATTGTTTAAATCTCCAACCGCACTAAATTCATAGAGTTAGGCCTCGAGACTTTGCAGCATTTGTCAGGTCACGGACAGCTCCTTTTTTCAACTATCTACAGTGACTATTAAATGCATCGTTTTCTTCAGTCCATTTACTTGCTGCCGATCCTTTTTAATGATGCCAAAGGGGGGAGAAGTTTTAGATTAGAATATTAACATGATTTAAATTACTAAACTTGTTATATATACTTGGAATTATATTTATACTTTTGCTTGAAAAACTAATGCATATTTTTAGGGGGAGCTTAAGTATTAATACAGGTTTCAAGTTCTATCAAGTATTTGTCATCATCAAAAAGGGGGAGATTGTTGAACCCAAGGTTTCAAGTTTTATGTGATTATAAATCTACACATGGATTTTGATGATAACAAATGAATTCAAAGAATAAAAGAGTTTCAAGTTCAAGTTGTTCACACAATGGAATCAAGCACATCAAAGAACCAAGCATGAGCAAGAAGGAAATAAGTTCACATTAAAGTCATAGAGTAATGTTGTAAATCTCTTAAAATTTGAAATTAGGATTAATGCTCAAAATTAATATTTTATCATAAAGCATTAAAATATATTTTCCACATGTGCATGAATATTTTTGAAAATTAAATTTGAAAATTTTGAAAGATGATTGATTGTCATCTTTTACATGTGCATGCCTTGATTAAAGGGTTGAACTTTGAAAATATTAAAGATGATTGATGGTCATCTTTCACATGTGCATATTTTATTTGAATATTTTCAAAAGTAATTGATGTTTTTTTAGACTTATACAAAAAGTAGATGATTTTGTTTAAAAAATTTGAAAAGTAAAGTGTGCTCATTTCGTCATATGCAAAAAGTAAAAGATTAGGTTTGAATTTTTTGAAAAAAAAAGTGAGCTCATTTTGTCATATGCCAAAAATAAAAGATTAGGTTTGATTTTTTTGAAAAAAATGAATGATGTCGTCTTTGACAATTGAAAAAGAAGAACATTTTATTTGAATTTTTTGAAAAAGTGAATGATGTTGTCTTTGACATGTGAATCTTTTTAAATTTGAATATAAAGTCTCATATGCCTATAAATAGATCATTTGAGAGCTTCACATTTATAACACCAAGAGCATACAACATTCATTCAAAACTTTCACTCTCTTCTCTAAGCATTGAGGCTTAATCCTTGTTCATTTTGAGAGATATAGTTTGCGCTGTATTGTTCTTATTTCACTCATTGAGGAGTGTTTTTTGATAACCTACCCACTGTCAGCTTTTGTATCAGAAAAATGGTGTGTATAACTCTTGTGTGTGTAGAAAGTATTTTACACGGGGAATAGTTGAATCACCACGTGTAAGGTGATTGCAAGTGTATAGGGTGTTCTACACGGATTCTTTGTAGCGGTGTTGTTCAAAGGTGTAATAGGTTTCTATCTCCACCTGAAGGAGGTTGAATAGTGAATTTGGAAATCCTCAAGGGGTAGCTTGAGGCGAGGACATAGGCAGTGGGGCCGAACCTCGTTAACATACTGAGTTTGCTTCTCTCTTACCCTTACTCTTTATATTTATTGTTATTTCATATTTTGTTTATATTTTATATTATATATTTGATTTATAATTGTTATTTTTTTCATACAACTCAATTCACCCCTCCTCTTGTGTTAGTTATTTGGGCAACAATTTTGATGAATCTAATAGTTAATCTAATGTGAGATTATAGATAAAAAGATTTTAGATTTATGAAAAATTTATATTTTTTATTAAATTTTAAAGATAATTTTGATGAAATAAATATAGATGCTCTTACAAAGTCCAAAAGGCTGGCGGAGCATGGAAAGTCTAAATCTGCCCGTTATACATCTCGAAATTGTGAAGAAGTCCAATTGGGATTAATTATGATTAATCATTGCCAAGTGGACTCCTTCAAATATTCGATGCAAGATATTCTATAAATAAAATACGATATCGTCGATCGATCGGTTTCCGCTTTGCCCATACGTACGTCGCGCAATCTGGCGGAGAATTACCTCCACCATTTGATTATTGTTTTTAAAGTAGTCGGTAATGAAACTACTGATACCAGCAGGGACCATATAAACCAAATCCTCTGTAGACTGTAATATTTATCTATATATATAAATATATTGTATAGATTCCTTAGATTTTATATCGCACGTTATATTTCGAATAAGTATAATGCGAATTAAAAAATATTTTGAGAATTCTTGCTCTAAGACTACTCTAGAATTCTTATAAATAAAAAAAAAAAAAAAAAGACTACTCTAGGAAATCGTTTTCCAGGAAAGCAAACATACTTGTACACACTCCTATTGGTGTGTAAGGGTCATTAGATGACATCCTGAAGTCAGAGGTCAGGGTATTACCAACTTTACCCTGTTCGTGTGATTGGCAAACACTAAACATGGTGCGAACATGTGAAATTAAACAATTCGATGAGCTGTCATTGGCAAGAAAATCCTGCTTCTTCTACCTAGTGATGAGGACGTACATTGAGCCATTGACTTCGTTGCTCAAGTCCTCGGCCTGTATCGGCACTATGGCAGTATAAAATCTAATTAGATGGCTCAAAACATAAACAAGAAGAAACTTACTCTCTGGTGATGGGGGGGTTCCAAACTTCCATCTTTGCATTTCTTGGTGTTTTGTCTCTTACACTACTTCTGGTTCATGCCCAGGATCAATCAGGTATGTATATGACATGTTCTAAATCTTCATGTACGTAGTATTAATTGGTTTTGGTTGGGCTGACCATGCATGCATAAATCTAAGCTATTGTTCTGTTTTATCTGTCTCAGATTTCATAAGCATAGATTGTGGGTTGCCAGCAAATTCAACATATAAGGAAGAGACAATAAGCATAGATTACATCTCAGACGCCAACTACATAGACACGGGTATTAGTAGGAGCATAGCATCTGAATTTAAAGGTACCCAACAACAGCAGGTATGGAATGTCAGAAGCTTTCCTCAAGGAGTCCGGAACTGTTACACCATAAACATCACAAGAGGCACTAAATATTTGATACGAGGAACCTTCGTGCATGGGAATTACGATGGAGAAGGTGATTTACCAGAATTCGATCTGTATCTCGGGACCAACATGTGGGATACAGTCAAGGTGGCGAATGCATCCTATAGTATTATCAAGGAGCTCATACATGTCCCATCTCGAAACTATATACATGTCTGTCTCGTAAACACCGGCCTTGGGACACCATTTATATCAGCAATAGAGTTCAGGGCATTAAAAAAAAACTCGTACGTGACCAAATCTGGATCATTGGCACTACTTTTGCGCGCAGATGCTGGTTCAACTAGCAATCAATCATACAGGTAAGTCAGTCTATATGAGATCGATCAACTGCTTCATTTTCATTACTGCAGAAGTAAATACATCTTTCACGAATAATATTCTGGCCGTGAAGTAAGTTTGAGCTGTGGAAAATTGCCTGTCTTTCAATAAATAAAACATAAAGATAGATTCATTCTGCTCCTTGATTATTATACTGAATATATGTGTTTATTAATTACTTAGGTATGCATACGATGTGTATGATCGCCTTTGGTTGCACTATAACAACAATAAGTGGAAAGACTTGAGCACAGGACTTACCATTGATTCTCAAAGTCAGAATGATTATCAACCAGCATCTGTTGTCATGAGCACTGCAGCCACCCCAATAAATGAGAGCGCTCCGATGGAATTCTATTGGGAAGCAGACGATCCGAATACCCAATTCTATATCTTCATGCACTTTGCTGAAGTCGTAAAGCTAGAACCCAACCAGTCCAGATCATTTAACATTACTCTCAATGGGAAATACATGTATGGACCTCTTGTTCCTGATTACCTGTCTACAACTACTTTGTACAGTACATCGCCCGAGACTGGAGGCCAGAAGTATGTTTTCTCGATCTTCAAAGCGGAAAATTCAACACTTCCACCCATCCTCAACGCAATTGAGATCTATTCTGTGAAAGATTTCTTGCAACCAGAAACAGACCAGGCGGATGGTACGTTCTAATTCCACAAACAAGTTATAAGCTCTCTCTATCAATTTCGTACGTACTTTATTCTATTGATGTGCATAAATTTGACTGACTAATTGGATATATGCATACGAAAATATTGTTTAGGTGATGCCATCAGAAAGATCAAATCAACATATGGAATAAAGAGAGATTGGCAAGGAGATCCATGTGCCCCGAAACAGTACTTGTGGAAAGGTCTAGATTGTAGCTATGTTGGTGATAATGCCCCCAGAATCACATCCTTGTAAGTTTCCTTCCTTGATTTGAACAGCTTTATCACTTTCCAACTACTTGTTTTCAACCATTCCTAATTTGTGAATTAATGTAAATTGCTCAGGAACTTGTCCTCCAGTGGATTGACTGGAGAGATATCTGCTGATATATCAAATCTCCTAATGTTACAATCTTTGTAAGTATGAATAATTCACAAGATTCAAAAAATTAAAAGAGTTATTCTATTCATAAACTGATGTAAAGAATACATTATCCACATCATCGATGTGACATGATTTAATTTGTAAGATTCATTTATAAATTTTTCTTACAAATTAAATCCTAGAGACATTTTGGATACTAGAATTTGCCTATGAACAGAATTTCTCAAATAAAAAATCTTAATTTCTTCACAATTTTTTCGACAATATTCAATATCTAAATTGTAATGATTCATTATTACAGGGATCTATCAAACAATAGCTTGACTGGATCAGTGCCTGATTTCCTATCTACGTTACCAAATTTGAGGGTTTTGTAAGTTATTTGGACATTTTCTTAATTAAATGACTGATTCTAAAAAAATTATGGGTCATAAAAGCGAAAATTATTATAATCATTATACCTTTGCAGAAACTTAGAACAAAACAAGCTCACTGGTTCAGTTCCAATTGAACTAATTGAAAGAAGGGACAATGGTTCACTATCATTAAGGTATGATTTTTGTCAAAGAACTTGAGCCCCAGCTCGTTGTTTCCATAGAATAAATAACTTATCAAATATATCTAGCAAGCGAATTAAGAAGCTAAAGCACAAGTTGTAAATTTGTAATATCTAAATATTAATGATACGTCATAATCGCTTTGTCATTAAATTCCATGCCTTATTTTGCTAGTGTGCGAGAAAATTCAGATCTTTGTGGGTCGCGTTCTTGCAAAAAGAATAAAAACAACGTTGTTATTCCAATAGTAGCATCGGTCATCGGTGGATTGCTTGTCCTCACATTGATTGTCATGGCTATCTGTTGGGGGATTAGAAGGAGAACAAAACAGGGTACGTAAGACTAATATGTATAAGGTTCATATTCATGTAAACAAAGAAAACATTCTCTTTACAAAAGTCATGTCTAACATTTTTTTTTTTTTTTTTTCCAGCTGCGATGGTAGATACTGAATCCCACATGCAGAATTTGTCAACATTGGAGTCTTTACAACGTCAATTTACATACTCTGAACTACTAGGAATTACCAACAACTTTGAGAGAATTCTTGGAAAGGGTGGATTCGGAACCGTTTATCATGGCTATATAGATAACACTCAAGTTGCAGTGAAGATGCTCTCTCATTCATCAGTTCAAGGTTATCAGCAATTTCATTCAGAGGCACGTACCATTTCTCGTAATATTAGAACTTTTCGCTAATTCATACATATATACATAAATACTATGTATGTATGTATGGTCTTTCATACATTATATTAAACTAATTAGGTGATAATTAATCTAATTTACAGGTTAGACTTCTTATGAGAGTTCATCATCGAAACTTGACTACCCTTGTTGGTTACTGCTATGAAGGAACAAACATGGGGCTCGTTTATGAGTACATGGCCAACGGAGACTTGGAAGCACATCTTTCAGGTTTGGGAATGATGAAATTATTTAGAATTTTACGACAATGATGTTGATGATCAGTACTAAAGGTTTAGGCATTTTGTTAATGGATGCAGATGGGAACGCAAAAACCTTGACTTGGGAAGATAGACTTCGAATAGCGACGGATGCTGCACAAGGTTAGCATGCTTCATTGAGTTGACTAGGAATTTTATTTTATTTTTATTTAAAACAAAAAAAAAAAAACTCATGAACCTAATTGTGTGGAATGGGAAATTTAGGATTGGAGTATCTGCACTGTGGTTGTAAACCACCTATAGTCCACAGAGACGTGAAGACTACAAACATACTGTTGAACGAAAATCTGCAGGCAAAACTGGCTGATTTTGGGCTCTCAAAGATTTTCCCCATTGATGGTGGCACTCATGTTTCTACAGTTGTTGCTGGCACCCCTGGCTACCTTGACCCCGAGTCAGTATTTCTCTCATAATTTAGTTATTTATCTAGAACAACAACATTGCAACCAAAGGGACGCAAACGTAACGTGCATGCTCTGTTTACTTGCGCGCAGGTACTACATAACAAACTGGTTAACCGAGAAAAGCGATGTCTATAGTTTTGGAGTGGTTCTGCTGGAGATAATTACAGGTCGACCCGTCATAGAAAGATCAGAGGAAAGGACACACGTAAGTCAATTCGTGAGTTCCATGCTTGCCAGGGGGGACATAAAAAATATAGCTGATCCCAGATTGCACGGAAACTTCAACAGTAACTCTGTTTGGAGAGCTGTTGAAATAGCAATGGGTTGTGTATCTTCAACTGCAGCGAAAAGGCCAACCATGAGCCAGGTAGTGGTGGACCTAAAGGAGTGTATGGCAACTGAATTAGCTCGGGCGAATGAGGGCGATTCAAGAAAATCTATGGAAATGATCAACATGGATCTGGCTACTGAACTGAATCCGTTGGCAAGGTAAATGTACCTACGTACTGATTGAAACTGGTCATGTACATGGTGTATCGAATCAGCTTGAAGATGATTTTCTGCTTTCCCGTAATTTTCTATCGATGAATAATATTGTTTTTCCATTGATGAACCATCTGGGTTCTAATATTGGGACTATTTTGTTTGAAATATGTACCCAAGTTATTGGGATTGTATATCTATGATCTTTTCCAAAATAAATAAATGAAGGGAACAATAGTAAAGATTCCACTACAAGGATTTGAGAAATGGAGTACGTACTAGTAAAACAAGTACTCCTTTCCACTGTACGAAAATGAATTTGGAGCTAGCGGGTGAACTCGCAGGAATGAATCTTTGGAGATATGCGGTATGGTTACATGGGCCAAGTTTATTGAAACCCCAAGTTGGGCTTGCACGTTAAGCCCTATCTCAAAATCTCACAATTCATGACCACAATCCCAACATAAAATTCATATGGTAATGCATCTTGTACTAATTCCATACATGTTCAATCAAATTATAACTTAATTCGGGATCAGATCATCCGTTAAAACGTAGTTGTTCTGGCCAGTTAAGGGTGGCTGAAGGCATATAATTACCTGTTTATTCTTCAATCTGAACTCATTTAACTCACCTTTAAAAACTAAAGAAGAAATAGAAAACGTAAGAGATAAATCAAACCACGGCACAAGGAGCATTCGAGTCATGTGCAAGAAATATGATGAGATCACGGCCATATATATGATGATCTCAGAAGACACGTTCCTGGTTCCACCTCTTAAAAAGTCTGTAAAATTAAGCAATTAATTCAGCAAGCCGATCATTGAACAAGTGATATTCAAGTAAGCCCGTTTGGCTCGGCCTACTACCTGAATGAATGTCCATGAATTTCTATAGGGAAAAAAAAAAACGATTTTTCTTTTCCTTTCTGTGTGTTTTATGCATGTTCCTAGCTGTGATGGTTTCAATATATGTACCAAACTATATTTCTTCGGAAAAATAAATATAAGAGATTAGTTCCAAAGGAAATGAAATGCATATCCTGGACCTGCGGAAATGAAAGCAAAAAAAGGCCCGGTAAGGGGTGAAACTCGAAAGCATCAATAAAATAGGAGGAACATATTATGTCTACACAAAATTTAATAAAACACTATTACTAATATTGATATTTGCAGCGGCTATAGCATCCTGACCATGCTTGCCGGCCTTAAACCAAAAATGGAAGTGTTGGGCCTAAGCCGGTTGGCCAGGTAAGGATGGAGCCATGAGAGATTAAAAGCTCAACTGAATCCCGCGTGGGCATGACCAAGAGGTGGGCAAGTCAAAACGAACCGTATCTCCATGAGACTCAAACCCCTAAATCATCACTGATTAGTTTTTTTCGTAACCAATTGATACAAAGGAAATTTTGAAAGGAATAAGTGCATCAACTAGACCCTATTAACAGTCATATTAGGCCTCGAGGGTTTACCGCATGCCCTATAGTGTTTACCACATTAAATGCCTAGAATTAACCACTTAGAGGCTTTACTGTGTCAAAGCCATAAATCAAGCTCTCAAAGGAGCAATGTCATACCATGCATCTTATCATTCTATAAATAGATCCACATGTGCATCTTGCATTTTAAGTTCTCTACACTCATATTACTCAATTTAACTTAAGCACCAGAGGTTTGCCTGAGTTTGGGACCCCCAACTTTGTTCTTCTTGTTGGATAATCACACAATTGAGGAGAAGTAGGGAATTTCTTCAACAGTTTAGAGCTGTCATTGGGATCTGAAAAGAAAAATAGATAAAAATAAATAAATCATCATGTGTTTAATAAGTGACGATGAGATAAAAATGAGGAGATTGGTGTTAGGCTTGTGGAGCCTGGTTTTGTTGGTGTGTCGGTCCAATTAGATGACCTAACTCAACCAGACAAGAATGCGTTATGGTTTTATAGTGAATTTTCAATGAGGTTGCATTGTTTGTGATCAGAAAAAGCGCCAAGCAAAAAGTTCGCTCGAGCAAAGCTTGGACAGAGAGTTTGGTTGAGGTGCACTCGACACTTCATTTGAGCAAATAATGCAAAAAAGTGAAGATTAATATTTTTGTCATCTGACACTATAAATATGTATTTAATAAATAATATAGTATATTTTGAGTGTACTAAACATTGAAATTTTACCCTATAGTATATTTTGTGATTTCTTAGCATAATAAAATCCTCAATAGCTTTGTAGACATTGGTACGTTACCGAACCACGTTAATTCTATGTAGTGTTATTGATTGTTTGTTTATTTTTTTGTTTATTTTTGCTTTTTTGTCATTGTTTTCACAACAATTGAGATATATGATATTGAGTGAGTATAGATGAAGAATAAGATCACACATTGCTAGCTGTTATAGATGAAAAAGTTATTGTATCATTGAATAGTCCTTTTAGAGTATGGACTCATATGTGACTTGGGCCTCCCTTGAGGTATTATAATAGTTTAGGTTAAATTAATTGCATCCTATGTAGAATGTTCAAAATCATATCGCCTAAGAATTCGAAGCACTGAAACTCAAATAAACCATGCACATAAACTCAAAGGACAGGAATATTCAAACGTTGCACCACTACACCTATCTACTAAAGCTCAAGAGATACACCCTTCCATATGTTACACACATGACAATGGTTATGTCGAATATCCTTTTTCAATAAATCTTTATGTCACGGCCTTTTGTTAGTGGATAATAAGTAAAAGAGAAAAGACACCATCATAGGACATGTAAGGAAAAGAAGCAAAGTCAGAAGCAAGAGGCTAGCTACCATATCCAATCTTCTCCAACTTTGAGGCGGCTGTAGTAAAAGCCTTGGATATATAATAGAGAGCCCGCCCCTACAACAAAACTATGTTGCAAGGAGCAAAAAAGGCTTGTCCTTTAAGATTAAATATTAAACATCTTATAAAAAGGATTAAATATTAAATATGAACAATAACAATCATGTATATATGTGTAGTGCATCTTGATATCACCGTCATGAAGTATAAGAACATTTAAGGTAATAAGTTAAATCTACTTTATAATATCAAATCATACTAACTTAAAAATAAACTAAAAATTTTGTGTATATTTTTCTTTCTATTTTCCCGTAATTTGTAAATTCCAAAGTATAACTTGCAGTCAGCTAATTTTTGTATATCAATCTTTAATATCAAGGATGGTACATGAGAGTGGATTTTGGCATTGTGGGTGGGTAACCACTTCCTATTGCTAGGTCCTCCTCTTCAGCCGCTTGGACAAGGTTGTCACTTTTCCGTCACCATCCTTTATTGAATTAGCGTAGTATACAAGCGTCAAGCGGGCAGATTGTTCAAGTCCAACCCACCATCCGAAACTTTGGTGCAGCACTAAATTCAAACATATGGCAATTATATCTACATTAATGCCAATCAAGCTCATGAAACCGATGAAAAGTACTTCCCCTTTCAAACTCAAACAGTAAGATAATATCTGATCCAAGAAAATATCAGAGACTAATTAATGGTGCATGGACTTGTTGAAGTCAAGAAAACCAACAGTTTCTTAGAATTATTCAGAAGAACAGGCAGTAAGAGGCTTCAGATATCTATCAAACTTAATTTTATTTTTTTCCTTTTACGTGTTTAATTTATAACAACATCAATTTAGCAACGAGTATGCGTCAAATCTTTCTTTACTACTTCCTTGTGCATCTAAAAACCAACGATATATAGCCTCTATAAGGTGCTTGAACTCCCGATGATCTCGATTTCAATTCCAATTTTTTAAAATCAGATACCGATTTTGGCTTCTTCTTTTTTCAATTAAATATTTCTTTATAGTATTATATATTAATTATTACATGATCAACTTCAAATATTTATCTTAAATTTTAAACTTAAGAGATGCTCTTTAAGTGCAGTGACATTGGCATAGCCAAATGTCAATGATTTGTCAAATTTTGGCTAACTTTTACTAAAGTGTTTTGCATTGAAGTAGTCAAAACTCCAATGCTCTACAGTAAAATCAAACAATTCTCTAAATTTTTCAAATTTGATTAGCTACTATTCTTCTCCAAAATAATATTTTACTCTAAAAGTACTAGTTGCTGGGACATGGATTTAAGCTCTAAAGATTAAATTATTAATTAACATATGGAGTGTATTTGCAAAATATAAAAAAAATATTATTAAAATATCTAATATTATATTATTATTTTAAAGTTAGGATATATAGTCCAATGTAGATTAATATCTCCAATAATTTTGGCAAAATGTACTTTAAAAAAAAAAGAAAAATGTTTTGGACAAAACAACCAAAACCTCAAGTTGTATACAAGTTTTGGACCTAGACCATTTCTAATGCTCTAACCCCATCATTAGTACTGCTCCAACTTGGTGGACGCCTCTCATTGACTTTCGAATACCGTTACAACTATAAAGATTATACAAATTAAAGTAAAATCTCACAAATTGACGTAGTTTTATATAATTCGTTATATCTACTTTATAATAAATGTAATTTTAAAATCTGACAAATTATATCATGTCATATCAGTTTATGAGATTACTTTTCTGTAATCCATTTGTAGCTAGAGTACTATTTTCCTTCACACTGGGTCTATTCTCTCAATTTCTGATAATAATATGTACCCATCGCTATAGGCTATAAAATGTGGAATACATTAATTTTTCACTATAAAAATCCTAATTGCCTACCCCAAAGACAACATTAACCAATACAAAACTTTCTTTCGAATCTACCTCCACTCCCCCAAGTCGTCCTCTTCTTAATTTCATTTTCCTTTCTTCCTTTTCTTTTGCCTCCACTGATCATCTATTATTATGTAAGTAAAAGTTGTAAATACAACTAATATTTTGCGTGAAATTAAATATCGCTTATTTCAATGAATGTAATGAAATTGGGGCTAAGTACGTGGATGATGATCAGCCTGAAAAATCTATTGTTTCAATTACTATTTTTGGTATTCTCTTGAATATTAAAATTGGGTTTGTAAATAAGATAGAAAGAACCTAGAGTTTCAGTATTTCTCTTTTTTATATTTTCAGACGTTATTTTATTTTAAATAAATATATATATATATATATATACATATATGTATATTTCAAATAAACGACGTGAAACCAAGTGTTGTTGCGACATCAATGGGGATAAAAGTGAACAGTTTAACTAGAGTGGCATGATATCAGTTAGATCTCTTGATCAAAACTCAGCCATATATATTTGGCAAGTCAACAACGAAGGCTTGCCGTTGTAAAGCAATGGCAGAATTTTTCTTTGGCAGTGGGAAGGTGTTATAAATAATATAAATAATATGACGTTACTCTTTCTATCCGTTTAGCCAGACTTTTAAAACAATCGATGATTTCACGTGGTTCATAACAGAATTTCTCAATTTAAGAACTGACTCTCCAATATTTTCTATCCGTTCATGGGGACTTCTGACCTAATGAAATCATCATGCATGCATGAAGTCGTTTTCAAGTACTTATTCTGAAATGTTTAAGGATTAATTCATTCAATTTTCGTATTCGAAAATTAACAATTTTGGTGGGAATATGATAGCAAAATGTGCTGGGCTGAGTCCTAGATAAACACACTCCAAGGCATAGTAATCAAATTTGTGATTATTGAATGGTCATGTCAAAGGCCAAATGGCTGACCCAAAGGCACGTAAATGTTGGAGATTAGGGTCAGTTTTGTGAAGCAGAAGGTGTGGTGATGAGTTTTTAAGAGAGGATGAAGGGAGTATATTTGTGAGTCGTATGGCATGTTGAAAAGCATAGGGCCAAAAAACTAATGGAATGGAAGCATGTGCAAGTAAGGCTAATCCAAAATCAACTATGTCCCTATGCTTACGTTCAATTATACCGTTTTAAGTGAGCATGAGGACAAGTTATGCGAAATGTAATTCCAGATTTTGAAAAAATTTCCTAAAAGGGTTTGAATTCACCACCCCAGTCAGTTTGTATTTATTTTATTTTTGTATTGAATTGTAAGTCAACATATGCCTTGAATTCAAGAAAAATAGATAAAGCTTGAGACTTATGTTGCATGGGAAACAACCATGTATATCTTGAATAGTCGTCAACAAAGTATATATAAAACCGAAAACCCTCATTTGAAACATGAGGTGAAGGACCCCCACAAATCACTAAAAATTAATTGAAATGGTTCAACAAATTTGTTATATCTAGCATGAGCAGGTTTTTGGTGATGCTTTGCCAAAGCACATGCATTACAAAAACTCATGGAAGAAAATACATCAAAAGGAAGGTTGACTCACTCAAAAATAAGTAGCACTAAAGCTATCCCAAGTGCAGGAGGATGTCGTGTAATAATTAGGAATAAATTTCTAGATCGTCTCCTCAGGTGAAGTTACTTAAAAATCAAACTCGTTGAAAAAGGTGAAACAAAGAGAAAATAAAATGATGGTATGTGCAATGGATAGAAAAGGGTACTAGTCATGGACTAGATTCATGTTTTTAGATTTTGATTGTCGGATTGGAATGTAAAGGACTAATAGATTAAACTCAGAAATTAATAAAACTAAATTAAGAATTAAACTAAATTAGGAAGTAATTGATAAAACATGCACTGAAAATTGAAAAACCCCAAATTCAATGTTCTAGGGTTCATCATTATATTCAATTCATAAATTCTCAAATTAAACCACCGTAATTGTAATCACTACTAAAATGAAAGCTTAACGAAACGATAAAAATAAATAACATGAATTAAATGAATAACAAATAAATTACTCAAACGTCTAAATCAAAATTTTCTAAAATAATTCAGAAACCCAAAACTGAAATGAAATAGCAAGTAGGGAATTGAAAAGATCAAGCCAGTTGAATAGAGATGAAGATTCGAAGCGGTGGAGGAGGCTGAGCTGCAGTGGCAATTGGACCCCTCAAGGAGTTCTTCAATCTGCTGCAGTGTGAGTGAATGATCCAGTGGAAATTGTATAGCTGCGTGAATGATCGATTGAATGAATCCTCCTCTCCGAATCTGAACGAAAATCAAAGAAAAAATGAATTCTAAGTGTTTCTCTACTCAAAACCGAGTTTTTCAGCCCAAAAGTCGTCCTAAGATGTAAAGAAAACATATATATACTCTGACGGCAGAATAAACCCCGATCTGTAAAAATGCGATATTCGCTCGAGCGGAGTGTCGAGCAAACATCAAGCGTTCGACTCTGCCTAAGTTCGCTCGAGCGGCCTGTCGAGCGAACATCGAGCATTCGACTCTGCCTGAATTCGCTCGAGCGGCCAAATGCCTCCGCTCGAGCGATCTCTTTTCCCGCAACTCGCTCGAGCCCACTGTATAGCGGAAGTCGAGCGTTTGAATCTACCTGACTTCGCTCGAGCGGCCAAAAGCCGCCGCTCGAGCGAATTATGCCTTAATCCATATTAATCAACAGTTGATAAAATTTGAGCAGAAATTCATGCTTTTAATCAATTAAAATCACAACTTTAATTTATTCATTTTTCCATATAAAACCAATGATAAAGTAATGAAAGAATTAATAAATATTGGTTCCAAAAGCATTAAAAATGCAATAATTCAGCTCAATCACACCCCCAACTAGCATTTTGCTAATCCTTGAGCAAAATAGTGAAAATTAATTGAGATGAATATTGCATAAAGATCGAAATTCAAATAAAAACAATCAAACACTATTCTGAATTCTCACAAAAGTGACACGTTACTACTCAACCCCCAAGGGTTATACCCACCAAGACTATCTTAACAATCTTTCACATAGAATTAAGACAAATGTCTCAGAACTCAAATGTGTGTGTGGAACTAGATCGGTTGTGTGTTCCTCATTACTAGCCATGATTTGTCATAGGATTTTTCAACCTTAAGATTAATTATTGCTGATTCTAACTACCTCAAAGCCCAAGGGTCTAGCAGTTCTCACGCCAGCTCTGTTTTTAAAGGTTGGACACTCAACCCCCAAAGTCTTGGGTAACTGTTTCTAGCCCTTTTTATTTAGAAAAGTTCACTAAGTTGCCTTTATTCATTCTCTCTCTCTCTCTCTCTCTCTCTCTCTCTCTCTCTCTCTCTCTCTCTCTCTCTCTCTCTCTCTCTCTCTCTCTCTCTCTCTCTCTCTCTCTCTCTCTCTCTCTTTTTTGTTTTGTTTTTTTTTTCTTTTTTTCTTTTCTTTTCATTCTAATCTTTTCAAATCCTTTTCCTTTTTTTTTTTTTGGCATGACTCGGTAGTCCTGCAGTTTACTTCTCCAGTGTTAAATCAATGAATGGTAAATAAGGAACACTACAAGCGTAAGCATGTGCAAAATATCCTTCAAAATTTGCTTTTCGTTCTACAAAAATTTTATCGAGTTTCATCTCAATAAGCATAACATCTCGGTGTTTCAAGCCACATATCAACAAAATATGATGCATAAAAAATCATGCTCTATGTTTAAGCTTGAAAATAAATCTTCACAAATGATCCCGCTCAACTACTCCACCAAGATGCTCAAATTTTACAAATCTTATTTATTTTTTATTTTTTTATTTTTTTTATTTTTTATTTTTTATTTTTTTTTTAAACTGTGCACACATGCTACCCCCAACTAGTGAGAGATATAGTCCTCAATGAGTCGAACGAAAGAAAAGAAAGTGCACAGAACTAAGCAAGCAAAACAAACAATCAACATGAAATATAAAATTAAAGCAAAAGAACATATAAAAACAAAGCAAGTAAAGAAAACTGTAAAGAAGGAGAAGCAGATCAAAACACTTCCCTGGGGTCTTGCACAAGTAAGATCTCTTCATGTGGATCAAAGACCTTCAGAAATGACTTTAGACGTTGTCCGTTGACAGTGAAGCTATTACCATTCTTCGGATTGACAATGTCTACCGCACCATGAGGATGAACGGTCTTTACAATGTACGGCCCACTCCATCGGGATTTCAACTTTTCAGGAAAAATGTGCAAGCGATAGTTGTAAAGAAGAACTTCCTGACCAAGTGTGAAATGCTTTGGATAAATTTTCTGATCATGCAGAATTTTCATGCGTTCCTTTGCAATCTGAGCGTTGTCATAAGCATTCCGACGAGCTTCATCCAATTCATTGATCTGCAATTTTCTCAACCCTGAATCTTTATCAAGTGACATGTTAACATGTTTTATGGCCCAAAGAGCTCGATGCTGAATATCAACAGGTAAATGACAAGCTTTACCATAAACTAATCGATAAGGAGACATCCCTAGATTTGTTTTAAAAGCTGTCCTATAAGCCCACAAAGTATCAAGAAGTTTAACCGACCAATCTTTCCTATTAGGCTTGATGGTTTTCTCTAAAATAATTTTTATCTCTCTGTTTGCCAATTCAGCTTGCCCATTTGTTTGAGGGTGATAAGGGATAGAAATTCTGTATGTAATACCATATTTCTTCACAAGTGTAGAAAATGGTTTGTTGCAAAAATAAGAATCCCCATCACTTATAATAACTTTTGGCATGCTAAAACGAGCAAACAAAGATTGCAAAAATTTCAGGACAACATGATGGTCATTTGTTTTGCAAGCAATGGCCTCCACCCATTTTGAAACATAATCCACAGCTGAAAGAATATGTGTTTAAAAAAAAACCGAGAAAGATCTCATGAAGTCTATTCCCCAACAATCAAAAATTTCTAAAGTCAGAATAGGGGAAAGAGGCATCATGTCTCTTTTGCTAATGGATCCCAATTTTTGACAAGGCTCACAAGCCTTGCAAAAATTATAAGCATCTTTAAACATGGAAGGCCAATAAAAACCGCTTTGCAAAATTTTTAAAACTGTTTTCTTTGCTGAAAAATGACTACCACATGCACCCATATGACAAAATCTCAAAACCGAAGAAAACTCATCATCAGGAATGCATTTTCGAATCAATTGGTCCGAACAATATTTAAAAAGATATGGATCATCAAAATAAAAGTGTCGTACCTCAGAGAGAAACCGACGCTTATCTTGGGTGGACCATTCAGAAGGCATTCTCTCAGTCACCAGATAATTGACTATGTCAGCATACCAGGGAGCTCTATCAACCACAAACAGTTGCTCATCCGGGAAACTATCATCAAGAGGAAGGCTGACATTTGAAGAAGGAGATGATGACAATCTAGAAAGGTGGTCAGCTACCACGTTTTCAACTCATTTCTTGTCCTTAATGTTGATGTTGAACTCTTGAAGTAATAGAATCCAGCGAATCAAGTGTGACTTTGCATCTTTCTTACCCAACAAATACTTAAGAGCAGAGTGGTCAGTGAAAATAGTAACAGGAGAACCAAGAATATAAGTCCAAAATTTATCAAGTGCAAAGACCACTGCAAGCAATTCTTTTTCAGTAGTGGTATAATTTTTCTGGGCATCATTCAAGGTTCTACTAGCATAATAAATCACAAATGGCCTATTATCCACTCACTGCCCCAAAACAGCTCCTAAAGCATAGTCACTAATATCTGTCATAATCTCAAAGGGAAGGTCCCACTGCGGAGGTTGCACAATAGAGGCAGTGGTAAGCAACTTTTTCAGGGTATCAAAAGCTTTTTGGCACTCATCAGTCTAAACAAATTCAATATCATTTTATAAAAGAGTGCACAAAGGTTTTGCAATAGAACTAAACCCTTGAATAAACTGCCTATAAAAGCCAGCATGACCAAGAAAAGAACGAATATCCCTAACTGTCCTAGGAATAGGAAGTTTAGATATTAATTCAATCTTTGCCTTGTCAACCTTTATACCCTCAGAAGAAACAATATGCCCCAATACAATGTCCTGAGTAACCATAAATTGGCATTTCTCTCAATTAAGTAAAAGATTTTTTTCCTCACATCTCTATAGAATACGTGCCAAATTATGCAAACAACTCTCAAAGGATTTTTCAAAAATAGAGAAATCATCCATGAATATTTCACAAATATTATCAATCATATCAGAAAAGATATTCATCATGCATATCTGAAAAGTAGCCGGAGCATTATACAAACCAAAAGGCATTCTAGTAAAAGCAAAAATGCCAAAAGGACATGTGAAAGTGGTTTTCTCTTGATCTTCAGGCACTACAGCAATTTGATAATAACCAGAATAGCCATCCAAGAAACAATAATATGCATTACCAGTTACTCTTTCCAAATTTTGATCCAAGAATGGTAAAGGAAAATGATCCTTCCTACTGGCTGAGTTAAGTTTTCTATAGTCAATGCACATTCTCCAGCCAGTAACCATTCTAGTTGGAATCAACTCATTTTTTATCATTTTTTATGACAGTCAAACCAGATTTTTTTCGTACCACTTGAGTTGGACTTACCCACTTACTGTCTGAGATGGGATAAATGATACCCACTGCGAGTAACTTAAGCACTTCCTCTTTCACAACTTCCTTCATGGTAGGATTGAGCCTACGTTGAGCATCACGAACTGGTTTAGCATTGTCTTCAAGATGGATTCTGTGGGTACATACAGCGGCATCAATGCCTTTGATGTTAGCTATTGTCTAACCAATTGCGCCTCGATGCTTCCTTAATACTTCAATCAACTGGGCTTCATCCTTTTGATTTAGCTTTGAGGAAATCACCACCGAAAAAGTGCCTTCTTCAGGACCAAGGAAGACATACTTTAAATCTTGAGGAAGTGGTTTAAGTTCCAACTGGGAAACTTCTTCCTCTGAAGATTTAAGCATGTCTGGTGGTGGTAGAGCTTCAAACTGGGGTTTCCATCTTACTCCCGCAAATTGTACTTCAAGTGGTAAAGATGAATCTGCAAAACAATCAAAAAAATCAAAGTCATCTTCATTGATATGATCAATTTTTTCGTCAAATAAAAATTCAGGTGTTTGAAAAATATAATCATCATCAGAGAAGGGAGAAGTTGAGCAAATAAAATCTGTTGGTGTCAAACTCTCCACAGCATTCAAATCACTTGTGTCATCAAAATGTGCTGGCATCTTGCAAGCGTTGAAAACGTTCAACTCAAGTGCCATGTTCCCAAAGGTAAGCTTCAAAACTCCACTTCTGCAATTGATCAATGCATTTGATGTAGCTAGAAATGGTCTTCCTAGGATGACAGGAGCTTGATAAATAGTGGAGACCGGCTGCTGCATGTCAAGAGCCACAAAATCCACTGGGTAGTAGAATTTGTCCACCTGGACCAACACGTCCTCTACAATACCCCTCGGTACCTTAACTGATCTGTCAGCCAGCTGTAGCATGATGGAGGTCTTTTCAGCTCACCCAATCCCAACTGCTCATATACTGAGAACGGTAGCAAGTTCATACTACTCTCCAAATCAAGTAAAGCTCTCCCAATGTGTGATTCACCAATCATAATGGAAATATTGGGAGAGCTAGGATCTCCAAACTTCTGAGGGGTCTCATTCAATATCAATGCACTAACTTGCTCCGTTAGGAAAGTTTTCTTCTTCACATTTAGCTTCCTCTTCACTGTGCACAAGTCCTTCAAAAATTTTGCATATGAAGGCACTTGTTGTATGGCATCCAAGAGTGGAATATTGATCTTCACTTGCTTGAAAATCTCTTGAATCTCCGTGTGATACTTGTTCTTTTGGCCAGCTGCCAATCTCTGAGGATAGGGAACCACAGGTTGGTATCCCTTACTAGTCTCAACATTTGCACTCACAGGCTTCTTCAGCTCTGGTCTCACTACCTCTGGTTCTTTCTCAACTTCATCATTCTCTGTTACATCTTCAGGTGTAGAACCAACTACCTGTGTGTCTATAGGCATCTCTGGTTGGGGAACTTCCTTCCTACTTCTCAAAGTAAGAACTGCCTTTGTTGTCTCAATAACATCCCCTGAGACATTATGCACTTGCTGTTGTTGCTGCCTGTACACTTGAGGATTAGGCTGAGGCTGTGCTGAAAATTTCCCTTTCTCTAGGGTGCTCAAGGTTGTGCTCATCTTATTAATAGTGCCTCGCAACTCATTGATGGCTTGAGTGTTCTGATTATTTGTGGTGGCCTGAATCTGCATGAATTGCTGAAGTGTATTGGTCATCTGAGCCATATTGTCATCTAGACTCTTCTTTGCAGATGATGAAGGCTGAGAACTCTGTGCAGCTACATGAGGCTGAAATCCAGGAGGAGCTACATAAGGATAGCTCTGAGGATTCTGATATGGTGGATACTGGTGCTGAGGAGCACCCTGATTAAATGGCTGCTGCTGAGGTGGTGGGGACCGACCAGGCTGATCATTTCTCCATGAGAAATTTAGGTGATTCCTCCACCCCGGATTATATGTGTTGGAGAAAGGCTGATTCTGTGCTCTATTAACCCAGTTAGCTGATTGCATCTGCTCAGACCCACCTTCTTGAAATACTGGCATAATCGGGCAGTCTTGGGTCTTATGGTTTGAATCAGCACATATAGAACATGCCTCTACTACTTTCACAGCCTTCACTTTTTCCATTTCCATTACCTCTAGTCTTCTAGTCAATGCAGTTATTCGAGCCTGAACATCGGTGTTTTCTTTAAGCTCATATCTACCCCCTCCAGAAATAGCCCTTAGTGGCTGTGCTGCATGGAACTTGATCAGTACGAGTGTTCCACTGTTGTGCGCTCTCAGCAAGGTAGTCAAAAAATGATAGTGCTTCATCAGGTTCCTTGCTGAAGAACTCCCCATTGTACATTGTCTGAACAAACTGCTTGCATTCTGGAGTGAGACCAGTGTAAAAATAGCTCACCAACCTCCAAGATTCAAAACCATGATGTGGACAAATGTTCACCAAATCTTTAAATTTTTTTCAACTGGCCTGAAAGGTTTTATCAGGTCTCTGACTGAACTGATTAATTTGCTCTTGCAAAAACTGAGTTCTCTGAAAAGGAAAAAAATTTTGTAAGAATTCACGCTGCATATCAGACCAACTAGAAATAGAATTAGGCCTCAAAGAATTAAACCAAATCTTCGCTTTATCCTTTAAAGAGAAAGGAAACAAACGAAGTCTAATGAATTCATCAGTAACAGCCCTAGTGATAAAAGTAGTGCATGCCAACTCAAAATCTGTCAAGTGCTGGTAAGGATTCTCAGAATCCATCCCGTGGAACTGAGGTATCACTAACATCATGTCATGCTTAATAGAGAAATTAGATGTATTTTCAGGTAAAACAATGCATGAAGGTGTAGTGGTGCGAGTGGGTTGCAAATAATCCTTAAGAGTGCGTGGTGCAGGTGCAGCCATATTTTCTGGTTCAATTTCAATTTCCTCACCTAACTCACTAATAGAAAAGACAGAAGAGCTATCTATCTCCAAACTGTGTATACTACTCTCAACACTCGATGTGACTCTAAGCAACCTATTTGAACTGTCCCTCACCCATGACATGAAACATCAGTTTAAAGAGCATAACAAAAATAACGAGTTTAAATTTAAGTTAAAATAATTTCCCCGGCAACGGCGCCAAAAACTTGACTCACTCAAAAATGAGTAGCACTAAATCTATCCCAAGTGCAGGAGGATGTCGTGTAATAATTAGGAATAAATTCCTAAATCGTCTCCTCATGGAAAGTTACTTAAAAATCAAACTCGTTGAAAAAGGTGAAACAAAGAGAAAATAAAATGATGGTATGTGCAATGGATGGAAAAGGGTATTAGTCATGGACTAGATTCATGTTTTTAGATTTTGATTGTCAGATTGGAATGTAAAGGACTAATAGATTAAACTCAGAAATTAATAAAACTAAATTAAGAATTAAACTAAATTAGGAAGTAATTGATAAAACATGTACTGAAAATTGAAAAGCCCCAAATTCAATGTTCTAGGGTTCATCATTATATTCAATTCACAAATTCTCAAATTAAACCACCGTAATTGTAATTACTACTAAAATGAAAACTTAACGAAACGATAAAAATAAATAACATGAATTAAATGAATAACAAATAAATTACTCAAACGTCTAAATCAAAATTTTCTAAAATAATTCAGAAACTCAAAACTGAAATGAAATAGCAAGTAGGGAATTGAAAAGATCTAGCCAGTTGAATGGAGATGAAGATTCGAAGCGGTGGAGGAGGCTGAGCTGCAGTGACAATTGGACCCCTCAAAGAGTTCTTCAATCTGCTGCAGTGTGAGTGAGCGATCTCTTTTCCCGCAACCCGCTCGAGCCCACTGTCGAGCGGAAGTCGAGCATTTGAATCTGCCTGACTTCGCTCGAGCGGCCAGAAGCCGCCGCTAGAGCGAATTATGCCTTAATCCATATTAATCAACAGTTGATAAAATTAAAGCAGAAATTCATGTTTTTAATCAATTAAAATCACAACTTTGATTTATTCATTTTTCCATATAAAACCAATGATAAAGTAATGAAAGAATTCATATATATTGATTCCAAAAGTATTAAAAATGCAATAATTCAGCTCAATCAAAGGCCATGCTTAAGAAGAACAGATTTGACAACCTTGATGGATGAGTGACCAAGGCGTCAGTGCCATTGTGAGAGAGATGAAAGTGAGCCTGAGTTTGCTTGAGGCTGTGATGAGAATGTGTAGAGTTCCTTAGAAGTTGTTGTCTCTTGGAGCATTGGAGTCCTTGAGTTGCAATCCTTCACATAGAATCGATCGGAGAAAAATTTAAAGAAGACATTTTTATTAGCACAAAACTGACGAACCGAGATTAAGTTCTTGGTAAATAACAGAACACATAGTAGTTTGTGTAAAATAAATTTAGAATGAGAAGAAGGGAAGAGAGCTGAACACTGAGACGAGCCATCACCAACTTGGAGTTGATCAACACCATAATAGTCTACAGCGTGAAGGTTCAAATTAGCAAGATCACTTATAATGTGATTCGTCACAGTTGTGTCAGGATACCAAGCATTGTTTGGGGTATAGGTGGAAACAGTATAGTGAGCAGAGTGATGAGTGTGCGAAAGTGCATTCTATATACCCTATTATTAGACTAAAATGCTAAAATGTGAATAGAAATCATAGAAATTAATGTGTATTCTTAAATTGAATTTCTATTTACGTTGGGATACTCCTAAGCAGTTTTTTTTATGTCTAATTTCAGAGTTTATAAAAGAGCAAGTCAAGCCCAGTCAAATTCAAAGGAGGACATTCATGGGGTTTGAGAGCAATTTTGAAGAAAAGAAAAAGAAAAAAATCACAAAATGAAACCACAAGAAATCCAAGTCCGAAATTCGCTAGGAGATAGTCTGGACATATTTTAGCATTTTGATTGTATCTTTTTACTCATATATCAGATTGATACGATTCTTGATGCATTGGAAATATATCTTAAAGGGCTATAACTTTGTCTCTAATAAGAATTCCCAAATTCAAATTCCTGAAGGCCGTACGTGGCTGTCAAGATAAGTCCTAAAATTTAGGCGATTTTTTTATGCAGAAATCAAGAGGACATTAGGGTTTCTTTCTTACCCTATATAAGCATATCATTAGCACGAAATGGAGAGGAGGAAGAGGCACAAGAGGCAGATCTGAAGAGAGGAGAAAATCACTTCCATGGCCACCGTTTGCTTCAGTTTTCTCTGAAGATTTTTGTTGTCCATTATATTTATGGGTAACTAAATTCTCAAGTAGGGTTAGGGATGAACTTGCACATTAGATAGTATTTCTAATTTATTGTTAATTCATGTATTTGATTTTCAATTGCTAAAACTCTTTTGTTTTATCATTCTCAATTCATCGTTGATGTTTTCTTCTCCGAATAATCATAGAATTTATTGTGTTTATGGATTCAGTCATGCTTTTTCTATTGAATGGATTAGTTCTTTGATTATGCTTGGATCAATTATTTATCTATATTGATTTAGTTTTTTGCTGCAATATCGCTTCCTGAGTATATTGTCGTCATTAGATTTTATCAATAGGGGTAGTAATTCACATTTTTTAAAAGTGGTGAATGTTTTTTCAAAGGGTTACATTTGATTTAAGTCTGGTTTATAAATCTATACCTTCCGATTGGGAATTGCGGGAATTGAGTTCCTAATTGAGTTATCCAATGAATTAAGAATAATTAAAATACCAGATTTGTGCAAGGGATTCCCGACGCTCTACTGTTTGTCAAATTTGAGTACTTTTTCTGTTAATCACTTTGCTTCACTTGAATTTACATTTAAAATTAATCTTTGTTCTCTATTACTTATTTAATATTTTTTCTTTAGTTTCTTTGTTCCTCTTTCTATTCTTTTAATTTGTCTCTCTGTGGAATCGACACCCCAAAGCTGTGCTATAACTACCGCGTTATTTTTTGGGCGTAATCACAGAGGCAGGAGCTACAAAGGTGTAAGCTTAGTTGAAGCGATAGATGCAGGTGAGGGCGATGTGACCAACCCTGTTACACACTTGACAAACTGGTCTGTTGTCAGAAAAGTTAGAGGAACCTGTTTGAGAGTTACCTGGAAAGGTAGGGGAACCACGACCACAGTTTGAATGTCCTTCACCCTTGTTGTGACCATTGTTTTGGCAGCCATGCACTGCATGACCACAGTTGGGAAGTGAGGTTCGTAAGGAAAAGATGGCTGACATTTCAGTAGAGGTAAACAAGGAAGTTGTAGTAGCATGGTGTTGTAACCTTGCTTCGTGGGAGAGAAGATGACCAAGAAGGAACTCAGTGGAAATGGGATCTACTCTAGTTATGACAGATGACACTAATGGGTCATAATCAGGTCCAAGACCAGCTAATAGATAAGGGACGAACTCATTTGAAGGGAGAGGATGTCCAGCTGTAGCCATTATGTCTACAAGACCTTTAGCTTTTTGGAAGTAAACAGAAATCAAATCAAATCCTTTCTTGAGAGAGGCAAGCTGAAGTTGAGTTTGGATTAACCTAGCTTGAGAAGAAGAGGCATAGCTGGATTCAAGAGATAACCAAACTGCACAAGCTGAGGCACAACCCACTACTTGAGCTATAATAGACTCAGATAAAGATGAAATCAACACTGACATGACTAGTTGGTCTTGTTGAAGCCAAGCTTCATGTTCAGGATTGGGTGCGTTGTTGGGAAGAAGAGCTAGTGGAGCTGGGTGAGAACCATCGACAAACTTGAATAGTCGTTGGCCCCGTAGATAAGGAACTAGTTGAACATTCCATAATAGGTAGTTATTAGGGTTGAGTTTAATAGATAAAATATGGAAAAACTTTGACAAAGGTAGGGAGAGGAGAGAGGAAAGGGAGGAGGAAGAAGAGATACTACCTGAGGAGTCGGACATGGTTTACTATGGTGAGGAGAGGAAGAGGATGGATGATGAGTCCTAGGTATTCTTTGATACCATGCTAAAACTTTGCTTGTATATTAATTTTCCTCTACAATTACAATGAGGCAGTGCCTTTATGCATATACAAGAAGATTGAAGGAATATTCCTAGTATTGGTACAATGTATAGCTAAGAGAGTGTACATTTAAAATGGATGGTTTGTTGTAGTAATTTTGGATTGTTGTGAGTGGTGCCTTGTACGCTGTATGCACTATGAGTGTTGCGGCATGAAATCTACAGGAGCACCTTCTGCATTCTATTGCATGCACTCGGACTCCTCTGTATTTGTTGCAGGCTGTGCGCACTCGGTGGACTCCTCTATATTTGTTGCAGGCTATTCACCTTGGCTTGCATGGGATGCATGCATGGCTTGAATAGAAAATAATATAATAACAACTATATTACAATTTAGTTACAATTAAGGATTAAATAATTAGTTTTTCATGTAATTTAAACTATTGCTAGGACAATAATTTTGAATTAGAGTGAAAAGAAATAATTTTTTAATATAAAATTATAGATAAATTAGTAGTATCATTGTCCTTAGCATGCTCTTCTAGATCAGAGCCTCCAGTTTCCTCTTATTTTAGCTTCAATAATTCAAGAAAAATGATTTACACACAATATTTTACACAATATATTTTACAATAATATGTTAAATAAGGAATATTTTTATAAAATACATTATAAAAGTAACATTATTTTATAAAAAAATACACTCATCTTACACAATTTCAAAGCCACTCCTATAGAAATGGAGAGAATAGACAGATGTCGAATGAGAGGTGTCCACCTATTAAGTTAGAGCACTATTAAAAAATTATTTAATTAAAAAAAAAAAGGCCAACCTCCTGAATTGTACCAATTTTAGTATTTTACAATTTAATATATCTTTTTCTATATGTTATTTAGTAATAAATAACAAATTATCAAAAGATCAACAATGAGAAAAATATCACAATGGGAGAGAGAAAATAATCAAGCCCACTCAATTGATCACTTGATCAAAACAGTCTTATATTTTGTTGAAATAATCATCACCAGCAGCCAACCTTTCATGGTTATTGTCCTCAAAGAAACAGCTCCTATATATCTATATCATGCACATATACCATTACTTAGAAAACGCTGCTCATATTAATTGGAACATTATATTATAAACTACACATGCAAATTAACTATGCACCAAACAAGCAACATGCAAATTAGCAGTTCTTGTTATGCCAATAGTAGTGGACATGTGGGGCTGGCAAAGTATCAATCAAACCTACAGTACTTCATAATCATTCAAGAAAAAAAAATTAAAATAGACCTAATTATATCGGATACAAAAATGTGATTAACTGTATTATTTTTTTAATATAGAATAACTATTTTAACTAATTATACTAATAAAAAATATAATAAAAATGATTGTAAATAGAAAAACTCGAATACAAAAATTAGCCTGCCTTCTCGATCTCTAAAGTCCTAATTGTCTATTTTGTGAGCTAACTTCTCATTTACGTTAAACATTTGATCAAAAGTCCTCGTCTATAGGTTAAAAAAGAATAAAAAAAAATTCCAAATTTCTTCATCTAGATGAGGACTTTTGACCAACTGTCCAACGTAAACGAGAAGTTAGCTCACAAAATAGACAATTAGGACTTTAGGGTATGTTTTTCAACAACATACCCTAAAGTTATTGCTAATTTTCAACAACCAGTACTTGTGGTATGTTTTTTTATGACAGTGGAAGTAGATGAAAAGTCATGTGACAGCCTCAGCCTACTTTTTCGGCCAAAAAGTCAGGCCCTACCTTTCCAGTTTTCAGAAGTCATTGGACAGATGAACCCTGCTGGGGCCATCCGTCCGAAGTGTAAAATATATATTTTTATCTTATACATATTTTTAAACATCTTTAAACATTTAAAAAAATTATAAATTCATTTAAACCACATAACACTTCATGGTGTACCGCGTCAATGGAAAAAAGTGAATTATATAACGTGAGGTCAATGAACTTTGATTGGCTCGTAGTATTATGTTTTTAATCTAATTTTAAAAATTTTATGTGTAGTTATTATTAAATAATTTTTAAATATTTTATTAATATGATTGACTGTATTAATTTTTTAATAAAAAATAATTATATTGATATATTACATCTATAAAATATATAACGAATATATAAAAATGGCTTATATAACATAACTCATTTAATTTATGCCAAAGGCATGATAGCATGGAAAGTATAATATTTTAAAATAAAAAATATTTTTATAAACTATCTTATAAAACTAAAATTATTTTATTAAAATATTTTTATTTTATAACATGCATTGTAATATATTTTGTGGAATCATTACTCATAGCAAAGGCTTGCCGTTGTAAAGCAATGGGAGACTTTTTCTTTGGCAGGGGAAAGGTGTTAATTAAATAATAAATGCTACGTGAATTTCAGTCGTCTCTCTACCAAAAGCCGTGCGTTTTGGGATAGGCGCATCTATCAAGAGCCGTGCGATTTGGTAAAGGTATTCAATGACTACGTACACGACATTTATTATAAGGATAGTAAAGGTTGACTACCCATTTACTATTTATATATTATAATTTTATTTTAAGTATATTTTTAATATTCTTAATCATTAAAAAAATATATAATTTTATTAATAATCACTTCTTTAATCATTAAATAAAATAAAAAATTAAAAAAATTTAAATACAAAATAAGTAATAAATAAATAGTAAAATAATAATAATCCTATCATTTTCCTTATTATAAAATGGGAGTACCACATTGTAAGAGTATTGATAATGACTTATGAATCTTTATATTTATTTTTATATTTATATAATTATATTTTGTATAGTTATAAATAATATTTGAAGAAATACTATTTACTCTCTAAATATTATTTAATTTACTATTTTTTTTCTCTTTTACCAATTAAAATTAACTTTGTAGAATTTGTATTAAGATTATTTTGATATATGAAATTTATATTAAGTTGATGATATAAAGTATTTTTTAGTACATATTAATATTTATTGATAAAATTGGTCATTTTGATATATGAAATTAGTAATATTTAGATACGTGGAATTTATATTTTTGAGCACATTGTGCTAATTGTATAATATATAAAAATAATAATTTTAAGAAAAAAATAAAAAATAATAATATTTTATTATTATTTAGTTTAAGGATGCATAATCTAATATGAGAGATTTTATTGATATGCAAAATCAATTTTTTAAAAGATATGATTTTGAATATGCATATAATTAAGAAACTAATGCTAGTACTTTAAATGTGGGTTTTTCCCCCTTCTAGTGAGCCCAAAAAGGACCACAAAAATCATAAGAAGCAAGGGCCCAACTTGATGAAAATGGGCTTCTCGGCCCAACCCATGAGCAATCACAAAAGATGGGACCCGCCAACCTGCTAGCTCCTAAAATGATGCCCAACCTTCAAGTACCTGTAAGTACAAGCCAGCGAAAAATAATGAGGAACCTTTGATCCTCTGACAAAACTACATCAACGGACCACTGAAAACACTAACATGACAAGACAGATTGGGAAGCTACACCACATTAATGGCAGCACTACCCTGGCCATATGCCACATTAATCGCATCGTCGTAGAGGCACGCCATATTAAAAAGATTGGCAAAAGGAATAGAAGTCAGGATGTGGGCTCCACCAAAGCAAATATACTCTGTTTCCCCCTGATCACTAGTATAAATAGCAATCGCCAAGTATGAAGAAATCATCTACGCTCTCTATCATTATTTACAAACTTCCAAAAAATCACCTTTTAACTTTAGCATCAGAAACTTCCTGCCCCCAAGGTCGCCTTCTCCTAGCTTCATCTTCCTTGTTTGGCAGGCCCAGCTTCGAAAACCTGAGCTACTCAAAACTTGGCCTAAATGTGTATAAAACACAACATTAACACACATCATAATAAATAATCTAAAAATGACTAATGATTTTTTAGAACTCAAATCTCATAAACTGTTGCAAGTTGCAACCAAATATATATCAATTCTTCTAGCTACAGTCTTCGTATTGGAGTCGCCGTGCAGTCGAATGATGTGGCATGTACCACGTTAGCCGATTCAAGAAAGAACAAAAAACAAAAGAAAGCAGCAGCTCAGTTTAGTGTATACAGTGCTTCGCAACCTCAAGAGGTCAACAATCTCTGACTTAAGCATCATTTGCTCTGCTGTTTCAATCTTCACTTCATCTTGGATACACATTTGAAACGATCTTAGCTTCTCTACCCAAACAACCCCCCCCCAAAAAAAACAAATTATTACAATAAAAAAAATTAGACTTCGTGATTCCACCGCCTACCGTGGATTTCGAGTCAACGACAGTAGTTCACGTTCTTCGTTGCTTTAAATGAGTGGTCCTTCTACCCCTAAATATTTTGGTGAGTTATATTTCAGTGCTACGACCAGCCTGTTGCGTGGCATCCTCGAGTTTTATCCGGATGAGTTTCTAATGATAAATGAAAGCAAAGTTGGTAGCACGAGGTAGGAGGTAGTGGGAGAATTTGCGTTTGATGTTTTTGAAGAATTAGAGAGGAGCTCTTTGCCGGTCAATGAGCTATTTGATGCCAGCAAAATCCAATCTTTCAAGCCTCCATCTTGGCTACAAATCGAAAGAAAGTGGAGGTTCATATGACTTCGAGCAGTCTTGTTTTGCTGTCCCCAAAATTGTCCAAATCACGGGAAAAAAGAAATTTGTGAGTGTGTTCTTTGAAATCGTCCAAAAGTTTCATTGGAATTCATTCCAATAATTATTAAATGCACTGTTTCATTTGAGTGTCATGTCAGACATGACTGCATGACGACTCATTCAAACAACTGCAAGTAGAGTTTTTCAATATATATGTAGACATAGACATACACAAAATGAAAGAGTTGCAATTAAACATTGCAAGTCACAACGTACATGACTTGCGTAATTGCCAATTTGCGTAATATTCATGGAAAGTTTATCACTTACTTTGCCCTGAATTCACGTGGCACCACAATATATGCATGGCTTATAAAAATAATTAAAAATATATATATTCAAAATAAAATAGTGTCAGAAAATATAAAAAAATTAATACCAGAAGTTTAGATTCTCTCTACCCAATTTATGTTTATGTTCTTAATTTTTTTTCTAATAAACCACGTAACACTACATCGTGGCATCATGTCAATGAGAGAAAGTAAGTGATATAACTTGAGCTCAATTAACTTTGATTGCTTCATGGTATCACGTCCGTTTAATTTATGCCAAAGGCGTGGTAGCATGGAAATTTAGTACAAATCTGCCAATTATCAATCTCAAAATTCTCACAAAGTCCTATTAAAAATTGAGTCATTCTTATCATTCATATACCACACACCACACTTAATTTTTAATTTTTTAATTTATTTTGTTCTTACAAATTCTACTCTACACGACCATACATTTAATCGTCACTGATTGAATGGACTCCATAAATATTCGATGCAAGATATTCTATAAAATAAAATAAAAATACGACCAGTTTCCACTCCCTTTGCACGTATAATTTGGTGACGAATTACCTTCAGCATTTGATTATTGTTTTGATTAAGTACTCGCTAATGAAACTAGTGACCAGCATGGTTGCCGAGCTATCGACTATAAACCAAATCCACTGTAATTATCATATATTATGTCTTTCGCTCTAGCCTCTAAAATTTGATTAAAAGCATGGTGCGAACAGGTCAATTAAACAATTCGCACTACAACAAAAATCATTTTTTGGGACGAAATTGCTTTGGGACGAATTGGAAATCGTCCCAAAAAGTGAGATTTTGGAACGAAATTTGAATTTCGTTCCAAAATAACGACGGAATGCCAGACCGTTCGAACGCGTTCGAACGCTATTCTTAGGGACGAAATTTTTTGTCCCAAATAAGTTAACCGTTCGACCGTTAATGATTAACCATTCGAACGTTCAATTGTTACCGTTTGAACGTAATATTGGCGCGATAGGCAAAATTATTTTGGAGGGAAATTGACAAACCGTTCGAACGGTAAATTATAAACGTTCGAATGATACATATTCACCGTTCAAACGTTATTTGAAGCGTTCGAACGTGGTACCGTTCGAACGGTAAGTTAATACCGTTCGAACGTATTAACTGAAAATTAATACCCTTCCCTAATTAATCCAAATTCATGATAATAAATGTTATTTAAATGTAATATTCGGTATTAATTATATTAAATATAATAATTAATTCAATTATAATATATTTTAACTGTTAAATATATTAAATGCAATATATTTAATGCGCTTATATATTATTAAACACTATATATTATATTTATAATTTTTTATATATATAGTATATATTATATTATATTTAATTAAAATATATTATACTATTGAATATTATATAGTATATAGTATATAGTATAAGTTATATTATATAGTATAATTAATATAATATAGACTACTATATACATGAAACTATGTTCATGTATTTATATAACATATATATTATATGTGATATTAACTAATATATATATATATATATAATAGTATATGTATTACATGACTTGTTTAATATATTTTTCATATTATATTGCAGTTATAGGCTAATTAGATGACACTCTCTATTCTAGCACTATAAATGACACTATATATACTCAATTTTAGTTTTTGTATCATTATAATACACTCTAATTGCTAGTAGTATAGATGACACTATATATAATAGTAGATATCCTATTATTAAATAATATTATAATAATAATATAATATAATAAACACTATATATATATGCATGTGATACATATAACCCTATGCTATGATACCATATATATGTTATATATAATAGGTTAATATATGTACTTGACTATAATACTAGATGTAATATGATATTTTATACTATATATGTTACTAAACTATATAATATATGTTTGATTATATATTATATAGTTATATTACTCTATCTCTAAACTATAGTATATTTACAAGTTATTATATTTAAAGGTATAGTGTAAAAAAAATACAATAAGCAACATTTTAATTTGACGTTTGAACGGTTTAAAATAACCGTTCAAACGTATAAGAAAACGTTCGAACGGTAATTTTCACGTTCGAACGGTAATTTTCACGTTCGAACGTGAAAATTAGAGGGGGAAAATTTTCCCGCTAATCTATTTGACGTTCGAACGTTCATTAAATAACCGTTCGAACGTCAATGTTCTACATTTACACGACAGAACCTCACAATCTCGCACTCGTTCCAGTCGACTTCCAATCTCTCCCACGCTCATTTTCTTCCAACCAACGCCATTATTCTTCAATCCAGCCCTCAAATATTACTAACTTCTATCAATCTCTTATATTTTCGGATTAAGAGGTTGTTTTTACCGTTTGGTGAAGAGTATTTAAGTTTTGGGCATTGGGTACGGGTGGATTTTCCGGTTTATCTCTCCAAATCAGGTATTCTCCTTAAATATATTCTCATTTTAGATTTTATATAAGTGTTTTCGTTTGCTATAATGAGTTCGTCATATAGTTTGCTGTCTTTTGATGTAATTTGGACTGTAAATGTTGAGGTTTTCGGAGGTTGAAGACGACTGTAATCTGGAATTAATCCGTTCGAACGGTACTCGTTTGCCGTTCGAACGTATGTCCTTAGATCGAACGGTGACTAGCACCGTTTGAACGTTATGTTGGTCAGTATTAAAATAATTAATACTTTAAATGCAGGAATTGAAATAAAAATTAATTATTTATAATCTACATTTAATAATACTTAAATACTTAAAAGATTAAAGTAATCAAATGAGAATGAATTCAATTACAAATCATCTAAAATTTAATAATACTTAAATATTTAATAGTTGAATTATTCAACTATAGGTTAATACAAATAGTTTTGTTTTAATAACACAAAAATACTTAATCTTTGAATTAATAAAATGAATTTTAAATAAAATACAAATAATCTAGATTTAATAATACTTAAATACTTAAAAGTTAAAAGTGATCAAATGAATTTGAATTAAAATATAAATTCCGAATTATAATTAATAAAATGAATGTTAATTACAATACAAATAGTTATAATTATTAACTAGAATGTTAATTACAATACAAATAGTTATAATTATTAACTAAAATGTTAATTAAAATACAAATAGTTATAATTAATAAAATATTTTGAAAGATATAAAACAACTATCTAATTATTTAATAATATAAATACTTAATTAACATATCTTGCATTGTTTGTTTGATACATGTTCTATTGAAGAATTGGTTGCAAAACAACAAGAGTTAGAGGCTCAATTGGCGAGACAAGGAGACATGGAAATGTGCCTCAAAAAACATGAAGAAGAACAAGCAGAGTTCAGGAGAGATATGCAATTCCAAATGCAACAGTACAGGCCTCCAACCAACTGATGGTTTTTTACGTCTAGCTTATGACATTATCTAATTATGTATGAACAATGCTAATATCATGGTTATTTATTTCTTCGCACTTATTATAAAACTTTTGTGAGTAATTAAACAGTTCCTAATTTATGTTTTTCAAATATTATGGATGTCTATTTAATTTTTTTTTATAATTATTGATTTTAATAAAAATAATATCCGTTCGAACGACCGTGTCACGTTCGAACATTAATGGGTAGGGCGTTCAAACGATAATGTACCGTTCAAACATTAATGACCAAACCGTTCGAACGATACCAGATGCTCAAAAAAACGTTCAAACGCAGGTCATTACCATAGCGTTCGAACGTTGATCAGCACCGTTCGAACGTTGATCAGCACCGTTCGATCTGTTCCTTTAACGTTCGAACGTAATTCTATTGATCGTTTGAACGTATCTTGATAACCGTTCAAAAGATACATTAACGTTCGAACGGTAACTGAGAAGCATTCGAACGCCATTCTGGAACGAATTTTAACCGTGACAAAAAAAGTCATCGTTCGAACGGTATCGAACGGTCAATTTCAAAATCGTTCCAAAAGATATATTTTGGGACGAAATTGTGATTTTCGTCCCAATATATCTTCTGGGACAGTGATGTTGGGACGACCTTGGGACGAAATTTTTTCGTCCCAAAAAATCTTTCGGGACGAAATCTATATATTTTGGGACGAAAATTTTCGTCCCAAAAAATATTTTTTGTTGTAGTGTCGATGAGCTGTCATTGGCAGGAATTGAAAATCCATCCTTCTACATAGAGATAAGGACATGATTGACGACTTCGGTGCTCAAGTCCTCCCGTCGTTGATTTGGTTGCCGAGCTATATATTGACTATAAACCAAATCCACTGTAATTATCATATATTATGTCTTTCGCTCTAGCCTCTAAAATTTGATTAAAAACATGGTGCGAACAGGTCAATTAAACAATTCGATGAGCTGTCATTGGCAGGAATTGCAAATCCTTTTACATAGAGATTATTTTCTATATTTATATAATTATGTATAAAATCTACAGATTATTTTATAATAAAAAAATCTGGTTGTAAACGATTTTGCGTATTAAGTCTATCGATGTCAACCTATTAGGTATAATGCCAATATTATATTTTGAGAATTCTTGCTCTAGACTGTAAAATTTGATTAAAAACATGCATGTCACACGTGAAATAAACAATTCGATTAACCGTCATTGGAGGAAAATCCTTCTACATGGTGTGATAAGGACATTGACGACTTCGTTGCTCAAGTCGTCCTGTATTAGCAGTACTACACTTTGGCAGTATAAAATCTATTTAGATGACTCAAAACGTGTCCGCAACATTGTTCCCATAAACAAGAAAGAAAGTAATTCTCTGGTGATGGAGGGGTTCCAACCTTTCATCTTTGCATTTCCTAGTGTTTTGTCCCTTATACTACTTCTGGTTCATGCCCAGGATCAATCAGGTATAACATGCTCTAAATCTTGTCGTACGTACAGTATTAATTGGTTTTGGTTGGGCTAACCATGCATGGATAAATCTAAGATATTATTCTGTTTTATCTGTCTCAGGCTTCATAAGCATAGATTGTGGGTTGCCAGCAGATTCAACATACAAGGAACCGACAACAAGCCTAGATTACATCTCAGACGCTAACTTCATAGACACTGGTATTAGTAGGAGCGTAGTATCTGAATTGAAAGCTACCATTCCACAGCCGCTATGGAATGTCAGAAGCTTTCCTCAAGGAGTCCGGAACTGTTACACCATAAAAATCACAAGAGGCACTATATATTTGATACGAGGAACCTTCTTGTATGGGAATTACGATGGAGAAGGTAATTTACCAGAATTCGATCTGTATCTCGGGACCAACATGTGGGATACAGTCAAGGTGGAGAATGCATCCGATAGTATTATCAAGGAGCTCATACATGTCCCATCTCGAAACTATATACATATCTGTCTCGTAAACCGTACCGGCCGCGGGACACCATTTATATCAGCTATAGAGTTCAGGCCATTAAACAACGGCTCGTACGAGACCAAATATGGATCGTTGGCACTATTTTTGCGCGCAGATACTGGTTCAACTGGCAATCAATCATACAGGTAAGTCATTCTATATGAGATCAAGTACTGCTAAATTTTCGTTGTCGCAGAAATAAATACATCTTTCACGAATATTCTGGCTGTGAATTAAGTAAGTTTGAGCTGTGGAAAATTTCTTGTCTTTCTGTAAAACATATAGATAGATTCATTCTGCTCCTGGATTATTATACTGAATATATGTGTTTAATTACTTAGGTACCCAGACGATGCCCGTGATCGCATCTGGACGCCCTATAACCGTAATGAATGGAAATACTTGAGCACAGATCAACATATCAATCGTATTTCCCAGGCTGATTACCAACCAGCATCTGTTGTCATGAGTACTGCAGCCACCCCAATAAATGAGAGTGCTCCCATGGAATTATATTGGCAAGCAGACAATCCGAATACCAAATTCTTTTTCAAGATGCACTTTACTGAAGTCGTAAAGCTAGAACCCAACCAGTCCAGATCATTCACCACTTTACTGAATGGGGAATACTGGGATGGACCGTATGTTCCTGGGTACCTGTCTATACGTACTGTGTACTCTGATCCATTGCCTCCTGTAGGGTCGACGTATAATATCTCGATGTTCAAAGAGGAAAATTCTACACTTCCACCCATCCTAAACGCATTTGAGATCTATTTTGTGAAAGATTTCTTGCAACCAGAAACAGAGCGAGCGGATGGTACGTTCGTCCACACAAATTATAAGCTTTCTCTATCGGTTTCGTATGTACTTCATTCTATTGATCTGCATAAATTTGACTGACTTGGATATATGCGTATGAAAATTTTTAGTTGATGCCATCAGAAAGATCAAATCAACCTATGGAATAAAGAGAAATTGGCAAGGAGATCCATGTGCCCCGAAAAAGTACTTGTGGGAAGGTCTAGATTGCAGCTATGATGCTGATAATGCCCCCAGAATCACATCCTTGTCAGTAATTTTGTTCCATGACATAATAAGCTTAATCAATCAATTTTCATTTACTTATTCTCAGCTATCCCTAATCTGGAAAATGTAAATTGCATAGGAACTTATCATCCAGTGGATTGACCGGAGAGATATCTGCTGATACATCAAATCTCCTAATGTTACAATCTTTGTAAGTAGAGCTATTCTATTCTCAAGCCAGTGTGTAGAGCATATCATCCACATCACTTAAATAATAATTAGATTTTATTTGTAAGATTCAAATTTTAAAATTTATCTTTCAAATCAAATTATATCACATAAGTATTTTATTAAATGTATGTGTTCTACACACCGGCTTGAAAATATAATTTTTTATTATTATATGAGTAATTTGCAAGATCAGAAAAATAAAAATTCCTTACTTTACAATTTTATTTGACAATCAATATCAAAATTGTAACGATTCCTTATTACAGGGATCTATCAAACAATAGCTTGACAGGATCTGTGCCTAATTTTCTGTCTAAATTAACAAACTTGACGGTCTTGTAAGTTACTTGGACTTTTTTCTTTTCAAATGTTTGAAACTAAAAATTTTTCAGTCATTTTAGTGGAATTTATATAATTATTCTGCCTTTGCAGAAACTTAAAACGAAACGAGTTCACTGGTTCAATTCCACGTGAGCTGATTGCAAGAAGCGACAATGGTTTATTATTATTAAGGTATGATTTTTGTACATGAACCTGAGCCCTAGCTAGCCTTTTTTTTTTTCAATTTTTTTTTTTTTTAAGTTCAATTTTCTTCGAATAAATAATTTACCAAATATATCTAGAGAGCAGAGAAGCTAAAGCACAAGTTGTAAATTTGTAATGTCTTAAAATTAATGAAACGTCAATATATATAATGAGAAACGCTTCCCACCGGTCGAGCTGAGAATCCCACAAAAGCAGCCCTCCATTTAGCTAACTTCATGTAAGAAAATATACTGTTAAAAAAATGAACTCCACCACAGAGAATCACGATCGTATATAGCCCATTTGACTTCTCATTTGCACCGCCCACACCTCCCTGCCCCTCTCTTCCTCACTGCATCCCTTTGCACGGCCTCAGTTCGACGCCGACGCGAGTAGTCTTCCCACCCGAACTCCGGTTCGCCACTGTCAAGCTCTTCAACTGGATTTTCCGCTGGTTCTCCTCCTACTACTACTTCGACATCACCGAGATTGATGGAGTCAACACCAACGAGCTCTACAACTCCGTCCAGCTCTACCTCAGCTCCTCCGTCTCCATCACCGGTAGCCGCCTCACCCTCACCCTCACCCTAAATGCCAGCGCCATCACCTTCGGCCTCTCCAACAATAGCAGCATCGTCGACACCTACAACAGTGTCACCGTTCTCTGGTAACACGTCGTCACGCAAAGGCAAGCTCAAACCTTCTCATGGCGTCCTTTACCATAAGCTTGACCCGGTGGAAAAGTTGACTTAATATCTCTGGAAACGGATTAAACAGATTCTATCAACTTTAATTCGAGTTTTTTTTTTCAATGCAAAGGTGAGGTTCTGGGTTTGAGTTTGAATCAATCTTGAGAACCCTACAATTACTTCATCAGTTTTTGTAGCCGAAAAGTTTTCTTTTTCTTTGTTCATCAATGGTTTGCTTGTTCTATTTTTAACAATATCGTTTTGAAACACCGCCGCCCTGCAAACCGGCCCTCCTGCCATCTTTCACACCGAAGAAGAGGCGCAGAAGCTATTGTCGTGCATGTTGCTGCTTCCTCTGCATCTTTGTTCTCGTCCTCCTCCTCCTTGTCGTCGTCGCCTTTGGCCTCTTCTACCTCTGGTTTCAACCGAGACTCCCAGTTTTCCACCTGCAATCGGCTTCGATGGGCTGAAATCAGTTTCGAGGAGGTGCGAAGGGTCAGGGGATTCAATCGTGAAGAGGAGCTTTCCCTTTTCTGGTGTAGTGCTGCTTCAGGATAATTGTGGTGCAAGGCTTACGTGTTACTATGTGATTGGCAGGCTATTATTTACCGCACCGGTCCTAAGGATTTCCCATATATAATAGCATTTTCATTAATTCTATGCGCCTTCTTTTGCTAGTGTGGGAGAAAATCCTGATCTATGTGGGTCCCGTTCTTGCAAAAAGAAGAAAAACAACATTGTTATTCCAATAGCATCAGTCGGCGGTGGATTGCTTGTCTTCGCATTCACTGTCGTGGCTATCTTTTGGGGGATTAGAATGAGAACAAAACGGGGTACGTAAGAAATATGTATAAAGGTGCATATTCATGTAAAAAAAAAAACACACACACACACACCTTTTACAAAAGTGATGCTTAACATGTTCATGTTTTTCTTTTTCATCTACGCTGGTAGATGCTGAATCCAACAAGCAGAACGTGACATTGGAGTCTTTACAACGTCAATTTACGTACTCCGAAATACTAAGAATTACAAACAACTTTGAGAGAATTCTTGGAAAGGGTGGATTCGGAACAGTTTATTATGGCTACATAGATGACACCCAAGTTGCAGTGAAGATGCTCTCTCATTCATCAGTTCAAGGTTATCAGCAATTTCAATCAGAGGCACGTATCATCACTCGTAATATTTGAACTTTTCGTTATTTCATTCATACCCATGTATGTATGTATGGTCATGCATACATCATATTAAACTAATTATTAGGTGATAATTCTAATTTACAGGTTAGACTTCTTATGAGAGTTCATCATCGAAACTTGACTACCCTTGTTGGGTACTGCTACGAAGGAACAAACATGGGGCTCGTTTATGAGTACATGGCCAAGGGAGACTTGGAAGCACATCTTTCAGGTTTGGGAATAATGAAATTATTTAGCAAAGACTTACAGACATTTAAGCTTTTGTTAATGGATGCAGATGGGAACGCAAAAACCTTGACTTGGGAAGATAGACTTCGAATAGCGACAAATGCTGCACAAGGTTAGCATGCTTCATTGAGTTGACTAGGATTTAATAAATAAAAAAAAAAAAAAATTAAAACTGAACCCAGTTGTGTGCAATGGGAAATTTAGGATTGGAGTATCTGCACTGTGGTTGTAAGCCACCTATAGTCCACAGAGACGTGAAGACTACAAACATATTGTTGAACGAAAATCTGCAGGCAAAACTGGCTGATTTTGGGCTCTCAAAGATTTTCCCCTCTGATGGTGACACTCATGTTTCTACAGTTGTTGCTGGCACCCCTGGCTACCTTGACCCCGAGTCAGTATTTCTCTCATAATTTAGTTATTGATCTAGAACAACATTGCAACAAAAGTGATGTAAACGTAACGTTCATGCTCTGTTTACTTTCGCGCAGGTACTACATAACAAACTGGTTGACCGAGAAAAGCGATGTCTATAGCTTTGGAGTGGTTCTGCTGAAGATAATCACGGGTCGACCCGCTATAGAAAGATCTGAGGCAAGGACTCACGTAAGTGAATTCGTGAGTTCCATGCTTGCCAAGGGGGACATAAAAAATATTGTTGATCCCAGGTTGCACGGAAACTTCAACAGTAACTCTGTTTGGAGAGCCGTTGAAATTGCAATGGGTTGTGTATCTCCAACTGCTGCGAAAAGGCCAACCATGAGCGAGGTAGTGGCGGACCTAAAGGAGTGTATGGCAACTGAATTAGCTCTGGCGAATGAGGGCGATTCAAACAAATCTATGGAAATGGTCAACTTGGATCTGACCACTGAACTCAATCCGTTGGCAAGGTAAATGTACCTACGTACATGAGATTGAAAATGGTCATGTACATGGTGTATCGAATCTTGAAGATGATTTTTTGCTTTCCCGTAATTTTCTATCGATGAATAATATTGTTTTTCCATTGATGAACCATCTGGGTTCTAATATTGGGACTATTTTGTTTGGAATATGTACCCAAGTTATTGGGATTGTATATCTATGATCTTTTCCAGAATAAATAAATGAAGGGAACAATAATAAAGATTCCACTACAAGGATTTGAGAAATGGAGTACGTACTAGAAAAACAAGTACTCGATCGTTTCCACTGTTCGAAAATGAATTGGGACCTAGCGGATGATGTGACGCCCCCAAATCTCCACGCTCGAACACGGGGAAATCGAGACGTCTGGATGGTGACAACTCGGGTCACCATCCCATCGACGGGTGACAAGTGTGTGCAAAGGCAACAAATATGCACGAAAGAATACGCAGCGGATAACGAAAGTCATAACTAAGTACTAAAATTTTTCTTAACGTAATACAAGCTGTTTAAAACATACATAAATAAAATATTACAAAAACACAAATACAGTTTTAAACAAATATAAAACATAGCATCAGCAACTCGACGGAGCCGCATCCTCGGGCTCAGCCTCCTCCTCTTCGTCCTCTAACTCTGCACCAAAAGTTACGGAACCAAAAATGGTACCGCAGGTAAGTAAACTCCAAACACTACCAGATAATAACACATATAGAACTCAAACAATATGCATGAACCATGCCTAATGCACAAAACCCAAAGACACAGTTTCCACACACGCCAAAAACCCATTTGGCCCAAAAACACATCCTTTCCGGAAAATACGCCAAAGTCACATTTTATCCGTATGCACCATGACCTCCCCTAGGGGTCATCCGCACACCCTGGCTCCAGTGCCACACCGCAGAGTACCACCACGCATGTGACACCTAACGAGCGATGCCCAGTTCCGTGCCCCGCACGTTCGTAGCCAAGCATCCTCTAGCCCTCACCAGCGAAGGACCACGGAGTCGGTGCGTAGAGCGATGCCCGGTTCCGCGCCCGGCGCATTCGTAGCCAAGCAACCCTTAACCCCCGCTCTCGTCGTCTAGCGACAACTCAGGGGACATCACTCAGTTTATTCCGCTCCCGAGTGACCAGAGGAGCTCCACCAGGATAATACCCCATCCCGGCTTGGAATCGTGATACACACGCACCCGTAAGACCACTTACGCCAATACACAGGCTTTTCACACATAAACAAAAACACACGTGCATGCACCATGAAATGCCATATCAATGCATAATAAAATAACCAACCAACATAAGTCAATAAAACAAGTAACTCCGTCCTCCATCCATCCGACCCCCGAACTCCTCGGATTCAGTTCGGAATCAACCAACCAGCAGATTAATTAATTGAAAGAGCAATATATATTTAAATCTGAAAATAGGGTTTGGAAAATACTTACAGTGCTATATGGCAATTTTAGAAAACACGAGGCGTTGCAAACGGCGCCGGAAAAGCAACGTCACAGTGAAAATTCACTGTGGCCGTGGGTTGTGGAAAACCCACTTTTGAACGGGGACAAACTAGGACACGAAATTGATAGGAAATGGTTTAGGGATGATTGTGAAGTTATTGGAAGTGGTGGTTGGCCCTGGGTGGCGGCGGAATCGCCGGAAATAGGCCGGAAGACGCAAATCGGAGATCAAGCTCGTAGGAGCTGTTCCGGTGGTCGTTGGAGGCCGAAAATAGGTGGGTTAGGACGGCAAGGGACCGGTGATGAAGTGGTGAAGAAATGGTGGCCGGAGGTGGAGCGACGGCGGCGGATCGGACGAAAAACCGTGGGGCTTTGAGGAGGATTTCCGGCCAAACGGCCGGCCGGCAGGGGGAGATATTTGGTGAGAAGGTACGCCGGAGGGAGGGGGTTCGAACGAGACCAGCGGTGAGCCAAACGGTGGCCGGACGGCGGCGGTCTGGGCTGAAGAAGATTCCGGCCGTGGGTGAGGAGAGAGAAGAGAGAGAGAGATCGGGGGGGTCGACGCGGGGGAAAGCAGGAGGTAAAAGAAAAAGAAGAAAAAAGAAAAAGAAAGGAAAAAGAAAAGAAGGGAAAAAGAAAAAAGTAAAAAAGAGAAAAAGGAAAAAGATGTAAAAAGAAATGAGGTCCAATTCTCACTCCGGGAAAACAAAACAAACTGCCGAAAAGGGATTAAAAACCACAAAACATCTAAAAGAAATAAAACACAACATCAAATAAATTAAAAAACTAAATTTTAAAACGCAATTAAATTAAAATAATTAAACTAATATATTAATTAAAATAAAAACAACCATTTCAGTAAAAATACACTCAAAAGCGAGTCATCACAAGTGAGCTATCAGGAATGAATCTTGGGAGATATATATTGTGGTTACTGGGCCAAGTTTATTCAAACCCCAAGTTGGGCATGCATGTTAAGCCCTAATCTAAAAATCTCACAATTCATGATCACACTCCCAACATAAAATTCATATAGTAATACATCCTGTACTAATTCCATACGTGTTCAATCAAATTATAACTTAATTCGGGTACAGATCATCCATTAAAACATGATTGTTCTGGCTAGTTATAGGTGGCTGAAGGCGTATAATTTCCTATTAATTCTTCAATCCTAACTCATTTAACTCACCCAAAAAAACTGAAGAAGAAAAAGGAAACGTATGAGATAAATCAAACCACAGCACAAGGAGCAATATTCGAGTGTGCAAGAAATATGATCAGATCGCGGCCATATATATGATGATGATCTTAGAAGACACGTTCCTGGTTCCACCTCTTAAAAAATCTGTAAAATTAGGCAATTAATCCAGCAAGCTGATCATTGAACAAGTGATATTCCAGTCAGCCCGTTGGCTCGGCCTGCTACCTGAATAAATGTCCACGAATTTCTATAGGGGAAAAAAAAAAAATCTGTTTTTCTTTTCCTTTCTTTGTGTGTTTTATGCACTTTTCCTAGCTGTGATGGTTTCATTAATATATGTACCAAACTATATTTCTTCGGAAAAATAAATAAAAGAGATTAGCTCCAAAGGAAATGAAATGCAAATCCTGACCTGCGGAAATGAACGCAAAAAAAAGGCCCAATAGAGGGTGAAATTCGAAAGCATCAATAAAATAGGAGGAATATATTATAGCATCCCGAACATGTCGGCCGGCCTTAAAAAAAATGAAACTGTTGGGCCTAAGCTGGTGATAAATGGTTAAATATGTTGTTTTTAATACTCTTAATATAGTGGGTTAAGTGAACTTTATTTGTTAAATAAAGGGTATTAATTATATAAAGTGAATTAACTTTATTTGACATGTGAAATAATATTTTACATCTAATTAAATACAGATGTATTATGTTGTGGGGCTGACTAACTTTTAAGCATACTCATATTTGAATCATTTCAGGAGTGAAGCCCGTTGGAACTTGTAATCAAGGCCTACATAGTTGCTAAATCTGTGAAGAAATAAAATAGAGGCCAGCGTCCACAAGTGAAGCCAATGTGATAGGATTTCCAAACTCAATAACTCAAGCCCACATCCATAGCTGAAGCCCATGAGGAGAAGGCAACCTGAGAAGAAACCAACTCACTATCAAACCTGGTAGAATAACACAAGTGTGATTACTTTGGGGATTTGGGGACCATGAGAAGCAGAGAAATAGAAATAGTTATGCACAATGTAAGTAGAAGAATCAGTGGCAAGGAGAGAGAGAGAGAGAGGAAGAGAGAAGATTCTGAGTATAAAAGGAAAAAGGATTTTCGAGTGAAGGAGTTAGTTAATTTTTCATTTTATTTTCTGCATATTTTTCTTGCTGATTTCATAAGACATTTTTGTATGGTTCTAGGGCTTTTCTTCCATTTCCAGTGTTTGTTCAGTTTTAGAGGAAGATGATCGGCTAATCTTTTACAGCTTGGGTTGTGGTATAATCTCTATTGTTTTACATGATTTCCTATATTTTCTGTGATGTTAATTTTATACTTTTGCTTGGCTGAGACTGAAATTTGAAGAGGAAAGTTGATAAATCTCTTGCTCTTATTTCTTTTTTGGTTATTGACACTAGACACAACAAAACCTTGAATTAATCAAGGATCCACATTAACTAAGTGTTACATGAATTTTGGTTGATGCTTAGTGAGGATATTTTTTCTATTAAGACGTGGCATGTTTCCTTGAGCTTCAATTTGCATATTTCGCTTTATTAAGGCCTTGATTGGATTAGTATGAGAGGAGTAAAACAACTGGTAAATGGTGGAAGTGTTGGATGTTTGGACCCGTAATCCAAGTGTTTGATTATTTGACTCGGTGAACTTGTTTTATTTCGGTTACTGATTAGGAAGTATATTTTTTAGTCTTGATAAATTTTAAATCTTATTCTAACCTCTTTTGAATCATTTAATTTTTAGAAGTCAAATTGTTCATGATTTAGCTAACTCTTCACAATATAATCACAAACCCGAGACCCTCCAAACTCAATCATACATTCCAATTTTCATACATCTTCTACTGTGAATATAACACTTCCCATTTAGTTTATTGTTTTCATAAACGTAAAAATCCAAAAAGAGTTTTTAGATAGCATTTTAGATCATCATATTTTTACAATAAGCCTTCACAAATACTTTAAAAATCATTTGTCCTTATGAAATACGATTTTGGACTTATCATTGATACAACTTGACATTTCTACACTTAAAAGCACATTTGAGAACACGTCACTAGGCAAGAAAGGAGCCATGAGCAATTAAAAGCTCGACTGTGGGGTTCACCAACGTGGGGATGACCAAGAGGTGGGCAAGTCAAAATGCACCATATCTCCGTGAGACTCAAACCCCTAAATCATCACTGATTAGTTTTTTTGTAACCAATTGATACAAATGAAATTCCGAAAGGAATAAGTGCACCAACTTGACCTTGTTAACAATCAAATTAGGCTTCAAGGGGTTACTGCACACCCTAGAGTGTTTACCACATTAAATGCCCAAAATTAACCACTCAGAGGCTTTACCGCATCAAAGCCATAAATCAAGCACTCAAAGGGGCAACGTCATACCATGCATCTTATCATCTATAAATAGATCCACATGTACATCTTGCATTTTGAGTTCTCTACACTCATATTACTCAATCTAACTTAAGCATCGGAAGTTTGCCTGAGTCTGAGACCCTCAGATTTGTTCTTCTTATTGTATAATCATATGATTGAGGAGAAGTAGGAAATTGCTTCAACAGTTTGGAACCGTCCATGGGATCTGAACGAAAAATCAAGACCAAAATGCCTACTACAACGTGCTCACACATGATTTGTGAGCAGGAAAAAACTACGATGGACAATGATAGCACGGAATTGGATAGAAGATTTGTGGAGATGTAGGAGAAACTAAAATGTATGGCACAAAAAATGGAGGCCTTACATAAAGAAAAAGACGCCTTGAAGCGGAGGGAGGCCAAATCGGTAAAGGGTGATTTTGGTCGCAAACAATGTGGGTGCTATTGGTCGCAAACTACCACCCTTCAGATCCTAATCGACAATGAAAGTCTGTGATGTGTTCTAAAGGTGGGCATCGAGCAAGATAGACTACGACCAACCCTTTTGCAGTTGAGAGGGTTTTTTGAGAAATGGTGTAGTTGGTTGGCCCCATCGCATTACTTGTCATAGCGAGCCCCCCCACGACCACTACAATGACCAACATTTTTTGTGGTAGCAGCTCCACCTGGTCATCGTACAATGCGAACATTGGTCTTCTGATGCTAAATATGATGAAAGCGATCAAGTCAATGTACCATCTGAAGATGAAGTTCCTGAAAAATAATGGAGCTGGTGAAGTACTAGGGGTTGAGCAGGTGCATGCGCATGAATGCTATCATGTACAAGAACTTATGAATGGAGGCTCCTCCTCCACCACTGTAAAAGCTCAAGATGAGGCTGCCTTACTTGCGAAATACTGAGCATTCAAAGAAATACTTTGTTCCTAGAGTGTAACGCTCTGATCTCGGAAGTCCGAAGAGTTAGCTCTTAATACTTAATATCAATTTCCAAAATCACAAATATCAATTTCCACACGTGACCTCAAATTCAAAACAAAAAGCATGAACCTCAATTATGGATTTACAAGCCTAAATTTTTTTTATCTCCAGCTAAACCTCACTTACATATAAAAGAGAACCCCCACAGTACTCTCCTAACCTCCAAAAATAGTACAATCAAATGCTTCAAAATTAAGTCCTAAGTAGATTCAATTCACAAATTCCCGAATCCTCAAAAAATCTACATTCAACCATAAGTTTTTCCTAAATTTATGCTTCCAACATACATACTGACCAACCAAACACCTACGGATAAAGTCTCCAAGATATTAATTATAGGGTCTAAAGTCTTCCCAAGCCTATTTGCACAAATCTTGCATGCTCGTAACTTCAGACTACGCACCCTTGTGCAATCTTACGTGACCTAAGTCATTCTTTGGAAAAATCATGCACATTCACTTCAACCAAACTTCAATATTCTAAGCTATAAAACTTAAGAGTAAAAATCCATCAAAATACAAACATGGTTTGGTCCCACTCAACTCAGAACATGGTTAGGTGTTAAATTACTTTGATGCCATTTTATTCTGAAAGTTTTAATCGAGTGTTTGGATAGTGTGGTTCGTGGGGTATTATTCTTTTTGGGGCTGGGCTTATTTTGGTTAAACTGGACTTGTTTTTAATGGACCTTTTGACTAGCATTTTCGTGGAATATGTTTGGGTTTAGAATGGACTTGTGTTTTAAATTTTAGTTTGGGCCAGATTATAATTTTTGTTTTACAAAACTATTCTAGTGAATTTTATTAAGTAGATATTGAGGAATTTAACAAGTAATGATGTTTAAGGGAATTTAGGTGTTTGAGGAATTAAAATATCCGATTTGAGTATTTCGGGTACGATTACAAGTCACGTGTTCAATTGAATATTCATTCAAGTGATATGATTTTTTTATAGGTGGCGATTAATATTTATTCGGCATTTTTGTGGAAAAACTCTAAAAAGTTAAGAAGTCCAGGTAAGCAGGATTCCTATACTAGACTTTACATAAAAGAAATGAATTGATGTTGATTTTAGAAAAATATGCATGTTTTGTTATGAAAATAATTTTACCTTAGTTACTTATTTTGCATTACTCATGAAATTTTGTATAAGAATAAAGTATTTTTTTGGCATGACTGGTGTAGGCATGATCTATTTTGACATTTTATTTCTGAATTGTGCAAAAGAGAGCGAAATGAAATTTTATGCATAAATTATATTTTTGTGATCTGATTTTGTTATGTTCTGAAAATATTTTGTACTCTGATATGATATGATGTGATTTCTAAAAACCTCTAGCATGACATTCTGTTTTTATTTATGTTCTGTTCTGACCTTACTACGGATGTAAAACTGTGGCCTCTAATCGAGTTGGCATCAACTTTTCTATTTCCAGTGCACCCACTTTGGAAGCAAAGTAGTTTTTTGCGTGGTCTTTCATGTGTACACACTCAGGGCTCTGAGAATAATAAGGAAAAAATTCACATTCTGTTTCTACTCGGTTGGCCGGTGTGGTTTGTATAACCTTACCACGAGGGTTAAAAATGAAATTTTGTTTTGATGTGATGTTTCAGTTATGCAATGCCATAGGGATTTTGAATAATAATATTGTTGAACTTTCGCTATGATATTTTTGATAACATAATATGACTCTATATTCTGAAAATAAAAAGTGTTTTATTCTATATTCTGAAGTCTGTAAATGCTCATATTTGCACACTAGTATATGTTCTTTGTTTACTAAGTTGTTGATAACTCACCCATTTATTTTCATAATATTTTTCAGATAATCGTAATGGTTCAGTTGGAGAACAAGAATATGCAGTATTAGAAAGGATTGAAGGTTGTAGAGGAATAAGTGTCCAAGGGTACAAGTACTTATTTAACAGTCATAATTAATAAATTGTTTATTTTCGGATATTTTAATATGTTAACGGTATTTTCAAGTTTTTTGGAGAGTTTCTAATTTATTTTATTGAGGATTTGTTTGTCATTCCTATGAAGGAACATGTATATTTGTGTTAAGCAAACGAATTTATATGTTATGGAGTTTTCCGAATTATATAGTCTGTGATTTTGGGAGTTGATATTAAGTATTAAGAACTAACTTTTTGGACCTCTGGATCGGAGCGTTACATAGAATTTCTTGTAAAAATAATCATGCAATAGAATGATCTTTTTCATGAGTTTACGATATTTTGTGCAGATACTTGTGTGAACGACATGGAGAGAGATCTATGGAGCTTATATAGAATGGCCAATCTATTATAATCCTCACTCTCCCCCAGCTACCCATGCTATAAGAGAGAAAATAACCAAGAATCCAACCAAGGATGCTTACTTTCAGAGCAATGTGATGAAAAAAAAAAAAAAAAAGAACTTTTCAGGCATGGACCATAACATCGACAAGTTATGACTGGGCTAGGCCGGCTATGCCCAACGCCTAAAATACCAGAAAATAGTTACTCGGGGTTAGGTTATGACTTGACTACCCTAATATCTAAGGATCCCTAAACAATGCCCAAACCCATATTACCAAAACATAGCAACTCGAAACAAGATTTTTCTACTTTAAAGTTGCAGGGAATAATTAATTATTATTGAACGGATCCATTAATGTTTTCTACAAGACATTTAAACTTTTGAGCAGTTAACCTGGGGTAAAATAGATAAAAAGAAGTAACGATGAGATAAAAAGTGAGGAGATTGGTGTTGGGTTTGTGGAGTTTGGTTTTGTTAGTGTGTTGGTTCAATTCGATGACTTGACCCGATAAAGATGCATTATGGTTTTGTGGTAAATTTTCAATGAGGCTACATTGTTTGAGATTATAAAAAGCGTTAATTAGAAAGTTCGTTCGACACTTGCTCAAATGAAGCTCGGACAAAGAGTTTAGTCAAGGTGCACTCAGTACTCCACTCAAGTGAATAATGCAGAAAAATGAAAATTAGGATTTTTGTCATGTCACACTATAAATATGTATTTAATGAACAATTTAGTACATATTGAGTGTACTGGACAGTGAAATTTCACCTCACAGTATATTTTGTAATTTCTCATCATAATAAAATCCTCAATAACTATGTAAACATAGGCACGTTGCCGAATCACGTTAATTCTATGTTATGTGATTGATTATTTGCTTATTTTTGCTTTTCTGTCATTATTTTCACAACAATTGAGATATCTAATATTGAGTGAGTATAGGTGGTGAATGAGATTACACATTGCCAGGGAAGGAAAACTTATTGTATCATTACAGTCATTTTAGAGTATAGACTCATATGTGACTTGGTTATAATAGTTTAGGTTAAATTAATTGCATCTTATGTAGAATGTTCAAAATCATATCCCCTAAGAATTCAAAGCAGTACTGAAACTCAATTAAACCATGCCCATTAACCCAATGGACAGGATTCAAACGTTGCACCACTACACCTATCTACTAAATTAAGCTCTAGAGATACATTCTTCCATATGTGAAACACATAACAATAATTACGTCGAATAACCTTTTTCAATAAAATCTTTTTGTCACCTTTTGTTAGTGGATAATAAGTAAAAGAGAAAAGACACCATTATAGGACATAGGAAGCATAAGGAAAAAGCAAGAGGCTACGTACCGCATATCCAATCTTCTCCAAGTTAATTTGGGGCTAGCCTTGGATATATAATTAATAGAGAGCCTTGGATATATAATAGTTAAAAGGTTGTCGTTTAAGATTAAATATTAAACGTACATCTTATATATAAAAAGGATTAAATATTAAATATGATCAATAACAATATTCATGTATATTTGTGCAGTGCATCTTTATATAACTGTCCTGCAGTGCAAGAATATTTACAATACTCTAACATGATTTAAGGTACGTAATACGTTAAATCTACTTTAAAATAAAAATATTTTATAATCTATCATAATATTAAATATTCATAATAACTTTAAAATAAAATAAAATTTTCGTGTATATTTTTCTTTTTCTTTTTTCCCGTAATTTGTACATTCCAACGTATAACTTGCAGTACTCAGCTAGTTTTTGTATATCAATCTTTGATATCAAGGATGCATGGTACGTGATAGTGGATTTTGGCATTGTGGGTGGGTACGTAACCACTTCCCATAGCTAGTGGCCTCCTCCTCAGCCGCTTGGACAAGGTTGTCACTTTTCCGTCACCATCCTTCATTGAATTAGCGTAGTATACAAGCAGGCTGCATACTGTCCAACCCAACATCCGAAACTTTGGTAATTAAAGACGAAATTAAAGAAGTTAGTTTCAGTAACTAAAAATGTATTTCAAGGAGTATTTACTGTTCAGCTTGCAGGAGCACCAGCCCGAACCCACCTGTAAGGGGTCTTAAAAGAGAAAATTTGGGTGCATTGATGCATTCTGCGACTCAAATGGGTAGGAAGAAGATGAGGGAGTTTGTGGTCTAGGTCAGGCTGAATTTCCACATGCATCAGGCGGTAATATTCAGAGGCAGGTTTGCATTTCTCTAGATTTAGCTGATCTACTAGAGAGCCTCCGGTTTCCTGATCTCATTTTGGCTTGAATAATTCAAAGCCACTGCTATCAGAAATGGAGAGAATAGACTGATGTTGAATGTCCACCAAGTTGGAGCGGTTATGATGGGACTAGAGAATATATTCTTTCTAAGTTTTAAATTTAAGATAGATAAATGAAGTTAATACTCTAATAAATATATAGCACTATTAAAAATATTTAATTAAAAAAAAAAACCAACATCCTGAATTGTATCAAAGTTACAATTCAATATATCTTCTTCCATATGTTATTGAGTAATAAATAACAAATTAATAACCAAAAGATTAACAATGAGAAAAATAAATATCACAATGGGAGAAAGAAAATAATCAAGCCGGCCCATTCAATTCACTTCCAAACAGTCCTTTTTTTTTTGGTTGGAATAATAGTCATCACCAACACCCAACCTTCCGGCCTAGTTATTGCCCTCAAAGAAACAGCTGCTAAATATCTAATATCTATATCATGTATACCATTACTTACAATTTACAAAACGCTGTTGATATTAATTTGAACATTACATTATATTACTATCAATAACACAAATTATGCACCAAACAAGCAACACATGACTTGCAGCCTCCTGACATCAAAACCTCTAAGCAGTTCTTGTTATGCCAACAGTAGTGGACATGTGGGGCTGGCAAGTTATCAATCAAAGTTACATGAGTAGTTCATAATCATTCAAGACAGAAAATTAAAATGGCTGTCTATTGACAGATTCAGATGTTACTCAAGCTAATTACCCAAATTAAGCTTGTTGTTGACATAGCAAATCGATTATATAAATAATATCATTCAGACAGTACATATAAAACACACACACACACACACACACACACACACATATATATATATATATAATAATTAACGATGACCACTCACAATGCAAATGATAAGATATAATGGTCAACTTATACCTTATCGATCCTTTGAATATAACCCCAGCTAGCCCATATATTAGCTTCTTATCGTCTTTTAGTAAATTCTTTGAAGGTAACGTTACAGCTATCTTTTCCTGTGACCTTTGTGGTTCTGATTTATCACAAAGAAATTAAAAAATAAAATAATAATAATAATAATAATGTTGCCATTAACTAAGAAGCAAATAACCACTATTAAATATTCATGTGTGACCCATGCGGCCTGGATTAACCTACGTCGATCTGTATACGTACATAATCTACATTCTTAATATATTATATATATTCATGACCTATTAATATTTAAGTATTTTTCTTTATCCTCATTTTATGAGTTGTTTATATTACTTTTCAAAAACAGCATAAAATCATATATAGCGTTAATATTATATATAGTGGCTATTAATTAACCAGATTTAGCAAGTTACTGATCATGTGGCCATGGACATGAATGATATAACTTGTCAAACGTGGTTGCTCCTCAATATTATTCTGGAATGAAAAAATTAATATCCCATGCATGCATGCGACTGGCCTGCCTACTCCCATATATAATGCCAAAATTTTCCATCTAGACGTATGTACCGGGGCTTTTGACCAAATGCCCAACGTAAAAGAAAAGCTAGCTCACAAAATAGACAATTTGATTGCACAAAAATATATACGAAAAAAAAAAAATTGGCAGTTTTTGCTAATTTTCAATAACCACTAGCTAGTGGTCTGATTTTTGTGAGAGTGGAATTAGAATAGATGCAAAGTCATGGGCTAGCCTTTTCAGATCAGGGCATTAATGGACAAATTAATAGTATCATGACATTAATATTCTTTGCAAACGTGGATGGACTTGCATTATATATATGTTTTCATGCCTTTGTTTATTTTTTCCTGAAAGTGCATAATTCAATTATTATTATTAAAAAAAAAAAAAAAACAATAAACAATCAATCGATTAGGCAAGTGGATGATGGCCTTAGGGGTGTGGAAATTTGGAATGCTTCACTTGAGTAAGTGGGAAGAGGTTGGTTCAAAACCTCATGTATGCATAGAGTGCATTTTTATGCTCTATGTGGGTGGGCTATCATGGACAAAGCCCACACGGGCCTGGGGCGAACATGGAATCGAACCTGTGCGATCTCCTTGGGATGAAGACAACGTTACCGTTAGACTCAGGCATGATTAATATATCTGTTCGGATCAAATTACAGGAAAATGATTCACATTTGTTGAACTCAAGATTTCAAGTTTTATGTGATTATAAATCTACACATAGATTTTGATGATAACAAATGAATTCAAAGAATAAAGAAGTCTCAAGCTCAAGTTGTCTACACAATGGAGTCAAGCACATCAAGGAAACAAGCATGAGCAAGAAGGGAACAAGTTCACATTAAAATTATAGAGTAATGTTGTAAATCTCTTCAAAATTCGAAATTAGGATTAATGCTCAAAATTAATATTTTATCATAAAGCATTAAAATACATTTTCCACATGTGCATGAATATTTTTGAAAATTAAATTTGAAAATTTTGAAAGATGATTGATTGTCATCTTTTGCATGTGCATGCCTTGATTAAAGGGTTGAACTTTGAAAATATTAAAGATGATTGATTGTCATCTTTCACATGTGCATGTTTTATTTGAATATTTTCAAAAGTGATTGATGCTTTTTTAGACTTATACAAAAAGTAAAAGATTAGGTTTGAATTTTTTGAAAATGAAAGTGTGCTCATTTTGTCATATGCCAAAAGTAAAAGATTAGGTTTGATTTTTTTGAAAAAGTGAATGATGTTGTCTTTGACAATTGAGAAAGAAGAACCTTTTATTTGAATTCTTTGAAAAAGTGAATGATGTTGTCTTTGACAATTGAAAAAGAAGAACCTTTTATTTGAATTTTTTGAAAAAGTGAATGATGTTGTCTTTGACATGTGAATCTTTTTAAATTTGAATATGAAGTCTCATATGCCTATAAATAGATCATTTGAGAGCTTCACATTCACAACACCAAGAGCATACAACATTCATTCAAAGCTTTCATTCTCTCTTCTCTAAACATTGAGCCTTAATCCTTGTTCATTTTGAGAGATATAGCTTGCGCTGTATTGTTCTTATTTCACTCGTTGAGGAGTGTTTTCTGATAACCTACCCACTATCAGCTTTTGTATCAGAAAAAGGGTGTGTATAACCCTTGTGTGTGTAGAAAGTATTCTACACATGGAATAGTTGAATCACCACGTGTAAGGTGATTGCAAGTGTAGAGGGTGTTCTACACGGATCCTTTGTAGCGGTGTTGTTCAAAGGTGTAATAGGTTTCTATCTCTACCTGAAGGAGGTTGAATAGTGAATTTGGGAATCCTCAAGGGGTAGCTTGAGGCGAGGACGTAGGCAGTGGGGCCGAACCTCGTTAACATACTGAGTTTGCTTCTCTCTTACCCTTACTCCTTATATTTATTGTTATTTCATATTTTGTTTATATTTTATATTATATATTTGATTTATAATTGTTATTTTTTTTAATACAACTCAATTCACCCCACTCTTGTGTTAGTCATCTGGGCAACAATTGGTATCAGAGCTAAGAGCTCTATTATAAGATTAACTATCTTTTGAGTTAAGATCTTATGGCTAACATTGCAGCTTCATTTGGTGAATGTCAATCTAGTAGTCGGCCTCCACTCTTTTGTGGAGATAATTACTCATTCTGGAAAGTTAGAATGAGAATATTTCTTCAAGCTCAAGGTAGAGAAATATGGAAATGTATTGTAAATGGACCTTATATTCCAACAAAAGTGGTTGGTGGAGTAAAGGTCAAAAAGGAAGAAGAAGAGTTTGATCGTGAAGACGATAGACTTTATACTTTAAATTTAACTGCTATGAATTTATTATATAATGCTCTTAATGGAAATGAGTTTAATAGAATAATGAATTGCGCTACGGCAAAGGAAATTTGGGATAATTTGGAAGTAACTTATGAAGGAACTTCGCAAGTCAAGGAATCACAAATTTATATTCTTACTCATGAATATGAAATGTTTAAGATGAATGATGATGAATCTATTTCTAGTATGCACACTCGTTTTACTAACATCATAAACAGCTTGACAGCTCTTGGCAAAATTTATTCCAAGGTGGAGATAGTAAGAAAAATTCTCAACTCTTTACCAAAACGTTGGGAATCAAAAGTTACAGCGATTCTTGAAGCTAGAGACCTCAAGAAGCTCGAAGTCAATGAACTCATCGGGTCACTTATCACCCATGAGTACACATTGAAAAGAGGAGAAGAAGAAGGAAAGCCAAAGAAGAGCTTAGCACTTAAAGCTGTTCCTCATGAAAGTGAAAGTGATGAAGATGAGGAAAATGACGATAAAGATGAAGAAGTTGCGATGATAACAAGAAGAATTCAGAGGTTCTTGAAGAAAAATAGAACTCCTCCGAGGAAATCTTTCAAAAAGTTTTCCAAGAAAGATTCAGGTAAAAACGACACTTTAATTTGTTATAAATGCAATAAACTTGGTCATATCAAGCCAGATTGTCCTCTGCTAAAGAAAGATCGAAACAAGGGCAAGAAAGCAATGAAAGCTACATGGGATGATGATTCAAGTAGCTCAGATAGTGAAGCAAGCAATGAAGAATCAGCAAATCTTTGTCTTATGGCTAAAGATGACATTGAGGTAACAAATCTTGATAATATTGAAAATCCTTCATATGAAGAATTGCAAAATGTTTTAGAAGAGATTTATGAGGAATTTGAAAAATTGGGTATAAAGTATACTGCTTTGAAAAAGAAAAATTCTTTTTTAACAAACGAAATTGAAATTTTAAGAAAAGAAAGTATCATTTTGAAAGATGAAAATCTTGAATTGAATAAGAAGAAAACCGATTTAGAAAATATTGTTGAAAACTTTACAAATGGAAAAAGAAATTTTGAAAAACTTCTTGGTAGTCAAAGATGTGTTTTTGACAAGGCAGGTTTGGGATATATGCCAAAACAAAAATACAAACCTTATAAAAATTTCTTTGATAATCATTCTACCTCAAAGACTAATATTCAAAATTCTTTTCATAAAAATAATTTTGTCAAAAAAGGATATTATTATAATCATTCAAGTTTTTCATATATGTCACATGCTATTTGTAATTTTTGTAATAGAAATGGTCATAATTATCATACTTGTCCTATTAGAAGAAATCATACAATGACTATTAGGGCCATATGGGTACCTAAAAATCTTGTTTCTTCTAATACTAATAAATAAAGGACCCAAAGAACTTGGGTACCAAGAAAAATCATTTTAATTGTTTTTATAGGTATGCATGAAGTCATCCACAAGCAAAAATAAGTGGTTTTAGATAGTGGATGTTCAAGACACATGACGGGAGACAAGACTAAGTTCTTTGATCTTAGATCTAAAGAAGAAGGACACGTGACATTTGGAGACAACTCGAAAGGGAAGATCGTGGGAATAGGTAAAATTGGTAATGAATCTTCTCTCATAATTGAAGATGTTCTACTTGTTGAAGGTTTAAAACATAATCTTTTGAGCATAAGTCAATTATGTGATAAAGGATTTACAGTTACTTTTAAAATGGATAAATGCATTATTTTGAATGATCATGATTGTAATATTTGTTTTATTGCTTTTAAAACAATAATGTTTATACAATTGATTTTGAAGAAATTACCTCACAAGATGCTATTTGCTTGTCAGCTCAAAATGAAACTAGTTGGTTATGGCATAGAAGATTAGGTCATGCCAACATGGAACTTATTTCCAAACTTTCAAAAAATAATCTTGTGAGAGGTTTACCAAAAACATATTTTCTTAAAGACAAAATTTGTGATGCATGTCAATTTGGTAAACAAACAAAAACTTCTTTTAAAACTAAGAAACATATTTCCACTACTAGACCATTGCAACTGATACACATGGATCTTTTTGGACCAAATAGAGTTGCAAGTCTAGGAGGAAAATATTATGCATTTGTTATTGTTGATGATTTCTCTAGATATACTTGGGTCATCTTTCTTGCTCATAAAGATGAGGCACATAATGCCTTTACCAAGTTATGCAAGAGAATTCAAAATGAAAAGGGCTATACTATTTCAAGTATCCGAAGTGATAGGGGAAAAGAGTTTGTTAATAAAAATATTGAAACATTTTGTGATGAAAACGGTTTTATTCATAATTTTTCTGCTCCTCGAACTCCTCAACAAAATGGGGTAGTAGAGAGGAAAAATAGATCTCTTCAAGAGATGGCAAGAACAATGCTCAATGAGAACAACTTGCCTAGTTATTTTTGGGCCGAAGCGGTAAGTACTGCATGTTATGTTATAAATAGAGTTATGTTAAGGTCTAAATTAGATAAAACCCCCTATGAGCTTTGGAATGAGAAAAAGCCCAACATTGGTTACTTTCATGTATTTGGATGCAAATGTTTTATTTTGAATGACAGAGATAATTTAGGCAAGTTTGATGCAAAATCTGATGAAGGTATTTTTCTCGGGTATTCTACTAATAGTAAAGCTTATAGAGTATTCAACAAAAAGACTTTAACTGTACAAGAATCTATGCATGTAGTATTTGATGAATCTAATTCTCCACTCTCCAAGAAATCTATTGATGAAGAAATAGAAGGTATAAATAACACAGAAAGTCTCAATCTCAACAAAGAGAAAGCAATAGAGGAAGTTCAACATGGAGCCATCAGGAAAGATCATCAAAATTTAATACAAGATGCAACCAAACAGTGGAAATTTGTGAAAGATCATCCAGTGGAACAAATTTTGGGAGAACCTTCACAAGGTGTAAGTACTCAATCATCTCTTAGAAATATTTGTAATCATACTGCTTTTCTATCTCAAATTGAACCCAAAAATATTGATGACGCACTTCTTGATGAATCTTGGATTCTAGCTATGCAAGAAGAGTTGAATCAATTTGAAAGAAATGATGTTTGGACACTTGTTCCTAGACCCAAAAATTATACTATTATTGGAACAAAATGGGTTTTTAGAAACAAGAAAGATGAGTCTGGAGTCATTACTAGAAATAAGGCTCGACTTGTAGCCCAAGGTTTTAATCAAGAAGAAGGAATCGATTATGATGAGACATATGCACCTGTCGCAAGATTAGAAGCTATTCGAATGCTACTTGCATATGCTTGTTATAAAGATTTCAAACTTTTTCAAATGGATGTTAAAAGTGCTTTCTTAAATGGTTTTATAAATGAAGAGGTATATGTTGAGCAACCTCCAGGTTTTGAAAATCATATTTCCCCAAATCATGTTTTCAAACTCACAAAAGCACTATATGGACTTAAACAAGCTCCTAGAGCTTGGTACGAGAGACTCAGTGGTTTCTTGATTGAAAAAGGTTTTTCAAGAGGAAAAATCGACACAACTCTTTTCATTAAATATGAAAATGATGATATTCTTTTGATTCAGATTTATGTTGATGATATAATATTCGGTGCTACTAATGAAAATATGTGTCAAGTTTTTGCTAAGACTATGCAGGAAGAATTTGAGATGAGCATGATGGGTGAACTTACATTCTTTCTCGGATTGCAAATTAAGCAAGCAAAAAGTGGGACATTCATCAATCAATCAAAATATATTAAGGAATTACTGAAGAAGTTTGGGATGGAAAATGCTAAGGAAATTGGAACATCAATGAGCCCATCAACTAAACTTGATAAAGATGAATCCGGTAAGCTAGTTGACTCGAAGATATATCGAAGTATGATTGGTAGCTTATTATATTTAACAGCCAGTAGACCAGATATTATGTTTAGTGTGTGCTTATGTGCACGTTTTCAATCATCTCCAAAAGAATCACATTTAATTGCAGTTAAGCGCATTCTTAGATATCTTAGTGGTACAATTAACCTAGGGTTATGGTACCCTAAGCACACATCTTTCGATCTAATCAGCTACACAGATGCAGATTATGCTGGCTGTAAAATAGATCGAAAAAGCACTAGTGGAGCATGCCATTTCTTAGGTCATGCATTAGTTTCCTGGTTTAGTAAAAAACAAAATTCTGTTGCACTATCTACTGCTGAGGCAGAATATGTTGCTGCGGGTAGTTGTTGTGCTCAAGTTCTCTACATGAAGCAACAACTTGAAGATTTTAAACTCATGTATGATCACATTCCAATCAAATGTGATAATACAAGTGCTATAAATCTTTCAAAGAACCCAATACAACATTCTAGAACTAAGCATATTGAAATAAGGTATCATTTTCTTCGAGATCATGTGCAAAAAGGTGATATAATGTTAGAGTTCACAAACACACACGATCAGTTAGCAGATATTTTCACAAAACCTTTACCAGAAGATAGATTATGTATGATCAGAAGAGAAATAGGTATGATGCATGCTATGAATATCTCTTAAAAGATAGACCAGAGTCAATAAAAATAGAGATAGATTTTTTTTTAATACTTTTACATAAATTTGAGATTCTTAGCCTCATGTTTGAGACGCTCATTCTCTTCATACAATATCATGTCATTCTTATTCATGGGAACCGGCAAGCGGAATGAAGAATCTAATAAGATTTCAACTGTTTATTCTTCTGCCGAATGATTCCTTCCCTTGTGTGAGACTCTTGAACAATTTGTTGAAGTACAACAATTTGTTCTTTGAGCTTTTCAACTTCGTGATTTTTGGCTTGTAGCCGCTGAGAAAAAGCCACAATAGAGGAAGAGTAGCGAGTCCCAAGACTCACCAAGTCATAAATAGCATCAGAATCTGACTTATTAGTCAGATTATTATTTTCTTGCTGCAACATGGCACCAATGGTAGCTGCAGAAAGAACAGGAGGTTGGGATGCAGAATGCCTCATGGATGGATCTAGAGAAATGTTAGAAGAATGAGCCATTGAGAAAAGAATAGAAGGCTTAAAACGAGAATGCTGAAGGAATGCAGATGAGTTATAGAGATGAGATGAAAACTTGATGCGGATTAGATGAACTTCAGGACTGATTTTATAGAGATAGCATAAAGAATAAGACAAACTATTTTCTCTTCAAATCTTATTTAGTCAAAAGAAATACAAGATATGCTGGACACACATTGTCAAAAGTTTTCTTACTAAGCCAGCGAGATTAACAGTAGATTGTCCCTATTTTTCTAGTAAACGATGAACCTCTGCTGTTATCTGCCGATGTTGACCTTGTATCTGAACCCTTTCTCGTTCCAGCTCTTCTATTCGTGGTTGCAGATCATGAGCATACCAATCTGCAAATTTTTTCAACTCTTGGTTTTCTTGCTTTAGCCTTTTATTCTCACTATCCTTATTAGCAAGCTTCTGTCGTAACTCAGATATTTGCATGTTAAGATGATCAATCTCACTCACCCTCGCCATTAACCTTCGAGACATGATCGTAACAGAGGCAGCATATTGATTACTGAGCATTCTTGATTCTGCAATAATCTCAGAATCAGCCTTACTAGAAAAACGGTTCACTGCTCCTATCATGGTATTGACGGCCTCAGGAGAGAAGATTGATGATTGATGCGTCAAGGGTTCCTGATTCAAGTCTGGAACATTAGTGGAAGAGAATTGCTCAGCCATTCTATCGTTGTGGAAAAACAGAACTCAGGTCAAGAAGTGATTATTTTTTTGGCATCCGATAGATGAAAATGATCATTTTTTTATAGAAACTCGGAGCCTTCAATCCCGTTTGTCAACAACATCAGGCGATTGTTTAAATCTTCAGCCGTATTAAATTCATAGAGTTAGGCCTCGAGGCTTTGCAGCACTTGTCGGGTCACGGACGACTCCATTTTTCAACTATCTACAGTGACTATTAAACGCATCATTTTCTTCAGTCTATTTTCTTGTTGCGGATCCTTTTTAATGATGCCAAAAGGGGGAGAAGTGTTAGACTAGAACATTAACATTGTTTAAATTGCTAAACTTGTTATATATGCTTGGAATTATATTTATACTTTTGCTTGAAAAACTAACGCATATTTTCAGGGGGAGCTTAAGTATTAATATAAGTTTCAAGTTCTATCAAATATTTGTCATCATCAAAAAGGGGGAGATTGTTGAACTCAAGATTTCAAGTTTCATGTGATTATAAATCTACACATGGATTTTGATGATAACAAATGAATTCAAAGAATAAAGAAGTCTCAAGCTCAAGTTGTCTACACAATGGAGTCAAGCACATCAAGGAAACAAGCATGAGCAAGAAGGGAACAAGTTCACATTAAAATTATAGGGTAATGTTGTAAATCTCTTCAAAATTCGAAATTAGGATTAATGCTCAAAATTAATATTTTATCATAAAGCATTAAAATACATTTTCCACATGTGCATGAATATTTTTGAAAATTAAATTTGAAAATTTTGAAAGATGATTGATTGTCATCTTTTGCATGTGCATGCCTTGATTAAAGGGTTGAACTTTGAAAATATTAAAGATGATTAATTGTCATCTTTCACATGTGCATGTTTTATTTGAATATTTTCAAAAGTGATTGATGCTTTTTTAGACTTATACAAAAAGTAAAAGATTAGGTTTGAATTTTTTGAAAATGAAAGTGTGCTCATTTTGTCATATGCCAAAAGTAAAAGATTAGGTTTGATTTTTTTGAAAAAGTGAATGATGTTGTCTTTGACAATTGAGAAAGAAGAACCTTTTATTTGAATTCTTTGAAAAAGTGAATGATGTTGTCTTTGACAATTGAAAAAGAAGAACCTTTTATTTGAATTTTTTGAAAAAGTGAATGATGTTGTCTTTGACATGTGAATCTTTTTAAATTTGAATATGAAGTCTCATATGCCTATAAATAGATCATTTGAGAGCTTCACATTCACAACACCAAGAGCATACAACATTCATTCAAAGCTTTCATTCTCTCTTCTCTAAACATTGAGCCTTAATCCTTGTTCATTTTGAGAGATATAGCTTGCGCTGTATTGTTCTTATTTCACTCGTTGAGGAGTGTTTTCTGATAACCTACCCACTATCAGCTTTTGTATCAGAAAAAGGGTGTGTATAACCCTTGTGTGTGTAGAAAGTATTCTACACATGGAATAGTTGAATCACCACGTGTAAGGTGATTGCAAGTGTAGAGGGTGTTCTACACGGATCCTTTGTAGCGGTGTTGTTCAAAGGTGTAATAGGTTTCTATCTCCACCTGAAGGAGGTTGAATAGTGAATTTGGGAATCCTCAAGGGGTAGCTTGAGGCGAGGACGTAGGCAGTGGGGCCGAACCTCGTTAACATACTGAGTTTGCTTCTCTCTTACCCTTACTCCTTATATTTATTGTTATTTCATATTTTGTTTATATTTTATATTATATATTTGATTTATAATTGTTATTTTTTTTAATACAACTCAATTCACCCCCCTCTTGTGTTAGTCATCTGGGCAACAACATTCTTCAGCCCTCTATCATGAATTAATCCATTGGCCTACGAATTTGAATAGAGAATTACAAAATCTCATAATTCAATTTCGAAATTCTCTCTCAATCAAAAGTCTTTATTTTTTTAAAATTTATTATTAGGATCTGTTTATTTTATAGAGAATAGATTTTTAATTTCTTGGTTGAATAGTAAAATTTAAGAGTATTCGGAATCTAATTTCTTATGTGCATAAGATAAATAAATTTGTTCTAAACTTCATTTTATCTTGAAAGTAAATTCGCTTGTAACCCATGTATATATCGTTATTGATGGGGCAAATGTTGTCTTAAGAAAAACGATATGCATAACGGGCCTTGAAGCAAACTTTTTTCTTATTATTTATTTGTTTTCCAGCCTCGTTTGCACCAATATTATTGTTTTGATTTAAGGATTACAAACTATTAGAATTTGATAAAGTTGTAATGATTATATGAAATAAAAGTTGAATAAAATATTCTTAAAATATAATTTTTTAATATAATTTTTATTTTAAAATTTAAAAATATTGAATTGTCTATTATATTTTACGTGAGAATTTAATAAAGTTATAATAATTATATGAGATAAGATCATCTCATCTTGATAACTAAACCAGGCTTGGAACTAGACATCTCAAGGCACAAAAAGAAGTGTAAGGAAGACGAAATTAAAGAAGTTAATTAGTTTCAATAATTAAAAATGCATTTCAAGGAATAGTTACTGCTCAGCTTGCAGGAGCACCAGCCCAAATCCACCGACAAGGGGTCTTAAGAGAAAAACTGGGTGTATTGATGTATTATGCGACTCAAATGGGTAGGAAGAAGACGAGGGAGTTTGTCGTCTAGGTCAGGCTGAATTTCCACATCAACCGGTAATATTCAGAGGCAAGGTAGCATTTCTCTAGATTTAGCTCTACTAGAGAGCCTCCAGTTTCCTAATCTCATTTTGGCTTGAATAATTCAAAGCCACTGCTATCAGAAATGGAGAGAATAGACTGATGTTGAATGAGAGGTGTCCACCAATTAAGTTGGAGAAATTATGATGGGACTAGAGAATATATTCTTTCTTAGTTTTAAATTTAAGATAGATATATGAAGTTGACATTCTAATAAATATATAGCATTACTAAAAAATATTTAATTAAAGAAAAACCAACCTTTTGAATTGTACCAATGTTACAATTCAATATATATATCTTCTTCCATATGTTATTGAGTAATAAATAACAAATCACCAAAAAGATCAGCAACGTGAAAAATAAATATCACAATGGGAGAAAGTGTTGAATCAACCCAAGTATGAAGGGCTGCACATGCACCGTTTTCTTTCTTGGTTGTATTAGGCACCAACTGCAGCTACCAACCATCTACCCATCCACCGTATTCTGCAGCAAATATTGATAAAAGTTCATCTGCACCGAAAGAAGACTTGAAGTTGCATGCTTCTTGTCCCCCATGGTTCTCCTATAAAAGGAGATGAATTCTGAAGAGAAAACCATCCTCACTGAGGTGAGAGATCGGGCATAGGGCTGAGGGCGAAAATGGGTTCTGGGGAAACCCAGAACGGAGGTCATTTGAGAGAGATAGAGAGATGTTGAGAGTGTTTGTAAAATTGTATAAACATAGTGAAAAAATCGAATTTCCGCTTCAGTGGACGTAGGCAGTTGCCGAACCACTTAAATATTGTCTCTATCTATTGTGGGTGTGATTTCTAGGTGGCCGGAGGCGCAACAGAAAGGAAACGATCAAGCCCATTCAATTCCCTTCAAAACAGTCTTATATTTTGTTGGAATAATAATCATGTGGCCAAGACATGCATGATATAACTTGTCAAATGCGGTTGCTCCTCAATATTATTCTGGAATGAAAAACTAATATCTCCCATGCATGCATCCGACCTGCGGCCTACTCCCATAATCCGAAATTTTTCCATCTACGCGTACCGGACTTTTGACCAAATGCCCATTAACGTAAAAGAAAAGCTAGCTCACAAAATAGACAATTTGATTGGACCAAAATATATACAAAATAATAATAATAATAATTGGCAGTTTTTGCTAATTTTCAATAAACACTAGCTAGTGGTCTGATTTTTGTGAGAGTGGAATTAGAATAGATGCAAAGTCATGGGCCAGCCTTTTCAGATCAGGGCATTAATGGACAAATTAATAGTATCATGACATTAATATTCTTTGAAACGCGGATGGACTTGCATGATATATATGTTTTCATGCCTTTGTTTGTTTTTTGGGTCAAGGTCTCCTACGATATTAACAGGTGGAAAAATAGCTTTTTAAAAAAGAATCGAAGAAATTATTAAGATAGAGAAAAGAAGGGAAAGCAACGCTACTGCATGACAAATATCAAACCAGAGAAAATTCGTTGGATGTCAAGTCGACACTACAAAAATAAACTTTCATTCCAAAATCCACACAAACTGCCATTCCAATTCATCCAAATCATGCAGACATCATAATGAACATTAAAATATGACGGATCACCAACTTCCAAGTAATACAACAACAACACTACAGAATGAAAATTTTCAAATTTGAGTATTTTTTATTATTTTTATTATAAATTATATAAAAATAATAATAAAATGAAAGTTATCCATCCTTCATCCCCGTTAGATATGTCATCCCAATATATTAGTACAACTATATATCTGCTGAAATTAAGCAGTTCTTGTTATGCCAATAGTAGTACTAGTGGACATGACGTGGGGCTGGCAAAGTACCAATCAAAGTTACAGTAGTTCATAATCATTCAAGACAGAAAATTAAAATGGCTGTCCATTGACTGATACAAATGTTACTCGAGTTAATTACCCAAATCAAGCTTGAATAGCAGTTGAACTGTCAATAGACAAATAGAAAGCTTGTTGTTGACATAGCGAATCGATTATATATATAATATCATGCAAACAGTACATATAAAACATATATAATAATTAACGATGACCACTCACAATGCAAATTATAAGATATAATGGTCAACTTATAGTACCTTATCGATCCTTTGAATATAACCCCAGTTGCTAGCCCATATATTATCTTCTTATCGTCTTTTAGTAAATTCTTTGAAGGCCATAACGTCACAGCTAGCTTTTCCTGTGAGTACCTTTGTGGTTCTATGCGTTGGAAAAAAATTCAACTGCGACGAAGAGAATGGATCTCTTGATCAAAACTCAGCCGTATATTGGCAAAAACTAGTCAACAACGAAGGCTTGCCGTTGTAAAGCAATGAGAGACTTTTTCTTTGGCAGTGGAAAGGTGTTAAATAATATAAATGACAAGATCTAGCTCTTTAGTTTAGACTTTTAAAACAATTGATGAGTTCACATTATTCATAACAGAATTTCTCAGTTTAAAAACTGACTCTACAATTTACTTCATTTAATCCTTTATAAATTGTAACGATATCCTGAGTTAATGGATTATCCAATTGCCGCTGATAATAGAATGAATGAAGAATTATATATATATATATATATATATATAAAATTGTACATGAATATCAATAAAACGTTGGGGACTTCTGACCTAATGAAATCATCATGCATGAAGCCGTTGTTGTCAAGTTAGTCTGAAATGTTTAAGGATTAATTCATTCAATTACGTACATGTATTCGAAGAATAAAAAGGGAAATTCAAACCACAAGAGTTGCAATTAAACATGGCATGTCACAACACTTTCATATTCATGGAAAGTTTGTCACTCACTTTGCCCTGCATTCACGTGGCACCACAATAGCTTATCAATAAAATATATATTTAAAATAAAATGGCTTCTGGAAATATTAAAAAATGAATACTAAAAATATAGATTCCCTCTATCCATTTTATGTTTATATTTTTAATTTTTTTTTAATAAACTACATAACGCTACATCGATATCGTGGTTAAACCATGTCAATGGGAAAAAGTGAGTAATATAACTTGAGCTCAATGAACTTAGATTGATTCATAGTATTACGTCCCTTTAATTTATGCCGAAGGCGCGCGTGGTAGCATGGAAAGTACAAATCTGCCAATTATCAATCTCGAAATTCTCACGAAGTCCTATTATTAATCGTTGCTAAATTCCTTAAATATTCGATGCAAGATATTCTATAAAATAAAAATATGACCGGTTTTCGCGAGCTTTACCCGTAATTTACATAGTGATAAGGACATGATTGACTTCGTTGCTCAAGTCCTCCTGTATTGGCAGTATAAACTCTAATTAGATGGCAGCTCAAAACGTATCCCCAGCATATATTGTGCCCATAGGCAAGAAGACCCTAAATTAATTCTCTGTAATGGCGGGGTTCGAACCTTTCATCTTCGCATTTCTTGGTGTTTTGTATCTTATACTACTACTTCTGATTCATGCCCAGGGTCAATCAGGTATGACATGCTCTAAATCTTATCGTACGTAGTACTATTAATTGGTTTTGGTTGGGCTAATTAACCATGCATAAATCTAAGATCTTGCTCTGTTTTATCTGTCTCAGGCTTCATAAGCATAGATTGCGGGTTGCCGGCAGATTCACCATACAAGGAAGAACTAACAGGCATAGATTACATATCAGACGCGAACTTCATAGACACTGGTATTAGTAGCAGGATAGCATCTGAATTTAAAGGTGACTATCGACGTCGGGAATGGAATCTCAGAAGCTTTCCTGAAGGAGTCCGGAACTGTTACACCATAAAGAACATCACAAGAGGCACTAGATATTTGATACGAGGAACCTTCTTGCATGGGAATTACGATGGAGAAAGTAATTTACCAGAATTCGATCTGTATCTCGGGACAGACAAGTGGGATACAGTCAAGGTGGAGGATGCATCCTATAGAATTATCAAGGAGCTCATACATGTCCCATCTCGAAACTATATACACGTCTGTCTAGTAAGAACGTCCGACCTCGGGACACCATTTATATCATCAATACAGTTCAGGCCATTAAACAAGAACTCGTACGAGACCGAATATGGATCATTGGCACTATATTTGCGCGCAGATGCTGGTTCAAATACCTATTACTCATACGGGCAAGTCATTCTATATATATGAGATCAAGTACTGCTTAATTTTCATTAATGCTGCAGAAGTAAATACAATTTTCACGAATATTCTGGCTGTAAATTAAGTAGGTTTGAGCTGTGGAAAATTGCATGTCTTTCAATAAGTTCTTGTTTGGTTATATAAACCATGATCTTATCTCATATATTTATTATAACTTTTCATTCATACAAAATACAATAAATAATTCAATTTTTCAAATCTTAAAATAAAAATACAAATAAAAATATATATTATAGTAATATTTTATTTAACTTTTAATAGATCGATACCTGGATTATTATACTGAATATGTGTTTAATTAATTAGGTACCCATACGATGTGCATGATCGCCGATGGACGCCCTATAACTCCAGTGAATGGACAGACTACATCTGGTCGCCTTCCACTGACTTGAAAGACTTGAGCACAGAACTTACCATTGATAATTCCAAAAGTGATTACAAACCAGCATCTGTTGCCATGAATACTGCAATCACCCCAGTAAATGAGAGCGCTCCCATGGGATTCATCGATTGGGAACCAGACAATAAGAATACCCAAATCTATATCTACATGCACTTTGCTGAAGTCGTAAAGTTAGAACCCAACCAGTTCAGATCATTTAACATTACTCTCAATGGGAAACACTGGTATGGACCTGTTGTTCCCAATTACCTGTCTACAACTACTGTCTACAGTACAGGGCCCGAGACTGGAGGGACGTATAATTTCTCGATGGTCAAAGCGGAAGGTTCAACACTTCCACCCATCCTCAACGCAGTTGAGATCTATTATGTGAAAGATTTCTTGCAATCAGAAACTGATCAAGAGGATGGTACGTTCTTCCACACAGAATTAAATAAGCTTTCGCGTCTCAGTTTCGCACGTTCTTCATTCTATTGATGCGCATAAATTTGACTGACCAATTGGATATATGCATATGAAATTTTTTAGTTGATGCCATCATAAAGATCAAATCAACATATGGAATAAAGAGAGATTGGCAAGGAGATCCATGTGCCCCGAAACAGTACTCGTGGGAAGGTCTAGATTGTAGCTATGATGCTGATAATTATGCCCATAGAATCACATCCTTGTCAGTAATTTTGCTCCTTTATATAATAAGCTTAATTAATCAATTTTCAATTACCTGTTTTCAGCTATCACTAATTTGGAAAATTTAAATTGCTTAGGAAGTTGTCCTCCAGTGGATTGACCGGAGATCGAGATACCTGCTGATATATCAAATCTCCTAATGTTACAATTTTTGTAAGTAGAATTATTCTATTTTTAAGCTGGTATGTAGAGCATATCATTTACACTATTTAATTAGTAAGATTTGACTTGTACGTAAGATTCAAATTTTAAAATTTACCTTCTAAATCAAATTATACCACATAAGCAGTACCTTACTAGATGCATGTGTGCTACCCACCGGTTGGAGAATATATATAATTATGAACAATACTAGGGTGACTACCAAATATTCCCACCAAATGTGCACATGACTAGTATAAATGAGTATCTTTTATATTTCTTTAAGCTTTTTTTAAACATCCTTAACTATTAAAAAAAAATAAAAATATATATATAAATTCACTAATAGTCTCTTTCTCATTAAGAAATTAAAAATAAAAAAAATAAAAATATATAAGTAGGTACATTTAGTGGGCATATTTGGTAGTCATACTGTCATTAGCTTATAATTTTTCTTGTAATTATATGAATAATTCGCAAGATCAGAGGCATAAAAAATCCTTACTTTACAATTTTATTCGACAATAATCAATATCAAAATTGTAACGATTCCTTATTACAGGGATCTATCAAACAATAGCTTGACTGGATCAGTGCCCGATTTTCTGTCTAAATTAATAAACTTGAAGGTCTTGTAAGTTACTTGGACCTTTTTCTTTTCAAATGATCACTGAAACTAAAATTCTTTGGATCATATAAGAGGAATTATAATCATTCTGCCTTTGCAGAAACTTAGAACGAAACAAGCTCACTGGTTCAATTCCGCGTGAACTGATTGAAAGAAGGGACAATCATTCACTATCATTAAGGTATGATTTTTGTCCAATAAGAACCTGAGCCCCAGCTTTCTTTTTCAATTTTTTTTTTTTAATTTCAATTTTCTACGAATAAATAATTTATAAAAATGTCTAGCGAGCAAAGAAGCGAAAGCACAAGTTCTAAATTTGTAATGTCTAAAATTTTATGAAACATCAATATATATATATATATATATATAATAGCTTTGTCGTTAATTCCATGCCTTATTTTGCTAGTGTGGGAGAAAATCCAGATCTATGTGGGTCCCGTTCTTGCAAAAAGAATAAAAACAACATTGTTATTCCAATAGCATCAGTCGCTGGTGGATTGCTCGTCTTCACATTCATTGCCGTGGCTATCTTTTGGGGGATTAGAAGGGGATCTAGAACAAAACAGGGTACGTATAAAACTAATATTTATAAGGTGCATATTCATGTAAACGAAAAAAACAAAAAAAACACACTTTACAAAAGTCTTTCTTAACATGATCGTGTTTTTCCTTTTCATCGGCGATGGTAGATGCTGAATCCAACAAGCAGAACGCGACATTGGAGTCTTTACAACGTCAATTTACATACTCCGAAATACTTAGAATTACAAACAACTTTGAGAGAATTCTTGGGAAGGGTGGATTCGGAACAGTTTATCATGGCTACATAGATGACACCCAAGTTGCAGTGAAGATGCTCTCTCATTCATCAGTTCAAGGTTATCAGCAATTTCAAACAGAGGCACGTACCATCACTTGTAATATTAGAACTTTTTGCTAATTAATACATACATACATGTATGGTCATGCATACATTATATTAAACTAATTGGGTGGTACTTATAATTTACAGGTTAGACTCCTTATGAGAGTTCATCATCGAAACTTGACTACCCTTGTTGGGTACTGCTATGAAGGAACCAACCTGGGGCTCGTTTATGAGTACATGGCCAACGGAGACTTGGATGCACATCTTTCAGGTCTGGGAAATGGGAATAATGAAATTATTTAGCTAAGACTTGCAGACATTTAAGCTTTTTTATACTTAATTTTGACCTCGATATATAGAAAGAAAATCTTCATGACATTTTTAGGAATCAGAAAAAAAATTTCCTTTCCTAGAATTTGTTGGCAACGACGTTGATGACCACTAAAGGTTCAGGGGAATTTTGTTGATGGATGCAGATGGGAACACTCAAACCTTGACTTGGAAAGATAGACTTCGAATAGCGACGGATGCTGCACAAGGTTAGCATGAACTTAGCATGCATTGAGTTGACTTGGAATTCCTTGTATTTTTTATTTTTAAAAACTGAGCTTAATTGTGTGGAATGGGAAATTATAGGATTGGAGTATCTGCACTGTGGTTGTAAGCCACCTATAGTCCACAGAGACGTGAAGACTACAAACATATTGTTGAACGAAAATCTGCAGGCAAAACTAGCAGATTTTGGGTACTCCAAGATTTTCCCTACTGATGGTGGCACTTATGTTTCTACAGTTGTTGCTGGCACCCCAGGCTACCTTGACCCTGAGTCAGTATTTCTCTCATAATTTAGTTATTGATCTAGAACAACAAAATTGCAACAAAAGTGATGAAAACGTAACGTGCATGCGCGCTCTGTTTACTTACGCGCAGGTACTACATAACAAACTGGTTAACCGAGAAAAGTGATGTCTATAGCTTTGGAGTGGTTCTACTGAAGATAATCACGAATCGACCCGCTATAGAAAGATCTCAGGAAAGGACTCACGTAAGTGAATTCGTGAGGTCCATGCTTGCCAAGGGGGATATTAAAAATATGGTTGATCCCAGGTTGCATGGAAACTTCAACATTAACTCTGTTTGGAAAGCCGTTGAAATAGCAATTGGTTGCGTATCTCCAACCGCTGCGAAAAGGCCAACCATGAGCCAGGTAGTGGTGGACCTAAAGGAGTGTATGGCAACTGAATTAGCGCGGGTGAATGATCAGGGCGGTTCCAGAGAATCCATTAAAATGATCAACCTGGATCTGGGTACTGAACTCATTCCATTGGCAAGGTAAACGCAAGCACGTACGTACAGATTGCAGAAACTGGCGGCCATGTATCGAATCTTGAAGTAAATAATTTTCTGCTTCCCGTTAATTTTCTATCGATGAATAATATTGTTTCTCCATTGATCACCCGTCAGGGTGGTTCTAATATGTACCCAAGGTTAACAGCTGGATTGTCTATATATCTATATTTTCGGAAGTAAATAAATGAAGTGATCAACAATAATAAAGATTCAAGTAGTGCTACAAATTAAGGATTTGAAACACGGAGTACTAGAAAATTAAACAAATACGTGCTGATCACATTTATCCACGGTATGAAAATGATAGAACGATTCGAAATACGTACTAATTTAGTACGTTCAATCAAATAACTGAATTCTCGGATCCGGTCAAAAACTTGATTTTCATTTTTCACAAGAATTTATTCTATTTTTAAATTTTATAAATACTTAATTTTATATGATTTTTTTTATTTTTAGGAAGTAATATTTGAATACTAATTAATATCTCAAATTATTAATGTTTTGTTAATATGTAATTTTATTTTATGAGAATATTAAATTTTTTAATATATTATTAGTTTGGATGTTGATAATAAAATATTTTATCATGAATCCAGTCGTAATTGTGAATGATTTGTATAGTTATATTATTGTATTATAAACGAAATTATATTAATTGTGTTAAAAAATCAAATTCACAAGTTAAATCAACTAATTTATATGAAATAAGTTAAACGAGTTAAAATGAGTTAAATGGGTTTTGTAATGTCCCAAGTTATTTAAATGGACCATGTTAGGGTTTTAGGGTCGAATCCGTTTAATTAAACAAGTTAAGTTCAAGTTGATCCATATAGACTATTACTTGTGACTTGACACGACACGAACATAACAACCTGCAAACATGAATTACGACCAACCCTGCTCACAAGATATGTTTTTGATTTCATCTCTTCGAATTTAAAATATGAAAAGCTCACAATGGTTCATTTCCAAATACTTTTCAGTTATAACTCCATTTGTTTTGCTGTAAAACAATTTTTTGAATAGAATTTCATAATTTTCAGTGTTTGAATACGCTTCGAAATGTAAGTCAGATGGAAAATGATTTTAGTGAATAAAAAACTAAATTTCTCTTTTGGAAATTGGTATCGGCTCAAAAGTTCTAAAAACATCTTTCCAATATGTAGTAAAGGGACACCTCTTCCCTTTCCCTTGGCTTCCCTTGGCTAGGAGTTATGAAATGACTTAATAGACACTTCATAAGCCTTAATGTCAAGCCAACCAGGGTTATAATTAGAGGGGGGCTCCCCTTCTGAATGAAGCAATTCATGCACAATTAGAAATCTCTCCCAAATGTGTATCTCTCTAGTCCTAACATTTTAGGTTATGGAATATGTGGATGTTGCTTTGACTTTCTACTGTGTGCACTCCACCATCGACGATGATGATTTTGAACGAATAACAACGACTATGAAGGTTCGTTAAACAACTGCACTCGATTTGAGATTTGCTACTACAGGTAAATGCTTCTGCTATATTCTAGTTTAGCAGAATCAACGAGAAAAAGCAATATGTACATTTTCTATGTTAAAGCATATACATGAACATTAAGGACATGAATAAGAAAAATTATCTCTCATATAAATGCGATTCTAAAGAAATTCTTTTTAAAGGTAACTTGAAGGAAAATATTTTTTTGGGTAAAATATCTTTTCCAATCACAATTGTATGAGTTATATGATAAGAACAATTATCTCACAATGTTATGACTTGCTAAAAATTGAGTTATAAGTTAATTATGACACAAAGCAGTTATTACATTACACTTGGGTTGGTGTAATATGGGATTGGACTTTAATTCTAACATGTCATTCTTAAATCAAGTTTATTCGCCTTTAATTCTATAAAGATTATGGAGGATCTAAGTTCTAATATTTTGGTTGAGTCAAGAAAATCACCCATATTTTTGGCAAGTGTGGGGTATTGGGATTTTATTAACATTTTTTTTAAAGAATAATTTTTAAAGAACATTTTATCACACATTACCTTAATATAAATATTTTCAAAATTTTGAAACAAAAAATTGCTAAAAGTAGTGAAAGTATGTGAGTATACCTTTGAATGAGAGTGTAAGTAGCACTAGTAATAGTGACTCTCAAAACTCACTAGGATATAAGATCTTCATAAATAGTGTAATAGCTATATATTAGTATTATCTCGTCTTTTAGAGACTCGAATAGAATATTTGTAATATGTGCTCCCCTAAAAGTATTAAATTCATATAGTAGGAATCTTAACATAGAAGTTTAGATTCAATCCACTTATATGATCCAACTTGGGGTTGTTGATTTGATTAACAAAGCAAAAGTAGAGTCGATAGAGGTATAAATCTATCTCTTGGCATTAGCTGAGTTGCTTGTAGATAACCATTGATCACACATTTGATAAAATTTTTTCTAGAATAAGTTAAATAGTTTTTTCTCATAGGAGAATCCGAAAATGCTAGTTGACCCGAGGATGAATCCTGATATAATTTTTTTTATTTAGTGATTAAGGAAATATTTTTTAAAGATGTTGTGATTTTTTTTTAAAAAAAAAAAAGAGTTTAAGGGTACAAAAAAATGAATAAAAAAATTAAAAAAGAAAAGGCCAAATGGCCTTATCGGGTAAAATTTGTCGGGCTAGCACGACTCATATAAAAGAGATACCACAAAAATAAGTTTCATAAATTGACATGATTTCATATAATACATTAGATTTATTTTACGATGAATACAATTTTTTTAATTTAACGTATCACATCAAGTGACATTAATTTATGTGTTTATTTTTATAAAATTTATTTGTGACATACGTATATACAATATATATATTTCTTGGGAGAGCTGACAATTTGATGCAGACAGTTCTAGCTATCGGTCTTTCTTTATTTCTTTGAGGATGTGGACATTCCACTTGACAAACGTTAATTAACACAGTCAACCGATTTGCTAATTAAATGACCAAGTCTCCATAATTTTGTGAAAACACTGAAATAGTTTTTTTTTAAGATTAAATTTATTTTCTGGCTGATTAATTAACAGACTTGTAACGATCGATATTGACTTTGAAAAAAAATACTTGGTCAAAAAATTTAAAAGATGTAAGCAATTATGACGCACTACACCATTGATTATGTGTTATATTGAAAATTTTTAAAATTCAGACTTTTTAAACATTTCATGAAAATCAGCTCCTGCAATATCAATGGTACTGATCATGCATGTGGGGGTTCATATCATGGATATGCGTTAAATTCAATCTATCGTATGTTACAGGACCATATATAGATTGATCTAAATTCACACATCATGATCATGTGTACCTGATACACGTGAGGTTCAGATCAGGTTCAATTTATAGTGAATCCTTTTGGAGTATCACTCAAATGTATCTTAATTACTTGTGATCTTTAGATCGTGACAAACGAAATCAAAATCAACCATTCTATATATGGATAATCAGAAACATAGTATATATCACGTACAATATTGATGTTGAATGCATGTGGATGTGGGCTGCCAGAGAGGAATATGTATGTTTGTCTGTATTGATCATGCATTCAAGAGCTTGACAAAGTCCATAGTCCATCCATGTTGATTTTTAATTAGTACTTATTCTCGAGGATTTCTCGCTCATAATTATATGAAGTCAATGAGCTTGCGTACGTCGATTCGAGCCTGGTGTTGATGATCTGTTGCTTTTATCAAGTATTTAAACCAAAGTACCGTCTAATTATTTTACCATGATAAAGTACTTAAACCAAGTCATGATCATGAATATTTTATAGTAGTTTATCAAGACTGAATTAGTTTATCAGTATTTATCTGGGGAATTTATTTCTGTTAAGATATTGAATTCGATCTGCAGGTTGTTTTTTATTATTAGGATTCAAAATGATGATTAATGGGCAGTACATGACAAGTCGATGGAATGTGACTCTGCTATATTAGTGCACTGGTTGACCACACACGCATGTAACGTGTGATATTTGTGGGACTACTGGGAGCAGTTACTTGAAGGTCTCGACGGAATGAGTTTCACTATTTCTCATATTTTCCATAAAGGCAACCAAGTTGCTGATTCACTTGCTCGGGATGGTAGGGCAGGTACCAATAAAATATATGGAGAGGATGATAGATTACCGCAGGCTACACGAGGAATGGATAAACTTGATAATTAAAAATATGCCTCCCTTCTTTATGGTTTTAAAGTGCATGTACGTTTTGTTTGTGTGGTTTGTTTAGGTTTGTTTTTTTCCTCTGGTTTCGTACGTTTTACTTTGGGTGGTTTGTGAGATTGGTCTGAGTTTTTCTCTTTGGTGTTTTTTTAGATACATGGGTTTCGTTTTTATTGTTTTATGTGTAAATTCTATGTATCATGTCTCTTATCACGGTATTCTTCCACCACAAGTGATGATATTTTAATAAAATTGAAATGGGGTCATTATTAGACATGTGACCTGTCTCTTTGTTAATTAAAAAAAAAAAGTTAATAATATTAGTAAGTATATATATACATATGCACATATACAGACATACATTCACTGTACAAACACGCAAATACGCATCTGCTGTCCCTTTTTATCAACAGCAAGACAATAACACTTACAAGCTAGCTGTAAATTAAGTCAGTCAATTAACCACTACTAGTAGAGGCAGAAATGTTCAACCAAATTGTAACATGACTCTAATATAATGTGAAATTATTATTTATCTTAAAAGTTTAAACTGATGAAAATTAATATATTTTATTATTAATTTTATATCTTAACATGATCAACGTCTGCTAAAGTTTGTATCATATTTTAAGGGCCAAAAATAGCTAGCTAGAAATAGATACTTTAAATGAGGAGTAATGATTAATCATGTACAACCCTTTATACAACCCTATTTTAAATTACTTTGATAGTTATTTTACAAAAATGTTTTCGTTTAGAACATGGTTGTATAAAGTATTGTAAAAAGAGTTATATGAGTATCAATTTTTTAATATTCTAAAACTCACTTCATTTTTTTATCTATTTCTGTTCGAGACTTCAAATTAAAATTTGGACAAAAACTTCAAAAAATCTCGATCTAAATAGTATAAATACATGTAAACCCATTTCCAACAACAGGGAATATATATATATATATATATATATAAGGATAGAAATCGGCCAAAGACGATTGACCAAGTCGTAGATATTATATTTATTGGTCAGGTATATCATGCCAAAATGGCGTTATAAATTGTGAGAAGATCACTCGTGCTGCTGAGCAGGAAGAGATAGATCATGGGGATGTTTGAAGATTTCCGGTTCTCATTGCTTGGTGGTTTTGCTCTTTCCTTACTTTTGGTTCTTGCCCAGGATCAAACAGGTAAGTACGAGTATCTAATTAACATTCACATGATCACATTTAACTTCATGAATACCTTCAGTATACCATTCCCTAGCCTATATTTTAATGCATCTCTCTCTCTCTCTCTCTCTCTCTCTCTCTGTGTGTCGTATCTTAGGCTTCATAAGCTTAGCTTGCGGACTGCCGGAGAATTCGAGCTATAGTGACCCGACGACCGATATATACTACATTTCGGATGCCAGCTTTGTAAGCACCGGCGCAATTATGAGTGTATCGCCTGAATTCAGAACAAATGAAGTTCGTCAACAGCTATGGAACGTCAGAAGCTTTCCTGATGGAGACAGAAACTGCTACTACATTAGACATACAGCAGGCGTGAGGTACTTGATCCGAGGGACTTTCATGTACGGGAACTACGATGCCAAAGGTGAATTACCTGTGTTCGATCTGCATATTGGACCTAATAAGTGCGATTCCTTGAAATTTGAGAGTGCGTCCGCTGTTATCTACAAGGAGATCATACATGTCCCATCATCGAGTTACATCCATGTTTGCCTCCTCAACACGGACTCTGGAACGCCGTTCATCTCCGCATTAGAACTAAGGCCTTTGAGAAATAACACTTATGTGTCTGAATCGGGTAATTCGTTGGCACTCGTTGCACGGGCAGATACCGGTGCAACTGGAAGCCAAATATTCAGGTGAGTCGAGTTCGTCTTCGTTTATTGTTAATAATATAATACGAATAATTAAATTTATTTATTTTCTTTAATTTAAATTTTTGAACAATAAATAATTTCTTATATATATATATATATATATCATATTAAAGCAGAAGTCTTAAATTTAAATTCTGCTAGATTCTAATTCATTTAATTACATATTCTACGTGATAATTTGACATTTATGATTTTATAAGATTTGCTACGTCATACGGAGAATAATTAACTAACACGTACATGCAAAATTAAAAATAGTAATTATGATCTTTTTCCACAGGTACAAGGACGACAAATTTGATCGGATTTGGTCTACCGAGAGCTTCAGTGTGTGGACATCGTTAAGCACGCCGCTCATTGTCAATGCCGGTCAGAATCCTTACGAACCGCCATCGGTTGTCATGAGCACTGCTGCGACGACAAAAGATGCAAATACTTCGTTGAATTTCTACTGGGACGTCCCTCCTAACGACAACTCTGGATATTATATCTACATGCACTTTGCTGAGGTTGAAGAACTCAAAGCCAACCAATACAGAGCATTCAACGTCAACTTAAATGGAAACTTTTGGTACGGACCTGTTGTTCCCGATTATCTATACGATTTTACTGTGTACAGCCAATCCGCCCTGACAGGAGGAAGATTTAATTTCTCACTCACAAGAACTGAAAACTCTACTCTCCCACCAATCATCAACGCCGTTGAGATTTATAAAGTTATACAACTCCTACAAACTGAGACAGGCCAGGAAGATGGTGCGTACGTTCCTCGCCATGTCGTAAATATAAATTTATTTTTAATGACTAGTGCACAAATTATTTTCTACTGATTTATTTATTCATATTTTTTTAATGCATGTTGACTTTAGTTGATGCAATTATCAACACCAAGTTAATATATGGAGTGACAAGAAACTGGCAAGGAGATCCGTGTTTTCCTCAAGCGTACATGTGGAATTAATGGTCTTGAGTGTAGCTCTGGATCAGGATACAATAATACCCCAAGAATCACATCCTTGTAAGAGTACTTAAGGATCGAAGTGTCTAAATTTGTGGGTTAATCCCGACCGTGTATTAATGCGACTAATATTTGATCTGGTCATGAATAAGCAGGAACTTGTCTTCGAATGGATCAACCGGGGGGATTGCCCCTTACATATCCAATCTCACGATGCTTTTTTTTTTTTTAAGAAGATGACGGTACCCCAATTTTATTAAAAGCCCTCACTTTTAGTGGAGGAAAACCGTGGTTACAACCTGACACCTGGGGGTTACAGATATACAATAAGACCAAACCCAGGCATCAAAAGCTAAAACACTCAAACAATAGATAACCAATACAGGACAGACCAAAATACTACCCGAAAAGAGCCAAGAAGAAGTACCTGCAGGAAGGAGCACAAAAAATCAAAGGATCAATCAAATAGAGCTAATTAAGACATACATGGTAGAACTACGTAGTTCGCAGATAAGGGAGACCAAGTCTATCCATGCGAAGAAGGCCTCGAAGCTTGTTGGGCAAGAGATCATGAGCATCAAACCATTCCGAGTTAGGACCCCTTGCTCCCTGCTTGGCAAGAAAATCAGCCACAAAATTGTCTTCTCGAAAAACATGTTTCATCATATACTCCATACAAGAAAGATAGCCCTGAATTTCATCCCAGAAATCTTCTAAGTACCAAATATTATAGTTTCCTTTAGTGATCCAGTTGACAAGAAGTTGAGAATCAGACTCACTCTCTATGCGACAAAATCCTAGGTGATGACAACGACGGATCCCTTCCAACAAACTTCTCATCTCCGCAAAATTATTGGAACCCTGGCCCAGAAACACAGAATAAGCCCCAAGTAATTTACCATCTTCATCACAAATAACTCCTCCAGCTCCAGTCGGGCCATGATTACCCAAACTATTTCCATCAATATTAAGCTTAACACAACCTTGTTGAGGGCAAAACCACCTCACCACATGAACCTTTTTAGGACTAGGAGGTAAAATATGAATATCCTAACGGTTTAAAATAGCCTCATCCTTCTTGGAAATCCTGGAAGATTTTAAAAACAAAGTCATAATCTTGCGGAGCCAAAGTTTAACAACATACCAAATTGAATCAACTGTGTCACTCTTGGCCTCAAATCTGGCTTTGCAACGCTGATCCCATAGCTTCCAAGAGATAATAAAAGGAATAATGCCAAAAATAGTTCCCAATTGGGAAGATTTACCAGCACGCCGGAACTAAAAATTGATTTGCTCTTTCCAAGTTTGAAAAGCGCTCATATGCACACCTAGATTGATGGCAGCTACACGCCAAATTTGTCTATCAATATCACCAGAGCAAAGAACATGATTAAGATCCTCTGTATGACCCTGAGAACAACAATTACATCTAGAAGCCAAAGGTATCCCTACTCTATTGATCTAATCATCAACACTTAAACAATTATAATACGCCTTCCACATCATAATAGAAATCTTCTTAGGAATATTCATGTGCCAAATCCAATGAGCCCAAGGGAGAGGGGGTGCATGAACCCTGATACAATCCCAAGCACTTTTAGTAGAAAACTTCTCAGCATCATCCTTCAACCAGATTAAGACATCCTCACCCTTTTTTCTTCTAGCCAAGAACTAATACGGTTCATTGGCTTTTTGTTGACCCACTAACTGATCCAAGAGAGAGTTATCCCACTCATTGTGAAGACGACAGTCTTTAATTTTCAAAAAAGGATTGTCAACCACCGGGTAAAGACTACAGAGGGGGTCTCCCTCGGTCCACTTATCATACCAGAAAGAAATGTTCCCATCTCTAACACTCCATTTAGAATGATTTAAAACCTCTTGAATATTACTAGCCACAGATTTCCAGAAACGAGACCCCTTGGAAGGCGCCACAAGAGATAGATGGGTGCCCCTAGCGTATTTACCTCTGAAGAAATCAGCCCATAAAGATTGGCCCTTAATGAGTCGCCAAGCCAACTTCCAGCGTAACGCCTTTTGAATATCTCCAAAATCCCTGATACCCAAACCCCTTTCTTCCGTAGGTTTACAAATTTGATTCCAAGAGATCCATTTTCTTTTACCTTTTCCATGAGATTCTCCCCAAAAGAAAGAACTCAAAAGCTTATTTAAAGCCTTAAGAATAGTCTTAGGAACCTGTAGCACAGCCATAAGGTGAGTGGCCATACTCAAAAGGACATGACGAAGAAGAATGGTTCGACCACCCACTGAGAGCAATTTCATTTTCCAACCTGCAATTTTATTTTGAATTTTTCCAAGGAGCTCACCAAAATCAGAGGCCTTTAGTTTGCCTACCACAATAGGAACACCCAGGTACTTAAAGGGAAAAAACCCTTCTGAGAACTCAGTTAACTGTAAGATAGAGCGTTTCCTCGATATCAAAATTTTTTTGGAGAAATAAATGGCACTCTTATCCTTGTTAAGAGCTTGGCCAGACAAATTTTCATAAAGGGTTAAAGTCTTCATCAAGCCTCTAATAGATCTCATCCCACCGTTAGCAAAAATAATTATATCATCAGCATACATAAGGTGGGAGATAAGGGGAGTACCTCTAGCTTGAGTAAAGTGGCCAATTTGACCTGACTCAAAGGATTTCTTCAGAAGGCGAGAGAGGACTTCTCGCATTATGATAAACAAATAGGGAGAAAGTGGGTCTCCTTGTCTCAATCCACGACCCCCTTTAAAGAAACCCATGGAAGTGCCATTCATCATAATAGAGTACCAAGGAGTAGAGATACATTCCTTAATCAGAGCACAAACCTGAGGAGAAAAACCAAAAGTAGCCAAAACATGAAGAAGAAAATCCCAATCTACTCTATCATAAGCCTTGGCCATATCAAGTTTAACCATAATATTACCACCACTAGAAGGTTTATGGAGAGAATGGACCATCTCTTGGGTCAAGCTAATGTTTTCAAAAATGCTTCGGCCAGGAATGAAAGCCCCATGTTCTTGGGATATCATCTTAGAAAGTAAATTAGTCATCTGACCCACTAAAATTTTCACGCAAATCTTATAGATCACCGAGCATAGGCTAATAGGCCGGAACTTGTCAAAACCTGTAGGCTTGTCCATTTTAGGAATCAGAACAATATGGGAAGCAGAGTAGAATTTGGGAAGCGACTTGTTAAGGAAAAAATCAGTAACAGCTTCCAAGAGATCAACTTTAACAATATCCCAGCAAACATGAAAGAAACCAGAACCAAAGCCATCAGGGCCAGGACTACTATCAATAGGGACACTGAAAAGGGCGTTTTTAATATCCTCAAGGGAAGGGGAGCTACACAGATCAAGATTATCATCATCAGATATCACAGGAGGATTAAATCACTTAAATTAGGAAGGGTGCGAGTGCTACTTTGACCCAAAAAATTACTGAAGTAATCAATAGCAGCCTGATGGATATCAACAGGAGTAGATAAGGAAGAACCATCAGCCAATCGCATAGCACTAATCCGTTTCTGATTTTTAGCATTCAAGTAAGCATGAAAAAATTTAGAGTTATTATCCCTATCTTTTAACCAACATTTTTTAGTCATGTGAGAGAGACGAGTATTTTCTCTATGCAACCAAATATCAAGTTCCAATTTAGACTCCATGAGACCAATATCGTCCTCCTCATTAAACCTAGTTTGAAGGCTATTATCCAAGTGTTCAATACGTGTCTCTAACTCATTAATAATCACAGAAGTCCTACCAAAAACACTCTTATTCCACTCTCTTAAAGCCACTCTAATTTTTTTTAATTTAAAAGATAGCTTAGAAAGCCCAAAACCAATCCCCTCTTGTTTCCACACGACCTCCACAAGACGAAGAAAATCAGGATGATTAGCCCACATATATTGGAATCGAAAAGGACTAGGCTCATACCTGAAAGGGTCTTCACCCAATTGAATTAATAACGGAGAGTGATCTGAAGTAGTACGAGCCAAAACCTGGTAAAAAATGTTAGGAAAAAAATTAAGAAGAGAAGAATCAATGAAGCAACGATCTAACCTTGCCCATCTACGAGCCAAGCCGCTTTGGTTGTTGCACCAAGTCATTCTTGGACCATGAGAACGCATGTCGAGTAACCCACAATTTTGAATGCAGAGATTAAAGTCTTCCATAGCAGAGAAGGGACGGGGGTGGCCTCCTATTTTTTTCGAGTCATCTATGATAATATTAAAATCGCCACAAAGCATCCATGGTAGACTATCAAAAGGTCTAGTCTCCAAACCCTCCCAAAAGAGCTTTCCTTTCTAGCTGATTACATTTTGCGTAAACAACAGTAAGGAGGAATTTAAACCCATTTTCCTCAGCTTTCACCGTCACAAATTGATTAGAACATGCCAAGATTTGAATAGAGATAGCCGAGTTCCACAGCAACCATATTTTGCCATCATGAGCTTCATTAGTGACAAAAAAAATCATATCTCAACCTACTCAAAAGAGAAGGAATTTTAGCCTCGAGCATAAAAGGTTCAGCCAAGGCAACAATATTAGACTTATATTCTTTTAAAATATTTCTCAAGGGCAACTTGGAAGATCTGACTCCCCTAATATTCCAGAATAGAATAGGATTAATCATAGATTAAGTTTAGAGGGATGACTTACCACCCTGGTAGAGCTTCTTCTATTTTTAACCTGATCAGTTGAATTCCTTGGACATTCCGAATCAGTACAATATTCTTTGTTCATATCTTCTTTTAAACTGTCCCTCTCAAGCTCATGGTCCGAAGAAATTTCTGTATTTTCTTCCGTAATACTCAGCCCCGTATTATCCTTGAGATTTGTTAAAGTAAAGTCATCATCGTGCTGCAGAGTAGGCTTTTTATCCGATGTGTTGAGGAGTAAACCGTGATCATTCATCTGCAATGCCATGATATCTCGCTGTGCCAATCCCAGACCAGTCCCATCGCCAATTTTCAACGGTAGATCTTGAACCACTGTATCAACTGGCCCTTTCTCAAGTAACTGATTCTCAACTTGCCCTTTCTCAAGTAACTGGATTCCAGTTTGATTCTGATCCTCATTCCGAAAGCCAACATCTTCCTCAGAGAATTCACGTTCACGAATAGGTATTCTCGCAACTTCTTTTTGTTGTAGTTCCAGTGCGCCACGAGTCTCCAGCATCTGACCCGAGCCATCATCTTCTTTCGGCAACTCTTGAGCATTTTCTGTATGAGTCCCCTCACCGGTTGACAGACTTCCATGCAACTCCAGCTGTTCCAGTTCCGGTAAGCTTTTCTCACCCGAGTGGCCATCTTCTTTTTTGTCCATATTTTCCGATGGTTTATCACCCTTTTGAGTCCATACTTGTCCAGATTTCATTTTCTTTTTACCATCGTTGTTTTTCCGGCAAGTACCCAGATTATGACCCTGAGTTTTACAGGAAGAGCAATATGCAGGCAAGGTTTCATAGATCACCTCTTGCCTCCTACTGCCATGTATGCCTGGTCTACCTATCCAAAAATAGGGAATCGGTGTCTTAGAGGAATCTATCTGTAAGCAAACACGAGCCCCATCCGTGCGAGTCGCACACCGCGTGTAGTTATCCCGTCTGGTAAATTTTCCTATCAGTGCCGTTAAGATCTTTAACATAGACGAATGATAAAAGTGTGGTGGAAGTCCAGGAAGAAACACCCATACCGGTACTAAGGGAGGTTCGAAATCTTCATCAAAATTAGGGGTCCAAGCAAAAGGTTTGTAGAAGACACCATTCACTTCACACGATTCCCTTGACAAGGCTTTCTGAAGATCTACTTCATTGGACATTCTGATGAAAAACATGGCGTGGACGTTGCATGGAAGACACGACAGGCATACTAGATAGTCCCCAACGGTTGCGGATGAAAGTTCTAATTGTGTCTAAGGATGGCCGCTGCCAAAGGAACTTAAGAACCATGGAGAACCGAAAAGGCTGGGATGATTTTTCAATTTCATCCGTAGCAAAAGTGAAGCAGATCTCCCCATCGATTAACTTTGGAGGTCTGAATTGAAACTCCATCTCTGGCAAAGGTTGAGGAACAACCGAGACCAAATCGGCAAAGGACTTGCCTGTCAGAGGCGGCAAGGCGGCAACAAACCCTAGCAGAGAAAAAGTTTTTATCTTAGTAGCAGAGAGTTTTTTTTTTTTTTTTTTTTTTTTTGAGTGGACTGAGCCACTTATTACCAACATTATAACCAATCTCATGATGCTTGTATCTTTGTAAGTATCTTTACAAATTACTCATAACAAATCCTTCACGCTCCATTACCAAAAATTCAATGCAAGTTTGTATTTTTCTTTTTTCTTTTTCAATTCAGGGATCTATCAAACAACAGCTTAACTGGATCGGTACCAGATTTTCTATAACAATTGCCATCACTGAGTATTTTGTAAGTTGTTTAAATAATTGGGACTATTAATATACATTATAGAAAATTTCAAGGACGTTAAAAACCAGGTGATTATATATATATATTGTCTCTGTTATTGCAGAAAGCTGGAAAAGAATAAGCTCACAAGTTCCGTTCCAGTTCAACTTATTGAAAAATCAAAGAACGAAGCCCTATTACTCAGGTATATTGCTTTTTATCAGTACGGATTAACAAGATTCAATTATCTCAGATTCCTATGATCATCAGAATCGACAGAAAGATGAGGTTTAAAATATAGATTATAAGAAAAAGGCTATTTTCATTTCAAATCACACACTATGATCATTACCATTTGATGCTTACTTTGATATATTACAAAGAATATATCTATTTGAAAAATAGAAGGACACAGTAAGTTGCAGCCAACGCTAGTTCGCTCCGCACTGAAGATTATTGCAAATTCTGTAATTCCCAGTCTGCATTTTCGTTGCCATAACTGAATTATGCTTATATTAGCGTGGATCCAAACCTATGCTCATCGGCTTCGTGCAAAAAGAAGAAGAGTATTGCTGTTATGGCGGCAGTAGCATTGGTCGTGGACTGGTGATCGTCCTCTTATTTGTTGCGCCTCTGGCCTGTCCAAAAAATCACACCAGATGATAGAGAGACAATATTTAAGTGGTTTGGCAACTTGCCTACCTCCACTGAAGCGGAAACTCAATATTTTCAATATGTTTGTACAAAATTACAAACACTCATAAACAACTCTCTATCTCTCAAAATGGCCCATGTTCTGGATTTCCCCAGAACCTAAATTTCGCCCAGCCCTCTGCCTTGATCTCTCACCGCAGGGAGGATGATTTACACCATTGCAAATGATCTCCTTTTATAGGAGAAGCCCACCTAACGTAGCCACCATAGTTGACAACCAAGAAATTTCCTACAGCTTTCCTTGACTGTTGAGGGGCTGCTGCAGCTTTCTAGGACTAGTGGGAAGCTTCTTTCAGTGGGTGGGTGGCTGTAAATTCAAATGGCAATTTACACTTGGGGGGTTTCCAACAATCACCCCCTCCACCCAAGTGTGCCATACTAGGATGCTATAAATGGTTGTATCATTCAAATGATTGCACTCCCTCATTGGAATGCTTGTTAGCCATGAGAGATTTTCGCTATTAAATGCATCTGCAGGTACGTCTTCAAATGGATGTCCAGATGGCTCTCCAAATGCATCTTCAAATGCATCAGCATCGTCTACATCCACGGAACTTGCAAGGGATTTTCTTCAAAGGAGATTTACAAGTGCTTTACTGCACAATCTCAACTCTCTAGGATTCTTCTTTCACTCAAGTCCATGAGTCCACACTCATGCACACATTGAGCGAACTGAGTTTCGCTCGAGCCACAGTCGAGCGAACAATCTACCTGGTGCCTTTACAGCTTTCAAACCAGATTCCATAATCCTACAATCACACCAATCTCCAACTTGGAGACTGTTTCTCAACATGCTAGCCTCTATCTTCAACATGATCCCTTATCATCTATATAATTTTACAGCTCATGTCTTCAAGTTAGAAGACTAACTAAAGAGATGCATAACTTTAGTTCATCACGTACAGTACCCTTAATCAACACATCCATATAGGGCAACACATCTCCCACTGCACTGAGAATCAATGGTCTCCCACGGACCTTGACACACATCAGAGAACCTGTTGCTGAGGTCTCCATCTCTGATCTGAGCAACTGGCTCCTCATCCTGCTGCTAACATATCCTGTCTTCAGTTGATGTGCCCATCCTGTGTGCAGTCTCTGCTAACTTCGACTTGCATAATCTCCATTCTTGCAAGAGTTTTCTTCATACCGTAGTTCACTACTTTCATTCAGCAGGATATAGTTTAAGGTAGTAACCACCATGGAGGTCTGATCGTCTTGGCAGTCATGCAATCATCAACTTTAGGTGTAGATATCCCTGGAACATCTGACGTTTTGTTCCCATCTCTCACACCTTTGCTTCATGTCGTGGTCTAGGGAGATTTCTTTAGGTTTAGATGAGGAAAAGTAAAACTGAGTTCCTTTTACTTCCTCATTTAATTCACACGACTATTACCACGAGCCAAGACCAATGAATCATTCGTGACCTTCCACGCCTTTTTGAGAAAACACTACTAAATGATTGCTATCTCCAAACTGTCTTTAACAGCATTGTGCACTGCAAGAAATACGACGTCATGTTTTTCTTCAGTCATTATATTCACAGCATCAAGCCCTAAACAGATGAGTCCGTCATGACTCCAACTGGCTGTGATCAAGCCCAAAACAAATGAGTCCGTCACGACTCCAACTGGCTGTGATCAAGCCAAAAACAAATGAGTCCGTCACGACTCCAACTGGCTGAAATCAAGCTCAAAACAAATGAGTCCATCACGACTCCAACTGGCTGTGATCAAGCCCAAAACAAATGAGTCCGTCACGACTCCATCTGGCTGCGATCAATCCAAAAACAAATGAGTCCATCACGACTCCAACTGGCTGCGATCAAGCCCTGAACAAATGAGTCTGTCACGACTCCAACTGGCTGCGATCAAGCCCACAACTGATCTGAAGTATGAACGGTCCAGATCATTAATACCGATCGTGAATCTCAATATTCCCACCATACAGATGAGTCCGGAATGATCCAAATAGATTGTCAACACTATTTGATCATTGCAATTGAACTCCTACTGGCGTAGATCAAGCCCAAAATGATCTGCAACTATGAACGGTTCAGATCAAATGTACCGATGGCGAATCTCAACATTCTCATCGTACGGATGAGTCTGGAATGATCCAAATAGTTTGTCAGTACTATTTGATCATCGCAATTGAACTCCTACTGGTGTAGATCAAGCCCAAAATGATCTGCAACTATGGATGGTTTAGATCGAATGTACTGATGGCGAATCTCAACATTCACACCGTACAGATGAGTCCGGAATGATCCAAATAGTTGGAAAGCCCTATTTGAGTCTGCAAGGCATGGGCTGGAGCCATGCGCTGGATGACATGCCCACCACCTGCTCCGCAAGGCATGAGTTGGAGCCATGCGCTGGATGGCATGCCACGAGGCATGCCACTAACCTGCTCTGCAAGGCATGGGCTGGAGCCGTGCGCTAGATGGCGTGCCTGTAGGGGCACGCCACTGGCCTCGCTAGGTGGTGTGGGGGCACGCATGCATGCGTGCAGATGCACGCTCAAGGGCACGCGCAAGCCTGCATGCATGGTCTACGCGCGGTCAGTAGCCTCCATGCTCGCCCGCTGCGTGTCATGGTTTGAGCCAAGGCATGCAAGCAGACTAGCCATGTGACTGTCCTGACCCTCAATGGGTCGTGCCGAGATGTGGTCCCGGGCAAATCTCCTAGGGGTTGTGACATTCCCCCTCCCTTCAAGCACATCCTTGCCCTCAAGGATCAAATTTGGATACCTCGACACCATGTCATCATAATCCTCCCATGATGCCTCCTCTCTCGGCACCCCTTGCCATTGGATCAATACTTGCCATACCTTCCTCCTTGTCCTCCCTCGAGTCACTATCCTATATTCAAGAAGCGCTCTTGGTTGTAAGAGCATCTTCCCCTCATCATCAAAGTTAGGAAGCTCTTCCACAATAAGGCTCGGGTCCCCAATCCTCTTCTTCAACAAAGTCACATGAAAAACCGGGTGAAGTTTAGATGATGGGGGAAGTTCCAATCTATAAGCTACCTCCCCCAACCTTTCCAATACTTTGAAAGGCCCATAGTATTTCTTGGAGAGTTTCATAGTCATCTTCTTCCTCAAGGTCTTTTGGCCAAACGGTTGCAATTTCAAGTAGACATAGTCGCCTACTTCAAATGAAACTACACGTCTCCCTTCATCATAATACGTCTTCATTCTCTCTTGAGCTCTTTCTTGACCTTGACCAAGATCTCATCTCTAGTCATCAACTCTTGCTCAACTTCATTGTTTCTAGCCGTCCCATGCTCATAGTTTACCAACATGGGTGGTGACCTCCCATAGACTACTTCAAACGGGCTTCTTAGAATTGATGCATGAAATGAAGTATTATACCAATACTCAGCCCATGTAAGGTACTCTCCCCATCTCTTTTGTTCTTCATGGCAATAGCATCTCAAGTATTGTTCAAGTGTTCGATCGACAACTTCGGTTTGTCCATCGGTTTGTGGATGATATGAGGAACTAGCCTTCAACTAATTACTACCTTGCAACTCAAACAATTCCTTCCAAAATGTGCTCATGAAAACTCTATCTCGATCCGATACAATACTTTTAGGGAACCCATGCAACTTTACTAAATTATCAATGAAGGCCTTGGCCACACTCTTGGCCGTGTATGGATGCTTGAGAGGAATGAAGTGTGCATACTTACTAAGTCGGTCAACCACCACAAAGATCACTTCATAACCCCCACTTGTAGGTAAGCCTTCAATGAAATCCATTGACAACTCCTCCCAAATATTGTTTGGAATTGGCAATGGTTATAACAATCCGGATGGTGGCCTTGTGTCATACTTGGATTTTTGACATATATCACACTCGGCTACCATCTTCTGCACTTCTTTCTTGAGCCCTTCCTAATAGAAAAAATGTTTCAATCTAATGTAGGTTCTTAGCCACCCCGAGTGGCCCCCTTCCTTACTATTATGGAAGTGATCAAGAATCTCTTTCCTCAAATTCGGCACATTAGGGACATAGACATACCCCTTGTAATAGATGAGACTGTCTCTTACTTTGAAACCAACCACTCCTCCACCTTGGGCATCAAGTAGCTCAATAATCTCCAAGGCCCGTGCATCAAGGCGTGTGGCCTCTCTAATCTTGTCCCACACTCTCCATTCGGCCCCACTCAAGGCCATCAACATGGGATCATCTTCTTCATAAGTAGTCCACAACAAGTAGTTCTCCTCGGATATCAAAGCCACACAAGGCTTCTCTTTCTTAGGTATCAAAGTTGTCCACATATGCTTCTTGGTCCCAAGCTTGAATTCCATGGTCATCTTCCCATAATCATTGATCACTCTTCCAACGCTTCTAAGCCAAGCGTTGCCCAATACAATCTCAAGACCTCCAAGTGCTAAAACATGAAGATCAGCTACAATCCTCAAACCTTGTATGTTCATCTTCACTTACTTGACAATCTCTTCACACTTCAACTTGTCCCCATTTGCAGCTTTCACCTCAAATGGGTTTATGGCACACGGCTTCAACCCAATCTTGGTGACAATATTGGAGTTGACAAAGTTGTGGGTGGATCCACTATCCACCAAAAGAGTCACCTCAAACTTCCCTACCCATGCCATCACTCTCATTGATGTGGGTCCAGGTACACCCGAAATGGCATTCAAGGACAATTCGGCCTCCTCTAGTGATTCACTAGATTCGGCCCCCTCTTGCTCCAACTCTTCACTAGATGTCTCTTCATGTGCCTCATCTTCTACTTCATTGCTTTCATCTTCAAGCAACACATATGCTTGCCCGGCCCTACACTCGTGTTCTTTGCTCCATTTGTCACCACACTTGAAACAAAGACCCTTCTTTATCCTCTCTTAGACCTCTTCTCTAGACATCTTCTTCACTTCATATGGCTTTGGTTTTGATGCACTCGCTTCTCCCTCCTTATCTTTCCAAGGAACTTTGGTTTGCAAAGGTTTTGAAATTTTGCTCCCCATATCCTTAGAATGACACTTCTCAATGTGAGTGCTCTCTTCAAGAATCTCCGCCATTCTCATAACTTCTTGCAAACTTCTTGGTTGCTTCAACTTTATCTCCTTAGCAAGCCAAGGTCTCAACTCATCTATAAAAGTACCAATTAGCGCCTCTTCAGACCAACCCCTAACCAAGGTTTGGAGTTGCCGAAACTCCTCAATGTAATGGTGTACTTTTCCCTCTTGTTTCAACTTTGCCAATTGCCCATGATGGTTGACAATTGGTGAAGGTCCAAATTGCATCAAAAATTCTTTTTCAAATGCGGTCCAACCCAACCTCTTTTCATCCTTCTCATATTGATCTCTTATCCACCTCCACCACTTGCTAGCTTTTCCTTCCAAGTAAAAACAAGCCGTTGACACTCTTTCTCTCCTTGGAACATCATATACATGGAAATAATGGTCCGCCTTATCCAACCACTCATATGGATCCCCCCCATTGAACTTAGGGAAGTCCACCTTTGGTCTCTTGGGTCCCCAGTCATAAGTCCGGTTTCCCCTCCTCTCATCATGGATTCCATCATCAAACCTTCTTCCATGATTGCCTCCATTTTGGTCATAGTAGTGAGGCCTTCTCTCCTCTCGGTTTTCATGGCCCAAAGACCTTCTATTATCTCGGTTTTCATGGCCCCAAGGCCTCTCCTCTTCATACCCATACTTGGCCTCATGGTTATCTTCATTTCTAGGCATCTCATACCTCACATCATGATGTCTTCCTCTAGTGCTAGGACTTCTATGGTGGCTTCCACCATGAATCCACCTTTCCACGGCAACATCATCATGCTCTACACGTCCACCTCTTCTCAATTCAACTCTTGGTGGCTCATGCACCGCATCATGCAAAGACTCGGTCACGCTTGTCTCCACACCATCCACAAAAGCATCACGCCTTTGTGCATTATTCTCTTGCCGTGGGGCTTGGCCTTCTACAAGCCTTCTTTCAATTCTTTCAATATTCTCATGTGTTTCTCTTCTCATAGTCTCCATAGCTCTTCTATGCTCTTCACTATCACAGGTGGTAGCATTCATAGCCATTCTAAGTTCGGCCATAGTGGTGTTGACCTCACTTAAGATGTCCATGTCTCTAGTGTTGACCCCTTCAAGCACTTCAATTCATTCCCGGTTGGAACTCTTCATCAACTCGGCCTCTTGATTACTTGTACTCATGCTAGCTTCTTGAAACTCTTGCAAACTAGTCTTGCAAACTGAAATTTCTGGTTGGTGTAGCCTTGGACAGCAACTTGCAACTTCAATGGGCTCACAAGTCCAACCTTGAGTTGTCCACCTTTGTGGGTGGGCAACCCCTCTTGCACAAGCAACTATCCAACCTTGGATCCTCCACCTTCTAGGGTGGTCGATCCCTTCAAGAACACAACTCCGTCCTCTATCTCAACCCCCAAACTTCAATTTCACAATTTCACAAGCAACAAGAAAGTAAACAATGTCGAGGTCCTCTGTGGACCTCCCAATCAAATTCACAAGGTTGAGTTATCGCGTTGTTTACCTCTTGGAGAAGTGAGAACTTCTTAAAAACACCAAACAAGAATCCTCTCAATGAAAGTACCAATTAGTGTTGGGGTCCTCGGTCTAGACCCAAAACACCAAGTCCTCCAAACCAATGGTGGCCTTGTGATGACCGAACCTTGGTTCCTCTCTTGCTTGGCTCACGTGCGAAGGTGGTCAATATGACCACTTAGGGATGGTGGGGTTAAGTGTTTAGGCTAAGATGGGTGTATGGAGTGATGGAAGATGAAGGGTTGTGTGGTTCAAGGGTGAGGGGCACACGGCACAAGTGTGTGCTAGTGTAGGCGCCACTTGGAAGATGGTTTAGGGTTTGGAAGTTGTGTTTAGGGTTTGGAAGATGTAAGATGAGTGGCTAGGATGGAAGATGAGTGATGTGGAGTGGGCAAGCTAGGGTTGGCCGAATTTTTGGTGATGGAGGGATTTTAGGAAGTTTCCTAAAATCTTGGAAGTCAAACTTCCTAGAATCTTGGAGATGACCTTCCTAGAATCTTGGGATATGATGGAGATATGAATGGCTGACTATGGGAGTGATTTTAGGGATCAATTAGGATCCCTAAATGGTAGGAATCTTAATTGGAAGATGTAGGGGGCGGCTAGGGTAAAATGGATGAAGCAATCAACTATGGAAAGTTGATAAACACTATGGTGGGCGATTTTGAGGGGTTGGATGGATTGAATGAGCCAAATTTAATAAGAATCACCTCAAGAACAAGGATGAACACGCATGAACACAATGAAAAACATGCATGAACAATGAAGAACAAAATGAAGAACACTCAAGAACAATAGCAAAATACTAATGAACTTGAATGAACCAAAAACATAAATAAGGATAAATCACTACTTGATTCACGGATTGCACAAGTAATGAATAAACCTCATATATTGATAAACACAACTTGGATTCACGAATTGCACCAAGTTGCAAGAACAAGATAGATGAATCACACTTATTCAAAGAATTGCAAAGTGTGATTCTCTCTTGCACCCAAAAAAGCCTAAGTGCAAAGGCACCAGTTTATGATCTCTCAAACAATAGTCTTCCCTCTAGGAGTTTGCCAAAAGATATTCCCAAAGCAAATGAAGGAGGTCCTATTTATAAGAAAAACAAATTGGAAACCCCCAATAGGTCCCTAGAAAATAAATAAATAAAGTAAATTAAATAAATAAAATAAATAACAAGATAATGGCCATGGACCAAGGCTAGCCGTGGCATGCATGGCCCATGGTGGGCTAGGTGGTGCACGGTGGTCAGGTTGGTCCATGGTCAGGTGGTGCGGTCATGGCTTGCTGGGTGGTGAGCCATGGTGGTGCGCGGCATGGCTGGCTAATGGTGAGCCAGGGTGGTGCGGCATGGCTAGCTGATGGTGAGCCATGATGGTGCACGACATGGTGGGCATGGCTTGCTGAAGGTGAGCCATGGTGGTGCACGGCATGATGGGCATGGCTTGCTGAAGGTAAGCCATGATGGTGCACGGCATGGCCCAGGCTGGTGGCCTGGGCGCTAAGTCTGCAAGGCATGGGCTGGAGCCATGTGCTGGATGGCATGCCTGGTGGGCATGCCACTGACCTGCTCCGCAAGGCATGGGCTGGAGCCATGCGGTGGATGGCACGCTGCGAGACATGCCACTAACCTGCTCTGCAAGGCATGGGCTAGAGCCGTGCGCTGGATGGCATGCCTGTGGGGGCACACCACTGGCCTCGCTAGGTGGTGTGGGGGCACGCATGCATGTGCGCAGATGCACGCTCAAGGGCATGCACAAGCCTACACGCATGGTCTGCACACGGTCAATAGCCTCCATGCTCACCCGCTGCGTGTCATGGTTTGAGCCAAGGCATGCAAGCAGACTAGCCATGTGACTGTCCTGACCCTCAATGGGTCGTGCCGAGATGTGGTCCCGGGCAAATCTCCTGGGGGTTGTGACAGGGCGTCTGAGGCACGTGCGGCGAATGGCTACACGAGCCAGTGTCCTCTAGGGCGCGTGGGGGCACGTGAACGCATGCCTTGCACGCGTCTTCAACCCCTGGTGCGCGTGAGGGCGCGTGGACGCGTGTACCTCACGCGTCTTCTTCCTCCAGCCGCGAGTGGGGCACGTGGGCGCATGTTTCCCACTCGTCTTCTTCCTCTGGTGCGACTGAGGCGCGTCTGTGCACTCTCCAACTTCTAGGGGCGCGTACGGGCTCCTTCGGCATCCGTTTTTTATGCCGTTTGCGGCAACGGATTCGTCTTGATGCAAGGAATATCATTGTATGGCCAAAAGTTGATTTCGATCAACTTGATTTTTCTAAACAGCACGAAACCAAAGCTCTGATACCAATTGTTGTGCCTCCGGCCTGTTTAAAAATCACACAAAATAATAGAGAGACAATATTTAAGTGGTTCAGCAACTTGCCTACCTCCACTGAAGCGGAAACTCAATATTTTCAATATGTTTGTACAAAATTACAAATACTCATAAACAACTCTCTATCTCTCAAAATGGCCCATGTTCTAGATTTCCCCAGAACATAAATTTCGTTCAGCCCTTTGCCTTGATCTCTCACCGCAGTGAGGATGATTTACACCATTGCAAATGATCTCTTTTTATATGAGAAGCCCACCTAACGTAACCATCATAGTTGACAACCAAGAAATTTCCAGCAGCTTTCCTTGACTGTTGAGGGGCTGCTGCAACTTTTTAGAACTAGTGGGAAGCTTCTTTCAGTGGGTGGGTGGCTGTAAATTCAAATGGCAATTCACACTTGGGGGGTTTCCAACATTATTAACTACAGCGGCTATTTTTTGGAGCCTAAAAAGGAGAGAAAGAAAAGGTGAGCCAACTTTCTTTTTACAGGTCAAATTTTCAATAAGAATTCCGATTTACATCATGCAAGCAATTGTATTTCCTTCATAGATATTCATGTCTAACTGAACTCCATCGTTGGTTATGCGAGGAATCCCAAAAATAGATGCGGAAACAAACAATCAAAATCGGCTAATGAGGTCAGAAATGCGACAATTTACTTATTCTGGCATCCTCAAGATCACCGATAATTTACAGAGAACACTGGGGAAAGGTGGATTTGGAACAGTCTACCATTGCTACATGGATGGCACTGAAGTGGCTGTTAAGATGCTTTCTCCATCATCAGCTCAAGGGTATCGGGAATTTGAAGCAGAGGTGGCAATAAATCATTACCCGTATTAAACGTACAATAAATAAATAAAGCTTTTTCTAATTCATATATGTGTGGCCTTATATATAATAACAGGTTAAGCTTCTGACTAGAGTTCATCATCGAAATTTGATGACCTTTTTTGGGTACTGCCATGAAGAAGCACACATGGGGCTCATTTATGAGTTCATGGCCTGTGGAAACTTGCAAGGTTTAATTTGGTCTAAATTGTTGTGAATAATAAAATATTCAAATTTTAAGTGTAAAAGTCTCGCACAGACTTTTTATAAAAAAGGAACTGCATCACGAAAAAGTGTAAAAAAACTCACTTTTTTCTTGGTGGGGCTCAATTTTCATTAAATACTTGTGCAAAACTTATGCATTAATTAAAGCTTATTCCTAGTATTACTAAATTACATACACGGAAGAGTCCGCCTCCATTTTTATATCACTACTTTTTTTTTTTTAACCGAAGAGCCAGTAGCCACCCACATAGCAGCCCTGTCCCAAGTTTATTAATAATAGCCTCACTTATAGAGGAGGAAAACCGTGGTAATAATAAGACACTTGGGGGCATACAAGATAGCATTAAAACAAACCCAAAACTAAGTGTTAAAAAAAAAAACCAAACCAACCAAAAAAACAACAAACCTAAAACAAAAACCAAAACAAACCTGCAAAAACCAACACAAGAAAAAAAAACCTGGTGCACTTATAAACCAAGAACAAACACCTTATTAAAACCTATAAACGAATCGCTGGGATGTCAAGTTTATCAACTTTCAGAATCCCTTTGAGCAAATGAGGCACTTCATGATACGAATTAATCCACGTACCATTCTTCTGATCCAATGCCATACGAGCCAAAAAATCAGCTCCTGCATTGCCTTCTCGATAAGTATGTTTTACCTTAAACTCCAAAGTAGCAAGAATCGATTGAATCTTTTCCCAGTAATCTTCAAGATACCATATATCACACCTCCCTTTTTCTAACCAATGAACCACCAGCAACGAATCTAGTTCAATCTCCACTCTTCGAATGAATAGGTCCTTACAGTATTGGAGACCATAAAAAAGAGCAATAAGCTCAGCGTCATTATTAGAGCCATGACTCAGATCTTTTGCGAAGGCCCAAGTAAGATTCCCCTTCTCATCTTGAATAGTACCCCCTGCACCCATTCGTCCTGGATTTCCCAAAGAACTCCTTATTATTTCCCATCGTTTGGGTTCCTCCGATCTAAACAAGACTAACACCATTTTTTCATATCAAATATGTGTAGATAGAAACACTAACACCCCAATCAGCTGGGATGACAGACTCCGAATACAACTCGAAGCAGCACAAGGTTTGTAAACATACTTTTTTTTTTTAATCATCTCTGATTTTATCATCTTCATGAATCATTCCAACTGTTGTGATCGGTTTTAAGTGACACAATCTCCATTTATCAGTCGATGTGGGGTTTGACAATCTCCTTATTTGTAAGGCCCCAAGGGAGGGACAAGTTACAATTGAGCTTAATTATATTTAAAAAAATAAAAAATAAAAAACTAGTCAATTATATAACTGAAGCCAATTAGAATCATTATAAAGAATAATATTTTTTTTATTCTTAAATAATGTGGAATTTATACATCACATATCCTTATTACTTATCAGTCAATATGAGTATTGATGATTGCTCTTTTTCTAAACATTATGTACTTTTTCAAACCATGTGTACTTCTCACTACGAGAAATATAGGTTTTTCCCATGAATTTTTTTTCTCAAGATAAACATCCGTGGCAAATACTTACCTTATCAGTCAATATGAGTATTGATGACCTGGAAATGTAGGACTAGAGTATCTGCACAATGGTTGTAGGCCACCAATAATCCACAGAGATGTGAAGCCTACAAATATATTGTTGAATGAGAATTTGCAAGCCAAACTGGCCGACTTTGGTCTATTCAAAGTATTACCCAGCACCGATGGTGCTTCTCACGTGTCCACCATTGTTGCTGGAACTTTTGGGTACCTCGATCCTGAGTAAGTACATACATATCTTAGCTATCTTTGTAAGCAAACTCCATTTATACGTAGGGAATTGGAATGAGAAATTCTAAACAAACATGCTTACAATCTTTGCTGTCAGGTACAACACATCAAACAGGTTAACGGAGAAAAGTGACATCTACAGTTTTGGAGTTGTTATGCTGGAGATAATCACAGGCCGACCTGTGATAGCAAGAAATCCTGAGAAGACTCACGTGAGTACATGGGTGAGTTTCATGCTTGCTAAAGGTGATATAAAATGTTGAATGCCACCCAAGTGGCCTGCTGCACCGAACGCACATGCATCGTTCGGTGCTTTATTTTTGTTAGGCACTTCCCCAAACATCATGCAGCAGATTGCTGCAGCGTAGTGGTCTGCTCTCCTATAAATAGGAGAGCTTAAGTGTGCAGAAAAATTCATCCTCATTGAGGTGAGAGATCGAGCAGAGGGCTGAGTGCGAAAATGGGTTCTGGGGAAACCCAGAACGGAGGCCATTTGAGAGAGATAGAGCGATGTTGTGAGTGTTTGTAAAATTGTACAAACATATTGAAAAATTGAATTTCCGCTTCAGTGGACGTAGGCAAGTTGCCGAACCACTTAAATATTGTCTCTATCTATTGTGGGTGTGATTTCTGGGCGGCCGAAGGCGTAACAATTGGTATCAGAGCTCTGGTTCGAGCTGCCCAAAAATTCAAGTTGCTCAAAATCAATTTTTGACAACTCCAGAGTGTTCCTCGCGTCGAGAAGAATCCGTTGCCGCAAACGAAATCGAAAACGGAGGTCGGAGTAGCCCACACGCGCCCCTAGAAGGTCCGCGCCTGCACTGTTGTCATCCACGCGCTCCCACGCGCGTCGGAGGAGGAAGACGACTGAGCCACAGTCGCCCACGCGCTCTCACACGCTCCAGAGGTTGAAGACGCGTGACGGACACGCTCCTCACGCGCGCCACGCGCACACAATGCTGTAGCCTACTCGCCGCCCACGGGCACTGTGCAGTGCGTGCATCCCACGCGCCAGACAGATCACAACCATCCGTTTTTCAGATCCAATTTCGGCTTGATCTAAGCCATTCGGAGTCTGATTTCAACAATCAAATAGTGCTTTCCTACTATTTGGATCGTTCCGGACTCATCCGTACGGTTAGAATTTTGAAATTTTGAGTCTAAATTTTCTAAATTCAAATGGAAGGATCTGGAAGAGACAGGAGCTCTAAACATGCCAGTAGCTTGGGACGTCGGTCCACTGTGTCAAATGCCAAGTTTAAAGTTGAAAAGTTTGATGGAACAAGCAATTTGGCATGTGGCAATGTGAAGTCATGGACGTATTGATCCAACAAGAGTTGGATATTGTGTTGGGAGGAAAGCCAGATGATATGACTGATCAGGATTGGAAGAAGCTTAATACTCAAGCTTGTAGTACAATCCGATTATGCCTTACCAAAGAACAAAAGTATTTTGTCATGAGAGAGACAGATGCTAGGGTACTTTGGCAGAAATTGAAGGATAAATTCATGAAGAAGAGCATTGAGAGCCGTTTGCACTTGAAGAAGAAGCTCTTCAGATTCCAATTTCGTGAAGGTATTTCAATGTCTGAACATCTGAATAATTATAATCAAATTCTTGCTGATTTGTTAAATTTGGATGTTAAAATCGAAGATGAAGATAAGGCTTTACTACTGTTGAATTCCTTGCCTGATACATATGAGCATTTAATTACTACTCTATTGTATGGGAAGGAAAAGATTAGTTTTGAAGATGTATTTAGCTCTTTAATTAGCAATGAGTACCGAAGAAAAGATAAACAGGTACACCGAGATACATCAAGTGAAGCGCTAACAGCAAGGGGGAGACCACAGTCAAGGTATCCTGGAAGGAGGAAAGGTTTTCATTCGAAAACCCGGGCCACATCACGTGGTTCATCAGTCGGCAGAAAACTCACCAGAGACGAGTGTTCTTTTTGTCACAACAAAGGACACTGGAGGAAGGATTGTCCCAACCGGAAGGGACAACAGCAGAATCAACCCAACACAGCCAATGTCGTGGACAGAGATGACGAGTCAGATTTTGCCTTGGCAAGTTCATCATCCATTTGTCGTTCCGATGAATGGATTATGGATTCCGGATGTACCTATCATATGTGTCCCAATCGGGACTGGTTTACTGATTTCACAAAAATTGATGGTGGAGCAATACTTATGGGCAATGATAGTGCCTGTAAGACTCAGGGAATAGGTAGCATTCGGTTAAAGCTGCATGATGGCAGCGTCAAGACTCTGACAGAAGTTCGGTACATTCCAGACTTGCGGAAGAATCTCATCTCACTAGGATCTCTGGATTCAAAGGGATTCAGAATCGCCATTGAAGATGGAATTCTCAAAGTACTAATGGGAGTTCGGGTGGCAATGAAGGGTTTGAGGCGAGGAAACTTGTACTTCTTGCAAAGAAGTACTGTTGATGGAAGAGCTTCCACAGGCTGTGAGAAGCTAGATGAGACTGATGCCGACACCACCAGTCTTTGGCATATGCGTATGGGACACGCAGGAGAAAAAGCTTTGCAAACACTGGTAAAGCAAGGCTTACTCAAAGGTGCCAAGACATGTAAACTGTCTTTCTGTGAGCACTGTGTATTGGGGAAGTAGAGGCGAATCAAGTTTGGAACCGCAGTACACAATACACAGGGAATACTTGACTATGTGCATTTCGATGTTTGGGGACCTACCCAAAATGCATCTTTGGGAGGTAAACATTGGTTTGTAACTTTTGTTGATGATTATTCTCGTCGTGTATGGGTGTATACGATGAAGAATAAAGATGAAGTGCTGAAAATCTTCCTTGATTGGAAGAAAATGGTTGAGACTCAGACCGACAAGAAGATCAAGCGGCTCAGATCTGATAATGGAGGTGAGTACACTTCAGACCCCTTCATGGAAGTATGCCGGAGAGAGGGAATTGTCAGACACTTCACGGTACGAGGTACACCGCAGCAGAACGGTGTGGCAGAACGAATGAATCGTACTTTATTAGAGAAAGTGCGATCTATGTTGCTGAATGCTGGATTCAGTAAACAATTTTGGGCTGAAGCTGTGACCTATGCATGCCACCTCATCAACCGATTACCAGCAGCTGCCAATAATGGGAAGACACCCATTGAAATGTGGAGAGGTAAACATGCTACTGATTATGACTTTTTACACATTTTCGGATGTCCTTCTTACTATCATGCTAAAGAAAGTAAGCTTGATCCTAGAGCCAAGAAAGCAAAATTCTTGGGCTTTAATACCGGTGTAAAAGGGTATAGACTCTGGTGCATAGAGTCCAAAAAGGTAATCATCAGTAGAGATGTTACATTCAACGAATCTGAGATGTTTAAGTCACATAAGCATAAAGATTCCAATGAAGGCAGCAGTGATGGCGAAACATCAAATGATTCGCAGAATGTGGAGTTTATTACTTCAAAGAGGTTGGAAAAGCATGGACAAGATGAGACTGATAATCCAGTCACAGTACCTCCATGTCAACCTGAATCAATAGCAACCAACAGACCGAGACGAGAGAAACGTGTACCAACACGTTATGCAGACTATGTGACATATGCATTACCAGCTGAAGGGGGTGAGATCCCAACCACTTACAGAGAAGCCGTACAGTCCAGTGAACAAGTTGAATGGACAAAGGCGATGAATGAAGAGATGCATTCTTTTCACCAGAACCAGACTTGGAAGCTTGTGCCGCTTCCAAAAGGAAAGAAGGTAATTGGCTGTAAGTGGATATTCAATCAGAAAGATGATCAAGCTGCTAAAAATGGAGTGCGATACAAAGCTAGGTTGGTAGCCAAGGGCTACGCTCAGACAGAGGGAATTGACTACAGTGAAGTATTCTCTTCGGTTGTGAAGCATTCATCCATTCGGATATTGCTAGCTTTGGTTGCACAATATGATCTTGAGTTAGCACAGCTTGATGTAAAGATAGCTTTCTTACATGGTGATCTGGAAGAGGAGATTTATCTGTCTCAACCAGAGGGATTCAAAGAAGCTGGCAAAGAAAATTGGGTATGCAGTTTGAAGAAGTCTCTTTATGGCTTGAAGCAGTCACCTCGGCAATGGTATAAGCGGTTTGACCGCTTTATGATGGATCTGAAATACACTCGTTGCCAATACGATCGTTGTGTATATTTCAGAAAACTTGCAAATGGATTTTTCATTTATTTGCTTTTATTTGTAGATGATATGTTAATTGCAAGTAAAAGCAAGGGGGAGATAGATCGCTTAAAAACTCAGTTAAGTAATGAGTTCGAAATGAAAGATCTGGGAGAAGCACGAAGAATACTGGGGATGGAGATCAGCAGAGATAGGGTGAAAGGTACAGTTCACCTTACTCAAAAGCAGTATTTGAAGAGAATATTGCAACGCTTCAACATCGACTCAAAGAAGAAGCCGGTGAGTACTCCTATGGCCCCATATTTCAAGCTTAGTGCATTGCAGTCTCCTAAAACCGATGAAGAGCGGGACTACATGAGGAATGTCTCATATGCAAGTGTTGTTGGAAGCTTAATGTATGCCATGGTGTGTACACGACCTGATATCTCCCAGGCCGTTAGCTTAGTTAGTCGCTATATGCATAATCCTGGAAAGGATCATTGGCATCCGGCTAAGTGGATTCTACGGTATATTTTAGAGACCGTAGATGTTGGTTTGAGGTTCGAGAAGAGTGAAGATAGTCTAGTAACTGGATATGTTGACTCAGACTATGCAGGTGATCTTAACAAACACCGATCGACAACTGGTTATGTGTTCACTATGGCTGGAGGACCAGTTAGTTGGCAATCAACTTTGCAGTCGACAATTGCACTATCATCAACTGAGGCTGAATACATGGCTGTAACAGAAGCCGTGAAAGAAGCTATTTGGTTACAGGGATTGGTAACAGATTTGGGCTTTAAACAGCAAGAGGTTACCGTTTACTGTGACAGTCAGAGTGTAATTCATTTGGCCAAGAATCAAGTATATCACTCTCGAACAAAACACATAGATGTCCGATTTCACTTTGTACGTGAAATATTAGAAGAAGATGACATCAAACTTAAGAAGATTGGCACTGAAGATAATCCAGCAGATATGTTGACGAAGGTCGTCACAGGAATCAAGTTCCAACACTGTTTGGACTTGATCAGTATTGTACACTGCTGAGTACCGTCGGGTGCATTGGAGCGTATTCGATAACGGAAGTCTCTCATGTCAAAGAAAGAGGTGCATTCATTTGAAGAATGAATCACTTTGCAAGCAGCATGGTATGGTACACTTGGGTGGAGGGGGTGATTGTTGAATGCTACCCAAGTGGCCTGCTACACCGAACGCACATGCACCGTTCGGTGCTTTGTTTTTGTTAGGCACTTCCCCAAACATCATGCAGCAGATTGCTGCAGCGTAGTGGTCTGCTCTCCTATAAATAGGAGAGCTTAAGTGTGCAGAAAAATTCATCCTCATTAAGGTGAGAGATCGGGCAGAGGGCTGAGCGCGAAAATGGGTTCTGGGGAAACCCAGAACGGAGGCCATTTGAGAGAGATAAAGAGATGTTGTAAGTGTTTGTAAAATTGTACAAACATATTGAAAAATCGAATTTCTGCTTCAGTGGACGTAGGCAAGTTGCCGAACCACTTAAATATTATCTCTATCTATTGTGGGTGTGATTTCTAGGCGGCCGGAGGCGCAACATAAAAAACATTGTTGATCCGAGGTTGCGGGGAGATTTCCACGTTGGCTCTGCCTGGAAAGCTGTTGAAATAGCAATGAATTATGTATCCCCAACATCTGCTAGAAGGCCTGTCATGAGTCAGGTGGCAACGGGACTAACAGAATGTGTGTCCATAGCTGGGACGGAGGGCTGGATTCAATTCCATTAATGATAAACTTGAATCTGACTACTAACGTCAATCCCGTGGCCAGGTAGTAACAATTTGTTCAAAAAAAAATTATACTTAATTCTTCTGCTTCTAATTTGCACCTTAATTTGAAACTCTAGATGCAATATATATGCACCTTTTATGTTTTTTTAAAGCCTAAAATTGTTAAATTAGCCGATTGATATGCATATATATTGCAACTTTAAGTTTCAAATTAATTAAGGTGTTGAATGCTAAAATTGATAGCTAGTTCGGTTGTCACATGCATGGCAAAATGCATGGGTGACCATTCGAGGAATTAAGTGTAATTTCTATAGCGAAAAATAAATGTACTTTTCCAAGCTGTGTGATGTTTTCAATATATGTATCAAACTCTATTTCTTCAGAAACATAAATAAAAGAGATTAGTTCCCAATTAAGAAAATGAAATGCCTGACCTTCATGCGGAAATGGAAGCAAAAAAGACCAGCAGATCGAGCGTGAAACTCGAAACCATCGATAAAATAGAACAGTCGGAAACTATTACTAATATTGATATTTGCAGCAGCTTTAACAAAGGTTTTGAATATCGTATCATACCAGCCAGTACGATTTGAATTTACCGTGCCAGAACAGTAATTAGTACGGGGGAGGTAAGTGTTTCATACCAGGCTAAATACTAACTATTTCAATACATTTCGGCCAATACCAGCCAGTTTTTAGTGTATTGGCCAAAATTAAGGTATTTTTATAATTAATATAAAAATCTTGAGTTTTTTCATAATTTTTACTCCAATTCTCAAATCTGAAAGCTATTTTCTTAACTTTTATTAATTCCCTTTTCTCTATGATTGAAAATCAAATCTCTACTCCCCTATTCGTGAGGAGCTTGATGGATTATTTTTCTTAATAGTCAGATTGAGAATTTAGAAGTATTATTGAGTTTTATAAATGCGTGTTTTGAATTTTTAAAACTTACATTGATGTTATTTTGAAATATAATTTATATATATGATGAATTTATCTATATATAGATTATCCTGAAACAGTATTTGAAACTATATCGATATCGAAATATTTCGTTCTAATATCTTAACCGAAACGGTCACGAAAACAGTATTTAAAACTTTGGCTATAATATTCCGACCATGCTTGGCAATCTCATTTGTTTTTACAGATAATATGAGTTGAGATAAAAGTTAAAAGTTGAATAAGATATTTTTAGAATGTATTTTTTTAATATTATTTTTGGTTTAAATTTAAAAAAGTTGAGTTATTTATTTTATTTGATATTAGAATTTATAAAAATTATAATAATTAAATGAGATAAAATAGAATGAAATGGGATGAATTAAATTAAAAAAAAAAATTATGAAAACAAGCTACGCCTAACGAAAAATGAAAGAGAAGGTGAAAGGCCGATCGATACACTGGTGCTGACGATAGCAAATAGATGTAATCAATCATATGGTTACGAAAAAAGAAAAAAAATGTAATCAATTATAAAAATCAGGAAAAGTTTGTATGACGCACCCATCTGGGCCGTCCTAGTCGCCTGCCAGTCAATTGTTTTTATTTAATAGTTAAGAAAATGATTTTAAGTAGATTAATATATTATTTTATTTTTAAAAACATTTAAATTTATTATAAAAATATAAAAATAAAAATATCTAACGGTAAAAAAGAATAGTACTACTCAGGCGGTAGAGTAGTCTGCTTCTAAAAATAAACATGAAATATTGATAGTTAGAGAAATGACTTGTAAAATCTATTATATACGGTTATTTTATGTATTTTTTATATAATTTATTGATATAATTAATTAAAATAATTATTTTATATTAAAAAAATATACAATCAATTGTATTAATAAAATATATATAAATATATATAAAAATAACTGTATATAATTTTTTTTTTTTTGCAAGAATTAAGAGCTACATCGGCCACCTCACGAGCAAAAGGAAAAGGAAAATATTTAGCGCCCGCATGTACGCACAACACAGCAGTACTCCTTGAGAAAATGTAGCTGTCCTCAGCAGGCAACCGCTATATCACGACTGTACGTATAACAAATTCAAATCTCTCTCGCTTGTTTTTTATTAACCTGTAGTTTAGTATAAATGTCGCATATTTTTTTTAAAAAAAAATTGATAAATTTATAATCTAATTTTTAATAATAAATTTTATTTTTTTTAAATGAAGTATGTGATAAAGAATAAAGCAGGAAAGCATAAAGCAGAAAAACATAAAGCAGGAAAGCATAAGTCAGAAAAGCATAAAGCAGGAAAGCAGAAAGAAATATATTTCTAGTATATTTCACCCCTTGTCTTTTGTACAACAGTATCTCTATTTATAGAGATATTTCTCATAATAGAAAATCATCACCAAAATGATCACACGGCTCTTATTACTTCAGGTTGTTAGGACAGAATGTTCTAGAGCTTTGGACAGCTGGCGTGCCATCACTAGAGCTCCTAAGTGCTACTGTGTCACACTCCTCTTGTGTGTTGGTTGTGTGCTGCTGGGATGTTGGAAGCAGAGTAGCCTTGTGCTGCTGTGATGCTGGAAGCGGAGTAGGCTCAATAGCCCCCCTCGAGTCAAGCGGCACCGGAGAGATGGTGAGGCTTGATCGAAGTAAGTTGAACCTAGCTGTTGACAAAGGCTTGGTGAAGATGTCCGCAAGTTGATCCTTGCTTGAAACAAATGAGACTTTCAAGGTCTTGGCAGCAACGCGATCTCGCACAAAATAATAGTCAAGTTCAATGTGTTTGGTGCGTGAGTGCATTACGGGATTAACAGATAAATAAGTTGCCCCAAGGTTATCACACCAAAGAGTTGGTGGTGTGGATAAAAAAATGCCAAGTTCTCTAAGAAGGGATTGTAGCCAAATTAATTCACATGTGGTGTTGGCTACTGCTTTATACTCGGCCTCAGTAGAGGATCGAGCGATGGTTGGTTGTTTATTGGATCCCCAAGAGACAAGATGAGAACCAAAGAAAACACAAAAACCACCGATGGATTTGCGGTCATCAGGGCACCCGGCCCAGTCACCATCAGAAAAGGCAGCTAAAGAAAACTGAGATGAGACTGAAAAGTGAAGACCAAAATGAGGGGTTAGACGAAGGTAACGCAGAATGCGTTTAACTGCTTCCCAATGAGAAGTGCGAGGACAGTGCATAAATTGGCAGACCTTGTTAACAGCAAAGGAGATATCGGGACGGGTGAAAGAAAGATACTGCAAACTCCCAACAACACTGCGATAGAGTTGAGGATCTTCAAATGAAGATCCATCCAAAGCCGTGAGTTTGGTTGCAGTGGACATAGGTGTGGACACGGGTTTTGAATGATGCATGTTAGTGCGTGTGAGTAAATCAGACACATATTTTGATTGAGACAAAAACAGACCCTGACTGTTTCGAGACACCTCTATTCCTAAAAAATAATGGAGTGCACCGAGATCTTTAACTGGAAATGAAGTGCGAAGTGAACTAATAAAATCAGAAATGAACGATGCACTTGAACCAGTGACTATAATGTCATCGACGTAGACTAAGACATAAATCAAAACAGAGGAATTACGATAAATAAACAGGGAAGAGTCAGATTTAGAAGCATGAAAATCAAGAGCTAATAATTTCGAATTTAATTTAGAGAACCAAGCCCGAGGGGCTTGTTTGAGTCCATAGAGAGACTTACGTAGCTTGCAGATATGAGATGGATAGTCAGGATTTGCAAACCCCGGCGGTTGATGCATATAGACAGTCTCCTCCAAGTCACCGTGTAAGAAGGCATTTTGTACGTCCAACTGATGCAAAGGCCAACCAGAAGAGACAGCAATGGAGAGGAGTAGACGGATTGTAACTGGTTTTACAACAGGACTATAAATTTTAGAGAAGTCGACTCCAGCTTGTTGATGAAAACCCTTGGCGACAAGACGTGCCTTGCGCCGCTCAAGGGAGCCATTACCTCGCCGCTTAGTTTTAAGGACCCACTTCGAACCGAGAATGTTAAGGGAGGAAGAGTACGGGACTAAATCCCAAGTCCGGTTATGAAGCAGAGCTTCGAATTCGGAAGCCATGGCGTCGCGCCATTCGGGATACTTGGAAGCTTCTGTGAAGGAAGTGGGTTCTTCAGGCACGGAAGAGGAAACCGAGGTGGTGAGATGAAGAGTGGGTTTCGATGGTGGCCACGGAACAGCTCCATCTGTGCGATGAAGAGGTTGATGAATGTTATTTTTAGATCGGGTCACCATGGGATGAAAAGACAAGGCATTGTTGTGCTGAGAAGATGAGGGCAGTGAAGATGGCGGCGGCGTAGGAAAATTATCAGAGGAAATATGAGAAGTTGACCTAGCCGAAGGAGAAGAGGCATTTGGACTTGAGATAGGTGGACTATAGGCCGAGACTCTGTGAGTTTCTGAAGGTGAGTTATTACGGAAAGAAGATGAGAGGGTGGGCTGAGGTCGAGGGAGGGGCCCAGTGGAGGAAGGAGGGGTCAACGAATTAAAAGGGATTGAGAGAGGGACGACTGAAGAATGCTTAGGCCCATGACGTAAGGAAGAGGCAGAGTCTTGATGAAGAGGTAACACAGAATTGACTGAAGAAAAGGGGAAAACCGACTCGTGAAACTGAACATCTTGTGAAGTATAGACATGGCCTGTAGGTAGATGAAGACACAAATAACCTTTGTGGTCAGGGCTATAGCCGATAAATATACATGGTTTGGATCGGTAATCCATTTTATGACGGTTAAAGGGTCGCAAATTAGGCCAACAAAGACAACCAAAGGTGCGAAGAAAATTATACTCAGGGGGCTTGTGAAACAATTTCTCAAAGGGAGACTTATTTTTGAGAAGTGATGTGAGCATTCGATTGATAAGGAAGACAGAGGTTAAAAATGCTTCAGCCCAGAATTTTTGAGGAACCGATGCATGAGCCATTAGTGATAACCCGGTTTCCACGATGTGGCGGTGTCGACGTTCGACAGTACCATTTTGTGCATGTGAGTAGGGACAAGTTAACCGAGACTGAATGCCAAGTTGTTGAAACAATTTATGAAGTGGCTTAAATTCCCCACCCCCATCGGTTTGTACTGAAAGAATACGGGAAGAAAAAAAATTCTGTACAAACTTAAGGAAAGCAGAAAAAATAGTGAAAACGTCGGATTTAGTTTGAAGAGGAAATAGCCATATGTATTTAGTATAGTCATCTACGATAGACAAGTAGAAACGACAACCAGTGGAGGAAGGCACAGGCGCCGGTCCCCACACATCAAGAAATGACAAAGAAAAAGGTGTACTGGACCTAGAAGAAGAGAGAGGATGGAGAAGAGAATGAGATTTAGCCTGAGGACAGGAGCTACAAAGAAACTGACGACTATTATTATCAACTGGAAGATGAAACTGGTTGATGGTGAATGAGGTGGTACATGAATTGGGATGGCCAAGCCGTGAGTGCCAGACTTGAGGAGATGTTCTTTCACCGAGCAAAGCTTGAGGAGAAGATGGTGTGGTCGATACATCAGCTGGTAGTACGTAAAGGTCATTCCTAACGCTGCCCCGAAGAAGATCCGCCCGGGTGTGTAAATCCTTCACAAGAAAAAAATCAGAGTGAAATTCAAAATAAACGGAGTTGTCAAGATAGAACTGGCGGACTGAAAGTAAATTGCGTGTAATTAAAGGGACATGAAGCAGTTTGTGAAGGAGAAAATTGCGAAAGGAAGAATGCAAGGTGGCTGAACCAATATTTTGGATGGGGAGATTGGAACCATTGTCGATGCTAACTTGATCGGAGCCCTGATAACTTGCTGAATCCAAGTTTAAGTTGGCGAGGTCTACTGTGAAATGATTGGTAGCCGCTGTGTCCGGGAACCAGGCGCTAGTGTTGAAATTAGGAGAAGGCAAAGCAGTATAATGGGCAGCAAAAGAACCAGGAGCAGGGGACTGAAAGGCATGGTCAAAGCGGTGATAACACGCTGTGACGAGATGACCAGGCTTCTAACAGAGCTGACAAACAGGTCATGGTTGGGACTGCGAGAAACCACCTCGACAACCGCCTCGTCCTCGTCTTCCACGAATAAAACCACCACGGGCTCGATTGGAGAAGGAGCTTTGATTGCTTGGAGAGAGTTGGCGAGTGGTCGTATTGGCCGAAAGTGAAGAACCTGCAAGAAGTGAGTTAGTTTGATGTGCAAGCCGAGACTCGTGATTTAAGAGGTAGCTGTAAACTTGTGGTGTGGTGAGAGGCTCGGGTCAAGTGGTGAGGGAGGTGACTAGAGACTCATAATCATTCCCCAAACCAGCAAGGAGATAGATAATGAATTCAGAGGAAGAAAGAGGCTGGCCAGCGTTGTCCAAAACAGAGGCAAGGGAGGTGGCTTTGTGGAAATAGGATGTGATAGAGTCAGATCCTTTTTTTTTTAACGTAGCAAGTTGAAACTTAGTTTGCATTATGTGTGCTGAGCTCTGGGCGGAGAAGAGGCTTTGAATGGTAGTCCAAACTTCATGAGAAGTTGAACAGGACAACACTTGAGCAAGAACCGTATCAGTGAGGGACGAATTAATAGTGGAGATAAGGAGCTGATCTTGTAAAATCCAGGCAGAGTGTTCGGGGTTGGGACGATTATTAATGGTGGGAGAAGGCATGGGGTGAGAGCCATCCACAAAGCCAAAGAGCCGATGTCCTTTAAGAAATGGTACGATCTGTGCTTTCCACAACAGGTAATTATCAAGGGATAGTTTTACTGTGATAAACTGAGCGGAAGCATTGGGTAGAGTAGGATTGGATATGGGTGTGGGAGGCGGTGGAGAGGATGGAGGAGAGGAAGCGTATGATGATTCTGGAGCCATGAGGATCGAAAAATAGAGAAAAAATGTATGGACGTTAGTCCTAGGCGACGACTGATACCATAAAGAATAAAGCAGGAAAGCATAAAGCAGAAAAGCATAAAGCAGGAAAGCATAAATCAGAAAAGCATAAAGCAGGAAAGCAGAAAGAAATATATTTCTAGTATATTTCACCCCTTGTCCTTTGTACAACAGTATCTGTATTTATAGAGATATTTCTCATAACAGAAAATCATCACCAAAATGATCACATGGCTCTTATTACTTCAGGTTGTTAGGACAGAATGTTCTAGAGCTTTGGACAGCTGGCGTGCCATCACTAGAGCTCCTAAGTGCCACTGTGTCACACTCCTCTTGTGTGTTGGTTGTGTGCTGCTGGGATGTTAGAAGCAGAGTAGGCTCAATATGTGAAACTTGCCTACTCTAATACTATAACTAATAATATTATCCATCATCAACATGAAAGAATTATAAGACACGCAAATCGGTTTTCATGATGCCTTTTGTTGAATTGGAAATATAAGAAGCAAAACCAAGCGATATATCTGGCTTCTTTTTGTAGCAGAGTCAAAAGTTTGGAAAAATGAGATCAAACGAAAATTTTGTGAATAATAATAAGATAGTTTGTGAATAATAGTGAAATAGTTTGAATTAAATATTTCTTGAGTTGAAAATGAGAGAACAAAATTAGATAAAAATATTATAAAATTAAAATATTATTAAAATTTATTTTTTAAAATAAAATGAGATGAAAACTGTTTTCAAAGATCTCCTAAATTTAGCAAACAATCCCAACCACAACAACCTCTTTGATCTGCGAGATCGATCAAAACCAGCTTTTTCCAAAACTTAAAGACAAGCTGTCCAAAAAGACCACAATTTGATGCCTCCGAAGAACATAAAGAAGTCCACATACGAAAAAATAGAGAAAAGCGGCAAATCGAAGTCATCATGATCATCATGATTATCATCTCATGATCTTCATGATCTTTGTCATCATGAATAATATCATTAGTTGCATGACCCGTGGTGATTCCGGGGTAATTTTTAAAGGGAGAAAAAGGCTTTGTGCGGCCTGCCAAAAAACAAACACAAACACGTGCCAAGCAATGAGTTTGGGGAGACTTTCAAGGGCACGCTTTGGGTTGAATCAAGGAGACAGGACCACTGGGGCTCACAAATATTCTTAAGGGAATGTTTTCTGCGTTGGTGAGCGCAGAATATTACATTAGATAATCAAGAAAGCGAGCTTTAACTACACAGATTCAAAAGGGACGTACAATCACTTTCATGATCTTCACCTTAATCATAAGTGGTATAATTGCTAAGCCTTTCTGTACAGAAAAAGGGTCATGATGATGAATATCTAGCTTAGTCGTGTCCACACCTATAATTGCCACTTCCACTACAACTATCTCTTCCTTCACAGAACAGAACATAATAATAATGGAAGCAGCAAACCTACCACGTACTGAGAAGAACGCAGCAAAAAATCTCCCTTTGCTCCTGGGTGGTGGGTCTCATGACTGAGATAATTAAAGAAAAGCCATTATCAGCTAGAGTTTTGAGATATATATCACATAGATATAATAATTAATTAATTTTGACGTGGACACAGATTAGATTCTCAGTGACTTTGGCTGGAAATTGGCATTTGGATGCTATTCATTCGTGCTGAAATGATGAGGAATATGATTAGGAGTCTTTGATTAAAGTTTCTTAATATTTTCAACTCCATGAATGGTGATTGTGGTTAGGGTTTAGTAGTGGGAAATGGGTTTAATTGGGAAAAGAGGGGTTGAAAGAAAAAGCAAGATCTGTAGGGGGGCAGTTAATTGAGTCAAGTTGGTGGCCTACACTTTCCAGTGCTTTGACTTGTGACCTGAGAAACTTGAGGTAGTTTGCAGCCTCATCAAGCATTGATGCAGTGTCCATCTTGCTCCCACCAGGAACCAGCCTCTGCAAGACTCTAATTTTCTCACTGATCCTCTCTCTCCTTTGCCTCGCAGCCACAGTTTGCGGATCCGTTTATATTCTGACATTCTTCCTCTTGGGCTTCTCCACCACCTCCAAACCTAAGTTCACTACTGGCCTAAAAGCTGCAGCCCGATAAATGATCTCCTTCATTTGTGCAAGGGCCTCTGGATCAGGTTCCACGATGGAAGAGGATACCGATGAACTTGACTGCTGGAAATTGATGTTGGATGTGCTCGGACGCTTCTCTGATCTAGACTTCTTAGCTTTTGGCGGATTCTCGGAAATGAGCTTAAACCCACCTTTTGTAGCAGCAGAATCAGTTTGAAGAAGATAAGAAGAATGATAATTCGGACCAGCTTTAAGCTCTCTCTGATCACTACTGCTTCTCTTTGTAGAAACAGGCTTAGATTCTCGAAATTCTTCATGGTAGCTAGTAAATTCCGAGGAACGTTTTGACACTCTCCCCTCAAGCTCATTTACCGCGCAGTGCATGTCTTTGTTTCTTGCATTGGAAGCATTATTCTCGGACTCTCCTAATGAAATTGCAGTACTACCAGAACCAAGATTCCAAAAATTTCTGCAGTTAGAGAACTTCGTGGGAATCCCATCATGTTCGACCGACGTGTCTGTGTTATTAGTTTCTGAGAACAAGCACTTCTGTCCATTTTGTAAGCCATTGCGCAGTTGCGGTTGTTTTAACATGTAAAAATCAGCCCAGAATCCGCTCAAAGGGTTCGTTATGTAACGCCCGTTGATCATCAAAGGAGAAGGACATAATTCGGATGTTAAATCTTCTCCCAAACTTGTCCCAGCCCCTGGTTTCGCGAGCATGGCTTCTGCTGCCAACCTCAATGCTTGTTGGCGGTCGGAAAGATTCGTGTTTGACACAAACTTCATCGAATCCGAAACGAGTGTTAGTGGCTGAAATATTACGCCGACTTTATCCGAACTTGCCAAAACATGAGATGTTTGAGCCTCTTGGAGCGCCTGGATAGGATTGATCTCGACAAAACCAAGCTTTCCTCAACATGTTGCTGATTAATCCACAAGGATGGCGTATTCGTGACAAGTAATGAACCATCCCAACCCAAACCCTCCATTGAGGACAAAAATGTTCGATGTGACAAAGATATCTCCCGAAGACATAATGATGAAATGCGTCTTTTCAAGACCTGAAAATCGTATTGTGGAGAACATAAATATGAGAAAAAAGTAAGAAAAGTCTTTGACGATCTCCAATATCTATGAAAGCTATAAAACTCGAATATCGTTGTTAGCGAGAGGAACGAGTAAAAGAGAGATTCATTTTTGAGTTATAACCTTCTGGGACATACCAATTCCAGATTCAGCTCCCTTAACCAGATTTGTTCTGTCTTTCTGATGTCAAAAAAGGAAAGAAATCGATCAAATTCAAACCTTAGCTTTATATGATCATGACCTTATGCACAAGCAGAATTAATGGCACTAATTAAACACCCTCTTTAATTCAATACCATGAAAACTGTGATCAGAGAAACAGAACAACCAGTGCAAACGTCAGTTTTGGAAACCAAACTTTGTCCACTGTAGTAATGGGGCAATCCGAAAGAAACTTGAAGGAAGTGCTTCAATGACTCGTATATACGAGAAAAAGTATGAAAATAAAAGCAAACAGACAAGGCCAAAAAAAAAAAAAAAAAAAGAACTACGGGCAAGTAGTACGGTGTACCTATCAAGAAATGGGGATTCTCTTAATCAAATTCTACTCAAAATTGAAGACTCGAAGGAAAGATAATAAAGGAAGATTATTTATTTAACCTTCATGAGCAGCAACGGACACTACAAGAAATTTGATTTTTTGCAGCGACTTTAATTTTGGTGGAAATAAAATCGCTGCAATTGATTATCAATACCAGTGTATTTTGTGTATGTTGCAAACTTTTACAGCAGTAGTTTTCTTTTTTCAATTTTGTAGCAATTTTTACTTATTGCAACGAAAAAATTCGCTGCAAAATAAATACATGCGATTTTAACTTAAATTGCTTAATATATATTGATTTATGTGTTCTTTGAGTGGGGGGAATCTCTGACCTCCTTTGTTGCTTATTATTGAAGCTGCTGCACATTGATGCTAATGCAGTTTTTCAATAAACTCTATTTTTAGCCTTTTGTTATTTTTAGCCAACTTGTTAATGTTTTGCTTTGGAACTATCTGTCATTAGTTGCTGATTGTTTCAAGATTGCTTATAAGTTGTATTTGGTTTATGGCATACGTAGAACATATCTAGAATCAATCAAACAAGTGTTGGTTGAAGTTCTCCTCTATTTTTTATAGTGTTCTGTTTTCATAAAATCAACAATTGGCATTAGAGCAAGTTAGATCTTCTTGGGAAAAATGGCTGCCCCCGGTTCAAACACTTCAATTCCTATTTTTTCTGGTGAAAATTATGACTATTGGAGCATAAAAATGAAGACTTTGTTCTTGTCTCCTGATCTATGTGATGTCATCGAGTCTGGAGTTCCAACAACCAGTGAAAGCTCAAGTGGTGATGGTTCAGTTTCAAGTCAAGTCAAGCTAGAAAAACAAAAAGATACAAAGGCATTATTCAATCTGCAACAAGCTGTAAGTGAATCTATATTTCCAAGACTAATGAGAGCTACAACTTCTAAACAAGCATGGGAAATGTTACAACTTGAGTTTCAAGGAAATAGCAAAGTTAAAACTATTAAGCTTCAAGGGTTGATAAGGGAGCTTGAGAATCTTAAAATGAAAGATTATGAAACTGCCAAAGAGTATTGCTCAAAACTCATTGAAGTAGTTAATCAAATGAGGGCTTATGGAGAGGCCATAACTTATGAGAGAATCGTACAAAAGATCCTCATTAGTTTAATTGAGAAATATGACTCGATTGTTGCTGCCATTGAAGAATCTCGGGATCTCTCCACACTTTCAGCTACGAACTGATGGGTTCTCTGCAAACACATGAACAAAGGCTTGACAGGAGGAATGAAGCTACTCTTCCAATGCATTTAAGTTGAAAGTCAATCTTAAAAATCAGAAGCAAAAGGATTTCAAAAAGGGGTATAAGGGCAAGGCAAAAGATGGAGAGAGTCATCAGAAAAAGTATGCTACAAAAGGTAATTTTCAACCCTGTGGTATTTGCAAGAAAACTAATCATATGGAGAGAAATTGCTTTCATTGTGGCAAACCTCAGTGTACAAATTGCAAAAAGTTTGGCCATGAAGAAAAGGATTGCAGGTTTAAAGACAATAATCAACAAGCAAATTTCACATAGGATAAGGAAGAGCAGTTGTTTTATTCTTGTCAAGTGGCTGCTAAACAAAAAAGGGAATGGTTTCTCGATAATGGTTGTAGCAACCACATGACACCAGATTCAAGTCTATTTTCTTGGATTGATGATTCTGTTAAGGTAAAAATCAAACTCGAAAATGGTGATCTGGTGGAGACAAGAGGGTAAGGCACAGTAGCTTTGGAAACCAAAAGGGGAACCGGATTTATAAATGATGTGTTGTTAGTTCCAAGCCTTGATCAAAGTCTGCTAAGTGTTGGATAGATGATGCAAAACGGATACACCCTTCACTTTGAAGATGATCAGTGCACTACTTACGATATAAAGAACAACAATCATGTGGTGGCTGACGTGAAGATGGGAAATGGGAGAAATTTTCCTATCTATTGGCAATACCCGAAGGCTCTTGCAGTTAAAAATGATGAAACTACCTTATGGCATCAAAGGTTTGGACATTAAAACCTTAATGCACTAAGGTTGTTAAATCAAAAAAAAATATGATGAGAAACTTACCTCCTCTGGATCAAAATATGGCCGTGTGTGAAGGTTGCATGTTGGGAAAACAACATAGAGAATCCTTTCCAAAAGGAGAAGCATGGAGAGCCAAAACAGTTTTGGAAATTGTGCATACAGATTTATGTGGTCCTATGAGAACTCCTTTACAAAGTCAAAACAGGTACTTCATCTTGTTTATTGATGATCTTTCTAGAATGACTTGGGTGTACTTTCTCAAAGAAAAATTAGAAGTATTTGAAATTTTTAAGAAATTTAAATTGCTTGTTGAGAACCAAAGTGGCAGAAAACTCAAAACTTTGAGAAGTGATAGAGGCACTGAGTTTAACTCTAAAAAGTTTGATGAGTTTTATAAAAATGAAGGGTTGGAACATCAGTTGACTGTTGCCTATACTCCACAACAAAATGGAGTCTCGGAGAGGAAAAATAGGACTATTATGGAGATGGCCAAGTCTATGCTAATGGCAAAAGGACTTCCTAAAAAGTTATAGGTTGAAGCTGTTAACATAGCTGTGTATCTCTTGAATAGATGTCCTACAAAAGCTGTGAAAAATTTAACTCCCATTGAAGCTTAGAGTGGGATCAAACCTACTGTTGAGCATCTGAAAATTTTTGGATGTATTTGTTATATCCATGTCCCTGAGCAAAAAAGGCACAAGTTAGAAGAAAAGTCAGTAAAGGGAATTTTCCTTGGATACAGTTCTCAATCCAAAGGATATAGTCTTCAATTTAAAAACTCAGCAGCTGGTAACCAATAGAGATGTGGTGTTTGATGAACACTCAACCTTGAGTTGGGAGAAAGATGAAGACTCAAATCAGCCATTGACTATACCATAAACTGAAGAACCTGAAGTGAGGATAGAAAATGATGAAGATAATCAACCAGCAACACCAACTTCAGTACAAAGTTATGATAGCAACTTTAAAGTTTCAGATCAATCTTCACCCCTGTCACCTCCTAGAAGGTTAAGACCTCTAAGTGAAATTTATGAATCTTGCAACTATACCTCTTTGGAACCTAAAAATTATGCAGCTGCTGTGAAAGAATCAGTTTGGGTTGATGCAATGAAGGAGGAGATTAAGATGATTGAAAAGAACAATACCTGGGAGCTTGTTCCTAGTCCTGAGAGCAAAGAAATCATTGGAGTTAAATGGATTTACAAAAGGAAGCTTAATCCTGATGGGTCATTAAAGAAATGCAAAGCAAGATTGGTTGCTAAAGGGTACTCACAACATCCTGGGATAGATTTCAATGAAACCTATGCTCCAGTAGCTCAATTGGACACCATCAGAACTGTTGTTGCACTAGCAGCTCAAAGGAGTTGGAAGATCTCTCAACTTGATGTTAAATCAGCTTTCCTGAATGGAGAACTTGAATAGGAAGTGTATGTGGAGCAACCCGAAGGCTTCAAGGAGGAAGATGGCAAGGTGTTTAAACTGAAAAAAGCTCTATATAGGCTTAAACAAGCACCTAGAGCATGATATAGCAAGATCGATGGTTACTTTGGTGAACAAGGCTTTAAGAAAAGTGTGAGTGAACCTACACTTTATGTTCAAATCAAAGGTAAAAATCTACTCATAGTCTCCTTACATGTTGATGATTTGATCATAACTGAAAATGACTCAAAGATGATTGAAGAATTCAAGCAAGAGATGATGAAGTCTTTTAAAATGAGTGATTTGGGTTTAATGCATTACTTTCTTGGTATAGAAGTATGTCAAGATAATGGCATTTTTATTTCTCAAAAGAAGTACGCTGAAGATTTGCTTAAGAAGTTCAATATGTCTGATTGCAAATCAGTGACAACTCCTTTAATTGCAAATGAGAAATTCAAGAAAGAAGATGGGGGAAAATTGGCAGATGGTGCTGCCTATAGAAGTTTGATTGGAAGTTTGTTGTACCTCATTTCTACACGACCTGATCTCATGTTTGCTACAAGCATGTTGTCTAGGTTTATGCAAAATCCCAATCAAGTCCATTTTGGTGCTGCAAAAAGGGTGCTGACATATGTTCAAGTCACTTTGAAGTTTGGCATTTTGTTTAAGCCGTGTTCTTATTCAAAATTAATTGGATATACAGACAGTGATTGGGCTGTTTCAATTGATGATATGAAGAGCACTTCAAGATATTGTTTCAATATGGAATCAGGTGTTTTCTCATGGGGCTCGAAGAAACAAGGATTTGTGGCTCAATCTACAGCAGAAGCAGAGTATGTTGCTGCTGCCAATGCTGTAAATCAAGCTATATGGCTGACTAGAATACTTGAAGATATGGGAGCAAAGCAACAACTTCCAGTTGAGATTTTCTGTGATAATAAGTCAGTAATTGCAATGGCCAAGAATCCAATTTATCATAGTTGAACTAAACACATAGCAATCAAGTATCACTATCTAAGAGAAGTTGCTGCCAAAGGAGAAATTAAGCTTAAATTCTGTAAGTTAGAAGAACAAATGGCTGACATCTTTACGAAGGCACTTCCTATAGACAAATTTCAGAAGATGTGTATGATGCTTGGAGTTTCAGAAAAATGCATCAAGGAGGATTATTGAAACTACTACACATTGATGCTGATGCAGTTTTTCAATAAACTCTATTTTTAGCCTTTTGTTATTTTTAGCCAACTCAGTTAATGTTTTGCTTTGGAACTATCTGTCATTAATGGCTGATTGTTTCAAGATTGCTTATAAGTTGTACTTGGTTTATGGCATACGCAGAACATATTTAGAATCAATCAAACAAGTGTTGGTTGAAGTTCTCCTCTATTTTTTACAGTGTTTTGTTTTCATAAAACCAACACTTATGCTATTCCATGCACACTGTTAAGTTGCAGTAAAAATTGCAGTGAGAAAGAAAGCATCTTTTAACAGTACCAGTACTTTAATTCTTTCCTAAAAGGATTTCTTCCCTTAATCATGGTTTTAATCATAGCCTTTACTGCTTCCCTTTCTACTACACTACTTTTACTTGGTGGAGATCATCCTCTTCCTAATATAGTAATTATAACCCTTCACAGGATATGATGGGTTTAAAGCTTCATTCCAACACTCAGAATTCTGAGATGATTGTTTATGATACTGTCTTAAACGACTTGTAGCATGAATTTAGATATTATCATATTATTATTCATGCTTTAGGAAAATGAAAAAATAATAATAATAATATTGGACATATTCATGTGATTAGAATTGAAATTATGCTTCGAACTTTAATTCAAATTTGAATGTCTAATTCAAAAATAGATGTGATATTATGGAGTCCATGTATTATGTATGAACAATATTTATAGAATGTAGGAGTGCCTAGTAATCCCAAGTTTTATTTCTTTGCATAAGATATTCTTTTATCATAAATAAGCGTAATTAATAAAATTGAGATATCACCATCTTTTTATTTTTTATTTTTAAAAAGGACAGGAAGATAAGAGAGTCAAGTTGTTTCGTCTCTCCAAAACTGTCCCTGTTTTTCGTCTTCTTTTTCACTTTATTTTATTAAGAGACAGAGATTATGACGCCTACCCACATGCTCTCCATCATAACATCTCTAATTGTCAAACTTCCATGTTTTTCTTCGCTATTCTCTTTGAAAGAAATCATTTGAAAAGCCAGAGAGAGAGAGAGAGAGAGAGCAATTCAGATAGAGAGAAGAATAACAGAATGATGAGTATCATTTTCCTATGAAGTAATGAGTAAAGAAGTACTTGATTACACGTTGAGCAAAATGAAAATGACCTTGCTTTTCCGCCAGTATAAGTTGTGGATTTAAATCCATGCAATAAAGAATATACAACGTGTTCCGATATTTATATATCTATATATATACATACACATATATATTAGCAAAACGAGGTTTCATCCTCCTATGTCAAGTCTTTAGATCATGTTTTTAGATGTTTGTTAGTATTTCTTTTTCTTTTTCTTTTTTTCTTTTGTTTATCCTATCTATTCGTGAATGTAAATGTTAATTCAAAAGTATATTTCTATGCATATAGTGAGAGTTCATTTGACAAATTATTGGAACTTGTGATTAACAACTATATTACAATTTATTTACAATAAAGGATTAAATAATTATTTTTTTCATGTACTTTAAACTGTTGCTAGGACAATAATTTTGAATTAGAGGGAAAATAAATAATTTTTTAATATAAAATTATAGATAAATTAGTATTATCATTGTCCTTAGCGCACTCTTCTAGATCAGAGCCTCCAATTTCCTCTCATTTTAGCTTCAATAATTCAAGAAAAATGATTTACATAAAACATTTTTCATAATATATTAAATAAATATTATTTTATAAAATACCTTATAAAAGTAACATTATTTTATAAAAATACACTCATCTTACACCATTTCAAAGCCACTGCCATCAGAAATGGAGAGAATAGACTGATCACTGATGTCGAATGAGGTGTCCACCTATTAAGTTGGAGCAGTTATGATGGGACGGTATATGAAGTTGATACTCTAACAAATATATAGCCCTATTAAAAATTCTTTAATTAAAAAAAAAAAGGCCAACCTCCTGATGATCAATTGTACCAACTTTAGTACTTTACAATTTAATGTCTTTCTATAAGTTATTTAGTAATAAATAACAAATTATCAAAAGATCGATGATGGGAAAAATAAATATCACAATGGGTTAAAGGAAATAATCAAGCCCATTCAATATTTGATCACTTGATCAAAACAGTCTTATATTTTGTTGGAATAATCATCACCAGCATCCAACCTTTCCTAGCTATTGTCCTCAAAGAAACAGCTCCTATATATCTATATCAAGCATATATACCATTGCTTACAAAACGCTGCTCATATTAATTGGAACATTATATTATAAATAGCACATGCAAACTAACTATGCACTAGTTATGACCTGGATCGAGTTTTTTCTGTACGGAGAGAAAAAGACAAGACAAAATACAAAAGAGAGATTTTTAGGTCTCCCCCTTTGAGGGACCTCGTGCCATCAAGGCCACCCTATGGCCCAGCTGGGCGGTCCCACGCCAGCTGGAAAAGCTAGGACCTTTGCTGATTTGGTATCGGCTGTCCCACAACCTCTGCCAAAGGTAAATCTTCCGATGAGGCCCCTCAAGATCATTGACGGAGAGGTTTGTTTCATGTTCTCCAAGGAAGAAATGGCAATTTCGGCAGCACCATTCAGGTTCTCCCTGGTTCTGAAATTCCTTAGGCAGAGGCCATTCCTTGATGCCATAAGAATGTTTATACGCAATAGATGGGGCTTAGGGGGGAACGCGGTTGTTTCTTCTATGAGCAAAAATAGACATGTGTTTGTGCGTCTTACGTCGGAGGAAGACTTTAATAAGGCATTCTCTCGTGAGGCAAGTGAGGTAAATGGAGTCCCTTACAGAGCCTGTCATTGGACGCCGGGATTTACTGAGAAGGAGGAGTCTCCGATAGTCCCGGTCTAGGTTATGCTTCCAAGCTTACCACCGAACTACTACCATGACTCTATCCTCAAGATATTAACGGCGCTGCTGGGAAACTTCATCCGGTCTGATAACTCAACCCGTTGCGCGACGAGAACGGATGGCGCTCGAGTTTGTCTGGAAATGGATGCCTCCTGGCAGCACTTGGATTATTTTTGGATAGGTGCACCGGGGACTGGCTTTAAACAAGAAGTAGAGTTCAAGACATTGCCGGCCTACTGTTTACTCTGTAAAATGCAGGGCCATAACAAAAGGACCTGTAGGAAAGACAAGAGCAAACCAGCATTTGAAAAAGTAGAACAGCAAAAGGTAGCAAAGGAGCCCTGTGAGGTTAGAAGGGAACCGAATGCTGAAGAAAGGATAACTGACGTGGGAGGGAATGATGGAACAAAGTCTGGCGCGGTGGAAGTTTTGGAAGGACCCATTCGGACTGGAGAGGAGAATGTGAGAATGACAAAGCAAGAAGGAGAGCGGTAGGAAGAATAGGAAAGACAAGTGGGACAAGAGCAAGGGCTGGATAGCATGACCTCCCCCGTCGAAGTGGGAGAAAGATGGGTGGACTCACAGGAAATTGTTCTAGATAGCCTGATACAGCCTCAAGGAGTAGTTAGCATGGAGGAAGACCTTGTACTAATAGAAGATATACCAGTGGAAGACTGGGGACAAGATAAACAAATAGGCGAAACGTTGGAATAGCTTCAACGTTGGAATAGCTTCAATCCTTGTCAGATCAGGAAGAAGGCGAATTAAATGTAACAGCAGGAAAGGAAAAGGACTACTTTTCTGAGGAAGGAAATAGTGGAGGAAAAAATAAGGGAAAAAGGAAAGATAGCTTTAGTGCAACCAGAAGCATCAAGCAGGTTATCACCCATCCTTCAAAGCTAAATTTATGATAGATTCCATAATGTATTGGAATATCAGGGGCCTGGGCACGTCAAGGGGAAGGTTGAAGAAGCTAGAAAAAAAATTCAACATTAAAGTTGTAGCGTTAGCAGAGACATTTGTGGATGAGAGGAAGATGGATAATATCAAGAAGCTCCTATGGCTGGAAAACGGGTGCTCTAACCAAGCACAAGCTAGAAAGATTTGGCTGTTGTGGGATAAAAGTGTTGACGTGAACGTGGTTCGCATGAGCGATCAATTTATTATGGCAAAAATTTCGGAGTGGAGTACAGATATCTTACTAACCTTTGTCTATGCTAAATGCAACTATGGGCTTTGTAGGCAGCTATGGAAGGACTTGGAGGAGGAAGCGCAGATGAACTTACCTTGGATGATTCTAGGGGACTTCAACGTTATAAGAACGAACGATGAAAGAAGGGGGGGTGCTGCTCGCCCTATGATAGCAATGGAGGAATTTAACAGCTGGATCAGTGGATGTGGGCTACTCGAAATAAGTTCCCAAGGAAATAGGCTAACCTGGTGTAATGGGCAAGAAGGTTTAGCAAAGTGTTGGGCTTGGCTAGACAGAGAATTTATTAATACACAGCTCCTAGAGTTGCTCCCTCAGACATTGTTGACTTACTTGGAGCGTAATACTTCGGACCACTCCCCAATGATAGTCTCCTATGACCAAAATTACCAAAGGTACGGGCCAACTCCTTTCCGTTTTCAACAAATGTGGATGGAACATAAAGATTTTTTTACTCTAGCTAAAAAGTGTTGGGAGAAGGAAGAGACTGGAAGAGGATTGGAGAAGCTGGCCTTTAAACTGAAGCAGGTGCTTAAAACATGGAACAAAGAAAAATTTGGTCGAGTGGAAACAGTGATCCGAGAACTAGAGCAGAGAATTGAAGCACTTGATTTGCACCTACAGGAGGGATATGAGGAAGCAGTGGAACAAGATCTACTTATTTCGAAAATGGAATTAGAAACATGGAAAAAGAGGGAGGAGTCTATGCTAGCACAAAAGGCCAAAGTTAAATGGCTTAGAGCAAGGGACAACAACACTCGTTTCTTTCACTCAGTTTTGAAGAGAAGGCAGCAAAATCAAGTTAATCAAATGCTTAAAGCTGATGGAACTTCCTTTGAATCTCCTGAAGCAGTTCACAAGGGAGCAGTTACATACTTTCAAGAATTGTTGAGCAAAGGAGGAGAGGGGGGCCTACCAGAACTGAACCCATTCATAGACAAAATTATAACAGAAGAGGAAAATAAAGAAATCACAAAAAGTCCCTCAGTAGAAGAAATTCAGCTGGCACTTTTCAGCATTCCAACGGAAAGCAGCCCGGGGCCAGATGGATTTGGCTCGGGTTTTTATAGACATTGTTAGGAGTTTATAAAAGGTGACGTGGTAGCTGCAGTAAAAGAATTTTTTGTGGAAAAAAAACTCCCACGGTTTTATACGGCCTCCTATGTAGCTTTGATCCCCAAAATACAGCAACCAACCAGCTTTGATAAATTTAGGCCCATTAGCCTTTGTTCTGTGTTATACAAAGTATGCTAAAAAATAATAGTAGCAAGGCTCACACACATTCTGCCGAGACTGATATCTCCAGAATAAGGGGCATTCATATCCAAGAGGAGTATATTCGAAAACATCAGTTTGACCCAAGAAATGTTTCACTAAAAAAAAAAAAAAAAAGAATGGTGGGAACGTGATGCTGAAAGTGGACATGTCCAAAGCATACGACTGAGTGAAATGGAGCTTTCTCCTACATGTTCTGGACTCCTTCTGTTTTTTGGAAAAGGTTTGTGGATTGATCAACACTTGCATATCGACACCATGGTATTCCATCCTCTTGAATGGCACTGCAAAAGGGTTCTTTAAGGGGGAAAGAGGTCTTCGACAGGGAGATCCCCTTTCGCCATATTTGTTTATCTTGATGGAGGAAGTGTTCACGAGGTTGTTAAAGAGTAAGTATGAAAATGGAACTATTGAAGGGTTCTCTCAAGCTAGAGGAACACCACTTATCTCACACTTGTTATATGCAGATGACATAGTAATCTTCACCAATGGTGCAAAAAGATCTATAAGAGCAGTGGTCAAGGTAATGGGGGTGTACGAAAAGTGGTCTGGGCAGCAAGTGAACAAAGAGAAATTGGCCATAATATTTTCCAAGCATATCTCTCCAGCCAGAGAAAGAGAAGCTCTGAGTATTACGGGTTTTGGAGAAGGCAATTTCCCGATGAAATATTTAGGAGTGAATATAGTAGATGGCAAACTCAAGGGTCGGCACCTGGAAGAACTAATCCACAATATTCGGGAAAAAGTCAATGGCTGGAAGACAAAACTTCTTTCGGCAGGAGGTAAACTCATCCTTCTAAAGCATGTCTTGTCGAGCATGCCAATATACCTCCTCTCAATATTGCAGGTGCCAAAACTAGTAATTTCTTCCATTAATCGCATACTTAGTTCTTTCTTCTGGGGTGAAACAAGTGGTGCGCCAAAAAAGAAATGGTGTGCTTGGAGGAGAATTTGCAAGCCGATGTCTGAAAGGGGACTGGGAATCCGGGATTTAAAAGAGACTCAAAAAGCTTTACATGCGAAGTTCACCTGGAATATTATTAACGACGACTCCCTATGGGCTCGCTTCTTTCGAGGGAAATGTGTGAAAGACTCTCATCTATCTCTTGTACAGACCACGAAAGGCTCCCGATTTTGGAGAATGGTGGTGAAGCAAATTCCTTTTGTTTTGGAGCATTCTCGCTGGAAAGTGCGTGGGGGTGGAATTAATTTTTGGTTGGATTCCTGGATGGAAGAGGGACCACTGGCAGATGCTTTACAAATAACAGAATTCCCTAGTCTCAAGATACGTGAGTGCAAAATAGATAATGCATGGGACGTGCAGCTCATAGAGCGTCTGGTTGGAGGAGAAAAAATGGAAGAGATACTAGAAACTCTGGGAAATCCTAGAGAAGGGCGAGATCTGCTCATATGGACATCCTCCAAAGATGGAAAGTTCACAGCTCGAAATGCTTGGGAGTGCCTAAGAGTTAAGAGCCCGGTAACTCCATGGTCAAAGTGGGTTTGGCATGAGTCGATACCGAAAAAAATCTCGATCATGGTATGGAAAGCGTGGAACAACAGACTGAGCGTGGATGATAGACTGAGAAGGATAGGAATCCCGGTGGTATCAAAATGTAACTGCTATCGTGCAGGTGGGTATGAGGATGTTAGTCACATGTTATACGCAAGTGATTTTGCCCAACAAATATGGAGGAAATGTGCTTAACATTTGGGAATTCCTTTTCGGGAGGGATTAACGTGGAAGGAGAACATGTCTCTGTGGTTTAGGCGTGCATCTTGGTCATCTCAAGTGGGAGTAACGTGGAGACTGTGGTTGAGGAAATGCAAGGCACGAGCGGGAGAAAAAACCGATTCGATAGAAGAAGTGTGGCAGGCTCAGATTCTGGATGGCAAGCTTGATGAAGGATACTGCAAGATTCCAGAAGGTGGCATGTGGGGATAAAGAAATGCTGAAGAGTCTAAATATCGATGTAATCCCAGTGAAGCAAAAACGAGCGCAAGTGGTCAAGTGGATAAAGCCAATACAGGAGAGATTTAAGCTCAAAACAAATGGAAGCAGTAATCCCGGTAACTCAGGTGCAGGTGGTCTCCTTCGAGACGACGCAGGAAATATGGTTTTTGCATTCTCAGTGGATCTCGGAGCTGGCAGTAATAATGCAGCAGAATTGAGAGCAATTATATATGGGCTAAAGATCTGCCAAGAACAGAGGATTAATAGGGTTGAGTTGGAAACCAATTCACAGCTGGTGATTAAGTGGATTAGTGGTGCTAAATGCAGAGTATGGTACCTAGAAGACTTTTGGGAGGAAGCTGTAAAAATATTTAACGAATGTGGACACACAATCAAACATACCAGCTTCCGGGAAGGTAATGCCCCAGCCGATTACTTGGCGAAACTCGGTGTGCAAGGGAAAAACTAAGTATGGAACAATGTCATGCTGCTACTGAGGAAACTCCGAGGACTCATCCGAACAGATAAGCTTAGTCTCCCCTATCTACGAATCCGTTAATGCTTTGTTGTGTCTTTTCTTGTCCTTGCTCTCGTTGTTTGGAGTCCTTTATTTAGTATGAGTAATTCCAATACGGTCCTTCTTTGGGCTATGGGCTATGTAACATAGTTTCCCTCCATCTTAAGAGAGGACTCCTTTAATAAATAGTGGGCAACCAGTCCACCTTTTATAAAAAATAAAAAAATGAAAAAAAAATAACTATGCACCAAACAAGCAACATATACACTTGCCTCCTGCCATCAAATTAAAACCTCTAAGCAGTTCTTCATGTTATGCCAATGGTAGTGGACATGTGGGTCTGGCAAAGTATCAATCAAACCTACAGTAGTTTATAATCATTCAAGACAGAAAAATTAAAATGGCCCCAATTATTTTGAATACAAAAATTTAATATGTAGTCACATTTACGTATTTTTTATACATTTCATTAATGTAATTGACTAAATCAATACTTTTAATATAAAATAACTATTTTAGCCAATTACGTACATTAATAGAATTCGTAAAAAATACGTAAAAGTATAGAAAAACTCATACAACAATTTACCTGCCTTCTCGATCCCATAATCCCAAATTTCTCCGTCTAGCTAGACAAGGACTTTTGAACAAATGTCCAACGTAAATGAGAAGTTAGCTCACAAAATAGACAATTAATTGATAGGACTGAAAAAAAAATAAAAATAAAAAAAGAATTACAAGTTATTACTAATTTTCAATAACCAGTCTGATTTTGATAAGAGTGGAATTAGAATAGATGAAAAGTCATGTGACAGCCTCAGCCTCCTTCTCGGCCAAAAAGTCTGGTCCGACCTTTTCAAAAGTATTGGATACAGAGAAACGCTAATATGCCATCTGGAGCATACCGCTCTACTTGACTGTTGGTTTATTTATTTGTTATTTTTAAATTTAGTAATTAAAAAAATAATTTTAAGTGTATTTATGTATTTTTTTACTTAATAATTAAAAAAATAATTATAAAATGATAGAAAAAATTAAATTAAAACAACAACTGGGCAAAACGCTTAGCGGTATACTCCAGGCGGCATAGCAGCCGCATCCATTAGAGTTAATCATATATATGTTTTAATATTTTTTTAATTTTTAATTTAATTTTATTCTTATTAAATTAATTGATTTTTTTTTTATTTCATTGTCAAATAGTATGGCATTCTTTGCAAATGTGGATGGACTTTCATGATATGTTTTCGTGCATGCCTTTAATTATTTTTTTGGGTCAAGGACTTCTACGATATTAACAGGTGGAAAATAGCTTTTTGAAATAGAGTCGAAGAAAGAGAGATCAGAAAAGCACAGTAATGTTGGTCAAGCAACGCTACACAAATATTAAACCGAAGAAAATTCGTTGGATGGCGCAAAATGAACTTTTATTCCAAAATCCAAACAAACTACCATTCCAATTCATCCAAATGCAGACGTCAAAGTGAACATTAAAATATGAGAGATCAACAAGTAATACAAAATGAAAATTTTCAAATCTGAGTATTTTTTATTTTTTTATGTTTTTTAGACGTCATAATAGGGTTAGAGCAATGGCTATGCCCCTTCCTATTTGTTCTCATTGGTCGGCATCGGTTTACCCAAAAACCGTGTTGAAGGGGTCGGTTGTCACCTCTACTTTGGGCTATCTTTATTATTTCTTCTATTAAAAAAATAAAAAAAGTAAGAGTTAACCATTTTATTTTTTAAAGATAATTACTTATACATGAAGTGTATTATCTTAAATGAAGTGAACCGTCTAAAAAAAGACAAATGATTTTTTAGGGAAATCAAAAGTCTAACATTTCCCTTCTATGCCAATTATTCGTATCCACGAAGTTACAATTAATAATGATTTCAGAGAATGGAATATGATTTTTTTTAATATAATAGCTTTATTTTTTAGTGTTCACTAGAGGTTTTTTTATTTTATTTTTTTTTATAAGTCTAAATTTTGGCTAGAATTTCAAATTTTGACTATAGTTAAAACTTTTGGCTAGGTTAATCTATATTAGACTAGCAATTTTAAAGTTAAAATAATAATATAATATTATATATTTTAATAATATTTTACAAATTTTTTTAATATTTTATAAATATATTTCATATATTAATTAATATTTTAATTTTTATTTAAAATTGACGTGATTTTTGTTCTAGAATTAACAATACGCCAGATTAGTTGTTGCAGAAGCAGCCAGATCATACTCCTGCCATTAATAAAATCATGAAATTACTGATATTTGGATTATATAAATTTGCATATTCAGACCGCACCGTACACATATTAATTCTCAAATCAAATGGACCATATATGGGTCAATGAGCTAAACCGCCCAGATTAGTTCCCAACACCGTCAATGAGCTGTACGTGAAAGAAAGCGAGATGGTTGGTTGAAAAGATTAAAATATCTGTTTGGTGGGTGAATGGTAGCTCTCCAAGTAGGACTAGCTCCCTTAATTTACTGTAGATGATATGTTCAACTTTAGTGATTTGGCTAGTTCAATGTAGATGATAATTTTTCTCATGCCTAGCCAAAATATGAAGATACATGATTAGCGTTAGGCCATAGTCCAATGCTAATGCTCTTGCTCAATTAACTATGATTGGTTCAGAGAACCACGTCCATGTAATTTATGTCAAGGCGTGATAAGGAAAGTCCAAATTATCTGCCAATTATCAATCTCGAAATTCTGACGAAGTCCTATTGAAAATTACCTATTGAAAATTACGATTATATAATCGTTGCCATATGGACTCCTTCAATATGCGATGCAAGATATTCTATAAAATACGAGCGGTTAATTTCCGCTTTGCCTGTAATTTGGTGACGAATTATCTTCATGATCGGCATTTATATTTTTTTTGAATTTTTTTAGTATGGTTTTTAAGTACAGGGTAATGAAACCAGTTGTACCAGTAGTGATGGAACCTACAATTATATTGAGGGAGGTCAACTTTTCTATTATGTGATATATTTATATAACGAGTAATACTAATTAATACATTCTTGGGATATGTAAGTTCTATACACTTCATTTAAAAAAAGTAGAATTCACTATTAAGAAATGATTTTTTTTATGTAAATCCTAAATTAACCTATTTTTTCAAAGTGATGAGCAGGACTTACACTTAATCCTAAGACTGTAAATATCATTTTTCTTATGTAAATTAAAAAGATATTGGAAATCATAAAAATATAACTACAAACTATTTTTCATATAACTAGATCATCGACCTTAAATATTTTTTCTTATATTTTCACTTTGGATTCCATATTAAGAAATCCAATATTGTATAACAAAAAACTTTGGGATCCATATTATTATTAAGTTTATTATTTCTCTCAAATTTAGTTTTAATTTTAATTTTGGAGAAGCCACATTCTTGAAAATAGATAATATATAAAAATTAAACAAAATCTTGAAACTATAAAAAAAAAAAAAAAAAAAAAAAAAAAAAAAAAAAAAAAAATTGGAGAGAGACATTTCTAAGTATATTGAAATTTTAAAAAATTTTAGACATGAGCATATAGATGGAGAGTATGAATTTTTTTTGGAGAGTCATTTTTAATATTTATATAATTATGTATAAAATCTAGAGATTATTTTATGATTTAAAAAATATTTGGGGGTCGGGGGCCATGTACAACGTGCATGGGTCCGCCACTGGATATACACCAGCATGGTTGCCGACCTAGCTATATTATATATCGACTATAAACCAAATCTCTGTAATTATCTATATATAAAAGTTAATAGAGTTCATTATATTTATGGTTGAGATCATCAGTTAATTGCTACATTAGTAACATTATAAATATTTTTAAATTATATATTAAGTCTATCGATCTCACCCTAGCTAGCTAATAGGTATAATGTCAATATTATATTTTGAGAATTCCTGCTCTAGACTCTAAAATTTGATTAAAAACATGCATGGTGTGAACATGTGAAATAAACAATTCGATGAGCCGTCATTGGCAGGAAAATCCTTCTACATGCAGATGTGATAACTGATAAGGACATTGATGACTTCGTTGCTCAAGTCCTCCTGTATTGGCAGTACTACACTTTGGCATTATAAATTCTACGTGTCCGCGACATTGTTCCCATAAACAAGAAAGAAAGTAATTCTCTGGTGATGGGGGGGTTCCAACCTTTCATCTTTGCATTTCTTGGTGTTTTGTCCCTTATACTACTTCTGGTTCATGCCCAGGATCAATCAGGTACGTATAACATGCTCTAAATCTTGTCGTACGTACTGTTGAGAACTTGATGAATAGCAGAGAAAACTAAAAACAGAAGACGGAATGTGTAATCTGATATGAATTAACTCGATACTTGATGATTAATACATGAAGGTCTATGTAATATTTATACTACACAGAGGAATAAATGTATAACAGAAATGTAACATAAATAACTGTATTTTAAATCTTCTCCTTCTCTTTTTCTGCCTTTAGTTTTTCTTCTTTAGACTTCAACTCCATGCTGTCAATGTGAGAGGCTATACTCCAACACCCCCCCTCAATATGAGCATGTATATTGATAATGTTCATCTTGCGCAAATTATGATGGAAAGGCAGTGATCCGAGAGGTTTGGTAAATATATCTGCTAGTTGTAATCTTGAGGGAATATAGAAAAGCTTTATAACATTCTGTTGCAATTTCTCCCTAACAAGATGACAATCGATTTGAATATGTTTAGTCCTCTCATGTTGTACTGGATTAGTTGCAATAGACAAAGCTGATTTGCTGTCAGTGTAGAGCATTGTAGGCTGAGAGTGATCAACACTGAGATCTTGAAGGGCATATAATAACCACTGCACCTCACAGGTTGTGGCAGCAAGAGCCCTATATTCTGCTTCTGCAGATGATCTGCTAACTGTGGCTTGTTTCTTTGATTTCCATGAGATTAAAGAATCTCCTAGAAAAATTGCATATCCTGTAACACTTCTCCTGGTGTCTAAGCAACCTGCCCAATCACTATCAGAAAAGGCTTTTAATTGAAAATCTGAAGATGAAGAGAAGAACAATCCTTGTCCAGGTGTAGCTTTTAAGTATCTAAGCACACGCATAGCAGCTTGATAATGAGAAACTGCTGGTTTAGCAAGAAACTGGCTAAGGACTTGAACAGAATAGGCCAAGTCAGGCCTTGTAACTGTCAAATATAGTAGCCTGCCAATTAACCTTCTGTAACCCGAGGCATCTTCATAGAGATTAAGATCATCTGCACTAAGTTTAAGAGTAGATTCCATTGGAAATACAGCTGGCTTGGAACCTGTGAGACCTGCATCTTGAAGTATATCCAAAGTATACTTTCTTTGACAAAGAGAGATGCCAGACTTTGATCTGGCTACTTCCAATCCTAGGAAGTACTTCAATTGCCCCAAGTCCTTGATTGTGAACTTTTCATGCAGAAATATCTTGAGTTGCTGAATCTCAATTAGATTATCACTAGCTAGTAGAACATCATCTACATATACTAGTAAAGTAATGAAAGAAGTGGCAGTTTTCTTGATAAAAAGTGAGCAATCAGAATTGCCTTGAGTAAAGCCATATTGAAGAAGAGCTCGAGAGAGTTTGGCAAACCATTGTCGAGATGCCTGGTTCAGGCCATAAAGACTCTTTAACAGTTTACAAACTACATTGGGATGTTTAACATCCAAACCAGGGGGCACTTCCATGTAAACTTCTTCATTTAATTCACCATGTAAAAAGGCATTATTTACATCTAATTGGTGAATATACCATCCCTTAATAGCAGCAACAGCTAACAATAACCGAATTGAAGTAAGTTTTGCCACTGGGGAAAAAGTATCAAAGAAGTCTAATCCTTCTTGTTGAGTGTAGCCTTTGGCTACCAACCTTGCTTTATGTCTTTCTATGGTTCCATCAGCCTTGTATTTCACTTTAAAAACCCATTTACAACCTATGGTCTTTTTATTTTTAGGTAAAATAACAAGTTCCCAGGTTTTATTTAACTCTAAAGCAGTGAGTTCATTTCTCATAGCAACTTGCCATTATTGAGATTTTGCAGCTTGTTGATATGTTTTGGGTTCTTTGATAATAGAAATTGAAGCTAAGAAAGCTTTGTGTGAAGCTGAAAGTCTACTGACAAAAATAAAATAGGATATAGGATAGGGATTACCTGTGTTAGAGGAACAACCAATGGAAGCAGATGAGTTGATTGCATGAGGAAACAATGAGGCAGTACCACAATAATAATCCTGCAAAAATTTTGGTGTTTGTTTAATCCTTGATGATTTTCTGACAGCAGGGATAGGATTTGCTAAGTCAGTTTGATGGTTCTTGTCAATATGAGATGAATATGAACTTTCTAAATCATTTTGGTGCATGCTGTCAATATGAGAGGAATCTGAACTTGCTAAGTCAGTATGAAGGAAGCTGTCAATATGAGAGGAATCTGATTCATTAGGAATCAGTGATGTAATATTTTGATTAGAAGAGATAGGATTGTTTATATGAGAGGAATTATATTGGAATTCTGAAGGAGGAAACAGAAAATTAGGTATGGCAGAATTAACTGGAAGACTTTTGAATGGAAAGTTGGTTTCATGAAACACAACATTTCTGGAAATGATGATTCTATTAGTGTTTAAGTCCATGAGTTTGTAACCTTTGACAGCAGAAGGATATCCTAAAAATAGACATTTTGTTGCTCTTGGATCAAACTTTTGTCTGTGACTAGTAATTGTAGATGCAAAGCATAAGCATCCAAAAATTTTTAAATGAGAAAGATTTGGTGATTTGTGAAATAACATTTCAAAAGGTGTTTTATTTTGGAGAAGAGGAGTTGGAATTCGATTTATGATATGAGCTGCAGTCAATACACAATCACTCCAAAAAATTAAAGGTAAGTTTGCTTGAAACATCAAAGCTCTAGCTGTGTTTAATAAGTGTTGATGTTTTCTTTCAACCACTCTATTTTGTTGTGGAGTTTCTACACAACTTCTTTGATGTACAATTCCATTGTCACCATAAAATTTTGTAAGGAAAAATTCTGAACCATTGTCTGTTCTTATGGTTTTTACAGAGGTATTGAACTGAGTTTTAACCATGTTACAAAAATTTGGTAGTAAAGATGAGACCTCAGATTTAGTTTTAAGCATATACACCCAAGTGCATCTTGTAAAATCATCTACTATAGTGAGAAAGAATTTAAAACCAGAATATGATATAGTAGCAAAAGGACCTCATATATCACAATGAATCAATTCAAATTCTTTATTAGAAATACTTTGTGATACAGGGAAAGAAAGCTTTTTCTGCTTTGCTAGTGGACAAATTTCACAGACATTTGTACAATCAAATGTTATTGAATTGTCTATTTGTCTAAGAAAAGGTATTCTAGAATTTGAGACATGACCTAATCTGTAGTGCCAAAGGTTTGGCTGGTTTCGAGTAATGATTGATGCAGAGATTGGTGCAGGATTAAACTGATTTTGCTTACAGGAATTAGCTTTTGAAGAAGCTTGAGGTAGGTGATAAAGGCCTTGTTTCTCATAGGCAATCCCAATCATCTTCTTCATTGATTGGTCCTGTAAAAGGCAATGTGAATCAAAGAAAGATAGACAAAGATTAGATTCTTTGGTTAGTTTAGAAATAGATAATAGGTTGAATGAAAAGCTTGGAACACACAGGACATTATGCAAATGTAATGTGCTAGAAAGACTTACAATTTCAATATATAATGCTGGAACAGTTTGACCATTAGGAAGATTTATGGAATTTGTAATTGGTTTAGGAGTAGAAGAATATAGCAGTGGTGAACAGATCATATGATCTGTTGCACCAGTATCTAGGATCCAAGAAAATTCAGATTTTAACTTAGTAGAAACAGCATTGCATTGACTGAAAAGATTACCAGAAAATTGAGTGGTGGCTAGATTTATTGCTGCTGTGGATGTATCAATGTTCTGAGTATTTGAACTCGAATTGGCAAGTGCTATGAGTTTATTGAATTCTTCAACAGTTAGACTAAACCCTTGGCTCTCATTACTGTTTTTAATATAGACCTCTTCAGTTGAAATGGCTGCATGTGCAGAAGGAAGATTTCTTTTTCCCTTAGGTCCAATCCATCCAGGAGGATAGCCATGCAATTGAAAGCACTTGTCAATTGTATGACCATTATAACCACAGTGAGTACAATGCAGTGAGGATTTCTTCAGCTTGTCATTGATGAACTTGGACTGAGTATTCTGATTGGACTGAGTATAATGCTTGGCCAACAAAGCATGTGTGTCATTACTTGTGAAGTTGGTCAATTGTCGTTGACTTTCTTCTTGAAGCAGCAAAGAAAACACTTTAGCCATGCTAGGCAATGGAACAGCAAGTAACAATTGACTTCTTACTGAGGCATAAGAATCATTCAATCCTACCAGAAATTTCAACACGTAATCTGACTGTTGCCTAAGAAGCAAGAAATTGAACAGATCACAGGTGCAAGAAGTCATCTTGCCACATGTACAAGTTGGAAGTGGCCTATAATTGACATACTCATCCCAAAGAGTCTTGAAAGCACTGAAATATTCTGTAATTGAGGATGAACCTTGGTTTATACAGCTTAGGGATTTTTCAAGATGAAAAACCCTTGGTCCATCACTTCTCAAATATCTTGTTTTTAACTCATTCCAGAGGTCTACAGCAGATGCAACATAGAGTAAACTATTTCTAATATCTTTAGAAATAGAATTCATGAGCCAAGAAAGTACCAAATTATTGGCACGAAGCCAAGCAGTATGATTAAGACGCTGAGTAGTAGGAGGAGCAGTAATTGAGCCATCAATGAAAGCTATCTTGTTCTTCACAGTGAGGGCAATACTGATTGAACGACTCCAAGCAATGTAGTTGTCTCCTCCAAAGATTTCTGACACCAAGAGAGAACCCGGATTATCACTAGGATGAAGATAATATGGGCTAGAGGAATCATCTGAAGGGTTAAGAATACGAGATGAAGCTGAAGAATTAGGGGAGTTTTCTTCTGCCATGTTTCCAAGAATTGGAAAGAAAGTGCAAGAATTGAGAAACAAGATTCTCGAGGAACAAGAATTAAAGATTCTTGAGCAGAAATATGTAATCGAAGTAGAAAGATTGTAATTGAAGTAGAAAGATCAAAGTGTGCAATGCAGATTGCAAGAATAGAGGAAAGGAAAATATGCGGAAGCAGTGTTTGTGAATTCTCAATCTGATACCATGTTGAGAACTTGATGAATAGCAGAGAAAACTAAAAACAGAGGAAGGAATGTGTAATCTGATATGAATTAACTCGATACTTGATGATTAATACATGAAGGTCTATGTAATATTTATACTACACAGAGGAATAAATGTATAACAGAAATGTAACAGAAATAACTGTATTTTAAATCTTCTCCTTCTCTTTTTCTGCCTTTAGCTTTTCTTCTTTAGACTTCAACTCCATGCTGTCAATGTGAGAGGCTATACTCCAACACGTACAGTATTAATTGGTTTTGGTTGGGCTAACCATGCATGAATAAATCTAAGATGTTGTTCTCTTTTTTCTGTTTCAGGCTTCATAAGCATAGATTGTGGGTTGCCAGCAGATTCAACACACAAGGAAGATTCAACAGGCATAGATTACATCTCAGATGCCAACTTCATAGACACTAGTATTAGTAGGAGCATAGTCTCTGAATTGAAAGACACCTTTCAACAGCAGGCCGTATGGAATGTCAGAAGCTTTCCTCAAGGAGTCCGGAACTGTTATAGCATAAACAATATCACAAGAGGCACCATATATTTGATACGAGGAACCTTTTTGCATGGAAATTACGATGGACAAAGTAATTTACCAGAATTCGATTTGTATCTCGGGACAAACATGTGGGATACAGTCAAGGTGGAGAATGCATCCTATAGTATTATCAAGGAGCTCATACATGTCCCATCTCGAAACGATATACATGTCTGTCTCGTAAACACCGGCCTTGGGACACCATTTATATCAGCCATAGAGTTCAGGCCATTAAACAACAACTCGTACCAGACCCAATATGGATCGTTGGCACTATTTTTGCGCGCAGATACTGGTTCAACTAGCAATCAACCATACAGGTAAGTCATTCTATATGAGATCAAGTACTGCTAAATTTTCATTGTCGCAGAAATAAATACATCTTTCACGAATATTCCGGCTATGAATTAAGTAAGTTTGAGCTGTGGAAAATTTCCTGTCTTTCTGTAAAACATATAGATAGATTCATTCTGCTACTGGATTACTATATTGAATATATGTGTTTAATTACTTAGGTACCCACACGATTCCCATGATCGCATCTGGACGCCCTATAACTACAATGAATGGAAAGACTTGAGCATAGATCAACCTATCAATCATTTTTCCCTGTCTGATTTGTTGCACCTCCGGCCGCCCAGAAATCACACCCACAATAGATAGAGACAATATTTAAGTGGTTCGACAACTTGCCTACGTCCACTGAAGCGGAAATTCAATTTTTCAATATGTTTGTACAATTCTACAAACACTCACAACATCTCTCTATCTCTCTCAAATGGCCTCTGTTCTGGGTTTCCCCAGAACCCATTTTCGCCCTCAGCCCTCTGCCCGATCTCTCACCTCAATGAGGATGATCTTCATCTTCAAAATTCATCTCCTTTTATAGGAGAACCATGGGGGACAAGACACATGCATTTTCAAGTCCTCTTTTGGTGCAACTTGATCAAGAGCTCTCTTGGTCAATATTTGTTGCCACAAAGAATACGGTGGATGGGTAGATGGTTGGTGGCTGCAGTTGGTGCCTAATAAAACCAAGAGAGAAAACGGTGCACACTTGGGTTGATTTCAACAATCACCCCCTCCACCCAAGTGTGCCATACCAGGCTACTTGCAAACTGATTCATTCTTCAAATGATTGCACTCCTTCATTGGAATGCTTGTCAGCCATGAGAGATATGCTATCAAATGCATCTGCAGGTACGTCTTCAAATGGATGTCCAGATGCTTCTCCAAATGCATCTTCAAATGCATTAGCATCGTCTACATCCACGGAGCTTGCAAGGGATTTTCTTCAGAGGAGATTTACAAGTGCCTAACTACACAATCTCAACTCTCTAGGATTCTTTCTTTTGCTCGAGTCCATGAGTCCGCACTCATGTATACCTTGAGCAAACTGAACTTCGCTCTAGCCACATCCGAGCGAACAACCTGCCTGGTGCCTTTACAGCTTTCAAAACCAAGTTCCATAATCCTACAATCACACCAATCTCCAACTTGGAGACTGATTTTCAACATGCTAGCCTCTATCTCCAGCATGATCCCTTATCATCTATACAATTTTACAGCTCATATCTTCATCTTAGAAGACTAACTAAAGTGATGCATAACTTTAGTTCATCACGTACATTGCCCTTAATCAACACATACATATAGGGCAACACATCTCCCACTGCACTGGGAATCAATGGTCTCGCATGGACCTTGACACATATTAGAGAACCTGTTGCTGAGGTCTCCATCTCTGATCTGGGTGACTAACCCTTCATCCTACTGCTATCTTCAGTCGCATGTGCCCATCTTGTGTGCAGTCTCCAACTTGCATAATCTCCCTTCTTGCAAGATTTTTCTTCATACCGTAGTTCACTACCTTCATTCAGCAGGATACATTTTAAGGTAGTAACCACCATGGAGGTCTGATCGTCTTAGCAGTTCTTTAGGTGTAGATATCCCTGGAACATCTGACGTTTTGTTCCCATCTTTCACACCTGTACTTCATGTCGTGGTCTAGGGAGATTTCTTTAGAAAAGTAAAACTGGGTTCCTTTTACTTTCTCATCTAATTCACATGACAATTAACCCGAGCCAAGACCAATTAATCCTTCGTGACCTTCCAACGCCAAATGCTATTGGGCAACAATAGCAACAATCTCCACATCAATGAAGATCTTCATAGCTCCCGCTATCATGCTTCACCATAAAAGCATATCCACTCAGAATAAACCAATTCCAAGCATTTCACTTCGGCCCATGTCGAAAATAACCTTACTGAAAACTATGGTGTAACTTCCACGTTTGGCTCTCCTGGAAGTTCATCAGCCATCGACATGAATTTCCACCACACAACCTGCATTAATGCCAAACTAATGCCTGTTTGCAAACTTGTGGACCTGCTAACATTAACACATCCTCTATCATGGCAACTCTGGGAATTAGTGGCATGCCATGAGGATATACATGTCTCTTTTTTCATGGAGAGAGACATAACATTAGCATCAATACCAGTATCTCCATTTACTGACTTGGAGCCACTTGCCGAAACTGCTCCTTGTACTAGCCGTTTCACCAGTCGCTAGTATCACTGTTGACTTCAGGGATTGATTTGCCCTTCAACGCCTTTGAGAAAACACTACTGAATAACTGCTGTCTTCAAGCTGTCTTTAACAGCATTGTGCACTGTAAGAAATGCAACGCCATGTATTTCTTCAGTCACCATATTCACAGCATCATTCTCAATTTTCTCCTAATTTTAGCAGTCTCTTGTGGCCTGTCTTGCCACAATTTCTAGCGAGTCATCTGTTATCCAGATCTTGACTTGTCTCTGTCCTTACTATCATCATTCAGGACCAACAACTCGAGATCTTGCCAGAATCTCTTCTGCGCACCTCCTCATCCAAGATAAGATCTCTTACATTGAGAAACTTCAACTTCGACTTCTTTGCAAAATTACTTATAGCCATTCTCATGACCTCCCAACCTTTTGACCACAATGCCAAATGCTATTGGGCAACAATAGTACCTTCTACCTTTTCTGAAATTGAACTATTTCTTCATGACATTGCTTTAATGAATTTACCGTAGAAATAAATAGTACCTCACTAAGTCAGTTCCCAGAAAAGATTGGAGGGTCACAATGGACACACTTAAAATTTCCAATCTCCTAGACAGAACCTCCTTAGACTGTACATATCCACACTACCACACCAAAGTTTCATCTGTACTTTGTTATTTGCAACTGGCTTTTTAAATAAAACCACGATGAGATCCGTTGTGGTTCTCCCCTTAATAACAATATGCTCCATGAGTTGTATGACTGCCAAAACCTGCTGATATAACAAGTTAATCAGCATCATCCAATGATCTGAAATTTGCTCCATCAAATTTCACGATCCCAACTGGCTTAAATCAAGCCCAAACGAACTGAGTCCGACAACATTGGACTCCAACTGGCTGACATCAAGCCCACAGCAAATGAGTCTGTCACAACTCCAACTGGCTTCGATCAAGCCCACAACAAATGAGTCCGTCATGACTCCAACTGGCTACGATCAAGCCCAAAACCGATCTAAAGTATGAACGACCCAGATCATTAGTATCGATGGCGAATCTCAACATTCCCACCATACGGATGAATTCTGAATGATCCAAATAATTTTTCAACACTATTTGATCATCGTAATTGGACTCCAACTAGCGTAGATCTAGCCCTAAATGATCTGCAACACCTCGACAGTTCAGATCGACAGTACCGATGGAGAATCTCCACATTCCCACCGTACAGATGAGTTCGGAATGATCCAAATAGTTAGTCAGCATTATTTGATCATCACAATTGAACTCCAACTGGCGTAGATCTAGTCCAAAATGATCTGCAACACCTCAATAGTTCAGATCGACAGTACCGATGGCGAATCTCCACATTCCCACCGTACAATTGAGTTCGGAATGATCCAAATAGTTTGTCAGTACTATTTGATCATCACAATTAAACTCTTACCGGCGTAGACCTAGCCCAAAATGATTTGCAACACATCGACAGTTCAGATCGACAGTACCGATAGCAAATCTCGACATTCCCACCGTATGGATGAGTCCGGAATGATCCAAATAGTTGGAAAGCACTATTTGATCGTTGAAATCGGACTCCGAATGGCTTAGATCTAGCCCAACAAAGATCTGAAAAACTGAAGGTCCAGATCATCCGGTGCGTGGCTTACACGCGCCGCAGCAGGGCGTCTGAGGCACGTCTGGCGCGTGGACAACACGCGCCAGAGTCCTCTGAGTGCGCGTGGGGGCGCGTGAGCGCGTGCCTTGCACGCGTCTTCAACACCCAGCCGCGCGTGAGGGCGCGTGGACGCGTGTCCCTCACGTGTCTTCCTCCTCCAGCCGCGAGTGGGGCGCGTGGGTGCGTGTTTTCCACTCATCTTCTTCCTCTGGTGCGACTGTGCCGTGTGCATCGCACTCTCCGACTTCCAGGGGTGCGTACGGGCTCCTCCGACATCCGTTTTCGACGCCATTTGCGGCTACGGATCCGTCTTGATGAGAGGAACATTGTGGTGTGATCAAAAGTTGATTTTGATTAACTGTAATTTTCTGGGTAGCACGAACCGAAGCTCTGATGCCATTTGTTGCGCCTCCGGCCGCCCAGAAATCACACCCACAATAGATAAAGACAATATTTAAGTGGTTCGGCAACTTACCTACGTCCACTGAAGCGGAAATTCGATTTTTCAATATGTTTGTACAATTTTACAAACACTCACAACATCTCTCTATCTCTCTCAAATGGCCTCCGTTCTGGGTTTCCCCAAAACCCATTTTCGCCCTCAGCCCTCTGCCCGATCTCTCACCTCAGTGAGGATGATCTTCATCTTCAGAATTCATCTCCTTTTATAGGAGAACCATGGGGGACAAGACACATGCATTTTCAAGTCCTCTTTCGATGCAACTTGATCAAGAGCTCTCTTGGTCAATATTTGCTGCCACAAAGAATACGGTGGATGGGTAGATGGTTGGTGGCTGCAGTTGGTGCCTACCAAGAGAGAAAACGGTGCACACTTGGGTTGATTTCAACATGATTACGAACCAGCATCTGTTGTCATGAGTAGTGCAGCCACCCCAATAAATGAGAGCGCTCCCTTGGAATTATATTGGCAAGCAGACAATCCAAATACCAAATTCTATTTCAAGATGCACTTTGCTGAAGTATTAAAGCTAGAACCCAACCAGTCCAGATCATTCAACACTCTACTAAATGGGGAAAAATGGGATGGACCTTATTCTCCTGAGTACCTGTCTATATATACCGTGTACTCTGATCCATTGCTCACTGGAAGTTCGACGTATAATATCTCGATGTTCAAAGAGGAAAATTCTACACTTCCACCCATCCTAAACGCAGTTGAGATCTATATTGTGAAAGATTTCAGCTTGCAACTAGAAACAGACCGAGCGGATGGTACGTTCTTCCACACACAAATTATAAGCTTTATCCATCGGTTTCGTAAGTACGTCATTCTATTGATCTGCATAAATTTGACTGACTTGGATATATGCGTATGAAAATTTTTAGCTGATGCCAGCAGAAAGATCAAATCAACATATGGAATAAAGAGAAATTGGCAAGGAGATCCATGTGCCCCGAAAGAGTACTCGTGGGAAGGTCTAGATTGTAGCTATGATGCCGATCATAATGCCCCCAGAATCACATCCTTGTCAGTAATTTTGTTCCTTGATATAATAAGCTTAATTAATCAATTTTCTATTATTTGTTTTCAGCTATACCTAATTTGGAAAATGTAAATTGCTCAGGAACTTGTCCTCTAGTAGATTGACCGGAGAGATATCTGCTGATACATCAAATCTCATAATGTTACAATCTTTGTAAGTAAAGCTATTCTATTATTATCAAGCCGGTACATATGTATAATGTTACAATCTTTGTAAGTATAGCTATTCTATTATTATCAAGCCGGTACATATGTAAAGCATATCATCCACGTCACTTAAATGATAAGATTTAATTTATAAGATTCAAATTTTAAAATTTATTTTTCAAATCAAATTATATCATATAACCACTTTACTAGATGCATGTGTAGTGTTTACTAGATGCATGTGTTCTACACACCGGCTTGAAAATATAATTTTTCTTCTGATTATATAAATAATTCACATGATCAAATAAATAAAAATCCTTACTTCACAATTTTATTCGACAATCAATATCAAAATTGTAACAATTTCTTATTACAGGGATCTATCAAACAATAGCTTGACTGGATCAGTCCCTGAATTTCTGTCTAAGTTACCAGACTTAAGAGTCTTGTAAGTTAATTACTTGGAAAAGACTGATACTTTAAAATTTTTGGGTCATAGAAGCGGAAATTATAACCATTATGGCTTTGCAGAAACTTAGAACAAAACAAGTTCACAGGTTCAGTTCCACTTGAACTAATTGAAAGAAGGGACAATGGTTTACTATCATTAAGGTATGATTTTTGTCAAAGAAATTGATTTATCATATATATCTAGCAAGCGAAGAAGCTAAAGCTAGCACAAGTTGTAAATTTGTAATATCAAAAAATTAATGATATTACATGATCAATATAATCGCTTTGTCATTAAATTCCATGCCTTATTTTGCTAGCGTGGGAGAAAATCCAGATCTATGTGTGTCCCGTTCTTGCAAAAAGAAGAAAAACAACAGTACTGTTATTCCAATAGTAGCATCAGTCCTCGGTGGATTGCTTGTCCTCACATTGATTGTCGTGGCTATCTTTTGGGGGACTAGAAGGGGAACAAAACCGGGTACGTATGTATGACTAATATGTAAACACAAAAAAAAAAAAAAAAAAACATTCTTTACTAAAGTCATGCCTAACATGACCATGTTTTTTTTCTTCAGCTGCGATGGTAGATCATACTGAATCCAACATGCAGAATGTGTCTTTGGAGTCTTTACAACGTCAATTTAGATACTCTGAACTACTAAGAATTACCAACAACTTTGAAAGAATTCTTGGAAAGGGTGGCTTTGGAACAGTTTATCATGGCTACATAGATGACACCCAAGTTGCAGTGAAGATGCTCTCTCAGTCATCAGTTCAAGGTTATCAGCAATTTCATTCAGAGGCATGTACCATCACTCGTTATATTAGAAATTTTCACTAATTCATACATATATATGTATGTATGGTGTATACATTATATTAAACTAAGGATTGATGTGGTAATTCTAATTTACAGGTTAGACTTCTTATGAGAGTTCATCATCGAAACTTGACTACCCTCTTTGGGTACTGCTATGAAGGAACAATCATGGGGCTCATTTATGAGTACATGGCCAACGGAGACTTGGAAGCACATCTTTCAGGTTTGGGAATAATGAAATTATTTAGCAAAGACTTGCAGACATTTGAGCTTTTTTATACTTAATTAATTTTGTCCTCGATATATAGGAAAGAAAAACTCCTTGATGTTTTTAGGAATCAGAAAAAATATGTTTAAGAATTAAGTACATGTATTTTCAGTTTTAGACTCATTTTATCAGTTTTCTTTTTAAATTTCAAATTTCATGAATATCAATGACCGACAGGTCAGCATATACTGTGATGTACCTAAGTAAAAACAAATATATTTTTCTTAGGGATTTTGTTAATGGATGCAGATTGGAACGCAAATACCTTGACTTGGGAAAATAGACTTCGAATAGCGACGGATGCTGCACAAGGTTAGGATGCTTCATTGAGTTGACTAGTAATTTTTTTTTTTTTTTTTTTTTTTTAAAAAAACTCATGAACGTGACTGTGTGGATTGGGAAATTTAGGATTGGAGTATCTGCACTGTGGTTGTAAGCCACCTATAGTGCACAGAGACGTGAAGACTACAAACATATTGCTGAACGAAAATCTGCAGGCAAAACTAGCTGATTTTGGGCTCTCCAAGATTTTCCCTACTGATGGTGACACTCATGTTTCTACAGTTGTTGCTGGCACCCCCGGCTACCTTGACCCCGAGTTAGTATTTCTCTCATTTAGTTATTTGTGAACAACATTACAACAAAGGGGATGAAAACGTAAGGTGCATGCTCTGTTTACTTACGCGCAGGTACAACATAACAAATAGGTTAACCGAGAAAAGTGATGTCTATATATAGCTTTGGAGTGGTTCTGCTGAAGATAATCACGAGTCGACCCGCTATAGAAAGATCTCAGGCAAGGACTCACGTAAGTCAATTCGTGAGGTCCAAGCTTGCCAAAGGGGGCATAAAAAATATAGTTGATCCCAAGTTGCAGGGAAACTTTAACAGTAATTCTGTTTGGAAAGCAGTTGAAACTGGCGGCCATGTATCGAATCTTGAAGTAAATAATTTTCTGCTTTACGTTAATTTTTTATTGATGAATAATATTGTTTCTCCATTGATCACCCGTCAGGGTGGTTCTAATATTGGGACAATTTTGTTTGAAATATGTACCCAAAGTTAACAGCTGGATTGTGTATATATCTATATTTTCGAAAGTAAATAAATGAAGTGAACAATATTAATAAAGATTCAACTAGTGCTACAAATAAGGATTTGAAACATGGAGTACTAGAAAATTAAACAAATACGTGCTGATCATATTTATCCACGGTATGAAAATTGATAGAACGATTCGAAATACGTACTAATTTAGTACGTTCAATCAAATAACTGAATTCTCGGATCCGGTCAAAAACTTGATTTTCATTTTTCACAAGAATTTATTATATTTTTAAATTTTATAAATACTTAATTTTATATACTTTTTTATTTTTAGGAAGTAATATTGACTACTAATTAATATCTCAAATTATTAATTTTTTGTTAATATGTAATTTTATTTTATGAGAATATTAAATTTTTTAATATATTATTAGTTTGGATGTTGATAATAAAATATTTTTTCATAAATTGAGTCGTAATTGTGAATGATTTATATAGTTATATTATTGTATTACAAACAAAATTATATTAATTGGATTAAAAAATAAAATTTACGGGCTAAATCAACTAATTTATATGAAATAAGTTAAACGAGTTAAAATGAATTAAATGGGTTGTGTAATGTCACCCATTATTTAAACAGACCGTGTTAGGATTTTAGGGTCGGACCCATTTAATTGAACATGTTAAGTTTAGGTTGATCCATATAGTTTATTACTTATGACTTGACACGACACGAACATAACAACCTGTAAACACGAATTGCAACCACCCCTACTCACAAGACATGTTTCTGATTTCATCTCTTCGAATTTAAATTATGAAAAGCTCACAACGGTTCATTTCCAAATGCTTTTCTGTTATAACTCCGTCTGTTTTGCTGTAAAACAATTTTTTGAAATAGAATTTCATAGTTTTCAATGTTTGAATACACTTGGAAATGTAAGTCAGATGGAAAATGATTTTAGTGAATGAAAAACTAAATTTCTCTTTTGGAAATTGGTATAGACTCAAAATTTCTAAAAACATATTTCCAATATGTAGTAAATGGACACCTCTTCCCTTTCCCTTGGCTTCCCTTGGCTAGGAGTTATGAAGTGACTTAATAGACACTTCATAAGCCTTAATGTCAAGCCAACCAGGGTTATAATTAGAGGGGGCCTCCCCTTCTGAATGAAGCAATTCATGCACAAATAGAAACCTCTCCCAAATGTGTATCTCTCTAGTCCTAACATTTTAGGTTATGGAATATGTGGATGTTGCTTTGACTTTCTATTATGTGCACTCCACAATCGACGATGATGATTTTTAATGAATAACAACAACTATGAAAGTCCATTGAACAACTGCACTCGATCTAAGATTTGCTGCTACAGGTAAATGCTTATGTTATATTCTAGTTTAGCAGAATCAACGAGAAAAAGCAATATGTACATTTTCTATGTTAAAGCATGTACATGAACATTAAGGACATGAATAAGAAAAATTATCTCTCATATAAATGCGATTTTAAAGAAATTCTTTTTAAAGGTAACTTGAAGGAAAATATTTTTTTGGGTAAAATATCTTTTCCAATCACAATTGTATGAGTTATATGATAAGAGCAATTATCTCACAACATTATGACTCGCTAAGAATTGAATTATAAGTGAATTATGACGCAAAGCAGTTGTTACATTACATTTTGGTTGGTGTAATATGGGATTGGACTTTAATTCTAACATGTCATTCTTAAATCAAGTTTATTCACCTTTAATTCTATAAAGATTATGGAGGATCTAAGTTCTAATATTTTGGTTGAGTCAAGAAAATCACTCATATTTTTGGCAAGGGTGGGCTATTGGGATTTTATTAACATTTGTTTTTTTTAAGGAATAATTTTTAAAGAACATTTTATCACACATTACCTTAATATAAATATTTTCACAATTTTGAGACAAAAAATTGCTAAAAGTAGTGAAAGTATGTGAGTATACCTTTGAATGAGAGTGTACGTAGCACTAGTAATAGTGACTCTCAAAACTCACTAGGATATAAGATCTTCATAAATAGTGTGATAGCTATATATCAATATTATATCGTCTTTTAGAGACTCGAAGAGAATTTTTGTAATATGTGCTCCCCTAAAAGTATTAAATTCATATAGTAGGAATCTTAACATAGAATTTTAAATTCACTCCACTTATATGAGCCAACTTGGGGTTGTTGATTCGATTAACAAAGCAAAAGTAGAGTTGATAGAGGTATAAATCTATCTCTTGGCATTAGCTAAGTTGCCTGTAGATAACCATTGATCACATATTTGATGGAATTTTTTCTAGAATAATTTAAATACTTTATTCTCATAGGAGAATCTGAAAATGCTAGTTGTCCCGATGATGGATCCCGATATAATTTTTTTTATTTAGTGATTAAGGAAATATTTTTTAAAGATGTTGTATTTTTTTTATAAAAACAAAAAAAAATAGTTTAAGGGTATAAAAAAATTGAATAAAAAAGTTAAAAAAGAAAAGGCCAAATGACCTTATCAGGGAAAATTTGTCGGGCTAGCACAACTCATATAAAAGAGATATCACAAAAATAAGCTACATAAATTGACATGACTCCATATAATACATTAGATTTATTTTACAATGAATGCAACTTTTCAATTTAACATACCACGTCAAGTGACATTAATTTATATGTATACTTTTGTAAAATTTCTTTGTGACATACATATATACAATATATATTTCTTGGGAGAGTTGACAGTTTGATGCAGACAGTTCTAGCTATCGGTCTTTCTTTATTTCTTTGAGGATGTGGACAATCCACTTGACAAACGTTAAATAACGCAGTCAATCGATTTGCTAAATGACCAAGTCTCCATAATTTTGCGAAAACGCTGAAATAGTTTTTTTTAAGATTAAATTTATTTTCTGGCTGATTAATTAACAGACTTGTAACGATCGATATTGACTTTGAAAACAATTACTTGGTCAAAAAATTTAAAAGATGTAAGCGACATATGACTCACTACACCATTGATTATGTGTTATATTGAAAATTTTTAAAATTCAGGAAAATTTTTAAAATTCAGACTTTTTAAACATTTCATGAAAATCATCTCCTGCAATATCAATGGTACTGATCATGTGGAGGTTCATATCATGGATATGCGTTAAATTCAATCTATCATATGTTACAGGACCATATATAGATTGATCTAAAATCACACATCATCATGTGTACCTGATACGTGCGGTTCAGATCAGGTTCAATTTATAGTTAATCCTTTTGGATCCGGAGTATCACTCAAATGTATCTTAATTACTTGTGATCTTTAGATCGTGACAAACGAAATCAAAATCAACCATTCTATATATGGATCATCAGAAACATAGTATATATCACGTACAATATTTATGTTGAATGCATGTGGATGTGGGCTGCGAGAGAGGAATTATGTATGTTTGTTTGTATTGAACATGCATTCAAGAGCTTGACAAAGTCCATAGTCCATCCATGCATGTTGATTTTTAGTACTTATTCTCGAGGATTTCTCGCTTATAATTATATGAAGTCAATGAGCTTGCGTGCGTCGATTCGAGCCTGGTGTTGATGATCTGTTGCTTTTATCAAGTATTCAAACCAAAGTACCGTCTAATTATTTTATCAGGATAAAGTACTTAAACCAAGTCATGATCATGAATTTTGATAGTATTTTATGACTGAATTAGTTCAGTATTTATCTGGGGAATTTCTTTCTGTTAAGATATTGAATTCGATCTTCAGGTTGTTTTTTATTATTAGGATTCAAAATGATGATTAATGGGCAGTACATGACAAGTCGATGGAATGTGACTCTGCTATATTAGTGCACTGGTTGACCACACACGCATGTAACGTGTGGTATTTGTGAGACTACTGGGAGCAGTTACTTGAAGGTCTCGACGGAATGAGTTCTACCGTTTCTCATATTTTTCGTAAAGGCAACCAAGTTGCCGATTCACTTACTCGGGATGGTGAGGCTGGTACCAATAAAATATATGGAGAGGATGATAGATTACCGCAGGCTGCATGAGGAATGGTTAAACTCGCTAAAATAGGCCTCCCTTCTTTACGGTTTTAAAGTGTACGTTTTGTTTGTGTGGTTTGTTTAGGTTTGTTTTTTTTCTTTGGTTTCGTACGTTTTACTTTGGTGGTTTGTGAGATTGGTCTGAGTTTTTCTCTTTTGGTGTTTTTTTTAGATACATGAGCTGCGTTTTTATTGTTTTATGTGTAAATTTCATATATCATGTCTATTATCACGGTATTCTCCGTCACAAGTGAGGATATTTGAATAAAATCAGGAGGAGTTGACTATTGGACACGTGACCTGTCTCTTTGTTAAAAAAAAATGAATAATATTAGTAAGTGTATATATACATATGCACATATATAGACATACATTCACTGTACAAACACGCAAATACGCATCTGCTGTCCCATTTTTTCAACAGCAAGACAATAACACTTACAAGCTAGCTGTAAATTAAGTTAGTCAATTAACCACTACTAGTAGAGAGAGAAATGTTCAACCAAATTATAACATGGCTCTAATACTATGTGAAATCATCATTTATCTTAAAAATTTAAATTGATAAAAATATATAAATTTTATTATTTATTTTATATGTTAATAAGATCAACCTCCGTTAAAGTTTGTTTCATATTTGAAGGGCCAAGAATAGCTAGCTAGAAATAGATACACTTTAAATGAGGAGTAATGATTAATCATGTACGACCCTTTATACAACCGTATTTTAAATTACTTCTATAGTTATTTTACAAAAATGTTTTCGTTTAGAACATGGTTGTATATATAAAGTATTGTAAAAAGGGTTATATGCGTATCAATTTTTTAATACTCTAAAACTCACTTCATGTTTTTATCTATTTCTGTTCGAGACTTTAAATTAAAATTTGGACAAAAACTTCAAAAAATCTCGATCTAAATAGTATAAATACATGTAAACCCATTTCCAACAACAGGGAAAAAAAACAAATATATATATATATATAAGGATAGAAATCCGCCAAAGACGATTGACCAAGTCGTAGATATTATATATATAGGTCAGGTATATCATGCCAAAATGGCGTTATAAATTGTGAGAAGATCACTCGTGCTGCTGAGCAGGAAGAGATAGATCATGGGGATGTTTGAAGATTTCCGGTTCTCATTGCTTGGTGGTTTTGCTCTTTCATTACTTTTGGTTCTTGCCCAGGATCAAACAGGTAAGTACGAGTATCTAATTAACATTCACATGATCACATTTAACTTCATGAATACCTTCAGTATACCATTCCCTAGCCTATATTTTAATGCATCTCTCTCTCTCTCTCTCTCTCTCTCTCTCTGTACGTATCTTAGGCTTCATAAGCTTAGATTGCGGACTGCCGGAGAATTCGAGCTATAGTGACCCGACGACCGATATATATTACATTTCGGATGCCAGCTGTGTAAGCACCGGTGCAATTATGAGTGTATCGACTGAATTCAGAACAAATGAAGTTCGTAAACAGCTATGGAACGTCAGAAGCTTTCCTGATGGAGACAGAAACTGCTACTACATTAGACTTACAGCAGGCGTGAGGTACTTGATCCGAGGGACTTTCATGTACGGGAACTACGATGCCAAAGGTGAATTACCTGTGTTCGATCTGCATATTGGACCTAATAAGTGGGATTCCTTGAAATTTGAGAGTGCGTCCGCTGTTATCTACAAGGAGATCATACATGTCCCATCATCGAGTTACATCCATGTTTGCCTCCTCAACACGGACTCTGGAACGCCGTTCATTTCCGCATTAGAACTAAGGCCTTTGAGAAATAACACTTATGTGTCTGAATCGGGTTCGTTGGCACTCGTTGCACGGGCAGATACCGGTGCAACTGGAAGCCAAATATTCAGGTGAGTCGAGTTCGTCTTCATCTATTGTTAATAATATAATACGAAAGATCAAATTTATCTATTTTCTTTAATTTAAATTTTTGAGCAATAAATGATTTCATATATATATATATATGATATTAGAGCAGAAGTCTTAAATTTAAATTTTGCTATATTCTAATTCATTTAATTACATATTCTACGTGATAATTTCACATCTATGATTTTATAAGATTTGCTACGTCTACGTAAATTATTTTACAAAAGGTAAGTCATACAGAGAATAATTAACTAACACGTACATCAACATATGCAAAATTAAAAATAGTAATTATGATCTTTTTCCACAGGTACAAGGACGACAAATTTGATCGGATTGGGTCTGCCGAGAGCTTCAGTGTGTGGACATCGTTAAGCACGCCGCTCATTGTCAACGCCGGTCAGAATACTTACGAACCGCCATCGGTTGTCATGAGCACTGCTGCGACGACAAAAGATGCAAATACTTCGTTGGATTTCTATTGGGACGTCCCTCCTAACGACAACTCTGGATATTATATCTACATGCACTTTGCTGAGGTTGAAGAACTCAAAGCCAACCAATACAGAGCATTCAACGTCAACTTAAATGGAAACTTTTGGTACGGACCTGTTGTTCCCTATTATCTATACGATTTTACTGTGTACAGCCAATCCGCCCTGACAGGAGGAAGATATAATTTCTCACTCACAAGAACTGAAAACTCTACTCTCCCACCAATCATCAACGCCGTTGAGATTTATGAAGTTATACAACTCCTACAAACTGAGACAGACCAGGAAGATGGTGCGTACGTTCTTCGCCATGTCGTAAATATAATTTATTTTTAATGACAGGGTCTATATATATAGTACCTTAAACCTAGTGTACAAATTATTTTCTACTGATTTTTTTATACATATTTTTTTAATGCATGTTGACATTAGTTGATGCAATTATCAACACCAAGTTAATGTATGGAGTGACACGAAACTGGCAAGGAGATCCGTGTTTTCCTCAAGCGTACATGTGGAATGGTCTCGAGTGTAGCTCTGGATCAGGTTACAATAATACCCCAAGAATCACATCCTTGTAAGAGTACTGTGTATTAATACAATTAATATTTGATCTGGTCATGGATCGAAGTGTCTAAATTTGTGGGTTAATCCCGATCGACGACTGTGTATTAATACAACTAATATTTGATCTGGTCATGAATAAGCAGGAACTTGTCCTCGAGTGGATTAACCGGGGGGATTGCCCCTTACATATCCAATCTCACGATGCTTGTATCTTTGTAAGTATCTTTACAAATTACTCATAAAAAATCCTTCACGCTCCATTAACAAAAAGTCAATGCAAGTTTGTATTTTTTTTTTTTTTTTTTTGGTCGTCAATTCAGGGATCTATCAAACAACAGCTTAACTGGATCGGTACCAGATTTTCTATCACAATTGCCATCACTGAGTATTTTGTAAGTTGTTTAAATAATTGGGACTATTAATATATATTATAGCAAATTTCAAGGATGTTAAAAACCAGGTGATTATATACATATATATATTGTCTCTGTTATTGCAGAAAGCTGGAAAAGAATAAGCTCACAGGTTCCGTTCCAGTTCAACTTGTTGAAAAATCAAAGAACGGAGCCCTATTACTCAGGTATATTGCTTTTTATCAGTACGGATTAACAAGATTCAATCATCTCAGATTCCTATGATCATCAGAATCGACAGAAAGATGAGGTTTAAAATATAGATTATAAGAAAAAGGCTATTTTCATTTCAAATCACACACTATGATCATTACCATTTGATGCTTACTTTGATATATTACAAAGAATATATCTATTTTTTAAAATAGAAGGACACAGTAAGTTGCAGCCAACGCTAGTTCGCTCCGCACTGAAGATTATTGCAAATTCTGTAATTCCCAGTCTGCATTTTCGTTGCCATAACTGAATTATGCTTATATTAGCGTGGATCCAAACCTATGCTCATCGGCTTCGTGCAAAAAGAAGAAGAGTATTGCTGTTATTGCGGCAGTAGCATCGGTCGCTGGACTGGTGATCGTCCTCTTATTAACTACAGCGGCTATTTTTTGGAGCCTAAAAAGGAGAAAAAGAAAAGGTGAGCCAACTTTCTTTTTACAGGTCAAATTTTCGATAAGAATTCCGATTTACATCATGCAAGCAATTGTATTTCCTTCATAGATATTCATGTCTAACTGAACTCCATCGTTGGTTATGCGAGGAATCCCAAAAATAGATGCGGAAACAAACAATCAAAATCGGCTAATGAGGTCAGAAATGCGACAATTTACTTACTCTGACATCCTCAATATCACCGATAATTTACAGAGAACACTGGGGAAAGGTGGATTTGGAACAGTTTACCATGGCTACATGGATGGCACTGAAGTGGCTGTTAAGATGCTTTCTCCATCATCTGCTCAAGGGTATCGGGAATTTGAAGCAGAGGTGGCAATAAATCATTACCCGTATTAAACGTACAATAAATAAATAAAGCTTTTTCTAATTCATATATGTGCGGCCTTATATATAATAACAGGTTAAGCTTCTGACTAGAGTTCATCATCGAAATTTGACGACCTTTTTTGGGTACTGCCATGAAGAAGCACACATGGGGCTCATTTATGAGTTCATGGCCTGTGGAAACTTGCAAGGTTTGGTCTAAATTGTTATGAATAATAAAATGTTCAAATTTTAAATGTACATGTCTGGCACAGACTTTTTATAAAAGAAGGAAATACATCACGAAAAAGTGTAAAAAACTCACTTTTCTTGTTGGGGCTCAATTTTCATTAAACTTTTTTTTTTTTTTTTTTTTTTTTTTTTATATTGGGGATTGGGGAGGGGGATTGAACCCAAGACTTCTCTTATAAAGGTTGAGTCTCATGCCATCTGAGCCACATGCTCTTGACAATTTTCATTAAACACTTGTGCAAAACTTATGCATTTAAAGCTTATTCCTCGTATTACTAAATTACGTACACGGAAGAGTCCGCTTACATTTTTATATCACCACTTATAATTATTGTTTCCCATCATTTGGGTTCCTCCGATCTAAACAAGACTAACACCATTTTTTCATATCAAATATGTGTAGATAGAAACACTAACACCCCAATCAGCTGGGATGACAGACTCCGAATATTACTCGAAGCAGCACAAGGTTTGTAGACATACTTTTTTTTTTTAATCATCTCTGATTTTATCATCTTCATGAATCATTCCAACTGTTGTGATCCGTTTTAAGTGACACAATCTCCATTTATCAGTCGATGTGGGGTTTGACATCTCCTTATTTATAAGGCCCCAAGGGAGGGCCAAGTTACATTTGAGCTTAATTACATTTTAAAAAAAAAAAACTAGTCAATTATATAACCGAATCCAATTAGAATCATTATAAAGAATAATAATTTTTTATTCTTAAATAATGTGAAATCTTATATATCACCTATCTTTATTACTTATCAGTCAATATGAGTATTGATGATTTCTCTTTTTTTAAACATCATGTACTTTTTCAAACCATGTGTACTTCTACAAGAAATATAGGTTTTTCCCATGAATTTTTTTTTTTCTCAAGAAAAACATCCGTGGCAGATACTTACCTTATCAGTCAATATGAGTATTGATGATCTGGAAATGTAGGACTGGAGTATCTGCACAATGGTTGTAGGCCACCAATAATCCACAGAGATGTGAAGCCTACAAATATATTGTTGAATGAGAATTTGCAAGCCAAACTAGCCGACTTTGGTCTATCCAAAGTATTACCCAGCACCGATGGTGCTTCTCACGTGTCCACCATTGTTGCTGGAACTTTTGGGTACCTCGATCCCGAGTAAGTACATCCATATCTTAGCTATCTTTGTAAGCAAACTCCATCTATACGTAGGGAATTGGAATGAGAAATTCTAAACAGACATGCTTACAATCTTTGCTGTCAGGTACGGCACATCAAACAGGTTAACGGAGAAAAGTGACGTCTACAGTTTTGGAGTTGTTATGCTGGAGATAATCACAGGCCGACCTGTGATAGCAAGAAATCCTGAGAAGACTCACGTGAGTACATGGGTGAGTTTCATGCTTGCTAAAGGTGATATAAAAAACATTGTTGATCCGAGGTTGCGGGGAGATTTCCACGTTGGCTCTGCCTGGAAAGCTGTTGAAATAGCAATGAATTGTGTATCTCCAACATCTGCTAGAAGGCCTGTCATGAGTCAGGTGGCAACGGGACTAACAGAATGTGTGTCCATAGCTGGGACGGAGGGCTATGAGAGTGAATCGAGGGATTCAATTCCATTAATGATAAACTTGAATCTGACTACTAACGTCAATCCCGTGGCCAGGTAGTAACAATTTGTTCAAAAAAAAAAAAAATTATACTTAATTCTTCTGCTTCTAATTTTGGTATTGTTGCACCTTAATTTGAAACTCTTGATGCAATTAATATATATGCACCTTTTATGTTTTTTTTAAAGCCTAAAATTGTTAAATTAGCCGATCGATGTGCATATATATTGCAACTTTAAGTTTCAAATTAATTAAGGTGCTGAATGCTAAAATTGATAGCTAGTTCGGTTGTCACATGATGCATGGCAAAATGCATGGGTGACCATTTGAGGAATTAAGTGTAATTTCTATAGCGAAAAATAAATGTACTTTTCCAAGCTGTGTGATGTTTTCAATATATGTATCAAACTCTGTTTCTTCGGAAAAATAAATAAAAGAGATTAGTTCCCAGTTAAGGAAATGAAATGCGTGACCTTCTTGCGGAAATGGAAGCAAAAAAAGACCACCAGAGCGTGAAACTCGAAAACATCGATAAAATAGAAGGAATATGTACCCCTTATATCTACACAAAATTTAACGGAAACTATTACTAATATTGATATTTGCAGCGGCATTAACCAAGTTCTTGAATATCGTATCATACCAGTCAGCACGGTTGGAATTTATCGTATCTAAATAGTAACTAGTACGAAGGAGATAGGTGTTTCGTACCAAGCCAAATACTAGCTATTTCAATACATTTTGATCAATACCGACTAGTTTTCGGTGTATCGGCCGAAATTAAGGTATTTTTATAATTAATATAAAAATCCTAGTTTTTTTTTCATAATTTTATTCCAATTCTCATATCTGAAAATTATTTTCTTAACATTTATTAATTCTCTTTTCTTGATGATTGAAAATCAAATATCTACTCTCATTTTCATAAGGAATTTGATTGATTATTTTTCTTAATAGTCAAATTAAGAATTTAGAAGTAATCATTGAGTTTTATAAATATGTGTTTTAATTTTTTAAAGCTTACATTGATGTTATTTTGAAATATAATTTATATATATAATGAATTTATCTATATATAGACTATTCTGAAATAGTATTCGAAATTATATTGATATCGAAATATTTCGTTCTAGTATCTTAACCGAAGCGGTCACCAAAACAATATTCAAAACTTTGGCTATAACATTCCAACCATGCTTGGCAGTCTCGTTTGTTTTCATAGATGATATGAGTTGAGATAAAAATTGAAAATTCAATAAAATATTGTTATAATGTATTTTTTAATATTAGTTTTGTTTAAAATTTAAAAATGTTGAATTATTTATTTTATTTTATATTAGAATTTTAAAAAATTATAATAATTAAATGAGATAAAATAAAATAAAATGAGATGAATTAAATTAAATTAAGAAAAATTGTGAAAATAAAAAAATAAACAAAAATGAAAGAGAAGGTGAAACGCCGATCGATAAAATGGTGCTGACGATAGCAAATAAATGTAATCAATCATATGATTGGTAAAAAAGAAAAAAAAAATGTAATTAATCATAAAAATCTGGAAAAGCTTGTATGCCGCACCCATCTTGTCCGTCCTAGTAGATGGCTGGTCAATTTTTTTAATTTAATGGTTAAAGGTATAATTTTAAGTGTATTAATATATATTTTTTTAATTTTTTAAAAATATTTAAATTTATTTAAAATGTGAAAATAAAAATAAAAACGCCTAACGGTCAAAAAAAGCAATGCTACTCAGGCGGCTCCAAAAATAAACATGAAATGTTGACAGTTAGAGAGATGACTTGTAAAACCTGTTATATAAATTTTTTTGTATAATGTATTGATATAGCTAATTAAAATAATTATTTTATATTAAAAAAATATACAACTAATAATATCAATAAAATAATAAAAATATATATAAAAATAACTTTATATCATTTTTTTATATATAAATTAAGGGCTACATCGGGCAGCTCACGAGTGAAGGAAAAGGAAAATGTTTAGCGCCCGCGTGCACGCACGACACAGCAGTACTCCATGAGAAAATGTAGCTGTCCTCAACAGGCAACCGCTACATCACGACTGTACGTATAACAAATTCAAATCTCTCTCACTTGTTTTTTATTAACTTGTAGTTTAGTATAAATGTCGCATATTTTAAAAAAAAAAAATGATAAATTTATAATTCTATTTTTTAATAATATATTATAATTTTTTTAAATGAAGTCCGTGAATCTTGCCTACCCTAATATTATAACTAATATTATCCATCATCCATATGCAAGAATTATAAGAGACGCGAATCGGTTTTCATGATGCCTTTTGTTGAATCGGAAATATAAGAAGCAAAACCAAGCGAGATATCTCTGCTTCTTTTTATAAAAGAGTAGAAGGGAAAGTTTGGAAAATGAGATCAAATAAAAATTTTATGAATAGTAATAAGATAATTTGTAAATAATAATAAGATACTCTGAGTTAAGTATTAATTGAATTAAAAATAAGAGAAAAAAATTGAATAAAATATTATTAAAGTATAATATTATTTTCTTTTAGAATGAAAAGAGATGAAAACTTTTTTCAAAGATCTCCTAAATTTAGCAAACAATCCCAAACACAACAACCTCTTTGATCCGCGAGATCGATCAAAACCAGCTTTTTCGAAAACTTAAAGACAAGCTGCCCCAAAAGACCACAATTTGATGCCTCCGAAGATCATAAAGAAGTCCACATACGAAAAAATAGAGAAAAGCGGCAAATCGAAGTCATCATGATCATCATCATGATTATCATCTCATGATCTTCATGATCTTTGTCATCATGAATAATATCATTAGTTGCATGACCCGTGGTGATTCCGAGGTAATTTTTAAAGGGAGAAAAAGGCTTTGTGCGGCCTGCCAAAAAAGAAACATAAACACGTGCCAAGCAATGAGGTTGGGGCGACTTTCAAGGGCACGCTTTGGGTTGAATCAAGTAGACAGGACCACTGGGGCTCACAAATATTCTTAAGGGAATGTTTTCTGCGTTGGTGAGCTCGCAGAATATTACATTAGATAATCAACAAAGCGAGCTTTAACTACACAGATTCAAAAGGGACGTACAATCACTTTCATGATCTTCAGCTTAATCATCAGTAGTATAATTGCTAAGCCTTTCTGTACAGAAAAAGGGTCATGATGATGAATAACTAGCTTTCATGTCCACACTTATTATTGCCACTTCCACTACAACTATCTCTTCCTTCTGAGAACAGAACATAATATTAATGGAAGCAGCAAACCTACAAGTACTGAGAATAACGCAGCAAAAAACCTCCCTTTGCTCCTGGGTGGTGGGTCTCATGACTGAGATAATTAAAGAAAAGCCATTATCAGCTAGAGTTTTGAGATCTAGATCACAGAGATATAATAATTAGTTAATTTTGACGTGGATCACAGATTAGATTCTCAGTGTTTTTGGCTGGAAATTGGGATTTGGATGCTATTCATTTGTGCTGAAATGATGAGGAATATGATTAGGAGTCTTTGATTAAAGTTTCTTAATATTTTCTACTCCATGAATGGTGATTATGGTTAGGGTTTAGTAGTGGGAAATGGGTTTAATTGGGAAAAGAGGGGTTGAAAGAAAAAGCAAGATCTGTAGTGGGGCAGTTAATTGAGTCAAGTTGGTGGCCTACACTTTCCAGTGCTTTGACTTGTGACCTGAGAAACTTGAGGTAGTTTGCAGCCTCATCAAGCATTGACGCAGTGTCCATCTTGCTCCCACCAGGAACCAGCCTCTGCAGGGCTCTAATTTTCTCACTGATCCTCTCTCTCCTTTGCCTCGCGGCCACAGTTTGCGGATCCGTTGATATTCTGACATTCTTCCTCTTGGGCTTCTCCACCGCCTCCAAACCTAAGTTCACTACTGGCCTAAAAGCTGCAGCCCGATAAATCATCTCCTTCATTTGTGCAAGGGCCTCTGGATCAGGTTCCATGATGGAAGAGGATACCGATGAACTTGACTGCTGGAAATTGATGTTGGATATGCTCGGACGCTTCTCTGATCTAGACCTCTTAGATTTTGGCGGATTCTCGGAAATGCTCTTAAACCCACCTTTTGTAGTAGCAGAATCAGTTTGAAGAAGATAAGAAGAATGATAATTCGGACCAGCTTTAAGCTCTCTCTGATCACTACTGCTTCTCTTCGTAGAAACAGGCTTAGATTCTCGAAAGTCTTCATGGTAGCCAGTAAATTCCGAGGAACGTTTTGACACTCTCTCCTCATGCTCATTTACCGAGCAGTGCATGTCTTTGTTTCTTGCATTGGAAGCATTATTCTCGGACTCTCCTAAGGAAATTGCAGTACTACCAGAACCAAGATTCCATAAATTTCTGCAGTTAGAGAACATCGTGGGAATCCCATCATGTTCGACCGGCGTGTCTGTGTTATTACTATCTGAGAGCAAGCACTCCTTTCCATTTTGTATGCCATTGAGCAGTTGCGATTGTTTTGACATGTAAAAATCAGCCCAGAATCCGCTCAAAGGGTTCGTTATGTACCGCCCGTTGATCATCAAAGGAGAAGGACATAATTCGGATGTTAAATCTTCTCCAAAGCTTGTCCCAGCTCCTGGTTTCGCAAGCATGGCTTCTGCTGCCAACCTCAATGCTTCTTGGCGGTCGGAAAGATTCGTGTTTGACACAAACTTCATCGAATCCGACACGAGTGTTAGTGGCTGAAACATTACGCCGACTTTATCAGAACTTGCCAAAACATGGGATGTTTGAGCCTCTTGGAACGCCTGGATAGGATTGATCAAAACGCTGGAGTTTGAGCTCGACAAAACTAAGCTTTCCTCAACATGTTGCTGATTACTCCACAAGGATGGCGTATTTGTGACAAGTAATGAACCATCCCAACCCAAACCCTCCATTGAGGATAAAAATGTTCGATGTGACAAAGATATCTCCCGAGGACAAAATGATGAAAGGCGTCTTTGCAAGACCTGAAAATCGTATTGTGGAGGACATGATTATGAGAAAAAAGTAAGAAAAGTCTTTGACGATCTCCAATATCTATGAAAGCTATAAAACTCGAATATCGTTGTCAGAGAGAGGAACGAGTAAAAGAGATTCATTTTTGAGTTATAGCCTTCTGGGACGTACCAATTCCAGATTCAGCTCCCTTAACCAGATTTGTTCTGTCTATCTGATTTCAATAAAGGAAAGAAATCGATCAAATTCAAACCTCAGCTTTATATCATGACCTTATATATGCACAAGCAGTTAATGGCACTAATTAATTAAGCACCCTCTTTAATTCAATACCATGAAAACTGTGATCAGAGAAACAGAACAACTTTGTCCACTGTAGTAATAGGGCAATCTGAAAGAAACTTGAAGGAACTGCTTCAATGACACGTATATACGAGAAAAAGTATGAAATTAAAAGCAAACAGACAATGCAAAGAAAAAAAAAAAAAATTACGTGCAAGTCAAGTAGTACGGTGTACCTAATACCTATCAAGAAATGGGGATTCTCTGAATCAAATTCTACTCAAAATTGAAGACTCAAAGGAAAGATAATAAAGGAAGATTATTTATTTCACCTTCATGAGCAGCCATGGAGAACCAATATCGACGCAGGCAGTGCTTTGTTTCGATGATGAATGGTATGGTACTTAATGCTTATATAGATCGGAAGAACAAATCATCCAATTTTATAATCCAACAACAAGCAGAGGTAATAGTTCTTGAACATGTAAATTAATAAGAGAAAAGGAGAAGCCAATAAAATATAGTTTGCAACAGTTAAAAGAAGTATAATGCATGCATGGGTATTGAAAAAGATAAGGCTTTTTAGTGAGTTTGGTGGGGGTGTAAGGGTATATTTTTGTTGCAGATGGGGAGCATGAGACTTCATAGAAGCAGTTTAAAACCTGAAATAGTTTGATTGTTTAATATATATTGATTTATGTGTTCTTTAAGTGGGGGAAAGCTCTGACCTCCTTTGTTGCTTATGCTATTCCATGCGCACTGTAAAGTTGCAGTAAAAATTGCAGTGAGAAAGAAAGCATCTTTTAACAGTACCAGTACTTTTAAGGATTTCTTCCCTTAATCATAGTTTTAATCATAACCTTTACTGCTTCCCTTTCTACTACACTACTTTTAATCTTTTACTTGGTGGAGATTTACAGGCCAGGTGCACACCATTCTCTTGATTATAACCCTTCATAGGATATGATGGGTTTTAAGCTTCATTCCATCCCTCAGAATTCTGAGATGATTGTTTATGATACTGTCTTAAACGACTTGTAGCATGAATTTAGATATTATCATATTAAAAAAAAAAATTGATATTATCATATTATTATTCATGTTTTAGGAAAATACGAAAAAACAAATGGACATATTCATGTGATTAGAATTGAAATTATGCTTCGAGCTTTTGTTCAAAGTTGAATGTCTGATTCAAAAATAGATATGATATTATGGAGTCCATGTATTATGTATGAACAATATTATATAATGTAGAAGTGCGTGGTAATCCCAAAGTTTTATTTCTTTTTATAAGATATTCTTTTGTCATAAGTGAGTGTAATTAATAAAATTGAGATATGTTCTTCTTCTTATAAGAAAATAAGACACAGAAGAAGACAATAGAGTCAAGTTGCCTACCCACATGCTCTCCATCATAACATCTCTTACTGTCAAACTCCCATGTTTTTTTTTGCCATTCTCTTTGAAAGAAAGCATTTGAAAAGCCAGAGAGAGAGAAAAGAATAACAGAATGAGTATCATTTTCCTCTGAAGTAATGAGTAAAGAAGTACTTGATCACACATTCATCAAATTGAAAATGACCTTGCTTTTCCGCTAGTATAAATTGGGGATTTAAATCCAAGCAATAAAGAATATACAACGTGTTCCTATATTTTAATATATATATACACACACACACACATATATTAGCAAAACGAGGTTTCATCCTCCTATGTCAAGTCCTTAGATCATGTTTTTAGATGTTTGTTAGTTTTTTTTTTTAAATCCTAACTGTTCCTAAATGTAAATGTTAATTCAAAAATATATTTCTATGCATATAGTGAGAGTTCACTCGACAAATTTTGGAACTTGTGAATATCATAATCAATTAGCCTAGGAAGGATGGTGTGGAATATCAAATCACGTGTAGTCTTGTTTGGTTGTATAGATAAAATGAAAGTTGAATAAAATATTATTCGAATATTATTTCTTAATATTATTTTTGTTTTGAGATTTGAAAATATTAGATTGTTTATAATATTTTATGTGAGTATTTAAAAAAATTATAATAATTAAATGAGATGAATTAATTTGATTTGTATAACTAAACCGAGGCGAGCCAAGGCCTCCTCTGTTTTTATATTAGGATGTGACAAAATATTGAAAAATTGAACTGAAATAATAAGGAAAATTATGGAAAATGTTCCCAAGTACCTATACCATGATGTTTAAATAAGTCAACAGATATTTGTGAGTACAATCCCAATTTTCTCCCCCTCGTCACCATAAAACTCTTCTCTGGAATAACATCAAACACAAAATTTCCAAAACGGGAGTGAAATTTCCAAAACGGGCACTCCCGTTTTGGGCTATTTTAATCACAATTCGAGGGTTCCACCACCTTCTCTTCTTGCTTTGCTTAGCAACAAGGGACTTCTGTTTAGCCTATTGCAAGATATACATATGATATTCTAGAGCCTGATGATCAAGTTTTCTATGCCAACGCAAAGTTGATATGGAAACGGATGACCAAGAACTAACAAGCTCAAAAATGGGTCAGCCGAGAGGCCTAATGGAGTGTAGTAATTCATTACGCATGAACCTTAAATAATTGTAATGGTATGAATGAACCACAAAGGAGTAAAGATAATGTGATTTGGGTCTCCTTCTGCGCTACCAGTTTGGTGAGTCAACTGGCATAAAAATGAGGCACCAACGAGCCTGGAGCTGTGTCATTCATGAATGTTGATGGGAGTGCTGGGGCTGGAGGTGTCCTTCCCATTTGTCATCTTATGCTAAAAATGACCTTCAGTTCAGAGGTGCACAATCTCAATGGAGTCCGACAGTTCCATTATTATCGAATGCAAGGACAATAAAGAATAGGCCAAAACCTTACCCCACAATACAAGCCTTCAAGGAGATTTTAGGTTCTGACCAAATTGCATAAAACAAATGATTAGGTTGCCAATGATAATTAAAAAGGATTCTATTCATACTTTTATTCTGTGCAATATAGGGGAGGAGAAAAAGATGGAAAAGACTTTAAAAAGAGGATGCAAAGGTCAATATATTCATTAAAGAGAGTATTTTATTATACTTTCCACGAATCTATTAATCGTTTTGCGGTGACTGTGGTCCTTTGTCTGTACTGCATCTTTTCATCCATGTATTCCGGTAGGTTCTGTTTTATATGGTGTAAATGTAAGATAATGTTTTAGTGGATACGTTTTCACAGAGCTTCGCAATCAAAGAAGCATGGTGGATGGTTATTAATGATTTTATTCTTTTTGACATTTGAAATGATAGATGAACCCCACTTTTATAGAGATGAAGGTGCTGATCTAGATCAATCGGCTGATTTAGATAGATATTTAGTTAGAATACTACTCTTTGTAACTCTTCATTCGTTCATTAGAAAAGGAAGCACTTTTTACTGTTTACAAACCAGAAACTGCAGTGGCATATCATGTGGTTGAGCTTTCTTGGCGATTGGCACCACGACAACGAAGCTGTAATTGGGGAACCTTGAAAACATGTGAGAATTAGAATTTAGCACGTGGGGTTGGCTGTGACCGATCGTTGAAGCCACCACTTTAGAACCACATTCATGGTTGGCCGGCCCCCCCCCCCCCCCCCCCCCCCCTCTTCCCGACACTTGCACGAGTTAACTATTCGTTTGGTTGGAGATAAAATGAAATATTTTATTAAAAGTTAAATAAAATCTTATTATAATATAATTTTTTAATATTAATTTTTTAAAAAAATTAAAAAAAAAATTATTTATTATATTTTATATAAAAATTATAATGATTTTATATTGATGAAATAAAATGAAATGGTTTGATATTACGATACAAACCTACAAAACCAGCCTAACTCTGTATTTCCACATTTTCCTCATTTTAAAATCGTGCTTCCCTTTCATGCTAGTTATTCTATAAAAAAGTTGCCTCAGAAAGCCATGTTACTTCATCCTAAACCTTTTTTTTTCCTTCCTGTTACTTCCAGTCCCAAGCTCAGTTCAGATAACTTATGGGTTACTTAAAATTGGTCCCCTTTATTTTCATCCTTAACTTGTTTGGTCCAACACCCACTTTCTCAGATTCTTCTTCAACCTCAAATGGCCTCTCAGAAATCCCCAAGAGGTTTCTCCAATATGCCAAGAATCCCGAACTGTTTGATTGGATGGTGGGAATCAGAAGGAAAATACATGAAAACCCAGAATTGGGTTTTGAAGAAGTTGAGACCAGTAAGCTTATCAGAACGGAATTGGATAAGATGGGTATTCCCTATAAGTACCCAGTTGCAGTGACTGGTGTTATCGGCTTCATTGGGACTGGTCGAGGCCCTTTTGTGGGCATAAGGGCGGATATGGATGCTCTTTCTATGCAGGTTCGATTAGATTTTGAGAATTTATTCAAAACAACAAAGTTGTATGATTGAGTTACTTTGTTGTTTGTTTGAATATGCAGAGTGGGAATTTGGAATAAAGGTTATTTTATGATACTCGAAAAGAGTTTGTTTTTGTGAACTGTGTTGACGGGGTCTTGAATTTATAGGAAATGTTGGAGTGGGAGCACAAGAGTAGAATTCCTGGGAAGATGCATGCTTGTGGGCATGATGCCCACGTTGCAATGCTTCTTGGAGCTGCAAAGATCCTTCAAGAGCATCGTGAAGAGTTAAAGGTCTGTTGAACCGTATTTGCTTCTTCATTTCGTTGTCTGTCAAGATAAAATGGCTATGTTATGCTGTTATTCACACGACTGATTCAACTACTCTGCTTACCTAAAGCTAACAAAATAAGTAAGGCTACTGGACAGTCTGGACGCTTCTTCACTGGTTCACTTGGCTATTTTATTCGTTTTCCAGGCATATCATTCTTTTTCCAATATGTATAAAGCCTATGACCAATTGTTAAGGGATCGAGAGGGTCCATTATTGCTGCAAAAAGTCAGTTTGTATAAATTTATTTTACATTATAATCACCTGCAATCACGTGCACGGTAGGCTTAGCATGTACCCTAGTTATTTTTACCTTGCTTTATATTTTCGTGTACAGTTCACTTCAATACAAGATTCTAGAGTACTCTCTCTCTTCAATTCCCGTATCCTCATTTACCTCTTATCAATCCCTTTCGGAAAGGGGCTCAAAAGTGCTGATAACAGCTCTTAGGCATTAGAAAAGAGGATATGATTACGCATTGCATAGTAGTAAGGTATGGTTTGTTACATGCGAATGTATGCTTTTTTTAAATCTTTCTTCTTTCTTCTTACTTTTTTATTCCAATTCTGCTCTGATGGAAGTTTTGTCGTCTCATTAGAGATTGAGAGACAGATAAATAGTCACTTATCGTTTAGATATTATGCAAACTTTTTTCCAGGGAACAGTTGTACTTTTTTTCCAACCAGCCGAGGAAGGTGGAGGAGGGGCTAAGGAAATGATAGATGCGGGAGCGTTAGAGAATGTAAATGCCATCTTTGGCTTGCATGTAGCACCTAACTTACCGGTAGGTGAAGTTCACTCTAGAGCTGGTCCCATTGGGGCTGGGAGCGGCTTCTTTGAAGCTGTAATAAGTGGAAAAGGTGGTCATGCTGCTATTCCTCAGCACTCTGTGGACCCAATATTGGCAGCTTCTAATGTGATTGTTAGCTTACAACATCTTGTTTCACGTGAAGCTGATCCGCTTGACCCGCAGGTACATCTAAGAGTGGGAAAATCTCATACAAGCCTTTTGAAGAAAAGTAGATCTCACTGTTAAAAAACAGGATTTCTAATGTCTCCTTTTTTTAGAACTTGCACACTCTAAGCTCTTATAAAATCATTTTCCTATATCATTTAGCCCCAACCATTACTTTTATGAGTTATTTACGAGCATTTTGAGAAAAAATAAATAAATTAGGCTTGCCCTAGCCTAAATAAATTAGGTTTACCATTCAACATCTCAAGTACAGCCACCAAAAATTAGGTTTGCCCTAGCCTCAACCCGTGCCTCATGTTCAAATGGCTGCAACATGTCTATCTAATATGATGTGGCATGACCTGATTAGTTGGCAACAGATGTGATTGCGGAGAAACCAACCACAAAATCATCTTTCTTGCTATATATGATAGTTGCACCGAAAATAGACAATAGGCATGCTAGAGTAAAACAATACTAATTACATAGCTTGCATACGAATTTATTGCTCTTATTGCACCGAAAATAGCCAATAGGCAAGTTGTTGGTGAAAGTGATGAAATTAATGATCAATGACTAAATTTAATTGATTTATTTTCTTGAAAATTGATAGCAGATTTACACCAAAATTTGACCTGCCCACTGTAGTTGATGAATGGGTAATAACGGGAAGACTTGTGAGGCAACATTTTAAACTTGAGAGATGGCAGCAATGGATAATTAAAGACTCTCCAATGATATAGGTAACTGTCAAAAAAATGAAAAATCATAAATTCTAGGAAAAGAAAAAGGCGAGGGTCCTATAAACTCCTGTAAGTACTGAATGATACTGGTAGGGGCATTAGCTGATGGAATGATTTTCAGGCTGTCAAGCTCTAGTTATTTCATGCAACTTAAAGACTAGGACCCCATTTAGATATCAAGCTTCAGGGGACTAGGTAAGGGATTTTTGTAAACAGAAAATATACACAGCAGCCTCACACTTTTTTACACCATTGAAAAATGTGAATTTACTATTTTACCCTCTTCTATTTTACATTAGTGTGTTGGGTGTGAGGCTGCTGTGTAGCAGTGCTCTTTTGTAAAACATGACTAATGTATCTTTAAATGAAAACTTCCTCTTCTGATCTTCTCCCTAATTCCCTGTGTGGTTCATGATATATAACTAATTTGTTCCCTCTTAAATAAGTTCTGAGAAACTCATTTTGTGAATAATCCATGGCATTAGCTTCTTCTGTAGCCACGTTTTCATGCATGTAAATCTGTAGACACTTTGATAATTATGTAAATCTGCTCAATGCCTTTGCAGGTAATTACTGTTGCGAAATTCCAAGGAGGTGATGCATTCAATGTTATCCCGGATTCTGTAATAATAGGCGGCACCTTTCGAGCATTTTCTAAGAGAAGTTTTATGCAACTCCAGCAGCGGATTGTGGAGGTACAGCAGTTAAATGATGCATCGTGTGGCAAAATCTAATGTCTCATTGCTTGGGATTGATGATGAAACATTTAGTGCTAAGAAGTTGCAAAGAAACAGTTCTTGATAAATATATCTTTAACTGGATTCCTTTCCTTTAATGCTTACTTCCCTTTGAATGCCCCCTGTTTTCTCCTTGATAAGCTGAGTTGCTTCTTGAACAGGTTATCACAGGGCAGGCTGCCGTGCAGAGGTGTAATGCAACAGTGAATTTTTTCACACAGGCAAAAATCTTCTACCCTCCAACCATAAACCATCAAGGTTTGCACGACTACTACTTAAATGTGGCTGGGGATATGCTTGGCAGCCACAAAGTTAAGGACTTAAAACCAGTGATGGGATCGGAGGATTTTTCATTTTACCAAGAGGTAATACCTGGATACTTCTTCTTGCTTGGAATGGAGAATGAGACACGTGGACGTCTAGAATCATTGCATTCACCATACTTCCAAGTTAATGAAGATGCATTTCCTTATGGTGCTGCTCTTCATGCATCACTGGCTGCTAGGTATCTGCTTGAATTCCAACCGGAGGTTTCTTTTTCAGAAGTAAAAAAACATCACGACGAGTTGTAAATGTTTCTCGACTATTGTGCTACCTGTTCAGATTCCTCACTGGCTTTTGGCATTACAAAATTTTCATCATGTATTGGGTTTAGATTTGTAATTGATTCGCACGAGATGTGTCCCGACAAGAGTCAAAAAAGTTATGATTTTTTTTTTCTTTCATTTTTTTTATACCCTTAAATAATTTTTAAAAAAAAATCATAATATCATCAAAAAACACTTCCTTAATTACTAAATAAAAATAATTAAAAACAAAAAAACAAAAGAATTTTGTCGGAACCCAACAGTCCGGAGGAGTAGATTTATTCAAAAATAATAATGTAATGATATTCTGACATCTTCAATCCTGAGCATTTGAGACTCTACTAGCATTATTTTGACTTTCTAGCGTGTCGCTTAAAACTTTGATTAATCCCATTTTCTTCCCGGACTTTGACTAATTCAATTATGGATGTATTTGATAAGATGAAAGTGATACATATCTAAAATCTAGACCACATTCCCCCGGCTGCCCTGTATCTGTAGTCCGTAATGTTTATTGCTTACGAGTCATGAAACATACCACAATCAAAGGTTGGAGCTAAGAAGATAGAAACGTGCAAATAAGCATCACCAACTTTGTCCCCTCTTGGAATACGTTTCAGATTCAAACCGGCTGTAACTTCCATGGCTAGAAAAGTCGACTCATTCAAGGCAGTAGCTGTTATTGGATGGTGGTAGGGAGGGAGGTAACTGCTACACAAGTGAAGCTCACCCTCATCTCCGTATACTTCCCTCCATGATAAGTAAAAAGGACGAAATGTAAATCTGTTCATAACATCCAAAATGGGGATTTATTGATTGGAATAGCATGCCCGAGGGGCCGAGATGAGAATTTGCGTCCATATCAGAATACTCTGAACGGTAGTATCGTTCATCAAATCAGATCAACGATTGCAAAAGCAGATACAATTTAGTCCAATTAATGCGTCAAATACTCCTAGAACTAGAGGTGGCCTTGCACCAACTACAAGACAGTTTCATAATTTTATTGCAAAGAAGAAAAAGCATCCCACCAGAAAGGAGGTTGCAAGATTAATTTAATAACACCACAGTGGCTCAGGAGCAGGCACACGCACACGCACATACGGTCGACTGACAACTCAATAAAATGTAAGATTTCTTATGCCTGAATTCGTCTAAGATAATAATAGTACGTCTAATTTTCCTAGACATCTGAATGGTGAAATGTCTATGTTTCAAAATCCTGTGGGGGAGTGAGAAGAGATTAATCACATTTAACCAAGTGTATTTTGCTCATAAGTCATAGCTAGACCTACACGCCCGAACTAACATTTATCCAAACATGCATCTCAGAAGCCTAAAACTTTGGATGATAATCCCAATAGAGGATCCAAAGCACTTGGAGAAAGCTTTCTTGCAAAAAGGAAACAAAGTGAAGACGGTTGGTTATTGTAAATGCACGTCTTACTTTCAAAAATCTTCTTGAAAAAATCTTCGTTGATATCAGCTTTCCCAAATGTAGCAGGGTGAGCACCACCTCTTGACCAGTCCACGTAAGTAAGGCTCCTGTTTGCCAAAAGATGTGGAGTTTGGATGCTCAGCATTGTCTGGAAGTAGTGCTCATCCACATAACATGCCGGTTGGCAGAACTCTTTAAATTTGGGGTAGTAAGTGGTGTCTTCAACTATCTTCACTGCAAGTTCCCGATTAACTTCAAACCACTGAGACCCTTTACGCCAGTTGGTGAGGTTGACCTCCGGTGTCATGTTTTGATTATAGCGCCCTCTCCCATAGGGACCAAGTTCATCAATTGAACCCACAAAGCTGTACCTGGATCTTGATATGTAGTGATAAATAATGCTGAAGTTGTGGAGAGGAATGCAAGCCTCAGAGAGGAGGACAAACCATTCATTTGACATATCAAGCAATGCATTAGCTAGGAGTCTCCTCTCAGCATCACACATGCTCATTCTTCCCCACTCTGCCACCTGCTCAGGAACAACACCATATAAATTATGTACAAGCTCTGATAGTTGATAATTACTTATCAAAAGATAATCATTGATTGTTGGAGATTTCCCCAGTGATATTTGGTGGCAATAAACAAATCATTATGACCTTTCTTAACCATGATAATGCTTCCGAGATATAGTGAAAATTAAGAAAAGCAGCAGGTTGGTAATGACTGGCCAAATTATACAAGTACATAGCATGGTCCACTATTTTTCATGAGGTTACCCATTATCTCCCATGACAACTGCTGGAACCACAACACATCATCATTAGATACAACTCAATTCAAGATTGGATCGACAAAACCTGCTGTGCCATTTTATCCCGTCAAACCAAAACCATGGTTAAAAGACGCTGACTCAAAGTGTAGTCCTGCCTTATGCTCAAATTATATGCTTAAATTAAGTTCTAGTGATTATTGCAAATAATTTCCCACTCCAAGTCCTAGTGCCGCTGCATATCGTTGTAAAATGCAACTTGATGATGTCCACTCATAATTGGGGGTTAAATTGACAAAATCTTGACATCTTACTCCAGGACTAAAAACCATGGTCAGAATACATTCACAAAAAAGAGCTGAACCTGACTTATGCTCAAATTATACATATATTAATTCACTAGTGATTATTGATTTGATAAAAAGTTGATGATTGAATCATTTATAATTTTTTTTGGGGGGGGGGGGGGGGGGGGGGTGTTGACGACAGGCAGAATGAATGGTCCACGAATACAATACACACAACCATAGGCATTAGCTGGTCCCAAGTTGGCTCACATCTAACTGGAAGAACTTGTCAAAAGTTCAGAGCACATACTTGTAAAGCTAAAAGTGAGAATGAAAGAAACTACTATAAAACTTTTCCTGGTGAGGGTCTTTCCTTGTGGCCAGGGAGCAATGTGATACCCCATAAGATAAGGATAAGGATAAGGATAAGTGGTGTATGGGATCCCACCGGGAATGAGAAGTTCATACTCTTTATAATGTTACCAATAGAGCTCCAATTGTGAGGACGTCGAAGTCCCACATTTCTAGTTGGGATAGGCTCTAATACCATTTGTAATGCCCCAATGGAAGACCCAAACCACATCACCTATACTCCAAAAAGACTAGTCAATGATACAATTGTAGCCGCATTGGAAAATTATAAAGAGCAAAAACTTCTCATTCCCAAGCAATGTGGGATCCCATACACCACCTACCATTATACTTATCTATCCTTATCATAAAGGTTATCACAAGCAACGTTCAACAATATTCCCATAGTTATAAGTTTGTTATTGCTTAGTCCATGAAGTAAATGGTAATATCTCAGTAGAAATAGTAGCAAGTTTTTACACCCTTTCCATTATTTGGCCCAAAAAACAATGATGAAACACACATCGCAATTCGGAAATCATTTTGTACTAAACCCAGGCACATCACAGGCTATGTATAGAATATTCTAACCTATCCTTTTTCTATATTATAGCTCCATTTCTCTTTCTCCACATTGTTTTGCCATGTAAAATGGTCAAAAGCTTGGACGTAAACCAATATGGTTTTATGGTACCACCTCCTTAATTAATTAAGTTAGGATCCAAAGAATCCTTGTCCCAAACATTTGGGCGGTTAAAGTGCGAAGGCCCATTTCCCACTCGACTGCTTGAGCCAGCCAAATGAATCCTCTTTCAACATTCAACTACTAATAGGCCAGAATTTTTCTAACTAAATTGCATCAATCGATTCCACTGACCTTTCAACTTTAAACATGTCACTTCTCACCACTGCAGTTAATGGCCTTCAACATAAATACTGAAACTTCTCAAATTAAATCTATAAGGTCTTATAACCTGTCAGTGCTTTTTTTTTTTTTTGCTTTAAAAAGGAAGATATCTATCATTGACCCTTAAAATGACCAACCAAAAAATTATTTTACTGATGACTAAATTAGAAAGACCAGCATCTAGAATTTTAAAAGAACATTAATAACATAATTATCAACATATCCTTGAGGAAATTCCTAGCAATTCATTCAGGAAAAAGGCCATTACAATCAATTACACCCTCATGCCACCAAATACACGTTAAAAAGTGGATGGTTGCTGATACCTGACTTGGGATTTGTCTCCTGTAAAAAACGGATGAAGTTGTAAAATTGGCATTGTAAGATGGCAGTGAATGAACGTAGATTGAGTAAAGCCCCTCGTTCCCCTTAAAGAACCGCTCCCAAAGGGGTGACATTGGCAATGGTCCCTTTGTCAAGAACATGAACGCAATCTTGGGAACTCTCTTGAATGGATAAGTATGTATCCGAGGAACAGATGAAGCCAGCCACAACAACTGCGTGTCATTCATGGTGTGCAACAGATTTGATGGAGGTCTAATCCAACTCTCTACAGTAGTTTGCTCGTCCAAGCAAGGCCTAAGAGTGGACTCTGCAACGGGAGCAACAATCTGAACTTTGAAATACCGAGTCATATACATGCTAACAATTGAAACGCCAAGGCCCAGCACCAAAAATATCAAGAAAAATTGAAGGACTCTCAAAGGGAAAGCCCTAAACTGATTTGTTCTCACAGTAGTGGCGGGGTCCTTGCCTTCCTCCAATGCCATCCACCTTGATTGCATCTTTACCTCGATTTTCAATCAAATCCAGCTTCTGGGTGCGATGTTTTAGAGAACATCGAATCCAATATCACCCATTTCAAATAAAAATTTCCCCCATTGGCAGAACCATAAGCCCGGGAATGCATCTCATAACGGCAATGATAAGGCGACTTCGGTTTGGGTATTTGAATTTTTCCAAGAATAAAGACACATAAATGGTATCTAGATGTGGGAACCCACCAGGACCGAGATCAACGGAGGAGACGTTGAATTGGCCTCATTAAATGGGTTCTCCACTTCTTCACCCCGAGAGAGAGAGAGAGAGAGAGAGAGATATAAAAAGCTTACCCCCGAGGAGAACAGTAATGCCTCAACCAAACCAAAATTTCCTATTCCAATTCTCTAGGCACTTATGGAAACAACACGTAACACAATGACGAAAGAGAAAAAGAAAAAGGTAGCAGAGATATTACCATTTGGGGTGCTTATGGTATGGGCTAGATATAAGGCTGGAGTTCGTACCAAAGAGGTTTGAGAAATAAGAGTGAGGGATCAAGTCCACTGTTCACATGCTCTGTCTTTGCGCCAGCTTTCATTGAACGTGGAATTAGCGTGTGGTGATTAGAAAGGTTCAAGGCAATTTGAATTTTGATATCTCTCTCTGTTTTTTTACGTTGAAGGGTGTTGTCGAAACTGAAGCATCATCGCCCTCGAGGAAAAGAGAGAGAGACAGAGAAGGCGTGAGAAGTAAGTAAAGTAGGGTGGAGGGCCTGGAGGCGTTGGAAAATATATATAAAAACTTGAATTTTTGCGGTTCACGGATCTTGTCGGGTCCTTGGAGTTCGGAGAGGATTTACAGGATCAGATGTTGCACTTCAGGGCCATTTTAGCTGGGTAGTTTACATCTTCTACCCAAAACTTTCAGGATTAAGGTTCGTTGTATCATTTTGATACAGAACATTCAACTTTTAACAATGATTTTGGTCGACTTTTACACAATTATTAATGGGTTACGTGTGTTCGGGTCTTTTTCATAGTTTTTGGACACTTCTTTTAATCTCTATTAACTATAAAGAATTGTGTTTAATAATAAAATTAAATATTTTTTTAACTAATGATAAGGATGGAAATGACGAAATATTTTAAATTAAAAATAATAATTTCATTGATAACAACGTGGGCGCGAGAAATGGTGGAATAAATCATTCCAGAAAATAGAGACAGGTTATTGTTCGAGATTTTTTTTTTTTTCCGTGCAATTAGATTGATTGAGGCAGACCTTCTTCGCTCTCTTTTTTTTTTTTAAATGTTAGTTGTAGTAGGCCATGCATCATTTTAATTGACCTACTTGGATCCAGACTTTTTATGATTCTTATGAGCAGTTACTATTACTATATTAGTTGTAGTTTACTGTTATTATTAGAGTATAAATATATTTGCCGCTAATTACTCTTTTTTTAAATAAATAAATAAATTTAAGAAATATATATATTTTTATAATAACAAACCTTATTTTTTCAAAAAGAATATATAATTTTTTTTTTTTTTTTTTTTTTTTTTTTTTTTTTTTTTATGTCGGGAACTCTCCAAAGCAAAGAGCCCCTTCAACCCACCCTGCAGAGTAAACCCCAATCTTATACACCTTACTCTCGAAAGTTTCCATACATGAAGATATTTAAATCACTAGCTTTTGAGACTAGGCCCCAAAATGATTGTTTGGGGCCATGAGGTATTGAACCGGACCTTGAAGGGAGTCATATCATAAGTCCACTTGTTGCAAAATCCCAAGGCAAAATCACCAGAATTCCTGAACTAGTGAAAATGAAATACCACGCGACTAATATCTTTAGCACATGTTTTATCAGATCAAATAGAGCTCATTCCAACTTCCAACCGAAATATTTCACTCGTACCAGATAATCATATAATTAAGAATCACCCCAGGAACTAATAAATTGGTAAACAAAAGGAAGCCAACATAATCTATGCTCATAGAAATCTCAAAATGGACACAGCCCATGCATTTTCAAATTTTAAACCTCTGAGGAGTGTCTTGAACAAAACAAATTCGGGTTCTAAGTACAAACTCCTAAACTGAAATTTAGTTTAGCTATAAACAAATACAAGACTACGAAACTAGTGCTTCATGATCAACCACTGCCTCCCATAACCAAACTCCTCATACAGCAAGCTGCTTACTTCTCTGAAGAATTGGGTCCACGCTTCTTCCCAAATCCAACTACTGTAAGATAAACCAACCCGCAGCATACTTGTCAGTTGCTTCCGTTGACAGGTAAACATGACTCATACAAAACAGACGATCAATTGTTACAAATATCACATACATACATACATATATATATAAATACACATGCTTTTTTGGGTTTGCTAGATAAAAACAGCTAGGAATGGAATTTTGAACCCATACCCTCACCCTCCATCCCTTATTTATGAAGAAAGAGATGCCATTTGATCTAAGACCCCATTGACACATCTTACAATACCCTTGGCTATCCATAATTCACAACTATTAACTTCCACAGAAACATACATTGACCCTCTCAAAGCACACATGCTGTTAGGATAAGCCTAGAATACTAGGCCTGAGAAAATCATTAACGGGACTTATTAAATACGGGTGATACAGGTAAGTAATTCAATAAAATTAAGGCTATGATTATAATTTTGTAAAATGAGATGGTCAATATGCAAATGGTCACACACACACACTTTTTTTTTTAATATCCGTGGGTGTCTGGGCCAGCTTGCACGCACCTCGACTAATCCCACGGGACTTGAAGTTAACGGCCAGGTAAACCTCCAATGGCCATGAGGGGACTCGAACTGGTGGCCATTGGAGAGCAACCCAAAGCCTGACCAACTGAACTACCCCTTAGAGTTCACATATATATTTTTTAATGCAAGTAATGATTCTTTATTAATAAGCGCAAGGACGCAACTCGGGTACACAGAAAGCATACAAGAGAAACACCTAGCTAAGAAGATAAAGATACGAGGTCATTCATATATTCTTATTCTATTATGTTTCTGTTCTTCCTAGTGTAAGGCATCGAACACCGGTGTTTACCAAGAGCTATGTAATGTGACAAATTTTTGAACATGTATTTCTGTTAAAAACATAGATCAAACAAAATCCATGACATGGGTTGTCATGGGTTTTGCCCCTACATCCCGAGAAGCTGAATCATAAAGGAATTGGATTCTATGGCCAGAGGTGCCTGCTGTAGATGCATCAGCCAATGATACCATTACTAGGGAAACTAAGCTCAATATTAAATTTGATGCCCATCGGACACCAAGCCAAAAATGAGCTGTTTTACTTCATGCCTAGCATTCTTCTTGCATGTTATTCTGATGCCAAAAACTCTGTTATGGAACCAATTCTGGGGATACATCAATGGGTCATTTCATACCCACTTGACACCAAGCCACAGAACAATATGATGTCAGAACAGACAATTATACGACTCTATAACCATTAAATAAGATCTAAATTGGGAGTTAACCATGCTTTATAAGAACAGTTACCCATCAACTAAATGTATGTATGCATGCATACACACTTTATATTCTTAGAAATCATTGCATTTTTAAAATAATATAAAAAATCAATTGTCGGTTTCAGTATTTCACAATCCAAAGCACTAAATAGAACTAGTAGACAAAGAGACATATGATAAGATTACGAAACCTAAAATCATTATAGTAGAGAGAGAGATACTGACCAGCGGTGACGAAGCGGCGATTGTACTGCATACGCTTGTGGGCGCGGCCTCGAGGCTTCTTCTTCTTGTCCTGCTTGGCCACCTTTGGAGTCTGACCCCTCACCTTTCCGGCACGTGCCAGCGATCCGTGAACCTTACCTGCTCAGTTTCACAAATCCAATCACAATACATGAAAACATATCTTAAATCTATAACCTAAAACAAATAAATTGAAATGAGGAAAATCTGGAAATATCACTAACAATAGAGAGATAGTAGTGAGCCTCGTATTACCCATGAATTAGTTTTAGAACTTCTTGCTGTGATGGAACCGCCGGCAAACACTTGACGAGCGAGAGAGAATAGACCCCGAGTGTGTTGGTAGCAACTTTGGGGCTAGGGTTTCGTGGGAGTATATAGGCGCCCGTCAAGATCAACGGCTGATATTAGTGTACTGGCTTACTGGGTGGTTGTTTGACCTCATACGCTGTCGTTTTTCTTCCTTCTTTCGCAAAATCTAACCGCCACAAACACTCAAAATTAATAAAAATACAAACAATTCAAATCATATTAATTTTAAGCTGATAAATTAATAAACATATTTTCATGTTTTCACTAATTTTTAATGCCAAACACTTTTTTATTTTCATACGTGGAGTACTGGTCGAATACATAATCTCCATTTTAGAAATATGAGTCTTATGCCATCACGCCACAAACCGTTGGCTTTAATGACAAATACTTAAATTATATAAAAAATATATATATAAATATATATCTTCTATATATAAAAAGTGCGTATGAAATAAAATTTATTATTTTAACAGAAATTCTCAAATGGAAGTGATGGTTTTTAACGAGAATTGTTAATGCAATTAAATTTAATTCATATTGAAATTTTCATTCAGTTATGGACGTCCGTCCGTATTCTGTGAAAGAAGAAGCTATCGATTAATTATGCACAGTACTAAGAGAGAGAGAGAGAGAGAGATGATGAGAGGGAGAGAGTGTGAGAACGAGAGTGGAAGAGAGAGGCTTACCGTGTTCTGTTTTTGTTGTATAAAAACAGAACTTGCCATATGAGTTGTGGAAGAATATGTCATCAAGATTGACGAGCTGTACCCTATCAACCTGATTCCTTCGTTGTTTTGTAACCCGATAAAAGTCAAGAATATGCTCTGTTTATTGTATAAAAAACAGAGTAATGCAACATGACCATGCTCTATTTTTTTTTTTTTTTCTCCCAGAGCAGTTGCTGACAGATGGTGAAGGTGGAGTTGCACTCAACTAGCTTGAACTGCTTGCCCACCCAGCTGTTGGCCACGTACGTGTTCATTTGGGTCAGTGGCTTGCACTTTGGACCTCCATCACCTGGGGTATGGGAGAAAACTCATTGTGGCTTGGATCGATAAGGGGAGGTATTAGTAGGGTAAAATTAGTTTTTGTTTTTTACACACTATATATAAATAATGTATTTAGCTATCATATATATAATATAATATATAAAATAAGAGATTCCAACGAAGGAAAGGTTTCATTTGTTAATATGTAAGGAAAATTATCTCAACTAATCAAGGATTCTAATTAATTTTCTTAATTCTTATTTTTGATTATTTTGGATTAACTCATTTGTTAATATGTTTAAATTTCATGATACGAATATATATAACACAGTAATTTAATCTTATAGTAAAATATTATGTCATTAATTTTTTATATTGGCATTTATTTGTAATACTAATTTAAATCTAACTTCTATTTTTTATCATTCTCATATTTTAAAAAAAAAAAAATTGAATAAATACAAAGTTTACATTAAAAACTTTTATTTAATAGTAAACTCTATTATTTTTAAATATATATATATAAGACTTGCGCACTTTAATATTGTATCTAATATTATTTTTTTAAATTAGTATAGGTGTTAATCACTTAAATAAATATTGGTTATGAACATAAACAGTAGGTCATATAAGAAAGTTGTCAATGCTAAAAACCTACTTCATCAACATGAAAAGTAGATTAGTAATAAATTATATAACATGCAAATTATAATATAACATTATTTTATATAAATTATAATTTATATATAAATTTATATATGTGATTTAAAATTTCTATTCATTCTTTATATAAAAAAAGAGAAATGTAAAATAATTCTGTTTAAATATATTTGCCAACTACATTTACGAATACATTATTCAAATAAAATATTATTTCTTTATTAATTCAAATTCATTATGAAACATTAAAATCAAATAATAATATCTTATAAAAATTTTAGTATTTTATTTCTTTATAAAAGTTACATCACTTTTTAAAAATAATTACTTTATTAAATTAAAAAAACGTACTTTGCACGTTGCTATGGGTAGGTTTGTTTCCAATGCTTTGCCAACTACATTAAAATTTCGAGTGTTAATAAAAGAACTTCGTTCTCCAAGAAAAATGGGCACTTACAAAGGGTGTTAAAAATGCACATCAGTAAAGGCTGGCCAAAAACACATTGATTTCTATGTCTGTTAAAAAGAATAATTATGGATCCTTTTAATGAGCATGACAATTCCTATTTAAAAGTTTTCTTTTAATACTTTTCTTTAAGCCTACAGATTTTTTGTTTTTTAATACTTTTTGCTAATTACTATTTTTATTTTATAAATGATATATAAAATCTCAGTAGTAATGTTATTATTTGTTTAATTCACAAAAAATGTTACTCATCATTTCATATCATATATTTTATATATTTTAATATTATTTTTTATTTTTTTATTTTATTTTTATTAAACTATTAAGTTGTTCTACTTATCATCTATACACTACATATTTATTATAAAAAAATAAATAAAATAAGTATGATGTGTAAAAATGATAAGTAGAAATTATCATTGATTAATTTGCTATTCAAAATTTATTTTATAGGAGCATCGACCATATGTTAAAAGTGTTGCGGAAAAATTATCAAAAAAAATTTGAAGGATTCAAGTTTATATAGATCCACAAAAATTGAAGGAGAAAAAATATAGGCATTTTAATGTCCTCTCTACTGAAGTAATGCAAGATAAGGAAAATGTTAGATCGTTATCCTAGAATTAAAATTATTTCAAATAGCTTTCATAAAATTATAGACGATGCTTATTTATAGGATCATACTATAGATTCTATTAATACTATTCTTTTATAATATATTACAACGTGTAATTATTTATTAATTATATAAACATTACATCGTTAGTTATTTAATTAACCAAAACATTACATTTTTATTAATAAAAAATTAGTTCTTAACAAAAAAAAGACATAAACTAAGCAAATGTGCATTGCACGTTGCTTCACCTAGTATATATATATATATATATGTACAAACAAATTTATAGACATAATTAACATGGCATAATTTAATTTATAAGAGATTTGAATTATAAACTTCTCTTGCTAATTAAATTTATCGTGTCAATAATATGGAGAGTGTGTTTTGGCTCACAGTTAGAATTTTTCATCTAAATTTTAACAATACAAACGCTAATTATCTGTTAGCAGACATCCTATTTTGCTAAGTAATTAATGATAGATGGATGGAAAAATTAATTTTAAAATTTTAAAATATCAAATATAAATGCTATAATTGAAAAAAATAGAAGTCACTATTTGTAAACTAGTGAAAATTAAGATAATGAATTTCTAATTAACTAAACTAAAAAGAGAAATACTTTAACTATAAAAAAAAATAATATAAAAATAAATTCACAAATTGACATAACTTGATATAATACATTCGGTCATGTCAAGTTGGGTTTGTATTGTATATAAGCCGAGCCAAAATTAAATGGGTGAGATATTCAAGCCCAACAGGTTAATTTTGAGTAGGGATCATGTTAGATTTGCAGTTTGTGATAAATAAATGAAAAATGGCAATTGTACTTTCTTTCTTTTTCAAACATTTCATCTATTATTAGAAAATATGAAAGTATTCGTACAGACAATATTTAAAAACTAAAACGTCACAGGTGGGTCTTTTCCATTATAAAAATCTAACAAGGATGTAGGGATTACAATAAGGGGAATGTTTCCAAATATAAATTTGGATGCAGCTCACTGCGCAATGGAATGCGCGTATCAATTTTCATTTCGATATATTTTCCTAAGCTCCCAATTTTGAAATCCTTTTAGAGCAACCTTCATATCTTGAATGATTGGTTGTGCAGTCCAATCTGGGACATAATTTTGATCTTTGACAGCTTTTAATGTGTTTAGTGAGTCCCCTACAATCAATAATTTCTGAATTTGGTACTCCTTTGCTTCTTGGATTCCTATTAGCATTGTTGTAGCCCCACCCTGATTAAGATTTGTGTTGCAAATGTGCTTTGTAATTACAAAGATAATGGAACCATCTAGTACTCTACAGATAGCTACTGCTGCACTTTCTTTTTTTCTGACCGCAACATAAAAGGTAAGAATGCAATGATCCACCGAGAGAGGCTTTGATGAGTTGCTAGGATTAATTTGATTATTGCCCCAATCATCACAGTGTTCTTTAAACATTCTTTTGGTGGAAGAAACAAATTCAGGTAAATCAAGATTTAAAGCTTCTTGAAGGACCTGTTTCTAAGGAACCATATATTATCTATAGTCAAAACAGCAAAAATCTGGAAGTGATGTTCATCTTCTTTTGAAGTTCCTATTGTGTTAACTGGATCCAGAATATACTTAATCCACCTGTTTGTGTCATCTTGGGTATAATAGGAAATATTTAATGGCTAGGGACAGTGTCGCCACAAAAATCTTGTGAAACTACAATTCAAAAAGAGGTGAGATTGGGTTTCTTCTCCTGTGTTACAAACCGAACATTCAATATCATCAGGATTCATCCGGACTAAATTCTTTATTCTGTGTCGTGTTGGGATGATGTTGTTTAAGATTTTCCAACACAATAACTTAAGCCTATCCTGAATCTTTAACTTCCATAATTTTTTCCACATTTCTTCTTGAGTGTTATTGTTCTCTATCCTATCCTGAATGTGGGAAATGCTAATGTTAGCAATAGGCTGATTTAACACTAAACACACTAGATTTATGATGACTCCATATAGGTTTATCAAGTATATTTTGAAAGTCATATTGAGCAAGAGGGATCTTTTCAATCTCACCAATAGTATTTTGTTGGAAGAGGGCTTGTAGTAGGATGGTATTCCATCTTTTAGGTTCTTCCATTGTTAATTCCAATACTCGAAGAGAAAGATCTATTGGAATGTTTGTATCCTTTAGAGTTGGTTTAAAATTTAAGTTGTTTGGAATCCAAGGATCAATACAAACCCTCGTATCAACTCCATTGTGTATTTGGTAACAAAGTCTTTTTTTTTTTAGGAATTCCTTTTGTTTGAGGATACCCTTCCAAATCCACGAGTCAATAGGTTTTTGATTCATATTGAAGAAGGATGATCTATTTAGATACTTTCCAATAAGAACTTTTCGCCAGATGGTGTTTTCTCCTATAAGTATCTTCCAACCAATTTTTGTGAGTAAAGCTTAATTAAAATCAAACATCCTCCTGTTACACAGACCACCCATATATTTTGGTCTACAAATAGAATTCCAAGATTTGAGTGTAAGATTATGAGATTTTCCATCGAGGAAACCCCACCAAAATCTCATGAAGGCACGATCTAAATTGCTAGCTATACCTCTTGGAATGACAATTGTTGACATAATGCAAGAGGGCATAGCACTAGCAACAACTTTAATAAGGGTGGTGCGTCCAATTTGAGAGAATAATTTTGCTTTCCAACTCTCTAATTTTTGAAAATTTTTTTGCTAAATTTCCTGGAAGTGGATTTTTTTCAACCCATTGAGTGATAAGGGTAGACCTAAGTATTTGATGTTTGGAGAAGCATTCTTTAGCTCAAAAATAGATTTTACACATTGTTTTTGGCGAAGAACTGTATTGTCACTGAACTTTATTGATGATTTACTGACATGGACTTTTTGACTAGACTAAGAAGAGTATGTCTCAAGACAATTTTTGAAACTATTTGCATTAGACCAACTTGCAATTCCAAAAATGATAAGGTCATCAGCAAAGAGAAGATGCGAGATAGGGAGATTGTTTCTGCTAATAGAGATGTCTTTAATGTTCCCATAAATTTCTTCTCAAGTAATGAGTTGAGAGAGTACTTCGGTCCCTAGAATAAATAGGAAAGGAGATAGAGGATTGCCTTGCCTCAGGCCCCTACTAGGTTTTATAAAACCTTTTGGAATGACAGAATAGGATACCGTAGTAACACATTCTTTTATCCAATTGACCCAAACTCCATTAAACCCAAGGCTTTCCATTATTCTAATAATAAAATCTCACTCCATGAAATCAAACGCCTTTTCCATATCTATCTTGATTGCCATACTTCCATTGTTTCCTTTTTTCATTTTCAAGAAATGGAAGATCTCCTGAGCCAGAATTGTGTTTTCCTGAATTGTTCTATCAAGAATAAAAGCAATTTGAAAATGAGAGATGATTTTTGGAAGAATTTTCTTAAGCCTGTTCGCCAATATTTTTGCTATCACTTTATAGCATACATTTGAAAGACTAATAAACCTAAATTGGTGGACATTGTTGGGACTATTTATCTTTGGTATAAGAGCAATGTGAGTATGATTAACTTCTTTGAGAAGTTTGCCACTCATAAAGAAATTGCGAACAGCTTTGATAAAATTATCTTTAGCAATTTCCCTATAATGCTTATAAAAGAGACTAGTAAAACCATCTGATCCAGGAGCTTTTTTGGAATGGGTCTGACGAAGAGTTTTGAGTATCTCATCCTCAGAAGGAATTTCACATAGGAACATATTTTCTTATTCAATGACTTTTTTAGGAAAGAGAGACTCGAGATCATGACTTAAAATTGGATTAGAGGTTGTATACACAGCTTTGAAATGATCCAAGAAAGAATTTTGAATGACATTCGGATCCTCAATCCAATTGTTTTGACTAAGTTTTAAATAGTCAATGGTATTTCGACGTCTTCTCACAGTGGTTGAAAGGTGAAAAAATTTGGTATTCAGGTCCGTGGTGGTTAGCCATTGTACTCTAGATTTTTGTCTCCAAAGGATCTCTTCTCTTTTAAGTAATTCATTCAGTTTTGCTTTAGGTTCTTCCTCTATTGCCATAATAAAGAGATCTGGATCTTTTTCTTGGATATCCAAAAGGGCTTTGTTGGTTTCACTAATTGAGGATTGAATATGCCCAAAGTGAGTCCTATTCCAGCTCTTCAAAGCACGTTGAACCATTTTGAGTTTTTTAAGCAAGATGTAGCTCGGATTTCCAGTGAAATGACTATTCCTAGCATTTTGGACAATCATTTGACTAGTGTGATCCCTAGTCCAAAATTTTTCAAATTTGAAATTTGAACTGTGAGGCCTCATTTCCCTTGTGTTGAGCACAATAGGAGAATGATCAGATGCACTTAAAGGGAGATGTTGGAGGGAAGAATTTGGGAACAAAGTCAACCATTGATGATTTGCAAGACCTCTATCCAAAATTTCTCTGATGTGTTATGTACCTTTCCTATTATTTGTCCAAGTATATTTGGGCCTATGATATCCTAGATCAATCATGCCACTTTTATTCATGTACTCCATTAGACCATAGTGACTAGAGGAACTAGCAAAATGGCGACCCCAAATTTCTCATTTTGGCTTAGAATAGAATTAAAGTCCCCTATATCAATTCTAGGTCCTTCAAAGTTTGATCCATTTACTATTAATCTGATCCAAAAAGCTTCTTTTTTACTATTTTGTGCAGGGGAATAAACAAAATTAATCAATCAAGGTGTGTGCACAGGGTCCGAATACATAAGCATGGTGATTATATTATAATGAACATAAACTGGTTCTACATCAAGTCTATCCACCCATATTGCCAAAAGGCCCCCCCATTTATCATTGGAATGAGCATATACATGATTTACAATAGAGAAACCTAATCTACGTACTATATTAGACACATCCGATCTACACAAAATCGTCTCCATCAAGAAGACTAAATCAAGCTTTTGATTCCTGATTATGCCCTTTAAACTTCTAATTGCATTGGGTCGGGCAAGGCCCCTACAATTCCAAGATAAGATTTTCATTTCTTCCCTAGTGGCAGTTTTAGCCCTGCCACGGTAGCCTTATCATCAAAAGAAACATTTTGGAAAAGTTGTATGTTACCCGTTTTGAATTCATCTCTCTGGTATGGAGTAAATCGAAGCCTTTTTGACCTTCTGCATACCATTTCGTTTCTTCTTTCAACAGGAACCGCTTCTGATGCAGATATGTTGTGATAAGCTCCATCCTCCAAGTCTTCTCCTTCTCCAGTAGTAGTGAAATCCTTCCTGATTAGAGTTTTCTCTGAGTTAATCCTAGCTTGAGGAGGAGGGGTTATGGGTTTGAAATTTTCAGTGAAGGAGAGTTTGTGTGCTGATAGGAACACGAACAGCTGGGTTTCGATAAACTGGTTTGAAGATGAAGGGTTTTGGATAATTTTTTCAGAAACGATGTGAGCTGGTTGATGGAGTGGATTGCTTGTTTGTGTTTTATCATGAAATTGACTGGTTTGATACGACAAGTTGAAGATATCTGGAGATTTGTTGACCTCTGTTGGGTTGCTAAGCGGGTGGGCTAGTTTGGAAGCTATGACATTAAAGCATGTGGCTTCCGTGTTGGGCCGAAGTGAAAAAACTGAGCTTCCTAAGGGGCTCACTAGCAAAGAAACTATAGAGCTTTTGTTTGAGCTTTGTAAATTCTCGAATTGAGATAATATTTGCTAAAAAAGGCTTTTGTCCGTTTCTTTGTATTGATAAGCTTCTGTCGATGCCTCCTGCTTACTAGAGTTGATAGGCTTTAAAAGGACCTTGTCTGCTTTTAAAATATGGAGGAGCCTTGTATGTCGTTGGATCAACTTTATTTAGCTCAAAGGACTGGATCATTTCTGCATCTGGTATTATTTGCTTAGCAGATGTTGGCATGTAATGAGTAAGAGTAATTCCCGAATTTGGATCTTTCAGAATTGTCTCCCTTGTTAATTCTTTGCCACGTGTTTCTACCTCCATCTCGCTGAGAGCCATGCATGCCAGGCTTCCATGGACATCTGAGATATTACTGTTTTGATCATCTTGTTTAAACTGCCACAAATGTTGAGTTGATGAAGAACCTTCCGATGATAGAACTTTTTGCTAGGTTGTTGATTCCTTCCCTTTACCCAGTGTCAACGGAAATAAAATTTTTGTTTCTGAAATATCTTTATTTTTGTACTCAAACAATTTTTGCTCGAAAATAGACCTTCTACTAGCTTGACTTTCTGCACGCATCCATGACCCATAATTTGATACTTCCGTTTTTGTTTGAAAAGAGGGACACACCTGTTGAAGATGACCAATGCATCCACAACAATAACAAAACTCTGATAGTCTTTCATATTTTAAAGTAACCCATGTAGTTGGTCTACATTTACGCACCAGATGTACGCACCAGAGGGAAGCCTTCAGGCAGCGGTTTCTCCACATTAATTTCTACTTGTATGTGCATGTACCGAGGAAACAAAATACCAAGATTTATTGCTTTTTCGATCTGAATGAGGTTTCCAATCTTTGAGCCAATTTTTGCTGCATTATTATTTGTCATATATTCCAGAGGAAGAACGTGTATCTGCACCCAAAAGACAAACATCTTTGTATTCATTTCAATAAGGCTTAAACCAAGTGGCCAGCTAACAACGACCATATGAAAACCTTTTATATTTCATGGTCTTTGTTATAAGACCCTTTGCTTTTCCTGCTCAGATGAGAAAGTGAAAGGAAACATATTGATGTCCAAATCTTCTATGTTAAGCCGAGGCAAAAAGCTCCATGCTGACTTTATAGTTGCATGAAGAGCAGATTTACTACTGTTTGGCTATTGAAATTTTTTATCTCAAACACAAAATTCTCATCTCATCATTATAACTTTCTCAAATCTCCATACAAAATATAATAAACAATTCAACTTTTTCTTAACTTTTTCAAATCTCAAAATAATAATAATATTAAAATATAATATTTTAATATTTAATCTTAAAACTCAAAATTTTCATCTGAAAATTCTCAGTGGCCAAACAGAACCATCTGAAAATATTTTAACTGTTTGGCTAGTTGAGATGATTCTTCCAACTAGAACATGGGCCGATAGCTGCGAAGCTACATCAGTTTCAGGTTCAAGATTTAATTCGCTCCAATTTGTACGGTTGGTCTTGTTTGATGCTTCATCTGGGTTTTGCTTGGGGAGCGAGAGTTCCATGGTTTCTGAAAGTATGCAAAGTGCAGTGTGATAGACAAGCAGGATCAAGGGTAAAAGGGTGAGGGTGATGAGATTTGATAGGGGCGGTGATTTAAAGTTGTAACGAAGGAGAGAATTTAATGCAGTTTTGGAAGGATTCAAACTAATTTTAAACTCAGAGTACTCTTTTTCAGGAAGGATTTGACTCACTGGGGAGATGGGGAAAACTCATCGTGGAGCTGGTTTTCACTTAGCTGTATCTTGAGATGTGTAATTATTAAAATGGCAATCGTGCTTGTTTTGTCTTGGGTTATTTCTCTTCAAAAATGGAGTTCGGATCGTAAAAGAGTCATGCATTAACCCAATCTATTTAATTTAACAACCCTTTAACCTAAACTTATTTTAATTTTGTATTAAGTTCACGAGTGTGTCAACAACTGCAAGACCTAGAAGCAAAGCAACCACTACATTACTGCACTTCCATCTCGGATGGGCTAAGGGCTCTATCGGATATTTTACCTTCTTTTTTTCATCACTCAATATCTGATATGTTACTTGAGCATCTAACGTACGCATTTTTTTCTTTTTTCCTTCTTTTTTTTAAATGATATATTAATATATGTAATTGGTATCGAAGGCTGAAGATGAAAACAATTTGATGCGTCACAACAACCAAAAAAGCATTTTCTTTCTATTTTAATTTATGGTTCTTCCAAATTTTTGTGAGAGCCAATCGGTATTATAAGATCAGATCAATCTATGGCAGTATCATGCATATTAAGCATCCATAAAGGTTCTGTTATCATGCTTAGGACCAAAGTTTTGAAATCCGTTCCGGAGACCATTCCGGTCGAGGCACTGGAATGGAATATTTCGGTACCGGTACGTTTCGGTGTACCGGTTCGGGATTAATTATATATTATATATAAATATTTATATGTATATATAAACTAACAATTAATAAAATAAATACATATATATGTAAGTGTGTGATATGTATATGTGTATATATATAGAAGAATTAAAGATTTATAAAATGAATATATATTGAAAAAAATCATAAACTTGAGTTAAAACACAAAAATAAAGGAAAAAAATTAAAGAATAGACAGATTATTAAAAGTAACAATATTTCTAGTGCACGGAAAGAGGTATTTGAATTCTAAAAGTACAATTTTATTCATTATTTTTCAACTTATTTACAAAAGAGTTTTTTTTTTTTTTTTTGGGACCGGAATTACTATTCTGGCCGAAATACCGGAATTACTATTCCGGCCGGAATTGACCGGAACGGCCGAAATTTGACCCGGAACGAAATAGACACCTATCCGGTTCCGGTCACTGTTCCGGCACGAAAAATTCCGGCCATTCCGGCCGGAATGGTTTTTAAAACCTTGCTTAGAACCCTTCATTAATCTGTCCTCATGTGTATCCATCCTTCCTTCCCTCTCTCATTCTTTCAATGTTTCTTTCTTCAGTTTTTTGAAATATACAGTGACATAAATTTTCCCGTTTCAATTTTGTAAAAAGTGCAGGTGACTAAATTAAAGACAATATCTCCTCGCTGGGACTTTGTTGATGCCCCTTGTGAGCATGCTTCCTATTGTAGAGGATGTAAAACGCAAAACCTCTCTTATGAGGCTCAGCTTAGTGATAAGGAACAAGCCCTTGAGTTGTTGACACATGTTGGCAAGTTTTCTTGTAAAGAACTGGAATCCCTTAACATCATGAAGCCAATTGTTCCCTGTTATATCCAGTTCCATTATGGGAACAAGATTAGAGCTGAACTAGTAAAGAACCACAAAACTAACATCTTTAGCACAAGTTTAATCAGATCAAGAAGAGCGTATCGCATCCCAACCAAGATATTTCACTCGTACCAGATAATCATATAATTAAGAATCACCCAGGAAATGATAAATTGGTAAACAAAAGGAAGTGAACACAATCTATGCTAGAAATCTCAAAATTGGCACATCCCATGCATTTTCAAGTTTTAAACCTCAAGATAAGTCTTGAACAAAACAAAGTCAGATTTTAAGTATAGACTACTAAACTAAAATGTAGCTTAGCTACAAACAAAATATAAGATTGTGAAACTAGTGCTTCATGATCAACCACTGCCCATAACCAAACTCCTCATTCAGCAAGCTGCTTACTTCTCTGAAGAATTGGGTCCACGCTTCTTACCAAATCCAACTACTGTAAGATAAACCAACCAATAGCACACTTGTCAGTTGGTTCCGTTGACAGGTAAACATGACTCATAGAAAACAGTCAATCAATTGTTATAGATATCACATAAATATATATATATATATGCTTTTTTGGTTATGCTGGGTAAAAACAGCTAGGAAAGGAATGGAATTTTGAACCCGTACCCTTGCCCTTCATCCCTTATATGTAGAAATAGATGTCATTCAATCTAGACCGCATTAACACATCTTACATGACCCTTGGCTATCGATAATTCACAAACATTAACCTCCTCAGAAACATACTTTTCAAGAAAAGTACGTTGACCCTCTCAAAACCCACATGCTATCAGTATGAACCTAGAATACTAGGCCTGGGGAAAATCAGCAACGGCCTTGTTAGATACAGGTAAGTAATACAATAAAATTAAGGCCATGATTATAATTTTGTAAAAAGAGAGGGTCAATATGCAAATGGTCACATATATATTCCTTTTTTTATGCAAGTAATAATTCTTTATTAATTAGCACAAAAACGAAACTAAGGTACACAGAAAGTATACAAAACAAACACCTAGCTAAGAAGATAAAGATACAAGGTCACATGTATACTCTTATCCTACAATGTTTCTATTCTTCCTAGTGTAAGGTGTTGAACAATGGTGTTTATCAAGAGCCATGTAATGTGGCAAGTTTTGAAACATGTATTCCTGTTAAAAGTATAGATCAGCAAAATCCATGGCATGGGTTGTCATGGGTTTTGCCCCTATATCTCGAGCAGCTGAATCATAAAGAAAGTGGATTCTATGACCAGAGGTGCCTGCTATAGATGCATCAGCCAATGTTACCATTACCAGTGAAACTAAGCTCAAAATGAAATTTGATGCCCACTTGACCCCAAGCCAAAATTGAGCTGTTTTAATTCATGCCAAGCATTCTTCTTGCATGTTATTTTGATGCCAAAAACTATTTTATGGAACCAATACAGGGGATACATCAATGGGACATTTCATACCCACTGGACACCAAGCCACAGAACATAACAGACAATTATACGACTCTATAACCATTAAATAAAAACATTTTACAAAACACTAAGTGATATCGATATTGGGAGTTAACCATGCTTTATAAGAACAGCTAGCCATCAACTAAATGTATGCATGCATGCACACTTTATATTCTTAGAAATTGTTCCATTTAAATGAGTGGGTTTAACTCAAATTCCAACCAGAAAATTTTCCCTTTTTCAGGAACGGTCACGTAGAACATTTCGCAGCCACTATTCTTCTTTTTTCTTTTTTTACCTTCCCAACAGTCAAAAAACCAATTGTAGGTTACAGTAATACACAATCCAAAGCACTAAATAGAACTAGTAGACAAAGAGACATGTGATAAGATTACGAAACCTAAAATCATTATAGTAGAGAGAGAGACACTGACCGGCGGTGACGAAGCGGCGATTGTACTGCATACGCTTGTGGGCGCGGCCTCGCGGCTTCTTCTTCTTGTCCTGCTTGGCCACCTTTGGAGTCTGACCCCTCACCTTTCCGGCACGTGCCAGCGATCCGTGAACCTTACCTGCTCAGTTTCACAAAACCAATCAAAATACACGAAAACATATCTTAAATCTATAACCTAAAACAAAGAAATTAAAGTAAGGAAAAACTGGCGATATCGCTAAGGAGAGAGAGGTAGAGAGCCTCGAATTACCCATGAATTATTTTTAGAGCTTCTTGCTGTGATGGAACCGCCGGCAAACACTTGACGAGCAAGAGAGAGGACTCAGATCAGACCCCGAGTGTGTTGTAGAGGCTAGGGTTTCGTGGGAGGGTATAACGCGGCTGTTCATCGAGATCAACGGCTTATATTAGCTTAGTTAGTAGATGTTTGACCTCATACGCTGTCGTTCTCGTCCATCTCCCGCAAAATCTAACCGCCACAAACACTCAAAAATTAATAAAAATACAAAACATTGTAACCATATTAATTTTCAGAGAAATGATGTTGGCAATTCTAATTGTGTAAACATCGTGCAGTTATTTTTTTTAAAAAATAAATTAATATAGAATTTATATGAAAAAAAATTAATTTTTTAATCGTAGATCTCACTCTTTTTTAAAGTGATTGTGTGACGTTTGTATATTTCATAATTATATGTAACATTACTCTAATTTTAATACGTTAAATAAATAAACATATTTTTTTGTTTTTCCTAATTTTTAATTACAAATACTTGGTCTATAAAATTATAAAACTTATTTTACTATAAAATATATTTGATATTTGATATCGAACCATCAAATTATAATTTAATATTATAAATTATTTTATAGATAAAATCTTTATTATAAAACTTATTTTACTATAAAATATATTTTATATTTTATATCGAACCATCAATTTATAATTTAATATTATAAATTATTTTATAGATAAAATCTTTATTACTTCTAACAGCAACACCCTAAATTGCTAACAAGTGTACACATGTTAATCATTATGATAAAATTGATATTTGTGGAAATAAATCTCTATGTTTTCCCTTAAAAAAATCATTATTAAAGTTACCTTATTGTATTTAGAATACAATTCTATTATATATAATTATTTTTACGTAATTTTTTATATATTTTATTAATATAATTAATTAAAATAATTATTTTATATTAAAAAAATTGAAGCAGTAAATCATATTAATAAAATTTGTAAAATATATATAAAAATTTTATTTGATGTCTATATTTTATGAAATAATTAATGATAGATGGGCGGAATTTTACTGAATTTTAAAATCTCTAAAAGAATTGTTATAATTGAAAAAATCAAAGTGACCTTTTGTAAACTAGTGAAAAATAAAATAATAAATTTTTAATTAATTATATTAAAAATCAGAGCACCTATATGGTGGTGCGGTGAAAGTGCTACATCCCCTGAGGGATGTAGCCAGAACTTTAAGCACAAAATTTTCTTTTTATTTTTTATTTTTTCATCATTTTTTTATATTTTTAAATATTTTTTTAAAATAAAAAATTCGTAATATTATTAAATCATTTTTAAAAAATGATTTGGAAAACTGTTCGGAAACTATTTTCGGGTGAAATAGCATTTCTGTTTTTTAAATCAAACGACAGTCACAGTTACATACTTAGAGCATCCCCATCCGGTTTTCCAAAGCACTATATTTCTTATAATTTAGGATTTATTTTAGAATTTTTATCAAAATACACCCCACATCCGATTCCCTATTTTAGGGAAAAGGTTTAGAGAATAAACAGTAAGTCCCTATATTTGGGGACTCACTATTCATTCCCTAAATCATTTTTATCAATATTTTATTCTAATATATAAAATAAATAATTTTCCAATCATCTACACTTTCTCTCATATTCATATTTATTATAGTTTTAAATAATAATTTTAAAAATAATTTAATTAATTACGAAAATATAAAAAAATTAATTTTAAAAATATTATCATATTCACAAAAAAATAATTTAATTTTTTTTTTTAAAAATATTTACTAGAGTAACAGTTCAAAAAATAAGAAAAAATATTGAGTAGTTAAATTTGTAAATAGAAGTGAAAAAAAAAGTAATAAAAAAAGAATAGAAAAATGTTATTTAATAGAATAGAGATAAGGATGGGGAATGAGATGCAGAAGGTTTTTGAAAGATGAATAAAATTTAAGGAAAAATTTGAGAAAATGTGATTTTAAATTAAATTATAGGGATGAGGATGAGGAATGGGACGAGGATGCTCTTACATCTCGTCGATCTCGATACAAATTTGCAAATACAAAGACTCAATGACCAAACTACCCTCTATCCCAGTCCAGCAGCCAGAGGCACGGCCTTTCTTCCTTCCCCCACGACTCAGGGAGTCCAGTGCTTACCAAGCGCCTAGAATGGCGACTCTGCCGAGCCATGGGCTCAGGAACCTGACTACTGCGCGCCCATGGCTCCTAAATCGTCGTCCTTCTTCAACCTTTGCCTCTCTATCTTCTTCCTCAATGGCCGAGGACTCGGCCGAGGCTCCGCAGCCTAGCGCCTCCAAGCCCAGTAAGTCCAACAAGTCATACTTCCCGAAGCGAGGCCAGACCTTGGAACTTCTATGTGAGTCCCTGGCTTTTAAGGGGAAAGGTCTGTGCAAGGTGGCGGATACCGGGTTCGTTGTCATGTGCGACCGCGCACTTCCCGGTGAGCGATTCATTGGGCGTGTCACTCGCAAGAAGGAAAACTATGCGGAGGTATTTTTCAGGCTCGGTTTGGTTTCTGAGAAAATGAAGCAATCAATATGGGGGAAAATAACTTGTCGGCTCTCATTTTCCTTTTTTGGTTTTGAGTTTGGAGGTCTAAGGTGAGAGTGGGTGTGTCCGGGTTCGAGTGTTTGTATGAGTGTTCATGTGAGAGAGGAGTTTAAGCCAAATGCCAGACCAAGATGACTATTGTGGTTGAATAAGAGTCTGACATCAATTGGTCGAAACATTTAAATATAGGTTCAGTACCTCAGTAACGGTTTATGGGGATTGCATAGGTGCTTAAGAAATGCAGGGGCGGAAATCGGAGTTGTTGTTCTTGGTCTTATTCTCCTGATAAATTACATTAAATCAAAATGAAAATTTGGATCTGATCATTTTTCTCTGTTCAATACTCGATTAAGAATTATCGTTTGTTATGGTGATGGTTTATGGACTTATCATCTGGATTCTGGAGAGACCTTACAGCTTTTCTGAATTCAGTCTCTACGGTTCAGTTACTTCAGCTTTTTTTGCTCCCTTAGGTCTTGAAGGATGCAATTTTATATTATATGGATTACGCATGGATTACTTTGTCAATTTCTTGATATGGATTTTCATTTAACCCTCGTAAGATCTAAAACTTAAATATGGAATTGGGAACGTGGCTCTCCCATAAGGCTCATTTGGAAACCCTTGGTGATTGGATTAATAACTGGGGCTTGGCTGATGAAACTGACTAGAGCTGACACTTTGCGTTGTTATGTTGAGCCCGGGTCGTGTCAAATTGGGTTCGTGATGTATATGAGCCAAGCCAAAATTAAATGGGTCGGATCCTCAACCCCAACTGGCTAATTTTGAGTTGGGTTTATGTTAGGCTCACGTTTTGTGACAAAAAAAAGGCAGTTGTACATGCCGCATGCTAGGTTTTTTCTCTTCAAAAATCGAGTTCGGATTGTAAATGAGTACCCTAATCCAACCCATTTAATTAAACAAGTCAAACCCTTTAACCTAATCCTGTTAATTTCGTATTGGGTTTGTGTCAAGTTCACGAGTTGTGTCAACAATTGCAAGCCCTAGAAGTGAAGCAAACATTACATTATTGCACTTCTATCTTGGATGGGCTCTATCTGATATGTTACTTGAGCATCTTAACGTGTGCAGTTTTTTCTTTTTCACTTTTTCATGATATATTAATATATGTATTTGGTATCAAAGACTGATGATGAAACCAATTTGATGTGTCACAACAGCCAAAAAGTATTTTGTTTCTATTTTAATTTTTGGTTCTTCTAAGTTTTTATGAGAGCCAGTCAGTATTAAAAGATCATATCAATCTATGGCAGCATTATTATGCTTATTAAGTATCCATAGAGGTCTGTCCTTGTGCTTATAACCCTTTAGTAATCTGTCCAAAATGCCAACAGTGCCCCCGCGCGCGCGGGGGGGGGGGGGGGGTGTGGGGGGAGAGGAGGGGTTAGTTGACTGGAAGTGGAAGTTAATAGTGATAATAGTGATAGACATGCAACTTCGAATAGTGGCGCCACTGCATCAATTCTATATTTTAGTGATAGGTGTGCAACTCTGAATAGTGGGACATGTGTATCCATCCTTCCTTTCTCACATTCGTACAATGTTTCTTTTTTTTGCCTTTTTGAAATATGTAGTTACATATAATTTTTCACTTCTCAATTTTGTAAAAAGTGCAGGTGACTAAATTAAAGACAATATCTCCTCATTGGGACTTTGTTGATGCCCCTTGTGAGTATGCTTCCTATTGTGGAGGATGTAAAACACAAAACCTCTCTTATGAGGCTCAGCTTAGTGCTAAGGAACAACAAGTCCTGGAGTTGGTGACACATGTTGGCAAGTTTTCTAGTAAGGAACTGGAATCCCTTAACATCATGAAGCCAATTGTTCCCTGTGATATCCAGTTCCATTATAGGAACAAGGTTAGAGCTGAACATAAACCTTGTCAATTTTGTTGCCTTAAAGTTTTCTGAATCCATTAATTCATCTAGTTTTCTTCGCACTGTAGCAGCTTTAAAATATCTCTTATTTGATGGAGAGTAGAGCACTTGAGCACTTGGCAAGATTTTTGCCTGATTGTGAATAATGTTGTACTAGAAAATTGGAGTATTTCACCAAACACATACTCCTATAGTTTTTTTTTTTTTTCTTTTTAATAGATAATAAAAGATTTTATTCGAAGTAAATAGTCATAGCTCAAGTACACAGGAAGTATACAAGAGAATACACCTAAGTACAAGCTAAAGCAAAAACAGTACTAAGTGAAAGCAAAAACAGTACAAGAGAATACACCTAAGTACAAATGTTGATATCCCTCACAAGATTGTTCACCCAAAAATTTAAAGTGCTAAAGAAAAAGTCCCTAAATTCTGTCATTGTGTGTTCACAATCCTCGAAACACCTCCCATTTCTCTCAAGCCATAAACACCAAAATAAATGTAAGGGAATCATTCTCCACTCAGCTGAGCTGCCTCCACTTCCTCGACATACTCCTATAGTTTTGTTTGGTTATTGGTGCTTTGATCTGAAGGAGGGTACTCTCAAACTATAAGTAGGATGAGTTCACTTGTTTAATTTGTTGGCTCATTAATTGATCACTAATTCATTGTTGGAAATCAAGTATATGAAAGGCATGCCATTATTTAAAGATGAAATGTAGGATGCTTAAGCTAAATAACGGTACGAGTTTGTAATATACACCATTAGATTAAAAAAGTAGGAGCTTTATTGTAATGAGAGCTATGCATCTCATAATAGCCAAGTATGCCAACTCCCAACCATGTTATGTCTGTATCTCCTGTTTCAATTTCATCATTCACTCCAACTTGATATCTCTATTAATGTAGAACCCATGGCTGTCCTATACTTACTGTGAAAAAAAAGTGTATGAGTAGATTATTTGAAATTTTTAAAACATCCTAGCTGCCACTTTTGTGCTTCTGCAGATGGAATTCTCCTTTGGTTCTCAAGAATGGTTACCTAGGGAATCATTATCAGAGAAACAAGACAGTAATGAGAGTTATGCACTGGGACTTCATGCTCCTGGCTTTTTTGACAAGGTTCTGAATGTGAACAAGTGCTTACTGCAAAGTGAGCCTGCCAATGTGGTGTGTTATATTTTCTTTGGGTTATTAGATGCTCTTGAATGTTGAAATAACTTCTTAGATAAATTTCTTAGCATATTTTGGAAATTTCCAACTGTGGAGCCAGGATTCTGTCCTTGCATAGAAGTTTCAGGGTATGAATGAAAGCAACGAATTGCTATATTTTTACCAGTAAATAAATGAATGAAAGCAATGAAGACCTATTATAAATGCTGGTTATTTCTTGAGGTTTATTGCAATGTTCTGTGCACAACAATTTGTAAGCTAGTGTAGGATGCACTTGCAAATCTATGAATCTTCATCTTTTCTTGCTAAGAAGATAAAAAGTTCTTGAATTAATTGCTTTTTATTGCCAAGATGTTAGCTTGCTTGGAAATGGGTTGTATTTCCTTCAATATCTAATGAATTCCTAGTGCTACCTACTTTCTCTGCAATAGGTTTTTGCAATTACTCTCACTTCCTGTGCCATAATTTTTACGATTTATCTTCTTCATCTGCTATTGTTTAGCTCAAAATTTGCACCTTATTTATTTTTTGATTTAGTATTTGGCGGATACTAGATTATTTGACATTACGTTTTTACTTTGTCAGTGAAATTTGTTAGAAAGTTGTTCTTTCCCGCCTGTTTGACTTGCATTTCTGATATATAGGTTCTTGCAGCTATCCAAGATTGTTGGAGAGATACACAACTAGGTCTTTCTGCTTACAATGTTCATTCTCATGCTGGATTTCTTAAGCATTTAATGCTAAGAACTGGAAGGTACTGTGCATTCTGTAACATCTGCTTTTACATTTTATAACCAGGTCTTTTCTATTTCCTATATTTTAACTTGATGTAATTTTTTATTACACCTGCATTGGTATGAGTGAAGGTACATATACTTTAAAGATATGAGCTTTACTCAACGATGCGATGGTAAGATCTTACTTATCATGGGCAGTAGTAAGAACGAAGAAATTTGAAGTGCAAACAGAAGCTAAAATGTGTCAAAAGACACTTGGGTAGCCTGTTGATAGTCTTATTCTGAAAATGTAAATAAGAAATTGGTGAAACATACATGAGGAATATGATCAGGCGCTAAATTGGAAAATTGGAAAACTATCAGTTGATAATATTTTCCTAACCAATTGGCAAAAAGGAATTTGAAATTTTAGCACCCCTTACCTGTGCTTGGTATGGGTTTATGGGTCTTCGCTTTTAGAGGTAAACATTGTATTTGTTGAATGTTTGGTCAAAATCATAGATATAAGTATGCCATTAGAATTTTCTTTTCTTTTTTCTTTTATACTTTGGGTCTTTAATCAAAAATGAGTTCAGCATATCTTGTTCTTGGTGTGTTCATGGGTTTAATATTATCATTGCAAACTTTGTTTTCCCTTTAATATAACGGTTATGATTCAATCATATGATGGTTTTAGCATAATTGCTTTATTTTATTCCAGGGATGTGAAGACCGGTCTGCCTGAACTTATGGTCAATTTTGTGACCTCATCTTACAAGCCAGAGCTGCTGAGGCCCCTAGTTGAGAAAATATCATCAGCTCCTGAAGTGGTTCGTAAGAAATATTTTTAACATCATTTTATTCCCATATACAATGTTTGTGTTTTACTTTTGAAGCAAACTTATAGTGTAGTCAATTTCCTTAAGTGTCTTTTTTTCTACTGTTGGGTTGGATCGGTACCGATTAAGATCAGTTGATGCCCAAAAGACTGAGTAAAGCGATGATTCCTTCTCTCTTTTTGGGTGGGAGAGGTGTGGCCATTTGGAGGTCTCTTTGTTAAGATTGGCTACCTTTTGGTTTTTTTTGTTCTCATTTTTCCAGTGCTGTGTCATTGAATTCATATGGCTTAAGTCATACTTTACTAATCTTCTTCTTGTTTAACTTTTTATTTTTTGAATGGCCAATAGGTAAGCATAATGAATAATGTAAATACCTCTATTGGTAGCACTTCAGTTGGGGAGGAAGAATACACTTTGTATGGAAAATCTACCATCACAGAGATCTTAAGGGGGCTTACATTTCAAATATCAGCTAACTCTTTCTTCCAGACAAACACTCGGCAGGTATGCCTACTGAAATTGATACATTACCCAGTCCATTCTTGCTTTCATACTATTTTACTACAAGTTCTTGCTCAATTTTCCCAGTTTGCTTTGTTGATAATTCATAAGTAAACGTGTTTTCACTGCTTAGGCAGAGGTATTGTATAAGCTCATAGAAGATTGTGCTGGTCTTAGAGGCGATGGATCAGAAGTTGTTCTTGACCTGTTTTGTGGGACTGGCACCATTGGTCTGACTCTTGCCCAAAGGTAAACCTCTCTTTCTCATGCCTTATTTTTTCCCTGAAGTATTGTGAATCTGACTCATTTTGCCTTCATTTTCTTAATTTGTCAGGGCCAGACATGTTTATGGATATGAAGTGGTTGCTCAAGCCATTGCAGATGCTTGCTTGAATGCCAAGCTGAATGGAATCCACAATGCCACATTTGTCCAGGGGGATCTGAATAAAATTGATGAAAGCTTTGGCAACAATTTTCCTAAGCCCGACATTGTCATTTCAGGTTATTCTGATGCCTCCTCCAGTATAGATTCATCTCATTTTGCATAATTTTAGTGTCAGAGCAGAAAGGTTCTACAATATTACAATTAGCCTTGACATACATCAATAAGTTATAAAATGAAAATAAAGCTTCACTGTCTGTTTAGCTGGTGGATACAGACTTCAATTATTTCCATAAAACATGTACTTTTTTTTATAAGCATAAAACATGTAATGCTACCGGTCACCTTTTGGTTCCAAATACATGATATAGAAACACGTTTAAGTTGCAAGTAAACTTGGCGATATTGATTATGATCCATCAACTTGCAATTCCATCTTGCACCTTTGATGTTTTAGTTTCATATTGACTGAATTGGCCCCATAGTCATTTAATCCGCAGAACCAATTTTCATGGAGCATTAGAAGTCAAAACATCGTACCTATTTTGTCTGAAGGGAATCATCTTGCATCATTATGCGTCAGCATTATCCTCGTTTACTTATATGTTGCACCTTTGATGCCTTTAGTTACATTTTCTGGTATTCACTTTTGATGAGCATGCACAGCATTGTTTTGCTTTGTTTTGATGTATGAAATCATGCAGATCCAAACCGTCCAGGAATGCACATGAAGTTGATTAAATTTCTACTAAAGCTCAAGGCACCACGCATAGTCTATGTATCGTGTAATCCTGCCACATGTGCACGTGACCTCGATTATCTATGTCATGGCGTGGTATGCATCAGTTCTTTTAACTCCTCTGTTCGTTGGTTTCCAGTCATTTGATTGTTTGAAAATCTTTTGTTGTGCAGATAGAGAAAAATATACGAGGTGGTTACAGGCTGAAGAGCCTACAGCCGGTGGACATGTTCCCGCACACTCCTCACATTGAGTGCATTTGCCTGTTGGAACTTTGCTGATTTATATTTGTAACAATAGTTCTCATCAACGTGTAGGCACCAAATCGGGCTTGTGTATCTGATTCTTTCCTTACAATTTTGCTGTTGGAAATAGATTTAGCTCAGGTGGAGAAGAAGTGGAGCTGGAAATCAGTGGGGTGGAATTCTTTTGTGCCCCTTTTTAGTATACTCTCTCTCTCTCTTCTTCTTTTTCTTTGGTTTTGATGTTTTAAATGGCCAATTTCTGGTGTCCTAGATGGCCTCTCACAATTTATTCATTTAATTATCCATTTAACCCATCAATTTCTCAAAAAAAATTCTCCTGCAATGTGGTTTTTTTGTTTTTTTGTTTTTTTAACCTTTTTTAATTTTTGAGATCAATGTGGAGTCATATATGATGATGTGAAGAAGTAAGCCGAATCCTTTCATCGGATGCATGAGACAGTTTGAGCAAAAACCACTTCTAGTTCTACTTGCTTGTTATCTGCCGCTGGTTCTAGCCCCTTACAACTCTCTGGTGAAACAAAGATACGTTCTTGTATTCCTCTCTGTTTTATTGCTATTTATGAAAATAAAAATTTTATGTACAGTCACTATTATATAATTCTTTTATACACTTTACTGATGTAATTGATTGAATATTAAAAAAAATTGATGCAGCTAATCACGTTAATGAAGTGTTCAAAGAGGACAGAAAAATAATTGTAGAAAGTATTACTCAATTTGAAAAATGGATTTTATTGAAGTTTGTGGAAGTTGTGAGATCCTCTTCAAATATATTTGGATTGGAAAGTTTTTTAAATGAGCTATTATTGGAGTTTGAAAATATTTGGACATATTGGAAGAAAACTTCTGTTGAGTCTTTTTTACTTTTTTTTTTTAGTTTTGTAAAAATTATTGTGGATTTTCTTTGTTATGGAAAGTGGTGTACTTATAATTTTACTTACTATTTTATTTATAATATCAAAAGTTTTATATGTAGTCACTTTTGCATACTTGTTATGTACTCCATTAACGAGATTTGAAAATAAAAATCAATAAATCAAAAGTCTGTGACCTGAATGACTCCCAAACTTTCAAAATGGAGATCTTAAAACCTCCTCCAAATATATAAAAATAAAAAATAAAAAATAAAGAGCAATTAGAACAGTTCTTAGACCCAACCCAAACCATTCTTTGAAGTTCCAAAAAACACCATAGTCTTTTGAAACTCCCTCCAAAAAAAGAAAATGGGCCAGAAGAAACGCTCCTCGGCTTCCAATCGAGACCCCCACCGTCTGGCTCCGACGATTGTTCAACGACGATCACTCAAGATTGCGTACGTGCCCTCAATGCTGGGAACCGCCCCAGAGCCCTCAAACTCATCAACCAATATTCCCTTTCCCTCCACCCTGACTTCGCCATTCCCCAATCCATCCGAGGCACCATTCTCCACAAAATCACTTTGCTCACCCATGACTCCATAGCCAAGCTCAAACTTCTCTGGAAAGCCAGCGATTCCCCCTACAACTATCCCCAAAGTCGGTCACCTATGCCTTATTCTAGTTGTTTTTTAGTATTTGCTCCTACTACACATCCAATGACAGAAACGACCATTTTTCCCCCATATGCACCATAGTTCCCTCCCACCTATCTGATTTACTAGTTCTTGCATTAGTTTGACCATGATAAGGCATTCATCACAATTGATAGTACCCAAGCTATGCAGGCACCAGACAACACCAAAACGGCTGCAAAAATACACGGCACAAAGACAGGCAAAGACTCTACAGCAATACATAGCACAAAGGCATGTAGTAGCAATTGAGGACTCTACAACAGTACACGGCACAACAGGCCAAGGAATTCTCAGAACCATATCAGCGAATATGCTTGTATAGGAAATAGGTTGTTATGTATTGAGCACTATAAATATTGTACATAGATGGACAGGAAAATAGAGAGGAAATTATTCAAATATTCCTTCATCCCAAAGAGGCATTTCAGTGAACACTAAAGAGTGCATCGGTTTCTTCTTACTCTAATAGACCACCTACAATCTTCTTATGATCTCAAAATTTTCCCGACCCAAGTAATCCTATCATATCCGCCCAGAGAAAATGTATTTTGGTTCCCAACATGAGCAGAAAAACCGGATATTGACAATCACCCAGTAAGAATTAATAGTCTTGAATGGCACCTTCTTTGAGCAAAACCTAACTTGCTCATTGGTACATTTGATCGCCAAAATTTAAACAAAAGTCCAGTCCTATAAGATTGAACATGGATGATATATCCGGCGTTTTGATTAAGAAACACTGTCAATTGCCAAAATAACCATGCACATGCTTTTGCGCATGTATAAGGCTTTTTACAAATTCATTGCAATGCAAGCACAGAACATTATTGGATAAAGTTGCATTTATTATCTCCGCAACCATAGAAAATTGTGACATGCAACAAGGCCCACCACCATGTTATACAAGGAATGCTATTCATCTTCAATATGTCCCAGTCCAGCAAGTAAAAACGACTTTCCTTCCCTAGAATATTTATCTGGGTCGATCTTGCATTCTTGTATTGTATGCTGGCAAGATCTTCGACAGGTGTGTCGAATAATTTGGAGGATTTGAGAAGTTTAAATTGGATTGTTGTCATTTTGCCTTTACAAATTCAATCTGAAAAAGATCTCCCCTATCAACTTGGAACCAAAATATAGTGTTCGATCTGCAAACATCATGATTCCCCGTCTTTAGCTGATGATGCAAAAAGAATCTGATACTTCACAAAAAGGATGTCCCACTCTTTCTCTATATTTATCATCACCAAAATATATTGTACACGTAATCGCTTACAAAGATTTACTTTTATTAAATGTTAAAAGTATTTTTCTTTGAGAAATGTAGTGAGATATTTATGTATATTGAGTTGTTGGACACACTTGCACATATAAAATGACACATGTCACTCTTTCTTTCCTAGCCATTACACCTCACCATTTCCTATATTGACCGCATACCCTTCATTCACATACTTGATATCATTCCATGGACATAGACCCCCACTTCTTCCAATACAACCCTTCACATTTCTAGGCAATCCTAATCGTTTCTCTTGTACAAATTCGCACCCTTTCTTGGGCTAATGAAAAGTCATACTTGTCTTGTTGGAGAAGTGTGAGAATGCTCTAGAACCATCTCCCAACCCTGGCCTATATATACCCTAGGCCAGCTTCCAAGCAATTCATTCCCTCATATCCCACCAAATATTCCCAAACAAAGAGCGAGTGATATCTAGTTTTGCTCAACTTTCCTCTTATCTTGTTCAAGTGTTGTCTTACCCAAATTATTTTCTATATTGATGTATTGTTTCTATCAATAAGAATACATTTTTCCTCTAGTTTGATCTTTCTTCTATCTTCCGGTTGTGAGTCCATGGGCTAGTGTAATTTTGTTACCCTACTTGAGAATTGGTTGTTTCTATATATTGGAAACCATATTTCTCTTCACCTACCACACACAGCCACCACCATTCTCCCATAGCATCTCTGCTCCTGTTAAGCTCTAAAGTCAGCATCTCCTTGTTCCAGTCATATCAAATTAATTCCTATGGTAAGAATCAAATTTTCTGTAGTTTTAAATTCAATAACTTCATTCAATCTTTGATTATTTTTGCTCTATGTTTCTCTCCTTTTGGGTTAATTTTGATTAACGTGAGTTCCAGCAACAAGTGTCGACTGTTCCTTCTGTTTTTCAAAAAGCTGTGTTCTTTCATAGATTTTTGTAAATCTTGAACATGTGAATTTTCGATGAGAAAAATGGCTTTTATATATATATATATATATATATTTATTCAGGAAAGTGGCACGAAACGGACGGCACGTGGGAGTGGGAAAAAGAAGAGCATTCTATCGCTGGGACCGTGGGGAGGAAATGGTGGGGCCAGCTGGGACGATGGGATCTACGATGGAGTGAGAGAAATCACTCTTTTTTATGGCCTTTGCATCGATTCCATTCGTGTGGTCTATGATAAGAACGGTACGCCCGTCTTTGCAGAAAAGCATGGAGGCGGAGGAGGTTATAAAACGGTTGAGGTTAGTATTTTTCTTTTACTAAAAGACTCTCTAATTCAGATTTTATTATTATTAAAATAATTTTATTTAAAATCTTTACATCACATATGACATAATTTAATTTAAAAAATTAATTTTAAAAATTAAATATTGTAAATTATAATACGTGGATGATGTGTGGTTTTAAGGCTTTCAATGAACATTCAAAAGCAACATCATTACAAATTTTTCATCTTGCGATTTTCAATGAAAAACCTTAATTTCCATGAACATTCAAAGCAATACCTATTACCAACCAGTTTTTGCCTGCATTCAATGCAGATAAAGCTGCAATGCCCAGAGGAGTTTCTAGTGAGTGTGAGCGGGCACTACTCTGTGTTTAATGGGGGCCAAGTGATCCGATCACTGTCGTTCAAAAGCAACAAAAGAAACTTTGGGCCATTTGGAGTGGAAGAAGGGACGCCATTTACTTTCTCCATGGACGGAGGAAGTATCGTGGGTTTCAATGGCAGGAGCGGTTGGTACATAGATTCCATAGGGTTCCGGGTGTCACATGTCCAACCTGGAAAGCTCTTCCAAAGGATTCAGAAGGGCCTTCAAAGGCTCACCAATACTGTTTCAAGGCCTTATGCCCCCAGAGATAATGAAATCTAAGCTCATCACCACACTCCATTGCATTCCCATCCACTTTTGGTGCTTAAAATAATCTGTATTACACTTGTTGAAGCTCTTACATGACAATTTAACAAGTGGGAAATGCTTTTAGTGTTAACTCGGTCAACTCCAACTAAATTTATAAAGCTATACCTATGGAAATGTCAGAGTCTGGGTTGAAAGTCCGTCTGTTTGTGGGGGCCATGGGCCATCTTATACTTAATAGTTATTTTCATTACTCGTGGAGATCTTGTTGTATTAATTGGATTTTAGTGGTAGTGGGTTATTGGGCTTGACCCTTAGAGAAATGTACTTTTCAGTGTAGGCCCATATGGGGTCAACCTTGTTGAAGTTTCCAGACTATATGCAAGGAGCTAGGGTTTTACTGAACTTAATCTAGAGTGATATAAAATTTTGTGTGTTTCTTTCTCATTCTCTCTCTCATTTTCTTGGAGCAGCTCCCCTCCAAGAGGACAAATCAATGTTATCTTCTTTTAATCCCTTAGGTGTGTTTCACGAAACTTGTTCGATCATGTTCTGGATTCATGGAAGTATGTATTTGTGGGAATTTTGCAAAGCCTGCCGAAAGTTTTTTTGCAAAAGTTGACTGATTTTCCTTTAAAATACTGTGGTTCTGATGATTTCGGGTACATTGGGATTGCTGCAATGCATTTGGATACCAATTTTCCTTCAGCGGGTGGTAATTATGTACTATTTATGTAATTTCAGCGATCGAAAAAAAAAAAAGGTACGAAAGGACAGGAGCTATTCAAAATTTTGCATGCAATGACGCTAAACATCTTCCAAGTCAGTCTGGGCTGAATTGAAACCTCATGCTCGGAATACCCGTTGGTCTGTTTTGTACGAGTCAATAGCTTGGTTTTTTACACCTCAACCAAAGGTCTTTTTTGTTCTCATTTTTCCAGTGCTGTGTCATTGAATTCATATGGCTTAAGTCATACTTTACTAATCTTCTTCTTGTTTAACTTTTTATTTTTCGAATGGCCGATAGGTAAGCATAATGAACAATGTACATACCTCTATTGGTAGCACTTCAGTTGGGTTGGAAGAATACACTTTGTCTGGAAAATCTACCATCACAGAGATCGTAAGGGGTCTTACGTTTCAAATATCAGCTAACTCTTTCTTCCAGACAAAACACTCGGCAGGTATGCCTACTGAAATTGATACATTACCCAGTCCATTTGTTGCTTTCATACTATTTTACTACAAGTTCTTGCTCAATTTTCCCAGTTTGCTTTGTTGATAATTCGTAAGTAAACGTGTTTTCACTGCTTAGGCAGAGGTATTGTATAAGCTCAGAAGATTGTGCTGGTCTTAGAGGGGATGGATCAGAAGTTGTTCTTGACCTGTTTTGCGGGACTGGCACCATTGGTCTGACTCTTGCCCAGAGGTAAACCTCTCTTTCTCATGCCTTATTTTTTTTCCTGAAGTATTGTGAATCTGACTCATTTTGCCTTCATTTTCTTAATTTGTCAGGGCCAGACATGTTTATGGATATGAAGTAGTTGCTCAAGCCATTGCAGATGCATTGCTCGCTTGAATGCCAAGCTGAATGGAATCCACAATGCCACATTTGTCCAGGGGGATCTGAATAAAATTGATGAAAGCTTTGGCAACAATTTTCCTAAGCCCGACATTGTCATTTCAGGTTATTCTGATGCCTCCTCCAGTATAGATTCATCTCATTTTGCATAATTTTAGTGTCAGAGCAGAAAGGTTCTACAATATTACAATTAGCCTTGACATACATCAATAAGTTATAAAATGAAAATAAAGCTTCACTGTCTGTTTAGCTGGTGGCTACAGACTTCATTTATTTCCGTAAAACATGTACTTTTTTTTTTTTTTTATAAGCATAAACCATGTAACGCTACTGGTCACCTTTTGGCTCCAAATACATGATATAGAAACACGTTTAAGTTGCAAGTAAACTTGGCGATATTGATTATGATCCATCAACTTGCAATTCCATCTTGCACCTTTGATGTTTTAGCTTCATATTGGTTGAACTGGCCCCATAGTCGTTTAATCCGCAGAACCAATTTTCATGGAGCATTAGAAGTCAAAACAAGGTACCTATTTTGTCTGAAGGGAATGATCTTGCATCATTATGTGTCAACATTATCCTCGTTTACTTATATGGTGCATCTTTGATACCTTTAGTTACATTTTCTGGTATTCACTTTTGATGAGCATGCACAGCATTGTTTTGCTTTGTTTTGTTTTGATGTATGAAATCATGCAGATCCAAACCGTCCAAGAATGCACATGAAGTTGATTAAATTTCTACTAAAGCTCAAGGCACCACGCATAGTCTATGTATCGTGTAATCCTGCCACGTGTGCACGTGGCCTCGATTATCTATGTCACGGCGTGGTATGCATCAGTTCTTTTAACTCCTCTGTTCGTTAGTTTCCAGTCATTTGATTGTTTGAAAATCTTTTGTTTTGTAGATAGAGAAAAATATAAAAGGTGGTTACAGGCTGAAGAGCCTACAGCCGGTGGACATGTTCCCGCACACTCCTACATTGAGTGCGTTTGCCTGTTGGAACTTTGCTGATTTATATTTGTAACAATAGTTCTCATCAACTTGTAGGCACCAAATCGGGCTTGTGTAATCTGTTTCTTTCCTTACAAATTTGCTATTGGAAATAGATTTAGCTCAGGTGGAGAAGAAGTGGAGCTGGAAATCAGTGGGGTGGAATTCTTTTGTGCCCCTTTTTAGTATTCTGTCTCTTCTTCTTTTTCTTTGGTTTTGATGTTTTAAATGGCCAATTTTTGGTGTCCTAGATGGCCTCTCACAATTTATTCATTTAATTATCCATTTAACCCATCAATTTCTCAAAAAATGTTCTCCTGCAATGTGGTTTTTTTTACCTTTTTTTAATTTTTGAGATCAATGTGGAGTCATATATGTTGATGTGAAGAAGTAAGTCCAACCCTTTCATCGGATGCATGAGACAATTTGAGCAAAAACCACTTCTACTTCTACTTGCTTGTTATCTGCCGCTCGTTCTAGCCCCTTGCAACTCTCTGGTGAAACAAGGATACGTTATTGTGTTCCTCTCTGTTTTATTGCTATTTATGAATATGAAAATAAAAATTTTATATGCAATCAGTTTTGTATATTTTTTATGCATTTTAGTGATATAAATGGTTTGAGTATTAAAAAAAATTTGATATAGTTAATCACATCAATGAAGTGTGTAGAGAGTACATAAAAGTAATTGCAAATAGCATTACTCAATTTGAAAAATGGATTTTATAGGAGTTTGTGGAAGTTGTGAGATCCTCTTCAAATATATTTGGATTGGAAAGTTTTTTAAATGTGCTATTATTGGAGTTTGAAAATATGTAGACATGCTGGAAGAAAACTTCTGTTGAGTCTTTTTTTTTTTTTATAAGTTTTGTGAAAATTGTTGTGTATTTTCTTTGTTTTGGAAAGTGGTGTACTTACTATTTTATTCATAATATTAAAAATTTTATATGCAACTTTTACATATTTATTAGGTATTTCATTAACGAGATTTGAAAATAAAAACTAATAAGTCAAAAGCATATAGCCTGATTGACATAATTCTCAAACTTTCAAAATAGAGATCTTAAAACTCCCTCCAAATATATAAAAATAAAAAATAAAAAAATAAAGAGTAATTAGAATAGTTGGTGGACCCAACCCAAACCTTTTTTTGAAGTTCCAAAAGAACACCATAGTCTGTCGAAACTCCCTCCCATAGGGGTGTACAAGAAACCGGCCAACCGATCTCCACCGACGGCAACCGACCGGAACCGGCCGGAACCGGCATGAACCGGCGAAGAACCGGTCGGCCGGCGGTAGAAATAATCAGGAACCGAGGTCGGTCGGTTCGGTTCCGGTTCGCACACATAGGAAACCGATAAACCAGCCGACCCTATATATATATTTTTTAAATATATATCTTATATAAAAACGACGCCGTTTCATATGAAACGGCGTCGTTTTTATATAAGACTTTATAAGTTGGACGACGCCGTTTGGTCTCAACCAAACGGCGTCGTTTGGTTGGGAACGGGTTAGGGTTATTACCCTTCCCGTTCCCCCCTTCCCTCTTCCCTCTCCCTATTCTGTTCTGCCGCCCCCCCCCCCCCCCCCGATTCTCTCTCTCTCTCTCTTTGATTCTCTCACTCCGTGACTTGCTCCGTTGGACGCCGCCGCAGGCTGAACCGGTGAACCGCCGCAGCCCATCTCCTCCCTCGCAAGCCGGCCTCTGTAAGTATATCTTGTGATTTTTCAATTTTTTTGTTCTGTTATATATATTATTCGAAATCTATTTGTTATATAGATATAATCTGTATATATAATGTTATATATAATGTTATATATATATAATCATATATAATGTAATCATATATATGATGTATATAATCATATAATCATATATAATGTATATAATCTGTTATATATATAATGTATATATATTAATCGTATTTTATATATATAATTATAATGTTATATTATATATATCTGTTATATATAATAATATGATTATATATATAATGTATATATATATAATCATATATAATGTATATAATATGTTATATATATAATGTTATATATATATATATATATATTATATATAATGTATATATATTAATCGTATTTTATATATATAATTATGTATGTTATATTATATATATCTGTTATATATAATAATATGATTATATATATAATGTTATATATATAATCATATATAATGTATATAATGAATAATCTGTTATATATATAATGTTATATATATATTATATATATAATGTATATGTATTAATCATTTAATCGTATTTTATATATATAATTATAATGTTATATTATATATATCTGTTATATATAATAATATGATTATATATATAATGTATATATATATATAATCATATATAATGTATATAATCTGTTATATATATAATGTTATATATATTATATATATAATGTATATAAATCTGTTATATAATTTGTTGTGTAATGTGTATATATATAAAAGATTAATTATTTATATAAATTGAGAGAAGATGAGTGAACAACTTAGATTAGAGTCTTAGACTTGTGATGTTTGCCATGTTGCAAACTAGCTGCTGGGATATTTTGTGTTATGTTTGCCAATTTTCAAATTTGTGATGTTGTATAACATTTATATTTTGTTTTATAATTTAGATGGATTCTTCTTCGTCTCCTATTGATGTTGATACAAATGAAACTCAACCAACCATTAATTTGGAAGATGTGAGAGAGACCAATGTTTCAAAACCCCTTACTGCCCCTACTAGTAGTACTTGTCCATTACCTAAGAAACGGAAAGGGACGGACAAGTCGATTGTATGGGATCATTTTACGAAGGTGGATGGTTGTCCTGTAGATGATCCAAAAGCTAAATGTAATTATTGTGGCAAGATGTATGCTTGCCACTCAAAGAGGAACGGAACTTCAACGATGCAAAATCATTTGCCTTCATGTCGTAAAAATCTCCATAAACGTGGACCTTTGGATAAGTATCAAAAAACATTGACAGGTGAGGCATCACCTGAGGAGGGGATTGGAGAGAGTGATGGTAGTACATTAAGGACTCTTGTAACTCACAAATTTAGTGAAGAGATTGCGAGGTTGGCTATTGCAGAAATGGTAATTTGTGATGAAATGTCATTTAGGGTTGTTGAAGGACAGGGATTTAGAAAATTTGCTTGGTCTCTTGAACCCCGGTTTAAAGTTCCATGTCGTGTCACAGTTGCAAGAGATTGTATGAAATTGTATGAAGTAGAAAAGGGGAAGCTTAAAAAAGTGTTTAGAGATGGTGGCATGAGGATTTCCTTGACGACAGATACATGGACATCAGTACAGAATTTGAATTATATGTGTCTGACTGCACATTTCATTGATAAGAATTGGAAATTGCAGAAAAAAATAATTAACTTTTGTTTAATCCCTAATCATCGAGGGGAAACCATTGGAAGATATGTTGAGTCGTGCTTGCTTGATTGGGGTATTGATAGAATATTTACTGTAACTGTTGATAATGCAAGTTCGAATGATACTGCAATTTCCTATTTGAAACAGTTTTTGACAGGAAATTTGTTGGGGGGTAAGTATATGCACATGAGATGTTGTGCTCACATATTGAATCTTATTGTGAGTGAGGGTTTGAAGGAGTGCAATGATGCAATTACAATGGTTAGAAATGCAGTGAAATATGTGCGTTCATCCCCAGCAAGATTAGAGAAGTTTAAGAGATGTGCAGAAAAAGAAAAAATTGATTGTAAGAAAATGTTGTGTCTTGATGTACAGACACGATGGAACTCAACCTATTTGATGTTGGAGGCAGCTGAGAAGTTTGAGAAGGCTTTCAGGCGGATGGAGAGTGAGGATTATAATTTCCTCTCTTACTTTGATGATGGGCACATGGGACCTCCTAAAGCTACAGAATGGGAGACAGTGCGGGTGTTTGTCAAGTTTTTAGAGATGTTTTATGAAGCCACTACGAGATTTTCTGGATCTTTATATGTGACAGCTAACACCAGTTTTTTAGAGATTTGTGATCTCCAAACAGAATTGATTATGCTGAGTGAGAGTACTAATACTTGTTTGAAGAGTATGGCCATAAACATGAGAACCAAATATGATAAGTATTGGGGGTCATTAGATAGGATGAACTTGTTCATGTTAATTGCTGTTGTGCTTGATCCACGAAGCAAGTTAGGACTTCTTTCTTTTCATTTGAAGAAAATCCATGATGAGTTTCGTGCTGAGGAGTTGGTTTCGAATGTGAGACAGATATTAGCAGATTTGTATGAAGAGTATAATGCTACATTCGGTTCCACCACAAGTACTCCAGTTTCTCAACCCCCTCCAATATCTAGATCCATGAATGTTAGTGATGGCAAACATGAGACTAAATGGTTCAAGGAGTGGTATAGGGCATCTTCCACCATGGGATCTAATATTACCAAAACTGAAGTGGATCGATATTTATCAAATGCTTGTGAGGCACTCAGCGAATCATTTGACTTGTTGACTTGGTGGAAAATAAATGAGGCTAACTATCCTATACTTGCGAGGATTGCACGAGACTTATTAGTCATGCCTGTTTCCACAGTTGCATCCGAGTCAGCATTTAGCACGGGAGGTCGTGTGCTTGATCCTTTTCGGAGTTCGCTGGCTCCGAGAACTGTTGAGGCACTTATTTGCACTCAAAATTGGTTAAGGCATCCGGCAACACACATTGATATCCGAGAGGCGATGGATAATGTCGAGAGCTTTGTAGTAGAATCAGGTAATGTTTTCAAATTTTCATTGTAATTTAATTTTGAATTCACTAACATTTGATATTTTATTCTTATTTATTCTTATAGAGTTGACCGCACAATCGAACGTGACAAGTATTGACGATTGAAGATTGAAGACTTGAAGCAATATTTTTCATTTATTTATGTTATTTGTTGTGCTTGTATTTTTGCTATGCTTAAGACAATTTGATTTGTTTTTCAAATTTGTAATATGTAATACTAAATATCTAGTGAAGTTGTTTTTATTTATTTTTAATTATGTAGTAAGTAATATAGTAATTAGTTAGTTAATATGATGAATGCTTTGGTTATTTATTATTTTTATTTATTTATAATATGAATTATGATAAATGATGAATTATTAGTTAACAACAAAAAATTAAAAAGATGTTGGATGATGAATTCAGGAAAAATATATATATATATAACAAAAAAAAAAAAAAACCCAAACATATTGGATAAAAGGGCCAAAACAGGGCCTCAAACCGGGCCCAAAACCCACGGCCCAAACAGGGGGAACCGACCGGAACCGGCCGGCAAAGGAACCGGCCGGTTTCCTCCCCCCAGCACGGTCGGTTTCGGCCGGTTGCTTTATTTTTTTTAAGGAGCCGGTCGGTCTCGGTTTAGGCCTAAAACCGAAACCGGCCGGCCGATGTACAGCCCTACCCTCCCAAAAAGAAAATGAGTCAGAAGAAATGCTCCTCGGCTTGCCGATCGAGGACCTCCACCGTCCGGCTCCGACGATTGTTCAACGACGATCACTCAAGACTGCGCACACGCTCCTCAATGCTCTCAATGCTGGGATCCACCCCAACTCCGTCATTCTCCAATCCATCCGAGGCACCATTCTCCACAAAATCGCTTTGCTCACCCACTACTCCACGGCCAAGCTCAAACTTCTCTGGACAGGCCGCGATTCCGGCCTCCAAACCCTTCAATTGTCCCCAAACTCGATCACCTACGCCTTATTCTTGCTGTTTTTGAGTATTTGCTCCTGCTACACATCCAACGACAGAAATGACCCTTTTTCCCCCATATGCAACATAGTTCCCTCCCACCTATCTGACTTACTAGTTCTTGCATTAGTTTGACCACCCACAATCTTTTTATGATCTCAAAATTTTTCCAATCCAAGTAATCCCATCACATCAGCCCAGAGAAAATGTATTTTGGTTCCCAACATGAGCAGAAAAACCGGATATTGACAATCACCCAGTAAGAATTAGTAGTCTTGAATGGCACCTTCTTTGAGCAAAACCTAACTTGCTCATTGGTACATATGATCGCCAAAATTTAAACAAAAGTCCAGTCGTATAAGATTGAACATGGATGATATATCCGGCGTTTTGATTAAGAAACAGTGTCAATTGCCAAAATAACCATACAAATGCACATGCTTTTGCGCATGCTTTATAAATTCATTGCAATGCATGCACTGAACATTATTGGATAAAGTTGCATTTATTATCTCCGCAACCATAGAAAATTGTGACAGGCAACAAGGCCCACCATCATGCTATTCATCTTCGATATGTCCCAGAACCGCAAGTAAAAACAACTTTCCTTCTTTAGAATATATCCTCTTTTTATCTGGGTCGACCTTGCATTCTTGTATTGTATGCCGGCAAGATCTTCGACAGGTATGTCGAATAATTTGAAGGATTTGAGAAGTTTAAATTGGATTGTTGTCATTTTGCCTTTACAAATTCAATCTGAAAAAGATCTCCCCTATCAACTTGGAACCAAAATATAGTGTTCGATCTGCAAACATCATGATTCCCAGTCTTTAGCTGAGCTGATGCTGCAAACGGAATCTGATACTTCCCAAAAAGGATGTCCCACTCGTTCTCTATATTTGGCATCATTTTGTTAAATGTTAAAAAGTATTTCTCTTTGAGAAATGTAGTGAGATATTTATGTATATTGAGTGTTTGGACACACTTGCACATATAGAATGACACATGTCACTCTTTCCTTCCTAGCCATTACACCTCACCATTTCCTATATTGACCGCATACCCTTCATTCACATACTTGATATCATTCCATGGACATAGACCCCCCACTTCTTCCAATACAACCCTTCACATTTCTAGGCAATCCTAATCATTTCCCTTATACATATTCTTCCCCTTCTTGGGCTCATGAAAAGCCATGCTTATCTTGTTGGAGAAGTGTGAGAATGCTCTAGAATCATCTCCCAACCCCTATATATACCCTAGGCCAGCTTCCAAACAATTAATTCCCTCATATCCCACCAAATATTCCCAAATAGAGAGTGATATCTAGTTTTGCTCAACCTCCTTCTATCTTGTTCAAGTGTTGTCCTACTCAAGTTACTTCCTATATTGATGTATTGTTTCTATCAATAAGAATACATTTTCCCTTTAGTTTAATCTTTCTTCTATCCTACGGTTGTGAGCCCTTGGGCTAGTGTAATTTTGTTACACTACTTGAGAATTGGTTGTTTCTATATATTGGAAACCATATTTCTTTTCACCTACCACACACAGCCACCACCATTCTCCAATAGCATCTCTCTGCTCTTTTGTTAAGCTCAACAGTCAGCATCTCCTCGTTCCCAATCATATCAAATTCTTATGGAAAGAATCAAATTTTCTGTAGTTTTAAATTCAACAACTTCATTTAATCTTTAATTATTTTTGCTTTATGTTTCTCTCCTTTCGGGTTAATTTTGATTAACGTGAGTTCCAGCAACAAGTGTCGACTGTTCCTTCTGTTTTTCAAAAAGCCGTGTTGTTTCATAGATTTTTGTAAAAGCTTGAACATGTGAATTTTTTATGAGAAAAAATGGTTTTTTGTTTTTGTAGGAAAGTGGCATGGAACGTGGGAGTGGGAAAAAGAAGAGCATACTATCGGTGGGACCGTGGGGAGGAAATGGTGGGGCCAGCTGGGACGATGGGATCTACGATGGAGTGAGAGCATTCACATTGGTTTGGTCAAATGAAATGCTTGGTCAAATTTTACATAATTTGATTCAAAAATTCTTCACATTGGATTGAACAAATCTAAAATAATTTATACTTTTACTACAGTGGTTGGCTAAAAATAGAAGACCACTATTCATTTATCAAATATTAAAATATTAATTTATCATTCCAAACAAATAAATTAAATTAATTAGATCAATATAATTAACATTTAACATTTAGAATATAATTATTATTAACATTTAATAATATTTTTTAAAATTAATTGAATATAATATAATTATTATTAACATTTAACAATACTCTTTTTAATATTAATTTAATTAGAATATAATTACTATTAGCATTTAATAATACTTTTTTGTAATATTAATATAATATAATATAATTATTATTATTAATATTTAATAATACTTTTTTAAATATTAATTTAATTAGAATATGATAAGAACGGTAAGCCCGTCTTTGCAGAAAAGCATGGAGGCGGAGGAGGTTATAAAACGGTTGAGGTTAGTATTTTTCTTTTACTAAAAGACTCTCTAATTCATATTTTATTATTATTAAAATAATTTTATTTAAAATCTTTACATCACATATGACATAATTTAATTTAAAAAATTAATTTTAAAAATTAAATATTGTAAATTATAATACGTGGATGATGTGTGGTTTTAAGGCTTTCAATGAACATTCAAAAGCAACATCATTACAAATTTTTCATCTTGCGATTTTCAATGAAAAACCTTAATTTCCATGAACATTCAAAGCAATACCTATTACCAACCAGTTTTGCATGCATTCAATGCCAGATAAAGCTGCAATACCCAGAGGAGTTTCTAGTGAGTGTGAGCGGGCACTACTCTGTGTTTAATGGGAGCCAAGTGATCCGATCACTGTCGTTCAAAAGCAACAGAAGAAACTTTGGGCCATTTGGAGTGGAAGAAGGGACGCCATTTTACATTCTCCATGGACGGAGGAAGTATCGTGGGTTTCAATGGTAGGAGCGGTTGGTACATAGATTCCATAGGGTTCCGGGTGTCACATGTCCAATCTGGAAAGCTCTTCCAAAGGATTCAGAAGGGCCTTCAAAGGCTCACCAATACTGTTTCAAGGCCTTATGCCCCCAGAGATAATGAAATCTAAGCTCATCACCACACTCCATTAACGCCCACCCATCCACTTCTGGTGCTTAAAATAATCTGTATTACACTTGTTGAAGCTCTTACATGACAATTTAACAAGTGGGAAATGCTTTTAGTGTCAACTCGGTCAACTCCAACTAAATTTATAAAGCTATACCTATGGAAATGTCAGAGTCTGGGTTGAAAGTCCGTCTGTTTGTGGGGCCATGGGCCATCTTATGCTTAATAGTTATTTTCGTTACTCGTGGAGATCTTGTTGTATTAATTGGATTATAGTGGTAGTGGGTTACGGGGCTTGACCCCTTAGAGAAATGTGCTTTTCAGTCTAGGCCCATTTGGGGTCAACCTTGTTGAAGTCTCCACACTACATGTAAGGAGCTAGGGTTTTACTGAACTTAATCTAGAGTGATATAAAATTTTGTGTGTTTCTTTCTCATTCTCTCTCTCATTTTCTTGGAGCAGCTCCCCTCCAAGAGGACAAATCAATGTTATCTTCTTTTAATCCCTTAGGTGTGTTTCACGAAACTTGTTCGATCATGTTCTGGATTCATGGAAGTATGTATTTGTGGGAATTTTGCAAAGCCTGCCGAAAGATTTTTTGCAAAAGTTGACTGATTTTCCTTTAAAATACCGTGGTTCTGATGATTTCGGGTACATTGGGATTGCTGCAATGCATTTGGATACCAATTTTCCTTCAGCGGGTGGTAATTATGTACTATTTATGTAATTTCAGCGATCGAAAAAAAAAAAAGGTACGAAAGGACAGGAGCTATTCAAAATTTTGCATGCAATGACGCTAAACTTCTTCCAATTCAGTCTGGGCTGAATTGAAACCTCAACCAAATTTGATTTGCTCGGAATACTGGTTGGTCTGTTTTGTATGATTCAATGGCTTGGTTTTTTACACCTCAGAAGGTTTTAAGACTTTGGTACTCCCTCCATGAAAAGTCAGAACATCATGATGAGAAGAACCATGCAATCCATTCATTCGTAGAACCTTCTGAGACTAAAGAATAACTTCGGCCGTGCATATAAAGCCCCGGGTCCTGGAGTGCAAGGATAGCACCAAAAATTGTCCGAAGTTGATCTCGCAATTCCTTCCCACCAAAAAGAGAGAGATGATGCTATAGTTTGCCACCTAGCATGCATCAAACCTGAGCTCTCTGCCAACGGCAAAGGAGGAGATATTTAGCTACCTGGATTTAAACCATGAATACAAACAAAACTTTAACATACTTGATAAGATAATTCAAACAAGACTTTGTTTTAGTACCATTGGTCCAAATTTCTTCAACATTATTTCATCACACAACAATGGCAAGTTTCAAGCGACTAAAAAACAAACCATCCATGTCCTGGATTAAAAACTTATCTCTCAATTCTACCTCGAGGAATCACAAACAGTTTTCACAATTGAGCAAAGGTTCTCAAACACTGCAGAAGAGGATCCAGGCAGCAAAGTGACTGGAAAAGTTTAGAGGAAACATTACCGAGTTAATATCATTACACATCCAATGGAAGAGAAGCAAAATAAACCCTGAAGCAGTGAAATCACAGACTGTATTTTTGAGTCTCGCAGGCAGCTGCAGGAGCAAAGACAATTGTACCTGGTGCAAACTTTCACAACATCCTCCAACAAGTGCAGTAAACCACAGGCGATCGACACTTAATCCGAATCCTCGTATACTTCTCCATCATCAGATAACTCATCAAAGGATCTCATATCAAGCTGGTAACGAAGTATACCCCCGATCCCACCAAACCCTCTGCAAAATTGTGATCCCTCTTGAGATTTGTTGGTAACAAATTCAAGTGTGCAGCCAAACCGCTTATACTCATTGGCGAACCACTCAAGTAAGGACATCTTCTCCTGAACTTCCAAATCCGCAGAGGTAGCTGGATCCCGAAAGTTGCTCTGATCAGCCTCTTGTTCCTTGTTCAGGTGCTTTATTATTATCTCACCAGTGGTGCTGTGTTTCAGGACATACCTATTAATGTCCAAATTTTCCCAAACAATAAGTGTTTCTACAGCACCCATTTCTAGAGCTTTCAATGTGTCCTCTACGCCAAAGACATATTTCCCAGTATCCTGGCTGATCTCGTCAAAATATTTCCCAATAAGGCGTTTCTCTTGTATAAACTTCACATTTGACAGGATTTCTGATGACAGCTCAATAGCTTGATTGAAACCATTTTCGCCTCCATAAGAAACATCAACCACATTCAATATCTTTGCCTGCAATCGAGGATCAAACATATCTGACTGACTCAGCTCAGTTTTGAAGTCGGCAGAACCTGCAAGTATTAGCCCAGAAACATTAGGCTGACTCGTTGCAGGATTAATGAAGAATTGTGTGGCAAGTTCTGCAGTTTTTCTCACATAGTTGTGCCTCTTTTCCATCCGAAGACGAGCAAACCGCAGAGCTGACTGCCCTCCTCTTCCATGCTTCTTTGGTAGATCAACTGTGAATTTATGAAGAACCTCTCGTGTGTTTCCACTCAATGTCCCAAAAAGTGTGCCATTTCCATCCATGACAATAAAACCAAACTTGTCATCAGACTCTAAGAGTTCATTTAGGGCTTCTGTGTGAAACTTATTATCACAGAGGTAGAGTGATGCATTTATAGGCTTAAAAGGCTCGAAGTCAAACGTGACCTTCTTTTCCTTCCCATCCTCAGTAACAATTGTTCCAGTATAAAGGACAAGCCCATTGGGAGGAACCTTATTATACAGCTTCAGCCTCTGTTGAGCAGAAGTAATGGCGGCCAAAACCGACTGACGGTTGACTCTGCTTTTGATGTTTGAAGCAGTTCCAAATTCATCACCCAACATCTTAGTCACACGAGATATTTGATCACGTGGAGGCATTATAAGAGATATCATGCTGGTACCATTTCCTCTTGCAGATTCCAGGGCTTTGATCAACTTCTTGATTTTCCATATCTCGATATTCTTATCCGTTTCATGACCATCTGCCATTGTTTGTTATGATAGACACAGCAATACCAGCCTAGAAATATGTGTAAGTTAGAAAACCAACATATTTAATGCCAAAAAAGGTACTAATATTTTTTTTTATATTTTTTAGGTAAAGAGATTAATAACGCCCACCGTGGGACTCCTTTTTTTATTTTTTAAAATGTGTTTTTTCCAATAGAGTAACTAGTTTTGGCCGGGGTCCTCTAACTTTTCCGGGCTTGACTTGACACGGTCAGCAGTACTGGGTCCCGGTAAAAGAGAGGCTTGATGTGGCTTTCACTAGTCACTCTACTGGGAAAACCACATTTTAAAAGTAATAAGAAGTTTTATTAAATCAAGTAAATAGGCATAGCCCAAGTACACACAGGAAGTGTACACGAGAAAATGCCTAAATACAAGAAAAAGGGTACTAATATCAAAGATCCAAGGGCATTAAAACCTAAAAATTATAAGAGCAGAAAGAGCACAAAAGCACACTTTGTGCACAACGGTCATAATAAGTTCACTCATATTATGAATGATATGCTAACAGTACTTCACATCCGAAAAAAAGGTGCAAATACCATTCACAGATATCAGCCTTTTTTTATTTTATTTTTTCCCTATCTTCTATGATTTTCATCCTATTCTACGGAAACATAAGACTATTCTGCGACAATATATTATTACTAGAAAGCCTATTTAAATCAAAATGAATATTTCCACAAACTTGAAATTCCTCTTTTCTCTTTTTGATTTAAGTCATTGTCTTGTTCATCTTCCCACAAACTTTAACACTATTTATAGCCATCTTTCAGGATGGATTTTACATGTATGCATCTATGTAGATATTAAGCAGAATATGTAACAGATATGAATAGACAAGAAGCTGGCCATTAAGTTGTCAAGATTATTTAACAATTTACAACAACTAAGAGACAAGTTGATGGTAGGACGGCAATCATACAATCGTGATGAGATTTCCTGATGAGATTTTAAATAATCTAAGTGACAACTTCTAATCCAAATTTCCTGTTGAGATTTTACATAATCGTACTGTCGTAGGATAACATGAAAGAAAACCAGATCGACGATAGACCATATACATGAAGAAAAGAAAGAACTAAATCGTAATAGCACCCAAATAATAAAGAAACGGTTACAAGTTTATACCTCAACGGTAACCACGACCTGGAAGAAGAGCAGTCTCAGCTTCCGTGGAAGCTCTCCCTCTCCCTCTCCCTCTCCCTCTCAAAGTTGCTTAGTTACTCTTGCTGGGAGCTAGGGTTCTCTTCTCTTCTCAAATCTCTCTATTTTTTATTTTTTATGTCTTGGGGTAGATTATTGATGATATTGGGGGCCCAATCCAAACTTTATGACCCAATTAATGCTTTATTCTCCCCAAACCAATAAATCTGAACTCGACTCGCTTATTTAAAATTGAAGACTGGCCTATGACGGGCTTTCGGCAGATAATCTCTCTCTCTCTCCCGATAAAGGAACGTGATTCTTCAGCTAAATTTTAGAGTTATGACATGCGTTTAAAATGAGAAATGATATATTAAATATCGTGTATTTTTTTAAAATAATAAATAAATATAAAATTTATGTAAAATTTAATTTTAAATTTTGTTTCAAGTAAAGTCGTATACTAATCTACATATCAATACTAATTACTTCATATTCAAAATTTAAATTAGTACTACTGTTTTCAATACAAAATTTTTTTTGACCAATCACGTTAAATTGATACACTAATATAAAATTTTATTTTTGACCAATCACATTAAATTAATACACATATTATTACGCAGTATCCTTGCAATTAAATTTTTTTCAAATTTTAAATATATAAAACCACTTAAAATATATTAATCTTAATAGAGGTGATTGAAAAAAAATAAAAATTAAGACAAAATAACAGTATTTTTCTTGATATCTTAACATTTTTATTATATATCTTTCATTTCTTCGAGATTTTTTTTTTTTTTAAAGAAATTTAGCAAAATTTTGTAAATCAATTTTTTAAGCAGTTTTTGCAAGCCCATCCATATCCTCCGGTGGCTTTTCTGGTTCTGAAATCTCCATGACGGAGAAGCAAAGATCAATGCATCCACGCTTTGCGACGTCATTCTTCACGGCCTCTCCGTTGTTTAGAGATAGCGAGACAGACTTCTTTACCAACATGGTCTGTTTTGGAGCTTTTTGGACTGCTGATCGTTGCAGCTAAATGCCCAGAGAACCACGTACCGATGCATTAGTTGCTGAAAAAACATTTGCACGAACTTATGAGGCTAGAGAACGAACCAAACAAAGCAACTAGGCGCGAGACAAACCCACTCCCAATTGAGTTTCGACAATTCATGGCCAGATTCATTTTAGAAAAGTTAGTAAATTGCTCTTTTATGTACAAATGAAATGGTCTAAAATTCCTAGAACAAAAACTATATGGAATAGCTTGGCCGATAACATGCTACATTATGATATGACGGTTTGAGGTTCTGAAAGATCTTCAGCCTTTACCAATCTAGTCCGGTTATCACGGCAAACTTAAGATAATAGCACATTGGTAAAGATTGCTAAGACACCTACGGCCTAATTTTTGACTCACCATCAGCAAATACGAGGAATGAACTCATGTACTCGTTTTACAAGTAAACTTCAGAATTCAACTGCCCAAAAAAGAAAGCATCAGTCTATTAAAAAAAAAAAATCTCAAGAATAATAAGGAAATTATGTTGAGGAGAATCAAAACCACGGAGGAAGCACACTACAATTTATGAAAACCCCTGGCTCATTTCCTACTGGAAACTCTCACAGCCTGCCTGTTCCTCTTCTTGACACCAGATTTGGAAACTTTGGGGCTCCTGTGCACAGCACTCAACCTAGCAAGGGCGGCTTTCTTTAGATCAGGCCTGTAGTAGTTATCCGCAACCTGTAACAAGTGAATATAAACGATCTTAGAATATAACTTGGCCTTAATTGTCACAGCATTGTAAGATTGAGAACCAAACACTACGAGGAATATAAAAGTGCATGGGCAAACAAAGCATGCACACGATTAGAAAAGAAATGGTAATCAAATGACCTTGATGTCCTAATACATAAACGAATGCGATAGTGCAGCTAAAAGTTTTTTGAAGACTGAAGCTCTGAAGCCAAGCATAAAGTACATTTCATCGAGAAAACCATATTATATGGTTTCTTCTTACATGTTAGTGGCTCATCACAGCGTAAAGAAGAAATTTGGGGGCAGAAAATAGATCAAGATTTCGAGTGGAGATAAAGCTTCCAGTGTGTCTCACCTCAACATCTCTGAAGAGACAAAGTACTTGTATATGTAGCTCCCCCCCCCCCTTCTCCTCTTCCTTTCTCCCAAATCTAAAAGGACCTAGCTTCTGAAATTACCTGGTTGGCCACTGCATTTGCCATCCTGCGGAACTCCTTTTTCATCAGAGACTTGTGAAGCAAAGCAGCAGGCTTGTTCTGTTTCTTGGTCTTGGTTGTAGCAAGCAACACCGATCTATCTTTGCCCTCAGGTTGAATGGTAACTGTTTTCTTGTTTGCCAAACCTGATACATCCCAATAAAAAGGCACATTCATGAAACATGCATAAAGATCCTTGACTACTCCTATCCACCAAATATAGCTAAAGTATTATTTAAAAAAAATAAAAATCAGCTATGCTTCAAGAAAATCAGAACCATATGATATTTTAACTTGGGTTCTAAAACCTCAGTTCCGGCCACTTGTTCCACGAATTCCTTAAGACTTCCAATATAAGCAACAAAATTTAAATGAAGAAGGATTCGCCCGAGTTCTCATTGCATTTATCAATAATAAATATCAAGTGTGTTGCTCTTCTAGGAAAAAAATATTTTCAGATCTATCGGAAAGGTCCATGAATTCACGAAATAATCTTCTTTCTATATAGTAGACTGCTAAAAAGGATGTAAAAACTTCAATTTGGTTAATATCCCGCCGCCCTTCCACACCCAAATCAAACAGAAACTCTTACATTAAACTTAAACTAAATTGATTTGAAGTACATAGAACTTGAACTGGTCGGCCAAACTTGAACCATATCTGCGGAAACCCGCTGCAACTCCCATTTCTACAAAACCTAAATAATTCTGAAAAATGAAACTTTTCAAACTTTTTAACCGTAAAATCCTCCACTCCACATACTCGGAAATAAAACAAACATAAAATTCATTATTCATAATCTTCTCCAACAATTTAATGTCTGATGCAGTTTGTTAAATATAAAAATTAATAAATCAATATTTAATTATCTCTGAAACCAAAAAATACAGAACTTTGTTTCCTCTTCCGTCTCAAACCAAAAAAAAAAAAAAAAGATCTCTAAAGTACACAAAAATCATAAATTAAAAGCTTTCCTATCCTTTTCCTTCTCACAGCGCAAAACAAAAAAATAAAAACGCGGAGTTTGCCTTCATTATCTCTGAAACCAAAGAGACAGCAAAATGACCACGGTGACCCTACTCATGACGACAATAATCTGACACTTCACAAATAGACAAAAACAACAACGTAAGTAAAATCAACACGAGAAGAAACCATCCTATTTTTTTTTATAAGTGAGAATCTATCGTATATTTTTCTAAAACTAAACATAAAGCCAGCTAATAATCTAACCAGAGTGCTTGTAGGAGTTGAGGTTGTAGAGGTTGTTGCTCTCCTTGCTGAACTGCACGCTGGCCGTTCCATTCCCAAACTCCTTCACCAGGAACGAGTTGTTCTTCTTCACCATCTCCCATATCAACTGCCCGGGTACTGTCGCCATCTCCTTCCCTGCTCCTTGCTACACCAGATAGAAATTCAGAAAATAACACTAGGTCCAAATACACATCCACAAATATATATATATAACGAGAGAGATAGGGACCTGTTTGTTTCTGTTTATGAATCCGTGCCGGGGGGTATTTAGAGGGTGGAAGCGAGGGAAGGGTTTATGTTGCATTTTATATTGGAGCCCTAATTTTCTGCATTATTTTGTTGGACTGGGTGGGCACGGTTCATTTAACCATATTACGCCCATGTCCTCGGAAATTCATTGCTCGGGAAGGAAAAAATGAAAAATCTAATTATAAATATAACTGCGCATTAATATATTGATCAAAAAAAATATTTTATTAAAAATAATATTAATTTAAATTTTAAATAAAAAAATTAATATTAATATATAAATTAATATACAACTTTATTTATACATAACAAAATTTAAAAAAAATTATTTAAATTATACGACAATTTATATAGAAATGATAAGGCTATAACCCAAAAAGACATCAACGATGGTATAGTCTCAAATAGATACATGTAATTTTTTTTTTAAAAAGTGAATTCTATTAAAATAATTCTTTTGTACTTTTAAAATGAAATTAATTTTTTTATAAAGATTTGTAGACTTTTGTCAATTTAAGACTTATATAAATCATTTTTCAAACTTATTTACACTATTAAATAGAGTAAAAAATAAGGATGGACCTACGAAGACTCTTCCAAGAAGTAAAAGGACTTCCAACAACAAATAGCCTCTAAACATGATTATGCCTTGATTGGATCAAAGTCTTGCCCAACTTAAAAGAAAAATATATTTACTTCTCATCATCCTATACATCATATCACACCTATATTTAAATATATATATATATATATACCCATCCTCATCAGACTTGGAAAACCTCTTGATGAGAGAATTTCAAATTGTTAGAATCTAGTATTTTAAATTTCATTCCGATAATCGTTTAAGTAGTTAAACAAAATATTTTAATACTGGTGCATTTAAGTGTACCATTTCAAGATTAATTATAGATTATATATAAATATTTATATATAAATACATATAGCTTGATGGCTTGATGGCATATAATTCGAACCCTCCACCCCTCCTATAAAAAAAAAATAGAATAAATATATATATATGTGTGTGTGTATGTGTAAGCATGTGTCATGTATATGTGTGTTTATATGGAAGAACTAAAAATTTATAAAATGAATATACATTAGAAAAAAATCACAAACTTGAGTTTTGAGACAAAAGCAAAAAAAATAGAGAAATTATTAAAAATAATGATATTTAAGAAAAAAAAAATAGAATGAGAGGCATATTTAAAGTTTAAAAAATTTAAAATTATATAAATATATTTTATATTTAAGAATTAATTAAATAGTATTTATATTTAAAATTCACAAAAATGTTATCTAAACACAAAAAAATTACTAATACAATCCAAAACGGAATAGGTTTCAAAATGCCAATTCCGGTAAGAATAGTCAGAATTTGTCCGAAATAATCAAAATAGACCGGAACGAGCAGAGTTTATAGCAAAACAAAATAATGAGGTATTATGTACCAAATAATAGACTGAAATGAAAATTTTCAGCTAAAATGGAACGAAATTTAAAACTATGATCCATATAACTAAGAGGATTTCATTGTTCTACTGAAATCTCCATGAAAGAGAGAAGCAACGACCAAAGCGACATCATTCTTCACGGCCTCCCCGTTGGTTAGAAACAGAGATGCTTATTGTAGCTAAATGCCTAGAAACTATATGGTGCACTAGTTCTTTTTTCGCTTCTCTTTTGGGACATATGGTGCACCGTTGCTATGAAAACATTTGCACGAATTCTCAGGGTTCGGGAACTAAACAAGCAAACAGGCGTGACAAACCCATTTCCAATGACACGACTTTTGAACAATCCATGGTCAGATTCCTTTTAGACAAGTATTAAATGATCTTTCTCATCGTTCTTCAAAAGATCAATCTAGCCGGAATTCAACTAGCCCAAAATAAGCATATCATGATGCTAAAATAATTAGGTAAAAAGCGACTACATCTGTCTATTAAACAAACAAACAAAAAAGCATCCCGAGAATAAGTTACCACAATGAAGATGGAAACAAAAAGGGAATCCAGAATACTGTGGAGAATCAAGACATCATCGGAAGAAGCACAATACAAATATATCATACCCCTAACTCATTTCCTACCGTAAACTCTCACAGCCTGCCTATTCCTCTTCCTGGCACCAGATTTGGCAACTTTGAGGCTCCTGTACACAACACTCAACCTGGCAAGGGCGGCTCTCTTTAGATCTGGCCTGTAGTAGTTATCTGCAACCTGTAATTAGTGAATATCGCACGATTTTAGAATATAAACTGGCATTAATTGTTACAGCATGGATAATTAAGAACCAAAGACCATTCTGAATGGAAGGTCCAAGGACAAACGATGCATATACACGATTAACGAACAATGTTATAAGGAAGAAGGTAATCAATCGAGATTAATGTGCCAATACATACAATATGAGATACAAAGCAGTGAAAAACTGTTTGATCACTTGAAGCTCAGAAGCCAAGCGTAACAAGTACATTTCATAGAGAAAACCATATTATATGCTTTCTCCTTACATGTTAGAGGCTCATCACTGCAGAGAGTTGAAATTTGGGGGGAAAACTGGATAAAGATTTTGAGAGCACGTAAGTTTCTAGTATGTCTTATGCACAAATCTCTGAAGAGACATGGTACTCAAATATGTAAAGTACTCAATCAAATTTTGCCAAGGGCATGTGCACCCATTGCCAATAAAAAAAATTATGTAAAGAAAAACTGTTTGAACACTGGAAGCTCAGAAGCCAAGCGTAACAAGCACATTGCATCGAGAAAACCATATTATACGATTTCTTCTTACATGTTAGTGGCTCATCACCGCAGAGAGTTGAAATTTGGGGGCAAAAACCAGATAAAGATTTTGAGTGGAGGTAAGTTTCAAGTATATCCTATATACAAGTCTATGAAGAGATCAAGTAAAGTACTCAAATATGTAAAGGAAAAAACTAAATGAACACTGGAAGCTCAGAAGCCAAGCGTAACAAGCACACTTCATCAAGAAAACCATATTATACAGTTTCTTCTTACATGTTAGTGGCTCATCACCGCAGAGAGTTGAAATTTGGGGGCAAAAACCAGATAAAGATTTTGAGTGGAGGTAAGTTTCAAGTATATCTTATATACAAGTCTATGAAGAGATCAAGTAACGTACTCAAATATGTAAAGGAAAAAACTAAATGAACACTGGAAGCTCAGAAGCCAAGCGTAACAAGCACACTTCATCGAGAAAACCATATTATACGGTTTCTTCTTACATGTTAGTGGCTAATCACCGCAGAGAGTTGAAATTTGGGGGCAAAAACCAGATAAAGATTTTGAGTGGAGGTAAGTTTCAAGTACATCTTATATACAAGTCTATGAAGAGATCAAGTACTCAAATATGTAAAGGAAAAAACTAAATGAACACTGGAAGCTCAGAAGCCAAGCGTAACAAGCACATTTCATCGAGAAAACCATATTATACGGTTTCTTCTTACATGTTAGTGGCTCATCACCGCAGAGTTTTGAGATTTGTGGCCAAAAAGAGGATTACAATTCAATGAAGAGATAAAGTGCTCAAATATGTAGAGGACACCCCCCCCCCCCCAAAAAAAAAAAAAAAAATTCTAAAAGGAGCCAGCTTATGACATTACCTGGTTTGCCACAGCATTTGCCATCCTGCGGTACTCCTTTTTCATCACAGACTTGTGAAGCAAAGCAGCAGGCTTGTTCTGCTTCTTGGTCTTGGTTGTAGCAAGCAGCACCGATCGGTCTTTGCCTTCAGGTTGAATAGTAACTGTTTTCTTGTTTGCCAGACCTGATACATCCCAATACACAAGCACATTTCAGAACACTTTTTTTTTACAAGTCCCTTTCATAACACACATAAAAGACCCTAAATTAATCCTACCAACAAAATGTATTGTTCAAGTCCTGCTCTCTCTTCTTTTTCATAAGAAATAGTTCAAGCCACGATAAAAAACATTAGAAAATAAAAAGTAAATCAGAACCTTGAGACATTTTAACAAGTGCTAAACTCCGTCAAGAATTTTAATACAGAGCAACAAAAATTTAAATAAAGAGAAAATGCTGCGATTTCTCTCTGCATTTTTCTAGCACGTCTTTAAAATAAGACACTTTAAGAGAGGAAATGCAAAAAATGCATCTTCAATTCTCTCCAAAGACCAAAAAGTGTGTCTTTTTGGACTCCAGGAACAAAAATATTCCCAGATAACAGGTATCAGACAGGTCCAAGGTTTAGCAAAATAATCTTCTTTCTATATAGTAGACAGCTTGGAAGATAAAACTCAATTTCCTTAATGTCCCACAACCCTTCCCTGCCATCAAACGGAAACTGGTACATTAAACTTGAACTAGTGAGCCAAACCTAAAAAGAGATCTGAGGACTCCTGCTGCAACTCCCACTTCCACAAACCCTAAATCATTCTGAAATATGAAACTTTTTAAACATTTTCTAACTAGTAAAAAAAGTTTCAAACTTTTAACAGCTCCTTTCCTTCCAAATAGTCGGACAAAACACAAACATAAAATTCAGAATTCAGAATCTTTTCCAACAAATTAATTTCTTTAAATAGTAATAAAAAACTTTAAAAAGAATTCCAGCCCCAACAAAAAGGGGGGAAATGTAATCACAATTATTTTCTCAAAAACCAAACCAAACCAAAACAAATTTCCGATTCCTTTTTCATGACCTAATTGCTACAGACAAAATACAAAACCTTATTTGTTCTTCCGTCCGGGAAAATCATCTATAAAGTAAGCAAAAAACCAGAATAAGTTTTCCTTTCCCTTTCCTTCTCACAGACCAAAACGAGGGAAAAAAATGCAGAGTTTGCCATCATTTTCTCTGAAATAAAAGAGACAGCAAGACAATCACGATGACTCCACTCATGAAAGACAACGAAAATGAATCTAACACTACCAAAATATAAAAATTCAAGATTAAAAAAAAAATTAAAATCAATACAATCAGAATCCATCTTATTTTTTACTAAACAGAAAGCTTGCGAATAATCTAACCAGAGTGCTTGTAGGAGTTGAGGTTGTAGAGATTGTTGCTCTCCTTGCTGAACTGCACGCTCGCCGTTCCTCTCCCGAACTCCTTCACCAGGAACGAGTTGTTCTTCTTTACCATCTCCCATATCAACGGCCCCGGTACTGTCGCCATCTCCTTCCCTACACCTCGCTACACCAAATCCAATCATTAGATAAACCATGGTAACCAGAAACCCATCACACATGTATATACATACAATAGAGAGACGGATAGAGAGAGCACCTGTCTGGTCCTGTTTATGAATCTATAGTGCGGAGATTTGGAGAGTGAGACAGAGGGAAAGGAGTCGAAGGACTGAAGTTATTTATATCGGAACCCTAATATTCAGCACTATTTTGTTGGACTGGGTGGGTATCGTCATTTCACAATATTTACGTCCATGTCCTCGGAACGTTTCTATAGGCCGGCCCCTAACCCTATACCCTAGTTTGGGAAGGAAATTTCGTTTTGATTATACGACAGTTCGTATAAGCTGAAAGGGATCAACGAATACGATGGCAATGTTTTTGTCGTTGAGTCAAGTAAATCCAAGATTGGTTGAATTTTACTAGGTTTTCTTTTAAATAATATTCTTATTTTCTTGTTATAAAATATATATATATATATATTCTTATTTTCATATGTTACACGTCTTAAATGAAAAGTCATCTAAGTAGCAAACACATAACAGATTGAAACCACTTAATTCTTAAAAGTTAGTCATATTAACAAGTGCAATACTGTGTAACAGAAACTTCCAAGGGTGAGATCGAAAAACTCTACCTTGGACAGGTTCTTTGACATTACAAAAAATAAAAATAAAAAAAGTGTAACAAAATTTAGAATAAAATGTTTATCCATTTTTCAAAAGGACGATGCTACTGTGCTGCCCAGTAGGTCCTTTGTAAATTTTTTTTTCTTTTTTCATTTCACATTTTTTTAATATATTTAAACATTTTAAAAAATAAAAAAAAAAATACCAATACATTTAAAATCACTTCCTTAATCACTAAATAAAAAAAAATATTAATTTTTTTTTTTTTGTGACCAGCAGTCACTTCGATGGGGCAAATAGAAGGGGCATACAAGCATTTTCCTTTTCAAAAATATTATGCATCTCACTTTTTACTACTTTTTTCCTTTAAATTTTTACTTTAATTTTTATTTTTAAGAAAATAAAATATCCTTGATTCTATTAATAACTCTAACTTATGACCAACAAAAAGAAAAAAACAGCGTAGTTACTATTTACAAAGACTACACCTTAAATAAAATAAAACAAAACAAAACCAATGTGCCAAAAATCCAAACTGTATCCTTTATGACAAAAATAAAAAACACTCCGGCCTACACAAACTGAAGCAAATAGGAACACCTGATCTAAGTTAACATTGCCTGTGGCTGTGGTAACGTTGGCTATAGTCTTGCTTGGGTCCAAGTCTTGCCTGACTCAAAAGCAAATTTGTACTAAATGCATAGGGCCATGCTCATCACTAGTTCAAGAGAATGCAGCGTGTTCAATGAGGCCATCCAAGAGGACCAAGACTTGCAAAGGTACAGGGAGACAAAGAGCAACGGTTACATTAAAGAATTTTAATTGCATTAAATACAGAAGTACAAGAGGGGTGAAAAATTGAAATGCCTGGAACGAACTCCCAATTACATACATTAAAGATGCTGCAGTTCAGAAGAAATCATCATCACTTTTTTATTGAGACCAAATCAAACTGACAAGAGATGCCCAACACCAACTTCATTCTTGAGGTTCAAAACTGAAGACAAGATATCTGGATTCAAAGGAATGAAGCTGTAAATAAAAAGGCTCATTGCAGTAAATTTCAAAACATGTCTAAAAACCGAGTACACTGAATAAAGTTATTGCCTCCGAATCAACCTGAACCCAAAAAATAATTACCTAATATCAGGTCAACAATACCCAATACCAGATCTTTACATAATGTTACATTATGTACAGAGCCAAAAGCAGCTTCCATTAATTTTACTCCTACAGGTTCTACAAGGGACCGTCATGAAAGTGTACAAAGGATGCCTACCTTACCAGTAGAATATATGGTGCCGCAGACTGAGCATGGTTAAATAAAACAGCAACGTGGCTGCTGAACTGAAAGGAAAAAAATAAAAATACCTAAGACACCAAACCAAAGTCACAGGTAGAATCCAGCAACTGCAACTCCTCCACCAGAACCAAATTTATGGGATGCTCGATGTCAACACACGGTGTGTTGGCCTTGCCAATCCATTCACTGCTTCGTTTATTCTACTGAATACTACTTTTAGTGGGATACAGGCTACAACAGGACCTTTAGGCTTATCTACCACTGGTTTCTGCTCTTCTTCGGACTGCTTGTGACCAGTCAAGGAAGAAAGTTTCCGTATCTTTTTAGACAATAACCCAGATTTCTTTATTTTTGGTAATTTAACAGGTGAAAAACGGGGTTGCAATGCCAAGAGCTTGGCAGGAGCTCTTCCGGATACTGAATTTGCCCTGGCAGCATTACGCCTTTCACCAACTTTGAGATTACACTCCATGCTTCTCAACAGATAATCACAATGGCCATCATCCAAAACCTCGACTGTGAGAGGGTGACCAACAATAGCTTTACCATTCAACTTACTCATGAGGGAAACCAATGGCACATGCTGTGGCCGATAGCTTGCTTTCACTTCAATCTTAACATCATACAGTGAAGCATCAGTGGAAATATTTCTGACAGGAAAATCTGGTATCTGATATCTGGAGTGAACTGTAAAGCGGGACTGACGATACGGAAGTGACCTTTGGGGTGTCAAAGAGCCTTTGGGTGATAGATTCACTTCAGCTATTGGCACTCTTGTATGAGAATCCCTCTGAGACATTTGCTTGCCCCAGTCCCTGAAACCATTTACCGAGCCTTCGGCAACTGATTTGCACTTTGGTCGCAAGGTACAATTATATGATGTGAGGCATCCACCAACGCCAGTGCCATCAACTTTCTGATCTGAACCCTCCAAATCCTCTATACCTGCCAAATAAGCATTGGATTCATCATCCATGTCCACATATTTTCTGGAGCCCTGTTTTCTATTTTTACTTAAATGTCTTGAATTCCTCTTTCGTTTTAACTGCCACTTTGAAGTACCTTTCTCTATCCTCTGGCTAATATTAGTAATATGAACAGTAGCTGTACTGGTAGAACCAGATTCATTAAGTCCCTCATTTCTCAACAATGCAGCTTCAGCTTGACTACCTTGACAAGATTGCCTTCCCAAAGCGACAGACACGGGTATAGGCGAAAAACCTGGCACACAGATCATATATCAGCACAAGGAAACATTTATACTCTTCTTCACTAGTTCACAATCAGCTGAACAAATAAACAGAATGCTTCGTTACACTACTAGCTAGTTTGCATGAAAATAACTCCTAAGAAACTATATGGAACTTTTGACCATGAAAGTAGAACTTGAAACACTCAGCTGACTCATGGATGAATGGCATATGTCCTGTCACCTCTATTATATTCCAATGTAAGTTAACCGTAAGAGGCATAGGCAACATACAAATAACATATACAAGAACGTATACAAGAATACCTAATTACAAGTAGAAAATGAACGTCTTACAGTCGTAAATTAAAATCCAAAAAAGAAAAAGAAATTCAAATGTCTCCGGACAAATGCTTGACACACAACATCCACAGAGCCCAATCAGATATTTCAGGAGATTTTTTGCTTTTTTTTTTTTTTTTTCTCTAGGTAGGAGGTTGATAGCTACAAACAAAAATCCATCGTCTATCAAGGCCTATAAGTTCCATTTTTTTGGAGCTTCAAATTCACCTCTCTTCCAATGCCATCTAGATTGCCCTCCATCGTGTCACCATTAGGGCATCTAGATGGCATTGGAAAAAGTTAAGTCTTCATCTATTTAGCATTAATCCATCAATCTCTACCAAGAACATAATGCGTCACCTAGTACCTTCCTCCGCATATCGCATCCCCCCTCCCGGGGACCCATGGGGACCAGCGGGGTGGGCGCACAGCATCATACACATAAATCTTACAAGTGCATATGAACCCAAACACATGTACCCATACCGTTTCCTGCTCAAGGAATATGTATAAACACTTTTTTATGTGTATACATACATAAACCTTCTTTAGCCTAAAGAACAGGACTTAACAGATAAATTTTCCATTTTGGCTATCTGAGAAAATAATCCTGAGACCCAGGCTTAAGCCTGCTAATTGGGTGCCTAAGTATGTGAACAACCATTTTAATGTACTATTCCTATTCCTATCATCCTCTTTGGTGGATTTGTGGAATGGCTCATATTTTAAAGGGGTGGCTTTTGCTTTCCTTCCTTTTCCCCCTTTCTCTTGAATATACCCACATACTATGAGGATGCACTTAAGAATTTTTTTTTTCTTGCAATTTTTTTCTTTTCAGTTAACACCCATAACGTGAGAAATGAAAGGAGCATAATCTTAAACCAGAACAAATATGAAAACGGTAACAAATAACTTACACTGTTCTAAAGAATTTGGTTGTATATATGCAGCATACCTTTCTACCAGACCAAGTTGCAATCAACTAGAAATAATAAATATTTATCATCAATTTGAATGTCATCTGAGCAAGAATGAGAAAGATGAAAAAAAGATGCTATGCACATTTGATATTAATGAATTTTATCATTTTAACTCAAGAATACCTTCAGTGTGTTTTTCCTCCCCAACAAATGGCACATCAAATAACTTATCAGAAGAACCATTCTCAGCTAACCCAGCTGTGCTGGAAATTTCATTCTCCTTAGTCTTGTAAAGGATTTGGGAAGCATCACAGGCATGTTCAGAAGCATTTAAAGGGACTCCATTCTCACACGAAACTCCAGTGCTGTCAGAATTGTTGTTCACAATCACAGATTTCTTTGAGTCATTAGATTCCAGTCCTGAAACCCTGCTATCAGACATACCCTGAAGAGGTGAACCACTTGAACTGGGAAATTGATCACAAATAACTGGAACAGAAACCATGGCTGTACACTCCAAAACCTTTGTCAATGGTCGGCGACGGTTTTTCCTTTTCAAAAATTCATGAACATTTGCCACTTGAGATCTCTTCCTTTTGAGTGACGGCAAATAACCTTTGCCACCATTAACAGGACTCCCATTAGATATCCAATTCCCGGCACTTGAATCACAGAGTGAAGCACTATCTTGTTGAACTAGATCGAGCATCCCTCCAGCTTTTCTTTTTGACATGACACCCATGCCCAGGTCCTCAAGTCCTCTCATACGCTTAACTCCTTCTGTTCCATCATCCTCCGAATCATTTGGGGTCCTTCTTCTTCTTCCCAGGACAGATTGCACCTTAGCAGGATTATTATGATTTGGCTCTTCAAAAGATAAACCAGATTGAGATAACTCTGGTGCTGAATTTGAATTGTCTTCAGAATCACTAGCATCGTCACCCCGATCCACGTTTTCTTCAACAGAACGAGACATGCTAGGTGACTCTCTGGCTGAACTACCAAGGTCACCACCTGAATTATCCCGTTGAAAGAAATCCAAGCGATCTGTGCCAAGGCGAGTACTCTCAATCTCAAGAGCATGGATAATGGCATCTTCCCTCCGAGCGTATTTAACAGCTTTTTTATTGGAATTAGCTGCAGATACCTTTGCCTTTTCAATGCATTCATCATATTCCCCACAACGAAATGCCTTAACCCTCTTAGATTTTTCAAGATTATACCAATCCCTGTACCAACAAACAAAGAGGGATTCTGTCAACAAATCCATACATGTTAAAAATAAAAGAGAGCTGAACACCACTATACATCATTACAAAAGCAGGAGGGGGGAGAAATCAATCGTCAAATTGATATTACAAATTATCTTAACTACTCCAACAAATACGTGTCACTAAAGAGATAAATTTGGTGCATGCATAAACAACTCAAAAGTCACATCTAACGGATAAAGAATGCCATCACAACCATATCAAGGCAAATGAAGCATGGAAAATGTGGAATTTTGAGGTCTCAAAAGATCAATAGCGGTAAGTTGAGGAGACTTTATGGATCAAAGCTTAGGAAATTGTTTTTCAATACTTTACTCCATTGGTCGGTTGTAATTGATTTCAATGGAATGAGTTTCCATGAATTTCTTGTATCGCTAAACTAGCACGCTAAGGTGATGCTCTTGTATATCTCCTGTATACCTGGGCTTTTGCCTATTGATCAATAAAATTTTGTTTAACAAAAAAAAAGTTATTTATCAGTACGAGAAAGAGTCAAAAAGAAGCTGAGAGAAAGAAGATCAAGTTTGGCCATCATAACAAGGTAATTAATATTTATAAAATAAATAAATATTAAAAAAAAAGAAAAAAAAAAAGAAAAAGAAAACAACAACAACAACAACAACAAGGTAATGAATAAAACATATCACAACTGATTGTTTTCGCTCTCCTAAAATTTGCATATTCTTTCAAATAGATATGGTTTTTGCACCATAACAGCAATGGCATAACTTTGGAAGGAGGGATGTCTCCTAACAAAGAGGGTCATCATGGTGGCAATAGCATGTATCTTATTTCATAAGCAAGTTTTCCTCTCTGTTTTTTCTTTTCTTTGGTTGGGCCCACTTCATTAAAAATAATTTCAATTTTACATAACTCCCCTTCACTTGCAATCAAATTGTAAAATAGTTGTAAAGAGATGTAAGTTTATCATTTTCTTTTTCTATTTACCCAAAAGGTAAGAAAAAACCCTTCCGCGAATGATCAAAACATGGGAAACGAGAGAAAATAAGAAATCCAGAGAGACTGCATCCTGCTTCATAAACATTTTTTGTGTATGAATGCAATGCCGGTTACAATGCGTTCTTTTAATGCATAACAGAGATAAACTTCATATCAAAGAAAAGACTAACTAATGCCATTAACATTGACATCACACGCTTGTAAAGCAAATTAGTATCGCTGGCCATAGCCTATTTCGAACAACTTTACTAACAATCATGTAAAGCATTACCAACAAAATAATGGCAAAAACCAGCACCTCAACAAAAGCATTACCAAAAGCTCATATCTGAAACAACGCAAACCAGATACATACTAAGAAAAACGTAAAAAAATCAGAGACCCGGCCAAGATAGGCAAGGAGGGAGAGCAAGTGTAAAACAAGAAAGAGCACTCACACACTTGCGTCCTCGCGGCCCAGAAGCTTAACGGGAGTCCCCGATCTCGGCGAAACCAAGGAACCCTCGGACAACTCGTCAAGGCCCATTATGCGGCCCGGCCACCACGACCCGTTTCGGCGACGGACCCAAACCAATCCGCCCACCGACGCATCGATACCGTTGGATTTAGCCTCACCAGAACTACTCCCCATCTCAGGAGCAACAACAAATAACAGCTCAAACAAGAAACCCAGTAAAAAGAAAAAAAGAAAAATACTATGATCTCAAGCAATCAATCTTGACCGTCTATTCTTTAGTCCCAAAATTGATCCAAAGCCTCGGTTTCATGACCATATGACTGAGCTTCTCAAACCTAACAACCAGAAGCAACAAAACCCAAAAAAATAAATATACAAAAAATCACAATATTACATGCAACACGAAACCCGGAAAATAAACCCAAAAATAATCCAACCATAAACTACAAATATGCACAAGGGAAAAAGAAAAATAAAAACTCACAGAGAAGATGGAGATAAGGAACTTTGATTTGAGGATTTATGAAGAAAGGAGATCTGGCTGGAGAGGAAGAACTAAATATGCGTACGGTAATATCTTTAGAAAGAGAGGATCTGAATTTAAATTCTTTTTCTCTATTTTTCCATCAAGTTTTTTTTTTTTAAACGATTTCTCGGCTATTTCTGCGATTCTCTCCGATCTTCTGTAGTTGAGTTTTGTTTTTGATATTTTTTCAAGACCTGGCCTGCGGCTCTCAGAGCGTGCGGATATAGAGAGACGAGAGAGAGCGAGAGTGACTGAACAGAGTTTTGTGGGGAGAGAGAGACAGCAAGCTTGGGTGCTTGGATCGAACGTACCCTTTTGGTATCTTGAGAGTTGAGAGAGAGAGAGAGAGAGAGAGAGCGGGAGTGCCATAGAAAATGAGTGTAAATAATTTTTATCTCATTTTATTTTATTATTTATTAATCATCATTATGTGGTATTTAGGCAGTAAAGTCATATCAGATATTTTATAATTATTAATATAAAATAATAAATAATAGTAAAAATATTCTCAAAACACTCCATTACCTAAATTAACCTTTAAATATAAATATTTTTTGATATTAATTATTATAATTTTTTCAAACTAATTATTACAATTTTTTTATATTTTTAAATAAAAAATAATTCAACTTTTTTAAATTTTAAAATAAAAATATTATTAAATAATTATATTATAAAAATATTTTAAATTTATAATATTTTTATTTAATTTTTTATCTATTTTTATCAAAATTTAATAAATACTTAATTTAAATTATCTCATTATTATTTATAAACAATCTTATTATTATTTTCAAAATTGATCTCATTTATCTAACATCCAAAAGGTAAAAGAGGGCGTCATATACAGTTTTATATGTACGGTTTGGAAAACAAAAACCAAAGTTTAGAAAAATGTAGAAGAACTGACAACAATTTACAACTCTCGTTTTATTTTGATTTGATTTATTTGGCTCTCAAGCTTATTAATAAATCACGTCATTTATTCCACTTAAATTGTATAATTTAAATTTTAAAATTTTTAAAATTAAATTATACTATTATATAAATACTTTATTAAATGTGTTATTCATGCCAATTTATAAATATTGATGTTCTTTTAATTTATAAATATATATCTTTTTTTTTTTAAATACACTAGACTTGCCTATCTTATCCAATATTACTCGTATTTTTTACGTCTATAATTTCTTAAGAAATGATAGTTACAGTCATAAGTATGTAAATGTTGTACAATTACTTTAAAAAAATTAAAAAAATACTAAACTCAAGTAAAAAAAAAATTAATAATTTTTTAATAATAAATCATACTTTTTTAAAAAAAAATTATATGTCGCTTATACAGTCCATAACTATATATAACATTATTTTAATCTATTTATAATATACACGCACCACATTGTTTATTACCTAACATGTCCTTTTATCTTTATATTCCTAATATTATTACCTTTTACAACACGTGTGCCACTTAAAATTTTAAATTCTCGATTTATTCTTCTCATTTATTAAGGAAATATACATAATTCTTCCAATTACCATCCAATTTACAATCACCTCTTTAATATATCATAGACACATCACGCATGACCGTCCTAATCTCACTAAACGATAAGCTTTCCCCTGCATTTAAAAGATTATCACAAATGAGTTACGTTAGATAAAATTACTTTTACGTAATTTTTATACATTTCATTAATATGATTAGTCAAAACAGTTATTTTATATTAAAAAATTGACGCATCAATTATATTAATTAAATGGATAAATAATACACAATAATGACTACACATAAATTTTTTAATTACAAATATCACTGACCAATGACATCATTTGAACACTGAAGTCATGGAAAACTGAGGTTGATAAGGAGTATTGAAACACCAAATGGATGCCTCCGACGATTCATTGAAAGTATTCTCATATTTTCTATTATTTGTCACAGTGAGAGAGTAGTGTTAGTTAAAAACTTTTACACCATACATAATTTATGCAATATAGTTTTAAGTGTAAGATTTAAATTTTAAAATTTATCTTAAAAGACAAATGAATTATGCTACTCATCATTCCTATACACCACACACCATACATTTTTATTATTTTTAATTATTTTTTGTTTTATTATTCTTAAACTTATTAAATTCTCATACTCATCATCCATATATCACACATTTAGTAAGAGAAATAAATAATAAATAAGTGTATTGTGCAGTGTGTGAGGATAATTAATAGACTTTTCATATAGTATGTTTAGAAATAATCTCATCTCAAAATTTTCAATTTCATCTCATTCCCAAACATAATTTAAATACAACTTTTTCAAATTAATTATTACAACTTTTTTGAAACCAATCATTTAAGTTATTACCAACTTTCAAACAAAAGATAAAAAATAATTCAAATTTTTTAAATTTAAAAATAAAAATTATATTATAACAATATTTTAACTTTATAATATTTGTTATTCAACTTTTCTCTTTCCTTTTTCAAAACTAAAAAAATACTCAACTCAAACTATCTCACTACTATTTATAAATTATTTTACTACTATTCATAAAATTCTCATCCCATCTCTCTCCCAAACAAGTCCTTAGATTCACAAAGATATTAATAAAAGTAAAACTCATGATGTGGTTAAATGTTATATCTACATGTTAAAAAAAAATGTTATATCTACTTTACTAAAAACCTACATATAAAATATACGATCTAATCTTCTATACAGTTTACAAATAAATTATATAAAAATAAAAAATAATAATAATTTTATAAAAAAATTATAAAATAAAGCTCTTAAATTAATGTGATTAAATGCTAAACATATATATATTGCATTAAATGCTAAATATTAGATCTACTTTAAAAAAATATATTATAATATGACATGTTACAATGTGAATGTCCGCATGAACCAAACATTTATTAATGAATATATTTATGTAGATGCAAAAGCGTTTTGGTATGGGACGGACGGGAGGTATATATTAATTAATTATCTACACTTGTCTCACATGCATCCTAAGGGCCCCCATCGTTCCGTTTCCCACGTACCGTTACGAGGATACGTGGTGTAGGGATGTAAAAACAAGATCTGAAATGGACGGCTCTAGTTATATTTCTAGTTGCTGGCTCGGCTCATCCGTATGGCCCGATCGATAAAAGCGAGTTGAACTAACTTGCAGGTTAAATTTGCTTATTGTTGGTTTCTATTAGACTAAAACGTTTTAACAGACAATAGCTCCTTAAATCTCAAACAGTATGTCATCTCTCCTCAAATTTCAAACCCTAGCCAGATGCATATGCTAGAGTTAGAGAATAATAAGAGGAGATAGGAGCCACGGAACAAGAGTGTTAGCAAGACGATGCTTTTGCAAAGATGTTGAATGATGGGTGCGGTGAGGGCATCTCTTCATGATTCGAGGGGCTAATCGTTATAATCGTAAGAAACATTTTTTAAGGAGAAGTCGTTGACGCTGTTGGCACGGAGGATGGAGGAGAGGCTTGCTTGGGTGTTGCATATAGCGTGGGAGAAGGGAAGAGGAGCGAGGAGGGAAGATGCAGAGAGTAGATGCGAACTTGGGTATTGCATATAGCGTGATTAGTGAGGAGGGAAGATGCAGAGAGGTCATGGGATGAGAAAGAGAGCTCTAAGAGGTCATTCAAAGCTAGGCACAAAACCAAACCCACATATTTTAAGATCCATATTTTTTTCTCCTTTTGTTTCCTTTACTTCTTCCCAAACATATCACATAAATATAATTTCCTACCTAAGCAATTTAACCCAACTGTTATTAATTTTTTTTTTTTTTTTTTTTTAAAAACGAAGAGAAAAAAAGGGAAAAGTAAATCTTACTATCTTTAATCATATCAAATGAGGTGAGTTAGATATAAAAGGAGAGACAAAATGCAAAATGAGAAAAAACAATATCAATTTTTATTTATAATTCAAAACACAAAGTATAGTTGCCGTCTTATTATGTATGTTTACATGACAGATTTTTTTTATATTTTTTTAACTTCTTTTTTGTGGACATGTATTTTAAGTTGGCCATATTGCATGGCTCGTCTGATGAGAGCTCGCAATGCATGAAAATAAAGCCGATACCACCAGCAACTAGAAGACACCAAATAGCAATACTTCTGAATCTGAGCAATACTCCAAGAAAGTAACGAGTTGAAAACAGCAATATATCATTTTGGTTTTATTTCCTATCTAATTAATCCAATATTTGTTCACAATATGGTAACAGTCATCGAGGCATCTCACGTGGTCCAAGGAACAATTGCTTTACCATTAAATTGCCAGCCCCTTAATTTCTATTCTACCCACTAGATCTGATCTACCACACATTTTTCTTGCATCAAGTGTCTCAATTGTTCTGCACAAATTACCCTTTTCCAAGTCCTCACCTATTACATTACAAATATGTTACAAAAAAATATGTCATGCTTTTAATGATTTCCTGTCATCAACTCCAAAGACGGATCTTGAAATCCGCATGGTATCTATCATCAATATGATCTTCAGCTTGCCACCCATAATGAGATGCACATCTCCATGACATTAATAGGGGCAGATGACATAAATCAAATTTGGGAAGCACGGGCATTATTGTAAGAGTATTTCTCTTTTCTATACACATCCTTGATCAGTCATGGCTTGGGCAATACTCAGAAAGGCAGAGATGACTGCTCCATGTACCAAAGCTCTGTCAGACCAGCAAGAAGAGAATAAGAAAAACTGACTTCAACAATTAAATCATTGGACAATGACAATACATTAATACAACTCATCAGCCAATTTTTATTTATTTATTTATTTATTATTATTATTATTTTCTGCCTTGAAACATGGAAGGCCATCTGGGATGGAAAACCGAAGAAATGCTAAGCGCTACATAGATTCATTTGGTCCTAAAAACAGTACGTTAGAAGCTCAAAACAATTTAAAAAGGTATTACAACCTGGACATGCTTTTAACAATCATAGATTCAAAGGGAACCATAGATGTGGTTCTCCAACACAACACTAAACCCTTTAATATTCACTGCATGCCAGTCTAACTGAGAAACCAGTCATAAATGGAGACCACTTCCCTGGTAGTTAAATTATATTTTTGTCCACAGAAGGAGGGCAGAGGAAATAACTTTGTTCAAGGTTTTAATATCATCATCAATATTAGTAGAACTCACAAGAGATGGGCCATGGGGGAGATTCTTTATTAGGCCAAAGAGTAATGTTATATACAGTTGTGTAGTGCGCAAGCGCCACACAAATGTTTTGAAAAAGTGAGGTCCACTATTAAAAAATTAATTAATTTTTTATGTGAATCCCGTATTTACTCACTTTTTGCAAAAGCATTGCACAACACTTGCACACTCCATGACTACAAATAGCATTTCTTTAGGCCAAATACCAAGCTAACTCAATTGCAATGGAATTTTCACAAAGAAGATACTTGCAATATGCAGAAAAGGACAACATAAGCACAACCAACTATTATACAAACGTAAACAGACAATAACTTCATGACCTGATGCGATGTGAACAAGGACTTACTCAGGACACTCCTTTTGATAACCGAAATCAGCTGCTGCTTTAAGGGCTCTCTGGTAAGTCTGTTTTATTGCTTCCTGCAGAGAAAATTGCACAAAGGAGATCAGAAAATTGTTGAAAAAGACAAAAAAGGAAAATCACCAAATCAGATCAAGCTCTAAAACAAAAAAAGGCAACAATCTTCAAAATGAAGCCACAACAAATTTCACACCAAGTTTTTGCCCATAGAAGTTAAATGAGCAGCACAAGTCCTTCTCCTTCTCCCATTACTCTCCAAACCTCCCTTCCCCCTCGTCACCTTTTCCCACTTTTGGATAAAGAAACGCATTTAGTTATTACCACACAAGATCCCATTTGGAGTTTAATTGAGTTTTACCTGTTTTGATTTTCAATTTTGACCATGCTTTTAGCATCCAGGGTGACTAAAGTGGTTCATTGTCATTGCATTTGCTAGTGAAAACCAAGATATGGAGAAACAAGAATATGCAATGACGATCCTTGTGAAAATCTCATGGTGTTTTTAAAAATTTATGCTGTGGTAATACGGACATTTTCTAGATGAATCTCCACTGACACAGCCGATTACCAATGGATATTTGATCCCAATCAGTTGCATTTTCTTAATAACCACTATGGGCATCTGTTGGTGTAAAAAATGCACAGACAACTTTACCTGCATTACGGAATAGGTCATACTAAAGGATCTCAAGGCTTAGAAGTCCTAACCTATCTGTACAACTTCACGAACATGTATGCTTCCAGTGACCTTCTAATCCAAATTTTAGCAGTGAAATATAAAATGACACTTCCACAAAACATTGCCTTCCCAAAACATACGTGTTAGTTTCAATCCAAATGTGTTGCAGCAATATAAAACGGGACCGCTTTTCATCAAATTGGATTGAATGATTCCGGAGTTATTTTTTCTGTAAAGAATGAGTAATTGGATTCTGAAATAATTAAGGAAATAGACTTTGTTGGTTTGGTCAAACTGCTCCAACCCATAAGAAATGGGCACTGCTGCTCGGGGTTTGTGAACTCCTGCAACTATTTCAGTTCAAGACTTCCAATGACAAATACATAGCACCTCACCTGCAATTTTGACTCAAAATCCTCTGGTGACCAATGCATCAAATTACACTCATGATTTAATTCAAGTTCTCCAGCAACAACCTGCAACCATGTAGATTACAAATTTAGCATATAAAAGTGAACATAGAGTGGGTGAGAATAATAACCAAGGCCCTTACACGGAATTGCAACTAAACATCAAGCTTAGCCATCCCCCTTGCTAAGCTTAGGAAATAATAGTTGTTAAAGCAAAATTATCTCACTACAATGGTCAAATACTGGATTACTGCTCTTGTTTTACTACATCTACGGCAGTTCTAAATAGCATTGCACTTAGATATATGTAAGGTACACCAAATATTTCAATATGAATCCCTGAACTCCATATATTAATGGATGAAAAAAGAATTGCTTTTATTTAGTTTAAATTGAAAATGAAAGCACATTTCTGAGTATTCGAATAGATTTGATCATAGTATTATTCTAGTACATGCTAAAAAGGCAGTATATGCATGGTTTGGAAAAAGTGGAGTGGCATCGCACCCCCCCAGCACCAGCAGCCATTGCAGGAGCAATGAGAATATTTGCTTTTCGTAGAACATCAACCGCCTCAGGAGTACAAGGCATGTTCGAACCTAGAACACAAAACATTGATTCACTGATGTCATCATAATTAAAGAATTGGGGAAAATACACACAACGCTCAAGCTATCACCCAATTTGCAATCAACACCCCCCCCCCCCCCCCCCCCCCCCCAAAAAAAAAAACCAACCAACCCACATAACACAAAAAAAAAAAAAAAAAACTATCAAAACTTTAAATGTACCGACATTTCCTTTTAAAGAGTCAAAATTACGCCTGAAAAATTTGTAGGGGTAATTTTCAAAAAGACACTACAACCTATTAAATTTAAAAAAAGTGACCCATGAAATCAAACACATGACGGCAGCTGGTACAACGCATTTTTTGGTAGTTTGGGGGTTGATTGCAAATTGGGTGGTAGTTTGAGGGAGTTATGCATATTTTCCCTAAATAATTAAAATATTATAAACTAAAAGCTGTAATGCATCATATTACTACCTTCTACTAGTACACGACAACCTGAATTGACCAGACTGATGGCATCAGCCTGATCAATTTCATTTTGGGAAGCACAAGGAAATGCAACATCACACCTTTCATTCCAAGGTTTTGCTTCATCATAGTACTTAGATCGAGCATAAGTCTTGGAATAGTCTCTGCCGATGCCACATTTAAAAAAATGGGCAGCTTAAAGTTATTAGAGATAACAATTTAGTAAATAGACTTGAATAGAGGTTGAAACACACAAACCTCAAACTTCTCTGTTGAGCTTTGATATCTCTCAAAAATGTTATTTTCACGTAATCAAATCCATCCTCATCCACCAAATACCCCTTTGCATCTGTTAATTATTTTGTCAGAAAAGTCATACTTTATAAGACTGCTTATCGGTAATACATAATCATTGTAAAAGCTCACCATAGTCCTAATTCCAAAAACACAATTGAAGTTATATTGAAGATTTATCAAATTTGAAAGAAAACGCTACCAGATACTGTGATGGGAAGAGCACCATATGCAATAAGCTTCTCCAGAACATGCATTGCTATCTTCCCAGAACCGCTTACGACACATCTGGGGAAAAAAAATCATAGAATAATAGTTAAAAATAATGAACTTGCACAAACTTGAATTACTTCCCATATTCACAAACTTTCAAATGAAGTTAGCATAAAGCATTCAAATTTGTATGAACATAAAAAACCTGAAAGATTTGTATCTGAAGCAGAAGGCTAAGGGCATGTTTGGATAATGAGATGAGATGAGAATTCTGTGAATGGTAGTGAAATGGTTTGAGTTAATATGTTTTATTGGGTTTTGGGAAAGGAGAGAGAAAAAGTTGAATAAAAATATAATAAAGTTAAAAAATTATCTGAAGACTAGTTTTGTTTTGAAATTTGAAAAAGTTGTATTGTTTTTTGTTTTTTGTTTGGAAGTTTGAGAAAATTGTAATAATTAGATGAAAAAATTGAGGATTTGAAATTGAAATGTGTTTTGTGTTTGAGTGATGTTTGGGAAGGAAATTATGAGAAGATGAGATAATCTAACTTCCCAAACAATCCCTATACCTTCATAACGCTGTCTAAATAGTGAAAAAAAAAATGCAGTATTCAACAGTCAATGAAGTAGAAAATTCCTAGACAATGGATTGCAAGTATCTTTAAAAAGTCCGCAAAGTTGAGCGAGAAACCTTAATCCTTTGAGTTCTTTGTTCACATCTGCAAGCATGAGCTGTGCAAAGAAAACCTGCAGAAGCATGAGAACTTTGTTAACGGGGGAACTTATTGCACCCACTAGAGAGACAGATACTGAGTGTGGGAGGGAATTTAACACATACGGATGTGCATAGTCAGCCAGACATGCACACACCATCAAATTATCCACCATCCACCCACACAATGAAAGCTTCAGAGAGTTATAATAGAAAGTACCAGGCCATAGCCAGTAGCTTCAGTCCGAAGGCTAGAGCCAGACCAAAATATCCTTGGCCCTGTAAAACTTCCCTGCATAAGTAGGGCATACATATGAAAGCATGAACACAAGAACTTAGTTTTCTTTCCGTGGTGAATAAGTAGTAATCCCAACAATTAATGATCACGATAAATCAGTCAGATATGTTACACATGCATGTATGTATATATGCTTGTGCTTACATATTTATATAAAGAAGAAATTACTAGAAGAGTGACACGTAAATCAAGAACAACCATAGTAGAGGTTGGTTCAGTTAAATTATTTGAATTGTTTTCTAAGGTGACAAAAACACAACAAGAAAGAAGACATGGCAGATTTCAGAAAATAGCTTAACACGGGTTTCTTAAGTACCTGAAAATGACCAGCTAGTCGTCTATATTGTCCAAACAGATACCCCATTTCCCGAGTACCAACACCCATCTCCTCCGATGGAAGGTCCTAAAATGTAGAGGACATACCATGTACATTAAGCATTGAGCATTCACCCGATGAAAAAAGCAGAAAGAGAATGGAACCTGATTCTAATTACCTTGTCAGGACCCAGGTAGCGATATATCTCATTCATGAAACTTTGGCAAAAGCGCATAATCTGCCAGCTTGTGAGAAGTATTTCAGAAATTCCACAAAAGGTTGAAAATTTTAAAATATAAGACCATCAATTAATGGAGTGAAGCATTTACCTCATTATCACTTTTTCCTTTTGGATCAAAATCGCTTCCACCTGCCGCACCTCCAAGTTTGTATGGAGATAATGCATTCTTTAAAGTCTGTGGAAGGAAAAACTAAAGGATTATAGACCAGCCACAAGACATTAGTTACTTCCCAATATAAAATTTGCATCCCTTTTGAGATAGGATGATCCATTTTTTGACTTCTATCATAATGGTACTTATTTTTGCTCAGCAAGATTGAAACTAGGAACAACAATGTGAGAGAGTCAACCAGTAGCAGCAATTGTAGAGTCTTTAAGGTTTCAAATATGCAAATCAACTTAAAAGAAGGTTGGAGAAAATTTTGACAAAGTCTTAACAAGAATTTAGCACATTGAATTACAGGATAAGTCAAATAACACGAGCACCAGAAATACTCCAATACCTGTTCAAAACCAAGGAACTTGGCAATACTTAAGGTCATTGATGGATGAAAACGAATACCACCCCTACATGGACCCAATGCTTGGTTAAATTGAACCCGAAAACCTCGGTTGACATGCGTTTCACCTCTATCATCAACCCATGGCACTCGGAAAATAAAAATACGCTCAGGTTCTAACAACCGCTCCATAATGTTGACATAACTGAAACATATCACATCACATTATAAGCCTTGCCATAAACTTTACTGCATACACCTTTTGCATTAGACGGTGAAGCACAAATGTAAATACACTTCATTTTAAAGCACTCACTGAGAATTCTTTGCAATCACTCTTTCTAAAGCATGAACCGCTTCTTGTATTGATTGTATGAATTCAAACTCATAAGGATCTCTTTTCAGCACCGCTTCAACAATAGATCCAGCAGTTTTTGACATAAGAGCTTCATTTCAGGAGAATCACCAAAACGGGCCAAAGGGAAAAAGTCGCCAAAAAATAGAGAGAAAAAAATAAGTTCGTGATTATGTCATGCAATTATGTGGGAAGTACAATATATGTATGCAAACATCTGATTTTGTTGTGATAACTTCAAATAAAATCTTGCGTCTAAGTCTTGCTGTAGAGGAACAAAAGGGATCGATGGTCTCTATAGAAATCAATTGAAAAGCTCCAATACATTAATCTAAACTTTCTCACCCCATTCATTATAGAAAAATTTAAAGGTGCTCTTCTTTCATACTACAATGAGAGACAGAAATAAAAGGCACCTATGCATGTAGGAGAATCAGTAGGTATGTAAAACTAGAAGGATGTATAAACTGTCCTTGCAATTACTGTCATTCTATACAATTTATCTTTCTGAGACAATAATCTAACCATCATATGGGAAATAAAGATGTCCTATGTGAGAGCATATGCACCCCCTCCCCAACACAGACACGTGTGTGATTGAGAGAAGACAAAATATTGTAATAGGATCATCTTGGAGCAGCGATGCTTCTCAATTCCTCTTAAGACCCAAAACTTTTCTACACTCGGAAAGTACTAACACTGGTCCTATCAACCAAGGCTCATGCTGTCCTTGGATCAAAAAATTACAAAAGTCTTTTATTGTTTTTTTTTTGGGGGGGGGTGGGGGTTGGGGAGACGCCTTGTCGTTAGGCCTTCACTTCACAGTGACCCTTCTCCAGTCAAACTGGCATAAGTTCAAGGATAATCCGCGTAATCACAACCATCCTTCATATTGTGATCTATATATTTTAAAGCTCTATGGCCCTGTATCCTTATTCAAAGGAACTTAGAAGACTTTTATTTTATAAGTAATGGAGCTCTGAAGCTGGAACTCAAAGTTAGCAACTAGAGATAACATTGTGCATTTTTTTATATAAGTTTGTATACTGGACAGTGTGGTTGGGGGCCTGGATCGGATGGCCTTTCTTTTGACTGCCAATGAGGATGACATGAATTGGTAGAGGGAAATTTTTAGGAAAATGAGATTTATGAGGTGTTGGGATCAGGCACAGGGCCCTAATGCTTTCTCTTTGGATATTTTCCAAACTTGTTGGGAGGTAGTGAAAGAAGATATTATGAAGGTAGTTCCGAATTTTCATGCCAAAGGAAAATTTTTAAGGAGCCTTAATGCAATTTTATTGATATAATTTTAAAGGGGTTATGGATATTAAGGACTTTCGGCCTATTGGTCCTTTTAGATAAGTTTATGGAATCATAGCCAAAGTGCTTGCCAATAGGATGAAGGTGGTTTTGGAGAAGATTCTGTCCAAATCACAGAACACTTTTATTAGGGGTGGTGAATCTTGGATCCAGTACTCAAGCTAATGAATGCCTTGGTTTGAGAATACAATCATAGTTGCCTTTTGTGAATGCCAAGTTTCAATGCAGCCCAGAGAAATTAGAAAATAAGATTGCTAACCTTTCACATAGATTGGCTTGTCAACAATAATCTTATCCTTAGAGGCCATCTGGAGACGAAGAGCTTCTTTGTGAAGCAAGCTGTTGTTGTGTTCTTCCAGTGCACTCATCTGCATATTCCGACTACCTTCATTCCCGTAAGGATTTCTTCTATGCTTCCTACCATACTCTCTACATACAGAGCAAAATATTCTTGCCGTACCCTCCTTCACATCAACATAAGCCCATTTGTAGGTATCAGCCCATTCCTCTCTCCATCTTTTCACAACCTTCTTCTTCCTTTTCGCCTGTTGCATCTTTGACATATCTTGATCATCACTGGGAAGCTGAGAAACCATCACCATCTGCTTTGTCTCATCATGCTCTTCTGAAGAAGGTTCTTGAGGGGGGCCGACAATGAGAGGGGTGTTAGCAAATGAAGGATCATCATCCCCAGGGCCAATTTCTAAATCTATCTCTTCTCCTAGCTCCCTAGCCACTAAATGATGCCTCTGTGCCTGCTGAATCAGGTTCATATCATCCATTGTGGAATTCATCCCTACTCCACTTACCGGTCGCAACATGCAGCATGACAATCTGACCAGCACCTTAAAATCCTCCAATCTGTTAACATAAAGACAACGCATCACTCACATGACTAAAACTGTACCATTCAACTAATTAAGATACAAAACAATTTCAAAAAAGAAAACGAGTTAAAGGTTTTAAGAAAACATTAACTGGGATCAATACTAAACTGAACCTCATAATATCTATAATCTTTAGTTGGTCACACTTCAAATGCAATGAACAAAGCTGTACCTATCCATCCGACTGATAAATAGTCGAATATCACATTAATTAAGTGCAATCAGATACACAGTCAACTGGTCTGTATCCAAATTCAAAGTAAATGTGGCACCTTAAATCAGAAAACTTCTTGAAGCTTCCCAGTTATCTCTAGCACCAATACTCAGTTTCCCCATCTTTTTGGAGTTATTTTCACAAACAAGCTAAGAAAAGAATTTCATAAATCCTATCTCTTTTATGTTTTGACAAGTAAAATTCAAAACTCATTTTTAATGTTTTCATGGCCCTTTTCATAAATCATATATCTGCAGCTCTTTGGCGAGAAAAAAAAAAAATCCGCAAGTGAGCCTAGCATATCAATTAGATATGTTTTAGGAAAATTTTTGGGAAGGAAGGCAACAAAAACCAGGAAATCCAATTACATACTGCTCAATTTTCATAGTATCCAAACTAGAGTCCTCAAAAAGCACTCTAAAATCCAAATTGAATCAATCACCTAAACCAAGGGAACAGTCAATTACACCCAAAACTAAAAACACTTACAAAAAATCTACAATTATTCAAAACCCACGAACTCACAGACAAGAATTATGAATTCGGAACTAAATCAGCAATCATCGTTGATTCTCCACTACTAGTAACTTATTTTCCAATCTTAAGGTATACCCAGAAGTTTAAAAGAAAGAATATCCTCAATTACCTTAATTATACTACAGAAAATATGAACTTTGACCCTCCCAAGTAGTACTCTCAGGCTGGTCCTTGAGCACTGTTTTTTAAGTTTCTTCTCCAAAACTCGTTCTTTTACAGTTATAAATTTCTCAAACGACGAAAACTTGAGACTGAGATCGTGCTCTTCCTGACTCAGATTCTTCCTCCTATATTCACTAGTTACGGAGAGATTTGTGGAAGCAGAAGATAAAAGGGTGAAGATTTTTATGTGAGTTTTCTTGGTCTAGTCACTACATTACCGCAATTATTTATTGTTAATTGTTGCCCTTTCTTTTCTTTTTTTCTTTCTCGTGCAAATTCTGGGTTGTGAGACGACTGGGCGAAAGTAAAAAAAATAAAAACTTCATCGCCTCATAGTTTTAGACGCATTTAATAATGTATTAAATATTTTTATGTATTAAAATATTTATATAACAAGTATTTAATATATTAAGTAGAAAACAATTTTATAACTGATATAGATTTTGTAAATTAAAAACTAGATGGATCAGTCCAAATATCCTTTCAACTTAGTATTTAAATATATTATATTATATTATATATAACAAACATGATTAGTATAAAAATAATATTTCAGCCTATTTTGATCATACAATTTAAATAGATGAGATATTTTTATTAAAAATTGAATAAAATATTATTATAATATAATTTTTAAATATTAATTTTATTTTAAAATTAAAAAAATTAAATTCTTTATTATATTTTTATAAAAATTTAAAAAATTATAATAATTATATAAAATAAAATAAGATACTTTAATTTTATATAACTAAATCATCAGCATTAAAATACGGATTCATTATTTTTTTAATAGAATAATTATTCTCATTTTATTTTTATTACATTAAATAATATATAAAGACATCTGAGCCTTTGCTGCAACTTCCAAGTCTCACAGGCTAGCTACTATGGTGGTGGAGGCCGTTCATTGTTTGCCATTACATTTAGCGCACACCTCTTCAGTCAGAAATGGTCCTCCCTAGTACGACAGCATTAAAATACCTACCGCACTTGCCACCCGCATAATTCTACCCGAACATGATACATAGATGAGCAATGATACAGATACAGTCCATTTTCATTTTGTTTATAATTTAATAAAAAAAATATTTTTTTAAATTCGAAAAAATCAAATTAAAATAAATATTTTAAAAATATATAATAAATTTTATTATATATAATATTCTATTTATGTGATTGATTAAAATAATTATTTTATATTAAAAATAAGTAACGCAATTAATTATATCAATAAAATACGTAAAAAATATATAAAAATAACAATTTATAAAATTTTTCTTTTTATTATTATTTCCTATTATTTTAATATTTTATATTATTTTATCACTTTTTAATTATGATTTACAAATCATCTAAAATCATCTCACTAACCAAAACCCAGCTGCTGGGAGACATGGGAAGAAGAAATGATTGAGAAACAGCCTCAATGGGTCATTTTGGTTTCCCTCAGTTTTAAGGAACAGGAACCTTTTCATAAAAAAAAGAAAAGAAAAAAAGAAAAAAAGAAAAGGAACAGGAAACATCAAAGATGAGTTTTTTTCGTATCTCCCTGTCTTCCTTTTTTTCCCCCTCACACGGGAAAATGGGAGAACTTTATAACGATTAGCAAAATGTACAAAAACATTAAAGTTATGTAAACAAGTCCAAAATCCCAGCCCCAGAAAAAGCAGGCCAAACAAAAACAAAAGGCCAGTCTTGAGTACAAGGGGAATGTACAGAGGGCACTATGTGCAGATACATTGATTATGGGGTATGAACAAAACTTGTGGACATCCAATCTAACTGGAGCTCCTCTTTGTAGCAAAATTGGCATTCTGATATGGTTCCTTAATCATCAAGGTCATCACAAGAAAATGTTCTGCCTTGAACATCAAAGCATAACTTCCTTTCTGGTGTTCTTCCACGATCATCCCCTGGATAACCTTCATTTCCTAAATGAAAAGATTTTACCTTCTTGTATACAAGAGTGCGTAAGATTCTTCTCAATCTTTTTCAAACGAGACTGCAAAGTCTTTAATCCTTTGCTTGAGGTCCTGTAACATGCATGAATGTTCAGACAAAAGGTGCTTTTTGGTTTTTTTCCGTGACGTTTTAAAAAAATGACTCACAAAGAAAAATATAACTCAAAATTGAAAGCTTTTTGGAAGAATCACCTTTAATTCTTCATGAAGCACGTTAAATATTTTCTTCAGCCTTTTATGTTTCTGCAAGGTCAAAACAGGATCAGCAAGAAATAAGAAAAGTAGAAAGAAAGCTGCACGTATTCATTCTGATAGCAAGCACTTAGAGATTCGGAAGATATGTTTACTAAATCCTCAGATATGTCCCTCGAAATACAAAATCTTAGAAACCTAAACCCATTCAAGTGGGTTTATTAATTGCAGAGCTTCAAATAAGAACGTTTACTTGCCAGTAAAACTACAGCTAATTCAATTGGCTATACTCGTGATATTCAGGATGAAAAGATAAAAAGCAATCAGAGAGTTGAGAAAGAGCAATAGAGCAGCTGAGATGAAAGCACAATCGCAAACACAAGTTGATTTATTTAATGCATCTCAATGGCCCGCGTGTATCAAGTTTTACCATTTTCTAAAATCCTTATAAGGTTCAATAGTATACATAACCATCAAAGTTTCAAGAATAATGATAAAACTGCAAAAGAGGTAAGATCTAACAAAATATAATTCAGTCACATGCAAGTTTCAACTGAGCACTATCATAGGCCTGCAACCCGGCCTGATAAAGCCGGTTTTGTACCCGACCCGACCCGCAAGACATCATTTTAGGCGCTAACCCGAACAAACTGGATCCGAACAAAACCAAACCGGGTCGAACCCGTATGACCCGACTTCAAAAACAACGTCTTTTTCATGCTGTTAGAAACGAAAACTTTATTCACAAAGAGATGACAAACTTGACAGCAACGAAAACTTATTCACAAAGAGAGGAAGGGAGAGAAGTGGTCTGGCGAAAGAGAAGATCCCGAGCTGAGAAGGTGACTGTCTACAAGGTCTGCCACAGATGCACCCATCGTCGCTATTCTCATGGAGTACGTGCTTGGGTTCCCTCGACTCGCTGCTCAAGACCCATGGAAAAGATTTCGTTGCGGTTTTTTGTTGTCTACCTCCTCCCCTGCTCGAAGGCCATGGCCAATCTCACGACCCATGAAAAATAATTATGTGCCCGTTTTGTTGCCCAGGTATTTCGCTCTTCACCTCCTCCCCTGCTTGTGGCCTCATCTACATAGCCCATGCCCGTTTCTTCAATTCTGTCAAATAGGAGATTTGGTTCCGCGGGCTATTTTCTTTTCTCTTCGGCTGATCCGATGGAAGATGCCTTAAGGTCCTTCAGCTGATCTGATGGAAGGGGTATGGGATTTCTCATGAACGGGACTTGGGTGGCTACTGGCTAGGGTTTGAGGACTGGATGTATGTCGGACGGGTTGACTCTAATATACAAACCCGTTATTAATTGGATTCTCCAACCCGCTCAAATAATAACCCGATAAAATACGGATCGGATCGGTTCATTCTAATCGGACCCAGCGGGTATACGGGTCATATGCACAGCCCTACACTATCATATCATCTACCAAGTATTCAGAAACTACTTGCCAATTTTCTTGTTCAAGTTCAAGTCAGATGCTTCATGCCGGCATTTTTTATCACGATGCCCAAGTCTCAAAGATTAATTTCATTACTTGCACTTAACATGAGTTGGATGCTTTGGAATTCACCATCTACTGTATTGAATATAAAATGGCGATTATGTAATTGTAACTACCCAGTGTCGGTCGACACTTGAGTAGAGTCACAAGACAATGCCCCCTAAGATCAGTTATATAATACAAGCAACTCCCCACAATGAGGCCAAAGTTTAAAGGTCTATCAATGGGTTAAGCAAAGGGCATTCTGAAAAAGAAAAGTACAAAAGAATACTGTTGAATAATGCATCCAACCAAGAGAACAGAGTGATCAATCTTTTTAATGGGCTAGATTTTATCCACCAAACATTGGATACATGTTACAAATGCAAAATATACCATAAATGTAGAAAAAGGCATACCGTTCCACATTGACGATAGGAATCCATCAACTGCAACTTTATGTCATTGTATCTCTCCATATCCCTGCCTTTGGCAAAGTTAAGGTCTTTTTCCAGTTTCTGGAAAGCATTCCTACATATAACAGGTATTAAATAGTTTTAAGTGGACACGATTTCAGATCACAAAGCCATATAAATCCTTGTCAAACAAGTAAAAAAAGATCAAAGGCAATCACATCTTCAAACATGAGTAAAAGGAGTTCTACACTACCTGTAACTCTCCAGAATCTTGTTCAAGGAAGAATAACTATCATACTTATCACGAAAATCTTGCACATATTCATTATACCTGACATTAGAGAAACATTATTTGAATCAGTACCAGAAAATTACAAGAAACAATCCTTAACATTAGTGGCATGTTAAATGGCCATTAATGACATAAAATTCACGTCTACTTACTGAGAAAAATCCTTTATTGGTCCCTTCAGCTCTGGCTCATCCTTTTCATACTTGGAATAAGAACAACTATTCTCATCGGAAGAAGAATCCCTCCTCTTACGATCACTATTATTTCCCTCAGCCCAAATGGAATCCTTTCTTCCATCAGTCAACTCTACCATTGTATTAGATGTTTGTTTTTTGGTTTCCTTTATGGAGTGAGAAACTACCACTCGTTTAGCGTCATGCTGTTGAGGAGCACTTACTGGTGTTTTCTTATTGCTTTCACTGTAGCTTTCCAGACCAAACCCTTGGGTGGCTTTTACTTCATTCTGTCTAGATTTATTACTCCCATCTGCCAATTTGTTAAACTGTGGCACAACTTCAGCATGATCAACCTTTGAAAGGGGTTGCAGCTGAGATTGCACAACTCGTTGGTGAGAACTCCATAGATCTTCAGCCTGATCTTCTGTGTTCCTTTTTTTATTTGAGCCTTCTATATTGCTAAAAAGCCCAGAATTTAGATTGTGCGGGGATGGCTTTCCTGATTCTGAAGTTTTCTTTCCAACAGGTTTTCCTTTACTTGAATCTGAATTCCAGTTATCTGAAGAGCACGGTTTATTGTCTGACTGTTTAAAAGAGTTTTTGCTTTCAAGTTTCTTTTTAACTGGTGTTTCCTCAGGCCAGGGCTCGCGAAGTTCACCCAACTCCAAGTCTGAAAGCTCTCTCTGAAGTATGCTGCCTTTCCCATTAACCACAGGTGATACATTCACTCCTGTTGTAATGTTATCCCTTGGCGAAGATCCCATGAGCGAGCCCAAAAACTGTCCACCTTCACCATGTTTCCGGTAATGTGAGTCAAATGGCACTGATTGTCTACCACCAGAACCACCTTCTTTGAAATTTTTTGAAACCTTTTTCTCATTGGCATAGCCATCATTTGGCGTATCTTTATAAAGTTTATCTTTTTGCACGGAGAAACTTTGAACATTCCTTTCAGAGTATTTACGGCCGCTCTCAGCACGCTCATCAGGTTTCTCTGCTGTATCAGGAGCCTTTGCCCTCGTGCTTTGATCAAAGGACCTTCGACCAGATTGTTGGAAATCTGAACTAGATTTTCCAGGAAATACCTGGTTGAATCCTTTTTGTAAGACAATATCAGGATTCCCATCCCTAACAGCTCTATTTGTAGCTAGAATGGTAGGACCCTTATAAGGGTTTCCTCCAAATCTATCAGGGGATAAATTGTGAGAGCTCTCAGAGAATTGAGCATCCTGAACCCCAGAAATAGAAAGTTGGACATCTGCTTTTAACCTTTTTACGCCATCAGATTTCTCTTTGAAGTGCTTCACATCAGAACCCCTTTTGGGTTTCCCTTTCAATGTTCTTTCAGAGCTGTCAGACTGCTCATGTTTGAAGCTGTCCTTGACTGCATTTTCCCTTTCCGTAAATGAACTTACTGCATAATTTGGGTGCTCAGGGACATCATCATGATTAGGGGAAAATGGTTTGGTCTCTTCTATCCATTTTCCACCCTCTTTGTCAGGAATCGGGCTAGTTTCTACAGCCATTTCCGTTCCATGTTCAACATCAAGGAAGTCTTTTTCAATCTCAACTGCATCAGATCCTTGATCATCTTGCTTCTCAGCAATTCCACTCTGTACAGTCTTGCCACCAGTACTTTTCCACAGAATGGGTGAGGAAGAGAATCCAGGTTCAGAGGGCTGCAATTTACGTTGGGGTTCTTTCTCATCATCACTTGTCATTATATCTACATCCTCGTCAGAACCCTCCTTACTGTTGGAAGACGCATCACTTTCACTGTCACTGCTACTCCCACTCCCACTACCCACCGGGCTTCTGCTTTTACTATGGCTTCCACTGTCACTTGCGCTATCACTGCTGCCACTTTCACTATCGCTATCGCTCCCACTATTGCTAGAGCTGCCAGCTTGTGCTTCACTATTATCAGAGCCCATCTTTTCACCAAACAGATCAGGTGAATGTTGTTGGACTTCCATGTTTGCCAATGCAGTTGTTCCTCCAAGTTTAGAGCCCAAGTATCCCGGTTCTTCCAATTCATCAGGAGAGACTTTCTCTTCAAAGCTTGGTTCTGCAGCACGTGTCTGAGCATGTTTGTCCTCAGCAGTAGGCATCTGGTGACTGTTATCTTCTGGAGAACTAGAAAGATCAAAGGATACATTATAACCACAAAAAGGAACGCAAAGAAATTCATCCACTTCAACAGAGTGGGGGAAAACACACTCAATAATATGAGAACTCTTCGCAAACTTTTTGCTATGGCTCAACCATCATTTTTAATTAGCTTTTACAAACATGGAGTCCCAAAAAGTAGCGTATACAACAAGACTAGTAATGGCTCCCATTATTAGAAGGTAGAAGTACCAAAAACTAGTGGTGAAAGAAGCACACAAAGGAAGCATGGGTCAATATTGAATTATATGACCTGAAAGATTCATTCACTTTAGTTATTGTCTTAGAAATAAAATTATTCCTCCAGCCAACACAATTTCTCAGTAACTAGCAATATGTGATATGCTCAGTGCATAGCTGCTTATACTTTTAAAATCAATTCTTTGCCAATGGATGGTTAAGACTTGAGAACAACTGGGGCAATGAAGAGAACACTCACGTGACACATAATCTCAAAATAAAAAAACAGAGAATAAAAAGGGAAACTTCACTGCTAAAATGACCAGAACAACCAATCTATATCAGAAAACAACACTTACCTTCCGCTTTCGGACAAAGGTTTCTTGAGGGTTTCCAGTTCCACCTTGGATTTCAAGAAGTATCTTCCCGGTGCTTGAAAAGTTGCAATCTGAAGCTCAAGATTAATGATAGGACATCAGATCACTTAATATTCTTACAATAAAAGCATCCAGGATGTCTCCACTTACCTTTCTAATAATTGGCTCAATCTTCTTTACAGAGTTGGGAACTGTATCTCCAATAGCTTTCTCCAAGGCCTAAAAACAGGAGAGATGGAGAATCAAATCATGAGTTTGTTCCCAAACTGAAGCATATATCATGTTTAGCAATCAATAAACTCGCATTCATATGCGTACCTTTAAGCTCATACCCTTTGGATTCTCTGTGAGTAAATTAATCAACATGCTTTGCAAATCCATTGGTTTAGCTCCATCATTTCTTTTGCGTCCTGGTGTTTCTCGTACTACATTAGTAGTCTTGGTTGGGATTTCTTTCTCAGAGCTAGGAGCAGCTTTCACTTTACTGATGAGCTGAGAGGGCATTGGATCTTCGATAGTCGCATGACTCTTGGATATATTTGCATTCTCCAGTGGAGCTGCTGGAAGACTTGATTGCTCTGGTGGAGATAGAAGAGATGGAGATGTCTGTCTGATCTTTGCTGTAGTTGTCGAGGATAATCCAGATTTGTAGGCAGATTTAGGGAGGCCACCAACTATGAATAGTAGACATTATAGTTCAATAAGAGGGGGAAATCAATAAGATGCCATAGAGAAGAGTTCAAACAGTATAGAGAAATTGCATCTCATAGTTATTTAAACTTCTGAATATAAAGCAGAAAGATACATTATGTTGAATACTAATATATTAGAAATAGTTACAGGCTCTACAAAGGCTTATGTCACCTTGAGGTGGTTCAACCTTGCGCTTTTTAAATGCAGGCTCTTTCTTTTGTTTGTAAGGCCTCCATGCATTAGCTGGAAACACAGGAAGATTACATAATTCAGACAGTTTGTGTTTCAGTTTTTTGGCAGAATATAAATCAGTACCAATTAAGCCTAATAGAGCATACAATCCTATTCTTACCGCATATAACAATCTTAGAATCATACTATTGACATGGTTACTTCAAAAAATCAGAAGGGACACTAAAGTCATTATATAGAGACTAAAAATAAAAAAGGAAGAAATATGCTGCCAAGAATTAAAAAGAGAGCAAGAGAGAGAGAGAATTATACAATGTCTTCTGCGGCAATACCTCTGTTTTTAGGTCTAAATGAAAACAGGAATAACAAACTTACTCTCAACAGCAGCTATTTCCTTTATCTGACTCTTCGAAGGTGGGTTCCCAGGGTCTAAGACAATGGCTCTGTTGTCAAGGGAAAAGGCAAACAGTGCTAAAAGACATAAGTGCAAGATTCAAACCAATCAGCTCAAGGGTATAACAGTAATTAAACCTTCCACGAAAAGTCAAGATACTGAAATCTAGCGAGAGATAACTTTAGTTGTGCTTTCAACTTTGCAAAAAATAAATGAATTCGTTGTCAACCAATAAAAAGTTGGTCGTTGAAGGGTTTTGCCTCAACATTGTTTATCATTGTAAATTATCAGAACTCTTTCATATTTCCATTAACATCTGTAACAAATTTGAACTGGAGTCAATCCGCAACAAGTCCATAGCGTGTTGAGGAAATCCACAACATCTGTAACAACAAGTTTATGCAGTAAAAAGAGATAATAAAACAGAAGCAAAAGATAGCTGCAAGTTACGAATAGAACTAAAGCACATAATCCCTATATATTGAAACCAAAAATTTTAGAACCATCATTGATGATTATCAGAAGACTTACTTGCGTGCTTTGAGCTTGCGTTCAGCTTCCTCTGACATCATCTTAACATGTTTCGTTGTTGATTCATCCAATACACGCTTCACATTCAGCTTCCACCAGGCACACCCAGATTCAACAAGCAACCCATTTCCATCTTCACCACTTTGGCATTCCTCATAAATGTCACATAGGTCGCCAGTTTCTCGCGAGCATGTAAAGCTAAACTCCTTCCCACCCACATCAATAACCTGGTGCAATAACAGACAATTAAATATTGATATTGTTAAAGGCCACAACCATGTAAAAAAGTGCTGCAAACAGAGCATCAGAGAAAGTTAATGTGCACCTTTCCATGCCAAAATCTTTTTGAAGGTAGGGGTTGGAGTTTGAAAAGACACAGAGCAGCTAGGGCTGTTTAAAAAAAAAAACAAGCTAAAAAGACTACTTGCAAGCCGCTAGGGAATGGCTTGGCCAACTCAAATCTGGCTTAGTTCATTTATTAAATGAGTTGTTCAAAAACACAAAATGATAAATGATAAACTTATGTAAAACTTGAATGGGCTTGTAACTTTTTTTTTTTAATTTTTTTATAGAAAAATATAACTTTAAGGTAAGAATATTTTAAGTATTTAAAAATAAAAGAGGAAATCAAGTTCCTAATAGATGTTGTTTAAATTCTTGGGAATATAATCAGTGATATATATCTATAAAAACTCAAAGTTGGTTTGTCAAAATTTGTAACTATAGGATATGATATAAAGAATCTACTTTTGTTAAAATTAAGTAGCTCATGAATACACTCGAACTTGTTCAACAAAGAATGAATTGTTATTAATTTTTTTTATAAGAAGAACAAGTGTTTGTGAGCATAAAATATAGTTTAGCAATAAGCTCAAATTCGACTCGTGTTTGAATAAAACTTTAACAAAGGTTGACCACCCATTACTTTTTCATGAGTAAATGAAATTTTATTAATAAAATTGTGAATAGGTGAGGCCCAAGTACACAACACGTATACAAGAAGTGTCACCTAGTCAAGCACTAGAAATAGATGCAAGAAAATCTTGAATGCTCAGTCAGTTGAAGACTAGGCCTCGTTTGGTTGTTGAGATGAGATGAAAAATCTATGAATAGTAGTAAAATGGTTTGATTTAATATATATTTAATGGAGTTTTGGAAAAGGAGAGAGAACAAGTTGAATAAATATATTATAAAGTTAAAATATTGTTAGAATATAATTTTTTTAATATAATTTTTGTTTTGGGATTTAAAAAGTTGAATTATTTTTTGTGTTTTGTTTGGAAGTTTGGGAAAGTTGTAATGATTAGATGAAAAAGTTGAAGATTTGAAATTGAAAAGTGTTTATGTTTGAGTGATGTTTGGATGTTGAGATGAGATCCCATCTCATCTCAACATCCAAACGAGCCCTAAAGCAATTGCCCATGAAAATATAGCAGTTGCTCCAACTCACTCGTTGACACCCCCAAAAAGGGCAGCTTAAAATATATTCACAAATTTAACAAATAATACAGGTACAAAGGGAAAAAAATAAAAGAAACAAAATATATATTTAAGGGGAAAAAACAAGCTCTGGATAGATCATAGTTTTCAGATGAGACTGCTGCCAAATGTTGAAAGCCAAAACAACATTAAAGATCATGCATGCAACAATATTAATAGAATAAAACATATGAGATTGCTTTGTGTAAGGCTGACCCTTCCCTAGAAGGGGAGGTAAAGCCTTTGATGCAATTCATAGGGAAGAAACAACCAGCAATGTACAATATACAATAGCATTAGAAATGAGTAACAACCAAAGATACACCAAAAGTCGGTCATATACATTCAAGGAGAATAAGCTAAAGGATATGGCCAGGGGCCCTAGAATCCATCTTCCCAGTCCAGAACCTATCCTCCACATATCATGTTCATGGAACAATTAAAAGGTAACGATGCTGCTCTAGTGACTTTTAAGATAATTTAGCCCCTATAGTAGGTGGAGAAATGGTTTAAATCTTGCAATACAAGCAATACAGAATACGACAATTAAATAGACATCTTCACCAATCCTTTGACGTATTCAATTCTCTCTCCATTACTGCTACCACTATTTGTTGGGAAGTCACCACATTTGATTGATGTTATGATTAAGGAACACATTTAGACTACACAAGCAAATTCTTTTGTTTCCATCCATTTAATCTGAGTGACTTAAATGAGTGATGAATTCTCATGCATGCTGGTTCTACTCCAATTGATAGCACCAAAAAAAAAAAAAAAAGCTCTAGTTCGAGAAGGAGATGTCATTTAGGCGTTGTTTGGGAACCCATCTCATCTCCTTCCCAAACACTCAGACACAAACACTTTTCAATTTCAAATCTTCAACTTTTTTATCTAATCATTACAACTTTCCCAAATTTCCAAACAAAACTATAAAAACAATTCAACTTTTTCATTTTCGAAAACAAAAATAAGATTTTATCAATATTTAAACTTTATAAATTTTTGTTTTTTGTTTTTATGATGGGGGGAACCACCCCATGGCAGAGCCCTTAAGACTTGCCAATGGAACCTAAACCCCCAGCGAAACTAGTACAACAACCCACTACCATGACCTCCCACTTAAATTGTAGTTTGATCCTAGGGGGAATCGAAGCTGTGACATGGGGATCATGCACACAAGTTCTCCCTTACCTTTTTATTCAAAATTTTCTCCCTCCTTTCCTAAAATCCAATAAAATATCTTAACTCAAACCATTTTACTACTATTCACAGATTTCTCATCTCATATCATTCCCTAAACGAGCCCATGGTCCAAAGACCAGAGAATACAAATTCAATAGAACTGCTAAAGAAACTCATGGAGCAATCAAATGTGAGTGTACGCATGCAAGAATGAATACAAATCAAGTTTTTCATGGAATTGCTCCAATTTACCCATGTAGCGGGGAAAAAAACAAAATTTATTAGCTAAACCTAAATTTTGAGAAAAAAACCCACGTTCTAACTAGGATAATTGGCATTGTGAATACAAATTGGAATAATACAAACAGATCAGAGTACAAGCTTAATCAGCAAACACACAGCATAGCTATAGACAAACTTTGTATATCTCACACATACATTGACAAATACGAACTCTTCTAGAACTTCCTCACCAAACTCCCAATCCAACTATCACCATTCACATTCAAACAGAAATAACGAATTTAAACAATTCCCAACTGAAATAAAAAATGCGAATGGAGAAAATCCCAGTTTTAGACGGATATTGGCATTTGATTTCAAACTGAATAATTTGACTGCCGCCCAATGGAAACCAAGAAGCCCATGGACTAAGTACAGATGTGTGTGTAAATATATAATAAAAATAAGTTTTTTGTAGAGTTGCTCAAATATACCCCCCATGTAGCAGAAAATTAACAAAATTTATTAGCTAAACCTAAATTTGAGAAAATAGCCTACAATCTTTCTAGGATAATTGGAATTTTGAATAACAATAAGAATAATATAAACAGATCATGGTAAAAGATTAATCAACAAAAATACAGCACAGTTTTAGCAAACTTTTTTACATCTCCCACGTACATTGACAAAAAGGAAATCTTCCAGCTTCAAATTCATCACCAAACCCTCATTTCCACTATCAATATTTGAATCTAAAAAGAAATAACGAATTTAAACAATTCCCAACTGACAAAAAAACCAATAGAGAAACTCCCAGTTTTATACGAATATTGGCATTTGATTTCAAATTGAAGAACTTGACTGCTGCCTGGTGGAACAATACCAAGAAGCCCACAAACTAGTAGACATATATATATATATATATATATTTGTAGGTAACAAACAAAGCACAATCTATCCTATTAACTTAACGAAAAAGCCGTACCCAGCAGATATTCCATCCAAACCTTAGATTAACACGAGGAATTTTTTCATTTAAATGCAAGTTTGAGGAATTTAACCAATGCACGAGAGAAATTTAACAGAGAAAAACACGAGCTAAGTAAACCATAAGCAAAATTCGCAATTAGCATAACTAAATAAACGGAACCCAGTTGAAATTTCGATAAGAAACTTACATTCCCAGAAGAATTACTCGCAGTCACGTCGAATTTAATACGCGCAGTCCCAGCCTGAGCCTCCAGGCGCTTGATCTCATCGACCAAGTCCGGCGCGAGCCGTATGATCATAGCGAAGGCGGGCGGGTTGTTCCCCGAAACAAGGCGGAAGTTCTCTTCCACGGCTGCCGGCGCAGCGGATTGGATGGAGCCACGGCTGCGAGGATTGGACGCCGAGCCGGAGACACGTCCGCCGATGGATAGGCGGCCGGCTCCAGCTGGGCCTGACTGGCGGTGAGGTGGCGGTAGAGGGTGTGAGGAGTGGGGCCTCTTGGCTCCGATTCCACGGGCCGCACCGCCACCGCCGTTGCGGCCGAGCTTCGACGAGCCTCCGTACATTGAAAGAGAATAGACTTGGAGGCGATCGTACTAGTTGAGTCTCAGGAGGCAGCACGCAGAATAAAAGTGGGCCTTTTTTTTTTTGTTTTTGTTTTTTTTTCAAATTTCTTTGAAGTTGGGCTCTCTGCCTTTCCTTTGAAGATCGAACGGCCAAGGCCTGGCATGGTCAATTTTATGTTTTCGTCCTATTCAATTATATATATATATATATATATATTTTTTTTAACTGAATGTATTCGATTTTATCTGTTAAATGATTTAAAGTGACACATTCAGTGACGAGAGAAGATGAATTAATAAATCAGTTTTTCCTGAATGTATTCGGTGGTAACATACCTATAATAAATTTGTAAAGATGATTTCTATAGCATAAAGAGATTATATAAACGAAATATCATAAACTGGCATAATTTCATCAAATTTATTAAATTTATTTTATAATAAAATTAATTTTATAATTAAATAAATTATATAAAATCACGTTAATTTATAAAATTATTTTTATATAATCTATTTGTCACCAAAGCATTTCCATTTATAAAATATGAAAACTGCAAGTCTAAGAAGCTTTATAAAGAGAATAAATATTTAGGAATGATTTTGCCATTAATTGTTTTAAATATACCACTTCCTGGAGCTTGCATTTACTGACCAACTTCAAATATCACCCTTTTATTGAGACTTAATAATCTACATTATATACTTTATTCATTTAAAATTATGCCACATTATTATTATTATTATTATTATTATTATTATTATTATTATTATTTTGGATGATAGGTTTTGAATTCAAATTTTTTATTTATCGGGTTATATATTATCGGACTATCACACTTTTTTTATAATCTATATTGTACATTTAATTCATGTTCAAAAATTGAAAGATAATATCTCATAATTTATAGCTCTCACTCTCTGGACCATAATGTATAGAGAAAGAGAAAAAATAATAATAATAATAATAATAATTTCACCATTTTTTCGTCGGTGTAAAACAAATTGGTTGTAAACGGGTTGGGTCATCCAAAACCGGCCCGATGATACACATGCAGGTCAATGAGGTCATGCAGCGACCCGTATTCGCACTGTACGAACACCCAATTCACACTCGGAGTCAATTTGGGACAAGATCCGAATTCGTACTCGGACTCTATAAAAACCACGCAGAAAGCCACAGAAACACGTTGTCTATATTTGCCCCTCCTTCAAGCTAAGCACTGCAAAACACGAACTCTCTCTCTCTCTCCTCCTCGATTCTTCAACGCCAAAGCTTCACAATATGATTACAGGTCGGAAACCCTCTTAAGCTCGATTTTCATCGGGATATATCTCATTGACCGAGCCCAACATTACTGTTTTTGCATGTTGTTTTGAGTATCCCTGTTCGTTCATCTGCGGTTTATGGAACAATTAGAGCTTTATTAATGAGTTTCCTATGATGTTTAGGATTTATGAGATTTCTTAATTTCAGATTAATTATGTGGGTTTTAAGCAGTTTGTCTGTTCCTGTTAACTCTGTAACATTTCGAGGTTATTGATATTTCTGAATATTAGGATTTGGGATTATAGCGGAATCCGACTTTTATGTATGTTTTAGGATTCGAGAAAATCTTTTTTGACGTATCGCTGGTGTGCAATTGTCTGAGATTTGAACTAAGTTTCTAATAAGTGAGCATAAGTCGGTTTTGTTGCTAGCCTTGTATCCTCTTTGAGCATCGGGTTTGAATTCTACGTCATAAGAAGCCACAGTGCTCGAGTTTGAAACCAAAGATTTACGATGCACACATATGCGTCTGAGCGTGTGGACTTTCATTAAACCCTTCTTATTGCGCGAGGGTGTTGTATGCCTCTTCTTTTCCTTCTTTTAATTTTATTCCTACCCAGATCTCTTGATTTTTCCCTCGTTAAGTCGGATTAAATTCAAATGCTCATGTATTAAGGTTGCATTAGTTTTTGTTCACTTCGGACATGTAGTTGATAATGAAATGCTTCTAGAAGTCCCATAAGTGTCAGATTATTCCTTTATTTAAAAAAAAAAACGATGGTTTTTCATTGGTCGCTGAGCTTAGGGATCAAATGTTGATGCTTTATCTAAATCCCGACTCTCTTTTTGGTTTTTCCTTTTAGTTTTCTTTTGATCCTGGTGCTCTCATTATATGTTTTGTTTCCCTGTTTCTGAAAATTGCAATATGTATATCTTTATAGTGAGTGTAAAGTGGCAAAAGGAGCTGTTTAAAGATGTGGAAATCGATACTACGCAGCCTCCTTATGTCTTCAAGTGCCAGCTCTATGATCTAACCGGGGTTCCTCCTGAAAGGCAGAAGATTATGGTTAAGGGTGGTTTACTCAAAGTAAGTGTATGCCTTTGTAAAGGATGCTAAAATCTGATCCATATCTTGATTCGTTCAAATCACATGATCATACGGTAAATCCGTGATAAACTTCACAATTGATCAGATTTTTTGCAAATTTATTTATTTTTTGTTCATAACTTACGCTCGCACTTTGTTGGTCTTGAACTTGTAACCGCACCCTCCACCTCACACTTATATGGGGAGGAGGTGCAGCATGAGTGAGAGCTCATGGAAACTAGATGTAAGAAGCTTATAAATTCCCAACCACTTTCTTTTACTTTTATTTTCTTGGGATGATGCAGGATGAAGCAGATTGGTCGACATTAGGAGTAAAAGAGGTGGTTTGACCTTCATATTGTACTTGCCGCTGATTTTGTTTGTTTTTCTATAATTTTTTCTTATGTAATGCATTGCATTTATTTTGTCTAGGGTCAAAAATTAATGATGATGGGAACTGCAGATGAGATTATTAAAGCTCCAGAGAAGGGACCTGTTTTTGTTGAAGATCTTCCAGAAGAAGAGCAAGCGGTTGCCATGGTAAGAATCAGATCTTCTGTTCTGAAGTCTGCACATATTTTTTTATAAGACAAGCTCTGCACATCTTTTGTTCTTACTTTATGCTATAATTACTATATGCTTTAATCTCGTGAGCTAGTTAGGAACTCAATTTTGCAAAGCCAATTGAAATGAGATATAGATTGGGAAATGAATATGCATTGGTAATGATTGACTTGGACCATGGATATTATGGATTTGGAGAAAAAAAGAAAAAGAATTAGTGGAAATCTCTTCCACATTTGAATATGTATTGGTGCAATATTCTTCTCTTCAAATTCATGGAATCAAACAAATTATAACATAAAAAGTTTTTTTTTTGGGTCACTTTTTCCTTGACAATCATGACCATGCTGTGCCTATTTTGGTATCTCCTCCACCCATGGATGATGAGATCACAGTTGATTTCCCTGTGGTTGTGTTGTATATTTAATTATGTATTTTTGTCCTTAGTTTAAAAATTAGGATTTTATATTTTTTTAACCTCATTTAGACCAAATTTGCTTTGAAAATATTTGAATTTAATTGTGATATTTTAGTCTTTTCCTCTGCCGTATGGATTTCTCACCCCATGCTGTTTCTGCTTCTAGGGTCATAGTGCTGGTCTATTTAATCTTGGAAACACCTGTTACATGAACTCCACAGTACAATGTTTGCATTCTGTTCCGGAGTTAAAGTCAGCTTTGGTCAAGTGAGTGTCTTCTTCATTCAATCAACAGGAATTGTTTCAGAATGTGTTCTCTGAATTGCTGTTTTCATAGTTAATTTGCAGCATTTAATGACTGAGATGCATCACCTGAAATTTGATTAGGTATTCACACTCTGGAAGAAGCAATGATGTGGATCAGTCTTCTCATATGTTGACTATAGCGACACGTGATTTATTTAATGAGCTTGATAAAAGTGTCAAGCCTGTGGCACCGATGCAATTTTGGATGGTTTGTTCACTTGTTTTACCATTTGAGTTAATATTGCACCTCCTTCTTCTTTCCCTTGCAACCTGGGGTTACCTGTGGGATTTACCAGAAGTTTAATTATGGCATCAGGGAATTTGCAGTAAAATCTATAGCATAAATAAGAAATATTTTGAACAAGGGTGGCATGCCCCTTCCACCTTCTCCTACAATCTCTTGGCATATGTTGCCTCATTCTTGTGGGTTCTAAAACTGTTATTCAGTCTATGCTTTGTATTATTGCATTGCTAAGTTTAAGCCACAACACTTCTAATGAATTAATTTTTGCTAGTTCCCGTGTACTTGGGCTACGCCTGTAAATATCATCCATGAAAATTTTCTTTGCCGGTTAAAAAAGGTTTTCTTTGCTAGTTTCTATACATCCATCTGCCTGAGCCTCTTTGTAGGCACTATTTCTTACGTTGCAATCTCACTGATTAGTTTATATTGCATTTTTCTTACTTGTGGTGGAGGGAGACATCATGTTTTTTTGTTACCATGTTTTCAGGTGTTGCGTAAAAAGTATCCTCAATTTGGCCAGCTGCACAATGGTGTCTTCATGCAACAGGTTTTAAATTACCTTCTTCTTAACAATCTCACTGACTTAATTTGGTAGCAAGTATATCTGTTCAATTTTAAATGTGTAACAGGATGCTGAAGAATGTTGGACCCAGATTTTATATACACTTTCTCAGTCTCTTAAATCAACTGATTCTAGGTATTTTTCTTGTTACTTGGTAGGATGTGCATTTGTCATGGAATCAATGTTGGCTGCACGGAAGTTTATCTTGGATGATTAATCTTAACAAACTTCCCAATGCTCACCCTCCCTTTCCCCTTTTATGAACTTCTGTTGCAGTTAATTTTTGTTAAAAGTACCATTGAGCAGTTCCTTCTGTACCGCTTTGGTCCTATTCTGTTTTTTCAGCACTTATCAGTTAATTGTTCTGGTTTTACTTTCCCACTAGTTTAACACCAATTCTGTACGACAATTCTTGCAGTGAAATTCCCCATACCGTAAAGGCCCTCTTTGGCATCGAACTTGTTAGCAGGTAGTTATACGTGTCATTGTTTCATAATTATGTTTTGACTTAAAACAGTAGTATTAGTTTGGTTATTACTCCCTCCATCTCCCAATAGGTGAAAGTTTACAAATGATGCACATTTTAATGAAATGAACACTTCCAAAAATACCTTTAGATGGGTCGGGAAAGGTGGGTTCAAATTGGGGAAAAAAACGTGAATTCAAATTTAAGATAATATGAGAAGTTAAATGGGTAGTATCTTCATGTTTTGAAACTTACATCTATTTTGGGACGGTCCAAAAAAGGCACATCGTCTATTGTGGGATGAAGGGACTATTGGTTTTTGTAGGCTGAATTCCCTAGCTTGTTAATACATTAATGGTACATTGGTGTCTTTTTATGATCCTTCTTTGTTTTTGTAAAACCAGAAAGTTCGTTTTTTTATTTTTTGGTATGAATGTGTTCTTTTGCTGGTGTGGGCCAGGGTGCATTGTCAAGAAAGTGGTGAAGAAAGTTCAGAGACAGAATCAGTGTATTCACTTAAATGCCACATATCACATGAGGTGAACCATTTGCATGAAGGACTAAAGCATGTAAGTGTTATCATCCAATTGTGAGCATCTAACTACCATGTCCATTGGAATTTGTGCTTGCTGTGCTCTGTATCTTGCTAGATCAAAACTTTGGGTGGAATATTTCTCATTTTGGGTTTGGTGATTCCAAAATCATAATCTGTATATTCTGTTGCTTTTAGTTAAAAGAGGACCCTCTATTTTGGAGCAGACATTTTTGGATGAGCTTGATAATCTTATTGTTAATTTTCACTTGTTTCTGTAGGGTTTAAAATCAGAATTGGAGAAGGCTTCCCCTTCCTTGGGACGTAGTGCAATTTACTTGAAAGAATCTCGTATCAATGGCCTGCCAAGGTACAACTTGCTTCTAATTTTAAAGTAATATTTTTCCTTTTATAGCTTAATGGGATGAATTTACTAAACCCCCAAAAACCTCTTTTTAGCATCCCTTTATAAGCCTGAATTGTGTGGATCTTCCTATTTAACGTCTGAATTATATCCTGATAAAAGCAACAAGAAATTCTTCTTTGGATGGTTCCCTTGTCATTTTGCCAGTTTATGTAAATTCTTATGATTACTGTAACTTTTTTTCCTCAAGGTACTTGACCATTCAGTTTGTGCGTTTTTTCTGGAAGAGGGAGTCAAATCAGAAGGCCAAAATTTTACGGGTAATGCCCGGTTTTTTCTCCTGTCATATTGTTACACTGTGGAGGTTGGATTTGTATCTTTCACATCATTGTGGAAATTGGAAAAAGTAAAAAAAAAAAATAAAGAAAATTAAACTTTCATTTAAATGTTTACTCTGAGTGGTAGAGTTCGAATATGATAAGTGCACATGTTGTGTTTGTCTATTTCATTCATATTCAATGTTATTTAAAACTGGTAGTATTAATGTTAATCAAGATTGTTTACTTGTCTCAGAAAGTGGATTATCCTCTGGAGTTGGACGTTTACGATTTGTGTTCAGATGATCTCCGCAAAAAATTAGAAGCTCCTCGCAAGGTTTTCTGCTTGCATTTGGCTTCATTGGACTTCAAAATTACATCTCCATCTCAAATTTTTGATTGACACCTTTTTGTTGTGTTGGACATTTTCTTTTCTACAATATATAATTTAGGTTTTGAGGGATGAGGAAGGTAAAAAACTTGGTTTGAAAGCTAGCAAGAATGCCACTGATTCAAAAGGCGATGTCAAGATGTCTGATGCAGAGGTGACTACCCAACCTAGTTACATGCATGTGCAAATGCGTTTCTATGTGATAAGGGAATTATATAATGTCTCTTGTTTGCACGCAGGGATCATCAAATGGAAGTGGCGAACTGTCTATGACCGCATCCCAAGAAGGTACCGACCTATACTATGCATGTTAACCGAACTCGGTGGTCAATCATAGATTTCATTGGGGTTTTTGGAAATCTGGTGCATGTGGTTCCGTGTTTCCACTTGTTGACTGATTCTACACTGCAGGGGGTCCATCAGATAGTGAAACACATTTGACTGGAATTTATGATTTGGTTGCTGTGTTGACTCACAAGGGTAGGAGTGCCGATTCAGGGCATTATGTTGCCTGGGTCAAGCAAGAAAGTGGTGAGCTCTCTAGGATATACCGATTAATACTCTGTTTCACAAGCTTGTACTGAATATAAGTGTTCAACTGACGAATAACCACTGGTCTCAGGGAAATGGATTGAGTATGATGATGACAATCCAATCGCACAGCGGGAGGAAGACATCACTAAACTGTCTGGAGGAGGTAAGATTGCAGTTATGTTGACTCGCATAATGGCATTAAGTTGCCGTGGCACAATTGCAGCCATATAAAAGTTAACATAATAGGCATCCGTTTTGTTAGGACTGACCTGACTCTTTACTTCCTTTTTTCTTCTTTTATATAGCTTTCTGTATAAATGCCAATGCAAGTCACTCCATTACTATCATCCTGCATCAATGCTAAAGTTTCATAATTGCTTGTCACAGGTGATTGGCACATGGCCTATATATGCATGTACAAGGCCAGAGTCGCCCCCATGTAATTTTTCCTTTAAGGTCTCTTAGCCCCATTGAAGTACCCCTTTTTCATATTTAAGAGGGACTATTATGGTAGATCAAGGATTGTAAAAGGAATTGGAGTTAACAAAATTGCCTGTATTGTACCTACCATTGGTGCTTTTTTTTAAAAATGTGTGCTGCAGCCTTCAATTACACCCTTCAATTGGTACAAAAATACAACAGTTGGTGGTTTTAGTGAACAGGTTATGATGGTCCATGTTCTCTGCGGCCACACCCAGCCAGGGTTCCTTTTTTCCTTACCTAGAAAATAATTACTATCCTAATTGCTAATCTTCAATAACCCAAAAAAGCAGGCAGTTATTGTTGCTCCTCAACCCCACCTGCCATCCAATTACTGATTGTTCCACTGGGCTCATGCCTATTCAATTTCCTTTCATCTTGAAATTCAAATTAGCTTTGACCCACAAGAAAAAGGAAAAAACCGTACAAGACCCTTTCTTTATACATTTACTCTATATGTATGGACCTAATCATTAATCTTGCTTTGTTTTCTCCTTCTCTGCACCTCCCACGATGACTGGCTCATTCATTGGTCTTCATGTATCTTCACCGGAAAGAGGGAAAAAGAAAACCATGTTTTGTCGTAGTGGTTTTCCATTTTATTACCTTTCAATAATCAACAATTCAAGTCGCCAATCACTAGGAGACAACAAACTGGCACAAATGTATTTTCATAGGATACCAAAAAAGTGGAAAATGGTGAATCTTGACTGTTAAGCTAACCAAATGCTTTTCAGCAATTAGACCGACAGCTATCCTCAGCTTATGCCCCAACGTTACAACCCTGGACAATAAATTGAAATGAGATAGAGTGAAAGTTAAGTAAAATATTATTTTTTAATAATATTATTATTTTGATATTAAAAAAGTTGAATTGTTTATTATATTTTATGTGAAAATTTGAAAAAATTGTAATAATAAAATGAGATGAAATATTAAATGATGAGATGGGAACTTGGCCTAAGAATTTTGTCTTTTTCGAGCCATTCCAGTTTTAGTAGTAACTTTTGTTTAATAATACACATAATGCAAGAATGGGATCCACAAAACAAACAGCAGTAACTTGGAAGGAAAGACAAGGTTCCCATCAGTACAATCGTGAACAAGAAAATTTTAAAATATAAGTTTACACATCACATTTTTTTTCTTTTACTGAATATTTGGTATATGGATAATGAGTAGAAGAATTTAATTAGTTTAAGAAAAATAAATTTAAAAATTATTTAAAAAAAGTGTGGTGTGTAATACGTAGAGATAATGAGTAACAATGTCCCGTGAAGAAAGGTGTCACTGGCAATAAAAATGAGAGAGAAAAAAAGAAGGTATTTCTAAATATACAAATTTTATGGAAATTTTATGGGAAAGATGACTCGAGCTCTGTACCAAAAACTGAGAAGCTTCATTACATGCATATAAAATCTTGATCTTTCCAATCCTAAGATTTCACATCTATGAGGAGGCAAGGCAACCCAAGTGGACGGCATAGATTATGTGCATGGGTGCCACACTCTTATTGATAGGCAAAGGCTACACTTAATGGGGAGTAGGAAGCAAAGTCATACTCATGGTCTAGTGTTCCATTTTGGTTGGCAACTTGGCAAACAAGTGTCGAGGCCAAGTCAAAGGTCTCGAAAACTCAATAAATGATTTCTCATTTACTACCCAAGAACGAAAACCGTTTAATGGTTCCACTTCTTCACAAAGGTTATATTCAACAACATGAAGCCATTAAATTTTGATGACTATCGTGAATCTCAGATATCGTGCAAACGCAACATGTGTAATGCATATGTTGTATCATTTATCTACCTCATACAAGTAAATTATCTACTTTCTCTGATGAACGAGTCCTTTAGAAATTAGTTAGATCGAAGGCTCCGAATGGTGGTGTTAAAAAGGAGGAGAAATGCTTTAACCGTGAAAAGATTCTATAAAAAAGTAAAATTGTAAAATAGATCTAACATATTATATGAAAACATATTAATTTGTAGATTTACTTATATAAAATTTCTTTATAATTAAAGAAAACAACTTAAGACCTATCCCACTTTTTATTTTTTATTTTTTTGATACATTAAGAGAGGTGGGTCAAATCCATGATCTCCATTTTGGAGACGTGGGTCATGAGTCATGCCGCATGCCCTTGGCAAGACTTATCCAACTAGAGGCAACGGTTGATCGGTCATTATTAATTATGAGACTGCCTGCCCACATCAACATAGACACAATTTCTATAATGGGATATTAAAGTCCATACGGAGCTGCATGCGTATTTTTATAGATCGAAATGGTAAAACTTTAGGTTGGTCCGATGGGTTGTGGCCCTTGATAGGCGAGAGAGAGAGAGAGTAATTGGCGATTCAAATTATTTGGTTGAATGTTATCACGTCAACTAAACGAAAATAATTGATTCCCACAACCAACCAAATCAATTTCAACAGAACTTTCAACTGTTTTGAATGGTAATATTAATTAGATCCAACCATCGATCACTTGGGTATCGAAAGACTTCCATGCGTAACTTCTCAAAAACTTGGTCTCATACTTTTGTAATTTGTAGAAACTATAGAACTTTGGACTTCGAATGAACGAAAAGATTTCAAATCTAAAAACCCTGTGCAATTCAAGAATGCCACACACACACGTACATGCAAACTATACAATGCATTGATGTATAAAGATGGAACAATTTTTCATGAAGATAATGATTTTCGAGTAAATTAAACAAATGCAGCATCTCCCAAAGTTCAGACCACCCAAGAAATAATACTAAGTAGTTATCATTTTCTTCTTGTCTCTTTTCACTCATACAGGGCATAGAAACAAAAACCACACAGAAACAGCAAAAGGAACCATTTCCCTACAAAAGGATGCTAGTGTTGTATGTCACCCTCAATAGCATTAGAAAATGCTACAATAAGCCAGCCTTATTCACGCTCCTCTGTTTAACCATATCCCTAGTTTCTAAGTAGAAAAATAAATTAAATAAAAGACACTAAACTCTCTTTTCTCTACTGAAAACTTGAACCTGGAGTGTAAATGGCAAGATCGGGCCACCCATTACCACCAGTCCAACAGCTTGAATCGCCACTCTGCAAACCTACATAACTCTCTGAATTGCTATCCCTCTTCATGTCCATTCCCGGGTCTCGAACAGAACTCGTTTCCAACACATGGCCCGAATTCAAATTCTCTGCAAAGTCATCCAATTGCAACATTTTCACACCGGACCCATTGGGGTTCAGACCCTCCAGAAGACTTCCAAACTGCCCAGTTGATGTCAGAAGAGAACTAAAGCTCCCTGAGATATCCAGAATCCGACGGTCCTGATCCCCTACAGTAGCACCATAAATCCGGTTTGGGTCATGCTCCGGACCCGTGTTCTGCACCACCGAATTCGATGTTGCTGATGATGAAGAGCGTTTTGGGTTTGATGCCCGCTTTGTGTTCTTGCGGGTTCCACCACCCACTGGGATGTTTCTCAGAGCACCGCCTTTGGTCCAGTACCTCCTACAGTTCTTGCAAAAGTGGCGTGGCTGTGAAAGGTTATAGTTGTTGTAGTAGCAGAACTTGGTGTTTGAGGAATCACAGCGCGGGCATTTGAGTTGCTCTTGCTCTGGGAAATGCGGTTTGGTGGGTTGGAATATTGCTGGGTCTTGCATTTTCAAATTGAGACCAAAAGAACCAGAGCTTCTAACCCTTTGTACGTTGCAAAACGTATTGGAAGGAGTAAACAGAAAGGATCGCTTTTTGGGGGATTTGGTGAGTTGGGTTTTCGATCCGGAGGAGAATCCGATTGAGTTTCAGAGGGCGAATGAATTGAGTATTCAAGAATAGAAACAACAAAAAAACGATTAAATTTAAGCTCAAAAGTTACGGACTTTCGAGGAATTGGTGAATCATGGTTTTGTAAGGAGATTTAAAACGTGTTGTAAGGGTGGAAAATAGATTCTGAGTTCTGAGACTTGAACTTGACTGGGATTTAGAGGATCTAAATTGGGATTATCAAACGATTGATTTTGAAGCTGCGAATTGGCAAGAAGGCAGGGCAAACATAGACGTGAAAAAAAGACAGGTTGGATATTCTTCGTACTCAGAAGTGGGTTTTCATGGAAGAGACCACACAACACATGACCGGCAGTCCTGAAGGCGACGCAAAAAGTTCAGAGCTGTAACAGTAATGATGTTTTAGCTCGTGGAGGAGAAAGAAGAAACAACCGCGGGCAAACCACGAGAATTTTTTTTTTTTTTTTGGCTTTGAAGTTTGAGCCTGTACTTCTGTGGACTGTGGACTGTGGAGGAATCTAGCAATTTTCAAGTGGAATTTGGTTTCGTAGGATTAGCAATTCTGGAGCGCTCGCAGGATGTAGAACAGCACAATAAAAAGGGTCTGAAAAATGTTGATGGAGATGACCTATCCCTGTGTCAGCTTGAAAATGACGAGCAGACTTCGAACATAAACCGAAACCGTACATACTCTCTCTCTCTCTCTCTCTCTCTCAAGTGTGGACTTTGTCACTGCCAATTGGCTAAGCTCCTCCTGGAAAATGCCACTACCTCCACTAAAAACCTTCTTACAATACTTAACTAAAAAAATTAATTCTCTTCTTACTCGAAGATTTCAAATAATACATGGTGACATATTTTGTATAAAAAATTTCCTACAGACGTAAAATATTATATAAAAATAAACTTATAAACTCACGTAATTTTACATAATTTGTTAAATTTATTTTATAATAAAAATAATTTTATAATCTGACGCATCAAATTATATTAATTTATAAATTTATTTTTATATAATTTTTTTATAATTAAAATATTTCTCTTTATATAAACCCTAAAAGTAAATAATATTCATCAACAAAATATGGTAATATTAAATTTGGAAGGCATGATATGACTTACACTTCCATGTGTATCTTTTAATCAGAAAACAAAAAAAGGCATGTCTGCCTTCATGAACATTTTTTTTTTTTTTTGGACCTTTTTTAATCAGCTTCATGAACAGCTTATAAGTGAGTGCATGCTGAGCATATATTCCCATAAGTTGGCCTTCCAAAAGTAAAATTATATTATATTCTCTTTCAGTTTTGTGCAAAATTGCATTTCTGTTTGTTGAATTTTATAGCTTAATTCTCGCTGATTACGCTTCTAATTATTGCTCGTACGAAGTCGCGAATGTATTTACCCAGCTCAAGCCAGAAGCTGTTAGCCGAAGCTGAAAAACAAGCTTGCGTGCAAACAAAGCATAAGGCAGCACCTGCATCATTTGGTTTTTTCAGCAGCAAATCAAGACCGTGGAATTCTTAACTGGACAAATCGGAGCGGCCAAAGTGTCCATGGAGACGATTGACGAGTCGTCGCGTTAAGTTACCGTCAAGATGTGGCAGAGCCCCACCCCTGAGTGCTATAAGCACTACTGTGAGTGCTAGAGTGACAGCTACATCTATGAGATGGATCGTGAAATTATACGTGTCATCACCGACTGTGGATTCCACTGGTTTGTGTTAAGTGGACATGCTGTCCGTCTTCTTTGCTTACGCCTTTGACTCGCTATCGTTTAAAGGCCCCACAACTCTGTAGATATATATATTAATAGACGGCTGGGATCATTTGATATAATATGAACGTCGTTGATCAAATATATCATGCCTGGAAATTAACCGTCGGTAAATGCAGCTAGCCTAAGAGCAGGGTTGGGGCATAAGATGGGATGAGACGTATAATTTTTATCTAATTTTATTTTATGTCATTCTATCTTATTTTTAAATATAATTTAAAAATATTTTAAAACTAATTATTATAATTTTTTCAATCTTTCAAATAAAAAAATAAAAAATAATTACAATTTTTTTTAAATTCTTAAATAAAAATAATATTATAAAATTATATTTTTACAATATTTTAATTTTATAATATTTTTTATTTTTATTTTTTTTCATTTCTCAAAACTCAAAAAATACTTAACTCAAACTATTTTATTACTATTTACAAAATTTTTATCTCATCTCACTCTCTAAATCTGCCCTAAATGAAATAGACGACTGTGAGTATGAGAATATGACATTCTAACAAAACCGTTTATTTTAAAGAGAAATGATACATACGAATTAAAATATACAAGTCTGTAAAAATTTTTATAAAAAAATATTCCACTATAAACAAGTGCAAGCAGTTTACTTTTTTTTTATGGGGTCTATATTTTTATAAAAAAAATTGTATAAAATTTATTTATTTAAAACTTATACTTAACATTACTCTATTTAAAAAAAAAAAAAATAGATTTTGTTTTGTAAACTACTTGTGGTATTCTATATCTCATAAGGACAGTCATTTTTTTAATCTCCATTGATCAACTCTATTTTTCAAGGAAAATTTTATGTGCAGTCATTTTTACGGACTCATTTGTGCATTCCAGTGATATGATTGGTTGTGTATTAAAAAAAATTAATTCAGCCAATCATATCAGTGGAGTGCACAGAGAGTGCGTAAAAATGACTGTATGTAACATTACTCTTTCATTAATTGTATTTTGAGCTATGTGATTGCACAAAAATTTGTAAAATTATCAAACATAGTAGATTTTACCGTGAGAGAATCCATAGACGCTTTAATGCTGAATTATGTAAATATATGTGTTTATCTCTTTATTCATATTATATATGTTTTATTTATTATTTAACTCATGATGTATGAGCACCGTCTGATCATTGTTATATCAACCCTTATGCCATCATTGTGAGTCATTCGACTATGTTATTGGACTCCAACTATGTCGGAAAACTGCATCAATGGTACTCATTTTCTGAAATATTTCGAAATGATGAGAAGAGAGCCGGCCAATACATTTTTTTTTTTTTTGAAGGTAATATCAGCTTGAATCATGGACGTTGGCATAACGGAGATTAATTAAGGATGGAGGAGGAGGAGGAGGAAGGATGAAGTAGTGCGCACGGGAAGAGATCTAGAAAAGGAAAAAGGTACTCATGGAATGCATGTGGAGTGGAGAGACAGCACGAGGAGGCCGCATGATGGGAGGTTGGAATCAAGTGGCAAACGGTGGGATTAATTGGACCCACTTCCATGCACGAGTGTTGGATCTTTTTTGAAAAAGAATCAGAAAACAAACAACGAACCATATATGCATCCATGTTTTATTTTAAGGGTTTTTGTTCTCGTAAGGAGTTTAATTCAGTACTGTCAAGCATGATTTGCCTTTAATGGGTACAAAGTCTAAATGAAATAAATTGAAATGCTACTATTAATTTTTTATTCCTTTTTTTTTCATTTTGGCAATAATTTCATCACTAATTCTATTAAAAACATATTGTTTAATATATGAAACAAAACTATTTGGTAATGTAATCGATCGGTTTCTAATATATGTATATATATATATATATATATATATACATGCAGCAACATCTCTGTCATTTTCTTTCATTTTTTAATGAACTCAGGACAGAGACGTTCATGGAAGGAAGGAAGGCTTGATATTTTCTGAATTAATACTCCACTCTAATTTAATAAAAAATAAAAAAATTTGGTATCTGATCATTATCCGATCCCACTGCGCGCGGCAGTGCTGGATCATATATAATTAAAGGTAGTATCTGAACACAATTAATTATATAATTAGACTTCTAGTGGGGACGTATAAGGAACAGTCGTATCTGTATCCTCTGATTCCCGGCCAGTTCAATTCCGCTTGCAACGTATAAACGCGGTGGCTTTAGATGGCCTGCCCCAGCCCCGGTCGGGAATCTGGAATATTGACCGCCTCAGCCGCCCACGATCTGATCTATTTGTTTTTGGTACGTACGTGTCTGCAGATTGCATGGTCGACCCTGGCCATGGGAACTGCATATAGCTTACGTCAATTTAAACCGCTATTAGTTTCACATTCCTCCTTGCCGACATTAACATATATATATATATATATATATATTCATGACATTTTGGCGACATCTGAATCCTTTTCTTTTTTCTGCAACCATTGTTTTTGGTTGCAAATGGAGAATAATTTGAAGAAAAGAACGTCCACTAAGTTATATACGATCTATTGTAAATCTTGACCAACTCAGGCATGTTCCCTATCAAAGAGTACGTGTACGCTTGATGTATATTATTATTATTATTTTTAATAAAATTCTCGTGCAAATCCTACTGGCCGGCCAATTTGCATTTGAAATTCCGTAATGGCCATTGTCTAAAACCAATTAAGAATATATCAGAAATTAAAAATGCTAAAGGTACTGCAGGTTGGTTCTTCGATCTTCAGTAGTACTGGGTTCACGTTGAAAATTGAAGAATATGACAAGATCATGATCGATGTGAGATACTAAGGAAGGTTCGTACGTATTCTTGTCCTCTTTTACTATGCGTTGCTTCGAACTCCAACATCTCATGTATTCTTGACGCAAATTCCATTAATTCGCTAGCTTCAGTACTAGTTTCAACCAATTAAGTCAATGCTTTCACATGCATAAACGGGTAATTCATGATTGTGATGTTTTTGCAAAGGAAAACACTACGTACTTGCCGCCCAAGTTGACCACTCATTAAACAATTTTAAAAAAAATAAAAAAATAAAAATAAAAATAATAATTAAATAAATCATTTTTAGTGGATTGATTTTTTTTTTCTAAAAATATTTTTAAATGATAAAAAAATGTGAATTAAAAAAATTGAAAAAAAAATGAGACGTTGATTTTAGCCTAACGATAAGGAAGAGCAGTGCTACTCAACTTTTGCAAATAAGAGATGACAAGTTAGATTATAAGTTTGGAGGTAGGGGTGAGAACACGTGACACGACTTATGAATCCAACACAAACATAATATAAAATTAACGGGTTTGAGTTTGATGCTAACGATTTCAGGTCAATAACAGGTTAACCTGCTTAATACGAAATCAACCCGTTTTGATTCATTTGGAATTTATTTCAAAATTAAAATTTTATTATTATTAAGTTGTAATATTGGTATTTCTCAACCATGCTTATGCTTTTATTGTTGGAATTGTAATTTTAGACCTATGCTCATATTTGCTTTTGTAGGGTTTATAATATTGGTTTTATTATATGTTAAAATTTGAAAAATATTGATATATATTTTTTAAGATATTGTGGTTATTAATAAATATAGATTTTAACTTTTATGTAAAATTATATTAATTATGTGACGCCCCCAAATTCCGTTCGGGATTGGACTGACATTTGAAGTATCGAGACATGTAACACAAGGTTACCTGCCCCCGTTCATGACATATAAGATGTAATGTTCCTAACATGCATATAATATTATGCAATATTCGCAGCGGATAATTTTTTTCTTTAGCAATACTATGCACCAAATTGAAAATATCTCAAATGCTTAAAACATACTTCATACATAAAAGACCCATTAAACAGATCACAACACTAGTCCAAAATGGTTATGATCCAAAAAGTACTAGAGATGCAACTCCATCGTACAAATAGTAATTTACGTTAATTACTATATTAACATTGATGTCGCACCGTCGCTTAGTCAACTGTGTCTAATTGATCAGCTCCTGATTCTCCTTCAAGTCCTGTAACAAGATCTACCATTCGGGGGGAATGGTAATTGAGACTACCAAAGTGAGATTTGATTACAAATCTCAGTAAGTTAACAAAAAACTTCCACACAAGCTAATGATGCATGGATGACAGTAAAAGCATAAATGCATAATCAAATTCATAAGTAATTAAAGCATAACTTAGCGTACAACATAATATAATTGACATAACTTAAATTAAAACATGAACTGAACTTGACTTGACATGAACTTAATCTGAAACTTGACTTAGCATGAACTTGCTCTGAAACTTGAATTAACATGAACATGATATGAAACTTAACTTATCATGAACTTGTTCTGAAACTTGACTTAATATGAACGTGATATGAAACTTGACTTATCATGAACTTGTTCTGAAACTTGACTTAACATGAACTTGTTCTGAAACTTGACTTAACATGAAAAATACATACTCCACAGTTGTTGTGGCCCCATGTATTCTACACAAACTCAATATGAAACGTGATTGGAATACGAAAGGACTAAAACCCTGACGTAACATAACGTGACTTGAACATAACTTGAAAGACATGACCAACTTGAGATAGAAACATTTCGTAACATGACATAACATATAATAGACAACATATTTAACATGACATACTTGCAACAGTGAATATTACATGACTTGACATACATATAATAGATGACATACTTAGTATGACGTACTTGTAATGTATAACAATACATGACAGAACATATTATGTAACAGATAAAATCTGATGACAGAATAAATTCTGTATAACAGACAATTACGTGATAAATTGGCATGACAAGACATATATGATAACACACATACATACACTGTAGTTCTTTTACTTAGCACACATACATAGTAGACTGCTAGTAAGTTAAAAGCTAATTTACCTTGATCTCCGTGTTTCTTATAAAACCTCAAGCACGATCACGAGGAACTGTAATTAGTGATTCTAAAAGTTAGCACTAAATTACTAATAATTTGAAATATGAAAAATAATACTTAAATAGTAAAATTTCCATTTTACTCTCTACATGTAGGAAAATGACCGTTTTACTCATAACTTAAGGATTTTGCATACTAACTCCAAAAGTCATCAAAATTTACATGTCTCATATAAATTTTATCGTCAACTCAAATATTAATTTAGAAAAATTTAAAACTAATCACAACTATTAAAACTCCATAGGCCCGACATTCTCATATGCCATTTCCATTTATTTTTGTTTTTAACTTGTTTTGATCAACTTTTTGATCTATGACTTATAAATATGTGATCTTCAAACCAAACCATCACATGGTTTAAAAAGATGTCCTAAAACATATATAAGCTTCTAATTCAAGATCACATGGTTAGAAATTAACCAAAACATAAATTTAGCCAAGAACATCCACACTCTGGCTTATCTGAATATCTCTTTGCATAAAATTTCATATCTTTGAAACTAACATCAAATATCTTCAAAATAATAATATAATATGTATATAAGATGCTTAGGATCCTCCAATAAAATTATCAAAGTCATTGGAATAGGTTTAGACTACCAAAGAGTTAAACTTTCTCAAAACAGAAACTGTTTTTCCTCTTCCAGTTTCTAAGTTTCTAAATCTAAACAAATCTTTCATCAAAACCTTTAATCATGCAAAAATCATCAACCAATAGTCATATATATATGTTAACAATATTCCATAAAAATTTCGGACCAATATCTATCCATTAGCTTGGTCAAAAACTCCAAACTATAACATATTCTCTAGTTTATCTTCCATAATGACCTTTCTATAGTTTACATAATATTTGACTGACCAAATGATCTTCCAATGGGACAAATAAGATATCCACGTAAACTAGACTAAAAAATGAACAGTTTATATGAAGGAGACTTTATGATAAAATACTTACAAAAGCTTCGAAATGAGTGTGCAAAAGAACTCCTAAAAGCTGCTTGAGAGAGAGTGTTTGGTATTCTTTTAATGTAAAGTGTAAATGAGATAATTTCGTGGGCAGGGGTGGCTGGAGATACTTATGGATGAGATATGAAAGAGATGAGGCTGGAGTGAGAGTTAAGTGTGGGACTCTCTTACCCGGAGTGAGAGTTAAGTGTAGGACTCTCTTACCTAATAATATCCACGGAATTAGCTTAAAATATTTTTATCCAATAATATCCACAAAATTAGTTTAAAATATTTTTATCCAATAATATCTACAAAAATTAGCTCAAGATATTTTTATCCAATAATATCTAAGTTTTGAACAGACGTTTCGTCCGAAAATATGAAAAAGTGTTATTGCGCCATAAGATCTTAAATAACCCTCCGAGTCTAATGGCACAAACCATAATACATTTTGACACTTCTAACTATCTCCAATAATAAAAAACACTTCTGATATCATAATGAGTAATAACACTAACTATGTAGTTAGCTTAAAACCTATATGATTAATGGATTTATGAAAACTTATATACTATTTACGAGGTTCCTAAAGTTAATAGAAATTCTACAATTAAATTTCTAGCGGGCTGTTACAAATTAGGTCAAATGAATTATGCGTTTTAGTTCAACCCATTTACATGAAACAAATATTTTTAAATGAGTCATGTCGTGTTAACATATCTTTAATTAATTATTAAACGGGTGATACAACACGATACATTATTTAAATAGGTTAGGTTGGAATTTGAAAATTTGACACGTTTAGCTTAATGTGTTAAGTTCGAGTTGACTTATATAATTAAATGTTCATAACTTAATATGACACAAAAACACGATTTAACTCTCCTATTTGAAGGTGCTGAGTAGTTTTAAGTCTAAAATAAATAGTTGAATTGAGTTTTTTTACGAATACCTTTAACAAAATAATAAAAAATAAGAAATAAATAAATTTTAAATTTTAAATTTATATTTTTTCATGAATACTGATAATTTTACATCTAAACTTTTCATATTATATTGCAACTTAAAAGGTAATATTGACCGATAAAAACAATCTATACACGAAATATTAAAAAGAGAGAGTATATATCAATTATAAACTAAGTTTTATATTTAACTGAATAATAATTTATAACCGTAACGTATATTTAAAATGTTTTTAATTAAGTAGTGCAATTAAGTGCCCCTCGTTCTCGGCCTCGGCCTCAGCCTCGTCATTGTTTGCGACTCCGACTAAACTGGACTCGGGAAGAGATATGGATCAATGAACGTACAAGCAGCTCCAGAAACTGTCTGGTAGCAGGTGGAAGTGTATTAAGTGATGGTAGTCATACCATATGCTTTTTCTTTCCTATCATCATAGCCCACAAAGTCCCAGGCTTCAACAGTTCTAAGCATGCCTCACAAGCTCTCAAATTATATAGTTTTGCAATTTTATGGTGCGAGTGTGACACTTATTCATGACATTTTTTTTTACCTTGTTACTGATAACTCAAATAAAAGTCCAATCTGGTGTCAAACCCACATACAATGTTTATTTTCTTTACTGATGATCAAATTGGAAACTACAAGAAATATTAGACTAAAACATCATCGGTTAATGTAAACAACCATGACAAAGAATCAATAAAAGAAATTGATGCACTGCAAGTTTCAACATCTCCATCCCAGCAAGATTTCTGAGTAAAAAAGAAAGAAAAAGCTACATTTTATCTTGAAACTAGTGGCATATATTGAACATCCTTCAGTGTTTCGTTGTAGAAGAGCTACAATCATCCTTTGTTTTCCCCGACTTCGACCCAACACAAATGTAGAACATAACTGCATCTTCCCTTTCAGAAAAAGATACGGAAACAAGCTAGGACAAAGAAAAGCAAAAAAATTTTGGTGGTTGTTAAGGGAGGTAAGGAAGTAAAATGAGCCGCTGCCCACCCGGGAACAAAATCAGGTTGCTTCCTCGTGGATGCGCCAGCAGCCACATCTGAACCTTGATACCAAAAGTACATGCAACAGATTTTAAGGGGCAGCTGAAATGCGAGAATCTGATGTAGCCTTCTAGTCACTGGTAGGCGGCAAAGGCAGAAAAGCCTTCTCCCACAGCAAATACATTTCTTCCTGGATTTTCTTTATGCATAGTACATGTATAAGCTATTTGCAGCAGCACAGGCAATTGAGTGTTCAGTTGGGTGCCATGCTAGGTGCAGCAACTTCGTTGTAAAATCGAAAGAATTTCCATTTGCATCAACCCCAGGGCTTTCTGCTCCTGTTCCCCAACAGGGAAAATGACATTTAAGTTTTTTAACAATGAGGTTGAGAAGACAAGAAACGCTTCTCAGGAAAAAATAAAAACTTAGTAAAAAATTAGAAAGGACAAATAAATAAACAGACAGCAGCGGTGGCAACCTCGTCTAACAACTCGTGTTATACTACTGCTCAGGGATCTGGAAGGCCTTGAAGGGGTCTGAACTTGGCGCCTAAATATCAAAGTTTATATATACAGTTAGATAAACCATCCTTCAAGCCATTCTGGTCAATATCTTCATTTAAAATTACCTCATCGGGTTTTTGCTGGCTTCCAAAGTTGTTGCCTCGGTAGTTCCCGGTGCACAACCAAACACACGAAATAGATTGCTGGGATAACATTGATACATGAGATGCCAAAGTGAATAACAATGAGGTTACAAAGGGAGATGTAGGATAAAAACACAGACCTGTAAGAGCCTGTGGCGACTCGTAATCCATCACCACTCAGACAACACTCGAATTTATCAAAGATCGAATCATTTTCATATAAATCACAGAGCTGGATGCATTCAATAACGGGTTATCAAGCATGAAGCAAACACAGCAGCAGAAATCTTAGGTTCAGTATAGTGAAAAAAGTGGGAACCTCACCTTTGGTCTTAAATATTCATGAACCTGGAAGGTTGAAACTGGACCTGAATCCATATTGATGTCCCATAACTGACAAATAAGTAGCACATACTTGAGTTATGAAACAGGGAGCAACATAAATATATAAAAAATATTTTTTTATAAGTATAAATATATAAAAAATATAAACATCAAATCTATAGCAAAAATTATGCTAAAACTTCAAAGCAAATACTCATCACAAATTATTATTTTTTTTTTGTTTTTTTTTTTTTGGGGGGGGGGGGGGGGGGGGGGGGAAGAGAGAGAGAGAGAGGAAAAAAGAAAGAGTAATGCTACTCATCATCCCAATTTTCATTATCTCACGATGTGGCATTAGATGATTAGAGAGTATTTATTATATTTCACTTGTGAACCTACTATCTAATGCCATATCATAGGATGATGAGAAAATGGATGATGAATAGATTTTTTCAAAAAAGAATAATCAATGGCAGGAAATAAAAGGCATGAGAATGAGCATTCAAGAAGTGTAAAGATAATTATTTTTTTATGAGCACCAATTGTCCGGGAACAGCATCCACACTAATTCCGGAGGTGCACAGGTCCTCGGTAAGGAGTTTCCTGCAAGTGCACATTGGGTAATTCAAGAGGAAAATCCCCCAGTCCAATGGCTCCTAGAGATTGTTTGCACCCAAGGGGATTTGAACCTTAGACCTGGGGGGAACACACCCCCAGTCAGATGCTTTATGCTCTTATGAACAAAAACCCATCAGAAGTAGCCCCTATAAATTTGCAATGGCACCATTAACTATTGTAAATAATATAGGTTAGCCTTAAGCCAATTAGATGAAGATAATAATTCCAACTGTTTTCTCCTAGAAGGAATACTTTTGCAACGAATTCCAGCCTAACCCATGTTTTCCTTCTGGGTGTATCTTTTTTGTTTGTTTTTGGCAGGGAGATAACAGACCTAAAAGGCTAAAAGTGAGAAGACTCGAAGAAATTTCAGTTGTCTCCTCCTCCCTCTCTCAACATAGGTAACATGTTTTATGAGTAAGCTATGCACAGCATAACCCCTTTGCCCTTTATGGTAAGAGTAACCACAGTTTCTTCCCTATTCTTATTAAGGGAGGAATTCCATTTGAGCTAGAGAGCTCATTGGTGATACTAAAATTAACAGGACAAGAATAGACATTAAGGGATGGTCAATATAAGTTGAGACTATTGACATCAACTCTTCTACTGGATCTATTTTGCATCCATTGCTTTCCCTAGAATGCAGAATCATAATAAGATGACGCAACAAACCCATTAAATTGGGAAAACATATAATTCGATAGTTGTCGCATATAGAATTGCTAGCCTGATTATTCATCAACATGAATAATTTAACATATCAAGTGCACTAGTCCTCATCTCTAACATAGCACCTTTATCTATGTTTTTGCCAAAACTGTTAAAAAACAAAGTGGATACAAAAGAAAGAGGAATAGAACCTCGTTACCATTCTAGGTGTTCTTGAGTTAAAAAATCATAGTGGTTGTGCTGAAATTGAAACAGATTTCTCTTATATTGTCAGTTAAATTAAAGTATAAGGTATGTTACCTAATTTCCTTTTTTTAACTGGTAAGTCATACAACCTGGGCATTGAACCCACAATCTCCACTGTCACTCCTTAGGTTGTACCTCCTTCAAAGCATCAACAAGCCAACCCTTTTGGCACTGACAGATTCTGCCTGCCAAACGTACCCAATCTCTCTCTCTCTCTCTCTCTCTCTCTCTCTCTCTCACACACACACACACACACACACACAATCTTTTCTTTTATAGTTACACACACATCTTGAAAGCTTTAAATGTAGCATCTTTCTACATGCAGTCCGTAAATGTGTAACCTTGGAGTTTGTTATGGTTCTCCTAAACTGGGGAAATTCTTGGACTGACATTTCTTTTTCTTTTTTTCAATAAGTAACAATACCATGCATTATTCAAAAAGTGCTAGAGGCAAAATCCAAGTACACTGGGGGTATACAAAGGGGAACACCTAATTTAAGGAAGGTTAGGGGAAGCAAGATCCCATTATATACTTTTTTTTTATAGGTATCCCATTATATACTTAGCAGGCAAGTATCAGGTCTTTGATACACCATGGCGTATATCTCTAAAGAATTTATGCTTTTTCGAGGATACAGAACATATTCATGGCAATCATACCCTTTCAGCACCTTATGGGACTTACAGATGGATGATTCTTTCACAGATCAAATGGAGCCACATAAACTTGTCATGGCATCCTTAAAAGAGCTTATACAGAATCACATATGGCACTCCTAAGAGTGATAAGTCATATTACTTCAAAATTCCATACCACATATGAAACAAATTAAAAGGCCAGTATAGAAAACCAAACCTTAAGGGTCATGTAATCACGACTAAGTATATATCTGCCATCCTGTCCAAACTTAATATCTGAGATTGAAGCAATTATCTCTGTGAAAAATGATCTTGAACCAGGTGCCTCCTGTTCCTCAAACCTGTATCCGAAGGGTATCATGGGTGAGCCCAAGAGGGTTTTGGAAGAATTTATTTTAATCTACATGCTGAGGCCCAAAAAAGTGTTTTATTTATACCGTTTCCCCATCTAACAATTTGCAAGCCAAACAAACTTACGTGGTAGCTGTACCATGACCAAAATAGTATAAAAACAAGTTAAACACTTACAATTTGGCATGAGAATCACATAAAGCTGATTGCCGCAAATCAATGAGGCGGATGGAGCCTTTTGAACTGCTATATGCTAATGTATTACAATGAGTAGGGTGGAATTCTGCTGATGTTATCACCTCTGAAAGAATAAATATAATCTTCAAGGCTGGACAAATTTTATCATCTAACAAAAGGTTACCACAAAAAGCAGAAAAACAAGCAATCAAAAGGGAAAATGTCATACAAGGAAAAATAATCCAAGTTTTCCCACAAATCTTCCCATTTTCCCTCCACTACCCAATCTAATGCAAGTTATCCCACAAATCTAACAGCCAGATTGAGCTTTAAAAACATGCGTGACCTTGTAATGCATGTTTGCACGCTTACACAAACATACGCATACATAATAAGTTTTAGCCCAGGACCATGCATCAAAAAGAATACATGAAAATAAAACAGTATCTGCTAACAGTCTACAACTCAGTAACATAAACCAGCTTTAAAATTCTAAATACAACCCTAAATACTAGACAAGAAGCTTACCAGTCAGATCCTCCATATTTGCAGGCTTCACATCCACAATATTGAAACTCTGACTGCTGATTTCCAAGTTCCAAAGATTTATTCGAAGATCATCCGCAGATATAAAAGTTTCACCATCGCTGGAAAAAAGTGATGAGAGAGCAAAGTGATCAGTGAAAACTTTAATAAACCAAGTCGAAGATGAAGGCAAACAATAATAATTGAATGTGTAATATTTACAGTTAAATGTTTCATAACTTGATGACAAAAGAATGAAAGATGAAATGATTTGCATAAACACTTATTACAGCATACTATCTATGAAAATATGGTGCTAAGTCCCAGAAATTCAATAGTTCAAAAACATCATGAAACAAGGTTTTGGCAGAAATCATATTAAGAAATAAATGGAAGCAAAGGATAGCACTAAGCATGCTGACTCCAAAGAATGAATCAGTCGTGACCAAGATATTTGTCAAGTCTGATGACTGGAATGTCTTGCACCATCAAGGATTATGCCTCCAGCATAAACATCAGAGCCAATCAAATGCTAGCAAGAATCAGAACAGAATCTTTGCATGAAGGACTATTTGACGTAATAAAGGCAGAAACTGGGAAAGAAAACAAATCTTACATAAAGTTCCATCATACAAGGTCAGGAACTAAATCTCATTAGCCCTAATAGCTCAATATTCTACGGTATTCTCTGCAAACCAATTTACTCTTCTGTGCCCTATCCATAAATATTTTTTTTGATAATTAATAAGAGAAATTTTATTCCAAGTAAATAGGCATACCCCAAGTACACAGGATGTATACAAATGAGAACACCTACTTACAAGCTAAAACAGAATACAACTAAGGCAAAACATTACAATCATTCCCATCCTTACAAGATTCTTCACCCAAAAATTTAAAGTACTAAGGAAAAACTCCCTAAGTTCCCCTAAAGAATGTTCACAATTTTCAGAGCACCTCCCGTTCCTCTCCAATCATAAACACCAAAGCAAGCACTAGGGGATCATCTTCAACACTGCAGTGCTATTACTTCTACCCACAATACCTTGCCAGCATGCAAAGAAATCTACCACACGCATAGGCATCACCCAAAAACTGCCAACCCTCGCAAAAATCTCATTCCACAAAGAAGTCGCCACCTCACAATGAAGGAAAAGATGATCAATTAATTCACCATCCTTCTTACACATAAAACATCAATCAACCACCAGTAAGCCTCTCTTCCTCAAGTTGTCTGTGGTTAAAAACTTAAAATTTTCCCAAGAGACACCAGCGAACAGAAGAAAGCAACCTTACTAGGCACCTTGGCTCTCCAAATACTTTTCCAGGGATAATCTTTGACCCCATAATAGGTTAACACCTTGAAAAAAAGAACTCACTGAAAATCTGGAATTAACTGTATGCATCCACTGCAGACCATCCTTCCTGTTCTGATCAAGCTTCATCTCGTATAATCTTCAAAATAAATCAGAAACTTCGCATACTTCCCAATCCTGTGCATCTCTAGTGAATTCCACAGTCCAGTGAATCAAATCGTTAGAAAAGTGATAGGAATCAGCCACTACAGCCCCTTTATCTCTAGCAATCCTAAAAAGATTAGGGCAAACATCCTTAAGAGGTTAATCCCCACACCAAATGTCATGCCAAAAATAGATCTTTGCCTCATCCCCCCACCTTGAATTTAGTATTCTTGACAAGGACCCCCCATCCGTCGAATAGACTTCCAAAAACCCACCCCAAACATCCCTCTTACTTCATTCATACACCAACTCCCCCACATCCTCCCATATTTAACATCCATAATTTTGCTCCAAAATGCATTACTCTCACTATGATACCTCCAAAGCCATTTCCCAATAAGAGCTTTGTTGAAAAGTCTTACTTATATATATATATACAAAAGTCTTAAATTTTGCACTCCCAAACCTCCACAAGACACCATTAAATATAGAGAAGGTTTATCACTAGGGCATTGCAAAAGGTGTCAAGAGTTAATCCTTTATTTACCACAGATGAGCATGCACAGTTGACCATCAACAGCAATAAACCAGAGAAAACCAAACAGATGCATGAAATGGTTTTCAGATATTTGGTCTCAGCAAAACAAAACAACTGCGGTTCTCAACAGTGAAAACCCATGCCTTAAAATCAATGTATGATTTTTTTTTTTTTTTTGGGGGGGGGTGTTGCCCTTGTACCTTGCTAACCCGGTCCTCCTAAAGGGCTCAATCATTTATCTTATTGGAAAAACATCTCAGGTACACTTAAAGTTTGGCCCCTTTTTTATATGGGTGATTGGGGGAGTGTTTATTCCAGAAACCCCTTCAGGGCTATGTGCCACACAATGGGACGTAATTTTGATAAGATCCCTTGTTCAATGACAAGAGACTTTCAGCAGCTGAACCGATTGACATCCGGAGGTTTACACATTATCACTTGAAATTTCGTACATTGGGGCAGTTAAACAGGGATAAGATATAAGTAAAGCATGGATAGAAAGACAAATACCAGCTTGTTTCTTAAGACCCTAAGACTAGTAGCAACTGAAGAAGCAAAAAAGTCAAAACATAACATCAAAAACACAAGTGAGAGTAGAAGAAATGGAAGCACCTGTTATTTGAAATAGAATTGATATGGTAGTCATGAGCATGAGCATATACCCTTCGACATCTAGCCATGAGATTGGTTTCATGCGTAGTTACCTACATATTACATAACCAATGTATTAGTGCTGCATAAGATTAGGAACAGAATTAATAAAACTTAACAAAATTAATGGAAATCAACAAAATTTTCTGTTTCTGAAACCTCCCACCACCAAGCAACAATCAAGAGCACGCATGGACATGATGACAAGAAGAGAGCCATACTTCAAAGCCTTAGGTACTCAAGTGCAAGGACCAATACATCCAATTACAATGAGAAACAAAGAGATTACACTTGCCAGAGAGTGTGTTGTTAACCGAAAAAACTTCAGAATCATGAACACGTGCAAATACGTACATTATAATAATTCAAATGGAGAAGACTAAAAATATTTACGGAAACAAATTGAGAGAAGTTTGACCAATAACATCTAATTCTCCAAAGAACTGTGCCCATAACACACGAGCATATTCAATTCTAGGAAATTTGCAGTTGCACTTAGATAATATGTGTGCTAAAGCCCAAATCTGAGAACCAGCTGAAATCATTGCAGCTTGGAGAGGCTTCAAGGTGTGCCTTGCTGCACAATATGTTCTTGTTCTTTGGTTCATCTTTCATATTGTTGAAAGTTTATTTAAGTTTTTTTTTTTTTTTTTTTTTTTTTTTTTTTTTTTTTTTTTTATATATAGGTAATCAAGATATTATATTCATAGAAATAGGCATAGCCCTGTTACACAGCTAGTATACATGAGAAACACCTAGCTAGAGGTTACAAATTAGAAATATGTAAGCTTATTTAAGTTTATTTCCAAGCAAGTGGCAAAATGATTCACAATGATTCAATTTAGACCCATTTTAAGATTGTCTATGTTCCACTTATCCAACAGAAACAAAAATTCTAGAGTGCAAAAAACAAAATCAATAGATTGGCTCAAGTACAACTACCATAGGTAAACGTAGCGATGGGATGCCCCCTGGTGGGAATGAGAAGTCATTACTCGATCTGTCTGGGTATCCTCCATTTGCAAGATATGATCTAGAGCAAACCGAATTACTCGAACTAGCAACACTTCCATTTGCAACAGCTTTTAAAGGGTCCAAATTCATATCAGAAATTTTCTTGATCTTCTTTTCTTGGACCTGCGATGGCAAAACAAAACAGTGGTTATCAAATATCGCCACCCATAGCTGTAGTCTGAGAGAAAATAATGAATGTGAAATTATTTACAATTCTTTGATCATCATAAACATAAGAAAGAACAAGAATACAGGGAATTCACAGAAAGTGTGCTGGTAGCATAGTTCAATAAGTTTTTTTTTTTTTTTTTTTTTAGGTACATAGTTCAATAAGATTGCTCTCGCTTCGTACGCATAGGTAAAACAACTCAAGTACTTGATGCAATTGAACTCTTATGAGCTCACTATCCACCATTTACTTATGGGGAAAGGAGACATCATCTAGTCTAGATAGCTTTGGCTTTATTTATACACTCTTACTCCATTATCTTTATGACATGTAGTGATAAGAAATCAGGCAATGGGAGCAACCTTCAGCAGGTAAATCATTGTAACCATCCAACATGTGTAAAGCACGTAATATTGCATTTATTTTTTGTTCCTTTTTCATGAACAGAAGTACAAAATACACCTTTTTAAGTGAAATTTCAGCACATGCATGTGGGATGCATTTCTAGACAAGGCAAGCACTAGAATACAGTCACTAACGACTGACTAGAGATTTAGGCATGGTTTGGTTACCAAATACCAAACTATCTCATCTCATTTCGTCTAATCATTACAACTTTTCCAAATTCTCATACAAAATATAATAAACAATTCAACTTTTTGAAATTCCAAAACAAGGCTTACGCCTATCTTTATATCAATAAAATTTCTTATTACTTATAAAAAAAAATTAATATTAAAACATTATATTATAACAATATTTTATTTAACTTTCAACAAAACATCCTATCTCTTCTCATCTGAATTGTAACCAAACGAGGCCTTAGTCATCGGACCTCTGATAAATGATATCACTGAAGGACTAAGGTTAGGTTTGGTAAGTGATAAGAGAATTTTTAGTTTTAGATGAAAGTTTAAATATTATTATTATTTTAGAATTTGAAAGAGTTGAATTAGGATTTGAAAAAGTTGAATTGTTTATTATATTTTATATGAAAATTTGAAAAAGTTGTAATGATAAGATGAGAATTTTGTGCTTTATCTTACTTGCCAGACCTAACCTAAAAGATTTATCCTCATGGACTATCCAAAAAGTCCACAGAAGTGCCAACCTTTCTGCACACAATCTCGCCAGCCAGGCTGCTTCCTCAGAGATAGTAGGAAGCATTCCCAATTCCCGCATTCCAAGCCATCTATACACCCTCCCCTTCCACGGACCCCCCATGATCCCCCTCCCCACTTTCTTTCATTTTAGAATATGAAATTTGAACGCAAATGCGTCCTTTTTTTGGAAAAGTAAGAAGTATATTAATCAAAGAATAGGCAAAATGCCACATTCATTACAAAGAATGTCCTAAACTACGTAGGAGCAATAGATCGCAAATGCGTCCTTTGCACCCAAGATTATGAATAAATGCAATAGAGAAAAAACAGATTATTAACAATTAATTACAAATTTTGATAGTTGGCAATCCTTCAACCCAATCCATGAATTTCACTTAAATTATATATATATATATATAGAGAGAGAGAGAGAGAGAGAGAGAGAGAGAGAGAGAGAGAAGAGAGAGAGATTGCTTCACATCTTACACCAAATATACCTAGAAAATAGACAAACAAGGAAGTTGAAAATTCCAGAAAATATTTTTTACTAAAGTAAGTAATATTGCGCCAAATAATTACCAAATGCTTTGATCAGTAACTAATTAAAAACTCGGAAAACTAAAAACACCATAAGCTCCTTTCTTACCTTCCAAAATTTAATTGTTTTGTCATTCGTAGAAAGAAGAAAGAGAGCACCATTGGCTGTTTGGCACCATCTAATTTTGTTGATTTTCTCCTCTATTTCCAAGCTCTTGAGATAATCAAACTGGCACAAAGAAATGAAGACATTGCTTTAAGCATAAACAGTTTACATTCCAGCATTCAATGACATAAAATGAAGCAGAAGTAACTGATGAAAAAAAAAAAGCACCTCTGGTTCATGGCTCTGAAACTCAGTCTTGTAACGGAACTCAGGATGCCTACCAATTGGATAATCCGTCCTCTCCAAATCTCTTCTGGAGCTTCCATGCTAAAAATTACCATATACAAAGAAGTAAGATTGTCGCAGCAAACAAGAAATGTATTATAATATACCGACATTTAGTTTAGGAAGATCCAATGCATGTAGAAAGAACATACATCTTTTGTATCAGTCCTCTCAAAGAGAACCACCCGACCCCCACGGTCACCAGTAGCAAGATGGTCACCAGTTCTGTCAAATTCGATTGCTGAAATGATATCAACTGCAGAAGGAAAAACAGAAACACGAATTAATAAACCCCATTCTACCCACATATGCTTGTGGATTTTTTTTTCCTGCAAGTAATCGAGAGTTCTATTGATGAAAACAAAAGGCATAGCCCATGTACAAAAGATGAATACAAAAGAGACGCCTAGACAGGATTATCAACAGATGCTTATGAAAATCTAAATATGCTACAAATAAATTTTCCAAAATTGCCTGAAACCCAAAAGTTAATATGCTTAACTGCTACCCCTTCTAATGTTATGACATATTTCTTTCTTAACAAGTAAACATTTCTCCGAAGTTGATGATATAGAAACAGAACCTTGTGGGATTAATTTCCAAACAATACCAAACAATCAACAAGGACTACCTCAAAAATAAATCAGCCAACCCATAGTATATGGATGAATTGATCTAATGTGATAAAGCACATGCACGAATTAAAAAAAAAAAAAACAGATGCACAGATTACTTTCACAAAAGAAAAAGCAGAGGGATTGGGTTTAAGTTTCTTATGCAATTGGCACTTGTTAGGAAAAAAAAAAAAAGTAATTTTGCAATTGGCATCTGATGCCAATTTTGTCACTCTAATTCAAAGATCTCACACGTGAGTTCTCACTATTTGTGTTATTACAATAATGCTGCACTTAATTTCAAAAATTTTTAAGTAGATCCAGATTCTTTGTTTTCAGCAATTTAATTTCAGACCAGAACAATAGATAAATTAAAGTACATACAAATGAGATAACCTTTCCTACATGATAAGAGCTAGGTTGTCTCATCAAAGCTTAATTCTACCACTCCAATAAATCTTCAATAACATTTTCTAATCCGACCCATTGATTGGAGCAATCCACTTTTCTCAGTCACCAAAAGCACAAAACCCTCATGAAAGTACAAATCTAACCACCAATCCTCCTGTTCTCCATTCGAGCTATTCTCTACACTATTCTACATTGTGCTTGAGATACAAATACAGAGAGTTGCAATCTCCATGTGGCTTGGTTCACACAATGTGTTCTTAATTATATGACGACTCTGAAAAATGTAGCTATCTTTCCCTTCTAAATCCAACTAAGGTTTACGAGACAACTATTATCTACACTGAAGTGAGGCAGAGCACCACAACAATCGCTTTGGACATGATTTTAACGTACAGGGTAAATATAGTCCAAACTTGCAATCACAGGAGGCCACATTTCACTTTTAATTTTAAGTGACAGAAGGATATTCATATAACACTAGTCAACGAATAAATAGAAAACTATGATACCAGCTATGGCAGATGGGAATCAACGCGTTTGCAAATGTGAACTACAAATTATAACCCGAAAACAAGCGCATGCATCACAACCACCCGCCACTAACTCAACCAAGTTCAGTTCGACATCCTCAACTTCCTAATCTGATGAATACCCGATGCAAACTCAACTTATCACATACCCATCCAAACCTCACGCGTACAACTCTCCCTCATATTCCACACCCAAAACCCAATCTTCCCACCAAATCAAGATCCCGACCCCACAACAATACGACATATCCTCCACGACCCACATCCCAAAACCACAGTTTCTCGACAGACCACGATCTAAAACGGATCGAAAGGCAAAAATAAAACCTAATCCCAAAACTTTACAGAAAACATCAATTTGGATCCAAAGGGGCAATATATAATTTCTAAATACCATGATTGATATCATCACGAGTGTTATTATACCTTCCTGGACTTCTTCACCGGCCGTGCGTTCCCCGAATACCTGAGAGAATTTCCACTCTAGAGGCTGAGGCGGGCCCACCGGAGCTGCGACGACCTCATCGCCACCGTTCATTGCACCCAGAAACCAAAATCGGCGTATCCAATCGAATCCCACTAATCCAATCAGTGCATCGAAGATCGCTTTTCTGAGTTCACAAGGATCCTAGCTTCAAAATTACATCGAGCAAATCAAAAGTTCCCATAAAATGTTTGGTTTTTAATTCAACCATTGAAGCACACAAACAAAGCCAAATTTTCTCTCTCACGATTTTTTTTTTTTTTTTATTTCTTTTAACTTTTCTTCCTCTCTATCTCTCTCTAGAAGGAGAAAATTGGGATTTTCGCGATAAATGTGACTGAGCAAACAGTTCCTTGGGCTTCTGAGGAACAAAAACACGAACACAATCACACATTGCACTTCTCTCTCTTCCCCTGTGTCTTGTTTGCTCCCAATAATGGGCTTGTAATTTTCTTTTTAATAATTTTCTGAGCTCTCATAAAATTACCGAAGAAAGCGAAAGGTGGACACGTCAAAGGGCCTTTGTGTTGGAGGAGATGCAGTGAGAAAGGTGGAGTTTGATTGGTTGGTGAGGAATGCCATAGTTCGACCTGGTGATGCTAATATTGAATAAATGATTGGAAACCAAAAATTCTATTTTTAAATCATGTCTAAATTTCATATAGTAAAATATTTATATAATTTAATTTAATTTAAAAGTAAAATTTTAAATTTTATATATTAATAAGAAAATTTTATTATTTAATTGATATGTATATTATACTTTACTTACGGATTTGATAATAAATTAACTCAAATTTGATGGAGCGGTTAAAAATATTAAACAAAGAGTAATGTTTCATCTATAAAAAAAATTATATAAAATTAATTTTATAAATTGATGTGACTTTATATAACATTTTAGATTTGTTTTATAATAAAAATAATTTTATAATCTAACTGATTATATTAAATTATTTTTATGTAATTTTTTATAATTAAAGGATTTTTGGATTGTCGGAAGATTTTCTAAAACGACAGGCATGTGTTTGTCCGTCTTTTTATATTTAAAGCCTTTTTTATCCCGAGTTTCAACTTTTATCTTAAGGTTGAAATTTGTGTTGGGGGTTGAAAAAGGGCATAAGTGAAGGGTTAGAAGGTAACAAAGGTGCCTACTTTAGGGTGAGTCGCATTGGACTTATGATACGGTAGAAATAATGCAAGGTTAAATCAATATTGGATTTTTCATCTTTCTTTCTTTTTTTATATATATTAAATTCCGATTCACCAATTGTTCTATGGTGCGATTCTTAAGCCATCCAAAACGAGTGGTTCCTCCATCACTTAATTTCTAACTCTTTCTAGAGTGGAGGGAAAGACATTCCTCTACTACGTACCCCATGAAGAAGAAGAGTGACTTCATATAAGATTTTGATTATGGCGAATATTTAATTCACCTAGATGCAAGTCTTTGAAATATATAGGAAAAAAAAATGAAGGATCAAGGTTTTTTATCAAAGTTACTTTGTAAGGAATAAAACCTATTATATATTAGAAAGGAAAAATCTATATACCACACTACAATCTTATTATCATATTATTATGTAAGATGTAACATATTTATTACTATTGAATGATCATTTATCGGATGATTCTTTATCATCTAATACCATATATTACATAATATGATAAAAATATAATGAGTATGAAATATAGTATTATTCACAAAAAAAAAATGTTAAAGAGATCTATAAAATGCACATATTTAAATAAGAAAGAAATACACATTGGCGCATTTCTTCGATCTGTAGCGCCCTCTTTATAAATTTGATAACAAAGTGGTCAGAAATAGAAGAGGGAAAGGGTGCACATAGCGACAACATGGAATCATGGATTAGGGGATTGTAAAGATTTTACTCAAACTCTACAGGTTTAAAACCATATGAGGATAAATTTATAAAATTTAAATTTTATAACATTTATTAAGTATTGAATAATGTTTTAGTCACAAATTTTTTTTATAAATAATAAGTTTATAAATTGACTTGATTTGATGTTATAGATTAAATTATAAAATTATTTTTATTATAAAATAGATTTAATTTATCATGTTAAACTACTTGATAAATTTATTTTATATGTGTGCATAAACATGTTGCAATGGAACCTTATTTGTTCCTGTGCATGATTTTATATTATTTGATAAACCCGGATGGTAATCTCGGCCCAGGCCTCGTGCAAACCTGCCACACAAATGCAACTTTCCAGCCCCAGGCTCGGAAAAAGAATTTGGTCCAGAAACCAGAGTCTTTTGTGAAAAGACAATTTGGTCCAGATCAGCCTTTTCGTCTATGGGAGTAGGATTGGGCATAGATATCGAGGTCCAGTGAACATGTAAAAATGGGGCATCGTAATAAGAGTGTGATCAGACTATAAATAAAAGATAATTTATATATATATATATGATAAATACAATTAACGTGGGTTTATATATTTATATATTTTAGGAGGTAAGTAAAGTTACCCAATTGAAATTTATATATTTAAAATTTGTGTATATGATTTTTCTGATCTCTCGAATGTTACTAATTATATCGTGCTCATGTTAAATAAACACGTTCTACGCTGATCATTATTATACGTGCATATGACTATTCAACTTCCATTTCATTCTCATTTCTCTCACTGGTCTAAAAAACAAAACAAAGAAAGAAAGAACAAAGGGGCCTCTAGGGGACATTCCGCGTCAACTTCCACTGAATTTGAGTAAAACATCAGCTTCCACTGCATGCGATTTATTTATTTTTGTAGATCCATTATTAAAAAGAGAATTGCAGAGTTGGGTATTGGGGGTAAGATCATTGATTCTTCATGGAATGCATCATCCCCACAGTTCAGGAATCCAATTTACCAATTTGCTCTATTTTTGGATCCTTTTTTTATTCCTATTAACGAGCTCAAATTCCATCAATCTTATTCAAAAAAACAAGAAAAAGTAAGTTCAACTTATTTAAAATAAAAAATAGATACAATCGTAGATTGTGTAAATGACGTGTACTATTTTTAAAAGAGTATGGGGTTCAATATTAAAAAAAATAAATTCCTTTTAATAAATCTTATATTTATTTATTTTTTTAATGAATACCTTTTATGGCTACAAATATTATTTTTCTTAAATTTTTAATGTTATCTTGTGACGAGGAAGACAAATACTTATTAACAGTATTTTGATGGTGAAACTTTAGCAAACCAAACCAAAATAAAACATGGAAAAAAATAAGGGATTATTTAGATAGTGAGATGAGATGAGATGATTTCTTAATTCAAACGGCTTCTAAATATATATAGATAATATATATAAACTTTATATATTAAATATTATCTGTAAATAATATAAATCAAGCATTAAATAAGTAAATTTTATCTCTATATTTTTCTAAATTATACAAAGTATTTAAATAAAGGTATCGTAAAAAATTCTTTTAAAAAAAAATTATTTCGACCGAATATTATAACGTTTTTTCACTTACGGAGTGGAGTAGTTGGTGGAGTGCGTTTCAGAGGTGGCCATATTGAATTCAATTCCCCCAGAATCTTCTCTTCCCGCGTCTTTCTCTGTTAGCAGAAGCCTATTCACAGTTGGATATCCCGTTCAATGATTGAAGTCATTAAATCCTACGGCCGAGACATGGATATTGTTGTGCCTCCGGCCTGTCCGAAAATCACACAAAATAATTTTAAAGTGGTTCAGCAAATTGCTTACCTCCACTGGAGCCTCTTTTATAGAATTTGTATGAGATTTACAAAACACTCTACAAAATTCTATTTCTCTCTCACGTTCCTCTTTCTCTCTTCACCCACTGCATTTATCATCAGAGGTCTCTTCTATTTATAGGAGAATAGTAGCCCACCTGTTGCAGCTTCTTCTGACTTGGGAGAGGGTGGGTGGCCTAACTATGGTAGGTGGTGGTGGGTGGTGGTGGGTGAGCATGAGTTGGTGGCTGCAAACTCAAACTCATTTCACACTCACACTTACACTTGGGTTGATTTCAACAATCACCCCCTCCACCCAAGTGTGCCATACCAGGATGCTTACAAACTGATTCATTCTTCAAATGAATGCACCACATTATTTGACATGAGAGACTTCTGCTATCGAATACGCTCCAATGCACCCGAGGGTGCTCAGCAGTGTTCAATACTGATCAAGTCCAAACAGTGTTGGAACTTGATCCCTGTGACGACCTTCGTCAACATATCTGTTGGATTATCTTCAGTGCCAATCTTCTGAAGTTTGATGTCATCTTCTTCCAATATTTCACGTACAAAGTGAAATCTGACATCTATATGTTTTGTTCGAGAGTGATATACTTGATTTTTGGCCAAATAAATTGCACTCTGACTGTCACAGTAAACGGTAACCTCTTGCTGCTTAAAGCCCAAATCTGTTACCAATCCCTGTAATCAAATAGCTTCTTTCACGGCTTCTATTACAGCCATGTATTCAGTCTCAGTTGATGATAGTGCAATTGTTGACTGCAAAGTTGATCGCCAACTAACTGGTCCTCCAGCCATAGTGAACACATAACCAGTTGTCGATCGACGTTTGTCAAGATCACCTGCATAGTCTGAGTCAACATATCCAGTTACTAGACTATCTTCACTCTTCTCGAACCTCAAACCAACATCTACGGTTCCCGCAATATACCGTAGAATCCACTTAGCCGCATGCCAATGAACCTTTCCAGGATTATGCATATAGCGACTAACCAAGCTAACGGCCTGGGAGATATCAGGTCGTGTACACACCATGGCATACATTAAGCTTCCAACAACACTTGCATATGGTACATTCTTCATGTAGTCTCGCTCTTCATCGATTTTAGGAGACTGCAATGCACTAAGCTTGAAATATGGGGCCATAGGATACTCACCGGCTTCGTCTTCGAGTCAATGTTGAATCGTTGCAGTATTCTCTTCAGATACTGTTTCTGAGTAAGGTGAATTGTACCTTTCACCCTATCTCTGCTGATCTCCATTTCCAGTATTTTTCGTGCTTCTCCTAGATCTTTCATTTCAAACGCATTACTTAACTGAGTTTTTAAGCGATCTATCTCCTCCTTGCTTTTACATGCAATTAACATATCATCTACATATAAAAGCAAATAAATGAAAGATCCATTTGCAAGTTTTCTGAAATATACACAATGATCGTATTGGCAACGAGTGTATTTCAGATCCAACATAAAGCGGTTGAAACGCTTGTACCATTGCCGAGATGACTGCTTCAAGCCATAGAGAGACTTCTTCAAACTGCATACCCAATTCTCTTTGCCAGCTTCTTTGAATCCTTCTGGTTGAGACAGATAAATCTCCTCTTCCAGATCACCATGTAAAAAAGCTGTCTTTACATCAAGCTGTGCTAACTCAAGATCATATTGTGCAACCAAAGCTAATAATATCCGAATGGATGAATGCTTCACAATAGGAGAGAATACTTCACTGTAGTCAATTCCCTCTGTCTGAGCGTAGCCCTTGGCTACCAACCTAGCTTTGTATCGCACTCCATTTTTAGCAGCTTGATCATCTTTCTGATTGAAGATCCACTTACAACCAATTGTCTTCTTTCCTTTTGGAAGCGGCACAAGTTCCCAAGTCTGGTTCTGGTGAAGAGACTGCATCTCTTCATTCATCGCCTTTGTCCATTCAACTTGTTCACTGGACTGTACGGCTTCTCTGTAAGTGGTTGGGATCTCACCCCCTTCAGCTGGTAATGCATATGTCACATAGTCTGAATAACGTATCGGTACACGTTTCTCTCGTCTCGGTCTGTTGGTTGCTATTGACTCAGGTTGACTTGAAGGTATTGTGACTGGATTATCAACCTCATCTTGTCCATGCTTTCCCAACTTCTTTGAAATAAATTTCACACTCTGTGAATCATCTGATGTTTCGCCATCACTGCTGCCTTCACTAGAATCTTTATGCTTATGTGACTTAAGCATCTCAGATTCGTTGAATGTAACATATCTACTGATGATTACCTTTTTGGACTCTACACACCAGAGTCTATACCCTTTTACACCGATACTAAAGCCCAAGAATTTTGCTTTCTTGGCTCTAGGATCAAGCTTACTTTTTTTAGCATGATAGTAAGCAGGACATCCGAAAATGTGTAAAAAGTCATAATCAGTAGCATGTTTACCTCTCCACATTTCAATGGGCGTCTTCCCATTATTGGCAGCTGCTGGTAGTCGGTTAATGAGGTGACAGACATAGGTTATAGCTTCAGTCCAAAATTCTTTACTGAATCCAGCATTCAGCAACATACATCGCACTTTCTCTAATAAAGTACGATTCATTCGTTCTGCCACACCGTTCTGCTGCGGTGTACCTCGTACCGTGAAATGTCTGACAATTCCCTCTCTCCGGCATACTTCCATGAAGGGGTCTGAAGTGTACTCACCTCCATTATCAGATCTGAGCCGCTTGATCTTCCTGCCGGTCTGAGTCTCAACCATTTTCTTCCAATCAAGGAAGATTTTCAGCACTTCATCTTTATTCTTCATCGTATACACCCACACACGACGAGAATAATCATCAACAAAAGTTACAAACCAATGTTTACCTCCCAAAGATGCATTTTGGGTAGGTCCCCAAACATCGGAATGCACATAGTCAAGAATTCCCTGTGTATTGTGTACTGCAGTTCCAAACTTGATCCGCCTCTGCTTCCCCAATACACAGTGCTCACAGAAAGACAGTTTACATGTCTTGGCACCTTTGAGTAAGCTTTGCTTCACCAGTGTTTGCAAAGCTTTTTCTCCTGCGTGTCCCATACGCATATGCCAAAGACTGGTGGTGTCGGCATCAGTCTCATCTAGTTTCTTACAGCCTGTGGAAGCCCTTCCATCAACAGTACTTCCTTGCAAGAAGTACAGGTTTCCTCGCCTCAAACCTTTCATTGCCACCTGAACTCCCATTAGTACTTTGAGAGTTCCGTCTTCAATGGCGATTCTGAATCCCTTTGAATCTAGAGATCCCAGTGAGATGAGATTCTTCCGCAAGTCCGGAACGTACCGAACTTCTGTTAGAGTCTTGACGCTGCCATCGTGTAGCTTTAACCGAATGCTACCTACTCCCTGAGTCTTACAGGCACTATCATTGCCCATAAGTACTGCTCCACCATCAATCTTTGTGAAGTCAGTAAACCAGTCCCGATTGGGACACATATGATAGGTACATCCGGAATCCATAATCCATTCATCGGAACGACAAATGGATGATGAACTTGCCAAGGAAAAATCTGACTCGTCATCTCTGTCCACGACATTGGCTGTGTTGGGTTGATTCTGCTGTTGTCCCTTCCGGTTGGGACAATCCTTCCTCCAGTGTCCTTTGTTGTGACAAAAGGAACACTCATCTCTGGCGAGTTTTCTGCCGACTGATGAACCACGTGATGTGGCTCGGGTTTTCGAATGAAAACCTTTCCTCCTTCCGGGATGCCTTGACTGTGGTCTCCCCCTTACTATTAGCGCTTCACTTGATGTATCTTGATGTACCTGTTTATCTTTTCTCCGGTACTCATTGCTAATTAAAGAGCTAGATACATCTTCAAAACTAATCTTTTTCTTCCCATACAATAGAGTAGTAATTAAATGCTCATATGTATCAGGCAAGGAATTCAACAGTAGTAAAGCCTTATCTTCATCTTCGATTTTAACATCCAAGTTTAACAAATCAGCAAGAATTTGATTATAATTATTCAGATGTTCAGACATTGAAATACCTTCACGAAATTGGAATCTGAAGAGCTTCTTCTTCAAGTGCAAACGGCTCTCAATGCTCTTCTTCATGAATTTATCCTCCAATTTCTGCCAAAGTACCCTAGCATCTGTCTCTCTCATGACAAAATACTTTTGTTCTTTGGTAAGGCATAATCAGATTGTACTACAAGCTTGAGTATTAAGCTTCTTCCAACCCTGATCAGTCATATCATCTGGCTTTCCTCCCAACACAATATCCAACTCTTGTTGGATCAACACGTCCATGACTTCACATTGCCACATGCTGAAGTTGCTTGTTCCATCGAACTTTTCAACTTCAAACTTGGCATTTGACACAGTGGACCGACGTCCCGAGCTACTGGCATGTTCAGAGCTCCTGTCTCTTCCAGATCCTTCCATTTGAATTTTAAAAAATTTAGACTCAAAATTTCAAAATTCTAACCGTACGGATGAGTCCGAAACGATCCAAATAGTAAGAAAGCACTATTTGATTGTTGAAATCGGACTCCGAATGGCTTAGATCAAGCCGAAATTGGATCTGAAAAAAGGACGGTTGTGATTTGTCTGGCGCGTCGGATGCATGCGCTGAACAGTGCGCGTGTGCGGCGAGTGGGCGCGTGTACTACACGCGCTACAGCACTGTCTGCGCATGGGGAACGCGTGAGGCGCGTGTCAGTCACGCGCTGAACCTTTGTAGGGCGCGTGAGGCGCGTGTTCGCCACGCGTCTTCAACCTCTGGAGCGCGTGACGGCGCGTGTGGCTCAGTCGTCTTCTTCTTCCGATGCGCGTGGGGGCGCGTGGATGACAGCAGTGCACGCGCGGACCTTCTAGGGGTGCGTGTGAGCTACTCCAACCTCCGTTTTCGATTCCGTTTGCGGCAACGGATTCGTCTCGACGCGAGGAACACCCTGGACTTGTCAAAAATTGATTTTGAGGAACTTGAATTTTCAGACAGCTCGAACCAGAGCTCTGATACCAATTGTTGTGCCTCCGGCCTGCCCGAAAATCACACAAAACAATTTTAAAGTTGTTCAGCAAATTGCTTACGTCCACTGGAGCCTCTTTTATAGAATTTGTATGAGATTTATAAAACACTCTACAAAATTCTATTTCTCTCTCACGTTCCTCTTTCTCTCTTCACCCACTGCATTTATCATCAGAGGTCTCTTCTATTTATAGGAGAAGAGTAGCCCACCTGTTGCAGCTTCTTCTGACTTGGGAGAGGGTGGGTGGCCTAACTATGGTAGGTGGTGGTGGGTGAGCATGAGTTGGTGGCTGCAAACTCAAACTCATTTCACACTCACACTTACACTTGGGTTGATTTCAACAGATATCTAGAGCAAGCCGCCACTGTTAACAAGGACTTCTACTGTTCTACATAATCCACGAAACGTATACCACGGATTGATCATTAAATATTCCCTTTTATAATTTCGATTCCGAAAGAATTGTTGCACTTCTCGTCCGTATACTTCTTTCCCTACAAATATCTTTCTCCGTCGGGGTCATTTAAAATGACTCATTTTGGCACACACGACATTAATATTTGCGGGGGTGTTTGAAGAGCTGTTCTAGATTTCTGGGTGTTTGTGTTATTGTTGCATTAATTCTTGGGAAGCAAACAATGGTCGGAATCGTGGTGGTTTTCGACTTTGACAAGACGATCATCGATAGCGACAATTGGGTGGTGGACGAGTTGGGAGCCACGGACTTGCTCAATGACCTCCTCCCTACCATGCCTTGGAACTCTCTCACGGTATGTTTCAGATTTCTTCATGACGATCAGATATCATGAACAAGCATTCTGAGGAGTGAGGACTTTGTTTTTCTATTCAGAGGATAAAAACAAAAAAGAATTGATTTTTTTTTGTTTTTTGTTTTTAAATTGACACGATAGGATGATGAAGGAGCTCCATGCACGAGGAAAAACCATCGAGGATATTGCTGATGTATTCAAACGGATACCCATACATCCCAGAATTGTGACAATTGTCCCTGCTATCAAAGCAGCCCATGCTTTAGGGTACATCTCTCTCTCTCTCGTTAAGTTTTTGGAAGCTTTTTAGGGAGTGAAATTTATGGTGGCAATGGAACTTTTCATTTAGGTGTGATTTGAGGATTGTAAGCGATGCAAACACATTTTTTATTGAGACCATTCTGAAGCATCTTGAGTTAAGGGAGTATTTTTCTGAGATCAATACGAACCCAAGCTTTGCTGATGAAGAAGGAAGGGGATCTTTCCCTACCATGATTCCCACAGGCCTCCTCATGGCTGCAGTCTCTGCCCTCCAAACATGTGCAAGGTATTATAAATCTCTTTACTTTATTTGTGGGTGACATTACATATATAGAATCATATATATCCTTTGTTGGAGCTAGTACTCAATGATATCGTTTGGATCTTGAAAAAAGTGTGATATATTATTAAAAATTTTTTATGTAAATTCCATATTTATTCACTTTCTTTCAAAATGAGTGTGCAAACATCATTTCTCATTTTAGTATGTGATTCAATAGCTTTAAGATTGTGCATGATAATTAAATGTCCTAACTCTTGGCTGATTATTATGCCTTGTGCACTAAAGGGCCTAATCATAGAAAGGATACAAGCTTCTGTATACAAGGAGGAGGAGAAATTCATCTATCTTGGGGACGGGAGTGGAGATTATTGCCCAAGCTTGAAGCTTGGAGATGTAGATCATGTGATGCCAAGGAAGGATTTCCCCGGGTGGGATCTCATCTACAAGAAACCCCTCCTTATTAAGGCTGAAATACATGACGAGTGGATAGACGGAGAAGACCTTGAACGTATTTTGCTAGGCCTTATTAACAAGGTCTCCATTGAAGAAACTGATCAGTTTATTTCGGCTGAATACAAGTTGCAAACCATATCTGTGTGTCCTCATGAATCTCTTCCGAAAGCCCTCCCTGTTCAGCAATAGCTAGCATAGCTTCCAGTTTGAATGTTGGCAAAAACCAAGCCTAGCAAGATCAGGAGTTTTGCTGTTCTATCTTGCTTTTAGAAAGAAGATCGTAGGTTTGTGAATTGTGCTGTTAATTAATGAAGAATGAATCCATATGAAATACCTATCATATGAACATGAACTTGCTTCATTAGAGTTTGATATGCCGATGCCTATTGAAAAATATAAATACACGTCATTTTTCACAATTTAACTAATACTATTTTAAAAAGATGAATATTTTTATAAAATATATTATAAAAAACATACTTTTATTTTATTATATATTTTGTAAAATACTCAAATATATTATAAAAGAGAAATACTTTTTACAGTCGGGAAATGCAGTCAGGGTGCAGTCGTGGAGAAAAAAATGAATTAATACGAGACCTACATGAAAAAAAAATTATTTTTATAACTTTTTTTTATTCATGTAGGTCTCCCTGAATATAAAATAATTTTTTTATAATTTATTTTTATTCATTTCATACAGCTGACTGTACACTGACTGCATTTGCCAACTGTATGTAGCAAAGCCCGTTATAAAATGTTACTCGATGCCTTCAAAAGTTTTTCTTTTGCTTTTTCACTCTTGTGCCGTGTCCCGTCTTTCGTTTCACTTTCGTCAATCATGGATCTTTCTGTGGTTTTTTTTTTTTTTTGGGCTATTGTGATTTTCTTTTAAAATTTTGTGCTTTTTTATCACGTAACCTGGGCCAGTCTGCAGATGATTGGACGACATTTATTTTGGAGAGGAAAAATGATTAGAGAAATGCTGCTGTGCCGCCTATATGTACCGTTACAGTGTAAATATATTTTTTTTACTTAATAATTAAGAAAGTGTAAATGTATTAATGTATTTTTTTACTTAATAATTAAGAAAATAATTAAAAAAATATAAAAAAAAAAACTACTAAACGATACGTCCAGGTATGGTGGAGGCGGCATAGTAACTGCTCCCAAATTATTAATGTTTAAAGGATATCTGCATTTACAGTAAAAATCTGATCTCTCTTCCTTTGCTATTGTCAACGCTCCATCCTTTGAATCGAAGTGGGCAGGATCATACATTTCATGTCGTTGGCATGTGAAGATTTCATTTTAAACATCTTTCACAAATCAGTATAATGGGTGCGATTTATGTCAATTTGTAGATATAATTTTTATATCAAATTTTTTACGTATCATCTCCATACACCGCATATTATATATATATTTTTATTTTTTTTAATTAAATTAATTAAATTCTTCTACTCATTATATATATACACACCACATATTTAGTAAGAGAAAAAAATATAATGTATAGTGTGTAAGGATAATGAATAGAATTTTTCATAATTGAATTTTTCATAATTTCCTATTTCAACATAAGAATAAATCAATCTTAGCTTCTTCCTCGATATTTTCATTATTATCTTCATAAATTGCAGGGATTTCGGTAGGAATCTGGTCTTTTGCAGCTGGACCAATATTCAGCCACAAGATTAGAGAAGGAGGAGTTGGTCTCCATCAGTTTTGAAGGCTCATCGTACTCCACCAGCTTCCCTGCGATACAAAGCAACGCACACTTGCTTAGGTATTGATCCAGTTCTCGGGCTTCCTCTATATATATAGCATTATCCTAATTTTTTATACCAGCTAAGATGACAGATTTTGAAGTCAACAATGTGTCAATAAACAGTCTTACAAATATAGAAGAAATCATCTAAAAATAAGAAGCATACCACAAGACAGGACCATGACCATGTCACTGTCAATAACAGTTGGAACTCTATGAGCTACGGTGATGACAGTGCATTCTGAGAACTCCTGCCTGATAATTCTTTGTAGAATAGCATCGGTTGCAGAATCTATGGAAGCAGTAGCTTCATCAAGAACTAGAATTCTATTCCTCCTAAGAAGGACCCTTCCCAGACAAAAGAGTTGGCGTTGCCCTGTGCTCCAGTTGTCGCCTTCTTCACTCACTGTAGAACTACCAGGATTAGTATATAAATACAAGCAAATATGCTTTAGAATTGCATCTAATTTCGACGGAAATAGGTAACATCGACCTAAAGAGGGTTCACCTCCAATCATTAATAAATTCAACTCACCAGATGACTCTAGCAGATTTGGCAGGCTGCTAATTGTTGCCTTGAGCTGACACTTCTCCAAAGCCTGTATGCAAATGAAAAGGGTTATCAAATATGTATTAAGTTTTTTTTTTAATGATTTTTTGAGATTTTGGGGGCCCCCAAGCTTAAGCTGGGTCCGCCCTTGCTCACCTTCCATATTTCATCATCAGAGTAAAGGCCTAAAGGGTCCATGTTTGTTCGAACGCTACCCCTGAATAAAGTTGGTTCTTGGGGGATGATGCTTAGCTTTGTCCTCAAATCTTTAAGACCAATGGAGCATATGTCGAGTCCATCTATAAGAATTCTCCCACTTTCAGGCTCTACTAAATGAAATAAAGCACTTATTAATGTAGATTTGCCACTTCCTGTCCTTCCCACAACTCCAACTCTACTGCCTTCTCTGAATGTGCAGGTAATTCCCTTGAGAACTAGGGGAGCAGTTTGACGGTATCTTATCTGAAACCAAAATAAATAAATGAAGTCATCACATTTAAATCAATTGTAAGAACGCCCGGGAGAAACTTCAGTGATGAAATTACTCAAATAACTTATTAATCTCCTTACATTGAGAGCTTGCAACTCTATTCTCCCCTTTGGGGGCCATGAAGATGGTGGCCTTCTGCCCTCCTCAATTTCTGGAGGCTCTGAAGGTATATGCATGAATTGTTTGATCCGTTCAACTGAGATAATATAGTTGGATAAGCTGCAGTACCATCTAGTCAAAAAGACTTGGGTGCTTGTTAGGGTCAGAGCATATGAAAGGGAGAGCGCCACAAGCCCTGCATAAACCAAAAGAAGGGCAAAATAATTATCGTTTGCAGAAATCTAAAATTCGTTATTTAAACTAATAAACCGATATTACCTGGGGCTACAAAACCCTTAGGAAGTAAAACTAGGAGAAATGCTGTGGTGAAAAGGGTCAGGTTTTGAAGTGCTTCTACTCTTAGAAGTATCCATTCCATGGCTGCATTAGAATGAAAGAAAAGTCTAGCATCTGTGTCGATGAGTTTTACGTAGTTTTGGAAGAAGCTGTTCACCAAGTTAAAAGCTCTGATATTGACTACTCCAAGTGATGTCTCAGCAACATAATTCATAATGGGAGCTTTTGTTGTTCCAGTGATCCTTACTAGTTCTCTTGCAGAAGCTAGATAGTAACCCTATAGCCAAATCCTACAAGTTAGTATTTTATTCTATCGGTGAAGTAGAAAGGTTGAAGAAATCAATAAACTGAAAAATTGATTCTACCTGAAAATACATTACAGCTGCCGTAGTCAGGCTGGCTACAATGACAACTTGCCATGTGACTGCGGCCATGATTCCAATCATTGTAAGAAGCTCAATGACAGAAACCACCAAAAAGACCATTGCGAAAGGTATGTCAAAATCCAAAATACTTAAATCTGATGAAGCCTGTGAGATATAAAAACTGACATGAGTGTCTGAAGACAATATCTGGTCATAATGGTTAGACACAGTTTAGAGGGTACACAAAATGGCATGGTTTTTGCTGAGTTTGAAGAAATCTTACTCGGGTCAGTATTAGAAGTATTAGTTGTATTACTTTTTTCATTCTTTCATTCAGTTAGTTAGTTCCAGATTAGTTAGTTAGGTGTGAACTAAGTTAAGTTAGTTTTCATTTTATTTTTCCCGCCTATTCTGGCTTGTATATAAAGAGCACATGTGTACTCTGATTTCATAATAATACATTTTTCACTTCTGAGTTCAACATTTATCATGGTATCAGAAGAAAATTCTTCCGCCAATTCCTCTGTTTTGCCTGTGGATCCTTCCAATCCATATTATCTTCATCATGGAGATAGTCCAGGCACAATGCTTGTTACTCAACTCCTTACAGGCAATAACTATAACACATGGCGTCGTTCCATGCTCATGGCATTGACTGCCAAGAACAAAGTCTGCTTTATTGATGGATCTGCTCCATCTCCTCCAGATACTTCTCCCTTGTTTCAATCATGGACTCGATGCAACAATATGGTGCTTTCCTGGCTACTTAATTCTCTTTCTAAAGAGATTGCTGCTAGTGTCATTTACGTTGATTCTGCCAAGGAGATGTGGTCTGATCTTCACGAGAGGTTCTCTCAAGGCAATGGTCCTCGGATCTTTCAATTACAAAAATCCATTGCATCTCTTACACAAGATGATCTCTCTGTCAGCGCGTATTTTACTCAGATGAAAGGACTTTGGGATGAACTGCTGAACTATCGTCCTCTACCTGTTTGTTCTTGTGGCGGTTTGCGATCCTTGATGGATCTGCATCAGCAGGACTATGTCATGCGTTTTTTGATGGGATTAAATGATTCCTATTCGCATGTTAGAGGTCAGATCCTTCTCATTGAGCCTCTGCCTCCTATTAACAAAGTTTTTTCTCTGGTTCTTCAAGAAGAACGACAGCGTGATATTGGATCTGTTTTAGTTCCTAGCATACCATCTGCTGCTCTCTATTCCAATACTAAATCTGCTCCTATGGCCAAACCTTCCACTCGCAGACCTATTTGCTCTCATTGTTCTATTCCAGGGCACACTGTGGAGAAATGTTTTAAGTTGCATGGATATCCTCCTGGATATCGATCCAAAGGCAAATCCTCCAATTCTCATCCCTCCAATTATGCATCCACATCCAATTCTCATCCCTCTGCAAATACTGCTCACCATGTTGCCAATTCCACATTGACTTCCTCCATGCCTTTTACTCCACAACAATGTCAACAACTTCTGGCACTCCTTCATCCTGAATCCTCAGATTCTTCACCACCAACAGCAAATCCGGTAACACCTTCACTTGATCAACTTTCTGGTAAGTCTCCTATATCTTCTATTTTTTCTCTCAACACAGCAAATCCTATTTCTATTTCAAATCTTCATACTGAATGGGTAATTGATACTGGTGCCACGGACCACATGGTCCATTCTATTTCTCTTTTCCAATCTTTTAAACCTGTTCACAACTCATTTGTCAAATTGCCAAATGGTTTTTCTGCACCAGTTACACATATTGGATCTGTTCGTTTACTTCCTCAGCTTGTTTTACACAATGTGTTGTGTATCCCTTCTTTTCATTTCAACCTCCTTTCTGTTAGTCAACTTACTAAGTCATCTCCTTGTTGCATAACCTTTTTTCATGACTCTTGTATCATACAGGACCTTATCCATTGGAAAATGATTGGGAGGGGTAAAGCCAAAGAAGGACTTTATCTGCTGCAACTACCAGACTCGCCTGTGAAATGCTCTAAAGATTTGTCTTCAAATTCTGTTCTTGCTTTACATTCTAGTCATCTTTCTTTTGATGTTTGGCATAAGAGATTGGGACATCCCTCTCTTCCTAGAATGCAACTGTTATCTTCCATTGTTCCTAATTTCTCTGTAAACAATTCCACAATTTGTGATGTTTGTCCTCTTGCTAAACATAAGAGGTTACCTTTTCCTTCACATAGTCAAAATAAATCCACTTGTTCATTTGAGCTTATTCATTGTGATATTTGGGGGCCATTTCAATCTCCTTCCTTGGATGGTTTTAAATACTTTTTGACTATAGTAGATGATTTCTCTCGCAGCACTTGGGTTTATTTGTTAAAATCCAAAGCTGATACTCGGGTCTTGTTACAACATTTTGTTGCTATGGTTGCTACTCAATTTAATTCTAAAATTAAATTCATTCGAACTGATAATGGTAGTGAATTTGCCATGAACAATTTCTTCTCTAGTAAAGGCATAATTCACCAACTTTCTTGTGTAGCTACTCCCCAACAGAATTCAGTGGTTGAAAGGAAGCATCAGCACATTTTAAATGTAGCTCGTGCTCTTCTTTTTCAATCAAATCTTCCCTTACATTTCTGGTCAGAATCTATTCTTACTGCTGTCTACTTAATCAACAGAATTCCTTCTCCTCTGTTGAATAACAAAAGTCCCTATGAATTACTCTTTAACAAACTGCCTTCTTATGGTCATCTCAGAGTGTTTGGGTCTCTTTGTTATGCCTCTACATTAGCCCATAACAGGTCTAAATTTGCCCCTCGAGCTCGAAAGTGCATATTTCTTGGTTATCCTCTAGCTATCAAAGGCTACAAGTTGTATGATCTTGATGAACATACATTTTTTGTTTCCCGAGATGTTGTGTTTCATGAACACATTTTTCCCTTCAAAACCTTATCTCCCACTACTCAGCCTCCTGTTTCTATTGTTCTTCCTCAACCCATTTCTGATCAGATTTCCTTTCCTGTTGCTTCCTCTGAACAACCTATTTCTATACCACCTGTCTCTAATTCTGATTCGCCTCAGCATCCACAGATTCCTTCAGACCAACCTCATCCTTCCTTTATTCCCTATGTTCCTGATCTTAGAAGATCTTCTCGAGCTCACAGGCCACCTAGTTACTTGCATGATTTTCATTGCCATCAGGCATCTTCCAAGGCTTGCTCTTCTTCATATTCCAATGAGATTTCTGCTTCTGTTTCAGGTACTCTCTATCCTCTTTCTAATTCTATATCATATTCTCATTTGTCATCTAAACACAAAGCTTTTGTTATAGCTCTTTCTACTCTTTTTGAACCTAAATTCTTTCATCAAGCTGTTAAACTTCCACATTGGAGAACTGCCATGGCTGAAGAAATTACAGCCTTAGAACATAACAAAACATGGACTTTAACTAATCTTCCCCCTGGTAAGAGTACAATTGGCTGCAAATGGGTCTATAAAGTGAAGCTTAGGTCTGATGGAACACTTGAGAGGTATAAGGCTCGCTTAGTTGCTAAAGGGTTTACACAACAAGAGGGTGTTGACTACTTTGACACATTCTGTCCAGTAGCTAAGATGGTGACAGTTAAGTGTATGCTTTCCATAGCAGCAGTTAAGGGTTGGCATCTCATTCAGTTAGATGTAAACAACGCTTTTCTTCATGGAGATTTGTTGGAAGAAGTATATATGGATTTACCTCCTGGTTTTGGTGACAAGCATGACAAAAGAGTCTGTCGATTGAATAAATCCTTGTATGGATTAAAGCAAGCTTCCAGACAGTGGTTTGATAAGTTTTCCACTACAATCATTTCTCTTGGTTTTACACAATCCAAGACTGATTATTCCCTTTTTACAAAAACTCAGGGCTCTAGTTTCATGGCTCTATTGGTTTATGTCGATGACATTCTTATTGCCAGCAATGATATGGATTTTGTTAACAACTTCAAAGCCTTTCTTGACCAAAAGTTTAAACTTAAGGATCTTGGACCTTTGAAGTATTTTTTGGGGCTCGAAATAGCAAGAAATACATCTGGCATTTCTTTATCCCAGAGAAAATATGCTTTAGATCTCCTATCCGATACTGGTTTTCTTGGTTCCAAACCAGTTAAAACACCTATGGAACAACATCTAAAGCTGTCCAGAACTGATGGTGCTCTTCTTGATGATCCCAAATCTTATAGAAGCTTGGTTGGTAGGTTACTTTACCTTACTATTACCAGACCAGACCTTACTTTTGCAGTTCACACATTGAGTCAGTTTATGGATTCTCCTCGACAACCCCATTTACATGCTGCTCAAAGAGTTCTTCAGTATATCAAAGATTCACCTGGTCAAGGACTTTTTTTTCCTTCCAATTCAGATTTCAAACTCACTGCCTTTGCTGATTCTGATTGGGCAGGGTGTCAAGACACCAGAAGATCCATCACAGGTTTTTGCATATTTCTTGGAAGTTCTCTCATCTCTTGGAAATCGAAGAAACAATCTGTGGTTTCAAGGTCATCAGCTGAAGCTGAATATAGAGCACTAGCTAATACAGTTTCTGAGATCGTTTGGCTCCTGTCCTTGCTACAAGATCTACAAGTAGATCCTTCCAGTACCACTGCTTTATATTGTGACAACAAGTCTACAATCCACATTGCCACAAACCCTGTATTCCATGAACGCACAAAACATATAGAGATCGATTGCCATTTTGTCCGTGAGAAGATTCAAGATGGTTCCATCAAACTTTTTCATGTTAATTCTCACAATCAGCTTGCTGATTGCTTCACTAAACCACTTGGTTTTCCCTTGTTCTCTACTTTAGTTTCCAAGCTGGGTATGCTTAACATTCATCCTCCAGCTTGAAAGGGGGGTATTAGAAGTATTAGTTGTATTACTTTTTTCATTCTTTCATTCAGTTAGTTAGTTCCAGATTAGTTAGTTAGGTGTGAACTAAGTTAAGTTAGTTTTCATTTTATTTTTCCCGCCTATTCTGGCTTGTATATAAAGAGCACATGTGTACTCTGATTTCATAATAATACATTTTTCACTTCTGAGTTCAACATTTATCAGTCAGAATTCGCCCAGCTGGAGTTGAATCAAAGAACAGCATGGGAGCTTTGAAAATAGCATTGGTGAAACCCGAGAAGAAGGCTTTAGAAGCTTTCAATCCGAGATGGGCTGCGAATAAAGTCCTTAGATACACAAAGACAGCACTAAGTGCGGAAGTCACTGTGTAAACTCCAATCATCATGCCAGGACTAATACTAGGAACTTGAATGCCTAGAGCTAGCCAATAAGTTGCAGCAGCCTGAAGGGCAACAAAAATAGACTGGGTTATTAAGCTTAGGCACAGAAAAAATGACCCCTCTGAGACCTGAAGGTAGTCCCGGAATGGCTTCCATCCAACATCACCAATCTCTGTCTTTTCCTTTTCTGTTAGTTGTACTCCCGGCACACCTTCAAAGAAAATCTCCCCCTCGCTGTTTCCCTTCTTGAGGCAAGACCGTTGGCACACCTCTATCTGAACAGAATCTACCTTCTGAGAAGATTTTACTCGGCTCTCGTTATTTGAAGTATTATGTGTCAACGTACAAACAGTCCATACAGGAGGCTACATACGGCGCTGCAATAGAGGGAGGCTGGTCAACACTGCTAAATAGAGGGAGGCTACATACGGCGCTGTAATCTAAATCCTTAGGCGTAATTTTAAGGGCTCTTCCCGCTCAAACTAGACAGTACATAGATATGTAAATATGTTCTATATAAGGGGGATAAATCCTCTGAAAAGGATCATCGAATTGTAATCCATTTTTGACATGGTATCAGAGCTTGAATCGTTTTTGCTCTATCTTGTTTCAGCCTATCTCTAGTATTGTGGTCCTTTGAGGCTGTCGACAGTTCTCTGCAGTATTAGGAAACCCATCCGGTCAAGAGCCAACCCAGCAGATAAACTCAGCAGATAACGGAGCCAACCCCGGCCAACCCACTAAACTCCCACTTGACCCATACTCGGACTTCAGCTCAACACGGGATGCAGGGACTTTAAGTAATTCTCGGTCAACTCTGTTCGCTTCTCTCCCTTGCCCTGTTTCTGCGAGCTGGCTTCAAGCTTTCACAGATCTTCGGTCAATTTCCTTCACGTCTCAGGTTTTAGCTATTCTCGATTTTTCTCGGTTTTAACTATTCTCGGTTGCTCATCATTTTCGATTGTTTATCTTTTTTAGCAATTATCGGTCTTATCCAATTTTGCTCAAGCATTTGAAACTCACATTACTTTTCTCGGTCTTATCCAACTTGCAGCAAAATAATTGTTTATTTGCTGTTCTCGGTCCCACGGTTGCTCATCATTTTCGATTGTTTATTTTTTTAGCTATTCTCGGTCTTATCCAATTTTGCTCAAGCATTTAAAACTCACATTGCTTTTCTCGGTCTTATCCAGCTTGCAGCAAATAATTATTTTTTTTGCTGTTCTCGGTCCCAATAATTGTTCACATGCTATTATTGAACTCGATTCAATTTCACTTGCTCAGCCATGGGAATATATAGATAAATCCAAGCTTGCAAGTTTCAATAAAGTCAGAAACAGTAATAGTCAAAAGTTGAAGATATTTGATTGACTCACACCTCAAAAGTTGATCCATCTTGTCCAGAGAATATCAACCTGCGTGAATAAATCTTTTGGGTTGAGGTGAAAAGTTTTTAGAACTTTGTTTTGATCTGATCCCTTGCTAGTTATTCCAAAGCACTTCGTAATTTTTTAGCCTTTTAACCGTGGTCATTTTTTTGTGGGTTTGCCGTGGGATATAATTTATTAGTCTTATCTCGGGTTCCATTTAATTTTCTTCTCAGATTTAATTTTTTAACATGGACTCCGTACCTGTATGTACTAAGTTTTCGGGAAATAATTATTCTACATGGGCGTTTCAGTTTGAACTTTTTCTTAAAGGAAAAGATCTTTGGGGGCATATTGATGGCACTAATTGTGCATCTAATCCTGATAAATCCAAGGATTGGGATGTGCTTGATGCTCGAATTATGTCTTGGCTTCTTGGCTCAGTTGAGCCACATATTATCACCCACTTACGGCCTCATCGTACTGCTCAATTCATGTGGACTTACTTAAAGAAAGTATATCATCAAGATAATGGTGCTCGTCGTTTTCAGTTAGAGCATACGATTGCCTTGTTTTCTCATGACAGTCGTTCCATTCAAGACTATTATTCGGCCTTTCTGACTCTTTGGAACGAATATTCTGATTTGATTACTGCGGATGTTCCTGTTACCTCTCTTTCCACTATTCAAAGTCTTCACGAGACTCGTCGTCGTGATCAGTTTCTTATGAAACTTCGCCCCGAGTATGAATCTGTTCGATCTTCTCTGCTGAATCGCTCGCCTGTTCCTTCTCTTGATGTTTGTTTTGGTGAGTTACTTCGTGAAGAACAAAGGCTCAGTACTCAAGCTTCTCTGGAACACTCTCATGGAAGTTCAGGGTTCCCTCCTATGGCTTATGCTGCTCAACGACGAGGACCGCCTGTTCATTCTCGCACCTTACAGTGTTTCTGCTGCAAGGAATACGGGCATATTGCTGCTAATTGTCCTAAGAAATACTGTTCTTATTGCAAGAAGAAGGGTCACATTATCAAAGACTGTCGTATACGTCCCCAGAATCGTCAGGCTCACGCATTTCAAACTTCTGTAGCACATGGCTCTTCCTCAGGTGCTTCCTCCGATCTTGCACCTCCTGCAACAAATTACTGTACACCAGAAATGGTGCAACAAATGCTAATTTCGGCATTATCTGCAATGGGGTTTCAAGGTAAAAATACAACTAAACTCTGGTATGTAGACTCGGGTGCTTCTAATCATATGACGAATACTCCTACTGCTCTATGTCATGTTCGGCCCTATGCTGGTCAATCTGCCATTCAGACTGCCAATGGTAGTGCCTTGCCAATAACTGCTATCGGAGATGCCTCTTCTCAATTTACTGATGTGTTTCTTGCTCCTCAACTTTCCACAAATCTTATTTCTGTTGGTCAATTAGTTGATAACAACTGTGCTGTTCACTTTTCTGGTGATGGATGTGTTGTGCAGGACCAGGTAACGGGGAAGCCGATCGCGAAGGGACCTAAAGTGGGGCGTTTATTTCCACTATTTTTACCTGTTCCACTACTTTCTTCAGTTTCGTCTATTAAGTCCTTTACTTGTCATAATGTTCCAACTCTGAGTATGATGTGGCATCGTCGTTTAGGTCATCCCAATGCTCAGATTTTATCTCATGTATTGCACTCGGGTTTTCTTGATAACGAAGAACGTTCTTCTTTATCTCTTCAATGTGATTCTTGTAAACTTGGTAAAAGTAAAATTCTTCCATTTCCGTTACACGCTAGTAGAGCCTCTCACTGCTTTGATCTTATCCATAGTGATGTCTGGGGACCTTCCCCGGTTAGTTCACGTGAAAAATTTAAATATTATGTGACTTTCATTGATGATTATAGCAGATTCACTTGGGTTTATTTTCTTCGCTCTAAATCTGAGGTTTTTCGTACTTTCACTGAGTTTTTTGCGTACATTGACAATCAATTCTCTGCGACTATTAAAACATTACGCACAGATTCTGGTGGTGAATATTTATCCATCTAATCCTGATAAATCCAAGGATTGGGATGTGCTTGATGCTCGAATTATGTCTTGGCTTCTTGGCTTCTAAAGGTATTATTCATCAACGTTCATGTCCTGCTACTCCCCAACAAAATGGAGTAGCTGAACGCAAAAATCGTCATCTTCTTGATGTGGTACGTACACTCTTGTTAGAATCATTTGTTCCATCCATGTTCTGGGTCGAGGCTCTGAAAACTGCTACTCACTTGATTAATCGTTTACCTTCCCAAGTCTTACACATGGAGTCTCCCTATTTCCGCTTGTTTGCTAAACAACCTAGTTATGATAATCTTCGTATCTTTGGTTGTGTATGTTTTGTCCATTTACCTCCTCATGAGCGACATAAATTATCTGCTCAATCTGTTAGATGTGCATTCTTGGGATATAATGTGTGTCAAAAGGGATTTGTTTGCTATGATCCCACTTTACATCGTACGCGCATTTCTCGGAATGTTATTTTCTTTGAAAATCAACATTTCTTTCCTGTGTCTTCTATACCTTCTTCCTCTACTGTGGTCCTCCCATCTTTTGAACAGCAATTCTCAGATCTTCATCCAGTCAGCTCCCGTTTTAAACCAGGTATTGTGTATACAAGACGCTCCCACTCACAGTCTCTTCCGGTGGCTCAACCAATATCTGATCCTACCATGCTCCAGGATCAATCAGTTGCAGCACCTTCAGAGCACTTGGTACGTCGCTCTTCTCGAGTATCAGTACCTCCGGATAGGTATGGGTGGTTTGCCTCTGCTCTTACTACTACATTATCCAATTTTGATATTCCCACATGCTACTCACAAGCTGTCAAGCATGATTGTTGGCGACAAGCTATGCAGGAAGAAATTGACGCTTTAGAGGCCAACCACACCTGGGACATTGAGCCATGTCCTCCCACCATTGTTCCTCTGGGTTGCAAATGGGTTTATTCAGTCAAAATCCAATCTGATGGAAGTTTAGATCGTTACAAAGCTCGGCTTGTTGCATTAGGGAATAATCAAGAATATGGTGTCAATTATGAAGAGACTTTTGCTCCTGTGGCTAAAATGACTACTGTTCGTATGATTCTAGCTCTTGCTGCTTCCAGTGATTGGCCACTACATCAGATGGATGTTAAGAATGCTTTCCTTCACGGGGATCTTAAAGAGTGTATTTATATGAAGCCACCCCCGGGATTGTTCAGCTCTCCGACTTCACATGTGTGTAAGCTTCGTCGCTCTCTTTATGGTCTCAAACAGGCTCCGAGGGCTTGGTTTGATAAATTCCGCACAACTTTATTACAATTTTCATTCAAGCAGAGCAAGTATGATACTTCATTGTTTCTTCGGAAATCAGACATGGGTATTGTTGTTCTTTTAGTCTATGTTGATGATATTGTGATCACTGGTTCCGATTCTGTCTTACTTGGCCAGCTCAAGACTCATCTCTCAGAGTCCTTTCATATGAAGGATCTTGGATCTCTCACATATTTTCTTGGTCTTGAAGTACATCGTAGTCCCTCTGGTATTTCACTCAGTCAACATAAGTATGCTAGTGACTTGGTGGCTACAGCTGGTCTACAGGAGGCTACTTCTGTGGATACTCCTATGGAATTAAATGTCAAGCTTCGCAAAGAGGAGGGTGACTTACTTTCTGATCCCAGTTTATATCGAAAGTTGGTGGGTAGCCTTGTTTATCTCACTATTACTAGACCCGACATTTCTTTTGCTGTACAGCAAGTCAGCCAGTTTCTTCAGACTCCTCGTCATCTTCATTTGGCTGCTGTTCGTCGGATCATACGATATGTTAATGGCACTTCTGCTCGTGGTTTATTCTTCCCAGCCGGCAACTCGACTCGTCTGGCTGCTTATAGCGATGCTGATTGGGCTGGTTGTGCGGATACACGTCGCTCCATCACTGGTTGGTGTGTATTCTTAGGTAATGCATTGGTCTCTTGGAAGAGTAAGAAGCAAGACCGAGTTTCTAAGTCATCTACAGAATCTGAATACCGAGCAATGTCTTTAGCTTGTTCTGAAATTATTTGGCTTCGAGGTATGCTTGCTGAGCTAGATTTTTCTGAGACCGATCCCACACCTCTACATGCCGATAATACGAGTGCTATTCAGATCACGGCCAATCCTGTCTATCATGAGCGCACGAAGCATATTGAAGTCGATTGTCACTCTATCCGTGAAGCATTTGAAGCTCGTATTATCACTCTTCCACATGTTTCTACTGAACTCCAAATTGCTGATATTTTCACCAAGGCTCTCACTCGTCATCGACATTGCTTTCTAAGTAGCAAATTGATGCTTGTTGATCTACGGGCATCAATTTGAGGGGGGCTGTCAACGTACAAACAGTCCATACAGGAGGCTACATACGGCGCTGCAATAGAGGGAGGCTGGTCAACACTGCTAAATAGAGGGAGGCTACATACGGCGCTGTAATCTAAATCCTTAGGCGTAATTTTAAGGGCTCTTCCCGCTCAAACTAGACAGTACATAGATATGTAAATATGTTCTATATAAGGGGGATAAATCCTCTGAAAAGGATCATCGAATTGTAATCCATTTTTGACATTATGTACTGTCATTGCATCTCTATGAGCATTAACAAGCTGTTCAAATGCCATCCCAGATGTTAAGAGCTCCTCATAGCTTCCTGATTCATTAATTTTCCCGTCCTCCATAACCTAAAAAGTGCAAAACCATGTCATCGTTTCGATTTACCTAAAACACATGCATACATTAGTAATGCCAGTGTGTGCGCGCGTGTAAACATTAAATATCAAAGAACTTTTACCAGAATATGATCAACACTTTGGAGAAATTCCACCTGATGAGTCACTAAAATGACAGTTTTCTTTTCTAGAGCAGCCATGACACAGTTCTGCAGTTACATCTTTTGAAATGAGTTAAACTAATAAAACCGAAACCTTTGCAAGTTTCCATGGTCAAGGAGGATTTTTCTTACGTTGAATAAGTATGCAGCAGTATGTGCATCTACTGCACTAAAGGGGTCATCCAGCAGATAGATATCAGCATCGTTGTAGACTGCTCGAGCAAGTTGGATTCTCTGCTTCTGCCCTCCACTCATGTTGAGCCCTCTCTGACCTATCTCTGTGAGATCGCCATGGTCGAAACTATTTATATCTTTATCTAAAGCACATGCTATTATGGCTTTCTCATATCTCATCTGATCTATAGGCTGTCCAAAGAGTATATTATCTCGGATTGTCCCACTTTGGATCCAAGAAGTTTGAGAAACATAGGCAATTGATCCATATACATTGACCTGTTGACATATATCAAGAGATAACAATTAGTCACACATATTTAGTTCATGATAAAGAAAAGATGTATATTTTGTAAGTTGTAACTCACAGTTCCTGAAACTTTCGGTATCTCTCCAAGTATAGAATATAAGAGAGATGATTTCCCAGCTCCAACTGGCCCACAAACTCCAATTTTCTTCCCCGGATTTATTTCCAGATTTATTTCTCTGAGAGTTGGAGCCATGAATTCTGGATCCCAGCTGAAATTGCCACATTGAATTTTAATACTCTTATCCAAAATCTGGGATGGAGTTCTAATGATTTCATCATTCTGGAGCTCATCATCAAGCAGAAAGATATTTAGACGATCCAAAGAGACCTTGACTTGGATCAAAACTGAAAGAGCCTCCGGTATCAATCTGACAGGTTCTCCCATGCATCTTAATGTTGCCAGAATTGTGAAAATTGTGCTAGCATTTAGTGGAGCACTTCTAAGAATGGCACATCCCAAGAAGATAACCGAAGAAATGATGGTTGGAGACGTCCAATACAACAATGTGCCATAAGCCTTCTTAAAATGTGCTTCAGCCAACCATTTGAATTCTCTATCACGGAGGGATTCAATCAAGTTCTTGAATTTCTCTTCCCATGACTGCAACTTTATGATTTTCATACTGTTTAGAATCTCAGAAGTGGTTCTGAGCCGCTCATCCTGGGCAAGCATAAAGTTGGACTGACACTTCTGTAGTATCTTTGCAAATGGAAAATTAAGAAGGCCACAAATAAGAAGGGAGATCAAACCAGGAAGAGCGCCAATACCTACAACAGCAAAGAGGACACCAATGCCAAGAAAAAGTTGAAATGCAAAACTCCATCCTGAATGGAACCACCATGGAAACTCACCCATTCTGTAGGCATCAACTGCTACATAATTCACAATCTCCCCTGTTGAGTGCCTTTTCCTTCCCAAGCTCGTTAGCTTCAACTGCTTTTGATAGATTGCCACCATTAAGGCTGATCTCATCCTCATTCCTGACCTCCTTGAGTGGAAGAAGCAATGCCTTTGAGACAATGACTCTACCAACTTAGCAAGAATTAGACACCCTACTATACAAAGACCTTCAAATAGATCTTTCTCATGGCTATTTGCATGGTTCACAAAAGCATAGAGTATCAGAGGTGAAACAACCACAGAAATTGTCCTAAGAAATGCACAGATGGCAACGAATATATTCTCTCTAAAATATACTTTTGCAATGGCCTGGAGAACCAGGTTGCTTGGTTTGTTTGAGACCCCCTTTCCCAGAAGGGATTCCCATGTATCAGAAAACTTCTGGTAGGCTAAATTGGCTTCATCTTCTGAAACTAGAGAAGGGATGTCTTCAAGAGCCAATGATTTAGAGTAACCAAGGCGAAGCAGAGAATTAATCCAAGAAAATGTCAATCTGCTAAGAAAACTGGCCTGGCCTAGTTCAGTTTGGCCAATGTTGGACTTTTTGTCTAATAGAGGCTTGGATAGACTCTTCTCCGGGTTCTGTTGGAATATCAAATGATTGATGTTTCCAAAAGCACAAAAGAGAAGTAAAAAGTTCACAGACCATAGCACCATGTCAAAAATATGAAGACTACGTTTTCTCAGTAGAATTTCAATGTTTAGAGCTGAAACTAGTAAAAAGCTTATCACCCACCAAACTGTGTTAAAAATCTTTATCCATTTGAACCTTTGAACCAGCAAGGAAACCGTAAAAGAGATCCAAACCAATCCTTTTACAAAGAAAATCAACAAGCTCAGATGATTGAATTCATCATTTTTGGCTATGAGATTCCAGAAACAGGCACTGAAATATGCAGTGCTAGTAAGAGCACAACAGATTGAAACAACTATTGTGACCAAGTCTCTTCCATTAGAACCACTGAGATAAAGCTTTCTTCTAGATTCTATAACCAAAAGCAGATAGAAGACACAGAGAAGGAGAAGATTAACGCCATCTATGAAAGTTCTTTGAATGCAGTAAGAACCCAAATCAAATTCTCCTTCACAATTCCAAGAGAGCGCCCCTACATTTCCATTAATGATTGACGCAAAAAAATCAGAATGATAAAATGCAATGAAATTCATACAGCTTTCAAAAGTATAAGGGTAAATAAACTGCATTTCAATCACTAAATGGCAAGAAAAAGAAGGATCAAACTTGAAAACGAAAGGCGATGAATACATCAGAAAGAATGGCACTTGGTTTATTGTCTGACCAATCTTTTGTCCAAGTGTTGACAAACACAATTCGTTATTTCATACTATAAAAAGAACCTTTCAAATTCCATTGCAAAACAACACAACACCAAGCAAAGCACAAGGAGACTGGATGTAGATACCGAGTGAATTTCCGAAGGAAGCCATTGTTGCTGGAACTTCTACGTACGGTCAGCTTTGATCCTTGAAAGCCTATTAATAGGAATAACACTCAAAGTATACGAGTAACTTTCTCCAGAATCAATCCCCAAGGCATGCGTATCATGTTCAGAATCTTACGTTTTTAAAAAGAAAACTTCTTGTTTTGGATTGCTCGTTAATAATTGGCAACTTAGCTCAGCATGCAGCTGGCTAGGTGTTGTAAATTGTTGTTATACGTGTACATTTGTTTGCTTCTACGTCGTCTACGTGTACGTATAAATGTTCGATTCATGCATTCCTTACAGGCCCTCCGAAACGGTCCCCAGAATTGGATAGCACAAGCACGCAGGCACAGCCTTCCATTAAATCTATCAAAGCTTGAAAACGAACCTTATCATCTCTAATAATTTTAATAAGAAAACAACACTTTGCTTTTTAGTGTTATGTTTGTACTTGCCTTGAACCCTTTTAATTACTAGTTTAGTGTGGATGGCTTGAAATTTGAATGAATTTTAAACAAAAATTTGGATTGATTTTGACGAGGTTTGCTCTTACAGTTCTTGAAAACATTATGAATGAAGTTGGGTGGGCCCGTGAGTATTGGATATGGGAGATTCAACAAGCCTTGTAAGATCAGTGTTAAAGAAGCCCAAGACATACGAACGTTTCAGAGAGAGAGAGAGAGAATCAGCCTGCGTTACAATGGACTTCTTTCCCACTCTTCTTCTGTTGATTTTAGAGAGAATCAATATAACCATCCTAGTGTAAATATCTATGGAAAATGCTGAGAGACTGATTAATTGGTGAATTAATATTTTTATTAGTGAATATTAATTAATGATTAAGAAAATGTTTATTAGTGAATTAATATTTTTTAAAAATAAATATTTAAAGATGTTTAAAATAAATATGTTAAGAAAAAGAAAACAAAAAAGTACACTTATCGGTCAAGCAATCAGAGCGGTAGTAGGGTCCATCATCCATTACCTCTTCTTAGGACGGTCCGGATTGTCTTTTTCTAGAAACCATGTTCTCTTTTGTTATGTTATTACTGTTAGACGATACCGTAATCATCTTTTCGTAATAACAGTCGCACCAATTTTAACTAAGCTATAATATTAGAAATTGATAATTATAAACACATAATTATTTTAATGAAATATAATTTTGTAAAGTCATCTTTCAAATATTAAAAAAGTACTATCATTTTATGAAAATAACCCTATTCAAAATGTTACGTCTCTATCATTATTTTCGTAACATAATATCTATATCATTTAAATTGTAATAAATTTTAATTTTTAAATTAAATTATATCAAGTAAATATTTTTCTACGCACTAGTTTAAGAGTATAATCTTTTTAATAATATTTTGTCCTTGAGTAGGCTAAAGTCATAATTTTTTTATAATTTTTTAATAATTAAGAATATTAAAAAAACTGAATAGAAAACCACTAAATTTCAACTAACGGTATGCCCAGCGGTCACCTTCCTTAACTTAAATCCAACAACTCGTCGTGAATAGAATTGTCATTGAAAGTTGAAACCTTCTATGCCCGTCCTTTGCAGTCAAAGATACACAAGCGAGCTATAAACGACACACGCATTCCATGTCCACATGGAACATGTCTTAATAAAATACAGTTGGGCACGACATGTTCTTCCTCGTTGTGAATTCAATGCTAATCAATTTGTCACTCAGGCTTATAAGTTATAGATATCCAGAAGAGGAAACAAAGATTGTATTTGTGGTGCCCTCTAAATCCAATGTAAATGACAACCAATACGGTTTTTAACAGCTACATTTTTCTTAAATTTCTAGGAATATTAAGCTCGTTCCTCTTTTGCATTCATTTTTTTTTTATTTTATTTTATCAAATGCTGTATTTAGTCTTAATTTATTTTTTTTTAAATAATTTGTTATATTAATTATTTAGATATATGATTCTTAATAAAAATAAAAAGAATAATGATATTTATAGTTTTAGAATTTGAAAAACTTGTAAGCTTTTTATAAAAAATTAATTAAATGTTGTCAAATTTTCACATAAAATATAATAAACAATTTAATATTTTCAAATTTTTTTAAAAAATAAATTAAAATATAATATTATAATAATATTTTATTTAATTTTCAACAAAAAAAAAATCTTATTCATATTAAAATTATATTTACCATTATTCAGTTGAAAAACAATAGACGAAAAATAATATCATGTTTTAGGCCTTGTTTGGTAGTTAAAATCAATTAAGATCAACTCAGTTTAATTTAATTAATAAATCTAATATCTAAATACTCAATTCAAAATTTATTTATATTTGAGACTCACAATCTTTTTTAACTCAACACTTATTTATACATGAGATCCACCGATCTACCAATTTTTTCAAATTTTTATAAATATCTTTAAACTCATATTAATATTCAAATACATCTAAATATAATTTAACATAACTCACTTTATTAATTTAACTTATTATTATTTATATAAAAAACTAATTTAATTCAAATCAATATCTAAATTTAAATTAAAAAGAAAAAAGAAAAGCAATATCTTATCAAAACAAAAGGAAGTTGGAAAGCTGTTCTCGTGGGCATGTCAGAGTGTCTTGTGATGGATCGGGCAGTCTGAGCTGTAGATCAGTAGCTTTAGAGACAAGAAAGGCCCAGCTACATTTAATGAGCCAACCATCTTTAGAGGACCGATGTGTGATGGATCATCGAAATTTTTTATTTTTTTATTTTTGGTAAGCATGCCTGGTCAAAATCAAGATTATGATTTTGGCAACCCTTCAATTTAATACATTTTACTTTCCCAACAAATAGGGTAGGTTTCGCATATGTCTCTAACTCATTTTATTACCAAAAGTATCCCTCCAGTTTTAAAATAACAGGACATCTCCAGTTAGGACTTCAACGGCTAGTATTATATGTTAGTAACTAAAATCTAATTATATATAAAAAATGATAATCTTTAAAATTTATTTGTAGTTAAATTTTGACAAAAATTAACAAATAAAAAATAAATAAAACATGCAGCTCTCCAACACGGTACTAACACCATTTTTTTTGTTTAAAAGATGCGACAATAGCCCTTGGATCTTATAGGAGATGTTCTAATATTTTGTAACAGGAGGCAAGCCAGATCGGAATGAAAAATAATAAAATTACTACTCTTCTACTATTTATATATTATTTTTTTATATTTTATTTTTATATTTTTTAATTTTACTTAATTATTATCTTTTTCATTTTTATTTGAAATATAATAAACAATTTAACTTTTTTAAATTACTATTTAATTTTTTTAAATCTTAAAATAATAATAATATTAAAAAATAATATTTTATTCAATTTTTAACTTTATTTTAAAATTAAAAAATCTCATCTTACCATCCAAACCCATCCTAAAAGTACTTGGGGGCAAGTTTGGTAATTGAATGAAACATAAAATTCTCATCTTATCAAATTATAAGAGTTTTAAATTTCTACATAAAATATAATAAATAATTTAACTTTTTCAAATATCAAAATAATAATATTTTAAATTTTTATCTAAAATTAAAAATTCTCATTTCACTATCTAAACCTATCATAATTTCAATTTTAGAAATGCTTATCCCAAGATGCCTACATATTTTAGAAGAGATTATTCTTGTTTGGTTACATAGATAAAATGAGATGAAATAAAAAGTTAAATAAAATCTTATAATAATATTATTTTTATTTTAAGTCTTGAAATAAAATAAATTATTTAATATATTTTATAAAAAAAATTATAATGATTATATGAGATGAGACTCTCATCTCGATAACTAAACTAGGCCTAACCTTATGAAATACAAATGTCATATCATACTACTCACTGCTTTATAGGAAATTGGAAAATATATAGAAAAATATTATTATAAGAGGTTTGAGCAATGAGTTTAAATGAAATGAGATGAAAGTTGTATAAAATATTATTATAATATTAATTTCTTTTTAATATTTGAAAAAATTAAATTTTTTATTGTGTTTTGTATGAGAGAAAAATTGTAATTTGATGAGATAAGATAAGACAAGAAGAGTTGATGAAATTATATTTTGTAATTTTTTATTGTGCTTTTATCATTTTTAGCGTGGGATTGGATTAATCTTTTTCATTAATTTAATGTTAATATTAAGAAAGGATGAGAATATAATACTAAAAATATATTAAATAACACTTATATAGTGAGAATTAGGTGACCGTTTGAATAGTGAGTTAAAATAGAATGAATTAATATGGAAGTTAAATAAAATATTGTTATGATATTATTTTTTAATATTATTATTGTTTTGATATTTGAAAAAATTGAATTATTTATTATATCTTATATGGAAATTTAGAAAAGTTATAATGATGAGATAAGATGAGATGAAATATTTTTACTATTCAAACAAACCTTTAATAAAATGAAACATTTAATATTTATCATTATACTAATTTGTCAAACATACTCAATAAATTTTCTATAAAAAAATATTATATTCATTATTTCTAAACCGCTCATGATTTTTTTCTTAGCAAATATGTAGTATAAAGATAATAAGTAAAAAAAAAACTTAATTAATTTAGCAAAAATAAAACATTAAAAATAAAAATAAATTTGATATGTAATACGTTAAATGATGTATAGCAAAACTCTATAAAAAAAAAATAAAAAATCATATATTCTATATCTACTCAAAACCTCTGAACTCAAAGAATCATCAAGGAAACCGGATCCATGCTTATTTTAAAAAGAATATTTATTCGATTTTTTTTCTTTTATTTTTTTAAAATAAAAAAAATTCAAATAATTTTAATACTATTTAAAATTATTTATTATATTTATAATTTAAGCATGTAAACATGCCCTGAGTTTAAGCGGAACCTCGAGGGATAGATCCAAATTCTCAAACAATGAAACTCAGCACCCTACAACCAGTCAACAAAATCAGGCCTTTGTTTATATTAGATATATTAATGGGATTTAAAAAATAAATAAAAAAGAAAACAGGATTTAACTTTAATTATAAAAAATTATTAGTGTCTAACGAGCTTATGAAATTGAGGGTCCTTGTCCCCATTTAAAAAATCCAACTAAAAGACAAAAAGAACTTTCGGACCTGCTTGCGTCCAATCAACTTCATTTAATTAATTAATTAGGCAGCCCATTAGTTTATAATTTAGTAAGATGCCGCTTCTAAAATAATCGACTTCACTTCGAAAACTCAATTTCCACGCATCCTCACACAAATATTTAAGAAAAAAGATTTAACTACAATTTATATTTTTATAAATTAACATTTAATATTTTAAATTATAAATTTATTTTATTAATTTTTAAATTTACTGTAATAAAATCTTGTACACATACATTGTACTCGTTCTCATTTCTTTAAAAATTTTTGTTAGTTTTATTTATTTTTTAAATAATTAAAATTTTCTATTAAAAAGTCGAGAGCATGAACATTCATCGGTCTTAATTTAAGAAAAAAGAATCCGATTGGAGCAGTGAAGTATTCGAATTATTATTTATTATTTTATAATTATTTTTTTTATCTATTTTTATTATTTTATATTATTATTTAATATAATTTTATTATGTAAAATATCATGTTTTCTCAAATTATCTCATAATCTAAATATAACTAGAAAATTCGTACGGTCGATAACAATATTTAAAACTAACACGTTTGTCTCCCTCGTATAACTGATTAGCAAGCTATGACATAAGACAAAAAAAGTATTTCATTTCGTGAAATTAGCATTAAATTAGTGTTCACAAAACAACGTAAAAGTGAAGTTCTCGAAACGCACGGAGCAATCAAGTGTTTCGCAGGTTCGAAAGCTGTAGGATCCTGAGCAAGTGTCAGCGACCGAAACGCCGTCGTTAAGTCGCAGTCCCCAGGCAGAGGAGATAAATCAAGCATTGGTTGGGTTACATTGGGCCAGTCTAGGGCAACAGCAGCCGACCTATGGGGTTTTGCGTCGGGAGGTGACAGAGTAAACATTCGCGTGGGGTAAGCGGGTGAACGTGACAGGTGAGGTGATGGGTGGGGTTGACTGGCCAACTATTATCTAACCCCAGACGGCGATGGGTAACGGTGGTGGGGGCAGATCTGTGGTACTATACTACTATCTATCGAACTGTAGTTGGAGGTGTGCATGGCATGATGGCGCCAGGCATGCTATTGTGAGCTGTGGGCGGATGGTTTAGGAGTTTTTGCACGCACTGGCATTTATGTAAATTGAACGGTGGGGTATCACAACGGGCATGTTTCAGGTGTTATTTACGATTGTGGGATTTTGATTTTGGGCCTGTGCGCCGAAGACGGATTTTGCAAAGGAAAGCATTAAACGTGACAATCACATGCAGGGCGCTTCTGTTTATTTTTGTGCTAAACTCTGCAGAGAAATGTCAAGTCACGTTTGTGAATTATTTTTATAAAATTTATTTATTTATTTATTTTTTAATAATATTATGAATTGTAGAATATTTTATAAATTAAAGTGGATATATATTTACAATTTTATACCATTCTTTAATTTGAAATAAAAGTTTTTCGAGCTAAGCTTTTTAACCTTTCCGTCAAAAGCCATATATTCCTCAGCCGCGCGGCCGCGCCAGCACAATTTTCAAATCTGAAATATCCTAGATATAGACGACGCCGTGTCATTCAGGCCACGATTGCGTGGAGCTTGGAAGGCCAATTCCGAAATAAAGTCCAAAACCAGGAGTATTGATATAGTCAGAGTACCCCCGGGTCCCCGACTTGGGGGGATCCACAGAAAAATCAGTGAAACCAAGTGACTGTGAGTCTGTGACTCATTTTGCAGACGGTGAAATAAGAGGTGTATATATTTGTGTGCATGGTGTTGGGGGCCATGGATTCTCTCTCTTCCGGCTTTCAATCTTTCTTGCTTTAGTACGTGTTTGCGTTCTGCTTTGGTCTGACGTGAAAGAAGGAGTAGAAGAAAACAGTATAACTCTCTGAGCTCTTTCTTTGTGTGGTTTTTTCTTCATGTTTCCTTCTTGATTGCTTTTTACATATTCATTTTTCTTAGCCGATAAATTTTTAAGGCTTTGCTGCTATATTTGTGTGTGTATGCATGTTCGCTCTACTTAAAATGATTTCCTGAAGTTTCCTACCGTTTCTCAGGAACCTAACAAATATTGTCTTCAATTTCACGGTAGCGATGCCGACCAGATTTGTAATGCGGGTTGTGCAGGGCTTGCACACGGTGGAGTTTTGAAACCAGGTTTAGTTTGATATTTTTCCAGCCAGTGAAACTTTTTGGCGGAGATTTACTGTCATATACGCCGAGAACAAAAACTGTGTACGGCCTCTTCGCCTCTCTGGTCATTTCCTTGATTTGATTGTTTTTTGGTTTGACATGGAATACTACTTAGTACTGGATTCAGTAGTGGAATCTTTGGCCTAAGTTTTCTCAGTTTCGTTTCCAGGGGAAAAAAACAATCTGGGTTGCATCCAAATTCTGACAGTTCACTTTACTCTTTAAGCTTCGTGTCTCACCGTTTTGACCAATTGATTTGAACGCTCGCCGGACTTTAGTTGTGTCGTCTTGTGTTTTGTATCGGTTTGCATACCAGTGTTCGGAATCTCTTACCTTTGAACCTTTGAGGCTTCAATCATGGCGAAACACGTCTTGCTTTTTGAGCGAAAAGGGTAACTAGATCCAATGACGACGTTACCATTTTGAGAAATTTTATTCCAACATTTCACTGAATCAGCGCAGGGAAAAGTGAGGTGTGGAGGGGCTTTTACAAAAAGTATTCGTGTGAAACGGTGAAAAGGGTCTTGTCATTTGTTGCTCTGCTAGCTCTGAATGGAACGGTGAGCATGTCGTTCGTACATGTCTCGGAATCCAACATGGTGGGGGCTGAGTAATAATGCTTGTGGTTTTGTTCGTGTCGCTTTACTCATGTGCTTCCGTCCTTGTATTGAGATGGTTCTGATGGGTTTCAACAATTGGATCTGTTGAAGAAAAAGGTTTCTTCGTAATAGTATTGTCCATGAGTCAAGAACAGAAGCGAGGGAAGGAGGAGAAAGGCTCGGATGGAGCTGAGAAGGTTGTCGTTGCGGTTAAGGCATCGAAGGAAATTCCCAAGACAGCTCTGGTGTGGGCCTTGACCCATGTTGTTCAACCCGGGGACTGTATTACATTGCTTGTGGTTGTCCCTTCGCAAAGTTCGGGTATGTTTTCCTTGCCTCTTTTTTGATTTGTACTCCTTTTCTGATCAGATAAAATTAATTGCTAGTGATGGATATGTTAATGCCTGTTATTGGAATACATTTACATAATCGCTTTGGCACCTTTATTATAATTGGTGCTTTCCTTTTATTCCTTTTCCTTCCATGTTTCTGAGGATGTTAATCTTCATGTTAATTCCTCTCGAATCTATTTTGGTATAATGTTTGGTTTTCTGGACAATAATTCGCTTTTTCCACACTGCTGGTCAACGTTGCTACTGTTGGATCACTTTCAATTAATGTCAAGGAATGTGTTACCTATTCTGTTTCTTGGGTTGTTGGGGCTGGATTTCCTTGCCTGGCCGATAACTTATTGCACTTTATGAAGATCACGTGAACCTTGGCTCCTCCCTCCCATACACTGCAATTATGGTTTGCTTTCGGGAAATTAAAAATGTTTTGACATTTCCTACCTGCAGATCTTGCTTTCTGCCTTGGAGGGTTTTGATACAAGTAATAAATCCGTCATTCCTTTGGTTAGTAGAGGTTTTATTGGGTGCATGTTTGGTTAGTAGAGTTATAATATTAATGGTGGTTTAGGGAACCCGTTGTCACACTGAAACTTGGGTAGATCCAGAAATTCCTGCGAGTTCCTATTCATTTTCCAACTTTTCTGACTGATAGATAAACGCCAACTGACAATTTATTTTTTGGCATTTTTGCCACAATTTTTCAGGAAGAAAACTATGGGCTTTCCCCAGATTTACCGGGGACTGTGCTGGTGGTCACAGGAAATCTTATTCTATGTCAAGTTCAGAGCAGAACTGTGACATTACAGATTCTTTCTCCCAAATGATCCTTCAACTTCATGATGTTTATAATCCGAATAAGGTAATATTTATTTCGAATCTTCAAAAATTTGCTTCTCCAGGTGTCAATTCCATGTTTCTCATACTGATTCTGTTTTGTAGATAAATGTCACGATAAAAATTGTTTCTGGTTCACCTTGCGGTGCAGTGGCTGCAGAGGCTAAAAGAGCTCAAGCCAGTTGGGTTGTAGTAGACAAGTAATATTTTATTTCTTTTATTCTTTTTTCACATTCAAATTCAGTCTATACGTCTAAGCTTCCAAGGGGCATGAGATCTTCATTAGTTCTTTCCTTTTGATATCTTGAGATAGAATTTATGTTCTACTTTTCATTATGTACTTTGGCCCGTGTAATTCAATCACTCTTTTTGAACAGACAGCTTAAGCATGAGGAAAAAAAATGCATGGAAGAGTTGCAGTGCAACATTGTGGTTATGAAGCGTTCCCAGCCAAAAGTACTTCGCTTGAATTTGGTTGGATCACTTCAGAAACAGCCTGAAATAGCCCGTCCTTCACCTTCTGAGCTGGATGAAGCATCTAAAAAACATTCTAAAAGGAAGAATGATTCCTTAAATTCCATTAGAGGGCCAGTCGTGACTCCAACTAGTAGTCCAGAGCTAGGGACACCTTTTACAGCCACTGAAGCCGGAACTTCATCAGTTTCAAGCTCAGATCCAGGAACTTCACCATTTTTCATCTCAGAGATGAATGGAGATCTTAAGAAAGTTGATTCACTAGTCATTAAAGAAAACCAAGATCCTAATGATACCAATTCAGACACAGACAGCGAGCATTTATCTTCCTCTTCGTCAAGTTTAAGGTTCCAGCCGTGGATGGCTGAATTTCTAAGTTCTAATCTTCAATCCTCACAACACATAGATGGAAGCTCAAAGAGACATATTGATGAGCCTCAAACATCAAAATCCAAAGCTTTACTAGAGAAGTTCTCAAAACTTGATGGAGAAGCTGAAATTGGAATGCTGAACTATGGAACCGATATAGACTTCAGTGGAAATGTGAGGGAAGCAGTATCCTTATCGAGAAATGCACCTCTTGGCCCCCCTCCATTGTGTTCTATATGTCAACACAAGGCACCTGTGTTTGGAAAACCTCCAAGGTGGTTTAGCTATGCTGAACTGGAGCTTGCTACTGGTGGATTTTCACAAGCCAATTTTTTGGCAGAAGGAGGTTTTGGATCTGTTCATAGAGGTGTATTACCTGATGGCCAGGCAGTTGCTGTCAAGCAACACAAATTAGCTAGTTCTCAGGGGGATCTTGAATTTTGCTCAGAAGTAGAAGTTCTGAGCTGTGCTCAGCACCGAAATGTTGTCATGCTGATTGGGTTCTGTATTGAGGACAGAAGAAGGTTGCTGGTTTATGAATATATATGCAATGGGTCACTGGATTCTCATCTATATGGTAATTTAATTGGAATTAGGGGGTCAACTTGAGACCTGTTATGCATTCATTTACTGAAATATTTTTTCCTTTTAACACACAGCTTAAAGCATATGAACTTTGGCAGATACAATGTGGAATCTCTTATTATACTGCTTCTGAACTTGATGTTGCATGTAAAGAAATCTCAACAAACTTAAAATAAATATGCCGCTTAATTGCCTTCAAGACCTACTCATTCTCTTTTTTATTATAATTATTGACAGTTTTATTTCAACATCATTATCATCGTCAGATTTTTAGCATTAATTAGAATTAAATTTCAGAAGTTAAGTTTTTGCTAGCAACTCTAGTTGTCAATCTCACAAGGATTTGGCTTCGATACAGGACGGCATCAAGATCCATTAGAATGGTCTGCACGGCACAAAATTGCTGTGGGAGCTGCTCGGGGGCTACGATATCTTCATGAAGAATGCAGGGTGGGTTGCATTGTTCACCGTGACATGCGGCCAAACAACATCCTCATCACCCATGATTTTGAACCACTGGTATGTCAATTTCATATAGTCCTATCTAATTTGGAGAGTCAAATCTGAAGACATCCTTCTTCACCATGGCATCCTTCAACATCAATCAGAGCCTTTTTTTCAAATTTTAAAGATCCCCTTGATGTTGAGATGTTGCTTTAGATGTTTTTCGAGTTGTCAATTGTGTGATTACACTCTTCGCTGTGTGGACAAATTGTTTAGTCTTGTCATCTTGATTCAACTTGTGTTTTGCAAGGTTGGGGATTTTGGCCTGGCAAGGTGGCAGCCTGATGGAGACACAGGTGTGGAAACTAGAGTAATTGGAACATTTGGGTAAGAATGACAACTTTTGTTTTTATCTTCTAATTTCCCCTTTCAATTGTAGAATCCCATGAGCCATTCTGCTGCGCTGTAGGTACTTGGCTCCAGAATATGCAGAAAGTGGCCAAATCACAGAAAAAGCCGATGTTTACTCTTTTGGGGTTGTATTGGTGGAACTTGTTACAGGAAGAAAAGCTGTGGACCTCTACCGTCCCAAGGGCCAGCAGTGTCTAACGGAATGGGTACGGTTTATTGCATTCTAATTATTTATCTGTTGATCCACAATGGCATGTCATTCTTTCTTTTGAGTGCATGCTTAGTAAATGTATGAAATAAACAATAGTGCTCAGAAACATGCTAAACTCCTACAAGGCCAAATAGAAAAGTGAAATTGTAGATTTTGTGGTGGTTGCTCCAGCTGTAGGTTCTTTGGTTGATTCTTTGTGATTTACATATGCTTTTGGATTTGGTGTAGGCACGCCCATTGTTGGATGAATATGCCATTGAGGAACTTATTGATCCACAATTGGGGAATCGCTATTCAGAAAATGAGGTGTATTGCATGCTGCATGCTGCATCTTTATGCATACGGCGGGATCCTCATTCTAGGCCTCGCATGTCACAGGTAGAGACAAAATTAAAAGATAACATTTATCGCTCCTTAATTTTGATGAAAAAACTGAACACTGGGGAAAGGTTAAAAACGCCAGGCATGTCATGTCGAAATTCTGGTTCTCTGGAGATAGGCAACAAATATAGTTTGGAAATATCACCCAGAAGAAATGCTAATCGGACTTGGGAAAAATTTGCTTGCCTATAGGGTTTCCTATTTTGCAAGCTAGAATCGGAGATAAGGAACTGAAAGAAGGACACAACTGAATGGAAGTAGGAATCAAACTAGTGGCCAAAAGGCTAGATTTTTCTCTTCTTTCCTTTTTTTTTTTTTTTTTTTTTTTTTGACCTTTTTGGTTTTTGAATGTTATACCATCAGTGGGAGCATGTTTCCATGGGTTTGGGAGAAAGCAGGTTCGCTGTAGGTATTTTATGGGTTTAGGGATAAATTTCTACCAGGAAATTCATAGGTATAGGAAGAAGTTCTGTCATGAAGTGGGCTTCGAATTTCTGAAAACTTGCTTTAAATTATCTTACAGTATTCCTTGCATACTTGCATAGTTGAGCCAGTTGTCACTGTCATCTTTCGCTCACCTATTTTACGTTCTTGCGGTGAAGGTGCTCCGCATATTGGAAGGTGACATGGTCATGGACCCTAGTTACATGTCAACACCTGGATATGATGCAGGAAACAGGAGTGGTCGGATTTTCGCAGAGCAACAACAACAATATAGCGGTCACCTAACGAAAGAGCTAGAGGCAATAGGAGGGCTTAGCGGGAAGCTGTCTCTTGATAGTCCAAGGCTACCTTACTGGGAGAGGGACAAGGCAAGAAGGACTTCTGCATGTGATGATCATTCGTAAACAACCTCACCCCTTAATAACTACTGCCAAGTACTGGCACGCCAAATTATGTTTAATCTCTCTTCTCCTTCTCCTCTCTTAATTTCTTTGTTTCTTAATCTTCTGTTTCTGTTTAGTATTTTCTTCTCCCGTTTATATTTTGGTTATGTACAGAAGGGGTAGTAGGGAATGTAGCAAGGTCTTGTAATTCTTTTAGAAATGAAGAAAATGGTCTGAAATGGCCACGTTCAAACTTCAGTGAATGACTTATGAATATATGTTGTCTCTGGTGGTTGGCCTTATGCATGATCGGAGTGGGATGTAAATGTACAGATGACACGCAATGCATGCACAACACATTTATTTGTTTGTTCAGACACTTTTATCATGTCTGAGTAACTAACTACGCGTAGTCAAGAAGATCATCTTTAAAATCTTCTTCCCTTAGCTTGATGTTTTAATTATCAGCCTCGTTTAATCAATTGAGGAAAAAAAAAAAAAACCTCCAAATCTCCAATTTTTTGTTTTGTTAGGGTGAGTGGATGGTCCAAGATTAAACGACATTACTCCTTTTTTTATTGAAAAAGTTAAGAGTAGGAGAATTCGATTAGTAGACATATCTAGTCAAAGTAAAGGCAGACGACATCAAGCTTTATGACACAGATGGTGCGAGATTTTGAAGAGTGAAATAATTTGAATTAAAATATTATATTAAATAATAAAAAATTGTAATAATAATTTTTTATTAAAAAATAAAAAGTTGGAATGCTTTAACTGACCCTTTTGTAATGGGACCGTCACATCTTGCATATTGCATAATGCATTGCTGGTGTTGTCCTTTTTTATTTGTTTTTGTAAAGTCAAATTGAAAAAAAAAAAAAAAAGAAAAAAAAAAGATATTGCCCTTTGTGGCCTCCCAAAGAAGTCGGAGCACCCAAAAAATACGTAGCAGGACCACTTATACCAACAAGTTTCATCGATTAAAGTCATCAAAAAAACGAAAAACATGAATAAATACAAAAGCAAATTCGTGGAAAATTACAGAAAAATTATAGAAAAAAGAAGAAGAAAGAACTCGATGAAAGGGAAGCGGAATTAATTTAAGTAGATCCTCATGCAGTGCTACCACCAACGCCGGTCATAAAGCCAGTAGCCTCTTCGTCAAAGTACAAATCGTCGGTCTTCCTCGCAGCTGCGTGCACCAGTATCACCACCACTGCGATCAACAGCGCCACCAGGATATTCGCCGTCGCGTGCGTCAACAACAAGAATACCACCGTCAGCACGGCCAGCACAATCAGCACCACCCTGTCATCGATTGTCCGGTTGAAGACTACCAGCGGCTCGTCGCGCAAGAAGTACAGGAACAGCCACACGGCCATCATTACCAAGAACACGATGAGCGAGATTGGGTGCCACAGCAAGCTGAGGAAAAGAATCAGCAGCGCCACGATGGCGTAGTTCATGCGGAAGAAGGCAACGTTGGTGCGGACCCTGGCTATGGCGTCGGCGACGCTGGCGGGGATGCCAAAGGAGTGGAAGTTGAATATTAGCTTCCATGGACGGCGGGTTCCGAGCCCGGTCTTGATTCTCTCTTTGGCACGCGAGATGTACTCAAGGTTTGTGGACGGTCCGGGTGAGGAAGAGGTCGGAATGGTGCCGTAGGAGGTCATGCTTGTTCCGGCCCTGAAGCTGTTCGAGAATTTGATTCTTTGTGGGGGTTAAAAAAGTAGGGAGAAAGGGGAAAGATGGATTGGGGAGAATTGTGTGAAAGGGAAACTTGGGAAGGAGGTGTGTTTAGAGAATAGAATTTTGGAATATAAATTACGGAGAGGATATCTCGGGGCCTATAAAAAGATAGATGGGTCATGCGTGTGGTGACCGAGTGAGGTGCATTGCCCGGAGAGAAGAACAGGGGCCATCAGCCATGGAATCTGGACGTGATTTCTCTTCTTGTGGGTACACTTGGGTTCTTGAAGATCAATTATGATGAACCCAACAACAGATGGGAGAATATCAATTATGGTTAAACCCCAAATTGGGTTCGGACAACAGCAAAACTCCCGAGAAAACAGGACAAAAGTCGACAAGACCGGAAAAGCTTGATTTTACATCCATGAATGAGTTTCACCGTGTGTATGGGAGAGGAGATTGCGGGTGTATTTTCGATATGTGGAATGCTTATCTATGTTATTTTAACGCAACTCTCGAATCTCGATAGGATTCTGACCGGTTGCTGTTTGTGTAGATGCCTGCTCGCCCCAATTATCTTTATAATATTTTTAATAAATAAATTAACTCTTAAATATTCTAATGTCTAAGAAATAACTATTTCTCCATTCCAATATATGCTTTTTCTGACACGTAGCTATTTGGATTATTTTTAAATATAATGATAGACACTAATTAATTTTACAACTTTTTATATAATTATAAGTAAAATTAAAGTTATGTTATACACAGTCAATTTTATATATTTTTTATCCATTCTATAATATGATTGGTCAAAATAATTATTTTATATTTAAAAAAAAATATTACAGATAATCACATTAATAAAGTATCTAAATAATACATAAAAGTGAAATTTTTATTTAAAGTATAATTAGATAACAAAATCCCATATAATCTATTTTCAATAGAATAACCGTTGAATTGTATAGCTAAACAAACCAATATTCATTTACCTAAGAGAATCCCAAATTTTAACATTGTTTTCGTTTAATTTATTCTCGATAATAGTTTCAAAATCACAGCACCGACTCAGTTCTTCTATGATTTTCAAGCAATTATTGAACTGCAAAGGAGTCCTCTAGGGGTACGGAGCACGAGGAATCAAACGTGCACTAGAATAAATTTGGACCTTCATTTCTCAATCCTTTTATTTACACGTTCATAACAGTTAATGATATAACTTTTAGTAGATTCTTTGTCCATTCTTTCGCTTTTGATTTGTAAAACAAAGTTTAAAATTTATCAAATAAAAAGCATTCTAAATAACAATTGTCTAGATGCTGTTAATTTCTGAATTATTCGTTCATTTTTTTAAAAAATATAATGGTATTATAATTTTATTAATGAATCCTTACTTGTGATGAATGACTTATACAAAGAAAACAAGATGTCACAATAAAAATCCTATAACTAGGTTGTTATAAAAAAAATATTATTAGTGTAAGGGAGTAAAATACACCATATTCAAAATGACTCTTAAGGCCTAGCTCATTAAAGAGCCATCATTAGAAAATAAATGAAGATAGAGGAAAAGGGGATAGAGAAGGTAAAAGGAAAAATAAGGTGTTAGGACATCACGAGAAAAAGATAGGAGGGGACATATAGGAGGGGTGACGTAACCTAAAGCAAATGGGGGCATGAGATAAAAGGTACGGGTACATACAATTTTAGAGACTTTTGGCTAAATTTCTCCAGAAAGACTTCTTCAACCTCAAGACAGAGGTTCTAGCTAGGGGAATCGGACCTGAAGGTAGACATTCGATATTTATTTTACAATGATGATGAGAGACTGTAAAACAAATTTATTACAATAGATTATTCCCTCCCCAAACCCCTCTTGGTCATAAGTTTAGTGCTGAAATATGTAAATCTACGTGTCTTTTCTTATTTATTTTCTTATATTTTTTTATCGTTTTTCACTATGGATGTATACATGGATATCGTACAGCTGCACCAGACCTTTGTCGGGAACTCCACATTACCGATCTGGGCCCAAGACAACTTGAGCAGGACCGAAAATAGATGTTTCTCCCGTTCCGAATTTTTGTGGTGTTTTTAAAAGTTAACAATTAGGAAAAAAAAAGTCCTATGGTTACGTTAACAAAGTACTAATAATTACAAAAACATGTATTATAAACTAGTTTAAAAAATTAGGAATGTTTGTACGATCCGTATCAAAAGGAGCTTAAAAATGAAGGAAACATAGACTAATCGTTCATTTGTTTTGAGGATAAATAATAGAAAAATTTTAAATATAAGCCTATATACTACACATTATTTTTAATTTTTTTTTATCAAATATTTGATATATGGATAATAAATAAAAGAATCTAATTAGTTTTAAAAAAATAAACCTAAAAAATTAAAAAAAAATATATAGTGTGTGGACTTATGTGTAGCAAAATTCTAAATAATAAGAAAAACATTAGTCATCATCATGTTAATTATTATTTTCTCAATATTTTTTTATATAATATTAAATAATCAAGATCAGTAGATAATTGAATATAGAAAATAAATTTATAATAATTTAATATTACTATTGAACGATAAATAAAAGGAGGATGATATTGTATATTAATTAAGAAATAATAATAAAAATAGTAGTTTTAGATTCGGAAGGTTGGTAGTATGTGACAAGGGTGCACGTGCATGGTAATGATTTCCCTCGTTTCACCCTTAAGGCTTAAAGTATGGTGCTTGCGAAAAGGCCAAAAGCTTTCCAACTAATCTTATAAGGAAGGATAAATGGACTCTTGTGCGGATGAGACCACACTAAATGTCGTGGGGACGCCAAATGAATGATAAAAAGGCAACGGAAAATGTCTCAACAAACAAAAAGCCAGCGAAACTTGAGCCATGACCACCTGCCTCGTGAATTACATCATGTAAAAAAGGCTTTTCCCCATCCCTGACACTGAATTATGATGGGCATACTATGCTTTCCATATAATTGCATCCTCCTCTCTGCAAAATGAGATATTCGTTCTTAAAAAAAAATAAACTATAGTACAAATCAAACTCGTTACTGATTTTACATATGCAGTATCAATTCGTATAAATATATTGCTTACAAAAAAAATAAAAAAATCGTATAAATATTTTTATATTTAAATTTATTTTATTTCCGTCAAGTGTATTTACATGCCAACTTTTTAAAAGTATGTATAATTTAGCCTGCAAATTGTTGACAAAATCCTCTTCCAAATATGTTCAAGAGTGTTTGTAAGTGTTTCTAACTTATTAAATGACCACCAATGAGCAGCTGTTGGTACCACTTGGTATTCCATATTCCATAGCTGAGATCAATTTGTAGTACTAAAATTTGACTTTTGAGATATGTAGATGAGTCTTAGATCAGCTAAATATTTTGAGGATGTTACGATAACGGACTCGCCCTTTAAACAGTTATGACTCAAATCAGACATTCTGCAATAAAAACGAGCTCTTACCATCACATCTAAAAAAAATTAATCGCCCTCTTCTTCCATCTTTTTAGTGAGAAAGAACTTACCTTATTAAATGTCAATCGGCTTGAAGTTGAAGTTGTCGCTTCCTGAAGTACTCTTCTTGTGGAGCAATCTTTAGTTGCGGTCGAAAAAAAGAATAAGAGAAGACGATTGGAGGTAGCTTACGGCCTATTTGGACAATTGGACATGAATATAATGGAGATAGAGCTTAGATAGTGGGAAGCCACGTAGGCTTCCTTACTTAGACCTAAATTATACGATGAAATTGGGTGAATTTTTAGACAACTAATAATAATAGTTTAAGGTAAATAAATAGATTTTTGTTACATACAAACGAATTCGCATATCAATCTGTATATTAATTCTGTTGGTTTCATATTCAAAATTCAAATTGCATCATTTTTATTAAAATCTGACTTTTTAACTAATCATTTTGAATGGGTGCGCGTATTGATTCACAAAATCGCTTATAACTAGATTTTTCCAAATAAGAAATGATAAACTTACAATTAATTTACAACTATTTTATTACTATACTTAAACTAAAGGGTATTTATGTAAAATTAAAATTATTTTTAATGATAAACTTATACTGATTGATTTAAAATGAGTTTATAAGAGTTGTGACGTAAGGTAAATTCATATTTAAATTTGAACCATTCGAGATTAAACTAAGCTCAATAAGATACTTGTGAAAAAATCCTTTACAATAAAGTTTATTTTAGTAAACTACGTATAGTCCCCAAATAAATGTAGGCTCATGTAATTTTATCTTTATTTTTTTTTTAAATTATAAAAATATCATTCTTAAAATAATATTTTTTCTCATTTAATAAAATATCTATATAAACAGTCTCTATTTAAGAACTATAAATAGAATTTCTCAAAATATTTAGATAAAATATGCGATTTTCAATTTCGATATCGAATTGTGGGCGGTGATATTATAAATAGCATTACTCTTTCTAGAAAAGACAACCCAACTTCATAGGGTCTTGCTTGTATGGAAAATGCTACTCTTACCAATGGTTTCTACCGCTGGTTTTTACCGTTGTGACTTATTTATTTATTTTTTACTTAATAAATAAATAAGTGTTTTTAATAAGAGTAATGATAGGCGTCAACCACTGTAGCAGTGTGCAATTTTGCACACCCTACGTGGCTTAATTTGTTTTTTTTTTTTTTTTAATTAATCGAAACGCACCGTTTTCGGTGCTGTTTTGATTGTACCGATTTCGAATTGAAGCTACACCGCGTACACGAATTCAGTCCTTCCCCCGCCCAGTTCTCCTCCCCGGCCCCCGCGTGGAATCTCTATTGTAGAGCATCTCCGACGCCGACGGACGCCGACTGACGCCGGTACAGAGCTCGGCGTGGAGCAAAACCCAGGCGTCCATTTTCCCGACCGCTACAGCGTCCATCCTCTCCCCAAAAGCAAAACCCCCTTCGTCTCACCCTCCCCCCCTCCCCGCGTCGCAGCCCGACGCCGACCGACGCCGGTACAGAGCTCGGCGTGGAGCAAAACCCAGGCGTTCATTTTCCCGACCGCTACACCGTCCATCCTATCCCCAAAAATAACGTCGTCTCCAAAACTTTCTTCCGTCACTCTTTTGCCTCCTTTTTACTTAGGAGTTTGTATCGGTTAAACCCCCCTCTCTCTTCGAAACCTTTCAATCGTATTTCAGAACTGAAGAAATTTTAATGTTTTCCCTTCTTCCAAACATTCTCAAACATCAACGTCTCTCTGTTATCTCGCAGTTTTTCGTCCACGTTCCGGAGAAAAATTTCTAGGCCCACGCACACGCTTCACTACGCAGGGTACAATGTCGGTTTCCGGCGAAGTCCAATCCTCCGATGACTCTCTCCCCCACAAGCTCAACTCCAAGACCTCATTTCTCGGCCTGAAACTGTACTTCGTGATCGGAATTCTCTTGTGTCCGCCGGTTGGGGAGGGGCACGGGGAGGGGGGAGAGTGGAGTTCAAGATAGGGTTCGGGGGGTAGAGGATGGGTCGCACGGGGAGGGGGGAGAGAGGAGAGAGCTTCGGATAATTAGATTTCAAATTAAGTGAAAATGAGAGGGGGGAACGGGAGGGGGAACGAGAACGAGGCTAAAATTGTAAAAGCATTTTAAAGCCACGTCACGTGTACTCCGGCTTCAGCCAAATAGTGGCTGATGCCCAGATTTATTCTTTTAATAATATTGTAAATTTTTTTATTTTTTAAAAAGTGTTAAAATATATATATATATATATATATATAAATCTCAAAACATACTAACGGGAGCCCCAACAAGAGCTCCTACAGTAGCACCGCTTTATTTATATAATCATTAGACTTTTTATTAAGATATATACATTGTTTATAGTTGGGCCCGAAGAAATACCCAACTTTTATAGAGTAATCCAATGTCCGTGATGCCATGACTAATCTCAGACATGACAAACCTATGCCATCTCAAAACATTCATCGCAACATCTCAATTTAGGAAAACTAGTTATTTTTGGTAGCAACCTTATGAAATCTAGTTCCCCCGCATCCTAGTAATTTTAGATACAGTTTTAAAATTTAATATTCTATTTAAAAGAATAGAGCTTATTATTAAAAAGTAATTTTTTGTGAGTGAGATTTATCCATTATTTTTAAAATGAATACGAAAAGCCTGGAAGTCTTTAAACCTTAAATATATATATATATATATATCTTCTATATATAAAAAGTGTGTATGAAATGGAAAATCTTGTTTTAACGGTTTTTCTTGTTTTTTCGTTAAAGTTAACACCGTTTATTTTAACAGTTTGACACATAAAATGAAGACATAAATATTGAGAGAAATAACATTCAATGTTATTATATGATTTATTAATCTCAATAATTATAATACTTAATAGTTTATATAATAATAAGTAATTAAAAATTAGTTATTATATTTTTCTCTTTCTCCTTAACATATACACGTGTATTAGGTGCATAAGACGTGAATCCCTAAGTATAATATACGTGTATTATACGTTTCATTAACTCAAATGATTGAGTATTCCAAATTTAAAAATCTCATATAATATATAATATAAGTGCATTTAATCAAAGTATTTTTTTTCCCATGGTAGTAGGACGTAACTTCCGCTAAGTCATATTCCATACGTGGGCTTGCTATGATAGGCACATGACAAAGGCCGTGATCCTTGAACTAATCAAGAAAGAGTAAATTCGGCCAACAATTTCAAAATATATTTTATGATTTATATATATGCTATATCTAGAAAATATTATACCACAAATTTTATAAAAAGATTATGTTTTAACTTTATGTTGTCCCTGATCGACTCAACCAACAGCAAAATAAGAATTTCAATGTTGTCTCTATTGATTGTCTACAGGATGACATAAATTGATTAATTATAATACAAACATCAAACAATACATATTTTGAACTACCGTTTGTGTTAGACTTTTATTAAATTTTTCGTATACATCTTTGCTAAAATTATAGATGTTATAAACATGTATTTGATTATATGATACTTTGAACTAATTTTTTTTATTTTCTCCAATATGCCTTAAATTATTAAGTGACATCAATAATTTTTATAAAATATATATTATTTTTTACAAATAATCATTTCATAAAATTAGACAAACGTGCTTTGCACGTTACTCTCACCTAGTTTTATTAAAAGTGATGCAAATATCAAGCTGCGTAATTTGTAGTTTAGAAATTTATTTTTATAAAATTTTTGTAGAGATCGAGTCTATCGTTAAAAAAGTATTTCAATATTTTAATATATATATATATATTTTATATGTGAGCTTGAGATTTACTCGCTCTTTTAAAAATGAATACAAGAAGCATGTATATCGGAAAACTGCATGTTAATGCCTTAATTTGCAAAACAGATAGCAATGAAGAAAAGAATCATCCCCAACCTATTATAATGATTCAAATTTTGATACAGTTCTTTGCATTCATCTATAAAATAAATAGTAAACAAACAAATATAAATAAATAAAGAGAGATAAGGACTTACGTGGTTCGGCATAATGCCTACGCATACGGATTGTTTGGGGGTGAAATCCACTATAATAAGTGATTTTATAATTTTTCATGACCTTATATCTCACAGTACAATAGAAAAATTTATGAAAGATCATTTGAAGTCGCTATGTATGGTGGAGTTTGGCATAAGAAACTTATGTGGAGAGCCTATGCGTAGAGTTTGTATTGAGTCTGTCAGATTTGTGGGAATCTCCTCACTGTATAGAGGTATATTTCTTTAAAATGATTGAGCCCAACTTGTAGGGGTGTACAGGGAACCGGTAGTGAACCAATCAGACCCATCGTCGGAGAACAAAACCAGCAAAGAACTAGTCGGCAAGCGAGAGGAATTGAGGGAAAACCAACATCGACAGTTTGGCATCAGTTTGAACCCCTGAAAAATCGTTGAACCGACCAATCCAGTCTATTTATATATTTTTTGGAATATATGTACATACAACGGCGTTGTACGGCATTGCTTTAGGGTCTGGTTGTTAAAAAAAAATATAATAAAAGCCAAACAGCGCCGTGTGAAAATGAATTAATAACCCCCAAACCCATCTTCTTCTTCCCCTCATCGTCTTCTTTCTCTTTGTAACTTTCTTCTTCTTCCATGGCAGACGATAACACGATACTTCTTCTTCCTTACTTCCTCATCCTTCACAAAAGAAGCCGACGATAGATCGAAGACCGCATCGACGCTCGTCGAGACTAATGTGATTAGTTTTCTCTCCCTAAACCCACGATTTCGGCCGCATTAATAGACTCATGGCAGATGTCGATGGTGTCTCGATTTGGCGCTTAAACCGACATCGAACCCATTGATGTACAGCCCTAGCAACTTGTCTTGTAAAATATTTTCCTTTTAGGAGTCTCATTGTCTTCCTTTTAGGAGTTTGAGTCAACTTATCTTATCTTTACTTGGCTTTATTTCTTAACTTGATTTTTGACCTTATCTTAATGCTAAATTATAAGCTACTGATTTGACTCTGCAAATATTATTTTTGAAATATTTTTTTCAAATGGGATGCAAATATAAAGCTACCTAACTTGTAGTTGCAAATTTATTTTTGAAAAATTTATTTAATTGAGTCCATCATTAAAAAAATAATATTTTTATGTAGGTCATAGATTTATCTAATTTTTAAAAACAAATACGCAAACCTTACTCACCTAAAAATTGTAAATATAATTTCTCTCATTCTTTTAATTAAAATGGATGCAAAAATAAATTTGCAAAAATAAAGCTGGCTTTTGAAAATTTATTTTTATAGAATTTTTTTAGAGATTTAGTTGTTTTATTTATTAAAAAAAACCACAAATATTTATGTCATAAGTTTGATTTATGGACTGCTAGAGACACACAAGATTCCACAAACTAACGTGTCACTACCATGTCTAGTTAAGTTTTTTTCTTTTTTTCCTCCTCCCTAGTCCCAAAAAACAGTTGACGTTGATGTTGCCGCCGCCGTTCCCATCCCTCACCAACAACAAACATCATAACCCCCCCTCTCTCTCTCATATTCCTTATATTTTCCTTTGCAATTTTTTCAACAACCAAACAGATTACGATTTCCCTCTCAACAACCAAATAGGGAACAAATATTTTTCCATTCATTTTCTCAACAACCCAAACAAATTGCAATTTTCCCTCTCAACAACTAAATAGATAACAAACATTATTTTCATTTCATTTTCTCAACAATCAAATAAAATTTTTCTTTCTATTTTTTCAACAACCAAATATAGAGAGATATTAGGTGGTAAAGAGCTGTCGTCGATTTAATGGGAATGAGGCGCTGGTTAACTGGTGAATGGGTCTCTATTTGGAGTAGGGCTCGCTTCGAGATAGTGAAGTATGGGGAGGGAGATTGGGCAAGAGGGGGGGAGTGAGACAAAGAATCGAATGAAAGTTGGGGAGGGGAGCTGAGGGCATGAAGTGAAATTAAAAAAAAATGAAAAGAAATACTAAAAGAAAGTTGGGGACTCAGAGTAGAGGTGTAAATCGGTATGGTATGGGGGATGATGAATCGAAATTTTAATTATATAATTATTATGTAAAAAATATATTAAATTATTAAAATTATTTTAAAAATATATAGAAGTTCGATTTGGTTCTGTTCAAAATCTATAAATTCCAAGACCGAACCAATGGTTTCAAGTTATAATTTATGAGATCGAAATTAATTTGTCTAGTTATATCTGGACTGATCAGCTTACACCCTTCCTCAGAGGCAAGAAAGGAAAATAAAACATTAAATAAAAAAAAAGTAGCACATCACTTTGAGACATTCTATTGTGTTTCCAGTATTTTCTTAAATAGTATTAAATCGATATACGGATTTATATCGATTTATAGTCCAAATGGTAAAATTTATAGTGAAAACTTTTACACCACTCACGGTTGGTAATGAACTCGAAGATCATCTCATTGTAATGAAGAATCGAGATTCGAGATGCTTGGAATTTATGTGAAGGAAAATGATTTTTCAAGATAAAAGGTACAATGAGTGCGGTCGCCGTCCAAAGACAAATGATTTGGATGAACGTTGTCCATAGAAATCGCCACGTCAGGTGCGTGAGGAGCACATGAAAGCTAACCAATAATGCACATCTGGGGTGGGGCCATCTAGTCTGACACTCTGAAATTGAATTATGGATCGGTCCACAGCCACCGCTGGGAGCTTTCGCTTGGCTTAAAATTTTTTTTTTTAGTTTTTTTTTCATATCATTTTTTAATATTTTTAAATATTTTAAAAAAAATAAAAAAATTCATAATAATATTAAACAAAATTTTCTTAATCATTAAAAAAAAAATAAAAAATAAAAAAATAAAACACTGGCGGGATCCCCCAGCAAGGGATCTAGTATTTTCCTTGAATTATCAACCACGTTCGTCCCTTGAAAGATTTAAGTAGTTTTTTAATATTTTAAAGATAAACAATTTAATTAAAATAAATTTAATAAAATAATTTAAACATAATATAATTATAAAATTATTTTTATTATAAAATAAATTTAACTATATCAAATTAGAATTTAGTTTTGTAAAATCGCCGAAATACTTATCCATTTTTAATAAATTGAGGTTGCAAGAATGATTATTACAATGCAGAGAATTTTATAAATTATATCATCATTTTATTTTTATCTTATTATATAAATTAGATAATAATATGATTATATTAACACTCTTATCATGCCCCTACAACTTGCATGCAATTCTTTCATTTGTTGTGGTTAGCCATTGCTGCGGCTGTGTGACCTGTGTCCCTATCTCTTTCACCGCGACTGCGGCAGTGTACGCTTTTTGCAAAAGACTCGAACTATTTGTTTAGAGTTAGAATCTGAACACGTAAACGCAGAGAACGCAGAAGGGCTTCTCCTCTTTGATGTATGGTCTATTAGGAAATGGCATCTACTCCCAGCTCTCTGGTACTCTCTTTCTCTCTCTCATATGATTCTCAGTTTTTATTTTATTTTTTCTGAACTGCCTGTTTGGTTCGATAGAAAAACTAGGGGGAAAATATTTGGAACGTTACGTGTATTGGTTTCATTAGGATCTGGGTGTTTGTTCTTTTCCCTCATGTTCTTGGTAACCGACAGATAAAACTCGTAGTATTTTCCATCTGAAGTTGGATTTAATTCTCTTGCTGGTGAATTCATGACCAGGAATCAAGATATTGCATGGTAGGCGTACTAGGCCACATGCTATGTGACGTGGTTAGACCATTTGTGGACTTCATTGAAGCCCAAATCATCAGCTTAGCTATCTGCTTTGGTCGGCAGCATCGATGCGACTGCTTTCGTTACTCCTTCGATGACATCGTCCGTCTCGCTAATACAACTCTTTGTGCGCGCAATTCTTCTTTGTGTTGTTGCTGCTGTTGCTTTTTACCTGGGATTCGTCACTTTGTTTCTGGAATAAATTTTTGATCAATTTATGCTTGATCTGTTTGCAGTTACTATCAATGAAATTGAGGCGTTGCGGGAGTTGTACAAAAAGTTGAGTAATCTTGTGATTGATGATGGTCTCATACACAAGGTAATTCTATTCTTTGTCACCCAACTAAAATGGCACAAAAGTAATGAGACATGTTAGTCAGGATGAGGAATTGCGATGCATTACATTGCTCTTCTGAGATCGGTACGATTTAGAGTTATGTTTGATTTATAGAAATTATTTGCCTATCTGGGGGCAGAATACCTGGTATTTTTATATTTGATAGATTATATGAGAGGCAATTATATAATATACGTCTAGAAAGTTATTCCATTACTCTCCTTATATCCAGTTTGGTACGAGGTATATGGAAGTATATTTTTTAAGCTAAAAATGGGTATCCTGAGCAATTTCAATATCTAGGTTCATTGATCATCGAGCAAGTCGTTGCTTATCTATATAAGATGTTTTTACATTCTCTCAAATGATTGTGCAAATTGTAATCCATTCTGTTTAATTATCGTTTGAAGGAAGAGCTCCAAGTGGCACTATTGAGAACTGCAGCTAGCGAGAATCTTTTCCTGGACAGGGTAAATTTCCTGTCACGCTTATTCAGTAATGGTTAACTCTAATTATCAGCATATCATTTTCAAGACTCAATTACCTTTATATTCATATTAACGATATGATCTGTGACTCGGCTAAAAAGAAAAAAGAGCAAATCTCTGACTCAATTAGTTCATTCAATGGGTACCCTTTCTTACTAGGTATTTGATCTTTTTGATGAAAAGAAAGATGGAGTCATTGAGTTTGAGGAGTTTGTTCGTGGACTCAGTGTTTTCCATCCTCTTGCTCCTGTGGAGGACAAAACCGATTGTTAGTCTTCAATAAGCTATTTGAAGTTTTTTTTACTGTATGCAATCATAAATCTGAACTTTTCTGAATTGGTAAATCCTTGACTTTGTTTTTCTCCCTTGCATCTATGCAGTTGCATTTAGGTTGTATGATTTGAGACAGACCGGATATATCGAAAAGGAGGAAGTAAGTGGCTCTGATGTCGAAGTTGTTCATGTATTTGCTATTTAGTAATAAAATCATTTTCACCGTTCATCCATTACTGATGTATGTGCTTCAGGTTAGGCAGATGGTGGTTGCCATTCTTTCAGAATCCGGTATACAGCTGTCAGATGAAATTCTTGATACTATGATTGATAAGGTGAGGATTCCATGTCTAAAACCATTCTACTGATATAATATCTTTGGAATGTTGTGCACTTACATTGATTTTTTTCTTTGCTTAGACATTCACTGATGCAGATGCTGATAAGGATGGCAAGATTAACAAGGAAGAATGGAAGGATTTCGTATTTCGGCACCCAACACTTCTGAAGAACATGACACTTCCTTATTTACAGTATATCAATACTATCATTATCTTCATTACTGTTACCAGCCCCTTAAAATTGTTCTATAGGACATCTGCTTTTCCTCTTAAAAGAGTTGCTTGTTAGCAAATACCTTTTATTTTGGTTCGTTTTCCATTTCTTACTTGTCCAAAAAATTTGGGTTCCTTTTCCAAGCCCAGTGATTTGTTCCTTTGTTAACAGTGAAGGAAAAGGGTTGCCAAATAGGCATACTTTCTAAGACTTTCAACGAATCATGATTTGGAATTTCTAGTTCTGTGTATCTCTGGTTAATGTCTTAAGGAGCATGTTCTGTTTTTTTATGGAAGTTTGGCTCGGGATATTGACAGTGACTGCTCTATTACGGTTTCAGGGAAACTTGGATAGATAACGGAAATTTGGATCTTCTGAACTAGTTGAAGTGGGGATGGTACACGAAAACGAATAATTGTTTTTTCTATTTATTAATGTAACATCTTGGCAATCTAATGGAAAATAATTTAATTCATACCAAACTAACATGCTGAACCTTATTGGACTGGATGTTCATGACTTTTGATTCTGTTGGGACTTTGTTATATCCTCTCTTTTGAGTTGAGGGCATTGTACAAGCTTTCCCTGGTACTTAGGCATTCTCTGGTACTTGGGCATCAATCTTTGCCTTGTAACTTTAAACATACTTTTTCTTAATGATTTTGTCATTTGCCAGGGATATCACGGCAGTGTTTCCAAGTTTTATTTTCAACACTGAAGTTGATGACTGAACATTTTGGCAACACTAAAGCGAGGAAAAATGTTGAAAGTGAAAGCGAAAAGCTTCTGTTGCATCGGGGACTACTGTTTCCAATCTTCCATTAGTGTCAGACTGGTTTTGTCTATACTGCCTCAAGGGTCGCTCACTCCAAACCGATACAGACACGAGGATGGCCAAACCCAATGCATCATCTGTCAATGATCAATCCATGATTTCCAATAGAAACTTCATTGGCAACAAATATCCCTATTCTTTCATACGTATTCATCAAAATACTCACTTTTGTTTAGCATGTGGTCTGTATAAACTTTTTCTTCTTTGCCGTCTCTATTCTCTTATCTTTCTTTGCCACCCCTCTTCCATTACCTCGCCTATATTTACTGAGGTCTTGTCCTGGATTGAAGGAAGCCTGTTTATGGCATTATGCGTTATTCTATTATTCAACTAGTGTGTGGAGGACACACCATTTACACCAAAATAATAAGAAAAAACCAGAAGCTTAATTTTGTTATAGATTAAGGCTAGTTTGAGTATTAGAGTATTCTCAGAATACTTATTTACTATTTATTATCTTTTACTACTATTTAATATTTTATCATTACTTTTTTATTATTATTTACAAAAAATCTGAAATAATCTCACTACCCAAACACAATCTAAGACCTGTCATGTGAATGCTAAGGAGGAATTATCCTCTACGCCAGACATGCAAATATATACACACATTTGTTTGTAGTCGATCTTAAGTACAATAAATGAGCGTCCTTTTGATCAACCTTGGCTGGCTACATTTGCCTCAGCAGCCAGTCACAACGTGGAAGAAGCCACGACCTAGACAGCGAAGGTTTTGTCATAACTGACTTGGGTTAAGAAGCGAGTTTTTATACAGAGAAATGGTATTTATAATTTTAGAGTGTACAAATATTTCATATTGCTTTTAAAAAAATGGATAAATTTGAGATCATATTAAAAAATTAATATTTTAATAATAAATCTCACTTTTCATCAAAAGAGTGCGTAAAACTAATACATCTTAAAATTATATCTAACATTACTTATTTTTATATATTCATTGTCGGCAAGTCTCACCAGCCTTACTTGGATCTATAATGGTTTTATGTTGATTTCATTTATAAGGTGTTTTTATATTTTAAGATGCGAATTATATATAATATGTTGGATGATTTAAGTATGAAAAATACACTTAATATTTTTTAACATATCCATTTCTATTCCTCAGCCTCGATTTATTACCCATTCCCGTTGGGGTTGGAATAACTGATTAAGAACGAAAATTCGTGTTGAGAATTTGATTTGATTATTATTATTATTATTTAAGGAAAATGTCATTATTCATTCATTCATCAAGAGAAATTTACATCTATGATTGGATACATGTGGGGATATCCCCATATCAACCATTTGAAGCTCTACTAATATAATATTGAACTAGTCTAAACTTCACTTCATTGTTATTGATATTCTTTACAGACAAATGTCTAAAAGATAATACTATGCCTAAACAGAGTGGTCCTAGGGTCAGAGTCTATGGAAATTTTCTTCCTATTAGTGTGAATTTTTGTTTTTTTTCAAACATTTTTTAAGTTTCTTTTGACATTTAAAAAAAAAAATCACAAACTCATTAAAAAACACCTCCTTAATGATTACGTAAAAAATTAAAAAACAATTCGATACAAAAATTCGGCAGATATCCTCAAATGGGAGTAGAGTTTTTCATATTTTAATTTGATTTTTATAATTATTAAATTAAATAATTTAATTTTTATAGCTAAAATATTTATTGTATTTTTCTATATAATTCTCCTCTAAATATAGATATATGCTCTATATTAAAAATGTCACCCTCAAAACCTTCTCTATTCTCCTCCCTCTCTTCTCAATCTTAACTTCTTCCATATTTTAAAATTTCTATCAAATGCATCGTGAATTTGTATAGCCTTGTCTTCACTATTTTTAAATTTCATTCAAAATGACTCAATACCTATATAAAGAGGAGAAATGTTACTCATTATTCCCACACTGCACATTAATATATGATTTATCATTTTTATTTTTAATATATAAACATACATATTTACACATTAACATATATGTATTTAAATAGAATGATAAATTATATATTAATATGTAGTGTAGAAGATGATGAATGTAAATTTTTATAAAGAGAATTTTATCTGGAGAAGCAAGGAATCCAAATAATTAATCCTCTTACGTTTAGACATTGAAGTCCATCCCTTTCAGTGATTTCTTGGTCGACCCGAATTAAGAAAAAATGGCACAAGTATATCATCATCATTTTGTCATGAAGTACAACACCAGTTTAATAGGGACACTAACCCGTCTATGTGCAAATTATTCTTTGAATGAATATTTTCGTATTTATCTACAACTTATAGTCCGCCGAAATTTAAATTAAAAACAAAAACAAAATCTATCTACAAGTTATCATCTAAACATATTTTTTTACAAATTATTTTATCTCATTTTAATTTAAGAATTTTCAAAATGTCCCCCCTCATCAGCTCAGAACTGCATAAACAAACGGCGCAGTGAATCGTCATGTAGTCATGTTACAAAGTCAATGTCACCCCTACATCAGCTGGATTTCGAGGACACTGAGGGCCTTACCCTGTCGAGATGCTGTGTGGTTAATGCTAAAGTACTTTAACTATTATGCCTAACTTGCTGATTCGTCCCTATCAAAAAAAAAACAAAAAACAAAAAACAAAACTTGCTGATTCGTCTTTTAGGTTGGCCATTGCTGCGGCTCAGTGTAAATTAGTTTTTAAGTTGAAAAATCTCGACACGGAAATGCAGGAAACAGAGAAAGACTGTGATGTACTGTACTGTATGACTCTATCGTAGGAAATAGATTCCCCTCAAAGCTCTCAGGTACTCTCTCTCTCTCTCTCATACGAGTCTCAGCTTTTTTATTTGTACTTTCTGTTTTACATGTTTCCTGAACTACCTGTTTGGCCCGCGAGAAAAAACAAGAGGGGAAAATATTTGGAACGTCTCATGGTTTGGTATGCAGTCTCAAAGGCTACGAGACATGTTAGGGCCCCAGATTATTGCCTAGGCCACCCGAGAAGAAAGGACCATTTTATAACTATTTCATTCTCTTTTCTATTGTTGTAATGAATTTACGATCTATATTTTCTCGGCTCTTTTGTTAACTGTGTCCAGATTGAATTAAAATAATATATTAAAGAAGGTCCACATGCTCATAAAGTATGTTTGTTTGAAAATAACATAATTTTAAATTATAATTTTTCATCGTAGGTTGATTTTTTTTTTCTGTATTTATTTATTATAAAGTTAGAATCAGAAAAAAAAAAAGGCCTCGTTTTGAATTTTTGCCTCCTTGCTCTCACCTATATATATCGACTCTATTTGAATCTCGGCGTCTATTCCTACTCCATTTTCCTTTCAACCGAACAGAGAAAAAACTTTCAGTATTTTTTCTATCTGAGGAGCTTGGATTTAACTCTCTTGTTTGATTGGTGATTTGATCAGAAATCAATGGGCGACACGCTATTTGCCGCGATTAGACCACTCAGGGGCTTCATTGAAGCCCTAATCTTCAGCTTCGCTCTCTGCTGTGGTCGCCAGCTTCCAAGCGACTGCTTGCATGAAGACTCCTTCGATGACCTCGACTGTCTGGCTAATACAACTCCCTGTGCGCGCAATTCTTTGCTGTTGTTCTTGTCGCTGCTTTTTACTTCTGATTTGTCACCTTCGTTTCTAGAATATAATTTTGATCGTTTTGTGATTTTTATCTGTTTGCAGTTACTGCGAATGAAATTGAGGCGCTGCGTGAGTTGTACAAGAAGTTGAGTAATCTTCTAATTGATGACGGTCTGATACACAAGGTAATCCTATTCTCTATCACCCGAATCGTGATGGCTCATCGTGCTTAAATGGCGGGATTTCATTGATTTTTTGAAGCTGAAAAAGGAACCTTGAGCAATCAATCAATAATCAGGTTCATTGATGGTCTAGTAACCAGGGCCAGGGTTGGAACTTGGACTCTGAAGCCACCATCCCAAAATTTCTTGAGCTATTTTCTTTATTTTTTTAAAAAATTAAGAAAAAAATCCCTACTCATAAATTTAGAACAATCTCATTTCTTAAAAAAATAAAAAATAAAAAAAAATAAAAAAATAAGAATATACACATTGTTAAAATTCATAATCTAACCTTAAACCTTATAAAAGTAATATTTCTATATTTTTTTAGTCAATTTCAAATATTTTCTTACACGTCATCTTTTCTATATGTCCTCCCCGAAAGATGAAAATCTGTACCCGTCATTGCCAATAAGGTCGTAACCCATCTCTGATAGGAAAAATTTAATTACAAACATAATTGTATACTAATTTACGCATCAATTTAATATAATTGATCAAAACGTAGATTTTATTGAAAACAGTATTAATTTAAATTTTGATTATGAAGAAATCAGTATTGGTACGCAGATTAATACGCGATTTTGCTTACATGTAACAAAACTCTCCCTGATACATGTACAGTATATTTTTGGCAATTTCTCAAAATTTTGTGATTGTTTGTGATTTGAAGGAAGAGCTACAAGTGGCACTATTGAGAACTAGAGATGGCGAGAATCTTTTCCTGGACAGGGTAAATTGTGTCACATTAATGCTTAACTCTAATAATTATCAGCGTATCCTTCTCCCAGACTTAATTCATTCAGTGGCTACTACCCTTTGTCATTAGGTATTTGATCTTTTCGACGAAAAGAAAAATGGAGTCATTGAATTTGAGGAGTTCGTTCATGCACTCAGTGTTTTCCATCCCCGTGCTCCTTTGGAGGACAAAATTGATTGTCTGTCTTCAAGAGCTATTTGCAATTTTTACTCGCTGAATTTAGAGATGTAAATTATTATTTTTATATCGGTTAAAGTCCATTGATTTGTTTTCTCCTTTGGATTTTTGCAGTTGCATTTAGGTTGTATGATTTGACACAGACTGGATACATCGAAAAGGAAGAAGTGAGTAGCTTGTACGCTCTCGGAAATAGTCAGGAAAGTCCCGTGCCAATTCACAAAAAAATAAAATAAATAAATAAATAAATAAAATACAACACAACTCCCATAAAATAAAATAAAATAAAATAAAAACTTTTTGACAAATGCATTTTACGGACATTTTTCTCGAGTAGCGATGAAGGCACAGCTCTTTTACATTTACTTTTAAATTAAATGTATTTTTGTAAAATAATGATACAAAGATGTTATTCCATTTAAAGCAAAATTGCTAAATGTCTGATGTATTTTTGTATTACATTTACAAAATACACTGATGTATTTTGTTCAGGTTAGGAAATTGGTAGTTGCTTTTCTTTCGGAATCCGCTATAAAGCTGTCAGATGAAAGTCTTGAAGCAATCATTGACGAGGTCCATGTCAAAAATGTCATTCTTCTGATATTCTTTGAAATTTGTGCACTTACACTGCCTTTTCTTGCTTAGACATTCGCTGATGCGGATGCCGATAAGGACGGCAAGATTGACAAAGACGATTGGAAGGATTTCGTTTTGCGGCATCCAACACTTCTGAAGAACATGACGCTTCCTTATTTACAGTAATTCCCTTCCATTCACTTATTAATTTCATTACTATCATTACTATAGTTTTATCCGTTGAAATTTTATTGACTGTACAACATCTGCTTTTCCTCTCTTATTTATTTATTTAAAAAAAAAATAGTGTTTAGAAAATCCCTATCATTTGGGTTCTTTAAACCCTTGAAAATGATGCTATTGAAAGGGAAATGGATTTCCGAGAATGGTTACTTTGAGTCTTCTAAACTAGTTGAAGTTAGGATGGTACAGAAGAATGAAGATTCGTGCAGTAAATCACAATGGAGCATGTAAAAATATATAGGATTGTAAAACTTAACTAAGATGGGCTAAAATGTATGGGCATTTGATTACCTATCCCTTCGTTAAATTTAACTTCAGCTAAAACTCTATAAATTTGATAGATACCGTTACTTGGATAAAACATTAAAATATTTTACTCTTATATATTTTGCAAACTTCGGTAGGGACAAATGAAATAAGCTAACTAAATTAGCTAACATGCCCTTTTAAGCTAAAAGTTAACTAGAAATATACCCAATCCAATGCCAATGCTCTCCGTCATCTAAGATCCTCCCAAGGAGTTGCCACCATTATAGTCATATCTAGAAAGAGAGTACCAACCCCTGCTCTCACTTCTATTGAAAAAGAAAATAAAGATGCAGCAACGATTTGGACGTGATGTTTATGACATTTGATTGTGTCGAGCTTGATCACTCACGGCTAAAAATGTTCGATTTTGAATTTAAATGTAATATGAGCAACTGAACTAGGATTATTCTCTATTTTTTTTTCTCAACATAGGATTATTATCTATTATTTACTCACAATAATTTCCCCGTTGATTTTAACCTCCTCTCTCTCTCTCTCTCTCTCTCTCTCTCTCTCTCTTAAGGATTTTGTCGTTTACCAGGGATATCTTGGGCACGGCAGTGTTTCCCAGTTTTAATGTCGACACCAACTTTGTTGAACGAACACATTGGCGATGCTAAGGTGAGGTTAAAAAGTGTTGAAAATTAACTAGAAGCTTCTGCTGCCACATCCTTTTCCACAGTCTTGCGTCCTTGAGCCAGACTTGTCTTCAGGCGCAGAGAACTGATTTTATTATTTCTATTATTTTCTTTTCTTATACTCTGGTCTACAGTCAAGATCGTAACATCAATCCTGTGAAATTACGAGGCCATACTAATATAGTTTTCCTTCACCGTACATTTTTAAACGATTTCTATTCATTTCCATTCCAACATTACGTATCATCCCCCCCGCATTCACCCGTTGGAGCCGGACTTAAAACAAACGTCTTCGAAAAATTTGTTCTGTCGTTGGAATCAATGTTACAATGTTTCGACCCAGATTAACCAAAACTATACTCCACAAAATTGTGTTCATGCGTGTGTTTAAAAGAGAACATCGAAATTTTATAAAAAATAATAAAAAATAAAACATCAAAATTGAGTCCGTATCAACTTTTAAGGAAAATGATAAACCTACAACTAGTCCACAACTCCATTTAAAATGAACGGTAATTATATAAAATTAAAAATATTTTTGAATGAAGCCTATTAACAAATATTTAACTTTTACGCTTAAGCATCAAAAGCCTGTTTTATTTCTTTTTTATTTTTTTGCAGCGAAACCATCCCAACCCCTCCGCTCCGCTTGGCTCAAGATCGGGATATCTAAAGAGCAGAAGCAAATCATGACGTATAACTACCTTGCCCGATCCCACCACACCGATCACAAGGCACTCCTCTCTCCCCACCCAGACTCTCCATCAAAACCTCCCCAAAGGACCAAAAGCGTCACCTCCTTCCTCATAACATCCTTAAAGCAGCTCTTTAAAAAATTAAGTGGAAGACGGGGGTTAATGTGGGGTACCTGGCTGGTTTTTACTCTGAATGAATGAAGCTGATTTGCGGTTTCAAGCAAACTGAGTATCTGCCTCTGGAAAACAATTTCCAGAAACGGCGAACTGATTGCTCCGGTAATGTGTTTGGAATGTATCTGCTGCTTGCCTACAGCACTTCGAGTACCTTAAAGAACATGCAGTAAGGGGCAAGCATGTATGAAAATTGCTTTCAGCACCAATTGTGATGCTAAATATCCACTAAAAGATCATTTAGCCAGCATCGCATAAGTTTATCTGACTCATCCTTTCCCTTCCTCTACCTTCCAAGCAAAAGTACCAGCCATCTATCTGCAGCACACAATATTAATAAAATCAGTGAAAATCCACTAATTGGCAATATCAACAAATTACATAATTATAAAAACGCACTTCTTTTTTTTTTGATAAGTAATAAAAACGCACTTCTAGTAAGCATGTAACTTTATATAGGCATCAAATTACCATAATTCTACAATAATGTTTTAAAGGGTAGAACGTAAAGCAGCCAACTTAATGGCACCGGACATGCACACAATACCATTTGGTTCCATATCCACAGTAAAATTTACAGCTCACATATCCTGAATTAACCGAGTCATCTCAGCAGATCATAAGACTCCTACCATGCAAAAAGCCTCAGAAACCATCAAATTCCAGAAGAAAAATTCCAACTTTTGCTAATTTAATGCTAATCCTGGCATATCTGACCAAATTACTTTGATCACCATAGTGAAAAATGTATTGTGACCATATAAAACCTCTCTTCAAACCTATATTGCACAGATTACAATAGGACGAAAATCCCCATGAAGCAACAAAGCCAACCCACCACCTGTTACCAAACAATCAGATTATAACAAGCTAGATGTATGTAATTAATCTACCGATCCAAGTCAATAGAGTGGGCATGCATATTCAAAAAGCACATCTACTACCAATATTTAACGCCTAAGTGCTGAACTTGAACCATACCATATCAAAATTATGGTCTTCAATCGATCAAGAAAAAATTACGGTCTTCATTTCCTCAAAAAATAATTTCATTCGTGAGACAACTAGGCTCATGCATTAGATAAAATTGGAACAATAAAGAGCCACCTGTGAAAAGAACTGGTTTTCTGCTCTACACTAATCAGGCATCGCCAGCCAAGCCTCAGATCATTTTGAAGATTATATGGTACAGAAATTTGTAAATTCTTTTGCTACTGGCCACAGATACTATAAAAATCCAACATGCATCCACCAGTTTCAATAAACTCCAACACAATTGTCTCTCTACAATTATTGGATCTAAATGAAAAGGGGGAACCGATGTGCAAAATGAGACCTAAACAATCAAAATGGTCCAAAGTTCCCATCTTAACCTCATAATCTACAACTTTGGCATACTAATCTGGACGTGCACTTTACAGGCCAAGACCATAACAGCCTGTCTATCACGGAAAATACTGAACATTTCTCCTTCAAGCAGAAACTATTTTCCTAACTCCCAACTCCTATAATATATATATAAATAAATATAAATATAAATCCAACAATTTATGCAACCCAGCAAGATATTAAATAATTCCAAAGAACTGACATTTTAGCTGCTATTCCAATACTACTACTTCTGATTACATTTAAGAGGTGAATAATTCATCAAAACCTGATAAACTCATTTAAGTTCAGCAGTACATTCAAAAGCAAACTATGAAAATATCTTTACGGATCCCCGGTGAAGCTAACGACCAAATAACCCCAAAAAAAGCAGAATCAGTAGCATAGATAAGGATCGTCCAGTGAAAAGCCTAGTGAAGTTTATTATAAAGTTGATACCACTGAATGTGAGATTTGATGTGTCAATGGGTATATAGCAGTTATAAGGCTAAAATGTTAAGATAAACAAAGGGCCACAACAATGACCAAAAACCGAGAGCCTACTGAAAGTATAGTTCTATATGAAAGCAACACAGAGGCCCTAACCTTAGGACACCATAGGGACACGCAACCGGTACTTCCATACCAATAACAAGTCTAGTTAGGAAAAGAAACAAATCCAGACCCATGCAACTGTTAAAGGGGCAAAATACTTGCCTATGAAGCTCAAATCAGCACAGCCTCTTCTCACATGGCATCGCCACCATCATTTCTTCTGATATCCCAAGGTCCTTTCAATGGTTGGAGCAATTTCTTACTCATGGAAGTGGCCAGATATCTTGACTGCCGAAGAGTTTACAGGGTTAAGACCCAACTAAAGAAAGAGAAACTTTGTAATGACATGAGGCAAGCTGAATCATATAACTCTTAAATTTCCAAACCTGTTTGCAGAGGGGTGCATAACCATGATAGAAGAACACTCATAAGAAGGCTGTCCAAGAAATTCTAAATCCTGTGTCTATAATATATTCTTATCTCCATTATGCCACCCACATCCACTATCATCCAGATCCAAAAAACTATTCAATCAGATAAAATAAAGAAACCTTATAATCCCCTTCCAACAAACAAGCACAAATTAGGAATATGCAGCCTCCAGTTCCTCCCTCCATTTTGGGCAAAAATTCCCGCTTTCAAACAAAATTATCAGGTATCATAAGCTAAACTTCACTCGTTTTCGGAATTGAGTAAAACGTAAATCCGCCATCAATATTGTCGGGAGAAACACCAGAGATAGCCGCCCTTTGATGCACTCTTTTTTAGATATATGTAACACAACATGATGATACATCCTTTGAAGAGAAGTAAGCCTTAAATATAATTTTTTATTCTTTTAATCGACTGAAGACTCTCTCCTCTTAGTATTTAAAACATACGGAACTATGATTCTAAAAACTCTTCGCCTAAGACTTAGACTGTCCAGACCGTTTAAAGACTTAAAGAGTCTACATGCAAGCCTAAATATTCTGGTTTTTGTCCAGGATGGACCCCTCAAACTATTCTTTTGAGAAGCCAACACTATCAAGAAAGACTGATCAATGGCAGGCGGTCATCGTAGTTTCACATCAATTCCTCGCACAGAAATCCATCCTGCATGCTTGATGCTCCACCATCATCTTCCCATGAATGCTTGTGACAGTGCTTCCTTGGTCTTGTCCCCATAAAAAGTGAACCATGATTTTGTATACTCAATTTATGATAACAACGAAACAAGACCCATCTATGACAGATAAATGAATAAGACAGAAACAGAATTCATCATTACATTCAATGAATTTTTAAAAGCATGACCACTTCAGCTGCCAAAACACAGCAGCATGACCACTTCAGCTGCCAAAACCCAGCACGCCTTGTTCAAATGCTAGCTTTAAAAAATCACTAGAGCTTGGAACTTTTTAAGTCTAGAGCTTTGTCGTAAGAAACTATTTGCTTTTCATCCATCCTTTAATCTAAACAAATAAGAGATGCTTGGGCTTAGAAGGAAAAAAAGGTGCTTGGTGTACCTCACTGCAGAACTACAAAATCTACTGAAGCAACAAACTTCAGATACTGCAACAAAGCTGAGAATTCCACCCGAGTAACAGAATTTCACAAATACCCATGAGAAATAACTCCTGATCACCAAATCTAAGATGATAGCAGCCCAAGTACACATAAGTTATACTAGATGAGCACCTAACTAAAATTGAGAGAGAATCGTGTAAACTCAGCCTGTTAAAATCTATATAAGCTGCCCGAAGGAATAAAGTATTGCAAAAGAAAATTTAAGGCTCCGCCACTGTCTACTTGCAGTCCTCAAAAGTTCTTGTTTTGATAAGCACAATCCTTAAAATTATATCATTCTTTTCCCCAAACCATGCTAGACAGATTGTGATCATCTCCCATACAGCTGCAATTTGTGGGTTGCCATATAACTCTCTTCAATTGGCAAAGAGAGAAGATTTTCTCTCTCTTCTCTATTTTCTCTCCGTACACTTGAGTTTACAATGATCCACTTTGATGGAGGGTGTATCAGAGGTGATTAGATTAGTTTCTTAGTCCAGTTGTGTGTTAATCTAGGAGTAGTGGTGCTGAAATGGGGTGGATTAGGAACATCATTATTGATCAGAAATGCTTTGAGTTTGAGAAGGTTAGTGAGAGGTGGTGGAGATGTACAGAGAGCAGTTGTAGAGCTGTTAATCATATTTCTCTTGAGCAAGGATCACTGGGGTGGTTGGCTGCAATGGTTAAGGAAGGAGTAGCATATCGGGGGCTACCAGAGTTTATAAAGTCACGTAGAAGTGGGTCTCAAGTTCTGGTGTTACAGAGAAAGCGTAACTCTTATGGGAGTTTCTTCTCCTTATCAGAGTTTGGACAAGGGAGACGTCATGGGGTGATAATGATACTAGAAGGAAGGAAAGGGGTGGGGTGGAGGAACCTTGAGGAGTTGCTGAAGGAACTCACAGCATCATTCTCTAGTTTGGGAGGGCAAAACAGGGGTAGTTTCCCATTGCAAATTTCTTCATCGTTGCAGAGGAACCAGTCCCTTTCGTACAGTGAAGTCGTGTCTCGGGCGCCAAAATATGCAGAGGGAGCAGTTGAGTTTTCCTCTCTAGTGAAGAGACATTGTTGCGTAGGGGATGGCAGAGGGGTGTCGGGGTTGAATATGGAAACTGTGGTGCAGGCGTTGGCTGATATGGAGAAGCAAGTGGGATTTTTGCAAGTGTCTTTGGCTTTATTGAAACGCAGCGTTGAGGAGGGGGGGAATGTGGGTCTGGGTCAGGTGGAGGAAAGGCCCATGCAGGTGGGCTCTGAGGAAATTGGAAAAGAATCGGAAATAAGGGGTGAGGAGGATATGTTTAATGGGTTACAGAAAGGCAAAGGGAAAATGGTTCCCATCGGGCTGGGACCTTCCAAAAGCCCACGCAAGAAGTGGATTGTGGCTGGTGGCCGAAAACTTGTATCGGCTGTGGGTCTCTGCAAGGGGCCCGATACGCATCAAGTGGGCCTGAGTCTCGGACCTGGTCTCGGACAGACAGGGTCGATGGAGGGAGGCGAGCCTTCAGGTGGTGGCCCGAAGTCGATGCCGTCGCTGGAGGAGGAGACGGCGAGAGAGCCTTCTCTCGGTCAAGTTACAGAATGTCCAGTAACACAGATGACGTCGATTTCGGGGTCTGAACAGATACAGAAAGGGCCGATGGAGGCTTGTGATGTGATAGGAGCAAGTTTGAGTTTAGAACCAGGGGAAATAATAGAGGGAGATTTTCTGCCTCTGAGCGTGGTTGACCAGCAAATGGAGGGAATGGTTATTTCTATGCCAAGTGATTTAGTGCAAGCTAATATCAGTTCTTGGAGAGAAGTATGCAAGTTTGGGGAGGAACATGAGGTATCTGGTTTGAATTCCTTAGATTTGGTGACTAAGGAGACCTCGGCAGTTCAGGAGAAAATAGAGGGGGAGGGAAACCTGGTCCTGTTTGACCCGTGTGATAGTGAATTAGAGGGGGAGGAAGAAGACGTTGCAGATCCAACTCCTATCAGCATATTATCTCCTACTAGATCATCTGAATGGTTGATGAAAAAGATAGAGGATCTTCAAAATTGTTTGGGAATCTCTTGTGTGGGTTATGAAGAACAGTTCAAAGCATTGATTATAGCCATTGAGGCAGGACAGCATGGGGCTGGGTCTAAAAGAGAGAGGGAGTTAAGGAGACTCACCTGGTCCATTAACTATGATGGCAAGGAGGGGAGTGCAAGCCGTGGAAGAAATAAAGGGAGGGTCGGATCAGCTGTTAAATGAAGCCTAAAATTATAAGATGGAATGTTAGGGGACTTAACGAGCTTAACAAACGTCTCCGTGTTAGAGCTTTATTAAGACAATGGATGAGGGATATAATTTGTCTACAGGAAACAAAGTTGAAGCAGATTGATAGAAGAATTATTAGAAGTTTGTCGAGTTGCATTTATGTAGGCTGGAATTTCTTACCGTTGAATGGGGCTTCTGGAGGGATCCTGGTTATGTGGGATAAGAGGGTGGTGGAGATCAGGGAAGAGTTTGTGGGAGAACACTCGGTGGGATGTCTCTTCAGAAATATAGATGATGGGTTCGTGTGGGCTTTTGCTGGGGTTTATGGCCCTAATATAGATAGCGAAAGGAGGTTGCTTTGGGAGGAGTTAGCTGGGTTATGCTCGTGGTGGGAAGCGCCATGGTGTATCGGAGGAGATTTTAATGTGACTAGATTTTCTAGTGAGAGATCAGGGGGGGCTGGTCAAAATCAAGCCATGGCAGATTTTTCAGACTTCATTTCCGAGATGGGACTTATGGATATACCGTTGATGGGGGGGGGGGGGGGGGAATTTACTTGGTCCAACAACCATGCGTGGTCAAGGTTGGACAGATTTATTCTTTCCCCTTCGTGGGAATCACAATACCCCGGCCTAAGTTAGAAAAGATTCCCAAGAATATGTTCAGATCATTTTCCCATAATGTTAGATGGTGGTGGCATACAAGGGGGTAGAAGGCCTTTTAAGTTTGAGAATATGTGGCTAAAAGTTGAGGGGTTTGTGGATTTGATTAGGCAATGGTGGAGTTCATATTCTTTCGAAGGCAATCCGAGTAAGGTTTTGGCGGAAAAGCTGAAAGCTTTGAAGAAGGATTTGAAGATATGGAATGAACAGGTTTTTGGTGATGTGAACTCTCAGAAAAAGGTTTTGTTTCAAGAGCTACAAACCTTGGAGGGAGTAGGGGAGGGGAATAATCGTAAAGTTCAAGTTATTACTGAATTAGAAAGATTGATTTTAATGGAGGAAATATCATGGCGACAAAAGTCAAGAACTTTGTGGCTAAAGGAGGGGGATAAGTGTACACAATTCTTTCACCGGGTGGCTAATGCGCATAGGAGATTCAATGCTATTGAGTCTATGAACATTAATGGTGAAAATTTTTCCGATCAAGAGGTTATAAAAGAAAATGTGGTGGGTCATTTTCAACAGTTGCTAGCGGAACCGCATGATTGGAGGCCGACCCTAGATGGTTTAGCTTTTGAGACCATAGATCAAACTAGTAGAGATTGGTTGGAGAGACCGTTTGAAGAGCAAGAGATACATCAAGTAATTAAGAAAATGAATAAGGATAAAGCACCAAGGCCGGATGGTTTTACTATGGCTTTTTTTCAATCTTGTTGGGAGGTGGTGAGAGAAGAAGTATTGCTGGTTTTTCAAGAATTTTATACGCATGGCAAGTTTGAAAAAAGCTTAAACGCAACTTTTATTGCTTTAGTCCCTAAAAAGGCTGGGGCAATGGAGGTCCCTGATTTCAGACCAATAAGTCTTGTGGGCAGTGTGTATAAAATACTCTCAAAGGTTCTTGCCAATAGAATGAGCACGGTTATGGAAAAGATCATTTCTAAATCTCAAAACGCCTTTGTGAAGGGGAGGCAAATCCTAGACTCGGTTCTTATAGCAAATGAATGTTTGGATAGTAGAATAAGATCCGGAAGCCCAGGCATTTTGTGTAAACTTGATATGGAGAAGGCGTACGACCATGTGAATTGGGATTTCTTGATTTATTTGTTGGACAGATGTGGTTTTGGGGCAAGATGGAGGCGGTGGATAAGGCACTGTGTATCAACGGTGCGATTCTCGGTTTTGATTAATGGGGACCCAGTGGGTTTCTTTAATAGCTCGCGGGGGCTGCGGCAAGGAGATCCTCTATCTCCCCTCTTATTTGTTCTGACGATGGAGGCATTAAGTAGAATGGTGTCAGCGGCAGTAGGTGGTGGATTCTTCTCAGGTTTTAACGTGGGGGGCAATCATGACTCCATCATTATTTCTCACCTTTTGTTTGCAGATGATACTTTATTATTTTGCGAGGCAGAGGCAGGTCATATAGAGTCTTTGAAGGCTATTTTGCTTTGCTTTGAAGCCGTGTCCGGGTTGAAGATCAATCTTGCTAAAACGGAGATGGTGGCGGTGGGGGAAGTAAATAATATCAGGGGGTTAGCCAATATCTTGGGTTGTGTGGTCTCTTCCTTGCCTTTGAAATATCTGGGCCTTCCATTGGGGGCTTCGTTCAAAGCAAGGTCGGTTTGGGAGGGGGTGCTGGAAAAATTTGAGCGTAGACTGGCTGGATGGAAAAAGGTATACTTATCAAAAGGGGGGCGAATAACTTTGATCAAAAGTACTCTATCTAACCTTCCTACATACTTCCTATCCTTATTCCCACTCCCAGCTAGCATAGCGCAGAGATTGGAGAAACTTCAGCGAGATTTCCTATGGGGGGGGATAGGAGAAGAGTTTAAGTATCACTTGGTGGGATGGGATAGGATATGTACTCCATTGAGAGATGGTGGGTTGGGGGTTCGGGACATAAGGGCTTTTAATAAGGCATTATTGGGTAAATGGTTGTGGCGGTATAACTTTGAGAGGGAAGCATTATGGAAAGGAGTGATTGATATAAAGTATGGTAGTGAGTGTGGGGGTTGGTGTTCAAGAGAGGGAAGGGGGACTTATGGGGTGGGGCTTTGGAAGTATATAAGGAAGGGGTGGGATTCCTTTTCTTGTAATATCCGGTTATGTTTGGGAGATGGTAGAAGGATCAGTTTTTGGATGGATAGGTGGGTGGGTGATCTGGTCCTAAAAGATGCCTATCCCACAATCTTCGCTATTGCACGGGAAAAAGAAGCGGTGGTGGCTGATTTAAGGGTGATCAATCAAGACACACAGGAATGGAATATTAGCCTTACCAGGGATGCAAACGATTGGGAAGTCAATGACTTGCTGGAATTTATGAATCTACTGTACAGTGTGCCCTTTGCTGCCACAACTGAAGATGTGATGTTTTGGAGTCCGAATAGAAAGGGGAAATTCTCGGTACGTTCTTTTTACGAAGCCAATACCATGCAACAAAGACCCAAGTTTCCGTGGAAGAATATATGGAGAAGTAAAGCACCCACCAAGGCTGCCTTCTTTGTTTGGACAGCAGCGTTAGGGAAGATTTTGACCACTGACAATCTTAGAAGACGTGGCCTGATAATTGTGGATTGGTGCTGTTTGTGTAGAAACAATGGAGAGACCGTGGACCACTTACTCCTACATTGCAAGTTTGCAAGTGAGATTTGGAACCTATTTTTTAACAGAATGGGAATAGCTTGGGTAATGCCATGTCGGGTGGTAGAGCTTTTAGCAAGCTGGAGAGGAATCACCGGGACTCCGCAAATTGCATCTTTGTGGAGGATGGCTCCTATTTGTATTTGTTGGTGTATTTGGAATGAAAGAAACGAGAGACTTTTCGAGGATCGTGAACGTTCCTCGGAAGAGTTTTGGTGTTTCTTATGGAAGACTTTTTTTCTGTGGGCCATTGCTTTAGATTTTAATGGCCTAAGCTGCCATGATTTTCTTGCTTCTGTTTCTAGTTCTTAAATAGGTGTATGTTCATGTATACCTCCAGTGTACCTGGGCTATGCCCATCTTTATCTTAATGAAGCTTTTATTACTTATCAAAAAAAAAAAATTGGCAAAGAGATCTATTATTACCATCCTTTAAGCACAACCCAATTGACTGAAAAAGTCATTGTACAAGGCACTGAAAATCTTACAATGGAGTAAATGACTTTAAACTCCAGATTCTCTTTTCCCAAATAGAATGCCATGCATAACAATATAATTGCACTCTCTGCCAATGTCCAGAAGCATTATCTTAATACCTTAAGCAACAGACTTCCAACAGGGCAAGAATACACCAATACCAAAGTAATTTACAATCATCATGCTAGATAACAATGTAATTCATATTAGAACTTGAAAACCAAGCCTCAACTGTAGCAACAGATCATTATCTATCAGTCAGTATCATGGATCTTCACTGTTGATTCCTTATAACATATTAATACTTCAACCTCCAGAACTCCGCGAAAGATGGGATATATATATCAAATACTGCAGAAATTTGAAAATCTTATGGGCATGATATATTACCACACCATTCCAGAATATTAAGCTTGTAGTAACCAACAGAGAGAGACAAATTTAATCAAGATAAAGTGTCCAGGATAAAGAGACTTGAACAAAATAATAATGGTAATATGACATAAAATCTAGTAAGTGATAGAGCCACATATTCCAACTATGCTTCAAAGCAACATTATAATCCTATATACGTCAGTTTAGGATGCCTAAAAATGTATTAAGATAAATTACTTTTGATATATGTAGATGAAAACTAACACTTCTCGCCCATTTATATATGGATAATGGACATCAAAAGAAACAGGTAAGCCAATTCTCCAATTGAGCAGTAATCACCAAGATCTCAACGACGAGTCGTGCGAGGCTTGTCAGGTCTGCCCAATGAAGCTGGACCCAGACCATACCGAGGACCTTTGTCAGCAGTGCCCTGAGATACATAAAAAGTGAGATATGGAAACCAAAAATAGAAACTTAAGACTAACACGGTAATTAAATGACCTCAAAATACCAATAAAGATAATTCCTTAATGTGAGCACACATACCAGGTGAACCCCATAGCCATCTCCATAAGGTGCAGAAAAGATGCCATCTGAGCTGCTGAATTTTGTCCCATATGGTCCACCTGCAGAGACCAGATATCATTAGAAATATTAAAAGAAAATGTGTAACACTGTAACCCAACCATGGAACTCCAAAAAGTCAAGGAAATGATAGTATAATATGCTTGCTCTTCTAGGTTGTTCAATTGCATGACACCTAGGAAAGAGATTGCAAACACTGAACAAGCAACGAAACAATTAAAAGACTGTTTGGTCTCAATTTAAAGATCATAAACTACAATGTCCCAACCACCACTCCAAACTAGCAGTAGGACCAAATTCTTTAAATGCTAACAAGCAAACATAGATTGACTACAAACACAAAATTGATCATGATACCAATTGCAAGGGCTATAAAACAGTTTTCCTAGCAGTTAATTGTCTTAGATCTTCAAGGACTTATTTTCCAAAATATGAAAGATAGGGGATCATTAGTCTCTTTCTCTGTGTATGTGCATGACAGACAGGGAAGACCATGCCAACCACTGATAGGTCATTTTAAAAGGAATCTCACGTTTCCAAAGGCATAACATGAATCTTGGCATGCTAAGGAAGCTCAATGGCAGGAATAACCAGTAATTTTCCTCACCATCCATGATAGAAAACAAATGCAGAACATATACACGGCAATCTGTAACATGTAAGCCCCATCCTCGCTTTCCTCATCAAAGATGTCTCAATATTTTAACACTTTTTTACTTATAAAAAAAAAAAAATTCTAACACTTTTTTATTTATTTAAGCATCAATATTGAATGTTATTAAAAATCACAAGGGATGCCTAACACTTCAAAGTCTGTTCAAAACGAATGTGGAATGGCTTCATACATTTATGCATACATTGTGCTAAAACTATGGGATGAGAATGAAAATTCAAATCAAAACATATTCATGTATTCCAATTAGCACCACACTGTGATGGTTTTTCTGGTGCAACCAAAAAAATGAAAACCCAAGGAAAGTTCAAAGGGCCAAGGTGATTGAAAAAAAAAAAAAAAAAAAAAACAATACATTGGTCAAGGTAGAGTGGAAAGGCTAGAGAGCTTTTTAGAGCCATTTTTTCTCTCCTTCTCAGTTGTGGCAGTAATAAGTAATTTTGTGATTCCCACGAGAATGAAAAAATGCTAACTATTACTCTACATAACATTTACGTGTGAAATTAAATAACTCTTGTAAACAGAACAGCCAGTTTATACGTGTAGGTGCAAAACACAGCTATGATGACATGAATTTCCATAGAGAAAGTAAAGTCTGTAATACAACATCTCAGTAATGTTCAATGTCCAATGAAAAATAAAACTTCTAGAGAGGAGTGACTCGAGCAAATAATACCAGAACCCCATGGCCTACTGTCAGCATTTGCAAATTCTGCACGTAGCCTCTCAACTTCACGAGCCATGGAAACCAAGTTCTTTTCCATTGTCTGTCTCTGTTCCATCAGCTCAATGTTTGCCTTCTTCTCATAATCAAGTGCCGCTCTACAGAACAAATCCTTCAATTAGCCTACAAATGTTAAGCTAAAAGTGTTTTCATGATACAAAAGATAGGAAAAGAACGCTACATATGTAATGTTAACACAGACCTAACATGCATAAGCTCCCGGTGCATCCCATCAATCTCTGCCTTTAAACGAGGAATCTGTTGATTATCAGCTTGCAATCTTACACTGTCTTGAGTGAGGCCCTTAACTTGCGTTGCAAGGTCCTGCCTAAGGTTATTCAACTTCTGAACTTCTGTGCGAAGTTGTGCAGCCTCATTTTTCAGAGGCTCAGCAGCTCGGAGATCAGCCTCTAGCTTCAGACCTTTCTCCCTAAGCTCCCTACAGCGGATTTCTTGTTCTGCACGGGCATCAGCAACAATGATATTCATGCGATGAAGCTCCTCCTTAGTAGCACCAAGCTCTCGATGCAGAGCCATACGGTCTTCAACCAGCATCCTATTATCGCCTAAGAGCCTCCGCATCTCAGCATGCTGCATTTCAAGCTCTTCCTCCAACAAAGCAGGATGAGGAGGAGGAGGCCTAGGCATTGGAGGTCCCCGAATGAAAGGCCCTTCAAGTGCGTAACCATGCCTGTCATTGAAGGCTTCACGAGGACCTCGGTTTCTCCCAGCCATATCAAATTGCCCTAAGAAATACTAAAAACAGTAAATACGAAACCATCAAATTTTTTTTATAATACTGCTATTACACCATATATGGGCCTCCTGAGAGTTCAATTAATTATAAGCACCATTACAGCAAAACTCGCAATTGAAGTTAAATCATATACCAGTAACTAAAATACAAGTGCGCGCATGCACACGTGAATATCAGATTTCATACACACAAAAACACTCCAAAATCTCATAGTCTGGTATACACAACTACATATAAACATGCGTGCACGCGCGGACACAAGATTTACATAACCATTCCATAGCAACCAACATCTTTGTGAAGAAAGACACGGATCGCAGGAAAACAGAAAATCCTTGCAGGTAACGTTTGCTAACTGAGAAATTTTTAAATTCGAAACAGATAATGTTTCAGAATGATACGTTTCGCGTGGCTTTTAAGCGCTAGAGAACGATATTTCCAACTCCCTTTTATCTCGTTTACCCCATATTCCGGCAACCAAACAAAGAATTTAGCACTAAAATAATACTCATACAAACCTAACTCACTCAACCTATCTATATGTTATTAACTTCCAGATTACACATAAGGAGGTTACAACTTACTTCTCAAACGCAAGTTCTAAGCCAAAAAACGAGAGAGATGAGAGAGACTTTGAGCCGCCTGTTGAATTTGGTCTGTGCAAGAGCTCGGCTCGAGGGGCTTTTGAAGGTAACAATCAACCTGCAATTGGTGAGGACTGCTTGTATTTGATGCAGGCGATGGAATCTCTTATACGGCGTCGTTTAGATTGTCTGATTGGGGGTGTTTGGCTACAGCTTAACTGTGTTTTCGTCGGGATTTTGTGAGGATGATTTTTTAAAAAAGAATTTTGTTATGTATAAATAAAATTACGTATTAATTTATGTATTAATATTAATTTATTTATATTTAAATTTTAAAATAATATTTTTTTAATAAAATTTATTTTTTGATCAATCATATTAAATTAGTATATATATTAGTGTATAATTATATTTATAACTAGATTTTTTTTTAAAAAAAATTTAAAAGGTGAATATTGTTTTCAATTTTTTACGGCGATATGAGTCGCTTCTATAGGGACGACGACACCAAGAGCCTGCAGAAAGCTCTACTATACAGTATACACCTAGTTGAAGTTTCCATAGGATCGTAAAAATCAATTAAGTCGCTTTAATAAGGTTGAAAACTTGAAAATACAGGTTTTCAGGGCAAGTTTTAATTAGCTTCAGTAAAAATTCTTACTGTAAATATTTCATATTTAACGGATCCAATATCAATAAAAACACAACCCAAACAAAATTCAATAGAGGTGTGATATATTTAAAAAAGAAATAATATTTGTAGCCTTAAGTATTGTGAAATTTTTTTTAAAAAAGTGAATAAATATAAAATTTATATAAAAAAATTGGATCTAGACACACAAAAAACTGGAGAGAGTCATGATATATTAATTCAAGATTTTTACATCTAACTACAGAGTTAAGAGATACATTTCCATGAGTCTTACGATTTAACCTGTGGGAATATTTAGGCCGAACATGAGCTGGTGGATACTAATAAAATGTTTGATGGGCTGAGGCCTCTTCTTTCTCAGATCTTTAAATGTTCAGGAATTGGTGGGTCACATCACATGTCTTCTAATACTCGGCCCATATAAAGTATGTTGAGTGATAAAATTTATGATTTAAGACTATGTTTAGATGTCAAGATTATTTTAATCTTTTTAAATAAATCATTAATAAGATTTATTAATTTTTTTATAAAAAGATCTAATATTTTTAAATTTAAACTCATCTCGACCTATTTTATATATTTAAATACATATATATCAATTTATTTATATTTAAATATATCTCAATATAATGATCTATAAAATACTACTATTTACATATCAATTCAAATCATTTAAGATTACCTTAACAACCAAACACCCAAAATCATCCGATCTTTCATGAATTAATAATGTCTAAGTTAATTAATTACGTTGTGACTACAGACACTGTGTACAAGCTGTATTTCTTTTTTCTTTTTTTCCAGTTAGTACCTTTTCAAAAGCTGCACGGTATAAACATGAGTTAATTAATGTCGTAAACAGTTTAAACGAATTTGAAAAAAGGAAAAACAAAAAGAAAAGCCAAAAGTAGCTCTTCGATCCCCTTTGATTCCCATTTCTACAGACAAGCTATATATTAGAGGGAATTTCTTGACCAAATTACAAGCAAGAAGACGAAGAAGAAGAAGAAAAGGTTGAAAGAGAGAAGAATCCGTGAATAACTAGGTGGGTCCTACAAAAGTTTGTATTGATTGATCTGTTCATGTCGATATATATGTACGTGCAAATAACCATGGAAGAGGACGAATATATATATATATATATATATGTCAGCTTGTGATGCCACACGTGCAAACTCCTTATATCACTTTCATTTCTGTCAGTTTCCACGATGCCTTTGCTGCATCGTTATACTGAGATTTCGAAGATATGTATATATATATATATATATATATACATCTCCTCTGGGGCCTAAGCAGCTGGCTGATTATTAGGGGTCACCTCTACTTTTGGTTTTGACCCATATTGGCATCCTCCTCTTCATTCTTACAGTGGGGAAGTTAACAACTGTATCTTCCTCAGCCTCCCAACTGCAGCTTGGAGATCAAGAAGATAAAAATTAATATATAGTCAAAACTCTTAAAATATAGTACGCAGTACTGCATGACGAGGTATATATCATGTGTATATATACATATCAATGCAACCCTAGCTAGCAAACCCTAATTTTGAAGTTCCATACTCTTGTTTTTGGGTCTAACCCTGAATTAATATTGAAGACATTAATATTGGATTATTATTTATTGGTTTGTTTAAAACAAAGGAAGTCAATGGAGTAGCTAGAACAGACACATGATGATCAGCACAGATCATGCGGTTTTTCCAAGCTAATAATTGAGCAAAACATCTTGATCGGCTGGATTAATCGATCGGGACAATATTCTATGTTGATTGGACTATAAATAGCAAAGTTTCGAAAGATGTACACGGGCTGGCTGGCCTGCTACGAGGATTACAGGCGACTTAATTTATGACAAAAGATGAAGACATGATCATAGAAATTAAGATACTAGAATCTAAGTTCTTCGAGTATCGTACTGTTTAGAACCGGTCAAATGTTTCAGCTTTGATATCTCAATAGATTTAAGTTGTGTTTAGGTAGTAAAGTGATTTTATATATTTTGTGAATATTAATAAAAAAAATAATAATAAAATATTAAATAATAATAAATAACAAATAATAATAAAATATTCTCAATCCAAATCAGGCAGAGGAGGTAATGCATAAACTAAGAGGTCCAAAATTAAGAAAAATTTTATGTGTAGTCATTTTTGTAGACTCCTTTGTGTACTCCAGTGATATGATTAGTTGTGTATTAAAAAAAATTAATCCAACTAATCATATCAGTGAAGTGCGCAGAGAATACGCAAAAGTGACTGTATGTAGCATTACTCCAAAATTAAATATAGTCCAAGTCAAGTCAATATCTCGTGCTGCATGTGTCACTATCTGAAAATCCAATTGGGACATCATGAGCCGCGTCTGTACTGCCATGAAAATGTTAAACATCTGCATGATGGCCTCTCTGATGGGGTCTATCGACAAGGCTTTAGTAATTTTGATCTTATCCATGCATGCAGTAAATTAAAGATCATGTATATATGTGTGGATGCAGACAAATTAATTAACTTGGTTTGCAGTTTGTCCAGGCCCACTTGGAAAAATCTGCCGAATCTAATTTTATTTTTATTTATTTATTTATTATTATTATTATTATTATTATTTTGGCCGTGATTTGTCTTTAATCATGTGCGAAATTGTAGAAACAAAGGCAGGGTTTTGTCACGACAACACTACACAAAGGTCAAGGACTTCCTCCGCCCATTTCTCCCGTTGAAGGGTAAGTGGTGGTATTTTTGCTTTAGGAGGCACTACAACCACAGCTCCTAGCTCGTTCGGAGCTATCGTCAATGTAAAAATGAGTTTTTTTTTTTTATTTTATATATATATGTATTTTTAATACTATTAAATATTTAAAAAAAATTTACAACATCATTTAAAAATATTTTCTTAATCACAAAGTAAAAATAAAAAATAAAAATTTTGGCAGCGGTCCAAAATTACTTATATAATAATTCATTTTTAATAATATAACATCCTCTAATATTATTGTAAAATGATTGAATTGGGGGGAAATTCTCTAATTATTACCTGAACTGAGTGACCAAGTGGTGCAGGAAGATGGAAGCTTCCAGCCTGGCCAAGTCAAGGCCTGGACACAGCCTTTGTCCACCTCCAAAAGGTGTGAAATTACAAGTAGTGCTCGTGTCTTTGTCCTGTACGTCCGGCCCCCCAAATTAAATCCATCACTTAAAAACCTAAAAATTAAAGAAACAACAAAGGATGCTATACATAAAACAATTAAAACTTTTTTGGGGTCCTCACTAGAAGAAAAATACTTAGATTATGGTTAGGTATTTGGGATGAAAATGGTTATTTCTACGAGAATTGACTCATTTTCATTGCAAATGGTCACTTCGGCCATAAATAAAGTAAGTATTTTTCTTGTAATGTCTCTTAATCAATTAATTACCTGCCATCTCCATGGATCGAACTTGTAAGGCCAGTCGTAGTGATTTTCATCCAGATGAATCGATCTAAAATATGCGAAAAAACACCATCCTTTTGGTATCAAATACCCTTTTATCTCTACGTCTTTCATTGCCTTTCGCATCACACCAATTATAATGTTTCCCATCCTTAAAGTTTCCGTAATCACCTATAAATAATTAAGATTAATAGAAAGACAACTTCGTCATTTATTAATTAATTTTCTTAATTTATTATTTGATTAATACGACATACAGTTATGAAACGTGCAAGCGCCGTAATCATTTTAAAAAAGAGTATAATTTATTATTAAAAAATTAATTTTTTTCATGTAAACTCTTTATTAATTTATTTTTTAAAATGATTACACGGCACTTATATAGTATTTATGACGGTAAATATCATTTCCAATCTTCTTTTAGAAGATATATGCAAGTAGTACTCACGGTTTGTGTAAATGGCAATGATAAGTAATCACTCCAACGTAAAGGCTGTCCAAGCTGAGCTTTGAGTTTTTTCAGCTCCAAGTTTTCCTCCTGACGACGACGACGATGATGATCAGATATTTATGATCAACACTAATTATTTAGATTACAACATAAGAACTAACTAAATATAATAATAAGTACTAATACATTGTGCCAATATTATTCTTTAATACATGTACATGACATATATATACACACACACGATAAGCAGTCACACATGCAAAACGACATCTCACTAACCCAATAATTGGCCCAACCAATTAATGTCGATACACAAACTTATAGCAATATTAGTACTGGAAATTTTTTGAAGAAAATTTCTACACGCATCCTACAGAAAAAAGCTATATATATACATTTTTTTTCCATTAACTAATAATGGGATAAACTTTTGAAAAATAACTTTACTGTTTATATATGATCACTAGTTATTTGTGACAAAAATGAATTTATTCTGATTATCATAAATAGTCATTTTTATTATAAATAACTCATCACAAATAATATGTGTCTTGCAATGAATTATATGCATAATGGTAATTAATATGAACTGTTATGTACAGTACTTTTGGCTTACACTGTCACAAAATTACATATATATAGAAAAATTTTAAATATATGTCTACACACAACACACCATATTTTTTTTAAATTTTTTTAATATTTTTTTATCAAATGTTTGATATATAAATAATGAGTAAAAAAATTTAATTAGTTCGAGAAGAATAAACTCAAAAAAAATTTGAAAAAAATAAAAAATAAAAAATAAATATATGGTGGGTAGGCTTATATATAACAATGCTCATATATATAATATAATATAATATAATATATATATATATATATATATATAGCCAATCCTCTTCTACTATTACACCCTTGACAAAATCAATCCGAAAGGCAGTAATTAGCAGTACTCCTAGAAATGACAAAGCAATCGAAAATGACACACCTCTAGTACTGCATGATCATGTACTACTAGTACTAGTAATGAAAATTGAATCCGATTCAATGAATCACATGATATTGATCTCGCAAATTTGCAAAAAAGCAGGCAAATTGCTGAAATCAAGCCGAATGATAGTAATTCTGAGAGCATATTTTCATTATAAATCCATTAAACAGAAGGAAAACGTACGTACCGTTAATTGCTGCAGAGCAGTGGGGCAATCCGAGAGGTATTTCACTGCAAGAGTCATAAGAACCGGCACTGAATCTTCTCCTGGAATCATCATGTCAATCATGTTATCTGCTAGTAGATCGTCCGTTAATTGCTCGTTTGAATCATTGAGTAAAACATCCAACACGTCTTTCGGAACCCAGCTGGCCGCCGAGACGCCATTTTTTCTTCTAGCTTGGATTATATTTTGTACCAAATTAGCCATTTTCTTCTTTGCCTAAAATTCATCATGTGAGAAATTAAGAAATCAGTATACATGCAAACAAATTATAGGCAAGTTATAGACTAATTAATTACTTGCCTTTAGTGATCGATATAGCTGAGTTCCCGGAATGTTTATGGGTAAAGACATGAGTCCAGAGATGAATTCTTGGAACTGTTTCTTTAGAAGCTCCATTTCTTCACCTGGATTCAAACTAATCAATGCCTTGACTAGTACTTGAAACGCAATCTGGAGAGGCAGAAAGTCCGGCCGACCAATTCTTAGTTACTTTTCAAAAATACTAGCTAGGCAACGTAATAATTATGAATCTAATTCTCCCGACAAGTAATTTTCATGCAGATTTGTTATGAACCACCCCACATGGACAACTGGGTTTCTGAATTTAAACCGAAATCACCTTCAAACTTAATTAGGAGCCAGGGAATCATTCACAGCTGGGTGATTCCGATTCCATTGGCGAGAGAGAGATGGTCAATCGCATGCCTATTCATGAGGCTCGCTCTTTCTTATAAAACATGTTAAACACAGTAAAAGAAGCCATAATATAGATCTAATTAAGAGAGATGGCATCTTTTAATTTGTCTTGTGTCTAATTAGAACTCTCACCTCAGACTTAGAAGAAGCAAAATATAGCTGGATTAATCCAACTTAAAAGACAGGAACTAGCTTCCCTAATCCGTATAGATTGGCTGTGAGAGAGAGAGAGAGAGAGAGAGAGAGAGAGAGAGAGAGAGAGAGAGAGAGAGAGAGAGAGAGAGCTAACGTTTTTGGCTTCATCTTGTACGTATATGGGATGGTCATCTTCCCAAGTTTCCATCGATTCCTGAACATACTTGTGCATGTCCTTGGTAATTTGAGCCTTGAGATGTGGGGACTTGAAGAAGGCTCCAATAAGTCCATGGATTTTCCTTTGTAGGCTCCCATTGATGAGCAAAATGGAAGATTCCCCCATCAGCTCCGTGAGAGATTTGGGGTAAGACGGCACAAAAGTCTTTGCATCACTTTGAAGAACAAATTTACTTACTTCTGCATCCGTCGAAACAATGGTCGGACTTCCAAATATATGTGACTTAAACACCTTGCCATATCTGCACAAACCCAAATATTTATTACTCACATGCCTTTATCATGATCACCAGCAAAATAAAAGTATTTTCTTGCGTTGTTAAGGCACAAAGAAGTAACAAAACGAAAACAAGAATTAACAGTGCCTGATTACATTTATGGTGGTTGTACTAAAGCGTAGATTTGAATGTAATTTAAAGCTAAATAATCATAAGGAAATAATACAAGATTTGACGGTGCAATTAATAGAGAGTAATGATCTGGGTACTGCTATGCTAATCCCACTTACATGCGGCAACGTTTATCCATGAATGTCTCAGGGCGGTCAGAGTAAGCACAAGATACAAACTCAATTGTTTCCCCGATAAATGGCCATCCAAGAGTGCCTAAAGGAAGTGTGCTTCTCTGTAATGATCTGAGTCTAAACCTTTTCCTGTAGAGAATCATGGTGGTCAAGAAAATTGCTGTCCCTAACACAATCCACATACTCATGTCCATCATGGATAAATTTCCAGCATGCACGCTCTCTCTCTCTCTCTCTCTCTCTCTCTCTCTCTCTAAGCTTTGGCTTAAGTATGCTTAATCATGGTGACTACAGCCATGACTAACATTTTCGTGATGAAATAATAAGTGTGCATGCGCACGCGTGCGGGGAGAGAGAGAGAGAGAGAGAGAGGTTGGGGCCAAGCTAATGTAGAACAAGGAATATTTGTATTGGGACAGGCATAGATTTGGAAGAATTGCCGCGAGTTGTTTTCTATAAGCAGGCTTTGTCTTGTTGCTGGGTTTACCTAAGTTTGGAGGTTTTCTCTTATATTCTCGTTTTTTATCAACAGTAAGAACTGTATTTAAGAACCTTTTTTTTTTTATCATAATAAAACTTGGGTTTGAAGCTTAGCCGGGTTTTATTGGATTGATTAGCAGCCAGACCCAGAAGATCTTTTATCTGAGACAGGACAACTTTTCCTACTTATTCATGCAGTCTGATCAAAAAGTAAGACTTCAGTTTAAGATAACGCTAACTTTTGTCATTTTGACCAATAATCCAATTGAGTAGACCATATATATACGGTAACCCAGAAATGAAATAGTGAATACAGCATATCTGGGTTTGACCAAATGACCCATTTTGTTCAGTTGGGTTTCAGTTTCAGTAGCGTACATTTATGCTGAGGTTAAAGAGTACAGAGAGCAATGATTTAGAAATGCTTTCGAGGATATTATGATAAGTTTGATCAGAACATAAATATACAAAGAGTGAGAAGCCCCCACAAGTGCATGATTGTTTTTGTGGAGTCCCCCCCGCTTTGCCAGTGGCAGCTGGGCAGCCTCGTGCATTCATGTGAGATTCAATAAATCCGACCACAATCCTCCATCATCATCCCCCTGCCTCACAACTTTTGTCCCTTTTCTCTCTCTCTCTCTCTCTCTCTCTCTCTCTCTCTCTCTCTCTCTCTCTCTCTCTCTCTGTCTGCACACATACACATACAGAGAAGGCCAACCTCTCATGTCACATTCATTCCCCATCATTTTCTCATTTTATATGGTAGAGGCCACATGTATCTCCACCTCCTTGCCAGGAAAATACTGTTAATCAAAGCTGAAGAGTAATTGGCTATACTTTTCTATGAGCACAAAAATGGTGCCCAAATGTCAAGTAAAGCAATGAAGTAACTTAACTAGTTTTATGGGCTTTCAAGATCTCTCTTTGACCGTTACCAAAATAATATTCAATTCTCGGAAATGGCCCATTTCTGATTGCTTATGTTTTTAAAATGCTAAGTTCCCATTCCACTGCTTTGCCTTATCTCTTTGTTCAAACTACCTAACTTATGATTAAGTATCTTGCTTAAAATTTTTTACTTTAATCAAATATCATCATTGCATCGTATTGCTTCTCTCTCCCCCAGCTATTGTGCTTGTTTGTGAGTTTTATTTATTCATTCAACCCTATCTATGAGAATCCTGGAGAATATTGTGGATATATTTATATTGATTGAAAGGTCTGAATTCGGGAACCTTCAGATATTATAATAATATATATTTTTTTATTTTTCTACTGACCTATGTGTAATTTTAGAAGAGGAAAGCTTAATTGGAGCCTGTTTTGGCAGTGGTAGTTTGGTGTTGGAAGCTTGCAAGTGGTGGAAAACCTCAGAGTACGCCTGTAGACAAAATCATTTTCTGTTTGCAGACTTACAGCTTGTTTACAACTTTCCCATATAAATCATGGCTTGTTATTTTCTAGGAATTGTTGTATTGCACTTAAGACAACAATGACTTCATGAACGTGGATGGAATTAGATGAAATTTTTGAAGATATCATTCAAACAGAGTTGGGAATCCACTGATATTCAACATGAGTATAAACTACATTCAATGTCAATTAACATGAAAAAGGGAAACCAAAAGATGATACTTTCTAGCCGTCTCTAAAGTTGATAGTGAATGTTCAGTAATTAGATACTCGGGATAGATTTTGCTCGAATAAATTGTTTGAGAATGGCTTTCTCTTCATCAATGCGCTTTTTTTCTTCAGGATCTTTTGTTTTGACCTTCCTTTTCTCCTCCAATAACCACTTGAAAAGTTCGCGCTGCTGATCCTCTGGAATTGGTTCCCTTGATTTCACAGCCTCTGTGATGGTTGAAAAGGGCAAGGGTTTTTCGGGAACAAGAGTAGTTGTTGCAGCGTTTGTTGAAACGGGAGTCACAACCTCTTCCTCTACGTCTGTGTCTTTTTTCTTTGTCCTCATAAAGAGGTAAGCTATAAAGTTCACACAAACCTCAAACTGATAAGAAGCACGTTAAGAGCCCTATAGATAATTTTGCCAAGTGACTAAATCAAAAGTTTCAAGACAGAAATTCACTAACTTTAAAAGAATAAAAAGAAACTTACACTAGAAACAGTGAAGAAAAAATCAGGCTACAAAACTATGAATACCTCTCAAACAAATTGAGGACTAAAACATGTTAAGAATATATTCCCTTCATAATAATCTTTTCATTCTGCTTACATGTCAATGTAATGAAACAAGTTTGCTACCCTTGAAGTCTTATTGCATACCTCAGTGACCTATCTCAAATCTGCCCCAGATACCAAACATGATTCAAAGATGATCGCCTGATGCAGGTCCTATATGCTATATGTTAAAGCAATCAATATTTTCTCAGCAATTAGTTAAGTAGGTAAGCGACCTTGGGGCAAACAAAAACTATTTTTAATCACCTGTACTATAATATTTATTTTCAAGGAGTACTCTTTTGAGCTCCAAGACAACATCTTCAACCTCTAAAATGTTTATACACAAGGCACAGTGTTTTAGCTTTAATTGCTGGAGATAATTGCAAGATCAAATTGAACTCTAGCTTATTGATTTTGAAACTAGTAGTTTATTCTCTTCTACTCACACTCCATGGATAGCTCAAACACGCCAAACAATTGTGTTAAATATGTATGCGCCTTTGATCATTAGGGGTTTAGGACGACTTCCTCAAGACAACCTCTTAGGTTACTCTTATGTTACATGGATTTATGGATATTCAAGTTCAGTAAAGTGGATGTCCAAAAACTAAGATGCAGAACTATTTTGGATTGTAGGATGAAGAGAGGTAGAAGTTACACATTTTGATGATTCAGGTGTTTCCATGAGTCCTAATACATGGACAATAAACAAGCATGATGCCTAGATACATAATCACAGATGATGCAGAAACTGAGGCCATTTTGCATAGGCATTCACTGAGTATTTATTACAGTTGTTACTAAGATAAGAAACTGATTAGAAATGCCAAGGTTCATAACTCAAAAATGGAGAAACCAAAATGTAAAGAAGTCAATAACCCCCAAACCCCCTCACCACCACACAAATCTAACATAACTTTTATTTATATATTATTAACAAGAGAAATTTTATTCCAAGTAAATAGGCATAGCCCAAGTGCACAGGATGTATACAAATGAGAACACCTACCTACAAGCTAAAACAGAATATCACTAAAGCAAAACATTACAATCATTCCCATTCCTTACAAGACTCTTCACCCAAAAGCTTAAAGTACTAAGGAAATACTCCCTAAGTTCCCCTATAGAACGTTCACAATTGTCAAAGCACCTCCCATTCCTCTCTAATCGTAAACACCATGGTAAACACAGGGAGATCATCTTCAACACTGCAGCGCCGTTACTTCTCCCCCCGATACCTTGCCAACATGCAAAGAAATCCGCCACATGCATGGGCATCACCCATAAGATGCCAACCCTTGCAAAAATTTCATTCCACAATGATGTCGCTACCTCACAATGAAGAAAAAGACGATCAATAGATTCACCTTCCTTCTTACACATAAAACACCATTCAGCCACCTGAAAACCTCTCTTCCTCAAGTTGTCTGTGGTTAATATTTTCCCAAGGGACACCAGCCAGCAGAAAAAGGGAACCTTACTGGGCACCTTGGCTTTCCAAATACATTTCCAGGGATAGTCTTTGACCCCATGACTGGTTAACACCTTATAAAAAGAACTCACTGGAAATCTGGAATTAACTGTATGCACCCACAGCAGACTGTCCTCCCTGTTCTGATCAAGCTTCATCTCATATAATCTTCCTAAAAAATCAGAAACTTCACATACTTCCCAATCCTGCACATCTCTAATAAATTCCACAGACCAGCAAATCAAATTGTTAGAAAAGTGATAGGAATCAGCCACTGCAGCCCTTGTCTCTAGAAATCCAGAAAAGGTTAGGGCAAACAACATTAAGAGGTGAATCCCCACACCAGGTGTCATGCCAAAAATAGAACTTTGCCCCATCCCCCACCTTGAATTTGGAATTCTTGACAAAGTCCCCCCATCCCAGCCGAATAGACTTCCACGAACCAAACATCCCTCTAACTTCATTCGTGCACCAACTCCCCCACATCCTCCCATATTTAACATCCACAATATTTCTCCAAAAAGCATTACTCTCATTATGGTACCTCCAAGCTATTTCCCAAGGAGAGCTTTGTTGAAAAGTCTTAAATTTCACACTCCCATCCACAGGAAACCGGAAGACAAACCTTTTTCCAACTCACCAAATGAAACTTTCTTTCCTCCCCATTACCATCCCACAGAAAATTCCTATAAATCCTCTCAATTCTTTTAGCAACCCCAACTGGTTAAGGAAAGAGAGAGATGAAATAAGTAGGGAGATTAGTCAATGTGCTCTTAATCAAGGTAACTCTTCCGCCTTTAGACAAATATAATTTTTTCCAGCCAGCTAACCTCCTCCTAATCTTCTCAATCACCCCATCCCAAATAGAAACTGAATTGTGAGGGGCACCCAAAGGTAGTCCAAGTTATCTCATAGGTAACGAAGCTACCTTACATCCCAAAATATTGGCCAGATCCAAAATATTCTTGACCGTACCCACTGGAACAATTTCAGACTTGGAAAGATGAATTCTTAACCCAGAAACAGCTTCGAAACATAACAGTAAGGCTCTCAAAAGTCAAAACACAAAGGGGATCCCGATTGTCATTACATAGAATCAAAGTGTTCTCTGCAAAAAGCAAATGTGATACTGAAATACTATCCTGAGTCTCATCACCCACCACAAATCCCGACATTAATCTTCCTTCAACAGCCGCCTCAAGCATATGACTCAATGCATCCATCACTATTACAAATAGAAAAGGAGATAAGTGATCTCCTTACTTCAAACCCCGAGAGCTGTAAAAAACGCCAACGGATTGCCATTCACTAATATGTTAGATTTACCCAAATCTAACATGACTAAGTTGCTTTGAAAGTTATTTTGAGATGACTGGCACTTTTACTTACTGTTTTTCTCGTGCTACGATGCTACCCATATATTGTAACACAACTCACACTCTCACCACATATAAAACAGGAGCAAGAGCCATGAATTACCATTCTCAAAGTACAACGTTTACTTATTAACCCCAAATTCACCACCACTCTTCCGCATGAATTCCAATTCAGATCTAAAGATCATCACGTTCTCGCGCCATTTCTCGACTATGGAGAGTCATATATCCCACAGAAGCACACTTCTGGAACCCCTCTTAACGCATTCCCTTTCATCCATAACCATTAATCAGCCTCCCACCCATAGAAGAAAAAACATCAAATGTCTCATGATCATAAATTGAACCAATCAATGAATCCTCGGAAAAACACTTATGTTTATTGGAAATTGAAAAAAGAAAAAGAAACTTTATCACATAGCTGAAGAATTGAAGAAATGGACCTCCAACAGCAACATTCACAGCCAAGAGCATGGGCCAGACAAACTTGTAGCGCCGAGCAAATGACTCTTTTGGGGGCTGCTGAGGAGGCGGAGCTGAAGACTGAGGCCCCATTGATGATGACGTCGACGACGATGAAGGGAACTCCTGGGTTTTCTGTTGCTGCCCTTGAAATTGTCTCAGTTGCGCTGTTCACAAAACTCACAAGCAATCAATCAAAAGTAAGATACCAAACCCCGCAAAAACAATAACAGGAGATTTTTTTATGGATGACATATCCATGTGTGTGTGTGTGTGTTATTTCAGAAACAAAAGGCAAAATTAGAGAGAAAAAAATTGAAAATTTTATATACCCTTTTTGGGTTTGTTGGTGTAAAGCTTTGGAGCTTCGCTCATCGTTTTAGCTTCAGTTCCTTGATCGCCAATCGGCTGCCAGCCTGCCACTATATCTACTTTCGTAACAGTGACTCTCTCTCTTATGAAAAAAAAAAAAAGGAACATACGAAGCTGGCCCTTCTGATTCCTTAATAAACCCACTTGTTTCTGAATTTGACTAATTTTAACGGGAAAAAAAAAACAGTAATTCTTAAAAAACGCTGTGTCCATTTATTTAACGCAAAATATGAGACATGAATTACTTTTATCGATTTATTTTTACTTACGTACAATTCTCAAATAGAGATTGCTCGTACAACTTCATCAATTATATTTAAAAAAAATTTAAAATTATTGGTAATATTCTTTTTAAAATAATACTTTTTTCTCTTTTACTCTCATTCATTAATAAGACTATATATACAGTCTCCCACTCAAAACTATAAATAAAATTTCTTTTTTTTAATGAAAAGTGTTAGTTATTATCATTTTAAATCTCGCATCAAATGATTATTAAAATACAAATCAATTAAACTATAAAAGCAAATGTCACGTTTGTTTTTGAGAAATATATAAACAATTTCTGCACAAAAATGACAAATTCATATATTGAATTTTACAACAGCTTTCCTCTGGTCGATGGAAGAATCGATAAGTAATTAGATTTGATCAAACAATGTTGTAGGTAAATCATGATTTCTTTATTATTTTTTATCTTTCTTTGAGCAAATTATCATCGGCCAAGCATATGATAATGATGTTTTCTCCGTCAGTAACAAAATGAAGAAGAAATAATAACAAATGGAGGGGGATTTGTGAATAAGAAACACAAGTTTTGTATATTCATAACAATCAATGGGAGAACATGAAAAAACCAAACAGCAAGTTTGAGAAATGTGCTAGAAACTAGAAAGACTATTTTTCCAAGTTCTATTGCATTCGTCCACAAAAACTTCACTCCGCTGATATAAACAAATGTTTTGTCTTTCACAGTCCAATACACTTAGCCTAAAGTTAGTCTCCTAGGAGTTGACAAAAAATCAACAGGAAATGGAGGTCCCCAATGGACAAAGACATGGAAACTAAACTCCTGCCCTCCAGGCTCCAGTCACACAAATCATACTTAATTCTGCCCCCACCAAGTACAACGTGCCAGACTTCGCCGCTTGTAGCAAAGCTTTTCTCCATGGCCATCAAGCTCATAGTTGACCTTCATTAATTAGTTCCAAGAGCGACCACCACCATAACCCCTCCCCCGATCTCGAAAACTCCCATGACCTGATTGATTGATTATCAATGGAAACGTACTTTCAGTAATCAATTTCATTAAAATACATGCAGATCATGCGCACACAAGTGTGGCCTGTGGGGATGGGTGGGTGCGTGAAAAAGGCATGTGGTCTCCAAGATAAAGCCAGTCAACTAACCTGTCGGGGGAGGTGCACCACTCCCCATTGCTGCCAATTCAGGACTGACCTTCTGACCAGCTTCCTCGAGTATGCTAATGAGTTCCTTTGCAAATCTGGCATTTGAAGCTGTGAAGAAAGTGTATGCAGTTCCTTTTGCCCCAGCCCTTCCCGTTCGACCAATTCGATGAACATAGTCCTCAAGTGAACCTGGAAAGTCGTAGTTTATCACATATTTCACGTCCTTCACATCTGCCACAAAATGAAAGCACAGCACACATAAAAGAAATGTCATAGGCTCACAACATCACTTTGGAAATTCATTTTGAATAAAGAACCAATAGCCCAACAGATTCTGCTTGCATGCCAGAGTATACACAGCCTTGTGGTAGCACATATCAACAAAAGGTCAGATGAATAGTAAACAAGTATTGAGTCAATTATGCCTGTAGGGGAGGAATACGAGGGCAATATCCATAAGCATGAAAATAAGTTCTGAAATAATCATATAAGCAGCATCGATGTGATAAATAACATGATCTTAGATTAAAAAAGATGCTGGCAGTACAATTTACAGGCAACTAATTACGCAAGGCGATAACTAAATAGATTTTGTCGTAATGAACAAGCAGCCGCATCTGGAATTTTGGATGGACAAATATACAGATGAGTGCAAAAAAATGAAAATTAAAAATAAAGGTGGACCTCCAATAGATAATACGCAAAAAAGAGCCACAGGAAATGTTCTGCATCAGTATTTAATCAACGAAAGCAATATTACAAAATGCTCAAACAAAAAGGGCATCCCTTAAAAGGTAAACACAATTTCTTAACCAGGATATATATTAGGACCATAAAGCCATCCAATAAAATTGAAAGAATGCTTAAACGGGGCTGACAAGAATATAAAGATGGAGATTTCTTTTCCTCTAAGAGAAGATGATTGGTGCTGTCAATTGTTGTTACAACACAATTTCTTTTACTGAAATATGAATCTCTACAGAGTCAGAGAACAAGCATTGATTTTTTTTTTATCTTCATACCTAAACCACGAGCTGCAACATCTGTTGCAGTCATTATAGGACTCTTGCCAGCTTTAAACTCCGACAGGACCCAATCCCTTTCTGCCTGACTTTTATCTCCATGAATTGAGAGGGCTGGCCAACCATCCATGCGAAGCTGCCGAGTGATCTGATCACATCCTTTTTTAGTATCCATGAAGATCAGTATCCGGCTTCCATCCATGATATCCTCCAGCAACTTCACCAATCTTGGAAATAAAGCTTGTCAGTAGCATGACCACATCAAATCCCATATGGCATCTTTAAAAAAACTGGAATCTACAGGAACACAATGGCAATGGTGCTTACTTGTTATATTTCTGATTCTCAGAAACAATGTCCACATGCTGGCGTATGGCATGGTTAGCTTTCAAATCCGAAGACCCTATTGTCACCTATACAAAGTCCAAGATAAGAGACATTAAATAATCACACATATAGCACAATATATAGAGCTTTGAAAGGGGCATAACTCCAGAACTCTAGCAATAACAAACCAAACCATTATTGCAGGAATTTTTTATTATTATTATTTTTTTTATAAGTGCAAGATAAATATTATTGATATGAATGAGATAGGCATAAGCCATGTACACCGGGAGTACACAGAAAACGTTATTGCAGGAAAGTTACCCAGAGTTTCAAGATAAAAAGTAGAGGTACCAAAGCAACAGAACACAGCACCCTCAAAAAGGGAGTAAAATGACATATCATCATTAGAATTACATAAATTAAAAGTAAAATAAAAACCAAAATGCACAAAAGAACCTCATACAAGAGATCCCACTATATGGTAACAAAACCAAGTTCATACCTTGTACGGGTTGTAAAGGAACTGCCTAGCAAGTTGCTCAACCTCCTTAGGCCAGGTGGCACTCCAGTATAAAGTCTGACGGTCTGGGCGAATCTGCACAGAGAAAAACATTAGAAGGGAAGAAAAGGTCCCATTGCATTGCCATTGATACGTGCCAATGGGCTAGCTGGTATCTTCCATATGTTATACTTCTATCACTTGCCAAGCATATGCATTATCAATGTGAACAAAAGCAATAAGTACCCCAGAACCAGGCCATTCATCTATCTTCTCAAACATATAGATGACTGGTTTATCAAGAAAGAAATTCAAACCTGAGAAACAAGTTTTCGAATTTGAGGCTCAAAACCCATGTCTAGCATCCGGTCTGCCTCATCCAACACAAGATACGTAACCCTTCGCAAGTTTGTATGATGTGATTCCAACATATCAATCAACCTCCCCGGTGTAGCAATAACAATTTCAACACCTGATCCAGAAACGGAATAAATTCAATTTTAACGTCAATAAGAAGAATAGGAAATTATAATTACCAAAAACCTGTACATGAAAGTAATAATTAATGGCTAAGTCATCTCACATGATAACTACCTACAACAATATGGCCCACGTTCATAGAAATATAAATACAATAAGACAAGTCATTTAGAACTTAATTGGCAACCTACCTTTCTGGAGATCACGCACTTGAGGTCCCTTCGGAACCCCACCATATATGCATGTGTTTTTAATCTTTGATGATGCACCAAATTTAGTTGCTTCGTTTTGTATTTGGACAGCAAGTTCACGTGTTGGAGCTAATACTAACACAATTGGGCCATCTCCAGGAGCTGACAAAACAATATGGAAATTACAGAAAGTTATTCTCAAGAATTGCAAACAGAACAGAGGCACATAAAGTTCATATTGAAAGATTCAACCAATCCAAATTTTATGTCCTTACCTAGAATTGGCTGGGCATTAACATGGACAATGGCAGGCAATAGGTAGGCAAGTGTCTTCCCTGACCCTGTTTCAGCAATACCAATGAGATCACGGCCCTCCAAAGCCATTGGCCATCCTTGAGCTTGAATAGGAGTGGGTTCCACAAAGCCAGCTTTCGTAATCTCTTGCATGACATAATCTGTTGTGAAGAAGGTACATCCAAATAAGTAAGCAATTCATTTTTTTTTATTGGCACAAGGTGTCTGGGAACAACATCCCGACTAATCCTAGGGGTGCACAGGAGCAATTCAAATTTTCTTATCATCCAAAATAAAATTCTGCAAATTGAGGTAAGGTTCACTAAATTTCAACAAAAGATACGGCACACTGAACATAGACGAGATAATTAAGAGTTCATATAGCCTGCCCTCTCCAAGCAATATCTAGACATAATTTCCATAAAAATGTGTTGCTTGTATTGTTGAAAATACAAAAGTTGATATGCTCTACCAACTCCTTTACTTTTTTGCTACACATCACCGCTTTGTTATTCCTTTTCTAAAAGTTCCAAAGGCAGGGCAGGCTCCGGCTCAGGAGCAGAAGAAAGGTTGAGATCAACAAGCAATCATTGCAAAGGGCTGGTGCTGCTTCCACCGCCTCTGATGGAAAGAGGCAGGTTCCCCATTGCAGATAGAATCAAATCCATTAATTGTAGAATTGATGTCTGATCAGTTCCTCCACCTTTGGCGGTTTTCTTCCTTGGGATGTAATTGAGGGAAATGTTCACCAATACATACGGAAATGCATTTTCATTCCATATAGGTCAAATAAATGCAAGACAGATGCCAAAGGTTTTCTTTCTCGAGATGAAATTGATGGGAATTCTCACCAATACATACGGAAGTGCATTTTCATTCCTCGTAGGTTGAATAAATGCAAGGCAGATGCAAGATATCAAAAAAGGTTCATCTGATGTCTCTATGTTAAACATATACAAAACCTCAAGCAATGAACAGAAGCAGTTTTTCTTCAAAAACAAGCTACCTGGAAATCCAATATCACGAAAACTCTTGACAGGCTTTGGAACATCACGGCCTTCAACAGTAATTTCCCTTCGTTTTCGATACTCATCAACCTCCCTGTCCGACATTGCTGCCACTGATGGCGACTCGACATAGAAGTTCTTCTCAAAAGGAGTCAACCCATCCAAATCCAATTTCTTCGTTGGCTCCACACCAACGTAAGTATTCCTGCTAGATGAGGACCGAACTGAGCCACTGTTGCCTGCAGACCCACCGAACCCCGAATCGCTAAAACAACAAAAAGTTCATTAAAAAAATCCAATTAATTCCAGCTGTGTTGGCTACTGAAAACCGGGAGAAAAATCCAAGATTCACACAATTAATATCAAGAAAATTGATCAGTACTTGACAATGGGTCACTGGACAAACAAATCCATATGTCATATTACACATCTGAATGAAATTCGAAAAAACTAAGCTGTTCAGTAAAATGGTCGCTCAGTAAACAAACTCGCAAAACTTGGAGAGAGAGAGAGAGAGAGAGAGAGAGAGAGAGAGAGAGGGAGGGAGGGTTAACTTTGGAGTCAATAGGGATAGTTAGAGATGGATACAGAGTGCAAAACTCATAGTCACCGAGCAAAATTAAATTTCACAAAACAAGACTATACTTGATAATTAGTCATTCAGTAAATACTATTCAGACACACTCCAAAAAAACAAAAGAGAGTTTTCATTTGGGCCTAACTGAGAGATAGAGGAACCAGAATCACTGAGTAAACCTAAAATCCATATTAAAACAAGAACCCAGAAGTTTGATGTATATAAATCAAGTCCACATGTATATCCAAGCAAAGCAAAAAATAAACCTACACAACAGATTGTAGGAAGAGATATTCATAATAAGTGGGGAAAAAATTTAATTCACACGAAATGAAATTAGAAGAAATTACAAAAAATCTAACCAAGCTCGCGTGTAGTTTAATCCCGGTAACGCATAAAGGTAGACACGTAGTACTGTATGTATACGTATCTGAAAGAAATGAAGGTGAGACATTGAGAGTTACCTTCTGCGGTCACGGTAAGAAGTGGGGTCCCCGGAGCGGCTGTCATAGCGGCTCATGATGCGAATGTTTCTACCGGTGGTGAGGTTATCAGACTGGAATTTTGCACAGAAACGAATTGGGAGTTTTCTGGGGGGATTTGGAATGCTAAAGAAACAAGTAGAAGCAGCAGCTGCGACAAGCTGGTGCTCCAAAGCAAGGAGACCAACGAAGGGGGAAATTAGAGCTTTCCGCGGTACGCTAACACGACGCCGTTATGTATCGAGTGCGGAGAAGCTCCAGCAATAAGATGACAGATGTACATTTGCGGTGTACGACTGTTTGGAGCTTTGGAATCTTCGGACGCACCTCTACGGTCACCGCATCAAGATTGGAAAATTATACGTAAAAGTTTAATTTGCATCCTAATTATAAGGTGAAATTTTCTATTTAAATTTCTTTATACGTATTATAATTTAATTTAAAATATTAATTTTAAAATTAAAAAATTCTACTCATTAACTATACATCACATACCTATTAAAATAAATAAAATTAAAAAAATATTTTACACAATAAATATATAATGTAGGACTGTTAAATAAAATTACTCTTTAAAATTTAAATATTATAAATTTTATTATATCATATATATGGTGTGTTATAAAAATTTCAAATAACAGTGCTCAAAACACGAATGCGGGTTACTTTTAATTTATTATAAATTGATATGACTTTGAAAGAAATTTCAGAATACCATACGCATTACTTCTAATTTATTATAAGTTGACGTGCAATTGAAAATCGTATGTATGTAAGTAATTTTAATGACATGTTATTATTTGGTTGAATGGAGTATCGCATTATATAATTTCAGAGAAAAGGGAGGGAAATTCTACTTATCATTTCATGTACTACATATTAATGAGAAATTCTATTTACAGTCTCAGGTAAGGGACTGCGTGTGTAAACTCATTGATATATAGGGTAAATGGAAAAAAAAAAACTAAAAAGCATCATTTTGAGAAGTATATTATTATAATTTTAAAATTTTTTAATAACAACTGTATGGGCTTACGTGAACATTCCCCATTTGAGGACTATGCATAAACTAACTTTATATTAATATGTGATTAATCATTATATTTAAACACACAAACTAACTTAATATGTGTGTTTAAATATAATAATAAAAATGACAAATCATATATTAATATATGGTGTGAGAATTATAAGTAGCATTTATCATTTCGGAATCTCTAATAATTTATCCTTGCATTGGCAATTTGAAAAAAAAAAAAAAAAGATATTTATATGAAAAAAATAATGGAAAAAAGGGTATGCTTGGTAAATTTATTAAAAAAAAAAGCACTTTATAGTAGTGATCTCAATCTAGCTACATTTGTATAGTGAACTGATCTCAGATGGTCTATAAATATTAATGAAAAAATAATAATACAATATTAAATAGTAGTTAATAGTAGTAAAAAAATAATCAAAATTAATTATTGAGTAATGTTATTTTTAATTATTGATGTATTTATGGTTATTCATCTACCCAAGTGAGGGTTTTGTCACTAATAGGACGTGCCGCCCTCTTTCCATTTAATAAAGAGAAAAAATAAATAAATAAATAATAATAATAAAACCCTTCACAAACAAATAATAAAAGTTAAACACTGAGGAGTGTTGCTTTGTCCACAAATCGGCTAATGATAAAATCTGGAGGATCTTGCCACTATTGTAAAATATCAGACACCATGTGTGCACGACGCACCAAAAGATGTGCAGCCTCATTATCATGTTGATCAACCATGAAAAATGTCAAGGGAATAAAAATAAGATAGCAAGGTTATGATCACCTTCATCGAAGGACCGTAAGACAAGAAAGACTCTTCCTCGTGACACCAAGGCCTTTACAATAATCTTTGAATCACCTTCAAGAATCTCCATAGATATTGTTATTTGGATACTCCGCAATGCTGCTGAAGCCTCAATGTCTTTAACCCCATAAATTTCCTCCTATTTACGACACATTGCCATGAGCATTTCACATTTTTCATTCCTTAATATAGCATTCACACCAGATTTTTGTAAAGAATGCAAATAGAGCCATCAAAGTTAAGCATACATTTGACCACAAGGAGGAGACTGCGAACATAGTACTAGGAGTTGTTTACTAACCACGTGATAAGATTTAACTTGTTGGAAACTATCCACATAAGCAAGATTGTTAACAACAAGATCATAAGGTTCAACAACAGATTCATTAAACACCCTCGTGTTTCCATACTTCCACATACTTCATACTATAGTCAGTAAACTTTCAAGGAAAGACTAATCAGTAAGCTGCATCATTTCCTAAACCAACAAATCAAAACGACAATGCTTCTCAAAATCGAACCTATTATCTTTAAAAAAACGTTCTCTACAACCCATATATAATAGAACAACCATACAAAGCATGGAGAGCACTTTCTATTGCCATGTAACAGTATTCACACATTGAATTACCAAGAATGTATCTAGACACTAAATTTTGTTTGGTTGATAAGCTATTTCCACAAGCACGCCAAGTGAAATTTTTAAGCTTAGTAGGAAGATTCAGATTCCAAATTTTTTTCCAAAACATGTTATGGAATTGTCCACAAGAACTAGGTCCTCCGTCCACCATATAAATGATTCACAAATCAATAATGTTATATACAGTCGTGAAGCGTGCAAGTATTATACAGTCAATTTAAAAAATAATTAGATCTGTTATTAATTTTTTTTTCATATAAGTCTCGTATTTTTTTTCAAAATAATTATACGGTACTTGCCCATTTACAACTGTAAATATCATTTATCAAGTAGCCAATTACCCAAAATAGGATCCAGTCTCTTCTTAACATATGCATAACTCTCTCGAAAATTACTCCAAGTAAATAGTTGATCCATTGTGTTTAACCCATGAAATTGGCAATAATCAATAACATGTCTAAAATCTTGCATATGCCACTTTGCATCCAACTACTCAATTTCTCAAAATCAGAGTTAATTTCAATGAAATCTTCAAAATATAGCAAATCTCATTATTTGAATAAAAATATTATAAAATTTTTAAATTTTTTATTTAAAATTAAAAAAAATTTATAATTTATTTTGTTTTGTTTAGTTTAAAGAAATTATACTGAATTTTGTGTATAGATAATAATTAGATAATAAAATTAAGATTCAAAATTAAAAAATATTTTATATTAGTCAGTGTTATGAAATCATAGAAAATAGAGAGCTATAACGTATTATAAAACTTTTAAAATGAGAGAGAAAGAGTTAGAGCTCAGAAAGGTTATAAAACTTATGAATTTCTTAAAGAATTCAACGATATATATAGGCGTACAAAGGGAACTATGCTAGCTTACTATGCTACACTATGCTAGCACTATGCACTATGCATATGTCGGCCAACTCACTATGCTAGTATTATGCTAGCACTATGCACTATGCATTTAACGACTAGATAAATGTGGTCATACAATTCAAGATAGTTTATAACACTTCCCATTTGGATGACCATATTTAAAGAATATGTCTCGTTAAAACCTTACCAAGGAAAAACCTTGTAGGAAAAAACCAATGGCGAAGGAAAAAGAGTACAGTATTCATGTGTATCGTCGAGTGCTTTAGGATTGCCTCATTAAAACCTTGCAAAAGAAAACCCAGTGGGATAAAATCTTAGCGAAGGAAAAAGAGTACAATCAGCACAAATCTTCAAGACATTACTTCCCCTGAAAAGTGCATGATAACAGGTCTTCAAACCTCCGCATTCCAATGTTCTGCATAATCTTCTTAAATGTTGCAATTGATAGTGCATGATAACAGGTCTTCAAACCTCCGCATTCCAATATTCTTCTTGATATCAATTTCAACTTTCTTCTCATGAATTGCAATGATCTTCTTGTGTGTATCTGAAAGATAACTCGCATCTGTACATCCAAATAACTGTGGACTTGATCCATGTTGATAAAATAATCACAACTGGATCTTTCTGCTCATCACTACTCTTCTGGAGTTGTACTCTTCTGGAGTTCTTGTAAATAACACAATTAGTGGAGAATTCATCAACATTAAACCGCTAACCTCATTTTTTAATAAAAACGGTGGCCAGCCTTTTAAGATCAGACAAGCACCGCGGATTTTCAACTCCTCTGTAGGTGTCAGGCGTGCTGTTAGGCACCGCAGCTGTCAGGCGCCGCAGAGCTATGAAGCTATATTTCGTCTCTTTTCTCTTGTTTCACGAGAGATGCTGTATCATAATTTTCTCTATAAAAGAGATATTCAGCTCATCTTCATTCGCATCTCATCTTCTTCAATTTTCTGTAATCATACTGCATTTTTACTCTGTAATCTCTTTCTGCATTCTTATCCTACAATGGCTTAGCAATCTTCTTATGACCAATATATGAGGTACTCTGCACCTCGTTCATCAGCTGTACCTGCTTCTACCACAGGTGCTATTATGCAATATAATGATCTGACTCATAGGTCAGATAATGAAGCTATCTATGAACTTGTGAGTCTCGGTACCCGATACTTATCATCCATTGTCGCATTTTCTCAGCGACTGCAATCCAGAATTTGTGGAGTTGACAATCTCCACGAGAATATTGCTATACTTCAGCGACTTCTTCTAGAGTCCAACATGAAAATAGAATCAATAAAACAAAAGAATAGGAATTTAAAATCCTTACTTAAATCTTCTTTTCGATTGCCCACCCCCTTTAGATAGGGATGCCATGCAGATTCTTGAAGAACAAGAGCGTTTAAAGAATGAGGCAAAGTGCCTCAAATTTCTGTAATTCTTGCTTCAAGATAATAAAATAATATTTCACAAATATTCATATTTGTGTTTCTATCTTTTGGTAGATGTTCTATGTGCTCCCTTTTATTTCTTCTTTAATAATGTACACTTCATATCAAACCATAATATGAATCTGAAATACTAATTGTATTAAAAGATGGTATTTCATGACTAATAACATCATCTATCTTCCCCTTGAAGCCGCAAGGGTTTCAGATTTATATTTCAAATATGTGCAATTTTTATGAGTTCTTCTGGAGCCTCAATGACATTTAAATCATATATATAAACTGCAATAATAGCTTGTTTTCATTTGCGTTTGGATTGCTTTAGATCATATAAGGATCTTTGAAACTTGATAGAATACATATTTCCAGATGTATTCATATTAGAAGTTTCAAACATTTTTTATCCTTCAGGGATTTTCATATATATATCATGATCCAATGATCCATATAAATATGCAGTTAATCATGCATATTCAAACTCTCGGTAACTTTCAAGCTAATAAAAATCTCAATATGATTTCAACCACTTTAAAATCATATCAATATTGTTTCTTCGAGAAACTAACTTGTGATTTCTATATCACATTTTCATATTAAAAGCTTCAGGCTTTTTATATCAAGTATATAAATATCCACTGATATTTAACAAAAATCACCTCTTTAAGTGTTTGGACTTCAAGTCCATATTTATCACATTTTACTTAGTGATATCAATTCTGCAGGAATTGAGAAACTGACTCATGATTTATATATCACATTTTTATTTCCTTTCCATAAATACCCACTGACATTCAACAAGCATCACCTCTTTAGGTGTTTGGACTATAAGTCCCGATGCATCATATTTTACTAGTGAATCAATTCTGCAGGAATTGTTTGTTTCAAATTTGGCCAATATTTTACGTCGTATTCTTCGACGATTCTTGATTCACTTTCATCATTACTTCTATTAATGTCAATTGTCATCTCATATGGAAATACATTGTCGACAACAATTTTATTTCTATCCATAATTTCTCCATTATTCATGAAATGTAACGAGATCTCGTTATTTTCAGGTACCTGTCCCTCTTCAAGGGAAGACATTTTCATGAAAAACCTCTTCAGGAGGTACTCTTCAAAAGTTTATATAGGAGAATTTTATACAGAGAATTTGGATGGACTTTATTGCTTGTTTTGTGGGCATGGCCTCTTCAGGAGCACCAAATTATTTGTACCTTTCTCTTTTGAGATACTCTATCTTTTGTATCGATAAGTCTCACATGCCTTTATACATGTCTTTAGACTGCTGAATTTCTTAATTGTCCTACAGGGACTTCAATCCTCGCTGGGATTTTAGCAGCTAGAATATGAGACATTTTTATTTTATTGTATCCAAAATTTAATTATCATCTGAACTTCTGGTTCACATATGATAATCAAGATAACGTCGAATAATTTCATCTTATTTGCTTCAAGCAAATTTTTCTTTTCATTTCTGGTGGTAAAACTTTATAGTAGAAGAATCTTCTGGTTCTTTTATGGACGTCCATATGAAAATAATTCGACTTATCGTAATTGATTTTGGATGATCAAGATAACCATGAAAAGATACAAATATTTTGAATCATATTACATTTTGATGCATCATAATATTTCATTCAATAATTTGTATAATATTATCTCAAAGAGAAAGCTTACAGCTTTTCCAATACGAGCTTCTGGCCCAAAAAGATATTCATTATCACGTCCAATCTCTTAGTTTCTTTGAATGAAACGCATCATTCTTTTCACTTCAAGGAATAGAATGATATAAATTAATTATCATTCAATTCAGGGAATGATGTAGATCTAGTAAGACGTGAATAATGATTCTTATCAAAAGCTCATTATTTTGCTCAGTCACTGATACAGATTTAGAATATATTGTGAACGTTTGCATTTCATATTGCTACTTCAGGAGCATACTCGATATTGCTACTTCAGGAGTACATTCGAGACATTCATTCAAATATATATTCTTTCCACAATTTCAATTATGCAACTTCAGGTGCATAAATCATAATGAGTTTTTAGTACAAGTATCACTCATATGAGATACTCAATAAAATTATTGATTTAGGGCGATCCTTCAAGAATGCTCCATTTCCATTCTCAGATAAATCATATCATCAATAATTTATAACAAGTATAAAAGAATAAATAAAACTTTCATTATTACAAAATATTGCAAAATATAAAAATATTTTATAATAAGATAAAGGAAATACATTAATTAAAAAGGAACACTTTCATGATCAACTCTACCACTAGAATCTTCAAAGAAATCAGAAACATCAAGACTTGTAATATCTTCTCCATCTATAGAATCTAAAGCATATGATGGTTAAGTAAAATTTGTTTCAAATTTATTTGTTTTTTCTTTTATAGAAGATTGATATAAGTCAACCAAGTGCTTATCTGTACGACAGATATAAGCCCAATGTCCAGTCATACCACATCTATGTCATCCATCTTCATCTTTCTTTAAAAATTTGTTTTGGGGACCTTTGCCATTCTCTGAGTTGAACCACTTCTGGTGGTACGGTATATATCTATTATTGTCCCTTTTAGGACCTCTGCTTCCATAGTTTTTCCTACCACGTCCATGCCCTTGTTTTCTTTGAAAAAATGCACCATTCGTTTCTGGGAATGATGTAAATCTAGTACCATTCATTTCAGGGAATGATATAAAACCAATAAGACGTGATTGATGATTTTTTAACAAAAGCTCATTATTTTGCTCAGCTAATAGAAGACAAGATATAAGTTCAGAATATTTTTTGAACTTTCGCTCTCGATACTGCTGCTGCAGGAGCACATTCGAGACATGAAAAGTAGTATATGTCTTCTCTAACAAGTCATCATCAGTGACTTTTTCACTACATAATTTCAATAGCGAGCTAATTTTAAAAAGTGCAGAGTTATACTCACTAACACTCTTGAAGTCTTGCAACCTCAGGTGCATCCAATCATGACGAGCTTTTAGGAGGATTACAGTTTTATGGTGTTCATATCTCTCCCTTAAATCATTCCACAAAATAAGTGGATCTTTCACCGTTAGATACTCAGTTTTTAATTCTTCATGAAGATGGTGCCGAAGGAAAATCATTGCCTTAGCACGGTCCTGCAGGGACCCTTGATTTCCTTATTTAATTGTATCTCTCAGGTTCATCGCATCCAGATGGATCTCAATATCAAGGATCCAAGATAAATAATTTTTTCCAGAAATGTCAAGAGCAACGAATTCTATTTTTGTAAGATTTGACATTTTTTACATATATAAATTAGGAATATAAAAATATATTGAAAAACTTACTTGAAGTTGAGGACTACTAGTTTCAAAATCGTCAGAACTTTCGTGCTGATAACGTGTTATGAAATCATAGAAAAGAGAGAGCTATAATGTATTATAAAACTTTTAAAAGGAGAGAGAAAGAGATAGGGCTCAGAAAGGTTATGAAACTTATGAATTTCTTAAAGAATTCAACGATATATATAGGCGTACAAAGGGAACTATGATAGCTTACTATGCTATACTATGCTAGCACTATGCACTATATATATGTCGGTCAACTCACTATACTAGCACTATGCATTATGCATATATCGGCCAACTCACTATGCTAGTACTATGCACTATGCATATGTCGACCAACTCACTATGCTAGTACTATGTTAGTACTATGTATTATGTATTTGACGACTAGATAAATGTGATCATACAATTCAAGATAGTTTATAAGATAGTTTATAACAGTAAGAAATTATAAAAAGTTTTGAATCACGTTATCCAATCGAGGGCTTAACGTGGCCGTTGGGTTTAGGAAGCGCTCCACGGCCTGGAGTCTCAGAGAAACCCCGGTCCCGCCCACAACACCACACCCAGAAGAAGAATGCAAACACTATCCGTGCCTTCGCCGAGAGTGGCGGTCAGAGCCTCATGGGACACGCAACAGAGGCTATCTTACAACCCCAACGCCCCACGAAAGCCTCCCAAAAACCCCAACACCACATCTAAGCCTAAAACCCTACCAACCGTTACCTTATCTGTCGCAACGACCCGTTCTGAACCCTCCGTTTTGGACCTCCTCAAGCGCCCCAGCAGTGTAGGTGATTACTCTCTGTACATAATTTGGTATTTTAGTGAGCTTTTTCTCCTGCGTTATTTTGGGTTGCTGAAAAAATTGTGGGAAGGGAAATAAACGGTGACGGAGAATGTTGAATTTCCAGAAGCCCCATGCAATCCAATTTCCTCCATCTTTCTTTCCTTTTTTTTAATCTTTTTGTCTGTTCCGTTTTTCTTCATGTTAGCGCTTGTTTATTTTTAAAAAAAGGATATTTGTTTTTTATAAACAATAGTTATTGGAAAGAAACAGATGGTTTGATATTTTAAGTTGCAGTCAAATTCTTTGATTTAATACGTTTTTCACCATGATATAAACAAAGTATTCTCGTTATGGTTTTTTAATTGAATATCGATTTGTAGAAGAAATAGTAGAACGGGATGAATATTATATGGGATACGAGCGGTGGTTACCGAGTCCTCCAAAAGTGCAGAAGCCTCGATCCGCGTTTAATGCAGCGTCATTAGCATATATTGGTGATTGCATCTATGAGGTTCGTTTCTAATTCTGGTGGTTGACATGTGGTAACTACGATTTGCTGCTGTAGAAATTTGTTTAAAGGCACATTTAATGAAATGTGAAGTTTGCAACATAACGACTAATATGATTTCTTTTCTGGTGAAGTTTTATCTTCCTGTACATCTTACTTCCACTAATTCTGAAAATATGCAGCTATATGCTCGCAGGCACTTTTTGTTTCCTCCACTGAATATTGAAGAATACAATGATCGTGTTACAGCAGTTGTTCGTTGTGAAGCACAAGTAAGATTTTGTTCCGGCATTGTTTGAACATTTGAGTTGAATAAGCATGATCATGGGGGTGTTATGAACCTTTCTTCTTTTTTGGATTGGGATTTTTACGTATAATTGTTACTCGAGCTTCCTGTGCTGAAGATGATTTTGCTGTCTAATGCAGTTTACTCTGTTTCTATACCCAAACCCCCACTCTCCTCAACACGTAAAATGTCCTGTTTCTTCTTGAAGTAATCTTTGTTAGAGTCAGATGTGGGCTTGCTCCCAATAGATGTCTTGGGGAGATGGAAGTAATAGGGTGTGGTTGCCCTTTATGTTTTCTGCTATTGATTTTCAGGCTAACATGTAGCTGTCCAGTTCCTGATTTCTTTATGACTTCTAACTTGTATAGGACTGTTTGCTCATTCCTGAATCTTTTTATGCTGCTGTTATGCGATTTTTATTTTTTTTTTTTAAAAAATAAGTTCTGCATTTTCTCTGTTGGGCGGATGAAAATAGACAAGAATGTTAACACTTGTGTTTCTTCTTTCAGGATGCACTGCTCCAGAAACTTCTTAGTGAGAACTACTTATCAGAAGAAGAAAGGTACTAGAAGATTTATGGTCTTTATTATCTTACTTTACTTTTGCTGCCATGAACCTCCATCTTGTAAAGAATTATGGAATGTGAAATTTCTCTTTTATGCCTGTTCTCCATGTTGACGGCTGGAAAAGAGTAGTCTGGCATGGTCTTTATCTTAAATAGTGGGCTTGCAATTATTGATTTAATGATCAAGTATCTGGGTCTGCTAAAGCTACCATTTGTAGGAGAAAAGCTGATTCTGGTTGACAATTTGTTTTGAGGGAACACTAGTGTATGGGTAAAGTAAAGGTTGGTGGATCACTTCACCTAGACATGGCAAATCCCAAGCTGCCTGAAGATTGTACGAGTTTCCAAGGACAGGAATAGGTCAAATATTGAATCTTTAGTGAGTGGTAGTAGGAAGAAGAGATTTGTGTTAAAGTCGAGGAATTGAATTTAAGGAAGAATTGTTCTGTGGAAGATGAGAATGATAAATGAGTATGGACTGAAAGTGAATGGACAACTTGGGCACCTGGTTCCCTAGTTAAAACTAAGGAGAACATGTAATTTTGAAGCATCTCGTGGCTTAAGGAGATCGTGTAGTAGATGAAATTCTTGTAGAAAAATGATATGCAAGCATCAGTGAACACCATAACTTGTTTACAAATAAGTAAGTAGACAGTCCATAGCTTATTTAGATGGTGCTATTTATGGGGAAATATATTCTCAGTGACATGAATTTTTGTTTTTGATAAGTAATAAGAAATTTTATTGACAAATAAATAGGCATAGCCCAAGTACACAAGAAGTATACAAGAGAAAATACCTAAATACAAGTTGGGAACTAGAATAGGCTAAAAGCAAATAATGAAGATTATCTCCTTTCAATACAATAGCCTTAGCCTAAATACGCAAAGTACTAAAGAAAAACTCTCTAAGTTCTCCCATCGAGCATCCTCTATCTTCAAAGTGTCACCCATTCCTTTTCAACCATAAGCACCGCATCAAACATGATGGAGTCATCTTCCATATTGCAACAATGCGATGATTCCCCTTAAAACCTTGCCAACTTGCTAAAAGATCCACCACTTGCTTAGGCATCACCTATGTAATACCCGTCCTACCAAAAATTTCATCCCACAAAGTCTTACCCACCTCACAATGAAGAAATAAGTGGTTAATAGATTCACCATCTTTCTTACACATGAAGCACCAATCCACAAAAATTATCCACACTTTCTCAAATTATCCGTGGTCAAGATTTTTCCAAGGGACGCCAACCCACAGAAAAATGCAACTTTACTTGGCACCTTAGATCTCCAAATGCTCTTTCAAGGGAATTTATTGGCACAATGACAAGTTAACACCTTGTAAAAGGAGCTAACTGAAAATCTGGAATTTCCAGCGTGTATCCACTGCAAACTATCCTTCTTTTCTTGAACAATCTTTATGTCGTATAATCTTCCAAAAAATTCAGAAACAATGTTAACTTCCCAATCATGCACATCTTTAATGAAATTTACATTCCATTGGAGATTATCATTTAACAAAATAAAGGAATAAGCCATTATAGCATCTTGATCTCTTGCAATTCTGAATAGAGAAGGATAAACATTCTTAAGAGCCGTATCCCCACACCAAATTTCATGCCAAACACTAATCTTATCACCCACCTTGTGTTTAAAATGATTGACAAAATTTCCCCAACCAATCCGAATAGATTTCCACAAACCCACCCCATACACTCCTCTGACTTCTTTAGAACAACTCCTCCCCCATAACCTCTCATATTTAACATCAATAATATTTCTTCCAAATGCATCCCTCTCAAGGTGATATCATCATAGCCATTTTCAAAGTAAAGCTTTGTTGAAAAGTCTCAAGCTTTGAATCCCCAAACCTCCACAGGAAACCGGTGAGCAAACCTTTTTCCAATTTACCAAGTGAAACTTTCTTTCCTCCCCATTACCACCCCACAAAAAATTCCGGAAAATCCTCTCAATTCTATTAGCCACCCCTGCAAGCAAAGGGAAAAGAGAAGAAAATACGATAGAGGATTAGACAACGTACTCCCTCCTAATCAACGTAATTTTTCCTCTAGAAAAATATATCCTTTTCCAACCAACTAACCTCCTCTCAATCCTTTCAATCACACCATCCTAAATCAGAAAAGATTTATGGGGAGCTCTTTAAGGAAGACCAAGATATTTCATAGGCAACGATGATACCTACAACCCAAAGTATTAGCCATATCCAAGATATTCAAAACAGAACCCATTGGAACTATTTCCGACTTAGATAAATTAATTATAAGACCAGAAACAGCTTTAAAACATAACAAGAGGGCTCTCAATGAACGAAGATGGTCTTGATTAATCTCGCTAAATATTGATGTATCATCAGCAAAAAGAAGATGTTAGACTTTTATGTTGCCCCGATACTCATCTCCCACCAAAAATCCCGACAAGAAACTCCCATCCACTGCCTCTTCAATCATTCTACTCAAAGCATCCATAATAATAACAAAAAAGAAAAGGAGACAAAGGATCCCCTTGTCGCAAACCTTGAGAACTACTGAAAAATCCAACCATTCACCAAAACAGAGAACCTAAACTTTGAAATATAAGTGACAAGGTTTTCAGGTGACAAGGCTTTTAAGCTCAATAGGCTCACTATTAAGGTTGGGTGGTTCTTCAGAAGAAGCTAAGAGTGATTTTATGACTTTTAAGCTCAATTGTCACTCGGATTTGATTTTAACCTTCATACATGTAATATTTTGATTGCGATTCAAATATTGTGTACCTCTCTAAAATTCAATTGAAAACATCTCCAAAGATGTTGTGGCATATAGTAAATACTAATACTTCATTAATTTGTGTATGGCGGTCTTTGAGGGTAACAGGCGAAGTACAAGGTTTGGCAGATTGGTTGGAAGAATGACATTCAGGGGTTCCACAATTTTGAAAATGTATGTTGTGGCCATTAGTAACTTGGGTATTATATCTACAATACAAAAATAGCAGCAAAAGTTGTGGAGTATTGAAGAGTAGGATTGGATCCATTCACCAGAAAAACCATATTTGTTCTGCCCTAAGAACAATTATGTATGTTCTATGCTTTGTGTAATCTTTTAAAAAACACCTGCTTAAATCATTTATGAGTTTATTGCTAAAACTATGTAGGCATGTTCTTTGTGTGTAATAGACTGCTACATTAACTTGCGGCATTTCTAATTTAAATTGCAGGGATGTTCTTCGCTGGGGAAAGAATATCGGTTCAGCTAAAACACGGACAAAGAGACGTGCTGGTGCTGCAGTTTATAATAGAGCATCTTCACTGGAAACATTAGTCTGTTTCTTGTTCCTTCGTGCCTTCTTCAGATAATACTGATCTATATATTTTTTTTTTGATAAGTGATAATACTGATCTATATTAAAATGCACATTTGGTTGACAGTTGCTTTATTATTTTGAAATGTCAGTTCATCAAGGAATTTGACCATCAACATTGTTTTCAGCTTGACAAGTTGTGTTGAGATATATCTATTTGTAGCATGTTATTTGTGTTTTCACTCGGGGAAATTTTACAAATGAAATTGACTACATTTATTTCGTTGTGGCGAGAGAGAGATATTATTGCGATTAAATTTGATGTTTTGAGAAGTCAAGTGGTGATCAGGAAGTTGTTTTCTCTTCTTAACTGAGCAATTATATACTTTGTAGGTTGGTTATCTCTACTTGACAAATGTGAAGCGGTTGGAAGAAATCATGCTAAAATTGGGATTCACGACAGATTCTTCCATGCAGTTGATTTTGGAGGAAGCAAAGAGTAAGCTTACAGTTATCTGAGAGTACAGTTTTTTTGTTCTTTTTCCTTTCATGGGGGGATTCATATCAAGTATGCTAGCTGTCATGTAGTGCTCTTCTTACACCGTACTCTTAACCTCCTGCCATTTTATATACACCTACTCCTGTGTAGTAACTTATGCTTCTCTCTTGTTTTTATATAGACAATATCACCCTAATGCCAGTTCAGATTTCCCTTGACTCAAAGCTGCATCTGTATCATGAATTAATGCTTTGTTTGCTTTGGGAATTCAACTCAAGGCTATAGCCATTTTTTATCTTAGCAAAACACTTGCTAGAACTTTTTGAGCATTGCATAATTTTTTTTAATCTTTCTCGGTGATTCTCTCGAATAAAACATGGATCTTTATCTTGAATAATTAATAATGTGGTTGGCTTAGATATGAAAGTTTCTGTGTAGTTGTGCACTTGCGGGAAATTTTTTGTCAAGGGCTTGTGCATGCCCAGGATTAGTCGAGACTTTATCTCAGACATCCGGTGCCAATAAAAAAAGAGTTTCTGTACTGTTTTCTTTTTGTTTCTCTTTCCAAATCTTCTCATTATTTTCAACAATTTGGGGATTTTGCATTTTTTTTGGGTTGAATACACTTTTCCAACTCTAAAATCCCAGGTATTTTATGCTTTGTACTGCAAACTACTAAAATTGACACATTGTAACCCCCAACTATAGTTGACTTCAAATGGCACCCTCCATTAAGATCTAATGATAAGATTGCGTCGCATTGCCTATCTTTCTTCATCTTAGCAGTCAAATTTGGATGAATATTGCTACTTGCCAACAATTTGCAGACTCCTGACAATGTTCCACAGCACTGTTTACATTATATATTAACTCAAAAGCTTTTGTGCATATCTCTAGACATCTATCCTGTAGAAATACAATAGCATCAAAAAAGTTTATATTTGGAAGTTGCTTAGTAAAAAAGCAGGGTAGCAAAACTACCTTGAATGGGATTTTTAGTGCATCTATTCAAGGTGCATCCTCTATCCTATTAAAGTGATTATTCCAACTATGGCTAGCTTTATTAATTGGCCAGATCTCTAGGCTGGTCCATGGCTATCTGATTCACTAATTGACTCTGTCTGTCTTGTTATCCCTCCCCCCTCGCATGCAGGCAAGCAGGATAGTGGATGAAGAGGGCATTGAATCCCAGCTTACATGGAGTGCTGATAGACCCCTATTAATATTAGTTTGTTGCCTTTTGCTAGCAATTTGGAAACTCTGTGTATATCATGCAAAAAATTGGCTTATTTGGCATCATACTATCAATGAGATTATTTAAAGATAACGGCATGATATAATAATTGTTGAGTTTCCTAGTAGTAAATTGCATGGTATGGTGTCCCTGTTTTTTGGTGTGAGAAGAGCATATTCGGTGAGTTTGCAGTTACATGTAATAGTGCCCTGTTATCCAAGTAATTTATCTTGCACAATTTCTCAAGTTGAAGGTCGCTTGTTTTTCTTTCATGTTCTATCGAACTAACATCATCTAAACAGCAAAACAAAATGCATTTAGTTTTTCGCATTTTGTTTAACAAGAAGAGTAATACACAAAAGGTTAAAAACCTGGGGTTCCTGTTTTGAGCTATTTGTATTCAATCGATTGATCCAAGATATTTAAAATTATAGAAAATGATATTTACAGTCTTAAAGTATGCAAGTTTTGTGTACGCTTTTTGAAAAAAAATTGATAAGAATGGTAGATTCACATTTTTTTAAAAAGAGTGCGAGACTTGTACGTTTAAGATTTAGGATTTCTTTACGAGACAATTTTTAGTAGGATAATGTAGGGCCGAGCACAAGCGTTATGGATATGGCTACGGAAATGAGCTGATTGAATATGCGGTGATACAATCCATATGCAAAGATCAGTCCGATTCATCATTTGCATGTTATCCGTAGCAGTATCTGAAGTTGATTTTATAAAGTTGATCAATAATACAAGAGCATGATCAACTTTACACGATCATTTTCAAGCTTTTAAAGAAATTAAATAATTATATGGTCAATACCACTGAAACTGTATGGTTTTCAAAGGGATAACTGCTAACAAGTTTCATGCATGAAAGCATAAACATTATCTTGTTTGGTGATAGAGAAGTAGGGGCATGTTCGCTATATAGATAAGCTTAGGTGTCATACTCATCCTCTGATTAAGCAGGCCTTGTTCACAACAATAGTCTCCAAAAATTAGTGGCTAGTTCAATTAGCTTCGATGATTTTTAAAATATATTATTCTTCATCTTTAACCTATTGATCTCAATGATTAAGATCATTGAGATCTTCTCTAACTCTTAGTATTAGTACGACCAAAAGGCAATTCTCTAGTCTTCTCAACTGAAAGAAGGTTTTGATGAGAGTATATCCCACCCATTGTTTGACGATGTTTCTTTGCTCAAACTACCATCCAATTTGCAATCATCTCTCGGGTTATCAATATTTCAAACTAACAAAAAATTGCAATGCGCTAGCTTGATGAAGCCGGTAAGCATCGAAATTCCCACAATGAATTGGAACAAAAGAGACACAGTGATTAAGCTAATTCAAATTATTCTAAAGCAGCGTGCATGCAAGTACAACTTAAAAGAAAATATTAATTAATGGATGTTAGAAGAGAATGACAATTAAGATGAACACATCTGAGGTTGGACAAAAGAATCCTTATAGCCAAACGACAACGCTGACGTCTGAGATTGATTATGTAGCATGTACCAATGGTTGCTCCGTATAAATTATAAGAGAAATGATATTTACAGTCGTGATTATGCAAACGACGTGCAGTCGTTTTGAAAAAAGAAATTAATATGAGATTCACATGAAAAAAAAATTAACTTTTTAATCGTAAACTCCACTTTTTTTTAAAGTAATTATGTGATGTTTATAATTCTACGATTATATGTAATATTGCTCATATTATAATAATAGAAAAAACATCGTGTTGTTTATCCTTTTTTTAGAGTACTTTTGATTGCTGCGTGGAACACGATCGAGGACAATTTTAGTACTACACGTCTTATATGGATTACGTATTTTGTCAATAAATTAAGTATTTAATTTAACACTGTTTATTGTTGGAATGGACCTTTGAACAGAACGTCGCTTGTGTGTATGCATGGGTGCTTATCTACTTTAGCGACCGAAAAAGATTCTCTGACTTTTTATTTTTTATTTTTTAAAAGTGGGAAAGAGAAAAAATAATGAAATGAATTATATTTATTATTGTTATTGATATAAATATTTTGAACAAAATTAAATGAGTAATAAATAGTTTAAGACCTTACTTGACGTGTCTATCTCTTTTTCATTTAAGATTTGCAAGTTTTAATTCTAACTTTAGGAGACTTTCATCTCTCGCAGTTAGAAAAATCTTCAGATTAAGGGCATATATATATATCAAGCAAAAATGAAATTATTTCATGGCTTTTTTTTTTTTTTAAAAAAAAGAAGAGTCGAGGATCACATATTTGAGTGAGTCCGTCCCAATTTTATTAATATACCTTCACTTATAGTGAAAAAAATTGTGATTACAGACCGACACCTAGAATTATAAAATAAGTAAAAAAATTTGAAACCAGGTGTCAGAAAAACCTATGAGGCTCTAATTTTGTCCTTCAAGAGTATAGAGAAATTTTATATAGAAGTCTTATATCACACGTTTCTATCTAATCAATATGTGATTTTTCATTTTTCTTCTTCTATATTTATGCTTAAATATATATGGGTTTAAATAGAAAGATAAAAATAAAAAATTACATATTAATTAAGTGGAGATGTATAGTGTAAGACTTCCTTGTAATTAACATTCTAGTAACCAGTGTTTTAAGGGTTTGAGGATGACCCCACACGTACATGAATGTGATTCATGAGGACCAAAAAGGTGACAGAAATGGCTAAACAACATATGTGGCAAACTCATCCATATATATATATAACAGCTATTCAGATAGCTCCTTGTTCTTTCGGTTTGATCGATCATGATGATATCATCCTTCAATTAACGGCAACTACTCATAAAAAAATAAAATGTAACGTCAATAGCATGTTATATTCTGTTAAAATGTTTGTGTTTTGTCTAATGGTCCCATTGGTTGCATGTGCCGATGTGTCATGATCATCTCTTTGTGGCCCCACTGTCTCATTTGTATTGAATGCTGATGTGCCATACTCATTATTTTATATAGTAGTACTTAAGAATTATCGTGTTATCTTTTGCTAGATATATTCATTTCCCATTGATCAAACTCCAACAGTCCAACTGCCTCCGATCCCTCCTTATGTTTTGTTAAAAAATAAAAAAAAGGGGAGTGGTTGTAGTTGATAATTAAGTAGGGTCAAAGAAGCATCCAACATTTCATATCAATTTAATGGGTAAACTTAAATAAAAAGGCACAATTAATTTACCAACTCCAAACCAAATCCAAGAAAAAAATGAATGAATAATACTTCTCATAATTATAAAATATGTGAGTATTATATAGTCGTTTTAAAAAAGTATATGGTTTATTATTAAAAAATTAATTTTTTTATATTAATCTCATATTTATTTATTTATTTTAAAATAATTATGCAATACTTAAATATTTACCACAGTAAATACCATTATTTTTTTTCCCAACAACTTGAGAAATTATACAATGCTGAAATAATGGTACACCAATTAACGAACCATGAAAATTAATGGAAGGCAGTGTGTACAGGGTGCTTTGCATTGACCTTTGCACAAGATTTTGGGACCCATCAATCAATTGAATTAGTCGCATATATTCCTACTCGGAATTCTACTGATCATATTTTAACCTAATACGAGAGAGAGAGAGAGAGAGAGAGAGAGAGAGAGAGAGAGAGAGAGGTGGGGTGGGAAAATTTTGCTTTAAATTCAAGTGGGTTTGCAAGATTTTCGACATGATTGATGCCTTTGTTTGTGAATTACACAACACCAATGACAACTAATTATGCAAGTTGGAAGACAACTAATTTAACATCATCCTGTCACATCAACTTAGTACTGGAAATTACATGTATTTATCCGATCACCCTTTCAATTAATCAAAAGGCTAAAAGTAGCCCAGAAATTAAGTTCATCAACACTCTTTTTCAAGTTTGAAGTACTGTTGATGATTCTGTTTGCACGGTTCTGATCAATTATCATCCATTGGCAGACAAGAGTGGCAAAATAGAGCGTGGGCTGTTTTTTCAGAATTTAAACGAAAAAGAATAATCATCCTTCACCAAAGATTGTTGAATTGCCACTTCCTAACCCATGCATTATATTCAAAGGCATTAACTTTTTTAAAGGAACACACTGATGATCAAACTTTAACAACGTCAATCTTCAGTATGTTTAGTATTATTATTATTATTGGGTAATTAATACAATTGTTTTGTATGGGTACGAAAAGAAAAAGACTTGAATAATTGTTTTAATACGTGAAATTATCATTTGTCATAAAAGCTTAAATTAATAGAAATAAGTAAGTTTTATTATTTATTTTATATATTAACAGTCTCATTCACGTGTAAGCCATACTCCATTTTAATGAATATATAGTTTAATACGTAAAAAATTTAATTAAATGAGTTCGAGTGTACAATTAGGATTCGAATTCAAGGCTTTTATTCTAATATGACTATGTCTATGTGAAATCGTCACTTATATCAAAATTAAAGCTTAAGATGATAGAAAAATATAGATTTTATTATTTATTTTATATTTTAACATGATTTATTCCAAACGTATATTTTGTATATTTGTTTCTTTTTAAATTATATAAAGTGTTTAGTGAAAAAAAAAATTATAGATCGAAATTCATTGCTAGCTCGTTTGAGATCAATATCGTCGTGTAAATTAAACATGTCATTTTCTAAACCTTACCATCAAACTAAGAGCATGGGCAATGGCCTAGCCATTGCCAAATCCATAATTTAGCTAAAATGTCAATAAATCTATTCAAAATAGCTTTTTAGATAGATTAGTCCACATTAGACTAGCTATCTTGAAATCTAAATAATATTAAAATATTATATATTTTAATAATATAATTTTTTACTCGTGCATGTCAACCCAATTTTTCACTGCCATCTCAAGACTGTTAGGTCTACCAGCACGAGTTCTTGCCAACAACTACAGACTTTCAAATTTCCCAACACATTGAAGAAAAATAAAAGAGCCAAACAACAGGATATCTTCAACATTATCAAGCAAAAACCCCAAACAACATGATCAAGCAACGTCAAACACATCTCAGAAGACACCAAGCACTTCCAGATTACACTATGCCACCAATTTCTCGCCCAAACGCAGGAAAAAATACAAGCAATGTGGACTACCGTATACGATTTCATCTTCAAAACAGAAAAAAAAAAAATATGACGATTAACCAAACAGGGGCGACGGTAGCGTCGGATTCGTGGGTCTTCGAACCGCCGGCGTGAATGGTGGAGCGAACCGATGCCAGAAATCGTGGGGTATTTTGCTGATGTTCGATCAAGTGATTCGATAATGGCTGGCCAAAATAGGGCAGGAAAAAATGATCAGTAAATCGGAGAAGAGGGAGAGAAGAGCGAGGAAGAGAGAGGAAGAGAGAAGAAGAGAAACTTACCGTCGACAGCTCGGAGACGACGGCGTCTGCTGGAGAAGGCAACCGGTGGATTTGATTCGAGTGAGCTGGACGAAGAGAAGAAGGCCGAATGGGGGTAGAGCTTCGTTCGGGGGAAGCTGCAGAGAAAAGAAATGATTTTGGGGGAAAACGGTAAACCGAGGGAAGAAGAGAAACCGGTACACGAAAAATAATATAAATTATACAATAGACTCAGTACAGTGCCTCTTCAAGTCTGGCGAGGACTCAAGATTTACTGTAGCCTTTATGTCAAACTTTTAAAGTTTGACTAGGCCATTGCAGATGAAAAATACTTAAAATTCTGGCTATTTAAAACTTGAAGAAGGCTTTAGCGAGATTGATGCGGATGCTCTAAACGATCGAGACCAGCGCCCCCCTTTGATCCATTTATTTGAAATTCTTTTGTAAGTCTTGATTTCTCTTGATGGAGACTCCTAATTATATTATACGTACCGGCCAATTGACAATTACATATTATATAAAGACGCTAGCTGTGTGATAATTTCTGAAATATACATCAAAAGAACGCATTGAAAGGTCGGTTGATCAGCTAGCCTACCTAGCTATATTGTATTATCCATCTCAAATATTTATTACAATTTAAATAGAAATAGACATAAAGTTTTGACCCACATGATGGATTTCATGATCTGATATTCATCTTTCTGAATTATAGAAAGTATTCTATAAAACAAACAAAAAAATTGGAGGGATCCTCAGTCCCACAACAATATTCTCAGCTCCATAAATAATTATGGGAGCATTATCAAGCATTAATTGCAAAATGTTAGTTATTTGAAAAGTCATGAAAATCCTAGCATCCGTAATGGAAAAAAAGAAAAAGACAGAGAAATATTTGCCAGATTGTTTACCTAAATTTAAACTATCTCATTTCATTTCATCTTATTATTATAATTTTTTTAAATTTCCATATAAAATATAATAAATAATTTAACTTTTTCAAATCTCAAAATATAACTAATATTAAAAAATTATATTATAACAATATTTATTCAACTTTTAACAAAACATCTCATCTCATCTGAACCGTATAACCAAACAGGACCGCCTTTAGTTTGATTGACATGATCCTTAAATTTTCAAAATGAGAGTAGTTTGGTTCCTCAACTCCTCTTAATTTATTTTATCTAATCATTACAATATTTTCAAATTTTAATATAAAATATAATAAACAATTCAATTTTTTTAAATTTAAAATAATAATAATATTAAAAAATAATATTTTATTTAATTTTTAACTTTCATCTCAACTCAATATCAAGTATATTTATATATTGAAAATATTTTAATACTTCTTAATATATTTCAATATTATTTATTATTTTATTATTAATTTTTACTTTAGACATTTTTTACCTACTGTTTAGATTCGAAATCTCCGTAAAAAAATAAAAAATAAAAAATAAAAATAGTACCAAAATCCCTCCGTTTTTAAACACACGAGGCGCCGACCTCAAAGCGCAGTTTTGTTTGGCCAATTAACCTTTCTTTTGTCCCTTCTTTTATTTTTTTGACCATGACCATTTGTAACTTTTTAATTAGCTCGAAGGTTAGCACGTGAACCGTTCGCGTCCTATATAACTTTGTACTGTTAGCACCCGTGAATTATTACTTGAATATTGGGACATATATTTTATGTCCGCAGAAAAATATAGTTTCGCTAATTGTAAGGTCGTCAGATCTAGCAAGCAGAGCAGAATGCGATGCATGCATCGTTGCCTGTCTGACAAGGTTTTTGCCACTTAGCACCACGCATTGGTTTTGGGTAAAGATCATGTTCGTGCAGCCCCTTTTAATTATGCCATTTTGATGCACATTCCTCAAAACTTCACGAGACTTTGCTTGCATCATCATACAGTTTTATATATAGTTCAGGGCTAGCGCTAGACATGAATGCTACACCTTGGTGGTAGGTAAAAGATGTTGTTACGTACGTATTCCAGTTGGCCGGGGACCGATGTTGTTTGATCATCGTCGTCGACACATGATGCATGTCCGAGACATTAGTTTTCATATACGTGTCCTGGTAAATATCTAATGTTTTCCTCCTTTCTGAGGTTGTACTAGTAGTGTGAAGGAAAAATTTAACGCAATTATATGATGATGATGTAGCACCTTTATCAATGATTAATTGTGGTACCACCCACAATGAAAAATGCCTACCTAATGCAATAATAAACGGTTGGTAATGCCACGGTTGGGGACTTGAGGCTGCATTAAAGTGGTACTCCGATATTCCATGATGCATATCACAGGTAGTAGTTCTCCCTTGCAAGAAATCATGTGTCACTAACTCTTCCACTTTAATACATAAATTAATATACTTTTTTCACCTTTTTATGGTTCCTTAATTCACAATGCAGCTTTCCTAGTTACCATGTTCTTGTCCCATTACGTATTTGACAGTGCACAGTATAATATTATATACAGTCGTATAATTGTAAATACCGCGCAATCGTTTTGAAAAAGAGTGGGGTCTACGATTAAAAAGTTAAATTTTTTTTTTTATGTAAGTCCCATATTAATTCATTTTTTTCAAAACGATTGCACGCCGCTTACACAACCACGACTGCAAATATCATTTCTCCCTATATATATATCTAGTTAGACAATAGATAAAAAACAAAAATAAAGAAAATAGTAATGCTACATATATATATATATAGTCGTAGAGTGCATAAGCGCTGTGCATTCACTTAATTTAAAAAAGAGTGGGTCTACTATTAAAAAATTTATTTATTTATTTCATGTGAGTTCATGCATATTTACTCACATTTTTGTGAAGAAATTAAGCTATTCTTGCATGCGTATTTCATGACTATAAATACAATTTTCTAAAAATCTCTATTATATATATGATCAAACGTTGTGGAAATTTTCGCATCGTTTGGATATCTAGAATTGCATGTAAACGATATTTGCCAGATAAATGAATTTACAGCCAAAAGATTCATCAAATTAATTAACGCGTTCTTGTTCTTCAAACACATAAAAATTAAAAAGAAAGAAGTTTTATATCATCAAAAATAAAAAGGTTTGCATTGCAGGAAAACTTGGGAGATATGGTCATTTATGGAGGTAGGTGTTAGTAATCAATGACCCTGCACGGTTGAGTTGGGGTTGTAAGTGCATGCAGGCTACATATATATTTATATTTTATTTGTTTTGCTTTGGAAATGGGACTCCTAGCTAACAGACGACATTATAGAGATGCTCATCATGTGTATATATTATTCATTAAGCTAGCATAATGCACTTTCTAGAATTTGCTTTTCTTTTCTTTTCATTGATCATTTATATCCTTTTCTCCTTCGATCCAATCGGCAAGTAAGCTATCTATTCCTTTATGCAGGTTGCTCAGGAAAGCGAACGATTCCTCCATGCATTTTCCTTTATGGAATTAAGATGACCATGACACGAGCATGGAAGAAAATGCATGCATTTTCGATTGTGTTGATCAAAGCTTCAGTGTTTGAGATCAGATAGATATAAAGATCAGGATATATATATCCATTGTAATTAATTAGGATCATAATTTCAACTGCTAATATATATATATATATATATAATCAAATGCATGGGGCCGTGCGTTCAATATTTAATTATAAGATGGTGATCTCTAACGTGTGTGCCACATTGCGTACGACAGTATCTACTTTAGATTTGTTCTTATTTGATATTTAATAACCAAGCCATGGAGAAGAAGCTGATATATAGAAATAGGAAAAAATAAATTGCTAAATGTAGTCATTATTTAATTTTATTAATATAATAGAAAATCCATATATCTCACGTACGTACGGCTTTTACGTCTCTTCTCCCCTTCAGGTTTTCAATCAGTCTGGAAATCCTTCATTTTTGCCGGAAGCAAAACATCCAATATTGTCATTAATGTTCGTCCAGCTTGATCTTACGTTCGTAATTTTGGCAATGAAGTTGCTTCCATGCACATGACACCAACTTAATTAGTAGAGGTATCTTATTATCTCATTATATATATATTGAAAATAATCACATTTATTTTTCTTGTGACAAAATGAGATTATAAAATTAAAAAAAAATATGTGATTGGCTGTATATTAAAAAAAATTAATCCAATTAATCATATCAGTGAGATGTATAAAAAATATATAAAAATAACTATATGTAACATTATTCAAAGCACGAAAAATATGAATAGTAATAAATAGTAACTTCATTGATACTCATATTCATATACACAACATTTCAGTATTTGATTCCCTGTATGTATATATCACTATATATCAAGCTATCATTAGGTGGAGTTAATTTCATAAATGAATGCTAATTTTATAAAGTTGAAATTCATGTCGTGTTTGTAGTGATCAGATATTGTAAAATGAAAATCAGCCGCGCGAACAGATGGAAACAAAAACAAAAAAACATTGGAACGTAATTACCGGTAAAGATGTTTAATGTTTGATTTTGTTTTTTAGTTAACACCCATAAACTGTTCGACCTAAACTTTACTGCAGAAATCAGATCCGTGTCCCATAAAATTAACCACATGGGTGTAATTATTAACATGGTAATTGCATCTTAAAGCCATGCCGATTAAAATATAATATTAGCTTTCAATAAAAAAAGAGGGGCGCGGGGATATGATGACAACCTACAAAAACATATATATAAAAAGGAAAACCCTACTCTGTTGCCCAAGTGTATCGCTTTAGTTGATTGTTTATCATTTTTTTTTTAATTTAATGATTAAGAAAATAATTTTTATTGTATTAATATATTTTTTTAAAAATATTTAAATATATTTAAAAAATATGAAAAAAAAAAAAAAAAAATTAAAAAATGAATTTGATCTGTGCCACACCCAATGATAACTACTGGGTGGCATAGTAGCACATCTCACATATAAAAATAGAATAATATCATATATAATCGTAAAATATATAAGCATCGTGTAGTCATTTTAAAAAAGAGTAAGGTTTATTATTAAAAAATTAATTAATTTTTTTCATATAAATGTTATATTTATTTATTTTTTTAAAATAATTATATGATACTTATATACGTTATAATTATTATTTTTTTAAAAAATAAAAAAAACTTCGTAATTATTTGCTGATGATTTGTAATTTTGTAGTTGAACCGCGAATGTTTAAATTGGGCTGAGATTTTTTTTTTTTTTTCGTTGTCAAAACGTTAACAAACTGCCGAACAGAAAGTTGGTCTTCACTAATTATTTTTTAAAATGAAAAAAAAAAAGCGAAAATAAATTGTGAGAGATCAAAAAGCACCTTCAAAGTAGGCCCCGCTTTCACTTACAGGCTGTCCATCCTTCAGTGTTTAAAAGCCAGACAGAGAGCACCTTCATTTTGCGAATTTGCCAAACCATTTTTAATCGCAGCGCAAAACCCACAGTAATGTGCTCTGATTATGCAGTCGGAAACTCGTTTTTCCGTGTTTTGGTTAGTAGGGTGTGAAGGACTGAAACTTTCTCATTCATTTTCTGTAACTCTCCCTCCCTGCTCAGCTTTCCTCGGAGGAAAGGAAAATTAAAAGAAAAGATAAGGAGCCAAGAAAGACATACCCAGCTGGCTTGGTTTCCTTGTCTTCCTCTTTCTATCTCCAGGAAAAGAAGCTTAGAATAAAGTGCTGAGAGAAAGAGAGAGAAAGAATAACAACATTGTTTTGTGAAGCCCAACAAAGAGGGGCTGCTTTTTCATGGTCACCATGGCCTTGAAGCATGTAGTGTGGGATGCGATAACGGTGGTTTTGTTTGGTTTGTTGTGGTTTGGTTCTGCCAAAGCCTCTGTGTCCTATGACTCTAAGGCTATCACCATCAATGGGCAGAGAAGGATTCTCATTTCTGGATCCATTCACTATCCAAGAAGCTCTCCCGAGGTTGTACTCCAAATGTGCTTACCGGGTTTCAGTGATTTTCTGATTTTTTCCCAGTTTTTCTTTTTTTGGTGTTTCTCCCTTAACTGGGTACCTCTGAAATTTCCACCCTTTTAGTTTTTCATTTTCTATTCTTAAAAATGGTTCTGCTTTTCTCTCTTTTGTTTTTTAAGTTTTGACTTTTGAGTCTTTTGGGTTGTTTCAGATGTGGCCGGATCTTATTCAGAAGGCAAAGGAAGGAGGTTTGGACGTGATTCAAACTTATGTCTTCTGGAATGGGCATGAGCCTTCACCTGGCCAGGTACTGGATAATGGCAGCTTTCTCTTTAATGCGCTTGAAATTTTATTTGCATTGCCATTTATTTTTACTGACAGTTCTTATCTGTTGTAGTATTATTTTGAGGGGAACTATGATCTGGTTAAATTTATCAAGTTGGTGAAGCAAGCTGGCCTTTATGTTAATCTCAGGGTTGGTCCTTACGTTTGTGCTGAGTGGAACTTTGGGTAATATTATAATTGTCTGGTTTGCAAGTGTGAAAATTTCTCTTAATTTACTATGAAGTTTTGAAAAATAAGCAGAAGTTTCTATATTTTTCTCTTTTTCAGGGGATTCCCTGTTTGGCTGAAGTACATTCGAGGTATCAATTTCAGAACAGACAATGGGCCTTTCAAGGTTAGAGACTTCCGATTCTTACACCTAATGTTACGTAATGAATGTCATTTTCTCTCTGTTTTCGTCGATTGTGATTTATTTTCTGTACTGAGTTTGGTTTTTCGTTTGCTATAATGCAGTTTCAAATGCAAAAATTCACAAAGAAGATTGTCGATATGATGAAAGCTGAAAGGTTGTTCGAGTCTCAAGGTGGTCCAATTATTCTATCCCAGGTTCGCATAGCACTCTATTCTGGTCTTTCTCTTCATCCAATGAACTGCTATAATCTTTTCCAATTGAATTTGAGTCGGACCTTTCTAACTTCGTCAATACCATCATGAGCTATTAAACTCAGAGAAGTATCTTTCTCTGCAAATGTTTGATACAGATTGAAAATGAATATGGACCCATGGAGTATGAAATCGGCGCACCTGGTCAAGCTTACACCAAATGGGCAGCCCATATGGCACTGGGGCTTGGCACCGGTGTTCCATGGATCATGTGCAAGCAAGATGATGCCCCTGATCCTATTGTAAGGGCAGCCAAGTTCATTCCTTTAAGTATTTTCTTTATCTCTTCTTAGCGTGTTCACTAAATTCACTGCCCGTGTACATGGGCTTTGCCTAGTTGCATTCGATCAATAAAGTTTATTACTTATCAAAAAAAAAAAAAATCACTCTTTAGCCGTCCTCAGTTACCGTTGTCATTATTTAATTCCCTTTGACGTTTGAGTTTTTCAATGACAGATTGATGGCTCTGTTTACTAGTTGATTATTTCGCACGCACATAAACTTTTGAACTTCATTAACTAGTGGGTCATATGAAAAATTCCTGTACCTTTCCCTAGCTTAAAACCCAGCCATATTTTCATAATGTACTTTGTGTGAGTGATGTATATTTGGCTGTTCAAACCATAGTTGTATCACGTCTTCGGGTTCTGCAGGTTAATTCATCCTAATTTTTTAATATTTCCAAACAGATTAACACTTGCAATGGTTTCTATTGTGACTATTTCTCTCCCAACAAGGCTTATAAGCCCAAGATGTGGACAGAAGCCTGGACTGGCTGGTAACTTCTTGTGCTTATAGCTTGAATTTCGCACAATATTCCTTCGTTCTCTGATGAACAGATCAATTTCTTATCCTTGTACCACTGACCAAGAACTAATTCTGATTGCTTATCCTTTCTTTTCCCTGTCACCCATACAGGTATACTGAGTTTGGAGGTCCAGTTCCTTATCGACCAGCTGAAGACTTGGCATTTTCAGTTGCAAGATTTATACAAAAGGGGGGATCATTCATTAATTATTATATGGTAACTTAATTGCTTGTACGGAGTGGGCCCAATAGCCTGAATAATTCAACTGACTAAACTGATGTTCATTTTTTGTTTTGTTTTTATGTTTGCAGTATCATGGGGGAACAAATTTTGGCCGAACTGCTGGTGGTCCTTTCATTGCTACCAGTTATGATTATGATGCTCCTCTGGACGAATATGGTATGTGCAATGAAATTAGCATCACAGAAGAAATGTTTATTACTATAGCATTTATAGCTCTCTTCTTCAAAGGTTATGTTTAGAAGCTGACATCAATTTTTTGGCAATTTATTCTCTTCTTGACTATTTCGTATTTGGAGTTTGTATGTTCCGTAAATTTTTCCTTCATATTATGTAGATTTATTTGATTGTTCAGTTCCTTCATACTTGATTAGCTTTTAAGCTGTCACCAAGAGTCATCTGTCACATCACCGTGGAATGGGTGCTGCTGTCACTTCACCATAAAAACAAGGCACAATTCAGTTTTTCAGTCCTTTTGTGCTAGTGAAATAGGGACTATAACTGTCCATATTATGTGTTGTGCTTGTGATGACAATATTATGATGATATCAATGACATTGTAATAGGTGACAAGAATTTAATGATAACATCTTGTAAGCAAAACAAATGCCAATCATTTGATTGGTGAAACCATTTATCCTTTTTTTTTTTGATAAATAAATAAATTATATTGATCAAAGAATGGTGAAACCATTTATCTAATAAACAAAGTTTGACAAAGGTGACTGCAACTGGCCTGGTTATATTTTTCCTCTTCAGCCTTCGATCATATAATCATCTTGTGACCAAAGTTTGCCAAAGATGACTAAAGTTTGTGATAGCTCAAGAATTTACCATGATATGAATGCAAAATTTTGGATGGATGCTACCTGTTATCTGGTGGGTCCTTAAGCTGTCAAATGATCAAAATTAGTTTTCATTATATTTATCGAGTATTTTTATATTTGCACTGAGCATATTTGAAAGTTCTTTGGCTATTTAACCATTTTCGACCCAAAAACATGGAAAGATAGAAAAATCCTCCCTTATTTTTTCTTCATAATCTTTTTCCTATATAAGACTAACTGCATCAAAAAGTCTGAAACGCTTTGTAGTTTCTGGATGAATTGAAGGTTACTATTTCTCTTTCTATGCAGGACTTTTGAGACAACCTAAATGGGGTCATTTGAAAGATTTGCATAGAGCAATAAAGTTGTGTGAACCAGCTTTAGTATCTGGAGAGCCCACTGTGACACCACTTGGAAATTATCAAGAGGTCAGACCTGTTTTTTTTTTAAAGAGAGGTTAAACTAACTTCAGTTTTCCAAGAATCATCCAGCCAACTTTAAATTACTTTGGAACCAAAACATACTCCTAAAATTTCGTTATTGGCTTACAGGCTCATGTATTCAAGTCAAAGTCTGGAGCTTGTGCTGCATTCCTTGCAAATTACAATCCAAGATCTTTTGCAAAAGTGGCATTTGGGAATTTGCATTACAATCTGCCTCCTTGGTCTATCAGCATTCTTCCAGACTGCAAGAACACTGTATACAACACTGCCAGGGTGAGGAAAAAATACCTTGTGATAAATTGAACTCTCTTCTCCCTCTTCCACCTTCTCTCTAAGTTAAATTTCTTTAGTCATGATTGTCATGAGTAGTGTCTAAATGTTTGGTGTTTTTTTATTTGTCATATTCTTACTCAAAAAAGAAAAAGAGGATTTTGCCTTGGAAGATGCATTTTTGACATTATGTGCCAAAATTCCCATACAGGTTGGTGCACAAAGTGCACAGATGAAGATGACTCGTGTTCCTGTTCATGGAGGATTCTCTTGGCAGGCATACGATGAAGAGACAACCTCCTATGATGACAGTTCATTCACGATGGTTGGGTTGTTGGAGCAGATAAATATAACAAAAGATGCTTCTGACTACTTGTGGTACTCAACAGAGTGAGTAACATAAATCTATTCATTTTTTTTTTTTTTTTTTTTTTCCATTCTTTTCCTTGTGATTCTTTTCACTAAATATTTTCTTATAAATTTTATGTCCCATAATCCCCAGTGTTAAGATTGACTCCAATGAAGGATTTTTGAAGACCGGAAAATATCCTGTTCTTACAGTCTTATCTGCTGGTGATGCTCTGCATGTTTTCATCAACGGTCAACTCTCAGGTAGGCTGCACTTAGCCATTTTCAGGGCATTCTTTCCTTTTATGGAAGATTTTAACCTATTTTATTTCAAGACTTCAATCAGGAGTGTGCTTGTTTATAGCTTGACCATTTCTGCCATCATGTTACTTTCTTGATTATTTTTTTATCAGGAACCGCCTATGGAAGTTTAGGATTTCCTAAAGTAACATATAGTGAGGGTGTGAAGCTGAGAGCTGGAATTAACAAAATCTCACTTCTAAGTGTTGCCGTTGGTCTCCCGGTTTGTCCCTTTCCTCTCTCTGTCTGTCTCTCTCCCACACCCACACACTGATTCACACATCTGATTTTCTGTGACATGGAATTTTGAATTAACTGTCCTAGTTATTCTTTCTCCTGTCTGATCTAAGTTCAGAATGTTGGTCCACATTTTGAGAGATGGAATACTGGTGTTCTTGGCCCAATAACATTGAATGGCCTCAATGACGGGAGAAGAGACTTGTCATGGCAGAAATGGTCTTACAAGGTTTGTTTTCAAAGATATCTACTGTCTTCTTTCCCTGAAATTATACAGATCATTTGATTGCATCGTTGTCATCAGATTGGTCTTAAAGGAGAATCCTTGAGTCTTCATTCGCTTAGTGGGAGTTCCTCAGTCGAGTGGGTTGAGGGGTCTCTTGTTGCCCGAAGGCGGCCTATGATGTGGTACAAAGTAAGCACCCAAAACCTTAAGCAATGTTTCTTGTTACTCTTCTGAGGCTGGAAATGAAATGCATGTGAACTTTGTCAGCTGTTACTTAGGGTTGCATCAAAATATATTTATTTGGGTAATTGTGTCATTCTTGACTTGGCACTCTTATATCTTGGTTTTAGTTCTGAAAACAAAAACATACCTATAAGAAAGGTTCTTAAAAGAAAAACATATATGTTTGCCATTTAAGCCAGGGGTGACTTACAGCTGTCAAAATATGCTTGTCTTGAAAAAAAGAAGATAATTAAGTCGAAATCTATTTACAAATATATATATATCAGATATCTTTGGACATAATGAGAAAGTGCATCCAAGCACATCCTTTTAAGCGGCACTTTTCTGTTAAGGCTAGATTTGACATCCTTCCATGTTTCAGACTATGTTCAATGCTCCTGCTGGAAATTCTCCATTAGCCTTGGATATGGGCAGCATGGCTAAAGGTCAAGTGTGGATAAATGGACAAAGTCTTGGCCGCTACTGGCCTGCATATAAATCATCTGGTACTTGTGGTGAATGCAATTATGCTGGAACATATAATGAGAAGAAGTGCTTAAGCAATTGTGGGGAGGCTTCCCAAAGATGGTAAGAGAAAAACTCTAATAATGAGCCAAGCTAGCATTTGCAGTGATAATTGCTTGCTTCCAATTATGGAAATCAATAGTTCAAACCATACTCAACTTAATATACCTCCTAAAATTTCGCCCATCTTAGAGCTTTGTTATGCTGGTAATGAATTGTTAGTGAACTGAATAATGGCTAATAATTTCAGGTATCACGTTCCTCGTTCATGGCTAAAACCAACCGGGAATCTGCTGGTTGTTTTTGAAGAATGGGGTGGAGACCCAAATGGGATCTTTCTGGTTAGAAGAGAAATGGATAGTGTATGTGCTAATATCTATGAGTGGCAGCCGACCCTCATGAATTGGCAGATGCAAGCGTCTGGCAAAGTCAATAAACCTCTCAGACCTAAAGCTCATTTATGGTGTGGCCCTGGGCAGAAAATTTCATCGATAAAGTTTGCTAGCTTTGGAACACCAGAAGGGGTCTGTGGAAGCTTCCAGGAGGGAAGCTGTCATGCCCACAAATCATATGACGCTTTTCAAAGGGTATTACTACAACCTTTCACTACTTATGTCATCTATACTTTTCGATAAGTAAGATACTTTTAGCAATGACCAAAGGTGCAACCAGGTACACTATATACATTAGAAACACCTGGGTGGAGAGTGAGAAAAATTGAAAATAAAACACTCCGAAAAAGTGAAGTTGGAGAAATTCGAGGATGCTGCTATCCGGTGATGGAGAAAAAATCCTTAAGCCCCCCATATTTTTAGCAGGAAAATTGATTAGCTTATCTGTAACTTAACCTCAAAATCCCTGTTGGGTGTATCAAGTTTGAGAGATGGGTTTCATGGCTCTGCTCATCATTGTCATCAAACTCCCATATTCTTAGTAGTATGCTATAATAGGTCTATACTTCTACTTTTAATGCTTGAACAAATGCTCCAACAGGACCGAGTTAAGAGGCAAAACTTCTTAAAACTTTCAACCTTTGAATCCTCTAAAATGTCGAATCTTCAGGCCAACTGAACTTTTTATCTCTAATCATTATGTTTTCCTACTGGGTTCTTGTACTAATGTCCTTTTTCCCTTCCTGGATGCATACTAAACAATGACTGCTTCTTGCAGAATTGTGTTGGGCAGAACTTCTGCTCGGTAACTGTGGCACCCGAAATTTTCGGAGGAGATCCATGTCCAAATGTCATGAAGAAACTTTCTGTGGAGGCCATTTGCAGTTGAAGTAAATGAGATAAAAGTCGTAGATTGATTTTCCTGGGACTCCAATAGATCGTCTTCAGTCCATCTATTTTCAGATAAATTATCAACACATCCAGATCAGCGTGACCATTCATTTGGCGTTTCCAAGGTGAAGTTGTACAAATATACAACACACCATCTGGTTGAAAGCCTATACAGATTGTTAAAATGATTGTGGATTAGCTTTATGCAAGCTATATGAAGGTAGAAGAGAAAGTGTTTAGTCAAAGCACATTGAGATGATACAAAAAATTGAGTCCATGTGCAACCTCTTTGTTTTAGAAACTGGAAGCCTCTGGTTCCGGTAATGCTATATTTGAATTTCCTTGCAACTTTCTAGGAAGCAATTGTTTCATTGGTTTCTGTTCTAAGAATGGCCTGGAAGCAAATAATGTTATAAAGCTTATATCAACTTGTGTGTTGAGCATCTTATAATGATGTTGAAACTTTGTAGATGTCTGTGTTGGGCATGTCTTTGCACATGAAGGGACACAAAACATTACACAAGAGATGAAGCCGCTTTATTCAAACTGGAACCAAACCCCATTCCTCATGCATGCCACTTTTATGTTTGATTGAAGTGTCCTTTGTGTTCTAGTGATCGGCACAGGAGTATTAGCTTTCTGTTAACTTCCCTTGACTATTGCATGTGATAAAAGTCCACTCTTTCAGCAGCCTGAGCTTTCGAAGGGACCAGTAGAGATTCCGTAATGCAATAGATTAACTCCATTTTTAACATAAGAAGACATTGCGTCTTTCTCACTGCAATTTCGACCGATTATATAATTTCTAATGAAAGTCGCTGCATTAGGTGGTCGTGTACCAGTCGGCCATTGACATTAATAATACCATAAATGCTTTCCAAAACGTTAACCATTGGACTCTACTTTTAACATCGAATGTCTAGTTTTATAGGACGTGACGCATTGAAGGATCAAGGTTGATAAAACCTTATTAGGCAGACCTTATCCCCTCCCAAACGGATACCATGGAGACAAATGTTTGACTGCATGACCCATTGATTGGTCATGACTCATGCGCACACAGCCCTCACAGTTTTTTATTTAATTACAAAATGGGGAGAGAGTCCAAGTCGAGCGGTATGGATAGGATTAGAAGTTTCTAAAGTTTAATGCACGATGCCTCTTTCTAATTTTAATTATTGAAATATGATACCATCTCATCAATCTTTAAAATTGTTTAAAAGATTGATCTAAAAGTGTCATATTTTACATAATGAGACGAGAGCGTGTTATGTAACATGAGTAATATTATATACAGTTTTAAAATTCTTTAAAAAAATAGGGTCTAGTTTTAAAAATATATTTAATGATTAAAATTAAAAACTTCATTGTTATTATAACTAAAATTGAATTCTGTATACACGTGATTAAAAATAAAATTAATATTAAAACATTGTAACTGCAATAAAAGGATGGTTGTTTAAACATAATTCAAAAAAAAAAAAAAAAGAACCTACGTAGCATTGCGTACGAGGAACTTAATTTCACCCTCATCTGAAGTTTGAACCCTGCCTCGCGCATATAATAATCTCAAAGTTCAGCGATTCTAACATTACCCACAAAATTCTCTCTCACTCAATCTCTCTAAATGACGCGCTATAAGGGCGGCTATACGTTCGTTCATGTTAAATTTTGAATCAGTTTGTCTATTTGCAATGGAGAATCTCTCACAAATATACGAAACTATGTTCTACTTTTGCTTCTTGGTCTTTTTCTTCAGCTTAGTTCTCTTTATTTTCTCTTACCCTTTGTACAAAAGACTGGAGAAAACCGAGCAGAAGCTGGACGAGGTACATATCCACAATCCAATTCCGAGCGACCCTTTGAGATTGGAGCGACATTCGGCAGAAACTGTGGGTAAAAGCCGTGAAAAAGACCCGACCCATTGGGGCCTTCCGCTGCTTTTGGAGATCTTGCCCTCTGCTTCCCCGAATTGGGAGTGTTTGTTCAGTGAAGAAAAGAGTGGTGACCAGGATTCAGACGGGTCGTGTTTGCATGACAAGGGGGTGGAGTCGATTGGAGATCAGACGGCGAAGAAGAAGAAGAAGAAGAAGAGGGCCAGGAAGAAGAGGTTGAATTTGCAAGCTGACGAGGGTGGTGAAGACAGGTGCGTGGGGAGAGAAATTTTGGATTCGGGTTATCAGGTCAATAATGATTTGGTTTGCTTCTATCCCTTTACCTCGTCAAGTAGTGCCATGCAGAGGAGGATCAAGCAACATTACGACGAGCTTGTGAAGTGCAATGAAACCAAGGGACTAACACTGGCACAGGTTTTCTAATTTCTACCCGATATATATGGTTAAAAAAAAATTTACTTTTTAAATCTTTTTGTTGAATACATTTGCTATTGGATAACTTAAAATTGATTTTTTTATAAATATATATATACATATATTTATAGGGATTTTGTTATATATTTGGTTGTGTAAAGATTGTGCATTTTTAAGAGCATTGAGAGTTCGTTACTTTTTTATTTTTCTTTTTCTTTTATATGTAAGTGGGTGTTTGTTACTTTGTAATAGGTTCATTGGCGGGATGGTGTTTGTTTTTGTGCTGAGCTCACTACCAATGTTGAATATTGTGATAGAAAAGGAATTCTTCTTCTACGTTAACCCAAAACAAGAAGAGAGTTGTTTGACATGATAGCCTGGTCCCTTTTTGGAGCGAGTTGTTTAAACAACTCTCAATCCCTAGAATTAGGTTCACGATCCCTAGAATTCACGCACAAATTTAGAACCTATAGTGGGAGTGGGATAGACATATAAACTAGGTCCTACAACATTTATTGTTATTCAGGAGACTCCTGCAAAAATTCGAAAGTTTGAATATTGTTGATTTAAGCACACCGGCATCTTCAATGTTATTATTCATATTGTACTCTCATATTGCAGGTTGGAGAGTTTGCTAATTGCTTGATTGAGGCTAGAAATGAGCTACAGCACAAGTATGTTCGAAATCATTTCTAGGAAACTGAGTTTGTATTCTTACACTTCTCATTCTGTAAATGTTGTTGGTAACCATTGTTGTAGAATCATCCTAGCCTGTATAACTTCTTTAAGTATATGTAACCTTGACTGTTATTTTCTGTTCAGTAATTTTCAACTTTTTCGTGATTACAGTATAGCTTTTTGTTGTTGCTGAGGTTTTCCAAATGTCGAACTTTTACAAGCACTGAATACCGTACTTTGACATGATAGTTTCCCAGTAATTCTAATCCCCAAAGTATTCCTTGAACAATTTAATCCTTATTTCTTATATGCATATCAATGATTGTTTTCCTAACAGGGCTGAGGTCATCCAACGTAAGTTCACCATAACAAAGGCTCTACTGTGCAGGGCAGACAGATCATCCTTCGACCGCCTTCACCAGCAGGTTAATACCTATTTTCTGAATTTGGTGGGAAATTGAGGTTATTAAGTATTGTATACAAATCCATAAGTGGATCAATGAATTGATGTTTCAGATATACAAAGTAGAACTAGAACAACGGAGGCTAAAAGATGATGCATTTGTTTATAATTGGCTTCAACAGCAGCTTAAACTCTCTCCAGCATACAAGAAGGTAGTTTTAATTTTATTTTTGTAGATGGCCTGCTTATAGAAGTTAATTGTGTAGCCGAGAAATTGTTAGTGAAGCTTGTCTCCTTTCACTACCATATTTTCCTTCCATCGTTTCGAATGATGTTTCACAGAAATATTTTTACTCCCACTGAACTTTCCAAATTCCTTTCCTGATTCTCTTTTTTAAACAAGGTAAACAATTGCCAAAATTTTCTCTCTCTTCGCTTCACTTCTACTGAACCAGATGAAGTCTGCAATGTCTTTTACCACACCCATTCTGATAGGATATGCTGATGATTCTGACCTTCTCTCTTTCATAAGATGCTTGAAATTAGTGCTTCCATGGAGTCGAAGAAATCTAGTGAGCTGATGGAAACCACAGATACGGACTTTGCTGACATTTCATTTGAAGAGTTACTAGCACGAGAAAAGAAGGATTCTTTTTGGTATGCTCGAGTGATGGTTTCCACACCCCCCCCCCCAAAAAAAATACCTTGTTTGGACCGTGCTTATATTAATGCATTTTCCATCACATGTGCAGGCAAAGAAAATCGAGATCATGCTTGGGGTGAAAACTATATTGGTTTTGCTGATTCTGCTCACGAGATTCATTTCTATTGTTTGTATATTCAATACTGCTACGAAACGGGGACTTTTTGGCTGCCTGTGATTCTTTGGTCACCCTTTTAAACAGGAAAATAGCCATAACTTCTTGTGTTCAAATTTTCCTTTTTGGAATTTCCGGTGGAAGCTAGTCAATCTTGTGTATCTGAAATGTAGCATGCCGCGTGCATTCTATTCTATTGAAAGCATTGAGCTTCCAGTTGTGTGAGAGGATTACCATGGAGAATGAACTACTTTAAGCATTGAGCTTCCAGTTGTGTATGGGTTTTAGGCAGGGGCCTTGTGTGTCTTGTACAAAGACTACCTGCAGCCGTAGGGGACCATGCAACAGAGCCATCTCGAAAGGATTATTACCTGGGGCAATGCCATCTGCCCCACCCGTCTAAAATTCTAAATTCTCTGCGGCTTTCGAAAGGTTGCCATGGTAAAACTTATGTAACAAGGTGGTCGTGTTTGCAGGGGTCATGTTTGTATTGTATCAAGTCATAGACATTTGAATATATGAGTCAATCTGATCTTTTAATATAAACGATGCAAACATTCAAATTGTAATATGATTCATATAAAAAACAGGTTGTGTTGTGTCATTTGTTTTGACTAATTTAATAATTAATTATAAATATTTCAACACCATACAACTCATTTTAATTCATTTCATTTAAATAGGTTGAACTAGCACGCTTAATCTATTTAACCTAATTAATATAATTTATTATTAGCCACAATATCTAAAAATAATAATAAGGCTACCTACAAACAAAAAATATCAATATTTTTCAAATTTTTAACCTATAATAAAACTAATACTACAAATCATATAATAGCAAATGAGCATAAATCTAGAATTACAATTTCAACAATAAAAACATAAACATATTAAGAAATATTAATATTATAACCTAACAATAATAAAACTATAATTTGAAATAAAATTTAAACTAGTTATTGCCATTTGATTTTGGACTAAATGGGTTGGCATGTTATTAACTTGTTTATTAATCGCATCTTAACATATCAACCATTTTGATCCGAACTTATTTTTATTAAATCCAAATTTGATAATTTTGTATCATATTTGTATTGGATTCATGAGTCGTATAACGTATTGTCATCCCTACTTATGTTAGTCCATGCCCATGTAGTGCATAGGAAAATCAATAAATACTCCTGGAGACTGGAGTATGGATGGCATGGCATACTTATCTCATCATGATATGTAATGTAATTATCATAAAATATAAATTAATTGGCATCACATATTATAATTATAATATGATAGGGACACCACTTATTCATACCGTGGGATTAATTAACAATTACGTGGGTCGATTAAGTGGGTTATGTCACGAATATGAAAAGATACAAAGTGAAAGCTGGACCAATTTAAAAACTATAAAGCTAAAGTTTGTCGGTAGCAACAAAGAAATAAACCTCACATTTCCTTCACTCCACAGTAGTCCCATACAAATGATGAGATTCCTCCGCTTATACCGGGCTGATTGTAGCAGAAATAAGTAGCGACGTTACATTTATGGTGTGATTTCTTGTTTGCTGCCAAGTTGATGACTAATGTAGATAAGCCCTCCCTTGTTGTACTGAAATGGTCTGTGACATAAAATCTTGACAATTCGTTTGCAAACTTCTGTTAAGCGGCATGCTATTGACATCAAACGCAAACTCGGGTAGCGGCATGCCACTAGAGCAGTATTAATAAGATTTGGGACATATAATTGTTGTAAGCATATGGATATCGTACAAGTATCCATTCATCAAGGTCCCTGCTCAAGATGCTTGCAAGGTAATTACTGAGGTACAGTTCATGAAATTAACAAAGGTGTAAAACAAAATAACAGGCCAAGCCTCATGCTACTATCAACAACATAGAAACGGTTTTTGGCGAGTGGGAAGAAAATTTCTCTTAAATCTTTATCCTTTATCCCTTCTCTGCTCTCTGATGGTCATAAATTCATCTTTCCCCATATTACTGCATCTTTTGATCAGTCGATTTTAACAGATGAGTAGATCTTCCTAACAAACCAGAAGCATGCATAGAAGCCAATAGTACCCGTCAAGACAAAGAAAGCGTATGATACAATTATCATGTATCCAAAATAAAGGATGCCTGAAACCAGCTTTGTGATCTCCAACTTGGTCAAGAAGTAGAAGACAGAGTAGAGGAAAAGATAGAGTGCAGAGGAGCCAGCAGTCAGGTAAGATCTCCACCACCAGTAGTAGTCTTCACTGCACAACTGGAAGTAGCAGAGAACAACCGTTATCTCCGCACAAGTGATTAGAAGGATCGTGAACACTATAAAGAGAAAGCCGAATATGTAATAGAACTGGTTCAGCCATATTGATGTCAAGATAAAGAAGAGCTCAATGAAAACAGCCCCAAATGGAAGAATGCCACCAATGAGAATAGAGAAGATCGGTTTCATGTACCATGCCTGCTCCGGTATTTGCCTAGGAATTTTGTTAGTCTTCACAGGGTCTTCCATGGCTGGTTTTTTGAAACCCAAATAACTCCCCACAAAGACCAAGGGCACTGATATGCCAAACCATAAGCAGACAAGAGCAAACATTGTCCCAAAGGGCACGGCCCCAGAAGATTGTTCCCCCCAGATTAATGCATTCAGAACAAAGAACACTCCAAAAAGAATACCTGGAAACATAAATGCAGTTTTCAAGGTATTCCTCTTCCACTCTGTGCCCCTGAACATTTTGTACAGACGTGCTGAGGAGTAACCAGCAAACAAGCCCATGAAAACCCACAACAGAACCATGGCAGTCATAAGCCCTCCTCTGTTGGAAGGAGATAAGAAACCAAGCAATGCAAATATCATTGTCACAAGTGTCATTGCAAAGATCTGAACACCCGTACCAACATAGACACAAAGTAAACCAGAATTGATTGGTGGCCTGAAAACATCTCCATGGACTAGTTTCCATCCTGTTTCTTCTTGAGCCTCATCTTGGGTTTCCAATTGATTATAGTTGGCAATATCTCTGTATAAAGTTCTCATCATGATCATTGCCACCATGCCAGAAAGAAAGAGGACAATCATCAGAGAGTTTATGATGGAGAACCAATGGATCTGATCATCATTCATGAGGAGGTATGTGTCCCAACGAGATGCCCATTTGATCTCACTTTCCTGAGAAAAGACAAGAGCAGCACAAGTTAACACCTAATTAGGGACAAAGAAGATGTCTAATGGAGGAAAATAGGCAAAGGCTTGATAAGCAGGTACCTTGAACGTAACGTCATATGTAAAAACAACATCCTTATCTGTGTCAACTTCTTGTGGCACATTGTTACCTTGTACTAAATTTTTGGTGTCTTTGTTGCATGTTGCTAATTGAGGATTCTTATCATCCCAATCCTTGTATTCATGATTAATGCTGTTTGGAGCATTACAAGAGTCAAATGAGAAGAGAACAACAAACTAATCTAATTATTACAGAAGATAGCGGGCAAATTTGCATTATTCTTCATAAAAAGTTTGCTATAGTTCATTCTGTAATCTATTTTCAAATCAAATCACATAGAACGCCTATATTTCATCTTTTCTATAAAGTTCAGCAGGACACTCCAAAAAGATGCAGCAAACCGCATGCAAAAAAACAGCATAAACAAGCATCTGTAATGAAACTCCCACATACTCTTAAAAATCAGAAGAAACATTCAATTACATGAAAAACACTGAAAGCTGGAAAGAATGTAGCATGATAGAATATGATATAAAAAGGAAAGGACAATATATTTCAAACAACATTGCAGCGTCTAATAAACAAAAGATCATGTTGTGGGATAAAGGCTAGCTCAGTTTCAAATTAAATTTTACACTAAAGCTGTAAACAAACAGAGAAAAGTTATAGCATTTCATTCCATAGACAACTCTTCCCTAGTTCAAACCTTATTTATGAAGTAGCTAATTCTGAATAATCATCTCTTGGTAGGATCATCAAATCCGTCCACCTTTTCCCTCTCGTATTTCTGACAAACACATGTACCTTTCTTTTTCTTTTCTTTTTTTTTATATATAAGTAATAAGAGATTTTATTAAGGCAAATAAATAGGCATAGCCCAAGCACACAAGGGTATGCAAGCGGAAACACCTAAATACAAGCTAGGGACTAGGAGCTAGGAAATGCTAAACGAAAAATCATTTAGATTATCCCCATTCATGTATCTTTCTTTATGTTACATTTGTCCACATCAATAACAGCAAAAACATGTTTACCCTCAAAAACATCCTCAAGCAAAAACCTTTCCATTTGAATGAAAGGACCCTCTAAAGAATCAACAATGAAGTCATCTTTATTCTCTTATTTTCCATCTAATAGCACTTATCAATTGAAGGTGCAGTAGCAGTCAACAAGATTAATTACTCATTGCTCATACACAACATAGACTCAATAGAGCTAAACTAATATTGCACTGCAAGAAAAATGCAACACCAACCAACAACAAAAGCAAGAAAAAAAGAACCTGACCTGTATGGAATAACCTCAAAACCAACTATCCGAGCAGAATCAGTCTCCGGGTCTTTGTGATACATGACTCTAAAGCTTAAGTGATTATTTATGAAATATTTCTCCTCTTTGCTCTGTAGAACAAATAAATGTGTAAGATAGCATAAAAGCACTTATTCTAACTGGAAATTGGATTCCAAAGCATACCCCAATATAATTTCCTTTGAACCCAACACGGAAACCGTGTTCATATGTCGTTGACTGACTTCCATCCCTCCTCTGTCTAAGAACAGCAACAGGAAGGTTATCTAAAATCCTGCACATTTTGGAGATTTCAGAACAAAGGGGAATATATTAGGCATTTCTGTATTATTTAATGCTTGTCATCAATGAAAACAGGTAAAATCCATAACAAAACAGTGGCAAACCATCAAAGGTGACAAAGAAAGTTGTATAGATCAAACAGGCAGTATGTTCATTGCTTACATGTTAACGCGATATTCATCATCAATTTTTTCCTTAAAATTCTTGGCAGATTCAGCATCAAGATGACTTTTACATGCAACTTTGCACGACTGATCCTTCCTCATTTCGAACTGGGGTATAATTCATAAATTTAGACCAACGATAAACATTGAACAAGAACCAAATTGAGTATATGCAAATGATTTCTTTGCAATTCGCATTCTTAACACAAAAAATGGTATTAATACGCACAGTATAGACAGAATTTTCGATGCGGTCACCTCGGAGAACTTCCCCCAAATTTTCTGCATTGTTCAAAATCTTTGAAGGTTTGCAATACTTTAAGTAGTAGTAGTCATATGGAAGTTGTGTCTTAGTAGATGACAATTTGTTCACTTTGACAGGCAGTGGATCACCCTGTTCAAAGTAAGCAGTAAGTCAATATAGGCAGCCAAATTCAAATGATGGCACAGACAAAAAAGAGGATATTTCCTCATATAAGACAGAAAGAACACCACAGAATGTATAAGTCAATGTACATTCAAACTACTTGTCCAACTTAATGTGCACTTGAAATAATGAGATATTGAGAAAGGCTTCTTATTCTGCCAATAGTGATGATAGCACTGATTTTGTAAAATTCATTCCAATAAGAATGGCTTCAAGTACCATGTAATACACAAAGGAATCTCTAAAAAAAAGATAGGATACCTAAACTAATCGTATTAGAACACTCCTACCACCTGCATAATATCCTTTCTTGGGTTTGTTGGGTGGCACCACCATATGCATCATACAGTTATCCACATTGCTAATAAGTAATAAGTCCTACGGCTACACTAAATTCCCAGCCATGCACGTTCAATATCTTATCCATGAGATGCTCATTCTCCAAGCATTACCCTTCAATCCTACCACCTCATTTCAACGAAATATGCTCAACACTTAGATTCCATTGTTCAAACAAGAAAAATGGAAGAGTAAACAACACTGTCAAATCCCAAATAGCTTCCATGCATTCTATTTACGGATTTGTACTAGTTTTGTGTCTTATTTTATTATGTTTTATTCAGCCTCTTAATTCAACCTTCTTCTTTTTACGAAATTGCACACAATTTCTACAGCATGTTTAATTTTCAACCAATAAAACCATAAAGCATGGCGTTAAGTGGTATCAAAACATGCGCATAGATCAGACTAGTTCTTTATTTGTTAGATCTAATAATTGACAACGTTAAAAAAAGCCCATTCTTAAATCACGAGGTCCATCTGGCACGCTAAAGGCAAACAAACGGGTAACTTCAAAAAACACCCAGATCCAAACAACACAAAATCCAAAAACAAACAACTCCATGGATACAATAACACAAAAAAACATTAAATTTAGATCAAACCCACATACCCAGATCCAAGACTGTCTCACTCCTAGCAGAGAGAACCCACAATGCAACAAAACACAAAGACTAAAGAAACCCACAATAGACAATTAAACAAGCAAAGCAAGAATCAGCAGAGTTCAAAGAACGAAACATTAAAAATAATGAAGGGGTTAGAATTTCGGGAACAATACAGTTATGAAATCGCGAGGAGCGACGCCAGGGAGGTAGAAGGAGTAGGCTGAGGGGACGAGCAGGAGAACCAAGAAAAGAATAATCGTCGTCGTATGGCAGTGGAGAGTACCCATATCCTCTTCTTCTGCGAGAGGGAGAAAGATGGGAAAGGGTCTGAGGTATTTCTGGAGTGATTAGTGGTAAGAGAGATGGATGATTGGGATGTATATTCTACGTACGAAACGTACAGGTTTGGTTTCTACTGCCTCCACGGTTCGACCTATGATATATATATATTAATTTTTTTTTTGGTTCTGTCTTCTCTCCCTCTTTTTTTTCTTTTTTATTTTTTTATTTTAAAAAAAAAGGTTAGAGTGGACAATTAGAGATGACTTTCTTACATGACGTGACCATAGTAGTACCTAATCCGCTGAAGAGCTAAACAAGAGACCTAGACAACAAGATCCACAAGTGCTTCTTACAAGTCAAATTTGACTTATAGCATGAACCCAAACTCACGAGAATATCAATAGTCTATAAGATAATAGGTCACTAATAATTCTGAGTACTTCTCGTTGTAAGATTTGACCTCAGGATCTAATGCCTACTATCAAACTCATGGATCACTAAACCACCATCTTAAGTGGTTGTCTCGCTTGCATTCTTTTCTTTTTTTTTTCCTTTATTATTTGCTTTGTATTTGGTTTTTATTTTTTTGGCAATGCTAAGAATACAGGCCATTTTTTAAAAAAAAAAAGAAAAATATTAAATATATTTAAAAAAAAATACTTTTTTCGGATGTCAGTTAATAATACATTGAAAATTATGAAAATTAAATTTAAAAAAAAAAACAAGATGAATCTTATAAAATTGTAAATAAAAGTGTAAGTCTATGTAGAACTACTCAAAAATAAATTCTACTAAAAAGTAATACTCTTTTTCTTTATATACTTTTTAAGATGGGATCCATATTTTTACAAACGCTTGCGCCAAATTTATCTATTTTAATCTAAGAAAAATCGTCTCTATTTTATTTAACCTATTTAGCTTATCGGGTACTGGCAATTGTATTTGAATTAACTCAGGTGGGATCAACTCATGTGTTAACTTATTATAATTTAAAAAAAAAAAATTAAAATTCATATTTTTTAGAATAGTTGATGTGAAAAAATTTTGCATTAAAAGTGTGACAGCTGTGCAAAAACATAAAATCAAGGGGACTCGCAGATTATTAAAAGAAAATTTTCTTTTACCAAATATGTAGTATATGATATAAGTAAAAAAAAATTAATTAATTTAAGAAGAATAAACCTAAAAAATATTTTTTAAAAAAATTAATAAAAAAAGTGTGGCCTGTGTGGCGTGTGAGGTTATAGCATAAAGCTCTTATTAAAATCACCTGTGCAACCTACTTGAGATGCATCTAAATCGTTAAAAAGTAAGTTTTAAAGAGGAAAAATATGATTTTTGCAGTTTCATTGCAATTTGAATTTGTAGAGGATGAAATTAACAATTAAGCGTCCAAAGGTCACTTGTTTCCATTCCTACCACGAGATGGCAAACCACTTGTGCATTAGAATAATAATATATAAAAAGGTTCATGAGCAAACCATTTTTTGTTGACAGATAATCAAAGATTTTATGAATAAGTGCAAACAGAGCAGCCCGAGAAAAGCATCATTAACAAGTCGTTTATCCAAGTAAATATTGGAATAAGATCCATCTCACAGACACAAATCATGACAGAATTGAGTGCAGTTTTTGCACCTAACGAGCCAACCAAAAACTATACTAACAAGGTTTCTTTCCATACTTGACATGGAAGTCAATGACCTGAGCAAATTAGAAATCCAAAGTTTTTTTTTTTTTTAACTTCTTTAATTAGAATCAAGAGGAACATGTTAAGATGTGCGACTTGAACTTATCCAGCTCAGCCAGAACCTCTTCCTCAGGCCTGTATATCAAATCTATCATCCGCCATATCTGCACCAAAACAATCACTCTTTCATCCAAGGGAATGTACTGTTTCCATAACCTAAATCATTATCTTATCTTCGAGTACATTCTCGGATTCATCAAGCCGTATATTATTAAAGCTATCCTTTGATACTTTTTGCTGTTATATTACCATACAAAAAATTACAAGTTCTTAAACATCCTGATGCTACAGTCGAGAAATATGTTAATTACCTGTAGTGTGCCACCACCTCCAGTACTTTCACAATCATCAGACACACTGACAATAGTCCATGGATCAGATGCATTCCAATGGAAGTCAACAACCTTGTCCCTACATTCATTTAATAGAAGTCAGCAACTGAGTATGGAAGCATTAGTCAGAAAGCGCAAAGTACTTGTTCATCGAATAAACTAGTAATAAGACCAAAAGTAGTCAAACATTTCAATACAGATCCATTGTCTAATGGATAGCCAAACACATACAAAGAAGATACAAAAATTCATACCTATGCCCAGCATGTCGGAAGAACAAGCCTGGAGGAAAATTTGGCATTTTTGATCCTACAGAGTCATCCTTTTTACCAACCTGAAAGCCGAAAGGCAATAGAATCAGTTATTCATATAACATGGGAAACTTAATTGCTAAAATGACCAGGGATGAGCAAACCATCAACAAACAAAAAATTCTTCATTTCCTGATTCTTCAAGGAAACAGGGTGTTCATATTAGCTCACTTGAAACACAATTGAAGAACAAGAAATAGAAGTAGGGGGACAGTCATCACCTTCCCCCACCCAACTCCACCCCCCTACCCACCCCTTTCAATGATACCCTTGATATCAAAGCACAGCATCCGGCGTATGTACTAAACAAAATTATTTTCAACACTGCCAGGAGCTTGGTATTAGCAGAAAATTAGCACTCTGAATAAGCATGGAAAAAAAAACCACCCTCAATACCAATCAATGGTTAAAACAGCCTTATTTAGGAAATCAGCTGGTGCAAGGACCAATTCCAACAGAGAATTCAAGCCACATTTATAAGACAATTGTGTCAGTGGAAAGCAGCTTGAACTTGAAGGTTTTCACCATATTCCCCGAGTACAAATCTGTTTTTTTTTTTACCGGTTATTCCCCCATTACAAATCTTCCCATGTGTAGATCCATCATTACACTGCTTTTTTTACCATGAAAAAAATGACTTTCCTCATTGCTGTCACTAAATAATTGGGTATCCATGAGAGGGAGAGAGGGAACACAAAGCTGTAATAAAATACAATGCATAGCTTTACACCTTCTCATGATCCCAGATGTTCAGAATGCCATCCTCAGCAGAACTTCCAAAGACTGATGACTTGTCTGGAGACCACTGGAAAAGAAATGCATGATTTCTGTTAAAATTAAAACCTAGCAATATGAAGCTGAGAAAATAAGCCCAAATGTTCCTGTCACCTGTACACAGAGGACAGCAGCATCGTGACCTTCAAATTTATGAACAGGTGATCCAGCTTCTCCAGAACTGAGATTACGGCGATCAAACATGTGAACAGTAGCATCAGCAGACCTGAGACGGGAAAAAAGCAAATGCAAGTAAACAAAATAGGCCATTTCAGCAAATAAAAATGCTAACTTAAAATAAGTTAAGAAACTGACAAAGATGCAAAGCCTGAGATAGTTTAATACCCTGTCAGGATGAAATTTACATCATGAGGATTCCAATCAACACAATGTATATCAGCACCATGAGCTTTCTCAACCTGCCCAAATGACAGCCAACGAAAAGGCAATAGCATATTCAGTTCTACAACACAAAACCTACTTGATATAAGAAGGAAGTGGGATCAGATCACTAAAACGATCAAGACAAGAAAAGAACCGAAACTTGTGTATAGGAAAACCATGCATATGTAGAAAAGCTTTAGTACTGTAGCACAGCTTTCCAGGTCATAGTAAACTGATAGACATAAAAGGGAGAATTGCAACCTTGACAACTGGAGTAGATCCCACTCTGGCATCCCATAGTATGAGACAAGAATCATCACCTACACTACAGAACTCCTGTGCACTTCAACACACATGGAAAATAACAAAATGCATATCAGAAAATAAGAAAAAAGCATTATCTAACATATCTGTTGAAAAAAAAGGGACATAACATTCGCAAAATAGGGAAGATCTTCATTTATTCTCAAAATGTATTCACAGTGTTAATTTCCAGGAGATAGATATCAAATAAAAAAATAAAAAATAAAGAGCATGCTCATACCAGGAACTGAAAATGCAAAATTGCAATTATATGAACACCTATACCCCAAGAAGAAAAAATAATGGACACAGAACCATGTAACAATACATAATTGAAGCATTAGGCCATGATTGATGAGAGCTACCTCGATGGGCAGAACTGCACATCTTCTACAGTATCATCGTGCCCTTGGTAGATACCTCTTGGACCAATAGAAGGGTTGTCAATGGGTTTATCAGTACTCCCACCGACCTTAGAGGCATGTTTACTATTGGTGCCACCTGACCCTGGAGACTTTGTAGTTCCTGTGTCTGCTGCTAAAGTAGAAATATGATCATGGATGCTCCACAAAACAACAGACTTGTCCTTGCCTATCACAAAAATTTCTCCAATCAATAAGATGATTTCAGAAAAAATAATTAACAAGTTACAAAGAGTAAAAAGATTACCAACTCCAGTTCAACATCACAAAGGGGATGTGAGTTCTAATTCTATTTGAGATAATATGAAGTAAAGTTATTTAATTACAAAGGCTGACATTCCTCCAAAAATAAGTGAGAAAAAGTTCATACCATATGGTTAATTAGTTGGCATCACTAATTAGAAACAAAATGGCATCAGCGAAGACACGATAAACTATAAATTCATCGATGCTGTATCATGTATCGTTGAATTAACAATATGAAAAGAAATCACACCTCCAGAAAGCACAAAGGGTTCAGTAGGGCACATAGCCAGAGCAAATTCAGCATTATCTTGATGCCCAGTCAATATCTGCAAGATGATGTGTTTAAAGTTAATAATTGCCTGCTGTCATAAAAAAGAGCTAATTAATAATTGCCTGCCTTAAATTGTAAACCCCCCCCCCCCCCCTTCTCTCTCTCTCTTCCAAAAAAAAGACAGAACAAATAACATAGCTATTAGAAGAAACGAATTCCCAGTTTATTTGAAATAAAAATAAGGCCAATCCTAGAATTTACTAATGGCCATTAACAGCTAACAGCTGGCGCGGTTTCAGATTGCCAACCTAAATAAATTAGAATATATTAAGAACTATAATGTACAAAGGGCACACCAGATCTGGACGAGAATTTGTAGCTCCCAGAACAGCATGACGATTTGGTTGAGCCTCAACATCCCAGATTAAAACCTGTCTCATCATATGAAAACTTAATGCATGGATGCGTATGGAGCTCCCCTAGCTTTTTAACTTCAAATTCAAAGATAACACATAGCTTGAAACCAGGAATAAAAAGGGTAAGAAGAGAGACAGTGGGAGAGAGATAGCAAGTGAGCATGAAAAAGAAACACTTACATCAGGACTGTCGGTGTGTGTGGCCACGATCTTACTATTCTGCGGGAGTTCCCTGATTCTGTTCACCTGCAAAAAAATAATAATAATAATTTGATATTCTGTAGTAAAGGACTCAAAGCTCCTCATTTTCTGTCATTCTAAAAGAATGTACTTTTATTTGAAAGCTACGAGTACCTCGCCAGGGTGTATAATAGTTTTGAACTTCTTCACAAAGGGAGAACGTGCTTCCTCATTGAACTGTGAGATCAAGCAACCAAGGGATACCAAGAGCACCCAATAAATGAGATCAAATCTTCATGGAAGAACAAGGAAAAAGGGGGGATGTGGAATTATGAATAATATATTTGGTCGGTATATCACCTGTGATATGTGCTCTGCAGCTGCAACTCTAGGTTTAACAACCTCACAGTTTGCTATGACAAGAGTATTTGGAACACTGCCATCAGTCTGAGTAAAAAGGCCAAGGTAGACAAATCCACTAGAATAAATCCACATAAATAATTCCATTGTAAAAAAGATTATGCACAACAATAGAAAACAATATCGCACAGTGACATAACATCAAACCCATATTAGCAGGCAACAAAAGTGCTTTTTATTATTGCATATACATGCAAGAAGTTCAACAAAGCAGACCATTTTTCATATCACACATAATTGTGATACACCTTCGAAAGATTTGGCCGTTGGATGATATAATCTAGAATGCATAACATATTTTCAACAAAGCACTTTCGTGATGGTTTTTTTTTATTTTTTGCATAAATATGCCACCAAAAGTAGGTGCTTCAAGTTCCTAGAAGACTTGTGGATGCACTTTACTTACGGATTTACTCATTTTCCAAAATAAACAAATCGAACTAATTCCCAGAAATTATAATAATTAAATCAACTAAGTGGTAACTACTCCTTTTCTTTCCAACAAATATTGCAGATCAATAAAACGCTGACACAATCATTAATGAGATGCAGATACAAACGCTACAAGAGAAAATCATCTTGCCTGTTCAGAAAGGTAAAGACGTTGACGATTCTTGTAAGTGGCTTGTTCTAGTTGCGGACCCCATCTATCAATACAAAAGCCATAGAAAGGATCGCTTAATATCTATTAGACATTTGAGTATAAATGAAGTATAGCCACATCACCTAACAAGCAGTGAGCATTACACATAACAAACCATTTATCCTTTCCTTTACCCACATTTTCCTATCTGCCAATTTTTTCGTAAGCATTCTGAAAAATAAATTATCGTCGAACATCTGAAAATTAATGAATTTTGGGTGGTATAAAGAAAACCCAGAGACAGAAATAAAGAGGGTCTTGACAACTCCTCATCTCCTCCCATTTTAGAGATCAATACCTCATAAAACTAAAAACCAACGCTAATCATCCAACTATTTTCCTCTCTTCTATTTTTCTTTTCTTTACCCACCTTTTCCCAGCATTCAAAGAGACAGAAAAATCAACATTACAAAACCCCCAGAAAAGTAAATGCATTAAAGAGTAGGAGGTCTTTAAAGAAAACCCTCAATAGATATTAGATAGGCGTAAAGTACTTTTCAAAAAAAGATGGTCGTAAGGAGCAGCTACATTGCACTTTCTTCATAAGTTTGCATCAAATTCCCAAAACGAACGCATCGTAAAACCAACAAACACCGTTTCAATCTACTTCACTTTCCTTTCCTCTGCTTCCCTCCTACCCCCCCCCCCCCCCCCCCCCCCCACCAAAAAAAAAAAACAGTTCCGAGCTTCCAAGAGAGACACCAAAATCTAATATTACCTGACTTTAAAACCCAAAGGGTAACAAACGTAACTTCGGAATAAACCAGAGATATGTGGGGCGGGACAAAATAAAAGAGAAACCCTAGAGAGATGAAAAATGGAGAAGGTGGGGTTTTAGAGTGAGTTGTACAGACCGGCAAGAAAGAGAAGGCCAGACAAGGTTGTGGTTGGCGAGCCAGTCGTAGAGCACCGGCACAAGGGACTTCCACTGCGTGTACCTCTCATCCACCGACGGTTCAGTGTCTTTACCTCTGTCCTTCATTTTACTCCCCGATTCTCTCTCTCTCTTGGTAGCTCGGTAGCTCTCTCGCCTCCTTCTCCCTCCAGAATACCCGAGTGCGTTCGAGTCTTGATTGTCAGTGTATTTGTCCTATTTTACAGTCTGTCAATACTGCAGTGCAGAGGCGCGAATGGAAAAGGAGAGAGGAAAGTAATTTCCAGTTTTCTACAATTTCACAGATTAATTCAATAAATTTAGGACTTGAGAAAAAAAAATTTTATTTCTAATATTAAATTTATTATTTTTAAAAAAAATATATACGAAATTTACGCATTAAAAGATAATATTTATATATTATTTAAATAATGAGTTGAGATGAGATAAATTAAAATGAAAATTAAAAATTAAAAATAATATTATTAAAATATTATTTTTAATATTATTATTATTAAAAAATTAAAAAATTTTAAAATTTAAATTATATTTTATATGAAAATTTAGAAATATTATAATGATGAGATTAGATGAGATGAAACATATTTACTATCCAAAAGACGTCTTAGGTCTCGTTTAATTACACAATTCAAATTAGATGATACAAGATATTTTGTTGAATAAATATTATTAGAATATAATTTTTTAATATTATTTTTATTTTAATATTTTAAAATTTTAAATTATTTATTATATTTTATATAAAAATTTAAAAAAATTATAATAATTATATAAAATAAAATAATTTAATTTTATATAACCAAAATAACCCTTAACCTTTCTAAAAAGAAAATAAGGACTAAATGACGTCTCACTCATTTTTTATTTGGACGGTGCTACACTCACCGTTGGTGGCTCCGGCCACCGTTAGGCGAAAGAAAGAAAAAAAAATTTTTATTTTTTTCAAATCATTTTTAATAGTTTTAAATATTTTAAAAAATTATAATAATATTAAAAAAATTCTTAATCATTAAGGAAAAGAAAAAATTAAAAAAAAAAATTTGAGCCAACGGTGGCCCCAGCAAGAGCCATCAGCGGTGGCCTCAGTGTTTTCCTTTTTATTTTTAACTGTCCGTTTATCTAAGTTTTTGATGCATTATTTTCATATATTCATAATTTCTAGCAACCTAAGTTACTGTGTACAATATTTGTCTCTATAAGATTATAAAATAGATTTTTGTTGGAGAGGGAGAGAATAAAAATAGATGACAAAGTTATTATGTGCCCACAAAATATTTAAGCTATGTTTTTTTCTAAAAACCAATATTTAAGCTGTGTTAATGCAGTTTATCTTTCACTTAAAATTAGTTTATTTTATTATTGATATGTTAAAAATTATAAAATTAAGAGTATCGTACGTAAAATTATAAATACATGTCAAGTAAAATTATAAATATATGTCGAGTAATATTATTCATCATCTCAATTCTTATCATCATTTCATAATGTAGCATTAGATAATTATATATTATTTATTATATTTTACTTATAAATTTATCATTTAATGTCACATCATATGATGATTGGAAATTAGATAATGAATAAATTCTTTCATTTCAAAAGCTATTCTTACACTTTCAAAATCGTTTATTTGCACCTCAAACCCCCCCTCCCAAATTTTTCAAAAAGTTCAAAAATTAGAAGAAAATTTTGGCGAGAATTCTAATTTTGAGTTTTAAGATTAAATATTAAAATATTATATTTTAATATTATTATTATTTTGAGATTTGAAAAAGTTAAGAAAAAGTTGAATTATTTATTATATTTTGTATAAGGATTTGAAAAAGCTGTATGATAAGATGAAAATTTTATGTCTGAGATGAAAAATTTCAATGGCCAAAAAGTATTTACATTTTCTAAAAATGATAAATTTGGATGTGACGTTACAGATCTTGAGATTGTGATTTCAATTTAAAATGTTAAAAATGGTAATTTAAGGATATAAAGTATTTTATTTATCAAGATGAATGCTAAGTGATAAGTTTTTTTTTTTTTTTTTTTTATACATTTAGGGAGAGAGTTTCGAATTCAAGAACTCCATTTTGAAGACTTATAAATTATGCTAATCAGACCACCCGCATTTAAATATAATAAGATAAGTTACGACAATTTGAAAAGACATTTTTTTCAAAGTATCATGCTATTTTGCCGTCCAGACTTACCATCGGGCGTGATGGTTCGGTATTATGTATTTTTTATTTTTTTAAATATTAAAAAAATACACAAACTTGTTATAGTAACTTTTATAAATATTAAAATAATAAAAAGTAAAATAAAATAGGTCAATGGATAAAAGCATGAACAAACCTAGAGACAATCCCACTAGTCGAATCGGTAGTAACCGATTTATAAGACTTCAGCAAATAAGAAAGAATAATGACATTGATAATAACTATTTAAAAAACTAATGTTATAATCAATCAAATGATTGGATTAAAATTTTTCTTTGACTATCAAATTATATATATTACCTTATATTTAAAATTGAAAGGGCTTGTATCATATTTTACGGACCAAGTATTCTTCACCTCAAAAGGCTATAAATAGAGGTTGACTTGAGTCGGAAGGGCTTTGATTTTAAGATACGTTGATGCCATTTTTTGCAGCCCGAGCAACTCCACGTAAATCCAACTCGCAAATCTGCAACTATAAAGAAATTAGAGTTTCAAGGTGGTGGGGGACACATTTGATATTTAAGTCAGTATATGATTTTTGATATGAAAATTATGAAAAATTTGAGTGTATAAAATATCTAAGAGCCCTTACTTCACCGAGGAAGAGGGTATATATACCTGGCTAGGATGACCACTGCAAGGGGGTCATGGGGGTATTGCTTGGTACTCAAGTCACATATTCCTGTTAGCTCCTTGTTGTATGATAGTTTTGCAATGCATGATCGCGGTGACCACTAACACCCTAGGAGGCACATCGTGGCGTGTGCACCATTGGGCTTAATTGAATACGGCGTGGTTCCCTCGTTGTAGCGTGCCCATTTTTGCATCTCATTTCATGTGGTGTAGCCTTTGCTAGGTGTACCCATTTTTGTGATTTGCCCAACCGTTAGGGTCAGAGACAAGGGCTATCCTTAACCTTGTGCGATTGGGGCTGTTGGTCAACTAGGATGTCAAACTGTTTGTCTTTCAGCCCCCGACTGACATGTGCTGTCCAGCTGCTCCTTCCTTTAGGCTTTTTGGACCAACCTAGCTCAACCCATCCCTAGCTTAGGCCCCATGGATTGGGTCCGTTTGGTTGGGCTTGGTCCTGGGTTAACCCCCCTCATAGGATATGTTATTTTAATTTTAAAGTTTGGACCTTTACATGCACATAAATTATCGGAGTTACGTTTCATAAGTGAAAAGTCAATGACATACCCAATCTATATGATATGAAGATGTTAGACCAATTCAACGTTTAACTTGGTATAAAACAAGTTGTATTTGTATAATTTTCAAGATTTCTCACCATATAAAATGTATTCCCCATGATAAATTCTATATTACTCAAAACATCCCTAGTTATTTTCATTAAAAACCAGATTTTATGCCACAATAGAAAAGTTATAAATAGAAATGAAATATATATGTGACCTTTCCACTCAGTACCTTATTTAGATTGCATTTGGGTATTGAGATAATTTCATATATTATGTGAATAGTAAAAAAAATAGTGAAAAAGTAATGGCAAAATATTGAATAGTAGTATAAAATTGTAAAAAATAGATAAAATAATAAATAATAGTGGAGTATGCTGAGATTATTCTGCAACATGATTTATTAACATTATTTATTAGTGTCAACCGTAGGTAAGAAAAAACCACATCAATCCAATTGATTTTAAAAAAATATATGGGAAGCAGCCACTATTCTGCAGCAGCTGAATCACGCATGATATGGCCTAAGCAAATTGACCAATTTCTCCCTAAGCCCCTTCATCCTAAATCTCCAATTGAATTCGAAATCCCTAACAACAGCAAATGATTGTCGTGATTATGTGAGCTGCAATGGAGAGGGAGGAGGGGGTTGCCGTGACTTGGGTTCGATGGTGAGGGTTGTTGGGAGGTCGTGAGGCTTGATGGTGGTGGCTGAGTTAGCGTATAGCGACTGCATGGTGGCGAGAGAGGGGGAGACCCATTTTTGGGTTGTGAGTTGTTATGAAGAGGAAGGAGGGGGTTGCCATGACTTGGGTTTCATGGTGGCAAGATGGCTAAATTTGTGCGTGAGACCCATTTTAAGAAAGGAGAGGGGGTTGCGGCCGGGGGCTTTCATGGAGGCTCAAAAGTGGTTGGAGGGTCGCCGGTCTTAGGGAGAGCTGGTGAGGTGGTCGGTGGCATTGATGGTGAGGGGGAGCCGGAGAATTTTATCATTCATTTACAAAAGAAAATATAAAATAAACTTTGAATGTTTTTTGCATTTTTTTTTTCACATTTCCTCCAATTTTTTCAGCAAGCATTCTCTCGGAGAATAAATGTTAGCATTGTAGAAAAAAAACAACAAATGAACATAAGTTGGAAATTCAGGGAACTCCTCTGCAATTAATACCATCAAATCTTAGCTATGAAAATTACAAAAAAGAAATAAAACGCATTCTCACACACAGAGAGAGAGAGAGAGAGAGAGAGAGAGAGAGGACATTTCTTAGTAATAAAGCTTGGCTGGGTAACCTGAGGGAGAGAAACCTCTCTCGGGTGATGTTGTATGTGGTTAAAAAGAAAAGAAAAGAAGCAAAAGCAACCATGCAGTTCATGCAATATATGCATTGCTATGGTGACTAAAGTTCTTTGATTTTATATTTGTAATTCAAGCTCTCGAGGGCACTTTTGACAACCAATATATGACGTTTCGTATAGTTGGGGGACCTAGGGTTACTGCCTGTTCTTTCTTGCAGAGGAACGTAGGTAGGGTCTGTGCATGGCAATCCGAGATTTGCACGTGTGGGAACCACTGGACCGAAAGCAGCCCCTTGAAGCGTGGATTTTTAAACCGCCCATTTCCTTTTTTTGGGGGAAAGAAACTTGGGCGGCCAGTGGGCCCACTATGGTCGGTGGACGAGAGTTGGGGGCCATTTCCCCAGAGTCTTGCTTACCAACCTAACCGCCCTATTCTTTGTTTTAATTTTTTTTTATTTTTTTATTTTTTTATTTTTTTTCTGAGCTGGAATTCGCTTCATTGATGTCGGCCATGGTCGTACTATCTTTCCATCATCCATCCAATGTATTCATGCCAAGTCAGCACCCAATGCAGTGATGGGAAAAGATCCGGTACATTCGATTGTATTCGAAGTGCAGGAGTTGGGAATTGGGATTGCCAAATGGGGGGCGTCCATTGTGCCATGGGCCCAACGTGATCATAGTTTATATATCAGTTGATGACTAACGACCACTTTTAAAAATTTATAATCCAAGTGTTGATCTATTTTGACCTTTTAAATTGGATTAATTCACCCTTTTTTTCATATATTATCCTAATAATTCTATGTTTTTAGACAAATCTTATTATGGATAAATTATATTTTGAAAGTTTATTATCTTTTTTAGAATTTATTTATTTTTATAGCGAAAGTTCGAGTTTTTTTTTTTAATTTATTTTATAGAATGAATTGAAAAAATTAAAAGAAGGATATTCTAAATAAAATTATTTTTTAACCAATTAATTATCCTATTTCAAAAGAAGGTTTAAATAGTAAATTAAGATGAGATAAAATTGAATAAAATATTATATTTTTTAAAATTTTAAAATTAAATTATTTATTATATTTTAAATAAAAATTTATAAAAATTATAATAATTAAAAATGATGAGTCGGGTTTAGAAACCAAACCTCCCTTAACTTACCAAAAAAAAAAAAAAAAAAAAAAAAAAACCTCCGTTAACTTAAAACAAAAAGAAAAAATAAAAAAAAAGAGGACATGCTTTGATTTGATCGTAGCAAGCCATGAGCAATTGGACAAAGATAGTCAAGCCCACTCTTTTCAGAGAAGAAAAGAGATCAATTCCTCTCTTGAGATTGGTCCCTGTCCAGCCCCCCCTTTTCTCTCCGTAAATCAAATCGATCTGTGTCTCCCGCATTCGAGCTCGGAATCTAAGGCTCAATCAACCTCTACGACATGGGTAAATTTCTGACTCTTTGATCCGTCTGATTTATACTACAATCCCATAGTTGTGACTAGTTTTCATTAATTATACGTTTCCCGTGCATTTGATCGATTGGATTTTTTTTTCCGAATGTAACGGAAAATTGAAGTTACAATACCTATGCGCGTTGGGCTTGTCAAGTTTTATTTGGGTTTGGTGTCTGGTTGGTGTTTCGAAGCCGGTTCATTTAATGGGTCCGATTACTTATTGATGGTATTAATTTTTGGAAAATTTAATCTAGGTTTAAGGTTTTGAGCAGTTTAATTATTTGCTTGTGGGTCGCCGTACAGATTCTTGCATTTCTTTTGTTTGGTTAGTGAGAAAATGTAGGAAAAGAAACTGGGTTGGTGAGTTTTAATATTTGTTGCTTTTTAGGGTGTGGAACTGCATGTTTGGTATTGCAAGGCTAAGTCCTAATATGATTTATTTGGATCAGTGAGGAACCAAACTACATGCTGAAATTTGAATTTATTCTGGTTTCTGGGGGTTTCTCAGTTTTCTCCACGACTCAATATAGGGTCAAGTGGAAAATATTGTGATTTTAATTGCCCTGTTTATTTAGTTGGTGCCAGAAGATGGCATTGATTTAAGACCCAGCATCTATTCTGGGAAGGCAATGATGTAGTTATCAATGGCTTGTATAATCAGATGGCTGCACTTTTTGAACTGAAAAGGATGGCAAGAGTGTTTTTCCACCCTAATCTTCATGAATTCAATTACTTACCCAAAAAAAAAAAAAAAATTCTTCATGAATTCAATTCACGAATCACAACAATACTTGTGATGATGATGGATAGTTTTATATACGTTTAATATACTTATTTTCTGCTAAGTCATTTGTATGACTAATTTGAAGCTTCAGAACCTTTACTTTTTTCTCTGATACATGGACCATTTTGTTATACAGCAAGGAGTGACGAGTGTTATTCAACTCAACTTATTGATGGAGATGGCATATTCAATGCTACTGGACTTGAAAACTTTATCAAGGAGGTGAGATTAGGTGAATGTGGACTATCATATGCCGTAGTCTCAATCATGGGCCCACAAAGTAGCGGTATGCATTCTTTTCTTTATAAGCCCATTGATCTTTATTTTTATCCTTTACCAGTCATGCTTTTTAGGGAGGGATTTACATGCAATAAAATGCATTTTTATTTTAATCTTTTGAGCTTTAAGAATGCTGTTCTTGTGACTGAAATGGGTTTTTTGGATGGGACTTTGTGCATTGATAAAGCATGATAAGTTGGAAGTGGCTTTACTTTAATCTTGCAGAATCTGAGGCATGGCTGCCATACTGAAATTGAATGTTACATCTCTTCTTACCAGATTTTGCTGAGCTGTTACTGAATATGGTTTAGTTTCTTTTTGTCTTTTGCTTTTAGATATTAGGATTTCACCTTTTTGCTGTGATGGAAATTTAATTTGTTTCTTCATCTTCATTTGTAACTGTAAATCACATCCTACATCTGTCTTAGCACATGGAAAACTAGCGTTTTCACACTATTTTCCATTATCTGAACAGGGAAGAGCACTCTACTAAATCATTTGTTTGGTACCAACTTCAGGGAGATGGATGCTTTTAGAGGAAGGCATGATATCACAGTTTTCTTACTTTATGTTACTTTAGACTTTGATCCGAGAACTTAGACTGACTGGATCTGCTACTTCTTTAGGTCCCAAACAACTAAAGGTATTTGGTTGGCAAAATGTGATGGTATCGAGCCTTGCACCCTTGTTATGGATTTGGAGGGTACAGATGGAAGAGAACGTGGAGAGGTGCCTTTTTGTCCCACATTTTCCAAATAAATCTTTCCATTTCCGAATGTTTCTATCATGGCATGTCCTATTGTCTTTGCCAGTTCTTTTATTATTGGTTGTTTGCAAATGCACTAATCACTTTTTGAATGCGCTGTCATTTGTAAGTAATTAATTTTGCATTCTCTGTGCATCGCCTGTCCCTATACAAGCAGTTTAACAAGAAAACATCTTAAATTATGGAGCAATTGTGTCCTTAATTTATCAAGCTTATATAGTCATATTTTGTTTTCATTTGGAGATAAATTCTTCAATTTCATAATTAAATTGTAAGACTCGTTGCAGGTTTTTAAAACTGTTACATGCTATCTTTATTTGGGACTAAGTTTTTACTTGGTTATTTTACCATCCATCATTTGACATTACATTTTAAATTTATTAAGTATCTGACCTGGTAGTTTTTTGTAAGGAACATCAGAATTCTTCAATATCTGTCAAAATTTTTTACAAGGAAGTAGAGGTTGTTCTCAATATGTTATAATTATAGAGTTTTGAATTGAGGAGTGTGTATATGGATGCTTACTGATCCTTTTCTGATTTTTGTTCTGTTGAAGTTAAGAGAAGGTAGTTCTCAAAAGGGGAAGAGATATGGATAGCAGTAACTTTGTGCATCTGTTTAATTATTTTTTATCTTCTTTTCAGGATGATACTGCATTCGAGAAGCAGAGTGCCCTTTTTGCTCTTGCTGTTTCAGATATAGTGCTCATAAACATGTAAGTTATTCTGGTGTAGAGTTACTAAAACTTATGATTATTTCTGTTTAGTTAAGTGTTTTGCGTGGTGGCTTCTGTAGTTTATAAATTATTTTCTTGACCCTTTTTCTAATGCAGGTGGTGTCATGATATCGGTCGTGAGCAAGCTGCAAATAAGCCTCTTCTAAAGACTGTATTCCAGGTATTTCTGTCGACCTGCGACTATAAGCAGTTATTCAGAATTTTGAAAGTCTCATTCAAACAACTTTATGGTGGTATCTGCTTACAGGTCATGATGCGATTGTTCAGTCCACGCAAAACAACTTTGATGTTTGTAATACGTGATAAAACAAGGGTGTGTTCCTCTCTTCTGGAGTAATTCATGCTGAAGCTTGAGGGAGATCTTTCTTTATTGGTCTCTCATTCATGTTTTAGTGCTGTCAATTTTTGGTTAAGTGGTTCAAGGCTTCTTTGTTTAGTTGAGATGAGTTTTTAATTGTATTTAAAATCGTGTTTTTTAGACACCACTGGAAAATTTAGAACCTGTTCTAAGGGAAGATGTTCAGAAGGTAAGAGATTTGTGCATTTTTTCTTATTTTGTTGATCTTTGATGATTCTTTAAGCTACTATTACCATTATTTTTATCTTTTCTCTTTAACTGCAGATATGGGATTCTGTTCCTAAGCCCCACACGCACAAGGAAACTCCACTAAATGAGTTTTTCAATGTAAGATGTCACGGTCCAGCTTATATAGGTTCTCATGTGAGAATAATTCTAATGCATTTATGGTTTATATTATTAATGATTGAATTTTCAGGTTGAAGTTGTTGCTCTTTCTAGTTATGAAGAAAAAGAAGAGCAATTTAAAGAGCAGGTATGCATTCACCTATTGAGACTGCCCTGATTAATATTTATTTATTTTAGTTATTGAAATAAAATAATTTATTTTTAATTTTCTCCCAGTGTCCGGTTGTTGAATTCTAATAGAAATATTCTTTGCCTACTGTATATAGAACTTGGGGTCAGTCTGGATCATTGTGCAAAGACATTGGCCAGATGAACTTATCTAAAAACTTCATATGTGTGTGTCTTTATTATACACTCGTGTAATGTAGGTTGCTAACTTAAGACAACGATTCTTTCATTCCATTACGCCTGGTGGGCTTGCGGGAGATCGACGTGGTGTAGTTCCTGCTTCAGGGTTTTCCTTTAGTGCACAGCAAATTTGGAAAGTTATTAAGGAGAATAAGGACCTCGACCTTCCTGCTCACAAGGTAAAATTTGTTCAACAGAGGCCCATTGGCGCATGTTTATTATCTTGTTTATGTCATGCAAGATCCATCCATTTTTAGGTTATGGTGGCTACTGTACGCTGTGAAGAGATCGCTGATGAAAAGTATTCATCTTTTGCTGCGAATGAGGTACCTGCAGTTCATATAATCCAATGTTTTTAAACAATCCTGGTCAATATTGTGAACCACCAACATCCAAATTGCTTTAAATGACCACAGGACTGGTGCCACTTGGAAGAGGCTGTGCAATCTGGTCTTATTCCTGGCTTTGGGAAAAAGCTCAGTTCAATTCTTGATGACTTTCTATCAAAGTAAGTGTATCTCATGTACCTTACTGGTGGTTTAGCACCATAGCAAAGGAGTTATAAGATTTTATGATAGATGTGGCTTTCTGAGCATTGGTCATTCATAAAGGGACCCCCCCAAAGAAGAAAGCAAATTAACATGCTTGACTGAAGTATCTTTTGACTTTGATGGGTCATGTTCTCTTTTGTTTGTTTATTTCTATGTGTTCGTATACTCATATAGATTGATAATTGATATTCAATTATAACCGATATATTTCTTAAAGCATTATTAACGAGGGTGGTGGCATATGGTAGATATTCAGGTTGTTTGGTCATGTTTGAAGGAGACCAAGTAATGTACCGTTGAGAAAGTTTGATTTAATTCAAGATGATGGAGTGAAAAGAGGTAGAGGAAGAATTAGAATACATGGGTTGAATGTATGAAAAAGGATATGTTTATTAGATGGGAGGGAATGATGGAAAAGAATACATGGTAGAAGATCCCAATTAATTGATGAGGTTCCATAGCTGACCCCCAATTTAAGTGTGCTTATGGTTTAGTTGGTTTGAGTGGAGTTGACTGTCTTGTTAGTTTGCCTAATACCACCATGATGACTATATCTTTTCATGCCATCTTTGAGTTATAAACTGAGGTTTGAAAACTATCCTTTAAAATCATCTTTCCCCCTCTTCTTTCGTGTCTGTAGAAATATTGTTAAATATGGTTTTCTTTTAAGTATTGAGCATATTATTCCTGTCATTCTAGGTATGATGCGGAAGCTACATATTTTGATGAAGGTGTCAGATCTTCAAAGCGGAAGCAACTGGAAGAAAAATTGCTACAGGTAATTCATCTCTGCTGTAGTTTTGCACGGTCTTTGGCAGTTTCCCACCTGCTTTGGGCATTTATGTTTCTGCCACCATTAGTTGTGATTAGATCTTGATTCTGTCAAGTTCAGTAGGTGACTGAAGTATCAAAGTGAAACTGAGAATTTAGGATATTGGATTATTAGCAGTACATTTCACTCGAGTTGGTAAATTGACTCGTATTTGCCCATGAGCTGGTGACTTATACTTGCTTATATTTTTTATAGTTTTGCTTGCTTATTAAATTGATACAAATGAAAACCCTGTGCAGCAGATATTGTTAAGTGGATCTCTTGTATACTTTGTGTGCCAGGGTTGCACCCTGTTTTGTTTTTATAGATTTTTTTTTAATATTAAAAAAGCTCTTTTGTTTTACTTATAAAAAAGAAGTTTGTAGGTCTTTTAAGAGCAAGTGAAGTTGCTGTTGCATGATTTTCTTTTGATTGAACACAAAATGTTTATATGCTTCTTTTTTTGGTCAATAATACTTTTTTTTGTTTATTTATTATGACGGGGAAACCACCCCATGGCAGATTTGGTCAATGATACTTTCTAATTCTGGATTTACTTAATTTAATCACTTAGTTATGTTCTATTTTCTCATTGCTTGTACTTCCTGATTTGTTAGCTTATCCAACCGGCATTCCAATTCATGCTTGGACACCTAAGGTCGGGAACTTTAGAAAAATTTAAGGAAGTATTTGACAAAGCTATGAATGGGGGGGAAGGGTTTTCTTCAGCCTCTCGTAACTGCACACAGTTTTGTATGGCTCGATTTGATGAAGGATGTGCAGGTATGGTTTAATTCGAAACTCCTGTTCCATTAATTAAAATCAATTGGAATCAACACAAAAGCAAAGGTCAAAGGAAGCAAAAAATTGAGAGGCTTTTAAATTACAAAACTGTGAGGACAAAAGAAGTTGAAATATTCATTGTAGTCTTTGAAACATGTTTTTGAACAAAACGGTTTGGTCTTTACTTCATTTCATGAATCAATGATAGGAAAGTGATAAAACTTGGAGACTAGGGAGGTTTAGTATTCTGGATGGTTTTATGGATAAGGAATTTGTGAACGATGTGTATATTAACACATTAGCCTTGCAGATGTTGTTATTGAACAAGCGAAGTGGGACACATCTAAAGTCAGGGATAAACTTCAACGTGATATAGATGCACATATCACTTCTGTCCGTACTGCCAAGCTTGCTGCAATTACTGCTTACTATGAGGTAGTTTACATTATCCTTATTTACTCACCCTTTTTGACTCAACTGACTGTCTTCAAGCTAAGTGACAATGCTAAGATTCCAGAATTTGGTGAATTGGTAACTTTTACAGTTGATGGAAAATATATTAAAATAGCATGTTCACTAGTGTTAATTATAAGTTTAAGTCAGAACATTGACCAACAAAGAAAAGGAAAAAAACACTTGGAAAAGACTAAGTGCCTATGACATGATAATGTCTCCATTGCTGACAAAAGAAGTATGTGCTGTTATTGATACTTGGGCAACGCCTACTCTCTTCTATTATTAAAATTTTATTTCACCTATCAAAAATAAAATTTTCTGTGCTTGTGTACACCCTTTGGGTTTTACTGAATTTCGATTACTTATAAAAAGAAGATTCGTTTTTGTATCGACTCAATAAGTATGAGCTAGAAAGTTTTTAGCCCAATCAATAAGTTACTAGTAACATCATTGGTAATCAATTTGATTATAGTCGAACAAGTCCCTTTCAAATTTTTCCTTTTGAATTTCAATAGGCCACTGTCCTTACACACAACTGGTTGTGCCTATGTGATTAATGACCATTTCATATTGTCATGGCTTTCATAATAATATGGTGAACTTTGTTTTAGTGGTCTTCAGTCTCTTGACATATGAAGTTAGCAAAATAGGCCGTATAAGCCTTGCTGATGATACTTACAAATTTGCAGGAGAAATTGAAAGAAGCATTATCAGGACCTGTCGAAGCTCTTTTAGATGGAGCTAGTCGTGACACCTGGCCAGCAATAAGAAAACTTTTTAGGCGGGAGACTGAAGCTGCTGTCTCTGGGCTTTCTGGTGCACTTTCTGGTTTTGACATGGATGGACAATCTAAGGATAAAATGCTTGGAAGTATAGAAAACTATGCAAGAGGGGTGGTTGAAGCAAAAGCGAGAGAAGAAGCTGGAAGGGTCCTGATCCGTATGAAGGACAGGTAGCAGCTCCTAGCAACATCCAAATTCGATTGTTTGTTCTCTCTCAGATTATTTTGTGGGGACTGACTTTAAGTTGCAAACAGGTTTTCGACATTGTTTAGTCATGATTCTGATTCAATGCCACGGGTTTGGACTGGGAAGGAAGACATTCGTGCAATCACCAAAACTGCTCGCTCTGCAGTATGCCACAGTTTATATAGTTTTTATTTTTTTTGGTATTTTGAATCTGTATTGTATTTTTGTTAATTATTTCTATTAACTTGTCCAGTCCTTAAAATTGCTGTCTGTTATGGCTGTCATCCGTTTGGATGATGATGATAACGATAGTATTGAGAACACTCTGTCTATTGCTTTGGTGGATTCTGCAAATGCTACCCTTAAAGATAGGAGCGTCACAACATTTGATCCACTGGCGTCGAGCACTTGGGAAGAGGTGACTTTTGGTTATGCTGAAGTTCTTATTTCCAAACCATATAATTCTGTGCTGACAAGTTAATTCTTGAATCTTGATGGTATAAAACATATATAATTGACTCTAAAAGCTTTTTTTGACTAAAATGTTATGAAAATTTGTAAACCATCGATTTTTGGTGCTTTTAGCTCCAGCTGAAGTCAACAGGTCCATGCTGCCAAGTGGGTTAATCTAGTTCAGCACAAATTTGACATGTATTTTCTTAAGTAATTTAATTCATTAAAGAATCACCATAACGAGCGTGAACCTAGTACACAGTATGTCTACACAAAGGATAGGATAGAATGACAGTAAAAAGTAGATGTGGTCGTTGTCCCTCATTGGTTGATAAGGATCTATGGAGCCAACCCCAATTAAATTGGGTTTGAAGCTTAGTTTGAGTTGAGAGCTGAGTACATGACATTTAAATGCTTGCGTATCAGAAAATAAAATAAAATAAAGATAATGATAGTAATAAAAACAAATATGGTCTTGATTTCGGAAATTGTTTACATAAGGCCACCAAGCTGTGAGAGTGGACTTGAGGCTTTATGATTCAATTTCTCTATCTCATTGTTTAATACCATTGGTTTACCCTTAAACTCTAATTAGTTAATGTGATTGCTCTTTTCCATACAGGTTTCACCTGCAAAAACATTGATTACACCTATCCAGTGCAAATCTTTGTGGAGGCAATTCAAGGCAGAGACTGAATATAGTGTCTCTCAGGCCATTGCTGCACAGGCATGATACTTTACGTATTAACCGACATTCTTTTTTTAAATATTGATTCTGTTCTCTCTCTCTCTCTCTCTCTGTCTCTGTGACGGCTAGTTCATATTTCTGACGAATTTATCAATCATTTTCCCTTTAGTTGGTAATAATTATAAATCTGTTTCATTCTTATTGGTTCTTTCAGGAAGCCAACAAGCGTAGTAACAACTGGTTGCCGCCACCATGGGCAATTGTTGCTTTGATAGTCTTGGGATTCAATGAATTTATGACGCTCCTAAGGTACATAGTTTCATGTATTATGAAATTTTATATTGTTCAGGTTAATGTCCTATCCTTATGTTCAATGATTTAATTCATGGATAAAGCTTCTTTGCTGCCTGGAGTTGACCGCCCAGTTTGACCGCTGGGCAAATTTTTTTTTTTTTTTACTTAGTGATTAAGAAAGTGATTTTAAGTGTATTGGTGTATTTTTTTTTTACTTAATGATTAAGAAAGTGATTAAAAAAATATGAAATGAAAAAAAAAAAATAATGCTGGGCGGTACGCTGAAGGGCTGGCATAGTAGCCGGACCCTTAATTCATACTACTTATAAAAGAAAATGATTTAATTTATACTGGTTTTTGTTTTTTCATGGCAGAAATCCTTTGTATTTGGGGGTGGTATTTGTTGCTTTTCTACTCATGAAAGCCTTATGGGTGCAACTGGATATTTCGGGTGAATTCCGTAATGGTGCGGTGAGTATCATTGTTCTACTGTGACTGTTTAAGCCCCATTTTATTGTTAATCTGTGGTTGGTTCCAGCAATGTTGGTTTTTTGAAAGCTCTCACCAGGAAAATAAAACTCAAGTCCTGTGTACTCGGGTTTCACCTATTTACTTGAGTCGAGAAAATTTTATTTTACATATCATAAAAAAGAGAAAAGAACTTGAGACTCAAATTCTAATTCAACTAATTTCTGTTTCATATACTAATAGGCTCTTGAATTAAAGTTCAGACCTGATAAGCGCAAATCACATAATTGAATTCTTACTCAAATCAGTTTGGAATGAGCAGTTTTTCCTCTGTTCTCATTTTTCTGTTTGTTAATCTGAAGATTAGGGTTTAGAAAAATCATTTCACAGAACTTACCTTTGTAAGTTGATTCTGCTGGTTAGTTGACCGTTTCTGAATGATTTAGTGAGATTTTAACAAACAAATTCTGTTTATAGGCAACCAATATTAAGTAATAATAACTCATTAAGGAAATCGCAGAAAGGAACCTCTGTATACACGTTGTATACAAGAGCAACACCAAAAAGCAACGGCCATTAATATCAATTAAGTTGAAGTCCTTTTCCTTCCAATTATCACAAAAAACGCCTTTTTTTGAGTATTGTTTTGTGTCTTTGACAATTCATTTTGTGTTTTTGCAAAAGATTCTAACAAGGTTTACTGTGACTGCGTAACTCAACAGCTTCCTGGTCTTATCTCCTTGTCTTCAAAGTTCCTTCCCACGGTAATGAATCTTCTTAAAAGATTAGCAGAGGAGGGGCAAGTGCCTGCAGCTAACGATCCACAAAGAAACCCTTCACTAGCATCAAAGAACTTCAGGAATGGAGTAAGTTCCAGCGGTGATACATCATCCAGTGCTTCATCTGAAGTAACTTCAACTGAATGCTCCAGCAACTCAAAAGAAGACTAAGGGAACTAATCCTTTTGATTAAGTAGCATCCCCGGCATTCTACGCGCTCCTTGGCAGGTTGTTGCATCTGTATGGTCCATGAAGCTCAACTCTCATGAGCCTGCAAGAGCGAGAGGAATAGGTTTTGAAGGCATTGATTTTTGTTGATGTGCCGCATATTGTGGTGGGTTGGGGGGGGGGGGGGGGGGGAGGTGACGCTGCGGGTTTGCCGCAAGGAAGCCTCATTATTAGTTTTTACATAGAAGTTAGGTGCTCTATTATGATTTTTTATTTGTTGGCTAAGCAACAGGTCTCTTCTGTCACATGCTGATGGTCGTTCATTATGCTGGTTTGTATTCAATTTTGTACTGTGAGTTGTAATGTTGTGTGATTGTAACTTACCGAATTTGGTTAAATGATGATACTCTTATGTATTATTCTCCTTTCAGAAACCAGCTGGAAACTAATTTGGCAGTATAATTATGCAAGAAAGATCAGTTATTGATAAACTTCACAGCTGTGTAATTGCGTTGAAGTGTGGATGGAAAATTGAAACTACTGTGTTGTAACTCTTGAATTAAGCAGTATACATTGCTTTGTATCTTCATATGATGCGATAATATTACATCAATGGGATGCACTCGATGAGCTTTTGAAAGAAAACAAAATTAATATCAAAACATCATTTTCTGAAAAAATAAATTATAAATTAAGTAGGGGTGAATATTATTTTGTACCAATTTTTATTTCTTTAATGTCACCACGTGAGACACCAAAATATTCATTGTATCTCCTATCATGTGAAAGTTGTATGAGATGAGTCTCCGTGTAACCCAACATAAAGCTTTATTTCTCAATTCATTTCAACTTTTCAATAGCCTTTTGCAGAGACGCATCAATAGCGCAATGGCACCTTTTAAAAATCAAAATATTGGGGGCATCATCTCCCTAAAAGCAACAAAACACGGCTGAAAGATTAATATTTTAAGAGTATTGACATTCGCCTAACCAAATGTTAGTGATTAGTAGTCAAACTATAGCTAATTATGGCAAAATTAGTCTGCACTGGAATAGCTAAAACTCAATGGCTTAGCTTTGAGCTACAGTATTTTCATATGTTTCTTTAAATTTGGTTAGCCACTATTCATCTTTTCAACATTATTTTATGAATAAAATATTCTCCACCGTGTTTGTTGAATAATTAGGTTGAGAAAAAAATAATTTTAAATAAAAATTAAACCATTAATTAATATATGAAATGTATTTATAAAAAATAATAAAATTATTATTTTAATTATAATAATTAGATTTTTATTGATTTTTGACTTTTAGAATAGCCAGCCGGTCCACTAATGATTGTTCTTCAAAATTTAAAAAAGTGATGGTCCAGCGGGGTCAATCGAGCTGATCTTATTGGATCCCGGATGACACCGGCCCGTTATCCTTCCACTGCCAGGAGCGGGAGGTAGTCGCTGCTCTGTGGAACCAGCCTCACGCTGTGCCCTCCACTCTAGGAACCACGTCACCCAAGCCTTCGCCCAAGTCACATGGCCCAACTCTCGGCTTGGAACGGGCGGGCCAGTAGGAAGCCTCCGGAATCCGATTAGTTGGATTAGGCCAGCGTCCCATGACTTTAGTGCCCCTACTCAGGTTACAGGCTCGCGTTGCTGAGCCCGGCGTACAGTCCTTTGTTGTTGTGAGTTTATAAAGTATTGAATGTCTTTGCTTCTTATCAATATGGGATTGCACTCTTCATTGGTTCTCGCTTCTCATGTTGGGGAACGCGTAAAACACCTAATAAAAGAGCGGCCAGGCATCGAAACCCAACTCCCTCGCATAAGACATGAAAATATGAGCTCTGATATTATTGTTTCCAGGACACATTCAAGACGGAATTTATGATGTTCGGAAAGGTAAGTGAGGTAGGGGACCTTGTGGTTTTAACAGGGACTTTCAGCATAGATAATAAAGCTATTAAATGAAATATATTTTCCAGCATAATATTTCAGAAATTTGCTGCTGCATCTGTATTCGTGGCAATGTTGTCTTGTTCTTTGGAGAAAAATATGTAAAGCTGGAGGTAGATGAGAATTCAGAATTGTATGCATGGTCTGGATGCATACAGGATCACAATTTCTACCATGTCCAAATGTAGTGTTGCTATGTTACTGACATGACAAGATTTGATTTGATCTGTGAAGAAGAGTGTAGCATGTGTATTTTATTGACTCAATAAGTATGAGCTAGAAAGTTTTTAGCCCAATCAATAAGTTACTAGCAACATCATTGGTAATCAATTTGATTATAGCCGAACAAGTCCCTTTCAAATTTTACCTTTTGAATTTCAATAGGCCACTGTCCTTACACAGAACTGTTTGTGCCTTTGTGATTAATGACCATTTCATATGGTCATGGCTTTCATAATAATATGGTGAACTTTGTTTTAGTGGTCTTCAGTCTCTTGGATGTATGAAGTTAGCAAAATAGGCCGTATAAGCCTTGCTGATGATACTTACAAGTTTGCAGGCGAAATTGAAAGAGGCATTATCAGGACCTGTCTGAAGCTCTTTTAGATGGAGCTAGTCGTGACACCTGGCCAGCGATAAGAAAACTTTTTAGACGTGAGACTGAAGATGCTGTCTCTGGGCTTTCTGGTGCACTTTCTGGTTTTGACATGGATGGACAATCTAAGGATAAGATGCTTGAAAGTATAGAAAGCTATGCAAGAGGGGTCCTGATCTGTATGAAGGACAGGTAGCAGCTCCTAGCAACATCCAAATTCGATTGTTTGTTCTCTCTCAGATTATTTTGAGGGGACTGACTTTAAGTTGCAAACAGGTTTTCGACATTGTTTAGTCATGATTCTGATTCAATGCCACGGGTTTGGACTGGGAAGGAAGACATTCGTGCAATCACCAAAACTGCTCGCTCTGCAGTATGCCATAGTTTATGTAGTTTTTTTTTGGTATTTTGAATCTGTATTGTATTTTTGTTAATTATTTCTATTAACTTGTCCAGTCCTTGAAATTGCTGTCTGTGATGGCTATCATCCGTTTGGATGATGATGATAACGATAGTATCGAGAACACTCTTGTCTTTGGTGGATTCTACAAATGCTACCCCTAAAAGATAGGAGCGTCACAACATTTGATCCACTGGCATCAAGCACTTGGGAAGAGGTGACTTTTGGTTATGCTGAAGTTCTTATTTCCAAACTATATAATTCTGTGCTGACAAGTTAATTCTTGAATCTTGCTGATATAATTGACTCTAAAAGCTTTTTTTGACTAAAATCTTATGAAAAATTGTAAACGACTCGATTTTTGGTGCTTTTTAGCTCCAGCTGAAGTCAACAGGTCCTTGCTGCCAATAGTGGGTTGATCTAGTTCAGCACAAGTTTGACATGTATTTTCTTTAAGTAATATAATTAATTAAAGAATCACCATAAGGGGCGTGAACCTAGTACACAGTATGTCTAAACAAAGGATAGGATAGAATGGCAGTAAAAAGTAGATGGGGTCGTACCTAATTGGTTGATAAGGATCCATGGAGCCAACCCCAATTAAATTGGGTTTGAAGCCTAGTTTGAGTTGAGAGCTGAGTACATGACATTTAAATGCTTGCGTATCAGAAAATAAAATAAATAAAGGTAATGATATAGTGCATGACATTTGTTTACTTAAGGCCACCAAGCTGCGAGAGTGGACTACTCAGATTACTTGGGATGGCACCAATAATATAGATTTTTATTGATAGAGAATAGCTAGCCGGTCCATTAATGAATCTTCAAAATTTTATAAAAAAATAAAAAAAGTTATGGTCCAACTGGGGTCAATCGGGCTGATCTTATTGAATCCCGGATGGCACCGGCCCGTTATCCTTCCACCGCCAGGAGCGGGAGGTAGTCGCTGCTCTGTGGAACCAGCCTCACGCTGTGCCCTCCACTTTAGGAGCCACGTAACCCAAGCCTTCGCTCAAGTCACATGGCCCAGCTCTCGGCTTGGAATGGGCGGGCCAATAGAAAGCCCCCGGAATCCGATCAGACGGATTAGGCCACCGTTCCATAACCCTTTTGCCCCTACTCAGGTTACAGGCTCGCGTTGCTGAGCCCGGCGAGCAATCCAATGTTGTTGTGAGTTTATAAAGTATTGAATATCTTTGCTTCTTATCAATATGGGATTGCACTCTTCATTTGTTCTCGCTTCTCATGCTGGGGAACGCGTTAAAACACCTAATAAAAGAGCGACCAGGCATCGAAACCCAACGCCCTCGCATAAGACATGAAAATATGAGCTCTGATATTATTGTTTCCAGGACACATTTAAGACGGAATTTATGATGTTCGGAAAGGTAAGTGAGGTAGGGGAGCTTGTGGTTTTAACAGGGACTTTCAGCATAGATAATAAAGCTATTAAATGAAATATATTTTCCAGCATAATATTTCAGAAATTTGCTGCTGCATCTGTATTCGTGGCAATGTTGTCTTGCTCTTTGGAGAAAAATATGTAAGCTGGAGGTAGATGAGAATTCAGAATTGTATGCATGGTCTGGATGCATACAGGATCACAATTTCCACCATGTCCAAATGTAGTGTTGCTATGTTACTGACATGACAAGATTTGATTTGATCTGTGAAGAAGAGTGTAGCATGTGTACGAGTAAAATACACCATTTTGCAAATAGATATACTCTAAAGCAAAGGGAAATTCATGTTCATCTAGAGACACTCATCATTTTTCAGACAGCCCCCACAATGATCAATCCTTTTTACAGATTGCTCTGTACATCAATGAGACAGGTCCGGTCTTGCAAAATTGTTCACTGCAATATTGGTGTCAAGGTTGGGTCCAGACATGAATGAAATAAATGAACCTGCAGGCACGAACTGCTAACTTCTCTATTTGATAAGGGAAACAATCTTAAAACACCAAAAGAGAGCAGCTTTGACTTTTGCACTGAGCATTGGGATTTACACATGAATAAAAACATAGAAAATACAAGAATTCCAAAAGAAAATGCGTGGTTGTCCCCTAAAAGTGTTTCCAAAAGTGTTGTATTTTGTTTTTATTTTTTAAATATTTAAAAAATTTATCACTAATGAATTTGCGTGTATTTAAAAATTGCATATATAAATTAAATATTAAACAAAAGCTCTATCCGCAGATCATATGCATTGCCTCCAGAAACTAAACCATAAAAAGTAACTTAAATCAAAAGAGAAATGCTTTAGTAAAAAAAATTATATTAAAGTAAATTTATAAATTGCATTTGATGCAACACGTCAGATTGTAAAGTTATTTTTAATATAAAATAGATCTAATAGATCACGTGAAGTCATGTCAGTTTATAAGTTTATTTTTATGTAATTTTTTTTTATATCTATAGCAGTTCTAAAATCAAAATATTAGCACCGAATTTAGAATAATTATTAGGTGTGCTCGAAGTACTAATTTTTATCATATCAATTAAAATTAATGCTTATATAAATCATTTTAATTATGGATTACCTAATAATTTTTCCCTACTCCAGTCTTCAAAAAGTATATCAATCTGCCTAAATTAATACATCCAATATAATGTAGGCTAGTAAGTGAGCTGTCACATGCATGGTCGGACATGATCAGATTACAAAAGGAGTTTATCCAACGGCCACGAATTCCTAACTCCGACCGTGCCATTCATTTCATTAAATAACTGGTTGTAGTTTCGGTCATCTTAAATGCAAATGACCGCTGAATTTTGTATATATTTATACGTATATATATACCGTGTACACATAAAACACAGGCCAACCAGAGGCAGCCAGATTGATGCCATAAAGATCAGAAGCCTTCTTTCTGTAAGAGTTAATTCTGGGAGCCTTTGTCTGTGGTTTCAATGGCTTTAGTTGGGGCAGGGAAGCTCGTTTTCTGTTTGGTTCTATGTCTCTTGAACTCACACTCTCGTTCTCAAGGTTTTCTTCTTGCTCATATTTCTTTCAGCATCTCAAGCTATATAATTTCTTATGGCCATACCGTTTTCCATGTATCTGTGTTGAAAGTATATATACTTCTTTGTTTTTTCTGTTCATAACTATCTAGCAAAATCTCCTTTAGTTCTGGGTATCCTTTCTTTGCCTTTAATTGGCTCTTATACTACTTTGATCGAAAAGATGTAGGAATAATTATGAAGTTCTAGCTTCTGTACTGAAAATGGAGTGAAGCTGAAATTTTTCTGAGTAAAAATATGAAATGCATGGAAATTGTAATGCAGGTAAGGAGGATATCTGGGAATTCAGATATCCATTTATCAAACGAGCGAGCTCGTTCTCATCATCATCACCATCACCATCACCATCATCATCATCCTTCACATCGCCGCCGAGTGGAGGCAACATTAATGCTTACGACTACATAATTGTGGGAGGAGGCACAGCCGGGTGTCCTTTGGCTGCCACCCTGTCTCAAAACTTCAGCGTTCTGTTGCTTGAAAGAGGGGGTGTTCCTTTCTCTAATGCAAATGTTTCATTTCTAAGGAACTTCCACATTGCCCTAGCAGACACTTCTCCAACTTCTGCTTCCCAAGCCTTTGTTTCCACAGATGGGGTCATTAATGCAAGAGCTAGAGTTTTGGGTGGTGGTTCTTGCATCAATGCTGGCTTCTACACCAGAGCAAGCTCAAGGTATATATGGTTTATATTAAAAATATATGATTCTCAAACATCTCATAACAAATAATCTTACAAATTAACGTAAATCTAAGCGAGACTATATATATCACGTGATTTTATAAATTTTATTTTATAAATCTAACATTTTTCTTTTTTCCTTGACGAAAAAATAGAGTTAATGAATTGAGGTAATAAAAATTCTTGAAAGAAAGAAAAAGCATTCCGATCCCAGTGACTAGAAAGTATAAACTCTACGTCTACAACTAGATTGTGGAAAAATTTATTATCCGTAATTGCAAGTCTCACAAAAAACAAATAGGTGTACGTGGGTGGTGAGTAATTATTATAATTTATTGCCTAATTCGGAATAATTTATTTCTTAGTATTTTCTAAAAGTATTGATGGTTTGGATTATGGTCATGAAAATGCTATTTTTTTTTTTTTTTTGAGATACATGACAATGTCATTGTACCATGTGACAGAACATTTATGATTTCATCTTTGAAAGAAAGAGTCCATTAAGCTTGCATTTGGACTTTGAACTGATTCGAATTCTTTTATAAATAGTAGTGAGTTAAGGTGGTTGAATGAGTTCTATAAGATCTACCTAAAATGAGTTTAGATGCGTTTGAATATCAAGACGAGTTCAGATATATTTATAAGAATTTAAAAAAAATACGAGTCTCACTAATAAAAATACTGTTCACTTAACTTGGCATTTGTAGCAAGGAAGCATCTTTTTTTTTAAATAAATATATATTTTATGAGCAAGGATCAAATTAGTCACTGCATGAAGCTGATGGGATCAGTTCTGATGGTGCTATACGTCCTTGATGCAAATTCATCAAGGTCCCTAACACGTCTCTATCAGGAAAGTATAGCTGATGGTGCTATACGCATATGATGGGATCAGTTCAGTTCATGTCATGGACGTGACACATCTAGAATCATGTGAATTATTTATGGATGCAAACTCATCCGGTGTTTGTATGTTAGAAGAGGTTTAAGTCTGAACCAAGCTGTGTGCAGTCAAGGAATCAAACGAGCCCTAAAGGCTACTCATAGTCCCTTTCCACTAAATTTTTCCAGCAATGTCTACTTATTAGATCTAGGAGGACACTGAACATTTAAGGCAGTCATAAATTTTTAACATGACCTATTGAATACGTGGTCCCTAGGACATTGCAACTCACCTCTATTTTTAATTTTTAATTTTCTTATTACCAATCCACCTACCTATTTTATATGTTTTCTAAGCACCTACCCATTTTCAACGGCTAATGAAGCTTAATTTCTACTGCATTTTAATTTTTTTGACCCCTAGGGATAAGAGAGTTCAATTCTGATATTAGTGTTGGACCGGGTTGAGGTTCTCGGACCTTGTGTTAAAGAGGTAGGCTCAGCCCGGTTAAAAACCTTAGCCCAAAAACGTGTTCGTAAAGCCCGTTCACATTCCAGGAACCAGAGCCCAAAGATTAGGTTAAGTTATGAGAGGTTCATAAGTTGACAATGACATCATTGGGCCGTTTGCCATGTGCTGTAAAAGTGACACGGGCCCAAACTATGTATAGAATCCTATTTATGTAAGAGAAATACTATCTTGAATGAGTGTTCTGAATCTTCATCTTCTTCTTCTTTTTAATTATTAACGAAGTGTGTTTAAATAATATTGTGATTTTTTATTTTTTTAAATATTTATAATGATTAAAAAATGCATTAAAAAAATACTGTTCGGGACAATTTTTCAAGTGAATTGTTCGATAGCTGTAACATGACTCATTATGTAATTTAGATTTTATAAGAGTAAAATTGAAAATTACCGGCCATTTGAAACTACATAGTCATTTTGATGTGATAAAATATAAAAAGAGAAAAGATTTGTGTAAGTTCCAAATAGATAAATCATATATAAATCTTTGTAAAAAAGTCGATTTTACCAAGAAAAAGTCTAAAAAAAATTATTTAATCTACTTTTTTATAAAGAACTTGTACGAAATTTGTCTATTTAAGAGTATATCTATCGTTACTCTAATAAAAAAAAGGCGTTTGAATACACAAAAAAGGAACACATAATGCATTTTTGGCCATACATTACATACAGCTTGATTAAGCAATTGTACTGTTATATACGCAGTTTTATAGAGAAAATGGGCTGGGATGCGAAGCTAGTTGAGGAGTCCTACCCTTGGGTCGAGAAGCAAATTGTCCATCGCCCTAAGCTTGCGCCATGGCAGAGAGCAGTAAGGGATAGCCTTCTCGATGTTGGGGTGTCTCCTTTTAATGGATTCACATACGATCACATATATGGAACCAAGATTGGCGGCACCATTTTCGACAGGTTTGGCCTCCGCCACAGCGCCGCCGAACTCCTTGCTTCCGCCAACCCTCACAAGCTCACTGTCTTGGTCCACGCGACTGTACAGAAGATTGTGTTTCAAAAAACACGTACGTACGTTAAGAATTTCATGTTACTGTTCAAGTTACATAAGAGTTTCATGAGACCGGTAATGTCTGACACATGATGCAGGAAAGCAACCCAAGGCTGTGGGGGTCATTTTCAAAGACGAGAAGGGTGACCAGCATCAAGCACTTCTTGTCAATAGGCCAGGGAGTGAAATCATATTATCTTGCGGAGCAATCGGGACCCCTCAAATGCTATTGCTGAGTGGTATTGGACCAAAAGCTGAGCTTGAAAAGTTGAACATTCCTGTAGTGCTTGATAACAAGTTTGTTGGAAAGGGCATGGCGGACAATCCCATGAATGCTATTTTCGTTCCCACTAATAGGCCAGTTAAGCAGTCTCTCATCCAAACTGTAGGGATTACAAAGAAGGGCGTGTACATTGAAACTAGCAGTGGATTTGGACAGTCCAACGATAGCATTCACTGCCACCATGGCATCATGTCTGCTGAGGTAAGAAATATGAAAAAATGTTTGGTTCACAAAAAACTAAAAATCACGAGCTGAGGTGACTTGCTACGTCCATACATATTAGATATAGTTTATAATAAAAATATTTTACTGTCTAATGTATCCGAACAACAAGGCATAATAACTTGCTAGCTATATTTTTATAAGATATCTTTGAAAACCCAATGCAGAAACAACTAAAGCATTAATTATGGAAAACAAAAACAATGGGGCCGTTAATCAAGTACTAGTTGAGCTATAATATTGTCTAGGAACTTGATCTAATTCTCCTCCTCCTGAACTGCATGACCAGATTGGACAACTCTCCACGATTCCCCCAAAGCAAAGAACACCAGAGGCCATTCGAGCTTACATCAAAAGCAAGAAGAATTTACCCCATGAAGCATTCAGGGGAGGCTTCATTCTAGAAAAAATTGCCAACCCCATTTCAACAGGCAAGCTAAGATTGAACAACACTAATGTGGATGATAACCCCTCTGTCACCTTCAACTACTTCAAGCATCCTTACGATCTTCAACGCTGCGTTGATGGGATTCGGCTGGCCACGAGGATTGTGCAGTCTGAACACGTTACAAACTACACAAAATGCAACAAGGAAACTCTGGAGAAGATACTCGGTATGAGTGTCAGGGCTAATGTTAACCTCGTCCCTAAACATGCCAATGACACCAAGTCCATAGAACAGTTCTGCAAGGATACTGTTATCACAATTTGGCATTACCATGGTGGGTGCCGTGTGGGCAAGGTGGTTAGCCCTGAGTACAATGTCCTTGGCATTCACGGACTCCGCGTTGTTGATGGCTCAATCTTTAACGAATCGCCAGGCACAAATCCTCAAGCCACTGTCATGATGATGGGCAGGTAAGATTAATTACAAGAAAGAACGTCACAACGTATTTATAGTACTAATGTCTTCTGCTATAAATATATATATATATATATATATATATATATTTTCTCAACGTGCTTTTTTGGTGATATTCAGGTATATGGGAATGAAGATTTTAAGGGATAGGTTAGGAAGAGAAGCTGGCATATAAGGAAGCTTGGAAGTTCAGGTAGGAGCTGGGATGAGACAAGTGTTGGCAGGTAATGGTGGAATTAATGTATCCAGTATTTTTTAGTTCTTTAAAAGCAGCAATGCTATGTAGGAAATGCATCTGGCCTGGCTAGCTAGCCTTTTGTAATGATACTAAGTATCGTTCTTCATCTTAACTTTTCTTATCTTTATTCACAATAATTGGTGTGATATATTTTAAGTGACTTTTTCTTTAAATGATTGATTTATAAAGTCACTTAAAATATATCACATTAAATGGCGTGTGACTTAAGATGAGAAAAATAAAATGTATGATTTTATTATATATGTATTCTCTACCAACTTTTGATATGATCAGTCCCTTAATTGGTACATGATATAGATCATCTTATGCCCAGAGAGACAGAGAGGCAGCTGTCTACACCTGGAGGGATCAGCCCCCTGAATATATAGTCATAGGTGTCATTTGCAGGTAAGGAAAAAGAAGGCGACATGGATATATGGCCTAGACATTGGCTCAGGGTTTGATATATTATCAAACAGAGAATAAATCATAAACATAATAAACTGAAAAATAATACCATACACCACGCAAAGGCTTGGGATTGTTTTCCCTCCCTTGCCCGAGGTCACAAATTCAAAACGATTTATCTTTGTAAAACTTGTGAATTAAAGGCTTGTAGCCCTTGCATGCTGCCACTTTGGTGGGGTTGCTGTGACGGAGTACTGCCTCTCATAGGGGTTAATAGCTATGGCTCAATCTAAATATGTCGCAGCACGTGGAGAACCTTGTGGTCACGCCCAGAAGAGAAAGTTATATTGGTCACCCCTCCCCACTCTTTTTAAAAAAAAAATATAATACCATACACGCAATATCCTTGAGAGCCAGACCAGTTGCTCAAAAGGTCTGTGAATATTGTGGCCCCAATGCCTGCCCCAAAATGAATATAGAATGTCAGTATAGCAGAAAAGGTTCTCAAGGATTCTAAAATTTTTGGTATCCACATATCCTTTTTGATATCTAGATCATAACCTTTAGCTTCTCTAGTAGTGGTCAACTTGTTTTGAACAACAAGAATACAGTAGGTACTCTCATTCACTATTGATCAGTCTTCGACTGTGAAAGCCTTGTTTTCCTTTTCATCAATCAAATAGTTCATCTCATACTATCGTTAGGAGAAAGATCCATAAAATTCTTAGAAACTCGTGCATGAATGTTACAGAAAGTATTTATAACAATTTTTACAATTTTAAATCTGATTTTTAAGTGTTGAGGCTAATAATTTCTAGCTACTCACATGAATTTGGTGTTGAGAGACTAACTTAGGAGAAAATAAAAATAGACGATTTGATTAGCTTGTGGAAGCGATTTCTACTCCTCAAAAATCATAATTATACTTTGACTATGGACTTTTAACAGAGTTAATGCAAGCTGCCACTTATGAATTTGACAATGTTCCGTAAGGTCCAGTAAAAATTCGAAAATTAGATTACGATTACGATTTTATGTTGGAATTTGTTTTTCAATTTTACGTTTGAGTCGGAGGTGTCACTAGACCGACTCCTTCGATCATATCCGACTTCGATATTGAACATATATTTCTAAAATATGTATTTATATATATATATTGATAATATATGTTAGTATAGTTATATATAATTATAACTATAACTTATATATATAAACAAATTCAATAATATAGAAGTATAGCTAACTATTATAAAATAATATATTTGTACTATTGTTGATGTTGAAAAAATGACACAACAGGTTAGAATGAGAGAAAGAGTTATTTCCGGCCCGTTATGACAATCCGGGCATCGATTGGTGTGGTTTGGAGCTCTCGGCAGTGGTCCGGTACAATTATACGAGGTTAGTGTATACATCCATGATGGTGAATAGGAAAAAAATATAAAGAAAATAACAAAGAGGGAGACACTCATATTTACGTAGTTTGGTATATTACCTATATCTACAAGATATTTATAGAGAAAAAATTTACTATAATATATTTATTTTACAGTTTCTCAGATTGTCTCATCCATACTGAACTATGGAGATTAGAATTCTATCTTCTAATGTAAAAAATTTCATCATTGGTATCTTTCTCCTAATGATAAAGTAGTCGAAAAAGAAGTTGAAGTCTACGTCAGTCGTTTGGTCGCATGCCCCTCCAAAGTGGTGAAGAACAGTCACTTTTTTCCTTACTTTCCTCTTGGCACTTTTTATTCCCTTATCCCTCATTGTTTTCCATTCCCCTCTCATTTTTTTGTCTCCTAGTGGGGACCTTTGATAAACTAGGCTTGTTATTTGGACTTGGGATATGTGATTCCCTTCAACTGTAATAAAAAATATAAATAGAAACATATAATTAGACACTAAAAAGTTTAGTATATAATTAAGTTATAAATAAGTTAGACTATAGTATAATAACGTGTAATACTAATGAATAATAATATCTAATTAGACACTAGAAATAAGTCTAGTATATAAAGAAGTTAGAAACTAGTATATTATAATAACATGTAATACTATATAGTATAATAACATGTAAGATACTATAAATATATCTAGCATAGAGTTAAATTATAAATAAGTTACACACTAATATAATAACATGTAATACTATAGTATAATAATATGTAATTAGACATTATTTAAATAATAATTATTAATAATTAATATTAACAATTAAATTTAGTGATAAAAAAATTATAAAAACTATAAATAAAAGACCTTATGGCTAAAATAAATATTAAAATTGGTTAAGGGTTTAGGGATAAAAAAAAAAGGCCCAAAACAGGGTTTAGGGGAGAAAAGCCCAAAATCCTGGAAGCCCGGCCCAAAATGTTTAAATCGGCGTCGTTTGTCATAGAAAACCTCACAACGTCAACACGGACTCACTGCTCAGAAAAACGGCGTCGTTTTATGCTGGTAAGACGGCGCCGTTTTACCCCCGGGACCTCATGTCATTCCCTCTGGCTCTCAAAATCCCTCCTCTTCTCCCGTCGCCGTCACTGCCCCTGCCCGTCGTCCTCGGCCACCACCCAGCCCGTGGTCGGCGTCCGCCCACATCTTCGTCGGGTTCTCTCTCTAACCATGTTTTCCGCTTCTAACCCTAAGTCCCTCTTTTCTCTCCTCATTCTCTCCCTTCCTCCGAACCACCCTCCCGTCTCTCCTCATTACCTGAGTTGGTGAACATCTAAGGACGGGAACCGCTAATCTACCGATCTACTGCGAAATTTACCACGTAAGCTCCACATCTTCCGATCTGCTTCCAGATTTGTGCCTCTGTAAATTAGCCCGTGAAGAAATCCATTTTGGTTTCTAGACTATCATTATTTTGCTTCCAGATTTGGGGTTTTCTTGCAGTGTTGCACACCCAAGTTTGCTTCCAGATTTTTGGAAATTTATTCTCCACAGTAAGTCGCTCCACTGCCCCTCGCCATGTTTGGTTTTTTGCTGAATCTGTGATATGGTGGTTGTGATTTAAGGCTTCGGTAATTTTTTTGCCACTTGAATCTGGGTACCGATTTAAATTTTTTATTTTGCTACGTGAATCTGTGATTGGGTGGTAATTTTTTCGCTGGTTGTGAATCTGTCAATCTTTGTACTGACTTTTTCGCTGTTTGGTTTTTTTTTTTTTTGGCTGGTTCTTGGTTAGTCAGATGGACTTTATCATATATGGATTAGAGTTGTACTGATGACAATATTGCCTGGCTCCTTTCTCTTTTCTCTTGGTGCAACCAAACACTTGCCTATTCTATGCCCTACTCTACAATAAATCAATAAAAATGTATCATTAATAAATGTATAACAACTCATATATAATCTTTGTCATAAAAAAGAAAAATGAATATTCTATTATAACCTTGTCTGGAAATTTAGTTGGTCTAGCCATTAGTCAATATGAGTATATTCAACAGTATATATATATAGACACATTCATACAAAGAAACATGCACATTTATTTCAAAACTCATGCTCACAAGGATTTATTTATATTTGCTCTAGGAAAATGGCTAGTGCAAGTCTAGGACATTTATGCCCAATCCAAGCCTTTTGAAAAAAAATGGGACCCAGAATTAGATCTGTGTTCGCTTCCAGAATGGGGCCTGCTGGGCAACAACATTGGCTTTACTCCTGCGACAGAACTGGTATATGCCTAAGCAAGAATAATGGGATTCAGGCCTATTTAAATGAGAGGAAAAAAAATTCCAAATTAAGAAACATAAGAAATCCGAATTTGGCTTGATAAAGATAGGTTGTCACAAAGCTTGCAATTTTCAGCATTTGAATTATATGTGGGGGCTATCAACAATTTTCAGCATTTTAATAGGTCATTTTGAGTTAATTTGGAATTCATGTAAATTCATTTTTGACAGAATTTTTTTTTATTGTGCTGCTGGTATATTGTAAGATCTTGACTGCCAAAAATAATGAACTGAGTTTGTATCATGTTGCAGTATGGGCCCTGATTTAGAGCTCCAAGGAAATTTGAAAGCTGCTATGGAATTTTCGGTTAGTAAGGACAACGTAATTGCCTCCGAAGGCTCAGAAGAAAAACTTCTGCAACGTGCAAGTAATTGTGAGGACAACACCTTTGGCGTGGAAGGATTATTAGTTGAGCGAGCTGGTGAACATAATGGAATTGATAATATGGAGCTTAATATAACCGACATTATTGATACAATTGATGCTGTACCGGTTGAAGGTGAATGCCAAGATGTGACTGAGCATTCAAGTTCTTTTGGTGGTACAGAATCCAGGACGGAGAGTGGTTTGATGTTGACTGATGACGAAATTGAGTCACATGTGTGTGCAAGTAATGCCTCAGTATTTGATGGATGCTTTGATGCCTTTCGAATAAGGTACTCGCTGGTCTGAATTAATTATTGCATATATTGCTTATTTCTTATCTATTGAGTAGCAGTTATAGAGTCCATGAGCCTAATATCATGGTATCCATATAAAGTTTAGAGAGATGTTTTTTCCTTTTTCCACTTTATGTATGTTTAGAGTTGAAATCACACTTTTCACCCACAGATTACCACACATTTCTCATTGTGCATTATAAGCTGCAAAAGTTTCAATTAGCACCCTAAACTACCAAGATTTTTCTCTTTGCACCCTCCATTCAAACCTAACCATTAAGATCGTGCCATGTGACCATCTTTTTCGTTCATCTTAATGGCCATATTGTATTCATGGTGCAAATGGAAAACAATATATAGTTTGGGTGCAAAATGAAACTTTTTATACTGTAGGGTGCAAACAAAAGATGTGGTAGTTTAGGGGTGAGAATTGTAATTAACCTTTTTATGTTGGTTGTTGAGTAATACTTTCAAGTTTTTAAGGAAAATGATACTGTTGTACTAAAACTAAAAGGTTTGTGAAATGGTGGTTTTCTTCTGTGCCTACCCATATCATTTTATCCTGTCTGGGCCTGTTTGCTTTGATGTCTTCAACTTCAGGACTTGAGCCAGTCTTTCTGGTTGGTCTTAGATTTATAGCAAAACTCTTTGTAATTGGGTATCATAAACTAATCTGATGAGATTCTTGCAAATTTCTATGCTTTCTTAGAAGAGAATGATGTCATTTAATTGTAGTCATTACTTTTTTTTTTTTTGAATTTATCTTCTCTCTTGGGGAGGGGAAATGAAAACTTAATCAAGTGAATGGATGCCATTAAGGACCTTACCTCACCGGGTGCCTACAGTGAAATGTTTTTTTTTTTTTCTGCTCCGTAATTTTCTTGGATGGATATGGATCTTTATGGTTTTTCCCAAGTTGTTTGGTTGAATCTGGGTTGGTTTGAGGTAGTTCAAGTAAATCGAATTGGTCTGCCTAGTTTTAGGTTTCAAAAAAACCCACTTTATAAAATTGGCTTCTAACGTTCAGATTCTACCTATAAGAAAAATGTTCGGATTCAAATGTGTGCTTGATTGTGGGTCTCATGTGTCTAGCAAGCCCAAAATAGCAATTTTTTCTCACCTCTGTTTTCATGAAATGTCTAGCGAACTTGTTGGAATTGGGCTCAACAAGCAGGTCCGATGAGTGTCAAGTGAGTGTCTAATGAGAGTCTAGTGAACTCTCAATATTTGTAATTTGTGATCTAATTTCAGTCTAGAATGTCTTGAACATATTTACAACTGAATGAGACCAAGTTTTGTAATTAAATATGCCAACGCAATTATTTTACATTCATGGGATTGTTCATTGTGATCATGCAAATACACCCTAACTGAGATTTAACTAAGCTGGCAAGCCCACTTGATCAAGCTTTCTCAATTCCACTAAGCTAACTGGGATATATGGTTTGGAGGATGAATATTTAGTGCCCAAAGACCTTTAAAAATAAGATAGATTTTTTTTTAATCAAAGTGTATTAATAAAAGAATAGTCAAAGCCATATGAAGTACAAAGAATGCCCCAACTATGTAGGGAACATAGATAAGATAGAATGTTCATGCGCAATATTCGTAATTTTTAATTTCATTAAGGTTGTGGTTGATGATTACTATTATAAAGAAGTCAACCATAGGCTGGCATCATACTTTCATGCATCACCTCGAACCGTTCTGCCATTACTAGCGTGAAGAGTATCTAGGGTCATTTACATACTAATGAATTTAATCTTTTATGCGAATCTTCTCTTTTTTAAATCTCCTGTGATTTCTGCTGTTATTTAAACTGTTGATATAGTCAAATCTCAAGAGATACCTTTTCTCAAAATCCCTGAAAGTCAAGTCTCTTTATTCTATTCTTCTCAGTCCCATTTCTCCTGCCCTTGGACTGTTACATCCACTGCGATGTCATATACTACATCTGCCGCAAACCAACATAGTGTTTGCAGACCACAGTAACACAAAGACCTTCTCAGCCAAATTAGACTGATACAATGTACTTGCTTCTTCTCTGTTCACGTAAAGCAAGTGGGAATGGGATACCTATTCTTTCTTATTATCTATCTTACCATGCATGAGAACATATTGTTGCCTCTATTAGCTGAAAAAATCTCTCACATTCACATGGTTTATCTGTGCTTCTAACATCCAGGAAGAAAAAGTTAACAGTCCATTGGAGGCAGTTTATTCGTCCTCTTATGTGGCGCTGTAAATGGATCGAACTTCAAATTAAGGAGCTTCAGTCCCAGGCACTAAAGTATGATAGAGAACTTGCAGTTTATGATCAAAGAAAGCAGTTTGAATTTGAAAACTTCACCTTAGAAGGTTTTGATGCAAAGTCCCTACCCTTTTCCAGACAACTTAGAAATAAGGTCATGGCGAGGAAGAAAAGAAAGAGAGTTGAAGAGACGGCTGATGTAACGCCATATATATCACAACATAACCTGTTCTCCTACTATGGTATGAAGTTCAAAATTTTGTCATTTGCTTCAATATTTTAATATTGCCTCATATAAGTATAATTCATGTTTCTTTGTTGAACTTCTCTCTCTTTTTTCCCCAGAAAGTAAGAGGTCTATTGCTGATGGTGCTCCTATAGAAGGGTATTGTGGTAATCTAGGTAAGAAGTACTAAAGTTGATTTAATATACTACTAGTAAGGCTGTAGATGTTGTATCAATGTCCATTTGCTTGTAACTCTGTTAGTCACTGACAAAAAAATGTGCATTTGCTTGTGTTTAGTATATTTGGTAGGGTCGATCTAATTAGTTGAAACCATTTGATGGTCAAAATGTTAATGAGACAAGAAGAGATGGCCTTTTACGTGGCATTTTGCAACTATAGAATTATGTGTGTCCGGGTGTGTGTGCGAGCAACAAATTAATGAAAAATATATCTTTGATTATAACTGTAAATGAACTGCGCCATCCATGAAAATATTTAGCTTGTTTTATATAAAATCAACTACCGTTCAGTGCACTTAACTGAAAGAACTGCGCTTTAACATTTTGAATAATTTATTAAAGGAACTCAGTTTGTATAAGCTTGGTCCTGTTCGAATGAGCTTGTACAACTTCATATCTATTATTGAGTAGTGCTAAATACAATCCTATAGTGTACAAGTCTTACATAGGTCCTTTGGGAAAAAGGTGGGACCCACTGATCCCATAGTTTTTCAAAAGGCTCGGGTGGGGCATGAATGTCATAGACTTGCACTAGCCATTTTCTTTGAGGAAATATACCTAAAATCCTTGTGAGCATGAGTTTTGATATAAACGTGTGTGTTTCTTTGTATGAATGGATAAATATATATATATATATATATATACTGTTGAATGTACTCATATAGACTAATGACTAGACTACCTAAATTTCCAGACCAAGGTTATAATATAATATTCATTTTTCCTTTATATGATAAAGATTATGTATGAGTTGTTATACATATATGATTGGTGAATTTATATTTATGAGTCCATAAAAAATAGTTATATCTATTACTTATAAAAAAAATATCTAATTAACTTGAACAATATGCTTTTAATAATCATTAATTAAATAAAATTAACTTGGGTTCACAAAATGTATAAAATTTCACTGATTAATATTCGCTTTTTATGAGGAAAGAATAAGTTAATTAAGAAGCTCGTGAACAAGCTTGGGCTTATTCAAAAGTTAAATGAACCAACTTAAAAAGCTAATCTAGCTTGGTCATGTGTTCGATCTTGGTGCATACTTGAATCAAATCTGACAACTAATCTTGGACCTTCAATATTTGGCTTGGCTGGACTTGAATATGGTTCTCATAATCATATCTCCTTGTATTTTTACTTCTTGAGGCACCAGAAGTATTTTGAAATATCAAACATGGTGATTTGACTGGGTCCAGTGCATCTAATGTCTTCCAGCAGGATCTTAGATTTTGAAAGAGCATATTGATTTTCTGCTAGTTCTTTTGAAAACGTTTTGTTTAGACTCTCTCCACCAATACTTATCAGCACTAATTTTCTCATGCCGATTTCTGCAGATAAGATTGCTAATGGCAGTAATGAGTTTGGGCTAAATGATGGATGGTCATCTCTTGAATTTGGAAATGGTGATAATTCATTGGAACAGATTCTCTCGAAGATTGAAGTGGCACATTCTCAAGTTCGCAAGCTGAAGACCCAAATTGACAAGGTGCTCAGTGAAAATCCTGGAAAGTTCTGTTCCATAAATAAGTTGAGCTTTCCTGTACCATCTGAAGCATTGACCATTTCTGATCAAAGTCCTGCCTCTCCTCCTGATAATGGACATAGATTGCCAGCTAAATCTCGATTTACTTCTCGGCATATATCTGAGGGTAGCATGGGAGATGTACCTATGTCTGAAAATGCAGTTTTCAGTCTCGGGGAGGCAAACCCTCTTTCTAATATAATTGAAAGCATTGACCAGTCTCAGGTGAGGGGTTTATATGAAAATGCAAGTGCTTATTTTGTGGCATGATTTACAGGTATCTGCGTAATTTTTGTTTGTAGAATATTGTTGTAAGTAACTATGATCATGTAAGACTTCTTTTCCGCCTGTCATTGGTAGCCCATGGATAGCAAACTGAGAATGAGAAGAGGTTTTGGTTATTAGTTCACTTGTTATAATCTGTGACATAAAACTATTCAAAGCTGTCCCATTTTATCAGCCACTCAGTGAAATAGAGCAAGTTGCTCAGTGAAATAGAGCAAGTTCAATTTTTGCTGTACATGAAAGCTATTCGAGTTGTCACATTATCGGTGATTTAGCTGGCTGGTGTTTCTCGTCTTTGGAGTTTTCCTGCGATGTAACTCATACATGCACCTATGGGGACACTGATATCCTGTGCGTGCACCTCTCTTCATTTGGTAGTTACAGATTCCAAATGAACCCGTTATTTGCGACTGAATTGTATATTGGTTGAATCGCCAAAGTTGCTTGAACATTTTATTATATGTCGCAACTAATTTGTTCTTCATGCCTGTAGAAGGAAGGAATTCTGATACATAATCAGGCTGCCAAGGAAGAGTTGGATGGTTTTGGCCAAGTCAGAGGATGGCTCATAGAGAAGCCTCAGGTACCGCTGGAAGAGCAGAAAACTATTCCTGACCTGCCCGCAGAGACAGCGACACCCAAGGTTCAATCTAATGTAAAATCACGTTCCCCTTCCAAGTCAAGTTTCCCTCGGCACACAAGAAGACGGGGGCGGAGAAAAGCTGGCTCAAAGAGGTGGAGCAGGAGATCTTTAGGTTAGCTGAATTTTACAAGCCAATATAGTTTTTATCTTATTTGTTCTAAGGATGTAAAACCAAAATATTCAACAAGGATGTCAACAGCCTCCGTTGCTTTTCAGAATTTGTATATGCTGCTTATTTTACAGTTTTACTGTATATCTTCTCCCTCTCACTTGTAGCATTGATTTCAAGTATAATGTAAGCACTATTAATCTGTTTGGATTTGAACTTGTTGCCAAGTTTACGTGTTTTTTCACTTTTTGGTGGATATCTTGAGAGCAGTTTGGAATATCTGTAGGACTAGCCCGATGCTTTCGTATCCCCCTTACCACTCTATTTAGATGCCTTATAAAATAAAGTTCACCGTGAAATTATTTTTGGGATGTCAAGATGCCCCTTCCCCTTCCTTGTATGCTTGGGCTAGCTTCTGTTGCAAGTTTTTGGTTATCCTTCCTCTCATGATTCCTTCAAGCTTAAGCTTTGATCTCTTGACTTTAGGCTTCGTTTGGATAGTCAAATGAGATGGAAAATTTGTAATTAGTAGTGAGATGGTTTGTGATTAGTAGTAAAATAATTTGTAAATAATAGTGAAATAGTTTGAGTTAAAATCTTTATTGGGTTTTAGGAAAAGAGAGGAAAAGTTGAATAAAAATTTTATAATGTTAAAATATTGTTAGAATATAAATTTTGTTTCAGAATTTAAAAAAGTTGTATTATTTTTTATGTTTTGTATTGAAATTTTTTATAATTATAATGATTAAATGAAAAAGTATGAAAGAGAAATTGAAAAGTGCTTATTGTTTGAATAAGATTTAAATATTGAGATGAGACCAACTATGTAGGAACCCTAAGGAATAGAATGGAATAATTATCGTTGTCTTGATAATGGTGATTCAACTTTTAACATCAATTTTACTCTTATCGATAAAAAAAAGACATTGATTTTACTTTGCCAAAAAAAAAAAAAAAAAAAAAAAATTCAAGCAGAACTTTTTAAAATTCTTCATAATTTTATTTCCAAACATCACTAAAATAAAAAATATTTTTAAATTTTAAATTTTCAAAACCTTCATTTAATCATTATCTAATCATTATTCAAACATAAAAGTTAATAGGAAAATGTTGCAATGGTCTACCGAGCATTTGCACCGATAGGTTCTTTTTTTTTTTATATGTTAAGAATTTTTATATGTTAAGAAATGTATTTAATTGATTTTTTTACTTACATATTAAAAAAATATTTCTTAATGTTTAAGAAAAAAAGAAAAAAATAATAAAACAATATCATATATTGGTAGACTATCGGTCTCCGTAGCATGACCCAAATTATTATCTTTTACAATTTTTAAAACAAAATATAAATGTCAATACAATTTTTACAAACTTTAAAATAGAAATATTAATATTAAAAAATTAAAATCAAATCATTTTTTTAACTTTATAATATGGAACTCATATAAAAAAATCATTTCTTAAATGATGGACTAAACTTTTTTTCAAAAATAGTACGCGGGACTCGCACATCCTAAGACTGTATGTAGTATTACTTTTTTTGAAATTAACAGAGTTGAGATCCTACAAATAAGACAATGGGAATGGTATTGATCATTTGTAGCTGGGCCACATTCTCTCCGGCTCTCTCTGCAGCCATGGCTGCTGGAAGTGTTGTTACTATTCCGGTGAGCATCATTTGAGTCTGCCTCCTTAGCTGGGATTGACACACCCTCGATAAGATCGAGAAGCACTTTCCTCCTGATCATCTCTAACTGATCTTCTGCCTTGTTCCATTTTTCAAACAGCCCGCATGCATGCTTAATTATGGTAAATAAGTAACGCATACACGTGGGCTTAGGAGAAAATGAGAGGATCAAATGATTGTGCATGCAGCAATGATCTCTCCACCTTTCATTGATCAATGGCATACAAATTTCTCAACATGACATGTATACTTTCCATCATTTTGTGGCTCCACTTTGATTGACTGTTTTGTTTAGTACTCTCTCGGCCCTCATATATAACATGATCGTTAGATCAGCATGCATCCACATGCGAACAGAAAGAATTCAAGATTAATATCCCGTTAACCTTACGAGGCATGCATACTCTGAATCAACTCAACTCATGCTCAGCTTCATCATCCCAACTCCCAAGCACCCAGCCCTGCCCAGACCTTTGGGGTAAGCGCAAATGACTCTTCCATTGCTTTCAGTACCATTTCTTCCCTTCCTGCACTTGACCACTATATATGGTTACAAGCCAGACAAATTAAACCACAAAGAATGGTTATTTCATTTGGTTTATGTCTTTCTAGTCGCATCGCCAAGAATATCTCTAAGACTAAGCAAGGAATCAATCTGCTGGTTTTTTTTTCCACTTCCATTAAATAATGGAGAGAAAATTAAAAAGAGTGCTCGGATTTTATTTGTACACTTTATTCTTTCTTAATTTATTGTCAACCTTATGATCATGATGTGATATTACAACAACTATGTGTATATATATAGACATATATTCTCAAAACTTATCTCATTTGGATTCAAAAAGTATTTCATCTCATCTCATCTCATTAATATTATAATTTTTTTAAATTCTTACACAAAATATAATAAACAATTCAATTTTTTTAAATTCTAAAACAATAATAATATCAAAAAATAATATTCTAATAATATTTTATTCAATTTTTATCTAACATTATCTCTTCTCATCTTTGAATTTAAATCTATTTCTTTATTATTTTTCAAGATATATATTTAAAACATGTATTTATTTGAAAAAGACCTTAAAGAGTTTAGGGGCATGAAAAACATGCAGGCCTCCACTTCCTAATGAAAATTATTCCACGAGAATTTGACGTACCGGAGAGAGAGAGAGAGAGAGAGAGATCAGTGAGTCCTAAGCTGGTGAGATGGAAACATCTGAGTTAGTTGAGGGTCGGTATAGATCCACGTTCACCTGGGAATTAATTAGGTCAATTACCAAACAGCTGGAAAAAAAAATAATTTTTCTAATTTTTCATACAAGAATTTGTTTTTAAGAATTGTTTGGATTGAGTGAATCTCTCAATTAATTTTATCTCATCATTATAATTTTTATAAAATATCACACAAAATATAATAAAGAAATATTTAAATAGTGAATTGAGATGAGATGAAAGTTGAATATAATATTATTAGAATGTTATTTTTATTATTATTTTTATTTTAAAATTTAAAAAAACTGAATTATTTATTAAATTTTAAATAAAAATTTAAAAAGATTATAATAATTATACGATATAAAATGAATTAGATGAAATCTTAATCCAAACTAGGCTAATTGATTTTTGGGTACGAATTTTCATTATTTGTTAGAAGCTAGCTGTTCTTTTCATTAAATGTGTAAAAATAATAAGATTTATATTAATAATTGAGGTGATAAATTTATACATCTAAATTATAAGATTGTAAATAGAATATTTATTTATAATTAGTTCTTACAGATGAGAATGTGTGCAAGTTGCAAATTAAAGTTGCCGTAAGAACGTGGCATGGTCGTCTTTAGTTGTTGTTATCATGTTGTCGTCTCTCTATCACCATTCCACCTCACCCCCTTTCATCACTTCGATCACATCCTTAATTCCACCCTTCTCTCTCTCTCTCTCGTCAAAACAAACACCTTTCGGCCTTTTGGGCTCCAACACAAGCTCCGTCACCCTCTCTCTGAACCAAAACAAAGAGCTCTCACGGTCTCACCTCTCCGGCTCTCCTTCCTTCCTTTAGTTACAAACTCAGAACAAAATCAGACTCCTTAATTAGTTGTCTTTATTTTCCGAACTCCAAAGGAAGGACCTCTCTCTCTCTCTCTCTCTCTCTCTACCAACCAAAACAAGCAGCTTTAAATACTCATCCCTTTTACACCAAACAATTACAACCTTTTTCTTCCCCCTCTCTTCGCTCTCTCTCTCAAGCCCGTACAGACAAACGCCAATATGACGGACAGGGTCTTTCCCTCTTCCAAGCCCGCCACCAACGGCACCGCCCCAGCTGCCAACGGAACCTTCCCGGCCACCAAGTCACAACTATACGGCGCCACACGCCCCGCCTACCGCCCCCAACCCCACCACCGCCGTCGCCACGGCCGTAGCTGCTGGTGCTCCTGCTGCCTCTGGTCCACCTTCACCATCATTCTTCTCCTTCTCCTAGTCGCCATCGCTGGCGCCATATTCTACCTCGTTTACCGCCCCCACCGCCCGTCTTTCTCCGTCACCAGCCTCAAACTCTCCTACCTCAACGTCACCTCTTCTACTCTCAACTCCAAGCTCGACCTCAACATCAACGCCAAGAACCCGAACAAGAAGCTCGTTTTCATCTATAACCCCCTCATCATCTCTATTCTCTCCAGCGACATCGATATTGGCGACGGAACTGTTCCCTCCTTCGTGCATGGCAAAAAGAACACAACCCTTTTGAAGGCTACTATTACGAGCAGTGGCAGAGAGCTGGACAGCGCGTCTGCTGCTACTTTGAAGAGGGGCATGAAAAGTAACAAGGGTCTGCCATTGAAGATAAAGCTCGACACAAAAGTGAAGGCCAAGATGGGAGGAATCAAGACCCCAAAGATTGGAATTAGGGTTTCTTGTGATGGCATTAAAGCTACCGTTCCTTCTGGTAAGACGGCGGTGACTGCTTCTACTTCGAACGCCAAGTGTAAGGTTGACATCAGAATTAAGATCTGGAAATGGACTTTCTGAGCTGGGACAGTAAACGGAAAAGTGAAAGGAGGGAATTTATTTTATTTTCTTTTTCTTTACTTTTTTTTATTTAAATAATTTTCTATTATTCTTTTTGTCTAATTACCTCCTTTTTTGTGGTTAAGTAAATGTAAGAAAAATTGGTGGGTTGAATATTGTATAATTAGGAGACAGAAATTTCTTATTTTTCAAAAAGTCTGTTAATTTTTCCTTTATTTTCTTTGTTTCATACTAATTAATTTCTGAAAATGACTTAAGAGTTGTCGGTTTAACTATTTAATTTCTCTTATATGCACATGAATATAAATCAAATTTTTTAATACAAGAGAAGTGCTATACTTATAAAAAAAAATTTCATAAAATTATTTTTATAAATTGATTAATTTATATAATATGTTTGATTTATTTTATAATAAAAATAATTATATAATCTAACTTTATCTTATGAAGAATATCAGTATGTATATGTATATATTAACAAGAAAGAAATAATGGACTGGCGCCAGCTTCATGAGCTTTTGATATTTTGATAATATACGTAGCAATAATGGTGAGGATGATCTGGTGGATTCTGAAATCCCAACACACACGTTGCGTGATTGACAATATTCATAATTAATAAAATAAAGGCATTTGGGGTTGATGGGGGCTTTAATTAAATCGCTGTGAAAATTAGGTCGACGATCACTCGAAAGCTTGCAAAAGTCTTGAATTATTTAATGTTGTTTAGTGGGACTCATTACTTGGTGCATGCATCGTCTCATCACTTTGTGTCGGTGGGGTTGAATTATTGCTGTTGGTGTGCATGCAGTCATGCGCGCGTAGTACCATCATATAATATGCAGTTGGGCCCCAGAATAGATATTTTTATCGATACAAATATGTATGTATATAAAAAAAAATAAGATGAAGCCATAATTACTCTTCTTAATTTGGAATAACTCAAAAGGTCCAAATTATCACATCGCTCCACAAATCTTAATTATAATTAGATCATGATAGGTACTAACTCCATCATTATTTCATGACCCGATAATTATCAAATTATAAATTCACATTATTTCTTATGATATGCTGATTTGTACGTAAAGGATCGATCATGCTACAGGAATATATAATCTCTACCGATAATCAATAGATAAATGCATTTTAGATTTTTTTTTTGTTTTATTTATTTTTTTAACATCTTTAAATATATATTTTTTAAAAATATTTATAAATTTAATAATATTCACTTACTTAATCACTAACAAAAAACTAAAAAAAATTAGAAACAAAAATTGGTAAATCATGGATAAACCATATATATAATATATGTTCAAACAACATTTTTCTTTGTAAAATATTTTTTATTATAAAATATTATGAAATGATATATATAAATTCAAAATATACAAATCTCGAACAATCCTTTATAAAAAGAAAAACGCTAGAGACCGGTTATGTTGAAAAAATGGTGTCTACACCGTCCGGCGTCCAATAAGCAACTGCACGCATGCCGTGGCCGTTCCATGGAAAAAATATATATATATATATAAACCCACCTAACTCATGAATTAAAATACACCCCACTTACACTTACACCTCCCTGGATGTTTTTTTTCTCCCCTCCCTCCCTCTCTCTCATTGAAAGAAAAACTCCCTTGGTCATCTCTCTCATTCATATTAAAAAGGTAATTTTTCTTTCGATGAGAGAGAGGGAAAGAGGGAAATAAAAAAATATTGAAGTTTTTGAGAGGTTTTTTAGAAAAAATATAGTTATAAATATAATTATACACTAATTTGTATATTAATATGATGTGATTGGTTAAAAAATAAATTTTATTGAAAATAGTGTTAATTTAAATTTTAAGTATGAATAAATCAATATTGATACACAGATTAATACGCAACTATATTTGTATGTAACAAAATTTTTTTTTTTTATTCTATTAGAACTATAAGGTGGCAGTTACTTATTGGACAGTGTAAAGAGGATGTTTTTACGCCATAAATTGTTTGAAGTTAATCTCTTATAAATAAGTGGACGTAACCTTAAAAAGTATAATTTTCTTTTTAATAAAATTCACACTTCTATAAAAAAAATTATTGGAAGAAACTTCTATGCCTCTTGAGTTTGACCGTCCAGTCCCTCCCTGCTGGTAATTTTTTTTTTCTAATTTAGTAATTTTAAAAGTATTGATATATTTTTTTATTTTTTAAAAATATTTAAATATATTAAAAAAATATTACCTGGGCCGCACGCTCAACGTTCGACTGGGTGCCATGGTAGCCTTGCCCAAAACTTATATACGTAAGACTTATACGTACCTAACATTACTCTCTGCTAAACGATAACAATTGGTGAATTTATATTTATATGATTTTTTTATTAATAGTTGCATTTCTTTAATGAGTTTAGGATGAATATGAATATTAAGTGGTTGACACGTGTTTTCATAGTATCCAATACAGTACTAATGAGATGGAGGACATCATTATTCCACTTTTCAATCTGTCATATATTGGACAATTAGGGATGCCGTTGATGTGTGTGTATATATATACCGAATATATAAGTGGAAATCCCGATGCTACAATATTTTTGTCTAATATTTTTTTTCTTATTTTACCCATGCTTTGTGTACGTATTTGCCGGTCCCTTTTGCCCTCTCCCCAAACCCGTTTTCATCGTCGCAGCCTCACCTTTTTAAAGTCTGTGTTTGGTTGCTCAAAATCGGAACAAACGGTTACACTTTCAGTCCCCAATTTTTCCTGCATGGACTGTTATGGACAGCCCAGAACCAGCCATGACTAGCTACTCAACCTCCATTCTCTGCTCAGACCACCCCTCGCTGCCAAGACACTCCTGTTGTGCACAAGATCAGCCACGTAAACTGCCAGCCATACCTCTATTTTTGTCTGTAATCGAAACAGAGGAATTCTCTCCAACGTCAGCCAAAGTTGCCCAACAAGCCACTGCCCTCGATGGAGGCCACTGCATGTTTCAGTGGGTACATGGATTTGGTGAGAGAACACAACCAAGCAAACCAAAATGAAGCTCACAGTTTAGGAGCTGAAAAACATAGCAAAACCGAACTCAAGGCACACGGATTTGGGGAAGAAAAATTGGAAATAAAAAGGGAGTTTCTCAAACTTGGATTCGGAAATGCTAAGGGAACGACGAAGAGAGAAGGAGGCGGGCATGGAGGCCCACATCAGACCTGCAAAGGGAGAAAAACCAGATGAAAAATAAAACAAGAGAAAAAAAGAGAAGGCACGGTTTCGTAACAGAAGAAAAAGAGAATCAAAGAGAGAGAAAGAAAAACCATAACTGACGAAGAAGAAAAAGAATGGAGCTGCGCGGCAACAAGCATTTGTAGGAAAAAAAAAAAAAAACCAAAAATAGGAAGAAGAAGAGAAGCAGCGGCAACACATGATGTAGAGGAAAAGAGATGAATGCTGCGACACAACAAAGACTTTCAGATGAAGAAGATGAAACACAATGATTATGAAGAAGGAGTTGTTCAGCATAGAGAAGGAAAAAGGAAACAAAAACCTAAGGGTTGGCGCAAAACGGCGCCGTTTGGGAGAGAAATGGGGCTGGGATGCAAACCAACGGGCTGGGCTCTACTAACCGAATGGGCTGGGCCCAAAATGAAATAAAACACACTAAAAACGAGTCCAAACTGAAAAGAAAGTCCAAAAACTAAAAAAATGTAGAATAAAAATAGATAAAAGACAAATAAAACACTAAAATTAAAAATTAATAAAATACAACAATAAAATAATTTAAGGTGGAGATAAATTTAAATAATAACCAATAATCAATAACAAAAAAGGCATGATAAAATAAATTTCACGACTTAGAAATTATAAAATAATATAATGAAAATTACATTAAATTTAAAACAAGAGAACTAATATTACTAATAAATAAAATAATTATTTAATTAAAACAGTAGGATATCATACTCCTACTGTAGCCAACCTATAGCCAAAGCACAGCATCACTTTGTAGCCAACCCAGAGGCACCCCTGGTGGCTATGCGAAGCTCAAGAATACCGATTTTTCCTCTAAAAATTCCTTATGAGGGTTTTGTTTTTTATTATTCTTGGTTGGGTAGCTAAGGTATATATAAGAAAAGTGAAGGAATTAGGAAGTTGATTGCTGTGAGTAGAAGATATTGAAAGACGAAAAAGTGAGTTGTTAGTCAGTGAGAGTGTAAAAAGACAATAATAGTATAAAAACTTTCAGTTGGTTTCAATTTATTTGTAAAATTAGGGATAAAATTAGAAAAAAAATAAGTAGAGAAGACAATGCCTACAAATGTAAAAAGACAAATAAAATAAAAATAAAATACACGGCTAAAGAAGAAAAAAATCAATAGAAATGGAAATTCATAATATAAGCAGGGGTAAAATTGGAATAAAAATACGTCAAACAAAAACACTGCAAAGCGGAAAAAAAGTAAAATAGAGATGTAAAACCATAAAAAAGAACTAAATATAAAAAAGTACAAGTATAACGGAAAAAGAAATATAAAAGTAGGGGCAAAATTGCTCGTGAATGCACTCGAGGAACAGAGGGAAAAATACAAAGCATGGGCAAAAAGACCAAAAATAGCAACCGACAAAAGAAGTAAAAAAAAGTAATAGAATTGTAAAAAGACCAAAATAGGTCGGCAAAACAAGAAAAAAGAAAACAACAGAACGAAATTTAGGAATACAAACAGAGAAAAAATCACAATAAAAATATGGAAAATAGCTAGGAAAACAAGGGCATTTTTGGAAAATAATGTACTTCCAACTATAGACATTAGTTGTGCGAATAATGTAACAAAAATAAGGGCAAAAGCGTATATGCAAATAAAATTGAGGGATAAAAATGGAAATAAAAAGTGGATAAAGTTTAACTGAGGGACAGATCGGCAACATTTCCTTCACCTTGAAGTTCCACTGTCCCGTGCAAATTGTAATAAAGCAACTGGATATGACTACAACGAAAAATTTATGTGCTATAATTGCAAAAACATGATCTTATAGCTACGGTAAATCATTTTATCTCATCATTTTAAATGATCATTCCTTACATGATAAATATAACATAGTAATTGTTAAAATTATGTAATTACTAATATTCTCATTAATTTTAGCTGTTGAGTCTATCTAGAAATAGAGAAAAATACTATATGTATAGTGGTTGTTATCTTCAAACTGATGGCAGAAGAAATATTGAATTGTACAATTGTTGATCTGTTCGAACACACAGGTGAGATAGAATGTTTAATGCATTATGTCTTTATATATTTTTTTATTATTACAGGAGCAAATATTGCAATTACAATTTCAGAAAATGAATGAATTATATACTTGCGTGTAAAAATGAATCAATATGGACAACTGCGTTAAAATAAACTCAATGTACTCTCTGCCCATCCTATAAATCAAATTATGTCATGAGCACTCAAAATCTCTTCTTCTTAAACTTCTCACTATTGTAATTATATACATAAATAATTAAGGCATTAAATTGTATGTAAAGTCTATACTTTTTTCTTCACTTTATATATTTTGTTCAATTTTTGTTTAAATTTCTTTTTTCATATTCTCATTTATTATTTTGTACTATTTTTTATTGTTTCTTTATATGTATCAACTGGGCATACGTTGCCCTTACTAGTATATATATGCATGGATGAGAAAAAATATTTATAATCATGAATTGTATAATCGTTGTGTAATCGTTTTAAAAAAAATAAATAAAATATGGAATTTACATGAAAAAAATTAAATTTTTAATAGTAGATCTTACGCTTTTTCAGAGTGATTACGTGACATTTATGCACTTTACAGTTATATGTAAAATTAATCTGTATATATATATATAAATTCTATTTGCAGTTTAGGTGGGAGACTGTGTGTAGATCCATTGATGTATGGGGGCAATAGTCTCTATTTGGAAACTGTGCGTAAACTAACTCATATATATATAGAGCAATGTTACGTATAGTTCTTATTTAGAGACTGCAATGTAGGTTTAAGTAATTTTATTTTAAAATTTTTTAAAATTATAAAAATATCTTTTTTCAAATGATATTTTTTATTATTTAATAAAAAGTCTACATGTGCAATCACTAATGTCGTATGTATATATTGATTGGTAGTAGCACGAGTGATCAACCAATTATACCACAAAAATACTGTATACGAACATACGTATGTACTGTTCAATATTCTAGCTAGCAAGTAGTATTGATCTATGTACTGATTACAAAATGATTATGGGGTTAAATTGCTAGAAAATATTGGGAGCAGCCCCTGTTTGGGATCAGCCGAAGCACACCATACGTGGCGCTAGTATAATGATGAACTTATCCCCAGATTTCCGTTTCCTCCCTTAGAATTTTCACGTTTGATTTTTGAAGAGATAGGGCTCGAGCTCTTCTCTCCCAAATGTCGTTCCAATACCGAGTCGTTCCGTCGTCAGCATCCCTGCACCAACACCCCCAAAATCGTTGTCGTTCCGTGTGCACTCTTAGTCCACTCTCCCCCTCGTCTCGCTCATCCTTTCAAACTCCCCTTCCCGAATCTCCTCAGCATTTTGTCTTCTTCAATCTCAACGCTTGAAGCCAAGTAACCACTGAGGATCTCCTCAACTTTTTTTCTTTTATTTTCAAATTGATATCAATTTTGCAATAACACAAGGAAGTCCATTTGAATAAGTTTTAAGGAGGGTGAAAGCATTCTTTAGCCAAGTCAGTAATTTCAAAAACAAACCGGAGAAGTTTTGAGTTTTCTCCATATTAAGTTGAGCTAGAAACCCACGAGGATGGAAGAATATATTTGCTTAAGAGACGGAGAGGCATCGGAGATTTTACATGCAATTCATAAAGCTGAACGTGTCCTGGGAGATAATCATGGGGCCTTGAAAATTGGGGATTGCGGCCTAAATGATCATGAATACAAGGAGGAAGCTCCTTTGAACTCGATTTCTCTTTTCCAAAAAGAGCTACCAGAATCAACACTTGGTTGGCCACTTCTCCAAAAAACAGCACATGCGAATCAGAAAGCTATGAAAAAATCTAAAGATAGGAATTTGTCTATTGTTGAATGGGTAATGAGCCTACCTACTTGATCCACGTCTCTAATTTTGTAAGATCATACTGCTTTGAATGTGAATAAAACTGACATACCTTCTGAGAGGGAAGCTGTCAACTCTACCTTTGAGAAAGGAGATAATGAAGATGAAGAAGCATCTCTCGGTATTGTTGGGCAGAGAGACGACATCGCTAGTGGCACTGGGTAGAGAGATGGCGTCTCTGGTGGCGTTGGGCGGAGGAAGGTGACTCAAGGGTGAGGGAGGAGGGATTTCGTGGGAGGAATTCGAAATGCTGTATTTCAACCGAAATATGAAGCTTTGTAAAAATGCACATTTTGAATTATTAAAAAAAAAAAAATAAGAAGACGCCACGTATGGTGTGCAAAAGTGTGCACCTGCTAGAGTTGTGGGTGCTTAGAATAAGTCTATGTATAAGTATAAGGAGGCTATGAAACGAAAATTGTTATTTTAACAGAAGTTTATATTTTTAACGGAAATGTTTAACGCAGTTAAATTTAATTATAAATGTCGGTCAATATTTTTTATGCACGTCCGTTTATTGCGATCTTCATCTCTGATTTCAAGATGTCGATCTCCATCTCCGATTTCAAGAATAACTCCGCAGTCGCTTCGCCAGCTTCGGCTTCATCGATTGCATGAAGTTCGACCCATGAGAAGCCAATAAATCCTCATGTGATGCCAAATCAAGGGTCTCATCGCCAATCTCAAACTCACCGTGTGACTTGGGTCGCCAGTGAATGCTTCGGCCTGTCATTTTCTCACTAACCAATCAGAGCCTCGAAAACCCATTCATCTTTTCTCCTCCCTTCCGTTGTTTTTCTTCCCTCCTATCTTTTTGGTATCGAATCAAAATCACTGACAATGACTTGTAGGCATCTATTTTTACATCCATCCGGCAGGATAGGAATCCAAATCAAGGGTCTCGTCGCCAATCTCACGAAAGCCGAGATTGATCAACCGGTAAAAACCAAAACTCCTCATCCCGTGAATAGTACGACCGATTTGTGGCCGTGTCGTGTGGAAGTTTCCAGCGAGAAAGTGGCTGATGATGGAGGTACGTGGGGTCTTGCTTCCTTTGACCATGCTCTGTTTTGAGCAACGAAAACAGAGGTGCATACGTTTGTTTCTACATGCAGGTGGTTGCCGTGCGTGGAGCTGGACAGTGGCTATCACATGGTGGCTGAGTAGAGGGGTGTTACGGTGGTGCACTACTGGTGTAGTGACGCTACGGGACGATAGAGGGCTGGGCTGTGGCTGAGTTGTGGTGTCGGTTTTAAGTGGAAGGAGGACTCACGGTGTGGAGGTTGGCTTCACGGCAACTGGGACTTCTGACCACTTTGGGTGGTTCTTGAATTTGGTTCTCCTCCAACCGAGATTACTGTGTGGTGAATCCAGGCTAAGAAGGTGAGATGATGCTTGGAGTGGCGTTGTCGGGCTTAAAGGATTTCACGTGTAGTAGGCGATGGAGCCTCAGATTTGAAGGCTTTGACTGAGGAATCAGAGGAGATCGCCTTTCGAGTACTCCATCAAACTTTTGATCTGTTTGGCCATAGGATTAATTACTTGCTAGCTGTTTGCTAAGTGACACGACGACGAGAAAGCAAAATTCCGTTCCCATGAAAAGATACAGACATATCGGAATAGGCCGAATGGGTTAATGTCAGTTTGCTTGAGTGTCCTTAAAGTATATTTTTAATATACCAGTGGCCGTTGCAGGTGAGAGATGATGATAACGTACGTGGAAAATTAACATATATACTTACATAGTAACTTTATGCAAATTAATTAAAAAGAGAATGTAGAAATAATTCTACATAATTTACATATGAGCTTTGATTGGTCGGATTGCTTGGGATTTAAGTTCAAATTCTAGCTGCTATTCTCAATATATTAAAGTTAAATCATCTAATATTTTTCTCGCAGTGGAAGTTTTCAAATAAAAGAAAAAATTAAAGAGGAAATTATATCTATATATATATATCATGTTTTGATCATGTATAACCTATAACTGGAATCTGATTTTTTGGTTTGTTTATTGCAGGGAATTTGCACTTTTTGATAGGGAATATGTACTTTTTGATTTAGAATTGATGGTGTTTTGAGATTTGTATATCTTTTAGATTTATTTTTTTCGGTTTGGATTTATATATTTTCTTATTGATTCTGTTTTTTGGATTTGTATATTTTTTTATTAATATGTTTAGCTGAGTTTGTATATTGTTGGGTTTCCCTTTCAGATTTTTGAAAAATACAGATAGCTTAATTCTATTTTTCTTAAATGTTTATGATTGTCATTTTTATTTATTTTGGTTTGCCTTTTAATTTATTTTACACTTACCATGTTTTAAATTTACATATAATGTCATATTTTGTTTGAGTGTATAATAAAAAAATAAAGTCTATTTCATCACTCCCTTGTTATCACTTTTTCAGAAATGTTATTTTTATCTACAAGATACATAAAAGATAGTCGACATAGAAAATAACTCTTATTCTCAGAAGTAAAAATCTCAACAAACTAATTTCATTACATAATAAAACTTATATTGATTTACAATATTTCAATTTTCTACATATTAATTTTTTACTTCTTTATTAATCATGTGATGCTATTAAATATTTATTATGTAGGAGCATTTACTATATATTGAGAATATTGCAGCACAAGTTTCACAAAATTATTAGATTATTTAACTTGCTGCAGACCCAGACAAGTTCAACCAACAATACGAAAACTTCAATGTAGTCTCGATTGGTTCCCTATAACATGGCCCAAAGCTATAATGATGATGAAAAAAAAAAACATTTTAAACTGATATTTTAATTAAACTTGAATCAAGTTTGTCCTAAACTTTATGTTGAATTTGAACTAATGTTTTTCTATTTTGATATGTGCAAACATGTAATTACTATACTCCACTTTAACTATTGTTATAAAAACAAATGGTAGAATTAAGATTTTCTTGCCTATATATTAAAATTTTTATTAGGATTAATTTTGTATGGAAAATATTATTATGTTTTTAAATAACTAATTATCCGAACTAGGTAAACGTGTATTGCACGTTGCTTCTCTACTAGTATATTTATATATAATATCCTGCATGCTATGTGTATATATACGCGTATTCTTTAATACATGTACGTACGACTTACTAATTTCTCAACTATTACAATTTGTGAGGGTAAATAAAGTAGCTGCACCTTTTAGATCATGGTCCTGATCATCATCATGAATGTCATCGTGATGATCATGATCTTGCTGGATGCAAGAGCCATCTTCTTCATTGCCTATCCTTAAAATGGCCTCGTAACTGCAACCAATTTTTTCGGATTCATGATCAGTTTTAATATGAACTGAAAACGACAAAGTCAAGAGTACTACTCATGATCTGAAAATAATTCATCTTTTTTTGAAAAAAGAAAAAAAGAAAAAAAAAAAGAGTGTCTCCATCAAGGCAATTCCATTAATAAAACCAGGAATTAATGCAAATCTTGAAAAAAATCATCCTAGAGCTGGGGGGAATTGAGGGCGTCCTAGATCTTTCTAGTAGCATCTAAATATAATTCCCGATCGAGCAGAGGCCATCATTTATTGACTCTTAAGATCATCCGTAACTTGTTAATTATGTCAAACGATTAATAAGAAGATGATGCATGCATGTAAATTAAGCTATTGGCAGTGATGATCTGTTGTATTTAACTATATATATCGATGCATTATATTCTAGCTAGAGTAGGGTCAATGGTACAAACCTCCTTTCGACTCTTTGATCTTCAGCCTCGAACTTCATCTCGTTTCTTTCACAAGATCTCTCAAAAATCAGCTTGGTATCATCGCATTCATCGGCAGCGCCATGCTTAATGTGCAAAGATGACAACGACAAAGAATCTTGCACGGCCCATGCATTAACATCTTCTTGCAAACTATCATTATTAATAACAAAGTATGGTTCTTGATGCTGTCCAAGATTATGATATTGCTCTGATGCGTTGCATGAACCCAGAGTCGGATCTGCACTAATATTAATATGATCATTCTCGGAGTTGAATGCAGCATCTAATACGTTTGGAATTTGGGAGTGATCAGGCTGTTGATCATGAGCCTGAGCTCGGCATATGGCAAGTTGGTGTAGAACAATATCGAGCTCGGCCTTGTTGTAATCGATCAAACGCTGCAAATCCCGTATCAATCTGTAACATCCACCGACAGGATCATTGGCACGGACGTTGGACTGGAAAATGATGGTGCGCATAGCCTCGTCCTTGTCGGGTTGGTCAAGATTCTTGATGATCTTTGTGATATTGCTCACTCCAAACAATTTATGTGCGTTGAGGAATTGTTTTTGGCGATCGTGAGGAAAATAAGGGGCGAGAATACAGTCGGGAGCGCACTTCCTGCGTTGGTACCTACAAGCAGCGCAAGCTTGGGTGGTGCCGTTACCATGTCTTGGATGAAGGTTCATGCCTTATAAATTTGTAGGCTGTACGTTTGTTTCTTGTTGTATTATTGGGTCGTGCGTATTGGGAAGGGTGGAGATATCGGCTGCGTTTCCGGCGGAGATGGATCGAATTGCAGCTTTTTTGGCTTGATGATGGGGCTTGGTTTTCGATCTGGTTCTTTTCTCTCATATGTAAGACTGGGAGAAATGAGAGGAGAAGGTAAAACAAATCATATATATATATATATATATTATCAAAGACAGAATATATATATTTAATTTATAATCCTAACGAAAATATTGTGTGAAAGAGTTCTGTTTTAGATATCTCTAGACAATGTCAACCGAAAATAGGATGTGAAAAAGAATTAAGTAATTTGTTGTAATTGGCACATATTTCCCTTAATTTTCAAGGGAAAGTCGATCGGATTTATGCCATTTGTATTGTCACTAGCCCTATGATTGTAAATGTTCTGATCTCATTTGACCATGCAGTACCATCCATGCATGCAGGAAATAAAAGAAACTAAAAAAGAAGTTCCACGTTATTTTTTTGTGTGATCTTGATCAGTAAAAACAAAATGAATTAAGTCATATATCTCTAACGACTAACTGGATGATTCAATCGTACTGTAGCTTAATTTGGATGCTGATGATCATAATCATGCTCTTTGTTTTCAGAATTCATAAGTTTCTTCTTTCAAATTATAATAATTAAGCAAATGCTGATTAAACAAACAGAAAATCGCAAAACGCGGAGGATTTTTTGACTTTTTCCAAATTAAAGATAAAATTTAGCAAGATCATGAGTGTAAGATTAGATGATCTGCTTTGATATGGTCAAGAACATGTATATATATATGGGAGGATCCAACAAAAAGCTAGTAACTCGGATTGATACAGCCATGATCATGAGCACGTATAAAACTTAATTTGTCACATGATCTTATTTTATATATATATATATATATATATATATATATATATATATACACACACATATACATATATATGCGCGCGCGTACATGGATATATAATATTATTACAAATTGCATGCAACGTGCCACAATTAACGTACGTAGTGATAAAGCCCTTGCGGAAACGTACAATCTGCATGCATGGGCCGGGTACGTTCAGTCAAGACTCAAAATGTGATATTCAGGTAAATTGGGTTTGGAATTTCTCACTTCATGATCAGGGATCGAGAAATGAAGGACATGTCGCCATATAGAATAGGCAACTTACAGGTCAATTAAACAAATGTATGTTTTATATATATTATATATAGATGTTGATCATATATGGATCTGTAGTGTTATAAAACTATAAAGAAGTAACAAATTATTTAAAGATTGCAAAAGAGAAATAGGAAGATTGAGAGATTGCAATGTACTTAACTATTCAAGAGTTTAATATCATTTACTTCTCTCTCATTTCTTGTGTATCACAAATGATTATCAAGACATTTTTTTTTATAGGCAACTTCATAGTAGTTTGTTGTGTCAATCAAGTCACATGCACAACGGACTCATAGTTTATTGTGCCAACCAAATCACATGTACAAGAAACATAATAAGGTGTAGTCTACATGATTATCCACCAAATGCATATATTTATAACAATCAGGTTTAAAATTATATCATTATGAACAGGCCATTGCATTGCACTCTAATATTTTATCTCCGAATTTCTAGCCCAATCAATACATGTAACAAGGGGATCAAGTGAGAGACCAGTGATTGGTGATGTTGATGCTGCATTGATGTTGTTGTTTCTTAAGCAAACGTTGTTGCAGTTGGTGAGCCAAGGTAGAGGGGGTCCATGATGTGTTGAGGTGTTGCTGCGGGTGGGTCGACAAAGACTAGGTCTGCGTTTGGATGCTGAGGTGATCTCATATTATCTAAGTTGATATGTGAATAATAATATTTTTATAAATTCTATTAAAATGTGTTTGAATGTATGAAGTAGGTAGAGATGGATTTAACATTTTTACGAAAAGTTAGAAAAATAATAGGTCCTATCAATAATGGTTTGGAATGTATTGAGCTCATTCTAACAACCAAACATAACAATCATCGTCTAGCTTCCTCCTAAAAAACTCTCTCTCTCTCTCTCTCTCTCTCTCTCTCTCTCTCTCTCTCTCTCTCTCTCTCTCTCTCTCTCTCTCTCTCTCTCTCTCTCTCTCTCTCTCTCTCGTCAGGATACAATTACCAGAATCTAAATGGTTCTTGCTAACCTACACTCTTGAGTGACTCTCTACCCCTTGACAGATTAGGAAAATGATATACTCTCTCTCTCTCTCTTGTCCGGGTACAATTACAAGAATCTAAAGGGTTATTGCTAACCTACACTCTTGAGTGACTCTTTACCCCCTCGACAGATTAAGAAAATGATATACTTACAATTATTTTTTATAATTTTTATACAATTATATTTTAAAAGAATGATATTTTTATAAAACAACTTATAAAAATAATATTACTTTATACTTTACGTAAATACTTTTAATTTAACATGATTATATCAAAATTATAAAAAAAGTTACAAGATTATCATTACTCGAGAGATAATTATAGAAACTAGAGATAAAAAGAGACGAATAAAACGGCAAAAGCACGATGTCGCGCGTAGATCGCATAAAGTGCTTTACCCTTGTGACCGTTGGATTTACTGAATCTTGAGGAACCGTTGGATGTACTGAACACCGATTCAACGTCGTCGTTTTACCACGACAAGTTGTGCTTCTCAGCCATGAAATGTTACCGTCTTACAGACTCACAGAGCCCCGTGCTCGTCGCAGGCCTCATTTCTAGCATCATCGAGGAAAAAAGCGCAAAACGGTACAGCCCGCGGCATCCGTGCACACCTCTCTCTCTCTCTCTCTCTCTCTCTCTCTCTCTCTCTCTCTCTGTGCCAAAGAGGTTCAACTCTTCGACGGGATCGGCGTCTTTCCCTAAAATATAGGTTCGCTCTTGAGTCTCTAACTCTTACATATGCTTTTCTTGTATCCGTTGTTGGGTTGTGAAATTTGTGCTTGAATTTTATTCATGATGGATGAAACCTGGTATATGAGCTGACATATTTTCTGGGTTTTGGTGATTTGTCTTGGGTTTGTAATAATCGACTAATTTGCAGTTAACAGAGATACAAATAAGAGAATATGATTTTTTATTTTATTTTTTTATATGGGAAATGTTCTACGGAGCGATAGAACATCAATTTTAAGAATGTTCGTCTCGAATATATCATTTGCCAGCCAATTTCAGGCTTTACTGTATAATTTTTTATGTATTTGTGATTCTTGTTCGATATAATAGAAGCTCAAATAGTTAAACCTAACAATTACGAATGCAAGCAAATGTACGTGTTGGCATTATGCAACAACTATGCATTTTTCATTAAATATCAGATGAAATGAAATATTTTAGTTGTTTTATTCTTCCCCATTTTGGCCCTTTGGTAAAAATGCCTTGTCTAGGTTGGAGCTTTGAACCATTAGTTACCGAAGTGGGAGACTGAAAACTTAAGGTGTTGTTTGGTTTGTATATGTTAGAAATTCTAGATCAGACACAGCAGAACGATGTTACCTCTAGTGGCAAATCTTGTATCAGGTGCGGTTGTTCCATAGACTTATCCACCGTTGCTATTTGTCTGAATTCATCCTCAGCGATGGTATATGTGTCACGTGGTAACCACCAGACAACACTCATATATTCCACAACCTAAATGTCAGGACTAAGAGACACTTATTTTGAGAGAAAGATTTTCGTTTTTGTAGAAGAAATAACCCGCTCTAAAGGGGAAGGAGCTATATATATAGCCCCTCCAATTGTAACCCCTGGCTGGCCTTAAAGGCCCAACCATCAAAGCCCTTTAATAGCCTCTTCATATGTGGGCATATGAAGCGTAAGGGTTGCCCACTATGGGCGCGCCTTTACTACAGCATAAAAAAATTTCTTGCTTCTTGAGCAAGAATCAAATTGCTGTAAAAAATGATGAAAGTGCTTTCCAGAATACCTCATCTTTGACTCTTCTGTTTTCTGGAAGAAAATAGAGGGAGCAGGGTAAGTTGTGTCCCTGTAGTTGCTTGCTAGATAGCCCTAGTTTCTCCACAATTAGGGGAGCCATTAATCACTGTATTTGTAGATTCCCCTGTCCTTTTTTTATGCTTATTGGGGTTAGTTTTCTAGAGTGGGTACAACGTTGCTGGTGGGATTGGTCAAGGGAAAACAATGTCACTGTTGCACTTTAAGGTTCTGCTATTCGTTGAAACATTGAACTGGACTACAGGTTCAGAAATGAAATCAATTCATCTTTGAAAGTCAACACCTAGAATCTTGATCAGAGTGTTTTATGATTTTTAGAGATCAAGGTGGGAGATGAATGGATCTTGTTGGAGACCATGGAAAAAATGGACTTTTCCTGGTGGACATGCAAAAAGACCAGTTCTTGTTTTGGTTTGTCAGTAACTACATCCACCTTTACCTGCCACCCTCATCCATCACCACACACTGTTAGGAACTCTTCACCCTCCACCATTGGTTTCCTGAAAACTGGAATATGTGATGATGAATGATCTTGTTGGAGAGCATGGAAAACATGGTAGACATGCAAAAAGAGCCAAAATTTTTAAATTGGTGACTCGTTTTCTTTAGTTCTTGTTTTGGTTTGTTGGTAGCTAACATCATAGGTCCTTAGGTTCTACCATGCATGAAGTTCCCTTCTGATTGCCCTGGGGCACCTGATGTTATTTTCCAGTCAAAATTATGTGGCATAATGAACTGAACGAGTTAAAACACCTTAAATGGCAGAAGAAGGCTTGTCAACTGCTTTTAATAGTCAATAGTAGAGTCTTCTGAAAAGAACTGCTGCTGAGATGCCATCCAATTTAGCAAGTACATGTTCCGGTTTTTCAGGAAACCCAGTGGTGGAGACTTATAACAGCGTGTGGGTGATGGATGGGGGTGGTAGGTAAAGTTGGATGTATGCAGTTCTATGGGCATTTTGATAATGCCGGTTGTAAATCTTTTTTATAAAAAGGAAAACACTATACACACAAAAGGATCCTACACACTGATATGGCACACTACTAGTGTGCCACATGTCCCCTATTTTTTTTTTCCTCCCCTCCCCCGTGCCCCCTCCTCGCACCATCTGACCACCTCATGGTGGCAGAAGACGCCTGCAGTCCAAGCAGCAACACCGGCGTGGAGCACCAATAAGTAAGTTACCGAGACAAGGATGCGCTGCTTAGAAGAAGGGAGAGAGAGAAGGGCTCTGGTGGCTAGGGGAGAAGCTTATGTTGACAAGGGGCTGGGTGCGGTGGCGCAGTTGGGCTGCGACAACGGCTTTGGCAACGACGGGAGAGAGAAGGGGACGTGCGGCTCGATTTCGGGAGGAGGAGAGGGAGAGGGGCTGCACTGTTTGGGGGGGGGGGCTGGGTCCGATCGGGGGTCACCGGTGAGGGGGGAACGGCAACTGGTGGTGGCTGTTGACGAGCTGTGGTGGTGCTGGGCGCTGCTGAGGGGAGGGGGTGCACAGGGGAAAGAGGAGAGAGAGGGAAAGTGGGAAAGAGGGGCTAGGGGAAAGAGGAGAGAGAGGGAAAGTGGGAAAGAGGGGCTAGGGAAAATGGACACGTGACATATTGATATTGTACCACATCAGTGTGTGGGATCCTTTTGTGTCTCTAACAGCTCCCTTCTAAAAATACTTATAAAAAAAGATTTTATAAAATTGGATGTAGTCATTTTTTTTTACTTTTCAAATTTTACATTTTTCAAAAGTATGGTTGACCATCAAGGCTGTGATTGGTTGCATGCAATTGGGCCCTTGGATTTGATATTGCATTTCTAGAGTATAATTAATTAGTCGTTCAATGCCTTAAATCAGTTCAGTTGCATGTAAAAAAGGTGGATTTGGAGGCCAATCCCCATCGAAACTCATTATTTGATGGTTCTATGAGCTGCATGATTTTGTTATAAGAGACAATATCATTCGCTTTGATTTGTCAGTAAGACATGCAAGAGATGAAAATGATACCAGTTAAATAAATTTTCCATTTAATTTGAACCTCCAGTGAACCTTGGCGTCTGCCTGTATTGACAATCATGATATATTTTATGAGGACCATCAGCTCCCTATGTTAGATCTTGAGGTCTGTGATTACATGTAGTCTTCAAAATGTTTATGGCCTTGGCAATTGAGATATTCAAGTATAAATATTTTGTTAGTATTTATCAACAAAAAAGAACAGATACCTTTATTAGAAATATACTTATTTGTCAGACCTATAAGAAAAAAGGAAAAGCAATGCCTGTGTAATTATTATACCTTGTAAAGATTATTTATGGTTCAGTGTGCGTGGAATGTTCAACTATCCATGTTAATGGTGTGGGAAATTGCAGGAAACATAAGGTATGGCCATAAAACCGACAGTTGCTTTGCGGGCAATACTTGTGGGAGGAGTGGCCGCATTTGCAAAAATAGCCGGTGCAATGAAGGCTGCAGGTGGCGTGAAGTTGGGAGCGGCAGCAGCTGCCATGACAGCAGCAGCAACTGCAGCAGTGTCAACAAAACAGGAGCCAAAGGATGTTTCGAAGCATCCATGAAAGTGACTCCAAAGAATGGTTAATCAGTATTAATCATGAAGCACAGCCGCATTCCCAGTGAGGTAATTTGGGGGTTAGTTAGCTTGATGGTAAAGACAATGTATAATAAACCTTCTGAAATTAGAGAAATGACATTGTTGATAGACATTCAACTTGGTTATATGTGAAATTTTTGTATTGTCACATCGAGAAAGAAAAGAAATTAATGACATTATTCCCAGTGAAAAATAAAATTTCCCCCCATGCAAGATGTTTATCTGCGCAGTCTGCCTTAACTGATCATGATGGGGCAATTAATTTTGAACTCCATGGTAGTACTGGAGAATATAGTTAGTTTGGCTCATTCAAAAAATAGAACTCGCTGAAAACATGTAGTAGTTCTTACAATATTTATTTCTGTCTTTAAGATCCGTTTCAGAAAATACAATCAAATATCAGAAACTTCATTGGTATTAGCTAATTATTCAATTCCTCTTATCCCCCTTTTGTTTGGGGTACATAGTGCTAATTTCATGCATTAAACCTCGCAAACCACCCAAAAGTTCTGCCATTGTTTTCTTTAATTTCATGCATTAAATATACAAAAGAAACATGACCACCTGGCATCATCCTAAATAATGATTGTAACTTTTTATGAGCGCTAAAGTATACCTCTTAAGATTCCCCATCCGTCCTATCAAAAAGGAGAAGTCATGTAGTAATAAGTAGCATTTGAGAAAGTTAAAATATTTCAGGGCAAAATGCTACCATAATGCATGATATCTGAAAATACAAGGTAACCGGTCCGACCATATAAAGGGAGCAGGGTCGAGAGGTACTTTAATGTCAAATATAAAGGTGGCATTATTATTAACACATGCATATAAAAGGAAGGAGAGCGAGCATGCATCTTTATTCAATGACAAGTCAACTCGTTCAATTCGTTCGTGGCATTAGTAGTAGGAGTACTAAAACTGCCTGGCCATCGAAATACGCAAAAAACAGCTAGCCAGCCATTCATCGATCGATCATTCCTGACAACGCTCAGCTTTAATTTGATCACCAGCTTTTGGAGGTACCACCATATAATGTTTGTTTTTCCATCTCTGCCCGACAAAAAGCCACCCTACATTAACACGGCATCGGCGCCGAATATCAAAGAGCGAACATGGGTTTAGGAATAGGAACCATGCATGCATGTCCCCACCATCCTACACTTTTCTGCAATCACCTTCATGTCTAGGTAGTGATCAAAGATAGCTAGTTAGTGGGTTTGCTTTATGAATTTCCAAACGTTAATTTTCTTTTTTTATTATTCTTCACAGAAATTGTTCGCAGAGAGAGAGAGAGAGAGAGTATACATGATGAATAAATGACAAACATGGAATTGTACGTTTTCAGCGTCCTAGAGAATTATATATATATAAGTTCCTTCCTCATGATTTTGTGTCTTACCCGATCTCATATATATCTTCAGTACTCTAGAGCAAACTATCCGGTCCAGGAGATTGTTTGGTATTTAGCACATTTAATATCAAACACAATTTTACCCAAATATTTAAACTATTAGCTCTAATTATTAAATTGAATGAATTATTCGATGAGTTTTTTAACGTATGTGGATTATACTTTTTGAATTTTTTTAAAATTTTACTATATATAAATAAAATTGCATATTAATTTACGTATTAATACTAATTTCTTCATATTTAAATTTTAAATTAATACTATATATTTTTAATAAAATCTACTTTTTATCCGATCACAATAAATTAATATACATATTAATTTCATTTTTCTAGCTAGAAGCTTGATACTCCGGCATGAACTCACGACAGATAGATAAAGCGAGAGGATCACTTATCATGAGCATATGCATGCATTCTCCCATTCTCCATGATTATATATATATATATATATATATATATATATATTATACACACACACATTATCTATACAGTAACACATAGAGAGAGAGAGAGAGAGAGAGAGAGAGAGAGAGAGAGAGGGGGGGGGGGGGGGGGCGGTGGGGGTTCAGATCAGGAATCTGTAATTTATCTTAACTTTTCGACTATTAAAGCTAGTGATTGACAGGTGCCAACACTACTTTCAAAGCTACACTTAGCATACATCTCCCCCCCATTGACCAAACACTGCAGTCTTAGGGATGAGCATCTTTTTGCATCCTTCATTATATAAAGCTCTCACTGCACCACTTTACCTGATGATAGGCTAATCATGATACATTTACCTACCTTAATTTTGTGATAACACCCACATTTTTATTGCTTAAATCTCTCTCTCTCTCTCTCTCTCTCTCTCTCTCTCTCTCTCTCTCTCTCTCTCTCTCTCTCTCACGCGCATCCTGAAAGAATGAGGCCAGGCAACTCTGCATGAGAACATGTTCCGGCCAGAAACAGTAATTCTACATATATATCCTTCTACATATAATGAAAATTTTAACTGTAATTAAGTAGAATGGTTCCATAAAAACGATAAGACTGCAAGAAGCGCTTCCATGGAAGTAAAGCTCAAAATTATTAAGAGACATTTGGGTCCCTAATTTGTTCAAAACTCACATGCACTACGTGAACATCCTATTAGAATATTCAAGAGTTAATATATATATATATTATTTTTAAATCCTATTTATACAAATCTGCCTTTGTGAAATTGATCAATTGTCTGAATCGAGGTTTTCGATTGAGCTTCCTTTTTTTTTGGGCCACGCGATCAAGCATTAAAAAAGATCACAAGATGCACGTAAAAATAAAGGAAAAAAAACACATAAAGCCTTTTTTTTTTTTTTTCGCTAAGCATATATAAAGAGCATTAATTACCTCTTTAGTGTAAAATGGTAAGAATGTCTGTATATATAAGCCAAACGAACACGAGTGACCCAGCTCGATCGATCGATCCCTCGGGATTGAATCCCATTCGGACCCACATCATGTGACAAACAGCATCTCGTTTTGTTTTTGGAATAAATAGATCACAATATCTAAACTAAGCTGACTTGAAAATCTCTGCACACTAGACGAATCTTTCCATTATAGAATCCAATGCCTTTTGTACCCATCATCCGCATATCCCTCAAAACTTTATACAGACATGTATGCACATTGGCGCCTTGCTTAAAAGAGAGCCCTAGAGTTAGCTAGACATCGATTGGGGATCATCAGTTTAACGATTTGGTTTAACTTAGATATATATATATTGAAAAATACTTTAGCCACAAATTAATTACATAAAAATAAACTCACAAATTAATATAGCTTAATGTAATATGTCAGATTATAAAATTATTTTTATTATAAAATTGATCTAACGGATTTTATAAAGTTACGTCACTAGGTTTATATATATATATATATATATATATATATATATGAAGTGAGATTAAATTAAGAAATTTTACCCATAATGCAAAAAGTGTACTTTACACAAATTATAGACAGAAATGAGTATAAGCCATTGCAACTCAATCATGCATATATATTATCGATGAAAATATCTAAAATAATTAAGAGCCACACATGACATCACACACACACACACACACACACATATATATATATATATGTAGTGTCATAAACTAAAGACACGTTGGGCGCCACATCTAGGCGATATCCAAAAAGTCAGGTCAATAATTATAGTTTCTTCATGAAGTATATATCCAGTCATAATCCATAATGAGTTAAGATATGCCAATAAAAGTCCCTACACACGCATATAATTTGACGTCACATGATAATTTAAACTCATGATTTCATTATTATAATCTCTTACATTCAAATCCTATATATATATACTTGCATCTGTGGAATTAAGAAACTACTATCACAAGGCTAGTTATGAATATACCAAAGTTATTCTGAAAAATAAATGGAATAATCCCACAAAAAATGACGATGTTTCTATAACATGCAGCTTTGTAGTTTGTGGAGGATCATATATTCTTCTCTTTTGAAACACCACTTCCTTAAGTAGTACTGGTGTATATAATATGCATGTAATATTTCTCAAATTGGAAGTACCCTTTTCATTATGTTGATTACAAGTTCATGATTTAAGTTCATTCAAAATTAATCGAGTGCAGTATAAAGATCACCTCAATAATTGACAACATTATATAAATATAAGAAAACCAATTAGTCTCGTTATACATTTCAGATGAGATGAGAATAGATATTTTGTTAAAATTTGAATAAAATATTATTATAATATAATTTTTTAATATTAATTTTTTTTTTCAGATTTGAAAAAGTTAAATTATTTATTTTATTTTATGTAAAAATTTATTAAAATTGAAATAATTATATCATATGAGATAGTTTGATTTTATCTAACCAAACTAGCCCCGGCCGGTCATATTTCTTGAAGTGTTTTCCGTACTCAATGAGAAAAGCCATGCATTTTCCCTTGAAGTTGCTCAGTATGATTGTTTTTAATGAAAAAAAATAGCTAGGTTAATTAGCTAGGGTTTCTTTTCCAAGTATTTTATTTTTAATATACAATCATACATGATGAGAAAGTTACAACACGTTAAAGTAAAAGACCGATCGACCAAAAATATTCATAAAATAGCTAATATATAACATTAAAATACTAATATTTCAAATGTGTCCTTCCCTTTGGGAAGATTGATAACCAAAAGAAAAAAGATAAGAAAGGAAACAGAAAAATTTAAATTGTAGAAAACGAAAGAAGAGAAGTTTGATATGTAGGAGCTAACCTTGCCAAGGTTTTTGGGATTGGGTTTGATGCTCATTAGAAGTGTTCATGCAATTACCAAGACCAGCAATATTGAGAATCTCGCTATGAGAGAGAGCTCTAAGACCCAAAAAATCTCTAGTCAAACCTTCACCACCACCACCTCCACCACCAGTACCACCGCTTTCATGAGCCCTACCAAGATGGCTGCTGGTGGTGAATGTTTTTGAGAGCGTGTCGTGCGAATTACCGTCTTTCTTTGAATTCAAGATCCCACCAAAGGCATCCTCAAAAGAAGTTCCTTCAAACCCAGTAGTAGAAGAGAGAGAGCCCACCATGTCATGAAGAAGGGAAGGTGGAACACCTGAGGCCGCACAAGTACCTGCTCCTGTGGTCGCTGCAGTACTGGCAGAAGGGCCTGCAGCTTTATACTCAAAAGAAGCCAGACCATGAACAAACCCAGTGGCCATCTCTTCACGTGAGGACAAATTCGAGCCAAAATTCCCAGTTGTATTGCTGCGAGAATCAGCAGCAGCAGGCACGTGAACTTGCTGGGTGGGCCTCTGCATCATGGTTAGTGATGAGCCAGTATTGTTGCTCACGGTTGCACCCATCTGTGCTGCCTTCTGTAACAATGCAGTGGCTGACATGTGTGGAGAGGGTGCTGCCTGGTAGGGAGGGAGAGTGGGGCCGAGACTAGGGTTAGGGTTTGGTGGTGTTTCATGGAGGGCTAAATCTTGGTGGGACTGTGTGAATTCTTGATAATCTGATCTCGTCGAGAAGAATGAAGATGAGGAGGTGATATCCATAGGTGGTGGGCCAGAAGAAGCTAGCCATGGGGGTATCTCTGGTCTTAGACTGAAGCTTTGTTGCTCTTTCTTCAATGAAAATGCGGGGAGGTGTTGGGGATTGTATCGGGGTGGGAGCTGGTTTATGTGAGACGATGAGGGGCCAGCTTGAGAGGACAGAAGTTGGTTTGTTGTGATGGCTCTTGCACTCTCCTCTGCCAATGCATCACAGAAAGCTCTGTGGGTGATGAAACTATCCCTCCTGAAAACCAAAAAGAAACGGACAGAAGAAAACAAAAGCAAAATGTCACTAAGTCATTGCAAAAGTATTGACCTTCTCTCTTTGCTTCTCTCTATTTCTTTCTGCAACCATTCTTTTTGGCTTTCTAGGAGCCATGGACAGATAGTCCACATTAGCTGTTATATTAAATATTCTACATACCGAGGCCCCCCCAACTCCCTCTCTCTCTCTCTCTCTCTCTCTCTCTAAGGTGTAACAGTAGGAGTCTGGTAGGTATAGTCATGGATTCTTCAATGTATCAGATACAAGAATGTAAATTTATTATCCAGAGACTAAAATGATTGCACGCATATATTTATGGTTTACTCTCTGGGATAGAGAAATCCCATACTCTCACCGAAAAAATCCGACTGCAGTGCTTTAAATAGGACTCATGTAATTCATATACATCCCTAAAAGGATCTGGAATTAGTTACCTTGAGAAAAGGGTTCCACAGTCACATCTGTACTCCCTAGTGCCACAGGTCTTGGAGTGAGCTTTCCAATCTGATTGAACTGCATACTTCTTTGCGCACTTGTCACATTTCCATTTCTTCTCACCATGCTTTCTGCAGAAGTGTTTCTTGATCCCAGTCAAGTCCCCAAGAGCCCTTGATGGGTCATGGTGCACGCAACTAGGTTCTGGGCACACGTAGACCTTCTTCTTTACCTCTTTACTTGTTCTTTGCTTTAGCTTCCATGGCAAATTATGCCCTCTTCGATGAAGTTGAAGATTCTGATCCCTCTGAAACCCTTTGTTACAGATCTCACAAATAAATCTATTTGTTGCCATGAGAGTCTTGGGAGACAAAGCTATCACTTCTGCATCTGGGTCTGATTCAAAACCAGGGAAACAATTAAACGAGAAAATGGAAATTTAACAACACATAAAGTACACAATTCAGATTGGACGAAGACCTGGGTTGCCTGGAAGGTTTCTCTTTTTCTTCACTGGTTGAGTTTGGGGTGGCGTTGGAGCAAAGTATTGTTGAGAATAGTTTGTCCCTATCTCGGTTCTGTTGCCTGGAGAAACACTTGCCTCACCTGACGCAGAAGTCAAATTAGACATGTTCTCCTCCACAACGGGCTGCTGTATCTGTTGTTGGAACATCAAACCTTTCATCATCTTCTAGCAGGTAAGAAATTCTTGAATATCCTAAGGTTCCTCCATGGCCGTAGATCTATAGGGAAAAACCAAAGAAGAGGAGGCTAATTATTTAATTAAGTGAAGACTAGAGAGAGAACCCAATAGAGGCAATAATTGATTACCTATGTATAGTGTGTGAAACCCATAATCCCCGCTCTATACCCTGATGGTTTCTTCTCGATTTGGCACCAACCCAAGAGACAACTTTTGTTTTTTCAGAGCTAAAAAGAAACAAGCAGAGAGAGAGAGAGAGAGAGAGAGAGCTGAACCAGACCCTCTAGCCACTTTTCTCCTTCATGTTTCAATATCCAAGCTTGCTAATTCTAAGAAAATCCAACAATAGCCACACAAATATGAACAAAAAACAAATACCCAGTTTGATCTTAAGATTTAGAGAGAGACGTGGATGTGAACGGACTCCCTTCTGTGATCCTCAAACAGTCCAAAACAGCACCCCCAAAACCACAATCCTAGCCCTACGGCTAACTCTGACGTCGCACTTTCTGTCTTTTCCTCTGTTCTCTTTCCCAGCCCCAGAAAAATCTCTTTTTATTTGTTTTGTATTTGCTTTTAAAAATATTTTAATCTTTTGCTAAAATCTTTTGTTTAATCACTACCACTCGCACCTTTCCCATCTCTCATAAAGCAAGCATGAAAAAAGAAAAATAGAAAGCCACCATGCAAGAAGAAAGTATCCTTTTAGTATGCACAGAGAGAGATCCCTTATTCATTTGTTTATACATAATCTGTAGAAGATCCCTCCCAGCTTTCTTCAATTACAGTGACATGATTGATCAATTGATTAATTCCTAGCTAACCTCATGGCTAAAAGCTTTTTCAACCTTTTTGTTAGCATTTTTACATCTTTCATTTCATTATCACTATTTACTGTAACAAAGCTGGAAATTCTGACCCTTTTGCATGGCTTATCAAATTAAAAAAAGTTATGATAATAAATGCAGTGGATTATAATTAATTTAATAGACAAGGAATCGTAGGATGCGTGGCTAGTACCCAAATTACCAATTGACCTCCTCTTCCTTCACTCTCATTTCAATCATAGTATGAAAGAATTGTACCTTTCGTCCTTATCCTTTCAGTATCATTGATATATAAATAAAGCCATCATCCAAATTCAAATCGAAACTTGAGAGAGCCATTAAGTTTTGTGTTGAAGTAATATTTGCCTAAGTTGACTGACTCGGCAAATGTAAATTATAACATTTTTCTTTATTAAGGTGAAATATGTAATTAAACTAGAGTAGTGTCAATACTTTTATTATGATATTATGTATATTATTAATATACAATGAAGAAATATATAATGAAAGAAAAATATTTTAACCATACAAAGATTTATAAAAGTAAATCTATATATAAATTAATGTAGATATGGTAAGCTAGCTAGCTTATGAAACTACTTTATTGTAAAGTAGATTTAACGTATTATATAAAATCATTATCAATTTATAAGTTTATTTTTATGTGATCTATTTGTAATTGTAGTACCTCTCATATTTAAATAGTGCCTCTCCTCTTTCTTGCAGCAATTGGAGAACTCCTTTGTTTCCAAAGATATATGAATCATATATTTCAAAGTAAGTTGAGGATCGTAATTTATTGTATATTTATATATGAATACATGACTTGTGTAATGAATATACATTAATGCGAGAACATATAGGAAGTACTATACTCATGTCATTCTGTTGGTTCATGTTTTCGATCGATTTGTACGTTCGAGATACCCCACAAAAGAGAGGTTCGTTTTTATAAAATATATAATAATGGATATAGAAATGATTTTCCTTTTGTCGTTTTCTTGTTTTATTCTTCAATGATTTAGTTTTTGAAATGGGATCTCGCACGACAGTAGTCTCTCGATATGCTTTCCCAGCTCATCTTTGCCTTAAAATAATGTTGAGTTCATGTATGTAAGTGTGGAGGAGCAATTTATAAATTAAAGATATAAACTTTAAACTAATGGGAAACAAAAGATGTACGTGTACTAAAGGGAAATATTTCATGCCTGTTTTGAGTCAAGTCTGTCTTCAGTGCTATGCCATGCATCGTCCACCATTTGGAATAATTGAGGACCGCTACCAACCATAAAGCAATTATACAAAAATAATCTTATAAACTTTTTGTATACTAATTTTATGATTAGAATATTTCTCAAAATAATTGTACTAGTACTAATATTGTTGAGTCAATCAGCGTTGTTGTAATAACCAAAGTTTTGAAATCCGTTCCGGAGACCGTTCCGGTCGAGGCACTAGAACGGAATATTTCGATACCGAAACATTTCGGTGTACCGTTTCGGGATTAATTATATATTATATATAAATATTTATATGTATATATAAACTAACAATTAATAAAATAAATACATATATATGTAAGTGTGTGATATGTATATGTGTATATATATAGAAGAATTAAAGATTTATAAAATGAATACATATTGAAAAAAATCATAAACTTGAGTTAAGACACAAAAATAAAGGAAAAAAATTAAAGAATAGACAGATTATTAAAAGTAACAATACTTCTAGTGAACGGAAAGAGGTATTTGAATTCTAAAAATACAATTTTATTCATTATTTTTCAACTTATTTACAAGAGAGTTTTTTTTTTTTTTTTAATTCCGGCTGGAATTGACCGGAACGGCCGGAATTTGACCGGAACGGCCGGAATTTGACCCGGAACGGAATAGACACCTATCCGGTTCCGGTCACTGTTCCGGCACGAAAAATTCCGGCCATTCCGGCCGAAACGGAACGGTTTTTAAAACCTTGGTAATAACAAAGAATATACAATATTCGTGTTTTGTCAAATCATAAATATTAGATCAAATTATATAAGTTAAGTCAGAAGTATTAGATTATATAAGCAGATAGCACGTAAGACTCAAACGGCATGATTATATATCTTATTTTTGAAAAAGAGATAACTATTAAACCTTATGATTTTCTTTTTGCTGCTAACAGACCCTTAATTATATATCAAAATACAATACATGCTGCATAATGCGTATATGCGAATTAGATCGATGAACAGAATTGTCGAGGAATTATTAGGAATTAGAAGATATGGTTATGGATAGAAGTTTGGTGGCTTGTCATGTGTGTGGGAATCGAATTAAATCTGTCGGTGCAAGGGGCCCCCCTGCATGCGTACGTAAGTTTTTTCGCTGCCATTAATGTTCAAATTAATTACACGATTTCAAGATATTGCTAGTCATTTTCAGCCATTTTTCAAACTTCGTTCCTTACTCATATAAAACACTCTTTAATGTTCCATCATCCAATCTTAATCTCACCGTATCTTTTAAAATACATCATTAAAATTTATTTTTTATGTTTTACATATTAATTTTTATAATAAATCTTATATCAATTTATTTATTTTTTTAATATCATTTAAATAATAATTTTTTTATTTTTTTTAAACATTTTATTTCTACCAATAAACTTGTAATATCTATATATTCTTTTATATTTACAATATATTATTATATAATGTAATATAATTCAATCCTATAAACACAAAATAAAATTATATAAGTTAAATAAAAATAAAAAAATCAAATCAAATATGAAAAAATGGGATAAATAATATTTCCAAGATTTTTTTAGAAAAAAATAAAATTGAGATATTTTAAATGATAAACAATAAAAATAATTTGTATTGAAATATAAAAAAAAGTATAAGGAAATGAGTGAGTAAATGAAGTATAAATAATAAAAAAATTATTTGAAAGATGAACTGTACCCGCTATATAATTACTGTAGAAACTTGTATTTTATAAAATCTTTTATCTAATCAGATGGAGCTTATTTTATGAACATTCTTTCAAATATTTTACATTTTTTGTATTATACATGAGCCACTAAGAGTGCTCTTAACTAGCTTACTTTTACGTAAATACATTTTATATATTATACACATTTTTATTCACGAATAATATTATATATAATCGTTAAATATGTGAGCGTTATATAATTATTTAAAAAAATAGAGTTTATTATTAAATAATATAATTTTTTTATATAAATTCTTTATTTATTTATTTATTTTTTTAGATGTACGCAATGTTTGCGCATTCCTAACAACAGGTGATACGTGTGGAATTCTTGAGCGAATAATTAGGTGACCTATATATATGTGGCTGTCAAATTAACAATTATTTAGAGTAAACGTGTACCTCTAGCGCTCTATTTAATTACTGACTTCTTATATCATTAGGCATTGACTTTGAGATCTCTCTCGACCAAGCGATGGATATGCAACGTACCAGCTGAGTTTACACCGAGTTGGTTTAATTAGTTTTTATTTTCTTCAATTTTCACTGCTTACAAATCGGTGTATAAATATATTAATTAATATGTCATGATCACGTCAGAAGTCATAAAACAATATTTATACATAGAATTTTTTGATTTTTATTTTGAATCTGATGAATTTAAATATAATAAAAAATATTATTATTTTTAAAATTATATATAAATTATAAATAAGCTATAAGACTATCGCTACACTTGCTAAAAACCATGAAGCACTTTGGAACCGGACCTCTACGTGGTACAAGTTCACGTGTGGGATATTATACAGTACTATTATTTTATCGCGAGCCTATTACAAAATAAAAAAAAATAAAAAATAAAAAAAAGTAATGAATGATTTTCACGTATCGTAATCATATGCCCAAGGAATGGGACCCACGATACCTATATGATTGACATCTCTGGGACCCATAAAAAATAAAAGGACCACAACGCCTCGCGAAATGACGCGTGGGTGGGGTCGGAACTGTCGAATAAAGATGGCCACGTGTACGGCAAAGTTGCCTAGAGTATATGTGAATACGAGGAGCATGCTCATAAGTAATCTCCCCCTATCTCGTTATTATGCTACTGTTACAGCCTTACAACGCTTGCTTTCCACAACGCCAGTGACAAGGACCAGTCGAGGACCCACCCGTCCTTGTCCCGACAAGTCCACGTGGTCACTCACTATTGGACAGACTTAGACAAGGTGCGTGACTTGACCTCCTCTCTCTCTCTCTCTCTCTCCAAGTCTGACAAGAAAGTTCGTTGTCAGAAGCGGCAAAATTCCTTTCGACACCTGTCATGGCCTACTTTTCACTTAAATGTGTGCTCTCTTCTTCCATAAAGTAAAGTAAATAACTTTTACAACACTGTTTATGTAATAAGAATGTTACGAAGCAACATAGTATTATTAAAAAGGCCTGTATGTTAGTGTTCCCAACAACCTTCCCTTCAGTATTTTGAGCTGAGAATTGATATTTGTACTAATAAAATATATAAATTTGCATACTGTATTTTAAAAAATAAATAAATGTAAAATTTATAAAAAAATATTATTATTTTAATGATAAATTTCACTTTTTTTAAAGAAGTATGCGATTATTATTTGTCCTAATATTATATCTAATATTATTCTCCAATTTAATCTAAAAGACATTATTTACAAACTCGTTTATTCATATTCTGAATACTCAATTAATGTGAAAACCTTCTACGTCACTTTTGTGTAAAAAATATTTTATTTTTTTTATTTCTTTTATATATATATTTTGAATCTCACAATAAGGAATGTCTTTATACACTAACTTGTAAATAACAAGAGTTTAAAATTTTGTTTCTTTTAAGCTCTGGAACATGTGCTATCTGGGTTTGTCATGTCAAAGCTGCACCTGTCCCGGGCTTGCTATGATCTCAAGGTTTTTCCATGCCAGACTCACATAATAGTGTAAACTTTCATGCTGCAGAGACACAACTTGGACAAGAACCTCAAGAAAACCAATTATCCTTGCCGCTTGCTATCGGAATTTCTTCGAAAAAGAAAAATGTTCCGAGGACAAGCTAGAAACAAGAACAAAAACCGCATTATTATGATTCAAAACATAATTATGTTACAAATCATGAAGCATAAAAAATAAAAAATAAAATTGACTGTGCAAGAACTACAAAGGGGCAGATACGCTCATCCCACACAGGGTGGGTGGGATAGGAGACTATGTCCCCACCCACTGCATGCCGCGCGGTGGAGGGAGCGCCTAGGATGTGAGCACACTGAATATTGTAGTTTAAGATGATACATCTCAATCTCTCTAAAAACTCATCATTTCCCTCCCATACCTGTATCAAGGTGAAAGTGGTCTACAAACTAGTGAGCAAATTGGAATGCCAAGGGAAAGCAATATGCCGGCTAATCATACATGTGAAAAGTGTTTTCTTTGGTTGGATTTTCCGTACCTTCTCCAAAGCTTGATATAGGGTTAAATAAAAGCTTAAGATTTGCTAATGCGGGTCTGTATGGAAAGAGGTCACAGAAGTTTACCTTTGGAAGTCTGAAGTGTGTTGAAGAACACCGATCTGGCGTTAAAGCATCCTGAAGAAGTCATTTAACATATAAACCAGACGAAGATTTTCATCATGGATTTCTATAGATGTGTGTTCATGACAGTAAACAACGTATTTGTTTGTATTTTCTATGAGAGAGAGAGAGAGAGAACGGAATCCTGATTTCACAGTGCTTCAGAAGTGGGTAAGTTTCTTAAGGTATCTCGCTAACGTCATCTGCCAGCCATTGGTGTGGAGAAGTACTGTCGTGCCAAATGTACTTTGCAAATGCGAAGGCATTTATAGAATTCAGATTATTCTTGTATTCTGGAACATGGTTTATTTTAATTCACGTTATGATGTCAATTTATGTATTGATCCATGTTTCATGATCATTTAGCCAACGTCTATATGCACACTAAATCCTGTATAACGAACTCAAACAATAAGAACACAGATGTCAAGAATGTCTTTTAACGTCTCCTGAGCATTGTTTATGATGTCACTCACTATATATGTCTAGCATATACAGTTGTGTATGAAAAAGAATGTCTTTTAACGTCTCTTGAGCATTTTTTATGATGTCACTCCCTTAACCCCATGAAACCAACTTATAACGCTTCTGTATCTCTTATGTATGAAAAAGAAGATGGTTCTACTCAAATCATATTCTGGCCAACACGTGATAGATAATAATCTGCATATTGGTTAAGGGCTTCTTCCTTTTCTTATGTTGAATTTCCTAAAATGAACACAGTATCTGGATCTTCTCCTAGCTAAAGTCATCTACCTCAAGTGGTCAAGCATGAATAGAAGATTTTGAAGCCTTTAAAGAATAAATAAAGTATAGCTCAAGGAATTTGAGCAGGGAGGATAAGCAGCCCAGTTCTGGTTACTATGGTGTAGCACCTTTATTTTCAGGGCTTACTTGGGAGAGTACCGCTACTATTGTTTGAGTGCAATCCTGGCATCTGATCTCTACAATCATCTTTGTGGCTCCTGTTCTGCAGAGCCTCTGTGCTGTTGGTTTTACCCTACCCGGTAACAGGGCCTTGAATATTCCCAGGTTCCGATTGTCCCGAAGGCAGGAAACCATTGAAGAGTACTGTGATAGAAAAACCTGCAATGCAGTATTTCAAAAAAATATAAAATAAAATAAAACTCTCATAAGAAAGATATACGGTATGGAAATAAAAAATAATGCAGATCATATGTTTACTCCTTTCATCATATGTAAGTCGTTCTTTTCTCCCCATTTGGATGACGGATTAACTATTTTTATATCAATTACTTATCATCAATAATACTTCACTAGTATCACTATTATTACAAAGATACCCCAACATAGGTGAAACTCCAAACCAACCAAGTTTATAATACAGCTGATGAGAACGTGGGATTCAAGCAAAAGATAGTACATCAAAAAGAAATTCTGTTGTAGAAACATAGACATAGTCGTAATATAAACTCGTTTCACTTACTTTCCAGCATTTATGAGAATGTCACACCATCCAGAACGAATAAGGATGCAGCTTGTGTTGAGTCTTCTATTTTTATTACCTGGTTCCACAGCTTTTGAGCAAACCTGCCAAAACCAAAAAGCAATATTCCAACAATCCAATATATATTCTGTGAGAACTTTGATCAATCCCCTCAAATAATATAACAAAGTGCCCTAAGCACAACAGTTCTGCAGCCCTACCGCACATAACTTTAAAGGATTTGTCAGGTAGCTAACAAGTTGAATCCCTTCACTAGTTCCGTCCCCACAAAATCCATACTGCAATTCAACTCTGAATTCCCATAATCACGCCATGGCAGATGCATAGAAAATCACTTCAAATACACTTACAATTCTAGTTCCCAAGAGGCTGCGCGAAAGAGTTGAGATTGGTACCCATGCAATCCAAAAAGTTCCATTCAAACACAGAGCAATACTGCTTAAAATTCCAAAGTGCGCATTGAATATTATTAAGTTAGACTCAATTCAATGCATAAAGCAAGGCAGTAAATATAATACCCCTTTGATTGTATATATAAGTTACTGCTTTTGACAGACACTTGGTATGCCTGAAAAAATCGTCCGAAGGGAGAAAGCCCATTTCTGGGAACTAAAAGCGCAGAGCTTTTTAGTAAGGTTTGGCGTATGTAATGAGCTCAGGATATAAGAGAAGGGAGGCAAGTTGTACCCAGAAACAGAACCATTTGATAAAAAGCTTCCAGTTTTTTGGAAATGAAACGCAGCAATTGCTTTGACCAAAATGTTCCCTTACGTTCATATGGAATCAGAGCGTCCAGAAAACAATCGGTTGAGGAAACATTTCGTTTTGTTCATCTGGAAACGTCAACAGAGCTGCCACTCCCCAGTGCCAGCGCTTTCATAGCATCAACAGCGAAAGGATTAATTACAAGAACCTCCCCACGATTTTGATCATTGTCATTTTAACGCCCTGCAAATCCTTTTGTTTGAATCTAATTGCACAGTTACTGAACTTCTGGAGATTAGAACTTTTTGGGCCGGGATTGTCTGATTTATTACTTTTCCTTTCATAAGTGGGCTTCTTAAGCTTAACTTGGGTTGGGCCAGCGCATTAAACTTTAGCGCATATAAATAAAATATTGACGGAGTCCATTAAAATTGAAATAGTAGTGTTGGATTCAAGTTGGGCAAACCCATGCGCTTTGTAGATAGAATAATGTTACGTATAGTTATATAATAAAAAATAATTTTTGCAGTCGGTAAATGCAGTCGGCGTGCAGTCGCTTTGAAAAAAATAAATTAATATGAGACCTATATAAAAAAAAATTATTTTTATAACTTTTTTTTATTCATTCTGTACAACCATGAAAAAAAAATATTTTTATAATTTTTTTTATTTATTCCGTACAGCTGACTGCATGTCAACTGCATTTGCCGACTGCGTTTAGCAAAACCCTTATATAATACGTAATTATAATGTAATTATTTTAAAAGAATATATAATATTTTATTAAAAATTTAATTTTTTTCTTATAAATTCTATATTGACTTTTTTAAATAAATTACGGGATTCAACAGAACCTATACAACAGTTAGAGATGGTGTAAGGCCATTTCACATCTGTCACATTGTATAAAACTACTATGAGACTTTTCAAGTGTATGATTTCATAATTTTTTTATTTAATAATTAAAGAAATAATTTTAAATTTATTGGTATATATTTTTATTTTTTAAAAATATTTAAATATATTAAAAAATATGAAAAAATGAATTTAAAATAAAATACTAAAAAAAAAAAAAAAACCTGAGGGGCACGCGTAACAATGGTACAGTAGCCCCACTCTTACACATTTGGTGGGACCGTGGGTGTCAGGGAGCTACAGGATGAGGAATATACATATACAGACAAGTGTTCTTTATTAGACTATTCAAAATGTCAGAACAAACATGTGCTGCTTATCTTGTAAGTTGTAACTATGTGGTATCATTGTCGGGCCTCCACTTAATGAGCAATGATACGGTAACAAGCCATCGGCAATTTATCTATCACTTCCTTATTTTCAAATTTTAGATACACCAAATCAAATCAAAATCAATGAAATAGAGTAATGTTATTTTAATCACATAGGTCGTGAAGGGAATGAGATTGTCCACAAGTCAGGTACTCTATGCGAAACTGAATGTATAATTGACATAGAAGATCTTCCTAACGGTTTGTTGACAATGTAATAGAGCAAGTTATGAATGAATGAGGATTTCAAAAAAAAAAAATTAATTAAAATTTTAAAAAATATTATTTTATTGAATAATAATTTAAGAGTAGTAAATTCGTTGGTAGTTTATCATTAATAATTGTTTCTCCCGCATAAGATAATCATTAATGGTGGTCACTAACTGTAGGTTTTTATTTTATTTTATTTTATTTTTATTTAATAGTTAAGTAAATGTTTGTAATAAATTTATGTATTTTATAAAACAAATATTCAATAAATTTTATAAAATATTTTAAAAAAGAGATAAAATAATTTAGCCTATTCGGTGAGTATTTCAATGGCCTCCTTTTGTGAGAATAGCGCCTCCCACTTTTTTTTAAAAAAAAAATTACTTATCGATTAAAAAAATAATTATTAATGTATTGACATTTTTTTATTTTTTAAAAATGTTTAAATATGTTTAAAATAAAAAGCAAAAAAAAAAAAAAATTATAATTTGCACTCACCAAGTGGATAAATTGAGATGGCATAATAGCACTGCACCTATATATATATAGTAGGAAGGTGTCATAGACTTAGAATTTCTTCACACGTCCCATGTGGTTTTAGGAGGTTTTGTCCCCATAAAACTCTTAAGTAAGCCTTCTAAATGATTCAAGATAAGAGAGAACAAATATAGAGTAAAAAAGTAGAGAGAGAAGCTCTAGACAATTTTATTTGTTCTTATTGCTTGTGCCTTCCACAAAGGAGGACTCTCTCTATTTATAGGGACCTTTTGATACAAAAAACGGTTAAGATTGTGACAATTGTCATCAATCCAAGAGTAAAAAACATTCTAGATCATTAATTTAGAATACTCTACAATATATATACAAAATGATAGTTTGGGGCTTCTATAATCTTCTAGAAGATTCTATACAATTATATGATATTCTACAATATTTTAAAATATTCTACAAAAATCTAGAAGACTCTAGAGTAATATATAATTATCTAGAAAAATTCGGGTGGTGACATTCTCCTCCACCTAGTTTCACGATGTCCTCGACGCATTCTCTTCATGGAACATTCGAATATGATCTTCAAACTACCATAGGGCCTCTTTAGGCTCCCAAGTCGTTTCACTTGCAGGCAACCCTTTCCACTTGACTAGGTACTCTTGGCGGGGTCTTGTTGGACTACACTGCCTACCAAGATCTCTTCAACCTCTTTGTCATAGGTGGTAGTCATGATGCCAAATGGTGCACACTTAGACTACCCTCGAGCTGGCTCTTCTATATCTTTTTGATACGGCTTCAAGCAATTCACATGAAAAACCAAGTGTAACTTAAATCGTGGGGGTAAGTCTAACTTATAGGCGACCTTGTCCACCTTCTTGATAATCGAGAATGGTCTTTCATATCGGCGAGCAAGTCCCTTGTATAGCTTCCTAATGAACTTGTGCTGGCTTGATAGGATTTTGACCAACACTAAGTCACCAATTCGGTATTCCACGTTCCTTCTCTTTTGATCAGCCCACTTCTTCATCTTTTTAGTTGCTTTATCTAGATAGGAACATGCTACATATAATTGTTCATGTCAAGATCTAGCAACTTTGAATGCAATGGGGCAATCTCCTTTATAGCTTGCCTCAAGAGCATTTATAGCTTGCCTCAAGAACATGAGGAGTGAGTGGTTGTTGCTCCAACACCATCTCAAATGGGTTCTTGTTAGTTGACTCGCTCATTTGCAAGTTGTATGAGAATTGAGCCACATCCAATAATTTGATCCAATCTAACTGATTGGCACTCACAAAATGCCTCAAATATAACTCAAATAGAGTGTTCACCGTCTCGGTTTGCCTATCAGTTTGGGGGTGAAAGCTAGTAGAAAAATGAAGAGCTAATCCCATAAGTTTGAATAGTCCAGTTCAAAACTTGCCCTTGAAGCGAGAGTCTCGATCATTAATGATGTTTTGTGGCAAACCCCAATACTTCACCACATGCTTGAAGAATAATTTTGCTGTCTCATTGGCTGAGCAATCCTTAGGGGCCGTTATGAAGGTGGTATACTTGGAGAATTGGTTTACCACTACAATAATAGTGCCACACCCCTCGGATTTAGGTAGAGCCACTATGAAATCCATGCTCACACTTTCCTATGGATGAGAAAGAATGGGTAGTGGTTCTAGCAATCCTGCTGGACTTTAATTCTCCACCTTATCTTATTGACACACAAGACAAGTCTTCACATAGAGTTCCACCTTATTTCTCAATTGAGGCCAATAGTAAAAAGTTTCTAGTAAAGCTTAAGTGTGTCATTGGCTCGGATGTCCAACCCACAAATAATCATGACACTCCTTGATAAGGTTCCTCCATAGATTTTCCCACTTTGGAACATAGATTCACCGCCTTATGGTGTAGAGAGGACCGTCCTCTACCTAAAATCTCTTGATTTTCCATTCCTTAGCTATGTTTACCAAGTTCTTGACTAAGGGATCATGCTTCATGTCTTCACGGATTATGTCAAGTAGCTCCCATTGGGCTTGCATAATAGTAGAAAGTTCACAATTTCTACTTAATGTATCAGCAACAAGGTTAGCCTTGCCGGGTTTATACTCCAAGACATAGTCAAACTCAGCTAAAAAATCTTGCCACCTTGCTTGCTTTGGGCTCAACTTCTTTTGGCTTTGAAAGTAGCTCGTGACAATGTTGTCTGTCTTAACTACAAATGTGGAGCTAAGTAGATAATGTCACCAAACTCTAAGGCAATGGATAATAGCCGTCATCTCTTTCTCTTGCACCGTGTATCTCTTTTCAATATCATTGAGCTTGCGACTCTCATAGGCAATGAGATGTCCCACTTGCATAAAAACACCCCCAATGGCAAAGTCGGAAGCATTTGTGTGTACCTCATAGGTTTTGGTGCAATTAGGTAGTGCAAGGAACAGTTCTTCAATAATGGCCATCTTCAAGTCTTCAAAGGCTTCTTGAAACTTAGGTCTCTACTTCCATGAGTTGTTCTTCTTAAGTAGATCCGTGAGGGAGGAAGCTCTTGTAAAGTATCCATTGATAAATCTTCAATAGTAGTTAACAAGCTCAAGAAAAGAACGGTGCTTAGTAACCCTTGTGGGAGGATCCCACTATTTGATAGCCTTCACATTTCCTTCCTCCATGCTAAGTTTCCCATCATGAATCTTGTGGCCAAGGAAGTGAACTTTATCCATGGCGAAAGAACATTTCTCCTTCTTGACATAGAGTTGCTTTTCCTTCAAGACTTTGAACACAATTCATAGGTGTTCAACATGCTCCTTAAGAGTGGTGCTATAAATTACAATATCATCAAAATAAACCACCACAAATCGATCCAGGTAATGATGGAAAATTTTGTTCATGAGAGTACAAAATGTAGCGTGTGCATTAGTGAGGCCAAAGGGCATCACAAGGAACTCATATAGTAGGACTACACCTATATATATATATATATAGTAGGAAGGTGTCACAGATTTAAAATTTCTTCACATGTCCCGTGCGGCCTTAGGAGGTTTTGTCTCCACAAAACTCCTAAATAAGCCTTCTAAATGACTCAAGACAAGAGATAACAAATCTAGAGTGAGAAAGTAGAGAGAGAAGCTCTAGAGAACTTTATTTGTTCTTATTGCTTGGTGCCTTCCACAAATGAGGACTCCCTCTATTTATAGGGACCTCTTGGTACAAAAAATGGTTAGGATTGTGACACTTGTCATCAATCCAAGAGTTAAGAACATTCTAGATCACTAATTTAGAATACTCTACAATATATCTACAAAATGATATTTTGGGGCTTCTATAATCTTCTAGAAGATTTTATACAATTCTATGATATTTTACAATATTCTAGAATATTCTACAAAAATCTAGAAGACTCTAAAATAATATAAAATTCTCTAGAAAAATCCGGATGGTGACAAAGGGCACCACGTGCACTCAGTTGAGAGAAAATAAATTGTACTAAATGATAAATGAGCATATAAATAAAAAGATTTAAACATATTTAAAAGAGACGAAATAAGTTAAATATTTGTAGAATTCAAAATTAGATGAAATAAAATGATGCACAATAATAAATTTTAACTTTTGAATTTTCTTTATTAGATTTTGAAGAATATTTGGTATGAATTTAGAAGTAAAAAAAAAGACTATAACATAATTCAAAACTCATCTCTAACATCATCTATTTCTCACATCTAAAACCAAAAAAATTAAAAATAAAGCAAAACCCTCCCGCCCCAATTTTACACCAAAAGGCAGCCCATTCCCCAATGTTACACGCGTTTAATCACCAAAACCCTAATAACACACACACACACACTCTCTCTCTCTCTCTGTCTCTCTGTCTGTGTGTGTGTTAGTTAGCAACGATGCTTCTCCTCTCTTCACATTGCCGGCAATCAACCAAATGCTTGCAAAAAATCAAAGAAAAAAACCTCTAAATTCAACATAGACAATGAAAACGGTAGTCATTGCGTCCGGATATAAGGATGTCTTAGATTTACACATATTACTAATGATTTTTCAATTTGGATTATTCTGGTGTACAACTGTATGATTTTCTTTGTGTGTGGAGTTTTATTCCATTTGATTTTTGTTCTAGTTTGTTGAGTTGCCATAAGATCATGTGTATATGGGTATGATTTTCTTTACGTACAAATTCGAGTGTTAATTTTGTAATGGTTTGATAAAATTTTTTCCTCTTCCTTAGGTCTACACGCATTAGATTTTTTTTTTTTTTTTAAAGATTTGGTTTCCTTTCGTGCATCTGGGTATGATTTATTTAGTGAATTTCTAGAAATTTTAAGTGATTTTGTTTGAATTTTCCTTGGTTTCGTCTAAAGGTGAAAACGGTCCAGTCTGAGAGAGGTGATGGACCAAAATTTTCGATTCATCATTTTTCACGGACTGGTAGTTATCGATTCTGTTTGGTTGGTCCATTTGATCCAACCCAATTCTTATTGTTTTTTTAAAAATCGATTAATAAATTTTTTTTATTTAGAATACTAAATTAAAATTAAGTGACCTATTAATGTGGATTATGTAACTAAATCAATAAAAAATATTTTATATGGTCAATGATAATAAATTAGATGAAAATTATATTATTAATTTATACAATTACTATATAATTAGTTAATTGATAGAATATTAATTTGTTAATAACATATTTAAAATTTTATAATGTTAATAATGATAGGTTAGATGAAAACTATATAATAAATTGTATAATTATTATATAAATAATATATATAATATATTTTTTATTTTTATATTTTATTCAGTCTGATCCGGTCTAATCCGGAGTGAAAAAATTCTAAACCGGGATCCGACCGATAAATTTTCGGTCCTCTAAAACATGGACCAAGATTAACCGGTCTCAATCTTAGTTTGGTCCGATCTGAACTGATATGACTTGTCTAATCGGTAAAAGAGTTTGATCCGATCCGGACTGAAATGACTAGTCTAATCGGTTATTAAGATACGGACCGACCGTATCTCACCCATAGTTTCGTCTACGTGGGTATGATTTTTTGGTTGAACTTGCACACATTCAAACAAGAAGTGAATAAATTTAAAAAAAAAAGAAGCGAATAAATTGAAAGCTGACAGAAACGTTTGTGTGGAAAGGTGAGAAATAGAAAATAAAGAGAGAGAAAATGAAACGAAAGGAAAACATCCAAAAATTAGTCGGTAGAGAAAGAAAAAAATAGAAAAGAATAAAAATAATAAAAAAAAAGCAGAAGAAAACAAAAGGGAATTTTGTCATAAAATTAGGGGTAAAATAGGAAAAAAAATAATGGACGAAAATACCATTCTATTCATACTTATTTAATAGAGTTAGATATATATATATATATATATTTATATAAAAGGAAAAAAAAAAAGCATGTGGAGCTTATTGCAAGACAAAGTTGTACGTTAAATTTAATTCAAAAATATTATCTATACTTATAACTTTATTGGTATGAATAATGCTATATATAATTCTAAATACAAAGTTTCTGCATTATTTTTAAAAAATTAAATCTATTATTAAAAAAATAATTTTTTTTATATAACTTCTATTACTTCACTTTTTGTTTTTCTTTTTTTAAATAGAATATACTAGATTTGCATATCTTAATAATGAAAATATCATTTCACGATTTTTTAACTATACGTATTGACGTGGAAATTATTCAAAATCTGAAATTCAAATTAAAAGAAAAATATTAATAAAATGAGATCAGTCGCTACCATTCAATAAGTAATATTGTACATAAAATCAACCCCATCTCTTGAACAAGAGCCATTTACACTGATTCATGACGTGTTTTAAAAACTACTGACTTTTTTTTCATGGATGGCTCTCCAGCTCCACGCGTTGAAAACAATGGAAACGTACGAAAGAAGTAAGTGCAGGCTGCTTCAGATCACTCTAATGTTGACCTATCGGAATCGGAACTTTAGCTGCATATTCCTCATCTTTCCAACCGACAATTATCGTCTTTTAACGCTTCAAGTCAGGCCTCCATATTTTTACCTAAATTTACAGCTTTTTTTTCATGTTTTTCAAGCTGTCATCATGTACGTGCACTTTGGATCATTATATATAGCCCCGTAAATCCAATAAAAAAACAAAAAAGTAGTAGCACATCTTGAGTTTGCAGCTTTTGTTCTTAATGCTCGATCGAGATGATCCATTTAGAACAAATGCAATGTTTCGTAGAACAAAACAAAATGATCTACGTACGTAGGGTTCACGTTATCAAGTTTTTTTTTTTTTTTTTACTATTTGGTTAATATCTATATCCTTTTATTATTTTACATTTTGATAGTGTGTATATATATATGAGAAATATTTTAATCATAAAAAAATTATATAAAAATAAATTATAAATTAATATAGTTTAATGTGGTACATCAGATTATAAAGTTATTTTTATTATAAAATAAATCTAACGAATTTTATAAAAACACATCAATTTATAGGTTTACTTTTTTTAATTTTTTCGTATATGTAACAGTTATATATATACACATAAAAACTTTACGTGCAGTCACTTTTACTTATTTTTTTTATATTTTATTAATGTAATTGGTTGCATCATTTTTTTAATATAAAATAACTGTTTTAATCAATTATATCAATAGTATAGATAAAAAATTACGTAAAAATAAATATAAGTAACATAATTTATATATATATATATATATAAATATTAGTATAATTATCAAATATGTCCACAAAATTTTTTTATTTATTTTTTATTTTTTATAATTAAAAAAGTGATTATTAATGAATTTAAATATTTTTATTTATTTATTTAATAGTTAATGATGTTTAAAAAATAATTAAAAAATATTAAAAAATTAAATATATTAATAAATATATTTAATAGTAACCCTAACATTCTCTGGTGGTCTTCTGTCGACTGTAGTAAAAGATTCTTTCACATATAGGGTGGACAAATCGTACGTACACTACCCATAAAAAGAAGTGAAAAAAATAAAAAAATAAAATCGTACGTACACATTTACACGTCGATAACAAGATTAATGCCCATACTGTTTGACCACCTTCCGTGCATCCTGAGGTTAATTATGTGCGCGAATTTTGAACCATGGTGGATCCCGACTGTAGATTTTGATTGTATTTTTTTTTTTTTTTTTTATTTAGTGATTAAAAAAATATTTTTAATAATACTATAAGTTTTTTATAAAAAATATTTAAAAATATTAAAACTATATATATAAAAAAGTATATATATATATATATATTACACTATGAGATTCCTAGCTATATGTAGCTGAACTCAGGCATTATATAATTATATATGTCACATTCTCTTTTATATATATTAACATATATATAACTTTTTCAGACGACAAGCAACAGATAGTTTGCATGGGTGGTAGGTAGGTCTAAGCAGATCAGGAATATATCGTCATTAAATTAAAGTGAGGGAAAACATTATGGCTACCGCTGCTGGCTCCCATGGCCCTGTTGGTAGTTACCATTAGCTATTTTTTTTTTAATGATTAAGAAATTTTTTTAATATTATTATAGATTTTTTATATTTTTTAAAAATATTTAAAAGTATTAAAAATAATTAAAAAAAAAAACAAAACAAAAAAAAAAAAATTGCCTTACGATGGCTCCTAATGGGAGTCACCAGTAATACCTGTAGCACCGTCCTTAAGATATGTCTAAATCTGAATAATATGACTAATAAATACGTACGTGACACGAGACGAGAACAAGTGGCCATGTAATTGATATATTGGTAGGATATATGTGTTATGTGAGTCCTACGGTTGGTTTAGCAAGCTAGTTTCTTGTATAGTCTTAAGCCTCTTACATATAAGTCACTTCGTAACGCATAATTAATATGAAAAATTTTATACACTATACTATCATCTTTTATATTTTATTATATAAAATTTGACACATTTTACACCATTAGATGATCTTTTATTAAATTTTTTTATCATCTAATTACATAATGAAATAAAGTGACTTAGGTGAAATAGCATAAAGGGCTCGAAAATATTATATATATATATATATATATAGATCTAGCTAGGTTTGGTAAGCGAGCTGATTGTAATTTTTAATTTTAAATAAAATTTTAAAATATTATTATTTTTTTATTATTATTTTAAAATTTGAAAAAGTTGAATTATTTATTATATTTTACGTAAAAATTTAAAAGAATTATAATAATGAGATGAGATAAAATAAAAATTTTATATTTTATTTAAGTGGCCAAAGTTAATATACGTATATTAACAATATATATATCGTATATAAGAATTAATCTCTTTTTATGTTTTATTAGGTGGTCGGAAGAAGCTAGCCAATTATTTCTATATGAATATTAATAGAACTGACAACAATATTCCGATCGAATAATATATATTATATATATATATTTATTCACCCTAGAGGCTGGACAGATAAGATGGCCACAAGGATCGATGTCTGTTCATGATCAGGACAAGCATACACAGCAGATCATGTTGATCTAGCATGCCTGGACTTGTCCGAAGTGCTATAAATATATAGATCGATCAATAATTAACATAACTAATATAATAATAATAATATAATATATAGTATATAAATAGTAGAAAAAAAATTATTATAAAATTTTGTATTGTAATGGAAATGAATCTAGACCGACGTACAGTTTTTTAATTCGTTTTCTGGTAAATATTCAATCAACACGAGTTCTTTGTTTATGATAATTACCTGTTTCCAATTATATATATCTGCCAACAGTTTTAGGAACTTTATATTTTTAATTACATCTATTCTATTATAATAAGTGATTATTTAATTATTATAATAACTTTTTTTATTTTTTCATTAATTTTTTTTATTTTTTCATTAAGTCTGTTATTTTTTTATTTTAGGGATATAATTATTATTTTTTCTCTCTCTCACATTCCTGATTCATTCTCTCACACTCTTCGATGTCTATCTCTATATCTACCTCCTAAAACCCACTCTCTTGCATATTTTCCTTAAACATTCAAATCTTAATTTGAGTATAAATGTTTAGATTCGTAGGAAAAAAGCAATAAAGAGCAACAGTACAAAACGAAAAATAACCCACAAAGAAAAATACTCAGATCTGAATAAGATCTGTTCAAATATGTCAAAATTAAAAAAAATTATATCAAAAGACACGATTTGGATTTATCGTCCAATATCCTAAAAAGATTTCAAATCCTATGCGTTCTTTGAGTGTAGTGGTAATATTTATTATAGTGACAATGATGCTATTTTTATTTGTATATGTTATTCTAATGTATCTTAACTTCAATTTTAAAATAATCTTTTTATTTTCAAATGTATCTAAATATGTAATTATTATACTTACTAACTTATCATTATCTAAATATATTTGCTAAAGTTTATTCTTTTTTGTTTCTATGCATTAAATTATTCATTAATCAAGTTATTTTTAAATATTATTTTTATAAAATACATGTTTAACCCACTACTCAAATATACTTTGCACATACTCCTGATCTAGTATATATAACATTCTATTATATGATATATATATATATATAGATATATATAGCGAGAATTAATATTGTGTATTCATACTTTCTCTTAAAAAACTATAGTACTTTTACTTCTATGCTGTTTTTGTATAGAAGAATTCATTTAGATTTAGATTTCAACTTTGACCATGATTTCAAATCAAAGATTTAAACTTATTTGACTTTGGTCAAATCTAAATTTAAGTCTTAATATATATATATGCTCAAAACATGGTAGATTTGTATTATAATTGCCCACATTAATCAAATCAGTCTTTTACTCCAAATCAATACTACCAGCCTCCAAACGCATCACTAGATTATTTTAGAGTTCTTCTATAGCCACCAATGTTCGGTGTTGATATATTCTCCCGATTGACGTGACATGCCATGCAATTGAAAAAAGGAAGGGGGGATGCATCTGAAATACCATCCCATACCGATGACTAACTCAAAACCCTTCCCAATGTATGCACAACCGATATCGTCCATGTCCCTCTAGTCCACACGGCAACAGAGCTGCATTTCTAGCACTGTCTTTCGACTCCCTTCCATCTAGCGTCACTTCCCCCATGAATCCGAGCTGTAGATTTTCACCTACCTCCCTGTAATTCATAGCTTCTTTGCAACTTGTTTTTGTACAGAGGATAATTCAGTACTTGATGTTCTTTGTTTATCTAAGATCTCTTTTCACATCTTTCTGCTTTTCCTAGTTCTTTTTTTCTTTTCATTCCACACTTTTAAATTTATGGGATCTGCAACTCTATTTTGTGTTAATCCAAAGAGTGGGGTAGCGGGTCCATGTTTTTTGAAGTATGGTAAGTAGAAGGGGTTTAAGGTGTGTAAAAAGAATTTTAAACAGGATGACAATGTGAATGTTAGATGCTTTACCTTGGTATGTGGGCGACAATGCACATCAAAGAGTAAGGCTGCCTATGTTCTCAAGTCGAGACCAAAAGAAAAGATAAGATGTATGGATAGGATTAATGCGACATTGAATGTGGATATACCTTGTCTAAAGTAAAGTACTTGGATCACACACATGACGTTTGTAGTCCAGAAAAGGTAAGGCATTTCAGGTGTTTTAAGAATATTGATGCTTATCTGGTTAAGCGACTCGAAATAAATGATGAAATAGAAATACGAATGTCCAAAAATTTTAAGGTTATGGTTGTTGAGGTGGAGGGTTAAGAGAATCTGTCATTCGGGGAGAAAAAATGTCGAAACTATATTGACAAAGCACGACAACTTCGCCTTAGGGTTGGAGGTGTTGAAGTTCTATGTAACTATTTTCGAGATATGCAAAAAAAAAAAAAAAATCCAGATTTCTACTATCAGATAGACATGGACTATGAGTTGCGATTAAAGAATGTGTTTTGGCTAGATGCCCAAAGTAGAGCTACATATAATCACTCGGGGATTTGATATCCAATGAGGATGCACATACCTTTAAGTAGTTATTTGAGTCATGATTGAAGTGTATGAATGACCAAACATATTTTTAGTGCGTCGCCACTTTTAACATTATTTTATGCCCCCCACAGAACACACTTGAAGGATACACTATGGAGGCTCTTCATATTAGACTGACAACTCCTCCCATGTAGGTAGTGTCGACATGAAATATGAGTGATAATATGCTTTTGTTTTGAGACGATAGAAGTGACTTTTTGTACGTTTATGTAAAGAGGAGGATTGCATCTCCTAGACATTATTGCTAAACAATGTAGGTTTGGTGGAGATGACTATTTCTTGGCAGAGTATTATTGATGGAGATGGTTATTTAGGGGTGAAGTATAATTAGTGGAGATGACTATTTCATCGGTGGAGATCATGACTATTTTTTCATGAAGTGTCATTTGTGGAGATGACATATTTTTTGGTGGAGATGACTACTTTTAGAGTGTCTTGTCTCCATAAACATATGGCTATTGCAAATTCTAGATGTTGTTGTTCTCGAGTATTTCAATGCTTTATTGATCAAGTTTGATCTCTCTCTCTTTTTTTTTTCTTTTTTTTTTAACGATATCCTATGTTTAAATTTGTACATAAGATGAGTATGATAATTAGCATATTTTGTTCAGTTTGTGTACAGAGAGGATGGATTGCTTGTACTCCTTTGGATGAAAACAATATATATCAAACAGGAACCTAAAAGCACTAACTGCAAAATATTTTCTT